>NW_026892563.1:4792500-9592500 GCF_033815535.1 Pezoporus flaviventris
CGCTCCTGAGGCCAAGGTAACAGAGCACTTGAGCAGAGCCACAATGTTTTATATGGTTTGATAACTGTGGGTTTGTGTCTGCTCACAGAGGCTTCAGGTAATTATTTTTATACAAACCCCATGACTTGCCTAGCAAAATAACAAGGGTTGACTTATAAAAGACCATGGAGCAGTTTATACTGATTTATTCCATTTGGTGGTAGCAAACCTGTGGGACCCCAACTTTGCCATATACTCTTGTGGTAGACAATGATCACATTAGAATTCCTCTGACTTAACATTTGTGTGATCACACAGAATGGGTGGAGGTGCGATCGTGGCAGCCTGGAGGGCAAATGCAGCCCTTGTGGTCAACATCTCTTATTTTGTAGGACTGCATGTCTTAGAAGTTAGTTCGAGCTGGGAGGTTTATTTTCTTTAGCAAAAAAAAAAACAGGAATCAGTTAAGACTTAGGTTAGTAAATCTCCTTCTTTAGGCCAGTGAACTGGCATCACTGGTAGGTATTTGAGGCAAGCACTGTCAAGACAGTATGATTTAATCACCCTATAGGCTAATTTGATTGTATTTCATTAGAAATAAAGAAGCAAGTATGTTAGTGGCTTGCATGTCTGTTCATTAAATTACTGTTGACTTTTTTCATTGACATTCCATAAATGGCAAAGTTAAGGTTAACAATATAAATAGGGGTGCTGAGGATTATGAAAGGGGAACCCATGCAATTAAAAAAAATGGCTTACATAACCTGATATCATAATAGACAGAATATTTATTTAACTTGCAGTAAATTGACACACCTCTAGACAGAGACAATTATGACTGACTGTAAAACATCTGACAGAACCAATTATGACTGACTGTTGTTTGCTACCTTTGTGCAGAAATAAATGAAACACAGATATTTGGAACAGAGACTGCTGCCTGTGTGTCTAAGCTTGCTGTAATTAAAATACAATAACCAGTAGGCGATGTAAAAAATTCAGTAGCTAATTTGGTATGTTCTTTAACTCTTTAAATAAAAGTGTGAGAGAGACACATAAAGGGTTTTCCACAGCCTTTTTTGTGCCTTCCTAAACAAACCAACCAAACCATTTTGGCACTATGTTCATAGGCACCTATATTGTCTCTCATGTACCCAGTGCAGGTACACGCGCACAAATACAAAAAAAGGTGAATATATTTTTACTTCTCACTCTGAAGAGCAGGCTATCAACAGAATAATCAGGGGAGGGCGTTTAATAATATGACACAATTTGATGGTCCAATCAGTAGGAAAAAAAACCACAAGACTTTCATGGAGTCATGTCTTTGGAAATCCAAGAACAAAAGTTCTTGATCCTGACCATCATGTTATTTAGTGTCATTTTAATAGGAAAGAAGGGAAATTGCAGTAAATGGGAAAAGGGAAAACACATGACCAGGTATAGATATCCTCCAAACATTTCCATCCTTGCTTCCAGCTATCAGTACAACAGTATAGGGTAAATGGATTTCAGGTACCTCTTAATTTATTTTTTTTCCCCTCTAATAATATAAAAATATACCTAAGTAGCTAAAGAGACTTGGATGGGGTGCTGAATTTGACAGGGACATCCGGAAGTTCAGCCTGGTTTGTGAAGGGAACAAGGGAGCAGTTGTTATGTTGGGGGGGCAGTCTCGGTGATATGTTTCTAAAATCTTTATGAGAGTCAGTGATTTATTAACTTTAGAGAATATAGTACCTGAATTTTGATTCTGTACAGTCAGGAGCACATGTTCCCTTCCCCCCCTCTCCCCTTTTTTTTTTGGTTTTGAGGTTTTTTTTTGATCAGTTTCTGTTAAAATTTTATTTTTCATTTGTATATTTGTTTTGGTAGTATCTTTTGTATGCTCTGCATGCATATAAGTATACCTCTTTAGGTATAGCCATGTACGCATTCTGCAGCAGTGATCGTCTTAAAAGATTTGCTTGCTACTGAACTTGGATATTACTGAAACAGTGACGGGTGATAATAGGTGTAGAACTATTTTGGAATTTGACTGAGTACTAAAAGGCAATTTCAGTCAGTTTGTATAGTTTCCAGAAGGCCTTAGGTGCATTATTGATTAAATTCTCATTTAGGAAGAAAGTAGGAGCTTTTATATGCATCTCTTAAGTTGTATGGTATGGTAACTCAAAGGTATTGACTGGCAGTGTGATATATGACGGTCACAGATGTCTTTTACTCAGAGGAGCAGAGTGATGCTGGTTGTCATTCTTACTCTGCTGTGTGGCAGCGTAAATAGTCCCCTTTCTAACCAACCTGGTGGGAAAAGTCAATATCCCATCAGCAAAGGAGGTAAACACATCAGGAGCTGTGTCCTCTCTCATCTTCCCCTGCTCTTATTACTACAGTTCTTTAAATCTCTTCTCCCCAATCATCAGATGTACTTGTGTCATTCAAATGCATGGTGTGGCTGTGCTGCAGGCACAGCCGCTGCCTGCCTCTCCTCCCGGAGCTCCCGGCTCCCATTCTCTTATAATTGAAACTTAAAATTGGCCTCATTACTTCAACGAGGTCCCTCATATTTCTCCTTTTTTTTTCAGTCCACCCTTTCCTGCTTGCCTCTATGAGGGTAATTGCATCTAAGAAATGTTTGAAGCGTACTGTCAGAAAGGTTATCGCATATAATTGAAGTTAAGATTTAATGGCGGGGGGGAGCTAGGCGCTCCATTAGCAGGATGGCTGGAGCCTGCGTTGGAGCTGTACACGGGCCTCTATTTTTGTTCTATACTTTCAGTCCCGGTTTATTGTTTGCCTCATCATTCTCATGATTAATGTGCATTCCTGTTCTGTTCACATGTGCCAGCTGTTTCTCCCCATTGATATATTTTACATTGGTCCTTCCTGAGCTCCAGGAAGCTTTGAACTGTTTTGGCCTAGTTTGAAGCTACAGAGATGGTATATTCCACCATTCCTTGGTATAGAGAGTATGGTTTTGCTAACATGTGAACCCACTTACATATATCATTTATCTTGGAAATGCATAAACTAGTTAGTGCTGAATTTGTGGCAAAGTAGGTTTGGTGTTTTTATGGATCTGGTTATTGCAATTTTCGGCGTTTGTCTAATTAAACCCCACATTTAAATAATTTCAGGATCATTAAACGTGTTTATGCTGTAGTGACTTCAGTCTGTTAATGAACAGATTCTTGTAATCAAAGTTTTTATTGTATTGGTGGTGTAGCTTAAGGAAATCTGAATTCTGTCAGAAGACATGAGTCCATTACTGTCTGGGGAATGGTGAGAATGTGATATCCTTAATTATGCATCTTCCGCTGTGTGCTTACTGCCCAAAGTTGGCAATAGAAATACCTAAATCTGAATATGACAGCACAACACCTACCTTCATCACGAGGATGCATGAAAGGTGCTTACCAAAGTGCTTTTAATCAACATATTCAGTTACTCAAACCAGCATCATTAATTTAAATTTTAATTTAATTTTTGAAGATCTGATAGCATCATGCAGAGCAATTGAGTTCAGTGGAACTTTGTGAAGAACATGGAAAACCTAAGCAGGTGGCAACTGCTCAGTAAAATGTTGCTGTTTGTATCGTATCCAGTAGCTGTTCTTCTGAGCTCATCTTTAAACATCTGAAGCTCAACAAAAAATAGCTATAAATCCTCAGGGAGGAGGAATTCAGAAACACCAAAATTGTAATAGCTGTTTCTGTACCTGTGCCCCCCTTCCGTGTAATCTTCTCATGTAGCAGTCCTTGCCATTGCTGCTGAGACAAAGGTGTGTCCCATGGGACGTCTTTATCTCGGTCACGTTGCAGGAGTCACTGCAAAAGAGTCACTTCTTCCCTCACACAGGTGGGATCAAAAAACCAGCATGTTCCTCTCCTCCAAACCCTTCTCTTAAACTCAGCTTCTTTAGAGACAACTGGTTTTTCATCTTAACTTGTGCTGTGTAGTAAAAGCCGTTCAAAAGGGGATGGAGGCTCCGTTGTTACAAGTTCAAAGCTTGAGGAGGGCAGTACCAATGTTGTGAAGGTGACAGGAAGAAATGAGACAACAGCTTTTAGGCACAGCTGATGAGGAGCAGAAGGATTGTGTTGTTTGCTGACAGGACACATGCTTACATTGTGCCTAAATGGCTTGAAAGCTTGACCCTTAGGTACCTGTGCCATCTTCTTGTAATTCTGCTTGACCTGGAGTCCCTCCAGCCTAACAGGGAAGAAACTGTCTGGGAAGGCACCTCCTTTTGCAGCATATTCTTCTTGTGTGCTCAGTAATGCACTGTCCAGCCCTGCATGTTCCAAGGTGTAACAGCAGACACAGGCTTTTTGTAGGAACTCGTGTTTCTAGAACATGGAGCTGGTTGAAAGGTGGAACACAACTGCACCAGATCTGCATCAAGTTGGCATTGATGTATATCAGTATTTTGCTCTTTTGGTCTTTGTCCACAGCCTTTGTAAAGCAAAAGCCAGACAACCACCCAAACAAAATCCATGGATTTTTTTGGATAGCATAAAATTTAACAACAACAAGAAAATAGAACAGTTTGGGCTTCACTGCAGAACACATGAGCGTGAGTTTGCACACACACAGACATGCAGGCAAATAAATGTATTGCATTCCAAACATTTCTTCACAGGTATTATTGGTGAAGCATTTGGGAATGGCTCTCTTCATTCATGCATCAAGTGAACCTGATGTCTTCTGGTTGAGATACCAGGCATCTTCTCTCTGTTTCAGGGTAGGATAGCATGGAATTTCCCCGTTTTTTCTACTGTCCTTTTCCTTCCCATGACTCGTATAGTGCTGAACATCGCGATTTCCATCCTGCACACAAGATGCCTGTGGGAACGCACAAGACGTCTAATAAATTTGTCCCAAGTTGTGCCAGAGCCAGTATTTGCAGCAGTGGGAATGAGAGAACTGAAGCATGGTTTCCTTCACTTCTGAAGCCAAACTTGAGCAGCATCTTTCCCTACTTCAAACCCCCACAATCTCTGCATAGGTCTCACCAAGTTAAGGCACATTTTAAATGAGATCTTTTCAGAGCCAGCCCTGCCATCGCTTATTTTCTCTGCTGTGACTTAGTGAACCCCCATTTCACTTTAGTTGGGTGACTTGGCTGGGCAAGTGGTGCTTCTTGCCAGCTCCAGACAGGAGCCACTGCACCCATACCGTTGGGGCTGAGGGAGCAGGTTCACCATGGCCTCTCACTGGCTGGTATGGTGCAGTACAGGTAGAAGCACGGGTAAGGCACCAGAAGCTGGAAGAGCTTGCTTGTAAATGTCATTTTTGCTATCCTCAGCATTCACCTTGTGTTTTAAAATACCATGACTTGCAGTAGCAGTGAATGGAAAAGTACTGACTTTTTGTGGTCATTTAATCTTTCTGTGCTTTTTTTTCTTTGTTCTATCAGAATATTTGAAGAAGAAGCTACAGAAGAAGGAAGTCTCTGAGGCCTACAAAAGACTGAAGAGCACCGTAGACAAATGTCTGTCCTCGAGTGGCTACTCAGAAGTGAACCTCGGCAAACTCTTCACCATCAGTATAGGAAGATCTGTGGGAGAGACCAATAATGAAAGACAGTGATTGATTAAAAATGGAGGGAAGTGAGAGGCTAGTTCCTGTTTAACAGTCATGATCTCTAAAGCAATAGTCTATTTCAGTGTGCACAATGATGTTTTAATAATCTTGTCTCCTCAGAAGAGGAAAAATGGAAGATGAGAGTGGGACTTGTGAGTCATGTGGACATGAAATACTCGAGGTGGTTTTATCTTCTGTTTTCCTCTTCATTGAGAAGCCAGGGTTATTAAAAAGGGAGCAGTTGAGTTTGGCAGTATATTTTGTTGTGTATCTAGACCTGTGAGGGAAAAGGGGGTGGGAGAATTGCTGCTTTAATTGGATAATTCCCAGTGAGAGTTGCTGGAATGTAAGTGATCCTAGACTTTGCTCCAGGGTATTTAGTAGAGGTGCTCTCAGGAAGAGAGGTTAGTTGAGGTCTCAGTAGGAGCACTAATGTTTTGCCTTTTCACAGTTTATCTTCTTCCTGATCATAAACATACCAATTAAAAACAATACAAAACCTTCATGCCTTTAGATGTCCTAACACCTTCTGAACAGAGGTAGGGACACTTTGCTTTCAAATTTATTAAAAGTAATGACTGAAACCTGGAGGTGCTAAAAATAGGGACCATCTTTCCAAGTCTTTCTCTTTAAGTGTTGTATTTTGCTATGTTGGAACCTTCTGTCTGGATGTAAAGACATGCACACGTACAAACCCCGTTTCATACATATGCAGGATATAACTATTGAATTTCCTTCCCTGCAAAGGATTTGAAAGTAAGCAACCCATAGGGAAAAACGTGTTTGTGATGGCATTGTAACCAGTAACAGGGGAAAGGAGAGGGGAGAATCATTGTTGCTGTTCTGTAATAATTACTGTATTGGAGTTTCTAAGGATTTTGTAAACAAATTGTATTTTTCACTTTTACTAAAATGACAAGCAGATCTGACAAGAAAGGAGCATAAATTTGGGTCCGTGCTGTACTTGTGCTCGCTGTTAAGTTTGCAGTGTGATATATTCTTGTAAGGTTATAAAAACTTTTTTCTTTTATCTTCTACAGTATAAAATGTAAAATTTTCTTAATACTTGAAGTTAAAAATAATAAAGTTTTCTAGTAAAAGAGAATCTGTCTCGATCATCTGACTGCTGAAAACACACCAGGTTGTATCGGGTTGCTCCAGACTTTTCCTGCTTTTACAGAAGCGCTTGTGTGTCCATTGATGATCGGCCATTAGCAAAGGGAGCTTGAAGAAGAAAAAGGAAGAGCATCAGCACAAACGTGTTGCACACCAGAGGGATACATGTGTCTGTGTTGAAGTATTTTATGACATTCATTTGTCCCTACAATTACGTCAGAAGATGCTGTGTGTCAGTACAAGTAATGCCTAAATACACAGTTGTCTTTTGAGCAACTTTTGGGGCTTACTTAGTTCATTTTTAGTCACACTGAGTCATATTACATGAGAAATCAAGCCTGCTCAGTCCCTGGCTTTGTGTTGGTGCTAGCCCACACCCCTGGCAGGCTTTCACTCCTTCCCAACATGTTCAGTTGGGTTATTGTACAAGAGACTTCTATTTGGAGGCTTGTCCTGGGGAGACGGTGTTGCTGCCTGGATGGCATGTTGATGTTGCAGCTCTTTGAAAGATTCTGGCTTCCTGTGATTTCACACAGGTTTTTTCAGATTCTCCATGTCCAAGCCAAATAGGATTATGAAGATATTACTGATATCAACTGGGCAGAATGCCTTAGGAAAGCAGAAAGTGTGACCTTCTCCTCCAAACCTTAGGTATACAAATAAAATGGATAGATATGGCATAACCTGACCCTGTGGCACTTGTATGTATCTGTATAATTACAGCTGAAGAGCCTGTTAATTTGCAAGTTTAGGGATGTTTAGATTAAATGAGAGTGTTGTGGAATGATTGTGTAGGGTGCAGCAGTATATAGTGGCCCTGCAAGGGTCTGCTCCCCCCACACAGCCGCAGAGGAGCCGCGTTCTACGGTGAGGGGCAAGGGGGGGGGGGGGGGGGGCGTCGCAGTCCGGGGAGCTTTGTACCCCAAATTAAGGCCACTTTTGATTCCTCTCAGCAGAGTTGGTCAGAGCAGAGCTGGAGTATTGGCAAGGAAGAAAGTGGATTCCCTCCTCCCACCCCTAATCAGCTCCGGGCACGATGCCTCATCTTGGCCCCGGAGAAAGGCTGGGAAACGCAAAATCATCTTTACAGCATTTAAACGGAGCTGGTAAATGCGGGAGCTATAAATGATTTGGGGATGGGGGGGGGGGAAACGGAGTTTGCAGATCTGCGGCTTGAGGCTGATGTGCCTTCCCTGCCCTGCCCTCCCGTCCCTCGTTCCTGCCTCCCCGCAAGGCTGTTAAAATTAAGGTTTGTGTTTATTTGTATTTATTTGCAGTTGGGGAAGAGGAGTGTTGATGTATGGAGCCTGTAGCCAGGTCTCGCTGATGCCATATGTGATAGGAAAACCAATTCCCACCCGCAAATACGGCTGTTGCTCGGCCAACCCCCCCTTTTCCCCTGTCAGAGGCAATAGAGAAAGCAGACTTTTTGCTGCTGCCGGAGTAGAGCCCATAATCACCTTCTTCTTTACTTCTTCGTCTTCCCTTTTCCATCCTTCCCCGGCTTCTGCAGAGCCCCTTCCCGGACCCGTCCTCCCGCAGCCTCCCTTATAGCAGTTTAATAGATTAACTCATCTGCGCCAGCCTCAAATTTCTGATTAAAATTCCTCCATCCCGAAGGCGGCATTATCAGGTGGTTGGAGGCTGTTTTCAAACCTTGGGTTTGAATAGCAGCGGCTCTGCATTAATTTAACCACTAAGCTAATAAGTAGGTTTCGTTTTGTTATGCTAAGCTTTATTGCTTTTCTTTTGATCCGAATGGTGTTGTTGAGCAAAGCAGCAGACAAGGCATTCTTTGATGAGGGAATTAGCGCTCTATTCTCCCTCTATTATTCATAGCACAGTGGAATATGTAAGTACCTGAGGGTGTCAAAGGAGAGCAGGCTCTATTGCAAAGTGTTCGCCTTGTTTCTCTCAATAGCTGACTATGAGATGATAAACCGCTTAATACACCGCACTAATTGGATGAGAGCAGAAAGAGATGGGAATTAAGGCCCGGCAAAAGGGGAGAGTGCTCCGAGCCTGCCTTCAGCCCCCCTTCGGCACTCCAGCAGCGCCGGAGGAGGCACAAGCTTTCTATGGGCAGGCGGCGGGGGGGGAGGGAGGGGGGGGGGGGGTGTGCTGCGCGGAGATAAAATGAACCTGTTAGCGCCTTCAGGTAATACACTAATTATTGTGCAGTATAAATACCACGACTGGGTTTATAACACGGAGGTAAACTTCTTTTGAGAGGGTTATAGGATTGCTTGGCAGCGGTAGAGATCCTAATAAGGGACCAGAGTAATAACCCCCTGGATTAACAAAATTGCCGCTTTGCAGAAGTATGATTCGGGCTTTTACGAAGATTTCAGCGGAAAGAATAAAAATGACTGAATGACATTTCTTAATGCGTAATGGCTTGATAATGATTCCCTTTTCTTTAAGGAAAAAATGTATATTTCAGCCGGCGCCTTTCATCGGGGCCCAGGAACGAGCCCCCATCTATGTATGATTTTCCGCAAGCCTAGGGTGTTTTTTACAACTCAGAAACACCTCTGGGGGGCATGGGGTGTGAACCGCCGTGGGTGATGGGGCCGCCGCGGCGGAGGGTCGGCCGGGCTCCCAACGGGAGGTACCGGCTCCGGCGGCGCTTCCCGGCCGAACGGGTCCCGGAGCGACCCGGAGAGACGGGAGGGACCGGGCCAGGCCGGGCCTGGACAACTCGGTGCGCTCAAGTGGCAGGGATGGGGCCGGGCCCTTCCCCGGTACCGGCCCCCGACTGCCGTGGTGGAGCGGTGCCGCAGTTAAACCAAAATCTCCCGACAAGCCTCCGCTCCCGGGGGCCCAGCCCCACACCCGCAGCCCATGGGGGAACGGGGCTTGGTGGGGGGAATCCGGGGTCCATAGAGGCATCGCGGGGAAGGGGAGCGGGTTTTGCCGCTGCCTTCCGCCGGGTTTCATGCGTTTCTGCTCCTGCTCCGTGGAAAAGGCAGGGGAGAGAAATGCACACACACCCCCAGAAAAGGAAAATAAAGGAAAAAAAAAAGAAAAAAAAAAGAAAGAAACGGGATAACGGAAAGTGGGGAGAAAAACGAAATTCATCTCGGGGAGAACGGGGCGGGCAGACACAAGGAACAGGCGCGGAGAAACTTTCCTGCCCCCCAGGAGGGGAGAGGGAGCCAAGCCAAGCGCTCCCCCAGATCCCTGGTGTTCCATTTCCCCTCCCGGCTCTCGGCAGCGGTAGGACCGCGGGATGCCCCATCCCTGCCTGGGGGGTGCGTGGGACAGCTTCCAGCTGCGCGGGGTCTTTGACCCGAGCGGCGGACCCTGTCCCGCACGGCGGAGCACGGGCAGCTACCGCTTTGGGAGCCCCGGGCCCCGCGAGCGGGGAATCCCCTCCCCAGCGGGAGCGCCGGCTCCCCGCGGCCCCCAGCTCTGGCAATCCCCCCCGGTCCACGGGCCACTCGCGCACCCCGAACGCCGCGGGGTCCCGGCGGCAGTAAGGGGGGGGGGGGGCGATTGGTAACCCCCGGCCGCTCCGGTGGGATTTAGCCCCTGGCGGCCCCGCAGGGAGCGGGCTCCCCTCTCGGGCTGTGGTTCCTTCTTTGTTTTTCTTTCTTTCTTTTTTTTTTTGTCAAACATATATTTTTGTTTATTTTTCGAACGTGGCACTTCTCCACCGGGTAGCAAGGAAAAGTGTTAACAATAACGACATTACACGGAAAAAGGTACTGTACCATCGCCTCTTGAGGGTTTCAGAAACCTCTACAGTTAATAAGTTAAAGGGTTTGTACATAAATATTTTTCTAGGAGCCCTATAGGATATCTACAACACAGTAAAGATCTACAGAATGACAAACTTTTACAACACTACACTGAGTGCAATCGTTTTATAACATTTCAAATATACAAAGCTCTGTTCTTTTTTTCTTTTTTTATAACAACGGTATGTACAGAATCGATCACAGTTTAGTGACTTCAACAGTCCATATTCTAGCAGAGTATTTCCCTTTGGTTTGATACAAAACCCTTGGTTGGTGTAGTGATAAAGAATATAACGAGAAAAAAAGACGGACCCTTCCCCTTAAGTGCACTGGTTCATCCCGCAGCACCAGACGGACTCTCAGCCCCGGCGGGGAGCGCACGCAGCTCGCCGCAGCCACACGTAACAAGTTCTCCAGTGCTCCTGCCAGACCAACCTCACATCGTCCCAGATGCGGTTTTAAGAAGATTTGGGCACCATTCCCCCCTCCCTTTGCTTTGCTTTTTGCCTTTTTTTCCCCCTTTCTTAATTACAATTTTTTTCCTTTCAGTATTTTTTTTCTTGCCAGATAAACAGAAGGAAAACTGTTTCGTGTCGGTGACGCTAACATGGAATAACGTTTATTGGGTTTTTTTTCCTCTTTTTTTCTCGTCTGACTGCTCGGAGAGGAACTGAACACGCCGTACATTTAGGAAATGTACCAGCCAAGGCGTTACTTTCCGAGGAGCCGCCAAGCGTCGGCTCACTCGTGTGAGGGCTGATGCGAGAGGCGCTCGCTGTCTCCGCGTTCCCACCTCGAGAACCCACCGCAGACTCAGCTGCCGGTCCTCATGTATTTGGTCCCCCCTCCCCCCCCCCCCCCAGATTACTTTTATTCCCCCCCCCCTCACCCCCCCCCCCCCCCCCCCCCCGTTTGGTCTTGATTCGTGCTGTCTGAGGTGTCCACCTTTCTTTATCCGTGTATTTACTCTCCCTTCTCCCTCTCTCTCTTCCCTCTCCCGCGCAGCCCAGCCGCGCCCCGGGACGCAGCCGGGCCTTAGCACACCTCTTTCCCGGTGCTGTTCCCGGGGAGGATGTTGAGCTGGGTGAGTTGAGCGGCGTGCTCCTTGGCCTTCAGCCGCAGGGCGGCGATGCTGGAGGCCCGCCGGTCTGCGGCGGCGCTGGCCGGGTCCCCCAGCCCCGCTGAGCCCACCGCGCCCTCGGGGGTCGGCGCTGGCTGCCGCAGGAGGGTGGCAGCGCTAGAGGCGCTGCCCAAGGGAGCCATGGTGGAAAAGAGCCTGCAAGGGAAGCAGAGACGGCCGTTACTGCCGAGCCTTGGCCTTATGCTTCTGCCCGGCAGCGCTAGACTCACGGCCCAGCTCCAAAAACCCGACGCTGAAGGCAAAAGGGTGTTTTTCGAGGGGGCAGAGGCTCAGGGCGGCTGCTGCCTGGATGGCGCTAAAAATAAGGGAGAACACCCGGCCTCATGAAGAGCACGCGCGCCCCGTCCATCAGCAGGGCGTCACCCCTCTCCTTCTGTCCCGACGGGACGCCCCCGGCTCTGTTGGACACCAGCGCGGCTCGGTCTCATCCTGGCGGGGCCACTCAAACCCGCTCTTACCCACGGACAAAAACCTGCCGGGCTCCCGATGCGCAAAGCCGGGACAGCCCGCGCCTACCGCCTTGAGCGGGGGACACCGGGCCCTGCTCCCTCCTTGCCCCCGGAGCGGTGCCCGCTGACCGGGCACCCACGGCGGCGAGGGAAAGGGGCACGCAAATCCCCCCAGTCGCCCAATGAGATGCCGGGGGCGGAAGCACGTGACCCTCGCGGCACCCAATCGGCGGCTGCCGCCAGCGCTCCAATTTCGAATGGCGGGGACGCCCGCGCGAGACCGGTCCCCACGCGACGCGCGGGAACTGCGCGGGAGACCGCGGCCTGGCCCGAGTCCCCGCGCGGTGTCCGGTACCTGCCGAAAGCGGGGCTGATGAAGGCCGGGTGGCGGAACACGGCCGCGCCCAGGAAGGTGCCGAGGCCGAGCGGGGTCCCGCCGGGGGGCAGCGCCGCGGAGCCGGGGGGCGGTGGCGGCAGGCTGGGGAAGGCGGCGGCCGCGGCGGCTGCGGCGGTCCAGGCGGAGTCTAGAGCTGGGTGATGAGGAGGGAAAGGACTAGCATCAAGGTATGGACTGAGGGGGTGAGTTGCTGACAGGGGACCAGGGAAAGGCAAACCTGGGGGGTGTGTCTGAGCCCCAGCCTTTTCCCTCTTCCGCCACTTAGCCCTACGGTTCTGGAACCATACCTGAAAGCCAAAAGAAAAACCGGTTTTAATGCGCCTGCCCGACATCGTGCCTGGGCGAGCCCGAGGCAGCCCCGCTCCGGCCCAAAGGCGCTCGCTCTTCCGCCGCTACCTCTAACGAGACCCACGCGTGACAGCGCTGCGGGCAGCCCCGCGCGGGTTCCGGTGTGGTCCCCCAGAGCGTTGTCAGCCTCGCCGCCGCTGCGGGGGTCAGCGCGGCAGGCAGTGCGGGGGGAGCAGACCGCGGTCCCGCTCCCGCCGCCCTGGGACAGCGGTAAAACCACCCTTATCCAGGCGAAACGCGAGTGTTTGCATTCCACGCACGAAGCCAGCCCGGGAGCTGCGTGCCTGTTTGCTGGAGGGAAATCATTTACAAATGATTTCGTTTGGGGAGCGTGGACTTCGTTTTGGGTTTTATTTTTGCCTTTTGTATTTAGAGCGAGGGGAAAAAAAATAATCGTGATTTCAGTAATGTCTGAAACGAAGAAATAATTTGCGAGGCCACAAAAGCACCAAGTGCACGTTTCCTCGCGGCCCATTAGGCTCTATTTTCCCGAAGTTGCTCAGGAAGCCGCGGCACTGCTGACCCCAGCTTCTTGCCCCCCTCCCGCACAGCAGAAATCGTGCCCTAACACGGGCTTAACACAGGAGAGAGGTAGAGGAAAAAAAAACCACCGTTTCTCAAAGGCACGGGAAAGATCCGCTCAGTAACAAGCGGGAGGCATCGCTCCCCACTGCGGGGCGGGACCTGGCTAGACACACGCATGTCTCAGTTGTTTCGGGTGGTGGGGGCCGAGATCGCGCTGCGAGCCCACCGTGAGGCCCCGGCTCTCCCGAGGGAAGGGAAACAGGCGGCGCGGCGGGGCTCCCGCACGGCCGGACTGCAAGCACCGCTTCCCACGCGGGACACGGCGTCGCGCCAGGCGGTAGCGTGGCACGGATGGAAGCGTCTTTCCCAGCTAAAACTCAATTAAGAAGCTGTCCTCACCGCAATTCCCCCTCCTCGAATTAATAAGCCTGAGGTAAACGAAGGGACTCTCATAATTCATATTCCCTTAATTACCTCTTCTGCTGTGAATAGAGGGAGAGAAAGGGGGTGTCTTTCGTTTTTTAAAGTTATTTAACTTTCCCACGACTCGTTCCCCTGAGCTGAAAATAGTGATTTGCTGTCACATCTCTGTTTGACAATGGAGAAATGTGTCAACAAAAAGGAGGGGACAAATCTCATCATTAGCCCCTCTAATGCAAGAAGCTGTTGTGTATTAAATGAGCCATATGGAATTTATTATGCTTTATCAGCGCCCGATTTTAACTGTAAAGTGATTTGCTCAGCTTCAAACCCAGAGACATCTGTTTTCTGTTGGCAATCAGGGCATCCCAGTGTTTATCGTCTCTTTGGTTATGAGACCCGGGTTGGGAAATGCACTCTGGTATGGGGCGGCAAACACCTTTAATAGCATTGCACTCACTCGCTATTAGATCAATGCAGGCTTATTGCTATCAAAAATGGGAAATCAAATAGCATTAGCCAGCTCCTTGGGCGGGCGGAGAGGAAATCAAACAACATTTCGCCTTCAAATGGCCCTGTTTGTTCTAGCACTAAGTGGGCTTTTATGAAACCCGATTGGAGATTTGATGGCAGCCAAATACCCGGCTTGTGGCCGAGCGGGTCTCCAACAACCCAAAATCCGCGGGGTACCCGTGTTTTAACCGCACCGGGTTTCGCCAGCCGGTGGCTCTGCCCGTCGGGGAGGCCCGAGGCCACCCCGTCCTCGGGTGCCGCCGAGGGACACCCGGTCCCGGTCCCGCCGTCACCACTACTCACCTGCACTCGGGCTTCGGTCAAATCGAGCCTCATGGCCAGCTCTTCCCTGGAGGAAGACACATACGGCGCCGTCAGCCCGGTGCACCCCGAGATGCTCCCGGCCCGCGGCTCCGCGCACCGGACAGGCCCGGGTATCCCGGTGGAAGCCGGGCCGAAAGTGACTGCAGGCGGTGCCCACCCGCGGATTTTCGGCCAGGTTCTGTGACGCCAGACTGGGCGCCCGTCAGGACTCCCACGTTTTGGCCACAGCCTTCCCCCCGCCGCTCCCCAAATTCAGCCTGTCCCCGCCGCAGCAGCAGAGGCGGCGGGGTGGGGGGGGGGCGGCCCCCGAGCCGCCCCGCACTGCGGTGCAGTGCCGCCGTTAAGGCGGATTGGAAACCATTAAGGCGTTACAAAACCCGCTCGTCAGCGCCGTGCCCAGCAGAGCAGCGGTCCCGGCGTAACCTGGACCCTGCTGCCCCGGCGGAAAAGCCGAAGATGTAAAAACACACAAAAAATCCCTCTCCTCCCCCAAAGAAAGCCCACCCCAAACCAAAACCAACAAAACACAAAAAGAAGCGCGGTATGTTCAGTTTCCCCACCAGAGAGCCTCTCCCGGGGCCGGGACTCCGAGGTGGGACCCGTGGACTACATGCAGTACCGAACGCAGGGAGACAAAACGTTCCCGCGGACACCCGCCAGCAAAGAGAAACCAGAGGGTGTATTTGATCGAAAAATGCAGGTCTGGGGGCTCTGCCCTCCTCTAGGCTAAAGGCGAGGAGGGGGGGTGTATGTGTGTATTTGCGGGCAGCGTGCTCTGCCCCCCTCCCCTGCCTGCGTTTCCTGCTGAGGAGCTGCCAGCTAGATCCGCCGCCGCGGGGCTCCCGTTTTAAACGGGAAAATGTCCCCAGAAGGTCCCCGAAAGAGCCGGGCCGTGCTCCACCGCGCCCCGAGGCGGCTCCGGGCAGTGAGGGGCCCCACGTGCCGGGCCGGTATTTTTAGGCAGCGGCACTTTGATCTCGGCCCCTGCCGGGGCTTCCCCAGGCCGGGCCTTGCTCCAGCCCCTCAGAGAGCGAGTAACCGATCCCGCCGGCGACAACGGAGCAGGGGAGCGGGTAAAAATAGCCCACGGCGGCGGCCTGCCCGGGCGCTGCAGATCCTGCCCCCCCCCCCCCCCGCAGCCCGGCCCTGCTCCCCGTCCCCTCCCAGCCCGGGGGTGTCCAAAGCAGAATTCATGCCGGGGCCAGTATGCAGGCGGCGGTGCAGTATACCGCTGACCCGACCCGTCCCCCCGGGGCTCGCCCGCTATCTCGGTGCCGGTACCTGGTGAAGACGTCGGGGTAATGGGTTTTCTGGAAGGCCCTCTCCAGCTCCTCCAGCTGGTAGCTGGTGAAGGTGGTACGGTAACGACGCTGCTTTCTCTTGAGCAGCCCCTCCTCGGAGTCGCTGCCAGCCGAGAGGCAGACGCTCTCCTCGCCGTCCTTGCCCTCGCCGTCCTCGGGGTGCAGCAGCAGCTCCTCCTTGGGGGACAGATCCCCGCCCTCCGCTCCGGGGGCAGCGGCGGTGCCCCGGCGGGCCTCCTTCAGCAGCCCCCCGCCGTCCTCTCCTAGTAGCTCCTCTTCCTCGTCGTCCTCCAGCTCTTCTTCCTCGTCCTCCTCCTCTAGCATCTCTTCATCCTCTTCCTCCTCTTCTTCCTCCTCGGCGGTCGGGGCGGCAGGGCCCGGCCGCTCCTCGACGTGCGTGGTGGGGCTGCCCAGCTCGTCCCGGACAAGCGGCGGCGACACGAAGGGAGCGTTTTCTCGGTAGCTTTTGCTGCGGCTGATGCTGACCTGGGGTGCCTGGCTGATCTTCAGCGTGTCCCACGGGGCGGCGGCGGGCACGGGGCCGGCGCCCCCCTCCGGCCGCCCCTCCGGACGGTCCCCTCGCGGCCCCGCCGCCCTCGGCGGCAGCAGCCGGCCCCCGCCTGGCCCGTAGAGCCGACGCAGTTTGGGAGGAAGGTGCAGCTCAGCCGGCTCGAAAGGGGGCTGCCCTGGGGGGACCCTGAGCCGGGAATGAGGTGGGAAGGGGATAAGCGGCCGCAGCAGTCGGACGGGGCGGGTAGGCGTGGGGGAGAAGGGTACAGAGGGAAAGAAGAGGGGGAGAGAAAGAGACGGTCAGTGGGATCAGCGCGAAGAGCCCAGGACTACAGCCCCGCAGCCACCGGGCATCGCTTTCCGCCCCGCACCGAGCTAAGACTTCCACACATATCCCGCACCCTCAGACCGGCTCTCGCCCGTGCCGCTGCTCCCGGCCTGGGAACACCCCTTGGTACAAGGCCCGGCCAGCGCCCATTCGGCACTGGAACAGGCGGCGAAGGCTCAGGCGGACCGGGGCCTGCGCCGCCACCTCCCCAGTAGCAGCGACCGCCGGACCCCGTTCCCACTAGGCGGGGCAGCGCCGTCCCCGCTGGCCTGGGGCTTCTCCGGTTGGTTTTGGTTTGGTTGTAGGGGATATTTTTTCTCTCTTTTTTCTACCTTTTGTTCCCCCTCCTACCGCCTCCCCCGCCCCTAAGTTCCCTTTTGGTTTTGAAGGAAAGGAACCCTCCCTGATGGGAAAGCTGGGGACACAGGGAAAGCGGAGGGAGAGAGGCCATCCGTGGTAGCGCTCCGCCTGTTCCCCACCACCCCAGAGTGGCTGCTCCCAGCTGCGGGCCGGGGGCGGCGGCTGCCAGAGCCCCGTTATTCCCCCCCTGCCCACTGGCCAGGATCCGTTACAGGCTTAAGGCGAAGCGGCGAGCCCTTCCCTGCGAGTATCACAGCTCGCACCCTTTATTACAGTTACATCGAAAGCAAGAGCAGCCTAAAGCGGCGGTACCCGACCTGCGCGGGATTAACCGAGATGGATTTCGGGCACGGCTCTGGCCGCTCTCCCGGGCAGCGAGGCAGCCGCAAACGAGCACAGTAAAGATAACAACGGCTACGGTCCCAGCCGGGCAGGGAGCCAGACGGGGCTGCCAGGGATTTGGAGAGTGGGGCGGGGGGTGAAGGTGACAGCCAGCCCTGCCCGACGCCGGGGAGAAAGAGCGGAGCGAGCAGGACAGAGCGTCGTCGTCGGGTCTTACCTTGCGCGGCCTTATCGGCTTCAGGCCGGGCGGCGATGGCGGGCAGGCTGGGCGCGGCGCCGAGCAGCCGCACCTTGCAAGGGCTCCGCCGGCCCAGGATGCTGTCGATGCAGTAGGAGGACAGCAAAGTTGGCGATTTACTTTTGCACTCGGGGCGCTCGGGGCAGCTCTCCTCCGGGTACGGCCCACTCATGGCGGTGGCGGGGCCGTGCCGAGGGCCGAGCGGGCTGCGGCGGCGCGGAGGCCCCCAGCGCTGCCCTGTACCGCCGGGACGCCCGTCACGGGGGGAGTGAGCCGCGGCCGCGGCGCTCTTGAGTCCCCTCAGCTCCACGTGCGGCCAGCCGCACCCTGATTGGCTCTCGCCGGAGGCCGGGCGGCCGCCGACAGACGGTGCCCAGCAAACCCCGGATCGGATCACTCCGGATCGGCGCCCGCCCCGAGCCGCCGGGCTGCCCCCCACCGCCGACCCCTCCCGCCCGACCCCGCCCGCCGCGCTTCACCCAGCCCCGCCCCTCTCCGTGGTGGCGGGAGCCGTCGGGGATGACCAGGATGGGAGGCGGCAGAGTCCCCGGGTCGCCTTGCTCTGTATCCTCCTCCCCAACGGCGGCCCCGCTCTCCGCCCTGCCCGGCCTGCCTCCCGGTCGATGCCCTAGCAAGACGGGGTGGGCCCCGCCGTGGAATCCACTCCGGGTTTTCCCCCCGGGAGCCTGGCGGATTGCTGCGCCGGGCAAGAGCACGCAGTGGCAGCGCTAGCAGCCGGTGCTTAAAAACAGTGGGGACCGCTGCTGGGACTTTAACCAGCTCTGGGCGGCTTCTCCGGGGCGAGGCCGCGGCCGGAGCTGGCGGAAAGTCCTCGGGTAGGGCTGGGCGCGCAGCTAGGCACAGTGCTGGTCCGCACCACGCGGCTTGTCCCGACCGCCGTTGCCTTTCTCCGCACGCACATCTCCCCCTCCGCGGGGCTTTCGACGTCGTTTCGGGGTGGAAACCCCCTCCCAGGATTTTTTTTGCCCTCTTCCCCCCTATTATTCCTTCCCCTTTAAACGGTTCAAGCAGGTTCGGTCTCCACTTCTGGGCATTTTGGGCTCTGTTGGGACTGGCAAGCTGGGACTGTCCCCCGCTTACGTGTGCGCGCCTGGTCCCGGGCTCCTGCCAGCACTGGCAGGGCAGAGGAACCGGACAGCCCAAATAGCCCATCCACTCGCTTGGGTGATTCCCAGCCAAGAGCCCCGGCGGGAAGGCAGCCCGTGCTAATCCCGTACTCTCTTCGTGCTGCAATTAATTCCGGTACTAATCCCGTGTCTCATTACTTGACCAGCGGGAATTAAAAGAAAGGATGGGCAAACGCCTGCGTGTGTCCGTGCGGGTGTGGGCACAATGCCGCTCTGGTTGTGCCCTTACTCACTCCCACACGCTCCCAGCTTCTATAGGTGTGGGTCCGTCAGCGCTACGCGGGGACACGCGTTACTCCCGTGCCTTCCCCTCCCCGCCAGTGGGCCCGCGAGGCTCCTGCCCGCCGTTCCTCTCGCCCTGCCCCCGGAGACAGCGGAGATGCCTGCGGGGGACGCCCCGACGTGCCGCCAGCGGGCCTTGCACTCTCCGGCGGGGTGAACAGAGTGTGGCCCGGCTTTGCGGGGGGTGCCAGGCTGCGCTTTACCGTAACTGCTGAGCTCTCGGGAGCTTTTGCCATCCCCAGGAGGAGTGGCAATTCATTAACAGTAACTAAAAAATACCCTCACCCCAGCCCAACAAAAAGCCAAGGAGAAGACCCAAAGGTTCCCTTGGAACCTGCTTCCTGCTGTGCCGGGGGGCTCCGCTGGGGCATCCCCTCCGGGTTTTGCCCGAGTTAAGCGGCGCTGCGGCGGGAGGGGAACCCGGCCCGCGCCCGCCTCTCCTCCGCCTGGTCGGGTGCCGGCCGGGCCGCTGCCGGTGAGCACCGGTCACAGCGCTTCGGAGAGCGGGGCTGGGCCGGACTCCCGCGCCGCCCGGCCGGGACGGGGGAGTAGCCGAATGGGACAGGGGACCCCCGGCGCGGCAGCTGCGATAGCTCCTCAGCGCCGGGCCCTGCCGGTGCCGCGGGCGGTGCTAGCCGGGACTGCGGCGCACTGGTGCAAGAACCGCAAGGGACGCGGGGAGTCCTGCGCGGCCTTCCCGCCTTCCGCGCCTTGCCTTTAGCCCTCCTTGCCCCGTTGCCTGGGCCATCCGTGCACGGGTCGCTCCGGGGTCTCCGCTTTCCCTGCGGCCCTGGCGCGGAGAGAGCGGTCCCGGCCGCTCCGGGGAGAGGGAGGTGGGGAGCGGCGGCGATGAGACCTCGCCTCCCTCTGCCAAGTCACTTTCTTGGTTTATTTTTTCCTTCCCCCTGCAACCTGCTAATTTAACACTGGAGCGCGTTATTGCAGTGTTAGGGGGAGAGAACGAGGGAGAGAAAACAATACTGCAATGATCCAAATGATACAGTAGAATTACAGCAATTATAGTTCTGCTCCGAGAAGAAAACCTTGCTGAGCTCAGCCAAACAAACCGATGCCCCGTACGAATAACAAGCCCGGGGACTGACAGCCGATACTGGGAGAGGCAGAAGGGCGCAAACGGAAATATTTGCGTCTGCCACTCCAGCCAGCTCAGATCAACACCCTCGGAGGCCGCTGCCGTTAACAATATCGGCTCTGGCTCCGCGCACCCGGGGCCTCCGCGATGTGTTTCTCCTCGGGGACCGGCCGCCGCAGCCCTTCGCACCCACCCGCGCCGGGCTCCGCTCCGGCCTCGCCGGGGCGCGGGTGGCCGGTGAATCCCGGGAGCGCCGGTAACGGCGCTGCCGCCCCTGCCGGGGACCGGCGGGTATCGGCCACCCGACCCGGCTGCCCTCTCCGCAAACGGCCGCTTTCCACCGCAGGAGTGGGCGCGGGGACCCAGCGGCCCTGCCCGAGCTGCCCCTCGCCGCCTCCCCTCCGAGCTGGCACCGGATCGGGGGGCCGCCCGCTTAGTTCCGCCGCCAAGAGCAAAGGCAGACCTGCGGCTCTCCGCGCCGCTCCGCCGTGCCGCGCAGCGGGGCACCCGGCAGTGCTACGCGGAACTCCCCGGGGCTGCCACTCGACGGCTCCCGCAGAAGCGCACCCCCGGCCGGGGTCTGCCCCACGCTCCGGCGGCCCCGGGGCCCTGTTGTTCTGAGTTTTTATCGGTTTCCCTTGCTTCTCTTTTTCTCGTTACACAGAGCCCCGTCTTCCCCTCAGAAACCATCCTTGCGAGGACACATGGCTGCTAAACGGCAGCTGGCTCTCACGCCCGGGGAAAGATGTTTGATTTCAGGGCTAAGACCTGCTTCAGCCACAGCGGCAGAAATCTTGTGGGGTCTGTTCACAACTCGGTGCGAGCCCGTTTAAACCTTGCAGGCAGCGGTGGCTGCTTTGGTTGGAGACGAGCTCCCCTCGCTGCTGCGACGACGGGATTGTCACCACCGAGCAAGGGGCAGCCCGAAGGCCGGAGCAGGCCGTGCACACCCCAAATCCCCCGCTGAACCTGCTGAAGACAGGGAGCCCACCCCTGGGTTCTCGCTTCCTGCGAGCCGTGCCCCTGGGTGGAGCTGCAGCCCAGAGCCGGGCTCTCACACGAGCTGTTAGGTTTGGTGTTTTTTTTTCACTCTTTTTGCGATGGAGAAGAAAACGGTAACATGGACAAAATCCTCCGGTGCTTTATTACTATTTATAGGGGGGAGGGAGAGGGAAAAGGGGAGAAAGAAGCTGTAGGCAGGTATAGAAACTCTGCATTTCCTCTACTTGTCCTCTCATGTTTCTCCGTGGTTTCCTCCCCTTCCCTCGACGTGCTTTGCTCCCCGGCTCGCTCCTGGCTCTGTGCTGGAGGAGCCACAGGCCCCGGGTAGCCCAGCGTCAGCGCCAGAAAAGGGCAGTCTGAAGCGGCGCACACCCGGGTGCGCAGGAGAGTGAAACTCTGACCAGTGGTCTTCTACAGGTGCTATTTAGTCTCACTTCCCGCCCCCCCCCCCCTTCTCTCCCCACAGTGTTCAGGGTTATGGTCCTATGCACAAGACCCCTAGAGATGGCACAGGGAAGGCGAGGTGCCCCATCTCACATGGTACCAGGTGATGGAGAAATGTCTAGTGCCGTTTAGGTGTGATGAACTGGCACATGATTCCCCTCGTGAGCCTCATGGCATCGTTATCTCGATTCATATTTAATACGCATTTTTCACCTTTATGGAGAATGTTCTAAAACCCCTTCTGGGCACAGCCCTGACTTCACACGGTTCATCCGTGGCAATGGGCAGAGGACTGACTGCCCTCGACTGCACCACCACCATCAGTACTACAGAAGCAACCTTACTGATGACCTAAGATACTTTTAAGAACCTTATTCTTCAAGGGTTCTGTTATTCACTTTAGAAAATAATTGGCTAAAACCTGACAGGCACTGGTGAAGGATCACAGCACAGCTGTGAGAGAACCAGCACCCCTTCGTGCCCCATGGGCTCTGCCAAGTCACTGGTCAACGGATTACACCTCTGGGTTCAATGGCTTAACTGCCTTCTCTTTTCAGGTAGGATAACTATTATCCCCTTATTGCAGAGTCTTAATTTAAATGATGACTAACGTAGACCCCGCAGTGATCACTGGGGCACTGCCCCAAAACTGCATTGCGGAGTGGTGCTGGATTTGCGCACCTTTGAATTCACATCCAGAGGAAAATTCATTTTGCAAATGTTGCCCATTTTGGACTCCCATCGCCATTTTCACCAGTTTTCAGCCTCAGGCTGCAGCACCTGCCTGAGCGGTAAAGGGAGGGAGCCCTGTGGGGAAGAGGGGCTGCCAGGTTTCAGCGCAGGTCGCAGGAAGGTCAGCTGCAGTGTGTGTTAGCCATGTCCTCACTTCACAGGCTCAGTTTGGCTCGAACACAGGGGCTTGCAGTGCTGCTGCTTTTCTGTCTGTGAAGCAGCCCCAGCTCTTGTTGCTTGCTTTGGTTCTGTGCTGGCTCAGGGAGCAATTTCTCTGTTAACTTTCATCTGGACAGAGGCTTGATCGGCAGTGGTGGTGACTCTGGAATAATTATTCATATACTTAATATTTAGCCCATGCCTATGTGTGGGCAAAATCTGGACCTTGCTCCATAGACTTAATTAAAATTAAAAAAAAAAAAGTATTTTCTAAATCCTTTTTTTATTCAGTTGTCGTTATTAGTTTAATTCCTTGGTGAGTTATTTTTCTGTTAACACCATTTCACCATTTTCACTACAGACAGTGGATAGCAGTTAGCTTTAGGTGAACGTGTCTCATGTTTATTTCTCTTCTGCTGTTTCCCCACTTGTAGTAACTCGAAACTTCTCCTCTGCCCCACACTCCAGAAGCACCCCCAGCTCACTTTTGGGTTGGCACTTTTTTGCATGACCATGACACCAGAACAGGTCTACAATGATGGCTCTGAGAAATTCACACTGACAATAGCTCAGTTGGATTTAATTACCTTATTTAACTTATTTATTTCTTGAGCCTTGTCACCAAGCCAACACTCCTCGAAATGATTTGGAAAAATGGAGCTGGGCATGCAGCTCGGTGATGCAGCCTCCTGGATGCCATGTACCATCCCACCGTGCATCGGGTTGGCTGGACAGAGGCATGTGGGTCCTTTGCTGGTATGTCACCTTCTTCAGCTCCCCAGCCTCACTGGTTCTTCACAGCTCTATTTCTGTGTTGTTTATTCTCTCTAGCTCTTGTTTTTTCTTCTCCACGTGCAGGGCTTCCTGAAATCCTGTCAGGACTGGCAGTTTGCTGGCTGAGGCTCAATGACATCAGTACAAGCTCTGTCCCTTTTGCCAGCTTCCTGTCCTATCACATTGTCACCTTGGGTCCTTAGATACCTTCAGAGGCTTTTCCTACATTTTTAGATTTACCTGGGAGTCCCCTGACTTTGCCGTTTTATCTCTCTATCCCCTTTCCATGTATATTCTTTTCCAAGGATCTCAGCTGCCCGACACCTCTGCAAGCTCTGGCTGCCCCTGCTGACTGCAGTGGAGTTTTGGGAAGGAAGTGGTGGATTCCCTGGCACTGTGTGGCTTCAAATCAAGATAGTGCTTTCCTAGAAGAGATTTTTTCACTTAATGTAACTTGTTTGGCTAAATATAAGAGGAACATGGTGGAGTTGTGCATCCTACAGCCAGCCCTATGGCTGCATCTTCCAGAAGGTTGGGTGATGGACGGAGATAGGGTTCTTCTGACCCTAGAAAACCCATGGTAAAATCTCCATTAGCTTTCTTGCAGTAGACCTTAGAAATTCAGTGAAATTATTAATGCATTAAGGTGCAGTGGTCTAAAAAAATTTAAATTATGATCATAGGCTTATTTAATGTTATACCTTCTGTGTTATTTTCTTTTGTACATGCTGACTAGAACTGAGCAAAGGCTTCATAACAAATAATTTATTTGTCAAATATATTCTCTTCTTCTGCTCATGGAATACCCGTGAGCAAGAGCATCATTTTCTCAAATGTATCTGCTATCTGAAATGCTCCAATGGTTCCTTTAAATTAGTAACAGAAGGGCTTGACTGTGAACAGCTCCCTATGTTTAGCTGTAGTTGGCCAAATAAATGCCCTGGTATCGATTGCATTACCCGTCTGTTGTGCCAGCAGCACACCGGTTGTGCAAATAGGGGTGTGTGTATGAATGTCACAGCTCGGTTTCCTCAGCTTGTCCGTGGCAACTCTCAACATGGGTTTTCTCCAAGCAGTTGTACCACCGAAATGCGATCGCTCCACTCTCCGCAAAGGGGTGTGAATGTAGCTGAAGAAAAGCCATTAAAAATTCAAATGAGCATTCGATGAGCAAAGGACATTTTCCACCCTCTGACTAGCTTGGGTGTGACCTTCATGTGGTGCTATGTTCTATTTCAGTAAACGCAGCTGCACAGGGACAGAGCAGAAATCACAAAGATCCAGAGAAGGGCATGAGTTGGAGCTAGTCCTGCATTTCATTGCTCAGGTGATGTTATCCATGAGATAACATGTTGTTTAATCCAGAAGCATGGCTGAAGTGATGCAGGGTAACAGAGGGAACAGACAGTAAACTGTGTGTGAACCTCTGTTGTACCATTCCCCTTAGCCAATCTAATGTAAACCCCATGTTTATTATTAGTGTTTTTTACATCTGTGGACGTCATTGCCTCTGGTTGTTACTGAAGGAGCAGTGCTAGCTCATAAAAATTATTTTCTTTTTTTAATGTTTGGTTAGGAAAAATCCTCATTTCACATAAAGGAACACACATTTTTCCTGGAGTAGGCTGATGCTCATGGAAACATGGAGAAAAATCTTCAACGGTCTTACATTAAGAAGCTGTCAGTGCTTCTCATGGCTTTTTTTTTGGTGTTGGCACCTTTATATGAATACATAAATCGTGGTCAGATCCTCAAACAATCTATTCTGATACAACATCCATGTTTATCTGTTTAATATTCTGCATCTCTTTTAACGTAAGATCCAAAGCACTCTGTTGTGCTCTGTAGGAAGAAGGATGTTTTATGGAAATAAGATCTGTCGTGTAAATGCTGAGATATGAATGAACTCATTGTCTCCCAAGTGTAAGACCACTGAGAGAGATTCAGAGCAGAGATTTCCTAAACTGCACTGAGGACAATCCATCAATAACACAGGTAGCAGCTGCCAAGCATGCAGAAGTGAATAGGTGGAAGAGTTGCTTCTGAGGTACCCGAATCAGGCATAGCTATAAATTAGACTTGTAAAGTAGAATGGGGAAGCAAAAGTGAGGAAAATCTGATGTTCTGAAATAATTAAGAATGGACATGTGTTCTTCAAAATGACTGTGCTAACACTAGTTATGCTCCTGAAGAACACGATAGTTGGGACCATGGGTGTGTGTGACGTTATAGAGAAGTATGAGTGGGCTGGTAGGGAGCAGAACACTTCCTTCCAAATTCAAAGGGGTTTTTTCTTAATGGAAAAAAATTCAATTTGATTGTAAATTGGCTTAGCAATTCCAACAGCTGCAATTTGTTGGACTCTTGAAGTTTTCCATTCAAAAATAAAATAATAATAAAAAAGATTGCGTGTTTTAAGGTTTCCCCTTCATACATAATTCTTAGAAACCTACATAGACAGATGTTTTCATGGGCACAGATTGTAAAATCTTGAAATCACAGGGTATAAGTTATTATTTGGAATCAAGGCACTTTCTTGTCTTTTAGCTTTTCATCAAACCTTGAAAAAGACTTGGCACTTACAGAGCTCAGGTATTGTTTCCATTCTTGGAAACTAAAAATAATGTTATGGAACCACAGTAAAACTAAACAAAAGACGTTGGATTTAACTAAATTATTGTTCCTGTCTCGTAACCCTTACTCATATTCTTTCATTCCTCAAGTCAGTACGGTTTTCCCATGAGTGAAAGAACATTTGTACAATGTTTTTTGTGTTACTACCCAGGCAATTGCAGCACAAATTGGTAAAGACTTTGGCTGAGCTTTCAGGTGAGCTGGGGACTACTTGAGAAGCCTGTTTGCTTCCTTCAGCAGAGGGGCTGCTGTCACCCATTTTGTATAGAATGTCAGTTTTCTTCCCTTTGAAGAAGGGATGGTTTGTCTTCATTGTAGTTCCAGGTTTTTCTTCATTTTTATTTTTTTTCTCTAATATTATCAAACTCTCTGGAGGGTTCTGGATGTTCTCAGCATTTCTAAAACTGAACATGGCTTATGATTTTTAAAACTTGTGTGTCAGAGGCTTTTCTGTGGACCCGTCACTCGGAGCATTAGCACATATCCTTCTTCACTACATGCAAAATTACAGTGAGACTAACTGGATAATCATTTGCAGTTATTATTATTGTTTATTCTGTAAAAGAGACACAAATAACTATACATGGTTTTGTTTGTTTGTTTTTTTTCCTGGTACAAAGCTGTACAAATTCAATGGACAAAGGGATCTTCAAAACTGAAGGTGAATTCTGACTTGCAGTATGGCAAACAGAAACCCAAATGCCTGCAACATGAAGTACTCTCTATGTTTTTCTCTTTTTGCAGTACACAGCAGAAAGATGGACTGAGGATCAGGGAGCAGAATCAGGCAGAAGGCATTTCATAGGCTGTTCCCAGTGTTTCAAAAGAAAACAAAATGAGGAGTGTCCAGGGAGAACCAGGCATGACTGACTGAATTGCCATGAAGCACTATGAAGGAGAAGAATATGAATACAGCAGTAGGAACTTAGGAAAATCTTCTTTATTACAGGCTGACAACTGCAGTCTGGATCCAAATGTAGCCTTATGGAGTCACGTGTAATGTTTATCACTCAGTGAAGTGAGGCCAGATCAAGCTCAGTAGGATTCAATGGAAACAGGGCTGTGATTTTGTAGGAAAACACAAGTCAGGTTTATATTCCCACTCTGGTTTAAAAAAAAATCTATGTTCAGTCAGTGTGACTTTTTTTGAATGTGTAAATGATGTAGGATACCAACTCTTTATTTTCAACAATGTTTTTAGGAAACCAAGTCCATCTGGATGTCAGTAGGATTTGGTGGCTGTGTCACTTCGGACACAGAATGGACATTGCTGAATCTTCTGGGCATGTTTATTCTGAATATTTTAGAATAAACTGGAGTCAATTTAGAAATTGCTGGTCCAGGAACACAGCTCCAGAGATTTCTCCTTGGACATCCATTCTCTCTGGGGTCTCCTTGGAAGAAAAGTATATTGGGTACCTTTTGAAACATTAGTATCTCTATAGAAGAGCTCAAATACAGTACATGTCATGGTAAATACCATCAATATTTATGGCAAAAGGCTGATCCCTAAGCTTCTGTGCAGATTTAAAGGTTCTTATATATAAGGTTCTTATATATATAAAGGTTCTTATATATATAATATATATATATTATCTGAAATGCGTTTCACCCACCTGCGGTTCCAGACCAACAAATGCACATGGTCTTTGTGCAACACTAATGGCAGTTTCACAGCTAGAGACCCTTGGCTGCAGCACAAGGTCTTTATTCACTCACAGCTTGGAATCCTTGTGCTCCTGCTGGGGGAAGAACCCTGGTCTTTGAGCCTGTGGCACTGACCAGCACTGAGCTAGAAGTCAGTGACTGTGAGCTGTGTAGGTGAAAAAAAATCACAGCGGTTCCTAAAGCCCTTTGGTAACCTTGCCAGATGCTCACCATATATGCAAGGGATCATCTGGATGGCTTCTGTCTCACATTGAAAACTGATTTGGGTTACTCTGAATGTGTTAAGCTAACTAGTTGCATGTACACGCAGCGACCTTGGTCAAAATTTGTGCAAGACACAAATTACCCCTTAGAAGTCACTCAAGGTTCATGACAACCCTTCCTGAAGAGCCAGCTGGTCCATAGATTATCACAACATGTGGGCTGACAACACGCTTCCAAAAGCAGTGTTTGTTTGAAGGTGGCGCGTTGCACCAAAAAGGCATGAAATGCGGCAAAGACAGCATCCTCTTCTCACATAATTGTCACTGCTGCATATCAGCACAGCCCTGTGGCACAGCTCAGAGAGAGCTCCAGGGTGGCATTCAATTTAAGCTTCACATCTCTTGGCTTTCTTCTCAGCCCCTTGTGAGCATCATTTGCTTCAGATACCAGCTCTACTAATGATTTTTTTTTCCCTCCCCCTTGCTCACACTTTAATTGCGGGGTATATGTAATACCCTTAGGAACAGCTATTGCCACCTGTATTATTATTTATGCTGTGAAAACGAAGCTTGTGGCAATGTATTTATTAACACTGTGCCCTGGAATCACATGAGTTAACAGCTTAATCCTGTGATTGTAAACACTTTTCCTGATATGTTCAAGCACCATCCATGTTTTTTAACTTCACGTTGGGAAACTGGGAGCATGAGCAGGTTATAATTTTTACAGGAAATATATTCTTTACCAAAAAAGTCTCCTAATGTAGAAGCGATTTATCCATCTAATAGTGCCTGCCTTACAAAGCATAATGCCTTTTGCAAAAGAAAGAGTTAAACAAAACATTTATGCAGTATAAACTTTGCTCCTTAGCATTAAAATGCACTTTATTCATACTGTAGATTTCTCTTCTAGCTACGGCTATTGTTTGTCACTAACAGCTAGCTTTTGTGAAGTTAATAAATGTGCATAATAAGGACATAAAGGTATGGAGAAGTAATACTGTAATCCTTTTGTTTGGATAATCAGTCTAATGTATGCAAATTAAACCTTATTAGTACTAGGGTTTTGTGTCTGCTTATCAAAATGTGCCATTTTCATGAAAATTGGAAGTCCATTATATAAAGTTATTATTAACAATCATTTAGGAATTATATACGGTATGCAAATTAAAGTTGATTACAACTAATTAAGGGCTTTCTTTGTTATTTGACCTTGTCTGCTTTTTATGTAAATATGTTTCTTTTGGTCTGGCATATTTTTAGACTCAGAAAAGTATATTAAGACAAGTTACATTATGTATTTTTAATATATTTTTGTATTGCATAAAAAGCCCCTTGCTATTGTTTAAGCGCCTGGTTTCACGCTGGGCTGTACTGAGTGACGATATGTAGACACGTGTGCCCTGTGGCTTTAGGGCAGCTCTGTGAGATGGACCCGTGGCAGAACTGTAGTAGCACACTTCCAAAGCCCTCCAATGGTTTAAGGAAAAATGATTAAAAACAAACAAAAAAATCCCCTGTGAAATATAAACAGCCTTCATGCCAGAGCAGCCTTTGTTCCACTACTTATCGAACTGGATAAGCCTTAGTTTAGAAGCTCCAGACACAGCTAAGTAATAAATGATTGGTCCCTACTTGCAAGGTACATTGCAGAACTTAATCGCTTGCTCTCGTCCCCGGGACTGCTGATCTCAGGATAAAAGACTGAACGCAGACAACACAGCAAGCTCAGGAACAGCAGCCGCTCGGAAGATTTGTGTGCCTTTTAGGCATTAAGTGAAATATTAGGCACTAAGTGAAATGAAAAAAATCTGAAGAAAACTTGGGTGAGTTGAATAATACTTCTATTAAAAACAACAGCAGCACGTAATACAATTTTGATGTGTTTTATACAGAAAGAAGAAACCTGCCACGTAAGCCTGTCATCAGTGCGAAGATGAGAGATGGCAGATTTTGCAGTGTGTTGGAATCAGTACCTTCACACTTTCAGGCTTTCAGTCAGAATAAAACATGCAAGAGCAAGAAAAGGTTGAGACATAAGGGGTATAAAGTAGGAATATCTTAGAAGTATGTATAAAACTTATCACCACGTATTCTTTAAGCCTAAATAGTGGTATCTGAGGAAAGATAAAGCATAAATCTCAGGGTTTGGTGAGATTTCTGCAGCTTTGCTCACCTATGGCTCAAAAAGGTGGGCAGAGGGGGACATTAATGCTGGAAAATAGCCTTCTGCATGGGCAAGGTTATGTATTTAAGCATGAAACTGTGGATATGCTTTCTACATCCTTGGTGTCTTGCATTTACTGTCAGGCAATCATAGAGCCTCCTCGGCTGGATATTTGGGACTCACAGGATGTGTCCTTTCTTGCCTATGGGAATGTGTCCTACCACCATACCCCTGCAGGCAGCACTGGTCCCTGACTAAGCGAGAGCTGGTCTCCTGAACACTTGGAATGGGTGCTGTGGGAGCACGGATGTTGAGTTCTGACTGAGAAGGGTGGGCACACTGCGATCAGACCAGGAGGAGTATGTATTACACCCTGAAAGGAGATGGCGAGGGTCTAGTATGGGTCTCTGCTCTCTCTCATCATTCCTCTTTGGAACTGCTAGTGGCACAGAAGCTCCTATCTTTTCACTGCTGAAGGCCAATTCAGAAAGCTCTGACTGTCTCCTTTGCAAAAGCTGTTGTCTCTGGGCTAGGTGTCCAAATCCCTAGGAACCCAGTCAGCTTCAAAGGCTAGGTCTTGAATATCTCCTGCAAACCGCTGGATGAGAAGTTACAAACTGCCGATTACTGGCATGACTTATTCAGCAACTATGTGAGAAGATATTTGAACAATTGGAGAAGTTGGTGATTTGTTCCCTCACAGTGGGACCACAAGGTGCAATTCAGCCGGTGATTTATTAGGATGAATTGTCTAGGGCTATAGCAGGGACATTTTGCTCAATGTTCCTCTGCTGTGGCAGGAGCTGAAAAATGGAAAATCAGGACAGGCAAAACACGCCTCTGCCACATGGGGCAATGGCCGAACTCAGTCATACTCCCTTGCAGCTGGCAAAGTGATGCTGAAGGCTGGAATGGAGCTGCTGCAGTCACGGAGAGGTGCAGCCTGTGCTTGGGAGCTCATGGTGGGGATGAGCAGCCAGCTGCCCCTTGCTGCACTGCAGCAGGTTTCCAGCATATTCCCCAGGGAGGGAGGTGACCAGAGGCCCAGCAATGTTCCTGCTTCATGGGTGCCACCAAGCAGATGTGACAAAAAGGAAGTTTTTATTTCATTTTCCGATGAATTAAAAAAAAATAATCCAAACAATGTCTACTTGTCCACTAAATAAATAGTGAGTGTTCTCACCTCAGTCTCGGGATCTCAGGGCTTTCAAAGGGTGAAAAGCAAAGCTAAGAAGGGATGTCAAATGGTTTTCTCAAAAAGAATAAGGATGAAACCCTGATGCCACCAAAGGTAATAATTCAGGGCTTCCCTCGGGAAGGTGAAAGTCATTGTCGTGTTTTTAAAATAGTTGCAATTTTCTGTCCCTAAATAGCACAGACTACAAAATGTATTGCAAGGGGAATATAAAAATAGTCAAACTCTTCAAATCTTTTAATTCAATGAGAACGTAATATGCAATTAAAATTAATTATCTCATAATCGAACTGTAGACACTGATTATTGCATCATTTTCATAAGAGACATGCATCTTAACTTGCATAATTTCTGGTATCATTGCAGAGTTCTCTCAGGAAAGAATCTGGGCCCAAATGTATTCATGCCTTAGTGCTCAGAATGGAACAGTTGTGGTTGGATGTGGCTTTTTCTCCACAGAGTGCTTTGAACATCTCTTTGCAAGGCAGAGCCTCTCCCTTACCCTTGGTGCACAATTCATTCACTCCTCCCCAGCATCTCCAAGTCAGTTCTATCGCCCCATTTTTTCACTACCATTTGCCACCATCTTAGAATCATAGAATCACTTAGGTTGGAAAAGACCTTTAAGATCACTGAGTCCAGCTGTTACCCTTGCACTGCCAAGTCCACCACTAAACCGTGTCCTTAAGAGCCACATCTACACACAACTAAATACCTCCAGGGATGCTGACTCAGCTGCTTTGTAAACTGATCTCCCATTTTTCAGAATATCCGTGCAGATGAGACCCTGCTTTCAGGCCTACTTTCAGGTGCCTCAGTGGCTTCATGGATTGCAGCAATCTTTTCAGAGCTCCCTTACGCTCTGATTCCCATGCAGATTTTCCCTCTCCTGCTGGGTCCCGGCTGCTACACATATATTTTTGTAAGTTCATTGAAAGCACCATTATAGTGCCCTGAAACAGATCCCCATCACCCTCTGGGGAGAGTATGTGAATATCTTGTCCTGGTTATGCCCTGGTAACATCCTGCCTTCACAGCCCTGACTTTCATCCCCAACTGTTTGTCCTGTTCATGTGCCATGCAAGCTGACTAAAGGGTTTTTGTTTGTTTAGGTTTTGTTCATTTGGGTGGGGTTTTGTTTTTTATTGTTGTTTTGTTTATTTTATTTTTTTTTTTTTGTACACGACTCCCTTCTTCTGGACATTTCTGTCCCTCTCTGAAAATTGCTCCACTGTGCTTTGGGCAGATGCTCTTAAGCAGGTTCCTTCACCTCCTTGGCTGTTTAGATTTGCATTCAACTTAAAAATTATTCACTTGTGAATTAGAAGAAAAATCATCTCTGGATTCTCAAGATGGGATTTGAGTAAGCCAAGCCTGTTTGGTCATTGGTAAGGAGCTTCTAGCTGTTTTCAGCAGAAGGCTGTTTTCCATAAGCAAATAAAAGCCTTTTATTTTGTGTTTTCCTGCACGTGTAAGCTATCAGTAAAACACCCTTATCTGTTTGGATGCAGAGCAGTACATTCAAATTTCTTTTTCACCCATGATTTAAGTAATCCAGGAGGTTCCTCGATTGTGTGGAAGACAGCTTCCTTCTGCAAGTAATAGAGGAGCCGACAAGGAGAGGTGCCGTGCTTGACCTCGTGCTCACCAACAGGGAAGGGCTCGTTGGAAATGTGACGCTCCAGGGCAGCCTTGGATGCAGTGATCACGAGATGGTCAAATTTGAGACCCTCAGGGCAGTGAGAAGAGCGTGCAGCAAGCTCACTGCCCTGGACTTCAAGAGAGCAGACTTTGGCCTCTTCAGGAACCTGCTTAGTAAGGTTCCATGGGATACAGCCCTAGAGGGCAGGGGGGCCCAAGACTGTTGGTTGATATTCAAGGATCACCTGCTGCAAGCTCAGGAGTGTTGTGTCCTGACTAGAAGGAAGTGCAGCAGGAGGGCCAGGAGACCTCCTTGGATGGATAAGGAGCTGCTGAGGAAACTTCAAGGGAAAATAGAGGCTTATAAAAGGTGGAAGCAAGGACAGGTGGCCTGGGAAGTATACAGGGATGTTGTCTGGGAAGCTAGGGACCAGGTTAGGAAAGCTAAGGCCCAGTTAGAATTAGACTTGGCTAGGGATGTTAAGGATAACAGGAAGGGATTCTATAGGTACATTGTGAATAAAAGACAGACAAGAGACAACGTGGGCTCTCTCCTGAAGCTGTCGGGAGAACTGGCTACCCTGGATTTGGAGAAGGCTGAGGTTCTGAATGACTTCTTTGCCTCAGTCTTCACTGGCAAATGCTCTGACCGCACCACCCAAGTCTTGGAAGGCAGATGCAGGGACTGTGAGAATGAAGACCCCAGGCCCACTGTAGGAGAGGATTTTGTTCAAGAACATCTTAGGAACCTGAACCTACACAAGTCCATGGGACCTGATGAAATCCATCCTGGGGTTCTGAAGAATTGGTGAATGAAGTTGCTAAGCCAATGGCCATCATATTTGAAAAATCATGGCAGTCAGGTGAAGTTCCCGATGACTGGAAAAAGGGAAATATAATCACTGTTTTCAAGAAGGGGAAAATGGATGACCCAGGGAATTACAGACCAGTCAGTCTCACCTCCGTGCCTGGCAAAATCTTGGAGCAGGTTCTCCTGGAAGGCATGCTAAGGCACATGAAAATCAACAAGGTGCTTGGTGACAGCCAGCATGGCTTCACTAAGGGGAAATCCTGCCTGACCAATTTGGTGGCCTTCTGATGGGGCTACAGAACTGATGGGACAGGGGTAGAGCAGTTGATGTCATCTACCTGGACTTGTGCAAAGCGTTCGACACTGTCCCACACGACATCCTTGTCTCTAAATTGGAGAGACATCAATTTGATGGATGGATCACTCGGTGGATAAAGAACTGGCTGGATGGCCGCACACAGAGAGTTGTGGTCAATGGCTCAATGTCCACCCGGAGATCAGTAACGAGTGGTGTCCCTCAGGGATCAGTGTTGGGACTGGTCTTGTTTAACATCTTTGTCAGTGACATGGACAGTGGGATTGAGTGTGCCCTCAGCAAGTTTGCTGATAACACCAAGCTGTGTGATTCGGTTGATACCCTGGAGGGAAGGAATGCCATCCAGAGGGACCTTGACATGCTTGTGAGGTGGGCTGATGCCAACCTCATGAAGTTTAACCATGCCAAGTGCAAGGTCCTACAGCTGGGTCGGAGCAATCCCAGGCACAGCTACAGGTTGGGCAGAGAAGAGATTCAGAGCAGCCCTGTGGAGAAGGACTTGGGGGTGTTGGTCGATGAAAAAATGAACATGGGCTGGCTTCAGTGTGCGCTTGCAGCCCAGAAAGGCAACCGTATCCTGGGCTGCATCAAAAGGAGTGTGACCAGCAGGTCAAAGGAGGTGATCCTGCCCCTCTACTCTGCTCTTGTGAGACCTCACTTGGAGTATTGTGTGCATTTCTGGTGTCCTCAACATAAAAAGGACAGGGAACTGTTGGAACAAGCCCACAGGAGGGCCACGAAGATGACTGGTGACTGGAGCACCTCCCATATGAAGACAGGCTGAGCAAGTTGGGGCTGTTCAGACTTCATAGCAGCCTTCCAGTATCTGAAGGGGGGCTATAGGGATGCTGTGGAGGTACTCCTAACTAGGGACTGTAGTGATAGGACAAGGGGTAATGGGTTCAAACTTAAACAGGGGAAGTTCAGATTGGATATAAGGAGGAAGTTCTTTACTGTGAGGGTGATGAGGCACTGGAATGTGTTGCCCAAGGAAGCTGTGAATGTTCCATCCCTGGTAGTGTTCAAGTCCAGGTTGGACAGAGCCTTGGGTGACATGGTTTAGTGTGAGGTGTCCCTGCCCATGGCAGGGGGCTTGGAACTTGATGATCTTGGGGTCCTTTCCAAGCCTAACTATTCTATGATTCTATGATTCTATGATGCATTATAATTCTGATTTTGATTACACCATTTTAATAGCCTTGGACTAATTTCCTTGAAGGCACCCAGAACAGCTGAATTTTGCTCTTGACACACTGATACCATAAGGCTGAGACTTCGTGACTTCTCTGGTTTCTCAGATTAATGACTGCATCCCACGTTGGCTTTGTGGCAGTCAGTCTGGATGGCTGTTTTTTCACCTGTTCCAAGCATCCTTCTTCCCACCTTGCTTTCAGAATGCATCTGCTGAAAAAGGCCTTTTTTCTTGGCCTCTGCATCTCTTTCTATGCATGTTTTTTTAATGACCTTCACTTGCTGGGATGTCTTCAGCCTCTATTGACCGTTGGGAGTCATATAGATAAGGGCAGAACAGGGGTGCTTTGCCTTGTTTCCCTCTTACTGAGTGGCAGGAGTTTCCTCCTTCCTATTGCTGCAGGGCTTGTCTGCTTCCTCCATGTGTGTAGGAGCTACATTTGTCATTCACTGCTGCACTGGAATTAGCACCTGTGATCCTAATGCCTGGGTCTATTTTCCTGATCTTCGCTCTGAATTCCATTTTACAATGCTAGGGGGATAGCCCTTGGTCTGAGGTGCAGGGTGAGGGTTTAATTCCTCCTGCCTTTCCCCCTTCCACCACACCCTCAGGTTTCTCCAAGTCATCTCAGTTCTAGAAAACACCCTGTTATTTGCTTTCATATGTCCACGTTTTCTTAGCGGTACTTGCTGTAGCATATTTGTGTCCCTGTTAGATGCAGAAATCATTTTGTAGTTCAACTACTTCAAAGAAAACAACTGTCAAATTACTCTTCAGAGGAAAGGAAGGAAAGAAGGATGAAGTGGGTGGAGTGTAAGTAACAATTACTGTAGGCTGATAATATTTAAGGATTCATAGAGGGATGTATTTCATGGGCCATACGTGTATGTAACAAATTCGCCTACTCTATAATCCTCTTTATTGACAACACAATGATCAGTTCTTTCCAGAATGGTAAACTGCAGAATGTTTTTCTTCTGCAAATGCTGCATTTGAGCTCAAATAACTAATGTGAAGCATTCTTATTGGAGAAAGCTGGCAAGCCTACTGAGCAGGTTAGTGATTCAGGCATAAATCCCCCACCGAAGGAACCTTCAGCACCTGCTTTCTTTTTGAGTCCAAGATCTTGATTTTCAAATTGAAGGACGATGCAGCCCCAGGGGTCTGCAACTCCAGAAATTGCTCAGAATTTGTAGAAATTGGCCATTTACTTGTATATATTGAAACATGGGAAAGGGAAATGTAATTTAGGAGCCTCTTCTTCTTCTGCAGCCCTCAACCTACCAAGAAGCTGAAGAAAGCAAGTTAAGCAAGTCATGCATGCAGGTTGCATAGCTGCCATTACATAATCTAACACTACCGAACTGTATTTTCATAGTGAGAATCCCCCTAAAACTTCAAGCAAAACTTTTGTTTCTTGAAACACAGGGGTCCATGCCCATAGCTTGTTTTTACATTTTTTTTTTTTTCCTAAAAGGAGGGAAGGAGAATCCAGCCACAGCGAAAGAAGAATGTATTTTCCCTTTTCCTTCATTTGAAGTGATTTTTAAATCCAGGACTATACTGATGGGCTAATAATAGAAAGCAGTTATGAAATGCGTTGCCTTTTCCCAGCAGATTCTGATGGCACTGCGTAGTCTAACTTCTGAAGATGTATCTGCTCTTCTTATGGCTCCCAGGCTCTGGTTACTCATCTAGAGCAACTCCCTTTAAACAGCTTGCAACAATGAAATACGAACTTTAGGCAAAGTCAGAAGTGTAAGGTTATGTTTCCTTCCCTGGGCCTGAGGTGGCTCCCAGTCCTATTACCTGCAGAAAACAGTCACCCAGCCCCGCATTAAAACATGTGGCTCCAGAGCAGCTCAGGCCACATTCCATACTCTTCTCCTTCTGTGCTTTTGAGATAGCAGAGATGCTGTATCATTATCTATACCTGTATCCCAGCACCTGAGCTTTCTGATGGGAGGATGCAATGAGGTGAGAAGGGGCTGCAGGCACAGGGCTGAGCTGGCCAATCTGTGCCAGCATCCCCTCCTTTGGATGCAAGCCATGCGGGAGACAGGGGCATCCTCCAGTGCCTCGCAGCTGGACACCTGGATGCTGGTTAGAGATACAGGGACCCTGAGGTAGCTGTAATTTATACTGGAGCTGCTCAGGACAAGACAGTGAGAGCTATGTGAGTGGCATCCTGCTGTAATCCTTTCAGCCTCTTGCACAGAGCATATCCTTGAAGGGGGAGGGCGGGGGGGGGGGGGGGGGAAATCTCAGTCACCAGCGTTTCTTTTAGAAGAAGAAACAAAGAGAAAATTTTTTTTTTTTTTTTTGCTTTTAGTGCCTGCTTTTTCCCCACTTTGACATTGCGTGTATATACTGGGTTTTGTATTTTCTCTTTTCCTTGTATTTTGAAGACCCTTAATAAATAAAAGATGTGAACACAAAATTGCTATTCAAATTTGATTGTCTCAAATTGTGTCTAGAATGAAACAAAAATCTAGTGAACTGTGATTTTGTGTGGCAAAGGCAGCTCAATGCTATTCAATCCAGTGGGAGAGATATAGAGTATTAAAAAAAATGCCAACTAGCAAAGAAAAGAACAGGTAGGGACAGTGCAATAAAGAAGAGCATAATACTTTAATGGTCTGAAGAGTTTTTTCAACAAACCCATTACTAATACTAGGTATTCTTCTAAGCTCAGTTCTTATCATCACAAAACCATTAGCTCTTTGGCAGTCACAGCCTTCCCTATATCTGTATCATGTCTTTTTATTTGTCTTTGTCTTCTTCTGCTTGACTGGTAACATGCAGCACCCTTGCGCTGTATACTTATTTCAAGACTGACTGCAACAGTTATAAATATCTCCTCGGCATTGAAGAAGGCAGATAAAAAAGTGATGAGCTTCAGTAGCCAGAGTTCTGAATTGCTACAGACAAGAGAGTCTGTCAGCAGAGCCTTGTAAGACAAAAATATTACTGGATGGTTTTTGTAACTTTAAAGGAGAAACCTTTGGTTATATTCATGATAACAGAGATAAAATTATGATCAGAATTGCTTTTCCTCTTGCACTTCAAGAAGGTACTTGAATAGCCAGAATGGATGTTTCCCTATAGCAGCAGGGCTGTGCTTTCTGTCTCCTGAATATTTTGTCTTCAGGCATGATCTGGATGAAGATTTAGCAATAGGCTCTTAGCTCTGGGTAGGGGATTGGGGTACTTTGTGCTGTCTGTGCCTCCTCTTAGAGGAGGCAGAAGAGCCACTGCATTTGCTGAATTATGATATACACTGGTATGTACAGAATCATAGTGACACTTTTTCTTCCAGGTGCTGTGGAAGCTCTTTACACCTCATCCCTTTTTTGCAACAGAGCAACACATGGGTTTTTTTCTGTGCTTTCAAGAAACAAACACCATGTGAATTTGGTATCCATGCATAAACACAATTTAAAGTTGTAAGTTTAACAAAACCTTTCTTTTTTGCTTTTAGGTCTTGCTTCTTGTCAGTTAGACACAGTGTTTGGTATGCTCTTTAAATTAGAAAAAAAAGAAAAAGCAGCTTCTCACAAATACATGAGAGTCTGAGCACTTATTTCTTCAGCTCTGATGTTTTTTGGGACCTACACACCAGCTGATCCAGGGATGTTCCTTGCACCATGGTCCTCAGGAGAGAAAAATAAATGATGGGGAATAGATCAAAAGAAAGAGTTGTGGTCTAGACATTTACTATGTCTTTTACAGTAGTATCTCCAGGAGTCTACCAATGATTAAGACCTCAGAGCATAACAGCTGACTTGGAATTTGTCAAAGTATCAGAACAGGATTATCTGAAATAGATATGTGATCAGAGAAACAGGAGTTGCATGGTACTCAGCAGTTGTAGCTTCTGGTGCACTGAGCTCTTGTCCAAGGGCTGTGCTTTGCAAGCCCTTCTGGCAAAGTTAGCTTTTGTAGGGAATGTAGAGAGAAAGCAAGCAGCCACTCTGCAGAAGCCAATGGAAAAGCTCTTTATGTGCAAGGAGTAAAAGTTGGACTTTCTTTGAAGATGAGAATGTTCTCAAGTGGCACCGCTAGCAGACTGAAAGTAGGAATTAATCACAAGATTAAGAGACCGGGTGCTACACAGAAGGATGAGCTATGTGCTAGAGAACCAGATAGCTGAGGTTTAAAAACTTGTGGTCAATGAGCAAAGACAGATGACAACAGATTTTACAGATGTTGCAAATTCACCCTTGTAATGAGAAACCAAGAGAGGTCAAGTTGTTCCTGATGTCTTGATCAGGGCTGAGGCTCTGCACTGATGTTTTGGGAATGATGTTTTGCTTGTGTAATGGCTTAACATCAGCGCAGGTCAGAGCGACAAGTGAAATCCGGGCTGCGGTGCAACTGCTGAGTAGGAGCTGTTTCAGCGTTAAGTGTGGGTGATCAGCTGAGAAGGGTGCAAAGCCCCAGGCACCAGCGAGTCAGTGATACCTGAGACATGCAGAAGGGAGGCAGTGCTAGGGGCTTCAGGGAGGAGGTGGAGGGAGGATAAAAGCGGATGAAGAGGGAAATCAGGTGAGGAGAGGCCCTACATGACCTTGCTCTGGGCTGGCTTTTAGGAACTGCAGGTATTTTCATCTTGGCAGCAAGGAGCAGATGAGAGAGTAAAGGCTGGAGGAAGCTTAAGAAAGGAATAGTTTGCCCCCTTTTGGAAGGGGGACATTTAAATTCTCTGTTGCCTGTGATGTCTGACCATGTTAAGTGGCATCCTTCCACTCTCAATACAAGAAGGACTTGGATATTGATCATTTAGATGGTGCATGATGGATATTCTCATTTCTGTAGAGTACTTATCCAAGCTGCTTTGCTCAATTAAACTCTGCTCAGCAGAGACTATACAAATCTGCTGTAAAGTTCATGCCGTGACCACATTTCCTATCAATTTCTCCACCGGAACATATATTAATGGAAACATGGGGATATATTAATTGTACAATTTTGAATAAATGCAACCTTAGCGGAGTACATTTTTTTATTATTATTTAATAATTATGAGTTCAGGCTTTTCTTAATTTCCTGCTGTGAGCTTTTAAAAGTCACTGCAATGCTGAAACATAAATAGAGTACGTGATGCAACACTTTGCCTAGGCAAATATCATAGACATTTTTACCCCAGGAAAATGTAATGAAATTAAAAAACCTCGTTCAGCTCATTTGAAATTTTGCTCTGTTGAAACCAAATAAGGAAAAACCCAAATCAAGATGAAACAATATTTACCTAAAAAAAAAAAGACCTAACATTTGCTAAGATCAGAGTAAGCAAAAGTCAATTAGAAAAATCCACAGACAGCATGAAAACAGTATTAAAAAAAAAAAAAAATCTTTAAGAAGTGGATGGGAAAATATCCAACCTGCCTAAGTTTTCCTTAGCTGTTCCATTCCATATGTAACAAAACACAGGTAGGATGATGATCAAATTCTCCCAGGAGGTGGAAAGTCAGAAATGGAGTCCAATGTGAGACACGACAAGGTGACCTGGTACCATCCGGAACAGAGGCATTATCATTTTTTACTCTCTTACCATTTGGCCAGCTAACTCCTGCATTTTTTCCCTTCCCTCTCTCCTGTTTGGTTTCTTCCTTATTCCTCATTTTATATTTTTTCTTTTCTTCTTTGTCTTCCTTTCTTAGCCACTTGCCTTGTTCTGACAATATGATTACTTAATACTTACCTGCCAAATTAACTGACTTATTTTACCAACGAGTGGATATACCATTCCCTGGCACTCGGTATTTGACAGTTGCACAATCTTTTTTATGTCCATGAGGCACATTCTATAACAGGAAAATTCCAGTAAGTATGGTGGGCTTTCTCTCCAACACACTACTGTTACATAGCAGCATGAACCAGTATGTGTGTTGGTTTGCCCTCTCTACTTGACTTTTTAAGGCAATAAAATGTGAATAATTAAAAAAAATCTTTTGCAACCCACTCATCCTCTCTCCTTTATTCCAAAAATCACACCCAACTGACCTCTTACTGAGAATGCCATTCCATTCTGCAAGACTCTGTCTTTTCACAATGAAAAGAAAAAAACCCCTATTCGGCTAATTGAGCAATTTGCTTAACTGGATACACTGCAAAAATGTATAGTGGAAATGCTAATGTATTAAGTATGAGTGTGTATTTGTATGCGTAGGGGAAAAGAAATACTATATAGATGCTGTAGTTAGAATGCTGCATAAATACCTGAGGCAAAACAATTGTTATTGGAGGTATATTTTGAGGTTTGCCCGCTAAGAGCTGTTCATTGTCAATAAAATGGAAGTAAATAAAAGGAAATTGCTTAAATTTGACCTGAAGTTTATTGCTTAAATTTGGCCTGATTTTTTTTTTCTTTTTTCTGTTGGATGATACATACAGAGCTTGGGGAATCACCTTCTTTCTCTTTTTATTAGCATGGTACTTGGAGCCTAGCCATTGATCTGGATACCTAGATAGCTCCAAGATCACCAAATTTTTTTACAATGAGATCAATCACTGCAATAACCTCCCCAGGGACACGGTAGATTCCCCATCGCTGGAGGTTTTCAAGATGGGATTGGACAGGGTACTACACAATCTCATCTAGGCTCTCTTTCCCATGAAAGGTTGGGCCAGGTGATCTTTTGAGGTCTCTTCCAAGCTTCACTGTTGTATACTATGAAGTATAAGCCAGGTTCAGAAAGAGAAAATCCACCTACTGGAAGCTAATAACTATTGCAGACCTCCAAGGAGGTACTGAACTGATGACTGAGGGAGCTTTTCTGTCCAGAATCCATTTCATTCCTAGCCACCTCTTTTATATCTACTGAACAGTTTTTTGCATGTTGTGTGGGAAATAAGGAAATGGGTTTATTTTTCTTCTTTTACTTTCTCTCCACATACACTAGCAACTTTATGGGTAGATACTTGAAGATAAATGGATTGCTTCTCTCACACAAAGGTTTTAAATAAAACGTTTCTTTTCTAACTAAAAAGTAGGTTAGTCTCTTTTAGTGGCTTTCTTCTTCCACTGAAGATCATCAGCTTGTATTTGCTGTAAAAATGACACTACCATCATAAAAGCTCCTTCTGTTGCGATTCACTGCACCATTTAGACCAGATAGCAGTGTAAAGTCCTAATGGAGGAATAAACATTTGAGTGTCTTTCCTGATACTATAATTGCCACATTTAGGTGCTCTGTATGTGAAAACAGAAATATGTAGAAAATTTCCTTGTTCATTCCATATGCTAGAAATTTTACCATCCTGCCTGCATGTGTTTTTTGATGTATGTGTGTGTATGTGCACCAAAGCAGAAGTTTCCTTTCTTTTTATGTGCTGATGGAGATTCTTTGTGACATAAAATGTAACTCCATTCCTGTTGCCTCTTGGAAAGAGAAAAAATCACATAAAAACCCACGAACAACCTGCTGAGAGAAAAGCCAAGGGAAAATGGCAAGAAACTCTGAAGCTAGAGGTGTAGCAAATGATGGTATCAGAGATGAAGTCTCAAAGCCAGGAAGAGATGACAAATCGGTATGCAGCTCTCAAAACTCCTTGATTCGGTAGGCCACATAGTTATACCATGTTCCAGAGATTTTTGTTCTCTATTGGAACAGCTGGCCAGCCCTGATGAGCCCCTGCAGTCCCTATTGGGACTGTGCCAGGAGAGCGGGGAAGCTCAGACACCAGCACAGCTCACTCTGGGATGGGGTCCTTCTCCTCATTTTGCTGAGTTAACACCCTCAGCACACTGGGTCAGAGAGATCCTTACAACAGCACATGTCACGTTGTAGCATCTCTCTGGCAGAGTGCTTGGCTGTGAAGGTGGTGAAGATTAGCTTTTGGGAAGTGGGGATTCAAGTGTATTCCCTGTTGTAGGCACATATTTAGGATAAGTTTAATGTAGGTATACTAAGGAAAGAACTTGACTTGATAGATCAAATTAGGAAAAAGAGTGCTTGCTGGGAAAATGAATTGCCCTGACAAAGGGCACTTGTAATATTAGGAGATCTGGGTTTAGGAATGCACAGATTGGGGAACACATTTTGTTGACCTCTTCTCTCATAGTAATTGAAAATTATTCAGCTCTGCTGAGTGTAACTGCCAACAGCTTCTACTTCATATAATTGAGTTCTCTACCCTCAATTTGTTTGCCTGTGTTTCAGTCTTTGAAAAAAATTGCACTTAACCTTTTATTGTTTATTCAGACTTATTTAGAGAAAACAAAATTCTCTGTAGCTGGCTGTATCAACTGCAATTTTGCTCAGCTCTGGAATGAGGTGAGCGTCAATAAAAGCAGCTCAAAACCTCTTTCTTCCAGGGTTATTACTGACAGCGCAAACACTTTTGAATGATACTGGATGTCCCTGATTATGTTAGCATGTGGAACGGATACAGCCCCTTTCTTCTCAAAGGACTCAACACATATTTGTGTCAGGCAGGTACCTTGGGAGGCAAGTGCCTGCAACTATTGTGTCATTTGTGTTTGGGTTTTCACCCAAAACATGAGATAACCCTAAAAATATAAAAACATTGGAAAAGTCATGTTTTAAGTGTCCTGATTTCAGTGAAAATCTCACTGCAACTGAAATCCACTGCTCAGGTATAGAAATTCCCAATGCAAAGTGCAGTGCTGCTGCTAAATTGGGTAGGATTTTATCAGTTTGCAGGCAGCTAGCCTGAGTTTTGCCTCATCGTTGTCTTCCACCATGTTTAAGAGGAGGCTTTGCAGCTCTCTGCAGCTGCTTTAGAGTTCCGAGTGGCTCTTATAAAACCTGCTCCTACCTCTCTTTATTCTAGTATGTTTAGCCAGATTTTTGATGTGTCTCATGATGACATCTCAGTGGTAATCAGGTAGCTATGTTGGTTAGATTATGCCCAAAGCTTCAAGCAGCACTGATTTATTTACTAACAACTGATCCAAATGGCATAATTTTTCCAATGTCTTGACACTTCAAGGCCAATTTCCAATTCTCTGGGCCAATGTGTGCTCCCAGCCTGTCAGTGACCCACTGCACAGTGCTGGCATTACTAGCACTTCCACTTGGCATATCTTGTGTGAGAGACGCATTTTTAATGTAGGTCCATAGTACTCTTTATTCTTGAGTCTTGCTCCTTAAACTGGGCACTGGGCAGTGGGCTTCTTACAATGGGCTGTCTGAGAAGCCAGGTGGTAGGGTTGCAGTGCCTGGCAGATGATTAAATAAGGTTTACAGAGCACTGTGGGCAGGGAGCTGGGGAACATATACATGTGGCTGTTAGGGAGAGGGTTACACCATATCACCTGGAGAGTAAGCTAGGGTAAGAACCCAAGAACCTTTGTTCTGCCTACAATGGCTCAAAAAGGCAAGAACCTGCCCAGGGATGACCTGGTCCTTGCTCTGGAATCTCTGACAACTTGAAGTGCAGCTGATGAGTTGGCTAGTAATACTCAGAAAGAAAACAAAGTCTTTGTCACAAGCTGTGGAGTTGCTGTGGAGCTGCTGTGGAGCTATCATTATTGCTGAGGAAAATCAGTGATAGCCAAATGGTGTGTGACCTGCCTACCTGGGCATGTGCCCTCCCTACAGACTTTTGCAGTGTGTTTGGCAGCCCAGAGGCACAGTCACTGCCCAGGATATGCCCAGGCTGCTGTGGACTTCTCTGTGACTACAGTGCAGTATTAAGTGTTTTTGCAGGCTTGTAAATCCAGTTATTTCAGGACTTATTTTTGCCACCTGTGGCAAAGGAAACATAAGACATGGAAGTGTACTTGTGCAGTGGGGAATACAGAAGGAAAAGGTTGTGCTTTCCCCTTCAGCCTCTGATTTATGTGCTTTTAGCTTTTCTAGTAGGTAGGGTATGTCCTGTGTCAACCTTCATGGTCAGGTACAGCAGCTTTTGGTGCTCTGAAAAGAAAATTACGACTATCCTCAACCTCCACTTTTCAGAATAAATCTTGTCCAGAATAGCTCTATTGTTCCTTACACAGTAGAAAACTGTTGGTTTTCCATGACTTTGGCAGGGCTGTAACACCTCTGAGGGTGTGATTTTTCCTGAGACTGTGTCTGTGAATAACCTGTCACAGGCAGTGATCCTGCAAACATTCTGGCATGTCAGTGGTCTTACAGGTTTTTCCATGCATGAATGTACATGACTGTTAGAACTCAGGGCTTAGGCATGGTGATGTTACTGTTTGCAAAGGTACTAATTTCCCAAACATAAAGTCAAGAACCTGTGTTCTGTCTGTACTGTTTTCTATAGTTCTAGAGGTTTATTAAACTGTGTAACTTTCTAAACAGGACTGTGTATAGTTGTTTCAGAGAGACTCACCTGTCTGAACAAATTCATTATGTTCTAAAATTAAAAAGACATCAAGCTTGTTTTTGCGAAGATGCCCATAAGTCTCTTGGGTTGTTTGTTTTTTTTTTTTTGGCAAATGGATACAGCCAATGTATTTCTGTACAACATTCTTCATATACATGCAAGATGCATTTCCTGATGGGAAAAAAAATCCAAGCCTGTACCTATTCAGTTCTTGACTGCCACTTGATAGAGGATTGAACCTTGCATGCTAATAAACAGCACATATGGGCATGTCAGTTTTATGGTGCTCTGACTCGAGTATTTATCATTGTCTGGCATGCTTCTTTCATTGCCTTGCCCATAATTTCCTACAGTCATAGGAAACACATATAGGAAATAGACTGGCCATAGGATGCAAAGATCACAGTCATCTCAGTGATTTGTTACTGCCTGTCATATTAGAAGAACTGAGGTTATGACAGTGTTTCCTCTTTAATCAGCTGGAAGAGAAGGGTCCTCCCAGGCAGGTGAAACACCACTTACTTTTCTCTTACAAAATGGAATGATTCTGAGCAGTGCCAAGCCATTAAGGATTTTGCAGTGTTGCAGAAAGGTTGTAAGAGGCCACTCTGTTGCTGACACAAGTTGGGTGAGTTTAAGGGCCAGATCCTCAGCGGGTGCAAACTGGCATCCTTCTATTGACATCAGCTGGGTGATGGAGCTGCTGATACACCCTAAGGAACCTTAGAGAACCAGATGGCGTGAAATGCTGCATTTACTGTTTTACTTTCTCAAATATTGTTCCAGCAGTTTCATTGGATAATTTTTTTGTCTCTTGCTCTGTTAGCGAGTAATCCATCAGAATCTGATTTTGCCTGCTGCAGTACAGCATATTAACAAGTCCCTATCTTTCTGTCCGGCCTGCTCGCTAAGCTGGGCCCAGTGAAGACATGCTTTGAATGCATCTAGGTTCACATTTAAATAATGTCTGAAATTCAACAGTGGTTCGCTTTCTTTCTTTGTGTGTTCCTTTTTTTTTTTTTTTTTTTTTGATACCTGGAAGTACTATGAAGCTGCTGCTCGGGAGACAGTTTGGGTTGAGCCTGGTTGGTAGAGACACGTTACAAGAAGTAATCTAAATAAAAGCGCATGGCCTTTTACACCCAAAATTGGTTGGCTTGCCAGTCCCAATTCATTTATCTTAGCAAAAAAAAAAACAAAAAAACCAAAACACAAACAGAAAAAAATATCCTCAGCAAATTCCTATCAGTTTCACAGAGGTCATTTGCTTCCCTGGCTCTCACTAAGGATATCATTACGCTCTTTAGTCCTAACCCAGTCCTAACCTGCTTGGCTTTCTAAATAGTTTGTTTAATTAATCCCCTGTCTTCCTGATTGTGACTGCCATGTACTGCTAGTGAGATTTCGATGCAAAGCATCACCAAATTAATTAGTTTTGGCCTTGATCCACCAGATTTAATGGGGGTATTTGCACGTTCAAAAGTAGACTGTTGAAGTGTCTCAATGAATGGGGTACTTCTCCCTTAATGAGGGGGCTAGGCAGCTTGGCCTCTGGATGCTGTGAAGTTAGGAGGGGTACTTACTGCCTTGGCAGACAACCTCTGCTCCTGGGAAGCCTTTATGATATTTTAGTTATATATCCTACAGAAGTGGAACACCTTGATTAAATCTTATCTTCTGCCACCTTCTCCTGTATCCCTGTGTTACCTTACATTGAAGATGTTCCCCCTGAATTTGACATAATCTCTATGCATATCTCAAGCGGTGTTCTGGTTAAGGCCATGTAATCTCTAGTTTAAAAGATGTGATCAACAACAGTTTAGATGTTAGATTTTTAACAGAATTAATCCTGTCTGTTCAGGGACCGACTGTTAATTTGATGGCCAGCATTTTACTGTCATCTTCTAGACTGAGATTAAAACTGATGCTATCTTTGGGTTATTGCAAGACAGCAGTGCATTCCACAGCAACAGACACCACTTGTTAACTTTTTATCAGTGTGTACATAAGGGAAAGGGACATTGCCAGCCTGGCTTTGGTTCCTGTGCCTGTTTAGGCCAACCCACTGAGCATCCAGATGTTGTATCCTCTTTCAGTGAAAATCTAGCACTGCAGAAATTCTGAGTATTTCCCATCCACCTCGCTAAAGCCAGAATTTCATTCTGTGAACTGTCATGGGTTTTTCTCAGTGCAGGAGGATACCTGGGCCCAGCAGCATGTGCCAAGATTCAACAAAGAGTATTGCAAAGCTTTTTAAACAGTCACTCTTGCAAATGATACAAGTCATTCTTGATGGCTTGGCCTGGCTGTGTAAGGCACTACTTGAGTTTCTCAGGTATGTTACAGGCGAGGCTTTATAAGACACTGAACTCAACAGATAAATCACAGACCATGAGTTTTGTCCTTGGATTTGGAGGATGAAACCCCAAAACGACTCTGGTAGAATAGCAACCTCTTTGGTGAACCTAGTGTTAGCAAGTGTGACACGATCTAGCAATCTAAACTGCGGGGAACTTCAGTTTTACTGATTTTTATTTCCTAGTACTCCAGGTTTCCAGGCAACTAAGGAGGAAAACATCATGACTTCAGGATGACCTTTCTGCTCAAGGCAATAGTGATGCAGTGCTTCATCTTGAGAAGACAACTCTTTCAGACTGGGACACTGAGGCCCTGCCTAACACATATGGCTATTCAGATTTCCATCAGAGCCTTTGGGAGTGTAAAAGTTCATCTTGGAAGCTGAAGCCTTGGTCCACTACTGAATAGTCTTGTTGGGAAAATCCTGCCTTCCCTCCAAAAGGAAGTAATAGTGTAATGGTGCTACGGTCATTGACGAGGTGCTGCTCAGGGCAGAGGAATAAATCCCTGGCTGTCATGGAATCATTCTCCAGCAGCAGTGACTTTAGGCTGCAGTCTTTCCCAGCATTTTTCTTAGACCAGGACCACTCTAGTAACCAAAATGAAAAAGCATCTGTGGAGCTTAATGGCTCCTAAGTCTCCCCATTTGTCAGATGCATGTATTATATAGACTTAACTAGCTTTAGTTTTAGGCTGTGCTCAACTGGTAAGGCAGCAAATACTCAGTGGAGTCAAGATGCAAACCAGCCTGAAGGGAGGGATTTCAACAAACCACACAAGGATGCTGTAGAGGGACTCTTCATCAGGATCTGTAGTGACAGAACAAGGGGCAATGGGTTCAAACTTGAACAGGGGAGATTTGGGTCAAATAAAAGAAATAATTTACTGTGAGGGTGGTGAGGCACTGGAACAGGCTGCTGAAAAGAAATAGTGAATGCTCCACCCCTGGCAGTGTTCAAGGCCAGGCTGGATGGGGCCTTGAGCAACTTGGTCTAGTGGGAGGTGTCCCTGCTCATGGCAGGGGGGTTGGAACTAGATGATCTTAAGGTCCTTTCCAACCCAAACCATTCGATGATTCTATGGAATACTGCAAGTTTTTTTCTCCCTTGTTCTTAAAGGGACATGAGTGGCAATATAGTATCTGTCCAAATAAGTCAATATCCATTCAGAGTGGTCATTTACATAAATAAAATTCTGGGGGGCCTGTGCTACATACATTTCTTTGACAGTTACAATTTCACTTGATTGACTTGCTTTTCCACAAGGCCCTGGTGGCTCCACAGGCAGGCACAACAGGATTCTCCTCTTTCCCAGGGCCAGGATCCTGACCCGAAGCAGCCCACTGAAGGCAGTGCCCGGCTGGTCCCGCGTGTGCTCGGGAATTGCACAGGGGTAATGAATACATGGCAGCCTCCGGTGGGACCCCTGCCACTGTTAAATTTGTAGCCAATTAGCCGTGTTGCACAATTCCAGCAGAGTAACACCAGTCTCTATAGACCCGGTATAGAGAGAGAAATTAGTTTAGACAAATACCTCTTAATCCCTTGTTCTTGGCTGGTCTGGAGCGCCTACTGCTAAGTGCTAATAGCGCTGGGAAATCCCAATTCCCAGTGTCAAGGGCTTAGAAGAATCAGCCTATTAAAGGGAGACATTTATTTTGCATTAGCTTTGATCAGCGGCTCCTAGGTGAAATCTCCTTAAGTAAATAAACCCCGCGGCCTCCCGCCCGGAGGAGCGCGGGCTTCTCGCCGAGCAGCCGAGAGAAGGGGCGCTGGGGCCGCTTTCCTCTACGGGAGCAGCAGTCGACCTGGACCAGGCACCCGCGCAGGCCCACGCTGCCGTGGGGACAGGGGCCGGAAGGAGCCGTCCGCCTGCGAGCAGGGCCGGGCCGGGCCGCGCTGCGCGGTACCGTGCGGTGCGGCGCCAGCCGAGGTGGCGGCGGCGGCGGTTGGGCGATCTCGCGCTGCCCCCCGGCGGCCGTTAGAGGCCGTGCTGCCGCCCGCCGCCCCGCTCTGGCCCCCCCGGCTCTACCCTCGCTCATTGCTGGGCCCCCGTCTCACGGGGGCCCGGAGCAGTCTCGGGGCCCTGTGGCGGCGCTGAGCGGGGCGGTGGGACAGAGCGCCCCCCTGTCGGGTAGGATCGGGTCGACCCTCGGGCGGGGGCGGCCGGCGGCGGCCGGCGCCTTGGGGGCGAGAGGGCGCCGGTTGTGCTCCCTCGGGAAGCCGTGGCTCAAGGCAAGGCCAGGGACCCTTAACCCACCCATCCACCCTCCTACCGGGGAGCCGAGTAGGGGAAGCTGCACGACCAATAGCCTTACCCTTTCCAGCACCAGCAGCCAGAAGAGTGAAATTACTCAATCCGCATCACTGCATCACGTCGTCAGGTAGCTGAAGATTCTCCACGGCATTAAAGAATAATACCTTGCACCTGGGACTGCCATGAGCGACAGGAGTGTTTTTAAGCTTCAGCCTCCCCATGTATTCTGGATGCAATTTGCCAAATGATACTGATGTATAAATAATCTAAGCGCAGCATAAAAGGTGGAAATTACATGGGAAGCTTCTCCAACACGATCACTAGGCCTTTGTAACCTTGTAACATTACTTAGGGGCTCCAGAAGCTTCTGTGACTGAGGGGAAATTGCACTGACACATGCAAAGTTAGGAGGCTACCAGCATTTTCCAATCACAGAGTGACATACAGGGGGAAAAAATAATGTCTTGCTCCTAAATACTAATTATTTGCATGCATTGGGTCTTGGTCCATAATTGGAATGTGAGCAATCTGTACACATAAAATGTGGCAATTTCTGTACTTATGTAAGTAGCTGTTATCGAAAAATTACATAGCTTACTACTGCGTTAACTTTGTGACTGCTTCCTGGTGTTGCTTGGACGCACAGTACCTGCAGAAGGTACCTGCTGGGTTTCTGAATGCATCAGGTACATCCTAGCATTTCCGTGACTTCGGAGGAATGTTAATAGCATGACAGTAGCACAGCAGGCTCCACGGAAGAGCGGCGGGGAAGGAGGTTGAGCAATGATGGTTACATTAGGGCCACTTTATGAGTGTCTAAAATAATTTTACAGATGAAATACCCATATATTAAGCAAGGTTGCAAAGATGGAATGGGTGAAAGGTGGTTTTCTAAGTGGCCAGCTTGCAAGTACTCAATTATTTTTCAGCTGTAAATAGCAAACATGGCTTCAGGTTCCTGCTTGCCTCTGAGCCTTTTTCTCAGGGAGACTGTTGGGTCTGTGTGCTGACTTTTGAATCCACAGATGGGTGATTTGGGTACACTCTTGCTCTGGTCACCTTTTCTGTTCTCCTTGGCCTTTGTCCTTGGGGTTAGCATCCATTATGCTGTGATTGCAGCTATGCTCAGTAGCTTGTAAATATAAACTGCCTCTACTCTTGCTCCGGGAGAGCCAGGTAGGCTTTTCTGTGTGATGGGGTCTCAGCTCATCTTGGAGGAATGGTTACCTACCAGAGGTGAGCACAGCTTAGGGAGCAGAGCTGGCATCTTCTCTGCTGAAAGCTCCCACATACATAGGCTGGGTTTACTTTCTCTTATGGAGACTGGCATGGGTCAGCTGTCAGTTTGGGGTACTGCGGGGATGGGACCTGGCCATGAGCTGTGTGTAGTTCTCTAATGAATCAACACCTTTGCGGCGGGAAACATGAGGACTGCTGGAGTCTTTTTGACTGTGTCAAAGATATAAAAAGGATAAAGGTAAGGCAAAATTAAATTCACATTAGAAATAAGTTGTGGATTTTTAACGTTTAATTAACTATTCAGACACATTGCCAGGAGGTGTAGCAGACTTTTTTTCCCCCATTGCTTTTAAGTTAAATGGAGACTGGATGTCTTTGTAGAAGATATACTCTAATCCAAATGTAAATTGTTGGGATCAATGCAAGAATTACTGGATGAACTTCTCTGGCCCTTGCTATGCTGCATGTCAGACTAAATGATGCTAACAATCACTTCTGGCAATAAAAATGTATGAGCAATAGAAAATTATAAGTTTGAGAAGAATAAAATGATACGAAATTAACTCCATAACAGAAATATTTTTGCAGCATAAACTCCTCTTTAACTTCAGTTGCATTATTTCACATTCTCAATGAAAGCAATACAGATGTATAGTTGTATTTTTACATTAAAAACAACAGCTGAGGAACTTAAGGAAAAATTAATGTAGGTCAAAAGTGAGGGAACTGACTCCCAGTAAAAGGTCTGTCTGTCCCTATTAGCTTGCCACTCAGTTTTTCTACGGAGGAACAGTTTTCTGCAGCTATTGCTTATACTTGACTCACTTGATTTTTAGAAATTCTCCCATTTTGGACATGATAAGATTAAATAGGTAGTTGTGTGTTTCTTGGTAGATGAATAGTGTTTATATTTAACCCTCTCAGACAACTGATTTGCAGAATTCAAAGCAGGTTTTCAACCTCTCTGTATTGGCCCAGCGGTCCTGGGAGCTAACCCTGACTTCAAGGGAAACACAGCTCCTGTGATCTGGTATTTGTTTGGCATGTTCAAAAATCTCTGTAAGTGAACAGGAGATGGGGGATAGGGCTAGTACAATTCCTGTGTGAATGGCTAAACTGCTAACTCCATGTAACAGACGTCCACTCAAGCAATGCATGTACACAGAAGTGAGCAAACCCAGAATTCGTACTGTGAGCCACCTTTTGCTTACTGTTTTTGTTTTGTTTTTTGTTTTTTTTTTTTTTTCATGAGAGCTGTCAAAGAAAGGAATGGAAATAAAAGCTGATTTCATAGCCATTGGAAAAGTCTGTTTTTTTTTTTTTTTTTTTTAATAAAAAGAGGGTGCCAAGGCCTTATATTTCAATCTCAACCATAATCCCTTAGGAAGGGCTTCATCTGACTTGAGCTGAATCATGTCTTGTGGAAAGGTAGAAATTTTTGAGCTGTCTATTTTGGCTGGGGAGAAGCAATAAATTCCCAGTTTGCTATATTTCTTCCCATTGAGATTTTCAAGATTTGATTTCTTAGCCTAAAAAGACCTGGCACAAAATAGGTACCACTCTGAGACATTTCCAGTGAGAAATTGTCTGGGCTGCTCACTTTGGAGAAGGTTCATTCTCCAAAACTCTTCCACAGTAAGAGAGACATAAAGAGAACTTGGTATTTCTTGGATGTGACTTAGCTGGGCTATTTTCAGCTGCTACAACAGGATTATGTAAAATTGTAACTTAAAGGAATTTCTCTACGGGTGACTATAGACTACTAGTTCAGCTATAAATGTCCTCATTGTATTTACCTGGTGTTGGCCATTGAACATTAACTAGGAATAAACATGAAAGATCAGTGGAGGAGAGAGCAGGAGGTAACATTTTCCAAAAATACTTAATAAAGACATATGCTTACAAAGCAGAAGTATGGGAATTTGTAGTAAAGGAAAAAGGACAGCTTGTTTTCAACAGAATATAACCCAGTGGTAGAACTTGGTAACTGGTGAATGTTGAAACCTTCTTAAGACATCATTTTTTGCTCAGCTGAGTGCCTTCCTTAGTACTGCCCAAGCATTCTTTAATGTAACAAGCATTTATGTCATAGCATCCAGTACCCTATGTATTCCTCTTCTCTTTACCCTGCATTTCTCTGGTAAACAGCCTATGTCTCTGTACAGCTAAAGGGAGAGTATGAGAAGAGATGGCTGCTTTGGACACTTTCATTCCAACCAGCAGGGAAACAGCTGCTCTCCTAGCCTCCCTGAAATCTGGCTCAAAGCTGCAGTGTTGCCTATCTGTACAGAGCAACCCCAGACTCAGGGTCAGAGTGGGTGCATCTGCTCTAGTGATTTGGGATAGTACTGAGAGCATTCCTGACACTGGAGCTTGATTGCGCTGTTGAATTTGCAAAGTGTCTCTGGCACGGTTTTGACCTGGGATGACTAACATTCTCTCAAACAATTTTTGGACAGTTTCCTTGCTTTCAGGTCCAAGTGCCCTTTAACCATCAATCAGCTGAGAATATTTTCTCTCCCAATTTTTCTGAGGTCCACATATCTAGGCTGTGTCTAGTGTTTCCTTGCAGGTTTCTGTAACAACTATGCTTTCTTTTCTGTTTCATAGACTTTCAAACCTCCCTAGAATCAGAACAAATTCCTCAGCCTTGGAAGCACCCTTTTGTTTGGACTGTCACACATATTGTCAGTGTGTGGTTATTGATTCAACAACTCAGTCGACAAAAGGACCATCTTGGGTTCTTACGCTTGCCTTTAAATGAGAGTTGTCAATTAGGCCCTTCAGTTTCAAAGAAGTTTAAGCTGACCAAACAATCTGGCACCTATTCAGTCACACAAAGGGGAAGAAATCAGAAGAAGTAAATATTGAATATTAAATCTCCTTGTCTATGAAATCCAAACAGTTGCCAAAATGTGCTGGTTGTTGAGGCATGCAAAATCTCAGATACAGTCTAAACACTTAATTCCAAGTCTAAAGTGTGTATTCATGCCACCATTGTCTCAGCTGCAGTTGAACACTGCAATGACTTTTAATCTGCTTTCTTTCTTTCCTTTTTTGTTCCTTGACCCTGGACCTTACTTTATCACTTACTTTATCTACTACTATGGTTGTATAGTTCAGCTCTTTGAATCTTTTCTCTAATTCCTCTTGCTTTATTTATTTCCTATTTTGTAATTCTTTCCCTTGTATCTTCAGCCAAAGGACATCTTTGTCTTCTACTTTTATCACAACCTCTTGAACCCCCTATTGCTCTGTTGGGACTGTTCCAGCATCACATATGGCCATAGAAGGAGTTTGACTGTATTTAGCTGAGATCTGGAGTTAGTCCTTTACCCACCTGCGTCCTAAATGCTCATCTTTGTGGCTTTTTCTACATTTGCACCAGCACATGGAATACCATTTCTCTCCAGGGCAAGACATCTGTAGTGCACTAAGGCTCCCTGGATTTTATTGACCCAATTCTAATCTGCAGAGCCTGTCTGTGATAGAAGGGGAAAACTTGGTAAACACAAGAAGCATTGCTGAAAACTGCCAGACTAACTGGAAAACCAGATAGGAGCAAGGTGTTCAAAATAGTAATCTAGCTTTAGGTCTTGTGTTTTATGATGGTCAAGCCTGGAACCATGTCATAGAATCATAGAATCATTTAGGTTGGAAAGACCTTTAAGGTTGTCAAGTCTGACCATTAACCTAACACTGCCAAGTCCACCACTAAACCGTATCTCTCAGTGCCACATCTGCACATCTTTTAAATGCCTCCAGGGGTGGTGTCTGAAGAGAGAGGCAATAAATAATTTCTCATACAGCTCTCTAGGGAGCTCCTTCTAAGACTGTGAAAGACCATTTTCCAAGTTTGCATCCTGCCTGATTTCCAGCTGAGATTTCAACCCATATCTTCTACAGTTTTTTTTTAGTGCATGGTCTCTGTCTGTCCTGAAGATCTTATGCAGCTGTACCATCTAATTAAACTATATGAAAGGGCATGCTAGCATAGATAAGCTCTGTCAGAGAAACTCAATAGAACAGATGAGCAATTTTTTTAGCAAAGTAGTTTTTGCCATGAGAATGCACTGTTTTGCTAATGTGTTTTCTTGGAAAAGTAGGATCTACTTGGTGTGGTTAGTGGTTCAGACACTTGTGATGTGCACTGAGGGAGTATCTAATGTGTTCTTTTGTGTACCTCTGAATGTCCTAGTGACCTCTCTTTCTCTACAAGTGTTCTTGAAGTCTTTTTCCTTGAAAAAAAAAAGAACAAACCCCCAAATGAAACACAATGTGAGAATAAAATATCAGTTTTCTCTTTGGTGTGGAATACAGTGCATACTTTTGGCCAACCCTATTTGGTGGGTGTTCCAGTAATCTGTCTTGTGCAGATTTTCATGTAAATATATGTCCCTGCACTGTTTCTGATTCTTTAAATAGTGTAATGACACTCCCTAGTCTGTTACGAAATCCATAAACTTCTCAGTCACATTCCCTGTTATTCAGGTAGCACAGATGCAATGTTCTGGTGTACAGCCCTCTAGAGTTCTCCTGCGACAATTTCTGAAAGGTCTTCTGGATTTGTGTGTGCTCCTAGGAGGAGCTGCTCAGCTCTCTCTGGAGGCTCTGCCTTGCCCAGCAACCTGTCACAAACCAGAGGCAGCCCTGAGTGCCTCAGGGGGAAGGTACAAAGGTACAGCCTGTGTCAGACATGTCTAAAGTAATCTGCTCCTGAAGAAAGATTTCCTCCCGTTCAATATTAAAAGGTAATAATAATAATAATAAAATCGAAGCCTTGAAGCAGGAAGATAGTTAGCTTTTCTTCAAAATTGCTGCCTTTTAATTGTTTTTGAGCATTTCTAAAGGCAAGAGGTGCCTAACCCTCTGCTGAGTCCTGTTGGATTCCCTTCATCATGTGGTTGGGCTTTTCATATGTTAATTGTGGGAAAGTGTGTCTCCTTTAGTATAAATTTTGAATCTTCCATGCTTAAATTTTGTGAAATGTCTCTTTGTTCTTGCATTATGATAAAAAGGGTGTGTGTGTGTGGGTAAAAGTGCCTCATCTATCTTTTCTATTGTGCTCCTTTTGATCATTTCCTCTTTGTTTCATTTCATCCCCTCAGTAAACAGTCCAATTCTGTTCCATTTTGTTTCATTTCTGAGGTTTTCATCCCTAATTATTCTCATCACCCGTTTCAACTCTTTTTCTATCTGTTACATCCTTTTTTGACATTTTAGGTGCAGATTGTTGCAGGTGCAATTTAGATCACTTAGATGTCCAAGTCCCTGACTTATGGATGCAATCAGGGACTCAGAGATCTAAGTAACTAGATTGCAGACACAAATAATTACGTTGTAAAATGTGCCTGCAAGTTTTGTGCCCATGAGAAATGGTTGAAGCTAGACTAAAGATCAGAGCCTTAATCACAAGCAAAATATTCCCATCACTCTTTAGAAAAGAACCCCCTCCATTTGAACAAAGTACTATCACAGGAAAAAATATCTTCTTAAACTCTTCCTATACAGAGCTCTGTAAGTGAACCAGCCATGAAGACGAGGAACAGCTGGTGGAAAAGTTGGAGTGAGAGCTGATTTTTTTTTTTTTTTGAAAGAATGAAAAATATTTGAACTAGAACTTTATTTCCTAGATTTTCTATACTGACTGAAACAAAGCTTTCATTGGCAGTTGAAAAAAATGTAGCTCCTCTTTCAAATGTATGAAGAGAAGTTTTCATGCTTTCCTGCTATTTCTTCTGAAAGGGAAAAAAATATATTCCATTCCTTCCCATTAAACTTTCTTATTACAACTACATTGAAAAACAAAACAAAAGATAATAAATAACAATATATAAATAATTAAAGTAAGAACTGGGTGGTTCTAGAGTTAGTTGTTGTGGTAAGATTCAGTGTTAATCTGTAAACGTACATAACTTTCAAAATATTCTGGACCTGTAATGCTACTCTCTCCTATGGATTGTGAGCTGTGGAATTGGAGAGGAAATATGACAGGGTAAATGTAATAATCGTGTCTGGGCAATTTCAGCCAACTTTTTCTTCCTGTCCTCCCAAATTGTATTTTAATTTTGTGTGTGTTTTAGCCCTGTCTCTGCTCCAGTCCCAACTGGTTTGCCTCCTTTGCTCCACTAGTCAGCATTCCTAACTAATGGCTTTTGGTCATCTTATGAGACTGAGATTAGTTAGATATTATTGCCAAACCTTAGTATGGACAACACAGAAATAAGTCAATTTCAAATACAAAATAAACTTCACATCTCAGCAAGCCTGTCTATAGCACAAGACATTCCGTAAGGGAGATTATATCCTCAGGAGTATTTCTTTTTTAACCAAATACCATATTATTTAGTGGTTGAGGCTAAGCTTGGCTTAGCTTTTAATAGCATTCTTCTTAAGTTTAGAACATGTTTACATGGCACTTCCTAAAGCTAAATTGAAAGGATGTTTGATAACACCTTTAAATACTACTAATGTATATCAACAAAACATCATCTGAATTTTCTGTGAAACTGTAAAAAATAACAACAAACTGCACATTATGTCTGAAATTGGAAACTATACATTCTGCTTTGCTTTAATTGGTCCTCATGGCATTAATCTGCACTTCCCTGTTTGCTATAGTTCTATAAGTATGCTGAAGGTGATGAGATGGCTCAGATCTCTTCATTGCTGTATTCATGTTCTATGTCTGGAAGAAAACAGATGTTGCTCTCATCTTCAAGAAGAGAAAGGAGAAGGATCTGAGGAACTACAGACTGCTCAGCCTCACTTTGGTTGCTGGGTAAGTCATGGAGCAAATAATACTGGAAGCCATTTTGAAGTCTATAAGGGACAAGAAGGTAACTAGAAGTAGTCAACATAGATTTATGAAGAGGAAGTCATGCTTGACCAACCTGAAAGCCTTCTGTGATGAAATGACTTGGAGAAGAGTAGTAGTTGGTATTGCTTGTCTTGAGTTTATAGCAAGGCTTTCAACACTGTGTTCCCTAACAAAGACAAATCAATGAAGTATGGACTAGGTAAATAGCGAGTGGGATAGAATGATTCTCCTTCCAGATTCCTGCTCATGCGGAGACAGCTAATGTCTTTAAGCTATAGATTCTCTTGGGTAGAAACGTCATGAGGCATCTGTCAGTCTGTAAGGCTGAATGACCCTGAAAGAGCATTCACAGGGGTAGAAACTCCCTCAGATGACACTGGAGGCAGCGATAAGCAAAGGATACCTGGATAAGAAGCTTGTATTATTGGATAATTTGCTCCTTAGACTTCCTTAGTTCAGGCCACTTGTTTGTGTGATCCTCTATGGTCACATCTGTTTAACAGATCTTTCAAATGAGGTCATGCATGACAGATATTTCAATTGAACATGGATTTCTGTCTTTTGTGTACTATTGGCAAGCATTAAGGATTAACTAGCTTAAATGTTAAACAGCAGAAATAATAATCTCATTTATTTTCTTGTATCAGTATCTAAGCTCAAAACCTGGACCTGAAAATTTTGGAATTTAACATTGCAAAGTTATTTTAATACCAGTTTCAAGACTCAGCCAATAGACACCTGCAAGAAAAGCATGAAGTGAGATTTAGCTTCTTGTTCTTTAAAGATGCCCTATTCCTTCATTCCAGTTATCTGTGACCTAGCCCATGCTTTTCTATGTACACAGCCTAAAAATAAAAGTCTAGAATAGGCTGGAATATTTTTTCCTATAAATTTTTGCATTTTTGCCTTTGACTATAAAATAGGTAAGAATGGAAATCTATATTGTAGGCTTCTAAAATTCATTGAGATAATTTTCCAGTTTCCTATCAGTTCCCTACGTCAGTTTCCCTTTAATGGCTGTTCCTTCCTGAATAAGAAACCTCTTTCTATGCTTTCTGTTCTTCAGATGGCTTGAAAAACCTGATTGTACTTTTCCTTGCATTTCAAACATAGTCAATATTTGCAACAACCTGAAAAATGGCTGAGATTATGGTGAACATGCTGCTAAGGTGTAGGCAGAGCCATGTGGAAAGCAAAATTAGAATTATTTCATCAGTATACAAATGCAATTTCACACACAGCCACCTACTGTTTTACAAATCTCAAAATAATTAAGTTTATATTAATTATTTTTACGTCTCAACTCTACCATTTGCTTAATTATTTTTGGTACAGTTTCATTGTGCTCCCTATCCAAAAATCTTCTGATAATTTCTTTGAAATATTGCTTTGTTCTTTATTTATGTATTACAGAGGCAAGATGCCTAACAACTTGAGACCTTTACAAAGCATAGGACCTCTTGAGTCCTCATTTTGTCACCTCCTGTCTTTGAAGTGGGAACATTTTTGCTCTTAGTCCCCCTTTTTTCTCTCCTCCCGGCTATTTAATATTTGCAAACTTTTCAAGGTTTGCTTTTCTTCTCAACTGCTTGCCCTGTTCTGCTCACCATTACATGGTGTCAATTGCTAATCTGGCACCTCACTACACTCTTTAATTCTTGCCCACCCTTTTGTTGTGCAAGGACAAGGTCATATGCAAAGCTTTCCTACTTCTTGCTCTGCATAGATTTCATTGCCATTTAAACGGCAATGAAAACTTTGTAAACATCTATTGGCTCATGAATACTTCATAACCATGCATTGCTGGTCTCAGAAATAATGATATTTGGCAAATATTTTTTAAAAGACCCATGGAATAAATTCTGCTTTTTTCCTAAGTGTCCGAGGTAACTTGAACTTTTGCAGTCACCGTTCCTTAGAAGGTTGGAAGAAATGTCTTCAACATTTGTATCATTTCTGTATTATATTTTATTGTGTTCGATTAATTTTCTAGTGAAAAATTATAAAGGACTTTTCACAGAGCCCTTAATAGCAGAAGGCTCCAATTTACAGTGATACCAGAAAATCTGGGACCTGGATTTGCATGAGTTCCAGTGTAAACATATGAGAGACTGCTGTGGTTGCTAGCCTTTCTTATGAGTACAGTCAAGGTGTAAACCTCTGGGCTTGGTTTCTGTCCCCGCAGTTAGGTGCTGATTTAATTTAGACTCCCTCTGTTTCCCATGACAAAAGAGAGGCAACATAACATGAAGGGTGGCTAACACCACTGTTACTTAAAGCACCCTTTGTAGGATCTTCTTTTCTTTATTGATGGTATGGAGACAATACTGTCCATGTGCCTAACCTGGACAGGTTCGTAAGGTGGGATGAATTTTTGACCTCCAAAATAATTTCATATTTTTGTGCCTGGCTATATAAGGAAGAGGACAGTGAGAAGGCTACCTCACTCTCATGTTTTACACAGCCCAGGGGTGCTGTATTGCATGCAGGAAGTCTCTGGACACTTTTGTAACCATTCCAGCCCTCTGGGTCTGACTCCCTTGTGCTAAGACCTCCTCCATCATAATGTGGCTTGCTGCTGCACTTGAGGCTGGCTGTAACTTTACAGAATGGAATGTTGGTAGGATTGTTGCTTCCTCCTCTCTTCCTGCTGCTGGCAGATATTTTCTGCAGTGGTTTGATTTTCTCAGTTTTAAGATGTTCCATAGTGGCTAAGAGGCAGGTGCTGCAATTGTCTCCCTTCTGTAGGGAGCTTCTTCAACAATAACCCTAGTCTAACTGAGACTATTAGGACTTTTTGGTGGAGAAACGTTTAAACAGTGGATCCTGTGAATAGGTTTAGGCATGAAGGAAGCCCTGATTGGATTGAAGGTGTTGTGGTTGTGCAGTTTCTTCTTTTCTTGCTAGGAAAAAGCAAGTCAGAATACAGGTATCTTGAGATGCGGGAAATGGTGGAGTAGAATTTCGTATTAGACCAAGCACTGAAATTCTGCCTCAGTTACATGTGAGTCCTGTTTTGGCCCTGGTCCTCTAGCTCTTTACTGTACTTTACTGCATCAGGCCCTTATTAATGAATGCATTTTTTCCCCCTTTTTTGCTCTCTCTTTTTTTCTGTGTTGGAAAAGGGAGGGTTTATGTTTTCTCCTGTGAGTCATGCAGAGGTCTTGGCATTTTAAGCACCACAAGGTTGAATTAGTATTACAAAGGAAGGGGTTTGTGTCTGATTTATTTATGATGGACTCATTTCTGCTGCACAGAACCTATTTTGCTGAAACATTTTTGTTTAAATAGAGTAATATTTTAATCTTATGCTTTGGGTCCTTTTAAACCTGATTCTATTTTGTGCTCCTATTATCTGAATAACAGTTCAATTAGGAGTGGTTAAAAATCAAGATATTTATTTTAATTGCATGCTTATCTTCTGAGGGTATATTGCAGTAAATAAGGAACATTTGAAGAAAAAAAACCCTAACATTGCAACATGTCTTGTCACATTATACTTACCCTACACCTGATTTCAAATGTAAATTGCACAGCATTTAGCTCTAATGAAAATACTCTAGTGAAGGAAATTGTTAAGATTTTCTGGTGCTCCCCTAGGGGTAATATTAAAACCTCCATTACTAACATCTCACTCTGAGAAGACAAAATGTGCACTGAGAATACAAAAGCTCTGCTGGCATCTAAATGTGTGCCAATTAATTTGCAGTTACAGACCTGCAGATCTGTATGGAGATGTAAAAATAGGACCTTGGAAAGTTATTTAGATCCCTCTATAACAAGGCTTCTTGACCCTGGATTTCTAGTGTTAGTTTAATCATGGCATTCTGCTTTCTATTTATTTATATAGATGCCTCAATGAACAAATTAATAATTATACAGCACATTGACAAACATGCCGAGTAATATTTGCCAGATTTTAAATTAATTTAATTCAAGGGCCACTTCATTTACAGGATTCATAGGCACATCAAGGAGTAGGTTTTGCTTCATTGCTATTCAGATTACACCAAGATTTTTCATCATTTTTTCTCTCTCCTTTTTATCTCACTCCCCTCCCTTCACTGAGGAAGACAATTGAACTGGCTTTTCCAAATAGGTAGTTACTTTCAGGCAGGTGGAAGACAGGTAAATGATAGACAAACAGAAGTGTAGGTAATGCATGGGTGACATACATTTAGAGAGATAATAATTTTTATTATGAAAAAAAGGAAAACAATTAGGTAACGCTAACATCTCATCTTTATTTTCCCATTACTTCCAGTTTTCAATCTATCTCCTTTTGTTTTTCACCTACAATTTCCTTTGAAAATTAATTTCAAGTCTGTCTTGTGATTCTGTGGAGGAGTGCTTCTATGTTGAACATCAACTTAGTCACACAGAATTGCTGTGCTTTGTGTTGTTTGTCATCAGAAACTTGATATTAAGACCAGCAACTGGCTTGAATTGCAGTATTTGAATTGAGAAATGGAAGTCCTATTCTAGGGAAGTTGAACTCTTTAATGAAGGCTGTGTCCTTTGAACAGAGGGAAGGAAAGGTTCATCAGTCTTTAAAAACAGTGCATAGCAGGGTCCTCTGCTGGAATATAGAGAATCTGAGAGATAATTAATATTTCCACAATATTATTTAGAAGAACTGCAATGTTGGGGAGATTAGGACCCCTTCTTTACACTTTTTTCTACCTCACATGATGTATGTTTCCATCTGTTTAATTACAACAGCACCCCTGCTGAGATGCTGACACTTATAGATGCACGTTCAGTTGTAGAATGAAACCCTTGAAATCCCTTTCATTCCCTTGCTCCTATTACCTAATTTGTGCTTGCAAAATCATTCCCTTGGCAAAGGAGATTGCCAGTTCCAGGACCCACTGCACTCAAGCAGCACAGCAGCATGGCAGAGCCTGAGCTACCATGTGCCCCTCACTGCATCCTGCTGTCCCTCTGTCCCCTGAGGCAGCAGTACTTGCACAGAAATCCTGCGCCTAGCCTGGGTACCCAGACCTTCCTTTCTGCAGTGAGCACTACTTCACCTGAGTCAGTTGCAAGTTAAATATGAAATAGTCCTATGGGTCCACAGATGCTCAGTAGTTTATTAAACAGAGGTAACTTGATCAGCTGTGTTTATTTTACTAGTCATTGATAACTAAATCTAGCCACAGGCATAGCAGAACTTTTAGGGACCAGTTTTTTTCGGGACCAGATCCTCAAAGGCATGAAGTCCAACTGACAATGGGAACTGGGTCTTAAAAGCTTTGGAGAAGGGATGGTGTGTAATTATACTTCAAAGACATATGTAGATAGTGAAACTGAGGGCTGTGAATTGGCTTCATATCACCCAGCTTCCAGGAGGAGATTCAAACATGCATGTTGGTGTCTGTGAGTGAGTGAAGTGGCTTAGCTTCCGCAATAGGTACTGGAGTTCTTAGACCTAATTCAGTTGCCTAAACATATGCCTTGAGAAATCTCTAGGTTGTTGAAGACTTCTACATGAGGCTAACACATATGACAGAGGCCCTAGAGAGGCATATTTTCTTCAGCAGCTGGAGGCCAGGGAGCATATGCTAAGGTACCCCTGTTACCTGCTTTGGGTGAACTGCATCTATAGGCGCCACTGACTAGATCTGTACTGGGAGCTCAGACACCTCACCCACCTGTAGAGTCCTACATGTTGGTGCCTAAAATAAGGTGTTCTAGCTGATGGTGAAGCCCATCCTAAGTATCTACTGGTAGGCAGAGGTAGCAAGACGAAATTAATCTAGGGATACTAACAACAAGAAGACAAGCAAATTGTCTTTTCCTGCCCCATCCCCAGGCTCTTCTGAAGGCTAAATTCAGAGAGGAAAATTCTTTAGGGCATACATAGATCTGTCTGGAGAAGAGCAGTGAATCAGAAACCATTTCAGAGGAGGTCAGAGGGACTGGGAATGAATTGTATAGCAGCATTTGAACTAAATGCTTATTTCTGATTTGTGTGAAGCCACTTAAAAGGTGGAATAACAGCAGCTGCCAAAATGCGAGATAGGTATTAGGGAGATAAAAGAGGGCTGTGAAGAAAACCGAGAAATAATTTGTATACCTTTAACATATATTGCATTTAGAAACTTGTGAGTTATCAATGAATTGTAAGGTTCTTCTCAGAAACAAATAGGAAATAGCTGTGCTTCATGTAAGACATTAGCAGTCTCTCACTCTTACATCTGAACAACTTTTCATGGTAAAATTGCTTTAGCTGGCATGATTATCACTGTTCACTGCTGTATTCAGCATGCTGCTGAATGTGATAATGAGTGATGTCTTTTTTCCATCACTTTAATACAGGTATGCAATTTATTCCGCCAGTAAACACTATTATAATGTAAAATTTATAATACAATATATTTCAATGCCAGTCAGAGTGATGGTTTGAAGGAACTTGAATGTGTGTGTTATATATCAGAGCAAACAAACCCTACATTAACAACAAAGTTGCTTACTTGGCAAAATGTTTTAGCTGCCTTGCTTTGCTTCCTTGTATGCATATATTAGCAGCAACACTGTTTACTGTATTGTCATGGCCCCAAACTCTCTCAGTCTTTCTATACAATCCTCACAGTATCATGGGTACCAAAGGAAATGGGCATTGCCATGTCACATATTAGGCATTTTGAGCATTAGGTTTATTTTGTAACATCCCCACAGCTCAAACCCAGGGTCAGCACAACTAATGATCCTTGATGTCATTAGCCAGATAAACTCTCTCTCACATTATTCCTGCACATTTAAGTTGACAACACAAATAAATACTTTCTGCTGTGTGTATGTGTGGGGGTAGTCTTCTTTCTTTCAAGAGCTTTTAGATGATATTCCAAATAATTTCTAATAATTTAAAAGCCTTTTAAAGAACAGGCTCTTCTTCCAATAATTGACAGGCAAGACAATACCAGAGGGGGAGGCAAGGTGGAGAGGGGCGGAGGTGTAGATTGCTCTATATAAAAGCTGCTAAATTATGTTGTCAAAATTATAGCAACTTTTTTTTTTTCTTAGAAGCCTTGAAAGATCACACTCCTCCAGTCCCAGACTCCTGGCTTTTGTTTGTTTTGTGCAACCAACCTAAAACTTCATGATATCTCTCGTAATTGGTGTCACTTGTTCAATTCAAAATCAGCCTAGGACCAGGAACCCCAAGATGTGACTGACATTATTTCCATTTTTACACAGAAATTGTAAGGATATAACTCTTATTATAAGAATAAAGAATTTTGGCTGCTGCTGGTGGTACCTGTTTTGTGCAGGTTGGATCTGTGCTTCAGATCTCTCTGTCCGCCCAACCATCTGTCCATATTCCACATCCCAAACACTGAGCAAAGCTGAGTAGCTTGGTGCACTTTTCAGCTTTGGTTTGTATGGGTTTCTGATTAAAGTGGGAGAAAAAGCAACCCTTCAAAAAATGGGCTGGGAAAACAAGTGATTCCCTTCCATGAACTGAGGGAGAGAGTGAGATGCTGTTCCAGCTTTTGGTATTCAACTCTGCAACAGGCACTACATCCTGTAGCGTTTTATGGCATCTGTCTGCTGGAAAGGCTGATTAAAAAGGATGGGTAAATGCATGCTGTTATCATCTGATGACATTTCAAGAAAATGACAATACTTTTATTATTTTTAAGAAACCTTTCTAAGAGTAAACTGTGTTTTTAAAAAACATTCTGCACATGATCTGCATATGTTGAAAGTCTTGATCTTTTTGACATGTAGATGAGTAAACTGCACTCACTCTTAGCTGCAAGACAAGGAAGGAAGGATTTAGTCTAGAAACCTGCTGAAGAAAAGGACTTGTTGACACTCTTTGGAGCCATATGAACACCTCTTCCTCCTCTCTGAGTTTGGGCTAGGCAAGCTAAATGTCTGACCTCATCTACTGTGATAGAATTTGTCTTGGTACTGCCAGGCATCTGGGATCTCGGGTGAATCATGTGCCCTTTTTATGCCTCAGCTTCCCCATTGTTGAACTGGAGATAATGATGGTAAAGAGATAATTTGTAAAGTACTCCGAAATCTTTAGAAACAAAATCTGATTTCCTCTTGTGCTTCAAACTCAAGCACAGAAATTGTATTACAAATTTAAAAGATTCATGTGAGAACTGAAACTGAAAGCAGAGACTCCATCTTCCCATCAGTCAAAATTTGAAATCAGACTCTGCTCTTTTAGCCGTTATCTTATTTATCTAAAGGTAACGTTCAGCAATAATCATCTAATGGTCATGTGCTAATTTTTGACTAGTCTGCTGCTGTTAAATCCATCAGTCTTTTGAGAGCAGGCAATAAATTGTGTTTAATCTTTGCTGCTGTCCCATCTACCTACTCCATTTTAGGCCTCTGGTGACAGGGGGTACTGCAAAGATTAATGGGATTTAAGTATGTGTGTTGTTTGTGTATGTATTTAAATGTACACAGTGTTTCAAAGCTAAACGATGGCCTAACAGGTGAAACCAGTGCCTGGCATGTAACTGGGAAACCAGTCTTGAATGGTACTGGCGGATTCTGAATGTTCCTTTCTCAGGTGTGGCAGAGCTGATGTTGATCTTCTGACACATAGGATGCAGATGTCATTTGTTTTCATCTCAGTCTTGCCCCTAACATAGCTCTGCCTGGAGGCTGTCACCAGTGTAAACTACAACCTGTTTGGTTTGTTTTCTTCTTTTTGTTTTTTTTTTGTTTTTGTATTTGTTTTCCTCAGGTTTCTCCATCTCCTGCTCCCTGTAAGCCAAAGCAGTTCCTAGCTGACACTTTGGAATAGAATTCAAATCACATTGTGACTGATTGTGACTGAACCAAGAATCAGACCTGGAACTTTTAAGCCTTCTTTTGTCTATTCAGGTGCCAAGGTAACAAAACATGCTATTTCTAAAATGCTGAAAAAAATATTTTCCTATGTATATGCATGTCAAGGATCACTGTGTTACCTGTAAAGAAGGGTTTATCATGAATCTGTGAAGAATGGTAACTTTCAATCTACTGAGTGGGTCGCTCCTCCCCAAAAAGTGTCACAAATATCTGCAAATAAAAGATTATGATAAAGAAAACACTTTAATGAGAGTGCTTCTAATATGATGCTATAATCATGTGTGCAGGACTACCAAGTAATTTGCCTTTGCAGTAACTCTTATGGCAGTAAGTGCCAAGGGGGTAATAATTTGTGTTTGCTATGCATTGTAAGCTGTTGTCAAACAGATGACTTGTCTACATGTTCAGAAGCAGCATCTCCTGCTGTTCAACTCTATGGACAATGGGGTTTTAATCAATGAGGCACTTACAGTAGAATACAGGTTCAGACTGTGCATGGAGGTGCTCTAGCACTGGTAGAGAGGCAGTAACTGCTCTCTGAATAGCACACTATATTAGCTGCTGGAGGCAAGTGGTTTCTTTTGCATTTTTCTTTTGCAAGAACATCACTTTTCTGTACCATAATTTCTGTTCATGATTTATACTTTGGTGCTTCATTCCATTTTTTGTTCTCAATGTATTCCTTAAATAAACCAACTGTAAGTTATTTTTTGTCACTGGAGATGGAGAAACGTGAGTTAACTCTTACCCATTAGCTCTGAAATAAATAAGGTCTTCCATCAGAAATAATAAAGTGAGTCAAACTCAATGCCACATGAAATCACTTGAATGCTTTTGAAACCATTAACCAGCAGGATGAGCTGTTTCTTTAGTAAAAATCACCTGCTGGTCAAGATGAGAAGATGACCTCTATATTTCTGTTTTATAGATTAGAACAAGATAAATCCAAAGAAATACTACATACTGGAATAAAATTATAAACACTTTGAGGCTCCATTGTAAGAAATCATGGTTTGTTGCCCAGTAAAAGGTTTCTGCTGCAACTGTACATGCTGTTTACCAAGTAAAAAGAGGATTCCAGTTAATAGCTCTTGCCTGGATTATGCCGCATTCACCCACTGCCTGGTTGGCACCTCATTTGGCCTCCTGGCAAGAACTGGAGCACAAGCTTGGCTTGGTACAACAGGGCCTATAAGTAGATAATTACAGCTTCCTGGAGTGAAATGTTTTTCCCAGCATACTGGTAAAGCAGGTCTCACATGTAAAAGTCATGGGAGGCTTTGCTGGAGCAACCATAACTGCCAGTCCCTCCAACTGCACAGACAGTGGAGAGAAATCAGTTTTGGATTAGAGCTTCAGTTTTTCAGTTCTCATGAACCAGAGGGAAAGATTTATTATGCATTAGCACCATGATGACTGATAAGATGAACTGTACCTTGAGAAAGCATATCTGGTGGCTCAGGGGATATGATTCATGCAGCCCAACACCCAGAAAGACCAGTTGACTTCCTTAACTGGTGTGTGTGTTGCATACCTAGATTTGGATTTCACGTAGTGGGCAGTAGGATCTTTCCGCCTGTATTTGGCTTTCATTGTTAATAGTATGTTAATAATATATTTTTTATACATAGGATTTATACCCACTTGCTTAAGGCTGCACTCTGTCTGTGAAATACCTACCAAAATCTTCATTTGGCCAAGAACTTCACAAGATGCACAAGGCATATTTTCAGTTGAACTGGAAGTAGGAAGATCTCCAGCAGTGGCTGATAGATGGAAGATGTGGATACATCCCTCTGTGCTCCCCTGCTTCTCCCACACAATGGATTGGCTTGGAACTACCAGGAACCCTGGCACCAGCACAACCTTGTGGCAGGACGCTAAGATGAGAGCTGCACTGAAACCGCTCATGAAGCCCATTTTGTTCAAGTATGCATTTAACCTTTTCTAACCTGTATCTGCAAATCCAGTGTGGTTCAGTAATCCTTCTTGTTATCAGTGAGTCATAGTAGTCAATACCGTGGTAGTCATCAGAACACATGGACATTGAAGCTGTGTCTTGATTTCTTTAACATTTTCAACATTTTCAAAAGTGGATGCTTTTAATTCAATTAGATACTACTCCCTTTGGAGCTAACTTGTGCGTGTCTGTTTCATCTGGATAAATATCATTTGTCAAATACATTACAGAGTGAATATTGCCGTGGTCCATTTAATTCATTAGGCAATTTTTACTTTGCAGTTTTCAGCCAGTTCTGTGGCTGGTGAGTTTTAATGGATAAATTAACTGCTGGATGATGGCAATATTCACTCACGGTCAGTTTCTTTGGCCACTGTTCATATCAAGTAGGACCTTTGCTATGTGAGCCACCAAATTCCCCAGGTTTAGCTGTGCATTGGAGTCTCATCCAGTCTAGTGGCATCTAGTCTGGGGCCCGTGAACTTTCCTTGTGCTCCCTTGTTAATGTCTGGTTGTCTTTGCTGGGCATTTTAAATGAAGGATGGCCTCTTCCATCACTTGATAGTCTAGGATAAGAGAAATTGAACAGTACATAAGCCATGGGAGCTAATGTTTTCAGAACAACTTTCTGACATAGCCAGTATTCTACATTTTGGAAGTGAAGGACTACCAAATATTGAACATTCTGAATCAAATTTTGACCTCTCATAGAAAAATTTTTCAGAAGGGGAATATGTTAATTCCCCCCCCCCTTTTCCCCTATGATGCAGAATTTCAGATTCATTAAATTAATTTAAGAATTATTAAAAATATTATCCTAAATAGCAATTAGTTTCTGAGTTCCTTTTTAAAAACACAATTTAGAAGCTAAATTTCTTGGTTCTAAGTACAGATTTCATGTTTGTATCTTTTATAGCTGCATTTCCTTTATGACATTTTTATAGAGGATTTTGGTTTTACACATTGTTTGTTTTTTTTGAGTAATTTTTATGATAGTTTCATCTCAGATGATCAACATTATAATTATCACCTAAAAATTAGCCTCAGCAATGTTACCAATATGGAACATATTGCATTCTGAATGCTCACTTTAAATTATAACCATTTTGACAGCTGTGCTGCTTACTATTATCTAAGCAAAGCAAACGTATAGGGTATTCAAGTGTGTTGATGTTTTTCAGCCCAGTCACTTAGAAACTAAGGTTTTTCTCAAGCATGAACTGAACTGGTTTGCTTTATATTCTATGTTGCACGCCTTTGCTCAGTTATACAGCCCAGGATGTTTTCCTATAAATGTACCTACGGGTCTCAGGTACTATGGGAATTCAGGACTCACTTTGTGTTACAGCACTGAAACCTCCATAGTGCCTATGACTTCTCAAAAGAGCCAATGAAAGGAAGTGGCACTTTTCATGAGTCATAGAATGACCATGATATTGAGTGAGCTGAGACCAAACTGATGCTGCTTCTCAATACATGGGGGTGCGTTGTGCCTTCCTGGTTAAAAACAAATTCATCTCAAATGTGCGTAGCATAAACACTGAGAGATTTGTGATGCTCTAGGTGAAGCTGCTGGTATACCAAAGCAGGTGATATTATTAACAGTATTGTTGTCCTTGAGAGGTGCCTCCTAAATATGGGCTAATCAAGTCTAGTCCAGTTCATTGGCTAGGAATCATTTTGTCTCTAAGGAAAAGCCAATACTTTGAGAGATTTCTCTGCCCACTTCGTTCCCTTGAGCCTACTCAGGTGGCTGAGAGAAAAAAGTATGTGCCTTCTAGGACCAGGAGGTAGCTGAGAAAGAGCATTTTCCTAGTGTTCCTCTCAAGGAGTGACCCATAATCTTGGCTGTATGAACCAGTAAGTTTGTTTTAGAGGCACACAGCTGTTTTTTAAAGTTACTGCTAGCTGGGAGCATTGGATGCTTTTAAACAGGCTTGAATGTAGCTACCACAGCATTTCTTCCTCTCTGGAAGCTCATCTTTGACTGTCCGTTTTAGGGGGATGAAAACTACTTTCAGTTCCTTATTTCAGTGTCTGCTAAAATCAGGAGAATCGGTAGAATGCTATGAAATTGGAAATTTGGACTTCATCTTCCATTTACAAAGAGGAAGATTTCCACTTTCTTTCTCCAGGGAAGACAACATTTCCAACTGACTAGTAGAAAAGGTCAGTTTTAGTGGAAAAGGCCAGTTTTACTCAAAGATGTGGTAAGGCTCTAATGTATGGAGTAACCAGTTTATGGAACAGGATGAAGGGTGGAGAACAAGACATTTGAGCCAAGAGAGGTGAATCCATGTGCTCTAGAGTATTCTGAATAAGCTTAAAGGTGGGAGGGGAGAAGGAGAGTTTCTGTTTTCTTAACTGCATTGTAAATGCTGGAGGGAGAGTGACTTATGGACTTAGTGCTTAGGCTCTGTGACACCTAATGCCAAATATTGAAATCCCTCATGTTTCATACATTCATACTGCTTCATATGTGCTTCATACAAGCACTCATACATGAAGTACAGGGGATAACAACACTTGCTAGGCCATGTAGTAATAAACCCTCAGTTTTCCTTTTTTCCAAAACAATTGATCCATCACTATGTATCCATTCTCATCAGTGAAAATCCTTGATTTTCATAAGCTGAATTATCCTTTGCACTATGCACCACTATTACTTTCCTCTGGAATCTTTCCACTGTAGGAAATTAAGTGTATTAGCGTCTTTGTGTCACTACAGTTGGTGAAATATATGCCTTGGTTGGTGAGCTCTGGGCCTCATTTTCTGCTCCTTTGTACTGCTTTTCCTGCCCTTTGCCTCTACTGACTTTAGTAGTGTACAGATTCAGAGGCTTTACCTAAATGGACAAATTCTGCTTTGGAACATGTTTGTGTTTTGATAAGGGCCTTGATATTACTTTGGATGAAAATGAGTGTCACTTGAGAACAAGATGTGGTCCAGGTAGCTGTATCTCTGACATAACAGTGTGAAGAAAACAGCCATAGCGACTTAGCTTTTTGGCTATTGATATCAGATCAGTGCTGTTTAGTCCATTGTGCCACTGTTCATCTCTAGATAAGGTGAAATGAATCAGGAGACCTAGTGAGCACCCTTGCTGGAGCTGGCAGTGTCTGAATAAATGTTTACTGGAAATAAATGAATGCCTTAACTTGCCAGTGGCCTTAACTTGCTCTTTATAAAACACAGCTTGCCTAATGCATAACTGTATCCTGAGAAATCTGTTTGCTCAAATCTGAAAGGAAACAGTTATCTTTCCATTTGTTATTTTTCATATAGTAAAGGCAACAAAATATTGTTTATATTGAATACCTCAGTCATGCAAAAAATTAATTTCTTACAGCAATGCTAGTCTGTCTGAGGGAAACCTCCAGAATGAATGGGCTTCTGTTCCTTGCTGCAAGATGTTGCTATCATGTAGAAGAGCTATTGCTCTATCAGAAATCATGCCTAAGCCTATTATTCCAAGGAGACAATTTTTTTTATAAAGAAGTGATTTGTTATTTTAAAGCCTTGGGAAATAAACACATAAAAAATGTGTTTGGACACATAGCAGTAATTCTGGGTAGGAAGCTATGATGCTAGTTTACTTAATTTTGTTTTACAGAAGGGGACAGAATTTGGCATGAGCAACAAATCTATACAAAGTCATTTGTCAAGCTCAGCTGCCATCAGTGTAATGTCCTTGAAAGTAGACTGATTCCTCTGATATGGAGGAGAGATTGCTGTTTTAACTCTAAAACACTGAGAAAGACAATGTGTGAACAGCTGGCATTAGGTTTTAGTGAAAACTCAGGAATGTGCTAAGGCAGAAATAGAGCATGTACAAATTATTTTGACTTTGTCACATAAAGACAGGTTTCCCTGTATTGATTGTGCTACAAGGTTTTACTGCTTTTTCATCATCTTATTTAAAACTTGGACTCTGTAAGGAGCATGGTCAATAGATGGCAGCAAGTCATTTAGCCTGTTACCTCTTTTGGACAATCCTCTGTACACAATCAATGCTCCCCTTTCCCTTTTATGAAAATATCTCCTCCTTTTCAGTTCTAAAGGGTGCAATAAGATGTATAAACCAATGACAATTATTCATGTGTTTCATCAAACAAACATACTGCTGCAGATATCTAGTGTATCTGCAACAGAAAAATAACATCATAGTTTAACCTCTATGTTTCTTCAGCCCAACAGATATAAACCCCTTTCACTGGGATCCAGAGTGGTAAGAAGTAGTTATTTCCCAAGGAAATGGTTTACCAAGGCACAGCGGAACCAGCTCTCCTTCTACAGCATTCTCAGTTGCCCCCGTAACAATCTCATGTGACAGTGAGTAAAACTGGCAGGAAGAGAAAGCAGGTAACATGAATTTCCTGCATGAAGAAAAGAGCAAGAGTTCTTTTATGTACAGTGGCTGACAATAAAGTTACTCATAGAAATGTTCCTTCCAGGAACTGCAGTAAGAGCTCATTATATTACCCAAATTGACTGTGCTTCCCAAAAGGAGTTTTTTCATCTATTAGTTCAGGGTAGGAGCTTCAACACCAGGGCTTCCTGCAGTCTTAGTCCTGGCTCTGACACTGAATGCTTGTGCAGCCTTGAAAATGGGTGAGAAGATCTCTTGGTGAAATCTGTAGGAATCTATAAAGCAAGCCAGTACATGACCCACTACCCAATCTTTCCTTTCTAAAATCTTCTCCCTGATATTTTCAGTATGACCGCCTTAGAGCAAAAGATTCATGTGAAGGAAGAGGAGGGAAAGGCATTTTGGTTTTATTATTAATCTTTTGCAAAGCTGAGTGCAATTACAGTGGAAAGCAATTATTTCTTCTGTGATATTACACTATCAAACAACTTGGGAATCATTGCCAAACACTAAAATGTGCTAGGAATATCTCTTTTCTGAGTGATTACTGTTGTTCTGCTTTGAGTTGATACATGCTTGATAATTATACTGGCAGTATGGACCCCTTGGAATGTTCTTATAGAAAGTTAAGATTCATTTGAGAAAGGATAGATAATATCACATTCTAAAATGAAAGATGTGGCATAAAGCCTCGAGTTTCACAGTTTATTTAGTAAAAGTGCATTTATTTAAGAGAAGTCTGGGAAGCATGTATGTTTTACATCCTTATTTTATTATATGCATGTATCTGCTTTGTAGCTATTTTAGGGATTCAATACTTAAAAGATTTATAAAGCCAAGTGATATAAAGAGCATTTGAAAACAGAATCATTTTTTTTTTCTAAAATACCTACAGTAGGAACATTTACTCAGAGCAAGCCCAGGCACCAGTATATGCTGGGGGCTGCTCAGTTGGAAATCAGCTTGTCAGGAAAGAACGTGGTGGGTCCTGGTGGACACTAAGTTGGACATCAGGCATCAGTGAGCCCTTGCTGCAAGGAAAGTGAATGGTATCTTTGGCTGCAGTAGGCAGAGTGTTGCCAGCAGGTTGAGGGAGGTGATCCTTCTCCTTTATTAGCACTGGTGAGGCCGCAGATGAAGTATTGTGTCCAGTTCTGGGCTCCCCAATAGAGAGACATGGACATACTGCAGGGAATCTAATGAATTGCCATGAATATGGTTAAAGAACAGAAGCATCTCTCCTATGAGGAAAGGCTGAGAATACTGGGACTTTTCAGCCTAAAGAAAAGTGTCAGGGGGGATCTCATCAATGTATATAAATGCCTGAAGGAAGGGTGCAAAAGACAGAACCAGGCTCTTTTCTGTGGTGTGCAGTGACAGGACCAGGAGCAATTTGCAAAAACTGAAACACAAGGAGGCTAGGAGGACATTAGGGAAACTTTTTTTACTGTGAAGGAGGCTGAGCACTGGCACAGGTTGCCCAGCTGTGGAATCTCCCTCCTTGGAGATATTTAAAAGCTGTCTGGATGTGGTCCTGGGCAAGTGGCTTTAGGTGGACCTGCTTGATCAGGGGGTTGAACCAGATGACCTCCAGAGGTCCTTCCCAACCTGAACCATTCTGTGATTCTAACTATGGTTCCTTACTTAATCTTCCAATTTATAACATCATGTACTTAATAAGATCCATATGAACCTAAATGTTTTCTGTGCTGTGTTTCCATATTCATGTTCTGAATAAAGTTCTTTTTTTTTCATCTCAATGTTATAGTGTTTCTTTGCACTTTCTGCTTCTTCACTGGTTTTCTTCTTTCCCTTCCTTCTTCCTTCATTTGAATGGAAACAATTTTCTTACCTTGATATTTTCAGGCTGTTGAAAGTTCCCACCCCACTTTTCTTTTTCATTCCTCTCCTGCATTTAATTCCAAATCCCATATCTACCATCACAACTGTGTTCTTGCTTTTCTTCCTTCAACAGCAGAGATCTCCAACCTGTCCCTCCCCCTGTCCCATTCCACTTTCTCCATCCCTGCTATTAAGTCTCCTTGATGCTTTTCCTAATCTTCCACTCATCTCTCCTCCTGCCCCTCATATGTAATGGTAGAGTATTATCTTCCAAAAAAAGTCACTTATCCCAGTCAGAATAAATAATTAAAAAAAAAATGAAAGGCATATGCTCCCACAGTAACATAGGCATAGAGTGTAGGAAAGGTTTTGCTATTATGATTACACTGAAAAAGAAACCTTCTTTCCAGCAGTCAGCATGTCTGGTAGCTTCAATCTCTCTCATATCGTGCTAGCAGCTTCCTGTCTTTTTTGTGCTATGAAGCGCCTCTGGCTTCTACTGTCAGCCTGGGAGGAGGAGTAGGTTTTAACACGACAGTATGACTTTGCGAGCTGAAGTTTAAATGCCCCTTTCATTCATCCCTTAGGACATCTGCTAATATGGTGCTGTGCAGATTTTATCAGATCTTTGATATTTGGAGACCCTTCCCATCTACAGGTTACTTTTCCCTGTTTGCTTGTTCTGAAGACGCATTGCTAAAGTCTCAGAGAGGGGTGCAGACTGAGGCATTCTCCACCCTCATGCATGACAGTTCTAAGAAAATTCCTTTGGGGAATTCTGCCATGTGTGGGTTTGGGCTTTTTATTCTTTCTCTTTCTCTCCCACCCCTCCTTCTGATCCCTCCTTCTCCTCCCTGGGGCAGCACTGCATTAGCCCACCTCTTTTCCCATTAGCGGTGCAGTCAGCTACTCCTTACTCAAGTTCTCGCTCTCAGCCTTTCCCTCTGCTTACTGCTCCTGAGTCTCCAGCTGCCTCTTCTTACTGTGTTCCCAGATTCTGGTAACCCTCTCTCTAACGATCAGCTTCTCACTTTTCAGTCTTGCCAATCAGACTGACCCTTGGCATTTTGAAGATATTCTGGGTACCAGTGCCAAAGTCTTTTATCTGCTCTCTGCCCTTTCTTCCAGTGACTGGTTACTGATTATTTGCCTGCTGCACCATAGCATCTCCTTAGAGGTTTTGTCCCTTTCTTTCTGAATAAATTTACTTTACCAGTTTCTGCTCTTAAATTCACAGTTCTGATAATAATTAAGTTGTTTGTGTATGACTATTAGAACAATTTCTAGACTAATAGCTTTGTAGTTGACCTGATATTGCTGGCTTGGTTTGCATGTTTCTTTACAGACATACATTTGGTGCAGAATGTAAGGGTCTGTGGGCTTATCTTGGTCTAGATCTACTAGGGTAGACCTCCAGGCTGCTACCACAGTACCAACATTAGATTAATTGTTCTGTTTATTAGCATTTAGGGAGCATGTACATTTGGGAGCAACCTCACATAATTTGCAGCCCAAACAGTAATCCTGGAGGGCAATCTGAAATACCAAAATATGGGGAACCTTCCTTTTGCCTCTGACAGCCCTTCTGACTCTTAAAAATGCTGAGTCGATGCTTAATCAAGCACTAGTTCTGTAAAAACTTACACACATGAAGCATATGCATCGGCTTATAGTGCACACAGGTAAGGATGCCCTTGGTGGGGTTGAAGCCCAGTTTAAGAGTAATTTTACTGACCACTGGATGTCACTGCGACACTGCAGGAATGAAAATTAAGGCAAGGATTTTCAAAAGCATCCAAAGGATTTAAAAGCATAAGCCCTTATGACCATCATTTCAACTTAAAAGCCATCCTGTTATGGCCTTTGGGAATTTCCCTGAAATGATCTGGGAGCCTGCACCACTGATGTACAGTGAGCTTTAATTTTGAGAGTTAGGCATTCCAGTCTGTCAAAAAAATGCAACAATTAGTATCATGCTAAAAAGTCATTTGTGTCTCTCCAAAAGGGGATTCCCAAAAGGGGTTGTGGTTGCACTGTTTTTTGTTGTTGCTACAGTGAAGATTTTGATGAGAAATTAAATGAAATTAGATTTTTTTTTTTTCAAATAAAACCACGCAGGGCTGAAGGAGATTTCAAGAGCTCATTTATCTAGCCCACCTTAGAGCTGGCATCAGATAATGTCAATGCTAATTTAATTTTCTCTTAACAGCTGCAGCAATTTCATAACCTCATTCAGGAAAGGAACACAATTTTTTTACTGTAACTTTCAGATAATGATTTCCAAACTCTTTCTATGCTTGTTCTTCCCCTTTGCAGAGATACAAAGGCAGAAAATTAAAAGTTGTAAGAACACGTAATGCCACATAAAATAGCCTATGAAGACATAAAATATTCTATGATATTATGAAGTAGTACTATGTGATAATTAAAAAAAAAGTGAATTCTACTTAGTAATGAAAAGAGCAATCTGAGACACTGGACTACTTAGCCCATTCAAGGAAATGGAAAACTAACAAATGGAGATAGGCACATTCAGCACTTACTTGAATTCGAAAGAATTCTTTCACTTTTAGGTTACTGAAAGGAAACCTCACTTGGAGAGTTGTGGAAAAGGCTTTGATAATAACAGAGAACTTATTGTGTCAAGACCTATGGAACTTAAGTTATGAGTGAATCATAAATATGAAAATCAAGTTTGCTCTTCAGTTACAGTTGTGGTGTAGCTGGCTGTCAGGGCTGTGCTTGTATGAACGCTGAGTACACTTAATTCAGTAATTCCTCTCATGGTCCAGAAACATCTCAGCTAGTCTCTGCATAGGTGAGATACAGACTGGCTTGAGGCAGTGGGCCAGCTTGAAAACAGCAAACCTTCACAAATGAGTAATTGACTGTTACATGAGCCTGACCACATGAGAATTTTAGACAGTTCTTGAAATTCCTTGAGGCAGCACCTGCTGTGTGTAGTCCAATTTTTATGCTTGAATATGTTGATTAACGTTCTAGGTGGAATGTTCCAGATACTCATATAGGTGGTTCCCACTGTGGAAGTGATCAAATCCTATATAGATAAGACATTTGTTAATAATCAATGGAAATAGTTTCTGCAAAAATGGTCATGTAGAATGGTATTTGTACATAGTTACAATACTTATGAAACAGTCTATGTGTAGTTAGGATATATCAGCAGGAATGATGTGCTTTGGGGAGTCTCTTCTCATCCAGCTGAAAATGCTGCAGTAGGGACCTTTGCAATGGAGGCTTCTACTGCTACCCAGCCATGGCTGAGTGTCCTGTATGGGAGATTTCATATGCCACCCTCTCTCCCCCTCAGAACTGGAAGTTCATATCTTTTCAACAAAGTTGATTTTTACATACATTAAGTTGACTAATGTGTATTTTGTTTCTCCCTTGACTCTTCTACTGCGATATAGATACCAGAAGTCACTTTCTAACTTTAGAAACAACAACAGCTTTTCAAGGCTAAATAATGTCTTTCATAGACTCACTTCATTATTTCTTATTTCCCCTCAGAGATCTGTGAATACTGCCATGCCTTAATTATTACAAGGCCTTTGAGTTTTTGAAGCTTCTCTGTAACTTCTGCTTTGAAAAATTAGAGCAAGTTGTGCAGTTATAAATTGATGCACCTCCACTAGAGGTTCTGGCCTGTGGTTAGTATGTTGCTGGCATTTTAAAGTGCCTTAAGAATTGCAGCCACAACAGGAGTCTTCAAGAATAGCTAGTCTAAAGGATCCTTGATTGACATGATGCCCATTAACAGAATTTCACAGATGGTCAAGCCTGAGTTTTATTTATTGTTCAAGTTAAGCCAGAGCTTTGTTCATAATTAATGATAGTAGTAAACATTTTTCTCAGCTCAGAAGCTGAATAAACATGACCCCCTGGAAGGGAAGCCAAAACTGAGAGATAATGAATATTTATTGACAAATTACTAGACATAAATTCAATACTAAATGGGTAAATTGTTTAATGTCAGCTAGATTCCTGTGGGTTGTGTGCCACAAACGATCTGAGCTGGAAAGTAGAATTTGGGTTAAAGTTAGGGTTCAGCAAAAGACAGAGCCTAGAGCTATGGTTGGAGGGAGGTTGGAAAAGGACATCCATACTAAATATGTACTCATGAAAATAAGGAACCCTTGTAGCTATTTCTCATCAGGCTTCTCCTAAACAGTCAGAAATTCAAATATTGCTACTTACTCTGAGCCCAGGATGGAACATACTGACAGGAGTCAGTATGAGGTTAGTGCCTCAGGGACTCTGAAGAGCTATCAGTAAAAATGAACAGCAGCTTACATCCAGGGCTTGCAGCTGGTGACTTTATGCAGGTTGCTTGATAACTGAATTCTGGCACTAACATCCCTACATAGTGGGAATTCTTTATTAAAATTCATTAAAAGGATTGGTCTAGACAAATTTTAAGTAACCCACCTTAAAACATCACATGAAAACCATCATTTAAGTCTGTGACTATATGCAGCACATTTTTTACCTAAAGGAAAAGCCACCTAACATGCCCCTCATTCCCTGAAGGTGAAATTCAAGAAAAAACTCCAAGTAACAGCAATTGAAAATAGGCAAATTCTGCCCTACTTAAATGGTCCTGTTTCACATATACAGTTTTTTTTTCAGATTGAATGCTATATACTTACAGAAAAAATTCAGAAGAAGAAAGGCTGATTGGGAAGGAGTGAAAGAAGTTTAGAAAATTTAGAAAATCATTACCCCAGCAAAGGGTTCCCTTCTTTTGTGGAGAAGAATAAAATCAATTTGCCAGAAGAGATTGTCCCCAAAATCAGAGCCTGAAAATTTGCAAGCTGACACTTTTCAGCATCTGAAAAAACCACTGTTTGGAAATGGTTGCAGTTATCTCCGAAACAAACATGCTTCTCATCTATCCCAGTAAGACAGGGTGTAAAAATGTGCAACGGCATTCCCCAGAAGCCTTGGAAGATTTATAGAAATACGGTCAAATAGCAGTATTTTCTTTGCATATTTGGTAGGTACAGCATAGATGCAACCTTCCTTTCCATGTGGAAGGACTTTTCTTCAGCTTTTTCTCTTTTTCAAGTCCCAGCTGATGCCAACATGGAGTAGCAGCTCTCATAGATTTTGATGGTATATGCATTGGCAGCTCTCATACCTACTGACACGACGGCTTAGTTTAAGAGTCCTTGGAGAGATATGCAGGCAATGAGTCCTTGGGTGGTCCTTGGTACTGTACTCTTGCATTGAGTTAGTGCAGGAGCTGTTTCATTACGTTGTGCACTAGAGGGACACAGGTACCTGTTTTCCTGTGTAAGGAATGAGTGAATGAACTAATCAATCATTAATTTCATGCCTCTCAGTCATGAAGTTGTCTGACACTCACAGAGCAAAGATGTTGGCTCTGCTCTCCTTTACACCTTGTTTAACCTAATGAAACAGGAATGTTTTTTCTTTTTTTTCTCTTTTAGTATGGAAGAGAGCTCAGAATAGGCCTTAATAACTTTCAGATCACCTTAAAGGGAAAGTGACTTTCCTCTAAAATTTAATCTGAAGACATTATAGAGAAACAAGGAAACTTGAGGGCTCTGCTTCAGATGGTGAGGCATGTTGATCCCTGGAACTGCGGTCATAATGTGGTTTAAGTACTTATTTCCTTACCAAATACGTGTCCATTCTGTCAGCCAAAGGAAATAGGACTTCTGGCTGCTACAATCAAGTTACAAGCAACCTTGTTTTTGACTATACAAAAATGTGATGATTGATGACTCAGAATGATATTATGACTTATGTTATGAAAGTTTGCAGTTGGCCTAGACTAAGAATTTCTGCTTGGTATTTTTGGGTTTTGCTCACATTTGATGATTCCTGAGGTTCAACCCAGCGTGCAGGGCTCAGTTCTGCTGCTGGTGGCTGTTACATCCTGCAGCTGAATGATGTGGATGTGCAGGGCTTGTGCTGACATGCCATGGTTCATGCAAAGGAGCAGGGGCCATCCTGGGTTTGGATTTTTTGTTTTTAATTAGTCATCTAAAAATTGATGTAGGAATGTCCAGTGGAAGCTGTCAATTTTTGTCATGGTTTAACCCAACAGCCAGCTAAACATGTAGCCACTCCCCCATTCCCCCCTCTCAGTGGGATTGGGGAGAGAATTGGGGAAAAAAGTAAAATATGTGGGTCGAGATAAGAGATAGAAAAGGATGGGATAATAATCATAATTATAAAGATAATAATAACAATAACAACAATAGAATTATAACATGCAAAGCAAGTGAGGCACAATGCAGCTGCTCACTGCCTGCTGACCGATGCCCAGACAGTTCCTGAGCAGTGGCTTCTGGCCAGTTTCCCCCTAGTTTATGTGCTGACCATGACCCCCTGTGGTATGGAATATCCTTTGGTAATTTGGGGTCAGCTGTCCTTGCTGTGCTGCCTCCCAGGCTCTTGTGTACCCCCAGCCTACTTGCCGATGGAATGGTGTGAGAAGCAGAAAAGTCCTTGTCTTAGTGTAAAAACTGCTTAGCAACAACTAAAACATCAGTGTGTTATCAACATTGTTCACATCCTAAATCAAAAACACAGCACTGTGCCAGCTACTAGGAAGAAAATTAACTCTATCACACCCAAAACCAGCACGCTTTCTGATTTTTAAAAATCATGGCATTTATTTAAATATATAGATTTGGACATATCAGCCTAATGACAAATTCCTGTTTTCAAACTAACGTGAAAATATTGCTTAATCAATCCTCAGAATGGTAAGATGGTTCCATACTACAATTTCCCTTTGACAATGGATAGACCTAAAATATCTGGTTGGAGTACATGAGGGTCTCTTCTGTGGTCTTTTCACTGAAGATAAATTGTATTTTTAAATAGAAGGAGCACAGTGCTGTGGTTGGTGGCAAGGCATGTTCTTATGAAGGAGACAGGAAGTGATAGTGATGTGTTGAAAAATAAAGACAGTTTTTCTTAGTTTTTGTGTGTCCTTCTTGCAGCTAGAAAATTTGTGGCCTTTTAAAGTATGGAGGCAAATTAGTATTGTTTTGCTTTGTCAGCTTCTTCTTCCTACTAGATGCACACTTTCTCCCAAATATTTCTCTTACCCACTTGGCTCTAACGTCCTTTCCCTTCTCTCAAAGTGCATGAGTGCCATCTCTCCATCTGCCACAGGAGCAGCAAGCCTCCTTCAGCAGTCACCTCAATTTTTCAACACTACAGTCTGCTTGCTGAATCCATCCCCATCTAGATTTCAAACCACTCAGGCTCTTTTTAGCTCAGGGAAGTTCAAACACTTCCACTCAAAAGCATCCTTGTTCTACAGCTCCCAGGTGAGACTGTTTTCATTCCACTGTGTGGAAGTCCTTCTTTACCACTGCCATTTGATAGCAGCAGACTAAACAGATAAACCCTCAACTGTCCTGCCATATTTCCTAGCTTTAAGGTTTGGGAAGCAATCATAAGCTCTGAAAATTTCTCTTATTTCTCGTTACCCGTTGTCCCTGGGTTCAGAAAACCACAACCCTTTCCCAATAGCTTAAATAGATCGACCTATATCAAAAAATGCAATTGGCAGGCAGCAGTCTTAAACAGGCGTTAATATCACTTATCTTTTGCTAAAAGCTCTAGAAAACTAGGACCAATGCGGAGTGCAATGCAGAGTGTGTAAACGTAAGATTACAGAATGTGACATATTCTGGAAGATGCCAAACGCTCTGCTCTGTGGGTGCTCCATTTTGTTGACAGCCTATCTTCTACCAGGACTCTGGAGATTTGGAGGCTGAAGACACTGTGTGTGTCAGTACCACTCTAATGTGCCTTGTGGGGGTAATCCAGCCATAGCATGCATTCCTGGTACAGTGTCTCATTCCTTTGCCACCTGTAGTCTACTAATTTTCTATAAAGCAGGGTTCCCTGTCTCAACATCTGTGGTAGGAGCCTCTGGATCCATAGAGAGTATTGAAATGAAGGCACCAGGTAGTGATACTGCATCCTGCTGTACCTCAGCCATGGCATGCAACAAATAGACCTAATTGGAAAATTTCTTTCCAGCAACACATCCCACACCTTCCCTTAATTTTCCATGTGAGCTTCCAAGGGAAGGGTTTCTGTTCTCTAACTATCAGTAGAGAAACTACTCTTTTGACTTTTCTACTTCAAATACATAGTGGCTGGGGCAGAAAGCTGGCTGTGAATGTATCGGTGCTTACTTAGTGGGACCTTTTTCCCTCACTTGTCCTGTCTGGGTCCATGCTGGAAGAAGCTGTGGTGCCAGCCTGAGTGCCTGCAGAAACCAAAACAGGGAGTGGGCATTAGCTATTGACCCAGTCCTTGCAGAGAGCCTCCTGATCCTGTCCCATACCCCCTGGAGCTTGAAACAGCAGGAGAGAGTTGTTAGGGGCTGTGTGCTGATAGTGGAGCAGTGTCTCTTTGTGATCCTCCAGACTGTACTTTCCACCATTATTATTTGTGTTATTTAATGTAATTTCTTTATTATGAATAGGTTTTTCAATATTAACATTGCTTATGGTATGATGTAGTCTTAGCAAAATGAGTAAAACAGGTGGCCTGGGTGGGTGGAACAAAGGTTCAGTGATGATAATGTGGCCTTTGACTATCTTTTTTGAAAAAAGACTGTAATAAAATGTGTGTGAGAGTGTGCATTTGTGTGAGAAAAAGAAGAAACATAGTACAGTTTATACTCTGTCAGGTGTTTTACAGCTAGGATACCATTTTTTTCTCCTACAAATGCTGATAAAATACAAGTGCCATTTAGGAGTAGGATTTACAGTTACTTTAGCATATGCCCTGAAAAAATGTGTATCTACAGGGGATAGTAGTTCATGAAGAAAACAAGTTGGTGCTGAGACGTTCAATTACTCTCCTGAAATATCAATAATGTAGCTGGAAGAAAGAAAAAACAACAGGCCACTTCCTATATTGGTTGTATTCTCAAAACATCTATAAAGGCTTGCTGCCAGCAGCAAGAAAGTAATAACTGTAAATGTTGCTCGGTGGGAAGACTTAGTGATAGAGCCCCTCTGTTTGAAATTTTACTGAAGCCCTGTCAGCACTGTGCTAACTTTCACGTTTTTGCATTTTTATTTTTATTATTATTTCTATTATTCTTGGCAGGTGCATGCGTTGGTAGGTGAACTCAGGGTCTCCCTCCTGGCAAAGGCTCTTTCTTTTCAAGTCACTCAGCATAAACCTGCAGTTTCCTGGCCCTAAGCGCTGCGGAAATTAATTGTAAATCTACTATTCTTCATGGTCCTTACAGCACCTTCTAAGGTCCTGTCGGATCCTCCTAAAGAAAGCTTAAGCGTCAGAATAAGCAATGTAATTGTATTCCTTAAATAACTGCCCACATTTTTCTGCAATTCCTTTAATTGGCAGTTAGGGTTGAATTCTTTAATAACAATAATAATCATAAACATAAACAACCACATTCTAGGATGCTTGAGGCAAAGTGTTATGTGCTTTTGTTTTCCTCTTGAGGTACTGGCATGTGTACCTGTTCTCAAAAGCACAAGATTTTGTGCACATAAAGAAAACAGAATATGTGTGATTGTACCATCACATGTGGGAGCTGGCATAGCTTCTCCATTGTATGGGACAGCCTTTTATTGGAAGAGCTCCTGAGGAATCTTCTGGGCTTGCCTCTGAGGCAGAGAGGTTGCTGACCTGAGCTGCTGAAACAAATAAGCTAAAAACAGATTGAGGTGAATTAACTGATTATTTTTCCTTTCCCAGGAGCTGTAAATGAACAATAGAGTCTTTTCCCTTCCTCCTATTTCTTCTTCCTTTTTTTATAACCATTCTCAGCTGAAGGCTTTAAAAATGTTTTTACAGTTATTTTACGTATTTCAAAATAACATTTATTAGCCTAATATCTCTAATTATGCATGATGAGTGAGTCACATGTAAAGTGTGCTCCCACATCTTCTTCAGTTGAATTCATATGCATACTTACCTAATTTGTCAGCAGCGGCATAGCTAGGTGTTAAATGAAATTAATCCTGCGAAGATTAACTCTCAGAGTTAATCTCAGTGCAACAAGGACTTTAAGATTCTGGTCCTTCTAGGTTTTCCCTATTTTTCTATTGTAGCGATCATTACTTTAAAACACTCTGACTCAGAAGAAAAATGTGTGTAGAGATGTATTAGTGGGAATGCAATCAGGTTTTCTGTTCAGCCAGTGGAATTTACTGCTGCTAATGAATAAATTTATACAAGAGCAGTTCAGTTACTTTGGGGTTGAGAACACAACAGTAGGGAGAAAGAGCTTCAGAATAGGCTTATGTTAGCATTTAATTTTAGAGCAGCAGAGCATTTCTGAAGCAAATCTCGAACATTTCTGCCTTGCTCTCCTGTGGTTTGCCCCTGGGAGCAGTTCCAGGACACAGATTCCTGGTTTCTGCTGACATAGGGATGGTCCTCACCTACTGAGGGATGCTCACTCCACAAGGCTATGCTGGCTCTTGTCTGGACAAACCCTCTTCTGAATACCTGTAGGGTGGATATCAGATCTCCAGTACTACCAGTTTGCTCCTCAGATCTTTGTGGCATACTGTAGTAATATGTAGTAAAATGTAGTGGCATACTGTGTAGCTAAAGTAGACAGAACTTCAGTGCTGTTCAGCCAGTATGACCTTTCATTTGGGTGAAGGAGGACCATGGCAGCTGTGCCAGAACCCTTGCCCTAGTATTCAATTATGGTCAGTAGATCTAGATGATACCTTTTACTACAGTTTATGGCTGTTGTCAAACTTTTACAAAGTGGAGATACTTCCTGCCCACAGAGATTGTCTCTTTCTGTGGTGTCTGTGTGACAGTGGATATGCTAATACACCCAAAGAAGTCCCTGAGGAAAAATGAAGGTGAAAAAAGCCATCTTATTTTTAATTTGGAAAGCAATATGTAGAAAGTTGCTATTTCAAAGGTAGGTTCGGCTCCTGTGGCAGTTTTATCTGCTGTACTCATGAGCCTCCCACTGCAGCTCAGTAATTTCCATAGCACATTCCTGTTTGGCTTGACCAGAAATGAAGGGAAAGGCTCTGGTGGATGATATCCTGCCAGCTACACCAATTTGTTGTGAATTGGAGATTTAGATTGCTTGAAGAATTACTGTCAAAGGTATTAGGAAACGTGGTTTTAGTATGACGTTCTAAAAGTACAACTTAACAAAATTTGCTGGCAAGGTTCACTCCATTACTATACAGTGCAATTGTTTGAACCATGATTCAAAAGTAACAAGACACAAATCAAAGTTACCAGATCACCAATCAAAGTTACCATTCTACAAGGCTATGTGCAATACCAGTCACTTACCAAAGATCTGCCGCTGGTAAGAGATGTCTCTGCTTCAAGGAGCAACCTTGGGAGGCGTCCCAGCTCAAGGGGAGATCATTGCCTGGCAACGAGATACTTAACAGGGAGAGCTCAAAGAAAGCTCACTTATGCTGTCTTTTTTATGGAATAAAGTGGTTGCCTTGTACACGCAATGGGAAAGGTAAGAATGAGGTTCCTCATACCCACAACTAACTTTGTTCCTTGATAAATGAGTTTCCGAAAAGCCATGTGTTCATTGCATGATCAGTGTTCCAAGCTCATGTGCACTGATGCTCAGTATGTCACTTTGTTCTTTGTGGGTTTTCAGAGAACAGATAAATAGAAACTAGAACAGTTCTTGGTCCATTTATGGCTTAGGCCTTTACTTCCTTTTGGAAGCTGAACCAAACTAATGCTAATCTGGTTAAGGGGTTAAATGCATCCATCACATAGTGTGCTTTGGATCATGGCCTCTGTGCTGGAGTTAGGGCAGCAGTGGCTGCGATGGCGCTGGAGGCTCTACATTTCAGTCTTCTGCAACTTGGGTATGGGCTTCCTGCTCCTTGTCCGGTTAAAGTGAGTGGCACGTTTTCTGGCACAAGGGAAGTTGCAACTTCTTCAGTTATATTTTTGTATTATGAAGTGGTCATGTGCTATAAGAGACACACACACACACATAAAGCCATCTTTGACTGTATTACAGTAAGAACTGGAAAAAGGTTTACTAAAACCTTAATGATTTTGTGCAATAAGGGCACAACTATAGTTTACAGCAATATCTGATATGTTATCTCTGGAAACAGAGGAACTTGATGGAGTTCCTTATATTTTCTATAAATGGAAGAATATGTAGAATATACTGATTATATATTCAATAATCAGTAACCTTGTTTTTTTTTTTTTTAAATCTCTGGGGGTAGCTATTTTCCTTATTAGGTATTTGAAAACATTTTACCTTTTACGTTCGCTGAAAAACATAAGCAGTCAGACTGGGCAAGAAGACAAACATCAAAATCAGAAAATGCACTTGAGGTATACATTTATGAAAGACAAAGCTTTACATTACACTTTGGATAATGGACTGGTTAGATTATATAGAAGGCTGCTTTAAGCAGTCATGCAGGTGATCGGCTGAAATAATTTGCCTTATACATGTTATTCTTTCATTAAAAGGTCAAATAAAATTGTGCTGGAAACCTAGTGGGTACTTTTAATGGCTAGTTACTCAAAACGGCCGTTTGAGGGTGGCACTAAAGAGAGTCTCAAGTGTAGGTTTTGTAGTATTTTGTGCCATATTAATTTTTGGGCAAAAAAATAACCAAAGCCCAAAAGCTGTTTTCTTAATGATGCTATCACACTGAGCTCTTCCTGTTGTTTGCACTCTTTCTAGAAGATGGATACGCCTTCTCAGTAAAAATAAAGAAATGTGAGGCTGTGTCACTTATGTGTGATGCCTTGTGCTTGCAAACAATCCCATAATACAATGGCTTTCTGAAATGGTTCAAGATCTTTTTGTGAAAAAAGGTGAAGTTTTCTGCTATTATCTGCCCTACTGGAGTGCTTTACTCACTGTTTCAATGTTCTTAAATTTTCCTGGGTATTCAGTTTAAATTAATTCCTGATTAATTTTATAATCACTTATTAATTACCGTGAACATTATCCTAGTGACCATACTCTTTTGGAATATATGCCCATGGGGTGTTTGGAGAGAGGAATATTCTCACTTAGCCTCCATTTTGCCTAACTGAACAAGAAGGGTTCTTGTAGTTCCTTAGTTGAGTAAGGTCCTCCTTCCTCACACAAGATTAACAGCTTCTTGACACGTATTTCAGTTTATCTTTCTCACCTGCCAGTGACTGAAGGTGGATGGTCTATGTTAGATGAGGTATTCTTTGTGCCCCATACAATGTCATTAATGTCTGGAGAATTCATCAATACAAATACATCATTGAACTGTGTTTGCCTTTCTCCTGAAAGACAAACTTTTTCAGTGGCTTGCAAGCATTTGATCAAGAGATTAGCAAACTTGACTTCTGATTTTCAGACATTTTGAATTAATGAGAACTGAGTAAAACTGCTGGAGCATATCACAAACTGTTGTTATATTAATTCATGAAACATGCTAAAACATGCTGGATGTGAAATCTGAATGTTTTCTTTTCACTTGGGTTTTCAGTCTGTTCCAGTGGGTGGCACAAGAAGCACAAAAAAACAGGTGAATTTTAGTCCGAACATATCCCATAGGATTTCTGGTTAGTGACTATTGTAGTTCTGAGTAAAAAGAAATAAAAGAAACTCAAGAGGGAAAGGAAATGCATTTTTCAAACCGAGCAAGGGTCACTCTGAGTTCAAGGTGGTCAGCATGTGTATGAGCTGTTTGGTACGCTGTGGATATTTAATTGTTCAATATTGTTTCTATTCAGTGATATCTACTGGTACAGGCTTGAAGGGGCCAAGCTGTGAGTTTCCCATCCTGAGAGTGTGGGAGCTGCAGATCTAATCTTGTGTGTACCCACTGAGTGGCTCTGTTGTGTGTGCTGTGAGTGTAGGCTCTGTGTTAGAGCATGTATTTGGCTATTTCGGTGACTTTGAAATTATCTTTATTATATTCAGTTCCATGTTTACAGCTGGATCTGAAAACAGAAAATTACAAAGATCTGATCTAAGTACTGCAGCTAAGATATTATTCTGGAGAACACCCTGCCCTAAAGTTTTGGGGGGGGGTGTCTGGGGTGTTATATGAAAGTTTATGAAAGGTGTACAGATACTCCATCCACTATGACACATCCAAGTGATTGCTGTGCCACTGAAAACTTAAAAGGAGCAACTTATGTTTGATTTACAGAAGTGATTAGCAAAACTAATCCTGGAGTGACAGAAAGATGGGTTTTGTGGAGCAAAATCACTGGGGATATGAAGACACTGTATAGGGTTGGAGACATGAATGGATATTCCAGGTAAGTGGTGAGAGAGGGTGGAAACATCACAACAGGTTTCAGGAAGCCTGGAGGAGTCAGCTGGGTCTGAAAGAGCAGGGTCCCTGTGTTATCCCAGACTCTTGCCAGCACATGGACTCTGACCTCCCCTCTGAAGCAGGAAGGATATGGATGCAACAGAAATACAAAGCAGAAGTTGTCTGTTTTGGTCATGCCTGATGTGATGTCCAGCAATTTTCTGAGCCACTGAGAGCCTGCTTTGCCTACTGTTGGAGTGGACCTTGGATGCTAAAGGCACGTATATATGACAGAGTCAGAAGAGGAAGAAGTGAGAACAAAGCACAAAAGGAAGAGTTACTTGTTAGAAGAAGGTCTAGTAACAAATTGTTCAGTGAAGTGTTTTCCCAACAGACCAATGTTAGCACTTTTCTGAGGGATGCTTGCATCAGAAAGAAATTGTCACTTAATCTGGGCAGCTTCTAGTGGAAGCCTGTTGGATTTTGGCAAGCAGTGTTTGGAAATGCCTGAGTCGCTGGACCACTGGTGCTTAGTGCCCTAGTGGGAGCTAAGAGCTGGGAACCATTATGTGCCCTGGAGCTTTTATGGTCTTCTGTGCTTCGCTGAAGAAGCTTCTGGAAGTCTGAAGCTGAATCACTTCTGAGGTCTGAAATGCTGATTTCAGGGACGTGTGTGTGTCTAAGTCCCAGATGGGCTGGCCAGTAGCCTGAATGATTCATATCTGAAGTGCTTTGGCTCAAAATCCCAGGAGTGCAGGGCTTACAGGCTCTAGGAAACTCACCGTTAAGGTACAGTAGCATGTGGCACTGGTGTTGGTTGCTCTTTACGTTAAGCAAGGCCCAGGGCATTAATATTGTCAAGCTTTCTGATGGAGAAGAATTATTCATCTGCATTATGGAAATGTGAAGAATTATTTATTCACCTGAAAGAAATAAATACAGAACAATGAGAACGGAGAAAAAAGTTGGAAATGGAGACTTAGAATCTGCAACCTCAGACTAGTCACAACCATGAAATTCTTGGAGGCTGAGTTGCTGATAAGAGATCAGAATCTGACTTGGAGCTGAGCCAAATCCCCAGAGAAAGACCAGCGGTGAAACTCAAGAGTTTTATCTTGCAAGTCAATGAGGATTTGGCAGCTCAGCAGGAGTTTTGCGAGCTGAGCTCTGGTGGTGCTCAGGTTGGTACAGAATCCACCAGACAGCTCTTAACCCCATCAGAAGCATAGGGCAGGTGTCCATTAAAAGTAGCAGTGGTGTCCCATAAGTGCAGGGCATTGTCACTCTGGCAAGAGGCACATTGTTAGTGAGATTTCCTGCTCTCTGCAGGACAGCATAGTGGCCAGGATCCATTTGCCTGCATCTGTTCCATGGGGCTTGGGTGCATTTGCTCTTCAGGAGAAAATTTTTGCTGAAGGAAGGTCTAGTGGTGGTATGGTTTTACTTGCTTCTTTGTTTCCTAGTCTGTGTCCAAATATCCTTTCCTTACTCCCAGCCCCAGTTGTACTCTTGGCCTTAGTTCTCCAGTGAGAGGCTGAATTTTCCCAAAGAGTGGGGAAATTCCTCCTGTTTTTATTGTTTTGATTCTTCTTCCCTGTTGTGTTAAAAGGCAAGACAATTTGTCAGGAAATAAACCCCCTGGTCTTCAGATATTAGAGGCCTGGGTGCGGCTAGGCTTAGATTCTGAGTGATGCCCTATTTATCACTATCAGTTTGGTCGCATTCGATATATTGAACAATCACGATCCCAGATCCACTAATAGCACACTGCACCTTAAGTCTAATCGTGCTCATGAGCTAACACAGCCACACTGAAGGATTTGGTGGCTTTCAATGAGAAAACAATTATAATTAGCTACTTAAACAGTGCAGTTTATTAAAGCAACGGATACAGGTTCTTATGGATTGCCAGTGATAAATACACTGTCTGCAAAAGCACGTGCAAATAATATGTTATACAAATGTGTGATAAAGTTATGAATAATACAGCCTGGCTTTAAAATATGAAAGTAAAAGATAAACTCTATAGTAACTGTCTACAGAGATTCCTGATCTTCCTGGGGAAGCACTTAATACAGTGTAAGTCTTACCCAAAGGTGTCCATATTGGGGGGGTGGGGGGAAGAAAGGTCCAGCCTGTCGACTGGTCCCAGGAGTCAAGGGTAATCTGCTGATGGAATTTTCCTCCACTCATCCATGATGATGTCTTCCTTAATATTCCAACTTTGCTGGATCATTTTATACTATCTCTCACCTTCAAGGTGGAACTTTGAGTGACTCTAGCCATACATACCTTTATTATTATTGGTGTAAAACTCTCTCATTTTACTTTAAAAGGTGTGTACCACAACGAATTTAAAGAACATGCTCAAAGAAGGGTGATCTCACTTTGGAGGCAGGTAGCATTAGAGATGGAGGTGTGTTTTTGTATTTTAATGTATTAAAATACATTATAATGAAGCAAAGTTCACACAAAGGACAGCAGTTTGTCAAAAGGTGACAGACTGTTGGCTCAGGGTAGTAATTAGGCAGCCTGTCAGTTTCTAGAACCACTTAGTTCCCAACTCTGCTGGTGTTAGGACAGAGCGTGGTTGCAGAATCTCCACTCTGCTCCATCCTCCACGAATGTTGCCATGGGAACCGCTGAGGAGTGCACAGTCCTGGCATACCAGGTGTAGCTGCATCTTCACCTGAAAGTCCATTTTTCCTTCATGTGTGAACAATGCTACATTTTAAATATAAGTTTAATTTCTAATTATTCCACATGCCCCAAGGTACTTGGCACTGTACAGTTCAAGTTCTTTCATGCCAGAAGGGTGTGTGTGTGTCAGTTGGCAGAGATTGTGGTGATGGGTGGTGTGAGGGACAGTGACTGGTGGTGGAGAGTGTCTTTTCTGCCCCCTGCATTGCTATGTTCTGTTGGCAGCAGCTCCTTTGCCCTGGCTGGCTGGGACTCAGCTTCTTCTGTTTTTCTCTCCCCAGTGGAAGCCCTGCTCCAGGAGATGGTGATGAGTGAGGGGGATGGATAAGGCCAGGAGGGGCTAAGAAGCTGGCAGGAGAGAACAGGAGAGAAGATGGCCAGGGCTGAGTCAGCAGGCAGTCCTGTCCCACAGCACTGGTGTTTCAGTTTAGAGCTGCCTTTCCAAAGGAAAAAGCCCCAGAGCAGAAAACCATGGCCCCAAGCTAAGTCTCTCCTAGTGAGGCCAGAGGCAGGGAGCTGAGTGCTCAGGGAATGCAAGTCTGCCAGAAGATAAGCAGAGCTAGCTGGGATCTTTTCCCTGTTTTCATTTCATTCCATTCAGGTCCTCGGATGACATGTCCTTGTGAGGTCTCAGAGCACAGAGCCTTCACACGAGAGGAGCCTCATGCCATACATCTTGAGTTCGGTGGTTGTATTAGTGCTGCTTTGATGACTGCACTTCACAGTTGTAAGGGAAACAGAGGTGAAGCTGCTATAGGCTGTGCTTTGCCTGCATCAACTTTGGATTCTGACTTTGTGCTGCTGAGTTGCTTTTATTCCCACTGCAGCAGGAGAGATGTACGGAGATAAAAGTCTTCTGGATGGTGCAGAGAAGAGGAGCGGTGTCATTCTGTGATTTGTGAAAGCTAGCCAAGCAAAGCAGATCACATAACTCAGCAGTACCCTTAGGGAGCAAGGTGAGTTTTTTCCCTTGCTGTTTAGTAAATGACCCAGTTTGTGGTAGTTTTTAATATCATATTGCAACTTTTTCTTTAAACAACAAGCAGATGGCAGGAATCAGCAACTTGGTTACAATAGTCCATAAGAAAAGACAGTATGACCCATGAGAGTCTGATGTTTGATTTTCAAATAGAAGTAAGGGTCAATTCTCCCATTAAATTGTTTGTCTTTTTAGTCTCAGTAAGTGCTACTCCTGAAGAGCAGAAGGAAACCACAACACTATAGCTTTTTCCTATTCTAAGACTAGCTGCTTTGAGCTCTTTGATACATTTTTGTAGATATAAGTTACCTATTAAACTATCCCAGCATATTTAAAATAAAATTAGCAACAATCATGCAGACAGAACAAGAGAATAAAGTACAGCACAATCTGCTTGGTAGATATTGTATTTATAATAGGTATGGAAGCCAGACCAGGGAGCCCTCAGGCTTCCCACTCAGAATCTTAACTTTAGGATATCACATTAAAACACATATCCTTCATGGGTTTTGTAAAGCCTGTATTATCTGTGGATCTCTTCCCCAAAGCTTCTATTTTGAAGCCTTCTATAACTTCTTTATTGCTTCCAGTATCTATTTTGGAGTATTATGCTGGCAGAGAGCACTGGCTCAGTAGCAACCTGCATGTATGAGTCAAAACAAGGCCGATAGGAAATGTATTTTAGGGCAGAATTGTCTGCAGTAGACAACAGGGGAACTGTCATCAGGCATTAGTGTACCTGGGGAAACGTGCTGTTCTGAGCAGCAAGGAGCGACTTATCTGGACTTCACAGGTAGGCTGTGACAAACACGACCAGTCTTGCCTGAGGCTAAAACTGGAGATTTCTGGGTAATCTGCTCCACAACATGTTCTCAAAAATGTGGATGAAACTGGTGGAGTAATGCAAGGAAATTACTTCCAAAATGAACAGGAGAGACTGAGAAATTGTTTCACCAATGTGCAGCTCAGATGAGATCCAAAATGGGGAAAAGTTCACAAAAATGCATGCAAGAGGAAAGAATTAGAAAGAAATAGAGGAAAGTGAACAAGAGTATGTCAGTGGTCTTTGCCTATATAAATCAGGGTGCCTGAGGCCTTTTGCTGCATGGGACACACTGTGTCTTGGGCGCTGCCATAACTAGTCTCAAGGAGAGCAAAAGAAATGGAGTGGATCTTTAGGGGCATAACAGAAATTAAACATGTTTGCATTTATTAACAGATGGCTTAAAATCACTGCTACTTTAATAACACTGCTATGTCCATTTCTTTAGCAGCAAGCCACTGGTAAATAATGGCTCTCAGTTATTATTAGGAGACATACCTAATGTCCTTACACTGACACGGTTCCACTAGTAAAATTGTCCAGAGACAGATTGAACTGGACATTCTCCCTCCTTCCCCTTCAACTGGTTTCCTTCAGAGACTGATTTCAGTCTTCCCCACAGTCTTGCAGAAAAAAGTCTAGTATGTCGAACAATCCCTGCGCTGAGCAAGCACAGAGCAATGCCTTCAGTTCCAGATGGATCTAGTCCTAAACATCTTCATCCCTGGATAATTCCTCCTCCATGCTCCCAGAGTTTCCTACTGCTAAGCAGCTCATTTCTCCTTCCCTCTGTGAAAAGCAGAGCATTAAATATAAATCTTTGCTATGACATTTGTTTTTAAAGTAAGTGGAATGGCGCTGGAGGGAATAAAAAGCCAAACTGAACAGCATTTCTTGTTGTCTTTTGATTAAGCTCCCCCAGATATGAACAAGCAAATGACACCAGCATTGCCTTCCCTGCATGAGAGGCAGCAGGTTCGTTTGCAGTTCCTGGTAGCAGCCCTGGTTGAGCCTCTACTGCTGGGCAACCTTGGGCTGGACACCTCTCTGGCTGCCTGTGTCTGAGCTCCCCATAGCCCTGGGAGCTTGCACCATCCGCTCTCACTGGGTTGTTGCTGGCATGTCCCTGGGTGCAGTGCTGGCTTGTGCAGCAGCCATCAGAGGTGCGACTGCAGGAAGGGCTACCCCAGCTAAGCAGCACCAGATGTGGTCCCTTGATCCTTCAATCCCTCTATATGTGCTGTGATCCCCTCTGATGTGCTGGGGGCTGAAGCGTGCCTCTTCCCAGACCATGTGCATTGTGAGCTGGCTTGTCCACAGCTTGGTGCCCTTTGGTGACCCATGACAGATGAGGAAATCAGCCACCACTTCTCTCAGGTGTTTCTCAACATAGTCTCCCTTTGCAGACAGCAGGAGAGTCTCCCAGCTCTGTGTTGAACTGAGAAAAACCTGTACACTTTTTTCAGCACAGGCTTTCCAGGGAGGGATTGCATCTCTGCTTGATGCTGTCTTACAGTTTTCCTTCCCTATGCAGCACCGGTGGTGTGCGCATTCCTGCCTTGTGGCTTCTCCCATCCTCCCTTGGAGACAGGTGAGGCTGTGGTGAAAGCAGTGGCTGGCAATTACATGTACTGCATCATCCATTCTTGCTCATCCCTTTCCTTATTCTCATTTCCTTTCTACCAAGGAACATTATCTTGAGTAGGGTTGGTTTGTCTTTGGTACCTTGATACGTGTTCTTGGCCTGTTCTTTCTGTTAGAGATATGCTCCAGAAAGTCTTATCCTTTTTATAACTTCCCTTGCTTATATCAGTCCTCTGGAGAGCTGCACTCCTCTGGGATGTGGCTAGATGGCAGGTGTTAATAAGAGTAGAAATAACAGGGGTAGATACAGAGCCAACTGGAACAGAAGATATAAGTCTTCATCAATCTTTCATTTTCAGCTCACTGTCAATGCCAAGTGTTAGGCTAGCATAGAGGTAAAATACACAAAAGAGTACCAACCCCTTTGTAGTCAAAATTTGGCCTGTAACTTGATATTAAATACACAGAAGGAATCAGAAAGTATTAACAAACTGTTATCATACTGATTCCCCAAATTATTGTTGGCCCATGTAACATTTGTATGGGATAAAGGAAGTGCAGTGCTGGTGAAAGGAGGTACAATAAATCAAAGCAGGCCTTCAAGAGAAGGTATGCTGTTAAGATTTAAACATTACTTGTAAATCTCTTTTGAAAATGGAGCAGTGATTTTTCTTTCTAAAGTTTTTCTACCCAGTGACAGATAAAGGTAGTCCATAAGAACATGTTAAAATCAAGCCCAAACCTTCCTGGGTTTCCAAGTCTGTCAGTAGCTGTGTGGGTAGCAGCAACACACGGGATGTGAATAATTGATTTTACTGTCAGTCCCTGAGAGTCAGCCATTTCCATCAGCCAGCAGGTGAGTATGTACTTGCTGCTTCAAACTGGGTCCAGCTCAGGATATCTGACACTGGCATCTGCAAGCACTTGTGCTGTACTAAGTCTCCCATACATTCGTATGAGGCATTTCTTTTGCAAGGCTCATCTGAACTCTGCGTGCCTATGCAAGATTCAGCTTTATTCCTACAGTGAAATTCTCTCTTCCTTTTGCTTCCAGAAAAACCTTGTGTAAATCCCTGCTTCTCCAGATGGCACAGGTGCTGCAGCTATCAGTTGCTACATATATTACAATTATTCATATCCAGCTCAGTACAAAGCTCTCTTTGTTTTAGAGGCGACAAACCAGAGACTTGGTACTTGTGAACACTGGGATCCAGAAGATCTCAGAGTGCCAGAATTGCTAAATAGCTGGCTAAAAAGTAGACTGTTCTTTGCACTTCAGATGCTGGACTTCCCAGGTGCAGAGCATGTAGTGAAGGACACTGTGTTATTCTGAAGCTGGGAAAGAAAAAGCAAGAAAAGCTCGCTGTCTCTGTATGTTCTCTCAAGTCTCCATAATAACTGATGACTGGTTGAATGCTCAATTTAAATAGAAAATGCCATTTTTACATAATTCCTTTTGGTAAGAAACCAAAAGGAATTATGCAGATGTGTCAGCAATGCTGGTGCATTGGATGTTCCATGTGGGAAAATATTTAAACGTGTGTTTTAAGCAAGGGCTATTTTCTTTTGAAATGAAGGTTTATTTGTGTCTCTCCTGCCAAGCTATTAGCCTTAATGTGTGACTGGTGTAATCCAAGTCTCGCACCACCAGTGGGATGGGGAGAATTTCAGACACATATTCTCCAGCCTGTAGATGTACAGCAGGGTCACTGATTCGAGGCAAGTGTTTTCTGGCAACTAAAAAACATCTGGGTGGAAATGCCCAAATAGAGAAACTATTGGAAACAGCTGCCTGGAGGTGGTTTGGGCTCAGGGATGTAGAGCTGGGTGACACTGGGCAAAAGCAGGTAGCACAGAGCTAATGGCACACCATCAAGCAAGGGGAACGCTGGGGAAGATGGTTCTTTTTGAGCCTTATTAAGAAGGTGGGTGAAGCCTTAGGGCTGGTGTGCCACTGCAGCAATAAGGGCCAAAATGAACTGAGCTGTGTGGTAGCTTGGCTAGCAGGGCAGTTACCCAGCAACTCACCTAGCCAGATAGTTGCATAACCAAGTTCAGTTCCTTCTGTTCTTGCAGGGGTTTGAAACCACATCTTCAGTTTTATGGCAGAAGTGCCAATCATTTAGTGGCCGGAAAAATAGGGGATGTAGTTCTAAATCCTCTTGCTAGGAAGAATAATTGAAGTATCAATTGTTGACACTCTGCTTTCCTGTAAATAATACCCTGGGGACCTCAGGTTTTTATTCTCTAGTTTTTCTAGAGACTTATTGTAAACAACACTATTTCTGAGAAATTATATTTAATGTCCAGCTGAACTGTGGTTGCTCCCCAGAACTCATAGGGTCCTGTTTGTTTGTTTGGTTTGGCTTTGAAACTGTATTTACAAGCAAACTGAAATTTACTGAGGATAAATATTCTCATACATTAGCACTGAAGTGGTAGTGGAAAACAAGGGATTACAATCCCTACCTCTGGCCCTCATAAGGTGTATGCCAAATTGCATGCTGTGATTATGGTTGCATAGGTCTCCACTGCTCCCAGTACTACAGCCCCTTTCATCCATAACTGTATTTATCAGTGGTAAACACTGTGGTTTGTAGAAAGTCCCATCAGATGTGATGTTAAGTTTGTTTGATTGCAAGTAAAGAACTTTGCTGGTTGATTTCATCCTCTTCTGATTTGCCATGTCCTTTGATCTTCTGGGTCGCTGATCAGAGTGTCCTGTCCTTTTCATTCCTTGGCTAAATCCGTCTTATCCATAGATCTGACAAAACATTTGGTTCCCAGATGCATTCCTGATTACAGCTGGCCAGAAATTCCCTGACAAAGCATGCCTTTGTTGAAGAATGCCAATTTGTAAAATCTAAGTGCTTTACAGATGCATCTCTGACAAATTTCAGAGAATTACAGGAAGGTTTCTGCCTTTGGGATTTGCTCCAGATTGAGTTGCCACAAATTTCAAAGTCCAGCAAAGACTGCCTTGAGAAACGGGGCTCAAGGGGGTGCTATACTCCTTATTCTGTGGAAGTGGCATCAGATAATGTGACAGCCGTCTGTTGAGTCCTGTAGAGCCAGAACTCACTGGGTGATATCCAGCTTATAAGTTTCAGATCAGAATATTCCAGAGCCCTGAATATGCTGCTGTTCATTCTTCATTCTTTTTTTTTTTTTTAAGTTTGAAAATGTCACATTCCAAATGAATCTTCTGCCTTGGTGGGAGATGGAAGAGCACCTACATTCAGACCGGGGTTATTCCTGAGAGTTTTTCCCTATTCTGCGAAATCTGGAAATGCAACTTTTAAAAATTGAATTACCCAGGCTGTAGAGGGGAATAAATCAGGGTATATCTTTTGCTACTGAAACCAAGAAAATAACACAATGTTTTCATATTTAGGGGTGCAGAGTCTTAGGGACTGAAAGCCTTTGTTTATCTTGAAGTCAGGCAAAATATAGGAATCTTATTTAAACAGTAGTAATACACAGCACGAGTGGTAGCCCTTGGCTCTGTTCAGGAGGGTCTGAAAAGGACAACAAGTTCAATCTCAACATCTATTAAGTCTTTAACCTTTCTTGCTATTCTTAACTGAAGCTGGTGGCAGAGGAAGTGGGAATATTTTCATAGTTGTGAAATACTCTCTTCATGAAATATTTTTCTCTGAGTGGATGAAATGCAGCACCGTATGGACACATTATGTTCTCATGGTCTACCTCATTTAAAGAAACATTCACACCAAGCATGGTCACAAATCTTTAAATGGCTTCTTTATTATTTTTCTCTTGTTATTGTGCCTCTGCAGGGTCTATATAGACGAAAATCAGTAGATCAGCAGAATGCTGCTGCTATTGCGGAGCCTTTGTGTAGATCTGTATGGCAGTATAAATATGAACAATATTCCGCTGAATCCCATCCCTCATTATTTTGAGGCCATTTCCTCAGCAGGCTGTCACACAGTACTAAGGACAAGTTGGGTTCATAACTACTTGAATGAAGCAGAGAATAAAAGAATATATGGCTCTTTGTGGAAAGAAAACCTGCCTGGGCCCAAATAGGAGGAAATCACTGCAAATGCACCTTGTATCTACTTGTCTAAACAGACCTATTCATTTCTGTACAATACACTTTCCAGTTCTCAGGTTATCGCTCAGCCCATTTTTTTTTTAAATCATCCCCATCATAATAAGCACACTGGGGATAGATTTTGTTGACTCACTTCTTTAAAGCTATCTTTTAAATATGCTCTAAGTATATTTATGAGAATTCAGACTTCTATGTTCCCAGGTAAAAGGCTCAGGTGATTTTTAGCTGTATCTCTACCTAAAGCCTGATAGAATCACAGAAAGACAACAACAACAAAAAAAATTCCCATAATCCTATTATGTTGGAAAAGTTCATTATTTGAATTCTTCCATGGAAGCCACTTCTCTCGGGGATAATAGAGGAGCTGTTGCTGCCCAGCGTTCCTCAAGCATGGAGGAGGTATCCTAAGTATGGGGGCAATCTTAGAGCCCATAGGCTTAACAGATCAAAGGAAGGATACTTTCTTGGTGTAAGGATTGCAAGGAAGCCCTAGGCCCAGTTAAAAGGATACTGCAGAGGTTCAAGTGACTCATCCTGGAACAGCAGGGAACTAACTTCAAACTGGCAACCTTTCTGCTTATGAAATGAGGAATGATGCTTCTTATCATTTTACATTCTGCGGGATATCTACATACTGGTGATTAAGAGCCCTGAGTGGGGCAGGCAAGCTACAATAATGGGATCATATCTCTGAAATGGCTGGGGCTCCAAATGGCATTTTTCATTTTAACCTTGAAAATGCTGCACCTGGAAACAGTAACTTAATCAGAGCCTGCAAACAGATTGATTTTTAAATTCTTTTTTCCTAAATTGTCTTTGAGGAAATGCTTGCAAATCATTCTACATCTTCCTCTACAGAAAAAGTTATTTTTCTTGTTTGCAAAAACATAGTTATCTGTAAAAAAAAAAAAAAAAAAAGGAAATGTTTTCTTATTGACTCTGCTTTTTCTTAATTCCAAGACAATGAACACTGCTGCTCACTTGGGAAAAAAGTGCAGTATCTTCTTACAGGTGCAGTATGACAATTCTGGGAATGCAGAAGGTCTGAATGCTTTTCTTGTATCGCACTTTTGCTGATTTGGTTTGAGTGTTAACTAGATACACTGTCTCTAGTTGTACAACCCCTGTTTTATAGACATATATTTTCTGTCACTGCACTAAAGCCATTAAGTGCTTAACATTTTTCACATTGTAAGGTTTAGGAAATCAGGATTATACATTTATATTCAGGAAAAAACCCTGCCTTTTCATCTGAATATGTCTTTGTTGCTTGCACAGGAGGCAGAATAGCTGCTACCATACAATTAAACACACTCTTAGACAACAGGTTTCAAACAAAAAACCGAGGAAAAACCATACACACACACTCATGCTTAGCCCCTCTCCCAGTGATGTACAGACATGATCTCCATTGTTATAGCTAGTTACCTATAGTTAGTAACACATTTCCCATGTTTTTACAAGTGATGCTCAGTTATTATCTCTATCCAAGCAGCAGGCTTTCTCTGACACTCAGGGGAGCCGGCTGAACACCATGAGCAGTGAAACAGTCAGTAGGCAGCAGCCCCCCCTTGCTGAAGGTGTCCCAGGAGTCAGAGACCCATGGATGGGATGGCAGCAGGGTAGGGCTGTTTTCAGCCATCCACTCCCCTTGATTTTGGGGATTTCGTCACAGGCTTGAACTGAGATGCCTGTGTTCTTGCCAACCTCCATGCAAAAACCACAGGGACTCAGTTCTATGGCTGACCTTATGTGCGTTGTGTGAGCGCATTGCCTCTTGTTCCTCATTCAGAGGCAGCTCAGGTCCAGCCAGCCCAGGAAGCAGGTTCAGAGAGCTAAGTTCATCCTTACCAGCCTTTATAAAGGTTCTGCAAGCTGCCACTCCACTGAAGGAATTGGGAATAGCAAAATGCAATGTAAGACCTAGAAAATATGATGTATACAGAAAACCAGGAGCTGCACCATTCCTTTAGCATGCTTACAAAGTAACATGAAGATACAGTTTTGGGGCTTTTTTTGTCTTTTTATGCTGACGGGAGCTCATGAGAGCAGGGTATATTTCAAATGTAGCTAATTAAAGACTGCTTTGTTTGTAACTCGATGTGGAATTGTCTGTGATTGCAAGTAGTTTCAAGAAAAACAATACACAGCATTTTTCCTTTGGTGCTGTTACTGCTGTAAGTGTTATGTACTACTGTGGTATCCAGTAACAAGAGAAAAGAGGAAGCCCTTGTGAATGTTGCTAGAGCTATTTGGAAATTAACCTCTTCCTGTTGAAATGGTGCCATGAAAGCACTTTATCAGGGCAGAAACTTGCCAAAAAAAAAGAAAGAAAGCTGAAACATGATAACATTTTGGATTTCTGTGTCATCACTGACAAGAAAAGCCTTCAAGCAGGAAACAAATAAATGCAATACTCCGCCATCCCTGTGATTTTTGGCAACCCATCAAAATCTGTTTCTTTTCTCTTTAGGGAGCAGCTTTTCATACCTGATGTATTTCAAATCTAAAATGAAAGGATGAAAAGTGTTTTCTTTTTTCTTCCCCTCTCCCCCCCCCCCCCCCCAAGAGAAGGTCTGTTTTGTCAAAAAGCAGTTTTCTGTGGAACACCATTTCAGCTGAACAGTTTCAACAAGCTCTTGTTGCTTCTGAACTTAGGCTTCCTGGGCAGTAACATGCTGTGCTGTTGACATGCTCCTCTAACAGTCTATAGCATATTTAGTGTCATCTGTTCTTGTTCCCTTTCCCTTTGCTAAGACACGAGCATTGTGCCTTATACCTTTTTGCATCCTTGGATCATCGATATTTTTATTCTTTTTAAAAATAAAACCCCACTTGCAGTTTAAACATTTCTTAACAAAATTTAATTTTTTACTAAACCCTACTCTGGATTTAACGTAATAATGAAATAAAAGTGCTGTGGGCATTGCTGAGTTGGTTGGCATCTGTTGTAATGAGCTGAGTGTTTTCATTTTCACTGAAGGTCACAGAATGAGGGTGCTAAATACTTGGCTTCTCGGGCCCATGCTACATATGACTGTGAACATTTGTTTGCATAATCCTGCTTAAGGAAAAAACAGATCATTATTATTCTTTGATGTAGAAACAGAGATATCTAAATGCAAGCCAAATTTGCTAGCACAGAGGAACCAGGGTAGAATTTGTCATGTGTCATACTAATCCTAACCAGAAACAAGTGTGGCTGAGGTAATTATTTATATAGGGCTGTTTCAGAATTACTCTGCCTTCTGCGTGTTTTGTTCGGTTGGTGACATTTGCACTCCCTGGCCCTTAGACCATGTTTGAAGACAAATCTAAAAGAATAAACCTAAAGGTCATAAGGCGTGGCATTTATCTAACCAAAACCAGCTGTTTATACTACACATGCATGGTGTTTAACCATCACCATCAGATCTCTTTGCAGGCAGCGATGGAAAGTAAGGACTTTTGTGGTGGGAGTGAAGCAGCTGTTTTCTGTGGTCAGAGGAATTTTGTCCTGGAAGGACTGCAGAGAAAGGACAAGCAGGTCAGAGATGTGCTGCAGCTATCTTCTCAGGTGCCTGCGTGTTCTGAAAACCTGCTTGTAAGAGTTTTCTAATTGTGTTTTCAGTGATGAGTTACCATGCTAACATTTACAGTTGATCACTGGCAAGGGAGACTCAGTGTCATTATTGGTCTTCTGATTGGCAGCAATAAGGCATCTAGCAGGTTGCAGGGTGTAATTTTAGCAAAAGAAAATCCTTGTCCCAAAGAGCTTACAATAAACTTCAACCTGGATCATGTTCCTGAGACCTTCCCTGGTTGTTTATGCCATATATAAATATGAAGCTAAAATTGGGCCAAATTAATTTGTATTGGAACTCCAGAAATGCTATTTCAGTCTGGATTTAATATTCATGACTTCACTGAAATTCTGAGTGGCATCAGAAATTACTCAGTGCAGAAGTGTTTGACAAGGGTCATTGTGCTAGTTTTGGCTGGGGTAATTTCTTCACAGTAGCCAGTATGGGGTAGTTTTTTTGGTTTGTGCTGGAAACAGTGTTGATAACTCAGGGATGCTTTCCTTATTGCTGAGAAGCGCATACACAGAGCCAAGTCCTTTTCTGTCTCTCACATTCCCCACCCTACAGGGAGTAGTCTGGGGATGCACAAGAAGTTAGGAGGGGACACAGCCAGGACAGTTGACCCCAACTGACCAGAGGAATATCCCATAGCATATGGGGTCATACTCAGCATACAGAGCTGGGGGAAGAATAAGGAAGGGGGGGACATTTGGAATGATGGTGTTTCCTTCCCAAGTAACCAGGTCTTTATGTCAACCCATGAGTTTTCTCACTTTTGCCCTTCTGATCCTCATCTCACTGGGGGTGACAGCTGGGAAGGGAGTGAGTGAATAGCTGTGTGGGGCTTAGTTGCTGGCTGGGCTTAAAATGCAACACTTATTTATCCTCAATGTCCCTGTGAAGGTGTAAAAGACTAGGATAAAACCTGAGAAGACTGCTCTGTCCAGGATTTGGTTAGAAACTATTGGTTTAATGTCCTGCAGATGCTGTGGACAAAGCAGGAATATTACTTTATCATATCCTTGGACCTTTCCTCTGGGGACCTTCTAATTTCCTGTTGCTTTGTTTTGGAATATGGTCCTCTAACACCACATCTTGCAGGCCGTGATTTATAAGTTTATGTTCAAGCTCCCAACACTTTCTGGGAGATATTCCAGCTCAGATCACAGTATTGAGTCTTTCTGCTTCTCCCTGTCTGTCTGTGAGCTTATGTACTTTGCTTGGACAACTCTTAAAAATGTCCAGCAATGTCATTTGTGTGTGTTTCCTAACAAAGTTATTATAGTTGGTTCTGCTTTTCTCATTGAAATGTTGGAATGAGCATGACTAGAAAGCACCACCTTGGGCATTCAGCACACCCCATGTTTCAATATGCAATATAGAAAACCAGTACATCTCATTTTAAAGATAAACTGTTCTGATAGTTAATTACCTCTCAGTGCCAGCAAGTCAGATCTTAATTCGAAGTGGAATTTATCTGACCTTGCTTCTAGTCAATAGTTTTTTTTTTTCTGTTGGCAAGACTAAAGAGTTGCCCTTTACCAGGTTTGTTCTTTGTTTGCCCCTTTAGGCCTACCTCCTCTCTGTTTTGTCTTTCATAAAGGTATGTTTTGAGCTTGTAAAGCTTACAACACAAACTTTGCTCTCAAGCCTTTGGTTCTTTTTCCTGTCTTCCTGTGAACATGCTCTACACCACTGTGAACAACAGAACCAGGTCTGGTATTCCCAACTGGCTAGCCCCCTGTACAGCAGCAAAATTCTTTCTCCATTGTTTGATATCCTGCCTTTCACATTGCAAGGACTGAAGCACTCTTCACACTGCTCAGTGTGATAACTCCCATGTACCATCCCTGAATTCTATGTTCCTATCATGTAAGTGGGATCTGCATCCCCCACTGAGCCATATTTCAGGTTATTTTTTCTATGCATTTGAGCTGTCAAACTTAGCCATGTAATTGAAATCCTTCTGTAAGGGTAAGTATTTTCCTTGTTATTTGCTACTCCACTAATCGCTATAATCTGCAGACTTTGTTAACAATTTTAAATCTTAGTAGTGACCTATATTTAAAACTTCACCTTAGAAGACTGAATAGAGATCACAACTAATGTATGATATATGGGCTTACTGGTGGCATCTTTTTGAAGACAGCCATAAAACTTTTAAAAGCCCTTTAGTTCTTTTAAAGTCGATGACAAAAGTATGAATGGCAAATAATTTTATATTTGCATCAATATGCTTTTGTAACAGCTTAATCTGTTATATTAAATGATTATGATTAGAATGAAATTATTATGATTTACTGAGCTAAGAGCTAAGTTATCCATAACAAAGTGAGATATCTAAGCAACTGTATGGACAGCCACAAGGGACTAGTAATGAAATGTTGAAACAGGAATATTTCAGAGTAAGAAATTGTTCTTCATGTCTAACTTTCCAAAAAGCTTTCTTTTCAATTATGTTTGTTCCATTACAGATTTCTTTACTTAGTTTTCAGCAATTCTTCTGTGCTAGTCTTCTGTCTTAACAGATGAATTCTTTCTTCCTTTTTCCTTGTCACATTAGTGGTCACAGGCATGTCATAACATGATTAAGCATTTCTTGGAATAAAGCATGATGGAAAGTGTGACCAGAAAAGCTTTGGCAGTTTCATCTAGTCTAACACCATACATGGCAGGAAATGTCTGAATGACTTAATGAAAATCAAAATAAGGTTAAATCTTGTGAGATTGTGAGGACCTTTAAATTATAAATCATTAAAAATGACACACTCAAAGGCACTATTTTATTCAGTTGGGGCTCAACATTTGAGGTTGCCTCTCAGGAATTTCTAATGCCTGAAGCTAACTGAAATACTTCCTAAGGTTGCTTTTTTTTTGAAAAAAATAATTTATTTAAATAGAAAAAGATTTTATTCTTTACACAAGTCTGGATATCTTGCGCTGTGTTGACACCACAGACTTTGCAACGTTTTCTTTAGTCTCAGGAAGTATATAGCTAGCTACATGCAAAGATGAACCAGGCATGTGAGTAATGAAAAAGTTAAAATTGAAAAGAAAAGTGTATTCAAATTGGAAAAATTATGTCCTTTTAGGTCACAAAGAATTCTCAGCTCTAATAGATGTGTTGTGGCGCTTCTCATCTGCTGCATCTTCATTGGAGCAGATGAACTGGGCATATCTATGATAGGGAGTAGATATCTCCTTGGTGTGAAGCAGCTTCTGGGGGCAGCCATGCTTAGGGGTGAAAAAAACAATGTAAAATCTTGAGCAAGCACAAGAGAGGGCTTGGCTTATGCACTTGCCTTCCATAGTGAGATGTCTTTGCTCCTCAGTACTTTTGTCCACAATTTGACATCTCTCTGGGGAGTAAGCTAACATGTTTCCAACTGCAGGGTTCTCTCTGGGACAGGGAAAATCCATGCATAATCTGCAGGTTTTTGATCTGAGGACTTCTAATTCAGTTATATTTTTGATCTGAGGACTTTTAATTCAGTTTAATTCAGGTATAACCCTTTAGACCACAATATTCATTTTGAACTGAGTGTATGATAACACTGTGAATTTAGAGCTAGGATTTTTAAATGGAATTAAAGTATTTGATAGAAACAATCAGTTTTGTTGAAATAGGTATTGCATATTATCAAAGCATACTTTGTTTTCATTTTACATGTTTGCATTCTGGAAGTATAAACAGTAAACTGAAGTATTATGATAATGACTTCCATTATTTCCTATATGGTTTTTTAGTGCTCCATTGTGAAAAAGCTGAGATTTTCCAGTTTTCTGTCCAAATACTTTGAAAGGTCAGACTTCGCAAGGTGCTGAATGTATGTATTTTGAATTTGAATTTCAATTTAATAAAATTGGAAAATATACTTTTCCCCTAAAGAAAGAGGGAAGAGGCACAGAGACATGCATCCTGACTCTGCACAAGAGCATCAGAAGAAAAGTGAGCTATCAGTAGAAATATATTTTACTGCTGCCTGTAATCTATGTTTTCCATTCACACCAATTTCTGAGCAGACTGGGGCCTATTTTCCATTTGTTGTATGTGAGTAACTCTCATCGTTGAAAATGGAAGTTATTTGTTGTATCAAAGAGAAAAATGTGGTTAGAAGGTGATTGTAACTGTTTTTTTCCCCCTAATTTTCTGTGCTGTGTGTTATTATTTTGTGGAGTGCCATCTTTTTATTTTTTCTGCAGTGTTTCTCATATTCTGAATAAAGCCAGCTTGCAGTAATTTCAAGAAGAAAGGCATCCTTTGCTTCAGTGTGCTCTTGTTTCAGGGCTCTCTGCAGGCAAACTTTCAGATCTGGGTAGCTTTCCACCTCCATTTTGTTCTGTTTTACTTTGTTAAAGCCATGCTGATGGTCCCAATGATCTCTGCTCAGCTGCTGAGTTTCAGTACAAACTGGAAGCTCACAGCAGTCCTTCTGGTTCATATCATCAATTTTAGTTTTTTAACACTAAAGAGCTTAGCACATCACCATGAGAAACTACAAAGAATTTCTCAGCTGGGGGGGGGTTGGGGTTTCGGGGTGAAGCTGTCTTAGTGCTGAAAGCCACGAAATGGAAGAATCACATTTGTATTTCCAGGGTAATGCTGCTAATGACTATTCCTTGGTTATGCACTGAGCAAGATGATTTTTCCTAAACAACCGTGCAGATTCAGAATGTTCAGATCTTCTGACCTTTATTGACAACAGGAATTTTGCCCTTAAATTGGTGTGAATGATGGGCCTTTTTGAATAGTTTGAACTTGGAGGAGTGACTTTGTACTAAGCACTCAATGTGCTGTGTAGGAAAGCAGCACAGAAGCTATTCTATTGTTTCTGCCTTTCCTTGCATAGTCATATTCATGCTTTGGTTGTACGGAGTGGAGTTGCTACTACAAGTGAAGTTTCAGTAGTGTTCTTGTGATGTAAAACTTTTTTTTTTTTTGGTAGTGTGTTTTACATTTTGCAGATTTAGATCTGGTTGGAAACACAATGTGTCTCCAGTCTGAAGATCCCTGGATGGCATGTCTGTCTGGCTTTACCTTGCCTTGTAGCACTCAAGTCTTCATCTGACCTTTTCCTCAACTACCATTGTCGTTGGTGAGAAATGCACACTTTTATTCATTAGTTCTAAAAGCTGACCTGATCAAATGAGATCAAACGAACTCATCCTTTCCAGAAGAGGGATATTCCCATTGTAATTTCAGAGTCATATTTGTATGTGAAAATACCTAGTATCTGGACAATCTTTCTCAAAAGGACAAACAAAATCATTTGGCATGAAATGATGTGACAATGGAAGATCTCAGAGTGCCTTTTTCATTTTGTTTGCTTGTTTTTGCAGATATATGGCTGTGGTTCAAAGCTCTGTTGGCTGACTCCCTGGCTGATTCCTTCTGGAGTATAACTGTGTACTGCAAATAAATCTGTCACCTGAACACATGCCAGTGACCTTTCTTATCCTGCAAACAAGTGTCCTGCTTCCTTAACATCAACATATGAGAAAGAACGGGATGAAGTGTTTGAACAACCAAGTTTAAGAATCATTGTCTTGTCTCTGGTCAGTTTTCCAATCATTGTGGAATGACTGAGTGCACCCAGTCTTAGTGTTGAAACTTTCCTTTGCTAAACTCAGGCTACTGATAAGCCACTCTGAGGTACATTGGAAAACTGAGATCTTACCCAACCAAGAGAAAGGAGAAGCTGCTGGATTTAAGAGTGTGAGCCTGTGCCACCTAAGGACAACTAATGAGTCAGATTATGTACTGCCGTGATGCTATAAGAACTGCTGCTGTATGCCAAGTCTTACCAACTGTGAAATTACTATTTCTGCTTGATAATGTTTTGTTTTAAAGCAGGATTTAGAGAAAAGGCAATAACGGAACTTTTAAGACAAATCAGACTGCTTGTCAGAACTTTTTCCTTTGGTCTTCAGCCAACAGTCACATTTTTTAAAGCTTTAGATATGGTATCTTCTCAACTGTCATGCTGTTTTCATTTTGCCCCAATTCACTGGATAATTCAATTGAACTGGTTGAATTTTAAAGGAAAACCGTCACTATTATTTTTTCCAAATTGGGATACATTCCTTTAAAAAAATGCTTGCACATTGAAATATTTTATATGGTAAAAGTAACTGTTGTTTTCAACATACTTTTAAAAGAGAATTCAGGGTTTGATGATGTCCTGGGTTCAGCAGTAGCAGTCATTTTTCTCCTTCTTGGTAGCTGGTGCAGTGCTGTGTTTTGACTTTCAGCCTGGGAACAGAGCTGATAACAATGATGTTTTGGTTTGGCCAAGGACTTTGTGAGCCTCATGCTCTGCTGGGGAGGAGGGGAAGCCAGGAGGAAGCAGAGACAGGACACCTGACCCGACCTGACCAAAGAGGTATTCCATACCACAGCATGTCATGCCCAGGATGTAACTCAAAGTTACCCAGAAGGGCTGGGACTGCAGGGTTGGAGGAGGTATCAGTCAGTGCTTGGTCAGGCTAGGGGGGCGAGTTATCAGTCGGCTGGTGGTGGGGTGTTGTATTCTCTTCCCTTGTTATTTCCTTTATCACTATTATTACTGGTGGTAGCAGTAGTGATTTGTGTTATACCTTAGTTACTAAACTGTTCTTATCTCAACCTGTGGGAGTTGCATTCTTTTCGATTCTTCTCTCCATCCCTCCAGGAGTAGGAGGAGGGCAAGAAGGGGGGGAAGTGAGTGAACAAGCTGTCTGGCTGAGTTTAAACCACCACAGATGATTACTGAGTTAGACTAGCAACCTTGGAGACTAAAATCCTGCATTTTTACTAGCTTGGTAGAGGAAGGGATACTTTTCTACTTTAACAATGCCTGCATAGCTACCTCTAGGATAGTTCAGGTACCATCTGTATTTTGAGGTCTCTTTGCTGAAAGTACAAAAGGGACATTGATTGTCATGGAATTTATATTTCTGTAGATTAAACCTGCCTAAGATCCTGACTGGCACTTAGGCTTGGGTGTACTATACAGTTTCTGAGCAGAATCTCTGAGTATAACAAGCCTGCTGAAATGCCTAGGTACTTTGACTGAGGTGGAGTCTAAGAGCATCAATTCATTTTTTGTAGTATTCTATGTAAGCAGCTTCCTGATATGTACATTTGCCCAGTGGTTTATGAAGATCAGAAATCCGGTAAGGAATTGGAGAGGTAAGAATCTGCTTTCTGTTTTTAATGTGTCTGGAGCATTCTGTTTTTCTCCAATCCTTTTCCAAAAAGAATAATGATGTTCACTCCACCTGTGGTTTTAGAAACAGGCAACCATGACGGACATCTAAGATGAAAGGGAAACAAATTTCTAGGAGTCATTTTTAACTAATGCCAGATTTTTTTTCTGATAACTAGCAGGCTACAATGGACAGTTACCAAACTCCAAAATAAATAAATAATATTGATTTAAATAATCTGTTCTGTACTTATGAGAACTGATAACATTAATGCTGATGTTTAAACATTCGTTTTCACCATAATTGCTATGTATAGGCTTACTCAGTGATTCATAAATTCTGAGCTACCTGTGGATTACCTAGGCATCAGATCTGCCTCATGCAAATTTTGGTCCTTCCTCCTGCCACCTCTCCCACCTCCTTTTCTGACACAAAATACAGATGCCCCTGAATAAGGTGGTGTAATGTAGTTTGACTTCTGTTGTCAAGCAGTCAAACAGCCCATCTCTAACAAATAAGACTGAAATCACCATATTCACTGAGATAAAGATGGCTGAAAACCCAAGTCAAAGCTGACTGACAGATGGGTTACTTGAAGATTATGAAGTGACAACTCAATGAGGCTTTTGGAAGTCCGTCAAGTCTTAGAGAGAAAGGACAGAGGCGAGGCTTTTATGAAGTAATTTTATATTAAATGCTCTCATTCTCCCGCTGGAGGAGAAACGTACCATGCAGCTTCTTGGCTGAGAGGTCTCGAAAGAGATAGAGGCAGGAAAGTGCTTTAGGAATGTTTTTCCTGCAGGGGTATGGCTTCATGCCGAACCTCAACCTTTAGAGCGGAGGGTGCCGGCACTCGGCGAGGCACGGAGGGTGCTTGATTCAGCACCAAAGCCAGCTCCCACCCTTTTCCGCACGGGAACTCGGCACCACGGCCAGCGTCACCAGGCAGAAGGCGAAATATCGTGACAGGGCACGGTTTGATGGCAACTGTTTACCGTTTGTCTGTTGAAAAGATGATTGCTCAGACCGGTAAACTGCTAGTGCTGACGTGACTGAAAGGAAGAGTCTTCCTACGCCTGTGAGGAGGTGGCTGGGATGGACCTTGGAGAAAGCACTGGTAGAACATGCTTGGGAGCAGGCACTGGCTGTTGAAGCCTGTGCTATAGAACAGAGATAGGCCTGGAATATGGCCAGCTGGGTGAGATGGAGCTGAAAGAGGTCCAGCCTGGGAGAGTACAGCAGCAAGGCTTTGGGTACCTGACCTCAGAATCTGGAATGAAACCAGTACTACCTGAAAAAAGGTCTTCTGGAGATCTCATTCCATAATTCATAGTAGAAGTACCCCATAACTTAAATTTCCAGAGGTCTATGCAGTGCAGCTCATAGCTTTGTCCCTGTTGATGATCACTGGGTGGCTGCCTGCAGATTTCTGCAGAGAGAGGTTTGCATTTCACTTTAAAAAAGAAATGTGGGAAATCACACACATAGACTCTGTGGAAAGAGTACTAACTCAGCAAATCATAGAATCATAAAATAGTTTGTAGTGTTCCTGCACATTATCTTTCCACAGGATCACTGCTCATACAATCTAACATGGCACTGTCTTAGCAATGAATCAAGTATGTTAGGAAGTGGTTGCCTATAGGACATGTCAAAGTCAAAAAAGAATAGTGATTGAGGCAAGGGACTGCAAAAAGAGATGGGGCCCTTCTGATGTCAATATGTGCTGTTACTGAGAACTGTTCCCCTATCATGATGGGAAAATGGCTTAAACCAGGATTTTCACATTTGACTACTGCTTGGACGGTCTGCTTTTTCTCATCCCACGTTTGAAATGATTATGATTCCTGATTTGCAGTGGTTTTGGTACAAGCAACACCACTTGGGCACACTGGAACATATCCATAAAAGGAGGATTCTAAGTACATGTCAGGTGCTACATAACTGAAGGGATTATGAAAAATCAGCTCCTGTAAAACTCAAATAGACTTCAAGTTTACAACTTCCAATTTCCATTTCAAAACTCCCTATGCTGAAATCTCTACCATTTCATCTTCTTGAAGTGTTGGGAAATATAAATTTCTTCATATTTGCAAAGTTCTTATGCTCTGTGGAAAAGCATGCAGTATACATTCAAAGACATTACAGCTGTCAATCCCCATTGCAAGCTAAAGTGCTGTGGAATGTGAAGGCAAGAATGACAACCTAGGCTAGAATAACTAAGAAAACAGATAATGGGATAAATGTTCTTTCACCTTTGGCCACCTGTTGCAATACAGCCCAAGCTAGCAATGATTGAAAGTCATTACAGTTTGACAGCTGCTCCTTGAGCTTTCTAAAATGACCGTGTATATGTTCTCAGCCTTTTTTTCTTGTGGACAGGTGTCCATACCATGATTAGCACTAATTGGCAATGTTGTTGGCAGTCACAGAAGGAAAACTAATGAAAGAATGAGTGTGGAGGGGGAATGGATTTCTCTCTCCAAACAGATATGCTTGTCTATGTGCCTGCCTGTTCTGGGAACAGAATGTTGGCTTTGTGCCTCTCCAAACATATTGTTTATGAGAATTCAAGTTCTATTGAGAGAGAGAAACACTGACTAGTTGAAAGTGAGATTGAGGCTGACAATGGAAGACCTGGTTTAGGAAATGTTAAACTTGTGCCTTGATCAATGTTTGTTTGATTTAAACTAGGTTAGAAAGTAAATTTTGATTTCAGAAAGGGGGCAAATGTGGAGAAAGAGCTTTAAAAATACAGCATTCCAAGGAGAATTTGGAGCAGGCCAAAGTGGAACATGTGTCTTAGAAAGATGTAGAAAAGTAAAAAAAAAGATAAGGATTGTGTGTAAGGAAAAAGAGAAGATTGTTCCTAGGAAGTGAAGGGCTGAAGGAGAGCTGAGTAGGTGTGGGAGAATATGATACTGTTGTGCTACCATGCTACCATGTAGGAAAAATAGAGTGGGCATGCATTGATTCCTGTATTTCATTTCATTCTCCTCAATGACTTATCAGCATGGAGCCAACTGCATCTTGGATAATGGATGTACTTTCTGTAGGATCAATACAGACTCATCACACAGCTGGCAGTATTGACCATCTTTTCTGTCTCAGCCTACAGCATTTATTCTCTCTTTTGTTGCTTATACCACCTTATGTGTTCTGATGACATGGCATTAATGGTTTTTGTTGGGTAATGTTAAAAAAAGCTTGTCTCCACACACACATGGGAGCACAGAGGAACAACGGCAATGGGGAACCTGAATAATAGCCTTCTCTAACCCCTTCTTAACCCCTTCTAGGGCTGTCATGTGAGGGTGACCAGCCCCATGATCAGAAGGTGACACCATTGCAATGACTCGGTGGAAAGGGTCTCTGGACTACAGTTTGGAGAGCAGGGATAAGGATATAGGGATAAGAAACTTAGTGTGGGAGGCCAGGATGAGTGTTTTGTGACTGCACAGGATTATTATTGGATGTACTGGGGAGGAACCACAAGTGGGGAAAGGGATGGATCTAGATGATTAGGGTGGAAAAATATTGGAAAAAATAGATGCTTAAGAGGCTTGTTCTATGTAAAAAGCTTCCTGGTCTGTATGCTGTCTGGTGATGCCTGGCTCCTGGTCAGGGAAGTGTGTCCTGTCTGCTGACCATCCTCAATTTTCCTGGGTGAGGGACTCTATTTTGCATGCATGCATATGCATGTATTTCTGCTCTCACAACTGAAGTAGTACCACAGGCCCTAAGGTGCCAGCACATGGGGCATGTGAGGGTGTAGTTGTCAGTGTGTGGTCACTAGCAAACATCAAGCCAGTCTAGCTGGTGAGATGGGTAAGTGGCCTGGGAGCCAGGCATTGAAGCAGCCGTAAGTCTGGGCCAGATACTAGGGAGACTAGAGGGCTGAGAGATGGCTACTGGAAGGACACTGTGTGATCTAAGCATGGCCTGTGAGACCTGTTTGGGGGTGTGTGTGGCCAGCTACTGTGGGTCTGATGCTGTGTCTGCATGTGAATGTGTGCATGTGCCTGTCTGCAAAGTGAGGGGTCTGTACCAGCAACCAGAGTGGGGTGTGCACACTACAGCTGGAGAGACCTGTGAATCAACATCCGGGTGCTGGATAGACTGAGTGACCACCTATTGGAGGGATCTGTATTGTGTATATATGGATATATTTCCCATTAATGGACCTTCATCATGATTAAGCAGAGGACACTGGTGCTGTTTGACTCTGCGTGTGCACTGAGTATTTCTGTCTACATTGTTCTGTGTGGCTTGCTGGGTGTATACATATATATGTGCAGTGTACATGTATGTGTGCATGTACCTACTGGGAATACATGGTTGTGCTGCTTGCTGGCTGGACTGTGGGTATGGAGCTGCAGCAGCATTTCCTCTGCTGGGTTATTTGGTTTGGCAGCTCCTAGCAGTACTTATTATGTATAATCATCATGAGCGCAGAAAGAATCCTGGAGAAGTCAGTATTTGAGTATTCCCAAACTTTGGATATTTTCCCAAACATGCCATCTCTTGAGACTGAGGAAAATAACCTGTTGGAGGTAAAGGTCCTAAAACAAAAGAAGGAAGGAGAAATAGGAAACATTATATTTAGGCTAGTCTTCCCTGTGATACATTTATTCTTATTTTCTAGAGAAATCTAGTCTTCTTATATTTCTTTATCTCTTTAGTAGGTAAAATCACCACAGAAAGTAAAAATGTAGGTGAGATAATGAGGTTGGATTTTCTGGAGAATGATTCCCTTCATTCCCTTGCTAAAGTGCTTATAGATATTGCTCTATTAGGATAATTGTAGCATTTTGTTATGTTGGCAGATCCTTTGTAATATTTTTTGTCCCCATTAAGCAGCAATGGACGCAAAGAAATCTTGTCTCAGCAGCAGTAGTTGTCACTCCATACAGGATAACACTTAAGAGAGAGATGGCATTTTAAGGGCTGCTGCCTGCTTGTAAAAGCCTTGCTCAATCTGAAAGTCCTGGCACTTAGAGCACTCCCTTATTCTTCTAGTACAGCTCTCCTTTCACCTGTTGCAGTTACAGGCAGCAGGTGATTTATAGGACTGGGAGAACACAAAAAAGAGAGACATAATATAATGGATTTCCAATTCCACTTCTGTGATAAAAAGTAAGGGGTTAGGGTGAATGCTTTTCAAACCTAAGGAAGTTATGTTCTGCTTTTATTTATAGTCATTTCTGATGCCAGATATTTTAAGAATTTTGAGATCAATGATGATATGCTTATTAATGAATGTATTTACCTGATGATTATGGTAGTAACAATATTTTAAGAGAAAGGAAGAAATCGTTGAGTAAATCCCACTGTGTGGTGTTCATATACTGTTGACACTGCCGCTTCTTTACATATTGTTTTCTGTCCCAGAAGGGTAAAACTTCAAATTGAATCACTGCAGGGCCATACTCTTCTTGTCATTTATAGATGTTTGCTGCGAATGAGGTTATGTTTTAGTAACAGCACAGACTGGTTAAAACATCATGAATTAATTTCACATGAAACACTGAAGAAGATTTGAACCTGGAGGCAAAAAACGAAAAGAAAAAGAAAACTCCAAAAAAGTTCACTTTCCAAAAAAGGAAAAAAATGCTTTCCAAATGCTAAATATCTTCATACTCAAAACTGTGTTACTATAATTGTAGGGCAATGACAATTATTATATTTTATTTTTAATATGAAATTGTAACAATAAACATTCTGCGTTGCTCAAGTACAATCTTGTCGTTTTCTTTATGGGATATGGCTGGAAGCCAAGATGCTACATTCCTTCACAGGGTGCTCAGCTGTATGAATGTCTTTTAATTGAACATATGTTTTTTGTCTTAAAAGGTTGTGGCTTCTGATAAAACAGAACTCCTGTGTCAAAACTTGGCACGTGTTTGTGAATGTAGAATGAGAAATAATAATATTGAAAAAGATTTCTTAAAACTAAAAATAAAGGTAACCAGTGGAAAGTCAGACTAAAGTTGAGGAAGAACTGTATACAGCTCCCCATTACCACCCTGCCCACCCTCAGGCTAGCACTTGTGGCACTGGAAGTTACCCAGATGCCCTCAACTCTGACATGGTTTGACTTACACAGTTTTAGCACTGTGTGTTCAAACTCTGTTCAGCTTGATGCATTGATTCCCAAAAGCTTTTGCTCTTGAATAATTCAAGAAAGTCTACTGTCAGCCAGTATATAATTTGGAGAATTGCCTTTGTACTTTTTAAGATCCTGGAGCATGTGCCAGCAACTGCCTGAAGCTCAATTTTAAAGGTTATGTATTAGAGTTCAACTTGTACTGAGGTGTATTTATATGAATAGACTCTATGGGTTTAGACTTCTCCCATCAATTTTGCACGTACGCTCCAATATCATATTGGAGAATGGCTTCATGTTGTGTTATTGAACTGAAAGTTGATAGGTTTGATAATTTCAATCAAGCTTTTCACTGTCATTATACTTGAATATCAGTGATGCATTTCTATAAAGCTGTGAGCATTGCCAGTTTAATCTCATGTTTTAGCAAGATACTAGAGCCGCTGGAATTCAATCATGGAGAGGAGTAAGAAACTCTAAAAGAGGAAGACAGTGAAGAACTTTCTGGGTAACCAAGACTTCCTAGATTCCACACAGCTGAAAAATGAAGTTTGGATGTAGAAACTGAAAGCATATAAACAAAATATAAAGTATTATATATAAGCTAAACAGTATCAACTAAAACATATGGTTAGGCACATGACAATACTAAGCTGAAGCCTAATGCATATAAAATGAGTGAATATAGAGAAGTCTGATGAAATCAAGGCATTCAGCACACTAAACTCCTGAACAACACTATGAGCCTTATGGTCCCCTTGCTACTGAGGAGACATAGCGATTCATTGGCTTTTTACATAGCATGACAGTGATGGTCAGAAATCAAACCCTTGTTTTCAGCGCTCTGCAAAGATGTGATATGGAGACCTGCAGAGACAACATCATTATATTTGCATGGAATTGCATGCATTTAGTGCAGACTTTAGCTAATATTTTGCCACATGTGAGATGGATCTGGATCCTGGGGTTTATGTAAGAATAAATGAGATCAGAGCTTTTACCCCACCTGGTTTCCTCACACATTCATTCACTTGCCTTTCCTCACACTACATTCACCTGGCAGGGAGGTCACTGCTGATCCAGGGTGGTTGGGCAGAAAGTATTGCTGGTTCGTGCTGAGATGCTGCTCACAGTTACTGGTGTCATGTACCCAAAGGGCATCCTTGACATTCATTCCCTGCACGCCCCTGATGTCCAGAATCAACCCCTGAGTCTTTTCTCCACTCAAGATCTTCTTTACCTTCTTTCTGGACCTCTTTCTTATCTCTAAAACCATGTCTTCTTTTCCTTAACCCTGCTTTTTTTGGCACCTCTTCTTTCCAGAAAGCCAGGCCTCTGTTTTCCCCCAGTCTATATGCAGAAGCAGAATGTGTGGTCATCCTTTTAACTGGTGGATCTCCCTCATGTTCCTTTTATTAATGGGAGGATTTAGGACATGCCATTTCTGTTTAGTTCAGGTGTTATCAGGGTTTACAATCAGTCCCTGCTGGCTGCAGCATGCACTTAGCAGGCTTCTGCTTCACAACCCAGAACTTCAATTTCAGACATTCATCTCCCCCTGCAACACATACACTCAATCTGCCTCTTGTTAGTGTTCACAATTTAAGCTAATTCTCTCTCTGTGACTGTTCTGCATTTCTGTCAAAGCCAATGAAAGATCTTAAATTTTTTACTCAAAAGTGTGTTTTGGATGTGAATCCAGAGGAAACAACATGGAACTATTAACAGACACCCCCTGCCTCAATGTCTCAATGTTTACATTAATATTGCTTAATATTTTTACCTTTTATGGTTTTAAAAGCTTTTGAGTATTTGAAGACTTGCTCTAGAAAGTGAACCAAGTGGATTTTTAGTAAGGTTACGTTTTGAAAGAACAAAGCCATTGCTGTGGAATAACTGTGATCTCTCTCTAAGACCTGATGTTTGAACACACTGAATAAGTCATCACCTAAGTATTTGAACTGCTCTGGTGTCTGCCAGCTTTCACATGGTGACTTCCACTGGCTGCTGGAAAGAACTGGAGTAGGATCTTGATGATTTAATTCCCCTCTAGTAAGTATATGTATTTTAAAGCCTGAGTAATTAAAGTGTGACCCCATTCAGTTTTGTCTTGTCGAGCCATGGTTCTTTTTATCTCTCCTGGTGGCTGTTATTCGAGTGCATTTATTATGGCTATAGTTAATTAATTAAGAAATAAATCAAAACTGCAATAAAAGTAATTTTGATAGTTTGCTTGATGCTTAATGCTTCCGAGTACTATGGACCCTCAGTTTTCCCTGATGTTAGTGGGATCCAGGGGTACCCAGGCCGCTGTTAAGGTTAAAGTCTTACAATGGCCCTGCAGAAGGTCCTGCAGCTGGCAGAGGAGCCTGGTTTCTCAGGGTGGTTACCATCGTAGAACAGTGTTTCTCAAAACTTGTGACAGGGTCCTTTCTTTTAAAAGCATGCACCTTAAAGAGATGTGGTAGCCATGTCAGATGACCAAGCTGGCTGGCGCACAGGTTTGCATCCTTGCTGAGGATACAAGGGTTCACCTAGACAAACTGTGTGATGGTAGGAGCAAGAATTCAGGCCTATGCCCAGTACATGGGCCAGGTTCAATGTCATTGTCTCTGTACAGATTCAGTATCTGTTCAAGATAGGCCCATGTTCTGAACCCACATTTTTTCCCCTATCAGCAAGACACATTGCCAGCGGTAGTTCTGGTTTGTGGTATTTGTCACACTTTAGGGGTAACCCTGTGGGGGGATTGTGGACCTAGTGAGGTCCCTTGATGTAGGAATACCATCTACCTCTCTGACTAACTTCACATAGTTTCCTGCCCAAACTCATTAATACCCTACTTGCCAATTAATTAGCTGGGGTTAACTGGCAAGTAGCCAGTTTTGCCAATATACATTTCACAGAGAGCTTAATTATATTGTTCTGAAAACTGTGTAATCGGCTTAATTTTCTGGCTAGATAAGTTCAAGTAAATGTAGCACTTGATTTTAAAATGGAGCAGTTGATAATGGTCTGTTATGTGACACAGTTGACTACAATACTAGTTTGCAGGAAATAAACCCCGTTTGTTCATAAAGACACAGCGGTTTGAGTCACTGTCTGTTGCAGACATTAAAATAAAAAATTAAGTAATTTCCTTTTCTGGGTGAAAATAACAGCTGTACAAACTTGAAGGTAACATGCTCAAAAGAGAGTGGAGATTTTTCACCTGATAAGAAATAGGCTTTTAAGTATTTAGTCGTAAAATGGACGAATGCTTTATTATTGTGTCATTCAGCTGTGGACTTTGACAGGTTCTACAGAATAGGACACTTGACTCTTATCTTCTATGTAGCTCCAGACTTGTAAGTATTATCTGAATGCATGACCTAGGATCCGGCTTTCAACAAATCTCATTGAGAGGGTGCATTTCTTTCTCTTGAAGTTAGATTATATGGAGGAGAAGTGAAAAGAAAGAAGGAAGCAGGACGCATGATATAGTGGGTTTATTACTTGCTTAAAAGGCAGGAAAAGGATTCCCATGCCTGCCAGAAATACACATTTAGTACAATATATTGAATCTCCATATACATTTTTATAAAAATATAAATATAGATTTATTTGGATCTGGGCTGTACTTTTTCCTTTGCAATAGAATTTATGCTTTTTAATAATTTGAAATGTGTGGATTAATATGGCTACAATGATTAGCAGTAATTTCTTTCTTCCATTATACATTCGAATCAGAAGAAATCACTGCATTTACCAAGACATCATTTCTCTCTTCAATCCATGATATGAAGGAAGAAACCAAGGAGCTATGAGGTGAGCCAGTGCCAATAGTTTGCTTATTTTTCTTTTTATCTGAGTGCATACAAATGTATTCTCTTGCTGGACTTTGCAAATATGGGGAGAGGAAGAACAGGGTGTGTAAGGATTGTGGTGATGTTAGTTTTGGAGGGTTGGCCTGAATTTCACTCCCTCAGTCATATGTCTAACCCAGTCACAGCCATTTTACTTCAGTTTTGACCAACTGCCTCTGGGCTAGGAGTGGGACTTTGTTTTGTATGGTTGTGTGCAGGGAGGTAAATGACAGCAAACACCTGTGGGCTTTTATAGCTCAAACCCATTACTGTGTAATGTACAGGAAGAAGAAGGCACCTACTAAATCATAATTAAGAAATGTTTCTAATCAATAAGGCTTTCTTAAAAAATATCTAAATCTGGGAGCATTGAGCTTCACAGCCCCTTCATACACGGCTTGTACCAGGCCTACCTCATAAAAAAGGCTTGACTAGGACGTAGCTTTCACATTACAGTATGCCACATTAAGTAAGTTTTAGAGCTTCTTTTATTGCTTTTCAAACTTCTGAGAGTATTTACAGAGTCTTTATTGGAAGTAGGTTTGCAGGTTCTCTGCTTTAATCTTGCCACCTACAGTATTCAGTGAAGTTTGACTTGGGAAGGAATTGTTCTTGGCTTTATTCTCTAAGTGATCCAGTCCTAACAATGAGTCTATGATGATCAATTTAATTTATGTTTTGTCATAAACTGTTACCTACTTGACTTGTCTGTGTAATATGCAGCCTCACTCAAAAGAGCTGTTGGATATATTTTCAATTGCTTTGTGTGAGTCATTGTTCTAGAGGGAGCTTTTATTATAGATTGAATACTTGGGATGATAAATTTACATGTATAAGAACAGATATATGCTGTAATAAAATTACACCTGTTTCCGATGTATGCATAGATTCACACACAAGCATACGTTTGCATTATTACAAATGCAGAATCAGAGGGGCCTGCAGACAGAAGAATGAGAAGGAAATGTAATACTGCCAAGAGGAAGCACAGTATCTTTGGTCATGGTTATTATTCATTATTTATTCCTGTTGCTGCATATGACAAGGTTGTTCACAGAGTCTCTATCCTTGCATAGTCGCTTAGGCTGCTTGCTTTTCTCAGTGCTAAACCAGCAACTTCAAAAGCAATGCTATGTGGGAAAGGAGGATGAAAGGCTGATTCTGGACATGCAGAAAAGGAAAAAAAAAACAACACCTGAAATGAGAAGCTGAACACCTACCACTAGAAGAGATTATCTTTAATATCTTTTCATGTACTCCTGCAAGTGCGGGAGTCAGTCACACTGAGTTCCACCTACATTAAAGGCATTTTTTTTAGTTCAGTTTATCTGCTTGTTTTAGGTCTCTGTTTTAATATGAGTGGTGCTCTCGTCCTGCTCCCACCTTTCCACTCCCTGCATCAAGCACCTTGTTCCTCTGGATGTCTCCAGCACAGACTGAAGACATCTACACTGGATCAAATGACTGTCAGCTGAGCTTTGGGAGTTAACTGTGCTTATTTTTTGCCCTCAGTAAGCATGAGGTCAGCTATATTGCCTGTGGTCTTAGTGAAAGATTCAAATTAGTGTAATTTACCTTTCACTTGCAGTAAGCTTTGCCTGCACGCATGACTGGTCACTACTGTCCCACTGAGGCAAGCTGTCATGTGTCTCCCCGGCACTGATGAAGTTACCCTGACAGGAAAAGTGCTTCCATTAGAACTTTTTCTGCTGTACGAGTCAATATGAGCCAGTGGCAAAGTGGCTTAGGTTTTTTGCTGCTGTAAGGTAAGACTATGCTAGGAGTTGCCCCCATAGTTATGATTGTGTGCAAACTCTGATGCGGAGCCATGGATGCATTGCTGCAGGAATCTGCTAGGGGGATACCAGGAGAGTAAAGTAACAACAGACATCTGAAGGGTGAAGGATGAAGGTAAGAGTCCTTCAGAAGATGAATTAAAACACGTATTGCAAACTTATTCCCTAATGTTAACTCCACCGGGAACATAACATCAGATATCTAAAGGTCCACCTGTCAACCACGTCCACCTAACAGCAAGTGTAACTGATAAACACATTCAAGTACACTAAATTGTAGTTATTTGATTTAAAACATAAAGTGCAATAAAATTAGTTACTTTACAAGTTGGTTTCTGATTGCTATGTTTTGCTGTGTTGAGTTCTTTGTATGAACCTTCGGTTTCATTTTCAGACTCATCTTTTTCAACTCATCTGCCAGGGAAACTGTAACATCAGAACTAAACAAGGACAAGCTTCACTTAATAAAAGCAAGCTGTCTTTCAGATCTACTGTCAGTGACAATAGCCAGCTTTTGATGTGTGATTCTGATAGTGGCCTAAAAGAGAAAGGCTGGCAGTGGTGCCTTGTTTGGGAATATTGGAAAGAGGTTTTTGAGATTATTTTGGGTTTTCTGACTATTTGCATTATTTGTTGGCAGCCACATGTGAGTGGCATTTTACAGTATGTTAAAATCAAGCTTTGATATCTGAAAATAGCTCCATTGGTATGGAGCTTGTCTTCCCTGATTCTCATATAAACCGCATATTTATCAGAGCTGAGTGATAAATGGTGAGATTCTGGTGTTTTATATGCAGTGAAATGACAAGGTCAGTTTTAATTAAGCTGAGATCAAGCCCAGTCTGTATTGCACACTTCTGATTAGGTTACTTCAAATTAACATAAGTTTTTGGAGACTTCACTGAAGTCAGTGGTGTTAAACACCAGCTGTGCTGGCAGATAAGCGTGGGATAAAAGAAGGAGATAGAATTCACATTGAAATTAGCACTTGGCACAATATAATTCTCTGATTGCAAACTATGCGAAGTTGCCCGTGCTAATTGGTTGATTTTATTTCAAGCAGATGTTGTTAGCTTTCCCACTAATGATCTGGAGAGAAATTTTTTTGAAAGACATGCCATGTTAGGTTCTCTGCAGTATAATAAGCTAATTACAACTTTAAGTACTTGCAATAATTAGCACAATGTGTATAAAGGGGTCCTGATCTTTTCACCCTGCTGCATTATTGTTAGGGCATCATCAAAAACAAAAAAGAGAACTAGCTGGATTTAGTTTCCCCAGTCTAGTTTCTTGTTTTCCAGACTTTTATATTAAGGAGATAATGAACTAGACTTTTATCTTTATTTTTAAGCACACCAAAAAGATTTAAACCTTTCTCCATCTGTTTTTCTCTAACTCCCTTCTCTAAATCTCTAAATCAAGACTCTTTAATCTTATCTTTGTCCATTGAGGTAAAGTCTTCCAGCATCTTAAAAATCCCATTAGTAAACAGTTCTGTACAGCAATGGAGTATTCATTTCCTATTAATTCATTTGATCATTTGCCCACATATTACTGAGATCCAAGGTATACCTGATTTACGGAAAGAAAACAAACAAACCCACCCTGAAAGCTTCCTTCTTTCTAGAGGAGCTGTGTTCCTTGTGCTTTGTACTGGTGACTAAAAACTGCCAGCAGTTTGCAAAATAGCCACAGGAAGACCATGAAGTGATCCTGCCTGTAGAAAAAAAGAAAAATGAGTTATATAAAACTGGTGAATCTGAAATTGTCCTCATAATACCTTCTGAAACTCTTTATGAGTGCTGCAGATGGTGGGTAAACTTAACAGAAATGGCTGTTCTGAGAAACTGATTCAAGAAATACCTCAAATTTATCTAGAGGTCTCCTGGCATGGTTTGGTGAAACTTGCTCTTCAGAAATTTTCAGCTGGTATTTACATTGAAGATGCTTTCACTTTTTCTGTGGAAGTCACTAGAAGCCGGATACAACCATCTGTACAGATATGGTCACATTTTCCGGTTCCCTTATATTGTGGGCTGAGGAATGCTGTGATGAAATCTCTCAGACAAGTTATGACATTTCAGGATGCTCCAGCTGCTTCTGTGACACGTGTAGGATTGTTACCAGACACTGGTGCCATATGGCATCTCCCTGCTGCTACCTGAGAGAAGGGTCAGGGAGGGTCCCTCTGAGTTTGTGAGCTGGGAAACTGATTTATTGCCTGGGGCTTCAAGGGCAGATATTTCCAGGCAGCAGGTACCTTAGACAGTCATTTTGTGGTGGACTGTGGACTGAAGCTGGTTCACATTTAGTCAGGTTGGGCCACACTCTTTGCAGTCAGTGGGCTGTCCCCAGCACATGGAGGTAGCGCAGCGAGAAAGAGAGTGACAAAGTGAGAGGCCCACAAAGTCTTTTGGGTTGTCGGAGGCACATGTAGGGGCATCCATGTCACTTGTAGAGGTAGAGTAGGAAGGAGCCGGTGAAGAGCCTGAGCAGCCAGCAGTTTGACTGGACTCCTGCTGTCCCAAAAGATCCTCTCTGAAAGTGCATCAGGCCCAAATGTTTCTTCTTTAGGTCCTTTTAACTGCAAGTCATATCTGTAGCCTGTGTTTCCCCTTGGTATCAGAAAACAGGATAGTTTCAACCTATCATGTTTTCTCTTTTTTCCCCTCTTCCTTTTCTATACTGGTTTTCAAAAGAAAAGCGTCTTTTGCATGTTAGGGCATGAATTGACTATCCTTGTGTACATCTCTGTAAAGTGCATGTAGGAAGGTGTTCACAAACAGATCTTGGATTTAGCATAGGATACTTCACTGAGGTGTTTTCCTGGATTAGCAAAAGGGACACAAGATTTAAATTATTTCTTTATTTTCATCAAGCTTTCTCCTTTAAAATAAGCTGTTAAATCTATGTCTTGAGAATAGGGATAGGAAAAGGAAATATTTGTCATCATTGCAATGGTGAGCTTTAAGGAAAACTGTCGAGTTAGCACTAAGCCATCACTCAAAATAAAGCACAATTTGTTTTCTGCAGCTCCTTAAGACCATATTAATTACTTTTATTGCTTTGGGCAAAATCTTCTAGTTGTGGGTTTAAGCTAAAACAAACATGCTACTTCCCTTCAGTCTGAAGAATTGGTAAGCAAAGATTCTTTGTTATTTTAATCTCATGGTTCAATATCCTGCTGCATTAATTTGGTGATTTGACTAATTGGTGGTTTAACCTATTATTAATGTTCCTCCATTAATTTCCTGATGCAATTTTAATGACATCTTGATGTCACAATTGAATTAAAGCCTGTTCAGTTTTATTTTTTTTCTTTAAAAAAGGGGAGAGCAGTAGTTTTAGATGTGGTTATCTATTTGCTAAACTTTAATGTCTTCATTCATTCTAATAAAACTCATGGAAGTATAGAGAGCTGTATCTTTTTAATATAACATCTTTATTCCTAAGTCAAACAACTGATTTACCCAAGAATTCTTGTGTTTTTACTAAAGCAAACAGAGTCCATTACATTGTTCTTAGTCCAGTACTCTACCTGGAGGTCCTACTCCAAAGACCACATGCAATGCATCTAAGTGCCTGTATGTGAAAAACAAGCTTCTGGGGCCAGGAGATGATCACCATGAGTATTCTGTTTGGATCATGGGGAATGTAACATATCAGAAACTGAGTTCTTGGCTTTGCTACAGCTTGTCCTAGGTGTCCACACAAATCTTTCAGTTTCCTTGTGCTTTACCACCTGTCCTTCACCCAAGTAAAATGAGGATCTCGATTAACTCCTTTCATCTTTTTTTCACCTGTATTTATGCTATATACAGTGCTAGTTAAGATCTTAAAGAGCTGTGTGGCACAAATCAGTAAGGGCAACTGTGTAATTAAAACCAGGTAATACCAGATATAGTGGAAACAGAATAACTCATAAATTGGAAAACCATGTAAGAGTGACCCTACTGCCACTGAAGCCTTTAAATCGCCCTACTGAGTCATGACTCTGTAACACTGACTCTGGTGCAGAGGAGTGTAATACATGTTGAAAGCCATTGTGAGGAATACTGTGATGTGAACAGTCATATCATTTCTAGTTTATTTAGCAGCGTAGCGCAACTCACAGGGGGTGAGCCGTGCAGCTTGTCCAGTGGCAGATGTGGTGTCAATGTGCATCCGGCTACACAGTGCACAAGCAAAGCATCCCCACATCCTGGTCCCTCCTTGGCTAAAGAGACACTAAGGTCAAGGCACTGTTACCTAGCAACTAATGAGAGCTGATTAATCCATTTGTGGGCGTCACATGCTGCAGAGATGTATGTGAGCCTGTGCCTGCTTCTACTATTTGTGTAGTGGCAGGAAAAGCAAGTAACAATTACTGGTGAATGGCATCAGTAATGCTGACAATGGCATCATTAGATGTATAAATAATCACAGCCAAAAGTGACTTTCTGTTTTCAACACTAGCATCAGATTTTGAAGTTCTAAACTGCACTATTGTTTCTTTGAATGCTTTGGTATAGATGGGCTTTAAGAGGGAAAGGAATGATGCTGGCAGATACAGGGCAATTCATTTTTTTCCAGAAAAGTGAGCTCTTTGCATTCTAGTGGATTCCCTGCATAAGCAAAACTTCTCCTCATCTTCAATGTATGTACCTCAATTGCCTGATCAAACTAAAAGAAAGGAAAAGTCTTTTGAAAGCAACTCTTTTGAGTTTTAGGGGCCTCTGAAGAGCTAAATAAGAAAGACCATGTTTTATAATGGCGTATGAAGACAGGCTGAGAAAGTTGGGGCTGTTCAGCCTGGAGAAGAGAAGGCTGCGTGAAGACCTCGTAGCAGCCTTCCGGTATCTGAAGGGGGCCTATAGGGATGCTGCAGAGGGACTCTTCATTAGGGGCTGTAGTGATAGGACAAGGGGTAATGGGTTCAAACTTAAACGGGAAGTTTAGGTTGGACATAAAGAAGAAGTTCTTTACTGTGAGGGTGGTGAGGCACTGGAATAGGTTGCCCAAGGAAGCTGTGCATGCTCCATCCCTGGCGGTGTTCAAGTCCAGGTTGGACAGAGTCTTGGGTGACATGGTTTAGTGTGAGGTGTCCCTGCCCATGGCAGGGGTGTTGGAACTCGATGATCTTAAGGTCCTTTCCATCCTTAACTGTTCTATGATTCTATGATCTATGATCTGCTTGCTTTCTGCAGCACATTCTGCAGAAGGCCAGTTCCTCACCCTGTCAATGTCTAATGAACTGTGCAGTTCCATATGATTTATCATGGCTGGTGTTCCACCAAGAATGATCAATAATATATTCTATAAAATTCCTTTTTACTTCCAAATGCACCCAGCAGGGAACAGGATCTTTTATTAAATTGTTGGAAAAAAGTGGAAACCCTTTCCATATATTAACAGAGAAGACCTTATCAGGCTTGCTTGTGTTTTAGAGGCCTAAACTCAAAAGAAAAACCACTTTTCACATACATTTTTTTTTTATTTCTAAATAGGAGATCTCATGAAAAAAATTAAGAATTTATATGCAGGAAAGAGACTTCAGAGTGGGCAGTATTAAAGGAGGAGATAAAACTTTAAAAAATCTGTTTTTTTTACAATTCAGTTTAGACAATAAAGCCAGAAAAGCAAACTCCCTGAGGCTCTGAAAAAAGTAAGAAGCAGTGAAGTTTGGCTGAGACCCAGCTGCAGTACAATGTTGCCCTGTTTCTCCTGCCCTTCATCTTCCCACTCCCTCAAATGCCCTGCATGAGACCTTCCGTTTTCAGGCATTAATTTTAGATTTTTTCCTTGGCTCAGAAGGATAATGGAATGCAAAATTGTCTCCCCTGAAACGACCAAATTGTTTTGGGGGCAGAAGTGAAGGGAGAAGGCCAATTCTCTTGCTGAAAACCAGACCAATCTGAGCTATAATACATTTTTTTTGCTTCTCTCTATCATGATTACTTACCCTTCTCTCTCTTGTTTATTCTAACCACTGAGAAAATTGTACTGGAGAGATTTTCTTCTGATTAGTGATTAGGCACAAAAGGAAATTTGGACCGTCTTCCCCACTCATTCCTTTTCCTTTGTGCTAGGCTTTTACCAGCACTTAGGCTTTTTCACCAGACTTTCCTGAGAAGGCTCTTGTGTGCTGTATTCACACTCCCCAAATAACATGGAAATCAGATATTTGCCCCTTGACCAAGGGTGTTTTGGAGCTGGTAATGTGAGGTCTGTTTTTCTTTTCTAAATCTCATTTCACTGTGGAAAATGGTTGCTGCTGGCTGAGGGACATCTGATAATGCCCCCTGCACAGACCTTGCCAAGGAGCAAGGAGCTTCTGCCCACAGGTGGAATACAAAAGTCAGAGCATGGAAGCATACCAGACTGTCCTCTTCAAGTGTATTTAAACTCTAATTGACCTCTGAAGCTTAAAAGGGGCAGCTAGACAGTCAAGAGTAAGAGGATATACAAAGGAACTTAAAAGCAAGCAAACCTGTTTAAAACCTAGACTTTTCTCCCTGGAGGTAAATGGCAGGACACATTCACCTCTCTGTAGCTGTCCTGTCTCCATACCACACACAAAGCAACCATGGCGGAAAGGTGTTTACAGCCTTTACAAGAAGGAAGACGTGCACCCACTGAATTTAATGTTGAGGGGTTTTATTTTTAAAGAGTAGAAAAGAAGGGTAAAGAAGCTGCTGGTTTGTTCCTGATTATTTATATAGGGGGCATTTACCTGAGATGCAGCTGTGTATATGCAGTTTAGCATATACACATTGTCTCACCTTCCCCAGCAGGAAAATGTTGCTGCAGGCACATAAAAAAGGGTGATTGAAAACCCAGCTCTTAAAGGAATTATGTTGGGGAAGGGTGGCAGGGGGTGGGGGGAGGAGAAAAGAGAGAGACATGGTGAGCCTGGGCCATGTCGTGTGATTAAATATTTCTTTTCCCACAGAGGATTTTTCTGCCCTTGCCTGACTTTTCTTTTTAGTCCAGCCCTCCCTCTCTCCCCGTAGCCCTCAGTATTTGTCATCTCACCCACCCAACTTGAACAGTTCCTCTTCAGGAGCTGACACTGCTCTCTGGCTTTCGAAGTGGGAGGAGGTGAAGCAGTCTCATGTTGCAAGCATCCAGTGGCTGCCTGTGAAGACTGACTTCTAACATGTTTACTAAGCTCCATGGCCACTTCATTCTGTTTAAAGGTAAATTAAAGGAAAATATATTAAGAATGAATTCTTTCTGTGCTCATGGGAGTTGCAGCACAGCAAATGGAGAGTGCTGGCCAGTGCCTGGCCTTTGGTATTTCCCACAGGGGAAGAGGTGAATGGGGAAAGGCTGAGGAGGAGGTGAATGGGGGGAGGAGAATGGGAATGGGGAAGGATGTTGCCCCACAGTTAATACATGAATACATCTCTGTTAGAGGGAAAATTAAAACTCCAGATTTTCATCCTAATTTAAACCAATGACAAATACTGAAATGTCAGTATCTCAGACTCTGAGTTCTAGAAAAAGCAAAAGAATAGTTCAAAAGTTTTTGTAGCTCCTATTAACAGACTGTTAACTTAAATGAAGTATCTTCTTAGGCCTTAGTTAGCCAGTACAAGTGACAGAACAAGGTTCTTTTTAGAACCTCTTTTCAGGACATACATCAATTGCATCAGTGGCATGAGAGGGTTCAAAACAGGACTGAAGAAGCATAGCAGCACCTTGATTGTCCTATGTGTGGTATTTGCACCAAGAGCAGAGAAAGATTTCTTTTGAAACTCTGTCTCTGCACAAATGTTTGTGACGCAAATGTCTGTGACACAAACGTCAGTGCCTGTCTGGGGCATGTCTTTTTTGGCCAAAGCTGTTTGGTGCTCTAGTCACATATTTAACAGCCTTTTAAGTGTTCTACAGCTATTTATCCCATGCTGTCAGTATCCACTAAGAATAATGCCTAGAGAGGTTTACACAAAGACAGAGGAGGTCACTTCCTGCACAGCACTTACAAGACTGTAAAAGTTTACTGTACCATTCAAATTGTTTGGAGTTGGTCCTTGCCTTATGTTCCTGCAAGCACTTGTTGGTTTCATATGGAATTGGACCTCTGACAAACATACTGTGGAGAAGAATTTAGACTTTCAGGGTGGCTCCTATTCTCAAGTAGACACCTCCTTAAAACTTAAGTCACTGTGATGCCTCTGGATCATTTTGCTTTGTCAGTGGTCACATCTGTCCTGAAATGATACTTCTTTTTTTTTTTAAAAAAAAAAAAAGAAACCTGTCCAGGAGATAGATGAAGCTGTTGTCTCAGTAAAGTCCTTTCATATAAATATAGTTAAGCAATGAGAGAACCTCTTCTGATACCTGTTTGCTTATTTTAAAGAGTGCCTTCTTCGTACGAGCACACAGTTCATAGAACTTTAACCATTGAGTCCCCGTTGCTCTCCTTTTGTGTGGCTTTGTGAATCTGTCAGTAGTTATGAATGTCCAAACATCATCAGCAGGAAGACTAAGTCTTCTTTTCCCAAGCCTTCTACAGGTTGAGATGAGAATGCTTTTGGGATATAGCCTCAGGCAGGGCCATTTCAGCAGGTATTCTGAAGAAGTGTTTTCACTGTGCAGTTACAAGTGGCATACTTAGCAAACGAAGACTTTTCTTCTTTCACGAGGGAATAAGAAATACCCTGTCTTAACAGGTAAGACAAGTCTTCACTGTGAACTGGAAGGGAATCATCAAGCCTGTTTCAAGTGTGGTGCCTCCAAAGGTTAAATTGTGAGCTTACAATGCATTGATCTTTGGTACTGTCCTGGGTTCAGCAGTAGCAGTCATTTTTCTCCTTCTTAGTAACTGGTGCAGTGCTGTGTTTTTTACTCTCAGCCTGAGAACAATGCTGATAACACCGATGTTTTTAGTTGTTGCTCAGTAATGTTTACTCTGACCAAGGACTTTCTGAGTCTCATGCTCTGCCAGGGAGAAGAGGAAGCCGAGAGGAAGCAGAAGCAGGACACCTGACCCAAAGTAATCAAAGAGGTATTCCATACCACATGCCCACTATATAAACTGGGTTCAGTCATCTGGAAGGGCTAGATCACTGCTTGAATCAGGCTGGGTATTGGTTGGCAGGTGGTGAGCAGTTGTATTCTCTTCCCTTGTTATTTTCCTTATCGTTATTGTTATTGGTGGTAGCAACAGTGGTTTGTGTTATACCTTAGTTACTGGACTGCTCTTATCTCAACCTGTGGGAGTTTTATTCTTTCAGTTCTCCTCCCCATCCCTCTAGGAGTGGGGGGAGGAGTGAGGGGGAGTGAGTGAGTGGCTGTGCAGTTCTGGGTTGCTGGCTGGGCTTAAACCATGACAAGTATGCCAACAGAAACTTACTCTGAAGGTGGTGAGCCTGCAAGAGACATTGACTTTTCATGAGTCATCTCAGGCTACCACACTGTGTCTCCAGGTCCCCTCTAACACTTGCACATGCTGGGTGCCTGCCAAAACTTGGTGGGGGCTAACATAGCAGATGTTTTGTCTGGGATGATCCCACTCACCACAGGACAAGTGTGGCCTTTCTGTTGTGTTGTTCTAGTGTCTACTTCAAGGGGCAGGGAAGACACCTTTTTTGTTCTGTGTTTGTGCTGTACATCTTGCATCTCTAAACCAAAAATAACAGTGCTTTCCCTACCACCATCTTTCCACCCCCTATTTTTTGCTGCAGGGCAGACAATATGTTTTTAACCATGCTTTGGTTTTATTGAATGTCAGTCACTGATTCGAGTTCATCTAAGTTTGACTTCCTTCTCAACTCTGTAATCTGTTTTTCTTCGTGCAATATTGATTTTTTTGGAAAAGAGAGATGAAATCAATGAAAACCAAACAAATTTTGACACTTTGGGCTTTCTGCTGTGGTAGCACTTAATCACATATTCATAAGCATGGGTCAGAAAGATGGCATTAAAATTTAATGCAGTTGGAGGAAATAAATTTAAAAGGTCTGCTGGATAAATTTTGCCATGGTTCTCTTCCCGCAGTCTGTCAGAGGTTGCATAAACCTGTGACCTCTTTTGTAACAATTACAATGTATCTCCTCTATCTAAAGCCTGGTAATTACAAGGTTACATAGTGTCTTGGCAGGCTGAAGAAAAGGTTACTCTCATTTTCTTCGACGGGCTTTACAGTAATACTGTGAGCTGGAAAGGTGCATAGTCATTCAATCCGGTGTGAATGGAGAGGAGTCTCTTGCCGTTGCTGCTTAGTTACTAATGAAATGACAACCCTGAATTTATGTTTTAGTTAGTACTATCATTCTCCTTATGTGTGCAGTGTTTGTGTGAGCGAGTGTCTGTGTCTCTAGGCTGTAACTGCAGACAGACACCCATTTGCTACTGAACAGGGTGTGCTACCGAATAAGGCAACAGTAACGCAAGCATAGCAACCGTGAACTTTTGGGCAGGAAAACAATAGGAAGTGATGGACGTAGCAGCAGCTACAGACTGGCAAATGTGTTCACATGTTAAAAGGTGCTGCAGCTTACAGAAGAAGAAAAGTTAATGCTTAAAGGCCTTTATAATCATCAGCTCACCCACAGCCAGTTTAATTTATCCATCTGCTGTAGCAATGCCAGCCACAGGATGTAATGGATTCCTCATTACGGTGCATGACGCTCCAAATCTTGGAGCCCATAGAGACAGAGATCCTCTGTCCCAGGTAGATGGCAAAATCCTCCTTTTCTTGCCCCTGCACCAATGCTGGTGAGTTCACTGGAGCAGCTTAGTGAAAGACGAGAAATTCCCTGTGCAAAGTCAGCATCTATGTCATCCAACTCACAGCAGACTAGAATATCATGGACCACCTGTGAGTGCTGGTTTTGCTTCTGAGCAATGGTGACTGCCCTCACTCTGATCTTGTGGTAAAACTACCAGACTGTAGGGCTCAGCATGCCAGGCAGCTTTCTGTGCTGTGATCCTAGCATCTTGAAATACTGTTTAACACTTTATACAATCAGCAAGACTAATAATTAGAAATGAACCCAAGGAGTACTTGGAAAGAGTTCAAAAAAAAAATAAAAAGGAGAAATGAAAATGTTATTTCCCTGGAGATTTTCTCAGTATATCCCATTTGTGACCCATCACCGGTCCTGCTGTTGTGTAGTCAAGGTACTGGTGCCCTGCAGTAAGGGCGATGCCCACTGGATGTCATGATTGCTCCACAAAAGCGCAAACGCAGCGTAATTTATCTAGCAGTCAAAATGTTATTCCTGAGAGGAAGCAATTTTTGGGCTTATATTTTATGTAGTTATTCTCTCTCTCTTTGTTTCAGCCTATATCTATATCCATATTTTTGTTTCATATTGTTTCATATCCATATTGTTTCAGCCTATATCTATAACCATACATAAATCCTCAGATTTCTTGAACTGTACAGAGTCAGTAAGCCATAGCTAAAACCCTGTGTCTGTTGGGTTGTATGTGATTTGTGTGAAAACAAAAGGATGACTTAAAGTTGTTGGAATAAATTACATAGGGGAAGACTCTTGCTACTGATTTCAGAAAAAGTTAGTCCCCCACATACCTTTGAAAAATCAGGGTTGTATTGCCATGACTAATGAGAGAGAGGGAGAGTCTGTAATTGCAATCAAATAGATTCAATCATCTAATTCAGTGATTAATGAGATCAACAAATTGTATGTGGGTCATCTTAGCTTTGCAGTCATGCCCTGCCTGTAATTTATTTACAGAGAGAAAGTAAATAAGAAACGAACCAAAAAACTCACCAAATCTACTTTCCTCCTGCCAAAACCTCTTCTCCACACATCTGAATTCATAGTGCATTGAAAATATGACTGCAAATGCCTACATTCTGCAAATGTCAGAGGTGGCTATCTCTTATTTTAATTTACTATTTAAATATATTAAACATAAAAGGAATCTTGTTAAATGTCATAATCATAATGACAATCCAAATGAAATTAGTTAGAAGAGTCAATTAGATTCAGAGGCCAAGCAGGGAGTAAAATGAGTTACTGGGAAAGGAGGATCCCCCAGACACTGCACAGCATGGATTACAATCTTAAATGTCATGTGGAAATGAATACAGTGCTAATGTTCTCATATTTAGTGGTATGTTATTTGCTCAGATTCCAGAAGGTAATTTTTAATGTTTTTTCTTGAAGGGTCAGGCAAACCTGTGGACTTGGTAAACACAGAAATTGTGCAGCAGTAACGGGCTACCTGAATTTCAAGCGGACAAAGACTGTTTGGATCCACAAACACTAATTTGTAGAAATGAAGCTGACATTTATGCAGAAATTATGAATATTTTTGGTCACAGGATTGTTTAGGTTGGAAAAGACATTTAAAATCATCAAGCCCAACAGTTAAACCAACACTGCCAAGTCCACCACTAAACCAAGTCCCGAAGTGCCACACCTACATATCTTTTAAGTGCCTCCAGTGATGGTGACACAGTGGCTTTGCTGGGCAGCCTGTTCCAATGCTTGATCACCCTTTTTAGTGAATAATTTTTTCCTGATATCCAGTCTAAACCTCCCGTGGTGTAGCTTAAGGCCATTTTCTCTTGTCCTATCACTTGTTACTTGGGAGAAGACACTGACACCCACCTCATTACAACCTCCTTCCAGGTAGTTGTAGAAAGCAATATGGTCTTCCCGGAGCCTCCTTGTCTTCAGGCTAAACAACCCCAGTTTCTTCAGTGACTCCACACAGGACTTTTGCTCTAGACCCTTCACCAGCTTTGTTGTCATTCTTTGGACATGCCCCAGCACCTCAATGTCTCTCTTGTGAGAAGCCCCAAACTGAACACAGTATCTGAGATACAGCCTCACCAGTGCCAAGTACAGAGGGCTGATCACTTCCCTTATCCTACTGGCCACACTATTTCTGATACACTCCTCTTATTTTCAGTGTCAAAATGGCTGGTATTCATGTGTGACCAAAAAGGAGAAAGAAAGTGGAAAAGAAATGCATTTATGAACAAGACAGATAGATAGATAGATATTTTTTTTTTGTCATTTAACATGGAGATGATATCCGTCCTATACCTCTCTGCCTAAGGCTTTATTTTCCTGAAATGCCGATGGAGGCACTTCCATGACTGTACCGTTGGCCATTCCTGCCAACACTATCTTATCGACCTCAGTAACGAGTATTTTCCTTATTAGGCCACCTCGTTTAGTTGTACATCCTGTATTTTTATGGACAGTCCAGATACTGATTCTTGGCCAAGATCTTTTTCTAGATCAGATTTCTGATTTGCATTCTACTGTCATATTTATTCAGCAGAGAACAACTTCAGATTATGATTATGTTGTAAGTCTTTTCTCTCACTCAGTCACTAATATTTTGGACCTATCTCCAGTAGAATGAAGGCAGAGTAAAGGTACAAGACCAACTCATAGCTTGCAGATAGATAACTTCAGAATTACTTCAAGGGTGACAGCATACAATTTAAAACATTATGTAAGTTAAAACTAGGAAAAGCCTTACAGTTTCTAAAATATTCTGCATACAAATGTTATTCCTATCTTGCCCCCCTCTTCCATTAACTTGCAATACATATTAGGACTTTTCTTAGTCTCTTTTTTAATTCAGACCCAACATAACAGATTATGAAGGACAAAACAAGAATAGCAAGTTCACCAAGTGGAAGTAGCCCTTGATTACTTAAATTTCTGGTAGATGATTTATCTTCTACAATGCAGCTCCTGAGGGCACTAAAACCACAAGCAATGGCTTTGGAGTTTAACTGTTTTGCCCTTGTTTTGAACGTAGCAGATGAGTTTATTTGTGACAGGAAACAGGAGAAGCTCAGCTGGGATGGTCCAGGCATCAAGCAAAGACCTGTTCTCCTTCAAGATGCAGCCAGTGGTCTCTAGTGTCTGTGCATCCCAACAGCTCTGTGCACCCTGTGTCTGCCCCCTTCCTTTTGGGATGGAGTGGTCAGGAAAGCTGTGGGTGAATGGTGTTTTTGAGCAGTCAGAAAAGCTGTGGATGAATGGTGGTTTTGAGCTATGGTGTAGGGATGTTTTGTGCTTGTTTTCATTCTCTTCCTCCTATTCCTAACTGTCTCTTTGCCTTTCCGACTACTGAACATTGAGCTGACATTTCAGGAAATTACCCAGAGTTATTCTGAGACCTCTTTCATGAATTGTTAATGTAGACCCCATCATTGCATATGTATAGTTACAATTGTTATTTTGCCATGTGCATTACTTTGCATTTATTGACATTGAATCTCTTCTGCCATTTATTACCCCATCACTCAGCATCACGAAATCTTTCTGCAAGTCTTTGAGGTCAGTTTTAGGTTTGATTTTCTGAAGCTACCCACCCATACAGCATTAGGGTGCATTGTCATCAGTGTCCAGCAGTCCCTGGCACTGTGGATCTGACAGCCTAGCACCCTGGATCCACCAGAAAAAGGGCAAGAGAAAGAAGTATTTTAGGAATGGGATACAAACCCATGCCTCCTGGGGAGACATCTACCTCAGTGCAGTGCCTTGAGTGGCAGCTGTGGTGCGCATCACCATATGGGCTGCTGTGAACTCCACCACAGCCAGCCCCAGAGCGGCTCCCAAAGGAAAGAAGAGGCACTACGATGAGGAGGAGTTATTCTGTTGCATCTCCGAAACAGCTGAGCTGTTACCAGGCCAGGTGGGTAGAGATGTGTTCCAGTGTGGCTTTAATATGAACAGTCATGGGAACAGAACTGAGGAACTGAATTATACCTTTATGTGAATCTCTTTCTTGGGGAGAAATTGGAGGCTTAGGTGGATGGGGAAAGTCCCTGGGTTGGGAAGCACTTATATCATCAATACAAAGCCCAAGGAGCTCTGTATTATCAGCAGCAAATTCTTGAATGCTGATTGTAATTCATGAGGCAAATCAGAATTCAGCAGCCAGGCAACTTGTCAGGGATTCAGTGTGTGTTTGTAGCTGTGTGTTTTAGATGAATATACCAAGAGAGATCTACAATATCAAAGGCCCTACAAAGAGAGTGCAGAGGTAAAGACACTTCTGAAAATACTAAATGAACTGCTCTGTCTTGTCTGAAAGAGAGGAGGTACCCAGCAAGAGAGGAGGTATCTGCATTATTTTAGTTGCTGGTACCTGGAAAATATTATCTGACATTTCTGATCTACCAGGAGGTTACTTATATATGTATTTATATTATATATATGTGTTGTTAAAGAGTTGGAGCATTTTGTCCTTTCTCGGAGACAGTCACTTGAAAAAAGATGTATTTGCCAGGGCTGTGAGATCTGGCTGCTACCTGGAATCAGCAGGCAGGTTTTCAGGCTTAGGAAAATCAAAACAGAGATCATGTCTCTTTTTTTTTTTTTTTCCCCTTCGCAGTTACAAAAGCACTTCATTTCTTTCACCCACCAAAATGGCTCCTGGCTGCTTTCTACACAAAAGACTGGTTATTACATGCTGATGAGTTGCTTTGGCTTTGAAAATAGAAAATTCAGTAATACTTAGCATAAACCCAGTGATCAGGACCACCTGAAATGATATAAGGATATGTCCAGTGAAGGAAATGAAAAAAAGGTGGTCAACTAGATTTACCTTTTAAACCTTATCCTTTGACCAGTACAACTTTTGAAGATATTTGCTATTTATATCAATATCAGAGGTGGGGAGGAGAAGGAGAACGTACTTTTAAATTATATATTGAAAACAGGTCCTGGTGCAGTCTCACACTCCTTCACCTAAATTAAATATTATTTTCTTCTAATCTAAGTGCTCATATTAATGTTTTCAGCCAGTAGATCACAGGTTTCATGTGCCAGCACATGGGCGTCTGGGACATCTAATGGTCAGCTGACATCAGTAGAGCTGGGTGACGAATAGGCAGGGTCAGAAGGCATGGAAGTATAGGAGAGTTGCTCAGCTGGATTCCCAGGTGATGTTGGAGGCTTTGCCAGTTCAACTAAATGGGGGCAGGATTTAGCTATTCTCACTGGTACATGGTTGGCTCATGCTGTGGCTCTTCTTCAGCATCTGAATTTTCCTTTCCTTGATGAACTCTATTGGGAAACAAAAAACCTGTCTTGGGGCTGAAAACTCTGGTAAGGCAGTGGGCCCCAGCATTTGAGGTTTGACCGTGCACTGTTGAGCTGAGAATACATTTTAAAAAGCAGGACCCTGGTATGTCTCCATCAGCCCAATCATATTGTCCTGGCCAATGAGCCTAGAGAGATTGCTATTGTACCTCTGTAATAAGGGAAAGCAAAATACAGACAGAAGCAGATACAGACATTTTATCCAAAACAAATGGGCTGAAGAACAAAATTGCTCATCAGAGTAATCAGCTTTAAAGAGTCTCAATCCTTGTTCAATCCTTGTTCACTTATTGCACTTAGGTAATTTTAAGAACATCAATGTAACTATGCTATGCCTGCTCTTGTTAATTTTAAGTACGGTAAAATAACATTTTATTGCTTGCACAATTCCCTGAACAATTGCATTTTCTTTGTCACACTTCCTTGGCAAGTAAAAGTGCCTGAGCAGTGATTGTTGGGTAAATTAGCATCATTCACAAACTCATTTTGCACTTTGGAATGTCAAATATTTGACTAAGAAAACTTCTTCCCTGTTGTTGTTGGATGTAGGAGCAAGGGAGAAGGTAAGTAAATTTTCGTAATAAAAGAGTTAGACACACTTTTGAATGTCAGTTTTATATATGTTGATAAAACCCGCAGACACAATCTGCTTCTGACTGTGATTTCACTAGTGCGCTATATCTTCCCACACTGTCTAATGAACAAGCACAAAGGGAATAATAGGCCTATTGATTTAAATCTTATTTAACAAAACAAAAAAATATCAGTGACAGTGTGCAATTCCAGGGGGAATGCTAGGTTAAAAAGAAACTATAGGCAGGAAACAGTATGGAGTTCTCAAACATCTGTGTTGCACAATGCCAGGGGTTTAATTTAGGGGTTACTCAGCTTAATCTCTGGGGAGGGCCTTCTCTAGAGGTCCGATGCCCTGTTGGCAAGGTCGTGGGATTTGCAGGAAGGGATGGCAGCTCCCCTGCTGCCTGACTGAACCCTCTTACTGCAAACCCAGGGGATGGATGATGAAGGGGTTTGATTTGTTCTGGGGTCTCCTGCATTGCTGTGTGGCCACAGTGCAGCTCGCCTCGATTGTGAGCACACCCTGGCAGGCACTCCAGTGTCCTCTGCCTTTGGTGTGACCTGAAGGGATCAGGTTCAGACACTTGAATTCTCTCAATAGCCTATGGAAGGAGGGAGACTAAACCTCTATGGGTTTAAACGTCAAACACAGATCAGATACTTCCATTAGGTGGAGTGAACATTTCCACAGCAGTGTAACAGTTCTATCTTCTTCCAAATCCCACTTTTGGGCAACTTTGGGTAGCAATGCTAGCATCTGATACAGTGACATTCTTTCTGGTCTCTCATCCAGAGACACAAAGCTCAGCTTCCAGAGAACAAGATCCAAAATATGCACATTTTCAACTGATAAAACATTATGTGATAGTACAGAGATGGGGGAGGCAGGCTTATGAGTATAGACTCGTGACTGTGGAAGATCATATTTATTATGTCACTGGCATCTTTCTTCACACAGGAAATGTCACCCAACACAGACAAAAAACATGCAAGAGAAAAGATGCTGATTAATAAATGTGGGTAGGTTAGAATGGCTCATCTGCATTTCCTTCCGTGCTGTGAAGGGTAATGCTGGCGTGATGGAGGAATGCAGAAAGATGTACTTATTAATGATTAGTAAAGGGCAGAATTTTAGATCTCACAACTGACATGGGCTCCTGAAGTCTGCTAATTAAACCATCTGAAGATCTGATCAAAGGCATTTAATGTGGTGATTGCTTAGCAAGATGCAAATAATTATATGAAGGCTACTAATGATACACTTCTGCAAAGTATAACTTAGCACTGCTGTCTAAAAAGTGAAACTGCTTGCAAATCCTGTGGTTCATTTTCCTCAGTATAGCAGCCTGATGATTAAATACCAAATACAGATCAGGCCAGGTATAAGCCTTGTATTCTACTTCACAGTAAATATAGACTGCTTGATCTGGAGAATAGTAAAGATGTAGGTTAAGAAGGGGTGGATGTCCTTTCAAAGAGGACCATTGCTATCCATTGATTGAAGATGTGCCACAGTTTCTGTGGCTAGAGCTAAGTGAGATGACTCCTACAGCTAACATGGGGTTTAGCTGGGACTGAATCAGCACAAAGAGTTGCAGCTGTAATCCTGTCACTGTCTCCTTTGGCTGCCGCCTTTAGATCAAACTCTTTCCTGGGCTTGCTTTTCCTTTCGTACTGCCATGCCCTCCCCTGAGCCTCAGAGCTGGACCCCCTTTTCCAGATGCCCCAGTTGTCTGGAGGCTGGTGTTCACCTCTGCACCCTGCAGACCCCTCCTTCTGAGGCAGAGGACAGCTTTTCCTTCCCCAGTGTCCCTTGGGTGTGGTTTTGCAAGTTGGTTTTGCAAGTTAGCTTTGATTCCCACAGGGGTGGGAGGTCAGTGTTTTTGCTTGCTTCCCAAGCCGTACTGTGCTGACTGGGTAATGAGGTAGGAGCAGTGCCTGCTCTTTGACAGAGACTTAGCAGGAGCTTGAGGACTTTTTCCAGGTGAGCTGCTGCTGCAGCTGAAATTTGGCAGACTGTCATTCTGGCTTGTGTGCAGACCTGAGCTACATTGAGATGATTGGTTCTGTCAAGGCGTACGTGACAGTCGGCATGCCTGCTGGCAGAAATCATGTACCGGGGGAATTTTATGGGTAAGGATGCAAGCATCTGGAGAAATTTAAATAAGAGTTGTTTTAGATAGAAGCTAGCCTGAGGTTTTGGGCTTATCCATCATGTAAATCTAACCCCTATTGACCTACTGACTTAAGCATTATCTGAACATCCACAAAGACATCTTTTAATCATTTATTAATTCTTAACTGTTTATAAATGAGACCTTACCCATTATAAAAATGTAATTAAGCTTTGTCTATTTTGCTCCAAAAACCAGCTCCATGCAAGAAGTATTCCTGTAAATTATCCAAAGAAGTCCTCAGCCTCAATTACAACATTCATTGCTCATTTATGTTATCGTACAAACACCCTGTTTTTAGTAAAACTCAAGATTTTTTTTTTTTTTTTTCAATTTAAATATGCATCCTCAGGGAACCATCGTAGAAATGCAGAAGGCTCTGAAATGAGCTATGGCTGTTGCTGCACATTAAAAAAAGCAACTAACTGATCCCTCCCTCTTCCAGCTCATGCCTTGCTCATCTGCTACCCTCGCCCCAGAGCACTCAAGTGCTTTCTCCAAGAGACCACCTCACAGACACTGCTGCACCTCTCCAAGCTCTGAAGCCACCTCTTGGGCCAGTGTCAAAGAAGCAGATACTTCCTTTGTTAAGATCCAGAAACCAGGTGCTCTTTTGCCTGTCAGGCCTGGGAAGCCATATCTGACAGTACGCCCAACGGATCAGACCCTGGTACTGAAGAGGGTGAGGAAGGAGAGAGGAGCATGATCACACCACTAAAGAAACATCATCTCACTCGGGTCAGTGTATGTGCTTTTATGGTGTCTATACCTTCTCTGTCTACTACACATGCCCACCAGTTGGGTCTGGTCCAAGAACTGAAATGTTAGGCATTGCTGTTATGGCTTTGTCTGTCTGGACGCAGCAAGCACTTTTAAACCTTTGCAGTCTTCCCAGTTACGTGTTGGTGATGCACCCAGGTGCTCAGCACCTCTGTTGTACTTTCATTGTTTTACTGGGTGAGGTCATAGTAAGGGGTGACAGGGCTGGGTTAAGAGGAGGGCAGAAGTCCCACAGCCATACTATAGCTGTATGCTACTATATGACTATACAGCTATAGGATAAGTAGGTAGGATATACCTGCGGCTGCAGCTTAAGTGTTCTTGTGGGCTAAGATGGAAGTAAGATGACAGATAGGTCAAAATGGAAAGAAAATAAATGAAAGACATTCAAGCTGGATTTATCAAAACCTGAAAATTAGAAGGATAGAGAAAGAAAGGTAAAAATAGAATAAGAAGCTCTCAAGCCTGAAATGAAGTAGAACATAAATTCCAGAGATCAGAAAGCCAAAATAAATTTAATGTTTCAGAAACACATCAGGAATAGTGAAATACCTGCTGAAGACCCCAAAATATTAAAGAGACAAAATATTCCTTATTTTGGAGGGATCCTAATAGTTTCTGGTGGATTGGTGATTACAGTTGGGTAGATCTAAATTGGTGTGTCTTGCTCCCAGTTTTGTTACTGATATTTATCTTTTATTTTGAAATAGAACAAATATCCCAAATTTTAGGTCTCTGTGGAACACTACAATTTTCAGCATTTGTTCCCTCTGGGTCATATGCTTCAGGTGAATGTTTATATTATTCATTTTTACAGTGCCACAGGATGTAACAGAACATTCTACAATGCTACAAATAAAATGAAAAATCAATTTTAAAACAAAAATCAAAATCTATCTTTTAAAAATGTTTTATTGTCCTTATCACCAAAAATGCTCACAGAAATTACCATGTTTTTACAAAATAATTAGTATCAACTTATCAGCAGTGAAAGTTTGCTTTATTAGGAGCTGACCAGCTTTGTTATTAATTCAATTAGAGAAAGAACACAGAGGGAAAAGAAGTGACTGATTTACTACTGCTTTTGCCATTGTGCATTCCTTTACATTCATGGACAGGAAGTATAAAATGCACATACATAAACAAAAGCAGGCATGTACCATTCAGAATTCAAGTAGAAAAAGCTACATAAAGAGCAAAGCAATAGAGAAGCAGGTACAATGTTTGTGTTATCCTTGAAAATGAATAATTCATATAATTTGGGTGTAATTGTCCATGCACTGTATCTGGCATTTATCTGTTTTGAGTGTTCACCTACTTTCACTTGAATTTTTGAGGAGACACTGTCTCAGCAAGGGAAAAGACTATTTTATTTGTATGTTGGAAATAAGAAATAAAATGAATTTAAAGAAAAAAGAAAAGAAAAGGTGTTCCCCTTTGGAATAAAACCCCTCAGCAGCTGTAAACCTGTGTGTGGTTGGGGTTGGTGATATGTCAAAAGGGTAGAGCAAGCTACACAAAAGAGAATGAGCAAGCTCTGTGTTTGAATGCTTATGCATTTGAGCAAATAGATCACACACAGTTCTCTGGATAAAAACAAAAGAAATAACTGATTGCAAATTACATGTTGATAACAATTCCTATTGAGAACTTGGCTGCATTTTCTCATGTTTAGTAGCTCTCCATCCCTCTTCCGACATATGGGAAAGTCTGAAAATGATGGTAAAAGAGGCAAGCTTTCAAAGCCTTTCCAGTTCAGCACTTCTCAGTGCTCTCTCTCTCTTGTTACTTAGGGTGGGCTGCTTTGAACCCAGAAGTGCAGACACAGAAACTGTTTTAAAAGGCATCCCTATGAAACCTATATTTTGCTTTCCTTCCATTTGTTAGCCTTTCCTGTCCCATATTTCATATCAGAGACAGTTGTACTTTACATTTTTAACTCAGATTGACTTAACTTCCTACTCACTTCTTCTTTTAATGCTAGGTCAGCTATCTCCAATAATATCCAAATTTTGCTTTCATTTTCCAGATCTCCAGCTTCATCTTTTCAAGCAAGTAGCACAGACACCTCAGGCACTTTGAATCCATGAACTCATTGAGAATTTGCTAAACTGTTTCATATGTTGTCCAAACTCATCCACACCTCTATCTTGTTCCTGGAAGCAGTAAAATTACTTGAGTTAGAGGACAGATCGACTGGGTAAAACAGCTGTTAATGTGCTAAGTGTGGAGTTCACGCAACCTACAAGCATGGCGTTAATATCAGCGCCATTTCTGGGCCCAGACTGTCTTTAATAATAAAAAATGTGTGGCATCAGTCTGAGGCAATACTGCTCGATGTGGGCTGAGTATACACAATCATGGAACTGGAGCTCAGACATATGGACGTTGCTGTATTTTGCTATCTTCTCAGACATCCACCCTCAGCTCCTCTGAAGTCACCCTTACTCTCATATGAATTTGATGAGAATATAGTAGCTTCTTATCCAGATCTGCCTTTGTCCTGATCTGTCTGCAGTTCTGCCTGCCCATTATTCCCTGTCTGCCCCTCCTGGTCCTGTAGATCAGGTTGTTCTTTTATTTACACTTTCTCATCCCTATTTGCTTGACCTTTCATTGGACAAATTCCTGTTGTTGACCACTAATATCTCTACTAACCATACCTTCCCGCCCCCCCCCCCATTTCTCTCTTTCCAAACTCCCAACTTAATGTTAGTCGCTCATGGCAAACAGATTGCCAAATGGACTCTCTGTCCTTTCCTACACTTGGATAAACTCAAGAGTGGGATAAATATGTACTTTCTATAATTATGGGAGCCCTCTTGCTCCATTTTCTGCAGCAGTGTGGGTTGTCCAGCTGTCCTCTGGGATAATCAACATGGGGTGTGCAGCATTAAGGGCTCTCTGTGCAGTGGGGCAGCAACTGGCTGGCTGGCATGAAAAGCGAAGGAAGGGTCAACTGAGGATTCAATGGACAGCATGGTGAGTCCTGCAAGATCTGCAAGATGGGCAGTTTAAGTAGTTACAGACATTTAGATGCATATGTTGTCTTTTGAACTTGGATTTTAAACATGAGTTACTTATGATGCCTCACAGTTTGAGATGTAAATGTTACCTGAGTAAAGTCACCTTGAATTTGTAGGTATTTTTACATTCTTCTGTTCAGAAACTCGCATTTCAAGTTCCAAGGCTTTTCACAGCAACCATCTTTAAATATAAATTCCTTTCATAATAAAAGCAGTACACCATCATTCCACAGCTAGCCAAATATATCTTAATCCTGCAGAAGTCAAAGGGATGCTGTCCACTGACACTGATGATCTCATGATAGTCATTAATCAATATTTGCTGTGCAGTACTTTACATGTCCTTGTTCTGTTAGCAATGATGTCAAAAGATTTAGATTAGCCTTTACTTTCACAGTATTACTTGTTGTTTTCCTACATCCATGAATAGATTCAGGCTAGTTTACAAATTTACGTAGATTCTGTTGTTTAAAGAGAAAAAAATGTCAAAATAGCTTCAGGTACCTTCCATTATGTTCTTTGTTGCTCTTCTGTGTTTCTGTCTCTATATTTTATTATTAAGAAGGTCTGCTTTTACATTTATGACGTGAAGTCTGTCAAAACAATGCATTAAATAATTCACATTAAATAATTCTGGATCATTATTATCCAATACTACACTTTTGCTTTCTTATTTTTCTTTTTCCTCCCATTACATGGTCCAGGATTGAAACCTGCTGTTTGCTGGATGTTATACAGTTGTGGCTGAAACGTTCTTTTGTCCTCCTACTCAGAAACCTTCAAACTATTGTGTTCATCACTCAAAGACCTCAAAAAGTGTTTCCTGTGACCCTTCCAGGGGTCTGAATGATACAAGAATGACCCTTACACTGATCCATCTCTTTCAGTCAGTAGTGAGGAGACGCTTTGAAGCAGCACTCCCGAGGTGTGGACATCGAGGTAGAGAAGGACAAAAATTATGGATTTATTTTAGAATGTATGCTATCCAAAGCCTCAGTACTCCATGGTCTGCACAAAGATTGAGGGCAGGGGGAGCTAAATGAGATCAGATGTAGCTGTAGCCTGCAGAAATTTTCCTTCTGGAAAAATCTTTAAGGGGTTGCTGTAAGCCTAAGTATACTATAACACTTGCTCTGCGGGCTGTGGGATTTCTCTATGGGAGATCTACCAGTTGGGCACCAAGGAACAGAAAGTACAAACAAAACTTATGGGGCTTTCTTAATCCAGTCCCAAGAAATTGCAGAGAATCATGAAAAAATATTTAATCAAGCAACATCTGTTCAACCCACAGCAGGCAACAAATCATTTCCCCAAATTCTCTACAAGTTTATGAACTAAACTAAAATACAAAAAACCCACAATTGACTTGTGCTTTAGGAAAAGGTCAAGGACAAAATCCCATGTTTTTGCAATGATAGGAACTGTCTTGATGAAACAGTGGGTGACCCTCGCAAGTGGAGTCTTCCTACCTTGCAGATCAGGGCAAAAATCTTCCAGCATTCTCATCATGCCAGGGGAAAAATTCTCTGACTGAATTAGCTGTGAGAACATGGACATCAGTGCTACCAGACTCAATGTCACCAAGGCACCAATGTCACCAATGACACCAGTGCATGCACTACATCATGCTGGGAGCAATAGCTAATCTTCTGTGCTTCAGAATAATGGAACTAATTCTCACTCCAAAGCTGCCTATACATCATTCGCTGGAGAAGCTATGTTGGCTGTTCCTGCTCCTCCTTGAGACTATATTCTAGTTTGCCTAAGTGAGGTTTTTCTTAGGGGAAAGATTTTGCCCTCTTTCTGGCTTCAATAGGTGGTCACTTGCTTTGCCTTGAATAGCTTGTAGGTGCCACACAGTACTGATCAAGCTTTAGAAAAAGCAGAAAAAAAAAAAAAATGTTGAGAAGAAGTCAGTAATATCTGCGATAGAAGATAGTGCTAGAACTGGGTGTTAATTAAACCAATATCATCTGTCTTTATTTTGCTAGCCTATTCTTCTGAACACCCCAGAAATGGAATAATTCCTTCTTGCAATGTCAGTCTAGAGTTAGGCTGAGCTTTATTATTTGAAATGCCAGTGCTCAAGGTGTTGCTTGTAAATGTTGGCAGTCACTATACATGTGTGTAAACATGTATATATGTGTGGTTTTATATATTTAAAATTTTATTCCTAAAATGTTCTCCTTGGTGTGATTTATAAATGGTTTTACAACCCTGGTCATGTCATTCTGGAATGTGGTGGAGCAGCAGAGACATTACAGTGCATTTACAGCACAATTACACATTCTTCTTGACCTTCATCAGTAGTAGCAAAGAATCTGCATAAATAGTGTTGAATTGCAACTGAGATACAAAAAATGCTTCCTAAAGCTTTGAAGCAGTGAAGCTGGTGGCTTTCAGTGTTCAGTAAACGTTGTGTTTTTAGAGCGCGTGGCTGTACACCTGCAAGAATTACCATTGGCTTTAAGAAATGGCAACAATGCTTTGTATCTCTTTTCTTATCCCCTGAAAAATGATACCAGGCTAATGATAACTTCATTGCTGATTAAAGTCTGTGGGATGAGAATGTCATGCCCAAATACTGTAAACAGAAAGTCTCATGTAAGCCCAATATGCTGGAGTTGTGAAATATGCAGAATACAGTTGAAAGCAAGAGAGTGGTTCTACTTTGCTCAACAGCTAAGTACCTGTAGATGTTACAAATAACATTTCCTGGATACAGTTTATATCACCCCAGGAAAAATTTAGATTTTTCTTCAAATTGGAAGAGCTATAAGAAAAGTATGAACAAAGCCCCATAGGTATTCCAGGCCAAAAGGCTGTATAGACCCCTCTGAATTAAGCAGTGCATATGACTGTAGAGGCCACAACTCAGCAATGTGCCTGATTCCTTCCCTGTCCCTGTTCCTGTCAAGTGAGCTAATGAAATGTCAGTTTTGAAATGGTTTTCTGTGGATACTGTGAGATTTCACATGATAATATAACCATATGACTGGAATGTTGGAATGGAGGGATAAAGGCTCTTCAGGAAAGACAGGCTGGGGAGATGAGGAGGTGTGTTGCCCTCTGTGTCAGTGGGAAGCTGGAGTGCACAGAGCTCTGCCTGGGGATGGGTGAAGAGCCAATGGAGATCTTACGGATTAAAGGGAGGGCAGGGACAGGGGACATTAGTGTGGGTGTCTGCTACATGGCACCCGACCAGGTAGACCAAGCGGATGAGGCCCTCTACAGACTGACAGGACCAGCCTCATAAGCTGCTCAGCTTCACAAGCCCTGGTCTTCATGGGGGCCTTCAACCATTCTAGTATCTGTTGAAGGGACAACAGAGCAGGACATAAGCAATCCAGGAGGTTCCTGGAGTGCATTGATGATAACTTCCTTCTCCAAGTGGTAGGGGAACCAACAAGGAGAGTGGCTATGCTGGACCTTGTCTCACCAGCAGGGAGGGGCTGGGGGGGAATGTGAAGCTGGAAGGCAGCCTTGGCTCTAGTGACAAAGAAAATGGTGACGTTTAAAATCCTTAGGGTGGTGAGGAGGGTGCTCAGTAAACTTGCTACCCTGGCCTTCAGGACAGCACACTTTGAAAGATCTGCTTATTGGAGTGCCATGGGATAAAGTCCTGGAGGGAACTGGGCTCAAGAAAGCTGCTTAATAATCAAGGATCACCTCCTCCAAACTCTCATGGGCAGGGGTATTGGATCTAGATGATGTTCAAGGTCCCTTCCAACTCTAAATATTCTATGATTCTATGATATATTAGAGACATGCATATCATGGCTAAGCATCTTCACATGAGACTGACACCTGCCCTCACATCCTTTATTACATCAGTATTGAATATGTATGCAAGAATAAAGGACTGGCTTGTGCCAGAGTAAAACTGGTGTACTGGAATTCAACTGGCCAGCCTCTTTATAAACCAGGCAGATACACACTTTTTCAAATTCTTTTCTTTGGGAGATCTAGCTGTCTTAATAAGCACAACTGGCCTTTTAGTTGTGGAGAAATGAGGTGTTTGACAAGCTGCTATTCCTGCCCTTTCCAATAGCCTGTGTCATAGGCAAAGCCCTATCCCTTTTCAGCAGCAATATCTGCAGTAGGCGCAGTGGCAGCTTTGTGCCAGAAAGCAAATCTTGACCTTTTTGTTTGTGAAAAATTGATTGAATTGTGCTTGCTTTAAGTTTCTGGGAATGAGCATTATCCCAGCAAGATCAGGGTGGACTTGAAGACTGTTGTATTCTAGAAGGAAAGTAAAATGTAATGAGTTTATTTAAGAGCAAGTATATGTGCACACATATGTGGGTGTATCTCTCTCCAGGGGAGGATAGACTTTCCTGCCACACAGTAATATCAGAAAATATAATGATGGCACACTGTATTGAAGTCATCTGGGTTTTAGGTATTGCATCTTAGAATGAGAATTTTGCACCACAGGCATTAAGAAAAATATTGCTCTGCTTTGCTATTGCTCTGAGATAACTGCTAGTAAATGCTGGTGACCTTTCACGAAAAAGACAATCTTTTGTAGTTAAAGAGAGGATGAAAAGTAATGCTGTAATATATTGGCCACATTGCTAAGGCAAAGAGGAAGTGAAAGGTGGAGAGGTGTATGCAGGTCAGAGTATCAACCTCGAATGTAATGAGGGTATATCCTAATGGGCGAAAGTACAGCTTTTCCCCCTCCTTTCTCTCCTCCACCTTGTTTTACTTCCCAGTGTTATACAGAGTTAGCTGAGGCTGTAACCTGAAATAGCTAAGAACAGATCTCCCCTCTGAAGAAACAGTTTTTCTTTGCTGGAACAGGTGTGTTGATAACCCTGCCAGATGCTCATACATCAGGAACTGTGGGGGGACTGAGAAAAAGTGTTTCCAAGTGGAAAAAAGTTTCAACAGTGTACAATGATACATTTGCTTCTATCTGTCTTGCATATAAGGGTGTTTTCAAAAGATGTTTAAAGAGAACTTATTAATGGGCTTTATGCTCATGAGTTTGCAAGCCGCATTCAGGAATAGTGTCAGAGACATCAGGCATCCCCTGCTTGTGTACTACAGGGTGCTTTTGTCCTGCGCTGGATATGTGGGAAAGTCCTAGGGAGAGGAAAAGGGATTAAGAGCAGGTACACCAAAGAAAGTATTGTGTGGCTTCATGAGTGTTGCCAGTAATATTTCAGAGGAAAACAGTAAAAAGGGAGAAGGATTGATGTGAGTTCCCAATCTTTAGTGAAATGATCTCACATGCAAGAATGGCTTTATTCCTTGGACATACCCCTTTTCTGTATAATGTCATCTATAATGAAAGTGGATTTTCTTTTTTTTTTCTTTTTTTTTTTTTTTTTGTTTAGAATTGGAAAGAAAAAGAATTGTTCAAACTGGAGAAGAAATGAAAAGCAGCAAACCATTGTGAAGGGTAACAAATGAGAGATGTGACATAAAATCTCCAGCCATGGAAGCATTTTATTTTTGGCTACCTCAAAAGCACACCAGCCTCTGTGCTGACCAAGGAAAGAATGTGATGCTTGTGGCATATCCCTGCCGGGAGCAACAGAAAAGTCTGAAGACTCCCCTAGGACTCTCTAATATCACATGCAGTACACTGGGGAGAACAGCCTTTCTAGACACATTGTCTTTTTATGGAGGTGTGACAAGTACTTTCCTTGGGACTTGAGGCAAAGTTGCAGCTGAGTCCTGATGTGTTGGAAGACTGGAAGGGAGCAAAATGAAAAAGCAGGGGGAAGAGCTGTTACCTAACATGTAGTGAAACCTCTAACTCTCTTGCACTGATTGGCAGCTGTCATGGTTTAAACCCAGCTGGTAACTCAGAATCACGTAACTGTTTGTTAACTTCCCTCTCTTCCCTCACCCCTTCAGTCAGGACGGGGAGGAGATTCGAAAGAACATAAAACCCATGGGTTGAGAAAAGAACAGTCCAGTAACTAAAGTATAATACAAAACTACTACTGCTACGACCAGCAATAATAAGGAAGATAATATAAAATTAAAAGGGGAAAGGAAACAAAACCCAATAAACACAAGTGATGCACAATACAATTGCTCACTACTCACCAACTGATACCCAGCCTGACCCAAGCAGCGATCTGGGCCTTCTGGGTAACTCCCCCCAGTTTATACATGGGACATGATGTGCTGTGGTATGGAATACCCCTTTGGCTAGTTTGGGTCAGGTGTCCTGGCTGTGCTTCCTCCTGGCTTCTTGTGTCCCTCCTCACTAGCAGAGCAGGAGAGACTGAAAAGTCCTTGACCAGGGTAAGCATTACTTAGCAACAACTAAAACATCGGTGCGTTATCAGCATTGTTCTTAGACTAAAGCCAAAACAGAGCTCTGCACCAGCTACTAGGAAAGAGAAAAATAACTGTTACAGCTGAACCCAGGACAGCTGCATTACTGATGCTTAAACCATTAAGCTGCCTCTGAGGACATGAAATGCTTGCCCAGGCTATGCTGTTAACGTGACCATCAGATGTGCTGGGTGATTGATGACTGTTCAAGGTCTTTTTGTAAATTGGCCTTGTATCCTGGATGGTAGAAGAAATAAGTTTGACAGTTACTGTGATTTTTTTAAACAGCATTCCTTGCCAGCAGTCAGACCACTGCAGATTGCTTTCTGATCCTCTGAGCACCAAGTCAAATATATGGTTATTTTATGATCATCTTTCCACCCTCCCGATTCCTAAGGTTTCTGGGGAGTGTGAGGCTCATGAGCAGAGTGCTAATATATGTCCATAAATTGTGTTGATGTCAGTACAGTACTTGAGCATTCCTTGGGGGAGAAGGTTTTACAGCCCTTATCAAAATCCTTCGCTCTACATTTGTCATGAAACCTGCCATAATGACCATAGCCTGATTACAAGCTGCAAGTTATTATTAGTTGCCATTCACTTTTATTTAATTTGCAGCAGGGCTCAGAGGCCAACAGCATGAATCTCAGTAGACCAACATTCACCAACTTCTTGTGGAGTCTGGACAAGAATTTGCAGGCTTGAGCTGCAACTCAGGTGTGCTGGTCACAAGCTGACAGAGTGTCTGAGTACTGGTTTCATCCTTCTGTGAGTTATTCCTTCCATCTGAACCAAAACTATCCAAGATGAAAGGGTTAAGCTCACTAGTACTTCATGCTGAAACAACTGCATTTTACATGCCCAGTTCTGAAAAACAGTTCAAAATCCTCTGAATTTTGAGTAAGAGCATGATGGAAGCAACACTCCGTACATGTCTTTTTTTCATTAAGCATGAGATGCCATCAAACCTCAGAGAATGAGCTTGAGGGATCATTGAACAGACCTGGTCTATTTAACATAATGTCCTAATGTAATACATGCAGCTAATACTGCCTAAGCTAACTAAAAAGCCTGAGCTTTCCTTATCAAAGGAGAGTCAAGAACCTGATGATGAGATCTAAAAGAGGCAACATGCATAACTGTTATGTTTAATAGGTGCAGTGGATAAATGTAAAGCAGTTCTAGCAGAAGGGGTCATAAGCTGGGGCTGCCCCCCAGCTGGATTTATGGAGTTTAACTCACTTTAACTCTTCATTTAATTTAATTTGTCTACCAACATCTTGCAGTGGAAAAAAAAAAAGATATAAATGGGATATAAATGGTTCTTGCTCTGAAGTCAGAAGAAACATTCCACCTTTCACAGTTTATATGTAATGTCTTAAATATAAAGCAGGAATAACAGTAACTTCCTTACTTCACACAGATATGAGATGATATATAAAGGATCCTGAGATGGTTGCTGACTAAAATAATGGGAATTTTCAGAAGAAATCCCTTGGTAGAAAGGTAATATTCATCACAGTGGGGGCCTGGTGTGCTGGGTACCGTATAAAGATGTAGGAAATGACACTTTGTCCCCCAGGTCTCCAGTTATGTCCTCTAGTAGCTAGTTAAGTGCGAGCCCAGTAGCCTGTTTGCATACTCTGTGATTGGTATCAATGTTTGTATTAGTATTCAAAAAACAACAAAGGGTGTGTTAAAAATAGCAGAGATGACAGGAAGAGGGCAATTACTTGGGTGTGTGAATAGGAAGGATAATATTAAGTTACTGTGTAATTAAGGTTAGACCAAGGTGAAATAAAGTTAGCAAACAACGAAAGTAAGGAAAGGTTACTCATTCTGGACCCATACCTATCCCTACTGAATTTCATAGCAGGTTTATGCTGATCTCTGTAAAAGCAAGCAGGAGGAGACCTGAGGTTAATTTAGAGACATATTCATAAGGCAGTTTAGTGAAACTTGATAATGTGTAATAGAAAAAGAAACCACAGACAAATAAATAAAAGGGAACTTACTGAACTGAACTCATCTTGGAAGCGGTTTGATATGAGCTGTTCTCTCACATCATGCTGTGTGCTTATTATGGAAGGTGAAACGCATGGTTTTGTTCCACATTAGATTATTTATAGGCTTTCTTCAGGGCGAATTATTTTCAAAAGACCTGAACCTGGATGTGTTCTGCCACTGGTCAATCTCGGGCTGCAGGGCTGCTTACCAGCAGCATACCAGTGCTGTTTTCATGCTTGACTGGGAAACATTCATGGCTTAAATCCCATCTTGTTTGCAGCTATCAGAAAATGCTGTGTTCTTTTACTGAACAGGCATGGAAATTATTGATTTTTCCTCTGTGCTTGCAGGAATGTTTCTTGGGGTTTGCTGGGACTGCCTGAAATGGTTCAAGAAAATTGCTTGTGAGACAGAGAAGGAAACTAATTAAATCTTCAGAGAGGAAAAGGACTTAAATGAGGAAAGATGGTGGTAAATTACTTAGCTAACAAATAGGTGCCTTGGAAATTGAAGTACAAATTAAGTTATCTAATTTTTCACTGCAAACCTAAGCAATTCCATTAATATGATTTCCATCTGATGATAATATTTCATGGCTCATCAGGAGCTTGCTGAGACATATTAATGACAACTGGAAACAATGGTAAGACACAGCTTTTGTTTCCAGGTAAGGTGATGAGAATTTTCCTAAGAAAAGGACCTTAAATAATGATAATGCTTTCATGTGTTGCTATATTCACACTACCAGTCATAGCCCTGTATGTGTCCAACTGAACAGAGCATATGATGATAATTTAGGCAAATAAGTTTGATCCCTTTACCTTCATGCATGTTGTCAATATTACCATTTGGCAATGCACCGAGAAACAGGGGGAGTTATGATGAATATTGGCCAAGTACCAGGTAGGATTCTTCTGGGAAAGGAACCAGTGCTTTTGTCTCTAGACTGTCTCTGTCTGCTGCACGTGTTCCATTGTAGTACTAATACAACTTTTTCACCGTATTCCCCTCTCCCTGGACACATTCTGGGCATCACTCTTGAGCTCTTGCTGTTATTTTACTGTGGTTAGGAATTGCAAGTGGGGCTGGCATTAGGAAGAGGAGAAGAAAAGAACCTATCTACTGCTCAGAGGAGTTTACCAGCATTTTTTGTAAGTTATTGGGTCAGATTTTCCAGCAATCCTCTTTGTGCTCATTAGCAATGAATAAGATTACTCACTTGGAGCACATGCTTCAGTCACTGCAGCTTTGATTTTCTTATATGTACATTGCCTTCGCTGTGTTACAGCATTAATTCTGCAGTGAGAAAATGCATATTGCTTACAGCTGTCTTTAAGCTATCTCATTCCACCTGCCTGCACACTGATATTTGGCAACATCATTGTGTAATAGAAAGAGGTTTTTATTTCTCTTCTTTAAAGCATGTTTTTAAATCTGGAATCAACTGGGAAAGCTGTTGCAAAATTACGGGAGACTTTTATTTCTACCAATTCCCACTCTGCTACAACTCATTTTGTGGTTATCAAAATACATATAGTGGCAGAGACAGATGAACAAATGAACATGGTCTTAATTTAAAAACAGTTTTTCAACAATAGCTATACAGAGTGCACATCTGACAAAGGAGGAGGGAAATCTGAAGGGTGACTTTAACCTCCAAATGATTTCAATATGGTTTTGAATCAGGTCTCCCTTTCCTTTCCTGATTTTTCTCTAAGCTATTAATCAATAAAGTCCTGCAGCAGCAATATCAGTTGGTATTTTACAGTATCAGATATGGCAGTGTTCAGCTAGGGCAAGTGACAACATGGCTGAGACTTTCTGTGACTTTTTAAAACATACAACTGCATTTAATGTCAAATAGAGCAGGTTGTAGGGCCTCCATGGTGGGTACAGTCAAGAGCAGCAAATCAGATCCCAGTCTGGTCTAGCTGTGACAACTTTTTGCCAATTCCAGACAAGAAATGTATGTTTGTATTTTTCCAATAGTTGCTGGCTTGTCAGATGGCATTTTGAAGCTCAGAAATAGCAGATCAGCTTAAAAATCAAAGACAAAAAGTTTAGGGATATTGCAGAAGCAGCTCTTTGTTTTTCCGACCAACTCACCAGTGCTACCTACCCAGCAGCTCGTTTGGGTTGTACCCTGTGGGTGCTTGGCAGGAGAGCTGCAAAAGAAGACCTACTCTTAGGAATAATGTTCCTTCAAGCCATGGAAATAGAGCTTTTCCCCTTTTGAGTCCAATTCTATATGGATTATGTATCATTTGTTAAGGTGACATGAAGTGTATAGCTACAGGATCCAGTTTACTGACCTCTATAATATGCATCCGCACAGTGAAATTGCCCTCATATATCACTAAAATAATGAACTTTACTGACCTAATGTACATTACTAATGACATAAGTTCTCTCTTCCTTCATTAGTAATTTAATAGGTTTTCTGCTTCATGTCAGTTGTATCCTTATTTAACATCACCACAGAAAAATCCTATTGTTTCTACATCAGAAACATGCACATTTTATTCCTATTATAATGCTAACATGATACTTCTCACTTCAGTAATCCATGTGTCTGCATCAGTAGGTTTAAATGAAGACTGAAACTCTACCAGACCATCTTCCTTTAGAAATGTTTTGGACAGTGCTCCTTCTGCACTTACATATTGATAGATATAGTAGTCTACATGTTCTGTGCAAGAAATCCAGATTTGGGGTGTAAAATGTGATCAGGAATGAACCATGTAATATAGCAGTCAGACAGCTTACAGATCTTAAGAAACAAATTCTAGCAGAGCAGTAGGTAGTGTACCTGTCAAAGCCAGCTGTTTCCTTGGCATTCTGTTTCAAGGGAAAATTAAAACCCATGATTATCTGCATGCAATCTATACTATAAGAATGATGAGAAGACTGATGATCAAAGCTGTGTTTCTGTCTCAAGGGTCCCCCTGCTGTTTACTTGCGTTCCTCCTACTTAAGAACCACAGTGATAGATGTAGCTGTCTGGCACAATCTGCACTTGCTTGAAATATGGGTACCTGGCTGGTTCACACATCTGAGGCCCTGCTTATCGAGTCCACTGTGATGTAGTCATCTGTTTCTTACTTATTTAAGAAACCTGCAGGAATAATTTAATCCATGTTAATGGTATCAGCCTATGGTCCCAATGTGAACACTGAAGCTATAATTCATTTTCAGGACTCTGCTGCTCTTCATAAGCCATGAGAATGAAGAAGGCTTTTTGAATTCAATGACTGTCTTATTCATTCAAACACCGTGTACTTGATCTGTACTTTCCTTTATGAAATGCTCCTATATTCAGTGCTGTTAGAAGCCTTGCCTTGTTTTCTGGCCATTGTTTATTCAGTTACTTAGGTTCGTTCTTCTCTCTTCATTATTGGTGTTGATTAAAAGGGCCTGTCTAGGAAAAGAAAGATGCTATTGTAATTTATTTAGCCATTTATTCTAATTGCTTTTTGCTTGTGGTTTGAATTAGGCCTATTTTTCCATATTAATTAATTAATGAATTTATCTTTTTCATGCCCAGATGAGGGCTGAGCACATGCTGAAGCATTCATTAAAAATTAAGATTTTGGCAGAAATGTGTTTGGAGTCACTCCTACCCAGGCAGAGCAGGTTTGCTTAGGCAAGGCCAGAGACTCAAAAGGATTGGGAATGGCATTGCTCAGTTTACGAGCTGATTATCCGACATCCACTCAGTATCTTCACACCATTGTATCTCGTTGCCTGTGTCCCACCTGTGCCTGCACGCTCAGTGTAGTAGTCCTTTGTTGGGGCACAGTGCAGTGGCAAGGCAGGGGTTACTTGCCTTTTGGAGCCATGTTAGCTCCAGGTACACATTTTAGCAGGAAGCTGTCTCCAGCCTGTCACTGTACATTCAGCTTCTGATGGAGAGCAAGCAACAGTCAATACTCATGTAAAGTGACCATAGCAGTAACGGCAATTGGGGAATACAGCACAAGGTTTCTTCTTTATCATTATGCTAACTTTTTTTCTTTTTCCCTGTGGCTAAAGAAAAGTGATAATGTTGCTGGTGTGTTTAATTTTACAGACCGCCCTTAAAATAATAAAGCCCCCACACTATTGATTTGGGAGCTTCTTTCTCATTAAAGCTACAGAATGTAGTGTTAGGATACTCACAGGTACTTAGGGTTTGAATCTTAGTGACTTGGATGGAAGGAACTGCACTTAAACTGCTTAAAGACTGATTTTAAGGAGGCATTTAGATGCCTAAATATGCAGATAGTTTCCTGTAGTCTTTTGTAACAAGCACTATGAAAAAGTCTTCCACAGGATTTAATATTCTTTGATATGTGCATCTGAAAGTTTACTTTTAAAAATCTGCTTTGAAGCCCTTTTGAAAATGTTACCCCATGAGACCACCAGTGGTCTATAGCTTGAGACTTTTAAATACAATCTGGATTTTAAGCCTCTTCTGTGAAGGTGCTAGGTCTGGCCATTGTCACAGATGTATTTAGAATCTGATTCAGTCTGTCTGTTTTTGTCTTCCTAAGGTGTGTGCTCTTGGGAGGGAACTGGATAACTGATAAAAAATGTGCAGTGAAAGTGCATTTGTTCATATGTGCGAATGATTATTCATAGAATATTTTTGCCTTGTTGGCCAGCTCTGCTGAGTATCCACCCACCTACAATAAGCAGACTTGGAAATGTCACAGAAGTAAGGGCTCGAATACTTAATGCACTGAAGGCTTGATTCAGATCTTTTTTAATAACACTGCCTTCAAAGTCAGCCGGCAAGAACATCACAGGGTTGGATCTGATGCCACTGTGGAACACTGGATATGAAAACAAGAAATGTGAAAAATAAAATGTAATAAGCAGTACTTCTATGATTTAAAAAGTGATCATTGTTATTTTGGTGTCATTTCCATAGGATACCTGAAGACATATGAGTGAGAATCTTCCCTTTAGGAGCAGTCTGACTTTACATTTTTAGCAATTCAAATGGCAAAAAATATTATTTTCTTCCTACTTCTTTTTGTGGAAAAAGAAAGACTTTACCTTGTCTCCTACTTCAATATCCTCTTGCTGCTATGTGTTGTAACTATCAATCTTCATTTACTTCGCTATACAGAAAAATCAACCTTCCAGGAGGGGTAGTTTTTTTTAAGAGCAGCATAATTTCTTAGTACCATAAACACTTGTTGAACTGTCACTGGTTATAATGGGCAAGAAATGCTGATAACGTCTGTACTTCATCTTCATATCAATGAGAGCCTGATGATCAATTTATTTTCTTGTCAAATACATCCTGTAATGGGTTGCATATTGTGTGGTTGACTATTCTGATAAAATCAATTTAATTAACTATCAAGATTTGACAGAACACATTCAGGCGGTGTCATTCATTTCATAAGAATAATAATTTCAATCAAAGACAAGTTGCCAACCATTCTAATGAGGTATCTCAACATTAGCAGGATTTCATGCTAATGATCAAATTGAGATATTTCAGGGTTTCTAACAAATTATGATTAATAACCAGATATTGCATTAATATCAGGGTACACTGTTACTATTTATTCACTAAGTCATCAGTGTTTAAAATGAATTCTTATGAGCTCCACGCGTTAAGTTGGTTGGGAAAAGAAGGAAACAAATTATCCTCCTCTCAGCTTGTCATTCAGGAGTTTGTACCACTCAATTACTGCAGGAAGGCAGTCAATACCCCTCCATCACATCTCACACTTTGTGGGGTGCAGATTCCCTGTGAACAAATAAGCAGTGGTGTATCCAGCTTATGAGAGTTTACATTGCTGTACTGTGCTATCGCTCCATATTATTATAGTGGAAGGCTGAATATCAGCAGGATCGATTACAATACTGGATGATTAGAGTACTTCTTGACTTTCCACAAGATTTTAAATTCAGGATGAAGGAGGGGGAGGCATAATGTGTGACAGAAACACTGAAGGAAAGGAGAGGATTATGCTTCAGCAGCCTTTGTGATAAAATAGTAGTAATTAGTTTCAGTAAAATCCCATAATAGTTTTTTTGCACTTTGCAGGAAACCAAGTGGCAGACAGATAAAACAAATTACTTTACTCAGGGCAATTAGTAAGCTATTACAAGGTTCTGATGATATTTCCCCATGACTACAAAAATCATGGCCTATTTTTCCAAGAACTACATGTTGCTGAAAATCTCATCCATTTTAAACCTCTCATTGTGGGTACATAGAGCCACTACATCTCTCTGAGCACAGCCCTCATTGCAGCGGAGGGACAGAGAGATAATGAGTTCTGTGACCACGTTGAGAAGAAGGGGAGTTTGTAACACTTGCTGTTTACTCATCTGAAATAAAACACCAGCATTACTATTGTGTGTATGGCTCTCTGACACATAGTACTGGGTTTTACTGTTCTTGCATTCTTGTACTGGACTAGCAGATTTAAGTGAAAATGCACACTGCAGATTTAAGTGTTCAGACTTGCATGGCTGATTCCTGATAGTGACACCATTAGAAGGGAAAAGTGATTTCTTGGTGAAAGAGTACAAAAGATTTCAAACTAATCACAAACGACAATGAAAAATCAGTTTTCAAATATTTTTTTTGATTGAAAACACTTTTCGAGTTTGTATTTCAAGAAGGCCTTGCTACATTAAAGATTGGCTTCATAAAAGAGTAATTCAGCTGTTAAACAGAACAATAAAGAAATGCCTAAACAAGTATGGCACAGAAAAATTACAGGTTTGAAATATTGAAGAATGCCCCTTAATGCATGGTCAGCATTGTTTCATGGCTAAGTTTTAATTAAATTTATACAAAATAGGACACATTTCCAAGTGGTAAGTTTAATTTATTTTATGAAGAGAAACCCTTTTTTATTGCATTGAGACCAAGGGAATTATACTGGTATAAAATGTAGGAACAGCGTAGAAGTAGTAGTATATTCTCCAGCAAGACTTCTGTCCAGAAGCACCAGGTCTCCTGACATATGCTACCTGACCATGATTTCAGAAAAGTATATTCCAATTCCTGCAAGACCCTGAACTCTATTTCTAAGCTATAGACTGTTAACTATTAATAGCAAAAAGCATTTTGCATTACAATTAGGCTTGGTAGGATTCAATATGTCTCTTTACTGAAAATTCATAGTTAAAATCAAAGCTTATTCTTGGCTATAATTTTTAGACTGTTTCGGACTCCTCCTGTCTGTCACTTCTGCACCTTCAAGCCAGCTCTGTAATTTTGGGTTTGGCTAGCCAGCTGTTTTAGACCAGAAATTACAGCTTGTGCAGTTTGGGTTAAACCTAGTGCTGGCATCCCAGAGAAGAAAATTCAGTGATATAAACTTGCATCGTTTCATAAATAGTTTTATTGTTATGATTACTTCTAGGCTGTACCACAATTGAATTGTTTATGTTAAATGAGACCTTGTACAACAATTTGTTTATTCCCTCTGCCAGCCAGAGTGCAGGAGGCTTACTGGGCCCTTAAGGCAAAGACCCCAATAACTGGGTCATTAAATACTCAGATTTATTAGGAGCAGTCAAAAAAAAAGAATTGAATTATTTTAATCATGGTCTCTTCCTATCACTCACCTTATCCTCTGACCAATGATTAATGGAGATGAGAAAAAAAATAACACGATGGAGATATCTTGAAACACGTTAAGTTCACGGAGGCTAATGGCATGTTCATGAGCTTGACCAGACAGTAACAACACTCAGTCTAGTTGGATGGGGATGGAACTTATGGCTGGGCCTGGGACTGCTGGTGGTGACTCTAGTGAATAGATTTCAAGAAGAAGTAGGTTTTCTTTGGAAATTTTCTTGGTATGCTGTGGAAATCTCTATATGGGCAAAACCAATTTAATTATCAACAGTCCTCTTTTGCTGTTATCCCCTTAGTAAGTCATTGATCCAAGACCAGACAATGTGCTTAAAGGAAATGTGGGTGCTATAATTATCACTCTAACATTTTAATGTTTTCTTCCAGTGAAGCAGGATTTATTATTGTTTTTATGGGGAAATGTTATTACAGTAATGGCAGGACTTCATTGTGAACTTATTAAAGGAAGTGGATAGCATTAATGTAAATTAGCATGTTAATACTACTGTTTCTCATACAGTTGCTACTTAGTTACCAGAATGTTATTTCATATAGCAATTATTACATGGCTAGTCTTCTGTTACTGTTATGTCAGACTTGAAATTACTGTTGTTTTATATGCTCTGTTAAAGACAAAACTTGAATTCATTTGTGGCCCTTGAGAATGTCATGATGAGTCTAACAAAACTCTGAGACTTCTGAATTGTTTTTATCCATCACAAAGTAATTCTGCCTCAAAATGGCAGAATTTGTACTCTAAGTCCTGGTGCTACAGGCTGAGGGAATTCATAAGCAGAACAGAACACAAAAGCAACAACAGAATACCCTGCGCTAATTCCCAAGCCTCTGGGGCTGGAAGCATCTGTATTCTAGTTTTCTCTGAGAAATAAAATACTCTTTCCTTGACTTCAATGTAAAATGCAAACATTATTAAAAACTGCTTAAAGAATCAAGGCTCTTTACAACTTACGCACATCAAAATTGTGCTTTGGGTTTGTATGTGGGAGTTGCAGGAACATGTATGTTAAGCTTGCAACCTCTCCATACTTTTTTCTTACAAGGTGAGGAGATCCTGCATGGTCACAGTAGGTAGTTCCCTCAAAACATTGGTGTTTCCTCCATCAGGACCATGCCAGATGGTGGGCTCTGCTTGCTGACACACTCTTCCAGTGTGGGTCTGAATCTGGAGTTACCATCCTCATTAACAACAGTTCTGTATGCAGGTAAAGGGCTACAATAAGGGTTTTAAGATGTTTCTAAATGCTTTTTAGGGAAAGAAAAAAAAAAGGAAAAGAAAGCAGGTCATTACAGTTGACACGATTATTCTCCCTTATGGCAATCAATCAAATTTGGATTGTATTCTACATCTTTGACCATACCAAAGCTTTTGTAATTGGAAGGGTGTACCTAGAAAAAAACAGGGCTCCTGAACAGACCAGCTGATTGACAATTTTGTTGTTAGCAAGAAAAAAAAAAAAAAGAAAAAAAAAGAAAAAAAAAAGAAGAAATATGAATAGAAATGATCTATTTTTTGATGCAGGAAAGCACTTGGGTTTTAATTGCATAACATGGCCAAAAATCCTTTGGACTGAAATATACTCAAATGACAAGGGAGAGCTGATAGGCTCTTGAAAGGTTGGGATGTTCTGAACTAAATGATTTTGCTGAGGTATTTGTAAAGTCACTGCCATCCAAATGATATTTTAAATGTGGAAATAATGTGAATGTAAATTGAGGCAAAGAAAACTGTTCAAAGCAAAATTCACCAGTAGCATTGAGGCTACATGTTTTATGAGACAGCTGATCGTATAAAGCTTTATGTGGATATGTGTATTTGTTGGTATGAATGATAAAGGGTCTTGTTTGAAAAATGATTCATTAGCTTTTTCTCGGTGATGATACCTTTACTGCCCATTGATCCACTTGCTCTGCCAGATGGAAGATGGAAGTATCAATGTGCTGACACATTAGAACTTTATGTTTAAAATGCAGTAACAAAGAATGTTAGTTTTGCTTTTTTATTCCTGCTTTAGTAAGCATGCAATTTTCTGCATTAATTTTGATACAGATTTTCAGCTACACATCAAGTGAAAGTAAAAAATATTCATTTAGTTCTGTCACGTTTCGGGCCAAGCTGGTGTTTAACACTACTATTGTCACATTTATGTCTTTCTGTTCCTGAACAGAAGTTAAAGCAAGCTACATAAAAACTTCTGTCACTTCTTCAGTAGAAAAAAAAGAGTTTTTAACAAAAAACTCCAAACAAACAGTGTTTATTGCCTGAGAATAATAAAGTAGACTTAATGCTGAACAGACCTCACATGTGGAAACTTGTACAAACACCTCAACATCGAGCCTCTGAGTTTCAATTCTGAACTGAAAAGTTCTTCTGTTAGTAACATACTGCTCAGTCCCTGACGCCTTTTAAAGTTCAACTCAAAGAAAATGACTGCAAAAATGGTCTTATGGGGATTTGGTGATAATTTCCAGTAATGAGAAACCTCATCTGCTCAATTTCTAAATAAAAGAATTCTTTTTCTTCTATTAGGCAGCCTTACACACATAGAGTGAGAAGGTAAAAGCCAAGACATATCCTTTCATATTCACAGTTTACTAATGATAACACACTTATCCGGGCCTTAGCAATTCTGTTTGTGGTGTGCAAGATGGATTAAAAACATATCACTCCTCTGCTGCATAATGGACTCTGCAGTGTTAAAAAGAAGTAGTAAAGGTAATAAAAGTGTATTTCAGCCAGTAAAGCAAACAGATTCTACTACTGAGCACACACTAGGAGCAGATGGCTGTAATAATACATATAGTTTGCACAGAGACTTTTAGAGGAAAAAAAAAATTCTTTAGTCCTGATTTCCCCATTGTATCCAAACAGCATTCAGTCACGCAAAGGTGGAAAGGTGGCCATGGATTCCCTACAGAGGTGCAAACTAAGGGTGCTGGAACATTTTTCATTAGTGTTGTTTTGTAATAACAACATTTAATGAAAGGATGCATATAATGAAAAGCATTAGCTCAGAAATCTGTTATTATTTCAAAAGAAGTGTCCCAAAGCTAAACTATTTTAGATGAGAAGATGAAATATTCCTGTTGGATACACTGGCCTGGGATCTTGTGGGATTTAATTTTGCTCCATCGTGTACTCTTTTGTTTCCCTCTGCATTTACACTCCCAGTTCAACTACATGTGAATCACAGAAGAGGCAGTCTGGCTGGAAAACCAGGCACATAGAGGTATCAAAGCTACAGTAAGGTATTGCAGCTACATTTTCAAACTGTATTGTTTCATGTTTGACCACATTTCTTTCTAGGGTGTGTAGGCTACACATTCACACTCTTAGTTTTGTGACACAAGAAAAACTATACACAGATGACAATGAAAAAATTGCTTCGTCTAATTTTTTGGAGGATGAGAAGGAAAGGAAAATAACTTCAATTGAGCTTAGCTATAGCTAAGACAGCATATACATCCTCTGGAGAGTTAAGAACATTGCCCTAATTCTGCCCTGATACTCAAGGGACTTGCCTGTCCTTGCATCTCTGGCATTCCTCCATCATCTTGCTGTTCTGAGGAACGTAACTCAGAGGATGTAACTCAAAATGTAACCATGAGGATTCGGACTGAGGCAGGAGAAATTACTTTCTTCCCCTGTCTCTTGATATTTCTACTCGTGGACTGAAATTTTTCACATTTTGGGAATCTGGGTTTCTTGAGTTTGAGGCTCCTAGACAGCAGTGCCAGATCTCTCCCCTGTGACATTCCATCTAAGGTGTGAAGAAGCAGGAAAGTTGCATGCAAAAGAAAGGTTGTAACTTTTAAATTGGTTTTGTCTGGTTGTAAAGGAACACAATGTTTGTATCTGTTAAATCTTTTTAATTATTAAGTAGTCCTAAGGGCACCACGAAATTAAAGGAAGAAATAATAACGTGATGAGGAAATTGGGGATACAGAGTGTTAAACTATCCCTCAAAGTGTCAGTAACTAAAACTAATTAAGGTTCATGACTAGCATTGGGAGACTATAGAAGGAGGGTGATCATACATGGAGATAACATGAGGTTATTAGATTTTTTTTTTACCTCACTGGCCGTTTGACTGTTACAACAGAGACTTTGAGAAGTTTTTTATGATATGTTTGCTTTTGAATCAATGAGCTTGTTTTGGATGGGTTTTTTTGGTTTGCTGTTTTTTTTTTTTTGCTTGATTTTTTTTTTTTAAAAACAGTTACTCAATAAAATGTAGGAGATGCTGGAACGGGTTGCCCGAGGAAGCTATGAATGCTCCAGCCCTGGCAGTGTTCAAGGACAGGCTGGACAGAGCCTTGAGCAACCTGGTTTAGTGGAAGGTGTCCCTGCCCATAGCAGGGAACATGATGATCTTTAAGGTCCCTTCCAAACCTCACCATTCTATGATTCTATGATTACGAATGCTTTAAATACACAGAAGACTCCTTCCCTACATACTTGCATTGTATGAAAGGAACAATAGGTACCATCCATGATTACTTGCCTTCTATAAGCAAATATTCCTTGTGTATCTTTGTATTATACAATCAGTTTAGCAGACACTTGTGAAAACTGAACCTCCAATGTTTTCCTCTAATCACATGTTCAGAGAGAAACTTTCAGCATCTTTTCATGTGGCCAGCGAGTATCTTGAAGTGTGCAAGTAGTATTTTGTTTTATTCAAAGAGGCAGTAGTCTTGCATGGTAAATTAACCTTACATGTCCTTTCACTAAAAAACAATTCTACATTAGTTCATGTTCTGGCAATTTATATTTATGGAGAAACTTAATATCCACTTAGTCTTCTGCTCCCCTTGACACCATATGAATAAGCATATGACAAGAAATGTGTTAAAAACATATTTTTATTTGTATACAAAACCTGAATTATAGTTGAAGCTGAATTTTTAAAAACAGCGTTGCTTTTTTAAACCTATGGCTTTTATCCTCTTTTTAGTGACAAGTTACAACCTTTTTGCTTTATAGCTAGACACACAAAGGAATTTATTCTTGGGAGCTCAGCTGCCATTTTAGTTGTCTGTATCCAGAACTCAGAGTATCAAAATGCTCCGTTGCTGCCACGTTCTGAAAGCACCTAGTTTTCTTACGTTGAAGTTTTCTGCTCCCTGGTCCTGCCTTTCCCAAAGCATCATGTGGTAGCTCAGATTAGGGAACAGACATGGAGGGCATGGATGGTTTCCCTTCTCTTATTGTACTTACGCTGTCCATCTCTCAGGCAGTGTGATGGTTCTTCCCAGTAGCAGGGTGATAGATCAGTTCACACTGTTGGGGCTATTCCCTTTTTGTACAGTACAGTCACTGAGTCAGGCACTGTCAGGGGAATTGGGATGGATACCTGCTTTCTCCACAGAAAATGTTGAAGTGATTGATGTTCGATGTTGAAAGGATGCAGCTGTCCTTCTTCCTCAACAACAGCCAGGTTGACAGGACTAGAGGGCTCCTTGGCCTCTTTCTCTGGAGAAATCAATATTTAATTACTATGTAAAAAAGTGGAAGAGTTTTTAAGAGAAAAGAATAAAATTCTTCTTTTGGAAATCTGCTGAAGTAATGGTGAATATGGTAATTTTTGGTATCTGCTCAGCTGCAGGCACAAGGTGCATCCAGGTCCCCTATGTAATGATGAAACTAGTGTCAGCTATGGGATTGGAGGGTCCAGTGATTTTTCCTCTGACACTGTCTTGAGACACAGGAATAAGCTGTTCTTTCTTTTTAGGAGGACCCTCTCCTCATCGTATCCACATCTGGAGGCATCTGGATCTTATTTCTCTCATCACCTAAATTCTGGAAGGATCCACAATGCCATCTCATCACCGAAGCTGAAACTGTGGCACTGGAAGAGAGAGGGAAGAACTGACTGGGCTAAAAGGAGAGGCAAGAAGCTGGGCTGTCCCCTGCTGATTCATATTTGGGGTAGCACTTGCCATTACAATGCATACTGTAACCACTAGATAAACTATGCAAGCAGATCCTGGCAGCCTGGTCCAGGTGAGTGCCTCACTGCTGAGCTGAGAAGCCTTTCTTGGCTTGTGCTTCTCCTTCCAGTGGGTATGATTAAAAAGCTACCCTGGATGTTGAGCAGTTCCACCCATGCTGTCTAATTGTGGTGTGTTATCTGGACTCCAGGCTGGAGCAGCCAGATGGGCTCCCCAGCAGGAAGGCTTTCCTCTATGGTGCAGCCTATGGGACAGTGCTAGCTTTAATTACCTGGAGCTGCAGAGGGGCATATGTTGCATTGGCCCCAGAATCTGGATCCTGGAAGCATTAGACCCCTTACTCTGAGGCAATCAAACCAGAGTTGTCTCAGGGTTCACTCAGGCCTAGTAATATTTGCTTTAAACCCAGAATGCTTGAAATTTGAAAGAGCTGGGTATCAACAAACTGGTGATTTTTGTCAAAACCTTGGTGGAAACAAAATTCAAGCTAGCCTTGTTCATACTTCTAGAGAAAACATTAACTGTCACAGATAATGTAATAGGTAGAGAATTCACTGCACATTACTCAGGTATGTTACACAATAAACAAAAGAAATAGGTGCCCAAGTGCAAGGTTAATTTCCTTCACAGGTTTCTTCTACTTGTTTTCTTACGGCTCTTATGATTACAGGCAAAAAATTCAACTTGGGTTTTAAAATACATCAGGCATCCCAAAACTGTTACTCATGTTTATCTGTAGTTAGTGGAGCATTTTTTCCCATGAGAACTGAAAGGCATCTGATAAATTTAAGATAAAATATATCCATATGTATGTGTGTGCCTGGAAAAGTTAACAGTCTTGTGGGAGATATTTAACAGTGCTAGAGAAAATCTGCCTGTGCTCTCCAGCGGGAATTGAACAGGGGGAATCAATAGTGTTCTCCAAGAAACTTTCCAAACCTCATGAAGTTTAACCATGCCAAGTGCAAGGTCCTACACCTGGGTCGGAGCAATCCCAGGCACAGCTACAGGTTGGGCAGAGAAGAGATTCAGAGCAGCCCTTCGGAGAAGGACTTGGGCATGTTGGTTGATGAGAAAATGAACATGAGCCGGCAGTGTGCGCTCGCAGCCTAGAAAGCCAACCGTATCCTGGGCTGCATCAAAAGGAGCGTGACCAGCAGGTCGAAAGAGGTGATCCTGCCCCTCTACTCTGCTCTCATGAGACCTCACTTGAATTACCGTGTACAGCTCTGGTGTCTGCAGAATAAGAAAGACATGTTCCAGAGGATGATCAGGGGTTTGGAGTACTTGTCATATGAAGACAGGCTGAGAAAATTGTGGCTGTTCAGCCTGGAGAAGAGAAGGCTGTGTGGAGACTTCATAACAGCCCTCCAGTATCTGAAGAAGCCCATAAGAATTCTGTAGAAGGACTCTTCACTAGGGACTGTAGTGATAGGACAAGGGGTAAGGGCTTCAAACTTAATCAGGGGAGATTTGGTTTGGATATAAGAAAGAAGTTCTTTACTATGAGCGTGGTGAGGCACTGGAATGGGTTGCCCAGGGAAGTTGTGAATGCTCCCTTTCTAGCAGTGTTCAAGACCAGGCTGCACAGAGCCCTGAGCACCCTGCTCTAGTGGGAGGTGTCCTTGCCCATGGCAAGGGGGCTGGAACAAGATGATTGTAAAATCCTTTCCAACCCAAACCATTCTATTATTCTAGTCTATGAAACAAACAGACCCTTTCCTGTCTCCCTTTGAGGTAATCACAGCATAGCAACTAGGAAAACCCCCTCCAATCCTACTGAAATAATACATATTTTTTGCAAATGGAATACGATTATGGTCTTTGGTTTTGTGCATGGCAGATGGTGGGTGCAGCTGCAGGTGAGCAGGGCCACCAGTCCCAGGGTGAAGCCTGTGCCTTTCCCACCAGCTGTGGTGGGTGCCCGTCAGCAGCTCTGCTCCCAGAGCCAACGATGGGGAGGGGAGGTGAGGGCAGCAAAAAGAATTAATGCTTTCTGAACAGCTTTGTTCCCCGCGTGTCAGATAGGCATTGTGTAGTTAGTAAGATAAATATTTGTGTTTTGCAGGTCAGCTACATATGTGGTGGATAAAGGGCTCCATAAATCCTCCTGTCTGTCCAATAAAAAAGACAGTGCTTCATGCTTGTGTGACATCACAAATATTTGCCAGGTGCACCTTGAGGCCATCAGTATGCAGCTGCGCCCTTTGGCCTCTCATTTTCAGCTAGGATTTAACTGGTGCCTTTGCTCTGTCTTATCAGCTCTGATTTTCCATTGAGCATAAAAAGGATATTAACTGGCGGCTGGAAACCTGCTTCTCATTCACCTATTCAGCTCCCCAGTCTCCTATATTACGCCATTAATGTGCCATGTGGTTAATAAATACAAAGAGAAAAGGAAGAGGCAACATGTTTAAACATGTTGCTATCTTGGAAAGGCTGGGATGAATGCCCTTTCTTGCAGAACACAGATTTGGGTAAAATATGAAGCTGTTTTCTCTGCACATTAGACTATGCCAACATAAATTTCATAAATATAGGTCACCCACTGTTACTTGATATTTACTTGGAATAAGATGAATCTCCTTATGTATAAGTTAGAGTTCTCAGTTCAGAAGACACTTTCAGTCTAATGGGGAATATGTCTGTAGTAAATAATATTTTGTATTCCAGGAATTGTTTATTCTGAGTAACAGGAATACTTCTGAATTATTATCCCTATATGATGCTCCATGTCACCTAGTCCTTTTTCTGTTATCTCCCCCTCTTTAACCCTGTTGAGTTGTCCAACAATGATATGTCTTTACCAGTAATAAGAAATATAAATCTATGTTCTTGATATATATATGCCTATATTCCATGGGAATCCTCTGTAGTTCTTATAATCTCATCTGTAAAGCAATAATGTGTAACATATGAAATGTATCTTTTTGTTCATTTTTGACTTATAACTTCTTGTATTTCTGCTACAGGAAGTGGTAAATAGAAGCAACAGATTTGCTTTCTGGTATATCCATCCCTCTCTAAAACAGTCCCTCAGGTGATTAGTGAATTCAGATGCCTCTCTGCCTCTAAACATTTTTACTACAAGGTCTGGATTCCTTCTATTTCTGAGTTTAAAAAAGAAAGAAAGAAAGAAAGAAGGAAAGAAAGAAAGAAAGAAGGAAGGAAAGAAAGAAACTAAAAAGAAATAAAAGGAGGCATCTTCATGTCACATATTAATGAAAACTTTTGAATAGAATTGTTTTAATCTCATTTTTACCTTCTTGTATGAGCTTCCCATTGTTGCCAGCTCCACACAGATCTCATTACCCTGGAGGTTTCTTAAAGTTGCACTCAGAGGATTAATATGATTTTGTGAGAAGCTTAGATTTTACCAAACCAAAATCAACAGCAATAGTAACAATGATTTAAAAGAAAGAAGACGAGATTTTGTGTCCCCGTGACTAAGTACAAAACCTCAAACACAAAATAAACAAATTGAATGAAAGGGGGAAAAAGTTCAAAAAAGCCTTTTATTACTTTTCCACCTGCATGATTATAAGCAAAAAGAACATTTTATCTATTTTTGATTTTGATGCATGCTTTTTTGAATTACACCCTGACTTCCTTGAAAGTTTGTCTAATTATCACTTCTAAAAGCAAAGGGTACATTTTAAAGGTGACGCACAGTTTCAGCCAGCTAGGAAGAAAAGAGAGGTGGATCATGGATTCAGTGCTGTGTGAAGGCATCTCTGGGATATCTTAACACTGGGCAAGAGGAATAAAAGACGGTTTGAAACTGGCACTGAACTGTGACTCTCAACAGCTCATTGAAAGCTGTTTCAACTTCATCTTCATTTACTTTCTTGGGGAAGGTGTTGTTTATAAGTCTAACATGCACATATTGGTTCTACATGCTGGTTCACACAGTTTAATATATATGTAAAAATCAATGGGCATTGGAATAGGTAGCTTGAAAAAACTTGGCATAAACTCAATGACCTGAATGGTTTTAAAATGGGTTAAATTAATTCAATCTTCAGAAGAATCAAATTCAGCTACTTATTTATTAAGCATCTGCTCAGGTCACAGTAAGGACAGCCAAGAAGCTCCTGAACCCTTGGATTCTTTCAGCTTTATTTTGAAAAAAAATCCAAAATCAAACAAAAAAACAACCAAACCCCCAAACAAACAGATTTTGCATTTACCAACTGCTGCTGCTGATCCTCAGTGTATTCTGGAGCTATGACTTCTAATATGTAACTACAGCTGTGGGGGACTCTGTCCCTAGGCAGTACTCAGGTATCTAATAGGCGCTATATCTGCTGTCTCCTACACGTAGGTGTAGGTAGGGCACTACAGTCACCTCATTAACTTTGCTGTGTTCTGGCATCAGTTCAAAGGACACTAAGATCTAAGACCTTTTAAAAGCTAAGCAAATCATAGTGCCAGCGGAACAGTAAGTAAATATGTATGCAGGCACTTCAGCATGAGTGACCGGCTTTAGAGCACATGCAGTGCCTGCTGAATTCAGCATGACTAATCTTAAGAAATTAGGTTACAAATTCTTAGGAAAAAATAAATCCCCATTCTTCTAGGCTTCTAAAACATAGTCCAAGTCTAACAAATATTTTTCAGATTTCACTGTGGGTTGGAAGCTTTGGGGATGCAAACACTGAGGTGTAACAGCTGCACAACCTTCCTTATTAGCTATTCATCACTGCCTTAAACCGGTATATTCTTAAAGGTGACTGGCATCTCTTCTTTGCTGTTATTCATTTCTATTTTTTTTGTTTGTGATTTTAATTTTAGTTTGTTCATATAACAAATTTTTGTTTGTGGGGTTTTTTTTTTCATATTTTACAAATTCTCCATAGTTTGGTTACAGATTTCTTCATGATTTCCTCATTTACATACAGTCTTTCTTCCTTACTCTTCCTTTCAGAGTTGATTTCCCCCAATACCGAGAGCAGTCTGTAACATTTACCCTTTTCACAGATAAGAGATACTGAAGCATCCTTCCTTAAAGTCACTGGGTTGATATACTGTGAAAGTACATTGAACATTACTTTTGACTGCTTTCGGCCACTGCATTTCATTGATTAGAAATATGGTTCTCTTGAATGCAAAAGGAGACCTACTTTTCCCTTTCCTTTTGTCTGTAAATGCAGTGCTTGCAGCAAGGATAAGATGACTTTATAATGGGATATGTTGTCATTGTTTAGATAACTAATGCCACACTGGGGTGAAAGAAAGGGCCCAGGGTTTGGCTGCTTTCAAAATTGTTTTGCAATTGATAAACAGCAAAATATTGTACATTCACAACATGAGAAAAAACAAATAAATAAAATCTGTGCAAATGATTAATGCTCTTCACTGAGTTAACAATGACTTCTCCACAGAACAAGAGCTAGAAAGAAACACTTTGTAAGGGATGCAAATGTGTGTTGAGTGCATGGAGGGAATGAAAGCACCTAGGATGTTATATGGCACCAAGATTCAGAGCTTCTGAAGCCAAAGCTGCCAAAACTACAGCACTTGGACTCAGTGCTCTTCAGAGAAACACAATTCTGTCAGCATCAGCACTTTCCACTGACAAAAGTTTGAAGGTTCACAGCAAAGCTTAAAAAAAAGGCCATTTTGCTCCCAGACGCTTGAGGCTGTCGTGCTACTCAGCTATGACATGCCCATTGAGACCAAAAGAGCCCCAGAAGTTCTGCAGAGCTGAGTAGTGACAAACAGTGCCTGACTGTGTCATTACAAGTGGTGCTGTGCAGGACTTCCAAAAAGCCAGTGGGTTTAAAATGCTGCTCAATGTTACCATGACCCTTGCAAAACTGGCCTGAAATTTACAGTTGATCAAGGATGGCATTTTAGGAACAATGAACTCTTTCAGCCTGGAAGTAATTGTTAGAGATTCAATAGCCTTGAATATCTACAGTTTCAGGCCTCAGTGAACAATTTAAATAGTTGCAAACCCACATAACACTCCCTTTCTGTCCCAAATCCTCACCATCATTTCTCTTTACTTTTCCCATCTTACAAACCTGATACAGGCACTGCTGTTACTGAAGTAAAATACTGCTCTGCAGTATCCACTTGAACTGGCAGAGCAAGAGATGACACTTCATAAAGTGCTGGGAAAGTGCAGCCTTACATGAGATCTTCTCTTAAGACCACCAGAGGTTTCAGGGGTGCTACATGACTAGACCAGGATCTAGCTTCCAAAGAGCTGTTTAAGTTTGTATTTTTTTATACGTCATAAAAGAAATAACCTTTACGATATTTTTCACAACCCTTTTACATTGTCCTGTGAACAGGGGGAGTAGAGGGCAATATTTTTACACTGGCATGAGCGATTCCCTTCCAAAGCGCTTGCAGGACTCAGCTCTATGATTCATGAAATCCATGAAGCCCCAAGTCAAGTCTGTGTCCACAGGGAATTTCAGTTGATCTGGAAGCTATTTATCAACTTCATTCATCCTCTTGGATTTACATAGACACTGGAGTAAAGGATGGCTCAGAAATAAGAAGGACTGAGAAAGAGTAAAATTTTGTTGGACTGAATTATCCCTAAAATGAATAAATATTTAAATGCGAGCAATCATATTGCAGGAACACACATTAGATGTTTATAGTCCAGTGCTGACCTTGTATTCACACCATTTTTCTTCTTCTGTTTTCCATTGTAGGTTATTTGATGGTGTTATTTTCAGTTCACTTCTTATGGCTCTTTTTCGCTCTTCATAAATTGCCAGACTAATGGGACAATTCTTCAGCAATTATACTGAAATGAGCACAACAGTGCCCTGGTTATGTTTCATATTTCAATACATGGGAGCACTGCATGCCATCTTTTCTGTTGAATTTCCAGTATATTAAACTTTAATAAAGATATTACTCAATGTTAGGTAAGACTACTGACACCAGTGAATTCCTGTTTAATTTTTCAGTGTACAGTTTGCATCAGTGCATCATTCAGTGAGGCCAGATGAGATCTAACAGAGGAAGTAGAATGCTGGCAACCAGTAAAGTTCAAGACATTCCTCCTGTTTTCTACAAAGCTTTACAGTAGGAACAAGAATCCATGACTTGCAGTCCTTGCTGAGTACCCCAAAAGTAGTGAATGGAGGTCCCACTGGCATCTTTCTGCAGCTATAGTTTATAGTGCACAGCACCCATCACTGTTTTTCAGAGGTGATAGAATCAATTTTTGCAGCTGTACTTCCTTTAAAAATCTGGTGTTGTTTTTATTCCTGCACATAAAGAACAACGCCTTCTGGGCTTATATGTTTTAGTTCTTGTAAGACCCTAGGCAAATTGTCTGGCACTAGCAGCTAAGAACACAAAACCCCATGTTTCTTTTAGATATGTAAGAGAACTGAGGTGCAGTCATTCCTTTAGAAATGGAAGAGGGGGGGACATCCAACTTTCTTTTATAGTTTAGTAAACCTCTTCCACAAAACATATGCTTTCTTCTGATATATGTTTCACTATATAACCTATGGAAAGAACTGACTTAATAAAGCAGTATCCTTTATTCAGAGACAAAATCTTGAAAATGTCAGTCACATTGAGAACAGTTCTGATTTAATTTTCTTAAAATATTCAGCTTCATTCCTTGCCTTCAGCCATTTCTTATCACAGAGCTATAAGTGGAGGTGATAAACAAACAGACAGAGGAGATAACTGAGGTAAGAATGAAGTTGCTTCTGAATCTCCATCAGTGTTGTATAAAATCTATTGATTTATACTGCAAGCTGCTTGAGATGAGAACAGATTCCCCCCTTGTACAGTCTCGTAAAATGTTGAATAAACTGTTTGGAGGCACCAAGAAATGAAATAGCACCTAGTACAATTGTGCTGGCCTAACCTGAGTATTCCTGTTTGTCGGCAGTTATTTACATGGGTATCTCCAGATAACTTACTTGGAATTCTGGAGCAATGAGTTGTCTGCTCATGATGACAAATCATCTGGTCTACTAGAGCTAATGTTTACTCTCTCTTTTGGTTTCAGCAGTTTTATCTATTGGGGAGTACTTATGCCTTTGACTTACTTGAGTATGTGCCGATGCTACTATTAGACAAAAAGGTCAAAATGCCTAAGAGGCTCCCATATTTAGAAGCAGGCTCCTAGGCTGATTAGGTATTTATTTCACAGAATGTATTTAGTCTTCAGGCTAAGTATGTAAAAATTCTATTAGTCTGCACTTCTAAATTTCCATCATTAGGAGTATTTTATGAGCTACTTTGGACGTTTCTGTCTCGTGTTGAAGTGTCCAGATAGTTGTGTAGTTTCATATATTTAGCTGTTCAGGTATCAAATAACAAACTTTAGAGGAAGCAGAGAGAAGTCCTGCCCTTATGTCACTTGGACATCTGAACTGTCCATTTCAAAACTCTCGTGTTGACAAGTCGTTAGAAAGCTTTTAAATTTAAAACACTTCAATGTGAAGCTTTAATTTTTCAATCTGTTATTTTTTATGACATAGTATTTAATTATAGTGAACAATGCATATAAGTATGTATTTGTCATAATATGAGAGCTCATGGTTGGTCTACTGTATAAGGCAGTAAATGTGGATCAAGGGAACTGGGTTCTGTATGTCTCTTTGGGTCTCAGCCCTTCAGTTTTTTGGGACATTGGCATGGGTGAAATTCATAGGATCACAAAATGGTTTGGGTTGGAAGGGACATTTAAAGGTCACCTAGTCCATTCCCCCTGCAGTGAGCAGGAACATTTTCAACTAGACCAGGGTGCTCAGAGCCCTGCCTAACCTGATCTTGAATGTCTCCAGAGATGGGGCATCTTTGTATTGCCTCTCTGGGCAACCTGTTCCAGTGTTTCACCCCTCTCATAAAAGAAAAATTCTTCCTTATATCTAGTCTGAATCTATGTACTTGTAGTTTGAAATTCATGCCGTTCTCTTGAAGCTGAATGAGACTTCTGGACTGTAAATTCCTAGCTAGGTAGACTCTAATTTATCATACAAGGTAGTGAATGTGGTAAGGCACCCAACTCAGAGAGGCCATTTAAATTTAATATAAACAGGGGGAAAAAAGTACAGCAGAAAAATACTCTTACAAAATTTGACATGTCGGTGTATATACAAGTAATTCCTTAAGGTTTTCTCCTTACCTTGATTTTTCTTTTTTACACTAGTTGTATTTTTTTGAGGTTTTTTATTTTTTATTTTTTTTTATTTCTTTCTGTCATTAACCACAGCTGCTCTCTTACAGCCAGTTTTTCGATGCTTTAGCACTGCTACTAACTCATATGAACTTCAGATCAACTGCTTATGTAACAATAAGGTCTTTCCGTTAGAAGAGTATCTCTGCTAGATAACGGTTCTGCAGGTTACTGTTTTTTCAAAGAAACAAACTATGTCATGGGTTGGATTTACTTTGCAGGGCGAACTTCTAAACCTCCTCAATATCTTCTGACCTTCTTCAACTGAGACAGATTTGCACCAACTGGATTTGTCACGTTATTTTCTGCTCCAGTGTGACTGGGTAAGAGTTAGATAAAAAAAAAAGGAAAATCTGAGATGCGAGTTCATACACTATGCCCTTGAATGCAGCTGTTAAAAAATCCCTGTTGATACTGTCAGCCTTGCTTCTAGCACAGCACTCACACTACCATTTTCTGTGTGTGCTTAGTGAGAGTGAATCAAGGCATATAATAGTTGTAAAGAAGCCTGAGATTAAAAGGGTCCCTGGGTTATTTCATGCTATAAAGTATTTATTTTTTGAATCAGATTTGTCAGTACCAGTGGTACAGATGATCAGCATATGCGTCGCTGTCACTGCAGAGCCATATTTCCTTTAGATCAAAGTACTTTTTGGAGAGATCCATCCCTGATGGATACACCGAGAAGGGTCAAATCATTCTCTCTGAGGTGGTGGAAACAGCAGGGGACATAAAGTGTCAAGACACTAATAAACGCACCTGAAAATAGTCCATTCATGAGTTTCATCTTAGCAGATCAGTGTCTGTGGAGACCATAAGTAGAACAACAGTAGATGGACCTTAAAGACATTGGTGTTTCTGCTACAAAATGCAGCTGTTGACAGAATTGCAGACTTTGAGGTACAATTGGTGTTTGCCTCCAGAAAGGCTTGGCTTGTTAGAGTTTCACTCTAGATCACAGAAGGAAGGGAAACGGTCTAAAAAGTTGCAGTCAAAAAGAGGGTCTGTATGTTTTTCACTATGACAGATGCCGTCCTTAGCCAGTTTGCTGCTTGATTACAGTACCTAAACTTTATACAAGGCTTAAATGGAGACATTATAAAGGTGAGGTGATTCAAAAGCAAGCCAGGTGTCTCCAAATCGAAAGTTGGAAGGTTCAGCATTCACAGAAAAGCTTGTTGGCCTTCCTCCTCTCCCTCCCAAGAGTGCTAGCTCTCATAAGGCAGAAATTACGGATGGTATAATGCAATGCTTTAGCATTCATTAATGCAGTAGTGATTAAACTGAGAGTCTTTTCCCACCCCTGTGGTAGTCCACATATTTCACCTGTCAACATAGTTTTTCAATCTAAGGCCTGCATCTCTTGTCAGTATTGAGGGTGCGCAGTCCAAGATTATTTCTGTGGTGAACCCCAGTTTGAGGTTGACTCAGCTTCCATTCACTGTGCTGTAAATCAAGAGTAAATGTCCACTAGCAGGACTTATCACACTGGATCTCAAATAGCGAAATGTGAAGAGAGTCAGGCTCCATATGCCCTATTTCTGCTGTGCATTCATCTTGTCATTTCTAGACTCTTCACTGCTCAATTTTGACAATGTTTCAAGCTTGTGAATGTAATGGTCCCATCTACTGGCATTTAGAATTGTCTCTACTAGATTAGAAAAAGAAAGATGCTCTGAAGTTTCTCGGCTTTCATTTTCTTTTTCTGTCTGTTTTTGTTGTTGAGTAGCTTTCACAAATCCAACTCTCTTGAAAGTAGAGGAATTAGACTGTCAGCTAGTCTTTGCTTTAATGGGTTGAGTTAGTGTCTTGTATCTGTAGCTTTCTTATTAGGAAATTCATCTTTCTGAAATACTCTGAGATTTTTGTGGGAGCAGTGTGTAGCAAAAGCAGCTGGACAAGGAGAACTATTTGGCATGGTAGTTTGTTTGCAGAAAAAGAAAAGCGTGCCCTACCTGGATAAAGAAGGTGGTGTAACAGTGAAACATTAGCTCCGGGATGAATGACCTCAGGTATTCTCCTAGCAGTTTCAGCTAAGCTCTGAAGCAATGATCTTGACAGAAGGCACTTATTAACACTGGACTATTTTAAAAACATCACCCTAGGCTGCCTGCTTTTGCCACTGTCCATCATTAAATGATAATGAGGGGGAAAAAGAATATAAACATTTTGCAGAACAAAAAAATATCATAAAGTCTGTCTTCACAAGGACGTTAGGGTGTCTTCTTCATTATAGATGTTAAATGCAGTAAGGACTGCAAAGGATTAGCAACCAAATGCATATAAAATAGCTTCATGTACATATTACACTACGGGGCAAGCACATGCAATAAGGAGATGCTGAAGCAGCTGAAGTTGCAAACCTCCTGTAACTTGAAACTGACTTTATTTAGCTAAACTTCTAAAATATGGCCTAACCTAAGCTTTTAGACACATAATTAAGTGAGTATGTGAGAATTTTTTCCCTTCTGAAAAGAGATAGGCAAATCCCTTCTGTTCAGCAGAAAAGTTGCCTGGTGTTAATACCCTTATGTTTTCCACTTAAACTGAGAATTCAGGATTCTAGCAGATTTATATGCTGGGTGCTGTCAAACACTTCATTCTCGCTGTCAACTACAAAAGACTGCAGAGCCATGCCAGCTATTCATAATACCTTTTTTTTTCTTCTCTTTCTGAGTGTGTTAGAGAAAGTTACTAAGGTGTCCAATTTCTGATAAGTCTTGACCTGCAGACACATCATCATCAGTAATGACTGCCACAGGACAAGGACAAAGAGAGGTGGAGAGAATTGCTTTCCTCTAGTGATGAACAAGGAATGTTACCAGAATCCAGTAAAAGTAATAAAGAATGTAATGGAGCTGTGAAATTAGGTATTCATAACAGTCAGAAAATCCATTTGTTAAGGTCACCAGTGGACTTTTTAAAATATAGAAATAGCTGATACATAACAGTGCTTTTGCTTATTCTGCCAGGCACTTTTCCTGAGCTCTTTTATGAGCTCTACGGTACCAAAACTGATGATGGCAGATTGCAAGGATTATTTCTGCACATAATAAAAGGTTTTTTTAGGTAACGATAGACAAGACATTGATACAAATCTTGTTACTTTGTGAGGGTTATGTCATCATTATGACATTCAACATTTCTGACACCTGAATGACTCAGAAGCAGTGGAAAACAGATGTTTCAGTGGCATTGCATGCTATGTCTGCCCCTGAAAACTTTAACTTGTTTACAAGGTTGTTTTTAGGATGGCATTATTGAATGCTATGTTGCTATGAACTGTCAATTGAACTGTCAGTCTATGGATATTAAATACCTTGGCTGGCAGAAATGCAAAATGCTTCAATCCTATATGGAGCATCACAAATTAAACACTATTCCAGAAACAGTAATGACATTTCCCTCTATCCTGTGGTAGGATGCTCAGGCAGAGCAGGAGATGCTCACAGCCCAGTTGCTCTCTCTACCCTGTGTAATTTCAAGACTATACCAGCACCTCCTAAAGGGAAGTCTTGTGTGGATTGCTTCCACTCTCTTTTGTTCACTGTGCAGAAACCTGCCAGCAGAAATAAATATGTCTTGAATTTTTAATGCTCTACTCTTGCACAAATAATATCCAGCTTTTTTTTATTTTAACCTTTATTTTTTTTTTCTTTTGCTGATGAGCAAGCACACATGGTTAAATTTCTTGTTTTCAGTGTGAATCACTCTCCTTTTGTGTTCTCCCAACAGATTTTTCTTACAGCATCAAGGAGATAAGAAGAAAGGAGGTAGAATGACACAGGTCACACTTATTCCCTGGTGCACTGCTACCTAGAAATTTTTTAAGCAATAAATATCAGGTATCTGTCCTTCTAAAAAACTATGGGAAAAATGATAATTTTCCATTTCAGTAGGGAAAAACTTTTCATCTTCTAGGAGTGCAGTCCTTTAGGGTTTAAAAAATTAATAGCTTGACCTTTAATAATGGCATCTTTTATTTAAGTGAATCCCCCAGTTTACCTTGTGCTCATTTTTGTAATAGTGCACTCAACATTGAGGTATCCTGTGTTAAATGAATATGGCAAACTCTCACTTTAGTAGAAATATTGTAAAGCAAATATCATTAAGGACCATTGGCTATGGAAAAGTGCTTATGGGAAGCACTTTGTAGAAGCTCAGTGTATTTTCCGCTTTATTTTTTCATGCTTTCGTGTGAATTCTTTCCACTGAACTCTTTGGCTGAAGCTGAAACGCTGGTATGGCACAGATAATCCCACTTAAATCATGCCTTGTAATTAAATATCAGCCTAGTCTATTTTAAATGTTCATTAAAATGGCTCCCAGGAGTTTCAAAAGTTAATATAATTGAAAGAATAGTTACATCAGTGCTGTCCTTTAAAGAAGACAATGTAAAGGAGATTTTAACAATGTTCCCCATAAATACTCCATGGATGTTCTCCCCACACTAAAACCTGTAAAATTATGCCCTTTTTGAAAACTGAGCTCACATGAGAATTAAATTATACACTTTGTCTGCTTAAACTGTCCCTGACTGTTCTCTTGTCTTTGCAGTTAGTTATCTCAGAATTTGTTCAGTAACAAGTTCCTGTGTGGAATTTGGTCTTTACATTAGTGTCAGCTTTGTCTCCATGGACAGTCACATCTCCTTCTTTTACTTTATTGTCTCTTTTGATTTTTCTCCCATTATTGGCTTAGAGCTCAGACCTACTCATTGGACAAGCAACCTAAAATATCTCTTAATTCTGTTTTAATATTTACTGCAAAGTTAATTTCAGTACCTTAGTTTTACAAATTTACAAATATACAAAAAGCGCATCATAAAATCTCATGTATGTAACTGATTCACGTAGGAAAAGCTCCAAATACTCTTCTACACAAAAAAATCTTTTATAGAATCATAGAATAGTTTGAATTGGAAGGGACCTTCAAAGTTCATTTGGTCCAACCCCCTGCAATGGGCAGGGACATCTTCAGTAGATAAAGTTGCCAAGAGCCACATTCAGCCTGGCCCTGAGTGTATCCAGGCATGGTGCACCCACTACCTGTTTGGACAACCTGTGACAGCATTTCATCACTCTTATTGTAAAGATTTCTTTATGGTGCCTTTGGAACTATTTGGAAGTGTTTTGTCAGGGTGCAGATTAGCTTAATGGAGCTGGGGGTCACTGACACATCTGAGTCTGGTATTAATGTGCTTCAGTGGAGTGAACTGATGATAAAAGAAATAATGGCTGAAATCAGTATATTTTGTTCCAACAATAATTCTAAAGGGCTCCATCATGCTTTTAAAGAAAGCATACAAAGAAGAATGAAAAGTACTTTTCAGCAGTTTATGCAGATTAATTCAATGTTTGAGTGCCACCCTTAATTCTTGCTTAAGCAAGAATTCTTGCTTAAGCAAAAATTAATTCAATATTTATTCTTAATTAATATTAAACAATTAATTAAATATTAATATTTAAGCAGAAGTACAATGGGGAGCAAGGACAGTCTATGTGTTTGCCCAACAATGACTCAAGCATTTATTTTTTTGTAAGGATAGCAACAGTAACTAATATACTTACAGAGTGGTAAAAAAAAAAAATAAAAAAAATCACCATTATCTTCTTTTAAATTAAATCTATAAACTGTGGTTTCTCCACTCAGAAAATATAGATGCAGTGTCCTCACTTTATGCTTAAACTCAGGTCTAGTCTGAGTGTTTTGGTGTGCCTAAAGAACTTGTTAATGAGAACTGAATCCTGCCACCATGTTACTGCAGAACAGAGACCTCTCCCACACCATATGGTTTTTTTGACACCTTCTGGCAGGATAAAGATGGTTTGTCTTGGTGAAACCTCCATGTCACTGCCGTGGGACACGCTATGAGCAGCCTTTTCCCCAGCATTTGGAAAGAGGAAGGTTTCAATGAAGTATTTCCCTCCTTTTTTGAGTAGCCAGTCCTCATTTTCCCTCACACTATCATTTCAAATGCCTGACACAAATGAATCCCTCAGAAGGGATTCGGAAAGCCCTGGAAGCTGGGGTATGATCTGCAACAGCCTGTGAATTAAGCTATGTAAAAAGCTTAAAAGTTACCAAGACATGGTGATAGATGTTAATTTTCAATTTAATAAGTGTGCTTTGCTTACATTAACAGCCTTGACAAGTGCTCCAAAACACTAGCTTGTTGCTTCCTTCATGACACTCCTAGCCAAGTTGCCTTGCCCTGCAGAACAGCTGCTGAGATCAGTGGTGGTCAAATACAGTCCTGCAGCAGAAAATTAGCTTGGACAAGCTTATGGGATATGGTTCTATTTTGCAATAGTCATTCCCTTCCTTATGGTTCTGAGGAAACCATAGCCTTCCAGCACTATCAGGTCTGTTAAATAGCCTAAATCAGTAGCAACATTTTGAGTATGGAAGAAGGGGAAAAGCCTTAGGTCTAATCCTCCCTTACCTTCTGAGCAGAAATACTATCAATAGTAATGGGCTTAGGAATTGCCTAGCAGCTTTTGATCCAGCAAGCTGGCAAATCTTAGGGGTCCATTTGGAAAAAGGCACCTGTCAAGCAGAGTGGAGTATTTGCCTTTCTGAGAAAGAGTTTGGAAAGGTCACATAAAAGCTACAATCACCCCCTTGCCCCCATTTATTTTAAAAATGTTTGATCTTGCTGTGTATGAGGCCTGAAAATCATAAACAAGAATGATCTTAGAATCTTACTTTTCCTGACAGTAAGCCTTGGGACTTAGGTGGATTGAACTGACAGAGAAGTTTATTCAGAACAGCTCAGTATGAAATTCAGCTATTGAAATAATAATTTGATTTCACAGAGGGACATAGAAGATCTTTTAAAATGTGTGCTCAGGCCCACAGGTAGCAATATGTCAAAGTACACTCAGGACAGCTTCTAAACAACCCCTTCAGGTCTAAATTAAGCCATTATGTTGTGAATTGGAGGTACTATTATCATCCCTTGTCTTATGGTAAGGAGCCTTCAGACCTGCTCCCTAGTGACAAAATTAACTTCAGAAAAATCTGAGAATCCTGGAAGAACTTCAGAGTGGGAGCACTGAGTGGAGGCAGAGCCACAGAGATACAAAAGTAAGAACAAGCACTGTACTTTGATTAAACTTTTCTTCCCCTGCAGTGTGGAGGGCATCTTGTGAAAAGAACATCTCTGTAGGTGGGAGTCTTTTTTTGTCCCTCAAGCTTTCACACTCTGTATTTAAAAATACCAGCTTTTACTTTAGGCAAAAGGAGAAGCATTTGTGTTATTAAAGAAGATGAGTAAAGACTGTTGCTAGCAGAACAGATTTGAGATGCATCACAGCAGCGCAGCATCTGTGTTAAGTATAATATTTAATGTGCTGGCTGTGTTAGTGGAGCTGCCTTTTGTAGTGAGCCCTTGCTTTAAATCTCAGAGATCCCAGGGTGGCTTGAGCTGCAACATCTTTCATAATTAATTGCATGTGTAATGCAGTCCATTTGGGAATTCTGTGATTACTTGCCTGTATGTTACCCGAAGACATTACAATATCAATAGCACTACTAATTTTAATTAAAACTTTGAAATGTCTGCAGGTTGAAATATTCGTTATTATCATTTGATTATGCTTTTTTTTTTGTAATCTTCTTCACTCTCTCTTCATTACTGATTATCAAGACTATGCAAAAGTATGGCACTTTAAAGCATGTACCTCCTCTATAAGGGCAACAATCTTCAGAAATGTATTTTAATTTTGTTTTTATTAAGAAGCAAAATAATCTATCCATCCTTGAAGTACTAAGAGCCTCTACAATACAAGCCCACCATCTGCTATGCACTCAATCCTGCAGTGCAATTGACCTCCAAAATGCTGACTGAAATTAAAATCTCATGCAGTAGTTTGTCCATTTATCTTTTATGTCTATATTTTTTCTTGCAGATCCACGTGATAGAGGTGAGATTGAAAAGCTCATATATCCCAAGCAGACTCAGTCCATGTCACAGCTTGCAGTCGTAGTCCAAGAAAGATGTGGGAGTGTTAGATCAAAGGAATTACACCTTAGTATGCACCAGCGGGCTTCAACCTGCACCACTTCTAAGAAAACTGAAAAATTTGGTAAAATAACCAAATATCTATATTGACATTGTTAATAAACGGTAAAGCAATAGAAAATGGCTAGGTGAGGAATTTCTTAAATCACTCCATTCCTTTGCCAAAAAGGTAAAGAGGGAATACATTCAGGATGCGCCTTGTGCATGTGAGATTCAGTCACTCAAACCTGTTTCTGATAATGAATGACAAAAAAGCTGTCTCCAACTCTGTGGATGAAAGGGTTGAAAATCTTTAAGTAGACATCTCATTGCTCCACCAGTTGAACCATTGTAATTGGCTCGACTCTATACTTTTTCCAAGAAGAAAGTTGATTCAGATAGGTTGCAGTGACAGAACAATTGCTAATTCAATTTCATATAGTTTTCATTTGAAATGTTTTAATCCAGCATGACGTAAACAGCAAACTCACAGGCTGTCACTGAAAGTCTATAAAAATGGAGTTTTGTAATCTGAAATTCCACCTTCTAAGTCTCAAAAAAAGTGTTTTTGACTTCAACCCAGTACCTTTGCTTCATTTTTTTTTTCAGTGTCTCAAAGTCTCATTTTCCAAAACCTCTCAAATCCCTTCCCTCAATTTTCTTTTGTCCTTTAAAAATCCTTCTCTTACGCTGCATCTGTTGGAATGAATAAAGGAGTTTCAGTGAGCTCTGTCCAAGTATCAGATTTTTTTTAAAAAAAAAAAACTAACCACTCATTCAAATAGAGTCACAAGAAATTTCAAAAGAATCTTGTAGCCTATGACCAGCTGGAATACAGCACATACAGGACATTGTATAACAGATCCTAGGCATCTAGAAAGCCACATGAAAATTAAGCTTCAACATTAATGGAGCAAGAATAAGGTTGTGAATAACTGCTGCCAATTAATAGTAGCTCCTTTGGAAGTAAGAATGACCTCAAGAATGGAACTAAAATGTGCTGATGCTCACAGACCATAGAGGCTAAGAATCAGCTTGCCAGCACTACAGCGAATTTTGTAGCAGATGATGATTTTTTATACTGTATAAAAATAACCACCACCGTTTCTTTGTCTCGTTGGTAATTTTATTGCTTTAATTGTGATCAGCTTGATAGTAGTAATTTCCTTAGTGACCTATGCAACAAAATATAAGGAAGACAATTTTGCAGACTATTAAAAAGATAATTTAGAAAGAGTTGTCCACTGTAATAGCTAGGATATATAATATCCGTAGACCCAGCAACTATCAGGCCTTAAGAGATGATATGCAATCATCTGCAGGGCATCACACTGCACTAGGACTTCTGTGAATGGAGGAATTTCCCTTTCAGTTAGTGTGGATGTGCTCAGCCTGGTGATACTACCCTCATTTGCGGGCAGTTTGAGATAGGCTGTAAACTGTATGGATTATTCCAGAAAGCCAGGAACTTTTCTGATTTGTTTCAGTGCTCAGAGAGAGGCTTTGTGACATAAGTAGCAGCCCAGTTAAAATCTAGGATGGTTGAGCCACTGGTAACCAGGCAGGCAGCTCACACTCATGGCAGATCCATACTTAAAATTGAGACAAAGGCACAGTTGCAAATCTGAAGACAATATGGTTACCTATGAAGACATACTGGTTATGTATGTGTTTCTGAGTATAGCTCAGAAATTTTGTCATAACATATTGATAGCTTAAATTTCCAGCTGTTGCATCTTGTTGTATCATTGCCAGCTAGATGGAAGAACCAGCTATTGCCAAATTTCTTTTAGGCACTTACATCTTTCAAATTGCCAAGTAATTTCCATTTTCTTAAGCTAAAGGAATGAATTCCAGGTTGTGTGATCATTTCCACATTAGGGGACTATGAAGTGGCAGGTGACAAAGGAGATGTAGAGGACTACAGACTAAACTCCTACATAGTAGGCATATAAAAACAGGATAAACAACAGACTTACTTAAGTAAATAGAATTCAGAAATGCAGTCTTTCTTGTATAGTTCTATGAATATAACACATGGCAAAGAATTAGCAAGGCTTTCATATTGGGAAGTCATGCCTCACAGATAACCTAGAGCTCTTTGAAGGAGGCAGTGATAGATGAATACAATTACTAAGCTGGTCTACTTGGATTTCCAAATGGCTTTTGACATGATCCATCATCAAAAAGGTTTAAGAAAACTAAGCTGTCTTGAGATAAAAGATAAATTCCTCCTGTGGTTTAATAAAAGCAAATATGATAGGAAATGCAGAGATAGGAAAATGTGATTATGTGATTCCGTGAAAGGAAACAAAAGGTAGAGATAGGAAGAGGCATTACAATGGATGCTGCTGTTCAGGAAGTTTCAATATAGCTCTTCAATATATTCATAAGTGACATTGAAAAGAAAATAGATACAGGGTGACAAAATATGCTGCTGCTGAGATATTATTGAAGGTATTCAGCTCTCAAACTGCCTACAAAGAGTTACAGGAGGATTTCATGATACTGAATGACTGGACAGTAAAATGGCAGATTAAATTCAAGGTCAATATATGCAAAGAGATGCAAATGGAGAAACACATCCTTAAGTTGTACATACAGAATGATGGGTCCTAAAATAGCTATTGTCTCTCAGGAGAGTGATGTTGAAATTGTTGTGGCTGGTGCTATTAAAACATCAGTTAAATGCTCAACAGTGGTCAGAGGAGCAAAAAGTCTGATAAGAATGGTTAGGAAATGAAATGAGAACAAAATATAAGATAACACTGTGCCGCTTTATAAACTTGGGGTGTACCACATTTTCAACAGTATGTATAACTCTTATTTCTGTTTCTTGAAAAAGGAAAAAGGAAACAAAAATATCAAGGGAATGTAATCATAGAGGTGGAATGGCTTCTTTCCAGGAAAAACTTAAAACAGCTTGGAAAGGAGATAACTCAGGCTGATATATATATATATAAAATAAATATAAAATAGTAAAAATATATAAAATAAATATAAAATTATAAATTTGATGGAGAAGATGTGTGGACAAAGTTTATTCCTTTGTCTTCATAGCACATTATATGAAGGGCATGAAATAAAAATAGTGGGGGGAAGCTGTGGTGATCTCATGTAGAACTGGGATCAAAATCTGCTAACAGTGTAAGCTATTAAGCACCATGATATATCTCATGAATTCCATCAGCTGCAAGTTGTAGGGGTGAGACAGAGGCAGAGATACCACACAGGCCTTGCCTGGCTTTTCAATATTTCCTTAACCATCTGCCAGTTGCAGCTGTCCCTGAGGGAATATTAAGAAAGGTGTACTTTCCTTCTTACCTGCTACAGCTGTTTTGTTCCCAAACTTTTATTATTTATCTTCTGATAATGCTGAGAAGTCAGTTCTTACTAGGCACTATGCATTCAGACTGAGCACCTCTCCTTGACACTGAGTGCTTACTTTAAAAGACCTTGTTACTGTTTTACAGGTAATGAAGTTTGCCTCAGCAAGATTATATACCTTGTCCAAGGCCACACAGAGAGCCTGTTGCAATGTGTGGTTGGTAAGATCACACTTGTGCTCCAAATGTGCTTAGGAAATATGTTAGATTTTAGTCATGAGTGTTTTTAATTATCTGGGCCTTGCCTGGGTTCATTATTCTAAGTCATTTAGGATCATGGTCCTATTTATTATACTGTAACTTTCTGTATCCAGTGATTTAATTATAGAATATTACTTCATTAAAAACAACAAAACTAATCAAAATAAAGGATTATTTAATACCCATAACTGAATCCTTAATCTTTTAATCCAATTAAACATTGATTATTAATTAAGTGAAATGGAAAACACTGTCACCTCAACAGAGGAAAAGGCAGAGAAGAATGAAATAAGGCTTTACATAGGCTGAATGAAGGTGGGGATATTGGAAAACTCATGGTTGTCCATTAGCGGGGATAATGTCCCTGCTGCTGCTGGGACAGGCACATGTAAGTGTCTAAAATGGATGTGACAGACATGGCAATTCTTTCCAGGTTCTGCTCTGGTACAATCTAGTCCCAAACTGAAAAGTTGGATTAGTTATTTCCCAGGTGTTTCATCTGTGTAATGTGTTTGATGGTACTTCATTTCTAAAATTATTTCATGAATATCAGTGTTTTAAATCAGTAAGCAGGTTTTGCTGTTCAAAGCGTATCTTCAGTCTCTTTTATGTTTCTTTTCTTTTTTTTCAGTCAAGTTAGCACAGCATGTTTGGGATCCTATAATATCCTACAGTTTCCAACATAAACAAACTGTTTGCTTTTTCACCTTTACTTATATTTTCTACAGTTCCTAAGGTTTTTTCTGGGATGGTATTATATTCTTGAAATTTCTTGAAACTATTCCAGTTAGCAGGAACAACATGAAACTTTTTTTCCTTCCTTTTTCTCCTTTCTACCCTATTTCCTTGAATACGCCATTGTCACAATCAGTCTTGCTTGCATTTTTTTTCCTTTCTTTACTGCCTTTTCACTTTTCTGTAGCACAACCAGAAATCAAAGCAAAAACTCTTATATTTTTACCTTTGTCCTGGTACTATAGGAGTGGAGTGTTCAAGCCCTCCATGCTGCCAGTGTCTTTTTTCTTTCCTCTCATCTTTATTGCCTTTGAGCAATGCAGGAACTGCTGCACAGTACCTTTACCCCATGAACAAAACAGGTCAGGAGAACTTGACTGAAGGGAAAAGATAGCAATGTCTACTGTTTTGTGAAATAATCAATGTCTGTGATATGACTCCATATATAGTTCCTGTGAAATTAATGTTGCAGATCAACAGTGTGTTGAAAACCACTTGAGGGAGGTATTGAAGTCAAATGGTTCTCACACACAGTAGTGTCCATGTTATCTTTGATCGATCATCAATAGAAGGCCCATCTGCTACTCTAATGGAAGCAAGCAGAATAACAAAGTAAATTGAATAGCTACAAGCTTGAAGAGAAAAATATTCCGAATATTTTGTCTGAGTGTGGTTGCTTCTGCTTGCTTTTCTGTCTAAAGGTGGTTTAGCTTTTGCTGCTAGACCTTGCTGCTGTTGACAAAACTGTTTCAAATATGTGTAAGAGGTCACACTGTGAGAGGTGCCTTTCTTGCACTGACTAACTCCAATGAAGAATGGACTTAAGTCTTGGTCCTGGTTCGAGATCCAACAGGATTGCCAAGCACTATTGTCATGTTCAGAAAAGTGCTACCACATTCTGAATTGGCTGTAACCTAGAGCTGCGTTTTCATTTCTAGCTATGATGTTTTACAGTAACGAAGTTGAAAAGTCAGCAACCAGCTACTAATAAGACAATACATATGCCTAAGGATACAGTAGTTAACAGATGGCATTTTACCCGCCCATGACTAGTTACGGAAAACTGAGAGAAATGTGTATTAAAATGTGCTAAGAAATATGGGAAAGCAGCCAAAGACAGAATCAAAAATGTTCACAAAAGAGCTAGAATACTGGTTGTAATAAAACTCATATTCAGTCAATGGACAACAAGAAGCTGTGACAAATCCTGGGTTCCAGAGGTGACTGCTGCTCTCCAAAACTGTCTCACATCCTTTTTTACTCCCACACAATAGTCTTGGTCAGTCAGTGCAGCTAAATGGTGGTTTGAGTTTATGACACTGAATGGACATGATGGGTGAAATGCTGCCCCACTTCTACGTAATGAGAGCTTTTCCATTGCCTTTGGTGTAGCCATGATTTTATTTGAAGCATTAGACTTTAAGCATATGAACCTCTTTTCACTTTGAATCGTTGTTAATAATAACTAAACCAATGTGAAATCAACATTTGATGCACGAATTCTGAACTACATACCTTTGAAATTAAATAAAATATTTCATATTTCTTTGATTGCTTTAATATGATGTTATATAGTGAATTATTTTATTAAACTGCTATGATTTGAATAAGTTACTTTTAATATACATACATATAAACATGATGTTATTTTCCTGGCATATATAATATTTTTACATGCAATTTTTTTCCATTCTTGTGTTTTATTTGTATGGATTCTTAAAACATTGATGTGATTGTTTCTCAAGTCTAAAGAGGCCAGCTAGTGTACCTTCATATTGAACCAAATTAGAAATAAACTAAACCCTCTGCTGCTTGTAGTTATCATCACTTCCTGCTATATTGTAGTGTCAACATGAAACTGATTTATTACTGCAAGAAAATATAAGCAGCCTATTCAGAAAAAAGGAGACACCCTTCTTGCCTTTGTGCAACTTTGTGCAAATACAATCGGTGCGCAGTGTAAATTGAGTTTTCTGCTCTGCAGAGAGGTGAGTGAAATGACAAACCTTTGAAGGCCTCTGTGGAAAACCAACTGAGGCATGAAGAGCACGAACATTATTTTCTTAGTTAATTTTGAATGACTTGTGGCAAATTATTTTCTCATTACGAATACTATGGATGTTGTAGTGATACCACTGCTGGAGCTGTGTTTCACTAAAACCATCTAGGCACAGTTCTTGGTCATTTATTCAGAGAAGAAATAAAAGGATAAAGGAGAGCTTTCCAGAGAAATACAATTACCTCCCAAAGAGAAAAAAATCAGGCTGTGAAAAGATAAAAATCTAAACACTTTCTGATGCTGTCTTCTTGTGTCATATCAAGTAAAACAATACCAGGATGTAGTGGCTGGTGACAATAGAGGAAAGGTAAGTGTGTCGTCCTTGAAGGTAGCCTTTATGAGTGAGATCTAGATGTAAACATGTTAGTGCCTCTTCTTCAAATTGCTCCAAAAAGTCAAAATTATGAAACATTTCCAAAAAAAATCACATTCACTATCTCTTACTTAATTTCAGTACCTAAGTTTTAAGTTTGTTGTGAAAAAGTTAATACCTGAGTTGAAAATGTTAGCGCATTGGTCTTTATTTCTGTGAATAAGTTATATATTTAACAGCATTCACAAAATAACTTTCATGTAGTAAATTGTTTGCGGCAGTCCACTCTAATTCTGAGTCTGATTGTGCTGGTTTTGCTCCTTGATGTATGAAAAAATAACAGGTGATAACACAACTCCCCTATCCCCAAAAGACATACAAACATCCTATCTTCATATATATGTCAATATGAGGTTATATATATTCTGAGTCCACTATATAAATTAGGCAGGAAGTACTAGGTCATGAACAATATGTATACACCAGTCTGAATTTGACAGATTTAGTCAAAACTGATGTGATGATTTTCAACCCATTATAACACACTGCAGTGCAGTGGGGTTGCAATTTCTTTTATTGTGTTCCTGGTCCTTTTGCGGATATTTTGAAATGTCACTGAAGTGTCTGTTTAGAGATTGTATCTGGACTACATACACGAGATGAGAAAGAAAATAAGACATTCACAACCTATCACATTTTATGAACTGAAAACCAGAAAAGGAGTCCTGAGGAATAGCTAGGAAACATATTACACTTTGCTCAAGGCCAAATGCAAAAATAGCAAAAGGACTGATGGAAAGAAAAGCAAGGTTTCAAAAAATGATATTTTCTTGTCCATGGGTCCTGGATTGTGCAAATGTTTCAAATGTATGCTTAAGTTGTTGAGTGTAAACCCCAAAATTTGTCCAAAGAACTACCGAAATTTTGTTCTCAAAGCCAGTCATCTGAAAGAGAGGGTGCCCTTAAGCTTGGATGTTGACACAAGTGTCAGTGCTCAGGAACACATAGCAGTTCAGGCAGGGCAATTGAAGTATTCCCTGAAGTATCCTGTAGGAAATGCCGAAGTGCTCTTCTGATCAGGAAGTTCAGTGCCTGCTGGAAGCTGCACTAACTCAAAAAGTGGTGGAGATTCACAGAAACTTTTAGACTAGGTAGTGTTTGCCAGAACCTCCTAGTGACAGTGGTACTGCTGAAGGGGCTCCCACTTTGTTCCTACACCTCAAGCTTTTAGATACTTTTAATGTTGCTTTGAATTTTATTTTTTGCATTTGCTAAATCAAAAATTCTGCTGTTCAGGCTCAAAAGAAATATTCATCAAGAGCAATAAACTGGTATTGGGGAAAGAATTTGAAAGCCAAACAAAAATATTAATCTGGACTGTTTTCACTCCCTGATTTTTTGGTTCTCATGTTATTACTCTCCAGCAAAATCAGAGCAGAGGCATTTTTTATAGCTGGATGACTTTGAAAGTTCATTATTTTTTGGGTGAAAAGGAAATTCCTAGAAAATGTGTCAGGTGAGATACTTGACCTGTCCTTTATAATGACCTGTGGAGGAAACGGCCTGTTGCTGGGCACTGGGAAGTAACAGCGCCTCTCAGAGGTCTGTCCTGCAGACTTTCTTTTTTTTGAAACAGTGATCAGGAGGCTTCATCTTTTGGTCCATCTTCTGGTTGAGGAATTGCTGATGTCCTTTCCTGATCTCCTGTTCTGGGGTCTCACCTGTAGTAGTTGGATTGCCTGTGTGGATGTGGGGTGCCTGGCTGGGAGGAAAAATGGAGCAGATGGGTAGTGGGGATGGTTCTGGGAACACAACCAGGTGCACACTGCTGGAAGGAGGAGGCTTCCTTGACGGACCCATGCTGGGGCTGGGTTACCCTGAAGGACTGGGGCTGCAGGGCAACTAAATGGGGGCAGGGCACACCTGAGATTCTGTGTCCCAATGGGAACCCATGCTGGAGCAGAAGAGCAGTGAGAAGCCAGGACAGAGGGGAGAAAGGGAAAAGAGGTAGAAGGAGCAGCAGGAAACCTTCATGCAGGGACAGCACTATCCTGGACTACCTGCTGTCCTTCCATAGCAGGAAAGCCAGCAAGATGTGCTATGAGAGCAAGAGAAGTCAGGAGGAGAGGCACTGGCCTGAAATCGAGCGTGGGGAGCAGGGATGAGAGGTGTTTCCGTCAGTGTTTGTTTAATTGTTTATCTTCCTGTTTTTCTGAATACTTGAATCAGTAATTAAAATTTGATGTTAACTGGCAATAAATTAATTAAATGCAATTCCCCAAGCTGAAACTGTGTTGCCCATGGCAGGTCATTATGCTGAAACATTTGCTTCTGATGGTGTTTCTGAGGAGGAATTTCAGTGATGAAGGTAGCTGGGTTAGAAATGACCATGAAATGATGGAGCTTTCTCAGATGTTAATCTCACTGACCTCAGGATATGGATAGCTGTGTTCCTTTTTCTCCTTCCTGCTTTTCTGTGCTCTTCTTCCTCCCCATTCCCCATTCCTGTTCCCTCCCCTTTAGGGAACGTAGCATACCCCTATAAGAAAGCAACTTTGGCAACACGGCACAGAGCAGACATGCAATTAGTAGAAAACATCCTCAGAAATGATATGGTGGAAATTCTCAAGGTGTTGGAGAAAGATGTCTTTGAAACTATTACAGTACATGAGGTAACCTTTGAGGATGGCTGTATGTTGCCCGTGTTGTATAAAGAGTTTTACATCTTGCACTTAAACTACATTATTAAAATGAATGTAAAATAATTTTAACAATGCCTTGTCCTTTTCTGCACTGAGTACACTTCACAGGGAAAAAAGGATGCACTTATTATCTGTCCGATGAATAAGTGCAAAAATAAATCTTTACTATGAGGCTTGCTTATATAGGTCTGTTTCAGATTTTAAACCATTATACCTTGTTTCTAAACTACACTATTCCCCAATGGAAACAAAAATTTTCACAAGATGGCATTTCATACTACATGTTTGAATTTATATAAAGGAAGGCATATAGCATTCAACATATATCAGTAAAAGCCTTTTATTTATATTTCCTAAAACTAGGTCACATAAAGCATTAATTTTAGGATGAGGATATACATGTGCCTGCTTACACTGGCATCTTTGTCTCTGAATGAGAATATATAGCTGTGTTAAAGAGATATTTGTCAAGCAAAATAATGTCATATTGTTTTTCTCAGAGTTAAAGGTAATAATTTCTCAGGCTTTATATGAAGCTACCAGTAATGTACAGCTTCTTTGATATTGCTATTCACCCTGTAAGCACCCCTGTAAGTTTCCCCTCAGTGTGTTACTATCTTGGTGGCGGTTGATCACGCTGAGAAAAAGAGAATTAATGTGGGAAGTGGCCTCCTATGTCTCAGAGTTTAGGACTGTGTTACTGCATATAATCATGCTATAGAACATCTTTGCTTTTTTGTCATCTCATCATTCCCTATGCTAAAACTCTAGTTTTTCTTCAAGAAAGTATTCTGTGCTTTCACTTTACTGAATAATAGAGCCTTCTTGTCTTCATGGAGCTATCGAATAAATGTTAATGCTTGGCTTATACTCATTAATTCATGCACCTACACAGACCTTTAAATTAAAGAGCTCCACTTCATGTATTTTATCACAAATTATGTTGTACTTACAAAGCACAAAACAAATCCACTTCCAAACTTTATAAGCTTGCCTAAACCCCACATTTTTTGTTCTCATCTAATAAAATAGGTTTTTGATTCCCCCAAGTAACTTTGCAGCCCTTACATTAGTCCTTTGTAACCTGTGCTCAATTTCTTTGAACACTGATGTTTAAAGCATTTTAAGTGAAGTCAAGGCAGTGCCTTGTACAGATGCCTAATGCTTTCCTGTTACTGAAATATTTCACCTAAACATCATAAGAGGATCACATTTGCCCTATTTTCTTGCCTGCACTACAGAAGTAGTAATTTTGTGCCTGATTAAATCAGCAAATACAAATGTTACTAAAATCACAAGATTGAGGAAGTAATAGTTTTTTAAGTGGTTAGATTTAATAAAGAGTTACTGTGGCTGTTTTCTTTTTGGTGCTAGGTACAGATGGTGTTAGGTGCAGGCGACGCTTAGTAGCAAAGATTACACTGATTATAACTGACTGGCTGATATATGTGAGAAAGTCTGGAATCTGGAACTTTGCTCTTTGGGCCAACTGAATATTGCCTTTCTTAAAAGCATAGGTTAACTAATGAGCAAAGGATAGATCAAGAAGGTGTGAGAGAGGGAATTCATGGCTTTACATACACTACAGGCTCAAGAAGAGACCCTCTCTCTGAGAAATTCAAACTCAATCACTTTCCTTAATAGACCCTTCACACTTGAAATAATTTATTTCCAGTTTGTTCCTAGTTGTGTTTTGGCTTCCACTCTTGCACTGTGGGGTGGAGCCAGGTTTGTTCCTGAAGATTGTTAGCTTTTGCTGAAACCTCTGTTCTGGGACTCTGCACAGGGGAATGTGACAGTGAGATATGACAGGTATGAATAGATAATGCAGTGAGGAAGGACAACCTTTAAATTTGGACTGAACCGAATAAATGAGACGGAATGATGTTAAAACTCTGTGACCTATTTTTCTCTTGCATTTCACCAAGCTACAGCATAGTCTAGGAGTCTTCTTTAAGATTTAATAAGCCCTTACCTTCTCCTAGTTGAACTCTGAGAGGAAGGAAGCATCCCAGGGAATAAATGTCAGGAGCCAAGCTTAACTAGACTGTGTGAATGATGATCTTTTCCTAACAGGACTGATTTTAAAGCTCTATTGGGCTAAAGGTTTATTTACACTGGTACAGAAAGTCCAGGTGAGTTAATTTTACCCCAGAGAAGGCATTAATCTCACAGGGATGGGTGTGGGGGCTGCCCTGTAGATAGGGCTGGTTATCTGTAGATACAGATAGCCTGGAGAATATTTGCATAGGAGAGGTGGAGCATGGGTGTGCTGTTGCAGAGGTAGCTTCACATTTGAAGACACTCAGGATGGGCTTCTTGCCATCAAATAAATGTCTGATAGTACAGACTGCTGCAGAGGTAGCAAGCAGTGAACACAATAAACAGAACACAAAAAACACAGGGTGTTTTTAAAAAGACATTTATCACAGGTTAATCATGGGATTATTGGAGAGGGATTGTGAGAGGCAGCATCTTGAAGATGTTCTGGAAATTATGTATGACAAGTACCTCGCACATAACATATGACATGCTGAAGCAGAGACTCCAGAAAAAAAAGCATAGGCTTTTCCTTGTGTCCATGAAAGGTCCGAACTTTCTGGCTTTCTTATTCTGTTTAGGAAAGGCCTGAACACATACCAATAGGTCAGCAACCGAACCTGGAAGGATCTGACCCAAGGCTCCTTTGTAGTGCTCAACAGTTCACATCCAGCATTTTTGTTTGATCTCAGATGTAAAATCACAGAACGCAGAGGGAATGAGACTTCCCAGCTTCTGGCTGAAAGTGGCTTCTCTTAAATGCTCAAAGTTTATATTTTTTGCTGGTTTAATTTTTGTGATATGAGCTCCTGATGACATCACAGCTGAGCACTCTCCTGTTGATAGGTATAGGCTTTCCTTTTCCCTTGTAGCAGTGGAGACTATGGCAAGGCCTGAGCCGGTAAGAACCAGCTCAGGGACCTGAAGGGAACTAAGGCAGGAGGCAGCCATTTTTCTGAGCTGCTGTATATTTTAGCTTCAACAAAGAGCCCTTCCATTGCAAATGGACATTAATTTTTTTTTTATGAAGGAAGGTATCATCATAGCTTGGGAGGATGTGTGTGATCAAGGATATGTGTTCAGCTTAGTGAGGGAACTACAGGCTGCAAATACAAAGTGTGTGATTAGAGGTGGGCAGATTATTACTGTCAGTATGTTTTGTCAGTGGAAGTTCACATTTTGTTTGCCTCAGGTAAGAAATATAAAAGTTATGGACTTTTTATTTGTTTGTTTTTTTCTGTTATTCTTTTTTGCATTTTATTTACGTCTGAATTTACCTGTCCTGTCAGAAATAAAATATGCAAGCCAACAATATAAAAGCTTGAGATAACTTTTCCAAAGTTCTAGAAAGACTCAGGAGTAGTTTGATTTGGATTCAAAATGGTGATTCTTCTGAAAAAACAGTGCTGTCCTGGACTGAGACCTTAGTCACAGTCAGTCCTGTGACAGTACGCAAAACTTCCTTTTAGTTTTTTTTTTCTGGGTTACAATATATGATTTAAACAAGCTCTTGAGGCCTGTCAGAAGGATGCTCGTTATTAAACTCTACAAATGTAGAATCATAGAATCGTTAGGGTTGGAAAGGACCTTAAGATCATCTAGTTCTAACCCCCCTGCCGTGGGCAGGGACACCTTACACTAAATTATATCACCTAAGGCCTCGTCCAACCTGGTCTTGAACACTGCCAGGGATGGAGCATTCACAGCCTTCCCGGGCAACCTATTCCAGTGCCTCACCACCCTAACAGGAAAGAATTTCCTTCTTATATCCAATCTAAACTTCCCCTGTTTAAGTTTGAACCCGTTACCCCTTGTCCTGTCACTACAGTCTCTAATGAAGAGTCACTCCCCAGCATCCCTATAGGCCCCCTTCAGATACTGGAAGGCTGCTATGAGGTCTCCATGCAGCCTTCTCTTCTCCAGGCTGAACAGCTCCAACTTCTTCAGCCTGTCTTCATACGGGAGGTGCTCCAGTCCCCTGATCATCCTCATGGCCCTTCTCTGGACTTGTTCCAACAGTTCCATGTCCTTTTTATGTTGACAACACCAGAACTGCACACAATACTCCAGGTGAAGTCTCCCAAAAGCAGAGTAGAGGGGCAGGACCAACTCCTTCGACCTGCTGGTCACGCTCCTTTTGATGCAGCCCAGGATACAGCTGGCCTTCTGGGCTGCGAGCGCACACTGAAGCCAGCTCATGTTCATTTTCTCATCAACCAACATGCCCAAGTCCTTGTCCACAGGGCTGCTCTGAATCTCTTCTCTGCCCAACCTGTAGCTGTGCCTGGGATTGCTCCGACCCAGCTGTAAGACCTTGCACTTGTCATGTTTAAACTTCACAAGGTTGGCATCAGCCCACCTCACAAGCATGTCAAGGTCCCTCTGGATGGCATTCCTTCCCTCCATGGTATCAACCGAACCACACAGCTTGGTGTCATCGGCAAACTTGCTGAGGGCACACTCAATCCCACTGTCCATGTCACCAACAAAGATGTTAAACAAGACCGGTCCCAACACTGATCCCTGAGGGACGCCACTCGTTACTGGTCTCCAGCTGGACATTGAGCCATTGACCACAACTCTCTGTGTGTGGCCATCCAGCCAGGTCTTTATCCACCAAGTGGATATCCACCTATCAAATTGATGTCACTCCAATTTACAGAGAAGGATGTTGTGTGGGACAGTGTCGAATGCTTTACACAAGTCCAGGTAGATGACATCAACTGCTCTACCCCTGTCCATCAGGTCCATAGCCCCATCATAGAAGGCCACCAAATTGGTCAGGCAGGACTTCCCCTTAGCGAAGCCATGCTGGCTGTCACCAAGCACCTTGTTGGTTTTCATGTGCCTTAGCATACCTTCCAGGAGAATCTGCTCCAAGATTTTGCCAGGCACAGAGGTGAGACTGACTGGTCTGTAATTCCCCGGGTCATCCATTTTCCCTTTCTTGAAAATGGGGGTTATGTTTCCCTTTTTCCAGTCGATGGGAACTTCACCTGACTGCCATAATTTCTCAAATATGATGGCCAGCGGCTTCGCAATTTCATTCGCCAGCTTCTTCAGGACCCGCGGATGGATCTCATCAGGACCCATGGACTTGTGAACGTTCAGATTTTTACGACGGTCTCAAACCAGATCCTCTCCTACAGTGGGCGCAAGGTCTTCATTCTCACAGTCCCTGCATCTGCCTTCCAAGCCTTGGGTGGTGTGATCAGAGCCTTTGCCAGTGAAGGCCGAGGCAAAGAAGTCATTCAGAACCTCAGCCTTCTCCAAATCCTGTGTAGCCAGTTCTCCTGAGAGCTTCCTGAGGGGGCCTACATTCTCCCTAGTCTGTTTTTTATTTCCTATGTACCTGTAGAATCCCTTCCTGTTATCTTTAATATCTCTATCTAAGATTAATTCTAACTGGGCCTTAGCTTTCCTATCCTGGTCCCTAGCTTCTCGGACAACATTCCTGTACTCTTCCCATGCCACCTGTCCTTGCTTCCACTTATTATAAGCCTCTTTTCAATTGAATTTTCCTCAGGATCTCCTTATCCATCCAAGGAGGTCTCCTGGCCCTCCTGCTGCACTTCCTTCTGGTTGGGATGCAACACTCCTGAGCTTGCAGCAGGCGATCCTTAAATATCAACCAACAGCCTTGGGTCCCCCTGCCCCCCAGGGCTGTATCCCATGAAACCTTACTGAGCAGGTTCCTGAAGAGGCCAAAGTCTGCTCTTTTGAAGTCCAGGGCAGTGAGCTTGCTGCACGCTCTTCTCACTGTCCTGAGGATCTTGAATTCGAGCATTTCATGATCGCTGCATCCAAGGCTGCCCTGAAGCATCACATTTCCAACGAGCCCTTCCCTGTTGGTGAGCACGAGGTCAAGCATGGCACCTCTCCTTGTCGGCTCCTCTATTACTTGCAGAAGGAAGTTGTCTTCTACACAATCGAGGAACCACCTGGATTGCTTGTGCCGGGCCGTATCGTCCTTCCAACAGATGTCAGGGTGGTTGAAGTCACCCATGAGAACAAGGTCCTGTGAGCGTGAGGCTTTTCCTATCTGTCTATGGAGTGCTTCATTCGCAGGCTCTCCTTGATCAGGCGGTCTGTAACAGATCCCCACAGTAATGTTTCCCAAAACTATATTCCCTTTAACCCTGACCCACAAACTCTCTGTGGACTGCTCACCTGTCCCCAGACAGAGTTCCATACTCTCCAGCCTATCCCTAACATAAAGGGCAACTCCCCCTCCCTGCCTGCCAGGCCTGTCTTTTCTAAAGAGCCTGTAACCTTCCATTCCAACACTCCAGTCATAGGACCCATCCCACCATGTTTCTGTGATGCCTGTTATATCATACCCCCATAGATGTGCACACATCTCTAATTCCTCTTGTTTGTTTCCCATGCTACGGGCATTTGTATAGAGGCATCTGAGCCGAGCTCCAACTGAAGCTGGTTCATTGGCTGGAGCTGATGGAATATCTACATTGCTCCAAGCATTTATTATAGGTGCTGGCAACTGACTGGGTGTGTTGGAATGGAATGATGCCCCCTCCACCAAAACATGTAGTTTAAAGCCTCCTTGACCAGTCTGGCAAGCCTCCTACCAAAACTGCTCTTTCCCTTCTTTATCATCACACCAGCTCCACCAGCCCCTACTAGACCTGGCCTACAAGCTTGGGTCCCATTTTCAAGACACCCAAACCCCTGACCATGACACCACCCTTTTAACCAGTTATTAACCTGGTTGATCCTCCTAGCTTTTTTTAGGTCCTCCCCTGTATCCTGGAGAATTGATGAAAAGACTGTCTGAGCTCCAGAGCTCCTAACCACCTCCCCCAGGGCTCTGTAGTTCTTCTTTATATTCCCCAGGCTACTGCTATCTATATCCCTATCACCCACATGTATCACCAGGAGTGGGTAATAGCCCGTGGGACTTGCTAGAGCAGGCAGCCTCTAAGTCACATCCCTGATCTGCGCCCCCAGTAGGCAACACACCTCCCTTGAGATGGGGTCTGGACAGCAGACGAGTGCTTCTGTCCCTTTCAGTGTAGGCTCCCCTACTACTACAACCCACCGCTTTTTCCTGGCAGCACCAGTAGAGATCTTTACCAAGGCATCAGCCGGATGCTTCTGGCTCGAGTGCGCTTCCTCATTAGCCCCCTGCAGGACAGCAAAGCGGTTCTGTGTGGGGACAGGGATTTAGGGGGAAGCCCCTTGCTTTTGGTTGTCCTTTTCCTTCTTTTTTTTTTTGTTGTTTTTTTTTTTGTCACTAATTCCCAGCTTCCCGGGTTTACCGCCTCCTTCTTTCCTTCATGAGCTAGAGGGGAAGCTTGAGGCCCCTGCACAGTTTGGGCGAGGAGCAAGCATTCCTGCTTCCTCTCAGCTTCCCTGACATCTCGCAGTCTATTAACAGCATCCCGCAGCTCAGCCCCTGCTGCAGGAGGACCTCCACCAGGGAGCACCGAGTGCAGCCCTGCCCATTGTGCACCCTCCCCTCACCAGACCAGTGCAGCCACTCTCTACACCCTGAGCTCTGCACTGCAGCCTCCCCTCGCATCGGCTCTGTCTGGGTGCCTACGCTGGCCACCGCCGGGGCAGCCAGAGCAGAGCTCCCAGACCGGGCCCTGCTCATACGACGAGTGCTCACTTACCCGCGCAAACTGCCTCAACCCACTCCTAGTCGCTCGCGCTCCCTGGGTCAGGCTTTTACCCAGTCAGGGCTGGTGCCGGTACTTCAGGCTCCGCCCCCTGTGAGTCAGCTGCTCGCTCTCGTCAGCTGAACTGCCGGCTCCTGGGCAGGTCCTGTCGAGGACTTGAGGCTCCCTCGGTGGCCCTCACCGCTCTGAGTTGAGGCTCCTGAACGCTGATCTCTCCCCCGCTCCGGTGTTGAAGGCGTTCTCTCTCGAGCTACTCACCTCAGCAACTGACCCAACAATAATACATCCTTTTAAAAGGTCATTAAATTTGGAGCTTTTTCTGCAATCACTCTATTAAAGCTTCAACCAGGTGGTTAATCCAAATGGCACTATGCAAAAAAAGTGTTTCTGTGTCTCTTCCTGTGATGCCCACAACTTTTGCCTTCACTGCTCGAAATGAGGATGTTTTTTCTTCCTTCCCTTTGAAAAGACAATTCCTTTGCCAAAGAATATATTTCAACTGTGGACAGATGAAAATCTGAACTAGCCCTTTGAATACACTTAAAAGTTGCACATTAAAAAAAAAAAAAAACACAAAACAACAACCCAAACTAAAAAAAGCCCAACAACCAGACCAATTTGGAAGGATTTTTTATTTTGAGAAAGCACAAATCACAAGGTTTTGAGAGGTAGAGTAGGTCAGAGCAATTACAGATGCAATTCAAAGCATTATAGAAGACTTCTGAAAGAGGTCAAAACTTGCCACATAGAAATAATCTTCTACCTATTCCTTTTCTGTCACATTGATTGTGCTTCTTGAATCACATGCCCAGCACTAAATATCCTCATACTGTTGTCTTCTTCACTGGAATTTCAAAACATACATTCCTCTTTCCACCTGATGCCCATCCTCACTCCTCTGTTATTTTTACAGTAATCAGCTGTGCTAGTTAGAGGTCTGAGGTCTTAAAGGTGCCTGTACCCACATTCAATATTTATATAGCTTTTCATCATGTTATTGGCTTTTTTAATTCACTTTTATCAGTCTATAAATGAAAGGGACGTTATTGCAATAGCCTTGGCTTTCCTCTTGTGTTGAGATTTTTCAAACAGCAGAGTTACCTTTTAAAACATACTTATGATAAGAAATGAACTCCAGATCTATGTCACTTGAATTATTTAGCCTGACATTCAGCAAATAGAGCAGCTTAAGCTCTCCATGGAAGCAGTTTAGTTTAAAAAGAGGATGCAAATCAGACCAGTTGCATACTTAAAGTGTGACTGTACCAGTGTGTGAACCCTGCCACGCTATCATGTCAACTTTTGATAGCCATTAAAGGAAGATGGCATATTTTCTTTGAGCTTTGGTCATTTAGAAGTATGCAGAAGATTTCTTTCCCCCTGCAAGCCCACATTATGCAGGGTTGTTTTTTAAATCCAATCTGTCTGTGTCAGAAGCCCAGCAGTATATCTGCTTCCCTGTACGAGGGAAATTGCTTTCTACTAACTGATGACCTCACCATAGCAGTTTCTTTTCCAGCGCATCAAAGCTCACAGTCAGACTTGCTGCAGCAAGTGCACTTTTGAGTGGCTTTATGACACGTAAAGACCCTCTTTGGCATTCATACTGTGCTTCTCTATTGTTTACAAGCTAGCAGTGAATTATTTATGGAAGTTGCTGGAGATATGACTCTCTTTTTGCCCAAAAGCTGTATTTTATCTTGTGGTGAGGTTTTATGTGAAAGCTATTTTGAGGGTTTATGTCCTTTTTACATTTATTTGACAGGTTTTATGATACCAATCCCTTGTTTCCATTTTTATTATTGTTAAAACCTGTCTCAAAATTATTGTTGAATATAGCATGGCTTTAACTCAGCTGAATGATATTTCTTTTTGCATTTCTGTTTTTGAGTGATTTCAACTAAGATCATACCAAATAAAATAACATTAATATTCTTCTCAAAGGGACATCTGTTTTGTGTCTTCAAATAAAGCTTAAGAGCATTGGTTCATATATGCAAAGTGCATACCTTAGATTGCTTCATTCTACCAATATTTATAAATTATAACATCAGTAATAGTTGCTCTGGCATAAAGCTGAACTGTAAGTTGTGACCAATGTTAAAACTCCCTGATTGATTGCTCTATTCTGTAGATACTGAAGCATCAAAGACAGGCAGTGTTATGACAGTTTGACCAAACTGGTCTTAGAAAAGACATACAGTTTCAGGTCTGTAGGAGTGAACTGCAATTCCTTATTTTCTTTTTCGCATTTAACAAGAAGAGGGCAACTTCATTAAGTGCTGCATTACTCTGAAGAAGTTATTTGGTCTTCTTTCCATAAATGCCAGATCCTGAATTAGTTCAGTTCAGGCAAAGGAATGATTCTGGACACTGGTAGTTAAAAGTGGCTGAGAAGAAACTTTCCTTCCCAGGTTTTTCACCTTAAATACATTTATTCTTTGGATGATAGTACTGCTTAAATGCTGTAAATAGCTCCTCTGCTAAAGGCAGAGTTAGTAACTTCTCCATCTTTGAAGTTCCCATTCAGACAAATGCTTATCTTTTATCATCAGCTGAAAATGGAAACTTTGGCCCTGTGTCTCAGAATTTCTGTTTTGAAATCAGGATATGGAATGCTTATGTATGTGCATTTAGAGCCTGGAAGCCTAAGAAAGTAGATATCTTCTCAATTTGTTGCAATTGTCAGTGGCTATGCTGCTGTTACTTTGCATGGATCTATTAAAGTTTTTCACAGAGAAGTGACTGTGCATGTAAGTATAGGTCTCATGGACTAAAACCTGAAGTACTTCAGAAAATGGAAATTCCAGGCTACAGGCATTTCTGTAATTGTTTTTGTAACACAGACCCTTGTGGTTGGTTTTGTAGTGATATAACTTGCACATGAAATGCTGCATTCATTTCAACTAGCTTCATGTGCCTATGGTTTAGATGTGTAGAACTGAGATAAGCATCTTGAATTCCTTTATAGTCTATGGGGAAAAGTAAGCATTACTGAACACTGAAATTATTTTGACCCCAAGATATCTGCTGTTCTGAGCAGCATTGGCGTTTTCGTACTGAAAAAGCAGCATGATGGCATGATTTCTGTTCATGGCTGATTGGATTAAACTTATTTGGTATTGGCATGGCTTTTCAGCTTACAGATGTAAATCTTCTGGAAGGTGTTTCAAACATATCACATCTGATTTTCAGGAGTGAGTAGGACCATTAAAAATCTGCTTTGTTTAATTAGAAGAGGGCTGGATAAACACTGAATGCTTTAGGATATGCTATTTTTAGTGCCAGCTGTTCCTCTTGGAGAGAAAGTATTTATGTTGGCTTCTTGTTTCTCTTCTTTGAGAAAGTATGTGATCTTCTGAAGCACATCATGGCTGCCAAATTTTAATCTGAAGGGCTCAGCTGAGTTGCCTAAACATTGGCATTTAGTTTCAATTGAGATACTGAAGGGCATCCTTGACACCTGAGTGGGGCTGACAGACATTACAGCAGAAAGAAGGGAGGGAGATAGTATAGTAGCTGAAGGCCAGCCTGGAAACTCTAGAATATTTCAAATAGCATTAGCAGTCTATGCTTAGAATGTGAATCATGCCCTTACTTCCTTCTGTGGTTTCCTTCAGCTGCTCAGGCATGGTACTGGGGCAAAAGAAATTGGAATCAGCTTCTCTAATTACTCTTACTATAATAGAGTCTTAGTGGAGACAGGACTTGTCACAGTAGTTGAAATTTCCTGTTTGACTTATTAATGTCTTGTCTTGTATCTGCATGTAGCTTTAAAGATCTTTATATGCAGGGACCATCTCTTCTAGATACACTGTTGGCATTTGTCTTGGCAACAAGCTCAACTGTACAGGACTATAAATGCATTTGTTTCTGGAAGTGGAGACCTCCCTCCTGCTTGTTTATTCCTTATCTACTCATACAGCATAGCAAACAGAACTTGATCTCAGTAGCTGGGGTATGGCATTTCACAAAGACCTAGTGCCTATTTGACTGACATTTTAAAATTCACTTCTAAATCAAGGCCTCCCCACTCAGTCAACCACCCACAGAATGACATTTCAGAAATAAAAGCATAGCATCTCTGTAAAGCTGTCCCTTGTTACTGAAGCATCTCCCTGTCTCCAAGGTAATTAAAGCCTTACCTATGAGTTACAGTCTTATATGTCAAGTAGGACCTTGTCTCTCAAAATCTGAAAGACTTTGAAGCCTGCAAAAAGCCAATAAAATTCAGCCAGTAACTTCAAGACCTATTTTCTGCCTGAGTTTGGTGTCAATGTAGAGACATGATGAAGTCAAAACCAACAAAGAATAAGGCTTACTGGCCCTCAGGGGAAGCTTTCATGCTTGTTTATACCTGGGATCTCCATACAGAGTTTCCATCAAATTCAATTGGACCTGTACCAGTAAAAAAACTGAGAGTGAAGAGAAAAATATTAGGTAACTAGTTGTTTCAAAAGAATTTAGGGTACTGAAGAAAGCTATTTACTTGTTCCCTGATGAGCCTAATTATTCGTCGATTTCACTATTACTACAACTACATAACTAACTAGATATATATGTGGTTTAGCTCACTTGATTTTAAGTACCTGTATTTTTTGGTTCTTAAATGCAGAAGGGCACAGTGTGGCAGCCTGCTGTCTTAGAAAATCCCCCTAATGACTAACAGTAAAAGGCAGCCCTGTGTCTTTCATTGAAAAGCTGATATTTTTATTCAAAACACTGTCTATTTCTTTTCTTTTCCAGACTACCACTGAAGAGAGGTGGTGGTTTATGCTCAGATTTTTAAATCTAGCAGACAAGCTTCTCGCATCTGGTCGATTACCTGTGTCCTGCTCCCCTTTTCTGTCTAATCGCCTTCTTATATACAAGTCCTATATGATGTGACAGTTGAACATTAAAAACAATGTGAGGTTAGAAGAGAGACAAGCTGAAAGTAACCCCTGTCTGAATGACAGATGCATGTGTTGTACTTATATTTTGCTTCTCCAGTACAAATGCCCATGGAACTAATCTTTCATATATGACTTTACAGAAATTTAAGTAAGAACAAAATTTAAGAGACCTTATAGAAATTAAAAACATTGACAAAATGAGTTTTGCATAGAAAGTCTATTTAGTTGCAATGCTTGTTAAAAGGTATAAGATCCTGTAGAATTCCCCTTAGAAATGACAGAACAAACCCTGCATTTGATGCTTGCTCAGTGGAGTAAAAATAAATCACCTGAAATATCTCATGCTGTTGTGCTGATGGATGATACCTTCGTGTTTTGTTTATGAGTGAATTTTGTGCTGTAATTTTGGGACATTACAACATGCAATTTAATCCCATTTAGAATCAAGAAATTAATTTCTTTGTTGCTATTACACCTTACTTTTCTCTTATACCCCAGATTTTCAAATTCATATTAAAATAAATGTAGATTTTATTATATGATTTTAATTATGACCAATATGTGCTTGGACTGGATGAAATAGAAGAAATAACCAAGAAAAGATGCTGTGGAATAAATATTTCCAACTCGTTATCAGTTCTTCTGGGTGTCCTAGGATAGTCAAAACCAGAGACCTTTTCTCTTTTCACTGGTCAGAAAGGAACCTTTTTAGACATTTTGCCCAATGTTTTGCTTATATTTATATGTATTTGAATTGGCACTCATGACCTGTACTCCTGTGCTCCAGAGATTTGTCTTACTCTTCACTTTACTATTTAGTTAATCATAACTGGTTTAAATAATACTATTCCAAAGTTTGGTCTGAGGATGACTAGCAGACTGAAAAGCTATAGAAATTGTTTTCTGGGGTTATGAAATTGTGTTTTCAATAGAATTTGAAGCTAAAGGGTGCATGACTGTCTGCAAAAACTGAAGAAAGCAAACAATGGCCCACTCCCCATTCCCAGATTGGAGAGCAATGCATTCAGTCATTTGTGCAGATAGATAGTGTGAATGGAAGCTGCAGGCTCTGTCCCAACTAATTTTCATTCTGGACAAGACCTAATCCTTATCCTATCAAAAGCAGCAGTTTTTCAAGCATACTGCACAATGCTCAAGGCTAATGTAGCATAGCTTAACTAAAAAGGTTAAAAATATGTTTTAGTGTTCTTGCCAACACAAAGTATAAACCCTAGGACAAATGAAGAAGGGGTATTTCTATCTGTGTTTTCAGAGCTCTCAGAGGGCTCAGGAAATCCATACATTCACACCACAGCCCCCAGCCCACTGCCATTTCCATGCCCTTAACATGATATTTATTCATTGCAAATTACAGCATTATCATATCTGCATTCAATCCCTCTGTAATAGCGGAAGCTGTAATCTAAACAGGCTGCTAGATTCCAATGACATATTCATTAGGACTGAATTATGAGTTCAGCACATCCTGAAAATAGGGACTGCTTAGTGCATTTGTACAGCTGTCATTTTGCTTCAGGCACAAACCAGGAAAGGAATGACTGCAAAACCAACTGCTATATTTCTATACATACCAGCTGCTTTGGTAACTAGACTCTCCTTTCCTCCTCCAAATAGTATTCCTCTGACAGGATTTGCCTGACAGAGCAAAGGAGTAAGTTGGTATTTGGAAATATATGTAAGAGAAGGAAAGAGATTCAAAAATGTTGGGTGAAATACGCTATGAATCTTACATACGTCAGAGAATAAAACCCACGTCCAATTTAATTTCTGTTTTAAAACAGCAAAAAAACCACATAAGTTCACATCATACCAGATGGTGTTGAGTTAAATCTGCTTCATAGTTTGGAGTTAAGAACATATGCACCCAATGAAGTGGCAGTTGTTATGGAAAATATGACTGTTTTGTTAGTAAATAACATTAGAAAGCCACAAACAGGACCTTAAGTGATTTTTTTCCTCTAGTAGATTAGTATGCAGAACAGCCGTTACTATGAGTGAGCATTTATAGCTGAGCAACTCATAATTACCTTTGAGGCCAAAGATGCTGGCTAGGTGTTTGTGAAAGTCTGAACAAGCTTGCTTGTTGGAGGAAATCACAGAAATACTTTTGTTGTACTGCAGATGGCATTTTAAAGTTTCAATTCAACCTTTCTGAATGAAGAGAGCTCAGGCTGTCAGAGAGGAGCAAGAGAAACAGCCCAGGTGCATTTTCTCATTTGATCCTATATATCTTATGTGTGTAAGCCAAGACACAAATCCTGCTAAATGAAAACTTATGCAGATGTTCACACTTGCCTATTCCACTGGGGCAAAATTGTGGTTGTTTCAGCACAGTGCTCTGAACCCAGTGCTGAGGTACTGGCAGACCAGAGTGTTCCATCCTCCTAGCAAACTGGTGACATTATAGACTGCATCAGTTACCAGGTGACAGCAACATGGAGAGGTGGAGAAGGACGTGGAGCCATAGAGGAACTCTGCTCTTATGAAACCCCACCTGCGGTACTGCATTCAGCTCTGAGGCTTCCAATACAAGAAGGACATGAACCTGTTGGGGCAAGTCCAGGGGAGGGGCACAGAGATGCTCTGAGGGCTGAAGCACCTCTCCTATGGAAACAGGCTGAGAGCTGTGCTTGTTCAGCCTGGAGAAGAGAAGGTTCAGGGGACACCTTATATCAGCCTTCCAGTACCTAAAGGGGACCTACAAGAAATCGGGAGAAGACTTTTTTTCAAAAGTGACAGGACAAGGGGGAATGGCTTTAAGCTGAAAGAGGGGAGATTTAGATTAGACATGAGGAAAATAATCTTTACCATGAGAGTGATGAGACAATGAAGCAGGTTGCCCAGAGAAGCTGTGGATGTCCTGTCCCTGGAAGTGTCCAAGGCCAGACTGGATGGGGCTTTGAGCAACCTGGACTAATGGAAGATGTCCCTGCCCATGGCAGGGGGGCTATGGAACTACATAATGTTGAAGGTCCCTTCCAACTGAAACCACTCAATGATTCTATGATAACTTACTAGAGTCTCTGTTGCCGTCCTAGTGCACTAACTTTTACTGTGACTGGTCTCATTCTTAGTTTGAGGAGTAAGAGGGTATTTTAGGTGCCTACCATGCCTTAAGTGAGGAGCTGACCACACTCAAATACTTAGACATCACTGACTTCATTGTTAGTGCTGTCTAAAGGCAGTTTCTGAAGACTAGCGTATCTGTATACTGTTTACAGATGTGATAAACACTTAGAGAGAAATAACACCCTGACCAGCTACTGCCCAGCGCATCCGAGGAGCCGTCTTATGCCCATCTGCACAAGCCCAGAGGAACAGAGAGGCCCAGTGGCAGGTAGCGGTGAACCTGAACCAAGGATTCCTGAGGAACCACCACCTTGCCTGGATGACTTCCAGGGCTGCCTCAGCAGACCCTCAGCCCCAGTGTCCAGGTGTGAAGCTCATCACCATGAGTCACTGGGAGCAGTTCTGTGGATCACCTTTTGGACTTGCTTCCCTTTTGGTGGGACACATGGTGGGATGCCAGGGAAGTACAGTTCAGCATCTCACAGGACTTCGGGGAGGAACTGAAGGCAGGAAAAGGGAGATGTTCAAGTAATTTGAGGGGAATAAAAGTAGGAAAATGGGGGGCAAAGCAAGTCAAAAGACCTGGCTGTGTGTAAATAGTGTGGTGGCCAGTGTGCATGTCTGGCTATGTCCTGTGCCTGATCACCGCAGTCTGTCCTGCCTTATTAAATTCATTTCTAGCTCTTTCCTGAGTCAGTGACTATTCTGTGTGTATGTGTGTGCATGGAGGTGTGAGTGCAGTAACTGGAGTCAGATGGTGCTTCAGAGCACCTCTGTGTCTATGGTGTCAGTGGCTGTAGAGTCTTGGGGTATGATCGCTAGTGAAGACCAATATAGTGAGAAGGTGAAGCGGGTTGGGAGCAAGGGTGTCAGTGGGTCTCTAAGGGGCACCTTTGAGTCCAAGAGTGCTTGTGTGTCTCTAAGGGCTGGGGCTTAGAGCACAGGAGGCTGGTTATTGGGACCTGGGAAGTGCCTGCCATCTGCGTGTGTGTGTTCATGCACACATACACACATGCACACATACATGACGGTCTGTATCAGCAACTCGAGGTGGGGTTTGCAGCCTTGGAGCTTTGTGTGTCCAGGTGCCAGTAACTAGGGAAGTTGGGATCGAGGGGCTACTACTTGGCAGACTGTCTAAGACCAGCAGCTGGAGGGATCCATGCTGCACACACATAGGTATATATTTTCACTAGTGGGCTTGTATCCCATTTGGCCAGAGGGGGGAGCAGGATGAGGCCTTTGGTGTTTTCTGTGCTCATACAGGTGCTCTGAGTGTGTGTGATCTATATGGTTGGCCATGTATATATATATGTATATATGTAAATACGCATATACTTGTGTATACATGTATGTGGTGTACGTGTGTGCCCTGTGTGCACGTCCCTGCTGGGACTATATCTTCAGCCTCACTGCCAACTGGGCCATGGGACATGAAGCGGCAGCAGCTTCACCTCTGCCAGGATGCTTGATCTCACATGATGTATTTTCATAGAATCGTGTTTATTATGTACAATGTTTATTCAACCCTCTATTTTCTTTCCTCACTCATCATTCATGTTAAGAGTCCAGTGCCAAGAACAGGTATAAAAAAGGGTAGCAAATGTCTGATGACTGCATGTTTTGGTGGTGTTAGACCTGTTTTTCAGGAACATATGTCCCTTTCTCAACCCATGCCATTAGAAGCAACTATATAAAGCCCATCTTGCTGTGTGCTGAAGGGATCTGTTGAAGCACATGGATGATGGGACTCACCCCTGGGGGTACTAAGAAAATGAATTTTTTCTTATCTCACAAGCCACTGACCAAGAACAGAGAGCATGGAAATAGACTCATGACAGCTGTGAGTCTCCACAACTCATGCTCAGCTCTCCATGGGGAGGACGACTGCCTTTTCTCAATTAATCCTGACACAGGAAATATCGGGCATGTGACAGCTGCCTTGACAAATATATCGATCATAGTACTTAATCTTTCTTTGTCGGCCTTCACAACCAATGAAACATGATTCCTATCTTCAAGCTTGACAAGATCTTGGAAATCTCAAACTAATTGGTAATCTTGAAGACTAAAACCTTTGAAAAATGTTTACATTGCAGAATGGCATATATTTAATTACAAAATTCTTTAACACTGTAAATGCTATTCTGATCTCTGCTGGGGGCAGTTGCTGTATCGCTGCCTTTGCTGACCTTGCTTCCTCTAACTTTTGCAGTTCTTACTCAGGTCTGGTTTTATTAATTCTTGTACTACAGTATGACTGTGTTTGAATCCACAAGACAACATTTGGTGAGTGGCTAATGTCTAACTAACTGGAGTGTTCTAGTCAGCATTTTAGCTTTTCTATAAATAAAGCATTAGCTTGCCTTCGAGGTTCTGTGAAATTGTGACTAGTATTTAAAAACATGCCTTCGTCTTCTTTCATATCTTTGCTCTCTTTTGCCCAAAAGAGGGCAGTATATACCTGACTTTCATCCAATTCTTCTTGCTCCTTTTTTTTTTTTTTTTTTTTTTTTTTTTAAACTTACATTCGATCGTTAATTGCACAAAAGATGTTGCCACCTTTTATTTACAACTCAACATACATGTATCTCCTTGGTTCATCCTTAATAAGAATCATTCAAAAATAAGGAAAAAGAAAACCATTCACTAAAATTCCATAAATAATGAAGCATTTTCCTTTTCCAGTATTTCCCTGCAAGTAAAATAGAGGAGAAGGCTCACAGTTCTGCTGTGTTAACCTGTGAGCAGTTTCACTGGAGAAGTAGCACTTGGCCTTTCCCATGGTGAAAGGATAAAATCATCCAGTCCTATTTTTTTGTGTGGCACCTTATTGGCCTTCTATCTCTTTATCTTAAAGCTCCTTGGGACAAATAGAATATTAGGTTAGAAGGGACCTCAAGTGTCATCTGGTCCAACCTTTCTTGGCAAAAGCATGGTCTAGACAAGATGGGTCAGCACCCTGTTCATCTGAATCTTAAGTGTTGAATGTTGGGAAGCCATCATTTCCATGGGGAGATTATTTGAGTGGCTATTGTTTTCACTGTGAAAAATTTTCTTCTTGTGTCCAATGAGAATCTCGTCTGTAACCTGTACCTATTACACCTTGTCTATTCCACAGGACTCCTCATAAAAAAGGAATCAGGAGATATATGTGTGAATAGCCAAGAATTCACCAGTGCAACATGCTGTGGAAAGCAGCTGTGGTTTAACTTTGCATTTTGTCCTTCTGTCTTCTTTACTGCTGTGGTCCATCCACTTGGTGTCCACATATTTTGTCTATTGCAGGAAAGGAAAAATGTTGTCATGTAACAAATACCCCCATCACAGGACTCTCACTTTGGTGTGCTTGCCTTTGGTTTGCAGTAGCATAGGGACAATCAAGCCCATTCTCTTACCTTTTACAAAGAAGTAGTACATGATAGTGGAGTTGTGAATTACCAAGCACAGCAGCCAGTGCAAGAAGGTAAGAAAGCTTCTATTCAACCAAGAGTGACAATTTAAAATACAGCAGTCTGCTTGTGTATTTTTTTTTTCTTAATAATGGCTCTTAGTCCCTTTTTTCTGAATGAGGACTCAAGTAATTGCAGGGATTCTGGAAACAAGTTTGTGGAGACTCACTTGGGATGGTCTTTGTAGATGATGATCTGTGAATAAGCTCTCTCGCACTAACACAGTTGTTATACATTCCGCTATCATGCACTTTCTATACACAGACGTGCATATATATACATATATAGAACACTATGCATATGTGTGCATACCATAAAAGCAACACCTAGAGAGGTGCTGCAGTGACATGTGTAAAAAAGCCAAAAGGCACCCAATGTATCAAAAAGAGCCTACTCGTTAACATTAAAAAGCTAGCCCTATTATTTTTCATTGAATAATATAGTTATTCATTAACACTGTAAATTAATGCCACCAAATCAACTACACAACAGGAAATCGTCCAAGTCAGTCTCCAGTTTAAAGAACATTTCTCCTACTATGACGTACCTTGAGGTTTCTATGGCTATGTACTAAAGGTGAGAGTTTTGAGTGAGTGGAAGAGATAAAGAGTGTACATACATATACACATTATCAACCTACCCTTTTCATAGTCCATAAAATATCTGTGCCTGGATCTCTCTTATTAATTATATCACCCTCAGATCTCCTAGTTTTCCCTCTTTTGACTTTTTCCAGTACACAAATCTCCTCATGACTCCTCCTGTGAACGAGGCTACAGATTTTTGCTCCTTTCAGATATCATACATTTCTTCACAATTTTCTCAAGTGGAATTAGAAATTGCTATCCCATCACTAAATTTCAGAACCTCTGGGGACGTATGACCAGAATATTTTTATGAAATAGTAGAAGGTCAAAAATGATAGCCTTGGCAACTAAAAGGCAGTGCTTGGAGATGGAAAAGTGAATGGATAGACTGATCAGTTTCAGGAGCACTGAAAGGCCAGAGAAGAAATAAGACAAGTTACTGCACAGTAACAAAAATCAATCACCTGCCTCTGCCTACTACCTTGGGCCTGAACTTTAAATGTGTACCCTTTTGCAACCACCTACAAAACCAGCACAAGCCTAAAATTAGTCCAACTCTCTTACTGTCTGCCTCTTGACAGCCCAGCTAATAGAAATGCTGAGCATGGGAATTCAGGTAGTGCTTGTGAATCTGTGTCTCAGAATGATTTTGAGAATGATTTTGAAAAAGTATGTGAGCTATTCTGTCATGAATTTTACTGAATCTAATGATAGGTGCACATTAATCACTACAAATATAATACTTTACTCCCTCCTGTGATTACAGATGGGAGCTAAATTCTGTCACAATCTGGACTCTGCTGTACTCCCTAGTTTAGATAAAAACTAATTCAGTGAATATAAAGCCCATACAGTAAGTAAGAGGCATTTGCTTTCTTTTCAGAACATGAATTAAATTAAGGTATAAAGCAAGGTACATTAAAAAGAGGTGTTATCCCACTTAGAAACCTGTGAGTTCTTGCCACCTAGCTCTGTGAAAGTGACTCAGCTACCTGAGTTGAGAGACAGCTAATTGTTTCTTAGGATTTCTGTTTTTCACTTTCCTTCATCAGAGAAAGTGAAGAATACCTATAGCTTAGTTTACATCTGTGGGTCATGAACGGTCAGCTGGTTTGGTCTCACATAAGTAAATCAACCATGTAGAATATTCAGCTAATTTTTTATATTCTTTTTTTACAGATGATCCTTCATTGTCTTTTTATTTTTTTTATTAGGGTATTATCTATACCTATATGTATACCTATCTATATAAATACCTACATCTCTCTCTCTATTGTCCTGGGTTCAGCAGTAGCAGTCATGTTTCTCCTTCTTGGTAGCTGGTGCAGTGCAGTGTTTTGACTTTTGGCCTGGGAACAGAACTGATAACGATGTTTTGGTTTGGCCAAGGACTTTGTGAGCCTCATGCTCTGCCAGGGAGGAGGGGAAGCCAGGAGGAAGCAGAGACAGGACACCTGACCCAAACTGACCAAAGAGGTATTCCATACCACAGCACGTCATGCCCAGGATGTAACTGGGAGTTAGCCGGAAGGGCTGGGAGTCTGCAGGGTTGGAGGAGGTATCGGTCGGTGCTTGGTTGGGCTGAGGGGGGCAAGTTATCAGTTGGCTGGTGCTGAGGTGTTGTATTCTCTTCCCTTGTTATTTCCTTTATCATTATTGTCATTGGTGGTAGCAGTAGTGATTTGTGTTATACCTTAGTTACTAAACTGTTCTTATCTCAACCCGTGGGAGATTCATTCTTTTTGATTCTCCTCTCCGTCCCTCCGGGAGCAGGGGCAGGGCAAGAAAGGGGGGGAAGTGAGCGAACGAATTACCTGACTGGGTTTAAACCATGACAGTTCTTTTTGGCGCCCAACGTGGGGCATGAAGGGTTGAGATAACGACAGATCTGACTGGATTAATAGCCACTCGTCACAATGCTGATTTATTGGCTCTCAGAGTTGTTCTTGTTGATCTCACAGCTTCAGACCGTTGTAACTTACGTAGAGCCGGTATTTGCTGTGTTAGTGTTTATCAAGTGTGGGGCCTGGGCTAAGGTTCTTGTCTCACTGTGCTTTATGGCAATGGCTTGTAATACGGGCGGGCTCCAGCAGCAGGGCGGGACGGACGTGGCCGTGGACTTGTACCTGGCCGTCCGGCTGCTCTTCACCGTCCTGGCCCTCGCCCTACTCTCCATCTTCGTGAGGCTGCGGGGAGCCGAGGGGGAGAGGCCCCGGGAGCCGGCGGCAGCCGAACCGGCCCGGGAGAGCGGCCCCGGGGACCAAGCAGCGGCGGGAGCTGGGCCGGAGGCCGCGAGGGGACGGCTGCCGGTGGAGGAGGTCGGGGCGGTCGAGGAACAGAAGGAAGGGGCTGCCGAGCAGCGGGAGAAGGCGGTGGAGGAGCCGAGCCCCGCGGAGGAGCCGAGCCCCGCGGAGGAGCCGAGCCCCGCGGCCGAGCCGAGCCCCGCGACTGTCAAGAGCATTCCCCGGCAGCCGCCCACCGAGCCCCAGGAGGATGCAGGAGGCCACGCAGCATTTCCCAGCAAGGCAGAGGAGGAAGAGCTGGACTCAGGAAAAGAGAAGCTGGTGGTGGGAGAGCCGGCAAGCACAGCAGCTACACCAGCCCCAGTGACAAGCACAGCAGCATCGTTTGAGAGTTCTGAAGGTTTTGAATGGCCTTTGGGTATCCTTGGGACCTGCCTGCTGATTGTGATGGGGATCAGCATGTTGGCACACATACAGGCTGTGTGCTACCCACCACCATTTTGTCTGATCTCAGAAGTTAAGCAGAGTCAGGTTTGGGTCTTGTCTGGGGTTAGATGACGATGCAGGGGGACCAAGAGATTTTCCCCAAGGCTGGACAGTCATGAGTGGCAGGGTGCGTGGGACAGTATGGGCAAGTATCTAGTCCACTGGGCCCCTCCAGTGCTTTGGAAGCATCGGAGATGGAAGGCAGTTGTATGGAGTCCCCAGCAAGAAGCTGCAGAAACTGCTGAAGGGGACAGTGAATTATTTTAAGCCTGGTGGGTCCATGGCACTTCAGGCCATCAGAGCAGAGATGCAACAGAGAGATGGGCTCATGATCGAGGGGTGGACTTAGCAATGGACACTATTGCCCAGGTTATTCACGAGTGTGAACACTGCACACAGTCTCTCCTGCTCTGGAAGACTGTTACAAGAGATGGAGCCTGGCATCATGGACCAGATGGACGCAGCAGCTTTATAGCTACTGGTCCGTGCACTTAGATAAGAGTGATGGTATATTGAAAATGTGGGATCTGAGCATGACGTGAATGGTATGGAATAAGGGGTGGATAATGTCCTGGATTCAGCAGTAGCAGTCATGTTTCTCCTTCTTGGTAGCTGGTGCAGTGCAGTGTTTTGACTTTTGGCCTGGGAACAGAGCTGATAGCGATGTTTTGGTTTGGCCAAGGACTTTGTGAGCCTCATGCTCTGCCAGGGAGGAGGGGAAGCCAGGAGGAAGCAGAGACAGGACACCTGACCCAAACTGACCAAAGAGGTATTCCGTACCACAGCACGTCATGCCCAGGATGTAACAGGGAGTTAGCCGGAAGGGCTGGGAGTCTGCAGGGTTGGAGGAGGTATCGGTCAGTGCTTGGTTGGGCTGAGGGGGGCAAGTTATCAGTTGGCTGGTGCTGAGGTGTTGTATTCTCTTCCCTTGTTATTTCCTTTATCATTATTGTCATTGTTGGTAGCAGTAGTGATTTGTGTTATACCTTAGTTACTAAACTGTTCTTATCTCAACCTGTGGGAGTTTCATTCTTTTTGATTCTCCTCTCCGTCCCTCCGGGAGCAGGGGGAGGGCAAGAAAGGGGGGGGAGTGAGCGAACGAATTACCTGACTGGGTTTAAACCACGACATCATCTCTATCTCTATCATCTCTATCTCTGTATCATCTCTATATCTCTATCATCTATCTCTATATCTCATCTCTTATCTCTCTGTGTGTCTCTATCATGTCTATATCTCTTTATATCTCATCTACATCTACATCTGCATCTACATCATCTACATCTATATCTATATCAATATCTACATCTACATCTATCAGTATCTCTATATGTACCTAATTATCTGTATCATATCATCTATATAATTATCTATATCGATATCCATATATTTTTTTAATTCAGTTTTAATACTTCCAGATCCAACTCTTAGAAAGTCAGACAAGCAAAACAAAGAGGACAGTTATTTTTGTACACAAAAAAAAGAGAAAGTTCTTAGCATTCAATGCTTAAAAATAATCATACCAAAAGTTTAATTTCACGTATTTCATCTGCTGACTGCTTATTTTGAGCATCAGTGCTGTCTTATTAGCTACTTTTGCTCAGTTCTCAAGGTTAGGTGCTACCCACCTCTATATCTCTTCGGGCTTACTTAGTTTCCACTTCGTTTTATGCAGTTTAAATCTGCTCTGAATGGATCTGAATGGATCTGCTCTGAATGGATGGCACAGATCCATTTGACAGCCTAGTAGTCAAATCTCTCCTATGACAAGTGTAGGTGAAGTAAAACTGCTTCTTGAAATGGTGAGTTTGTATCTTCATAAGAAAAACCCTTTTGACCTCAGAAATGTGTTTGTAAGTAGAAGAATCACACATATTTATATATAAAGGTATATATAATTTTAAAAGAGTAGTCAAGAGCTTTAGAGAGATTTTCAGAACTGCAAACTTATATCTCCGCTTGTCTACCTTTAAAATTTGACTCCAAATACATGAGTTGAAGCATCTTTATATGGGTCTCAATTGAAACACTTGAGGCTTCAAGTGTTCTCTTCAGAGAGCCTGTGCCTGCGCCAAAAAGATGTTGGTTCCTCAGTCCAAAATGATTTTAGCTAAATGAAATCACAGACAGATTCGTCATACAGTGTTATCACTCACCGTATTGTCGTGGTTTAAACCCAGTGAGGTAACTTGTTCACTCACTCCCAGTGAGTGGTGCCGAGCTGACAACAATCGAGGTCCGTGTCCCCCCCCCCACCGGGGTTCTCCCCTTCCCCACTCCCAGAGGAACGGGGAGGAGGATCGAAAAAATGCAACTCCCACGGGTTGAGACAAGAACAGTCCAGCAACCAATGTACACAAATCACCACCGCTACTATCAACTACAACAATGATAAGGGAAAATAACAAGGGAAGAGAATACGATACCACCGGCCAAGAAAACGAGTTCCACCCGGAAGCCCGTGTCCTTCCGGGTAACTCCCAGTCACCCCCCACCCCGGCCATGACGTGCTGTGGTATGGAATACCTCCCCGGCTAGCCCGGGTCAGGCACCCCGTCTCTGCTTCCTCCCGGCTTCCCCTCCTCCCTGGCAGAGCATGAGCCTCACAAAGTCCTTGGTCAGGGTAAACATTGCTTAGCAACAACTGAAAACATCGACTTCACCAACACTGTTCTCAGGCTGGAAGTCAAAACACAGCACTGCACCAGCTACCACAAAGGAAAAAAAAACATGACTGCTACTGCTGAACCCAGGACACGTATGTGCAGAGAATCACCTTTCTCTTCATTTATAGGCTTCTCCAGGTTCCCTCATAGGGTGCTAAGAGTATGAAGGGATTTAATTTTTAAATCTAAACTTTCTATCCCAAACATATACATTATCATTTGTCTGAATAGTCCTAGAACAAATTACCATACATAAGGAAAAGTTTAGAAAATAATTGAAAGTAATTTATATGCATATACATATACACACAGACACTTTTATATGTGTATAAATATACACACATACACAAACACATATATATGTATACATATATATATATATATATCTCCCTAAAAAGAAAAAGAATTCCAGAAACTCTGCAGGTTTGTTAGAAATTTTTTTTTCTTTTTCCATCAGGAGTCAGGGCTGATTAGGTAAGAAAGAAAGTGTTTACAATGGAAGATGAGAAATGTACAAAACCTGCTTTATTGTCTATCTTGCACAGCACAGCACCTTAAAGTTTAAAAAAAAAAGTGTGAATTTGTTACATTCAAACGTAAGATACTTAAAAATTGAATGAAATCATTTTCTTAACATTGTCAAGTAAGGATAAAGAAAGATATGTCAGTGAAAGGGACATAAACTCAAGTAAACACTGTCATTTACTTCTAAAAAGACACTGTTTTCTATCCATTTGTAAATACATGTACGATCCCTCATGTCAATGTAGGAAAGGAGACAGAACTAATCAGATAAATGAATTCAGCTTGAGGCAGCTGTGTGTGATATTCAAGTAGCCTGGAGTTAATAGTGTTTAAAAAAAAGATGAATTTGAACCTGCTCTAGAGAAGTTTTCAGAAGTTGCAAAAGGGATTGTAACAGGCCTTGTGTAATAGACAATATTACACTTGTTCACCTTGGAGAATGATTCAGACCTTAGGAACGAGATCCCCATAGTGCATATTTTGCTTAAAATTAATCATATGCATAAAGGTTTTTTCTGAAATGGAACCCTGTAGGAAACTTAGCTAGAATTACTACCTGTAAGCAATATTAACCCTGCAGGATATATTATTGGGAAAAGTGGTTTTAATAAATGGTATGTTTTTGTTCAGGGGACACTCGCTGAAGATGAAGGTTTTGAGGTAGTGTATTGAGTAAGTGAAAATGTTGGAAATTGGGATGCTTCTACAATAATGAAAAGAATGTTCAAGAGCATTTTCTCCAGCTGTCTTTCCCCAGCACTTAACACTGCTTATGGTTTAATACCATCTTACTACCACTGCCATTAGAAAAGGTTACACTACTGCAGGTATGCCATTGCATGAAGTGTTCAAACATAGTCCTCTCAGAAGTTTTCAGTTAAAATATAATAAACAAAAATGGATGTGACTTTATTTTGTTCAAGTTAATGATACGTCGTGACTTAAAGTGTTAGAAACAAGAAATCAGGAATACTGTATATTACTTTCACTGTGGGTGATCAAAACATTATTTAATGCTTCTATAATTACGATATATTAGGAAAATTCATGTTCAGACTTACAACATCCACCTGAATGGTTAGATTAGTTAAAGTACAGTGAGCTATAATAGAAATCATAAAAGAGAACAGTTTAAAACATGCTAGCAGAATTTTCATTGATAATGTATTCAACTAAGTTTGTTGTTAGAAAGCCACAGGTGTAAAGCACATTAAAATGAAATTGCAGTGACAGTTCACTGCAATTGTTACACATTACATATTAAGGTGTATTTTTTCTATTTATTTTTAAGATATTTATGCACCTAAGCAACCACATCTGAAAGACCATAAAAAAGGAAAAGTTAAAAAAGGAACCATAAGGCCAAATGACAAAGAGAACAAGAGTTATGAGCACAACTGGTGAGAATTGTAGAAAGTGTATAAATGGACAAGGAACTGCTTAATGTTCTCACCTATACATTTTCAATCATAAGAAGAAATCAAAATGCACTTACAGGCTGCTGAATACTACTGAGCTTTGACTAGTCTCCTGGAACATTAATCACTTGCAAACTTTCAATTGTTAATGTGAACAGAAATTAGATAAACAGCCACTTTCTCAGAACTCAGATTCTTTTCTCAGAAATTATTCTGCAGACTGCAATTGCTTGCCTAATTCTAAAGAAACTTTAATTCAGCTTTAATGATATCTCCATCTCCAGTCCATTCTCCCACTTGAGTCAAACAAATTAGAAATTACAAAAACATAACTGGATTACAAAGCTATCTAGCTAATAAAATACAACTGCAAGAGAAAAAGTAACATGCTTGTACCTTCCAAAAGGGGACAAATAGAGACTTCAGGAAGCCTATTAGGGACTAGACTGTGGTTATTGATTTTACATAGAAAGCCATCAAATTCAGCAGAAAATCCCCTTAAGAGGTTATTCTGTTTGAAAAGCAGACAAGTGTAATTGTTGCAACACACTTGTCTTGTCTACTCTTGGCATGTAGCACAACCACATCAGCTACTTAATTAATGAAGGCTGGATTGGAGCTAAGTCCAAGGAATTCAATGACTTGAGCTTTGGTGTAAGTCACAGACTGCACGCTTAGGTTCAGAGTTAAAACACAAGCAATAGTACAATCACTAGCACACTTGCTGAAAGATTTCAGCCTGCTAGATTGGGATTTACATGTATAAAACACAGAAGTTCACAGAGAAATCCGATCTATCTACTGGCACAGAAGGCATCTCTTCTTGAAAGCTGTGTAGTTGGTGGATCCCAAAAGTGGGGAAAAACAGTTTTTCTGAGAGTGATGTGGAGCACCAAGTAAAACTCTGAACTGCCCTATTTCTCTACTTACCATTGCTAAACTACTTTGGTTAGTAACAGCAAATGTCTTAAAGCTTGTTGTTTGAACGCTAGCTTCTGTAGCCTGTCACTTTCTCACAATAATGTATGCAGTCACACTACAAATATATTTTAAGTTTAAACACTTCCTGCTAGTCCTACTCTGTAATGATACCAGTTAGTTACCTAATCACTACCCTTTGGTATATCCATGCACCAAGTGAAGTACTGAAATACTGAAATAAAAAAAATCTGTCTTATAATATCAGCAACATAGAACTGACAAATAGAAGGAGGAAACAAAGTATTGTTTCTGCAGCACAGCAGTTTTAAAACCTGTTCTTGGCCTGCTGAATACCAGCTGCTCACTGACTTCGGAAGTGCCGCAAGAAACCCATGTGACATATGAAGGAAGCTTCCTTTTTCTCTTAAAAAAATATCCTCTTGATTTTACTTCAGTATGTACAATGAATCAAAGTCACATTGATCTGCTCATGACTTACATCAGTTTACTCACTGGTGCATTATTCAACTTGATTTGGAGATACGACTTCATCTTTCTCAGAGGAAAATGGGACTTGTCTGAATTGCTCCAAATGATAGTAAAAAGCAAGTCAGGAAAATAGGATTTCTTTTGTTTTCTTAGAAAAGTGCAATGTCCCCTTACCAATAATAAAAATGTAATGAAAAGCAATTAGCGGAAGAAACAATTTTCAGTAAAGTCAATAATGTTCTATTAAGCCATATGTGATAGCTTAACAGAACTGTGTTTTATATTCAGTATCAAACTCCATGACAAAGAAATTACAGAATTTCTGTCAGGTGCAGTATGATTTACTCACCATAAAGCAATAGTGGCTGGTAGTATCTTTTTTATGGCAGGACTAAGATTAATCTCAAGGCTTTCTGCAGATACAAATACCAAAACATTATCAACCATGAAGACGTCTTCTGTATCTTAGCTCTGATTTTGAGATTGTTGTAAGCGTTGTACAAATGAATAATAAATAGAGCTTTCAATTAGTGGTTTATTAGTGGCTGCTTACTGAGTTGATAGACTGTCTATAACCATGGCTTATGTGCATCTACTAATGTGCAGTGACCATTCATGAAATGTTGTATTGCTGTCTGAAATTAGGGAATAATACCTACCAATCACAAGTAACCTATTAAGAATATGTCTAATATAAAGGCACAAGGGGTGATGAGATAGCTCTTGCTGCATGAAACTCTTCTTCAACAAAATGCCTTTGCAGAAGCTGGTGGGACTGTTTCTGTAAATCACCTGTTGCAGGCATCCCCATAGCAGAAGGTAATTCTTTCTCATTTCAAACAATTCATGAAGGAATGAAACAACATATTAGTGTCTGTCTGATCTAAGGGGCTTATACATGTAATTATGACATTAACTGTCTAAAAAAAGAGAAAATAACCCCAAGCCTCCACGTGCTTTATCATTCCTCTTAACAAATTGAGAGGAATACTAGGATAACAAATGTCTGTAATTTGGCTTAATCACTACCAGGAGTGCTGTTAATTTAGCTCTAAGAATGAGCTAGAAAATGAAGGAGTGTTGCTTTCTCTGCTACTGACTTTCACAGTTTGAGTGGTGCATGTTTGGAGGGGAGATTTTACTTACAGGCAGCTGATGTTATCTAGGCTGCATTAAGAGGATGTTAAGATACAGAACTTTACAGTGACACTATCTTAGAATATTGAAGATACAATAAATAACACTTAAAAAGTGAACTAAGAATTGAGAATATGGTGCATATCAGGAGGAACAGGGAAAAAGACAGGCCCCCCTCTGAAAGGATAAACCAAAAAAATAATCAACTATCTTGTGCTTCCAGAATGGTTTTAAGCTGTGGAGCAGTAAAACTTTTAGTGTTTCTGTGATTTCAAGTCCCTTTATTTTCTCAGAAATACTGAGCATAGCCCTATGCCACTTTCAGTGTTTTAGTTCCTCTCCTGTTTGGGAAATACTTCAAATATTATTTGGACTTGCCAATTATATGTTTAATGTAGAAAGAAAGAAGAATGGCAAATGTTAGCTCTCATGAAAATGACAGTTATTTATCTTGCATTACTTTGTGGACATAGGTTAGAGAAATAGGCACTGGTTGGAAATGTCAGAGAGAGCTGGGGAAGAAGTGCCCTGTCTGGCAGAAGGGCAGTGTTACCTCTGGGGAAGCAGGAACATATCTGAAGAGGTGTTATTTACTACCCTACATCTTCACCTGAAGCAAGGCTCTGGCAAAAAGAGGAAGGGGCTCCTGGCTGTGCTGTGAAACATGCAAGAAGGTCTGATGGGAGCGACATGGTGATGTGTCCTGCACATCTGTGTGCAAAAGGCACTCCTTAGCAGAAGGACTGTGTGCAGCACAGCACTGTACAAGACTTGCATCCTCACCTATGTGCAGCCTTTGTGCAGGGGAAGACTTTGCTCTCAGACAGCTTTGCCTAAACTTGGAACAGAAAAGAAAAGAAGAAAGAGACTTTCTGAAAAAAAACAACCCAAAACCCCACAAACAACCAAAACCACAAGACCAAAAAAAAAAATAAATACAGTAAGCCGTGTCACCTGAGAAAACCTTGTCAGACTGAATGATTCCTAAATCCTCTTTTCTCCTCCCTCTTCTCCTCCATCACATTTCCACTGACTTGAGAAGCCTGTAATAACTCCCTCCTGCTACTGAAACTTTGTCAAATTAATTTGACTCTAACCTTTTTTTGACATTATCCTATTTTTCTTCAGTATTTTTCCATCCTCTTACAGGTCATTTATGTCTCTTTCTGGCACCTGTCCCAGTCCTCTTGGGTAGGCAGTGTATGATAGCTTCAATGTAATTATTTTCATAGTGTCTATCTTTCTGCCTCCTTTGTCACTGAATTTGTCCCATGGTGTCAAAAGTGGCAGTGCCTCCTTCACAAGTCTCTTAGTAGACAGGTATGCACAAGTGCATGCAGACACACAGAGAGAGGTTAAAAAACAGAAGTCTGTTCTCTTTCAACCTTGTTCATTCCTCCTCCTTTCAGAACTATAAGCTCCTTTTTTCCCATCTTAATCTTTTAGTATGGTTCTTACTGATATTTAACACTAAAGTTACTTTCTTTACCTTCATATTTATTGTCGAGGCTGACTGCATAGCACACATGACCCTCAAAAATACAGTGTTAAGTATTAAATTGGTTATAAAAGAGGCCCCCACTGCACATTTCTTTAGCACTCAAACCAAATAATCAGTGTGTGCCTGATATTCACTTCATCAGCTACAAACTCAACAAAGGAAACTTATAGTTAGATTCTGATTATATTAATTCTTTGACTTTTTTTTCCTTATTTTCTGCAGTATGAAATCTTCATATTAAGGGCAAATTTTTACAAGATTCAGTCATCAGCATGTATTTACACAACTTGCCATCAATTTGACATTATTTGAGAAACCTGTAACTATAGGACATTTTATCTTGCAGTAGTAGCTGGAGGTGGTTGAGTCAAGTTAATAAAGGGTATAATAAAAGCAATATATTCCAGATCATCTTGTCCTTTCAGCTATGCCTGTGCTTGCTGACCCTCCACCTCTCAAACCACATAGCATTTTAGGTGATGATTAGAGGTTAAGGCTGTGTCAGAGCCTGTAACCATGAGCCTTCAGTATTACAACAAGGAGCTTAAGACTAGCATAGAGAACTTGAGAGAGAGAGAGTAAAAGGCGTCTCCAGCTGCAAGCATCAACAAATAAAATGATTTTAAACTGGCTGTTCTAGAGATTGTTATATTTTACCCCCAGCTTCTTAAAAAGCTTACACTCAATGTACTCTGTGCTGGAGATGGAGGACATAGTGTAAGTCAGTTGCATTCAGCACTTCTAATCGTGCACACCTTACCATCCACATGGAAAAGATGTGGTCTCCGTTATCAGTGGGATGGTACATACAGGGATGTCTGTGCTGGCAAGAACTGAAGGAATTCAGCTACAACCGGGAGAGCTAGGGAGGTGCAGGAATCACTTACCCTGGGTGACAGTATATAAGCCAGCTCTGCTGAGCAGCCTTGTGGTGTTCACAGGGAGGTGATTTGAGGAAGGAGCTCTGCTTCAATCACAGTGACTGAATGCAGATAACATTTTGCCTTTTGCCTTGACGGGCAAGTGCAGCCAGTGCTGCGCTGCACTGCCTGATCCCTGACCTGCATTCCTGCGTGAAACACAGACAGATTTAAGGAGACCAGCTGAGGAGCAAAAGCTAGTATCTCTGATGAATGCTATCAGTGCTGGTGTGGTACAAATAAAAGTGAAGGGAAAAGGTTAAAATTCTGACCATGCTGTTTTTTACTGCTTTTTTACTGAAAAATCCCTTACAGTGAAAAAAGGCATCTGAATATACTTGACCAGCAGAGGAAGTAGGCACTGCTTTACCTTTACTTTGGTTCTTGGTATGCCCGGATTTGCTGGTCATGGTGCTGGAAAGCATTTCACAAGCCCCAGCAGACTCATGTAGTTTGGCTTAAGCTGATCAGCCTTTTCTGACACTGTTTTCTCTTTTTTGTGTTAGTTCCTTCCTAAATGTTCAGAGAGCATGACCCATTACACTTGATTACTGTGAACTGCAGTCTGCTTTCAGAAGAAAGCAATGAAAGTATTACCTTACAAGGCAAGAACAGGGAATAAAAAAATAGAGAAAGGAGAAAGGAAAAACAGACTCAGTAATGTAAGTACTGCATAAAATAGCAAGAAGTCTTCACTGTCATTTCAAGTAGCACTTTAGACAAATATGAATAATTTGCAATTTCAACCTCAAACATGTAATTTTTAATCACAGGGGTTTTTCATGTGATTAAAGCTGCAAAACCCCCAGAGGATCAGGGGTTTTTATTTTATTTTATTTTATTTTTTTTTACTTTTTCAGCTAACTACAGATACATTTGGGTAGAATTTTAAATATAAGAATTTGTGTTTGGCTTTGATCACTATTTTTTTTTTTTATTTTGGTGCCTTTCAGGACTGTGTTAGATAAAAATGCAACTCTTCCTGCTGAAATGTATTTTCAGTAAGATTTTTCTCGTTGGAAGAAATGAATCCTAATTTTGTAGTCAGTTTTATCAAAAGAGGAGAAGTTATGATTTCCCTTTCAGCAAGGGAATCTGTCTATGTAAATTTTATACATTTTCATTTTTCCTATATGTTCCTAACTTTGTGCTTTCCATTACCAGTTGCTATGCATTACATTCCTCCTGTAAAGTACTAGATTCATATCAATATGTTTCTGTTCCTAAGTCAAACAGTGAAATCCTTCAGCAATTAAATAAACTTTTCACCAATTTCAGTATGCAGAGTGTGCTGAGTGGAGGGTAATAAATGCAATTAAGTGTAGCATACTTGGGGTACGTATGGATGACTGCTGGCTAGAAATCAAGAGGAGCAGCACCTAAATACTACCCAGCTCCCAAAACCCAAGCACCTCTGGATTGCAAAGATTACATCTTACTATTTTAATTTGGATCTGGAATGTGCTTTTGAAGCAGATCTGATCAAGTCCATTTAGTGTGTTTTTGTTCACACATTTAAGAGAAGGTTTAGAGAAATGAATTTCTTTCAGATAAAGCAGGCCAGGCAGTACGCTACAGGATTGCACATCATTTGCTCCTGCTACTAATACACATTAAGCCTGTGGGAATTCGTTACAGGTAGCCTGATGTAGAAATCTCAAGTTGAGTGTAGGGTGGTTCTTGAGCCCCCAGCATCGTATCTCCTCCTCTGGTTGTTTCTCATGTCTTACTACTGCAGACACAGCCAAAGTTTGCACTCTGTTTGTGTTCAGCCACTGGTGAATACCGAAAAGAAAGAAATTCTCAATGATATATATTAAAAAACCCCTTTTTGTAATGAAAGTAAACATGGGTGCCATAGAAACTGAGGAATATTATCCTGAAAAAGGATAATTTGAGTTCCTCTTAGATTCATTTATAGTCTATGGTTGTGAAAGTTGTCCAAAGTTTGTACAAAGTCATCACATCATACAGGTGCAGCCCTGCTTTACTGGGAAAATTTTATTCTATATGGATGCTTTCTAACTTTTTACAGGTGAATTTTCTAGCAGTAAGACCTCTACTATTATGCTGGAAGAAACCTGGTTACCAAAGTTCTAGCTCCACAACAGTTTCCAGCCTTACAGCTCATGTTTACACTGAATTATGATTTGAGTACCTGTTTAAACAAATCCTTTCAGTAGTTCTTCATCTTCTGAGATGGATTATTCTACTGTAGGAGAACAGACACAGTGTTGCCTTACATTCCCAGGACTGTGCTGGAATATTTGTACCCAGAGTAAAGTTTGGACAGCTTTGTATGGCTTATCCGTGAAAGTGTCCAAGGTATTTTCTGAGCATGCCACAGCCAAAGAAAGAAATATCAGTGGGGCTGCTGGTGGGTTGGACTGCAAAAAAAAAAAAGGAAACATTGGTGTATTAACATGTCCGCATCATTCAAGATGAAGGAAAAGAACTGAAGGCTTGACCTAAAAACCAGGAAGCATATGTTATGGCAAAAGCAAACACAATTTTTGCTGGATAGAAATTTCATGAGTGTATGTGAAGAGTCTCTGAGGTTTTTGAATAATTTTTAATATGAGCTGAAGCAGCTAAGTAATAAAAACTTTGGCAATGCTGATGAAATAAGAAGAGATTCCATAATCTTTAGAACTATCAGTCTTCAAGTATTTTAAAAGAGAAGAAATGAGAACTGGCTGTAACCTGGTCTCATGTGTTAGCATAGGTGCAATTGAAAGTAATATTACTAGCATACAAATTGGTTATTGCCCAAATTAACTCTTTTGGTTGGAGATAACAGCTAGGACTCTTCTCAAAAGAATAAAAATTGTATCCTAGCATATCACAGGAAGCAAATATGCAATTTACACTGTATAAAATATGTTACAGAAATGTGAATTGCAAAATGATCAATTTGTAAGTAATCTTTATGTTGATTTGGAAAACTGGAATGCTATTGTTCAGTTCATCAGTCCTGTACTGTTTTCAGTTCAGGCACTTGTTTCTCTTAGAGGTTTAGATTTTGACAGACTGTCGGAAAAGAGAGTATCAGAATGGTGGATCAGGATCTAAATGCTGTCATTAAGATTTTTTTTCGCTTTTTAATGGTAAAACACTAAGATTGATATCTGTGGCACAAAGAACACCTCCAGGCTCTCATTTCACCCATGTGTAACCAGTGTAGCTTCCCTGCCCAACAACAGCATGTACTGTTACTCATCCAAAAGGCAGAACCTTAAGAAAACAAAGTCCTAATTCAGCATTTAAGATCTCTGAGTGTATCTTTGTAGCACCTCATTAATCTTCATTAACCAGTTAGGGGAGCCCCTGTGGGATGTTTCAAAGGCTTAAACACTGGGCATGAGTCTAAATACCTTGCTGAATACAATCTAAGTGATTAGCTAGACAGTGCTTTTTGATCAAAGCCATTCTGCTGTGAGATCCACAGTTAAGCAAATTCCGAAGCATGGCACTGTGCCTCTGTGGGAACTTTGCAGAGCAAAGGGAGTGCTGCTTCTGGGTGTTTACAATAAGCAGTAATGTGAGCTCTATTAGGCATCCAGTTAGAGATAAAAACATAAACTGTGTGTGAAGATTATTTGGATAATTAAATTATTAAGTAAGCATTATGTAAGGCAGGGGGAGGGAGCTGCTATTAATGCTAATATTAAATTTTGACTGCAGAAGGCAGCCAGGTGCCTTTATTTCCCTCCAGGAGATGATTATCTCTTGATAAATCAAATTCCCTTCAGTGGCCTTATTGCAGTTTCAGAACAGGCTTATTATTAACAATCCTGTGTACTTCTATCCTGGAAAAGATAGAGTTCAGCAGGCTGAACAGAACCTACAACATTGCTGCATAAATCCCAAGGATCAGTGTTACCACTTGGAGCATTAAACAGGACTCTTGGGTTGCCTATTTGCCTTTGGAATGTGAAATTCTGAGGTTCAATTTCAAGGTGTATCTGATGGGAAAATCTTCCTAGGAAACTAGAATGGCTAGGAAGCTAGCAGTAGTCACCTTCTCCTCATCCTCACTCACACCTGGTAGCCCACACTGGGGTCTGTTCAAATACAGGAAACTGAGCTCCTCAGTACAACCAATAGGTCCATAAAGCAAAGTATGCAGCTGCAGAGGGTACAGATTTCAGGGGAAAGAGACTGACTGCTTAGCCTACATTTGAGCAGGCAGCAACAGCCTTTTCTAGCCTGACAAGCATCATGCCGTCAGAGCCCCCTGCTCTGTTGGATGCCTGACCTTGTCTTCCCTCCTTGTAGCTGGAGAGACCCTGGAAAATGGAGAACTATTTCAGGAGGAAGAGGTGGGAGGAGGCTTCTTGCAGGACAAAGTAGGGTTCAGAGAGAGGCGCCTGCTTCCCCCAGAATTATCATGTAGTTTAATGGAGATAGCGCAGATTCTATGGCACAGCCCATTACTCACTTCTCATCCTAGTTTCAGGGAGCTGCTCTGGGAAACCCCTTTTCTGCCTGGGCACTAGGACTACCTAGTTATGTACAGATGCTGGCAGGTACACCTCTCATTTCTGGGCAAAATTTGTGTATGATATATTGTGTTCCATTGGGTACTGAATCCTGATACGAAAGGCACACAGCTTGATTGTGTTTGAAAAAATATTGTTGGCATCAGTATTCCTCTTTTCTCAGCAGAGAAAACCAACCCCCAAACCACTTTCATGATACATATTAATCTGCTCTTGTGTATTGGCATAACATATTTATACAGTGATATGGGCTATGCATGTTTAGTGAGTATGGGTATGCAGCTTTGCACATATAAGAAATGCTACAAAATAAATGTGAAAAAGTTAGTATTTTAGTTTTAATTTATACTCAAAGACAAGAGGCATCGTTTCTCTGCAGTAGTTACATTTCAGCTGTTTGAAGCCAGCTGAGAGACAGCTGTGTGCCCACAGCCTCTCAAGGGTGTGATTATTTAATGATAAAACTCATTTTCTGCAGTGGCTGCTGATTACTATTGCAAAAATCATTTTAATATAAATTGAAGTGGTGAATTTTTGAGCTGAAAGAAGGCAGGGTTGGATACTCACAGTATTGAGCATCTTTTTCAGCAGAACTGTGGCGAGTACTGTAAAATAATACTACCTGTCAAAATGATTGCATGAAGTCTAGAGTCCAATTTATCTTATAGTGGCAAATTGTCTTCCTAGCTAAAAAAGAAACTCTTCTACCATGCCGTTAACATCATAACTTTCAGTTGTGTATTCCTTAGAGACAACAGTAATTCAAGGTTAAATGTGGTTTATGTTTGACATCCTCTGAGGCCAGACTTTGTACTTGGGAAGACCTTCTCTTCACTCATGTTCAGAATGAGTCAGTCACAGTCCTTAGCATCACCGAATCATTGAATCATAGAGTCATTTAGGTTGGAAAAGACTCTTTTGGTCATGGAGATCAACCATACATGAATGTGGAGGCTGAAGTGATATGGTGGGCTCTAAACAGTATGTTTGGAAATGGAATAAAAGTTTGAGGCAGAGGAAAAATAGGTATGGTGATCCTCATGAGATATAAGCCACCTGCATATTAAGGAAAACATTTAGAATCATAGAATCATAGAATAGTTAGGGTTAGAAAGGACGTTAAGATCATCTAGTTCCAACCCCCCTGCCGTGGGCAGGGACACCTTACACTAAATCATATCACCCAAGGCCTCATCCAACCTGGTCTTGAACAGTGCCAGGGATGGAGCATTCACAGCCTCCCTGAGCAACCTATTCCAGTGCCTCACCACCCTAACAGGAAAGAATTTCCTTCTTATATCCAATCTAAACTTCCCCTGTTTAAGTTTGAACCCGTTACCCCTTGTCCTGTCACTACAGTCTCTAATGAAGAGTACCTCCACAGCATCCTTATAAACCTCCCTCAGATATTGGAAGGCTGCTATGAGATCGCCACGCAGCCTTCTCTCCTCCAGGCTGAACAGCCCCAACTTTCTCAGCCTATCTTCACATGAGAGGTGCTCCAGTCCAATGATCATCCTCGTCGCCCTCCTCTGGACTTGTTCCAACAGTTCCATGTCCTTTTTATGTTGACAACACCAGAACTGCACACAATACTCCAGGTGAGGTCTCACAAGAGCAGAGTAGAGGGGCAGGATCACCTCCTTCGACCTGCTGGTCATGCTCCTTTTGATGCAGCCCAGGATATGGTTGGCTTTCTGGGCTGCAAGCGCACACTGAAGCTGGCCCATGTTCATTTTCTCATCAACCAACACCCCCAAGTCCTTCTCCGAAGGGCTGCTCTGAATCTCTTCTCTGCCCAACCTGTAGCTGTGCCTGGGATTGCTCCGACCCAGCTGTAGGACCTTGCACTGGTCATGGTTAAACTTCGTGAGGTTGGCATCAGCCCACCTCACAAGCATGTCAAGGTCCCTCTGGATGGCATTCCTTCCCTCCATGGTATCAACCGAACCACACAGCTTGGTGTCATCGGCAAACTTGCTGAGGGCGCACTCAATCCCACTGTCCATGTCAGTGAGAAAGATGTTAAACAAGACCGGTCCCAACACTGATCCCTGAGGGACGCCACTCGTTACTGGTATCCAGCCGGACATTGAGCCATTGACCACAACTCTGTGTGCGGCCATCCAGCCAGTTCTTTATCCACCAAGTGGTCCATCTATCAAATTGATGTCTCTCCAATTTAGAGACAAGGATGTCGTGTGGGACCGTGTCGAACGCTTTGCATAAGTCCAGGTAGATGACATCAGCTGCTCTACCCCTGTCCATCAGTTCTGTAGCCCCATCATAGAAGGCCACCAAATTGGCCAGGCAGGATTTCCCCTTAGCGAAGCCATGCTGGCTGTCACCAAGCACCTTGTTGGTTTTCATGTGCCTTAGCATGCCTTCCAGGAGAATCTGCTCCAAGATTTTGCCAGGCACAGAGGTGAGACTGACTGGTCTGTAATTCCCTGGGTCATCCATTTTCCCCTTCTTGAAAATGGGGGTTATATTTCCCTTTTTCCAGTCGATGGGAACTTCACCTGACTGCCATGATTTCTCAAATATGATGGCCAGCAGCTTCGCAACTTCATTCGCCAGCTCCTTCCAGACTCACAGATGGATCTCATCAGGACCCATGGACTTGTGAACGTTCAGATTTTTAAGATGGTCTCAAACCAGATCCTCTCCTACAGTGGGCGCAAGGTTTTCATTCTCACAGTCCCTGCATCTGCCTTCCAAGCCTTGGGTGGTGTGGTCAGAGCCTTTGCCAGTGAAGACCGAGGCAAAGAAGTCATTCAGAACCTCAGCCTTCTCCAAATCCAGGGTAGCCAGTTCTCCTGAGAGCTTCCTGAGGGGGCCTACATTCTCCCTAGTCTGTTTTTTATTTCCTATGTACCTGTAGAATCCCTTCCTGTTATCTTTAATACCTCTATCTAAGTTTAATTCTAACTGGGCCTTAGCTTTCCTATCCTGGTCCCTAGCTTCTCGGACAACATCCCTGTACTCTTCCCATGCCACCTGTCCTTGCTTCCACTTATTATAAGCCTCTTTTCAATTGAATTTTCCTCAGGATCTCCTTATCCATCCAAGGAGGTCTCCTGGCCCTCCTGCTGCACTTCCTTCTAGTTGGGACGCAACACTCCTGAGCTTGCAGGAGGCGATCCTTGAATATCAACCAACAGCCTTGGGTCCCCCTGCCCCCCAGGGCTGTATCCCATGAAACCTTACTGAGCAGGTTCCTGAAGAGGCCAAAGTCTGCTCTTTTGAAGTCCAGGGCAGTGAGCTTGCTGCACGCTCTTCTCACTGTCCTGAGGATCTTGAATTCGAGCATTTCATGATCGCTGCATCCAAGGCTGCCCTGGAGCGTCACATTTCCAACCAGCCCTTCCCTGTTTGTGAGCACGAGGTCAAACATGGCACCTCTCCTTGTCGGCTCCTCTATTACTTGCAGAAGGAAGTTGTCTTCTACCCAATCGAGGAACCTCCTGGATTGCTTGTGCCGGGCCGTACCGTCCTTCCAACAGATGTCAGGGTGGTTGAAGTCACCCATGAGAACAAGGGCCTGTGAGCGTGAGGCTTTTCCTATCTGTCTATGGAGTGCTTCATCCGCAGGCTCTCCTTGATCAGGTGGTCTGTAACAGATCCCCACAGTAATGTCTCCCGTTGCTATATTCCCTTTAACCCTGACCCACAAACTCTCTGTGGACTGCTCACCTGTCCCCAGACAGAGTTTCATACTCTCCAGCCTATCCCTAACATAAAGGGCAACTCCCCCTCCCTGCCTGCCAGGCCTGTCTTTTCTAAAGAGCCTGTAACCTTCCATTCCAACATTCCAGTCATAGGAGCCATCCCACCATGTTTCTGTGATGCCTGTTATATCATACCCCCGTAGATGTGCACATATCTCTAATTCCTCTTGCTTGTTCCCCATACTACGGGCATTTCTATAGAGGCATCTGAGCCGAGCTCCAACTGAAGCCGGCTCATTGGCTGGAGCAGCTGGAATATCTCTACATCGCTCCGAGCATTTATTATAGGTGCTAGCAACTGACTGGGTGTGTTGGGATGGAATGATGCCCCCTCCCCCAACACATCTAGTTTAAAGCCTCCTTGACCAGCCTGGCAAGCCTCCTACCAAAACAGCTTCACCAGCCCCCACTAGACCTGGCCTACAAGCTTGGGTCCCATGTTCAAGACACCCAAACCCCTGACTATGACAGCACCCTTTTCTAACCAGTTATTAACCTGGTTGATCCTCCTAGCTTTTTTTAGGTCCTCCCCTGTATCCTGGAGAATTGATGAAGACTATCTGAGCTCCAGAGCCCCTAACCAGCTCCCCCAGGGCTCTGTAGTCCTTCTTTATGTTCCCCAGGCTACTACTATCTATGTCCCTGTTTCTGGCTCGAGTGCGTTTCCTCATTAGCCCCCTGCAGGACAACAAAGCGGTTCTGCGTGGGACAGGGGATTTAGGGGGAAGCCCCTTGCTTTTGGTTGTCCTTTTCCTTCTTTTTTTTTTTTTTTGTTTTTTTTTTGTCACTAATTCCCAGCTTCCCAGGTTAACGGCCTCCTTCTTTCCTTCATGAGGTAGAGGGGAAGCTCGAGGCCCCTGCACAGTTTGGGCTGGGAGCAAGCATTCCTGCTTCCTCTCAGCTTCCCTGACACCTCGCAGCCTATTAACAGCGTCCCACAGCTCAGCCCCCTGCTGCAGGTGGACCTCCACCAGGGAGCACCGAGTGCAGCCCTTTGCATAAGTCATTACCATTATACATCTCCTTATTTTTTCCTCTGTGGATGTTTTCCCACAGCTGAAAGGCCTACAAAGAAACATCCTGTCTTCTGCATTTGGAAAGACAAAAGGAATGAATGACATCTATTGTCTTTCATGTCACCTGCCAAACTAGGTGTTATACACTAAAGAGGAGGAAAAACTCATTTTTGATATTGTGGGATAAATTGTGCCTAAGGGAGATCCAAAAAGGATTTTTAGGTGGGGCCTTTTGACAACATGGGAAAAATAAATAACCCTTTCATTTTTCGTAAATTCTAAAACTTTTAGCTCTTGAGGCACTTTTTTATTTTTTTTTTTTTTTCCATTTCTCTTTATATTGTACATGTGTCAAGTTTCAAAAGACAGATTCTGGTTTAAAACCACATTTTGTTTTTCAAATATAATGCTGGCAATCTTACTGAAGTAAAACATTTAATTTCAAAATTTCTAAATTTATTTATGCCTCTCTAAAATGTTAATATTTGACTAAATTTATTAATAATTAGGAGAAAAGTATTTTCCTTAGCAGAATCAACAGCAGACCAGTGGTCTCAGTTGATGAAGACAACATAAGCCTAGAAACCCACCACTAGTCATAAGTATAGGCTTGTTCTGGAGGTTTACAATCAATCACTTTCAGTCTGGGACACCTTGCCAGATAGCAGCTGATGATAGCAGTGTAAATTTTAAAGGACAAAGTGATATCAGCATTTGATGTCCAATACTTGACTAAAACTTGCAGAATTAAGATTTCTGCATTTTTAGTTGTACTGCACAGAAAAAACAGTCCTCTAAAAATTACAAACAAGGGCTAGAGTACAGGGTATAAAGACTGTATCTGAGAGTTATTATTACCATCAGTTATTATGTAAATGATTCCCCTTGCTCACAAACACACACACATGCTTTTTCATCCCGATTTAAAACATAATTGCAGCCCTTGACAGATTGCCATTGATTTTTTTTTCATAGAATGAATTAAAATCTTTAAAGTAGGAAAAGATAGAAAGGAACATTATGTCCCATTAAACTAATCAAATGTACTAAAACTAACCCCTCCACCCCAAAACCACCCCCTGCTGCCATCTACTGCATCAAGATGGGTTATGAATGAATAAATCCACTTGGCATTTTACAAAATGAGGTCGTGATAAGTGCATGAAAAAATAAAATCAAAGCCTTTTATAGCTGGCAGGATCCTGGCTTTGTAGCTATGAGTTTAAATCAGGGCATAAAGATCACAGAAGTGCTTCCAAATCCTTACAAGAGCAAATTACAGTTTTCTGTTTCCTGACTATCTTTCATAGATGTGCAAATTTATTAAAAATCCTTCACTATTTTTCACAAGATGGTATAGAAGCCAATAGTATAACTTGACTGAAAAAAGATGCATCATTTGATGGGAGGGTAGGTCTAAGGGAAGCTGTAGAACAAGATGCCCTGTATGTTACTTCAGAGGCAGGAAATCTCTCTGTGACCAGTGTTCAAAATCTGTGGCAGCTGAGGGGTTGCTTGCTTGTAGTCCTCTGTCATTTGGGGACAGGGCAGCAAAAGACTGCACAATGGAGTAATATCCATCCCTTCCTTGGGGCACCCATGCTTAGGACCTCTGTAAGACATGCTTTCCCTCCACTCCTTTTCTTACAAGATCATTTCTGCAGCTATATATAAGTCACTCTGGAACATCAGGATTTTATCAAAGTTTGTACTACTGATAATGATCCAGGGAGGGAGAATATAAATCACTGTCTTCAGGAAGGTCATTTTTATGTACTGTAGCAATTTAATGACAGTCAATGTGACAGATATCTTTACTGGTAGATGTGTAAATGAGGAGTAGCACTCTTTTCTTTAAAGATCAACATTGCAATTTTTATCTTCAGTTAGTGATCACAGAATCACAGAATCATAGAATGGTGTGGGTTGGAAAAGGCCTTCAATATCATCTAGTTCCAGCCCCTCTGCCATAGTCAGGAACACCTTCCACTAAACCAGATTGCTCAAGGCCCTATTCTTTGTCATCTTGCTTGTTAATACCTTTTGCAGGCAGTGTTTCCCTGTAGTAATTCCCCTTCTGAGCTCTATCATTTAATGATTTACACAAGTCCCAGGTTTCTGAAAGATCCATCAAGAAATCATCTCTGTTTCCTTTTGCTTTCCACCACACACCAATAGAAAGAAATATTTACCTCATTGATATTTGCATCATACAGTGTACTGCTTAAGTCAGTGGTCTCTTACGGTCTCATGTCCTGTAGTCAGTTCTCTGTACTCAGTACAGTATAATCCTCTGTCAACTTTCAAGTGCACTGGAAAATGCACTTCAGATGTGATGACTAATTTTGCATAAAAAAAAGACATGATCTAATATAACAACTTGAAAGGCTCTTACGAAGAATAATTTCGGATGTCTGCATACATTGAAGCATTAAAAAAAATGTACTTCAGTCATTTAATGTGCATGCAAATTTTCAAGATTACTTCTAAAAAGGTGACTACTCAATACATTCTAACCTCTCAACTTGTAGTCTGAGTAATTCAGGAACAATATTTCAGAAAGCAATAAAAGAATGATGAACAGTTAATAGAGGTAAGGAGAACAGAGAAAACACTGTCCTCATAGTGGTGCAGTTTTGACTGTGGCAAGAAGAAAAAAGCTGGCATACTTTTTGCTATATGAAAGCCTAACCATGTATTTAGAATTTGCCAACAGAATTTTAGTAAAAATGCATTCTTTCTTACAGACAGTTTAAGAAACTGGCATCTTTGCCACTGTGCATCATCCGAGAAGAGATTGGGGTTCAGTTGCCTTAACACAGATGCCTATTTCTAAATTAGATCTTCAAGGGGTGTTCCTGCTTGCCTCTACCAGAAGGATGCAAGATCCCCCTAGGTCCTGGGTTATACCTGCCAATACCCATGGATATCTCAGATACCTGGGGGCATCCCAATGGCCTTGGATTTGTGTGCTGAGGCAACTGAAAACTGTTTTAGCTGCTTTCAAAATTCTTTTACGCATTTACAAAAGCTATTGATTTTTACTGAATGGTTCAATATGGGCATTCAGTTTTATTGCTTCATATTTGGAAACAGTTACTTGTGCTTGTAACTGATCTCTTAAGTCATATTATTTTTTTCCCTGATTAATAAACTTGAGATGAAACATTATTAAATTCACTGTAATCTAGAAGTGACATACAAATTTGGGGTCTGTTGGTTATGGTAATGATTATCCAGCCAGAACTCAAAGATTAATGTTTTTGAGTTGGCAAAGTGCTGTTGTTTTGTTATATAATTCCTAGTTTGTCAGCTATGTAAGTAGGTCTGTTGATTAGTTCCTAATAGCCTAACTTACAAATATTTCATTTGTAAAGACCATAGACAATAAACATGAATTTAACTAATACTCAGGTTCAAGTGTGCTGTTTGTGAAACGTGATAACACAGCACAAATTATACAAATACCCAGCACCCTGCTGACTACAAAATTCATAACCAATGTAAAATTAAAAGTTGGCAGTTGACAGTGTTTTGAGTTAGCTTAAGCTAAATACTGCCTTTTTGCAAGTTTTTGCGTTAATGAAATTAGAGTGCCTGTTCTTCATGGGAACTGAACTTGGGAAGAATTGTAAACACAGTAAAATGAAAATTCTCTTTTGAGAAGTTTGTGCTCAGGCAGTATGGAGATGGGTAGCAGCATAAAATCTTAAGACAAATTTGAACAAATGTTCAAATATTCCACCAACACACATTTACAATATTTGCAGCTAGTCATCCGTTTCCTACCAAATGTTATGCTTTTGGACAAGCAAGCACGAAACAGCCAAGAAACAAGACTACACTAGAGGCGTTAATTAATCATACATGAATCTCATATCAGAGGATTTTTATTAGCCTAAAACCACAGTAACAGTTCCACCTTATGTACACAATATAAATATGAAATGTGTACTGATGTTTTCCAACTGCTAGTACTGTTTTATTCTCTAAGGAAGACGTAGCCTGACCTTCTTGGATGCCATTTCCAGATACAGTGACCAAAATTGTAAGGCCCTGAAGGGCTGTAATTTTAGTAGAAAATACCATTTTATATTATTTCTTGTAAGCTGCACACCATGCACATACTCTGTGTTTTATTAAATTACTACAGAAACAAGAAAATAGTAATTGATGGGGAAAAGGGAATAATTCTGGTATTTCCATTTAATAGTCTGGGACAGTAGTTGCTAGGCTATCACATGCAGATTAAGTTGCACAGAAACATAGTCTTGGGACTTACTCTATTAAACATTAAAATAACTGGATTATGAAATTATTCATTTTTGGAAGAAGTTACAAATGCACATGTTAAGAATTCTGTACTATACTGCATAGCTTTTGTGCTCTTGAAAAGCTGGGGTGTATGAGTATTTGATGTATATAAAGCTGGTTCAATACTGCTTTCTGGTATATTGAAATTAAAATAAGGTACTGTTTTCAGGATTCCCTTCATGTGTTAAAAGAAAAACAACAAAGCTGGTGAAGGGTATAGAATATAAACGTAGGAGGAGTGATGGGTTGCTGATGGATTTCACCAAAAGGGTTGTCAAGAGCTGGAGCAGGCTGCCCAGCGAAGTGATTGAGTCACCATCCCTGGAGGTATTAAAAACTTGTGTAAATATGGCACTTAGGGAGGTGTCCCTGCCCATGGCAGGGGGATTGGAACTAGATGATCTTAAGGTCCTTTCCAACCCTAACTATTCTATGATTCTATATGAACATTTGAAATCTTCATTAAGGTAACTAGGATTTTTTAGAGGAGAGCAAAATAGACATGCAGATATCTCTTAAAGTGTGAGAGGAATTTATATGACAGTGAATGGGCTGCAGAAGGAAGTCAGCTTGGAATCTCTGCTTATTTGAGCAGGTCTCTATTGCTTCAAGAAATAACTCAATTCAGGCATATTTAGTTAGTAAATGCTACTACATAAGCCAGAAGAGTTTAATGCTGCTCTGTATTTTAATTGTTAGGAATGAACAGTTTGAAATATGTTAGGTGGTGCTGTGTCCTTTCCAAAGTGCAATTTACAAAGGATGAAACTTGGAGGATAAGTAGGGATAACATTGGCAAGAAAGGTGGCTGTTGAGTTAGTTTTATTTTTTTGCTGCTTTCTTGCTTACTTCTCTGTTGGCTTGTTCTATGACTATTTAAAATTTTTTATTTAAAGTTTTCAAACTTTGTGTGAGAAGGAAAGTATATTGCAGAGTGTCAATGTGAGGGTATTTCTGGGAAGGTTAAGTTAATTTACATGGAAAAATGCTTCCTCTCATAATGCAAATCAGAGACAACATAGGAGAAAAAAAATTGCTCCTGTTATATATTAATTATAAATGAGCTTTAGTGGAAAATTTATATGCTCATTTGAAAATGATCTCTGTTTTTTGCCTTGGAGTGCTGAATGGTAATTAGAATAAAAGGTGTTCCTGCAGTGGGGCCAAATGCGCTACCAAGGCTGTACTGCACAAGCCCCACGGTTTCCATAGTGTACAACCGCTAAGCGTCAACTCATATTTTCCAATTAGGAGTGACTAATGCTCCTGTATGTGTGGCAAAAATATAATCAGTTATCTATCGCTGCTGGAAGCATATGAACAGAAGCCATCACTAATGGTGTAATTTTTTTCTTTGAGCATTGTAGGTCTTTGATTTGACTGAATCTATATTATGTTATTTTTTTATTAAAAAAAAAACAAACCACTTTCTAGGGTCTTGCATAGTATAGCATAAGGTTTAGCCTATGCAAAACAGTTGACTGCTGAGTAACAAAGGAGGAAATCACTGAAAAAAATAACAGTCACTTAACTCTGCATAACTTATCATGCGCAACTTGCAGCATATGCGAAGGTTAAACCAAAGGCTGGACCAGAGCTGCACTGTTTCCACCACTAGGTAAGTGAGTCCCAGCTAAAATCTGTCACACAGTCTCTGAGTATCCGAGCATAGAAGTAGTATTAACTCTCAAAGGACATTATCTAATCTTTGGAAGCAGAACAAATAACCTTTGTGGCATTTAACATTCTGTCTGATTATTTGAACAGCAGAGTTGAACATAATTAACCCCTGACTTCTGTCTTCCCTTCTCTATATTACTTTGATGATAATCCCTAAATGGTCTTTGGTTCTGGGTTCTATGATAGAAACAGCAATGTGTGACAGGCTAGGTGTGTAAGAGTCATCACTCTGGAGGGTATGGTATTACACAGGCGTTGTAATCACAAACCCATTCCTGACCATCAGGTCTTAAATGTGAAATAACTAATTGTGTCATTTTAATAAAATGCTTTTCACAAGGCTCAATAGATCATGGAAAGTAAATGCAAGCATAGAAGGAAGAAAACATGTTGAGGACTTCCTCCAGGTTACACAGGAATTAAAGCTGGAGATCTTCTTAGAAATGACAGACTCATAACCATTAAACATACAAAATAGCTATTACATAATTTGTCTGCATTAGGTACTGCTTTGCCACAAATGTTACTCCTCACAGATGGTGTCATGTGTTGTTTATTATCTCTTTTAATGGAAAATGTCAGAGGTTTTTTTTAAGCTACTTTTCCCAGGATGTTATATTTAGTTTTTCCTTTGTTGCAGTCTATAGAATTCTTTTATACATTCCTGAGGAAGTTTCTTTTCCCTCCCCATGATTTGCTTCTACAGCAGAATACTAGTGCTTAGCCTCCTAGACCTCTTCATTAGTTTGCCACCACAAAATTCTATATAGCTGGAGCCTGAAAGACAGCAACCAATTTCAGACGTGGTATAATGGTTGTGCACTTTCCCTGGCTGCTACTTCTGCCATGACTGTTTCCCTATCCATAAATTACAGACAAAAATAATGGTCTTGGCTTTATTTTATTTTATTTTTTTTTCACCAAAAGACTCCAGCATGTATTGTGGAAAATTTTTATATATATATATATATATATATATATATATATATATATACACACACATATACATATACACACATATATACATACATATAAAACCTTAAAACCTTAAAGTTCATAACTAAACCCACTGCATACATGGTGGTGTCTGATACTCCCCCCCCCTCCCCCCCCCCCAGTATCGCATTCTTAGGTCTTATCCATAATCTCCTATCTCACCTCTTTTCTAGTTCCTGCATGCATCTAACCCACCATCTATGTTCCTTATGGTCGAAGCTACTGCATTTTTCCCATGATGAATCTCTATGTTACCCTGGAAATATGCTTAGCTGCATCAAAGTCTTTGCTTCTTTGCTTCTAGTGTTTGCAGTATTTCTTGGATTAGAATCCTCATCAGAGCTAATTAATGCAGCCTATAATAATTCATTTATATATGTAAGTGATCAGAAAAATGTTACATAAATTCTTAACATTACGTACTACAATGGGATTACTCAAAGTTCATCAAGTTAAACATATGCAGGATGTTGGCATAACTGAAGCCACTGATTTATACTACCACATACTCATTCAGGAGGCATCAAAACTGTCTTGAGCTGGATACTGTGTTGCCCCTGGATGTTTGATTTTATTTTTATTTTTCTATTCAGATCATGGCTCTTGACCCTCTAAACAGTAAAGGCTGAGGCCTTTTAAAGTGAGTAGGAGGCTCCTTCTTGCCTTACTTTTGCATGAATAGTGTTTGTAAATATGACAAGATTAATAGCTCAGGTATTAGTATTGGTAATAAAAGAGCTAAGGAATAGCTAGAGTGAAGAAAAGGAGTAGTAGATGGTAATAAGAGAGGATCTGTAACAGACTGGTTAAAACGAGATGCAGCTAAGCAATATGCTTTTTCTATCCTGGGTGATCTTTAAATGTCTGCGTCAAAGTTTAAGTCAATTGTCCTAGAAGACGGAGCAGACTGCAGTGTCAGTGAAAGTCTGCTGCTGCATGCTGTCACCCAGGACAGCGCGTTGTCTGCTGACAGTTTGTTTCACTTGTGGTTTATAAACGAACCTTCTAAGGTCTGATGTTTGGAAATCCAGCTGAAAATTGATGCTTCATCCAAAAACCTAAACCAGATGGTACTTGGCCAGTAATGCTGCTTGGAGCATATCAGTGTGTAACTAGATGCCCAGTTTCTCTTGCCAAGTGTCCACTTCTGATTCAATAAGCCGTAATCCTTTTTTTAATGTTTGAATGAATCATTCACCAAAATCACAGCAGGAGGCTGTGATTAAATGTGCAGTTCTACACAGCTCCAAGTCCCTAAAATACCTGGCTAAAGCTAGAGTCTGATACACACCAAAAGCTGCAGGAAACAAAAATGTGTTTTCTAGTCTCAGTGTCATGAACTAAATTAGCCAAAACACCTTTGCTGGGTATAGTCTGAAACCTGCTGATGCCAGTAATTGCAGTTGTTCTGCTAAAATAAGCAAAACTGATCATTGTCACTGACAACCTGCTCTGAGACAGAAACTTTTGCAACTAGGGGCTTGATACCATGGTAGCATGTGCTAATGTGTGATTTCTCTGGAGGCTTCAAGCAGATATCAGATACCTGGCACAATTTCCTGTGCAACATCTGCAGGAAGCCAGTTCCTTGGTTACCTTCTGTAGTGGGCTATTTCTTAATGGGATTGGGTCATACTCTACATTATTTGTCCATGTGGAAAATTTGGATACCAGTGTTTTGCTCTAAAACACAGTTCTCTGCCAGACTTTCCACTTTAATTGAATACAATTTGTTTTAGTACAGAAAAACAGAAGGTTGAACTGTTTTGAGCTGGCAGTGTTGCTAAAACACTGGAAGAGTGGTTTACTTTGTAAAAGCATCTTTGAAGCATGCTATTCTTATTTTCTGTTGAACAGTTCAGGCTTTGGAATTTCACAGAAACTGATGAGATTTTTAGAGACAATTAGTGTTTTCCAGCTCTGTAATAATTTCAGTTTGCTCAGGGAACAAAAGCTAATAAAAGGTAATACTTATATTTATCCAGCAATGTGTCTTCTACTGCAGCATGCCAGGAGGAAAAGACCATGCACAGTGCAATGGGTGTGCACAACTGCATGTAGAGAGTTGTGAATAAATCTTCAAGACAAGCTGCAGCACTGTATTTTAATTCATCCTTTACCATGTGCTCGAGTGTCTTCAAGGCACTGTGCACATGAGAACTGGAGGAAGGATGAATATCTGTTATCCTCACCTAATATGCCTGTGTGGCTGTGCTCACCCTCCTTGAGCTCCTCAGCTGTCCTCATGCTTGGTCTCAGAGGCAATGCTGCTGCTTCCTCTGCAGAGTGCTCTGGCACTGCTTCCTCCTGAGGACATCACTTTCTCATCCTGCTCATGGGATTTGTAAATATTGTAATTTACTACTGCATGGCTGTTTAATAGCAAATAATCTCCTGTTAAATAATTCATAGACTTTTTAATTGTGTATATGTGGGGAGGCAGAGGTGCCTTAATGAACACCGCCAGTATGAGGGTTCACTTGCAACTGAGGTGCCACAGCTATGTCACTTACAGACAGTAGGAGCTGCCATGATGCTCTATAAATAAGACCAGAATACATACCTGTTGCTTTATCCTCTGATCTATTGCTTAACAGCATGATTGTCTGTAATACATATATACATATATATTTGATCCTCAGATTATGAGAATGAAGACCTTGGGCCCACTGTAGGAGAGGATCTGGTTTGAGACCATCTTAAAAATCTGAACGTGCACAAGTCCATGGGACCTGATGAAATCCATCCACGGGTCTTGAAGGAGCTGGCAAATGAAGTTGCAAAGCCGCTGGCCATCATATTTAAAAAATCATGGCAGTCAGGTGAAGTTCCTGATGACTGGAAGAAGGGAAATATAAACCCCCATTTTCAAGAAAGGGAAAATGGATGACCCAGGGAATTACAGACCAGTCAGTCTAACCTCAGTGCCTGGCAAAATCTTGGAGCAGATTCTCCTGGAAGGCACATGAAAACCAACAAGGTGCTTGGTGACAGCCAGCATGGCTTCGCTAAGGGGAAGTCCTGCCTGGCCAATTTGGTGGCCTTGTATGATGGGGCTATGGACCTGATGGACAGGGGTAGAGCAGTTGATGTCATTTACCTGGACTTGTGTAAAGCGTTCGACACTGTCCCACATGACATCCTTGTCTCTAAATTGGAGAGACATCAATTTGATGGATGGACCACTCAGTGGATAAAGAACTGGCTGGATGGCCACACACAAAGAGTTGTGGTCAATGGCTCAATGTCCGGCTGGATACCAGTAACGAGTGGCGTCCCTCAGGGATCAGTGTTGGGACCGGTCTTGTTCAACATCTTTGTCGCTGACATGGACAGTGGGATTGAGTGTGCCCTCAGCAAGTTTGCCAATGGCACCAAGCTGTGTGGTTTGGTTGATACGCTGGAGGGAAGGAATGCCATCCAGAGGGACCTTGACATGCTTGTGAGGTGGGCTGATGCCAGCCTCACGAAGTTTAACCATGCCAAGTGCAAGGTCCTACAGCTGGGTCAGAGCAATCCCAGGCACAGCTACAGGTTGGGCAGAGAAGAGATTCAGAGCAGCCCTGCAGAGAAGGACTTGGGGGTGTTGGTTGATGAGAAAATGAACATGGGCCAGCTTCAGTGTGCGCTTGCAGCCCAGAAAGCCAACTGTATCCTAGGCTGCATCAAAAGGAGCATGACCAACAGGTTGAAGGAGGTGATCCTGCCCCTCTACTCTGCTCTTGTGAGACCTCGCTTGGAATATTGTGTGCAGTTCTGGTGTTGTCAACATAAAAAGGACATGGAACTGTTGGAACAAGTCCAGAGAAGGGCCATGAGGATGATCAGGGGAGTGTAGCACCTCCCGTATGAAGATAGGCTGAAGAAGTTGGGGCTGTTCAGCCTGGAGAAGAGAAGGCTGCGTGGAGACCTCATAGCAGCCTTCCAGTACCTGAAGGGGGCCTATAGGGATGCTGGAGAGGGTATCTTCATTAGAGACTGTAGTGACAGGACAAGGGGTAACAGTTTCAAACTTAAACAGGGGAAGTTGAGATTAGGTATAAGGAAGAAGTTCTTTACTGTGAGGGTGGTGAGTCACTGGAATGGGTTACCCAAGGAAGTTGTGAATGCTCCATCCCTGGCAGTGTTCAGGTCCATGTTGGGCAGAGCCTTGGGTGACATGGTTTAGTGTGAGGTGTTCTTGCCCATGGCAGGGGGGTTGGAAGTAGATGGTCTTAAGGTCCTTTCCAACCCTAACGATTCTATGATTCTATGACTCTATATTATGGGCTGTCTAGGCCTTTCTTTATGATAGTTTTCTGTAAAACAGAGTGCACAATGTGTAATTTATTCTGGAAGGTTCTTAAATATTCATAGAATGCAAGTAGAAAGTAGTAACTTTTTAGTCACTGCTTTCCATTGTTTAGGATAGGAATGCTGTATTGTGTTGGTGTGGTTTAAAAGAAAAGAGGAAATTTTCATTACTATATTTTTTTAATTTTTAATATGGCATTAAAATAGAGGTTCTTATGGAAATAAATACCCTAAAATATGTACCATTAACTATGTGCTTGTCATCCCTGATGTTAAAAGCCATAATACATAAAGCAGTCAAGATGAATCCTACGTATTGCATGCTTTTGCATGTGCAGAACCACACAAGTTCTGCTACGACAGGGTGACACCTTGTAAAAGTAACTCTCCAGCATAAGCGTGTGTCTGCTTACCTGCCTAAGTAAAACTTCATGCTGAATCTTATGGTTCCTCAGAGAAGTTTTTCAACATGACAATGAAACAGAAGATGAAATGCTTGAGAGGAATTTGTTCTTGCTGACAGAGAGCAAAGATGCATACATTAAAATGTTTAAAAAAATAGTCTTAAGGCTCTAAGTTAAGCACTAAAGTTGAGTAAAGTTCAGAAAAATTTACCTAGCAGTAGTAATGCTGGATATGTACAAATACATTGATGACATTCTTAATACTGCTGTGAAATGTTGCCACTTTGTGTAGAAAGAAGCGGCTATTTTGGGTGCTGTCTTTCCTGTCTCTCTACTCACTCTCTCTGCTTTGTGATTCCAGGAATGGGGAACTGACAACTCACAGTCTCTCTGCAGCCCACATTGTTTCTTCATGTAGCCCATATCCAGCCATATTTTTTTTGCAGTTTTATTTGATAATGTTCAGTTATGCATCAGTTTTGACAGATAGATTGAATGATCTGTCCAAGTATCAGCAACAATAAGATTCTTCATCCACAGTATGGCTGGTTAGTAGTGACTGTTTATGTTGTCTCAGGGCTTGCTAGCTGAAGAAACTGCATATGCTATACTAGGCACTGAGTAAATACAAGCACTTTTGTACAAAATGCATGCTTAAACCAGTGTAACTATTAATCATCTGAATTAGTCTTAGAGAGAATGAGGTCCTATAGTTGAGATTATAGCATTGCTTATGAATCAAAACTCATCAAAGTAATTGTGCAGTAAAGTGGCCTCAGCCTTCAAAAGTGCTTCTATACATGGTTAACATTATTTACAGGAGAGGATTATCTTCCCTCTTCAGGAAAATTTCGTAGACAAGGCTGGAGGCAGGGTTAGGAGCAGAGGCTGTAGCAGTAGATACTTAGATTAGCTGGCCTGAGTGCCCTTTTACCAGTTCTTGTTTGTCTCTGGTAAAAGTTTTCACCTTTCGGATAACAGCTTTATCTCACTGTCCGAGCAAAGGGGTAGATATGCTCTGTGTGGTGGCTTGCTGTAATCTTCTTATACTGTTGTATAACCACATTATGCCATACTGACATCAAACACTTTGATGGAATGTAATTTGAAAAGATGGTAGACATAAGTCTAGACATAAAAATGAGATTTTTATGCATAGAATGTATATGAAATGCACAAAAATACATTTTTATCACTAACAATATCTAGAATGTGGTTTAGGAAACTCCTATATGACAGACACAGAAAAACTGTGTTTGCAGTGAATTTTGTATTAATTTTCATAGGAAACATGATGAGATGGAAATGGAAAGCTGCATTTGCCAGCCAGCTTCTAAAGGCATTGCATTTTGTTGCCCTTTAGAAAATGTGCGTGAGGGAGGCATTTCCAAGGAGCTTAGAGCATAGCACTTGGCACTTACATTAACAATGAAGTGGTTAAAGGGAGGCAAGCATTCAGTGGAGTGATTGTTTCAGCCAGCTCTGTTTCTGTATTTGAAAAATTCAGTGGCATCCGGGACATCCTGGCAGCCACAAAGCTATTTCCTGAGTCCTCTGCGCTAGGAAGCTTAAACTAGCACAGAGTGATAGCGCTTTGCCCTCCTGACCTCCTTAAGGTTTCATGGTTGTAGAAGCAAAGTGACTTTCAGCTTTCCTACAGCCTTTAAGCATTTTTGTGCATGTAAAATTTGAGGTACTGAAGTGTTAAATTGGCTGAGCTCTAAGCCAGTTTACCTCCACAATAATAGTTTAAGCAGTTGAACATAGTCAGAGCTTCCTGTTGAGGACAAAGTGCCTGCAAAACTTTTGTAGCTGGCAGATTTCCCATGCTTTGGTTTAGCTTTTGCTGGTCCTGTCCTGTAGCCTGACAACTGCAAAACCACTGTGGCCTCACCAGTAGAGACAAAAATCTGTTTTTTTTAAACCTATTGTAGTTTTAAATTTTTTAGAGCTCACTTCTGTAGGTATATGCTATCTGTAGTTGAATGTGGGTGTCTAAATAGCTTTCCTTTGTGAGTCAGGGGCCAGGGCTAAAATCCCCACTGGTTGTTTATGAAAGGTATGGTAATTCTAAACTTCTTGTGACCTGAAAATGATGTGTTTTAAACAGCTGGAGCTATGGAATAAATTCTTCCTCTCAGTCACCTCAATATTAATTCAATCAGTAATTTATATATGGCATCTTGGTAGTCAGCAGTGCAGAAGGAAGAAGATGAGTAGCAGGATAAATATTAAGCCAGAGATCCAAAAGCCAATGATATTATTTCTAAGCTTATCATCATCAACTTAATCATCAACAAGAATAAATATTGTGCAAACAAAGCCCAGCTAACAATTCTTTCCTCACATATGCACGGAAGATCAGAGAATCCAGGTAAACTTTTGTGATGGCACTGCAATGCAGCACTAAGAGAAGCCCAGATGAGGATTTTTTTTTCCTTTTCTTTTTCTTTTTGTTTGTTAGTTTTGTTTATTTTGTTTTGTTTGTTCATGTTTTAGTTAGGTAATGAGCAGAGCAGATTCTCAGTGCTTACAGGGTGAAGATCTCTTGAGTAAAAAAAACGCTACATTTGTACAGGTACTTTTCTAAGAGTGCTCATGAAATTGCTCGGATTTTTTCCATATGAAAAGCCAAGATCAGGAAGAACTAAGAGATCCAAGAAGAGATTCAGGAAGAACTAAGAAAGCAGGAAAAGTGACAAATTTTCCAAGCAAGCAGTGGTGTATCAGGACTTGTTTCTTAAAGTGTTGTTTTATTATGAATTGTGAAACAAGATGAAGCTTGTACAACCCTCAGACATAAAATGGTGCATTATATGGTTGACTTCATTCTTTGCCACTATTCTTTCTTTCGGTTTTCGCATTCAGAATCACACATGAACTAATTTTGAGGTCTGAGATTTATACTATGAAATTTTCTTTAGCCTCACAGATGTATGGTTTTGGATGTCTGGAACACTAAGAAAGAAGATGGCTGTTGATCCCTTATATTCTTCTTTCCCATCAGTGGTGCATTTGCATGACATCTGTATGTAATCTAAAACTCGGATATATCAGCAGGACTCAGCAACATATCTGTTAGAAATGCAGCAGTCTAAGTGAGTTGATACAGTGGAAGATCATCACTGCTGTGAGTTTAAATGTAAAGGTTTATATGTGCTCTTCCTCCTTCCACAAAATGCAGGTGAAGACTTGAACTTGGAACTCATCCATCTTGTGATGTGGGTAAGAGCTTTCCCCTTCATTGCAGATTGTTTGGGGTGTGGTGAGCTTTGTTTTCTTCTCTGTAGCAGTACTCTTGCTGTGTAGTTAGGAGAAGTCACAGTGCCATAGGCAGCTTTTAACAGCTGCTTCTTTATGGGCTCTGTTTATACAGTAAACTGAATTTGCAGTCAATATAACCTGCCCTCTTGGCCTCCACGTCTCAGAAAAATTTCTCTGTGTTGAACATTTTATTCATTTGTTCAGCAAAGAATCACCACTTTACCTCAAGTGATCAACTCTCAGGAAAGAAATAATGGCAAGTGAGAAACAGTACTAACAGCAGCGATGTTACAGTCAAGTTAATTGGTTTGGCTAGTGGAAAAGTATGAAGATGTGGGCAGCCTTCACTGGTGCTTTAAATTATTAGAGGAAGACTTCCGTTTAAGAGAAGAATTATTGCTAATATTTCTGAAGTGTTGATTTACTCATGTCTAGTTATAACATACTCCTGGAATAGTTACTTTCCAATTGCCTGAAAAAGCAAAAAAAGATGGTGTCAGAGTGCAACCAATGAATCATAAAGTAGGCATAATTCAACTTGTCCATGCAATATGAATGTGTGGAAATTTTGAAGAGATTCAGAATTCAGGTGTAGTTCTGTGTTTTGCAATAGTTGGCTAATATTTCTAAAAAACTAACTCCAGAGACTATCTCCACTATACTTCGGGGATTTTAATACATACATGTGAATTTTGCATTTCTAAAAGTATTGTATTTCAACATTTCCATTCTCTGTTATTCACCTTCTTAAGGCAGGTAAATTTTAAAGGACAAGTAGAAGCCTTCAATAGTGCTATTGAGTTCTATTTCCAGGCGTGATTTTGAAGCCTTATGCAAGTTGGAGAATGAGCACTCACCCTCACTCATTCTCTGACTCCTTGGTCAAAGAGTTTTAGACAAATGATAGTTAGTGTTCATAGTAATACTTTTGCACCACCTCATCTCAACCATGGGTGCTATTCTCAGCTTGTCAAAATACCAGTAAAAAGAATGAAGCGCTATGAGGGAAAGATTAATAAAACTCAACTTTTAGAGTCAACTGAAGATGCAATTAGTATATATTTCTGAATAAAATGGTGCAAAGTAAGGAGATGACCTGCCAATTTAAAAATGCACTTGCCCGTTTAATTGTGCTAATTTCCAGCTAACGCTGAGAGAAGACATGTCTGATGTCTGAGTCATGAGCTTCTGGTTAATAACTGGAGAATCCTTGTCAATTTATTAGCAAAATAATACTTACTGTTGGAAAAAGGAAGAGAAAAATGCCAGTATCTCAGAAAAAAAGATTAATGAGAATTATAAGTCTATAAGGCTTTATTTTTCCTGTGTGATTGCTTTGTTCCTGATGAATTTTAAGAATTGCTTAAATTTTTAATATAGTAGTTACAGAAGATGAAATTTATTTTATTTGCTTATTTAGTTAGGTGAAATATTCAAGCTTATAGTATTTGATTTCTGTCAAACATGGACAGTTCTCAAATGTCAAGGAAAATAGTGCCTCTTGAATGAGTAATCTGAATTTATCGCTCCTGAGTGTGACTGAAAAATTAAGGAGAAACTTTCAACATTTTAGAGTTTTAGACTATATTCTGTATCACAACATATTTTCAAGCTATAAATAAATGCTAGATCAATTTGTTCTTTACACTGAAATGTGATATTTTTAATAGAAACTTGTAAATATACCCAAAGGAAAATAAAATCTAGACGTGTTTTAACAAAGAACTGGATACATTTCTCCTAATTAAAACATCAGATACTAGTTTGACAGAGATATAAACTTTACTTCAAAAGGAAACATCTCTGTTAATGGCTTTTGTGATTGAGAAGAATTTTTTGTATAACACAAATGACCTTTAAATGAAGTATACCAAAGAAAAGAATAGTGTGAATTTGAAGCTTATGACGTTAAGATGTTCAAACTCACTAATAAAAGTAGATTTTCTATCTATCTTTCCTTCCCAAATTTCTTGGTAATAGAACATGAAACCAAATTAATTAGAATAAGGTTACTCTTCAGTTTCTAACCTTGACATTCAAGTGTTAACAAGCACACTGATGACTTGAAGATAATTTTAAAAGAGAAGTATACCTGATTTTAAAGGTAATTGGCTCTGGTACCGTCTCAGACCTCACTGTTTCTATAGTCTCAGTCCCATGGATACATTGGTCCCTCATGTCCATGTCCTGGCAATGAGGCTGAACAAGTGTTCTTGGTATGCACATACAGAGACACAGCCACAGGGAGGACCTCATAGACCAGCAGAGACAGCACAGTGACTTTATTAGACCCCAGACCTGTATACACATAACTAACATGGATGGCCACGTACTCTTCCTCCCCTCCACCTGACCATGCTTGAAGCTTGCTACTGGTTCGTACACACAACCCCACTCTCTGGATTTTACAGGCACATACACATTCATGGACTTATGTCCATCTGATATCCCTGCCCAGATCCCACATCTCTGACCTTGCAACCAGGTCTGTCCTTGGGTCCTTATGGTAAGTCTCCTCCTGTTATGTACTCCAACTTGAAAGTTTATTAGTAAACATTTATGCCTTGGTCCCTTCCCATGAAAACCCCATAATAAGATTCACATATCCTGTTAAAACATGACACAAGAAATTTTACACAGTTGCAAGTACTTGAAGAGTTTGCTTTCATGGTAATCTTGCTTCCCCTGTCCTTATCAGCTACAAATTTGTGCTGAATGTCCTCACCACTACCCTTGGTGAAGTTTCCCAGGGTCATCAGCTGGTGGCTTGAGAGATGCTGTCCTTGAGACTGTCTCTGTGGTCTACTGACCATTGCAGTTTGTATGTCTGTGTGTTTAATTTTCCTGTTTTCTGTCTTTGACTCTTTTATTGAACAGCTGTTCAGCAGATAGATATCTTTACAAATGAGATTGATTTATATTCCACGTTTTGCACACAAATGCCCACAGAGCTTCCAAATGAAGCAAGAACCTGACCTCTATTATTTCTATAATGTGACAGACAGAGCCAGGACTTCAACATAACTGATGAGATGCAGTTTCCAAAAGTGGTGCCAAAGTGATCTTCCACCCTCCCCCTTTCTGCATTTAATGAGATACTGAAATTCTGCTGTAATCCAAGCAACTAACAGCTCATCCTCATCTGTGCCAAACTGTTTTGACAGTGAATTCCGAGAAAGGAGACAAATCTAACCTTCACCAGCAGAAAGAAACCTAACATGAATTAAATTTTGTTAATATCTCTGTGACAGCTTCAGGACTGCTCTTCAGATGATTTACCTTTAATCGAGGTGTAAAACTCTGCATTTAGATAAAACTTAGTTACAATTATTTCTATTTGCCAGATGGGATTCATAAATATCTCTTGTCCTTGTACAGAAGATGTTAGCAATATATGATAGACTGGAAAAGGGCTTGCTGTTATCTTGATTAAATGAAGTTAATTTCTTTTCCTAGTTTTTGTAGAGACTGCAGTCTCAAACACAATAGGCCACCCTCAGAAACATGGTCCCTGTTAGGAAATCTCTACAGAAGAGCATACAGATGAAATGATTTTTTTTCCTCCAGGAAAATTCTTATAATTAAGAACATGCACTTATAGCATTTCCCAAGGTTTTCCACATTACCAAAATGGCAGTGAAATAGTTAAGGTTTCTTTCTCAACAAATATAAACCCCAACCCTTTTACTTACGAGGGAGATAAAACTTTGTTATTAGGGTGTTTTCCAGAAAATCCTATTTTTCATCATAATCTGGAAAGCATAAGAGTGTTATGATTTTAATATTCATTTAAATAATGAAAAAAAGCAGCTGAGCTTTCTATAAAATTGGTTCTACTAAAAGCAATGAGGTATTGTGTTTTATCAAGTTCCGAAACCACTTGTGTATTCTCATATCCAGACAGACATCAAAGACTGGTATGCAAAGAAGAAATAAAAATTGGTTGGAGTTAGATAAATATTGTATAAACAAAATTAATGTGGATTTTGGACCAGAGAGCTTGAAATAAAAAATAGCCAGAGGCTGCACACACCTGGAGGTAGCAGTTAATGCAAATTATGAATAAAAATGTAAAGGCTGAGTTAAGATTATCAGAAGACAGTCTGTATGGAGCTGCTACCCAACATCATTTTGTTGTGAATAATGGCATTAAGAAAACACAGTTCCTGTGGGTGCATGATCTTTATTCTCATTTTACACGCAGTGGTCCACTTGTCCCTACTCCTCTGCTCTTGAACGGGAATGCCTCTGCCTTCTTGCAATTCACCTAGGTCTCTTGCTGTGTTGTTTACCTCCTTCTCAGCCTTCTCTGTTCTCTAGTCACTAACCAAGCAAGATGTGATGCTTCCAGGTTGCTCTTTTGCTGCTCAGCGGGGCCATGTGCATATGCTGAATTACCACCAGGGCAATGAAAATCGATAGTTATTGAATTTGTCTGGCAAAATTTATGTTAGATGAGGCACTAATTTGTGCTACTCTCCTCTATTCAACTGTGTATGTTCATGACAATATTTCCTTTGAGACTACACTCCTCTGGCAGATTTGCTAAAATTGTCTAACAACTTCAGGAGCTACGGGGAAGGATACTGAGGCTTACAGAGAAATGGGCAGGCAGATGCTATTCTCACTTCCTTGAGAAGCTTCACTAAAAGCATAAAACAATTTTAAAGAAAATTCAATATTCAGCACACAATTGACTAATTCTTCCTATCTTGAGGGTGGCTATACTGAAAAGCCTTGAGTGTGTGGTAAACTTAGCCAGAAATAGGTTTTCCCTTTTTCCATCTGTGGGAAAGGAAGGTTTAGTGTGCAGGCCCCCAGCTGAGCACGCATAAAACCTGCATACCTGAGTGAAGTCCCCTAGAGCAGGTAAATCATAGCTGTAATATAGTACATAGCAGCTGCACTGCACCAGATGGTCTGGCTGAGGATTCTGGAGAAAGAGAAGAGAGGAGAGGAGGAAACATTTATGCAGAGCAAAGTATAGATTACAGTAATATATGATGATGCTGTCAGTTTACCACATGATTTTCTAATAAAAAGACAAAGTACAGTACAGAAGCTTTGGCATGGTCACAGTATCCCCCATGCCTTTCCCCTCATTTGCCTATTTCGGTGTCATGAAGGATCCAACACTTCCCAAGGGAAATTTGGCTGCAAACCATCACATCCTTACCTAGTTTCCGGCCAGGCTTTTGCTGTCTAAAAGAGGAATGTCACCAAGACTGAGAGTGACACCTAAATTTGTGTGCTACTTCATGTAATCTTACTTATTTTCAGAGTAGTGTAGTAAGCCTTAATGTTTTTTCCAATCTCTCTCAAAAGAGAGGCTGGAAATGTAATGTAAGGTAATATTTATTGCCCATTCATCCAGTGAGCTCTCCCATCAGGGAGAAAAAGCGTAACAGCCCTGAATAAAGGGTTAAAAAGTTGTTGGATACCAGCTAGCAATTTCTGTAGCAGAATTACATTTAAGACAGAGTGAAGAAATTTCTCATGTCAAGAGTAGGGATGCTGGTGAAAACTTGTGTGTGTGAGTGACATAGTCTTATAAACACCTTATAAACAAACCACAAGAGTGTTTTACTTGTGTTCCTGTATCCCAGATATTTCTAAGTTTTTTTTCTATTATTCTGAATTGAATAGTATTAAAGTTTATTAGAGTAAATATGTTGTTTAAATATACTGATATTGAACTAAATTTTAATAAAATTATACCCTGGATATTGGAACACAGGAAAAAAATATGATTAAAATATTTTTATTAAGGCTTAAGCATCCATAATGCTCTATGACAACTGCATTAACTTAATTCACTGGAGTGTCCCACATTGACAAAGAAATAAAAAATATGTAAACTGAAAAGCAACTTTGAACAAGACAGAACAAATACTAGAAGAGACCTGAAAATTTATTTCTAAATTTTTAAACAAAAGTAAATACTCCTCAAGAATGCAAAACAAAATTGAAATTATCTTGTTACCTGCTTGACATGGCTGTGCAGGAGAATGAGAGTGTTTATGGCAGTTATGTTTTGCAGTAAGTGATATGGCAGAACAGTGGAAAAGGGTTCTCTGTTGAGCCCTGTATATATAGACTCTATCATTCACATATTATATTGCCATGCTGTGTTAAAGATGCCCAAGCTGGCTCTAAGAGACTGGTAGGTGCACTCAGCACAGTGCAGAGATGTTGCCTTGGGTCCCATCATCTGCATTATCAGATCAGCGCAGCTTTCTTCCTTGCTGAGAAACAGAGGTTTTACCTCACCACGGAGACATCTCTACAGCCTCTGGTTTGAGAGCAAATGCGGCAAATGCTTGTTTTCTGTGCATTGTGGCAAACACTGTGGAAAACCTGTGTTTATCCAGGAGCAGGATTGCTGTTGGCTTGATTGCCTGGGAGTCTGGCTCTAAGAAATGACCTCTCATCTTGCTCAAGTCTTATCACAGCAGACAACATACTCTGAGTTATATGGCTGGGAGGTTGGAGACATCACTTGACACGAGTTCAGACTGGGGCATTTTGGCAGTCTGGTGTAATGTTTTGTCTTTAAAACCAGGTTGAGGTTATGAGGGCGAGGAGCCTTCTCAGATCTGAAAATGTCTTCCTGAGAGGGAAATCTGTGACATAGCTAATACACAAATCACAGATATTACAGCAACAATGTGGCTCTGGATCAAAATGTGACATTGGGCAATCCAAGCCGCGTCTTCTGTCCTCCCCTCATGAAGTTTGTGTTGCAGAGAGAAAGCAATCTGAGATTCCTGATTCCTAACTAATTTCATGCAAAGGACAGGTAGAGTGTCCAGCAGAGATGGATGAAAATTTCCTTGCTTTACTAAAATGCTAGCACAAAGTACTTTATCCAAGGGAAACTGGAGACCACACTGTGAAGCTGAGAAGAAATAACTTTCAAGTAAAATTCTGCCTTCATAAAGGAAGTGGACTTTGCTGGACTTTGCTCTTAATACCAGTTTCATATAAATGGCCCTCATCTCTTTAGGATGGACAAGGGGATAAAACTTGTAAGATAGACAGAAAAAAAAAACCTATAATATGAAACCAGAAACTAGGAGAGTAGTCTTCTTCAGTGAGAGTATTTCTACTGTGAGAACTGAACATTCCGACTATGGGCAGCAGCATAAGATAACAATAATTGTAGATTATTATCTCAACTTTATATGGAGATGTCTTTTGGCTTTAGTTGAAAAAAACAAAACAACAAAATGGCACAAGTTTCATGCTTCTTTCAAAATCCAAGATTCTTCCAATTACAATTATTCTTCAGTCTGTGGTTCAGATGTGCCACTGAGTGCAATTATGGAATCACAACTAGTCTCTGAACAAAACTGTTTAAAGAAATGTTGGCATCAACAAAAAATAAACTGAAAAAGATTCTTAAGAGAAAATTTCTCTTCATCCATTCCTTATGATACTTTCACATTAATGTATGAATTTTGCCTTTTTAGGTGATGTCAAATTCGGCTGAGTTTTTGGAAAATGGGGAAGAAAGCACTTCTTACCTCAGATATAATTGCATTGTATTGAACATCACTTTGGAGTAGGTTTTGGTGTGTCTCTTCTTAATGGAAGTATATGTATAGAATTTAAATGTGAATTAGCTTTTTCTTTTTTAATATATTTTAAAGAACTTGTTCAGATACATTTGTTTATAGCTATTGTGTACACCCTTAACACCACAGAAATGTAGCCTTGGTGTCATGATTTTGACAGCTTAGTTAGATTTTTGAATCTGCTCTGACTAACCTGTGGGTATAATGCATCAGTCTACATGTGGGGACTCTAATGGATCAAACACATATATGTGGTGCAGATGACCTGCCTGCGCAGGAAATGCCACTTGTTGGACCAGAGAACATTTGCACAGCAAATGCATAAGAGGTAATAAATGACAGATATGTTGGATTTACTACATGTATTCTGCATAGATGTTCTTTGTGTATACGTTAAATGCCCGGAATTCAGAACAAGTCTGGTTTAGCTTGATCATTGAGATGAACTGTGCAAATCCCAGATGTAATTTATAGTTTATAGTTTGGGTGCTGCTGCAGAAATATGATTCATCTGTTCAGTCTCTCTGTGTGTTTTGGTATCTATTGCAACTGTTTAATGGAAAGCAATCACATTTTTTGTGATCAATCACAATGTGATTGTTTTGCAATCACATTGACATGCGTTAAAGGAAGCACATATTTATGACTGGCTCTTTTTAATGATCCATATGATCCCTGAGGATGATCAGGGGACTGGAGCACCTCCCATATGAAGATAGGTTGAGAAAGTTGGGGCTGTTCAGCCTGGAGAAGAGAAGGCTGCGTGGAGACCTCATAGCAGCCTTCCAGTACCTGAAGGGGGCATATAAGGATGCTGTGGAGGTACTCTTCATTAGAGACTGTAATGATAGAACAAGGGGTAACGGATTCAAACTTAAACAGGGGAACTTTAGATTTGATATAAGGAAGAAGCTCTTTACTGTTAGGGTGGTGAGGCACTGGAATGGGTTGCCCAGGGAAGCTGTGAATGCTCCATCCCTGGCAGCGTTCAAGACCAGGCTGGACAGAGCCTTGGATGACATGGTTTAGTGTGAGGTGCTCCTGCTCATGGCAGGGGGGGTTGGAACTAGATGATCTTAAGGTTTTTTCCAGCTCTAATTAATCTATGATTCTATGATGATTCTATCTGCGTGTCTTATTGAAAAGGATGAAGATGCCTACCCAAATCTCACCTTAAATTTGATTTAAATTCTGTATAGACAGAGTATAAGACATTAGATGGCATTTTATTTAATTTCATTGGTATTTCTGGTGAATTCTATTCAGACTAATTCTAGATGTAGGTGTTGTAGACATCTGTATGTAGATTTGGTGCACCAGGCTCCTGGTACAGACCTATGGAGAAAAGTTATAAAACGTATCAGATACAAGTACCTATTTCTCTGCACTAAGTGTAAAGGGAGCTTTGCTGTATGATGTACAGCTCAGATGTACAGGTATTCTTTGAAGATATTTAAAGCTTGGTGAGATGACACTTGCCATTTCAGTCCATGACCAATCAAAATCATTTGTTACTTGTTTTGTACAGAAGAATCTATTTACCTTATCAACTTTGTTTAGATATCTGAATTACCTTAAAATGAAGGCAAACTAAATTGACAGTTTCAAATACTGAATGTTTCAAATGATAACTACACAGTTTGCTCTCAATGGCTTAAAGTGGAGAAGGTTCACTGGTTTTCTCATGTGTCTCCTAATTACCTTCTTTTAAAGGTTTTGACAAGCAGGAATCAAGGCCTTGTTCCTGCAGTATCTTCTGTGTTAGCAGAGAGATTCTGGGCAAAGGAGCTTTGTGTGCAAGAGGTAGTTTACAAACACAACTTGCATTTAGAACAGAAAAATTTCTGTCATTCTCAATTATTATGTCCAGAGACTGTGATTTCTGAAGTAACTGAGCCCAGGTCTTCTCTTTTTCCTCGACAATAACAACTGTCTAATATCTAAATTTAGAAATTTAAGCTGGAAAATATAGCCAGCTATGAGAAATCAGTTTTGGAGTCAGAAAAGCCTGGTAAAAAATAAAGAGACTTTATAAAGAGAAGTAGAAACAAAGGCTTACTGAAATAATTTAAGATTCAAAGGAACCAGGCACTTTTGAAATCTGATAATACCAATTCTCTTAATGACGTTCTATTTTTTTCACCTCACACATTTTAAAGTCCTCTTGTCCCCTTCATCCGTACCCCCAGCCTCCCACAAATATTTATGTTTGCATTTTTGTTTGTGGAGTAGTATTACATTCTCTGAGTAGTAATTGTAATTTTCCATTTATTTGCCAATAATTGCTTATCTTTCTGTTCTACTCTAGGGAGCATCTGAGGACACCAGCTGGCTGAATATTATTTTCTCTTCATCAGCTTCATTTATAGACAAATAAAAGAAGCCTATAGAAAGAACCAATATTTTTTTTGTTGGTTGGGTTTTTTTTTGAACCTTAAAAAGTGTCCCTTGGGGTAGCAAGACCCTTCTATTTTAAATCCCTTGCTTCCTGCTCTGAAAGTTTCATGACTTCAGTATAATTCCTGCTACACCAGTAAGCTTCCCAAATACTTCAGTCTCCACACCTGACAGAAGGCATTTCCTCTCATTCTAAATTCGCCTTGCTCTTTTGCTAATAAGCTGAAAATCCAATAGCATTATTTCACTTTTCATTTCAGTGAAGTGCTTCCATTGCAAAAAGACAATAAACCATTGTGCTGGTAGTTTGAACAGTTATTTGTCATCCATTGAGCAATTATGCTGAGAAAGAGTTGAGTTGACAGAATGCACCACTTTCTTCTAATAGTGCCAACACTTGCTTTAAAGCAGACACTATCCACAACCAAGCCCAACTAACGGGTATGTGTCAAAAAAGATGTTTCTGAAGCAAAATCTCAGGGAGTTAAGATAGTCTTATTTCCTCCCCCAGACATCTGCTTAAGGTGAATGAAAAACTGCTACTCTTCTATATAATTTTTGTCTGAAACAATATTTGCTGATAGCTGACTATCCTTAATATTGATTACCTGGAAAGGTCAGAATGATTCCTTGGTATTTTATTAGCTTTATAAATAGAAATGGGAAAAGCAAAACATGAACCCTAGCAGTGAGGAGGTTCAATAGAATTAAAAAGGTGAAAGTGGGTAAGGCAGTGGGGATATTTCAGGAAGAAATATCTGTACAGAATAGCAAGCAAAGTTTCTAGGTTTTGTGTGGTGTATACACAGAATTAAAAGAAGCGATATGAGGAATGAGACAGGAAGACAAGTGAAATCAAAACATGTCACCAGGAATAATCAAGAAAAGGTCACATTTTCACTTAGGATTAGAAAATAAGTATCTTAGACAGTGGCATGCATAACAAAGAGACAAAATGTGCATCGGTTGGTGCATGCAGCAGAAATTCTGAGATACATGAAGTGCCACACATTAAAGTTATAAGGACAACTTCTGTCAGCAGGAGCATTTTGTACCCAGCAGTCAAAGTCTGAGACAACAATAGTTTCACAGTGGCTAAGCCATAAACTACCCCCAGCTCATCCAGGTTCATATTTTGTTCTGCTATGATTTATATCCTTTCACAAAGTTGCCTTATGCTTTCTAGAGATCACTGCATTTAATCTCTTAAACAGGAAAAGGTGCTGCCAGATTTTTCTGCTGATTGGCCTTGCTGAAGTGCTGAAGACTTAATGTTTAAACATCTCTGACCACCATAGTCAGCAGATGTAGCTGGGAGGCGTTATAGACAAAAAAGGAAATAATCACCATTTGCTCTGCTGACACTGTTGCACATCAACACCAGCTGAAGGCCACGTCATTTACCTATTGAACCCATCAATTAGGGAAATATTTTCAGTCACTTCACCACTTTGTTTTCAGAAGAAGCTGGAAAGGGAAACCTTACTGTGAGGGTGAATAGCTGTCCCAGTACACTGTTCCAGCACAAAACACAGTAGAGGGGCATGCTATGCCACCTAAAGTATCATTTTATTATTGACAGTTACAAGATAAATCAAATCTCTTTGTGCTGCCACTAAGCAAAACTAGGATCAAATTACCACACTATATGTGCATTTCTTATATTACTGCCATATTTAAAAACTAAAGATCCTCTGTAGGTACAAAAAAGCTTGAAACTGTTGTGAGAAACAATCCCTACATTCTAATAACTTGTTTCTGCTGCTCTGATTTGTCTCAAATGACAAGACTCAAGCAAGAAGCCTTAGGACTGGTAGTGTTAGGAATGTCTTTGAGCCTGGTATAGTCTGTGATACTTTTTATGTTAACATATATACCATCCTCCAAGGGGGTTCCAGTCCCTGTGCTCAGCACTTCTATCCTTTCATACTCATCAGAAATGATGTTGTTTTCTGCCCAGTGGCAGGACATTTTTTTCCATTTCTTGTTCTAAAGCTCTGCAGTTTGAGTTGTTCTCAGATCCTTTAATGGCTTGAGTATCTCAGATGGCATGATCATCCAAGAATTCCATCTTAAATTTGCATCAGACTATGAACCTATTAATAGCCCTCTCAAAAAAATTACAATTATCTAAGCCTCATCAGATCAAAGAACATCCATTTGCTCTACACAAGACTAACCCTGAAACCCAAGAAGTTGCTACAACTCATAGAAACCACACCTCCTTATTTACCTAATCATATTTGATATAAATATCATCTCAGTTCTTTCCCAGATGAATGAGCTTTTTATTGTTTTCTGAAAAAAATTCAAGATGTTCACTTCAGCCTATGAAAAACTGTATTGGTGTTAAGTACGCAAAAAATTGTCACTGATGAAATTATAATACAACGGAAATAGTGTTCTAAATTTCAGCACCAGGTGGCTGCTTAAGTTTTTAATAATTGCAAAGCCCTTGACTATACTCAATTCAAACTTTATATAAACATTTGGCAGAACTAGGAATTTATTGAAGGGCATAATGAGAGTTTTAAATTTTTCAAAGGCTTGTGCCTTAGAGGAACTTCCTTGAATGAAAATTTATGCTTTGGGGCATTTGTTTTTACATACATTTTTGGGGTAAATGACCTGTTCATATGCAGTGTGATAACACATGCATGAACATCAATAAAATGTATGCCTAAAAAAAAGAATCTGCAAGTAAACTGAATAACCCTGAGGCAGCATATTTTTCAAGTGAATTACATAAATTAAAAATGAAATCCTTAGGCACCAACAGTTTCAGGTTACTCTAATAAATTAAAAAAAATGGGTAATATATAGCTAGACAGTAAATGAATGAAAAGTGACAGAGAAAAAAAGAGTTTACGTTTGAACATTTCAATTCACTGGAGGTAAAGAAAAGAATTTCTGCTAAGAAACTAGAACTCAAATCACAAAATATTCATTATATGAAGTGTTTTAAAGGGATGTCTTCATCAGTTTGATGTTCATTCTTGTTGTTCTTTATGCACTGATGTTTTCTTGGCCTAAATCAGACCTTTTACAGAAAGACAAATCTGGAAAGTAAGAAGTATCAGGACATGATATCTGGGAAGAGAAAATAAGGTTAATTCCTTTCAAATACTGGTTCTTTACACTGCTGACTCCTCAAGGGTGATTCTTGACCAAAATGATAGATACACAACATTCCTAAGATTGAAAAAAAGGAAAGCTAAGGCCCAGTTAGAATTAATTTTGGCTAGGGATGTTAAGGATAACAGGAAGGGATTCTATACGTATGTAGTGAATAAAAAATAGACTAGGGACAACATAGGCCCCCTCTGGAAGCTGTTGGGGGAACTGGCTACCCTGGATTTGGAGAAGGCTGAGGTTCTGAATGACTTCTTTGCCTCGGTCTTCACTGGCAAAGGCTCTGACCACACCACCCAAGTCTTGGAAGGCAGACATAGGGACTGTGAGAATGAAGACCTTGAGCTCACTGTAGGAGAGGATATGATTCGAGATCATCTTAAAAATCTGAACATGCACAAGTCCATGGGACCTGATGAAATCCATCCATGGGTCCTGAAATTGCTGGCTAATGAAGTTGCTAAGCCTCTGGCCATCATATTTGAGCAATCATGGCAGTCAGGTGAAGTTCTCCACGACTGGAAAAAGGGAAACATAACCCCCATTGTCAAGAAGGGTGTTGCAGAATGACTCTAAGAGCAGGACCATAGAGCCCTGGAGGACTGTGCGAGCAAGGCAGGGGTTGGCCCCCACAGGTAGCCGGAGACTGGACCTGGGAGGAGAATGTGGAGGAAGCTGTGGGGGGCTAACCAATACTGTTGTGACAAGAAGGAGTGGCTGAATACCACTCCTATATATGTGTGAACTGCGTCACAAATAAAGTAGAAGTTGCTTATCACGCATATTGGGTTGGCCTGTCTGCTTCTCCTCGCCGCTTACAAATGGCGCCCGAACAGTGATGCGGACTACAGGGCCCTGGTCTCTGGGGACCCGGATTACAGGGCCCCGACTAGCGGGGACCCGGATGTCCTGGGTTCAGCAGTAGCAGTCATGTTTCTTCTTCTTGGTAGCTGGTGCAGTGCTGTGTTTTGACTTTCGGCCTGGGAACAGAACTGATAGCGATGTTTTGGTTTGGCCAAGGACTTTGTGAGGCTCATGCTCTGCCAGGGAGGAGGGGAAGCCGGGAGGAAGCAGAGACAGGACACCTGACCCAAACTGACCAAAGAGGTATTCCATACCACAGCACATCATGCCCAGGATGTAACAGGGAGTTAGCCGGAAGGGTGGGGAGACTGCAGGGTTGGAGGAGGTATCGGTCGGAGCTTGGTCGGGCTTGGGGGGCGAGTTATCGTTCAGCTGGTGCTGAGGTGCTGTATTCTCTTCCCTTGTTATTTCCTTTATCATTATTATCACTGGTGGTAGCAGTAGTGATCTGTGTTATACCTTAGTTACTAAATTGTTCTTATCTCAACCCGTGGGAGTTGCATTCTTTTTGATTCTCCTCTCCGTCCCTCCGGGAGCAGGGGGAGGGCAAGAAAGGGGGGGAAGTGAGTGAACGAATTACCTGACTGGGTTTAAACTACGACAGTTCTTTTTTGGCGCCCAACGTGGGGCACGAAGGGTTGAGATAACGACAGATCTGGCCGGATTAATAGTCACTCATCACAATGACGATTTATTGGCTCTCAGAGTTGTTCTTGTTGATCTCACAGCTTCAGAATGTTGTAACTTACTTAGAACCGGTATTTGCTGTGTTAGTGTTTATCAAGTGTGGGACTTGGGCTAAGGTTCTTGTCTCACTGTGCTTTACGGCCATGGCTTGTAATACGGGTGGGCTCCAGCAGCAGGGCGGGACGGACGTGGCCGTGGACTTGTACCTGGCCGTCCGGCTGCTCTTCACCGTCCTGGCCCTCACCCTACTCTCCATCTTCGTGAGGCTGCGGGGAGCCGAGGGGGAGCGGCCCCGGGAGCCGGCGGCAACCGAAGCGGCTCAGGAGAGTGGCCCCGGGGACCAAGCGACGGCGGGAGCGGGGCCGGAGGCCGCGAGGGGACGGCTGCCGGTGGAGGAGGTCGGGGCAGTAGGGGAGAGGAAGGAGGCGGCTGCCGAGCAGCGGGAGAAGGCGGTGGAGGAGCCGAGGCCCGTGGCCGAGCCGAGCCCCGCGGAGGAGCCGAGCTCCGCGACGGTCAAGAGCATCCCCCGGAAGCCGCCTGCCGAGCCCCAGGAGGATGCAGGAGACCACGCAGCATTTCCCAGCAAGGCAGAGGAGGAAGAGCTGGACTCAGGAAAAGAGAAGCTGGTGGTGGGAGAGCCGGCAAGCACAGCAGCTACACCAGCCCCAGTGACAAGTACAGCAGCATCGTGTGAGAGTACTGAAGGTTTTGAATGGCCTTTGGGTATCCTTGGGACCTGCCTGCTGATCGTGATGGGGATCAACATGTTGGCACACACACAGACTGTGTGCTACCCACCACCATTTTGTCTGATCTCAGAAGTTAAGCAGAGTCAGGTTTGGGTCTTGTCTGGGGTTAGACGACGATGCAGGGGGACCAAGAGATTTTCCCCAAGGCTGGACAGTCATGAGTGGCAGGGTGCGTGGGACAGTATGGGCAAGTATCTAGTCCACTGGGCCCCTCCAGTGCTTTGGAAGCATCGGAGATGGAAGGCAGCTTTGTGGAGTCCCCAGCAAGAAGCTGCAGAAACTGCTGAAGGGGACAGAGAATTATTTTAAGCCTGGTGGGTCCATGGCACTTCAGGCCATCAGAGCAGGGATGCAGCACAAAGATGGACTCATGATCGAGGGGTGGACTTAGCAATGGACACTATTGCCCAGATTATTCATGAGTGTGAGCACTGCACACAGTCTCTCCTGCTCTGGAAGACTGTTACAAGAGATGGAGCCTGACATCATGGACCAGATGGACTCAGCAGGTTTATAACTACTGGTCCATGCACTTAGATAAGAGTGATGGTATATTGAAAATGTGGGATCTGAGCAGGACGTGAATGGTATGGAATAAGGGGTGGATAATGTCCTGGGTTCAGCAGTAGCAGTCATGTTTCTTCTTCTTGGTAGCTGGTGCAGTGCTGTGTTTTGACTTTTGGCCTGGGAACAGAACTGATAGCGATGTTTTGGTTTGGCCAAGGACTTTGTGAGGCTCATGCGCTGCCAGGGAGGAGGGGAAGCCGGGAGGAAGCAGAAACAGGACACCTGACCCAAACTGACCAAAGAGGTATTCCATACCATAGCACGTCATGCCCAGGATGTAACTGGGAGTTAGCCGGAAGGGTGGGGAGACTGCAGGGTTGGAGGAGGTATCGGTCGGAGCTTGGTCGGGCTTGGGGGGCGAGTTATCGGTTGGCTGGTGCTGAGGTGTTGAATTCTCTTCCCTTGTTATTTCCTTTATCATTATTATCACTGGTGGTAGCAGTAGTGATCTGTGTTATACCTTAGTTACTAAATTGTTCTTATCTCAACCCGTGGGAGTTGCATTCTTTTTGATTCTCCTCTCTTCCCTCCTGGAGCAGGGGGAGGGCAAGAAAGGGGGGGAAGTGAGTGAACGAATTACCTGACTGGTGTCCTGGGTTCAGCAGTAGCAGTCATGTTTCTCCTCCTTGGTAGCTGGTGCAGTGCAGTGTTTTGACTTTCGGCTCGGGAACAGAGCTGATAGAGATGTTTTGGTTTGGCCAAGGACTTTGTGAGCCTCATGCTCTGCCAGGGAGGAGGGGAAGCTGGGAGGAAGCAGAAACAGGACACCTGACCCAAACTGACCAAAGAGCTATTCCATACCACAGCACGTCATGCCCAGGATGTAACTGGGAGTTAGCCGGAAGGGCTGGGAGACTGCAGGGTTGGAGGAGGTATCGGTCGGAGCTTGGTCGGGCTTGGGGGGCGAGTTATCGGTCAGCTGGTGCTGAGGTGTTGTATTCTCTTCCCTTGTTATTTCCTTTATCATTATTATCATTGGTGGTAGCAGTAGTGATTTGTGTTATACCTTAGTTACTAAACTGTTCTTATCTCAACCCGTGGGAGTTGCATTCTTTTGATTCTCCTCTCCGTCCCTCCGGGAGCAGGGGGAGGGCAAGAAAGGGGGGGGGGAAGTGAGCGAACGAATTACCTGACTGGGTTTAAACCACGACAACTGGGTTTAAACTACGACACCGGATTACAGGGCCCCGACTAGCGGGGACCCGGATACAGGGCCCCGGTCACTGGGGACCTGGATTACAGGGCTCTGAGTAGCGGGGACCCGGAATACAGGGCCTCGACTAGCGGGGACCCGTGATACAGGGCCCCGGTCGACGGGGACCCGAATGCAGGGCCCCGGTTTAACGGGGACCCGGATACAGGGCCCCGGTCGACGGGGACCCGAATGCAGGGCCCCGGTTTAACGGGGACCCGGATACAGGGCCCTGGTTGACGGGGACCCGGATACAGGGCCCCGGCTAACGGGGACCCAGAATGGCGAGTGAGCGGCGCCGGCAGCAGCGGCCGGGAAGCGTGGGCAATGCTGCTGTGGTGGCGTGATGGACCCGGGTGCTTGGACTAACTGAAAGGAATCCGCCGCTGGGGCGAACCAGACACTGCTGCGTCGGGAGGCCGATCCGGAGACCGAGGTTACAGGACGACCCAGAAGAAGACGATCCGGAAAAGGCTGGCCATGAAAATGGACCGAGAGGTAGCCCTGGACTTATTTCAATGCTTTTTATAAAAGCGGGGAACTGAGCCCTGAACTTTTTACAGTGCTTTTTATAAAAGTGGGGAATTGAGCCTGAGACTCTAAAGCAGCTAGCAGGTCTAGTGGCTGTAGGGAAGGCTAAGGGATTTTTTGTAGATCCTAATACAGTTTTTGAGGAGAGTGAGTGGCAAAAGTTTGGTGAAGAACTATTTGACTCAATGCTTAATGATGATAAAACGGCAAAGAAACTCGGTAAACCACGGAGAGGAGTAATAAACTGTATAAAAAGTTACAAGGCGGAAAATAAAACTGCTGCGGTAGCAACGGAGAAACTAGGAACAGACGTCCCCGGTCGGTTGAAACCGGGGGAAGATTACAACTCGTTTCCCCCAACTCTCGGGAGCACAGGGTTTCCCACCCCCCCCACCCCCCCCTTCCTTTTCTCTCCCTCCATCAGAAGGTGCCGCGGAGGAGGTGTAACCCCCTGCTCCCCCACCACCCCAGTTCCGAAAGTAGGGACTTTGAAAAGGACAGAGAAAGTATATTAAAAGGTATACGTATGATAAATGTCGAGGAATCCGAAAGAAAGAGGGCGGTGCCTCGGCACGGGATCGATTGCGGCGCCATTTTGAAGCACGCAGTAGAAAATAGGGATCATGCGTGAGGGGGGAGATTTAAAGGAACCGCGAGCCTCAACAGCCCACTATGCCCTAGAGTGAAAAAAAATTTTAACTCAGTCACGGAGGAGCCAGGTCTGCAGATGGCTACATACCGAACGAGAGACATCTGATAAGAAAGACACAGCTGCGAGCAACGGAGACCCCGAGTTCGGCGCAGGATCAGCCCCTGAATTCCCTGAATCCGATCCAGATTTATATCCTCTGCTTCCAGACTCTGACTCTTCGTCTCCCGGGTCGGTCTGCTCGGACTCACTGGCCCTGGAGCCGCTCAGTTGTAACAATGGGTAACCAAGGATGCGAACATTACTGGGGAATTTTCTGCAATGGGCATCTTTGCATATCCTGTGTTTACTACACAGCAGGGGGCTAAAGAGTGGGAAGCTCTTGATCTCAAAGTAGTTAAGGAGGCCTGACAAACAGTGACCACATATGCGTTAAAATCCTCTTACACTCAAGCTGTATATGTTATGATTTTTTCTTGCAAGTGACAGGGGGAGCCCATACAGTTTCTCTGTGATACTCATGTACTAGAAGTTGGTAAATATAAGTATGTCCAGGTTTCTATCAACCCTTGGAGACCTTTGTAGATACTGCTGGCCACTTCTTCCAGCACAGGCTGGCCACCTGTGTCGGAATGAGTGTGCATTTTGGTCAGTATAAAAGCCCAAGCCTCATACGATGTGGGGGAGGCAGAGCCTCTGTGGGGACGCCTGCTAAGGTTGAGCCTGCCACCTCGCACTGCAATGATGCTTCTCGGAGCTGGTTTGCTGTTAGTCTCCACAGGGTCCTTGTGCCACGTTCTGTATGTGGGACTGTAGTGGGAGTAATGATGGCTTTCGCAGGGACTAAAAAAAAAAAAAAAAAAAAAAAAAAAGGAGGGGGGAGAGAGGGTAATGATGCTGCACTTAACCTGTCTACTTCTCAAGAACTGAAGAACTGATAACCTGGGGGAGGGGGTATATTTGTGTCCTCCTGCCTACAGGTCCATGGCGACTGCCTGCAAAGTTTGTCAAGCCTTGCCATGAGCTGGACAGATGAATGGATAAACCTGATACCTCAGCTACAGGAGCTGACCGTGATTACCCCAAGCAGAATGAGATAGAGGAAGAGAAAGACCAAATAACTGCAAAACATCACTTGGGGGCAACTGAAAAGTAACATCCTGAATATGTGTGCTTGTAAAGTAGCTATTATTAGAGGTTGTGATTTTGTGTATAAAACCACCTGTATTTACTAGCTAGTTGCTAATAAGAAACTGCACCTTGTATTGTATAGATTTGTCACTTGTAAAAGAGATGTTAGAGTATGGAAATTTGCAGTAGCTGCTAGAAAATGCTAAGGCAAAAGCTAGAAAAATTTTAATACAATGGTAGTGTTATAAAGCAGGTGATGGAACAAATTTAAGAGGGGGGGAGAATTCCACTGGTAAGGAATTTCTTTGGCTAGCCCTTCACTGCCATCAGCATCTTCAACATGCTGCTGCACCCTGTAATAGTTACTCTGCTAATGTAAATTTGTGTGTGCCTTGCTGTAGTAGCGACTTGTTACTGGATGAAGCAGGTGAAACTGTGCATTGACAACAAGGTGCAAGGACTGAGGCTGACCAAATGCCTGCTACCACAATCAAGGGCAAGACTGGGTTGGCTTCTGCGTTTGCCACCAAGAAGAACCTTTAGCTCCGCTGTTGGCTGCAACCCAGCAGGCGTGGAGCGGTGGGGACACATGCCATGCCAGACCTTGATGTGAAGGAACAGAGAGCTATACAGCCTGTTATCAGAGAGCCATACAGCAGAAAAAAGGGGCAGGCCCAGGCAGCCTCTAGTTGGCATATGTTGGGGGTATAATCTAGCCCAGATCCCCTGCTCAAGTAGGGTCATCCAAACCATATATAAAACATAAAGGGGGAAGTTGTGGAGACAGTGTTCTCACGGGAGAATGCATAATTGGTACATAAACTTTGAATAGTCCTGAAAGATACAGCAAGGCCATGAGAGGCCTGAAGAAGCTTAAGCAAGCAAGATAAGAGGCTGGAATTCACCAAGTTAATGAGAACTGTGGACTGTTGGCAAGCTTTCAAGGTTGAGTTCTCACACCTGTGTTTAACCAATTATATGTTAGTCACTAAGGGTCTTTAAAACATGTATCCAATCATAATATGCCAAATCACTGTAAGTGCTTCAGCCTGGGCCTTGGCTCAAATAAGCAGACTGGGTTGCTGAGTTGCTAAGCAGACAATTCTACATCGAAGGCAATTTCTGATTTGTTTTAATGTTGACTCTGTAAGACATGCAACACTGCAGAACCTTTTGTTGTTGGAACAGGGACATGGATGTGAAGAGCTTGATGGAATGTGTTGTATGAGTCTCTCTGATTATGCTAATTCGATGCACGCACAGCTGAGAACCCTGGCTCAGCTTACCCAGCAATAGTAAATGAGCAATATCCTAAGAATAACTAGATGGTTGTCTTCACGGGGCATTACAGGTTGAGTCAAACACTGTTGTTTGAAGTATTGCACTTATGTATCATTGTTAGGTTAATCATCGTAGCTATGAGACTTGCTTATAGTTGTGTGATACAACAGGTGAACAGAATAACCCACAATGCCTTGCTCGCAGAAAGAAGAAGGGGGGAATTGTTGCAGAATGACTCTAAGAGCAGGACCATAGAGCCCTGGAGGACTGTGCGAACAAGGCAGGGGTGGCCCCCACAGGTAGCTGGAGACCGGACCTGGGAGGAGAATGTGGAGGAAGCTGTGGGGGGCTAACCAATACTGTTGTGACAAGAAGGAGTGGCTGAATACCACTCCTATATATGTGTGAACTGCGTCACAAATAAAGTAGAAGTTGCTTATCACGCATATTGGGTTGGCCTGTCTGCTTCTCCTCGCCGCTTACAGAAGGGGTAAATGGATGACCCGGGGAACTACAGGCCAGTCAGTCTCACCTCTGTGCCTGGCAAAATCTTGGAGCAGATTCTCCTGGAAGGCATGCTAAGGCACATGAAAATCAACAAGGTGCTTGGTGATAGCTAGCATGGCTTCACTACAGGGAAATCCTGCCTGGCCAATTTGGTGGCCTTCTATGATGGGGCTACAGAACTGATGGACAGGGGTAGAGCAGTTAATGTCATCTACCTGGACTTGTGTAAAGCGTTCGACACTGTCCCACATGACATCCTTGTCTCTAAATTGGAGAGACATCAATTTGATGGATGGACCACTCGGTGGTTAAAGAACTGGCTGGATGGCCGCACACAGAGTTGTGGTCAATGGCTCAGTGTCCGGCTGGAGACCAGTAATGAGTGGTGTCCCTCAGGGATCAGTGTTGGGACCGGTCTTGTTCAACATCTTTATCGCTGACATGGACAGTGGGATTGAGTGCGCCCTCAGCAAGTTTGCCGATGACACCAAGCTGTGTGGTTTGGTTGATACGCTGGAGGGAAGGAATGCCATCCACAGGGACCTGGACACGCTTGTGAGGTGGGCTGATTCCAACCTCGTGAAGTTTAACCATGACCAGTGCAAGGTCCTACAGCTGGGTCAGAGCAATCCCAGGCACAGCTACAGGTTGGGCAGAGAAGAGATTCAGAGCAGCCCTGCAGAGAAGGACTTGGGGGTGTTGGTTGATGAGAAAATGAACATGAGCCGGCAGTGTGCACTTGCAGCCCAGAAAGCCAACCATATCCTTGGCCCCATTAAAAGGAGCGTGACCAGGAGGTCGAAGGAGGTGATCCTGCCCCTCTACTCTGCTCTTGTGAGACCTCACTTGGAGTATTGTGTGCAGTTCTGGTGTTGTCAACATAAAAAGGACATGGAACTGTTGGAACAAGTCCAGAGGAGGGCAACGAGGATGATCATTGGACTGGAGCACCTCTCATGTGAAGACAGGCTGAGAAAGTCGGGGCTGTTCAGCCTGGAGAAGAGAAGGCTGTGTGGAGATCTCATAGCAGCCTTCCAGTATCTGAAGGAGGTTTATAAGGATGGTGTGGAGGTACTCTTCATTAGAGACTGTAGTGACAGGACAAGGGGAATGGGTTAGAACTTAAACAGGGGAAGTTTAGATTGGATATAAGGAGGAAATTCTTTCCTGTTAGGGTGTTGAGTCACTGGAATGGGTTGCCCAGGTAGGTTGTGAATGCTCCATCCCTGGCAGTGTTCAAGGCCAGGTTGGACGAAGCCTTGGGTGTCATGGTTTGGGTCCAGGTTGCTGAGGGCTTTGCGCTAGGCTTGAGGGTGCGTTGAGAGGAGCCAACTGGTTGTTACAGCTTTTGGTACACTGATGTTCCTGTTTCTTACCTCACTTGGTTTGCAGGACTCTTATGCCTGCAAAATTCTTGCCAGGCAGAAGATGTTATGAGGAACACAATTTTCTTCATGATAAGCTATAAATAAACTAGAGCTTCTCCTGGTATTTTTAATGTTGTGGGGTGAAGGGATTGTTTAGTCTGAAGAAGAGAAGGCTCAGGGGAACATTATTTCTCTCTACAACTACCTGAAAGAAGGATGGAGAGAGGAGGGTGTCATTCTCTTCTCCCAAGTAACAAGTGCTAGGACAAGAGGTAATGGCCTCAAGCTGCACCATTTGAGGTTTAGACTGGGTATTAAAAACAATTCCTTCACCAGGAGAGTGGTCAGCTATTGAACAGGCTGCCAGGGAGCTGGTGGAATCACTGTTCCTGGAAGCATTCAAAAACCTGTGTAAGTGAGGCCCTCAGTGACATGATTTAGTGGTGGGCTTGGCAGTGCTGGGGTAATGGTTGGACTTGATGATCTTAAAGGTCTTTTCCAATCTGGCTGATTCTATGATTCTATGGTTTAGTGTGAGGTGTCCCTGCCCACGGCAGGGGGGTTGGAACTAGATGATCTTAAGGTCCTTTCCAACCCTAACTATTTTATGATTCTATGAAAGCAATTCTTTCAGTTCCTATTCAGACTTTGAATTAATTTTGTTCCTACTTTTCCCCCACTATTGTGTCTACATTTCCATCTTTAAAAAGATTGTTCCTTTTTTGGACTCTCTATATTGCTGCAAAGAACACCTGTTAGAGCTGGCAGAGTCAGACAGCAACGTACCTCAATTTTTGACAATACTTTCTTGTTCAAAATATGGTTTGCCAGGTGTTTTGGCAGGTGCTAGGGCCAAAAGCACAACTCCATCTCCAAGGATAACTGCTAGTTAAACCTGTGGAGGAACAGGTGGGGTCTATTTTGTATATAGTAAACTACTATACATAGCATATAAACTATATACTATATATATATACTATATATAGTACACTGTATATATATACTATACTATATATACTGCACACTATATATACACTATATATAAACTATATATAGTATATAAACTATAAATATATATATATATATATAAAAAGTATATATAAAAATTTAGTATATAGCTCAATGTCAGCTCAGGCAGACTCCTTAACCTGATGAGAGACCAAGATAAATTAAAAAATGTTCAGGTGTTGTAATTTTGTTGAGCAAGAACATACTTAAGTTCACATTGCCATGGAACTCACAGTATTAACAACCCATAACACTCCTCTTAGACTAAAAGCAAATGCTGGTCTGTTTTGCAGATAAGGTTTTTGAATTTTGAAACCAGACATCATCTATACAAAAGAAGTAAATGATCCAATTAAGGATTTATCTACTAAAAGGCATTTCATAATTATTCAGAAGCATGCTTTTCCAGGTAGGTACCCCAGTATCCAAATGTTCATAGAGAACAGTTACATGCTTTCCTGTTTGCTAGCAAGTTTACCGTCATTTCATGTGCTGCAGACTGGCATGGTCAGGAGAACAGAGTGACTTTCTCCATACTTTTTTTCCAATTAGGATTCATTGATTAGGACTATAACTGACACAAATTGCACATACAGTATTTTTTTTTTATCATTTCCAACTTCTGAGTTTTCTGCTTACAGCACATCTTATTTTTATTATTCCTTAAATTAATTTCAACCTACCTCTATTATTCCAAATTATACAAATCTCTTAACTTTATGTTAATATCCAGCTTTTAGCACACTCCAGCCTTGTTGTGCTGAGGCATCTAACAAAATATAAGTTACTTTAAGGGCAGATTCTTCAGAATTGTGAACCTTTATCCAGCACCAGCTGATTACTTTCAGCATAAACATTATTGCCTCCTCATCACACAGTTTTATATACTTGATATAAATCCTGTTATCCTCTCCAGCTGAACTATTTCCTGTATGTCCCCATATTATATATTGTGTTGTTGAAGCACTGATAGATGAGATATACTGCATTTTCCTGTTGTAAGAAAAATCAGTTATATTACTAGAGAAGTTGCCCAGTTTTGCAGCAAAACCTGGTTTTGGAGGTCTGACACCTTGAATTCTATCACTTTTATGATTTAACTCTGTGTCCTTAATTTATTTGCATATAATGTGTCACCTTGTACTTCTCTAACTTTTACCAAGTCTCTTACTTCTGCAGTTTACAAAGCTGAATTTGCTCATTTCCTTTGCCTCTTTCTCACCGCTTTATTTTCCACCTATTTTCTGAAGTGATATGGCAGTGGCCAGGGATTAAGTCTGACTTTACGCTTTTCACAATAGGCTGTAAGCATGACTGTAATCACTGTCTAAGTAGGGAAACGAAAAGAGGAGCTCTGCAAGTATGATAGTATCAGCTAAAGCAGAAGTTCACATTATTCAGTGATGAACTGCAAATGTCATACTCTCTATACTCACTGCTTGCTATTGCTGGGTATGTCTATATTTATTCAAGTGTCTGATCTGCAGCTGGAAGCTCTGATCTACTGCCCCAGGAAAACTACATGCCCTGCAAGTCTCCCTGAAAGCTGTGGAGGTGTCCTCTGGCCTGATGAGGACCTGAGTCACGTGTAGCTTTTTGTGTACAGCTACATTATCCATGAGATGTGGGCTCTTGTGCATTACAGAGAACATGGGATTTAGATTCCTTTAAAAATGCAAATTTACTCTGATTTTGAAAAGTTTAGGATTGAAAAATCTCCACTGAGACATACCCAGTTGATTCACTTTAAAAATATATATTGCTTGTTGAGTCTGGCTTTACCCCAAGGTCTAGTCGTGCTCCCTTTGAAGTCTGTAGGAGTTTCCCCCTTCATGCTGTAATGGAAGGATCTGAGCTGTAAATATCTTCCATGAGAGTAGAGGCAAAATTTGAGCCCTTGGGCACCTTTGACATATAATCAGGCCTGCCGGGCACCTGGACAGATCAAGAACTGCCACATAAAACAATGCTGGCTCCTGTACATGATAGGTTATTTCATTCTTGCCTTTGTACTTCTTAACAGCCACCAGGAGAAAAAAGCTAACTACAAAATGCCACATGATCCTAATCTCCTTTCTGAAATATAAATCTACTCGTATCAGTGGAACAGCTCTTGATCTACACCCATGTGAAAGGGAACTGCATCAGTCCTTAAAATAATTCAGCAAAGGAAGTATTGATGGGCTCCCTCCTGTCTCACTGGGATAGAGCAGTGCTTTTTAACTTCTACTCCAGATAATTAAATCCTAAAGATGACATCCAAATAATTTCCATCAAGGGACTGTTAACTAAGAAATGCAGGAATCTAATCCATGTAGTAAAACCCAAGCCAAACCAATAAAGCAAAATAAAATAAAATGCCATTAATATTCAGGTTTTCAGTCAAAAATAAATGAGATTATAAAACAAGTAGCACAAAGTTTTAACATTTCCTCTTGCTGAAAGCAAAGGAGAACACAATAAACTCCAGTAGGATTTTTTAGTCACTATGATTCTTAGCAGTAAAAACTAACATGCTTCAAACAGGAACAAGAACTGTAAACAGCATTCGTCTTTAAAGCTGCATATTAAATGAAGACATAAGCATCTGTAAACAACATATGAAGCATAAATGCTGTGTCTCCCTTTACAAAGTCCCAGTAATTTGAGAAATGTGCCACCTGACTTCAATATTTCTGTCTTGTAATTTATTCACATCCAAATTCCCTGACATTGCTAGGAATTGTAAACTTAACTGTTTTTATTGTCTTCATCAAACCATGGCAGTGAGACAGGTAATGGCAAACAGGCACCTTCTGGAAAATAGAAGTGTCTGCAGTGGCTAGATAATCTCTGTTCATTTTTTCAGACCAAATATTGCCTTCAATGGATCTACTATATAAGGAGATACAAAAATTAAAAAACATGGGAGGAGAAATTAAATGAGAGTACTTTACAATATTTCGTTTCCACATTTTTTATATTACACAGTAGATGGCCACTGATTTATTTCTGTTTTAAGGGTCTTATTATGTTGTCTTAAGCCTGGCAAGAGGAAGATGTACTATTGCTTGCTCTGAAGAAGATTTGATATTCTTGATTCAGTAGAAAACACCTGTGCGGCTGTTAACCAAACACAGACAGTAATGAAAAATCATGAGGTGGGCAAGCATTCTCACTTGACAAAACCCTAGACTCTATCTGTCTAAGTAAGTAAAGACTAAGTGTGAGAGTTAAAAAGGAGCTATGGTGGATATTTACACAACATGGAAAGTCTGATATGTCACTTCTAGCATAAAGCACGTTTTTCTGGCAGTCAAAATTAGACATAACTATGAAGTTAACATGAATTTGCAGTTAAATGTGAAGAACTGTTTTACAGAACACATGTACACACAGATACAATGTGAAGCTCCTTAGATGTAATTTAGAACTGGTTATACGCGTACATAAATTGCATTGAGCTATAAAAAGGCATTTAAAATATGAAGTCATTCTTTTCTATACCTTTCTTAGGGCAAGAACATGGCACATTAACTTGCTTATTAATTTGTACCTATCACATTAGCTTGTAATTTTGCTATTTTTGCTTGCTCTGAGCTGTCCACAGTGATATTAAGACCTTTATGCTGAGTGTTCCACTTGTTTCTGTATGCCTGCATTAGTTTGTATTATCTATGCTGAATTTAACCTGCTGTGGTGATGCTCAACTACTTTGCTCAGTCTATTTTTTCCCATCAGCTTGTCTTGAATAATCTGACATTTAATCCCCACTGTGGGTTTTTCCAATCCAGTTTTTTTTTTTTTTTTTGAAGTAGGACATCAGTGCTCCAAAAGAAATGAAACCCAGCATTAGAATTGCTTTATATGTATGCATTTTGATACAGTTAATATTCATATGTTGGGATCTGCCATTGGTCCAGGAAAAATGTTTTCTTCTACATGTCTGAGTCTGAGATTTTGATGAATGTAATTAAGTATTTCAAAAAGGACAAAGTTAACAGTGGAAATTAATGGGATTTATTAGTACAAGTGTAGAAGAAGCAGCATAGAATCATAGTCATGGAATCAATTAGGTTGGAAAAGACCTTTAAGATCATCAAGTCCCACCATTACCCAAGGACTGCCAAGTCCACCACTAAACTGAGGGGCTCATCTACATAGTTTTTTTCCATACATATATATTTGTATATACTTATGCATATGTGTATGCATATACATATACAAGAATGATTATATTATAGTCATGTGGTCTGGACTGTAATTGAGTCTGACATGTTATGAAACAGAGCATTGTTAAGGCAGTAGGAGAGATGAGTTATCACATGCCAATACAGCAGCTCATCCAATCCCTGATAGTAAACATGGGATCATAAGTGATGCCATAGGTCTGGTGAACTGCCAGGGACGCTTGTTGTCCAGATCATTTGGCCACCACAGACAATCATGCAAATGCTTCCTGTTGCTTAGCTATAGCCTCAAAAACACTCCATACACTTGTCTGATTTCCCCTTTTGGTTTATTTTGAGACACTTGGATATTTCCCTTACCCTCTTTGAGATTTTCTGCTTGTCACTATTTATGCTTTTCAGTACTCAACAAGCATTTCTGAAAATCTTATCTTTTTGGCATTTCCAGCCACTTCCACTGCTATGTGTGCTGCAATCTACAATCTGTCCATGGCACTTCTGAACATCCACTGCATCTCCTCTCCATCATTATCTTGAATGCTCTCTACAACAATCCTGTACTGCTTTAACACTAACCTATTATTTTCTACCCACAGGAAAAAAAAAAAGTCAATTTTTATGAGATTCTGTACTTATATTTTTATTCCATATTTCCAACTGAGTAACCTTTCTCTAGTAAAATATGGCCCCTTGTATGGCTGATGAATTTAGCGAAAGAGAGAGGAAAACAGAGGACGGAGCTGAAAACAACTTTGTAATTCAACATAATCTTTGATAATTCCTGGTGGAAAACACACATTTCCAGTTACTTAATGCAAGTTAAAAGTACCTATGAGGGCTCCTGCGTATCATGGCTGAGGTTGCAGATATTTGCAATTACCTAAGAAAAACTGCCCAATAAGTTTCTTGGAATGTATGGTCACATGTTTAGGTATTTGTTTTCATTAAGGAGCAAGTGTCTGAGTGCTTTTGAAAACATGACCAGATCCCTAACTTTTTCTTTTTGAAATATCATAATATATATATATATATGCCTAAATTGTTGCTGAAGGTGGAAATTTGGACAATGTAATACTGAATTGGATGTTATCTAGATATGCTAAATATATACATATTCTCTCCCCTTGTTATTTCCATTATTATTATCATTATTATTATTATTTTCCACTTTATTGTACTCTATTGTACTTTACCGTACTTTATTGTACTTTATTGTATTATATTGTATATTGGGTAATAGTTATTGGACTGTTCTTATCTCAGCCTACAAGTTGTACATTCTTTTGATTCTTCTCCCCATCCTGCCCAGAAGAGCAGGGTAAAGAAGGAAAGTGAGCGAGAAGCTGCGTGGTGCTGAGTTACTGACTGGGTCTAAACCAGGACAGTCCTTTTTGGAGCCCAATGTGGGGCACAAGGGTTGAGATAATGACAGATCTGACCAGAGTGTGTCTAATTGTATTTGTGATAAGTGTTCATTGTTTTGGATTGATAGTCGCAGTGCTGATTTGTTTGTCCTCAGAGTTGTGCTTGGTCTCAGAGTTTCATTATGTTACACCTTGCAGCCTATTTTGGTATTTATCAACCAGCTTTAGGGCCTGGTCTAAGGTTTTTCTTTTGTACTTTCCGATAATGGCCTGTAAAATGATAGAATTGCTGGTCATGAAACTGATCTGATATGTGTACTTAGCACTGCAATCACCCCTATGCTTTGGGACCTGTGTAATGGGAACTACTAATAATTGTACATCTTGCCTTTTCTCCTTGAAAGGCCAATGTATGGGGGAGACATCCCCTCACATCTTCCCCTTTCCCACCAGGCTACTTACAGTAGCATTTGAAAATTTTAAAAATTTTGAATATTCTTGGGGTATTGAAACCAGCATGACCCTATTGCTAGGAATGAGTATGTTGCATTTTATTCAGGTCTTGCTTAAGGTTAAACAGCTATTTAAAACTATTTGAACAAGATATTGATTCCTTGATCCAAACTGCCTTTCCATGTATACACTTGAAGTTGCTAAAAAGACCAGTCATTAGATAAACTGTGTCCCTTTTCAGCATTTTGATTAGACTTGGTGCCTCCCAAAACATAACACCCTGCTTCATTTCTTTCAAAAAGAAACAGTTTTACATGCAGTAGAACTGTGCTATCAAATTGCTGCTCAGTAAGTGATGACAACTTGGAGATCCTTCATCATGCCATTACTGCTCAGGACCAACACAGTGACATTTAGACACATGGTGTCATAAAAGCAATGCACTTCACCTTCCACAAGAAGAAAAGAGAGGTTAATATCTGATCCCATTTTGACATTGGGATGCATATAACTTGAGCAAGGGCACAGGACTGTAAGAGGAATTACCCTCTTCCTGGTAAGGTAGCAGGTTTATGCAGGATCTATGTTGCTTCCTTTCCTCTTTGCAGCTGATGTGACCAGAAAAAAAAAAAAAAGGGAAAAAAACCAAACAAACCCCAAACACTCAGCTGTTCAGGAGACAGGAGGAAAATGAAGATTGACCATAGCTGAAATACATACTAGCACTTGGACAGCAACATTTAGATTGTGATTTCAGTTCCAAATCTAACCCAGGTTCATTCAGTAGACAGAATCTTCATGCTCCTTACACTGTTTTTCTTTTTTAATTTTCCACATGCATAAGAACTCAAAAATGTGAACTAAATTTTCACTTATTTTCTTGTCCCCTAAAATTTGATCTCCCTCATTTATATATGTTTGCTATAACAATGGCAAAAGAGATACATCTCAAAAGTTTATGATATCTCCTGGAACTCTCAGTTCTTTGTGCTAACTCCATCACTGTGAACATGTTATCATCTGTAATATTTATGCTGCTTTTATTGAGGTCAGATTGATAATACTGAAAGGTTGCTACTATGGCTATGGCATTACAATAATATAGAGGACAATATGCACCAGCAACATGAGACATACACTGTTTACAGTGGTATGCCACTTAAGTAACAGAAAAAGAAATTGCCACAGAAAAAATTTGCTTTTAGACAAAATGCACAGTCTCTGTTTTAATGCTACAATTTTTAGCTTCTGTAAAGTATATTTGTAATCTTGTTAACTGTGCCAATTCTCTTCATTATTAACGCAATATATAGTTCTGAAACCTTTCCCTTCTCTGTATATTTTGTCCCTTGTTGAACAATCAGTAGTTGTGCCCTAATTTAAGAGGATTCTCTTGAGTTGCTATTTTTAAAAGAAGTTTCCTTCTTTAGAAGAAATAAATTTTAAATCCCAAATTTTCCCATTCTGGTGTCATTGTAATCATGTCATCTACCATTCTGAGTCACTTTGTGCCTTCTGCATTGCGTGTTACAATTCATATTTCTTATCTTTCCTGGGTCTCACATGGCCTGTAAGCATCTTCCTGACCTGGCCGTATCCCTTCGCAAATCTGAGATGTATTTCAAGGCAAGGTTACAGGCTTACTAAAAGACAAGACGAAGAGGAATGGACCGTTGATCAGCATTTGCTCTGAAGCCTAATGAGGTCAGCCTTTTCCTTAACCTGTTTCACTGAGGACCTCTGTGGGCTGCCGAAAGACAGCCTGCCTCACATGGTCTGCGCCATGGGCTGCAGGGGAATATCTTCTCCAGAGGCTGGAGCACCCTCTCCCCTGTCTGCTTCACTGACCTTGGTTTATGCCTAGTTGTTTCTCTCACTTATTTTTACTCCTCTCTCCTGGCTGTGTTGTGCAGTATTTTTTTACCCCTTCTTAAATATGTCGTGAGAGAGGCAGCACCACTATCACTGATGTCCTCAGCCTTAGCCAGAGGTGGGTCCATCTTGGAGGTGGCTGGAACTAGCTTAGTCTAACATGTAGGAAGCTCCTGACATCTTCTCACAGAAGCCACCATGTAGGACCCTGCTACCAAAACCTTACCACATAAACCAAATACAAAGCAACAGACACAACTTGCAGCATTAGAAATTCTGATTAGATTCCTGGAAAAAGTTTCCCTCATTCACAGTGAGGGTGTTCAAGCATGGCACAGGTGGCAGAGGGGTTGTGGGATCCTCATCCTTGCACATATTCAGAACTTGACTGGACAGAACCTGAGCAACCTTCTTGGAGTTGCCCCTTTTGTGAGCAGAAAATTAGACCAGATGACCTTCAATGGTCCTTTCCTGCCAAAATTACTCTGTTTTTATAAAACTCAGTGGGAACTGACTGGGAACCAAGGCTTTGCCTTTGTAGTCCATACTTACTTTCTCTCTTCCTTCTTCTTATTTTTCCTGAAGTGTTTATGTCTTCCCCGATCTCAGTGTATTCAGAATAAATAGTTATTTAGGAAGTCAGTCTGTCACACAGCATTAGGAGAGACTCATTTATGTTATTTATAATTAAGGGCAATATGCATCTTCCTTCAAACACTCAGAAAATCTCTTTAGGTATCTTCAAAGCCAGGTAACAGCTTTTAGGCTTGGATAATATTTGAGCAGTAAACAAATGATTCCCAACTAACAGTGTCACTGATGAATGTGGAATTCAGATGTTAGTTCAACATTGCTTCAGAATTTATTTTGTTGGGGACCAATCCCACACAATTTCACATATATTTTTCAGCTCATTCCAAGTCAGCCAGGGGCTATGTTGACAGTGCAATATGATACTGATCCATGACTGAAATATCCTGTCTTTCGTGTAATGAAAGTCAGTGGCATGAAGCAGGAAAACAAAAACCCCCACAACAAAATAAAATTCTGTTCTAGTTGGAGGAAACTGGGTCTGGCGGGCATTAGGGACAAGAGAAGCTCTCCTTCTCAGCCCTCTAAAGCTGGCTCTCAGCCTTCTCAGCCCTCAAGCTTTCTCCCATCCCAGCCCTATGGATGCAGTGGCTTCCTGTGGCCGAGTCCAGCCAGCAGTGAGGCTGACCTTTTATTCCTGATACATCTGTACACACACGCAGAGCACATACATACATGGCATACACACATCCTGACCTTCTTGATTTTCAGCCACTCCCATGTTCATTGGTCTCCCAGATACCAGAATGGGTTTTAAGTCCACCTAATATCCCTGCCTGCATTTCAGGCCTCTCACTCAGTATCTGGCTCTGACCTTGTGTCTTTCAAAGTGCTTATGTCCTCCTATTACATCATTACATTCTAGCTCATCTTCAAGTTTGGTAGTTGGTCCACCCTGACTCAGATGGTTTCCACCAGTAGCTGGCTTTGAACATTAAGGCTGTCCTGAGGCCCAGATCTGTTTCCCTACTCTTTGGTGAGGCTGACTTGAAGTTTGCTGGAAGTTCAGACATGCAGGCTTAGAACAGGGTATGAACCCCCACAGAATTTAGTTACATATGAGATTTAATATAGGGTGGGCTGCAGTAATCAAGAACAGGACTTAGTGTATCAAGCATACTGACTAACCACCTATTTAAATGTTACCACCTCTATTTATCCCTCTCTTTTTCTTCTATTTCCCATCTAAGTTCCTCCCTAATCTTTCTTTTTCCTTGCCTTGGTCCCTTCCTTAAACATCCGAATTCCAATTCCAGTCTTTCTACCTCATCCCAAAATTCTCTTCAACCCTTGAACCACATAACAGGTTTTGTAATCTGTTATGTGATAATTCCAGTTTGCATGTTTTCCACAAGGATCAATGCTTGAATGTCCTGCAATGATCTTAGCAATTTACTGTTTTCAGCTTGGGTACTTTCACCCATTACTGTTCCTCTAATTATCACTGGTCTTTGCTTTAATTTGAAGAAGCTTTGTTCATATAACCTAACATGGAGGAAGAGGTTATCTTGATTTTTGAATGGTTTTATACATGTGTATATATATCTATAGTGTTAATTACACTTTTAATTGTAAACAGGTGATCTACCTTCTATGTACTTAGAGGTTTACACTGTCTCTGCTCCAGTGAATATATAAAAATGTGCTTTGTTTTGCATGAGTTAATAAACTTTATTCAGAGGAAGACAGAAGATGGATCTTTCAGCAGTCTGAAAATTATATCCCTAAGAACCATGGGGTTTGGTCATTCAAATTTTGTGGATCCCTTTTTAAAAGCCTAAATCTGTCCCCTGTGTGAGGAACCTACATATCTCACAATATGATCTGACACTAAGGACAAAAGACTTGACAACAAGTTATTTCGTGGAGCGAAATCAGTGATTTTCAACCAGTGGTATATAGAATATTTCTATGGATCATAGAAAAAGACAAGTAAATGCTTGCCTCTTGCGTTTATGGTTAAATTTATTACCTCACTGACTGCATCTTCAATGGAAAAATTTTAGCTGTCAATGTAGCCCCAAGTCTATTTTGCTGTATTCTCCAGCTATTCAGATACAAGAAATGTGTTCATTTGAGAAAATCCTGAAAGATAAGCAGGTGAAAAAACGTACTGTCTAGACTAATGAGTTTGCAAGTTCACTGAACCTATAACATAAATGATGGTTTCCATTTTGTGGAAAACACATATTCTTTGGCAAATTAATGTAGTAGAAAATTCTCAAATATTCCAACAGAAAAAGAAGAAATTTTGGTTTTAGAGAGAGAAAACAAACAGAATTTTGATGTGAATTAGAGAAATTCTGAGAAGCACCAACATGACTATTGTCAAGACTAATAGTTATGAAGAGAACAACCATTATAAATGTCAACATCATAAGCTTCTAGCCCAAAGGTTTTTTCAAGACAGTGGCTGCCTAGCAATGAATCACACAAAGACTTTCAAAGGGCAGTGAAATACATGCAGGTAGAAATAAACTATCACTGCTATTGAATATAACATTTTAAAGTGTTGCAAGATCTACTGACTACTTGCATTTCGTGAGATTTCAGTCTTTGCATAATGATGCAGGTTAAAGAAATAGCATTAGCCTCACCTCTCAAACAAGATGAAGGCAAGTAAATCCTTTGGTAACCATTTGAAGAGATCAAATGTGAATTAAATTTATCCAGAAGCCTCAGGATACTCAGACTGTACAGAATCTTTGTGCATTTATTTAACAAAAAGTATCATCATATTGTTTCAGCTGTTAAACCTGTCCCCTGCTTATTCACTGAACATTATACAGAACTTTTATAAGTTGCCTATTGGACTTTTACAATGATCCATAAGATCCATTGGTCTCTGCACAGAGAGAACCAGTAGAAAGTGATATAATCTCAGCCTTTAAGATGGTATCAAATACAATTACCTAGAAACAAAGAAAAGCTTTGTGAGACTAACTACTGACATTTCCATGCCATTTTTCACTGGCTTTGCCAGAGTTTGTGAAAAGCATCATTTTTGGGGATTTTCTGTTCTTCCTTCACCATATTAAAAGTCAACTTTAAAAATTACTCTTATTTAAGGATATTTGAGAGAGGGAGAAGAAGCGGGGGGGGGGATATTAAAATGTAACAAGAAGTTCTAGGAGAGCATACTGGGCCCAGTGCAACTGTCCTTGTATTCCTGTAAAAGCAGACCAGGGCAGAGAACAGTAGCTGTAATAACATCACGTTTATCCCCACAAGCAAAAGACATCCACAACTGCAAGACTCATTGGCTCTGTCCGTAGCTCCTGTTGTAGCTGTGGATAAAGACACCCTCAAGACCAAGCTCAGATGCTGTGCTTGCTCTATTATGGCTGTGGGCAAGGGTGCAGGCTGAAATGTACCCCAGGGAGCATGCTCCTGCAATTGCCTGGTAGGTTAGCAAGCTGCCAGGAACAGATGTACAAGGCTGTCCACCGGCTACCCCAGGCACTGAAGCTCTTATGTGGATAGAGGCAGGTGGGAGGTGGAGTGAGCAGTGTTGCTAGCTTCTCCTGGGACTGCCTTTATTACAGGGCAAAGATAAAGGATCACAATTATGGCAGCTACAAGATTGTAATAACAGTCTCCTGAGGAGATGGGGGCTACATATAGCTGCATACATTTAGAAAATTTACATGGCTCATCCAGTAATAATGTCTTGCCTTGACACTTCTTCAAAAGTAGAAACTTTGCTAATAGTGGCTGGAAAAATTTGTGTTCTCACTCTGGATCTGTGTCCCAAAATAGTGCTGTCCTACGATGGATTGTTTCCTCCCCAAGGCAGCTAGGACATATGACTCTAACCAACCCTTAGCCAACATGCGGCATACCCCTCCTCCCTCTCACATGCTCCAGCAGTGCAGGAGGGAGAGTGCACTGTCCTTCAGTTAGCTCACATCACAGCTGTAGTTCAAATGCCTGGTCACTGAGCTGGTCTTTAAACAACTGTAGCAGGGAGGCATTTGTCCTGCTTACCTCTAGCACACATTAGGACCTGCTGGTGGTGCCCAAGTGAAGAGAGGATTTCCTGCAGCAGGGTGTCTGGCAGTTTTACAGCAGTGATTACACACTCAGAAGCTGAAAAATAAAAAAGGCTCTCAAAAACCCCTGTTATGGCCAGAAAGTTCTTACAGCTTTTACTAGCACACTCTTATGGCACTGGAAAAGGCCTGGCAGAGGCACTAAAATCACAGATTGGGTAAATCTGAGAAATGAAAAAAATAAAGATAACAAGAGAATCCTTGGTGGCATGTGCTGACTACTTAACCAGATAAAATTATTTAGTTAAAGATGGATTCTTAGATCAGTTGGTCAGAGCTGGAAGGTAATGTGGGTTAAGGTGCTATTATAGGTTTTTCCATTATCTTCTAAAAAAAAGTCTTTATAGAAGACTTGTGGAACTTGCTAAAGGATTTGATCTGCTTTCATGTACCATGTAAACATGAATATGATCATATATCCCAGAGTACTCCTTATTTTGCTTTCATTTGTATTTACATTATTTCTACATTTGTATGACATTACACTTCTTTACCAAAGTTAGACCTTGCAAATGTCTTAAAATGTTTGGTATTAACACAGCCTGACTTCACCAGTGTTTCATAAGAACATGAAATGGTAAAGTTACATTCTTGCCTCATCTAGCTGTGTACTAATGGAACATATTAATGCAGTACAAGATATCATCCCGTTAGCAAAAGCATATGCTGCCTTGTGTGTCTGCAGTCCTATAGTAACTTCTGTTACCCAAACATATGTCTGAGCCAGTATTATTTCTTGGGCACTGAACTACTTATTTCTTACCAAACTTTAAAATAAACATGACCAGGACAATAACTGAACATCCAAGACAGCCGCTCCAGAACATCCCCAATTATAGATACCCCTTCCTTGTAAGAAGGCATCTTCCCTGCTACCAGCATGACCACTGACCGTGCCAGGGGAAAGAACTTAAGTCACTGTTTTCTTTCCACAGGAATTTTCTGAGTTATAGCCAGCTCTTCTCTCAAAGGCAGTAGGGGTGGAGGTGCATCACCTTTCCTTATCTGGTGCTATAGCTGAGTGAATGTAGTGATGACCACATTGCAGTAGGTTAAACTTGGCTGGCTGGCAGACTTTCTCTCAGTGACCACTGCTCTCTCAGCCCCTCTCTGCATGACAGGGAGAAAAACAAGATGAAAAACCTTGTGGGGAGATAGTTTATCAATTACATTATCATGCAAAACAGACTCGAGTTGGGGAAGATTAATTTAATTTATTGCCAATTAAAAATAGAGTATGATGTTGAGAAGCAAAGAAAAAAACTAAGACTTTTTCCTTCTATGAACCCCATTCTTCCCAGGCTCATCCTCACGCCTTCATTCCTGACCCTTCCACCTTCTCTTATGAACTGCCCAGGTGGGATGGGAAACTGAAGTTGCAGTCAGTCCATAACACTTTGTTTTTATTGCTCCTTCCTCTCATGCTCCAGTGTGTGGTCCTTACTACAGGAAACAGACCTTCTTGGACTGCTGCAACATGGGTCCTTCCCATGGGCTGTGGTTCTCAAAGAATTGCTCCAGTATTGGTCCTTTTCATGGGGTACAGTCCTTCAGGAATGGATCACTCCAGTGCTGGTCCCCCATGGGCCACAGGTGCTGCCAGAACACTTAATCCTGAGTGTGCTCCTCTCCACAGGCCACAGTTTGTGCTGGGGCTCTGCCCTGGTGTGGGGTCTTCATGGGCTGCAGCTTTCTTCAGGGCATGTACACCTGCTGCTCTATGGGGTCCCCCAGGGACTGCAGTGTGGATATCTGCTCCACCCTGGTACCCCAAGGGCTGCAGGGGAATCTCTACTCTGGCAGCTGAAGCACTCTTCCCTCTCCTTCTTCACTGACCTTGCTGTCTGCAGGGCTGTTTTTCTCACATTGTTCTCACTCCTCTCACAGCTGCTAAGCAATGCTTATTGCACTTTCTTAAACATATTAACAAAGAGGTGCTGCCAGCATTGCTGATAGGCTCAACTGTATCCCGGGGTGTGTTCACTGAAGCTGGAACCCCCTGTGTCCAACACAGGGTGGCCCTGGGTTTCTTCTACAGAAGCAACCTGCAGCTCCCCTGCTGCCAAAATCTTGACAGGGAATTCCAATATACCTCTATCCTAAACCCTTGGGAATGATGAGGTGAACTGATGAGGAGACATGACAGTGGGATCCTCAGGAACATCCATTAATGTGCATAGTCTAGAGATGAAGAACAGGACCTTTGAAACACCAGAGAATAAGCATTCTATTTGATTGCCACAGTGGAAGTTCTGCTGACCTTTTACTTGGCAGCATCATCAGCTCTGAAGAGACATACTGGTGTATCTTGGGAAGCTGAGTGGGCTGATCCTTGCCATAGGAAACAGCCCCCACTGTGTCTCTGAGTGGGACCCAGTTCAGACTGCGTATGACTTATATGGCTAATGACCAGATGCCCAGGTCTGGTGCTGTTTTTATACTGCTCTGGACACTGTGTTGACCCAGACAATGGTGGAGTTCAGATTTGTCCAGCTCCTTCTCCAGCCCCAGACCTCTCACCCTCATTAAAAGCTCAGGTTCGTTATTACTTATGCTACTCGTACTACCTCCTCCTGGTAGTAACCCCCCTCTCTGCCTCTCAGCCAAGATTATGAACAGACAAGATTATGCACAGTTCAGCTGTGAAGTCTAAAGTTTCTTTTTTCCAGAGTATACCCAAGGGACTCCTCAATCCATGCAGACAATAATAGCCTCTGCTGCAGCTGTTGTGGCTTTAGGGGCATATATCTATCTCTTGGTTACCTGTGAACTCTGGCATGTGCTGGATGAGTTGGGTAGCTGGGAGAGGTCAGCACTGTGAGACAAGCAATTAGTGTGATGTAGTGTGGAATAACCTGGTCTCAATCTCTCTAAACTCCCTTCATGGAAAGATGCAGACTACAACAAAGTGTGATTCAGAGCAACCTCATTTTCTTCTAAATGTTCCTGGCAATTGCCTCTCCTTTGACAGGAAATATCACTAACTGTAGTCCCTTTCTAACTTAACCCTTGCTTTAATAAGGAGTGGGAAAGTGTCAGTTAGATGGAAATATAGTAGAGCTTGAGAGCAGAGTAAGGATGAGAAAAAAAAGAGCTGTAGATAACGTACCAATGTTATTATGCAGGTATGCATCAGCTGCAGCAAGTCACTACTAGCACAAAGCGATAGCAGCAAAAAATATCTTGTAGGCAGTTTAAAATATTTTTTTCTTCACACATCTTTATAAGATGCTCCTTTCCTGATCAGCAGAAAAGAGTGGTGTGGAAAAAGCTGCAGAAAAGCAAATTGTCTTTCTGTTAGCTGGACTGCATTTTTGCCTGAAGCTTTCTATGTTCCTTTAGTGTCACTGAGCAATGGCTGCAAAACTGCCAGTGAAAGTATTTATTGCTATCCTGCACAGGTCACTGCCCTGCTGCCAGTGGCATGTATGCTCATCAGTCAAACAGAACTATCCACCATGTTTGATTTACTGTCACTGAATCAAATCTATTTCTGGGTTCCCATAACATAAAACATTTTGCTAGAGATTAATTCCCTGATTTGCATGTTGCTCTTGGGAGCTATATCATTATTTTTGTTGATGGATTCATTTTGAGGTCAAGAAAGATGCAACTTGATTTTTCTCTGTATTCAAGGTGGGGTCTTGGTCTTTGTTATCTGACCTTTGTATTAACTCTTCTCAGTGTCAGAAGCATTACTCATATTTGTGTCTGCTAATGGAAGATTAAGTGATTTCAGCTCAGTCAGGGTGGTATGAATAGATTCTCAGAACACCTGGTGAATGTATCAGCAAATAACATGCTTCTGATGTTGGCATTGCTGCCTTTTCTGAAGCTTGCTGCTGTGAACCAGCTAGAAAATAAAATTGTGTTTGTTTACTGACATCTGTTTCAATTTATACTCCAGGATGAAAATCCACTTGGATAAATGCCTACAGAATTGGTCACTTTTAAGGAAGGTTATGTATGGTAAAACGGTTGCTAACTTACTGTAATGTTGGTTAAATCATATGAAAGTAATATTTTGGACTCTGCTAGCTGTAAGTTTCCAGACATAAGGAAAATATTTATTTTTAAACAAAAGTTTATAATCTAATCCTCTTTTAATAATCAGAACTTATTCCTATCTGGGATGGTTACCAAAGCAATGATTCATAACTTCTCAATTCACACAGGTAAACACTGGATTAAATTTGGCTTGGTAAAACCATTATTATTGCTTGCAGTGTAAAAAGTATTTAACTGTGTTTCTTTTATTACAGATGATATAAGGGATGCTGATTTTTCTCTTGCTCACAAACTTGTAAACTTCATATTCTTCATTAATATCATTTTTATATTTGAAAACATGAAAATGGAATAAAAGTTGAATTAGAGCAGTACTGCACTGGTCAAGGGAAACCTTGATTTCAATGGGAGCGAGATAATAGAGTCATGAAGTGGGTCTCAGTGTCTGATTAATCCAGTTAGCACACCATTTGCTGTCAACATCTCATTTTTTTTTCATGCTATGAGAATTTGTTCCAACAAAATCAGCAGAATAAAATAGACACTGGAGACTCCATTCGGTCCCACACAGGAGATTCCTATAGGGGTCTATCCTGGCTTCTAGCTGGTGGTTCAGAGGACAAAGATTTTCTGTAGGTTTTGTGTCATATCCATTGGCCTCATAAACATGTGTCAGATACCCCAAGGCACCTGAAATTGATCTAGGAGCATGTGTCTGAGTTAAGCCCCTATGCCTGTGCAGGATGCGGTGTTTAGAGAACTATGCAGTAAAGAGCTATATCTAGTAAGCTGGTAAGCATTTCCAACTACTTTGGCTGTCCTGAACAGGGATTTAATTGCCCACGTTTGAGTAACTGGTGAGATTGAAGGTACCAAAGACATCCTTATGAGCCTGACACATGACACAAGGCCTCCTGAGAACCTCTGTTCTTCTGGTGGGTGTGCTGGATAGGAAGGTTGGCCCAGTGGCACCAGGTGCTTCTACTAGGGCAATTGACTCTAGTCCTAGATCTCTGTTGGCCATTAAAGCAGCTAACTTAGTGCACATGTATGCATCTTGACTGGGAAAATTCTGTAGTAGAAAGAGCTGGAGCTCAAGCTTACATCTTTCAGCTTTTTTTTTTTTCATATAGCAGTTTGTTTTTCAACAATAGTGAATTGAATTCAGTATCTACAAGTACCCTGAACAACTATTGCATGTTTTAATAGTTTTCTCCTAATTAATATGCTAGATTCTGTGTTGGCTTGTACACAGGTGTTGCCACTCAAATATAGGTATTAGACAGTGTGATTTATGAAGGCAGACTCCCTTTACTGATACAGACTTTCCCTCATTTGCTCTGTATTCAAAGCAGGTAAATGACTTAGAGCTTTCAGTATGAAAGCTCTTAGAGGACCATGTTTAGTGGTGTATTTTGAACAAAAAGTCGTTAATCAGTTTCATGTTTTCATCAGCAAGGTTAATTAAACACCTTGTGAGGTTAGATGCAACCTTGTAGCCCATCTTTCTTTAGCATGGGAAGAGGCATTCTTGGAGTTCATCTCCAGCTGAGGAGAACTTAAATTCTATTTCACTATGACTCTTATAAAGAAATATCTCTGAAAAAAATCCACTAAATTGCATGCTTTTGAAATGTGTGCATGGCATCAAGTCATTAATATTTTTCCCAGAGTTACATCTTTTTTTTTTTCAAGATTTGTGTTGGAAGACATTTTTGGTATTCTTTGACTAATACACAAAGATCACTAAAATTTTCCTTGCCTTCCTCCTGTCCTCATTGATTTTATTTGAAGATTGCAGCTAAAATATTTCCCTTTTAAGACCTTGCCTGCTGTTGAAATTAGCTAGGATGTTAACAGAAGCAAGGCCAGAAGGTGGCAGAAATAGCTACACTTTGTAATAGTTTAAACCAAGATTGAAACAGCACTATAAATGCTAGATTTTAAAAGGCAATAAACTATATTAGTGCTTATGAAGAGAGGATGGAAATAAAATTGGAGTTAATCTTATGTTGTGGAGAGTTCTGAAAAAATAACACATGGATATATTACTAAAATGTTCTGAAGATTTCAGAGAAAGAACTGATTTAAAATAGTAATAATTACATATCACAATACTATTTAACACAGATGCTGTTCTTCTACAGAAACTATATATTTAGGGCTATCCATTTTTCTGTTCTGACAAATTTTTGGCAGTGGTTCTGATACAGCTTTGAGACAGAACACACTTCAATGCAGTGTGCCACCATAGCCTGAGAGGGATTGTGTCTTTCATGACAGAACAGTGCCTGTAATCTCTTTTCAGCTCCCTCTCACATAACTGAAATGCAGCGTAAAGCAACCTTGTATGAGCTTATGCTGCTAAGAAAATCAAATGCCTGAGATAGGCTGGGATGTGTTAAACTGTTTTATGATAGAAGAAAAAGTGCTGATGAAATTCAATTAACTTTGCAGAGTACAAAGGAAAACAAAAGCAATAGACTCCAGGAATATCCTCTGTGAAAGTGCTACTTGCCTATATGAAGTACAGAACACAGATGAAAAATTTTTTCCACATGGTTGGAAGCCAAACTTAATTAATCTAGCTAATCAGAAGGATGATTAATGAGAGAGATGTAGATGGATGAAACACAATTGGAAGGTACACCGTTTGCTTGAGGCACCTGGGCGTACAGAAGTTAAAAGGTTTAAAACTCCTCAGAGAACAATAGAAAGAGACGTAAGGAAGAATAAAGCAAGAAAGAAGAAATAATTTATTCTTCTTTGTCAATGGAGAGGAGGCAAGAAAGTTGGCAATATTCTCTGAAGGAGAGAAAGAAAGTGTGAGACGACAAACCCCACTTGGGGACAGGGTGAATGAAGCTGACTGAATTTTTATATTAAATCACAATACTGTTCTGACTGCTTCTGAACCAATATTTTCTTCATTAAATTATGTTTAAAAGTGAAAACTCAGGTGAATACTCGGCCCCGTAGAAACCAATTAAAGTTCTGTCAATGAGTTAAACAGGACAGGCTTTACATAAAGCACATACACTGTGTCTCCCTACCTCTCTGCTCTTCTGTACAGTTGTGTTTATTACACATGAGGCATTTCAAACTTTATGGAGCACTTTAAATATTAACTGATACTAATATTTGGCCAGATCTTTAAGTTCTCATACTCTTCATGAGAGCACCAGGTGCTGCTCAGGTGAAATAAGTCATGACATTACCATTGCAGTCCAGCTCAGCCTGAGGGCTACTAACAGTCACTGACAAACATTACCCCACATCACCAGGGAAATAAAAGCTCACCCTTGAAACAATAACAAAACTCCCGATCAATCAGTTTTTAAGCTCTCACTGAGCAGTGTGCAAACAGATTCCAGGTTGCATGGGAGTGAAGGCAGGAGTGAGGCCAAACTGGAGTTTGTTGGCCTACCATTACTTAGATTAAGCTTTCCATCCTCATCTCCCCGAAGGCTGGAGGGGCACAATTCAGTAAGTGTAACTTTCTCATAACTACTTTGTTTTTAACAACAAATGACTGTGGGACATTTGGAAAGAGTCACTGTCAGGCAGAATAGTATTGGAAAAGGCAGTAAAACCTCGAACCCTTCCTAGTACAAGGTAGGTCGAAGCTGTTAGCGAGGCCAACAGCTAAAGAAGTTCCAGAATTTTGTTTTAAGATAAGGTGTCATGATTGAGAATCGGTTTCCCCAACACCTCTTTAAGCCAAGTAGGCAAATCAACATCTCAGACTAATGATGTTTCAGTAGCTCTAGATTGTTCCAAGATCAAATAGATCTGAGTATAGACTTTGCATTTAGTTAGAAGAGAAACAATCAGCAAATAGGAAAACCAATCAAAGTTATGCAGAGATGCCACTATCCAGATCTAAGAAAAGGGAATGCATGGGAATCTAGCAATAGCCTTACTATTTGTGATGAGCTCTTGTTGGGCAAAAACTTATTTTGCTCATTTTTATCTTAGAAATGGTTGTATGTTACCACTGTGTATTAGGTGGCAACATTTTGGTAGCAGGAGGCTACATGGTGGCTTCTGTGAGAAGTTGCTAGAAGCTTCCCCTATGCCAAATAGAGCCAAAGCCAGCTGTCTCCAAGATGGACCTGCTGCTGGCCAAGGCTGAGACCAACAGCAATGGTCTCATAATGGATAACATATTAAAGAAGGGGGAAAAGTTATTGTACAAGAGCATTTACAGCAGGAGAGAGGAGTAAGAATATGTGAGAGAAACAACTCTACAGACACCAAGGTCAGTGAGGAAGTGGGGAAGGAGGTGCTCCAGGCGCTGAAGCAGAGATTCCCCTGCAAGCCATAGTGAAGACCATGTCAACAGTACTCTGTGTCATATGGTGGCAGTTTGGTGCAGCTCCTCTTAAAAAGTCCCTAGGTTTCCCCTTCGAGGACTTCTGTGTTGAGCTCTCATGTTCTGCCATGATGACAGTATTTTCATTGAGCTCGTCTGGTTTTATCAAAGTTCATTCTTTGTTGGGATGGTGATTGGAGGGAAGTGAGATTCAGTGGAAGGTGATGTGAGGACAGTACTGGGAAACTCCCCTTGCTGCTGCTGGATTTCCATGACTATTTTCTGCTGATGATCATGCCAGCACATATTTTCTTTTCCAAGTCTGGAGTGGCAGAGATGGACGTTTAACTGCCATAGAAATGTTACATAGCAGTCAATAACATATGACTGAGTTCACTGGCTGTTTTAAAATTAAATTCCCTTGAGGTACTCACTGGACTTCCCCATCTTCCCGCATTACCCACCAAGTACATCCAATTATAGAGTGAAAACAATCCCACAAGTGGGTTTGCCTTTGCTTTAAGCAGGAATAACTCAGACCATCTCCCCATCAGATTCTTTATGTACACCACATAAAGAATCTTTGTCTTAGACTCATTGTCATTACCTTATGGTGCTTCATATTTTCATCTCAGTTTGAGTCATCAAGCTGTCTGTCAGTAAGAGTAGATAGATGCCACAGGGAGGTGAACTCCTTCAAAATGACAATATGCCTATGATCTCCCATTATAGCCCCAGATGTCAACAACAAATGCAGCATAAAGATATTCTGAAGAAGAAAAAGGAACTTGCAAATGCTTCCTGTTATAGAAGTCTCACAAAATCATGTCTCTGGAAGCCAAGCAACAGATGCTTTATTGGCAGGCTGCCACGTTGACAAACTGTCATCAAGTCTTGGTAGAAGATATTCCTCTGTGGTATGCATTGTCTTGTACATCTGTGGTTGCTTATAGGCCCAGTATGAATTGTTGCATTAATTATTATGTGTCATATACAGAGAACTTGGAGGAAGAAAAATCTTATAGCAATGTGAATGCTCTGCAGGTAGAATTTCAAAACTTGTATAATGTCATAACATTTAAGTTTTTCCAAAGTAGTCCTTAATACTGCTGAATAAACAATCTCTGGAACAGTTTATTAATATGAGATTTTTATGAGATTTGCAGGGCCTGACTATAGGTATACCCTTGACTATTTTTCTGCACAAAATTATAGCAAAACCTCAAAAACTTTAAGATAATTATTTGTGAATGAATATATTTGAAATTTCTTTGTCTAAAGGGTCTCAGATTAGCTCTAGGAGGTTCCAGGTACTTTACTGCTCTGGAATGGTGAACATCCAGATTTAGTGCCCTAATATAGCCACCTTCAACCTGTGTAGAAGTCTACACTACACACGTCTAGTGGTAGGTGAGACAATCCCATCACCTAGCATTTTACTCCTCTTTAATGATTTCACATTTGTAGTACAATGGTTGGTCAATTGTACCTAGTCTATTTTGGGAGCTGTTTTTAAGAAACTGTTTCCAAAATTGTTTCATGTGAGCTAAAAAGATGTTTATATATTTGCAAAATAATATAAATGGGTATGGTAATACCTGGAAAAACAAAACAAAGGAAAACAAAAAAACAAAAAAAATCCAAGCTGCAAGAGAAAACCATGCTGCAAGAGAAAACCAAGCTGCAAGAGATGTGATTTTTTTCAAGTTTTTAGCTAGAATTCAAACTACACTACTATTGAGCTTCACCTAATGCTCTCTTTTTTTCAGGGATCATAATTACATTAAAGATCTGGAATACCAGTGGCTGGCTGCTAGGATCCTGCAAGCCTCAATATCGAACTCTCATTAAGTGTAGTATAATTTAGATACTTATCTTTCCAGACACTTTACTTCCTCACCCTCACTGTTACACAGTCCCCAGGATTCACACTTGTAAGAGCTAAGTAGAGACCTAGACTCCTAGAAATTGAGCCAATTGAGACAAATGAAGTCCAAACCAAACCTATGTATTCTCCCTTTTGCAAACCTTTAAGCCATTGGTATTGCTATGCAAATGAATTTAAGGAAAGACATAACACAGAACCTTCAAAGGATGAATGGAAAGATTCCTGCATCTTATGTGTCTTTTTAACAGCATTCAGACTGTTTCCTGGAAGTGACATCACATCTCTAACACTTCAAAGAGATGCTGGGGAGAGGCCTACAGACTCTCTTCCCTCTGAAGTCTTTGAAGGACTGAAAACTGTTTTCAAAAGAGAGAAATCTGATGTTGCAAAATAGGTCTTAGGGGCCAGATTCTGATCTTAGTTTTATGAGCGTGTATAGGTGGGTAGATATTCACAGAGGAATAGATCATCTCTATATTTACTCCACTTTAATTAGGATCAGATTGTACGTAATTTCTTTTTTCAAGCAGGCTATGGATAAATTCAAAGCAAATTTAAAAACACCCTGTTTTTCTCTACTGTGACTAGGTCTCCCTCTAGTCACCAATAGAGACAAAAGCAGATATGGCTGTAGTAAAATTTTAGAGTGACAATGTCAGTGCACACCAAATAATCAGGGTTGTTGGTACTTCAAAATTTTGCTATACATGTTGTTGATTTTAAGACAATTAAACTGAATAAAAACATGAATATATTCAAAAAGACCCCAATTTGTTTGTTAACATTAATTTCTTTTCTAAAACTGGATGTTGCTTAGTGGTTCAAGCCTGTAAATTTGTTGGACTAACACAGAATTGTCAAAATATTCTGCGTCAATGTAAACATGTTTGTATAACAGATACTGAGCAATATCACAGTGTGGTTGTGTGGATTTATTTTGGTGTTAGCTAATCAATTTCGTAAAAGACTGATGACCTGTCTTGTGATCTAGGGACCATTTTTTAAAATGAGTTCTTGCATAAAATTTATTTATTTTGGTGCTTTTTTTTCACAAATGAGCAATTTAGAAATGAATTTGAGGCAGAGAATGATTTTGACTTCAAAACCCAAATTGATTTACTTCTTATGAAATCTAAAGCCAGCTCATTCAATTGTTCCTGATCCTCTGTGCCATACAGAGGAGATGAGTGAGTAGCTGGCGAGTGCATAGTTGCTGGCTGCAATCAACCTACCGTATTGGTCTAAACTGGACTGGAAGGACAGAGGTAAAGATGTGTGAGTCTCCTTCATGACTGTGCCATAAAATAGAAACTTTGGAATGGAAATTGCTATCCACCCCACCTAATGAAAACAATTTCAGTGTTATGTCACTGAGTAATGTGATTCTGCCTCTGCAGCTATGTCCACCCCTGAAATCCCCTGTGATCTGCAGATTTAGGGAAACAAGTACAATTAAGAACTTATAAATCCTTACGAATGAATGTTGCACATCTCACTTTTTAGTATTGCTATGATAGTGTTTATACAATTATATGTGAAAATATTGACAAGAATGACGGTTCACTTGTCTGGGAGCATATAATTTAGTTTCAAGTACTACCATTTAGTGGCTTTTAAAAGATGTCGCTGGAAGGTGTTTTTTGGGAAAGTTCCAATCTTGGAACCTCTCAAAAGTCTACTGATTCAAGGTGGAATAAAAGTCTTTGGAATAGATAAGTAAGCTCTGAAATCTCAGTTTTGAGGAAAAAATACTGGGATCCATGCTGTTGCTTTGTACCAGAGTCTGCGTCTGGGGCAGCAACTCAAGCTTTGAACAGAGAGCTTCAATCTATACAATATCGTAGAGAACTTCCTGCAGGTGCAAAAAGGAGATTTTTCCCTGTGTAAAAATGTTGTGGATGTAAATATCTTCAAGACTATGGCTTGTTTAGAGGCAAAACACATACTGAGGGATTGATAACACAGCCATCTACCCAAAGTGCTTGTGTTCGTTTGCCATTCCCTTATTGCTGACATAATAGAAGATAACTGAGTTCAGTGAAATTTGAAAAGAAAAACTGGCAGAAAGGCATCTTACTTCATGGAGCTCAGGGTACCCTGTGCATTTCAACAAAATGCTTTGTGTTCCATAGGAAAGCAGATGACAGGAAGATCCACGTTTAGTTATGTTTCATGTATTTTTGTCATGGTTTAAGCTGAACCTAGGACATATTTGTTGGAAGACCTTTGGCTATCAGTAGAAATAATTTAAAGTTATTTATACTCCCATAGGCATTAGTCTGGTTCCTTCTGATTAGCTCAGATATCAAAGGAAAACAAGTTATGTCTGCCAAAATGAGAAAGCAGTGATGGATTCCAGCATTTTTTATGCAGTCCTGAATGTACAGAAGGTCCTGCTTCTCTGTACAAAATAGAACACAAACATCAGGCAGCAACATCAGAAATTCCAGGCAGTATTCAAGACAACAATTTCTATTTTTTTTTTTTTTTTTCAGGGAGCATATTCACCCATGGACAATATTACTGGCTTATCTGTATATTCTTACTTTGCTGCTGGTGCCTGCTCTCTGTGCACACTGCAGTGCCTAAGCAGAGCTCAGTAATGTTTTTTTTAACTCCATCTCCCAGTATAGCCTTTCCGCACACCACATTCAGGCCCATTTTGCATGTGCCAGAATTTCTGGGTGATGTTTTCCATTATTTCATCTTTCTGTTCCAGAGAAGCACTGAATGGTTTCTCACAACAGCTCTGAATAAACAGCAAGTGTTTGATCTGCCATCATCAGTGGGATTCTGCATAAGTACTCTAAATAATGACAGCTACAGGAGGGGAAGAAGAAAGGAAAAAGTTGGACTAGATTCAGATAATTGTCTAACAATATCATGTTAGGCTGTATAGTCATTTAAGAAGAGCAGTTATCCAGACTATTTGCCCTTGTAAATACTCTGTATTAGTCAGCAGATGGCATTCATTGTACATTAACTATTCCACCAATATTGCCACAAGTACTTTAAAACACAAACCATATGGTTTCCTCAAAGAGACACATTATTTCCTCATTTGCAGTTCAGTGTTAATTGTGAACTATTTAGTGATAAACAGAGAAGGTAATTTTTCATTCCCATTTACTCTGAGTAACAGATATAATAGAGCCTACCATTGTGCAAAATGTAAATAAGACCCATGGTGGCAAAAGGTTTTTCAGGGTATACAAGCTAATAGAAGGTCACACATGGGCTTTTGGCAGGAAATTCAATAGCACTCCTGAAACATTTTGGATAAGACTGAGAGGTTCCAGCAAAGTGCCACTTTTCTTCCCTCATCATGAGTTCAGAAAGCCAAAAGCTTACTTAAAATGGGTTTGAAATATATGTCTGCATTTTCATTGTCAATGCAGGGCCAAACTGGAGTGGTGATGGCATATCCCAGCCACATAAAAGTGCTAATAATCTGCACAGACTACCCTTTCAGTATCTCTGGGTAGGAGCCTGGCCCTTCCCCATAACACTGATGCACACACTGTTCTCTGGCATGCTTTGCACCTATACTCATACCCATCTGCCTTGATGGCATAATGCCTGCTCATAAGGTGTCATATCAGTTTCAAAAGGGCATAAGTGCCAATTAAAGATTGCTTTGCAGCTGAAGTATAGAGTCTGAAAAGTGCCGTTTTCCCTTACAAACTGAATGTCCTAGTGGAAAATAAGATGAAGGCCATGTGCTTTAGTCCTTGTGATAAGAGTTACTAATATTTGGAGACATGAAAGGCAAAATTTGCACCACAGAAATTTGTAAAAGTAATTTATTTTCACTGACTTCATGAATGAATTTATTATATTTTATAATTTCATTTTCCAAAGATGTCTATGAATACAGAAATAATTTCACAGGTGATAATTTAATATAGTAATACAAACCATTAAGCACACACACATGTGTGTCTATATGTATATACATTCATATACACACTCAATTTATTTTCCTTTTTCCCAACCCCTGCTATTTCATTATGCAAATTCTAGTTTTAAATAGTCATAAGCACCTTGAGCTTGTTCATGATGCAAAGTCTTCAGACTGTACTTGCTTTCAACCCATTCACCAAATTTTGAAATCATGGAAACGGTTAAAATCAAACAAGCATTAGCAGTAATATATTCATTTAAAGTAGGAGAATATGTATTCCAACAGCTATTCCTCATCATTTTTTTCTTCTAATTGCTGTTTGTGAACTTCCTTAGACAGAATTATAAGTGCACCTACTTAACAGAGGATAAACTCAGCTACTTTTTCATTTAATGGATCCCACATGGAAGTCTGAAGTACAATAGGATTTAGTTATCACATGCTGTAATCCACTATTAGGCAGCTCAGTGTAGCAGCAAGGAGATGAAGAACTGTTCTAAATGGTAGTAGGCTGCTAAATATGCCAATAACCTATATCCACAGAGGTCTCATTACAACATCTAGATGCCAAATACCTGAGTTCTGGCATGATGCTTTTTGTATGCATGGAAGCCAGTTGGCTGTGTACTTGGGAGTCAAGCTTGACAAGTCTGGATGATACACATGTGGATACTTTACTCTCATAATATTTTTTTCTCAGTACAAAAAGACCATGGTATTTCATAGGAGAACTCCTTCCTGCCCACCTTTCTCCACCCTGATAATGGAAGAAGCAGGTGAAGGAGCTCACATGAGCACAAAGGAACACACATGACTATTATTATATTAATGATTTTCTTAGAGGGAAAACTTTCTCTGCTGAACTCAATATCTGGCATTTGGGCAAGTGTGTCACCACTTTTTCTTTTTTTTTTGGCAGTTTTTTTTAAGAGATAGCTTAGTTAATAGTTTATATGTTTGTCCTATTTCCCAAGAGTTGATGATATCTGTAATAAGCTTTTAATTCGTAATCATAGAAAATGTTTCCTGCACTGAAGGAAATACAGACAAATTTCAACAGGTGTATATCTTAAAGGAGGCTTCTTAACATGTGGAAGGGAATCTCTGGGCTTTTGCCATGACCTGTGATATTTTTCTGAACTGCAATGGGAAAATTATTATCTGTGTACACATGACACCTAGGATATTTGTACCCCATAGTACTGACATATTCAGAGCTTCTCTCTGGGTGAGGAGATACGGAATATTTCAGGTCACTGACTCAAATGTATTTCAGACCTGTTCAGTGAGCCATGAAAAGTCAGTCAGTGTGATCACTGGTTGTTGATGCCCCATGATAAACAGTAATTACAGCAGTGGTTATTGTGACCATCAGGAAAATGCCATCCAAGTTAAGGAAAAGCATGTCCTCCAGAGGTAATGCCACTGTGGGTTTATTTATGCAAGACTCCTTATTTCATTCTGATTGTAAAGATCCAGGCTAGCCTTTCTTTATTGTCATTTTACATTTGATATTATTATTTCTGTAAGTCAATTCCTCCCACGTTGGGCATAAGGTGGGATGTGTCTTTATGGTCTGTAATTACTGGGGATAGGAAATGAAGCAAATAAAGACAGAAGCATCAATGACTGTCAATTGATACAGCGGGAATTTTTGTCTCCCAAATCAGTTTTAGGCTCTGCAGGTTCCAAGAACATAAGTTATGACAGAAAAAGAAAAGGGCCATCTGGCCCAATTTGTCTGTATGTTTGTGCTATTCTGAATCCCAGCTCTTTGTTTATTCTCCAAATTCTATATTTTCCTTCCCTTCTATAGATAGCATTTAATGTTTATCACAGACTACGCAACCATTTGCTTCCATAATTTTCCAAGGTGATTTCAAAATTGTATGTGCTACCTCAGTGCCACATTCTCCTCTACTGTGTTCTACCTGTGCTTTGTTTTTCGTTCCTATTTTTTGTTAACATTCTGCAAAGCTTTCAGCATATTACTGCTGCAAACCACCTTTATATACGTATTGCTCACTCTTTCCTAAGCTTTTGCAAGCTTCCGTGTCATGATCTTTCAGCCTGATCTGTTTTCTGTAGCTATAAATCAAAGGCATTTTTTGGAATAGTACATTTTATTTGGTTATATTATTTTTACTCTGGTTGGATGTTATTATATTACAGAAATCAGTACTGTGACCTACATTCAGAAAGATCACTGCTGAAAGGGAACAATGGTTATCTTAATATTACTGGATAACAGTGTGTTTACAACTATCTGGTCTCCACACCTCTTTCATTTCTCTCATTAACTTGACACAAAATCCACTATTTCTGGAGCTGTTGGTTCATGCTTGGCTCTGATTCTATGGCAGAAATTTCTGAACTTCTAAACTTTTTTTGTTTTTGAGGCAACCAGACTGCAAACAACTGAATGTTGCAGGAACCTTCCCATAAATATTAACACAATGTAAGGATGATTCTTATCTTCTGAAATTAATGTTGCCAGCATGGAGTTCAGGTGCTATGTATGACAAATCTCACAGGGTTGTATTTATGAGGTGAGGGTCTGTCTGTGGTAATGCTTTGCTTCTACCCCTTCTTTGCAGGTTCTCATCTTAAAAGATTACATAAAGATTAGACTTCGGTGGAGAAATCAAGTAGCAGAAGTAGCCTTGGTGTTATTCTGGTGATGGGCTAGAAGATCAGTTACCATTGGAAAAGCAACAATAACTCAGGTTTGATGAGATTAACTTCTGAAATGCACCAGGAATAGTGACTATTTTTCTTTGCTGCTTGAGCAAAAGACTTTGTTAATAAACTGCAGTTTAACTGTAGTTAATAAACTGCTCCATCCCTGGCAGTGTTCAAGGCCAGGTTGGACAGAGCCTTAGGTGACATCACCTAGTGTGAGGTATCCCTGGCCATGGCTGGGGGGTTGGAACTAAATTATCTTAAGGTCTTTTCCAACCCTAATCATTCTATGATTGTATACGTGGATAAATGCATTGAGCCAAGAGATGAGCAAGGAGAAGAAGTTAGCAAGCATCAGTAATATTTCAAATTTACCTGAATTAAATTTTAAATGGGTAGCTTTTTTTTCTGTTATCTTTATGTTTACTAAAGTTTTGGAGAATAAGGAGTTCATTAGAAGATGGGTGAAACTCTGACTGGCTTGGTAGATAAGACATTATGTGGACAGCCAGGACGCCAGGCTTCATTCCAGCTCCACCAGCAACTGAGTGGTTCAGTGAATCCCTTTCCTTGTCTATGCCTCAGTTTCAATTTGTGGAAAGAGAATTTGTTTCATCTTTTCTGTTGCTGCTGTCTTGTTTTTTTTTAATCCCTGATATGTGACCACCCTGGGAGTAGTCTCCTGACTTGATGTGCTGTTTAAGAGTTGCCAAGATTTTGTCCTGTCTGTGGGAAGACATCCACAGCATTTGTTAATAGGATTCTCAAATGAATTGCTCTGATATTAAATTCCTGGAACAGAGAGTAAAGTCCATGTCACATGTGTTTAAGGTAATTAATTGCCTTTGCAGTGCACATAAAGTACTGTGGGTGGTGAGACCAGATGAAGTTCATGCAGCAGGGGTGAACTGCCTGTTCCCTCTGGTACTTGTTTCAATGGTTTGAAAGAGACTGCTCTGCATACAATCAGTTTTCTGTACAACAAAGTATAATAAACATGGAAATCATTCCCCTGAGTCACAGACATTCAGGACAGAAGAAAGCAAATCTGTTCTGATTTAATTTGGTTTATTTCTCGAGTAATAGTGCCTTTGCAGGTGGAATTTCCTTTTGTAAAAGCAAAAAAAATAATGCTGCAGAAAATAGATTTTTAAAAAAGAGAGCACAGGCAGTTTCCCTACCTGTTGCATCAATAAGGATATTTGCAGTCACCCCAATAAACTTTTTCTGCAAGAAGTGACCAGCAACAACAATATTAGAATTAAATACACTGATTTAATTCAAAACTAAAAGAGTAAGTAAAGTGTAATTTGTTACTTAGAAATTTCTCCGTATAGAGGGAGCTGAAGTGTGCTTCAGTGAAAATTTACCATAACAATAAACTAATTACTAATGTCGTTGATCTGCTATTAAAAAAAAATGTTCTTGATGGCAGCAGAATTCTGATTATAAGCATATAACCCATGTTGTCACTCCAATTAAGAGTTTTGTACCACTTCCTACACATGGAAAGATGAAGAAGCTTCTGCAAGCTAAGTCTCAGCTGTGAGAGAACTTGTTCTGTTTTTTTATTTATTAAAAAAACCCACTGAGAACTAAAACATAACTGAGATGGATGAAGTCACATCAAAATGCTGTTAAGATGGTGGCTTTAAATGAAAAAGATTTTTTTTCTTCCGTCTCTATGAATACTCTCTCATATAAGAATTTATTCTAAATGACCTCAATGAAATTAATTGAATGATTCACTATCAAACATTTACTCTTTCTTTTGTTTACGTGGGCAAAATATATAGAAGAAGAATAAGCTTCACATGAGTTCCCCTGAGCAGGCAGATGGCTTCATTTGGTTTGGTTTGTTTTCTTTTTTCTTCCTCTATATTTCCAGTTTTCTGCTGCGGAATCAACAACTAATTCTGTATGAAATTCATGTTAGTATTGTGGAGGAGATTGTGTAAATACATAAAGTCAGATAAAGACAATGAAGAAATCAGACTCCATATGAAACCAAAACATCATTAATACTTTAAGAAGCATTTCTCAGAAAAAGAATCAGTAGGTTCATTCTAATGCTGTCTCTGGACAGAATAAAACTTTATTCAGGTGGTAAGTGTTTGGGAATAAACCTGAAGAGCCAAAAGTCAATGGCAATTTAAAATGAAATTTTGTCAGAAGCACTTAACTCACTCAGCCTCAAACATCCTGCAGTTTCTAATTTATTACTCCTTATAATACACAACTACAAGGCTGGAAAACACTCTTACTTCTGCTTTATAAATAAGTGATTGAAACCAAACACTTGCAAAGTCTTTGTTTCAATCAACTGGTGTCAGAGAAAAATAATTAAAGCTCATGAATGGTCTTGCAGAGGAGAAAAATTAATATATTTCAAATATTTTCAGTTAAATGGAAAAAGACCTTGAAATAAATAACTTATAAATGTAATCTGAAAAATTGAAATTGAATGGTCTTAGTCAAGGCTGGATGTATCAAACATATTCTGCACCATTTGGAGTGGCACAAACATCCTGGAGGAATTGTCAGTCAAAACCCATCTGGTTGAAACAAAAGTATATGCATGGCCTGTCTACACAGGGAAGTGTCACTGGTAGATTTGGGAAGGCTTGTGCATGAAAAGAAAGCTAGCAGAAGCCCTATGGAAACTAGCAGTGGAGTCCAAGCGCAGATAGTTGGTGCAGAGGTGCTCCCTTCACAGGTATTGATGCTATCTCCATTGATGGTTTCAGGGTTGGTTGAATCTCCCTAATAACTTCAGCGGAACTTCTCAAGCTGCTCCATTTTAGAAGGGCCCAGGGTTAGGCAGGGTGTAGATATATTGTACACAGTTAAGACTCCCGTAGCAGCACTATGTTTCTACCTTACCTTCATCTCTGGTAGACAAGAACAGCTACTGGCATTCCAAGCGTGCCATAATTAGTCAACACACAGTACCTGTTAATGAGCAACATGCCAGTGATGTTCCTTGGGTAACGAATAGTTGAATGTTTTTCACTGAGAACTTTAGATCAGAATTTTCTTTTCTTCTTTCTATTTTCTTCTTCTCTGCCACATAAAACACACGCTGTCCCACTCGTGTGTGGGGGTTTTGTTCCTTTTTTTTTTTCCTTCAAAAATGCATTGTAGCAAATTCCATCAGGACTGCCAAAAATGAAGTATGTGTAGTCAACCAAATCCTCTAATCCTCTGTCTTCTATCTATTTCTAGCTAAGGCGTCAACAAACACCTTTAAACACTCATGCTTTTCATTTATCTCTCCTATGTCGGCAGTCTTTATGGTGCTGTGTGTCCTAATAATTAATTGCACTGCTTTGCTGAAAATTTCAGATGCCTAGAGGAGTGTCACTGAGTGAATGTAGTTGGTGTCCTTGTGAGTGCTGGTTGCTAAGCTGTCAGAAGAGAGTCAGGAGAGGCTATGGCTCTTTGTGTCTCTACCTTGTCTGAGCTGGTACCAAGTTTTTTGGGAGATCCAACTCCAAATGCACTTTGAGAGCTCTTAGAGAGACAAGCTGCAGTACCTTAGATCCTGGTCACATCCAAGGAGTGAGTAAGACCAAGATATGACCCACTTTCTCTGCCTGGGACAGAAAGACTTTTGAATGTCCTGTTGGGTTATATAACCCAGATCACCCCCTGAATGCAACCCTCATGCTTCAGTGAGTGTAGAGAATTGAAGCTGTCAAGACAACTGCTTTTTTAGTTACACTAAGACAGCCTGACCTCATATTGCAGTTCTGAAAACTAGTGCACCAACTCCTGCTCTGGTACCCAACAGAATCGAGTTTCCTGCTTTTGGCTTTACTGTTACCAGCACTGCTTTACTCCTAACTACTCACATCAGAGTTGTCCAAAGGCTGACATTTCTGTCTGTCATAAAGCTATTTGTAGCATTTCCAAATTCTTGCATGACAAAGCTTTAACTCTTTTTCTTTCTCTAATCTCTCCTTCAAGTATTTATAATAAAATTTATTTTTCATCCTGTCTTCTCTTTGAGCAGCTGACTGCTGGATGTAGTGTTTCTTTCCTCTTCTTCCTCTGACACCTTAGTCCCTCTAACTCTATTTCTAGCTACACACTACATATCCTTCTTTAACCAACTGTAGCTTCTGTTCATGTAAATCCTTCCCAGTATCTCACTCTTTCCAGGAGGCATGTGCTATTTTAAGAGCTCATGCTTGTGACATAGCCTTACAGTTTTAACTTCCATTGGGAAAACACAATGTCTTCTTTGCAGATGGAGTGGTGAGGGGTTATAAGAATGAGGCTGCTACTGACTCTTGATTTTATACCATGTGTACAGTATAAGCATCTGAGTGAGTCACCGAGGGTCTCTTTGTAGACATGTTTAGAGAGTGCAATCTACCTAGCCTATTTTAGAATTCTATATTTAGGATGAGGAAAACGATACCTTGTAAGTCTTATTTCTATCTATTGATTGTGACAGAAACTCCAGGTGACTACCTCAGGTCAGCCCAGCTGTCAGGAGTAACATCTGAAGAAGCAGATAAAATAGGCAGTTTCCACTGAGACCTTGATACAAACACAAGAACACTTCAAAATGGTGAGAACTCTGAGGGGTATTGCCAGAAATTAATTATTTTCTAGGTCTGTAGTATTTTTTGAGTACACTCAGCATAAAAACTGTGTTTAAGAAATTCTCTGTGAACATTTGTTCTACCTGTTATGTGATTTCCAGAGGGTTAAAATTGGAAACAAGGTCAGCAGTGGTGGGAACCTGAATGATATGAAAATGGCTGGAAACACTTTATTAGATTTAGTTTTTGGAGACCAAATCAGTTCATTGTAGACTCCTTTAGCCCACAGAGGAGAGATCTGATCCTGGCCGAGTGGTTATGTACACAACAACTGGGAACTATAAATATACCTTTTTCGCAGCTAATGAGTTCAGAGAGATATGTGTGGTACAAAGGTTTGGTCCAATCAACACAGTCTGTTGACTTTATATATAGAGGATTTAGCAAGGACTGTGATTAACTCAGAAATATATGCTATTCAAATGCTTTCTCTGCCTCAGAAGTAAAAAGGCATAAGTGAACTTTGTAAGGAATACCAGAATGATTCATGTCAGGAACTTGGGAGTGCTAATGGAGGAGGACAAATATTTTAAAACAAGTTCTACTATGCCTGTTGAGATGCCTACATGAGAAACATGAGCGTTACCGTTTGTTGCTGTCAAATCCAAACTACCTTTTAAATTACTCTGATTAGAGATACATTTGCTTTTCAACACATTTTGTATACTTCTGTTGCTGTATAGAAATATAATAAAAATGCATAGACATAATACAATGTCAATGCCAGGAAGAGAAAGAAGATACATATCTACCACTTCCATTTAAAATGCTAGAAAATAATCATATTAACAGTTCCGGAGCCATTTTAACTCTTTGTATCTGAAAGTTTTCCAGTTATAAAATGGAAGTCTAATAATATATGGAAACTACTGTTCCTATGCCATGGGAAACATTTTCTGAAAATCTGTCATTTTACAGATATAGAGAAGCACTTGCACTTTAAGCCCATGACACCAAGGATGTTATATGCCTGTTTCTTTCTCAAAGAGATAAAATGCCGTAATAGTTTCATAGCTAAGGCAGAACATCTTTTTCTTTTTCCAGAAATTTTGGAGGAAAAGCAGGCCTGAAACTCTGGGGGCAGTTTTCGGCAAGAGGATATAAAGCTGTAGACTCATAAAGGTTGGAGAAGCTTGGTGGCCTTTATGAAGTGACTACGGAACAGCTCTTCTGGAAGGAGATAAAAAGCATACTAAAAATTTGTAAGCATGTTTCCATGGCTGATTGAACAGTATTATCCTGATCTTTACTGCACACTCAGGACTAACAGGAATGGACCTTGGAACTTCTGGGAAATGCCTAAAGGGTTTTGGGGAAATCACTTTATGAAACTGATTGCTCCTGAAAGGTCAGCATAGTGTTTTCTAACCTTATTTTAAGTACACATTAATCCTAAAATTCGTGATGTGTAATATGTTATCTGAATGATAAAGCCAATGATGAAGTTCTACACTAATCAGTGTTTCATGTTTATTGTTAATTATGTCAGTGAAAGCAGAAGTTCTTGGGTCTCTACTTCTGTTTACAAAATTATCTTTTTATCATTTACAGGCAACAGGTTGAGGAGTAAATATTTAGATGATTTTTAGATGTGCTTGAGAAACATTTTCATTTTACATGTGAAAGGCCTTCAGTACAGTCATGAGACTTTTCTGATAAACTAAGATGCAATTCTGTTTTAAAGACAGATAAATTTGTCCTCAAAACTATTGTTCCTCATTGGTTGTAGAGACAGGCTTTATTACCAATCAGACGCAAAGTGTACGTTGGTATTTAACAATATTCTTGATATGTCTTAAAGAAAGAAATCTCTTTGCTAATGTAAGTGTTCTCAAAAAGATAATTAATGCCAGGGAAATATGTCAGCAAAATTTAATTTGTTTACTCTATGTAATTTGTTTGTTAATGAACTGTGTATGAACAGAACACAATCTCAGCATATACGTTTTCATTATTCAGATTTATATGCTGAAATATGTTGTTAAGCTGACATGGTTTGCTTTTTTTTTGTGATTAACTTGCTATATGAATTTTTTATTCACCATTTTAAAAATAAGTTGTTCTGCTTCATCACAAAAAGAGCATTGTCTGATTGTTCCTTAAATTTTTGTGCTCCATATTTAAGCTCAGGATCTCCATGGAGTCTCTTCAGCAAAGAAACATGCAACAATTTGCAAAATTAACCGGCAATTTTTTTTTTGAAATTTTATTATTATTATTGGCGTGCCTATTTGCTAAAGTGCCCTTTAAAAAAATCTTATATGTCATCGCATAGACATGATGAGTTTGCTTAAAATTCTGAAACTACTTTTATGGAGAAATTTTGCAGTGAACACTCCATACCCACTCATAAATAGCAAGAGAAGCAGGAATAGTTTGACAGTTTCAATTGCATGTGATGATATTCTAAGTGTCAAGTTGTTGAGGAAGAAGGAAGTGTAGATGTGCTACACTGGGAACTTTTCTCTGGGGTTTTATAAGAAGATATCCAGAAAGTTATCTGTTTAAAATAGAAAATGAAAGTCTTCATAAATTGTTCAGCCCACTAGCTGTTTTATGAAAAATGACTCAACATTCATTTTCAAATGTTAGGAATTAGAACATGAAGTGTATAGTTATAATTTTAAAATAAATAAGGAAAAATAATCTGGGGTTCCAGTCTTGGTATCAAATCCCAAGGAATTAATCCTTGTTTTAATACAGAACACTGTAGCTATAAATAATTCATTCTATCTTTTTCCATTATATGCTATGTCAGAATATATTTTGCCTCATATCAGAATGTGTATTATTTATTGCAAATTTAAAAGAATAATACATTATCATTGCAATGATAATGTAAACCAGGTGATAGAACCATGAGTAATTTAGGCTGAGAGGGAAGAATAGTCCAACTCCCCACCCAAAACAGGGCCTGAGTTTTGAGTATGTCCAAGGATACAATTTATATCACCTCTTCGGGTACCTGTTCCATTGTTCTACCATCTTTACTATGAAAAAATTTTTCTTTTTTCTCTTACTAAATTTCCACTTGTTGTAATTTGTGTCCATTGCCTCTTGTCCTTTCAAAGTGTTTGGCTTGATATTCTTTACAACCTCCCTTTAGTTTCTACTTTATTCTACCCTTTTTTCAGAGTGAACAAACCCAGTTCTCCTTGTATGCTATGTACTTCAAGCCTCTGACCAGTGAAGTGCACTGGACGCACTCCACATCTCTCTTAAACTGGGGAGCCCAGCAATGATCCCAGAACTCCAGAAGTGTCTCGTCAGGGTTGAGAAGACAGGACTGTAACTTCTCTTGACCTACTCTTGACTACAATTCTGACAGTACAGCCCAGGATGTGGTTTGCTTTCTTTACTACCAGGGCATACTGTTGACTTATATTCATCTTAATATCCACTGGATCTCCCAAGTCTCTCTCTGTAAATCTGTGTCCTGGGTTCAGCAGTAGCAGTCATTTTTCTCCTTCTTAGTAGCTGGTGCAGTGCTGTATTTCTGACTTTCAGACTTGGAACAGTGCTGGTAACACTGGTGTTTTTAGTTGCTGCTCAGTAATGTTTACTCTGACCAAGGACTTTCTGAGTCTCGTGCTCTGCCAGGGAGAAGGGGAAGCCAGGAGGAAGCAGAGACAGGACACCTGACCCAGACTAACCAAAGAGGTATTCCATATCACAGCATGTCATGCCCAGTATAAAAAATGGGGGCAGTTACCTGGAAGGGCTAGATCACTGCTCGGGCCAGGCTGGGTCTCAGTCGGCAGGTGGTGAGTTGGTTGTATTCTCTTCCCTTGTTATTTAGAATCATAGAATAGTTAGGGTAAGAAAGGACCTTAGGATCATTTATTTCCAACCCCCCTGCCATGGGCAGGGACACTTCACACTAAACCATGCCACCCAAGGCTCTGTCCAGCCTGGTCTTGAACGCTGCCAGGGATGGAGCATTCACAGCTTCCCTGGGCAACCCGTTCCAGTGCCTCACCACCCTTACAGTAAAGAACTTCTTCCTTATATCCAACCTAAACTTCCCCTGTTTAAGTTTGAACCCATTACCCCTTGTTCTATCACTACAGTCCCTAATGAACAGTCCCTCCCCAGCATCCCTATAGGCCCCCTTCAGACACTGCAAGGCTGCTAGGTGGTCTCCATGCAGCCTTCTCTTCTCCAGGCTGAACAGCCCCAACTTTCTCAGCCTGTCTTCATACAGGAGGTGCTCCAGTCCCCTGATCATCCTCGTCGCCCTCTTCTGGACTTGTTCTAACAGTTCCATGTCCTTTTTATGTTGACAACACCAGAACTGCACACAATACTCCAAGTGAGGTCTCACAAGAGCAGAGTAGAGGGGCAGGATCGCCTCCTTCGACCTGCTGGTCACGCTCCTTTTGATGCAGCCCAGGATACGGTCGGCTTTCTGGGCTGTGAGCACACACTGCTGGCTCATGTTCATTTTTTCATCAACCATTTCTCTTATCATTATTATCATTGGTGGTAGCAGTAGTGATCTCTGTTATACCTTAGTTACTAAACTGTTCTTATCTCAACCTGTGAGAGTTACATTCTTTCGATTCTCCTCTGAGAGCGGGGAGGAGGAAGGGGGCGGTGAGTGAGAGAGGGGCTGCATGGCTGATTGAGCTTAAACCACGACAATCTACTTTCCAGGCAGTCACCCATCAGCCTCTACCCTTTGTTGTGTTAGCCCTCAGGTGTGCAGGACTTGGCATTTCCCATGTTTGAGCTTGATAAATTTCCTGTCAGTGCAGTTTCCTGTCAATTCACAGTGCCAACGTCTTTCTTACCAGTAACCTTGCCGTTGGTTTGGTGTCAGCCACACTCCCACAGTTTGATATCATCCATAAATTTTCTCAGGATGCATTGCATCTTATCATTCAGGTCATTAATAAAAAGAAAAAACAGTGTTGGCCTCAGTATGAGTCCAGCTCCCAAGTATTCCTGGAAACTGGCCATTGCTTGGCCGTTGTACCTCTGATTACAGGCTTTTCAGTTTGGCAATCTGGACAATTTTTTACCCACCTCACTGCCCACCTATTAAAGTGGTATTTCAGCAGTTTGGCAGTAAGATCCTATGTACTGAAAGTACTGCTGTTAAATTTAAGGTAAATTACCTCAGCAGTGGTCCTCTTGTTCACAAAGCCAGTCATTTCTTTGTAGAAAACAATGACATCATGCACATGTGGAAAATCTGTGCGGGCTGTTTTCAGCCACAGTTTTATCTGTGTCTTTTGTCATTTAGTCTCTTGCACCACTAAACAGTGTCCCCAAACTTTCTGTAGTTTTAATTCTGTTGGTGACATATGTATAGAAGCCCCTGTTGTTGCCTTTCATGCCCTTTGCTAGTTTCAGCTTCGGCTTTCCCAAACCCACCTGTACAAGCTAGAGCTACCTCTCTATACTCCTGCTAGGAATCCTGTCCTTGCTCCCTCCTCCTGAATACCTTTTTTTCATTTGAGCTCAGTCATGAGTCCATTGTTCATCCATGCTGGCCTTTCACTACTTACACATAGTAATCATTACTAATGATCATTACATGTAGTAATGGATCATCCTTATGCTCTGAGGAGGTTGCCCTTGATCATCAGCTGTTCTGTTCCACTTTGCCCTTCAAGAGCCGTCTCCTATGGGATCCTTCCAGCCAGGTATCTCATACACTGTGCCAAAGCCAGGACTGTGGTTCGGCGATGATCGTCAGAGTTTTTTAAGAGAAATTTAGGTCACTCTGACAGTGTGTTTCTAGGGTTTGACCCAGCCAAGTTGTACTTGTCCTCACCCAAGTGGTCTGAGCCAAAGATATATTATTGCCCCATCTAACAAAAGGTCTAATGGCCTTGAAACACCAAAATCTCTGGCCTTGAAGATATTAAGGTACCTACATTGATTTAAATGAAAGTTAGAATATTCCTGCACAGATATCTGGATATAGCCCTAAAATGCTTTGCATTTAGACAGTGTATTATGCTAACATATATTTGGTTCAAAATTGAATGTCAGCAAAACTGCATGTCCTGGGAGATGAACACAATTCACAGACCTGAGAGTGAGCACACACCATCAAGATGCATGGGTAGGAAGGAATAAATGAATCCAGATGTAGTCTGGAGTGGAAACAGGGAATCCTTGCAAAATTTGTCTCCACTTGCAGTCGGCAAGTGGTATCTGCAAGATGAGTGATAGGAACATTTCAAATTGCCTGTCAGTTTCTTTTGACTATTAATGGTGATTATTAATGAAAACCAAACAGATTAGTTTAGATCATTGGTACATTCGGATGGCTACACAGTTTTAAAGATCTAAGATGTAAAAGGCTAATATGGATTTTATTCCTCTTCCCAAATCCAGCTTTTCTAGTACAGAAACAAAAACAGAGTTATATATGCTTTTTCTATTCTTAGTTCAAAACCATTGGGTGCTGCCAGATGAGAAGATTCAGGAAACCTTTGTGTCTTTGTTTTCTGGAGAGCCAGGTGACAGTTTTAGTTGTGCTGTGTCAATGAAGTGCATTGGTCTGCAAAGCCACATAAGAAAGATTAAACTACAACATATTGCCAGATGAAAGAACTCCAGCATTTTTGGGAGATCTGTGAAGAGAATGAGAGCAGGTCAAGTTTATGTCTACTGTGTGAACAATATGAGATTTATGATGTCTTTACTATTTATAGTTTTATTTGCATGGGTTGTGAGGAAAAAGTATGTTTGGTAAATGAATTGTCCTCAATGAACAATCTTATCAAGTGGAGTTTTGACAGATATGCAACTCAGCACTGATCTATATTTCAGTTCAGATCTCTCATGCCTTTTTCCTTGCTCTTTTGTAATCTTTCTGGGTAGCGTAAGATATATTTTAATTAGATAATCATATTTTCATTAATTCTCTTGTATGGGGCTTTGAACTATCAGTATAGAAATGTATTTAGCTTTTGTCATCTTAGTCACACTGAGTATTCCACTAGATTTTTTTTCTGTGCTCATTTACTTATTGAGAGGCATAATATATTACTTGTTCAGAATAAGAGTATAAAGTTTAAGACATCCAAATTTCTGCTGAGTCCACATTAAGAAGGAGAAATCAGATTGTATGACCTTTTTTTGTCAGCTTTTAAAACTTCTGAAAAGGCAGGACAGACACTAAATCTCTTGTTATCTCTTTCATTATGTATTGTTAAGCTATCTTTCTTTCTGAATTGATGGCTTTGTATGTGTCTTTCTGATACATGCTGTTGAAAAATGCATTTATGGTATGTATGCTGTCTTATTTTAATTTTATATCTAATATAACTTGTAAAGCTTTAGACTGATCTTTATTGCCAATAAAAAAGGTACTTTAGGAATATTATTTATAATACTTTAATTTATTAATTCAGAACAAGTCTGGAAGATTAGACTGGATGACAAGTGAACAACATATAATGTAGTCTGAAGTACTTATATATGCAAATCTTTTTACTCTATTAATAGGTAACCTTAAAATCTCTGTGTTTGAAAAACAAGTAATTCAGAAGGGTACTCGTAAGGTTATTAACTTTTCTAGGGTATTTTATAATCTTTTTTGGAACTGTTATAAACAATTTTTTTGTGTCTAAAAGTTAAGAAAGATGTAAATCAAGATAGCGGGGGAGGGTATTATTCTAGCTCATACTAATAATTTAGTACCAGTTAATTCCCAAATCATCAAATGATAATCACAGCAAGCAAAACACAGCATGAAAATGAGAGCTGTTAGTGAGATAGGTGTGATTTTGTGCCTGATTTCATTTGTTTATATATTTTGCTAATGAATCATAACTAATTTAGTCAGATGGGTAAATACTTTGTTAAATTCCACAATGAATTATATAGGAAGCACGATAATGGATAACAAATCGTGCCTTGTCATTATGTTGGCTTTGAAGAGTGAAAATAATTACCTTTGCCGACATTATAGTATGGTATACACACAGGTGTGTAGAAAATGGATTTTGAAAGTGCCTCAAAGCTCAGGTCATTAGTTTGTAAAGAACACCATAAAACCTGACCTCTCTGACTGGAGAGCCCACTGTAGGCTGGCAAAAGTTGAATACCCAAAGAACTACATTACAAAGTAAATAAATACTTAAACAAATCATTTACTCTGTGTTTCACCTCCATTATCATACACCTAATGCTTTGCTACCTTAGTGGATGTGCCCTCACATCAACAGTGTGCAGAAAAGACGCAGTTTTCTCTCACAGCCAGCAGAGGAACCTCAGGCTCTGCAGCCCTCCAAGGTCACCCGGCTTCAGCAGCGTGACTCGGCCTCCATGGCTGAAATGTTGCTGGCAGCTGAGTGAGGCAGCTTTGTGCTAGCTCAGATGTCTCCTCGTTCTCATGCCGCGACCTCTCTGTCTGCAGCATGAAGGCAAGTAGCCTGAGAGGATGCACATTTTTGACAGACGATAGGTGCCCAAAAATGACTGCATCTCTCCGTCTGTTTTGTACAATTTTTTTTAAATGTGAGAAACCACATAATATTCCCTTCCCTTCCCTTCCCTTCCCTTCCCTTCCCTTCCCTTCCCTTCCCTTCCCTTCCCTTCCCTTCCCTTCCCTTCCCTTCCCTTCCCTTCCCTTCCCTTCCCTTCCCTTCCCTTCCCTTCCCTTCCCTTCCCTTCCCTTCCCTTCCCTTCCCTTCCCTTCCCTTCCCTCCCCTTCTTCCCTTTCAGATTTTGTGCATAAAATAAAAAGTCTCACAGATATTGTTCCATCATTCTCCCTGTGTACAGAAATTTTTCACCCCTCTGCCCTAAGAGAATGGGGGATTACTCCCTGACTTTTTACAATGTTGGCCATCCAAAGGCAGAACAGATATGCTACTAGTTCTGCTGATGCAGTGTATAATGGATTGAAGAGGACTCTCACAGGTGTGTTAGAGGACAGGCACCCACGCATTGAGAAAGTAGTTTGGATGCTAAATGCCACCCAGGATCTCCTTTCATATAATCGTATCTGACATATCAGGCATATGTGACATATCATATCTGGTCATATTTTCATGAACTTCAGCCTCATTTCCTTTGAAAATGTCACCAAACTGACAATTAATAGAATTATGCACAAATTATTTTGTTATTTTATTTTGTTATTTTATTTGGTTATTTTATTTTATTTATTTTATCAAAATCTTGCCACTTATCCAATTCAAAGTTTCCTTTGTTGAGTTTATATATGCCTTGTTTTTTCCTCATTAGTTAAAAAAGCACAGAAAAGATTTACAGTGAAGAAAAAATCTGACACATTTCAAAGGTGTTTTTATTATTCTGTTTAAAACATTTTTTTTTTTTTTTCTTTCTCTGAACAGTTTTGGGATGCATTGAAGCAGGCAGGAAAGCAATGATTTTGATCAGGTCTGATCATCTCCTGCCTCTCTGTGCCTTGGTCACACTTCCTATGGCTCTGTTTTAGTAAGATTCTTTGTTGAGAATTTGAGAGAGCAGACCTGTTTTTTCTTGTGCATTGCAATCAAGGTTAATAAAATTGAGAAAACACTTGTGAGTATCCAAATAAAAGGTTGTGTTTTGTTTTTTTTTATTTCATGCACTTCAGCTTTTTAATTATTTGAATTTTTGATTTCCCAATCTCAGATTCTAAGTGTTGGGAAATGACTTGCAAATTTATTATATTCACAGAGGTGATATTGAAAACCTTTGTAACTCATGACTCTTTCCTGAAATTATTATTACTCATCAACATGAATTAGTCATCAGACATGACAAAACAGAACGATTTCCTAGGAAGATCTGAAAAAGGGTAAGGTATTATTTAAAGATGAAAACTAAGAATATCTGGTTCAAATGAAAGGCAGCAAGTTCTCAAATACTCCTCTCACAAGCTGCATGCATCCAAACAGTAAGTGCCATCTTTCTTCTCCGATTTCTCCTCAGCCTGTTTTCTGTGGCTCCTCAAGCTGCCGACAGGTCAAGCAGTAGTAGACAAGCTCTGCATTGCATCTTCAACTAAGAATTTGTTCAAAGCTATTGATTGCTGGCATTTTCTGCTTCCAGTGTGAATTTTGATAAGAAACATCTGTAATGAATGGAAAAGGATAAGAATTTGATCAAAAGAGAGTCAAAACTCTTGAGTCCAGTTCATTCACGTTGTTCTGTCTGTATGATCTTTGGCATATCTTGCTGTATACGTTGCATAAAAAGGGAAATGCTGTGAGGATTGCAGGAATATGATGTAATAGAATTGATAAACCATTGAGTTTCTTAGTAGTAATATGTAGCGAATGAGTTAAAAGAAAAAGAAAAAAAGGAAAAAATGTTATGAAAAGAAGAGAACAGCAGGCAAGTCACTGTATGAACATTCACGTAAAATATGCAAGCTCCCCAACATTTTACTTCATACAAGGGACCTTCACAACTTCTGACAGACTACTGTAAGACACTATTTCCTCAACAGGCTGTCATGTGTTTTACGACAATTACTGTGCTGTCTCTGGTGTCAGCCAGCTTTACTCTAATAGCTGGAGCAATATCTGGGGGCACTAATAATCTTAGGGTGTTCCTCCCTTTCTCCCTCCCTTCCTCCCTCAACTCCCCCATCCGTCCCTCCCTTCCTCCCTCAACTCTGTCCTTCCTTCCCTCTCCCCCTTCCCCCCTTCCTTCCCCCCTTCCTTCCTTCCCTCCCTCCCACCCTCATTCCCTCCCTCCTTCCCTCATTCCCTCCCTCCTTCACTTTCCTCCTTCCTTTCCTCCTTCCTTCCCTCCCTCTGCTTTTTCTTTTTGCCTGCCTTCTCTCCCAAAAAATACTTACTTGTAATGTACTAAGGACATTGTCTTGAGGTTTCTCTGACCGAAATATCATGTCACTTCCTTTGTCAGTTTATGTACTATTTCCTGTACTCAATTTACTAATGAACAGCTCCTTTATTTAATGAGGGGTTAGATTGTTTCCCCAGCTCCCAACCCCCACCTTCCTTAATCCAGTTTGGAGGCTCAGTATGCCCCTTTCAATATGAAAAGTCTTCATCCACTGAGCTCGCCATTCTTTGTCCCTTTGCAGATTGCCTTAATAGTTAATGCAAACATCTGAAATTGCAGCTGCTTGATGCTGGACATGAAGTTACCAAATATTTTCAGGTAAATACAAATTTGGGGTGACTGACAGGTGTCCTCTTTTCTTCCAGGGATGCCATAAAGTAAATAGCAAAGTATAATTCTATTGTATAATGCAGAAAAAAAGCCTGACCCAAACAGCCACAGTAATTTTGAATTTATTCAAAATTCATTGACTTATTTGTAGTCCAAGTGGATTTGCTGAAATTTTGTCATCTGAAGCTCACTCTAATAGGATATATAATCAGACCCAGCAATATTTCTTCTTAGAGCCACACATTATTCTTAGAAAGACATTTAGCTAAATTTTACTTAATGATATTTTGAAGTAACCCAGCATTTACACTACAGTACAAAAGGAATGTATAAAAAAAAATTCAAAATCTGCTAAATCTTATAAGATTCCAAAGAATGGATTAGATATTTCCTCTCATTTAGTTAAAAGAGTTGAAAACTTTCTAAATAACTCTGGATAAAGACTCCAAAGCAGCATTAACTCTGAGCTCCATCTCCTGCAGAAAGTGTAGCTAATGAGATCTTGGCTGATGAAAGGGGGAATTCAATGCATGTGTGGTTTCCAGCTGGTATTTATAAACTCACAATAAAGAAGTAGTTTTAAGATACTGAATATATATATTTGATTTTTACTTTGAAGGCATCTTTTCAGAAACTTTACTCTTTTAAAAACAAATTTAAATTAATATTCTAGCCACCATAAACACAGTGGTCAAAAAAATTAGCAATCAAAGCAAGCACAAGACCTATCAAAGCACTTACTAAGCCTATAATAGACTGGGTGATTCTACCTATAATGTTTTTGAGAAAATCAACTTAACTAAATGCAAGCCAGGTCTTATGTAAGAATGTATTTAATAATTTAGACTTCTTAAAATGCAGTTTCTTCAAGATGAATCTATAGGGAAAGCAGTACACATATAGGTACTATGGCTTTATTTGCCGATGAAAGAGTTTGGGATAAACTCTCATAAGAGAGTCATATATGCATAAGCATATATAAATATTAAGAATGCGTACTATGGTTGTGTGGAAAACATGTTTGGAGATATGGTAATCACACATGGGTGAAAAAAGTTGTGTTTACATGATTGTATTCACAATCCTAAAATGGGTTTGTGGTAATAAGATGCAGAGTTTCACACAGTTGTCAGGTATGTGACCACAGAATTTTTGCATCACAAATTATTCTGGTTTTCACATTGCACTGAAATATAAACTACATTATTTTGTACTTGTGATGAGTTGACCTACTTTTTAAGCCTACTCTGTGTTATAGTCACATATACTGAAAGAATTCAGCTATAACCTTTTATAATTAAGAACAATGCCCATGCATGCAATGTGGACTGCTTACAGGACTGAAAAATTAATTAATTTCTTATTAGCTTTACTGTACTGATTAAACTTATTCAACAGAAAACAAAACAAACTGCCAAAGTGAGTTTTGTGAAATAAACCAAACTTGAACTATTAATTTTATTCCTTTCTCTCTGATTTAATTATATTTAATCCTGTAATCCATTCTCTAAACTGGAAATGGAGAAAAAGTTTTACTTGATCTTACCTGAAAATGAAAATAAAATGAAATAGCTGCAGTAGTTTAAAGCTGTCTAGCAACATAAACCTAAGCTGATTATACTTTTTAATTTACAAGAAGTCTAAATTCAGAAATGATCTGAAAATACCAAAGCTGTATGGAAGTATAACAAAAAAATGTAGTACTGGGTTTGATCTTGTAAGTTACAAAACCCAATCATATTTATTGGAGATACCTTGCCACATTGTCACTTCCAAGAACTTACCAAACTTGGATTTAGAACTGTTTAGATTTGCTGCTGTTGTGGTTTAAACCCTAGCCAGACAGCTTGTTCACTCACTCCCAGTGAGTGGTGCCGGGCTGACAGCAATTGAGGACCCCCCTGGGGCTATCCCCTTCCCCACTCCCAGAGGGATGGGGAGGAGGATCGAAAGAGTGCAACTCCCATGGGTTGAGATAAGAACAGTCCAGCAACCAATGTACAACACAAATCACCACCGCTATTACCAATGACAACAATAAGAGAAAATAACAAGGGAAGAGAATACAATACCACCAGCCAAGGAACGAGTCCCACCCGGAAGCCCGTGTCCTTCTGGGTAAATCCCAGTTACCCCCCACCCCCGGCATGACATGCTGTGGTATGGAATACCTCTTTGGCTAGCCTGGGTCAGGTGTCCTGTCTCTGCTTAATCATGGCTTCCCCTCCTTCCTGGCAGAGCATGAGCCTCACAAAGTCCTTGGTCAGGGTAAACATCACTTAGCAACAACCAAAAACATCGGTATCACCAGCACTGTTCCCAGGCTGAAAGTCAAAACACAGCACTGCACCAGCTACCACGAAGGAGAAAAACTGACTGCTACTGCTGAACCCAGGACATTATCCACCCCTTATTCCATACCATTCATGTCATGCTCAGATCCCATATTTTCAATATACCATCGCTCTCCCACATATATAAATCCATAAACATACAGACCAAGAGAAAGAGATCATTTTCTTAGTGCATGGACCAATTCCTATAACGCTGCCGAGTCCATTCGGTCCATGATGTCAGGTTCCATCTCTTGTAACAATCTTTTGGGGCAGGAAAGGCTGTGTGCAGTATTGGATCGTTGCCTGCTGATGCTGATCGTTCCTTTACTGCAGAACTCATCAGGTTCTATCAAAGTTCATTCTCTGTTGGGATGATGGTTGGAGGGAAGTCAGGGCTAGTCGGTGGTGACCTGGAGATATCTAGTTGATGAGCTATAAAAGTATTACACAGCAGGCAACAGCATACAATTGAGTTCACTGGCTGTTTTCCCCTAAAATCAAATCCCCTTGAGGTATACATCAGACTTCCCCATCTTTCCGCATTACCCACCAAGTATATCCAGGTCCCTGAGCAAAAGCAATCCCACGAGTGGGTTTGCCTTTACCTGAAGCAGGAATAACCCACACTGTCTTCCCCAGTAAATTCTTCATATGCACCACAGGAACTTTGTCCCCCTCTACAATATGTAAAAGTTCTGATTGGGCTGGGCCAGCCCTGTTGGCAGATCCTCTGGTGTTGACCAACCAGGTGGCCTTTGGTAAGCGTGTATCCCAATGCTTGAAAGTTCCCCCACCCATTGCTCTCAGTGTAGTTTTTAACAGCCCATTGTACCGTTCGATTTTCCCAGAGGCTGGTGCATGGTAGGGGATGTGATATACCCACTCAATGCCATGCTCTTTGGCCCAAATATCTATAAGGTTATTCCGGAAATGAGTCCCATTGTCTGAGTCAATTCTCTCTGGGGTGCTGTGTCGCCACAAAATCTGTTTCTCAAGGCCCAGGATAGTGTTCCGGGCAGTGGCATGGGGCACAGCATATGTTTCCAGCCACCCGGTGGTTGCTTCCACCATGGTAAGCATATTGTGCTTGCCTTGGCCGGTTGTCGGCAGTGTGATATAGTTAATCTGCCAGGCTTCCCCATATTTATACTTCAACCATCGTCCTCCATGCCAAAGAGGCTTTAACCGCTTGGCTTGTTTAATTGCAGCACATGTTTCACACTCATGAATAACCTGGGCAATAGTGTCCATTGTTAAGTTCACGCCTCGATCACGAGCCCATCTATATGTTGCATCTCTGCCCTGATGGCCTGGAGTGTCATGGGCCCACCGGGCCAAAAATAATTCACCTTTATGTTGCCAATCTAAGTCCATCTGAGCCACTTCAATCTTAGCCGCTTTATCCACTTGTTGGTTGTTCTGGTGTTCCTCAGTGGCCCGACTCTTGGGTACATGGGCATCTACATGACGTACCTTCACAACCAGGTTCTGCACCCTGGCAGCAATATCTTTCCAGAGTGCAGAAGCCCAGATGGTTTTACCTCTGCGTTGCCAGTTGCTCTGCTTCCATTGCTTCAACCACCCCCACAGGGCATTTGCCACCATCCATGAGTCAGTATAGAGGTAAAGTACTGGCCACTTTTCTCGTGGCCATTTCAGCAATGTCCAGGGCCAGCTGGATGGCTTTCCCCTCAGCAAACTGGCTCGATTCACCCTCTCCTTCAGCAGTTTCTGCAACTTGTCGTCCAGGACTCCATACAGCTGCCTTCCATCTCCGACGCTTTCCCACAATACGGCAGGACCCATCAGTAAACAAGGCATACTGCTTTTCACTTTCTGACAGTTTATTATATGGTGGGGCCTCTTCAGCACGCACCACTTCCTCCTTTGGTGACATTCTGAAATCTGCCCTCTGGCCAGTCCATGGTAACTTCTAGAATGACTGGATGACTGAGATTTCCTATTCGAGCTCGTTGTGTAATTAATGCAGCCCACTTACTCCATGTAGCATCGGTTGCATGATGTGTAGAGGAGACCCTGCCTTTGAACATCCAGCCCAGCACGGGCAGCCGGGGTGCCAGGAGGAGCTGTGCTTCAGTGCCAATCACTTCTGAAGCAGCTCGAACCCCTTCATAGGCTGCCAGTATCTCTTTCTCAGTTGGGGTATAGCTGGCCTCAGATCCTTTGTATCCTCGACTCCAAAAGCCGAGGGGTCGACCTTGAGTCTCCCCTGGAGCTTTCTGCCAGAGGCTCCAGGTAGGACCGTTCTCCCCAGCTGCAGTGTACAGTACATTTTTTACATCTGGCCCGGTCCGGACTGGTCCAAGGGCTACTGCATGAACTATCTCGCGTTTAATTTGCTCAAAGGCTTGTTGCTGCTCAGGGCCCCATTTAAAATCCTTTTTCTTCCGGGTCACATGATAGAGAGGGCTTACAATCGAACTGTAATTTGGGATGTGCATTTTCCAGAACCCCACCGCACCCAAGAAAGCTTGCGTTTCTTTCTTATTAGTTGGTGGAGACATTGCTGTTATCTTGTTGATCACATCTGTGGGGATCTGTCTACGTCCATCTTGCCATTTTATTTCCCAAAATTGAATCTCCTGTGCAGGTCCCTTGACCTTACTCCGTTTTATGGCAAAACCAGCTTTCAGCAATATTTGGATTATTTTCCTCCCTTTCTCAAAGACTTCTTCTGCTGTATTGCCCTACACAATAATGTCATCAACGTATTGCAGGTGTTCTGGAGCTTGCCCCTCTTCCAGTGCAGTCTGGATCGGTCCATGGCAAATGGTAAGGCTGCTTCTGCCCCCGGGGCAGTAGGTTCCAAGTGAACTGGACACCCCTCCAAGTAAAAGCAAACTGTGGCCTGCACTCTGCTGCCAAAGGAATGGAGAAAAATGCATTGGCAATATCAATCGTGGCATACCACTTGGCTGCCTTGGACTCTAGTTCATACTGAAGTTCTAGCATGTCCGGTACGGCAGCACTCAATGGTGGTGTGACTTCATTCAGGCCACGATAGTCTACTGTTAGTCTTCAATTCTCCATTAGACTTTCACACAGGCCACATGGGGCTATTAAAGGGCGAGTGGGTCCTGCTGATCACTCCCTGACTCTCCAGTCTATGGATCAGCTGATGGATGGGAATCAGGGAGTCTCGGTTGGTGAGATATTGCCACCGGTGCACTGTTGTGGTTGCAATTGGCAATTTTTATTTTTTTTTTTGTAAAATGCACATATATTTATAGTAACCCACACCAATATTTATGTATACTCTACAGTTCTTTTATATTTCTATTGCTTTGCAAGAACTACCTAATTGCACTGAATTAACTTATGCAAGAAGTGAGTGAACACCTGATAGAGAATCCTTTGTCTGTTGTTTGAGGTCAAATCCCTTGGTATAAATATCAGTTCTTTAAAAACAGAAACCAACTATTTCCTAATGGTTGTTAGAAACACAGGGGCTTTCCCGCCAGTAAATCAAACAGGAATTTACCTCACGTTAGCAGTAATGTGTACAAGGTAGAGTGACTACATGTTGTACATAAGTGCTATTAAGTACTACCTGGAACACTACTACTTTAGAATGAGGAAATAAATATATAATATAGTATATAGTATATATATATATATTCTAGAATATATATGTATATATGTATATACTAGTTCAATCAACTGTTGAAAATCAGCTGCTGTAGGAAGTAACTGTGAAAAAGGTTGCTTACTATCATAGTTTGTAAACAAATAGAATGTTCTTTTCTGGTGTGTTTATAACAGCATACACTGGTAATGTTTTTAACATTAGTATATACTATATACCTCTAATGTTTAAAACATGCTTCTACTCAGATTTCAGAATTGTAATACAAAGTAACCATAAAATTCCTCCCCACACTCTAGGTAATAAGTTAGTTTTCTTCTTTCATTATGCCTGCACCGATAGCTCATAAAATTGCCATTAAAAACATATTTTTTGACTCAAGGGAAGTATGCTTAAAGAAACTGCTTAAAACTGGAAGCAGGAATTTTTAATAGCAAATCTTTCTGCAAGATATATATTAGTCAATTTATTTTTTGCATACTTTAAGCATAGCACATATAGAAGAGGAAAATGAGATCTTCTCTCTCACCTTGTGGAGAGCTTGAGAAAGGGAAAAAGAAAGTGATATTTTTAATTTTAATTTTTTTTCTTTTTGCAGTTTCTCTTAATCCATTTTTCTGTAAGCAGAACAGCTTCAGCAGACAACATGACTGTAGGTTTTGTGGGTTTGGTTTTTGTTTTTTTCAGCTTTAATAATCACATTTAAAAATCAATTTTGGAAAAAAAAAAGAGCTTTTTCCCATATCTATAAGGGAAGAAATCACAGATCTGCACACAACCATATTTTAAAGCAGAACTGTATCTTTTATCATTTTGATTGCAATTCCCTAAGGTTTGATGCTAGTCCATGAATGAATCATAGAATCATGGAATCATAGAATAGTTAGGGTTGGAAAGGACCTTAAGATCATCAAGTTCCAACCCGCCTGCCATGGGAATCCCAGTACTGCATACATGCCACTTCATTTTGAAGTGTAGGTATGTCTAGCAGGTGTTATTTGATTTAATTAAATTAGTAAAGAAAATATTCTCTCTCATTTAGTGCAATTAGATGAATTGATCTTTGGCATCCTTTTTTCCCCTGATTATTTTAGCTAGACAATTTACTCTAAATTGGCCAATATTCACAATAAAACAAATCATAGCATAAATGAAATAAATAGGCAAGACTTCAGAGTTTCTGTGGAACACTAACTGTGCAGAGCAAAAGGTTAATGGGTATTTGGTTTGGTTCCACTTAATGTTGCGAAGCCTGAAAACAGGTCAGAACCTTGCTGAAAGCATACTTTGTCTTTTCTGATGGGATTCATATGAGTAAATGAAGACATTTAGCAAAGATCACACAAACTGCTTTCTAAAAAAAATGACCACACTGCTCTCTTCAAAAAGCCAAAGATGACTACTCCTCACTTTGGTTGTCTCAAGCCAGGTGAGATAAAGCCCACATTCAGCATCTGCAGTGTAAATGCACAACACTCAATTGAACATATGCCTGTAATCTTAAAAAACATAGGAGATTTGCTGTATTTAAATAGGTGCCTTATGTTGGTATCTTATATTTCATAAATTCAAAGCCATTTCACTAAACCAGTAACAAGCTGCTTAACTGTTCAGAAATTCACCAGGAAATAGCTAAGTACAGTTAGAATAACTCATTTGCAAAGGGCGTATTTTAGTGGAGTAACATAGATAAGCAATATTTTATATAGTGTGCTGCGGTTTATGATCTAAGGAGATGAAGCAATGGAGTCTTTCTGAAATACTTTATGAGTATACAGAAATTCCCCTGAGGTATATGCTGAGCTCACAAACAGATGCTGTAACAATGCTTTTCTTTTTTATTTTAAGAAGTGTTTGGTGGCAAGCATAGGTCACTACTTCAAACATGCTGTCTCTTAAACTAAGAATCTAGAAGATGGTGAGTGTTAATTGGTTACAGCAAAAATAATCCTGTATTATTACCTTGGGGAAACTGGTTCCAAGTCTGTATTTCTGTTTGAGCTTGGATAGCTCCTTATATCTTCAAAGGTGTGCAGTAAAAAAATACCTGTAGACACAGGACAATTAACTCACTTTATGATCTATGTTAAACCATGATGTTTAGTGAATACAAATTTATTTTTGTCTATTCCCCAAAGCTGAAATTAAATCCCAAGGTATGGTTCACACCAGAAAATACATGTGCTTTCTGAAGGGCTGGTAAAAGCCCCCAATTTTTTCCTCTACAGAGTAGGTCCGTAAAGGCCCAGTGATCATTAGAAGAGGGTATTTCCAGTCCTCTGACCTCCCTACGTTACAGCACTTGAGGTGTCTCTGATTTTACTACTTGAAAGCTATAGGTATTACATACTGAGCAAGGCTGAACTTGGTCTTTCATGATTCTACCTAATAACAGGTTTAGGGCATAAGGCACAAGTAGCAGGCCACAAGTTTTATGCATCCTACTACTCCCCTATACCCTGACTAGGGGACCACATACAGCTGCCAGTAGGGAATGGTCCTTGATCTACACTAACCCTCCAATAGCAGCTGGTTGTTGGTTTGGGGACTAGTAGGTGGCCCAGCTGAAAAAAAGGATAAAAGGATAGCTCAGAATCCATGTGCATGTCCATATGCTGATGCCTAGGCCTGCATGTGACCTGGCCTCATCTGGGTTGCCAGCACAGATATAACTAATGATATTCTAATCACTGTGACTGTTTTCACTGGGGGCTGTAGAAAAAGGATGAGAAGGTGTCCTCAAAGGACAGAAAGTAGAGAGGTTTTGTGCAATGGAGCAGGGGTAGCTGATTCTGCTCAGCTGATCTCCAGTTGGGAAGGGATGCGCCAGGCAAGGCACGCTATAGGAAGGGTGGTCACTGCTGATGTACCCTGGCTGGGGTGGATGACCAGCACAACGGCATACCCAAGCCTACCCCCACCCTGCTTTACGTATGTCCTCAGGTGCTTCTACATTTAGAGCAGTGGAAAAATCATAAGAAAACATTCATTTCTTCTCAACCTGTCTTGAGTCTTTGTGCTGCTCAGAGAAATAATCTATGCTTACAGCTGTGTGTTTTTTCTATTGCCATGTATCACCATTACCTGTTCATTTTGTACCATGTTGATTAGCCTTAAGTGGGTGTAGCAATATCCTACAATATCTGTGATCTCTCTCAGTCAGATGACATTTAATCATACATCTACAACGCACATTCACATTTCTACTAATGAGGAATTCACACACAGTATCAGTTTTAAACTAACAAATGCTATGAGTACATATAAAAATGTTCAGTAAATTGTTAAAGGAAAATAAACAAAAGTATGGTATTGATTTTGTTACATTTTTCCAAAGTAATCCAACTGCTAAAATGATTTTGTCCTTGGTATGTGTTGTGTATGCATTACATATATCGAGTGTTTGCAGTGTGATGAAACTTGTAGTTTATACCTCAGTAGAAAAGGGGAAATTTTTGTTACATGCCTGTTGAATAGAGTTTAGTCTCATTGTCATTGCATTTTACATAGTTTTGTTTTTGTCATCACTCAAAGCTTGTTCTTTGTTTCATTCTATTTTCTTGCCAAATTAAAAGTTAAAAGAATATACATTAATAACTCATACTCTTTTTCTCTGTATAGAAAGCTCTATTAGCTACATTTACCAATGACAAAAATGACATAATTTAAGATACTTCTTCCTGAGAGTAAGACTAAAGCATGTCTAAAATAGAGAAAAATATGAATATAAATTAACCACTTATTGAGAAAGAATTACGGAGAAAGCTTTTTACAATTGGTACAAATCGGATTGCAATGTCTGAATAAGAAATTACTGACTGGAAGGGTATAAAACCAGAACCCAGGACATGGAAAAACATGGTGATAATACATTTTCCTATATAGCTGCCAGGCCAAACATCTTAACCTTTCATATATGTATTATCTCTGTTACCCACTATAGAAGAGAAAATGAAGTTTATTTCACCAATAGAGTCTGCTCGCTTTGTAGTAACTTGCACCAATTTTTTAACAACGTTAGGAGAGAAGCTGAGGATAAAGCATTGATGCAGCACTAGATCTGAGGATTTCTGCTGGACAGCACCGATGGATGAGGACCAGCTAAATTAAAATTTTCAGAGTTATTTTAGACAAAATTACATTCACATTCTTGAGAAAACACTTTAAAAATACAAATGGCACAGTTTCCCATCAGAGAAATGCATTTAATGCACTGAATTACTTATTTCCTTTTCTCCTGATTTTTGCCTTTAGTCTCAAATATATTTTTATCCAGGTGATTAAGGAGGCAATAGCAAGAACCTCAAGTGAAAATCAAATTTTCTGTTGGATATTATCTAGGTTAGATTTTTCTTATATGTTCCCTGTCAAATTTCCATGAGTGATTACAATTTTAATGAAGTCACACCTTCTAAAGTTTTCTCTGATTTTCTCAATAATTGATTATTAACACCCATTGCTCAAATTGGATGCCTGATGGTAGACAAAAAATAAATTACATTCATGTTGCATCCAGCCTACTCACAAACCACCAAAAATTACACATTGAATCTGTCTTCTTCACATCTATTCTTTGCCTTATGTAATCAAGAAAGAGATGAAAACTTTGATATTCTGAGACTCCTGATATGACTGTGCCAAGGCCCCTAAGAGTAAAATATATCTTCCCCTTTAGATGTTCTCTCTAAATGTTGTTAATTGAAATTCCACAGCTGACGTAGTGTTCGGTATGGAGAATGAGGCTCCAAACTTGCCAACTAAGTTGAAAGACAACAAAGATTTTGCAGGTACCGTAATGTTGATCCTATAAAACTTTCCACTAAAATTCTCAGGTAATAGTTTTATACAATACGTGAAATTTCTTTCCACTGTGTTGGCATAGTCCTGTATATAGTGATGTGTCTTATAACTCAGAGAGGAGGGAACAATTAGTGAACTACTGTGAAAAGGTTTTTAAGCAATAAGTAAAGTCACAGGCAGGAAAAAGAGCTGCTACAGGCAGCAAACTCTTGCACCAACAGTTCCCTCAGCGAATTTGCTGATGACACCAGGCTGAGTTGTATGGTTGAAACACCTAAAGGACAGGATGCCAACCAGAGGTGTCTCGATCAGCTTGAGAAGTAGGTGCGCATGAACCTCATGAGGTTCAACAAGGCCAGGTGATAGGTCCAGAACCTGCGTTGGGGCAACCTCCACTATTAATAAAGGCTGGGTGAAAGATGGGATTGAGAGCAGCCTTGCTGAGAAAGGCTTTGAGGTTCTGGTGGATAAAAAAACTGCGCATGAGCTGGTAATGTGTACTTGCAGCCTAGAAAGTCAACTGTATCCTGGCCTACATCAAAAGAATCATGGCCAGCGGGTCAAGAGAGGTGATTCTGCCTGTCTAGTCCACTCTGATGAGACCTTACCTGGAGTACCGCCTTCAGGTCTTGAGTCCTCATTAGAGGAAAGACATGCTTGCATTAGAGTGTGTCCAGAGGATGGCCACAAAAATGATCACAGAGATGGAACACCTCTCCTGTGAGGAAAGGCTGAGAGAGTTGGGCTTGTTCAGCCTGGAGATCAGAAGGTTCCAGTGAGATCTTACTGTGGTCTTTCAATACTTAAGGGGGACATACAAGAAAGATGGGGACAGACTTTTTGATAGTGCTTGTAGAATAAGACAAGGGGTTTTAAGCTAAAAGTAGGTAGATTCAGATATAAGGAAGAAAGTTGTTATAATGAGGGTGGTGAGGGACTAGAACATGTTGCTCAGAGAGTCTGTGGATATCCCATCCCTGGGAAACATTCAAGGCCAGGCTGGATTTGGCTCTGAGCAACCTCATCTAGCGGAAGGTGCTCCAGCTCATTTCAGGACAGTTGGAACCAGATGACCTTTAGTGGTCTCTTCGAGCCCAAACCATTCTGTGGTTCTAAGAACCTGTGACTGATTTTATGATTCTATTAACTCACTTAACAGTTTCTTTTCATATGATCATTTTCCAGAATGGATAAAACAGATATGTTGCTTGGAATTACCTGTCCCTATTGGAAATTTGCTTATCAAAAGACATTGTGTTGCCTTTCTCTTTTTCCTGAAGCAACATTGCTGTTGGAATACATTAACATATACCTATAACAGGCAGTTTAATAGCTGTCTTGCAGCAACAGTTCTGACAAGGAGGACACAAACAGTACTCAAATTATTCCAGTTATTCTATGCATGCCTTCTCTCTCACCCTTCCCAACCACAATGATGTAGAAATGGTGGGATTGAATAAAATTCTAGTGAGAAAAAAAATCAGTTTAATTAACTGTCATGATATGGGACAAGATGAAGTACAACACAAATTCCAGAATTTGATTCTGACCTAAATATTTTTCCATCAATGGCTATTAATTAGTTTGGAGCAAATAACTATTTTTTTTTAAATTTTCTTTGGCTTTTAGCTCATATTATATGCTATATTTAATTCTGACTCCAGATTTAGAGCTGTAGTAATGACTTTGGAAAATTTCTTCATCCTTGTCACTACTATAAAGCAATTTCACACTTTCCTGACTCTCTAAGAGATGTAACACTTGGAAGTGTTAATTGACCAAATCATCAGTAAGGGTGAGAGAAAAAAGGGAACATGAAGTATAATTCTGCTCATGAGTTTGACTTGGAAATGTAGGAATGGTCATTATGTAACAGATATTCAGAGGAAACAAAATTTAAGCTATTTTCCATTTCAGTAGTCTAAACTCTCAAATTGACTGTTTAGATTAAGCAATAAACAGACAGGCATTCTGTTGAAAATACATACCTGGGAAGCTGGCTGGGCCAGGCAGTGACCTTAACTTGAAGATAGGCCTTTCCTCACTCATCCAAATGCTTGGTTAAGGAAAGTCAGACATGGCTGTGAATAAAAAGTATTTTCAGGTGTCAGGAAACTGCTACAGTTACTTTGCTTGTAAAAATCCCAGACTTCTTCCTAGATTTGCCAAACATTGGCTTCCATCTTTGTTCCTGATACTAGTTGAAGCTGAAGATACCCAGCCTTAGGCAGATATATATGCTAGTTCACATAAGAAAAATCTTAATGATGCATATGTTTTAAAAAGAAATTAAAGTTAAGAAATAAAGGAGAATTTATTGTCTCGAATATGAAACATGCTGCAAAAATAGAAGGTCACATTTCTAGCTGGTGTCACCTGATGGTCAGCCAACAAGTGTCCTATGATACTTTATGCTGTATGTAACTAGTTTAATGGGAATTTTCAGGAAATACAAAAGGAACGATGAGTGGTCTTAGTAAAAACAGTACTTAGGGAAAAGAGTCTCCTTTTACATTGTTTTATGGGTGATTCACTGTGTGTTTCTTTTAAAAAATGTCTAAAACTACCTTGGCTTTGGAGAAAAAAGAGGAAGTGGAACAAGCAATATTACAGAGCTAAGCTTGAGTAAAATTTGTATTTTACCTTTGACTCCTGTGCTGAATCACAGTGATTTGTATTCTTCTCTGCCCTTCCTCCCCAAAGTGTAAAATAATACTTCAAAACTTAAAAATGTGTCTTCCATAACTTTAAATTACACTTAATACCACCTACTCTTGTCATAACAAACCAGGCTCATGCTCCAGTGGGGGCTATGTGGTAATTTTGACTAGAACAGTGCCATTATGATGGATTATTTTTAACTTTGGTTCCAGCTTTTTGAGCTTTATTCTGACTTGCTTGATTGAATTGATGGGAAAATTGAAAACTTGTCTGAAGCTATGGTTTTTAAGGAAAACTGGCTAAGGAAGGTGATAAGACTCTTACAGTTAAGAAGTATAAAGAGCTCAGGCATGTTCTGACCCAGCTCAGGTTCATTGTAAGGAAAAAAGGTGAGATCTAGAGTAAGGCATAATCTATTAAGACGTACTTGGAAAGTTTCTGAAGTTTTTGATTTAATTGGAGGTAGGGGAGCAGACTTCAGCTTGAAATCATTTTTATATCTCATCCTTTTCTTGCTGATAATTCCAATCCACAAAATTACATTTTCTAATAAGAACTTTGATACCTTTATATGTCTAGTGGAAGTGTGGTAGATGCAAAAGGCAAAAGAGTGTAAAAAGAGAGAAGAAAAAGATAAAAGAATATACATAAGGAAAAGAAACAGAATCAGAGTAAACCTGAACAGAAGAAAGATAACACTGAAACTGGAACGTGTTTAGGTAGTACACATTCTTTTAGGTAGTACACATTCTTTTATCTCCACCCTTTAAACAGTGTGAAACACATTTCATACCTGAACAAACTTAATTGAAGACAGAAAAAAAGACCCCTAATTTGGAGTTTATGACAAAAAATATCCCTTAAAGTGATAAAATAATTATTCTTCCATCAATCTTATTTACTTGGATAGCCCACTACTTCTATAGTTTACTTTAAAACACAATGAGGACATGTAATTGTACAGGTAATGAACGTATCTGACATTTTTTTCCATCTTGTCTGTTTTGTCATTGTCAGCCTCTTGTGCCTCCCACTGCATCAGACACACCTTTTTAAAAAATCTGTTTAAAATATCTAAACCCTTTCAGAGGGGAATAGCCCTGATTTTACTTACTGGAGAATCCTGGAAGAGTGTGGTATTAAAATTGACTGTCCCTTTCCTCTTACTGTGACATAAATATTATAATAAATGCAATGAATGAGAAAACCAAACTACTCGAAAATGAATCAGGAAACATTATGTCTGCTGGGGTCAAAACACTTAGCCAGTTCTGCCCTTCAGGGTTCAGTTAAGAAGTAAAATGCTAGCCATTTAAAACAGCCCATCTGAAGCTTAAATATAATCAGCCAAATAAAATTGTTTATGGTTAATTATTCTGTTTTTATTGGCTTCTCTGGATGGAGATTAGCAAGAGAAAAACATTTCTGAGTTGGTTTAATATAATTACTTGATGGAACAGGGTTTCAGGGTCTAAAGATTGGAAGATTAACACAAGTAATTTTACTCTCATAATTAGTTTTGGGTTACAGTCTGTATCTAATACAAATAAATTGAAGTGGTTTTGCTTCATATTCTAGATCAGCTTAATGTGAATTTGGGTAGTTTTTTTTTTGAAAGGATGGTTATGGGATTTAAATGTACCTATGATCTTCCATAGCTGCCAATGCTTTCGGCATCTCTTTAATTTACAGTATACCTCTTCTGTTATGTCAACATGTCATCTCTCCCTTCCAAATAAGAGTAATATAAGGTTAACTAATAATACAAAAAAGGATTTTTTAAAATAATAACTCAATGCATAAAAATTCAGCTCTGCGTAGGTAGATTATATATTAACAGTGCACCAGTGCATAATTCATAATTGTCTTTGACAGCCCAGTGAAAGTAAATGTTTTAAATTGGCAGTCAGGAGCATGCCTGTGTTTCTGGATAAAATAAAAGAAAAATCAAAATAGACAACACATTTTAATGTTAACATCCATCAAAATGGATAATATTTTTTAGAATATTTTAAATGTTAAATTACTGCAGACAGCTACCTAGTTTCTGAACACTTTCTGGGGAACTCTACAACCATCACCAGCTCTGTGATATACTTGAAGGACTGTACACAAACCCCAGATATATATGTCTGATACCTCATTGCATTTTGGGATTTGTACATTTGTTCACAGTCTCACATGCACCAGATTCAGTACTTCTATTTGTTCTGGGGCAATTATATCTGTTATGCCTAAAACCTTAATAATATCATGACACCAAATGAAAAAAATAAAATAAAGCTCTACAGTCAAGCAGGGGAGCATGGATGAGTGACAGAGTGAGGAAGAGAAAGTAATAGATGGCATTTTCTGGAGGACTGGGACAGCTCAGTAAGAAAATAATTGGTCTTTTAGGGCCGAGGGCAAAGGAATCTCATATGTGAACCATAAATACATGACTGATAAGATTGTGAAAATTGCAAATATATCATTATGAAAACTGCCTTCTACTTATTCCAATAAAATAAAAATCCCTAACTTGTGCTGTGTAGCCAGTAGGAGAGTGTTAGGCATTCTAGGATATGATTCATGCTGAGCTGATGTAGATACCAAGAAAAGGTCAAATGAATCCCAACCTATAAATATGTGCTCCTTAATTTGTTAAATGACTTCTGCCAGACGTCCAAAACTTTCCCTTTACACTGCCCCTGCTATGTTCTTCATCCTTGGGAGTCAGTGTAATTTACTAGTTAGAACCATATCTGGGACCTTAGAGTGACATGAAGAAGCCTTTCTTAAGATTTTGCAAGATAGGACTCAAAAAAAGAATTTTTTTACAGAACTGCAGATTCACACAATGACTGAGGGCAGAGGCACCTCTGGAGATCTTCTAGTCCTACAGGTTCACTGACAGCAGATTGCCTAGGGCCATGTCCAGTTGGGTTTTGAATACCTCCAAAGACAGACTGCCTGGGCAGCCATATACTAAGAAAGATCTTCCTTACCTTTACATGAAATTTTGTGTTTTCAGTTTGTGCCTCCAGCCTCTTGTCCTGTCACTGAGCATGACAGAAGTGTCTGGCTCTGCTTCATTTACTTTGCCCCCCATCATGGTTTTATACACATAGATAAGATCCCCTAAGCCTTCTCTTCTCCAGGCTGAGCAGTCCCATGTTTTCTCAGCCTCTCCTCATATGACAGATCCAGTTCCTTAGATCTTTGTAGCCTTGCACTGGATGTCCTCTAGTATGTCCATGTCTCCTGCTCAGGAGTCCAGAGCCGGAGCCAGCATTCCAGACGTGTCCCAGCAGTACTGATCAGAGAGGAAGGACCATCTGCCTTGACCTGCTGGCAACACTGTCTAATGCAGGTCAAAGTACTACTGGCCTACTTTGCCATAAGGGCACATTGGTGTCTGTTGTCAAACTTGTCTACCAGGCTTTCCAAGCCCTTTTACATCAAATTTCTTTTCAGCTAGCTGGCTCCTGATGCCTGGGTTCATTTTTTTCGCAGGGGCAGGACTTGATATTTGGCTTTATTGAGCTTCATGAGGTTCCTGTCACCCCATTTCTCCATCTTGATGAGGTCCATCTAAGCAGATGCACACCCATTTTGTTTATCACCCACTCCTCCCTGTTTTGTATTGCTAATCCCCCTCACTTCACCCTTATCTGGACTGTACTTCATCAGCTTGTCTGCAGGGATTATACTGGATACAGTGTCAAAAGCATTACCACAGTAAAGACAAACAACGTCCACTGCTCACTTTTCATCCACCAGTCATCTAATTGATGAAGTCTATCAAGCTGGTCAAGCATGATTTTCCCTTCATTAATCTATGCTGACTACTCCAAATCACTTTATTGTCTTCATATTTTTGGAAAGGCTTTACAGGAGGTTTTTCTCCATCCTCTTCTTAGGGACTGAGGTGTAGTTGATCAGCCTGTAGTCCCACAGGTGCTCTGTCTTCTTGAAAATATGATTGTCTGTTTTTGCTGTCCTTATAAACCTCCCCTAATCACCATGATATTTCAAAGATAATTGAGACTGACCTTGTAGTGACCCTTGCCCGCTCCCTCCACACTTGATGCATCTCATCAGGTCCCATGGACTTGTGTCTGCCTATTCTGTTTAAATGTTCCCTAACTTGATTCTACTAAGGGCAAATCTTTACCTTCAGTCTCAGGGGCCTGGAGCTGCTAAAAGGCAAAGGTGAAGATATTCAGGACCTTGGTCTTTTCTGTGTCTTTTGTCATCAGATCTCCTGACCCATTCAGCAGCAGGCCCACATTTTCACTGTATGCCATTTGCTGCCAATATATCTGCTGAAGTCCTTGCTGCTGTTCACATTCCTCACCAATTCAGTCTAATCTTGGCCTTCCAAATTGTGTTCTTGAACCCTAAGACAGTGCCTCTATGCCTCTCCTGGGTCACCTGTCCCAGCTTTTGTCTTTTACTCACTTCCCCTTTATGCCTGAGCTTTGTCAGGAGCTTCCTGTCCATCCATGCAGGTTTCCTGCCTGTCTTGTTTGACTTCCTGCCCAGTGGGATGGACCCTTCTCGGGTAGTGACATATATCAGTGCCAATTTCACAATTCAGCATATTTACATTTTGTTCTACTTTGGTGGCTCAAGTCTTAGAGGTACTGAGCCTGCTTTAATTGTGTCCTTAATTTTACTAGTGCATTGTTCCATCCCTAATTAGCTAAATAAAATTGTAATGCTTTAGCTTGGTAATGAGCCTTCTTAAAGGAGTATTTGCTTGCTCATCTATTTTAATACAATCAATGAAGGGTATGCAGATTTGGGTTGCTTTAATAAATTAAAATATGTTTCAAAAACTATGAGGGCACAGCTAGCCTCAAAGATGCTTATCTAAACCACTCAGATCATCTTTCAAATGAATATTAAATCTTTTTTGACTATTGCCTTTAGACCAGGCTTTGTGCTAAGAGTTATGAAGATCTCCCTCACCTTCATTGACATGCAGTACCTATGGCTCACACCAAAAGCTGTCACAGAGCTGTAGTGAAGCTGATCTGTGAGATGGCAGAAAAACTTGTTCTCTATTCTTTCTGTACGTTAGGCAGAATAATTTCTGCTTCTGTATGGCAGTGGGGATTGCACTCATCAGAGGGACTTGCTAGAAGATCCCTGGAGTTGTAAACCATTCTTCACTATGCCATTGAGACTTTTTGAAAAGTATGGGTGAGAAAACTATGGAATGTACACATTTGTATTGGTCAGGCTGTTTATCAGTCACTCTTCTTAACGAACTAATTGTGTATATTCTAGTGCACCGTACAGCAATAAACTAATTCTTTGGAATGTGATATTAGGAAATGTAATGAAGAACTCCTGGCCATCACATAGTCCACCTCATACTTAACACCAAGGCTTCTGTATGTGGACACCTAAATACCCTACTGGAAAGCTTGTCAAAGTGGCTGCTCTTCACAAAGCATTACCAGTGGGATTTTCAAAAGATTTAGCAATTCCTGAACGATGTACTATTGGAATCAATGGAATCAACTTGGAATTCTACCAGTGTATAATACTTGTAAATCCTTGCCCACATGCTATGGTGCAGCTGATCAGGACATGTTATTTACATTTTTTTGTCAAGTTGTCAATTGCACATAAATACCTCAGTCCTGGCTTAATCAAATAATAAATGGTCAGAATGTATTCTAGGAGCAGAAAAATGGAGACAAGATCAAGGTAACAAATCACCTTCATTCATAAGCATCTCACTACTCCTTTCATAAAATAATAAAATACCTAAACTGCCTCAAATCAGGTTAGGACATTAATCTGGCATAAAGCCCAGGTTCTGGGCTGTGATATTTCTCTGCATAACTTAACGCGGATCTAATTGTGTGCAAATTTAATGAATACAGCTTTGGTTGTTGAATATAGAAATACAACTTCAGAAAAAAACACCAAACATTTTAATTATAAATGAGCTATAACAAGCCATTTGAGCAGCTGCATTGAATGTATCTGAGAGCCATTTTCTAAAGCTGAATTGATGGGTGACATTTAGTTTACATAGTGGGTAATATAAAAAGTAGAGTAATTTTGAAATATAATTGCTAATAGAATAAATAGTGTCTTATAAATATGTTAACAAGCCATTCTGGTGATATTTAATATAGACACTTAAAAGCAGTTAATAATCAGATATTCATATTTAACGATGTTACTGCTTAATGGTGTTTCACTCCTAGATTCCCAAAATTATGCCTTTAAATAATGTTACAAGCTCTAATCACTACTGTGATATCAATTTGTATTTGAAATTGTCCATGATGACAAGGAAAAGGCACACATGAAATACTCGCATAATAAGGAGATATTTTTTGTATATAGATGATTTGGGTGTTAATGTTCAGCTTTGTAACTTGGTAGCTTTCAGCAGAGAATTTAAAAATTTTTCTTAGAATGATTAATTTTAAAGCTAATCATATAATGGCAGAATTTTCTAAAAGGAATGTCAAAGGAAAAATATTTATATAATCAGTTATTTTGCTGAAAAACTTTTCAACCTGTGAATCTACTCAGTGAATAAGAATAAACCAAAAGCCAATACATATATCTAGTCATTATGTATGCGGAGTCATTTTTGTTGAAATACTGACTAAAGATAGTAAGATTTTTAAAAGAATTTTTTTTCTTTTTTTTTTTTAAGCATTGTAAAGATTTCATATCACTAGAGAAAATATTCTCAAATGCCTCTGTTCTGTGAGCCCAATTTCTTCTGAATAAGGCTTTGAACAGATGCCCTCTTTTACATACTACTGTGACAGAGGAAGAAGTGTGAGTAGTGGCATGGGACTCCTTGCCTTGACATCCTGTAGGCTGAATAATTTTGACAATGGCTTCTGCATCAAATACACCAGATGATTAGTTCAAAACAGCTTAAAGAGCAGATCTTTGCTACCTAGATCACTGTGAAGAGGACAAGGGTAGTGTTAGATGCATGACTCTGAAGAGCCATGAAACAGGAATGGACCAGGAGTAAGTCAGGGATTGACAGTGTAGGAATTTTTTTCTTCTCCATCATCACTACTGAGTCCAGAAATTAACATCTCTCTGCAGTCCTGTCATGCAATATGGCCTTCAAGAAGTGGGACAGAGTGGATCTGCTCCAGGAATAAAAGAACTCCGGCCTGGAAAAATCCTAGTAGGGAGACTCATCCTTTAATATTGCAGCTGATGTACAGGCTGAGACAAAAAAGGATATTCAAGGAGTGGGAAAGTGTGCAGCAGCCTTGCAGCAGTGGTTCCAGTTGGTCCAAATAGCAAGTAGTTTTCATGTACACCTATTTCCCTCTCTCTACTTACTTCTGCTGTCTTGCTCTTTCAAAGACTGCAGGTGGTGAAGCTCAGAAATTCCTGTAGTATTTTTGTGCAGGGTGAATTTTCCTATATCCTGAAAACAGACATTCTTAAGATTCTGGTTTGCCTATTCTTATTCATGGTTGCCTTTCTGTTGAGTTCAGATTCCTTAAGTTGCTTGCTTTTGAAAAGTATGATCCTGCGTGTGACTGTCTGGCTTTCATGCATAATTCTTTCACCCTGTAGTGGTTTTATAGAGCCAGGATGGAATAAATATATGATGTAGCTATAGCTACATCATATATTTATATTTATATATATTTATAAGAAGCTATAGCTACATCATACATTAAATGCATTATGTAAGCAAACTTAAAAACACAAGCTGTATTTAAAAGGTGAGTACCTCACCTGTACCCCGAAGAATAATTTAGCCAAGAAAGAAGCATAATAAGGATCCTTTATAGATATTAAATGTCAACAACAACACTTCAAAGCAACTGCAAAATCTTCTCTGACAGGTGAGGCACAAATGTGAATCTTTGTCTGCAATTTTTATGGCTTTTCTGACATAGGAGGCAAGTGAAGCTACAGTCTGTCAGAATCGTTTAAACTGTTATTGTATTTGCCAGGCTGGTATCAGCAGTGTGATGGGAGGAGGCAGGCAAAAAATAATTCCTGAGCAATACGATACCACATTGTTGTAAGTACAGTGTACGTAAAGCAGTCAGTATGAAACAGCCTGTAACTGCATGTATGTATTCAAAGCTCATTGAAATCCATGGGAAGGAACTCAATAATTTCAGTCTTCCTGGAGGAGGGATAGTGTCCACAGAAGTGCTTAAGTCCTACTTCTACCAAAGACTGGGGAGTGCTTTAGAAGATTTTATGCAGTTCTTAAAACTTCATTTTCTTCCCTTGATTTCCATCAAATTTTGTCTTAAAGGCTTTAGTCTCATTTTAAAATAAGATTTTATAATATCACTTGCTTTAACTCTGTAGTTGATGATTTAACAATGCTAATTTTCTCTTTTATAGCTTTTTGTCTTAAGATAAAGATTTTTATTTTTTAAAAATATTTTGCAACCAGAAAAAGAGTGCCTTGATCTTACACCTTAAAGATGATTTTTTTTTTTTTTTACTGTCATTAAACTTACAGTGTGAAACTATATCATACTGGTTATAAGAATTCCTCAAGATTACCTTTTGAGTCCTAGGGAAATGCTATTTGGAAGAAGCAGAGGATGGCACTGTTGGACTGCAATTATGAGGCAATACAGTCTGCAAATCTTGAATTACAACATTGTACAACCTTACAGAAATTATATCAGATGTCTTACAAGAAGCACAAGCAGGAAAAAGGTTCACACTGGGTTTTTGATCATCAGAATTTTGCTTCAAGTCTAGTAGTCACAGGAAAAAATGGTTCTTTTTTTTAATGGGATGTGTCTGTGATGTGGAATACTGGAGAAAGCGTAGATGAAGTAAAACCAGAAGCTGTAAACCAGACATTTTGGGAAATAAATTAATAGTATAACTGTGAAGGGTCTTTTTGGCACTGAGTCCTTAGCTGTGAAGCATGTGAAATACTGAGTGTCCTCTAATGTAGGCGTTACAGTACCCAGATGTTGTTTAGATGGATTCCCCCACAAAGGTTGTAATTCAACTAGGAAAAAAGGCTAGACTTGCAAACAGGTAAAACAGTAATAATGGACCTTCTTCCCAGAGACATGCCTTCATTCTGTATTTGTACAGGATGTTGCTAGCCTGCTCCTCCAGACTTCACAGGAAAACCTTTATGTTAAAAAAGATAACAAATATAGTGAGAGGGGGAGGAATCATATTCCAGGAATGATAATATGTTTAAAAATGTTGTGCAGTTAAATAATTATTTTTTTTTGATCCAAGATACCATCAGCTGTGCAAGCCTCCAAATTTTGCTGGCCACATGTCATCAATGAAACCACTCCGTTAATTTCGCTGTGATCCAGTTCAGCTTATGAAAACAAAACATAATGGCTAAAGAGATGAATTTTCACCTCTTACATGACACCTGCAGTGGGCTTACACACTAGTCTAGGAAATTTTGGGAAGACCAGTCCTTTTTTTTTGTGGGTGTTGTGAACTACAAAGCACTGTGAAATCTATTGGATACATACAAGCCATCTTGCCATTCAACAGGATTTGTTTTCCAGGATTGCTTATGATGCCAAGAATATTGAGATAAACTTGGAGCAAAATGCTAGACTGCCAGTGTAATTTACAAATAATTATTTGTTAAAAAAGGAAATTCTTTCCTGTTAGGGCAGTGAGGCACTGGAATGGGTTGCCCAGGGAAGTTTTGAGTGCTCCATCCCTGGCAGTGTTCAAGACCAGGTTGGACGAAGCCTTGGGTGAGATGGTTTAGTGTGAGGTGTCCCTGCGCATGGCAGGGGGGTTGGAACTAGATGATCTTAAGGTCCTTTCCAACCCTAACTATTCTATGATTCTAAGTGCAATTGTCAAAAATAAAATTAAAATGGAAGTAGAATTTAGTTGAGCCCATGACTGGAGTTCTGAGAAGTTGGCATGGTCATTTTACTTCAATCGGCTTTGTACTCAGAACCCACACCAGTCCAAAACTGCTCTTATAATTTTGCACTATAACTACAAACCCTAATGAAATTCCACATTTACTTGGGAGTTATAGAAAACTGTGTATATTTTTCACCATTGTATTTCAAGCTTTGAGGACTGTGGTTATTTTGAAAATGAATATGTTTTCACTTTTTACTGGGACTAGCTCCTGTAAGGCAGATTTAGTTTTTAAGAATCCTTTTAAAACTCTCCTTAGCAAGTGTGATTTAATGTTCAAAAATGAATTTACACTGGTCTAAGTTCTCTATAGTCACATGGCTTATTGCCTGAAAGTATCTCAGGGATACCTTGTGATTAACTATGTGTACCAGTTGTATATTAGAAGTACCCTGGTACAACAATCAAACATAAAACCAAACGTAACAACAAACACAGTTATTAAGGAAAACACAAAGTGTTTGAGCAGCTGAGCCACAACAGTAAAAATGCTCCAGCTTTTCTATGTGCAGTTCCAATTTTTAGACTTTCTAAGTCTGTCATCTTTCCAGAAGAATCCTAGCAGGTCAAATCAGTATAATAAAAATAGTTTCTGGGTTTATGACATTTGGAAATTGTTGCCCACAGAAGGCTGTGGCAGCAGGTAAGGAATCTGGCAGAGGAACAGACTGAATTTTAGGCTATTTATCCATAAGTGGATACAAAAAAATGACTAAGCAGGGATGTATATTAGCATCCCTAATACAAGGGTTGCTGAGGAGACAGGACCACAGGAACTGGCCAGGCTTCAGGGCCTTCATTAACCAGAATCTCCTCTGCCAGTCTTAGGCAGAAACCTTGGCTTAGATGAATGCTTGGTCAGACACAGTAGGGAATTTATTATGTCCTTACAGACTGACAAGCAGGGCACACTTGGGTTTTCATACCATTATTTATTTCAGTGAACTAGTGGATGTGTTGCTTTTAACAACCAGAGTTTGTGTAGCCTTATAATAAACCTGTAAGAATATTCAAGACTGCTCTCAAATGTTTCTTTAAGGTTATTCAACATCCTGTTAAAGAAGCTTTGTAAAATAATAAGATACATTTTTGTTTGAAAAATTAAGGTTTTCCTTGGTTTATTTAAAAATTTTGAGTGACGTAAAACATTTGTCTCAATAAATAGTAGACAACCTAAGACAACTGCGTGCAGTTATTTGTAGATCCTATAATTATTTCTTTGAGTTAAAAGGATGAGCACAGTTTTTTTACTGTTTCTAAAGTGTATCAGATAAACCCCTTCTTTTTCAGACTGTAGTAATTTCAGAATAATTCTAGTCATTTGTTTTCTAGATTGCTAATTTTAAGATCAGAATTTTTATGTCAGAAATGTAAATTTAGACGTTCTTCAAATAACATCCTACAGTCAACACACTTTTTAATAGTATGAAAAGAAACTTCTGGGAAATATAGTAGCCTAAAGGTTTTGAAGTTTTTTAATTTGTGGGATTAATTGAATTCACTCATATCTTGCATTTGAAATTTTAAAGCATAGAAGGTGAGGAGTTCAATGCCAGAATTAAATACTCATGATAAAATCCCAGTTTTACTTTGGTCAGTGACAAAGCTTTTGTTAATGTCTGTAGAGTTCTCCCACTAAAAGCACTGTCCGTACATGCTTTACTCTAAATATGCATTATGTATGTATATGACATATGAAGTCTTGGTTGACAAAAACTTCAGAAAAAATCTTAAAAATTAATTCAGATTTTGAAACTTCTTTAGTTGAAACCTTACATTTAAAGTCATTTGTCTTGCTTCCTGACCTTTCTGAAAAACAGGGAGAACACGTGTGAAATGCTTGTGCAGAAATGAGTGATGCTGAGCTTCCCACATACACACAGAGAGCAGTGAGTCTCCAGCTTTTCTGATGGCTGGATTGTTAAAATAAATCAGCTGAGAGTTTTTTCAGGTTTCTTTCCTATTTTCCACCCATTTCTACTCCAACTACCACAAAGTTACCTTGTAGCTGCTCCTTGTGTCTTTCCCTAATAGCTTTTGTACCCTGACTTTTGAAAATATGCATGGACACTCACTGTAGTACTGCGGGGTAATTGGTCAGTGTAAAAGGCCATCATGGTTTATGGGGCAGCAAATTCATTTTAGAGATAATTAAAGGCTATTTTTATCCCATGCCATTATTTTTCTGTTGAAACGCTTCACAGCAATAGAGTGTTCTAGGCACTTTTAGTGATTTGTATAGTTGTCACCAAAGCAAAAGGAGAGGTATTTGTTTTAAACTATCTGCATTGTGTTATTTACACAGAAGCATAGTAAGCAATTACAGTATATATATTAAAGAGTTCATGTGAGAATACTAAGACCAACAACCATGTGACAGCAGGTCTGTATGCCTGAAGAAATTAATATTTTATTTAAATTGTTATATTTTCTCATGTGCAACCTGAGATGGGTCATCAGAAAAGTCTGAGGACCTGAGGTCATTTCAGCAGTGACGCATGAAGGGTTTGAAGGAAAACAAGTTGGCTGTGAGGGGTAGAGAAGGGAATCTATTGGAAACACGAAAGCTCTAAGGTAATTTTCTTTTCTTGATATATGCACATATATATTCTGTACTGCTATTGGGTCACAGGTTAGGTTTTCTTGATTCTATTTCTTTCTTTTTTTTTTTTTTTTAATTTATTTTTGTTATGATAGATAACCCAACAGTTATGCACAGGAATTTCGGGTAAAAGCTGCAAAGATAACCCTCATAAGATATTCAGAGTAGCATGGTTGAAGACTTACAGTAGGAAATACTTTTTTAAACAGTAGATTAAAGTTGCCCAACCCACTTGAGCAATTCTCAAAGCTTCTGAAAGAAGCTGAAAAGAGTATACTAAGAAATTGGGCAATTTGATTATTGTTTCTTTTTCCCTAAATTAATCAAAATTTATATTGCAACTTTGGAATATATTGCCTATAAAAAAGCTGAATAAGATTTTTTCCATCAGTATTACCTATTTTTTAAAGATAAATTCAGATATTGTTTTCTCAAAGTAAAAGTTAAATGCCTATTTTTCTAAAGCTGTTTGAAAATTGTCATTAGAAAACGCAAAGGAAATGTTCTGCTTCTGGAAAGATTCAATCGAAATCTACACAGTCTCCATCCAGGGAATATTATGGTGGTTTTTCTTGTTTTATGGATTTGCTCAATCCATCGTTCATAATTTCTATTGCTAGTGTTTTAAGAATATTTACCTGGCTGTATGTCCAATAGTAGGAAAAGCGATCACCTGTACGTAACATGAAGAAAACATTAAAAAAGGGGTATTCCTGTTCTCCTCCAATCTGATGTTAACTCATTGCATTTCTAGACTAAATAGAACTTCAAATATGAATGACATTTAATTTGAATTAGAAACAAATAGTTGTATGCAGTTTTTTTTTTTTTTTTTTTGAAGTCTGGCAGATTTTTAGGTCTTATTATTTTATATAATGATGAGCAAGTCAACAAAGACTATCCTGGCTGCTTGGTGGTGTTTCAACTAAGAATATCTCAGAAATAAAGTTTTAATGAATTATGTATCTTAGATTCCTACAAATAGATATTTTCAGGGGCTTTCTTAAGCATTTTTCCTAGCAGTCTGCTAGGTCTTTCCTCATCACAATAACAAAGTAATTTACTGAAGAAACTATAGGTACTACTTGTTGTTTGAAATGTTGTTCATCAGAATTTTCTGCCAATGCAGACACTTCACTGCAACTTCAATAGAATACCTGGTTACAGCCGTATTAAATCTGTATTCTGTCGGCATGACTTTGAATTCCTTGCCAAGGGCACTTGAGCTCATTTGTATGAAGATAAAGTAGGTAGGCAATTCTGCATTCACGAAGTTGCCTTTGATGTGCTGGCAGGAATGTGGAGTTTATACACACAGAATCTCTGTTTAATGACTGACCATGCAGGATAGATTTTAGCAGCCTCAAACAATATATTTTCTATTATGTTGCATTATGTCTGCATGTCATTTACTTGAGATACAAAGTATACACCTGATTTTCCTTTTAAAGTTTGCATTTGCAGACAAGAGATTCTGTTTCTTTGGGATCTGTCTGATTTTCTCTTACGACTTTAATTTATTAGGTACACGTTTGAATATATTTAAACCAAATAAAGTGGTAAATGTTGGAACCATCTTTCTCCTAAAAATGGATTTTTTTTCCTCATTTAAAGAATGCAGAAAATTTCCAATCAGCTAACAAAATTTGGTTGTGCAATATGGAATATTATTAATGTAACAAAAACATACCATTAGATTGTTCTTGATAAACTAGGTGTGTAACAATTCAAGTAGAATAAACGTGTTTGGACATATTTTATGGGCCTCACTAATTAAGCTGTTTGGAACAGTTCTTGGCATGGTAAATTGCCTGAATAAACTATATCATATCAGGTCATTGTCTTTTCCCCCTCTTTCATTATAATTCTTATGTATTTCTTCCCATACACATCTAAATTTGATCTGAGACTTATTAAAATGAGTGTAATAATATCTGTATAGGTCAAGAGTTTCCTAACAGATCATAATGCATTCAGCTGGTTAACATTTGAAAGCAATTATTAGAGGGATTTGGGTGTTTTATCATGACATTTTGTGACTGTGTGTTTATTTTAAGTGTTACACTCTTACATATTTATTAATTTTATATGTAAAGTTATACAGATATTGTTTTATGCAGTGTATAGTGTTTGTATACACTATATACTTGGTAACTACTGATGGAAGGTCTCTCTTCAGCATGATTTGTAGATAAATCCCTGAAAAACAGCATAGTTGTTTCTGATGTCTGTCTCTAATATTAATGACAGCTGAGACAAACTCCTATTTGAAGATACCGGAGGGAAGAGTAGATGTTTGGCTGCAAATCCTGAAAACATTGCATGTTTGTGGGACAACAAGGAAAGACTTTATGGTGATAATGACAGATATCAGACAAACAATGTTCATTTCAACTTCAAACTCCAAAGAGCTGTAGCTGACAGAGGAAGGATTGGAACTGTGAAAACCAATCAAATCTTGCTTGTTTGCTGGAAAGTCAGACAAGTCTTTCTGCTTTCCCATATAAGTATTAGTTTTCAAGCATTGCTGGGCCTTTGTTATACAAAGTGTGAAGATCGTCACAGGTGGATTTATGGTAGGCAGGTCCTTGTGGAAAGATGCTTTTATGAAAAGGAAACAGAAGGGTTCAGTAAGTTAAAGAAAGCTACATCTGCTAGTCCATAGGTTCTGCTGTCTCCTGAAGTGTGAGTGTCCTTTCTTGGAAAAAGACAAAACGCATGAACAAGAATTGGCCTTACACAGGAAAGCTAATCCCGTATGCAGAATTCAATAAGGTTTTCCTTGTGGGAGGATTAGGCCTCATAAGGAGGTGTGCATTACCTATGTAACTCTCAATGCTGCTGACACACTCCTTTACATACAGGTAGACAGGAAGTGTCAGTAATTTATACCTCAAACATACTAGTTTTGACATGCAACTACGTGAGAGTTTTGTCTGGGTTGTGTCTTAGGTCTAACATGTCCCTGAACTCAGAAATACAACCTAGAGACAACAACTATGGCTGATAAAATCAAGATTTTGACAGAGTTAAGTGGTAAGGATTTAGTGGTGTATAGTGATTTAGAAACTAAACATTATATGGAGCCAGCAGCTGGCTGAATGCCTTGAAAGGATCAGTAGTCAGCCAGAAAAAAACCACCCTGGTTACCCAGAAAAAATAAACAGATAAATTCTCTGAAATCTAAGTGAGATTACTGCGGCTGCGTTAATGAGTGCAGTTCGTTTTGTAACCATTTCCTGAAACAGTGTGATAAGGAATGGAGAAATTTGGTGTGACCCAAAACATGCACTGCTTTAGTAACACTGTTGTGAGGAATCCTCTTTGAAATTTCTTATATTTTAGGAGATGACTATAGCCTGCAGAGAGATTAGGGAAGAAATGGATGAGGGACCTGTGTGTACTTGGAGATGTCTGTGGAACTGAGGCAAAGAAAAGCCAGAAAGATTTTATTTTGAAAGCCATGGGCTACACATCTGAAGAAGTGGGTTGAAGGCAAGGGAGTGTACTCTGAGCTTCTCTGCTCACTCACTAGGAGAGAAGATAACAGCAGATTCTTCCCTGTGCTGGAAATTTGATGTGTCACTTCATCACATTATTCTCACAGGAAAAGCAGGTGCTGCCTCAGCAGCGTGGACATATGACAAGCATGGGAAACAAGTCTTCCCAGAGCAAAACAGGGGAACATGGAGGTAAAACCTTCTTTTCATCAAGTATTTCTAAAATTATGTTCCAGTTTCTGGTACTGTGGCTAAACTCCATAAATGCCAGAGGAATCCAGCTGAATTTCCAGCAATGTAACTAAGATTAGAAGTAAGAAATTTTGTCTATATTTATAGCTATCTATACCTATAAAGCTTGCTGGAGTTTCCTAGATAAATGTAATCTTTAAATATATCTGTAATGGGACTATGCACCTAGAATCACAACTTCTTAAGGAATCTGATAAATTGTGGTGAGTCCTGCAGTTTATTTGGCTCATTTTGTTCACTAGTGGCAGCATTTAGTCAATGTCTAAGCAAGGCTGCTTCCTCAGGTGGTGTAAATCAGCCCAGCACCACTGATGTTAATAGATCTTTGCCAATTTACATCAGATAGGATCCTATCTTGCTCTTTCTTTCCAAAATTTATGAGGATTATGGAGATAAGCTGTAGCCCTAGTGGCAAATGCATCATTTATATATGCCAGGTCTCATGCACAGTGTTATTGCTGTGCTTTTCAAACCTTTACAGACATTCTGTGATGTATCTGCTGACTAAGCACTGGAATTCAACAGAAAGAGGAGTAGGCATGGCATATGGAATTTTTCTTTGGGTATTTTTATCTTCTAGATTAGGAATGAAGATTAAAATTATATTTATTTTATTATTTTATATTTATTGTAGATACTATATATATTACATATTATATTTTATTATTTGTATTTTAACTCATCTGCACACCTGCGTTTCCTTCTTTTCTGCTAACAATTGCATTGCCAAACTACTTGTATCATTTCCAAGGTCTGAACATTCTCTCCTCATGGCTTATTCATACTCTGTCTATCAAGGAACTAAAGGTAATTGCTGAGCCTACAATTCACACATAGCTGTTGACCCTGTTCTGTGTAAGTTTTATATCTGTGAACTATGTTAAAAATTAAATAAAAACTAACACTAAGAAAACCAGACCTTTGTAAATCTAGAAAGCAACACATATTGTGGCTTTAGTAATCTCCAAAGATGATTTCTCTGGATAAATTCTGTATTTCTTATTTAGCTATTTTTTTAGTATCAGAGAAATCAAGATCATGAAACAGAAAAAAAATGAATTAAAATTACAAATAGATATATGTTTCATTTAAAAATGTATTTATTTGGCCACTCAATTACCAGAAATTTTCTCGTTTTCTTTTGTGGCTTAAAACCAGAAAATCAACACCTTGGGAAAAAATATTATAAAAAGAGTGAAGGTCTGTATCAGATTGTTGTGTTTTTCCCACAGGTATCTTTGAGTTACTTTCCCTTAGTCTGCTATAGAGATTGAAATTTATAATAATTGTATTTACTTCCCTGTTTGCACATCATCACTGAGGAAGTCAACTATGAAAGCAGCATCTGCCATCCAACTACTAATCAAAAATAACATTTTGAATTTTACTATCCAAGTTTCTATAAGGTTGATGGCACAGACACCTTCTCAGTGAATTCTGGATCCCACTTCTTAGAAGGATGTGAAGGTCTTGAGGACTTATGGTGCTAGTACTGGCCCTATGAACTGTGATAGGCTGTGCCTCTCCCTTCCGAGATCCTTTAGCAGCTATCTTTAACACACCACTGATGGTCATAGTGAGGGTGTGAAGTGGGTATCTTAAATACTAGTTGCGTGTAGGTGCCAAGTGTGGGTAAATATGAAAATGAATGCTTTTAAATACCCAGTTATGGCAAAGCAATGTTATATGAAATGTCAGGAAATCGTGTGGGAAGAGATGAGAAAGTGCAATTGTGTTGGAGACAGTGCTGATGTCCAGGAATGGCAAGATCCTCTTGGTACTCAAGCCCTGATACAGCTGTACAATAGCCCACAGCTCTCCATGGGTCAAAGATACACTAGAAGAGGAGAACTTTAGTTACAGCAAAGAACATATTTGTCTTTTGGCAGTATAGCCCTAGCTAAAATCAGGCACCTCTGTGCTTTGCGTTTTACTAGCGCATATAGAAAGACAGTCTCCCCCTGAAGACCTCATAATATAAAAGTCCAGCCAGAGTAGGAGGAAGAGCTCCTCCTGAGTCGTCCACGCCAGGTCACATCACTTCTTAATTATATTAAATTCTATTCTGGGGTTTGCCAATGGAAAAATTCTTACTTTCTATCACCCAAGGTTCACCGCTTCTTCTGGAAATCGATTCCTCCCCAAATGGCACTCAGACTTTAATATGCTAAGCTTCTGAGTAGCAGATGTTAATGACAGCACTGTGGGAGGGGAGCAGGAATCTGTTTTGTTGATCATTAATAAAAGACACATGTCTGACTTTTAATGGCCTTAATTTTGTTTTCTGCTCCTGCCTTTATATATGTCTCCTATCTGATCTTCACTGCCATTAGTTCCAGTTAGAATTCATGGTCAGCATAATTTCTATCACTACAGATATGGGTATTTCTCTATAAAATTTTTATCTCGATTTCCTATGTGGTTGCTATAGAAGAATATCTGTTTCTCTATATAACTCACTGAACAAATCTGAAACCCAGTTGACAATTTCAAGGAAATTAATCAGAAGAGAAGAGATCTTGAAAGATATCAAAACCCCTGTTATTTTAATGAAAATGGGTGATGAAATAGAAATTCAGTAAATACCTGTCCTGAATGAAGAGAAGGCTAGTCTTGTTAGGTGCAGAGAATTAGCATAAGGAGCTGCTGTGATGAATGCTTGAGAAAAGCTCCAGGAACATATGGCTTGGACACCAAATACAACAAAAAAGTGAGGCAGCCACGAGAAACAAAGTTTTATTTTGATGCTCACAGAACTGTTTGTCCTAGCTCTAGAAAAACTGAATAACCAAAGTGATAAAAGTACTTCTAAATGCAGGGCATGTTCACCTGCTAATCTCCAGTTTATTAACTAGGCTATTTACTGATGTTTCATTATTACTCCTTCTCTGAATGCATTTGTGTCTCAAGATGTGCTCTCTAAAAAGCAGGACTTTATTGGAAAATTGAACAGGTTGACTGCCAGGGGAAGCAAAGCCCTTCTGAGCTTTCCTATGTACAGAGCAAACACCCTATAATGGCAAGCATGGGTTTATTCTTTGAGCTGATGTTCCCCACTGAGGTATAGCAAAGAAGGCTGGCGAAAGACAGGTTTATGTGCCCATCAGAGTCTCAGGGTTTTATAGGCTTTAGAATCAGATTAGACCAGAAAGCCTGTGCATAGTATAGGCCAGTAATGTATTCAGTTTTGATATCTATATATTAAAACCACAAAGCAGTTGATTTCTTTTTCTTTGTGGCAGCAGGAACCAGAAACAATGGGGTGCCATATGTCAGCCTAATTTAAGAAATTATAGCAAGGTTTATCCCCATCTGAGGGTGAGGTAACTGACCTAGAAATCAAAATGTCAAAGGAGTTCTGGCAGATGCTTCAAAGTCCTAAAGAACTGCTTTGCAAATTACTTTAAAAGAAGTGTAGTGGAAGGTACATCATTTTGATAGAATGGGGATGAGTGCTCGTCCTCCTCCTGTTGAGCTTATTGCCCTTACTTACCAGTTGTTCCTGAGTATGTCTTAATAGGATATATACATGAGTACATGGACACACAGAAAAACTTATATATGGATATTATAGAACCGCTGATACCAGTTATAAATGTTGGTATATAAATGGCATTTCTAAAGCTGAACTGTAGCATGGGATTTCTTAATTTTCCGGTAAAAAAATCTGGTGTTCCAAACAATTCTATGCCCTGCCTGTTGCCACTTAAAACGCTGCATATAGTTTTGTAACTTCTGTCATTAAAAATGTTCAGTGTACTTTTAAACTATTTTGGCTGTTGTTGTAGTTTATTTAGACAGCAATAGAAGCTGGGACCCTACGGGAGAACAACCCATGGTACAAGGTGCTGTATAAAGATGGGGCGGAAAGTTTATGCCCTATCAGTGTGAAGTTTTCTGTTTTATATGCATCTGTTATACTTGATATATATTTTTCTTCCCCCTTTGGACCTTGCCTCTCAGCAGGTGGGTCTGGTTTGTTCCTTCCAGGGATGTAGAGACTGTCTTATATCTCCTGAGGCCTGAGACTTAATTAAAACCAGATACCCTTGTGGATCTAGAAGACACTATCACACTAACATAAATATATACTTACCAGTTCTGCTAATTAAACTTCTGCATGGTAAGAGTGATGCTTCCAATGAAGATAAAAGTGCTTATCCTACATATATATGTGTTTATGAAAGACCATAAATGTTCTAGCAAGGTTTTTCTGAGAAAATGATTCATGGTTGCCTTCCTCACATAGTACATGTTTTCTTTTTTCCTCTTATTTTTAATATTAAATGTAATCCCCCCTTCCTGCCCCTGTGTTATTAGACATGGTTAGAGAATCAGAATTTATTCCACCTGTATATTCCTTGTAACAGATGATTTCTTTCTCTGTTTTATGATGTCCTGGTTTATTTCTGTGATAAAGTTATAATAACACACATATATAAAATTTGTAATGGGTGAGTACTGCTGGCCACTAATTATGTCAAATAAAACAATATTTTCATGCAGATGCCCACAATAATGTGCAAGCAATAAGATGGAAAAAATTTGGAAGGGCTGCCAGTTTTGTCTATAGGTAGACATTTTTCTCTAACACTGTATGTCTCCAATTGTCACTCTCCTTAAAAATACTTATTTAGCAGAATAAAACTTACCACTCTTACACTGGTATACAGGTGAATTTGCTGGAAAGCTGCAATGTCTCTGCTGGTCAGAGATACTGGAACATAAACTCGTTAAGAACACTTTTTCCCCTTTACAACAGAACTGCTGTGACTGACATTTCCCTGACCAGCCCTAGAGCTGTAAAAGATTAAGTCTGAAATGTGAAATTTAGCATGAAAATACTGTGGACCTCACTGAGGGGTAAGTGGATGGCCTAATCATAATGGAAATTAGCTTTGATTTGACTGTGTCAAGGGTATTTGAAAAATCATCTTTCAAGGCAAAAATTCTTTGTAAAGCTGTGGACAGCCAGCCTACAGATGACTGATTGCACATACTGGCCTATTGTTTTAGTTTTGCAGTAAATTGATCAGATCCCAGAGTAGAAGCTGCATTGGGCATGGATCCAGCACGACTGCGTTACAATCATTTCCTGCGGTCATGTTATACTTCATCAGGAATATCGAGTCTCATATTTTATCCTAGTCACCCAGTCACCAGTTAACTCTCTGAAGCCACAACTTGCCTAAGAGGCTTCTGCTGGCATCAGCAGAGAGCCTCAGAGGAACAGCTGTCCCATGGGTGCCTGGTGGTGGGGTGGTTTAGAAGAGGTGCCACTTGTACTGCTGGAGCTCAGCACAGCATGGAACTAAGCAGAAGTATGGAACTAAGCAAGAGGAGGATGAAAAGGGTGCCATTGTTTGGTTTTGAGGGAGCACAGGAGAAGGCTTTTTTTCTACACTGTTGCTCTGGTGGAGAAAAAGAGTCCTTGCAATCACTTGTTGAAATACAAAGTACCTCACTTCATTCCCTTTCTACTAGTCCAACTGATGGGATGAAGAAAGGTGAGAAGAGATTTGCCTTAATGCCTTTATATAAATATAATTTTTCTTTTGAGATCTTGGTGCAGCCTCATCAGAATTTCCCAGATGTATCCCACATACAGTTCACAGAAGTAGGATATATTATTCATTATGGCTGATTGGAGAGTTGAGGTACTTATCTTGTATCATTTTAGAAACAGAATAAATTAGTATCAAGATAATGTCATGAAATCATAATGCATTTTTTTTCTGTAAACACCATGAATCATTTTCAGGGTACTGAAAGTTATATGCTGAATCTTAAAGAGGGCATTTACTGAAAGTTTAAAACAAAAGCAGAATACTCTATTAAGGTAGATATGCCTATGTATTAATCTGTTATACTATACATTTCTCTACCTACAATGCCCTATTTAAATAATTTTGCACCAAATATGATGGGAAAGCAGAATTGTTTTGAAATACAAAGCTTTTCAAAATTTTCCACAGAGAAATTGAATATATATATATATATATATTTAAGGACATATCAAACTGCATTGCTACGGGGTAAACATTTTAAAAAATGTATTTATGGCACCAAAGCAGTATCTGCCACATTGAATTTGTGGCTTTCTTCATATTCAGCAGCCCTATAATCACTCCAGTTAAACCCTTCCCTTGGCTTGTGCAATTAGTTGTTCCTGGAGGACGGCCTCATGTACTTGTAGCTTCCTAATTAAATAGGTAAAGCTTTTGCTTGCAATTGTCTAAAGGGTTTATTCCTGCAGACTAACAAAGATATCATGCATATGGAGTTTACAGAATTGGGGCCATCATTTGCTTAAGAAAGAAACAAAGTTCAGTTAACATCTCTGGTAAAACAAAAATAGAAAATCTTTCTTTTTTCCCTTATTCATGTAAATGGTAAAAATAACAGCAGCAAAAAATTTCTCAGGGATTGAATAATGAAAACGAGCCCATGTCTGTCATCACGGAACAAGATAAGATGGTATAGAAATACATATTTATTTATATTTAATATCTTCTAAGTGAAATAATATTTTTCATTCTGAGAGCATGGGTGAGAAAAGAAAAAAAATTATTCCTACAGTGGGTTGAAACTTCATTTTTTCCTGCACTGTCTCAGGAATTCTTCTAGCATTCTGTCAGTAGTTTCATAGGTTTTCATTTTTTGATATACAAAGACCGAGTCCCTGAAGGAGGAAAAGGAATAGAGACAACTAATTTGATCTCTTTCCACAGTGAACTTTGGAAATCTTTGCAGCACTCATTTTGTGAGTGCATAATGTGTGAGTCCAGAGTGAACTATTACAGTTCACAGCCTAAGCTGAAACAGTTACTCCAAAAGAAAATGAGCTTTTCCAGTTAGCTTCCACACTACATCTTCACCAAGAAGAGCCAATTTGAGGGTTTACACACACTTATGTCTCAAATGTCTATGGTAATTTTTTTCCACATCAGCATACAATGAAACCTTATTTAATGAGGTTTTATAATGTGGTGATTTCTTCTCCATAATTAATCACAACTAAATTGCAAGACTAATTTCAAGTCAGGGTTTGTGGTTTTTTGTTGTTGTTTGTTTTTTTTTTTGTTTTTTTTTTTTTTTAAAGTTCCCTGGTTTCTGCAAGCTACACCCGCTAGGTACAACCTGCTAGAAGTACAATGTATTTTCCCTCTCCCCAAAGTAAATGGATATAACAAAGAAAAATCTGCTTGTGCTCCTCTGCTCTCCAGTACGTATTCATGCTCCACTGCTATCTACTAAGAGTTGAATGCACTGATTCTATCAGCCTGGTTCACAGCCTGTGAAGAGCAAAACTAGATAATCCTGAAAATGTGCATGAATGAGTGAAAAGCACATTTCTAAAGGAACAGAAACTAATTTCAGGCAGAACAGAATCAGGATATTTGAATGCCCATCATCTGAACCTTTTCTCAGTGTTTAGAATTCACTCATGCAACTTTGTTGCCTGAACAACCCTTGAGAAGGCTTTGACCTGCTGTCTATAAAAAATAGTTGTGTAAGTCTTGGATGAAGCAATTCAAAAGACCTTTGTTTAGACATTCTCTAGTGGTTGAATTACTTTCTCCAGTGGCATAACAAGCAATATCTCCTTTAAATTCTCCTGAGCAGAAGCAGAGGAAGCTTGGATCAAGTCAGATTAGATTTCCCTTTTCCCATTAACTTATGCAAAGCCTCCTGTACCTTCATTTTCAAATCAGAACTGTGATTACCTCTGATCAATATGTGTCTTTTAATTTTAATAAAGTGTTGCTCACCTACTACAAAAAAAGTCACTTTGTAGTTTTACTGTCCAACTTGTGAATTTGAGAAAAAATAGAAGTTTATTTTCTGACTTTGATTTTGGAACAGTCAATTGAATGCTTTAATTTATGGCAAATATGATGACCAAGCACAGCAATGCAATCCTTTTTCAAGGTTTTTGAACAGATACATACCATGGAAGTTGAGCGTGAAATGAATGTTTATTAAAAATAATTTTTATGATGATATAAATTTTGATATTACTTATTTAAACCCAACTTGAAACAAAAACTAAAACAAAATTATTTTTTGAAATAATTATCCAAAAAAAGATGTTGCTTTTCAAGCCTCTTTTTGTCAAAGAAAATATTATTTTTATTGCATAACTAATGGAGTAGAATGTCTCATGACTATTAGACTAGTAGAAAAGGATATTGGCTCAAAAAAATAACACCACCCCCCCCATGACAAAACACGATGACTGTAACCCACAAGAAAGTACATACGGAAATTCTGCATTCTCCAAAATTTGAAGAGCCACGAGACAAAGTTAATGGAAGAATAAAGAGATGAATTGTCTGAGCTGGAATGAACGCAGTGATAAGAAAAGGAAGGTTGTGGAAGTAGCTTAGGTAACAACTGTATAATTTTGGGATAACAATAAAATCACATATGAGGACATGGAGTTCTACCCATATTTTTATTATCCAGAATATCTATAAAAAATTGTGTGAGCAAGAAAATCTCCCAGTTTGCCACATAATTATTGCTTATTACTGTCTAAAGTATCAAAGTGATGAAGGAGTTCATGTGGGATTTTTATGGTTTCCGTCAAGTAACAGTCTGAAACCCACAGAAAAGAAACACCTGGTACGTGTTTCAAATAAACTGCTCAGGCCATGGATGCAGATGAGCTGAAACAGGATAGAAATATGATGATATCTACATTAGCAAGTAGTGCAGATCAACACGACTGTATCTGCAGAGAAGCAGATGGCACTAAGGAGCTGACATTCACACCATAAGCATTTAGAAGGATTATGACTTCAGGTGGTCTCTAGACTTATCCCATAATTTCAATGCCTGGCAGTGGTTAGAGAGCATTAGAGGTACCCCTGGAGTGCACCTTCCATTTTAGATTAATCCAAAAGACCCCAGTTTGCAACCCAGAGACTGCTCTGAAATATGAATCAAAGCACATTTGCAGGGTTAGTCAGAAAATTTGCTTCCAAAGCTGTTAGAAGTGAGCTAAAATGCTAATTCAGGTGAACCAAATACATATGTATTTCTTCTGAGATATGTAGCAAAAATTAGTGATCACTAAGAGCTGTGCTGTTTTCACTAGCAATCAGCAGTCACCTGTCATAGCAGAACTCCTATTGATACAGATCTTTGCATTTATCAATATTTTTACTAATGTATAACAAATTTTTCACTTAGCAGATGAGATCTTTATACCTTGGAGAAACTAATCTTTATATTGCAGGTTCAAAAAGTTGAAAAGATGATTAAGAGAAAAGAAAGAGTGGCTGAAAAGGCTCAGAATTTTAAAATTCCAAAGTTTTATAAATGCACGCTTCTTATTTTATATGTGTTTACTTCTTAATTTATGTGTTAAACACAGAATCTACATGCGGAATTCAGTTCTCTTAATTTTACATTTTTTTAATGTATGTATAATACTGTTGAAATTATTCAAATCATATGATAATATGTATGCAAGTTCCTCAAATTTTCAATAACAGGTAAACATTTAAAATACAGAATGAATTTTATATTAGGTGCCAGTGTAAATCCTGGGTAACTCCATTCCATTCAGATGTCTCTACAGATGTCTCTAGGTGGGTAGATGTCTCTAGGTGAGTAGATGTCTCTACCCACAGAAGCTCAAGAATATATTTTAGCTCCATTTAAGTATATGTGCATTAACAAGGTTAACTCTGTCTGGATAATTTCCATACAGGGTAACACTGTGAGTTTTAGAAAACTTTGTGTTTCAAATGTAAAAAACCTGACCACCTGCCCCCCGACAGAGTTCCATGCTCTCCAGCCTATCTTTAACATAAAGGGCAACTTCCTCTCCTCACCTGCCAAGCCTGTCTTTTTTAAAGAGCCTGTAACCTTCCATTCCAGCACTCCAGGCATAGGAGCCATCCCACCATGTTTCTGTGATGCCTATTATATCATACCCCCATAGACGTGCACACATCTCTAACTCCTGTTGTTTGTTCCCCATGCTACGGACATTTGTATAGAGGCATCTGAGCCGAGCTCCAAATGAAGCCGGCTCATTGGCTGGAGCAGCTGGAATATCTCTACATTGCTCCGAGCATTTATTATAGGTGCTAGCAACTGTCTGGGTGTGTTGGAATGGAATGTTGCTCCCCTCCCCCAACACATCTAGTTTAAATCCTGCTTGACCAGTATGTTGTTAGTGTACAAACACATGCGACATCTTTTCTGAAATTAAATCTAAAATGCTTACCTTAACTCTTTGAGTATCCTAAACTATTAGACAGCAGCTGAAAATTGTATAGTCAAAGTACACAGTTTAAGAGTCTTTGGCTTACCTTTTTCTACTCTTCATCATTTTCTGTCCATGTCATAAACATTACAAGAAGAATTTAGCGTAATTCTTCTTTAGGTCCCCTAAATAAGAAGTTATGAATTTGAGAGTTACTTCTTTGCAAACATGGAGTTAAAACATGTGTAAAGACAAAAATTGCAGAAAGAAGAAGACTGAAACATTTGTGTTTCTCTAACAGACTGTAGTAGAGAGAAACGTCAATCTTTGACAGAATAGAGATTTCCTATAAAACAAAACAGTTGTGTAAATACTATCATGATATAATGCAGTTACTGGCAATATTAAATTGTCCAGAAAAGTACCAACATTATGGACCATCACTAGAACAGCTGTACTAATAAAATGCCAACATATTCTGTCTTCTTGGCTTCTGCTATCCTACAAAACCTAGAACTTAAAATATTTAAAAGAAGAAAGACAATGAATTTCCCAATTGAAAGACACCCACCTTACTAATACTTAGAATTCACATTAAGAAATGTTTTTGCATGTATAGACTGTCCTTGTAGCAGGTTATTATAAACTCCTGAGAAGACCCTTCTCTTCCTTTACCAGTCTTACAGTTTCACACAAGTGGGTTCTCTCATTAGTTATGCTCCAAGCTTCAGGCCTGCCACAGTGCTGGTCCATTAACAAGTAGTTTGTTGTTAAATATTTCATTTTTATGAGTTCATATTTAAACCTAAAGAGCAATCTGTGAAAGAATGGAGTGTTAAAGATTTTATTGCCCATAAACCAACCTGAAAGTAACTTTTCAGGAAGCTGCAGAAGGATTCTGGAAAAGGATGACATTCTTTGCATTTTATTGCTTCTTTGCGAATACTTTCTGTTTACTGTCTCCCTACAGTAATGCACAGGATGACTGTTAAGTCAGTTGTACAAATAAATTGATAGGAAACTCTAAAGCTTGTTAGCCAACTGTCTCAATTTCTTTTTGTGGCAGTGCCTATAAAAATATGAGTATAGCATCACTGAAAAGACCTGGAAGGAAAGAAATTTTGCACAGGTAATACTATCTACAAAAGCCATTCTGGTAATGCACTTTTACCCAGGAATTAACATACCTGTACAGGTGGATGTGGTGTCCTGGGAGCAGAAGCTAGAAAAGAGATCATGTAGTTTATTCATTTTACATTATTCATCAGCTTCAGTGCTGTTTTCAGGCTGGAATTTCTTAGAGGAAGTAGCTGCACTTCCATCGCTTAAACACCTTACCTTTTGAAAAAACATGGGACGAAACAAGCCTAACTGCCTTTAGCAGACTGAACTTGATATATGAATTGCTGCAGTTAATAATTTAGGATGGCTTTATTCTGCCCTATATCTGATTGGTATTCAGCCTTTGTAAAGCTGAGACCTCGTTTTACATTCATTTGTTTCAACTTTTCATGTTGGACTTGAAAAGCAAATCTATCAAACTACTAAATAATAGATGTTGATAAATATATTATCTGCAATGAGAAGGAAAGCTCAGTCAGATGGATATAGTGTTCCAAGAAAAAGAGAACAATGTTCTACCTTATTTTGAACTGTATACTGCAACTTTTGAGATTTTTCTCTTTGGAAATGGGTATTTTATTATCTTTTAAATACATGAAGTGGTCTAGATAAGAATCCTCTTTTTCACTTGAGTGGTTGCAGTAGAAGTACATCCAAAAAATTCTATTTAAAGTGCAGTATAATTTCACAAAAACTGAAGGCTTTTGAAGAATCAGAGCGTAGCAACTCAATCATGGCTTACATACACTTCACAGTCACTATGCTGTAGTTAAAATCACCGAGTAGTGATGCAGTGACATGAAAATTGAATTTATTGTTGAGGCACACACACTCTTCTTCACCACTCCCCCTCCCCCGCCCCAGGACATTTACATATTAGATTCAGAGTTGCTGTCACAGGAACAAGATAGGGTATCTCCTTCCAGCACTTTCTTCTGTTTCTGAGATCTGGACACAATAATAATAGTGCCTGAACTATTTTCTGAACTGTGAGTTCAACTGAGGAATATACCAAAAGGATATAAACAGTAGTTGAAGGTGAAGAATATTGGCAAGAAGTTAAAATAGGAGTCAGGGACAATAGCAATACGTCAGAAAGAGGTGTACTGGTGTCATCTAAGAACTCTAGCAAAACAGAAACTGGTTAGAAAAGCCCATAAATAAAACGGGAAATGAATAGGCCAAAGCTTACATATTATAAATTAGGCCTAATTGTTGAATGAAATAATGTGAAGATGATTAGTTTCTTTCTCTTTTATTTTTTTTTTTAAAAAGTGAGCTCAAGAGTAATGTGGAAAATGACTTTATGTTTCATTTGAAATGCTATTCTTTTTGCTTTCCTGCCTACATTCTCTGTTTCTGTAAGGTTTTTGACTGATAGAGACCAATAGCTCAGTACAACATCAGTATGATGAGATGAATTTTTCTATCCAGCTCTCTCTGGTCTGACATTATACCTCAGCTATAAGCATTGCCAAAAGATCTATAAAAATGTCTAATCCTTTCCAGAAGCTTTCTTAGACTAACAGAGGCCTATGCATTATCATGGGCCAGGGCACAGACTTTCTCATCTCTCAGCTGTGTGCACCATAAACTCTTACATTGCTTGCTTTGGTGATAGCTGCAGCTGTTGGGAATCTTTTTTGCCGATATATAGGGTTTTAAAGGATTCTATAATTTTGTCAAAATGAAACTGTAGTTGATATGAATAGCTTTGATATGTAACAAGGAACTGAAAGTAGAAGGACTTCATCATCTTGCCAAATACATGTACTCTGATGAGGCTGCTTTTGTGGTTATGATACACATGCAGCTAAGGAGGGTTAGTGTGTAGGTAGGATGGTGCCAACACTAGAAAGGTGTTAGTTCCCTTAAGATGAGAGAAAGAAAAACTATCTATATCAAGACCCTATCTCTCACATTAAAAAGCAGTGCACCTGGCTTATGACTTCTTTGATCTGGGAAAGCAAGACGTGACTATTTTAATCACTGACGTAAGGTATGAAAATGCTTCTAGCTTGTTGCTTTTTGCTGTAGTTGGGTACAAGGTATGCTCACTAGCAAAGACTTCTAAAGTCCTTGTGTTTGTCTTCTGTAGTCACTTTGGTTCCTTAAAACAAAAGTTCTTGTTGCAATGGAAAGGAGGGACTCTGACCACTCAGTGACACACCATTTTCAGATTTGGGAAGACAGTAGGATCTAGAGCAAAAGCTGTTCCTAAAAATGACAGCTCAAAATATCTTTCTGACAGAATGTTTTCCTGTCTTCTAGAGTGGAAACTGTCAGAAAAGGCTGCAAATTTTTCCAACTTTTATTTTCTGATGTCTTAAAATTTGTGTCAAAATCAGGAATATCCTTGCCACTTTCTAAGATATCACTTAAAATTTCAACAGGTCTAACTTTCTTTATGACATGGTCTTGGCCGAGAAAGTGATTCAAACTGAATGTAATGGGTCTGATAAAAGTTCTTTGTATCTGTCCTGAAAACCTACTTCATCTTAATTTAATAATTTTTGATTGAATTTCCTTTCATCTATATTTTTTCATTTTTTTTGGCATGGATTTTCTAATCTTGCTATCAAAGCTATGAAAGATAGTTAACTTTGCGAGTGACAAGTTTGTGCTAATATGCTGGATCTTCCAGGTATGATAGTTCCATTGAAGTTAACGCAATGTGTCCTTTATAAAAATAAAAATATACTTATATGGAAGAAGAAATTCTCTGAATATTACTGTGCAGCTGAAATTCTGGTTTTCACATTTGGTACTAAAATACGCATTAGAAAACTCTTTTTTTTTTTTTTTTAATCTCAAAGTTAGGTACTGCAGTGAGGGAACAAATGCATTGGTTTATTTACAGCAGTGAGTACTAAACTGATACACCCCCAAGCAACTACTGAAGACCTCTAGGAGGCTGCCCAAGACAACCATGTCTTTGATCATGTGAAGGGTGACCACATAGTACTGTCATACTAGTCAGGTGTGTAAGTAGAGCTACCAAAGTAAAGTATTAAAGACATCCTGTCCTGTTGGCATTCAGAACCCGGCAATAGTAGCAGAAACATTTATTATTCTGAATATATGTGCAACCACAGTGAAGTTTTTCGATTACACAGAGGTTTCTGACTCGTATATCATCTGTTATATATGAATAAGAAAAAGCCATAGGAATAACTTAGCTACTTTGCTACTAAGTGTAAGGGTTCATACCTACATTAACCAGCTATGAATTCCAGCTGCTGCTCTGCCATCTTTTTCTGCTGTCACAACCAGTGAAAGCACTACATGAATGCCTGAGTGCATAATTCCTCTGAAGACCTTTGAGAGATCCAGACAGACAAGACCATGGCAGTCTCCCAAAGCTTCTCATGTGATGGTGGCCTCTTCTTTATAAGCAACAGAGAAAGGAGATAAAATGCTGATTCTTTTCTGTCCTGGGAGAAAGAGAATTCTTGTCCCAAAGTGACCCTAAGTGACAGTGGGGCATTACAGAGCTGAGAAACGTTGGGGGTGTATATGATTTCCATTTAGGGAAGCACAGAGAAAATGCTCCAGAATGACATCCAAATGGGGTCTCCTGGTGTAGTTCTGTGCATTAAATAGATTATACCTCTGAAAGAAAAAAATGAGTTATTTACAGAAAAATGTTAAGAATTGCTTTCTTAATGATGCTGAATCATATACTGGGATTCCTATAAATGCATACAAATCTCACCCTCCTTCCACCTCACTGTGCCTTCCAGGGTTCTCTTTGATGAAAGAAATCTTTTGAAAAATCATATAAAACAGGGAAGAAAATAAAAGAGTCTGTGGACTGAGAGCAGTCCTATTGATGTGATTTTACAATGTAAAACAAAAGTTTGGAATCACAAGGGAACTATTTGATAAACTTAAACATATAGCTGAAGAACTATTGATCATAAGATAGATGAATAAGAAAAATAAGGGCAGATGTCTAAATGTGAGAAGCTCTTAATTCAAATATGTAGAAACGACCATCACTGAAGAGTATCAGTGAGAGCAGAAAGATTCTAACTGGTAGACCCAAGTGACTTTTGGCTGTCTGAAACCCATAGAAAATTCTGGACTGAAGTGTCTTGGCTTTTTGCTAACATTTAGAAAAATTCTGAGATTTAATGGAGATTCAATATACTTCTTTTGAATATTCATTAAAACCTCAAAGTCCCATTGAAACACCACATATTAAGTGTATGATGTAAATGAGGCTGTAAGCTCTAAAGAAAATCACTATAGATATTCCTTTTTTAAAAGATCCAGATGATAAAGCCTCCAAAACAAGGCATATTAGTGTCTTGAAAGAAAAAAAGGATCTCAGAAAGACAAATCATGCACTTCTCCTCCAGTTTCAGTGTAAAGAAATAAATAAAACAGAACAAAACCATGTTTTATTCTAAATAAATTATGGATGAGAAAGATAAGATATGTCAAAACCAATACTATACTCTGTAACACTTGCAGAGGTACTGCAAGGAAACCTTTCAGGAAAGCATTTTCAAAATCTCAGTAATGCACTTTGCAAGAACTGATGGGCTATGATAACATTCATGAAGATTAAGATACGGAGACACCTGTGTTTTCAAGTGATTATACCTAGGCAACTTAGCCTGTAAATTTCTACTTGCAAACGATTATGGTAATAATTGATGGTTGGTCCTAAAATATCAGGACAAACCAAAAAAAACCTGAAGGTTGAGATAGAAAGGTAACAGTAAATAGTAAGGCAGAACTTAGACAAATAAAGAAAAGCAAAGACCACTGCAAGAATAATGGATAAAAAGGACCTTTTAGCGCAAATGAATGGTGTGGTTTAAACACAGCCAGCAAGTAAATACCACACAGCTGCTTGCTCACTCCCTTTCTCCTCCCGTCCCCTTCCTGCCTCATGTGGGATGGGGAAGAGAATCAGAAGGTAAAACTTGTGGTTGAGATAAGAATAGTTCAATAACATAAATGAAGTAAAATCTAATAATTATAATGAAGAGGAGGAAGAATAAATGTTGAGATGCCAAAATGATGCACAATACAATTGCTCACCACCCGCTGATAGTTTATCCAATGCTTAGCCTATCCCTAAACAGCAACTGATTCCTTCTGGCTAACTTCCCTCAGTTTATATACTAAGCATAATATTCTCTGGTACAGAATACCCCTTTGGTCAGCTGTCTTGGCTGTACTCCCTCCTGGCTTGTTGTGCCCCTCCTCACTGATGGAACGTGTGAAATGAGAAAGTTCTTGTTTTAGAGTAAGGACTACTTAGCAACAGGTAAATCATCAGTGTGTTATCAACATTATTCTCACACTAAATCCAAAACACAACACTCTTCCAGCAGTTAGGAAGAAAAGTAACTCTATTCCCGCCAAAAAAGACATGAATATAAACGATTAATCATTCAGCTGAATCACTATCACATAGAATGGTAGAAGGATTTGGTTTGGAAGGGATGTTCAAGATCACCTACTTCCAACCCCACTGCCATGGGCAGGGACACCTTTCACTAGGCCTTTCAGCCTGGCCTTGAACGCTTCCAGGAGTGGGACTTTCACAGCTTTTCTGTGAAACTTTGGTCCAGTGCTTCAACATCCTCACAGTAAAGAATTTCCTCTTAATATCTAACCTAAATCTCTCCTCTTTCAGTTTAAAGCCCTTGTGTACCCTTGTCATATCTCTACCTGCCCTTGTATAATGTCCTTCTCCAGCTTTCATGTAGGCCTTCTTCAGATATTGAAAGTTTTCCTGGAGCCTTCTTTTCTTCAGGCTGAACAGCTCTCTTTGTCTCCTATGAAGACAAAGAGAGCTCCAGACCTCTGATCATCTCCATGGCCCTCCTCTGGACTCACTTCAGCAGGTCCATATCCCTCCTGTGTTGGGAACCCCAGATGCGAACACAGTACTCCAGGTGGGATCTTATAAAAGAATCAACTCATTTGACCTGTTGGTCACGCTCCTTTTGACACAGGCAGGCATACAGTTGGCTTTCTGGGCTGCAAGTGCACAGTGCCAGCTCATGTTCAGTTTCTCATTGACCAACACCCCTGAGTCCTTCTTCTTGGGGCCGCTCTCAATCTATTCTCAGGACATACAAAATATGGAATGAAAAAAAAGAATGTTGAGAAAGTAACTACTTGTTCCACTGATGAATGATGAGAAATTGCAAAGTCAAAAATAAAAAAATCTTACTGTCTCTACAGACTTGTAGTGGATCAGAATCCTTGCAAGTCTTTAGATTTCATAAGTAGCATAAAACAGAAAATAAGAATAATACAATCCTGCAATTGTCATATATAAAATTCTGCAATCTTACGTAAGTAAAAGTGAAGGAATAGTGGAACAACAGAGTTGTGTCAATTATGAAAGAAGAATATAAAGAGAAATGTGAATATGTCCCAGACATTTAAGCGTGAATGTATAAAAAAAACCCAAAAACAAACCCAAACCCTAGACAGCTTGCAAAGTCTGCAGTTTACCAGTATGTTAGTGTGGAGAAATCATCAGAGAGAACACAATGGTACTGATATTAAAAGTCTCTTCTGATGAGAAAAAGCAGGGTTTGGAACATAGGAACTGCCGTAGTAAATTAAATCAGTAGTTTATTTGTTACGTTATCCTGTCTTTCACGGGGAACTGTTATCAGTGCTTGAGAGAGTGGAGAAAAATATTAAAATGCATACAATTCTGGAATCACCATCTCATTGGTGAGGTTTTTTCTCTGTCTCTACTGATTAGAGGCTGTCTTAAGGAATTTAATCTTATGAGACCATTCAAGAAAACACTTTAAATATAAGAGCAAATACTAAGCTTTACTCACATCTGGACTTTTACTTTAAAGTGTGTACAAAAGTGCCTGTCAAAATAAAAATATCTGCAGAGCTGGAAGGGAGAGATTGTATCCCAGACAACAAAGTATTTTAATATACCTTTAAGGCTGGCTGAGAAGCTATGGTAACACTGCCCGTTCTTCAGCCTGTTTTCTATCTTCTATGTTGGACCAGAGATATTCTCACTTCAACTAAAGTTATGTAAAATAAACAAATCTTCCTATTTGATGCCCAGTGAACAACAATTTCAGAAATGCAATTCTAAATTACACCCCAAAGTGAGCCTTAACGATTTGTTATGGTGATTGCCAACCTTAAGAACACATTGACTTTTTGTAGGGCCACCCTGCCATTATGTCTCTAGTTTGTTTGTTCTGGGCCTTAGGGATTTTACACTTACTCCCACAAAAGCTTTAAGCAGGTATATTGAAGCTCCAAGTTGTCAGTCATTTGAAATTCACTTGCTTGCATCTCCTAGTCCTCTTCCATCCTGTATATAAGATGGTTCCATGCTTGCTATGTTCTCAGCCAAACAGAACACTTTTTTTTCAGTCCCATATGCCTAGACATTTCAACACAGAATGATTCAGAGAGCCCAAGAGGATGTTGAAGGAACTGCTAATGACATCAATATACCTGGGTCAGCACAATGGTGACCCATCCTCACCAGCTGGCCTGAGATGAAGGGTTAAGGGGCCTTGTAGGAGAACTTCAGTAAAGCAGAAACGTATTTATTTCAGGACTTGGATATTGCCCTTGTCTGGGCTAAGAAGCCATCCCCTTGGCTGTTCAGAAAAAAATGGTCCTCAAATACTCTGAGAGTGTAACAGGGATCAAAACAGAATTTTCTGGCACAGAACATGATTGTAAAGTGCAAAACCACTAATGTGTGTCCTCCTATGAGTCTTGACTTACTTAAATGTATATCCTGCAATAGATTTCAGATAGTATATTAGACACAAAACATTATCCATGCAGACTGTGTGAACATCAAGGAATTAGAGAATCTTAAGGAGGGAATGCCGCAAGGATTTTGTTTCCACACTACCTCAGTGGCTTTTTGTCACCACATGTCGTGATTATTCTTTGGAAAAACCTTTGTATTTGCTCTGTAGGAAAGCCACAGTGGATTCAGAAGTATTTGCTGAACAGATCTTGTTATGGTTGTTAGAGCTTGAGAATTTCTTAAAAATGTCTTGAAAATCTTGCAAAGAAGAAAGGTCTGAACAGTATGGTTTTTGTTTAAATCATGCAGCAGACCATGGAAAATACGAAAACAACAAATGCAGGAAAAAGATTCTTAATGCTGCCTATTCCAGTATCTGTCTGCTAATTGCAGATGCCAAATGAAGACTATAAAACCCAGAGAAGTACAGAGCTATGCCTTTAGTACTCTCCTAAATACACAATTATCAGCATAGAAATCTTCTCAACCAAAAGGTATATTTAAATCACAATGTTTTAATAACCATTACTGTAATTGAGAATAGATTTTACCTACTCTATTTCTTGGCTTCTACTCCTTTGTATGTTGAGTGAAAACCTGCTTCCTTTGTTACTATAAATTTTATTAGGTACCCTTGCTTTTATTAGGAAGAACAGTGATTACTTCTTTGTTTGCCTTCTGTATATTTTTATGATTTTATTCTTTGACATACTCTCTTTTCCACCATTTATTTCCAAACTAGAGAATTTGAGTCTATACAGCTTCTTCTCAAGAAGAATCTGTTTAATACCTCCGATTTACTGTTTTAGTTTTCTTTGTATCTTTTCTAATTTTACTCATTTTTTTTGGAAAGACTACAATTTTAAAAAATGAAGATCTGTTTAGTGGTATGAAAGAGTTTTCATCATGTTTTTAAGCTTGGCATTTTCAGCAAGATCTTGACAATGAGCTTCTAGATTCTCTTTCCAAATCAAAACAGTTATCTTGGACCTTATTGCAATGAAACGACAATTAAGCTTTTTTTCCCTTATGTATACAGTGAAGCCCCATCAAGAAAGAAGACATTCCTCTATTAGAGGCCTTTTTTGGAAGTCCTTTTAGTGTTCCTTACAGTCCTTGGCTGTGGCTTGACATTCAGTCCCTGCAGTGCTTTAACAGCTCTTGGAGGTTGTGATAGACACAGAGTTGCTGTGACAGACTGCAGATGAGAGAAGCTCCTGAGGGAGAGCTACTATTTTACTGAAGATTATTGTAATCCTCAACAGTTTCTAAACAGAATACAGGAAGTGCAAAAATGTCTCCCTTTTTCTTCATAGGTGTTTGCAATAAATTTAACTCTGACAGAACTAAAGACTTACAACTTTCAGGCAAATAAAAATTAGAATAAGAGAGTGTCCTCCACTGCAAATATTTCTGGGTCCAATTGATTAGATTCCTCAAAGTAAAAAAAAAAAAAAAAAAAAAAATAAAATCAGTGTATTGATAATATTCCTTTTTACTTGTCTGAGTTGCCTTATTCTTTGTTTTAGATTTTCTGTAATTTTTTGGGACAAAGAATTATCAGACTAAGAGAAAGCTCACATACTTCTTATACAGGTGCATTTTAAACATTACTAATGTAAATATTAAGATGCATGATTCATGGAATCTGTGCATTATGGAAATGACATAATTGTAAAACAAAAAATCCAATAAAGGCAATCTACCCAGCAGAGGAATCATAAATAACTCCTCCTATTTTTACTCACTTTTTATTTTCCATCACTGAATACAGTACAGGGCAGCATGTAAAAGTGAAGACTTGCCATACAGGTGTTTTTGTTTATATTAAGTTTTATACAGAAAGTCTCCAAGTCCCTTAGTTTAAATTTCTGACTGTTCACATTCTTCACGTTTTTATATTGCTCATGGATTGGAACAAGAGTATATGTCACAGTTCAGAGCTCTCTCATATCCCAGCAAATCATGAAAGCTGTGCATTGACCTTGGTTATTCTGGAGGAGAAACCTGTGAAACAAGATACTTATTCACTCTTTCATGGAGAAAATATGTATGTGTTAGGCTATTTTATGTCACAGCCAGCCTTCCTTTTCCTTTTGCAGTTCAACATTTTTAGTCTAACCTCTTCATTACACACAGTCAATTTAGTCTATATGTTAATTTTTAAAAGAACTGACAAAAACATGCTTGAAAAGCAGTTTATTGTATAACTGGGGGGAAATTGGCATCCTAGTTTTTTAATCTATTTTATAGCCGATTAATAAAAATGTACTTTTAAAATTCCAATGTTGTATAACAAGATCCCCTGAAAATCTAGGAAAAAGTTAAATTAAGTGCTAATTTCTCTCCTGTCACCCGTCCAATTTTCTCTCCCACCATCCTTGTTCTCCCACTGTCCCCCCCTTCTGCAAGATTGTTCACTGGTACATTATTTGCATAAACCCATCTGCTGGACAAAGCAACCATAGAAGAAGCTGTCTGCTGTGAGAAATATATAGGCAGAAGTGATTTCATCTCAGAAGAGCCAGCCATGGTGCCATGGAGGGAAAAATGATCATTCTGAAAAAAAAACAAAAAAACAAAAACCAAAAGAAAAAACACTCTTTGCTTTCATGTTATTTTTTAAAAAGGTAAATATTTTAGAAACGCATTCTAAGGATGTATTAGCTTTCTTCTGTTATTTTTTTTTCCTGAAGGAAGTCGAAAAAGAAAAAGAAAGAAATGAGTTTAAAAAAAAAAAGGAATAACATAATTATTGACAATTTCCCAGAAAAATGTGATTTTTTTCAGGAAATAATATTTTGGGTTTCCAGTGGAGAATGTGCTCTATGCTTGAAAAAGAGTCACCATTTTATGTGCGCATGCCCATCAGTGTGGTTTGGGAGACTCTGACTGAGCTATGTCAAGCTAAATCAATTTGTACTAGATTAAATAGTTCAAACATTTTGTCATGGTTTAAACCCAGTTAGGTAACTCGTTCACTCACTCCCCCCCTTCTTTCCCTCCCCCTACTCCCAGAGGGACAGAGAGGAGAATCGAAAAGAATGCAACTCCCACGGGTTGAGATAAGAACAGTTCAGTAACTAAGGTATAACACAAATCTCTACTGCTACCACCAATAATAATAATGATAAAGGAAATAACAAGGGAAGAGAATACAACACCCCACCACCAGCTGACCGATAACTCGCCCCCCCCAGCCCAACCAAGCTCTGACCTATACCTCCTCCAACCCTGCAGTCTCCCAGCCCTTCCGGCTAACTCCCAGTTACCCCCCGGGCATGATGTGCTGTGGTATGGAATACCTCTTTGGTCAGTTTGGGTCAGGTGTCCTGTCTCTGCTTCCTCCTGGCTTCCCCTCCTCCCTGGCAGAGCATGAGGCTCACAAAGTCCTTGGCCAAACCAAAACATCTCTATCAGCTCTGTTCCCGAGCTGAAAGTCAAAACACTGCACTGCACCAGCTACCAAGAAGGAGAAAAATGACTGCTACTGCTGAACCCGGGACACATTTGAATTAAGTTGCTGGATTTTGCTTGAAGTGAATAAAGCAGGATCAAGAGAAACAGCCCCTCCAGCAGATCAAATCTAGATTCTGATCATTAATGGAAAACTAATGGCTGTGACCTCTATTGCAAGCATGGCTGGACCCTCTCCATGGTCCAGCCATGCTTTGCAGAAGAGGCATAACGTTACCTCCATTTATAAATACTGTATTTTAGATTTTATTTTTTTTTGTGTGCGAACTTTTTCGAAATAAAATACACGCATTCAGGAAAAAGAATCACTAAATGGTGCTTATTACATTAGACTAGCTGAATTTAGGTTGTTCTAAATGGGTGGCTATTCAATTTATATACCCCAGTACACACTGATCTATTTCAAGCCTGCTCAGAATAAAATTAAAGATTTAAGAAACATCTACGATTGTTTCAATGCATTTCTTGTTCTCATTTCTTTTGTGAAGGTTCTTTTTTTTTGTGTTGTCTCTTAGAAGCCTCAGGAAATATTTATCATGGAATGTGAAGAAAAAAACCCAAACAAGCTAACTGTGGGCTTGGTTTTCAACTAGTGCAAATCATGCTATCTTCACTAGAATGGAAAGAAACATTAACATGAATTCTTTACATGAGTTGGATACCTTTGGGTATGGTGTGGTTTAAACCCAGTCAGGTATTCGTTCACTCACTTCCCCCCCTTTTCTTGCCCTCCCCCTGCTCCCGGAGGGACGGAGAGGAGAATCGAAAAGAATGCAACTCCCACGGGTTGAGATAAGAACAGTTTAGTAACTAAGGTATAACACAAATCACTACTGCTACCACCAATGATAATAATGATAAAGGAAATAACAAGGGAAGAGAATACAACACCTCAGCACCAGCCGACCGATAACTTGCCCCCCAAGCCCGACCAAGCTCCGACCGATACCTCCTCCAACCCTGCAGTCTCCCAGCCCTTCCGGCTAATTCCCCGTTACATCCTGGGCATGACGTGCTGTGGTATGGAATACCTCTTTGGTCAGTTTGGGTCAGGTGTCCTGTCTCTGCTTCCTCCTGGCTTCCCCTCCCCCCTGGCAGAGCATGAGGCTCACAAAGTCCTTGGCCAAACCAAAACATCGCTATCAGCTCTGTTCCCGAGCTGAAAGTCAAAACACTGCACTGCATCAGCTACCAAGGAGGAGAAACATGACTGCTACTGCTGAACCCAGGACAGGGTAATAGAGAACCTGATTTCACCCTTCTCCGTTTAACCCAGTTGTTTAAAAAAATCCAATCATTTGTGTATTTTTGTCTGTATAAGCAGATCTAGGAAGCTTTTTTTTTTTACCCCTTTTCTGAGCCATACTTTTGAATCTGTTCACACAATATATTTTCAAAAATTTATGGAAAATTTAGATGAATAGATATAGCCTGTGAAAAAGATGCCTGTGAAACAGCACCTGCTTTTAGTCAGCATATAATAAAGAGCAATTTCATTTAAAAAAAAACAACACCAAACTTATTGCATATTTTCATTAAGTGGCTGCCATCTCTGGAACAAGGACATTTATCTTTCCTCAAGATCTGTTCTGCTAATAGTTTTAGGGTCCAGTGGTAAGACATTTCAGCTGACTTAAAGTGGCACATGATTTTAACTGTTTTCACAGTAAGGTGAAGGTAGAATTAGGGAAGGCACTCAGTCACGGTCATAGCAGATGAGAGATGGAGAGGACTTTCTTCCTCTAGCAGCTTTACAGGCTGCCTTGCTAAGAAGACAGCCCAGGAAGTTTATCTTTTGTTGTTAAGCTCCTAAGAAAGCTGAAGCAGGAAAGGTGAGTGTGAATGAAAGATAAGATTACTTGTCTCTAATTTCCCCGGTTTATAATACACTGCATTTAAAAATGTGATGAGTATAGTTATAGTTATGGGTACAAACTGGAACACAAGAGGTTCCACTTAAACTTGAGAAGAAACTTCTTCTCAGTGAGGGTGACAGAACACTGGAACAGGCTGCCCAGGGAGGTTGTGGAGTCTCCTTCCCTGGAGACATTCAAAACCCGCCTGGACACATTCCTGTGTAACATTATCTAGGTGTTCCTGCTCCGGCAGGGGGATTGGACTAGATGATCTTTCGAGGTCCCTTCCAATCTCTAGCATACTGTGATACTGTGATACTGTGATAGTTGCCTCTTTATACTGTGCAGGCTGGCATTGCTTTCTGCCAGTCCAAACAATGATTACCACAAACACTGTAAAAAAAAACCCAAACAAAACTCTCAGTATCAGTGAACCAGGCACTTACTTGGGGGCAGGGAGACAGCTCATCTTCCTCTTAAGAAATGTCCTTCTGTATTTATTTTCCACTCTGTGTACTGCCTTCTTTCCTCCTTTACTGAGCAATTGCAGGGAATCCTTCTCTCTTTTTTCCAGGGAAACCCACAATGTTCACTCAGCTCTGAATTCAAAACTCATTGCTCTGAAGATTCTGCCTTCTCTGTTCAGAGACTGGGATTTAAGAGTATCCAAAGTGTGTCCATGAGAAGAGAAAACAAAATGGACGTCAGGGAATGGAGAAAATGTCCAACATCTCTGATAGCCTCTTTCTCCCTCATGGTTGCTACTTCTTTTTGTCCTGAGGGCTTTTCAACCCCTGCTGTGAGCCCTTATCTTCTGCCCTACACACCTATTATATGATCATAGAATCAGTTTTGGAATCAGTGGTTTGGATTGGAATAGACCTCCAAAGTTCATTTAGTCCAACTCCCCTATAATGAACATGGACATCTTCAACTAGATCAAGTTGCCCAGAACCACATCCAGCCTGGCTTTGTATGCCTCCAGGAGTGGCACATCCACCACTCCTCTGGGCAACCTGTTCTCATATTTTACCACCCTCATTGTAAAATTTTCTTCCTCACATCTAGCCTGAATCTCCCTTCTTTTAGTTTAAAACCATTACCACTCCTCCTATTGCAACAGGCCGTGCCAAATAGTCTTTCCTCATAGGCCACTTTTAAGTACTGAAAGGACACAACAAGGTATCCCTCGAGCCTTCTCTTCTCCAGGCTGAACAAGCCCAGCTCTCTCAGCCTTTCCTTTTAGGAGAGGTGTTCCATCCCTCTGATCATTTTTACGGCCATCCTCTGGACTGTCTCTAACAGGTTCGTATCTTTCCTGTACTGCAGACTCGAGGTGGATTCAGTACTGCATGTAGTGTCTCACCAGAGTGGACTAGAGGGGCAGAATCTCCTCCCTTGAGTCACAGGCCGTGCTCCTTTAGATGAAACCAAAGACATCGTTGGCTTCAAGTATACATTGCCAGATCACGTCTAGATTTTCCATCCACCAGTGCCCCCAAGTCTTTCTTCCAATGTTTGCTCTCAATTCCTTCATCCCCCAGCCTGTATTGATATCAGGGGTTGCCCTGACCCAGATGCAGGACCTATCACTTGGCCTTGTTCACATGAACCCACATTGTTCACATGAACCCACTTGAAGGAACTTCTGATAACCCACCAAGTTCTTTTTCGACTAATGCTTTCTTAAATCACCATCTGGAAAACCCTCATGGCAGAGACCTTGTTTGGTGATGAGCAGATTGACCCCTCAACAAGTTATTATATATAGTACTTCCAACGCATTAGGGTAAACAAGAAAAGATAGTTAATTTGTTAGCACAATATCTAAGAATGACACCATACACCACTGTATTTGACTGCAATACATGCTATATGAAAGTGGTAATAGTATATGGACCTCAATAAAATGTAATTAGGTCCTGGATGTGGTGATATATTCCCCCAGATTTTACAATGTATAAATCAATAGCAGTTCTCAGTTTACCGATACTAACAAAGGAATGTGTGTAATATATGGCCATAGTAAGTTTGGGTAGATTTTAAAAGAAGCTGAAACTAAATTCAGCATAGAGAGCTAAATATTTCAGTAGAAGTCTGGATGGATCAACAACATGTACTTTGTAAACCTGATTTCAGCTACTAGCTTCAGTTCATGGAGTATTTCCATGTTTTCATCACTGCCAAAGCTTAACTGCTTTGAAAGTTTCAAAGCTTAACTGCTTTGAAAGCAATTTTTGCTGCTGTTATCAGCCCTTTCACACAATCACATTTATGGCCCTGTTCAGCAGGTATTAGTGCAATACGTGAAATATAGTTATTTTATTTTTTTATTGTTGAAGGTGGGAAAACGAATTGCACTCTGAAATTGGTGGTAAACAATTATGATACTTCTAATTAAAAGAAAAAAAAACAAGTCACGGGGTAATAGGACATTATTTTCTGCCATTTTAATGGAATTTTAAATGAAAATGTAAATGAAAATTTAACAATTTAAACTCAAGCATGATATCACTTAATAATAATAATCTGTCTTTATATTAAGAAATATGTTGGAAAAGAACACAGTGCAGTTTTCATGTATTTTTATAATATTGAAACACAATACTAGACTAGAGGCATAACAATGATTTTAAAGCAGTTACAAAAGAAAACTGGAAAATGTGTAGGTTCATTATTTGAACCAGACATATTCACACACTCATTCAAGTTTCAGTAAGTTTACTGGTGAGCTGTACTACCTTTGACATCTCCTTTGAATACAGGATTGCATCTGCTGTCTGGGCTTGTGTTTATTTAATGCTTATTTCAAGAGCCTGGCCAACTGTGCTGCTAAATCAGGCCCAAGGCTTTCAGCAGCATGCAGGAAAGCACACTCACTAGCAACAGAACACCTTTCCAACAACATCCACAGAGACGGCAAGGAAGTGTTCTGTTGAAGGGTGGCTTTTACAACCCATTATTTGCACATGAAAGGCAAATAAGCATACAGGACTTACAAAAAGTGGTCTGAGTTGGATGACCTTACCCTTAATTCAGCATAATTCTTATGCTTTGATAATCATTGAGAGCTTTACCCTGGTAATCAGGGTTGTCATATTGACATGCAATACCACTTTCTGCTTTGTTTGACTAACACCCTTGCCCTTATAACAGACTTTTGTTAATCCAGATTTTCATAACCTGTAGTGTGTAGTATGTACACAAAAGCAGGGGAAAAATGAAATACGGGACTGCATATAGAAAAGCTTGAGAACCAGCACATCTTAGATTACACAGGTCATTTATAAACTCTCTGAAGATTATAAATAATATTTCTTCTCTGGATCATATGTGTTTCTTAAACAAAAGTGGATCAAGGTGGATAAAGAATTGGCTGCGCACTGAGAGTTGTGGTCAACAGCTCAGTGTCCAACAGGAGAATGGTAACAAAGGGAGTCCCTCACAGGTCAGTGTTGGGACTGATCTTGTTCAACATCTTTGTTGGTGAAATGGACAGTGGGATTGAGTGCGCCCTCAGAAAGTTTGCTGATGACACCAAGCTGTCTGATTTGGTTGATACGCTGGAGGCAAGGGATGCCATCCATAGGGACCTTGACACCCTTGTGAGGTGGGCTGATGCCAACCTCATGAAGTTCAACCAAGCCAAGTGCAAGGTCCTGAACCTGAATCGAGGCAATCCCAGGCACAGCTTTAGCTTGGGCAGAGAAGAGATTCAGAGCAGCCCTGTGGAGAAGGACTTGGGGGTGTTGGTTGATGAGAAACTTAACATGAGCCAGCTTCAGTGTGAGCTTGCAGCCCAGAAAGCCAGCTGTATCCTGGGCTGCATCAAAAGGAGTGTGACCAACAGGTCAAAGGAGGTGATCCTGCCCCTTTACTCTGCTCTTGTGAAACCTCACTTGGAGCATTATGTACAGTTCTAGTGTCCTCAACATAAAAAGGACATGGAACTGTTGGAACAAGTCCAAAGAAGGGCCACAAGGATGATCAGGGGACTGGAGCACCTCCCGTATGAAGACAGGCTGAGAAAGTTGGGGCTGTTCAGCCTGGAGAAGAGAAGGCTGCGTGGAGACCTCATAGCAGACTTCCAGCAACTGGAGGGGGGTTATAAGGATGCTGGAGAGGGACTCTTCATCAGGGACCGTAGTGATAAAACAAAGGGGAGTGGGTTCAGTCTTATACAGGCGAGATTTAGGTGATATATAAAGAAGAAGTTCTTTACTGTGAGGGTGGTGAGGCACTGGAACAGGTTGCCCAAGGAAGTTGTGAGTGCTCTATCCCTGGCAGTGTTCAAGGCCAGGTTGGACTGAGCCTTGAACAACTTAGTTGAGTGTGAGGTGTCTTTGCCCATGGCAGGGGAATTGGAACTGGATTATCCTAAGGTCCTTTCCAACCCAAACCATTCTGTGATTCTATCAATCTTGACTTTTAGAATAGAACACAAAGCCTGCCTTTTCTTAAAAATTGGCAAGTCATTAGTGTAAATTATGTACGTATGTCTTTGGGGCAAATGCATGAAATTTTGCAATGTCAATTAGTCTGTTGATTTCACAGAATCACAATACGGTTGGGGTTGGAAGTGACCTCTGGAGATCATCTAGACCAGCCCCCCTGCTAAAGCAGATTCACCCTGGGCTGGCTGCACAGAATCACAACCAGGTGGGTTTTGAATGTCTCCAAAGAAGAAAACTCCACAAGCTCTGCAGAAAGCTTGTTCCAGTGCTTTGGAACCCTCAAAGTAAAGAAGTTTCTTCTCATGTTCAGACAGAGCTTCCGATGTTTCAGTTTGTGTCTGTTGCCCCATATCCTGTTGATGGGCAGTGCTGGGTTTCAGATAAAACTGCCCATATATGTAGAGGACATTCTTCTTTAGTAATGCTGTGTGAAGACAAACATGCCAAGAAACACTCCCCCCACCCCCTCCCCTCAAGTATTAATTTACATTAACATGAAAAAAAAAGCAGCATACAAAGATATTTAAATAAACAGGCACATTTATGTACTTTTTGGTCCCTTTCAATTTAAAAATACTGGAAAAAAAAAGAATTCCTTTCCTTTTTGAAACTGAATGAGAAAAATATTCAAATCCAGTGCAATTTTTGTCAGTTTCAAAATACTGTAAACTTACTCACTTAACCATGAATGTTTGTCAAATGAGAAAGAGCGGTTTGGCACAGAGAAGAGCTCTCCATAACAAATTTGAAAGTTGAGAAACCTGGATAGCTTAGATAAGATTCAAGCAGGTGTCAAAACATCGAGTTTCTCTTTTGACCTGAACTCTGCTACCTCATTTTCAGAAGTGCTTGTGACATCTACAAGACCGTAGTGAAAGACTGAATGACAAGGAAGAAGAGGTACAGCTGAAATGCTGTTTTTAAGCAAGGGAGAACTGTAAAATACAGTTCCTGAGGGCAGCAACAACAAAAACCTCACAGGTTTTGTTCTCTACCTTGTTTGTTCTCTACCTTCCTTTCAGGGAGTTGTCACAAGATAAACTGCTCCCACTGATATCAGCTGGAAAGTCACTTAATCGCTTTATCTTTTGGTAAACTTTGCATTTTGCTTGAGCCAGAATGAGCATTAGATCAAGCAGAATTACCTGTTCATTAAGAACAGAGAGTGTAGGCACATTGCTAAGACCACCATTGTTTTTCAAGTTGTCGCAATTTACTAAAATCAGTAAGTATCAGTACTAAAATCAGTAAGTACCAGGCAGAAGCACCCACCACTTGAGCTCAGAGATAGAACTATTGAATTCCACTGTGTAGTAAGTGTACTACATTATTTTTTCCATTTTGGTTGGAATGAATTTCTCTCAAGAAGACTGTGTATCTTGTGTCAAATTTCTTAAAAAACCATACACATCTATTGCAGAAGAACTTATGTAAACATCCTGCTTTGACAATTTTAAAAATTATATTACTCCAGTTTGATTGCGGAAGGAGATTTAAACATGAGAGTCTTTAAAAATCCACAATCAAAATGAAATACTCAGTAATTGAAACAAGGTATCTTGAGCTATTCTAGCATTTTTTCCTCACTTCATGAAAATGTGAGATTTTTCTTTTTGTGCTAAATATGTGAGAAGTATTAAACAGGAGATAGGCAAATAACAGAAATCTTGAAAATTATAACAAGATGGAAAGTCAAATTTCTATTCAGCTGTACAGAAAGAATTAAATTAATCAAAACATAATGGCAGATTACATGTGATGATAAAAACGTGATACACTGTTTCAGTATCCCAAGCAAATTTTTGCCATCCAGACGTTCAGCCTGGTGCATAAAATAATGCAAACAGCCAGACTCTGTGGTGTGCTTTTCTGCTCACTGGATCTATGAACTATAGGTCATGGAACATGCCTTGAAAAGAAAGAGGTCTTTTTTTATGTCATGGAAGGAGCTGAATAAGGTAAAACAGCATTCGTAGAGCCACAGAATTACAGTATCACAAAAGTATTGAGGTTGGAAGGGAACTTCAGAAGTGTCGTGGTTTAAACCCAGTCAGGTAATTCGTTCACTCACTTCCCCCCCCCCCTTTCTTTCCCTCCCCCTGCTCCTGGAGGGACAGAGAGGAGAATCGAAAAGAATGCAACTCCCACGGGTTGAGATAAGAACAGTTTAGTAACTAAGGTATAACAGAGATCACTACTGCTACCACCAATGATAATAATGATAAAGGAAATAACAAGGGAAGAGAATACAACACCCCACCACCAGCTGACCGATAACTCGCCCCCCAAGCCCGACCAAGCTCCGACCGATACCTCCTCCAACCCTGCAGACTCCCAGCCCTTCCGGCTAACTCCCAGTCACCTCCTGGGCATGACGTGCTGTGGTATGGAATACCTCTTTGGTCAGTTTGGGTCAGGTGTCCTGTCTCTGCTTCCTTCCGGCTTCCCCTCCTCCCTGGCAGAGCATGAGGCTCACAAAGTCCTTGGCCAAACCAAAACAACCTTGTTATCAGTTCTGTTCCCAGGCCGAAAGTCAAAACACTGCACTGCATCAGCTACCAAGAAGGAGAAACATGACTGCTACTGCTGAACCCAGGACATTATCCACCCCTTATTCCATACCATTCACGTCATGCTCAGATCCCACATTTTCAATATACCATCACTCTTATCTCGGTGCACTCTTATCTTAGTGCATGGACCAGTCCCTATAAAGCTGCTGTGTCCATCTGGTCCATGATGTTAGGCTCCATCTCTTGTAACAGCCTTCCAGAGCAGGAGAGACTGTGTGCAGTGTTCACACTTGTGAATAACCTGGGCAATAGTGTCCATTGCTAAGTCCACCCTTCGATCATGAGTCCATCTCTGTGTTGCATCTCTGCTCTGATGGCCTGAAGTGCCATGGGCCCACCAGGCTCAAAATAATTCACTGTCCCCTTAAGCAGTTTCTGCAGCTTGTTGCTGGGGACTCCACACAGCTGCCTTCCATCTCCGATGCTTCCAAAGCACTGGAGGGGCCCAGTGGACTAGATACTTGCCCATACTGTCCCACGCACCCTGCCACTCATGACTGTCCAGCCTTGGGGAAAACCTCTTGGTCCCCCTGCATCGTCATCTAACCCCAGACAAGACCCAAACCTGACTCTGCTTAACTTTTGAGATCAGACAAAACGGTTGTGGGTAAAACACAGTCTGTGTGTGTGCCAACATGCTGATCCCCATCACAGTCAGCAGGCAGGTCCCAAGGATACCCAAAGGCCATTCAAAACCCTCAGAACTCTCAGTTGATGCTGCTGTACTTGTCACTGTGGCTGGTGTAGCTGCTGTGCTTGCCGGCTCTCCCACCACCGGCTTCTCTTTTCCTGAGTCCAGCTCTTCCTCCTCTGCCTTGCTGGGAAATGCTGCATGGCCTCCTGCATCCTCCTGGGGCTCGGCGGGCGGCTGCCGGGGAATGCTCTCGGCCGTCGCGGGGCTCGGCTCGGCCGCGGGGCTCGGCTCCTCCGCGGGGCTCGGCTCCTCCGCGGGGCTCGGCTCCTCCGCGGGGCTCAGCTCCTCCGCGGAGCTCGGCTCCTCCGCCGCCTTCTCCCGCTGCTCGGCAGCCACGTCCTTCCTCTCCTCGACCTCCCCGACCTCCTCCACCGGCAGCCGTCCCCTCGCGGCCTCCGGCCCCGCTCCCGCCGCCGCTTGGTCCCCGGGGCCGCTCTCCCGGGCCGCTTCAGCAGCCGCCGGCTCCCGGGGCCGCTCCCCCTCGGCTCCCCGCAGCCTCACGAAGATGGAGAGTAGGGTGAGGGCCAGGACGGTGAAGAGCAGCCGGACGGCCAGGTACAAGTCCACGGCCACGTCCGTCCCGCCCTGCTGCTTGAGCCCACCCGTATTACAAGCCATTGCCATAAAGCACAGTGAGACAAGAACCTTAGCCCAGGCCCCACACTTGATAAACACTAACACAGCAAATACCGGCTCTACGTAAGTTACAACATTCTGAAGCTGTGAGATCAACAAGAACAACTCTGAGAGCCAATAAATCATCATTGTGATGAGTGACTATTAATCTGGTCAGATCTGTCGTTATCTCAACCCTTCATGCCCCACGTTGGGCGCCAAAAAGAACTGTCGTGGTTTAAACCCAGTCAGGTAATTCGTTCACTCACTTCCCCCCCCCCCCTTTCTTTCCCTCCCCCTGCTCCTGGAGGGACAGAGAGGAGAATCGAAAAGAATGCAACTCCCACGGGTTGAGATAAGAACAGTTTAGTAACTAAGGTATAACAGAGATCACTACTGCTACCACCAATGATAATAATGATAAAGGAAATAACAAGGGAAGAGAATACAACACCTCAGCACCAGCTGACCGATAACTTGCTCCCCAAGCCCGACCAAGCTCCGACCGATACCTCCTCCAACCCTGCAGTCTCCCAGCCCTTCCGGCTAACTCCCAGTTACCTCCTGGGCATGACGTGCTGTGGTATGGAATACCTCTTTGGTCAGTTTGGGTCAGGTGTCCTGTCTCTGCTTCCTCCCGGCTTCCCCTCCTCCCTGGCAGAGCATGAGGCTCACAAAGTCCTTGGCCAAACCAAAACAACCTTGTTATCAGTTCTGTTCCCAGGCCGAAAGTCAAAACACTGCACTGCACCAGCTACCAAGAAGGAGAAACATGACTGCTACTGCTGAACCCAGGACAAGAAGTCATCCTGTTAACCCCCTGCTCAAGCAAGACCAGTTGCCCAGGACCATGTCAAGATGGTATTTTTTGTATCTCCAAGCATGGAGACTCCACAGCCTCCCTGGAAAACCTTTGCCAGTGCTCATTTACCCTCACAGTGAAAAAGTATTTCCTGATGTTCAGAGGGATCCTTCTGTGTTTCAATTTGTGCTCATTGCCTCTGATCCTGTCACTCATCACCACTGAGAAGATCCTAGCTCCATCCTCTTTGCAGCCTTCCTTCAGGTATTTATATACACTGATGAGACACCCCCTGATCTATGTCTCTATGGTATTGTGGGCCCAGAACTGGACACAGAACTTCAGGTGTGCTCAGGGCAAGTATCTCCTGCCTCAACCTGCTGGCAATACTTTGCCTCATGCAATCTAGGATACTATTTGCCACCTTTTCTGCAGGGCTACGTTCCTGGATACATTCCTGGCTCATGTTCAACTTGGTGCCCAGCAGGATCTCCAGGTTTTTTCCCACCGAGCTGTTTTGCAGCTGGGTGACCACCAACATATACTGGTGCCTGGTGTTGTTCTCCCTAGGTGTATGGAGACCTGTTGAAAACTTAGTAAGTCGATGCCATTACCAATATTTGACATGAAAGGAGATTTCATAATGACTTTATTCTTCCATTCTCAGAAGTAGGCACTGTTATTTTCTGCTAAATTTTGACTTAACCCTGGGACGTGTATCATGTTCAAGAGGAAAATATCAGTCAAAACCAGCTCTACTGTTCAGACAAAAAGCGCTCACCAGCTGTAATTATTTAACTTACCAGACAAGCAGTGTGAGAAGGAAATTCTTCACTTCTGTTGAGAGCTGTTCCTTCTTCTTGGGTTGATGATGACTCACACCCATGCTGAATATCGGGTCATTCTGAGCTGCTTCCAATGGGCCTGCAGGTGGAGACACTAACTTGGCTGGACTGGCGCATATGTTATTATGACACCTGCTGTCTTGGGGCCTGGCCAAGGTCATGCAGGGCTAACCTTAGTTTACTAACATGTAAGCACAGACTGAAATTCGGTTTGGTTTGTGAACAGGTGTTTTAACAGCAACATGTGAGAGCTCTGGAAAATCTGGGAATTAATCCAGATTGCTAAAGTAACCACTTTATTTTTCTCAGTTTTAATATTGCTTTACTACTGCACTTTGAAGGGGTGTTATGTCCTTATGCTCTTCGTCCTCCTTACACATTAATTTTGTTGTACTTTGTTTTCCTTGCATTTTTATTTGCATGTTAAAGAGAATAAATCACAACATATTTTAAATAATTTAAAAATCCATTTTTCTCACTCTGAACAAAAGTAAGTGGTTGAAAAACCTTTGTGATATTTTGCCTTTCAAAAAAAAAATCTTTACAAGTGGCTTTTCACTGCTGTCTTATTTTTCAAAAACAGATATTGTAAATACTCAACTCTCAAGCAAATTTTCTTCCTCTTCACTGTTTTGAGGAGCTGAAACAAAAAAAAAAAAAAAAAGAAAAGAAAAAAAGAAAGGAGTTCTCATGCTGTTTGGAGAAATAAAACTCATATTGGAAGAAGAGCTATGCACAGCTCAAAATGTTATCCTGCAGAGTAAGATGTCTACAGTGCAAGCAACAGTCACAGTAGAAATCACACAGCCATAAAAATAATAAACTGATGACTGCTAGAACAAATCTCTATTACATGCTTCACACTTCTGATTAATAGAGAATTCTGAAATTTGGCTTGGACCATCAGAAACCACTTAGCACATCAGTTGTTTTGATACAAACCACCAACGAGCATGTTATAAAATCTCAGGTTATTAATTGTCAGAGTATGATTTTAGCCCCCTGTTCTACTATTAGCTGTAAGTATAGACCATATTTCATTTAGATCTAGGGATCAAGAAAATAAAAGCTTGAGGGCCATTTCCCTTAATCAAATTCCTTGTGTTTTTCCATTATGGTCATATAGTTGTTTGCGCTTTCTACAAAATGCATGTAAAATGCCATCACATCTGAGTTCTTCACTCCCCATGCCTCAGCATCCTTTTCCTCTGATTTTGTGTCTGTGTGTAAAACTCATGTAGCACCCTTCCTGAGAGAGCTGTGCTCCCCCTTTTTCCCCATGATTCAATCTTTGGAGAGTTGTGGGGCAACAAAGATTCCCTACTGATGGCATGGATTAAGAAAAAGTTTAAAAGGGTTAGTGAGGAGAAGGTGAATTGTAAACACAAAGCAAAGACATGAAGGAATGTTGCTCAGCTAGCAAAAGAGAATGTTTCACCCCAAATACAGTAATGAAACTAAAGTAGTACATCCCTGCCTTAGCGGTTTTATACATTGAAAAACAGGATTGCAAACAGGAGCCTTCACCTTCTCAGTTCCACATTAGTTACCCAGATATTTGTTTATACCTCTTACATTAGCAAAGCTTCAGCCAGTCCTGTTGTCGTGTTATGTGACATGACATGTTAACAGTTAACTCGAGGCATATTGGCAGCTGCTACAGAATGAGATTAGGAAATATCATTAGGATGTGATTAAAAGAAAAATGAATGTATAATCACGATGAAACTATCTTCTTTAGGTTGGAAGCTTTTTACAAGGATGTACAGAGAGAAGGAAAATTGTAGATATGTTTGGAAGCAGGAAGACAGTGTGTGTTCAGTCTCTGCTGTCCTGTGCCTGAGGTTTGTTCTTTAGAAGAGTTGGAACTGCTTATTGATTAACTGAGGTCAGGGAATAGGTGATAAATGGAGGCCGTATTTTTGCAGTGTTAATCATTCATCTTTTGTGGAAGCTATAGGCAGTCATAAAAAAATGAGTGGGAAATTTGTGACTTATTCTGTTGCTTGCTTAGAAAGTTAAATGTGCACACCAAGCCATTGCTTACCTGTTGTCAGGACTCCCTTCTGAGACCAGATGTTCTCTGTGGGTCTGTGCAGGTTTCCTCAGGATATGTGTCAGGAGCCATTGATTATGGTATTTTTCATCACACCATTAGCTGCTACAGGGACAAGTGGCCAGAGAGAACCTGCCAGGCCACTGGACTGCTGCTGCTCGCATTGTTCAATGTAACCTTCACTGTAAAAATGTTTTCTTCCTTCCCCTCGAACTCCGCCTGGGAGGATGTGCAGGGATATCTGTGGAGTGGTGAGGCACAGGAAGGTTCATAGCCACAGCACCCTGTAGGTCTGGCAGGAGCCAGAACAAGAATCTCAGCTTGTGAAGAGCTCCTGGGGGAAGAAGGAACAGGTCTTGTTCAAAGATTTCTTTAGAGCAGCTTTTGTCATCACAAGAGCTGTCCTTGAGCTTAGCCAGCTAAACTAGAAGCTGGAATGTGCTTGGGGCTGTGATACATACTTACAGTCTAAATTTATTCATAAACAGTTGCACTTGTAGGTTTTTAAGTCAGCACTGTTTTTTTTGCTTACTCAGCCCCCCCCCCCTTTTTTTTTTCTTGTATTTAGGTACCCCATCAGCTATATTTGTAGAGTAATAATATTCCCAGTTGCCTCATTTTTACTAGACTTCACAATATAGATTTTTTCAGTCTCCTTTTACACAAAAGGCTGTTCATTTCTTGAATTTTTCTAGGAGCTGCTCTTATACTATACTAATTAAGCTATTACTTATAGTGTAATAGCTACACTTGTAATAGTTCTGGTGTCAGTGACAAAAATTGGACATGGTACTCCATCCTCAAGATTGTCCTCATTACACTGGAAATACATCCCTGAGTTTTAGAATCTGGAAATAAATAGCTGTCTTTGCTGAGTGAGGATTACACTAAACAGACTGGTACAGGTCACACTCAAAATCCAACTATTTTTATAGAATAGAAGAAGAAAACTAGCTGGCACAGAGTCATGTAGAAGGTTTGTAAACTTGCTGTTACTGTAGGATATCTACATGATTCAATTATACAGACACAAACAATCAGAAAGATTTTCATGGTTTGTGGTAGGTAAGAAAGTTTTACCTGTTTTTCATCTAACCGCCTCAAAGATGTAAGCATATCTGCTTTTATTAGCACAGTATCGGGTTTGCTGAATGGTGTTTAGCTTTACTTGGTCTGATGGGACCATCTGAAAATCAGTTTGGAAGGAACTTCTCATAATGATGTGTTATTACCAGTGGGATAAACAAGTAGATTCCACCCATATTCTGTGTAAGCAGTCATTTTCTCTGTTATTCAATTGAGCCCAGTGAATTAAATAATATTTTTATTTTCCTCCAAAATATTACAGGTGCTTTTCACATCCATTTTCTTCAGGCTTATAATCATTATTTTCAGTATCTCTGTCTTAAACATTTTCTAATAAAATACAAACATCAGTGTAATAGTGCATTGCAATGTGTGCGATTAACATCATCATACTTTTAGTACTGCTATATACAAATTAGGCAGCAATTTCTGAAAAAACACAAGAAGTCAAACAAACACTTCATTGTAAGTACGATACTCAAAGGAGAAAATAGAGAACTAAAACATCAGCACAAGTTAACGTGCTGTTGATAAGGAGAGAAACCAGTTATTCAGATCAAGGCTTAACCATGTTTCAAAGGGAAAAGCAGGCAAAACTGAGTACAAAGGAAAGTCAGAAATGTCTTGTACTACTTCATCTCTGGCATCAACACAGATGGAAAACAAAAAAAAAAGAAAAAAGAAAAACAGACGATATAGAGTAAGTTTGAAATAGGAAGAAAGATTAGGCAGAAGCAAGTGTGGAGGAGTTACAGTGGAATGAAGGAAAATGATGACACTTTCTGAAAGGAAAACGAAGTATAATCTAAAGTAAGTTTCCCTTCAGAACAAAAAAGGTAACTGTGCAGATAATTGATATTTAATTTACTCTATACCAGTGAGTAAGTTTTATCTGAACAAAATCAGTGGTTTTTGTTCATTATGGACCTTCAGGTTCTCTACTTTTTCATCTGTACCAGGCTAAGTCAGTGGTGCACAGTCATGAGCTATACTCCTGGGAAAGAATGTATGTATTAGTGATTTGTAGTTCTGCTAAATGACATGGAAAGGAAGAGAGAATGGATTGAAGAGTTGTGCCAATTTTGAAACTATTTCATATGTTTTTTTCATCCTGTTTGTACCATTTTTATTAATGCGCTGCAAACTACTCTTTGGGCCACTCAAGGACAGCAGCACTTACACTTGCACATCTAAGTCCCTAGGAGGTGTTTTTTTTTCTTTTATGTCTTGGTTATTTGTAGTAAATTTTTTTCTGAAGAGACTTCTGAAGATTTGGGTTATGTTAAGTCAGATCTAGAAAGTAAAATAGGAATGAGTGAAGAAAGTATTACATATATGTTTTAAATAAGTTTTCACAGTGAGTTCCTTTACACATGTGTCACCTCCAATTTCCAGCACTAAGCACTGCCAACCTATGCATTTGTTTGATGTATAGAATAGTTACAGGAGGATGCCTTTATAAAGGCAAGACTTGCCACTGCTCTTAAGAAACAAAGTGTACCACCAGGACCACTTGTGTATTGGACAACTAGCTTTTAGCAAGACAGGGACTTTGAAGAAACTTGTTCATTATGTCTACTGCAGGAACATGCTGCTTGTCACCATGGCAAGCAATGTGAAAATTGAATAAGCTCCCTCCAAATACTGTGCCACTTTAAAGATCTGGCTTTGTATTTGAAAGTGATATTCCCTCCTCACCTTTTCCTCATCTCCTTTCCACTGAAATAGTGAGAATATTTATGAGAAACAAATATTAATTTCCAGATCTTCCCCTGGACAGAAGTATAGAAGTAGTCTCAGAATGGTGACACAGAAGCTGCATTTGATTTTGGAAGAAATTGCAATTATCTTCGACTACAGAGTCCTCAAGATCCCAACGACTGACAACCGGCCTGACCAGAGCAGTGATCTAGCCCTACCAGGTAACTGCCCCCAGTTCCTGTACTGGGCATGACGTGCTGTGGTTTGGAATACCTCTTTGGCTAGTTTGGGTCAGGTGTCCTGTCTCTGCTTCCTCCTGGCTTCCCCTCCTCCCTGGCAGAGCATGAGACTCAGAAAGTCCTTCGTCAGACTAAACATTACTGAGCAGCTACTAAAATCATCGGTGTTATCAAGTGTTGCTCCCAGGCCGAAAGTCAAAACCACAGCACTGCACCAGCTACTAAGAAGGAGAAAAATGACTGCTACTGCTGAACTCAGGACAGTATCCACCCCTTATTCCATACCATTCACGTCATGCTCAGATCCCACATTTTCAATATACCATTACTCTTATCTCATATATACATATATATATATATATACATCTACAGAGAGAGAGAGAGATGAATCCTTAGTGCACGGACCAGTCCCTATAAAGCTGCTGGGTTCATTCGGTCCATGATGTTGGGCTCCATGTCTTGTAACAGTCTTTCAGAGTAGGAGGGGCTGTGTGCAGTGTTGGATAATTGCCTACTGATGCTGATTGTTCCTTTACTGCGGAACTCGTCTGTTTTTATCAAAGTTCATTCTTTGTTGGGATGATGGTTGGAGGGAAGTCAGGGCCAGTCACTGGTGATCTGAAGTCATCTAGTTGGTGGGCTATAAAAGTATTACACAGCAGGCAACAGCATACAATTGAGTTCATTGGCTGTTTTCCCCTAAAATCAAATCCCCTTGAGGTACACATAGGACCTCCCCATCTTCCTGCATTACCCACCAAGTATATCTGGGTCCCTGAGCAAAAGCAATCCCACGAGTGGGTTTGCCTTTACCTGAAGCAGGAATAACCCAGACTGTCTTCCCCAGCAAATTCTTTATGTGCACCACAGGAACCTTATCCCCTTCTACAGTATGTGAAAGTGCTGACTAGGCTGGGCCAGCCCTGTTGGCAGATCCTCTGGTGTTGACCAACCAGGTGGCCTTTGGTAAATGTGTAACCCAATGTTTGAAATTCCCACCAATCATTGCTCTCAGTGTAGTTTTTAACAGCCCATTGTACTCTTTGATTCTCCTAGAGGCTAGTGCATGGTAAGGGATCTGATATACTCACTCAATGCCATGATCTTTGGCCCAAGTGTCTCCGATGCTTCCCCACAATGCAGCAGGACCCATCAGTAAAAAAGGCATATTGCTTTTCACTTTCTGACAATTTATTGTATGGTGGGGCCTCTTCAGCACGCATCACCTCCTCCTCTGGTGACATTCCAAAATCTTTGCCCTCTGGCCAGTCCATGATGGCTTCCAGAATTCCTGGGTGACTGGGATTTCCTATTCAAGCTCGTTGTGTAATTAGTGCAGCCCACTGAACTACATGTAGCATCGGTTGCATGATGTGCAGAGGAGACCCTGCCTTTGAACATCCAGCCCAGCACAGGCAACCGGGGTGCCAGGAGGAGCTGTGCTTCAGTGCCAATCACTTCCGAAGCAGCTCGAACCCCTTCACAGGCTGCCAGTATCTCTTTCTCAGTTGGGGTATAGCTGGCCTCAGATCCTTTGTATCTACGACTCCAAAAGCCGAGGGGTCGACCTCGAGTCTCCCCTGGAGCTTTCTGCCAGAGGCTCCAGGTAGGACCGTTCTCCCTAGCTGCAGTGTACAGTACATTTTTTACATCTGGCCCAGTCCGGACTGGTCCAAGGGCTACTGCATGAACTATCTCGCGTTTAATTTGCTCAAAGGCTTGTTGTTGCTCAGGGCCCCATTTAAAATAATTTTTCTTCCGGGTCACATGATAGAGAGAGCTTACAATCAAACTGTAATTCGGGATGTATATTCTCCAGAACCCCACTGCACCCAAGAAAGCATGTGTTTCTTTCTTATTAGTTGGTGGAGACATTGCTGTTATCTTGTTGATCACATCTTTGGGGATCTGTCTACGTCCATCTTGCCATTTTATTCCCCAAAATTGAATCTCCTGTGCAGGTCCCTTGATCTTACTCTGTTTTATGCCAAAACCGGCTTTCAGTAGGATTTGGATTATTTTCCTCCCTTTCTCAAAGACTTCTTCTGCTGTATTGCCCTACACAATAATGTCATCAATGTATTGCAGGTGTTCGGGAGCTTGCCCCTCTTCCAGTGCAGTCTGGATCAGTCCATGGCTGTGTTTCCACCCCTGAGGCAGTCGGTTCCAAGTGAACTGGACACCCCTCCAAGTAAAAGCAAACTGTGGCCTGCACTCTGCTGCCAAAGAAATTGAGAAAAATACATTGGCAATATTAATTGTGGCATACCACTTGGCTGCCTTGGACTCTAGTTCATACTGAAGTTCTAGCATGTCCGGTACGGCAGCACTCAATGGTGGTGTGACTTCATTCAGGCCACGATAGTCTACTGTTAGTCTCCATTCTCCATTAGACTTTCGCACTGGCCACATGGGGCTATTAAAGGGCGAGTGGGTCCTGCTGATCATTCCCTGACTCTCCAGTCTATGGATCAGCTGATGGATGGGAATCAGGGAGTCTCGGTTGGTGCGATATTGCCGCCAGTGCACTGTTGTGGTTGCAATTGGCACTTGTTGTTCTTCAACTTTCAGCAACCCCACAGTAGAGGGGTCTTCTGAGAGACCAGGCAAGGTGGACAGCTGCTCAATTTCCTCAGTCTCCAGAGCAGCAATACCAAAAGCCCATTGGTACTCTTTTGGGTCTTTGAAGTACCCTCTCCTGAGGTAGTCTATGCCAAGGATGCATGGAGCCTGTGGACCAGTCACAATGGGGTGCTTTTGCCATTCCCTCCCAGTCAGGCTTCTAGTACAGTCAACTTTTGGGATCCTCCTGTCACTCCAGAAATACAGATGGGTTCCAGCCCTTGACAGCTTGATGGCATCAGGCTACACTGTGCACCGGTATCTACTAAAGCCTTATAATTTTTTGGGACTGATGTTGCAGGCCATCTGATCCACACAGTCCAGTAAATCCAAATGTCCCCTACCTCCACCTGGCTGGAGGCAGGGCCCCTCTAATAGTCATCACGTTGGTAATTTACATCCTGTTCTAACCTTTGTTCTATTCTTCAGTTCATGCACCCATTCCTCCAAATCTGAGGTAGGTTTTCCATCCCACTTCCTCATGTCTTCTCCATGATCCCACAAGTAAAAACACAGGGTGGCCCATGGCATATACCTCCTATATCTTCTCTCGAGCAGTAGGACGCCTTTTGTTAATAGATGAGACGTGTTGGTACATGTGGGGAACTGGATAGATCAGATAGATCATCTCTCAACAGTTTGAACTCCTGAGACAGTTTTTCCACAGCTAAAATGGTGGAAGGGGTGAGATTATCGTCGAACTCTAGGAATTGACACATCATTTTCGTCCACTGTTGGTGGTGTTATATCATTCCAGGTTATTGCTGCCAATGAGTGGGCATCTGATGACAGTGCATTCCGTGTAAATTTCCGCCACATGGGTTGTGTATATTTGACTTCATCTGGATCTATGGGTCGTTTCCCAGCATCCTCCTTGTGATAGATCATCTCTACAATGGCTGATTCCCTCAGAGACTAGATGCCTTTGTCTAAAGTAGCCCACTTGGCTGAACGACTCATAACATTGTCCTTGTATGGAAACCTTTCTTTCACAGCTGCCAAGAGCCGCCTCTAAAGGCTGAGGGACTGTTTCTCTTTTGCAGTCACTTTGTCAGTTCCCCCTTCTGTAGCAAGTGATCCCAGGTGCTTGGCTTCTTTACCTTCTAGTTCGTGACTGTCGGCTCCATTGTCCCAGCTTTGGAGCAACCAGGTGATGATGTGCTCCCCTGGTTGACGGGTAAAATCTTTTCGCATATTCTGTAGCTCGGTTGAGGTCCAGGGTCGAGAAGTCACCTCTTCTTCCTCTTCTTCCTCTGATTCATGTACCAATAACTCCCGATCAGATGCTGCCCCAGGTGGTGAGTACATTGTTTCTTCATCTTGTTTCATCTTTCTTGCCTCTTTTTCGCTTTCCCCTTGCGTACAGGGGCAACCGATATTGGCACGAACTGGTCCTCTGGTTTAGCTGCAGTGATTATCACTGTGGTCGGAGTGGCTGCAGTATCTCTTGTTGGGCTCTGGGTAGCTGCTGTATTTGTCACTGGGGCTGGTGTAGCTGCTGTGATTGGAGCTGGAGTAGCTGCATTATCTGTTGCAGTCAGAGTTTGAGTAGCTGCCGTACTTGTCACTAGGGTTGGTGTAGCTGCTATATTTGGAGTTGGAGTAGCTGCTGTATTTGGAGTTAGAGTAGCTGCATTGTCAGTTGTTTTGCCATCAGATCCAGAGACATTTTTCTCCCTTTGAAGGTTCTGAACAATGTTGAACAGGGCTCTATAAGCATAGGCCAAGCCCCAGCACATTGCCATGATTTGTCCCTCTCTGGTATGACCAGGATGACAACACACCTCATTTAAATGTTTTACTAATTCTTCTGGATTTTGCAGTTTTTCGGTGGTGAAGTTCCAAAGCACTGGAGGGGCCCACTGGCCTAGTTACTTTCCCATACACCTTGCCACTCATGACTGTCCAGCCTCGGGGAAAACCTCTTGGCCCTCCTATATCGTCATCTAACCCTAGACAAGGCCCAAACCCAACTCTGCTTAACTTTAGAGATCAAACAAAATGGTTGTGGGTAAAACACACTCTGTATGTGTGCCAACATGGTGATCCCCGTCGCAATCAGCAGGCAGGTCTCAAGGGCACTCAAAAACCATTCAAAACCGTTAGAACTCTCAAATGATGCTGTAAACTGTTTGGTGGGGCAGCTGGGAAGGTAAGGGAATGTATCCTTCACAGGTTGACCACATGAGGAGCAGAAAAAATATGTGTAATTGCTAAACACTTCTATTATATACCTCTCAAAGTATAGAGGTGGTGACCACGCTGAGAATGAAAGCCAGATCAGTTTAATGATCAATGATTCCACTGTATTGCAAGTCATTACCATAAAGTACAATGAAACAAGAACCTTAGCCCAAGGCCCCAAGACAATAAACACTAACACAGCAAATACGGGCTGTAAGGTATGACATATTGAAACTGTGAGAACAGAAGCAACAACTTTGAGAGCCAATAAATCAGCATTGTGATGAGTGACTGTTAATCCAAAATAATGAATGCTTGTGGCAAATATAATTAGGCACACTCTGGTCAGACTTGCCATTATCTAAGACCTTTGTGCCCCACTTTGGGTGCCAAAAAGAACTGTCACGGTTTAAGCCCAGCTGGTAACTCAGAACCACACAGACGCTCGCTCACTCCCCTCCTTTCCTCCCTCCACTCCTGGAGGGATGGGGAGGAGTGTTGCAGAATGGCTCCAAGAGCAAGGCCATGGATCCTTAGAGGCCTTGTGTGAGCAAAGCAAGGTGTAGGCCTCACAGGTAACTGGATACCGGATGTGGGAGGAGAATGTGAAGGAAGCTGTGTAGAAATAACCAAAACTGTTCTGACTGGTAGGCGTGGCTAAACACCACGTGGATATAACTGAAGTGTGCCACAAATAAAGTAGAAGTTTGCTTATCACCCATATTGGGTTGGCGTGTCTTGCTTCTCCTCGCCGCTTACAAAGGAGAATTGAAAGAATGTAACTCCCACGGGCTAAGAACAGTCCAGTAACTAAGGTATATGTCCTAGATTCAGCAGTAGAAGTAATTTTTTTCCTTCTTAGTAGATGGTGCAGTGCGGTGGTTTTGACTTTCAGCACGGGAACAGCGCTGATAACACCGGTGTTTTTAGTTACTGCTCAAATGTTTTAGTCTGACCAAGGACTTTGTGAGTCTCATTTTCTGTCAGGGAGGAGAGGAAGCCAGGAGGAAGCAGAGACAGGACACCTGACCCAAACTGACCAAAGAGGTATTCCATACCACAGCACGTCATGCCCAGGATGTAACTGAGAGTTACTGGGAAGGGCTAGTTGACTGCGGGGTTGGACTAGGTATCAGTCGGTGCTCGGTCGGGCAGGGTGGGGCAATTTATTGGTTGGCGGGTGGTGAGGTGTTGTATCCTTTTCTTTTGTTATTTCCTTTATCATTATTTTTATTGGTGGTAGCAGTAGTGATTTGTGTTATACCTTAGTTACGAAGCTGTTCTTATCTCAACTCGTGGGAGTTGTATTCTTTTGATTCTCCTCCCCATCCCTTGGGGAACAGGGCAGAGGGCAAGTAGTCGGCGGGGGGTGGGGGGGTTGGTGAGAGAAAAACTGCATGGCTGACTTGCCAACAGTGCTTAAACCATGACAGTATAACACAAAACCACTACTGCTACCACCAATAATAATAATGATAAGGGAAACAAAACGGGAAGAGAATACAATCGCTGCTCACCATCTGCCAACTGATACCCAGCCTGACAGACCAGTGATCTAGCCCTTCTGGGTAACTGCCCCCAGTTCCTGTACCAGGCATGATGTGCTGTGGTATGGAGTACCTCTTTGGCTAGTTTGGGTCAGGTGTCCTTGTCTCTGCTTCCTCCTGGCTTCCCTTCCTCCCTGGCAGAGCATGAGACTCAGAAGGTCCTTGGTCAGAGGAAACATTACTGAGCAACAGCTAAAAACACTGGTGTTATCAGCGCTGTTCCCAGGCTGAAAGTGAAAAACACAGCACTGCACCAGCTGCTAAGAAGGATTAAAATGACTGCTGCTGCTGAGCCCAGGACAGTTTCTTACACAGGGTAATGTTTCTTGTACAGGCAGTTTAGATATTTGCTTGCGTTTATTAGTATTCATGTATCTAGTGTGGGGCTTTACCTCTTGTATTACTACTTGAATGCAACACTTCACTGACTGCTGCCTAATTCCATGTTCTTGAAAGCTCCAAGTGCTTTGACCCCAATTTGTTTTAAACCGTCTGGACCAAGCAAGTTTTCCCTGCAACACTCATGGAACACAAGCAAGTGACTCAGTTGTGTAGAACAGTTTTAAAACTCTCAGTTTAGTATCATGTAAGAAGAACGTGGAGCTGTTGGGACAAGTCCAGAGGAGGCCCATGAGGGTGATGAGGGGCTGGAGTACCTCCCTTATGAAGATAGGCTGAGAAAGTTGGGGCTGTTCAACCTGGAGAAGAGAAGGCTGTGTGGAGACCTCAGAGCAGCTTCCAGTACCTGAAGGGGCCTACAGGGGTACTGGAGAGGAAGTCTTCACAAGGGACTGCAGTGACAGGACAAAGGTTGATAGGTTTAAACTTAAATGCGAGAAATTTAGGTTAGATATAAGGAAGTAGTTCTTTACTGTGAGGGTGGCGAGACACTGGAATGTGTTGCCCAAGATAGTTGTGAATGGTCCATCCCTGGCAGTGTTCAAGGCCAGGCTGGACAGAGCCTTGGGACACATGGTCTAGTGTGAGGTGTCCTTGCTCATGGCAAGGGGTTAGAACTAGACGAGCTTAAGATTCTTTGCAACCCTAGCTATTCTGTGCTTCCACATGCATAACACAGCATAGCTTTCTGTTGTATTCTGTTCCATTTTATTCCATTCCATTCAATTCCCTGCACTCACAATGAGTTGTATAATGAGGAGAATATCAACTATCCAAAATGCCATGGGAATTTCAGCACCAAAAGCACTTTCAAATCAGCATGGTTACAGGTAGAAAGGGTATTTATTTGGAAATAAATTTATTTTAATTGTCTTGGTTTAGTTTAACTTGGTTTAGTTTAACTTAGTTTAGTTAATTTTAGTCTGGTTTAGTTTAGACCCTTCAGTTTAGCTGGAAAAAACCTTCCTTGCAGCCTGACAAAGGAAAGCCAGGGCAGGAGAGGGGCCGTGGTGGTGCAAGAGCAGTGCAAGAAGAACCCAGCCAGAAAGGGCTGGGGAAGACCTGACAAGGGGTAGTGCTCAATGCTACAGAGGACAGCAGCAAGTCCCGGAGCCACACTGGGGCCACCCTGGGAGTCCAGAAGGCTGCCTCCCCCCTGATGCAAGGCATGAGGGCCACCTGTGTGGAGCACAAGCAGCTGCCTTTGTGCCACCATGACTCAAAGGAGCCCCATGAAGGGGCTGTGCTCAGCTGCAGAGGAAGGCAAAACCCCCCAGGGACGCTTGCTAATCCATCCTGGGGGGAAAAAAACCATTCCCCCCCCAGCATCAGGACACAAGTGGCCACCTTCATGGTGCACGAACACCAGCTAATAACACAGCCAGAATGGACCGAGGAGCCCGGACAAGTGGTCATGCTCAGTGCTCAGAGGAAGGCAAAAAAACCCCTGGGGGCCGGTGCCAATCTACCCCGGGGGAAAATTCCTTCCTGGCCCCAGCGCTGGCGATCGGCTACTCCCTGAGCAAGTGAGCAAGACCTGCTCCTGGTCCACATGCTGGTTATGCCTCTAAAGGGACAAGGGCATACTGGCACTGTCTTTTCTGCCTCCACATGGAGCCATCTCAGGGTCTTCCGGCAACACCAAAATGCCATTCTTCTGATGACTCCTTGGGGCAAGAATCCTTCCTGTGCTTGGCAGTGGGAGCTCCAGAGCACTGGGGGATGGCACTGAGCCACCTGTGCATCCTTTTTCTTCCGGCTGCTGCCACTCTCTCCTCAGGAGATGAGGACAGCAAGCTCCCTGATGACTGACGCAGGATTTCAAACCATCCATCCGTCCGTCCATCCATCCTTCCATCCATCCATCCATCCATCCATCCATCCATCCATCCATCCATCCATCCATCCATCCATCAGATAAGCTTTGAGTGTGGCCCCTCCAGGAGCTGGAACTGCAGCACCGAACCTCCCACAGCTTCATGCATCTTCAAGTGCTCCCTCCATCAATCCCCTCCCCCTCCCAGTAATTCCCCTGCTATCTCCAGGTCTTCCTCTTGGATGCCCTCAGGCTGCCAGCTCTGTCCTGGTGGCAGCACCGGGCACTCTGGCAGTGGGGCAGGGAGGGCACTGGACTTATACTGCCCCAGAGCATTGTGATGCTGCATTGCCAGATGCCGGCACTATGACACAGCGGTGATGGGGCCCCCGTAGCCCTGCCCACTGCAGCTCTCTGCTGCTGCCCCTTTGCCCAGCATCCCTTGGAGAAAGGCCTTTGGGCTGCTGGCCCTGAGGCAGTGCCTGTGCCCAGGAGGCCAGGCAATGTCCCTGCCCATGATGGCCACAGACTGGGCACCACTGCGAGGCATCCCTGTAAATAAATCTGTATGCTCAGGCCATATGCATAAAGGCTTTTATACCATGTACAGTCATTTGACTGTGGCAATCCCAAAGGTGAAAGAAAGGGGTTTGGGTTCCCTCTGCACAAACTTTGCAGAAACATAGAGAGCATACAGCATTTCCTCACCACTCCTTATTAATACACCAAGTGGCATTTGCTACTACACTGCTCATGGTGAGGCCTTCTTCTTGGGAAGAAGAATTTAAGGGATCTCTTCTGGTTTTGTGTCATGGTTTAAGCCCAGCCGATAACTCAGAACCAGGCAGCCGCTCCCTCACTTCCCTGCTTCTTCCTCCCCCTGCTCCCAGAGGGATGGGGAGAAGAATGGAAAGAATGTAACTCCCACGGGTTGAGATAAGAACAGTTCAGTAACTCAGGTATAACACAAAACCACTGCTGCTACTGCCAATAATAATAGTGAGAAGAGAGACAGAAAGAGGAGAGAATACAATTGCTCAGCACCCACTGACTGATACCCAGCACGACCTGAGCAGTGATCTAGCCCTACCAGGTAACTGCCCCCAGTTCCTGTACTGGGCATGACGTGCTTGGTATGGAATACCCCTTTGGTTAGTTTGGGTCAGGTGTCCTTGTCTCTACTTCCTCCTGACTTCCCTCCTCCTTGGCAGTGCATGGGACTCAGAAAGTCCTTGGTCAGAGTAAACATTACTGAGCAGCAACTAGAAACATCGGTGTTATCAGCGCTGTTCCCAGGCCGAAAGTCAAAACCACAGCACTGCACCATCTACTAAGAAGGAGAAAAATTACTGCTACTCCTTAACCCAGGACAGTCTTATTTACATAGATCACTTTAGTAAGAGCTAAGCCTAGCTCTCTACTTGCAACATGTATTAAATATAAAGGTTTAAAAAAGAGCAGGTAATACAACATAAAAAAAAAAAAAGAGGAGTCTTTAAATATTATTTTCTTTCATGAATCCGTCCAGCACCTATTGTTTTTGGTCTTCATGTTATCTGAAAATTGTCCTAGAACAATATAAGCCTGTTAGAGAAAATTCTGAGTTTACCACCACATCTGATAGGTATTTTAAACCTGCTGCTAACTTTCCATTTATGATTAATGGATCTGTTATTTCAAATTCAATGTGTAGTTCACACAATGTACAAGCAAGTTACTTCAGCATGAACCAGAATTTGTTTAATAAAACATAAAAGTGAGCTTCAGCTTTACAGTTTTAACTGTGTTTAGTTTGGTTTTTTTTTACCCTATTGATTTTGATTTTTCCTGGCTTTTGAACTTTTTTTTTTTCCTCCTTTCTTTCTTATAACACGGTCTTTTACTTTCAAGGCAGATTAGGTCTTTAAGCTCATTGTCTTTGATATCCTTATGGGAGTCCTCTTGATTGTTGAAATAGAAGTTGCTTATAGATTTCCAGTACATAAGACAGTCTAAGAAGAGTTCTCCATTCTTTAGTTCTATGAATATCAGATTTCATTATGTTATCTTGAAATATAAAATACAAAATCTATAACTTTGGCAGCTATTAATCTTTTCAGAGAAACTGTCTGCAAAAAGTTTTCTTGCAAGAAATATACAAATTTATTCAATTTATTGCAATAAATATGGAAATAAATGCATTCACTAGGATTTAGGTGGGAACTGTTCATGAATTCCATAGAATGGTAGAATCATTAAGTCACTCAAGTTGGAAGTGACCTATAAGGATCATTAAGAACAAGAACATTAAAAAGCAAACAAAAATAAAGGGTCATACATCTGACAAGCATTTTCAGGAGTGGATACTGTAGCCCCTGCCTAAGCCACCAGTTCAGGCATTTGCTCTTGCTCAGTCAGTCTTTCACAGTAGAAATACCTTGAAACTCAGAGTTGGTTAAATAAAAGCTAAACACATAGGTAACAAAAGTTGCATGTTGACTAACTTTAGAAGAATCACAGCCAGTAGACTTAAATGAAATAATCTCCTTTTCAGTACTAGGGAAGATGTACCTTATTTACTGCATCCAGTTTCAGGCACACAGCCCAGGAAGGATTGTGGATGGAAGTGGACTGAAACCTTGGTCACGTGGCCTGTGTGAGGCTGAGGGAACTGGGATTCCTCAGTGTAGTGACAGCAGCTAAGGGGGACAGTTTAAGAACTGCATACACCTATTCAAAGGGTTTGGAGCCAAAGATGGTAAAATAAGTAGTAGCCACAAGCTTGTCCAGTTTCTATCTGGGTGTTATGAGAAGCTTTGTCAGTGGGAGAGTGGTGTGGTACTGGGGCAGGTTTCCCAGAGTGGTGGTGCAGTCTCTGCCTTTTAGAGTGCTCAAGACTGAGCTAGACAATACCATGTCAGAGCTGATCTGGCGCCGACAGCACTTCTGCTTTGGGCAGGCGGCTGGTCTGGGTGACCACCAGAGGTGCTTTCTGAGATGGTCAAGAGACCCTTTTTGTGTTTGTCTCAAAACAACCCAAAAGAAGGAACAGACAGTGTGTTATTATTTGGGCAAACGGCAGGGGTGCAGAGCAGGGGATCCTGCTCCCTGAAGGTGGGGGATGTTTTCCTGTCTTGTCTGCCCTGCAGCAGTGAAGTTCAACTGTCATGGTAACAAACTTCACGGAAACAGAGCAACTGACACTGAGTAGCCTGTCAGGCACAACGTGAACTGGGTTTGAGGCGTACCAGATACCCCTACATACGAGTTTCCACCTGTGGGAGAGTTCTACGAGAACCTGACATATATAAAAGTGAAACTATTCTTCAGCTGCATGGTGCGCCCCTCCACTCTGGACTCCAGCGGAGTCACTGACTGCAAAGGACTACAAGGACCCCAAGAACTACAACTGAAATCACTACAGCTGAAAGAATTTCCGCTTGCTGATGAAGAAGATGGTGGTGGATGCACAGGGTGGTGATCATAATTCTCTGGGTTTTTTTTAATTCTTTCTTTCTTTTCTCCTTTTCTCCTTGTACTCATATCTTTTATAAGAACCTGCCAAGATTTTTGCTCCTCTTTAACACAGTTTTAGGGAATTTTGTAATAAAATATATTGTTGTTTGATTTTTCAACCTCTGGAGGGCTTGTGGTTTCTCCTGTGGACTGTGCAGAGTATTGTAAGACATCACTACCCCTCACACCCACTGAGAGGGATGAGACACCTTCCAAACAGCACCCCTGTAACTTTGTCACTATATGATTTTGCTGAAAGTCAAAACAGGACAGGTCAGATTAACTTAAATCTCATGGACTGGGTATTCTTTAGAAAATTGAAATATACAGATTTAGTCTTCTCAAGGAAAAGAAGAGATTTAAATTTGAATCTCAAAACTTTGCATGAAAAAGATCAGCTTTACCTGATGGGATTTGTGAAAGACACTTTCTAATTCACCTCCTTACTTTGCCTAAATTTTCTGAAAAGATAGATTTTGCATGGCTAAGAACAAAATTATATACTTCTCTTTTGAAATTAATGGTGAGAGAGGGAAACAAGGAAGATATTTTTTGCCAAGATGTACTTACAAGGATGACAATTGTAGATGAATTCAAATCAAGTATTTCCTCTTAAAGTTCAGCAGAGAAGAAAAAAGTAACTTAATTTTGAGAAATTCTAATGAAACACCAAAGTATCTGATTATGCAAAAAAACTTTTCTCCTAAATATTTCTAGTTTTGAATTCTTCTATTAAATATTATTAAAGAGATACTAGACTAGATAGAAAACTTCCACAGTGCTTTTTTTCTTCATGTACTCTCATCTTCACCAAAAGCAGGTGTAAATGGCTATCATGGTTTTAGCCCAGCTGGTAACTCAGGACCACACAGCTGCTCTCTCACTCCCCACCCCTTCCTCTCCCCCCCCACTCCCAGAGGGATAGGGAGGAGAATGGAAAGAATGTAACTCCCATGTGTTGAGATAAGAACAGCCCAGTAACTAAGGTATAACACAAAACCAGTGCTGCTACCGCCAATAATAATAATGATAAGGGAAATAACAAGGGAAGACAATACAACAGCTCACTACCCGCCAACCGATACCCAGCCTGACCTGAGCACTGATCTAACCCTTCCATGTAACTGCCCCCAGTTTATATACTGGGCATGATGTGCTGTGGTATGGAATACCTCTTTGGCTAGTTTGGGTCAGGTGTCCTGTCTCTGCTTCCTCCCCGCTTTCCCTCCTCCCTGGCAGAGCATGAGACTCACAAAGTCCTTGGTCAGACTAAACTTTACTGAGCAGCAGCTAAAAACATTGGTGTTATCGGCACTGTTCCCAGGCTGAAAGTCAAAAACACACCACTGCATCAGCTACTAAGAAGAAGAAAAACAACTGCTACTGCTGAATCCAGGACAATGGCTTTTGGAAGGAGTCTCATGATTTTCAATAAACAGCAGTAGCTATGGCTAAAGGTTCTGCACATATCCATGAAAGTATGTGCAGTGCTATACTGTACCTTATTCTGTGCTCTCTGTTTAGAAAACACCGAAGGGCCGTGGAAGGCACATAAACTGCAGCAAACACCAAGCCTCAATTAAGCTTTGTAGGGCTTGGAGGACACAGAAAAATAGTGAAGTTCTAAGCTTCTGATGTCACACACCCTAGCTCAAAGCTCTTCTTTACTGAATGATTTTTTCTAAAGACTGTAAGACAGTCTTGCCATGCAATGCCACCCTATGTCTTTATCTCTGCGTGTCTGGCAACTGTGAGGAGAGCTTATCCCAGACTCTGTTCCTGACCCCAGCCATAGTATCATTTTTGTCACAGCATGATCACTGCCTATGTGAACTGCTCTTGTATTTGCAGAGTACAGTAAGAAGCCAAGACTGCAGACTTTGCTACTTCAGGGAGTTATCAGAGGCATCACTGAAGAATAACATGATCCCTGAAACAAGTCCCCATTCATCTCCTATGGATCAAACCTGGATGTAGACTTCTATCTCCATCAGCCTCTTTGTCTTCTCTGTCAGCCTTTGCAGATGCCAGCCAAGATGCCAGCTCTCAGTGAAATCTCATCGTTTGTCTCAGAAGTTGACTGGGATCTCTTGGGAATGGTGAACGTTTGATTAGGGTGTAAGGCTGTGAAAAGGAAGGACAAAAATGTGGTCTATTTGGGGTTTTCTTTGATTTTTTTTGATTTTGTGGGGGGTTTGAGTTTTTTTGTTTGTGTTTGGTTTCTTTCTTTTTTTTTTGTTTGTTTTTTTTTTTTTAGTGAGCTGGCCCAGAAGGCCCAGGAGGCTAGCACATGGGATATTTCTGGCTTGTTCAAATTAATGAGCTTTAGGTTTGGGTCAGGTATGAATTTCTGAACTATAGTTTAAATTTAGGCAGGCAAAATGGCAGAATCATAAGTGAAACCTGATTTTGAGAGCAGTCCTTCAAGTCTAATAATAATCTAATATTCAGCTTCCCCAGGAACACTCATTAGCAGAAAAACAAAATGTTTTTGGTGGTAGATACATTTGGGCATCTTTTTGATAGTGAAAAACAAAGCTTACTACAATAAATATTGTTTAAACTATGTTTTTGTTGTTTATTGCTAGTGAGGCCATGGTTATGACTTTTTTTTTTCCAGTTCTAATAATACAAATTGCTCAATGAAATCATCAAATATGAAATATAATTGGCCCAAAGTAACTCTGTATAGCTCTATAATTCAAGTAATGCAAGACTGCTTAATTATTTCAGAACTTTTTACGAGCTCTTAAATCCACATTCTTCATGGATACATATTCCTTCTGATGCTAGAGTACCTCTATGCACAGCTCATAAAAGCTCTCAATGCCAGCCCTTGCAATTGAATAAGTTATTAAAATATCTCCACTTTCTCATAAAATTCAGCTTACAAAGACCATGATGACAAAAGCTACTGGTGTGTTGAGTAAACCAGCCTTTGCAGAGAGCAAGACAGAGGCCAGCTAAGCGGAAGTGCTTATCCCAACACTGCATAGCGGATATAAATGGCATATGGGATGGCTGGACTACTGAAGCTTGACTAGTAGACAGCAGATTTGGCCATGGGTCATGGATGACATGCCCTGGGGTTGGATACAGAGGCCATTCGTCCAGGAAGAGGTGGTAAGGAGGTGACTTAAGCAGATACACAGCTTTTTTTTTGGCAGCTAAAGGATCTCCATATCCTTAAATAGTCACTAACTTACAGAAGCCATGTCCTGGAAAAAGAGCCCTCTTCTGCAACCCTGTGGGTCCCAGTGCCATTAGATTGTCCTCCATTCTGGTCATGAATGGCTGACAGGTTTTGACTCCTAGAAGACGACTGGTGAGTAACCTGAGAGAGAAACCCTCTGTTGATGAATACAAACTTACCAATCAGATGAGGCTTGGGGCAGATCTTGGACATCTTCCATGTCTTTGATTTGTGGCTTCTTCCAGGTAAAGTAAGCCATATGACAGGTTCTTATATTTACTTTCTGTCTGTCTGTCACCTGGTTTTCTTTTTTACTGCCTTTCCTCTTTTATGATTTCTTTGGTTTTGGTTAAAAATTCTGCGTTTCAATCACTGTAATTTAATTTCTGTTACAGATCCCAGAGGTTTTCAATTTATTTACATATCTAGCAAGAAGTAGGTTTACACTGTGTAAGGAATCAGCTCTCATTTATAACTCGCAGCCACTTTCCCTGTTATTTATAATGAAAGGAAAATGCTATTTAAAAGACATTTAAGAGTTCTTGTGAAGTTTTCTGTTAAAAAGGAGTCCTCTATGTATTTATAGCATTTTCTACCTGCAGTAACATTCTTCTAGAATTACACTCAACTAAAACAACACAGGCCCTATATACACGTTCTTTGTTTAAATTAATCTCAATTTATTAAATTAATTCTAGTACTATTTTTATATTGAATTCATTTAATACATTGTAATGCCAGAGTTTTTGGAGAGTATATAAAATGATTTGATATGGTATTCCTGCACAAATATCTATTATCAGAAACCTTTTAGACTTAAGAACAGACCGGGCAGAGATACTTATGTTTGTTTGTCTTATGAAAGACATGAATTTTATATATGCATTCAATTCCAGACTGTCAGTGACACTTGGCTGAGCAGATAGGCATAGATACTGGCATGAACACTAAACAACAGATACAGGAAAAATTTGACCTGATTCATCTCATTGGTATCTATCAATCTACAAGCAGTGCAATCCACACATTATTTTCTTTGAAAGAACATAAACAATCCTGGATCTCATGGAGGAAACACACATTCAAGGCGTAGGTCAAGGAACGTCTTACCAGCCTGAGATTTATTTCCATCTGAGCTTTCATTTGTGTCAGCAAACTGTATCAAGACTGCTTCAGTCAGAAATTCTAAAGGGAGCCTAGATTTTGGCTTTGCAATACTAAAAAGCAATCTTATTCAAGTACAAAAAATAAATCCTTTCCAAAACAATGAGGGTAAACCTAGTAATGAAGAGTCATTCTTGGTTTTAGTCTTTTGAAATCATTTAAGTTATCACCATTATTTTTTTTGCCTTTGACATTTTTATTAGTGTTAACAGGAGTATCTCATGCTGAGGTCTGGAAAACACTGAGCACTGAGGTTTGGCAGCATTAACCTCCACCTGGAAACAGTGTGAAGGCCTTGTCATTGACATCTGTGGGACTTTGTGTACAGGTAATATTCTCAGCTGTCTAAAACACAGGGCTTTAGTATTTACACAAGTCTGCCACCTGGAGCATATGTGCTGGTACTTAAAACAGGACTGGGGATAGAACTTCTGCAAGGGATGCCAAGAACGCAGTGGAGAGCATGCAGTGCTTAGTGCCAGCTTAATGCTTCTGAAGTCACTGGCAAAAGCCTGTAGTGTTCAACTTTTTCATATAGAGCCATCCATTTGTTGTTTGTTTGTTTATTTTCCCTTTTAAGCATACCTGAAGTTCTTGGTGTATAAGGAATACGACCACCATTGTTCATTTTAGAGTAATACTACAAGACCTGGTTTGAAATGCAATGATACGGAAAGTCCTCTGAGGTCACAGAAAGGATCTCCACTGATGTCAGGATAATTTGAACAACAATTAGAAAAAATACTATCTTATTGCTATCAGATGACATTCCTTTGAGACCTCTAAACAAGATTGGCAATATTTCGATTCCACACAAAGACCAAGTGAAAATGGAACTATCTTTCAGACTAAGAGGCTGCACCAAGAAAGTGAGGATATTACAATTTATTGAGGCCATTGTTTCTGGGGCTTTTGATATAGATCTGTAAGCTAATCTTGCAACACTTAGACTTAATCAGAGAATAATTAAGATGACGGGATCAAATAGTAAATGATATCAAAGCAGGAAGTGAACGAAAACTCAAAATAATGATCACTCAGAGAACATGTACACTCAGTCAAACATCTCAACTATTAATGATTTGTGCAAGAAATCATATGCTTACAGCTATAAATATATGGCAGTTTACTGTGTATCCAGAATTTCTGTAGTCCAACCATAAAGATTCTTCAACAATTTTTTTAAAGTAAAAAATTCACAACAAAATTCCTGTCAGTTTGTTTCAACAGTAATAAACTTTCAAGTAGAAATAAAAATTACTCAAATTATAACAATTTGCAACTCCTTTATCTGTTTCTGCCTGCTTCAAAAGTAACCCTGGACATGGGCACTTGTGCTAGATATAAAAAAATTGATTTCTGAATTACAGTAAACTCACTGTGTGTCACAAAGCAGCCAGCTCTGTGTCACAACCTATAGGGTTAATCAGCCTGAGGGGGTACAGAAATCCTGACCATGGGTTTGTAAGATTCTGTAATACACAAGGATGTGGAGGCTGTACTCTTTAAATTTCTCTTATTTATTACAGATAATCACAAATGTCACACAAATTACCACTACCAAGTATAATACCATAAAATTACTGCTAGCAAGTATAAATAGATTAAGAAAGTGAATATATATATGTATTTTTATTACAAATTACCATTGGCAATCAATAATATAATATCAATCAAGAGGATGGCAGCAGTCAATAATAGAAGCAAACATTTGCAGAGCAGCAACCAGGTTTTTAGCAGCTATTACTATAATAACAGCAATCAATTAAGTATATGTTATCACAGATTACTACAAATCTATAATTATGAAGCAACTTATCACTGTAAAACAGCAGATTGTCTCACGGCAGATTACTTATATGGATATAGAGTATCAGTATCCAGTGAATTAGATTTCAAAAGGAGCCAAAATATCCTGGAGGGGAGAACAAACCTATCCCAGAGAGGAACCCAACCACCCTAGAGGTGGGAGAACAAACCAAACCAACCCCAAAGGCATGCCAAAGGAGGATGCAGGCACAGTCTCACCTCAGAGATGATCTGTGTCACAGAGGCTGGAGTCAGCTGGGCATGTCTGATCTTCAAGATCTTGAAGAAAGTAGAGTTCAACCTTTGTAGGAAAGGAACAGTCCATGCAGCATGGGAAGGCTCCATTTCAGGTAAAAATGTAGCCGTTTTCATACTATAGATACACAAGAAGTTATAGGACATCACCACTTTGAGCAGCCACTAAATGCTGTCAATTTTTATTTTTCAGCCAGTAGATGATGACATTTTCTGTTCTTTTAGACCCATTTTAATTTCCCAGACCATTTCCACTTTTCAGACAAAAAGTAGCCATTACAGTCTCTTGGTTTTGCACTTATCGATGGTACCTGAGAATGTCTTCAGTTTCTAGGAACCCCAGCCGTACTTCAGAGAGGCCAGTTGCACTTTTCAGGGGTGTTTTTGGTTCCCAGGCTCATGGCTCCCATGGTGGCAGTCAATTTCACTGTCAGTATTTTTTCAGAGGACATTTATTCTGTTCAGTAATTTCCCCCTTCTAACCAGGCCACCTTTATGGCTGCTCACATCACTTTGCAAAGGTGATTTTCTAAATGTGTGTCTGAACAGACAGAGTGAAGGAAGCTCCATGTTAAAATTATTGTTACGGACATTTATTTTGTGACAGACTTTGTCAACTACAAAGCATGTGCTAGAACTGCAATCTTAATGGCAAGGTTGGCACTGTTGAGTCTTCTTTAACTCCAGGTTTATGATGCAATTATGGAATATTTCCACAAATCATAATAATTTAATAATTTGGTAAATATTAAGAAGTACAAATTATTCCCATGCTGGCTGTAGACTCTTAGAACTATAAAGTAGGTAAAGTACATTACTTTAGTTTCTCATATTGAATAATAATATCTTGGAGGTTAACTAAACGATTTTGAGACAGGACCTTGGAGAGTTAAAGGCTTCATATCTTTTGTCTTTAGTAAGAATAACCTGACTGGGAACTTTTAAATATCCCTGCATATAGTCCTACTGCACACTGAGGCAACTGTGTGACATTTGCCAGGGTCATAATGAGGTCTAAAATTTATTTGCTGAAAAACAATGCCCAATTTTGGTCTAAGGAAAGTATCTTTCTAATTACTTTGTGTCCTCACCATTTGTTTTTTTTTTTGTGTTTTTTTTTTTTTTCTTTGTAAAATAAAGTCAGTACTGATTACCAGAAGGAAATCTGGAAGTATCCGTAACTGGAGGTCTCTCTGGGTGATACTTGGAGAGATAAGTACAGATGCTTTATTATCACTTTCACATCATGTTTTTTTCAGAGGGGTAGAGGCTTTTTTTAGGACGTAGGTTGAAGAAATTTTGGTGGGTTTAGGATGTAACATTTTTAGTTGTATTAATAATGTCTTGTTTGACATTGGAGATAATCACAGACCATGATAGTTTCACAATGATGTGAATCACAGTACTCATAAATGTTACTGTGAAGTTACTACCTGAATAGTTAAGCATGGACAGAATAAGAGTCAGAAAAAGAACTATGAAGTATTTGGCTTATTCTACCACACTTTGTCTCCATTTTTTTTTTTTAAATAAATAGACTGTATTCAAATCTACATGTTTTAAATGTGATTGTTATTAATATGACTTTACAGATATGACTTTTGTACTGTTGTTGACTTCAATGTAGCAAATAAATCCTTGGAATATGAAAAAAAAAAAAAAAGAGAAACTTAGAAGGAGCAGTGTGACAGGAACTGATGTGGCAAAATAGCTGTAAAAATGATGTGACTTTGCAAAGTGTGTTCAGTATTGTTTTTTAGAGCTGATTTTTTCAATGTTATGCTTTGTTACAGTCCATTGTTTCAAGGGACTGCATTTACTATGTTTAGTCTTTAAGCAAATGCATTGAATTCTGAATCTAAATCCCTAGCCATTTAGGTACGATCTTAAGCAGTCATTATACAAAAGTATTTTTAGAATAACTGAAAAACAATGAGGCAAAACAGCTTTGTAGAAGGATCAGAGTAAAAACTGTGAGGGAGCCATGATGTGTCTGTGGGTATAAAATACATTTTTTAGATATATATATGCACATTTACAGTTACACATACAAAAAAATATAAATAAATACACACACTGATGTTACTGTAAGAAAAGAATATGTTAAAAATTCTACTTGCTACTCTGAATTTTCATCACAGACAGGGAAAGGTGCTCCTTTCAAAAGATGTTCAATTAATGAATCTGCTTTTTACAGTGTGGATGAAAGGGAAATTTTGCTTAAATTTGTCAACATGAATGATGGAAATAAAATCCTTTAAAATACTGTTAGGATATTGGAAAGTAGCTTGGTGAATAACATAATGAATAATAAGTATTCAGTTTAATTACTCTGTTAAAGTAATAATTGAGTGGTGGTGTGAGCTGTTTATAAAGTCATCCTGCTTGGCAGTCTAGCTATTGAAGATGCTGCTCTGCAGCCATTTGACAGATATGTGATTCTGATTTTGAATGAAAAAAATTAAAATCAAATCAAAGCAGAAAATGCTGGGGAACCTTGTTCTAAAACCTAACACTGGGTGAATCTGGCAAATTCTCAATCCCTAAACTGCTTTTCTACTTTTTATTTTTTAATTCAGCAATGCCCAGACAAGAGCATGAGCAAATGTGTTTTCCTATGGCACAATTGGCAGGATAAGTTGCACTATGTAAACTACTACTTGTACATAAAAAGTGTTTAAAAGTCTCCTAGGCTCCGTATTTGCTGCTGGCTAAGAAGCTACAGAGGTAAGGTGAAATAGTGCTGACATACACTTATATGTACACACACACTGTAAATCAGCAGATCTCAAGGTACTTAATAATTAGGTCATATTTTCATTTTATAGATGGGAAAAAAAAATATTTTGTGATGTTTTTGCTAGTTTATTAAAATAATCTCAGGAAAAATGAGGGACACTTCTCCCTCAAAACATGAATAGACCAGAGTGGATTAGAGAAATAATTTCTGAGGTTACTATGTACTTGATCCAAAGCCCATTGAACTCAATGGGAGACTTTCCGTCAACTTCAGATGAAGCTAAGAATATTTTTCTTAGTATCTTCAAAGTAGAAGCTACAAACTTAATTAACAACAAAGAAGGAAAGTTGCAGATACTTTAGTTCTTTCCAAAACTCCACCTAGTTATTTTTGGGTAACAAATACACATTTTCATATACTTTTTCTGTTACACTAGAGTTCTGGGCGCAAACATAACACTATTCAAAAGCTTATGTTAATTACACTTTAGAAAAGAGATAATAACATGGACCTCTAAGTTAGTTCAATGTTAACTAGCTCTTAACATGACTATTCACATCTACTTATGATATTCAGGCAAAACCGAACAATCTATGCTCCCCTGTATTTTTAACAGCAGTTCATTGTTAATCTTATTTCGGTTTTACTTTATCTAGAATAATATTAAGTAATTGTTTCTACCTTCCTTTTTATACTCATTCAGGGTCAGTTTGAGTTAAAAGCAGTAATGTAAGGTAAAAATTGAAATTATAAAGACCACTTTTTTGATGCTATTGGACAATGATGGCTGGGGGATAGAAGACCCTGCTTTTTCTCTTCTTGTTCTGGAGATACAGTGGTGCTCAAGGAGAGGGGAGCTCACGAGTCTGCAGCTGTGTGTCTGGAGAGATGCTGACAAAATCTGAGAAGGAGCAGGACTTTTACCACTTCACTTAACATGTCTAAACATTAGACAACTTATCTAAGCTCATAATTTAGGATGTCCCTGTGGTTAGTGGGGAGGCATGAGGCTCAACTCATCCTTGGATGTATATCTAAAAAATATAGGATACACATGCCCATTTTCTGGAAAAAAAACCAACAAAAAAAAAAACAAAAAAGAAAAAGCAAACCCCAAACCCCCTAGAAATAAAACAAAACCCAAACCAACTCAATAACAACAAAAAAAGTGATTGAGAGTGACACAACATGTGTTGAGGCAGGAGGCCTACCTAGTTTTTGGCACAGAGAGAAATTATTTTCCTTGCTGTACATCGATGTCAAAAGTCTCCCCAGTGTCTGCAGAGCATCCATCTCAGTACGCCACCATCTGTAGAGATTAATCTACAACTGCAATGAAGAATCCGAGTTACACTCTTAGGCCCCTCTGCAAGTTATATGCAGAGTACCAAATAAATTTTGGGCAGAGAGCTAAAGCATATCTTGCCAGGACAGAGCTGACCAGAAATGAAAATTTAGGAAACAATAAGAGCAAGAGAGTACTTTTCAGCCTTAGTTCTCTAAGGTTTCAATTCCTTCTTCAGAGCTGGATAAAGGAGTCTTCTCCTTTGAGGGCACAGACATGAAACCTTCCTGAGAGAGCAAAAGCTTATCCTGAAGAAAAGAAGTCTTTTACATCCTATAAAAACTGTTTTACTGCATTTAATAGAGAGCCTTGTTCTGGGATCAAGATTTCACATTTCTGCTTTGACATTACGGTACATTATACACTTTCACAAAAAAAGTTACTGTAAATTATACATAAAGAGTCCAGGTAGCAGAGGCTTGGGGCTAAGAACATGTTTCTTCCTTTTTTTTTAAGTCCAATGAAACTTGGATTCTTCCCTGCAGCTTGTATACCCACACCATGGGTAAGCAATTTAGTGGAAGATGTGCAGATATGGAAAAAAAGAACACTGGATCTTTCTCTCGACCTTAAAAGAAATCCAGGAGTAGCCCTAGCTTTTACAAAAAAGCTGACGTGCCTAGGTGGTGTGTTGCAGAATACCTACCAAAACATGGCATGACAAACATTCTTCCATGGGGAAACCTGGGTGGAAATGCATTTACTTTCAAGTAGGCATTGAGCTGCTCAGCAATAATCTCAGCTAAGGTGATCATGCAGAAGCCCAGAGGCAGAAACACTGCAGAACAGAGAAATTTATAGCAAAACCCCCCAAACAATAACATCCTGTTATTGATTTTTGGCATCTCCAGAGGTGGAAGGAATATGTAGGGTAGTTTTAGGATTGCAGTTATGTATGTGAGAACCTGACTTCCATCCACATTTTTTTTTTCTTTTTAGTTTGTTTTTCAAGTACTGGTTTAATTTTAAATGTGAACTAAAAATTGAAATCATTAAAGTCATATGTCACACTTGAATTCATTAGTTCCTGAAAACTGAGCAAAAATAATTTATCTGATAATGAACTAGACAGGTATTTAGTTGGAAGAAAATAAATAATGGTTTGGCATATTAATGCAATAATATAGAGATACAGTTAATGTTTCTTCCTTTTGAACCCTATCAGCTGTTAACACAATATAATCCACTTAAGTAAGGGAGAGGTAAACATCTTCTAGGCAACGGATAATGCTGCCCTGCTTTTCATGCAACAAGGTAAGTGAAAAGATTTCAAAAACTTTTGCATAAAACTGCAGATAAATATACTAGTGAAGCAAATAACATACCATATAGGAAAAGAAATGGAGCCATATACAGTGCTGCTTGTGTGATGCATTAAGGTGGAAATAAACAAGAATTAATGAACCTCTATACTGCTGAAGGTAGTAACTTCCGGAATTATGGGTAAAGCTAGCTCAGAATCTAAAATAAAACATATCTATATATTATAATCAGAGATTTTTTTTTTTTTCAGTATTCCTGTTCAGTCTTTCCAATGAATCATTAAATTTGGGTGATCTACAGCTTTTCCATAGAGTCATGTTTTTTCATTTATTTTTCTCCCAGAAAAGACCTGTTAAATAAGTTTTCTTTTAAAAATGGGTACAAAATGCTGTTAACCCTACAGCAGCCAAGTCTGGAGTGACAGTAATGCATTTACATTACAAGCCAGTACACGTTTAAAAGCTTGATGTACCTGCAGTGTGGAAGGTGGAAAGAATTAACCTGGTTCATCCTCTTCCCTTATTCTTATATGAACAATAACAAAGAGGAAGAAAAAGCCCAATTTTGCCCCATACTAGTTGAAACATTAAGTTCCAGTGTTCCTAAGGAAGGTAGAGAGAGAAGTATAAAATATACAGAATAACTAACTTGCATAGTTCTGAACTGTTGTGTCTTTGATTCATGTCAAACCACTGTTTAGTCATTTGTCTTTAAATTGTATTGCCTTTCTTTTGTTACAGGAAATAACTTGGATGACATTTATCATCAAGACAGTTGCAAGTATTTTCCTGAAAAAAAGTATTTACAAGTGACTAAGAATGTTTTGCAAAACTTTAATTTCAGCATTATTGCCTAGTAACTCAGGAGCAGATATTACTCCTTAACAGGTGGAAACAATAATAGTAATAATAATAATGATTATAATAAAGTCTAAACCATTTAATCTCTTCTGCTTTAGGTGTCAGTTTGACAAGGTATCATTTGGTACAGCAGAAAACTATTCCATTCCCTTTAACAATCAATTTGACATATTTTATTCTATATATGGTACTGTATTTGATACAGTTCATGACAGTATTACTAAATAATGGTTTAATAATAAGATCACTTAGCTGTTAGACTAGTGCCCCTGATGCTAACAAGCCTGTTCATTCCTGCTTGTGACTATGAATTGGTGTTCACCCCAGTGCTCTTTCAGCTATCTGCCCCTTTTCCACTTTTCCATGTTAATTCTTTGTTTTGTTGTGGCTCCTAAATGCTATATTTTGGTTGGTGTACATTTGGGTTCTACAGAGTTTGAAGAAATAACAGCAGTTTTATGTCAACACAGTTATTAGTAGGGGCTGCGAGATTCAAGGAGCTAAAATTATATTTTTTTCCACCCGGGTGCTGCCAATTAGGCAGTTTCTAAATACAGTTAAGTGTGATTTAGACTGGAAATATTGTAAAAATGTAAAAAAAAAAAAGAAATTGAAATTTGTGTTCTCTGTCCAAGTATATTATTATAATGGCCATATAGAATATATTTTTCCACAACTGTTTGTTGTCTAGAACATGACCAGTAAATCACTGGTTTTGATATCACAAAATGTAGTGTTGATGGATATTAGCAGTGCAGAATTTCAGCATTTAGGGAAAACATAATGTCATTCAATGTCTTTCCTTTCAAACGTAATGATTTGAAATCCTGTTTACAGGTTCACAGGTAGAATGGACAAGTGTGGTTATAAAGTGATGACTGCTTAGTGCCCCTCTTGAAATGGGTTCAGCCCAGGTACACCATTAACATCTCAACTAACTGGTACTAGCAGAAATGAGATAAAACAGCTTTTTAAAAAAAGACAAATAGGTCATTTTGAATATCCAGAGCTATTTCAGAATGTAATGAGGACTGCTTTCACACACTCCAGTGGCAAGGAAAGATGACAGTTTGTATGGGAATGCTTCTGTAACAATGCTGTTGAACACGTTTTCATCTCTGTTTCCCATTACACTGTAAGAAGTTTCTCAACACAAGAAATACAGGATGTACTCCAAGTCTAAGAACTGCAAATGTGTAATATCTGAGAGGTTTGCAAAGGCTCTTGCCCCAGAGTTGGTCTTTAAGGGGAAATTTATCTTCTTAGACCCTGTCTAAGCAGCAGACTGACAGACAACTGAGGTTGCTTTGATCATAACAGGTTGAACTGACCAGAAAGAAAACTTTCAGATCTAACCCTGACCCTGACCTTAACACTAACCCAAACCAGTCCCTCCTTTGCAGAGCTGAGAAAGTGGGTGTCCTTGGCAGGGGTGAGCTTGTGTCCAGGAAACAGGAACCAAAGACAGGGTCTGCAAGCAGTGGATGTGATTATGAGTCAGGCAGAGATGCCTAAGGTCAGGTGGGTTATGCCTCTGCTAAACACTGTGGGTAAAGGTTGCATTTGTGGTTTCTGTGAAACTAACGAAATTTCACATCAGTGGGAATGGGGCTTTTTCTCCATGTGTATAGGGCACACAGAGCAGTCCGCTCCCTCAGCTGCTCTTGTCCTGAGATTCACAGACACCTGCCAACATCATATAAATGTTATCTCTGTCTCAACTGGGATTTTGTGTAGTGTGAGGTGCTACTGTTTATAAGGAGGAAACAGGAAAAGGAGCATTACCCATTTCCATCCCTTCCACATTTCTGGTAGGAAGCTGTGTCAGGTAGCACGGCCTCACTTGAGAGAGCTGGCTGCTTTTTGTAGCATCAATACCAGGGCCATGCAGTGGGAGACTGGATAGTACATGGCAACACAGAGAAGACCATAGCTGCTGATATACTGTTTATGTCCAGCATTGACATCGATTCTGTAATCTTTACAAGCATCCTATAAACAGTGCTGTGCAATTGATTTAAAAACTGAAGGAATGGCATCAAGTCTGACATGTAACTATAATATATTCAACCTAAAACCTATTCAATAGTACCAACCTTCCCTACTCCAGTGTTCTTACTCATTGCCCATGAAAAACAAACTTACCTGTCCCTGGGCACTTAGCAATGCCTCAGTTCAGATTCAGACATAGCACTAAAATTCATCTGAGAGAATCTTAAATTAGTTTGAGGAGGTTTCTGTCTCACCCCAAATAATATTTTTTAAAATTTTGTTTAATGTAGTTGGTAATACACGCTTGTTTCTAAAGTAAATGTCAAAAGAAGATATTTGATGTGTTATGCATAAAAATAGTGGCATACTTCTTTTCTACAAAAGACATGTCTTAAAAGTATGGCATTAGATCTTGCTTCAGGTTTATGCTTTTGTTTAAGGACATTTGTAGATTTGTGATTAACGGTCTTAAAAAAAAAGAAAAATCCAAATGTTTTCAGGAAAACCGATGGAAATAAAGATGTTTTCCCTGGTGTGTGATTTAGTGGGTGACAGAATTAACATAGCATCAAAACTTTTGCTGCTAGTCACATGCTGTTCAGCAGGTCAGCTCCTCTCTGCAGAGTTCACACATTCACACCTTCTTTTATGCTTTATCAACAGTTCTCCATTTCATTTGAATGTTTTTCTCTGCTCCTTTGATTCTTCCCTCTTTTCTTACCTTGCACTTGCATGTGTCTTCCCTTCCATTACCCTTTTGTCTTTTCACTTGCCTTTGAGTATTGTTTCTAGGCTGTGTTTATTGCTGCCTTTTTTTTTTCTTTAATGTGGTCTTAAAACATTCCATACCCTGCAGATATGTATTTTGACTTACGTGAGAGATCATCCTCCTAGTTTCCATCCTCTGTTACAAAAGAATTATTTGCAAAAGAATTGCAAAAGTATTTGTTTTCCAACCATCCATAATGTTATAACACAAGTGAATCCTATGTGAAAAATGGATCCCAAATCCATCTTATTTCTGATTTTCATTCCCTGAAGAAGAAAAAAAGAACAACCCAAGAGCATGGTAATAGATAGTCTTTAAAGTATGTTTTTATTGCCCTACATGTGACTTTTTCTTTCATAACGTTCTTACTCTCTTCTCTTTCCACAGATGCCTTTTGACATACTTTGTTTTCACAACAGTGAAAACATCCTTAAATGATAGTTGCTTTGCAGACCATAGATTTTCTGAAATTTCCTGTTGCTGATCACAAGAGATTTTTTTTAAAGGATGTGCTGTAGCTACAAAAGGCCCGTCCTCCACTGTAACAAGGGATCTGATATTAACTGCAGTGTTCATTTCAATGTATGTTGCTTTTACTCTACAAAAAGAAGTAATGAACAAAATAGTTTTATGAAGTAAGATCTTTTTCCTCATAAATTCTGATTCTCAAGAGAATTATTGATTTCCTGTAACCTCTGCTCCATGCCTTTTGAAACACAGAAAAATATCACTATAAGAATTAACAACATTTGCTGCAGGATGCCATTGTATCTCTTTCCCTTCTGATACATTCTTGTTGTACAGAAAGTTCTGTAATGAAATACAAAAGCTAGCGTTTAGGCAACTTTTCTTTTACAGTATTTTTAGCTGCTGTCTTGAGGGGAAAAGGGCACATTGTGGATTCCATAAAGTAAGTACTGTCATTACCTGTTTTATGTACTGTTTTGATGACAAGCTGTATATAGTCTGAGCACAAATACCATGAATCCAGCTGACACAGCAAACTTTCAAAGCTGGGAAAGAGCTAAGGCTAGCTTGTCACTCTTAACTCCACTTTCCACATATTCACAACTCATGAGAGAATTTCTTTTGCAGACATAGAAGTGTATGAAGTATTAATAACCACCTAATTTGAAGTTTGATTTTGGCCTTCATGTAGTTGCTCACATCTAGCTTTAGAAACTGAGATTTGGATGTGAAGATGTGTTTAATTCAGTACCTACGTGCCCTGGCAGTCTTGCGGCTTGTGCATACCTGTTTGTAAACTACTGTAGATAACTCTGGTATCGGATAAACCTGAAATGAAATTCATTATTTTATCAAAGCAAAAGGAAGCTTTTCATGCTTTTTTTCGTCTAAATCTGCTTGTGCTGACACGGTTATGATGCTGTGTGTGAAATCTGCTTCAATAGTGCATGTGCGGAAGGTATTTGGGTTATAGATGCACTCACATGGCTTCCATAACAGTACATCTGTTCGGGTGGTGAAAGGTTTGCTTGCATCCTAAGGCTTTGGTTCATAGAATCATAGAATAGTTAGGGTTGGAAAGGACCTTAAGATCATCTAGTTCCAACCCCCCTGCCATGGGCAGGGACACCTCACACTAAACCATATCACCCAAGGCCTCGTCCAACCTGGTCTTGAACACTGCCAGGGATGGAGCATTCACAACCTCCCTGGGCAACCCATTCCAGTGCCTCACTACCATAACAGGAAAGAATTTCCTTCTTATATCCAACCTAAACTTCCCCTGTTTAAGTTTTAACCCATTACCCCTTGTCCTATCACTACAGTCTCTAATGAAGAGTCCCTCCCCAGCATCCTTATAGGCCCCCTTCAGATACTGGAAGGCTGCTATGAGGTCTCCATGCAGCCTTCTCTTCTCCAGGCTGAACAGCTCCAACTTTCTCAGCCTGTCTTCACATGAGAGGTGCTGCAGTCTCCTGATCATCCTCGTGGCCCTCCTCTGAACTTGTTCCAACAGTTCCATGTCCTTTTTATGTTGAGGACACCAGAACTGCGCACAATACTACAAGTGAGGTCTCCCAAGAGCAGAGTAGAGGGGCAGGATCACCTCCTTTGACCTGCTGGTCACGCTCCTTTTGATGCAGCCCAGGATATGGTTGGCTTTCTGGGCTGCAAGCGCACACTGAAGCTGGCCCATGTTCATTTTTTCATCAACCAGCACCCCCAAGTCCTTCTCTGCAGGGCTGCTCTGAATCTCTTCCCTGCCCAGCCTGCAGATGTGCCTGGGATTGCTCCAACCCAGGTGTAGGACCTTGCACTTGGCATGGTTAAAATTCATGAGGTTGGCATCAGCCCACCTCACAAGCATGTCAAGGTCCCTCTGGATGGCATTCCTTCCCTCCAGCGTATCAACCGAACCACACAGCTTGGTGTCATCGACAAACTTGCTGAGGGTGCGCTCAATCCCACTGTCCATGTCAGTGACGAAGATGTTAAACAAGACCGGTCCCAACACCGATCCCTGAGGGACCCCACTCGTTACTGGTCTCCAGCTGGACATTGAGCCATTGACCATAACTCTTTGTGTGCGGCCATCCAGCCAGTTCTTTATCCACCAAGTGGTCCATCCATCATATTGATGCCTCTCCAATTTAGAGACAAGGATGTGGTGTGGGACAGTGTTGAATGCTTTGCACAAGTCCAGGTAGATGACAAGAACTGCTCTACCCTTGTCCATCAGTTCCATATCCCTATCATAGAAGGCCACCAAATTGGCCAGGCAGGATTTCCCCTTCTTAGCGAAGCCATGTTGGCTGTCACCAAGCACCTTGTTGATTTTCACATGCCTTAGCATGCCTTCCAGGAGAATCTGCTTCAAGGTTTTGCCAGGCACAGAGGTGAGACTGACTGGTCTGTAATTCCTTGGGTCATCCATTTTTCCCTTCTTGAAAATGGGGGTTATATTTCCCTTTTTCCAGTCATCGGGAACTTCACCTGACTGCCATGATTTCTCAAATATGATGGCCAGCGGCTTCGCAACTTTATTTGCCAGCTCCTTCAGGACCCACAGATGGATCTCATCAGGACCCATGGACTTGTGCATGTTCAGATTTTTAGGATGGTCTCGAACCAGAGCCTCTCCTACAGTGGGCGCAAGGTCTTCATTCTCACAGTCCCTGCATCTGCCTTCCAAGCCTTGGGTGGTGTGGTCAGAGCCTTTGCCAGTGAAGACCGAGGCAAAGAAGTTCCATACTCTCCAGCCTATCCCTAACATAAAGGGCAACTCCCCCTTCCCACCTGCCAGGCCTGTCTTTTCTAAAAAGCCTGTAACCTTCCATTCCAACACTCCAGTCATAGGAGCCATCCCACCATGTTTCTGTGATGCCTGTTATATCATACCCCTGTAGATGTGCACACACCTCTAATTCCTCTTGTTTGTTCCCCGTGCTACGGGCGTTTGTATAGAGGCATCTGAGCAGAGCTCCAAATGAAGCCGGCTCATTGGGTGGAGAGGCTGGGATATCTCTACATTGCTCCAAGCATTTATTATAGGTGCTGGCAACTGACTGGGTGTGTTGGAATGGAATGATGCCCCCCTCCCCCAACACATCTAGTTTAAAGCCTCCTTGACCAGTCTGGCAAGCCTCCTACCAAAACTGCTCTTTCCCTTCTTTATCGTCACACCAGCTCCACCAGCCCCCACTAGACCTGGCCTACAAGCTTGGGTCCCATTTTCAAGACAGCCAAACCCCTGACTATGACACCACCCTTTTAACCAATTATTAACCTGGCTGATCATCCTAGCTTTTTTTAAGTCCTCCCCTCTATCCTGGAGAATTGATGAAAAGACTATCTGAGCTCCAGAGCCCCTAAACATATAGTTTACAGTTTGAGAAAAAAACAACCTGAAAAAACAACCACATAACCCACAAAATAATCCCCATGCCACGAACCACTCAGCACTTGTCCAGGAAATTTCATCAGAATTTCAGAATTTTGCAATTTTGACTTCTGCTCCCTGTCAGTTTTTGTGACTTTACAAGATTTGGTATCTTGGATTGTTCTTTTTTTTTTTTTTTTAGTATTACTTCTTAATATTCCAAACCTATTTTTATTATTGTGGTACAACATATGCATCCTTCCACCTCTCAAAACTGAATGTATAGATAGTCTGGCATGCTAAATGCCAGCAGAAAAGTTACTCTAAAAGATAATCATGCCATAAACTTAAGTTCTATTTAATCTTTTATTTTTATTTTTTTTTCTGTAACTTCTGAATCACTTATTTTTCTGAGATGTACAGAAACAAGAGTTTGAAAATGCTGACAGGGAGGGAGCAGGTTTAGGATTAGAATGCTGTGTGCTGGAGGATGAGCATATGGATTTTATCAATAGTTTTGTTGTTACTTGTTTAGTCTTCACAGAGCTTTCTAAAGGACTGCAGTGATGCAGATGCCAAAATTGAGTCTGTTGAAATTGGATTTTTCCTTCTCTATCTGTGGAAATGTAATTTAATAGGACAATACAAAGAAAATCCTGTTCTTTAAAAGTGCTTTCATTATGGTTTGCAGTTTCTTCTTCCACAAAATCCTCTGCTTTTCTGATCGATGTTGGGCCAAATGAAGACAATAACAGCAACAACTCTGAAATGTGCCTTTGGCATCACAGGACTGCAGACTGCACTGGTTGCCTGAAGTACTGAATTCCCAAATGAAAGCATAAAGTAGAATGGGAATGATATGTGTGAGTTACATCAGAGTGATTCGTGTCAGCAGCTCAGGGGTCCTAGTGATCATTGCACTTTGTGTGGAGACGGAATCCCTTGTGATCATTGTGCTATGTGGTGCAAAGGGTATGATAAGTGTCCCTGTCAATACCACAGTGAGGAGGAAGAAGAAACAAGGGAATAATTCCCCTGGGTCAACCACAATATTGTGCAAAGAAATGTTTTGTTCATTGTTTAAATTGCATGAATGTTCTTAGGAAGGGGGGGGGGGTAGGTAACTTAGAGGTATGTCCTGTTGAAGAACATTGTGAAATCTGTGCACTGAACAAATAAACACATAAGGAGTGGAATTTATGGGGGCTAAGATGGCGGTCAGACTTGTGATACACATAATATTTCTTCACCCGGAGACAAGACCCCAACAACAGGTGGAGAAGCCTGGGAAAAGAAGACAACAGGATTGGCTGAAGAAGCCCCGGAAAAGAAGACAACAGGATTGGCTGAAGCCTGGGAAAACAGGACAACAGGATTGGCTGAAGCCCAAGAAGCCCGGGAAACCAAAGAGTATAAGAGACTATCCCCAGAAGTTCCCAGTGTGCGTCTCGGACGGAGCAGAGACTCCCTGGCGCACCCAGCGCTGCTTGCTTATTGTCTCTCGATATTAATTATAATAAAAATCAATTAAAACAGATTGGCTAGATTTTTATAACATACGCAAATTGGAAAAATCAGTAGCAGTTATGCTTACACAGTACTAAAGATAAACTGCCTTGTTTGTATTCTACAGCAATAGGTTTAGCTGAAAACAACTTTTTATATGTGTGTCTCTGAATAAAACAGTTCCTCTCAACACAAGTGGCTAACTTAGAATGGAAAGTCTGTTGAATAAGTGTTGGCTCAGATTTGGGAAAAAGAATAAATTAAAAACACAAGTTCTCATGGGCTACAAACATGTCTTAAAGCAGGTAGTTCTTTGATGCTGAATGTGTGAATATATGTCAATTCATATATGCGACTATGCGTGATAAAGAATTTTTAGAAAAATTGCAAAATATGTGTGATGATGTAAAGTTTTAGGTTTTGTATCATTAAATTTAACATGATATGGTCAAAATCCAAAAATGACTGAACCTATTTTGACCTGAATCATTACTGTCTTTTGATACTGTTATTTAATTATGCACCGAAGGAAACAAGGTACATTTAAACAAGTGTTTAAGCACAATTAAATTAGTACCAGAGCTGGGTTAAAGTTTCAAGCGTATAAAATTTATTGATTTGTGTCAGGACCCGGAGAAACAATGTATTGCTCTGAACATCAGAAACAAACAGTAGTCCGAAATACCAGTAATTTTGTCTTATATAGATATCTGCACTCTTTTGTGGAAAAGGTTGGTAAAAAATACAGAAAAGAAGGACTGCCAGTCCTGAATGTCTGGTACCCTGTGGAACAAGCATGATTTCAGTGCCAGAGTTCCAGTGAGGTAAGGGATCTGTAAAGAATCAAGGATAGTATAAGGACAGAGGGGGCACATATGAAAAAGAATAATGGAAATTCAAAGACTCAAATTAAGTAATCTTTGGAAAAAAACCACATTTGTGATGCCTGTGAAAAATAATTGATCTGGAGAAAGAGAAAAAGCTTTTCAAGGCTGTAGAAAGTTTGGGTCAAATTTTATTTGTTCTGACACCAGCTTTCCAAACTTGACTGTGTACATTATAGACTTCCCATAGTTTCCTCTTTCCACAGAAATTTCATCTGTGGTCAGAATGTGTAGTCACAAAAAGTCCTGTGTTTTTTTTTTTTTTGAGGGGTGTGTTTTGTCTTTGTCTGGGTTTTTTTGTTTGTTTGTTTGTTTTTTGATACCTGTAGTCAAATTGGTTTTGGAGGTAGAGAATGATAGGTGGTTCATTTCCAGTATTTATCTCATAACCAATGCATTAGAACTACATGATGATTTCACTCAGGATTCCACAGGGCATGGAGAATTGTAACCTGTAAAACTAAGATGCTGCATTCAGTATGCTATGCTCTGGAAGCCAAAATAATCAATAAAGTAATGACTTTAAAGCAGAAACAAATAAGAAAAAGTAAAACTGCACCAGATTATTGAGGATGGCTCTAAAGTACAGCTGCAACAGTCAAATTTTGAAATTTATATACCTATAATTCCAGTGACTGGGTGAGCTTGGCTGAGTAAAGACGCTCATGCTTTAAACTATATGACATAGCTCTGCTAGGTGTTTTTTTTAATGATAATAGAAAATAAATAGCTATTGAAATACCTGCATTTTTATTAACAAACAACTCTTCTGGGAAAGGTGATTCCTGGCAAATTGTATGGAAAAGAAGAAACCTAAAAGCTGTCATTAATAGTGAATACTACTAAGAAATTTTTAAAGTTTAAGATATTTTAAAATCTCAAATTGCATCTTTCATCAAAAGATGCGTTATTCACTTTTTTCCCTTTAGTGATTAGTGGCTTTGATATAAAATTTTTCATTTTCTCAAATATAGATCTCTAATTTGTTTGAAACCCAGTTGGGACAGTATACCTTAAATTTTGGTTTTGCATTAATGTGACATTCTTAATGAAACAGTAATGGTATTGATTAGTCATGTGATATTCCTGTTTGCTTTTGATTAAAACTTAATATTGACAGAAAATTTTACATTCATTATAAATGCCTAAGAATTGTATACACAAAACTGCCCATAAACTTAAACAAACAAACAAACAAACAAACAAAATATGTAGAACTATTGGAAAAATAAAAGAATTATACACAAAGAAATAATAAACCAAGCATCTTTGATTACAGAACTCCCCAGTGCCGCCTTCACATGCTGCAGGCTCTTTGTTATTCTATAAAAGCCCAGGGGTCTTAGGAGACTGCTTACATAATTACACTTTTAATTATGATTTAATTAGTTTAAATAAATGGTGACATTTCTATATGTCCATGGTTGTACTTCAGTTGTTTGTTAACTCATGGAGTGCTAGTTTTGATCTATACTAGAGCTTTGCATTGTACTTGATCTATACTAGAGCTAAATTGATCTATAGCTATGTTGATCTATACTAGAGCTTGCCACGAGGATGATCAGGGGACTGGAGCACGTCCCATATGAAGACCGGCTGAGAAAGTTGGGGCTGTTCAGCCTGGAGAAGAGAAGGCTACGTGGAGACCTCATAGCAGCCTTCCAGTATCTGAAGGGGGCCTATAAGGGTGCTGGGGAGGGACTCTTCATTAGGGACTGTAGTGATAGGACAAGGGGTAATGGGTTAAAACTTAAACAGGGGAAGTTTAGATTAGATATAAGGAGGAAGTTCTTTCCTGTTAGGGTGGTGAGACATTGGAATAGGTTGCCCAGGGAGGTTATGAATGCTCCATCCCTGGCAGTGTTCAAGGCCAGGTTGGACGAGGCCTTGGGTGATATGGTTTAGTGTGAGGTGTCCCTGCCCATGGCAGGGGGGTTGGTACTAGATGATATTAAGGCCCTTTACAACCCTAAATATTCTATGATTCTATCTAGAGCAAGATAGTGGAATTGAATGAGTGTGACTTCTATACAGCCGTATACTTTCTTAAAATTAAAAAAAATAAATTTTTTAAAAAGATTTACCCAGGGGACTGCTCATGCACTCAGCAGAGTAAAGGATGAGATCTTTATTAATTCCAGTAATGAAGGTCAACGCCTTGGTTGGTGACTGCAAAATGAGATTTTGTAAGTTATTATCTATCTTGACTCACAGGATGGAAATTAGCTGTGTAAACAATCTCACTCTCAGATTTTTGAGTCAAAATGTGTGACAGACAATATATTCAGCCTGTCTCTTCTGTGTACCCCACACAACTTTTCTTTTGCTAGCTATTCTTTGATACAATCCATATTTAATCTATCGGTTTGGATAAGGTGGATTTTTTTAAGGAAACAGGCAGACACAAGAAACTAGATATCAGATTGCATATAGCATCAAACTGTTACCCAGTTATGTGCTGGCAACACTTTGAAGTGACTTGCAGTAAAGGTGGCAATAATCAGTGTAAAATCTGTCCCAAGATTAGTGTAAAATGCATCATTAAGCAATATATGACACCATTTGGTGAAATCACTTTCTAGGTTGTAACATCCAGATGTGGACGGATGGATGACTCGGTGGCTGTGGGCTGGTGTGATTCATCCCCTTTTGACTTGCATGGTGTATTGCAGACTTCAGAATCATGACAGAAGGCATTCAGGGCTTCATTCATCTCTTTGCAAACAAGCAGTGATGCCAGGGGTAGGGCAAGTTAAAGCATTAGTTTTTCATAGAACAATGGAAATTGGAGCTAAAACATTCTTTCTGCTTATTTCAGTTCTCATCACTGAAGAAATATGAACACAGGACCGCACTGATGCCTTCCTAGACTCAATGTAAAACACTCTTCTTTGGTCTTGCTACAGTACATGCATCCAAAGGGCCAAAGCCTCCTGGCTCATAGTCTGCATTCATACTTTCTGTCCTGGGTTCAGCAGTAGCAGTCATGTTTCTCCTCCTTGGTAGCTGGTGCAGTGCAGTGTTTTGACTTTCGGCTCGGGAACAGAGCTGATAGAGATGTTTTGGTTTGGCCAAGGACTTTGTGAGCCTCATGCTCTGCCAGGGAGGAGGGGAAGCCAGGAGGAAGCAGAGACAGGACACCTGACCCAAACTGACCAAAGAGGTATTCCATACCACAGCACGTCATGCCCAGGATGTAACGGGGAATTAGCCGGAAGGGCTGGGAGACTGCAGGGTTGGAGGAGGTATCGGTCGGAGCTTGGTCGGGCTTGGGGGGCGAGTTATCGGTCAGCGGGTGGTGAGGTGTTGTATTCTGTTCCCTTGTTATTTCCTCTATCATTATTATCATAGGTGGTAGCAGTAGTGATTTGTGTTATACCTTAGTTACTAAACTGTTCTTATCTCAACCCGTGGGAGTTGCATTCTTTTGATTCTCCTCTCCGTCCCTCCGAGAGCAGGGGGAGGGCAAGAAAGGGGGGGAAGTGAGCGAACGAATTACCTGACTGGGTTTAAACCACGACACTTTCTAACAGATCACATACATTTACATTAAGAGATTACAAGAATCAGACTCAATATGAATCTATTTTGAAAACAGCTATAAATCTATTGCACCCTAATGCCCCCAGATGCTGGTATATTTTTACACATGTGAGTTCAGAGCATTCCACATACTGAACTGGTATTTGCCAGTCTCACCCATGGAATACCCATTTTACTGTAGAAGGAGCACCAGTGTCTAACTACCTTTCTTCTGGGTGTGGAAGCCTGTAAATATCCATTCTCATTTTCATCTTGTCTATCATATTTGGTGGCTGTAGGTGATCCTCTGGCCTAAGTTTGAAGGTTGATAGGCATGCAGGCAGCATACATAAATGCTTATTCTTGCTGACTGGTGACTCATTCAGCAGACTGTAGTGATGTGTCTTACCAAAGCATGAGTGCTTAGATGAGTAGGAGATTCTAGCAACTGCAGACTGTGACAGCATATCTTTTCAGCAGAGGTAGCCAGCAGCACAGCAAAACTGGCTGCACAGAGAATATTGAATTCAGATCAAAGTCTACCTCTGCTTATTTAGCCCACATGGACAAATCTGAAAATACCTAAAGGAGTACTTGAAGCTCCAGTAAAAACGATCTGACTAAGAGTCTGGTACTTTCTAGCACCTTGGTGCAAGACTATGAATTTCTTTTTTTTTTTCTCGTACCTAAGGATTATCACAAAATTCAGCACTCTCTGGTCCCGGAAGTAGTGATACTACTTTTTGACCTTGTCTTCTCTACACTAAATACATTGCAAACTCTAAATTAAAAATTAATATTACTTTTCCTCAGCACAAAACCTCTTAACCATGCAAGCTGTTGTTATATACATGCTGTTGTCCCAAGAGAATAAACAAGTGTCATATGAGTTATTCAGTCAGGTGTAAGCATCTTCACCAGAGGGGAAAGCTGCAGTCACTCTCCCTAATTCCCAAGTACGTTTGCCAACCTGGCCTTGTTTCTATCATCATTTGACATAGAAGTGCTATCACACTCATAAATAGAGTGCTTGCAAATTATATATAAAGCAAGAGCTCTTTTGGGGATGGACTTTTGTTCTGTACCATTTCACACCTTGGCTCCAGTCCTAAGACATTCTTGACTGACTGAAAGCCTGCAGAGTTGTGGCAGCATGGGAGCACAGATGAGTAGTGAATGATGAAAAGAAACGTCTAGTCTGCTGAACAAAAGCAAATTTGAGTTTTAGGTTACAATTACAAATGATTGGCATGCAGAATAGGCCTTACTAGATCTTGCTAAATAAACCAAAGATCCACTGTTATAAATTTCACCAGACTGATAGTCGTGCCTTACTGGTAACTGAAAGAAGCTAAATGCACTTATAATGGGACTTTATAAGTCTTACTTCCAAAATATGTTTATTGCATTCTGAAATAGCTTGTACTAAACTAAACAATAAGGGACTTAATTACTTCAAAGCCTGTTGATTCATTATGAGACAATAGCATTTTAATACAATATTTGGCTGCTGACTCATCTCAGGACTCCTCTGGCATCTTACATATCATAACTCTGTGATTGAGACACAGCATATATCATGCAGCACTGACTCCCTGGGAAAAAATACATCCACAATTGTAAATAACATCATATTGTGTAGACAAAAATCAGTATCAAGCCAAGTATCAGTTTCCTATTCACACATAATAAACCACTGAATTTACAATTCCTTTTTTTTGTTGCTCACAAATTTCCCTGTAATTCTTTATATCAGGATATCTTTCTAACCCTGCCATCCCTCATAAATAAAACAGCTGTGTAGGTAGTTTTCACTTACCAAATTAGAGTTGAGACCCTAATATTGTTTCACCTGCTGTTGTAATTAGGCCCAAGAAAAATGAAAGCTGTTTACCTTCTCTATCATTGTGTCATTTTATTTGTAATAAAACTGAAAAAATCTTACAGTTGCATTGTTCCATAGCAGAAGCTGGCAGAGTTGAGGTTCAACAGACTGACCCTCTTCCCTTCTGTGCCTTGACATTTCAGCACATATGGTACTATTCCACAGTTACTATGATTTAAAATGCATGTGGAGAGTGCCTCTTGCTCTGCTTGAAACTAAATCCCTTCAAAATGTACGGAAGGATCCCAGAATAACAGAGTTAGTTCATTTTATCTTCAATTCTTAGGTTGTGTGTAATAAATGAATATCATGCCACAGTGTTTCTTATGTGAAGAGATAGAGACGAATATTTTTTATCACTTACACCTGAGAAATGCGCTGCAAGAAAGCCTGAATCCTGGGCTTTAATTGCTGTAGCTGTGTTTTCATGTTAGCTGTAGGCTTGGGCATGTACTTCAGCCTAAAATCCCTGGCTATTTTTTCTGCACCTACTTGTTGGCTCTCACTCTGGCACTTACCTGCAGCAAGTTCTGGGAAGGACCGTGCCTAATGTAAAGGAAGCTACATTTGCACTAACGTCTTTAAAACCTGCTGTAATATAAATACATAGTAATTAAATAGAACAAGTGATGTTATGGGAAACATTTTGGTACAATATCACAAATGAATTAGCTCTCATAATGTGTATTAATTTCTTCAATTGCTGATAACTTCTACCTAACCTCTACCTTATTTTATCTTCTGTCTAATGGAGAAATCACACTAAAAGAGAGACATGCTGTGTTGGCCAAATCATATCCTCTTTCTCTACTTGAAAGTAAAATAAGTTTTCTGCTAAAACTGTAACGATTCATTAACTGACTGAGAGGTACACTGATGTTGAAATCCAGAATGTTCATAATGCATAAAGCTGCCAAAATTCCTTTCTGAACCAGGCTATTTCTGGGACTATATTAATTTTCATTTAAAACAGGTACTGTTACATTAAAAAGATTTGAAAATTCTAGATTTGACAGATTTTTGTGACTTTCCAGATTTGCGTATGAATACTTGGTTTATACCCTGAAATTGAACAATCCCTTAAAATACCAAAGTAATAAAATCTAACTATGATAATTTACTGTAATCTGTGTGTTTGAAATTATGCAGAACACAAACTTAAAAATAGCCATAAATTAATTTACTATATCATCATTTTACACTACATTTGCAGTAAAAATGATCTTAAAATAAAGAAAACCCTGATCTCAGTTACCTTACTGTGTTTTTACATTATCATACATATTAAAAGCCCAAGAAGTTAATATTAATGATTCCAAATAACCAGAAGTGTAACAAATATTATTCATATGCTTCATTCTGTTAAGATAGCAACATTTTCTGTAACGTATTTTACTTGACCTAATTTTCTTACAGTTACTGTAAATGTTTGCAAGGTAACTGTTAACGCATCAGTAACATTGAGGTGTAGTCCCCAAAAATACAGAGCACAAAAATGTCTCACTAAAGTCAAGCAACAAAAGCAGTTGAATTCTATGGGAGTCTCTCAATTGTGGAATTTGTTCACTGTTTTGATTTGGTGAAAAATGCATGTGGAAAGGTGGTAAGTGTGGAAGCCTGTGCCAAATGCTATTTGATGTAGAGGAGAATAGAGAACCAAGTTCAACAAGCTCTTTCTTGGTGTATTTAGAATACTCGCAGATGTGTGTAGGCTAATGGGGATGTTTTGCAGAAGGGCCATGACACAAAAATTCCAGAGGGAGAAAGAGCCTATAAGCAGCCTGAGCTCAGGCTTATTTATGGTAGTTTAGCCATGCAGTGCTAAGCTTCAGGCCTTCTGTGGCCAGTGATGGGGTACATACATACAGATGGGGTACATACATACATACATACAGAAAATATGATACACTTAATGTACTCCGTGGCTTGTACTCCCAGGGACAGCGGGGACAGAGCCTGAATCTAATCAAAAGCATGCTGTTTGGGTTATAGAAAGTTCCTGGGAAATAACAGAATATATATGCTGGAAAGAGAGTTAATATGACATTTACAGAACTGTACGCATAGGGAGGCTCATGACACACACTAAAGAAACAGGACTTTAACTGCTGTGTATAAGAAAAGGGGTACTGTGGTTAGGAAAAGGAAGACGTCATACAAGTGAGAATACAGGATTAATTTTATATTGATAAAAATGAAGCAAAAATGCTAGAAGGTTTGGTCAACCCATTAAGAAGTTTTGATGAAAACTTACAATTTATGTAAAAAACTGATGATCAAGTAGCATCACAAAAAACCCAAATGTCTAATTAAGCACTAGAAGCTAAACAGGCAAACACATAACTCATATATCCATGACAAGTTAGTCAGTCTTTCAAAGCTCCTTCTAGCTCTTATAGGAAATTCACTTAGTGGTATGGTTGAGCTCTGATTTGCAAAGCCATACTCACATGAGAATTTATTCTCTTTCCCCCTTCTAAACTAATAGCTGCTACTTCTTGATTTCTGGGATTTTTATTACTGTCTATCAACAAGAAATTAAATACTGTTTAAATGGAAGAGGACTTGGACTGGAGTCCACTCCAAAGACATATCATTCTTCTGTATATATACAGATGTAATAAATCTCTTTTCTCTTGCTGTAAGATGTCGTGTTTATCAATCTATGGAGATATGTTCTTTACTTTTAACAGGGATAAGGTGATTTTAGGACAACTAAATAATAGCTTTTACTTTTTCTTCACTCAAAAGTAAATGTGAGGGGGAAGAATTAGGTAATTTTCATAAAATAATTAAGGAAAACTGCAGGGTACTTTTGGTCTCTAAAAGATCCATTCATTACTTTTCAATTCATGGACACTGCTTAATGTCATTCAGTGAACCAGAAAGCTGTGGTAATTTCTGAACAGTTCTCAGATCTGGCCTGCACATCCAGCTACACATGCAGAGCTCAAACCATGTCTATACACATCATTGATTTTGCAAACATTCAGGTCAGTTGAGTTTTGAAAAAGCTGCATATGGTCAAGTAGCAACTATGCAGGGACTTCAGTGTTCGCACTTCAGCTATGCTTCCTAGCTTATACAAGAAGCTAAGTTTCTTTGGTAAGTTTTTAGTACCATAATCTACATGCAGAAACTGAAGCACTGTTAAGTTATTTCAAATTGTTCCCATAAATAAGTGAAACTTCATTTACGTGACAAAACCAAAGTGTTCTTTACAAGGTTTGCTGATTCTCAAATAAAAACCAGTATGTTGCATGAGAGAGAATGAACAGACTTGCACCACCAACTTTCCAGGATTTAAAAACACCAACAAGGAATAAGTAAGGCTAACATCCTTGGTGAGGGGGCGATTAGGTTGGGTAAAGTCAGCTCTTTACATAGTGAACTAGTACAAAAGATTCCAGAAGAGGTACCTTGGAAGAAATGCTGAAGGAAGAATCAAAAAATGAACTTCCTCATTTCACTTCTTTAGTATGAGTGCTGCTTTGCCCTCTGGAGTAGAATGAAATGCCTCAAGGGATATCTGTTAGTACTTAAAGAGCAGCTTCTCCACTATTTCAAGACTCCACTCACCAATTTAATTTTGTTATTTTAAAATCACAATGTATGTATTCCACCCTACAGACACCCTGACTGATTATAAAAATCAATCCTTAGTTATTGCAAAAAAAAAAAAAAAAAAAAAGAAAAAAGAAAATCCAACACAGAAAACTGCATATATAAAAGAAAAACAACCACAAAATTATTTCTGTACTCACAATAAATCTTGTGCAACCTCTACCCTTCTACTCTCTTTACCAGCTCAGCCACGGGAACTTTTAGGACAGTTTGCCCTAAGAGCCCAAGACTTTTGGTTACATGTTACAATTCAAAACCTCAGAAACATCATGGAGAAAGATCTGTCAGAATCTTTTTTTTCTAGATCACTCTACCATTTCCCATGTTCTTCTGTTGACAGCAACACAGCAGTGCTTGTTACAAACAAATCTTAAATGTGCCTAGCTAAATAAAGTATTATAACTTCAGTCTTAAGCACTAAATTTTACTTTAGGTCCACAAGTATCCAGGACAGAACAAAAATACATTTCTGTAGCAGAATCTTCCCTTTGGTTTACGTCCTTCATTTCTTCCGGTTTCAGTGCACTTCATGTTATGGGAGACCTCACCTCATTCCAGTGAAAGCATGTCAGGGATCTAGCCTAGACATCTCAGACACAAGCCAGCCTTCAGTGAGGAAAATTCTTCCTACCCCTGCCATGTGCTAATCAAATAAAGCAGACAGGATCACTACCAAGTTTTAATTGTCAAACAAGATTCCACAATTGCAAATTGTGGTTCCCACACAGGACTGGACACAATTATCATCAGGGTAGGTGTGCTTTTAACCAACTTTTCCAATGAGAATCAAAAAAATCATCCTAGTTTCAGTGTCAGAGTCAATTAAATAATAGTTTTGTGTTGTGTACATTGTGGCCACCCAAGATTATAACCTGATTACACCAGTTTGTATGGTGCCCCACTGCTCACAGCTGATTAAAAAAATGATAGGCAGCTCAGCCATATGCAGTAGGTAGACTCAGTGTGTGCTTAACTTTCAGGAGACCTGTTCAGATATGCATGCACTGGTGTTACGTATGCCTGTCTCAGTTATATTTTTTGGTGGATGATGGCAGTGTTTTTCTGGACACTCTGCTACTAAAGACCATTTCTCTGAGCCACTGAATGAGTGGAGCCACATGGAGTCCCTAGTGTGGAGACGAGTGTCCTGGCTTTCTGCTTGTAGCTGAGTATCAAACTCAGTGGGGAGAGATAGAGAGATGTTTTCTTATGTGATAGGGAGATGCTGATGTTGTGTTGGATGTACATATCCTCCTTCACTTTCCCCTACCATCATTTCTCTGAATCCATCCAGCCCTGCCACTTCATCAGTCTAAACCAGATGAAAGCTCCTGCTCCAACTATGGAATGAATTCTCATGTCTGAATAGAATAAAATTTAACTCCTCAGCATTTTACGATACCTGTAATTTAAGAACCTACGTTGCATATTTTGAATAACAGCATGGCAATTTAGTGGTTTATTGTTGTTTCGGGTCATAAAGCATAAATTTAAAGTGAAATTTTATTTGGAATATTAAAAATCAACAAATTTTTCACTGGGGAAAAATTGATTTAAATTTCAATTAGCCATTAACACTGCTGGTGCGAGCATTTTATTCACTGTAGGTTATTTTTTAGTTCCTTGCTTATTAGCCTGCCATTGTCATCTCTCCATCCAAATATATTTGCTAACGTCAGAATTACCATAATTTTTACCTTTTATGAGAAGAAACAGGTTTATTTCAAAGGGTATTAGGAATTCTCTTTTCCCACTCTGCAAACGCAGAGAATTTTATGCTGTTTTGTAATACTGCTAGAACAATGCTTCAGAGAGGCGTGAGGTGGCTTTGAGTCAATCATGCTAATTGTTTCTGTATTTTGCTAAGCTACTGCTATCTTCAGTTGCAATTAACATGACATCTGGCAAAGCACTGGGCTGGAACATTGATTATTTTAATGTTTCTCATTAGTAATCATTAATAACAAATGAATAATTCAACCGATTATCAATTAACCTCTGGCTAAGGTTTTGACACTATTTTTCCTCTGTAGAGATTCACATCATGTACTGTTTAACTTGCTCTGATGTTCACTTCGTCTCTCTTAGAAAATCAGATTGCATTTCATTTTACACTGAAGCAGTCTAATGTGAACCCTGTGTTTCAGGAGCACAACAGCCAATGTGCTCTATTCATTGAGACTCTATTTATATTCTATTTACATATAAACATTATGTGATTTCTCAAGCTTCAGTGCTTACTCATATAAGGATATAAAGCTGTATTTGGATATGCATGGTTATGTAGACCTGAAACAGGTGGAAGCAGGGTGACTGACAACTTGCAGCAGTTATGCATCATCATGGAAGTGCTACCTCTCAGAGCAAATGAAGATTAGGAAGGAACACTTATCTGTAACACCTTCCCTGTGAAACACTATATCTGGTGAAACACTGCTATGGCTTTGTCCTTGGTGCGTGGCTAAGGCAAACACATCTTCCTTAACAACATGACCCAGTTCCCTATAATTTTCTATAGTTAAGACTACAGAAATACAATGGTGGTACAAACTGCTTATTTTTTATGAGTAAAGTGTAACCAGGGTACATCTGCAAGGGCAAAATACAGTGGAAGTGAAAAAAAATGGGAAAGCTTATTTGCGATTTATTAACTTTGTTTCCTCTTATCACAAGATAACAGCAGCAGTAGAAGAATAAGTAAATAAATGGGTTTGTCATGACAAACTCATACCATATTTGATAATAAAAGCGAGAAGCAGAGGTGCTCCTGATTGTTACACCTTTCATGAATGCTATAAACACCTGTGTAACCATTCATATTTATGCTTACAGTTTCCTGGCTAGACTTAGGATCTTGTACTTCCTGGAGTAAAGAACGGTATTTCATAATCCACTTATGTCAAGCTGCTTACACAATCAGACTCCATATTTCATCTGTTTCTTGTGTTACAAAACAATCCTCAGGAATGGTGATGGCCTTCTGGGAATACACATATGGATGGGAGAGAGCATTCGCTGTACCAGTGAACACCTGAGGCACATCAGAGCAGCTTCAAAACAGATCTGCTTCCTGTCAGCACAAAATCAATCTCTGTGAACATAACTCTGGCACAAGGCAGCAACTGCTATAAGCTATACCCTGTCCCTCTTGCCTTAAGGGACTGTGGTTCAGAGTAGTCACAAAATTATCCTTCACATTGGTTTCAGGAAGGATTCATGACATACGGCAAGCTTTTCTAATGTTGGTCTATTATACCAAATGATTATCTTGGACCTAAATATTATGGCTTTTGAGCAGTTTGAAGAGGGAGAACAAGTACGAATCTATACTCAGAATCTAGATGTTAAAGCTGAAAAGACAGTTATCAGAGAGAAAAAATGACTTGTTAAGCTGCAGTGACTGGCTGAGTTTGAAGTGCAGGTGATAGAAAACTGTTCCCCATTGCTGTTCATGGATGAGGAGGAAGCTGATGGCCTGTTACTGAGTCATGATTGCAGGGAAGATGACACAACCAGGAAGGCACTTAATTTTGCTTTTGGAAATAGTGCTGACTGTTTTATACACCTTTAGGAAAAGGGGCAACATCAGAATTTTTAAATCTCCTACAGATTCTCAAGGTTTAGGTCATTAAAGATATTCATCAGAGAGCCTGCAAAACTGTACCTCCTTAGGCTAATGAAATGCTACTAGATATGTTATATGTAGGTGTGGCATCTGGGAACATAGTTTAGTGGTGGCAGTGCGAGGTTAATGGTTGGACATAACAATCTTAAAGGTCTTTTCAAACCTAAAAATTCCATGATTCATGTGCAAGCCAAGATAAACAAACTGCCTATACTCTTGCCGTTTCTAAAACACAAAAAAGGATTTTCCCTACCATTTTCCGATCTAGTACTCTTAAGAAACATGAAGAAAACTCCTATAATTACAATTAGAGCCAAAGTTTTTCCTGCCTTAAAGAAAACTTAGAAACATGCTAAATCATGCACAATTCTTTCAGCTGCCAAGCACCTGAGGTCTGAAGCTCTTTTATGTTCTATAACACTTCTTATTGGTCAAAAGATAATATGTAAGTCCCTGCACCTACGGAAGTTGAATATTTACTTAAAAGAAGACAGTAATTAGCTCTATTTTTTTCAAGAAGGGAGATGTTTTCCTCAGAATTTTCTCATTTCAAAATATATCTGAATTGCCATACTTTTGATTAACCACTCATTTTTAACAGAAATATTGGATAATTCTGTTAGTGACTATAGATCTGGTCAAATGTTGATAATTTTGCTAGTGCAAGAAACACTTAAATCTTTTAATGATCAAAGGGCAGAAACAAGTATATCTAAAACCAAGTCAATTCCATCCTAAAGTGGGCATATAATGAGTTGAATGTGGTCAAATGGGTCATTCTTTTCTTCATTCTGTAGGAACTCTAAGATATGTACATCAAACAGACCTACAGTTAACTGATGTTGCTAGCATGCAAGTGGATAATAATGTTTCTAACTGGGCAAATGGTCAGTAATTTTTAGTATCTGCTTTTGAACAGATTGCATTCAGTATTTGTCCAAATGCTATATCTGAATAGAAATTACTGTGCCCCATTTTGGAACAGTGTAAATGGCTACAGAGCATACAAAGCAGAAGATGTGGCACACTGCTTTTGTTCATGTGTCTCTTCTTCTCCTCAGCCAGTTTGTATTCATTTTGATTCATTGTTTTCAGCAAACTTTAGTATTTCAATCTTCATAGTGACTCCAGAAATACAACTCAGATTGCCTTAAGTTATGTATTTAATGTAAAGGACTTAACAGGATGCCATGCATCATTACAATGACATGAGACTTGCCAGAAATGTAAAGTGATGTATTTTGCTTGCAGACATGTTTAAGGAGCCTGTAACAGTCAGATGAAGAGCAGAAATGAGGAAGTAAGAGCAGTCACCCTACCTGTCACTCCAAACAATGTTAAGACAGAAAAGATATTGGTGATCTTGTGAAAGGAACTTGATTATTCCTTTGCAGTTTTGAGGAATGTGTCAAGTGACTAAAGGACTGTATCAAGGCAGTACAGAGAACATGACGGGGAACACTGAAACATAGTATTTATCTTTCCCTTTCTTACCCACCCCCTATGTACATGCACACACACTTTCTCCTATAACTCCCTAGTGTAGCTCAGATTCCTTCATTTAGGTTCTTCCTGCTGTTCCACCTACTTTAACCCTGTTGTGCAGCAGAGTACAGCGAAAGGGACAATTAGCACAGATCCCATCAATATAGAAGTGTTAAATCTGAGTTGATGGAAAACCCCAGACTCAGCAAAAAGGACAGTAAACAGAACTTCCTGCCAGAAACTGAAATCTCAACTGTTAGCGGAAGCAAAGGTAAAGTGAAGTAAATAATTAAAATGTCATGACTGAAAGTTAAGAACAAAATGTCTGGTACTTTTTGTAGTTTTATGCAGCTTTCGGATGCAAGATAGTAATGATATTCCTAAATTGGACAAGAAATAATCATCTTGTCATACCTTGTTGGAAACATTAGGGAGTGATTTTTGAGTGAAGGTAATACTTAAAAGGTGTAGTACCAGAAAAGTCCTGTAAGAACATTGGAAGTTCTCTCAGAAACATCTGAGAAAAGTTTCCAAGAACATTGGAATAAAGCTTTAGTATGAGTATTGCATGTTGCATAGAATTGCGTAAGTAATGTAAAACCTGTAAAACCTGATTAAATGATTCGTCCTCTCACTGATGCAGAAGGTGAAAGTACCATTTGGAGCCTCACGTGGCCTATTGTGCTGGTTCTGTAAAGACACAGTGTTTTGGAAACGATACGGAAGGTTATAAAGGAGAATCGCATCATATTTAGCGATTCTTCAGCTTCTGTGACCAGATGTTTACTTTGCACCTGGGCCTTTCCACTGAAGATGGGAAGGAGATTCAGGCTTATGTGCTTGGATCTGGAGAGAGATGCTTACACTGCTTCTGCCCATGCTCTCACCAACAGCCATACTGAACTGTGAGTCTGCTTGTAGGGTAGTAGGAAATTCATTTTCAGTCTTTGTTTTTCTACCTTCTACTTCTAGATGGTTTTGACTTATTTTATATTCAGTGATTATACTATAAATCAGGATCTTAAACCCACCCTGTATCTGAAGTCCTGTACATCTTGGCCTGTGTTCTGTCAAAAGGGGTAGCTAGTACTCTCTTTAATGTTTCCTAAAAGGGTTGGCTAACATATAAATTTTATTATTGCAGTGCTTTACAGCAGCAGTAAAGAAGGAAAAGGAATGTTTTCATTTCCTTTTTACCTTTGTAACCTCAAATAACTTTGGTTTTCTCTGCCAATAACAATGTTGACAGGATTATGTAAACTGAGTTCCCTAGTTTTGGGGTTTTGAGCTTTACTCAACTGTTACATACATTGGCAGAGACATATTAACACTGTAACTATCTTGTATTCCACCTGAATGAACACAGCATGGCTGCATAACATATTTTGTTTCTTCTGGACTCTGTCAATGGGTGTCCACATGTTCAGGGATTTTCATGCATATAAAGTTAGGGGAAATGAAGAACTTCTTTTCTATAGGTTCCCTTCTTTAATACTCATAGGTCTTCTGTTAACATCTAGAACAAAATTTGCATTTCTGTCAGAACACTTGACAGCATGATATAGTTATATTTGACAAAATTACATTGTTAATGCTATAAAGGCACACACTGAAGACAGAAGTTTTAGTCTTAGAAAAGCAATGTAAAGGAACGGTGTGCCTCCCCAAGGCATAGCATTAGAAATAGCCTGTGAAAATAGGGAATTCAAACTCCATTAGACCTTTCTACGTTCATGACATAGATGATTGAAGAAATTTAAAATAGCAGACCTTATATAGCCATATTTGGAAGGAGCAATCATAGATAATTCTTACTTTCTTTCATCTAGAGCCTCCTTATACATGTGAATTCTTCACTTAGACTTGGAAGAGTATCTCTACAGAGGACTGAATAATTGGAAGGATAACCAGTTTGTGAATTGGGTCCAACTGTTTCTCTCCCCTCTGTCATTCTTTTTCTCTATCATATGTATTTCCAAGGGGTTAAGCGTTATCACCTATAATATTTAAATTATGTCTATTTCCCATTATGAAAGTGATCTGACAAATATCCTTTATTTCAACAGGCTTTAATGTATGACCATAAGTGCCCTGCAGCACAGAGTGTGCACTGTTCTTGGTACTCATTGACATTGCAATGGCATACAGGCAGTGCATCAGTGTGCTGTGGTGGGAACTAATGAATCTGTGCTATGCATCAACACCACATATCTTGTTCATGATGAATGTTCCTGGGCCATGCCCGGTCTTATGGCACAACAGTCAATTATGTAGTTTTGTAAAGCGATGCGGCAGGAGAAGGTAGGTCTTCCTGCCTTTGTCAGAGTCCATACATTTTTCCTCCCACTGAACCTTCCTATACATATGAATAAAATGAGAACAGGTGGCAATACAGGGTTTAAGGATATTAAGCAGCAAAAATAAAATAATTAAAAACCCCTACACATTTATCCTCACTTAACAGTGGGAAAATAACAGATTTATAAGATACCTAAAGGAAGGAAGGGAAAAGGTGTGGAAAGGAAAAGTACCATATTCCAGCTCTCTGGAAGTGCATATTTGACTTTGCTTTCACTCTCATTTTTATGAGGACCAAAATTCAGTGCAGATGACTTTCACAGCTTTTGTTTAAATGAGACAGATCTGCAGTGAGCTCAATGCTTCAGAATCAAATGTATGAGTAAACAGCTGTCCTGGGTTCAGCAGTAGCAGACATTTTTCTCCTTCTTAGTAGATGGTGCAGTGCTGTGGTTTTGACTTTCAGCCTGTGAAAAGTGCTGATAACACTGATGTTTTTAGTTGTTACTAAGTAGTGTTTACTCTAACCAAGAACTTTCTGAGTCTCATGCTCTGCCACGGAGGAGAGGAAGCCAGGAGGAAGCAGAGACAGGACACCTGACCCAAACTAGCCAAAGGGCTATTCCATACCACAGCACATCATGCCCAGTATATAAACTAGGGGCAGTTACCTGGTAGGGCTAGATCACTGCTTGGTTGGGCTTGGTAACGGTTGGTGGGTGGTGAGCAGTTGTATTCACTTTCCTTGTTATTCCCCTTATCATTATTATTATTGGTGGTAGCAGTACTGGTTTTGTGTTATACCTTAGTTACCGGACTGTTCTTATCTCAGCCTGTGGGAGTTACATTCTTTTGATTCTCCTCCCTATCCCTCCAGGAGCTGTGGGAGTAAGAAGGCTGGGGGGTTGGAGAGTGAGCGAGTGGCTGCGTGGTTCTGAGTTACCGGCTGGGCTTAAACCATGACAGCAACAAAAGAATGAAGTTATTACAGAAGGCAAAGGGGTCCCTCCTAGACTCTTGCCCATTAGGAGTAAAATCCACACATGTAATAATGGTAGCAGTACTCCTGATTCATTTTTGGGAACTGATTACAGAAGAATTTGTAGTTATTACTTGAAATTTCCTTGTTGAATTGATCAGTTCCATTTCCCAATGGTGGCAGCTGCAATAATGCTTATCAAGTTACTAGAATATTTATGTCAAACATTTGTAATACCCTGTTGTTTCTTTAATAGTTTTATTAATATTTGTATACTAACTTTACTTAGGCCTATCAGCCATATATTAAAACTAATCAAATGTAATCATACACCAAGGATTCAGTTAACCTTGGGAAAAAAACCCACCCAACCAACCAACCAACCTAACAAAAGAAGAACCCACAACAAAAGACAATATACTCAGTGAAATATCGTCAGGAATTAGGAATAACAAGGAAGAGACAAAAAATGAAGTTTTCCTTTGATATGAAAGATGAAGACTTCAGGATAGCAAAATTAAGACCTTTCATTAAATATCTACAATAACTAGTCAGTATTTGCTGGAAGATATTCTATTTCTGCTAAGAGTTTCTTGTTCTGCAAGTAGGGGTAGTTATGTTGTGTAAGATACCATCAGTTAATTTTGCTGCATTAAGAGCAACCCTATTATGTGTATCCATAATATGATGAGTCATTCTATCATAAATCATTGAAAACCTTATCAGTTTATCACATTGATTAATCACATGCAATATTATGCAGAAAGTGATGCATTTTTCAATTATTTGATTCTGTCAGGAGAATTATTTAAAGTTCAGATAAACTATGTCACTCTCATCTTATTTGGGTATAAAAATAAGAGTCACAGTTGATGCTGAAATGATTAGTGTTATACATGATTAAGATGGTGAAATTAGCTACTGTGCAAACAAGATAGACAAAAATGGAGGAATTCTATTTTTTACAGATTGTAGCATTGATATATTTTGAAAATGGCAGCTATGTTTGTGTCCTGAGATGACCATGCACACAATGGAAAGGGCTGTTACAGCTTTTCACTACCTGTTTGAGTAGTAGAACTGAGGCCTGTCAACAAACTCTCTTGCAGGTCAAAGCATTCCCCAGGATCTGTGCTTTAGAGAGAAAAGACTCCAGAAACCAGTTAGTCTGCTTTTTTTTTTTTGTGCTTAATATTTAGATAAAGTGACTCCTTCTGCTTACAATGCACCTTCTGGAAGCCATACTAACAGTAATAGAAAGAGAACATCAATGCTAGACATTTTTTGTAGTAGGTTCTATATTTCTGACTTAAATACCATCCAAATTTTGGGTGTTATCATGTAAAATCTTTAAATGTTTAAATTTTTAAAGGATGAAAAAATACCTTATCTCATGTGAGAGTAAAAAGACAATCAGTTCTCTGTTGATCAGGCAATTCCACCCAACATTGTGAGCCCACACTGCTGGGAAAAAACCCTGCAGTCTCTCATTGTTAGACACCCTTGTTTTTTATTTAGCTGAACAGAAAAATCACATTCTGAATATATTCTCAAACAAAACCTTGACTATTGAATTTACCATATAACACTTTTACAAACACATCTATACTGGGGAAGTGCCACCGGCTTTAATTTGAGTAAATCTTCAGTAGTCGTAAGGTTCATATGTGACTCCAACACAGAAATACTTTCCACGCAGTAAGAACAAACAGTAAATTGAAGACCTGGATATTTCAGAAGGGTGTTCTAAAATTTCATGATACCATGTATTGCTAAGTAAACCTCATAGACACATATGATCACAGAATCACTCAGGCTGAAAAAGTCCTATCAGGTCATCAAGTACAATTGTTAACCTATCACTGCCTACTCCACCATTAAACTGCATCTTTAAGTGGCACATCTGCATGTCTTTAAAATCCCTCCAGGCATGGTGACTGCACCACTTCCATGGAAGCCTGTTCCAATGCTTGTCAACCATTTCAGTGAAGAAATTTTTCATAATATCTGGTCTAAACCTCCCTTGACACAAGGCCATTTCCTCAAACCAGGATGCTGTTGGCCTTCTTGGCTGCCTGGGCACAAGCTGGGTCATGTTCAGCTGACTGTCTGTTAACACCCCCAGGTCCTTTTCCGCTGAGCAGCTTTCCAGCTACTCTTCCCCAAGCCTGTAGGGTGACATGGGGTTGTTGGACTCAAGTGCAGGACCCAGTACAGAGCTGGGTTGAACCTCATGCAACTGGCCTCAGCCCATCAACCCAGCCTGTCCAGATTCTTATGCTGAGCCTTCCTACACTTGTTGATCAAGGAGATCAACACTCCTTCCCAATCTGGTGTCATCCAGATAATTAATAAAGATATTAAACATAACTGGCTCCAGTACTGAGCCCTGGGGAGCACCACTTGTGACTGGCTGCCAAGTAGATTGAGCCTTCAATTCACCACCACTTTTTGGGTTTGGACATCCAGCCAGTTTTCACCCAGCAAACAGTACACCCATCCAAACCATGAGCAGACAGTTCCTCCAGGAGAATGGTGTGGGAAACAGTATCAAAGGCTTTACTAAAGTCTAGGTAAATAACACCCACAGCCCTTACATCATCCACTAAGCAGGCCACCTTCTCATAGAAGGAGATCAGCTGAGTCAAGCAGAGCCTCACTTTCAACCCTGCCTAAACAAACCCATGCTGACTGGGCCTGAGCAGCTGGTTGTTCTGCATACGCAGCATGATGGCACTCAGGATGATCTGCTCCACAACCTTCCCCAGAACAGAGGTAAGACCGACAGGCCTGCTGTTCCCTATACCTTCCTTCCAGCCCTTCTTGTAGATGCGCATATTTGCTAACTTCCAGTCAACTGGGACCTCCCCAGTTAGCCAGGACTGCTGATACATGATGGAGAATGTCTTGGTGAACATTTCTACCAGCTTTCTCAGTACTCTCAGGTGGATCCCATATGGTTCCATAGACTTGTGTGTGTCTAAGTGGTGTAGCAGGTTGCTGACCATTTTCCCTTGGATTATGCGGGTTTCATTCTGCTCCCTATCCCTCTCTTCCTGCTCAGTGGGGTGGATACCCAGTGTCCTGGGTTTAGCAGTAGCAGTCAATTTTTTTCCTTGGTGGCTGGTGCAGCATTGTGTTTTGACTTTCAGCCTGGTAACAGTGCTGATAGCACCGATGTTTTTAGTTGCTGCTCAGTAATGTTTACCCTGACCAAGGACTTTGTGAGTATCATGCTCTGCCAGGGAGGAGGGGAAGCCGGAAGGAAGCAGAGACGGGGCGCCTGACACAAGCTAGCCAAAGAGGTATTCCATACCACAGCACGTCATGCCCAGGAAGGTAACTGGGAGTTTCCTGGAAGGACATGGGGTCTTCTGGGTAGGACTCGCTTTGGCGGGTGGTATCGTATTCTCTTCCCTTGTTATTTTCTTTTATCATTATTATCATTGGTGGTAGCAGTAGTGGTTTGTGTTATACCTTAGCTACTGCACTGTTCTTATCTCAACCCATGGGAGTTGCGTTCTTTCGATTCTCCTCCCCATCCCTCCAGGAGCTCCCCTGTAAAGTAAAGGGCAGAGACTCTCCTGAGCCCTCCTTTTGCTTCTACAATATTTATAGAGGCCTTTTCATTGTCTTTCATGGCAGTAGCCAGATTATGTTCAAGTTGGGCTTTGGCCTTTCTGATTTTCTCCCTAAAAAACCTCATGACATCCTCATGGCCCTCCTGAGTTATCTGCCCTTTTTTCCAAAGTTCATAAACTCTCCTTTTTCTGAGTTCCAACCGAAGCTCTCAGTTCAGCCACGCTAGTCTTCTTCCCTGCAGACTCCCGCTTGGCTCAAGGGGACATTCTGCTCCTATACCTCTGAGATTTCCTTCTTGATGAATGTCTAGCCTTCCTGGACTCATCTTTTCTCTGAGCCTGGTCAGGGAAGATGAATCTCAAGTAATGTAGATTAGCACATAAAATATAATTACCATGAAGAGTAGGAAATGGAACAAATTTAAATAAATACAATAAGACTCATAAAATGTATTTGTGATACACATTACAGACCACAAAAATATACCAGTAAACAGCATAAACCATCTTATTCATGAGGAATTAATAGCAAGCTGACATCACATTAATCGTATTTTAATCCAGCTTCTGTGAAATAATGGATGTAATATGCCACAATGCAGTGTAGGGCAGATTGAATTGGCTTTGTCTTCTTTGTCCAGAATACCAAATGGAAGAATCATTATTCTTGCAGGACACAAGCTTCTATTTATGGACTGCCATTTCATTTTCCAAGTAATTCATCTAAAGATGTCTCTCTAAAGAGACCCTCCCAGATGCATACTCACACTTTCAAATATTGTGCTACTGTTTCCACTGTATTGTTTCAAAATATGTGGATGGTCTTAAATAAAGTAACATATAAGCCAATGTTACCTGATTTAAACATCTGGCCTGAACTAGTAGTCAAGCCCAGTGCTTGCAGCCAATTAATGTTACCTGTTGACTTCAGTGTACCCTTAGTCATTCCTTAAAAATTCTAAATTAATATTGCAGGTTTCATAGAGTAGGTTTATCTACTAAGAATTAAATGCTGTAGTTATGTTTAAACTTCAGGTTGGCTCTTGTGAAAATATCTTTGCTGCATAAAATAGTACAATTTAATGATATATTGCAACATGTGGGCCATATATATTTTATAGGAAATTATCCAAAATGTTCCATTAAAATATACTTAAATATACATTTAATTATGCATTAAAATATACAGATTTTTTTGCACATTAACTCTTATGAGACAGTAAGAAGAGACATCCAGTACTTTAGCCCCTCCTGTCTTTTTCAGAACTGTAATTGCATGTTCAGACCTGACAGCAGAAATAACTAGATCCCTCTTTCTACATGTTTTATTTTGTTGTTTTTTTTTGTATTTTTTACCAATTGCACACTCGATACATTTTTTTAAATAACTTTAAATATTTCATAAAATGTATTTTTTTCTGTCAGAAAGTCTTGAAGTAAGGAGAAATACATGATGCAAGTCTTCATGGCATAAAAAATAATACTAAAACCCCCCTCTATCCCAGCGGAAACAAGAACAGTATCACTGTTTTCAGAACAAGCTTTAAAAAGGAGGGGTGGGGCTCTCATCATAAGTCCATTGGAATAAGCCTTTAAAAAAAACAGAGAAGGGATGGAAGACTCAGTGAAACTCCTCTAGAAATATTTCATGTACTATGACTAGTAAAACAGGGCTGTGCTCTTCCTTTCTAAATCTCATGGGTGCATCCTTGTCACACTGTAACTAGATTGCACTCTCCACACAGCTGCCACAAGGTGAGTTTACCTTGGTGTTTGAAAACACCAAAAGTGTATGTCTGGAGTGATTACACTCTTGCTCCTTTGATCCTTTACACCTAAAGAGAGTAAACAAGGAAATAAGCTAACAATTGCAGATCCCTGTCTGCTGTAATTGTGGACTCTTGCTGGTTTGTATTAGAAGTAGCATCAGTTAAAAAACTATAATTTCTTCCAAGTGAGGATAAGTGTGAGAGTAAAATCCACATTTAGCACTTTCTCAGATAGTGGAGGACTAACTATCCATTTAAATTGCTATACCACACAGTTGCTGAACACCCTACACTCTACTCATTATCATGGTGTTCCTGCCAATAGAACTATAATTTTGAACTACAGTACTGTAAAAACTGATGGAAAGTCTGAAGATCATAGAATCATAGAATGGTTTGGGTTGGAAGGGACATTCAAGATGATCTACTTCCAACCCACCTGCCCTGGCCAGGGACATCCTGCGACTAGACAGGGTTACTCAAAGCCCCATCCAGCTGGTCTTGAGCACTTCCAGGGATGGGGCATCCACAGTTTCTATGGGAAACCTGTTCCATTGTCTCACCAGTCTCACAGTAAAGAACTTCTTCCTAACATTTAATCTAAATCTTCCTTCTTTTAGTTTAAAGCCATTCTCCCTTGTCTTATTCTTACATGCCCTTGTAAAAAGTCCCTCTAGATTTCTGTAGGCCCCTGCTAGGTACTGTAAGTCTACTATAAGATATGGAGTTACTCTTCACATAAGCAGATACCACCTGTGCAGAAGACTTAGGACTATTGACAGAGTGTGAGGAAAATCTCTCCAGGAAGCAGTAGAAGTGATGGAGGTAGCAGATGATAGGTAAGAAAGCTAGAAATTATTTAGATGGCATTATTAAGTAACAGTGATAATTCTTGTTGGCTCTAGCAAAATTGCAGATAGTCTTTTGATGTTAATTTTTAACTACTGTCTGGCACTCAGCTATTTTTGACAGCAGATGGGTATTTACATGTTTGAGAACACTGTATTGTCCAAGCAAAATTGTATGTGGCTAGAAAATGTAACATACACACAGACATTTAAAAGCAACTGAAAGCTATTTTGAATGAACTATCCTAAGGGTCAAGGAGACCCATTGTGGTGACGTTACTGACTCTGGAGGATCAACTGGCTTTGATGCCAGTGATCAGCATGGTTGGGCCTGAAGTAGCCTAGATTAGAAATTAAAGTATTACTGGGACCAAAAATGCACCATATATTTCTAAATTTTGAAGACAGAGATACTTCCCATTCCTCTCATTGTCATATTACAGATTCCAGGGTTTTGGAAAAACACAGACATGTTCAGAACCCAGTTTCTTTTACAGAAAAGCATAGCATGTTCAGAACCAGTTTCTTTTACAAAATAGTGCATTTCACCATCATTTGCCTACCTTTTATTTTCTTTCAATATGCTTTTTGGAAATAGTCTTAAACAGTGTGATAGGTCAAATAGCATGAATCAAGAAACCTCAAGCCCCTATCTTGTAAGTTATTCACCACCGACAAGTTTCTGTTCTGAAGTAGCTTAGGTAATCTAATTTTTCTTTGATTTACCTTGTTTTTCTAAACTTGAAGCTAGTTACCTTACATGTTTTGTCACAAAATACATGACATTGCTGACTAGCTTCCTGGCACTCCTCTCCTCAGTCTAATTGTCCATTTTGATGCTACCAGGAACCAGCTGTGGTCTGTGGCAGAAAATAGGTAGATCTCCAGGGAATAGCTTTTTATGTCCACTGGGTTCTGAAATATATATTTTGAAGTAGTAAATTCCCTGGCTAAAAACTCTATTTCTCAGCAAAGCTAACATACTCAACCTCTCTGAAACAATCTGTTTCCCTGTCCTGTGGCTCACATTTGAGATACATATTAAAATAATAGTACCCATTAAGAATTGTTTCATGCTACTCTGTGCTGGTTTTGTTGTTCACTCTCCCCCACACACACATAAGAAGAGTTTTGCTCACAAAAGTGAGCTGTATTCACACCTATAGGTCTTCTAATTCTAGACCTTCTAAAGCATTTAATACTTGGCCTTTTGCAGCCAGAGTAAATGCCTTTAAACACCTCCTTTGAAGCATGGATTCTCCTCTTTCTGTGAGCTTTTACTCAGTACTCTACAAGAAGGTCTGCTGTAAAGAGAGGGAAGAAAGCTCTTGGAATAGGAGGGTAATCTGGGTTCTGTGGGGGAGGCAGGGAAGGAGGAGGTGTAGTCTGGGCCAACAGAGGCTAAAACTAGGATTCAGGAGGGAGAAGAATTCCAGAGCCTCTTTCCCCACCTTCCTAAGGCAGGAAGCTTAGTTTTTGTTTTTACTCCACATCCAGTAAATATGTACATCTGTGAAAGGTAGTCTCTGGATGGTATGGTTTTGATTCTTTCTAAAACATCAGAACAAAAATAAATGCCACAAAGCTCAAGTAAACTGAGCATAATTATATACAGCACAATTATATACATAAAATGTAGCATAATTATATACAGCACAGTGAAACTGAGTACAACTAGTATAATTCATGATGTCTGTAAAGTCCTTATTCAGAGCATTTTTTTGTAATATAGACTATACAAGACAATTACAGGGAAAAGCTGGTAGGTCTAGCAAGAAGGCAGAAAAAAATACAACACTGAATAGCAGAAAAATTGCTAGCTCAACAACTGTTTAATAGGAAAAAAATCCCTACAAAACACATGTATTAACAATTTTAGCCCCTTCACATAACAAGCTTAGCTTCCCTGTGAGATGGTAATATATCCCCCTAACACCTGTGATTAAAATGGTGGTGGCACCTGAAATTAGTTAAAAAAAAAAAAAAGTAGAAAGGTTGGAGGCAGCTCTTTATAAAGACATACTTTTTTATAGGAAGCTTAAAAATTTGAAAGAATGAAAGAGATTGTTTATGTTTTTATGAACTTACTGCTTATATATTGAAGACTAAGGAACATAGTCTCCTACATAAGTAAGAAATGAGGAATTCAAAAGGGTTTGGGAAGTGGGGATTAGGAGTGATACTGCTTGCAGGCAACACAAAGCAGAGAAAGACAGGAGCACTTACTTAGGCTTTGCTTGCTGAGAAGCGCCCAATAGCACATTCTTTTATCAGAGATGTTGCTGTTTCTTTCAACTCAGACAGATTTTTTAAAAGCTAAAATCCCCCTTAGGAAATGGAAAACACTTTGGGAAATGAAAATAGAAAGAGAAGGAGCACTTCAGACATATCGCTGCAGCCATAAATTTGTGTTCATGATATTTATACTGTTGCACAGTTCACAATTAGCCTTCTGAAATTGGCACTTGTGAGATCTCTTAAGCAATTATTCTCTCAATGTTGCTAAAGACAAAGTGAGATAGTCTTCAGGAAGAATACATCTGGCTATTCTTTAGCTCAGGTCTGTGCACGCCATCAAAAATAGTAGCAACCCATTTTGACAGAAGGGGAGGATGGACTATATTTCTCCTACAAGCAAATCCTAGGTAAAATCTTTTAGCTCATGTTATTTGTGCATAAGATTGTCACATAGAGGGCAATTTGCCCAAGTTTCAGGGACTACTGAAAAGCCTTTATATTAAAAGCAGGTGCTACAGGATATTACATCTTGTCAGGTTTTTTTTTAATTTATTCACAGAAAGTAGAATTTTCCCTTGGTGTCCCAGCAAAGAGCTGTGGTATTTGTCTGCCATTTCTTGATGTGAATGGCAGATGAAAGGAAATGACTCCCACTAGATATACATACCGTGGAATAGACAGTTTCAGGGACAGGTTAGGGGAGGCAATGTTGGAAAAAAAAATGTCATAGAATAGTTGATCCATGATAGTAAAAAGACTTCATTTTAGGTTTATTAGCTAAACCAAAGAAAGCTCTTTTGGTTAAGATGTGACATTTGTTCTGCTTCTTGCAAAAGTGCCACTTCTTACGTACTTTACCAGAATCATGCAGATGGGTGTGTGCAGCTGAGAGCTCAGTGGATGATGGTGGACAAGTTTGGTGAGGACTTTGTTCTGATGTGAATTTCAATGAGCTATTAAGACCCCAGGGAAGGAAGAGAAGGACTTAGTGTGATGTCACGTTTGATGTGCAGTACCTAAAGTGGTGAAGCATTGTGTGCTTTGCTATTTCATAAATTTTGATGGAAGTAGAAAGGTGATGGTACTCTCACATGAAGAAACAGGCAATCTCATGAGAAAACTCTAAACCAATCAGTGCAAAGTGTGAGAACAACACAAAGTCTGCACTCTCTTTAGCTATCTTCAGAGGCTTCCTCTGTTACAAGCATTTCTTATTTTTTAATCTAATTTTACCAAATCTCCTATTATATTTTTCTTTAAATTCAATTATGCCATTGTTCCATGTTGCAGATAAGCTAGTGCAATGAAGCTTATTTTCACTGCAGGTTGTATGAGGTTTATATAACCCAACATAACAGACAATGTATATATGCATATAATTTAGTATTTGCTTTCTTTATCTGACAGTGTGGTTTGAGATGTATTTACTATGTCATACAATAAGACAGTCTTTTATAGTTTTATAGTGTTAATATAGTATGTTAAAATATACTATATAAATTGAGTCATTTACTTCCTACCAAATGAAATTTGTTTTCAAACTCTATTCCAGCATGATTATACAGGAAACAGGCATAAAATATAAAAGATGGAAGTTTCAAAAAGTAAGAACTACTTGTTTCACAGATATTTGCATGTGTCACTCAACCTGAAGTGCATCTGCACCAATGCATGCAGAGAGGGCAACAAACAGAAGGAGCTGGAAGCAATTGTACAGCAGGAAAACTATGACATAGTTGTCATCATGGAAACCTGGTGGGATGATTTGCAAAACTGGAGTGCTGTAATGGATGGCTATAAAATATTCAGGTGGAAAAAGTGATGAGGAGAGGGAGTAGGGTAGCCCTGCATGTTAGGGAGCATTTTGATTGTCTATAACTTAATCATAGCGATTGTGAGGTGGGCCAATGCCAACCTCATGAAGTTCAACCAAGCCAAGTGCAAGGTCCTACACTTGGGTAGGGGCAATCCCAGGCACAGCTACAGGTTTGGCAGAGAAGAGATTCAGAGCAGACCTGTGCAGAAGTACTTGGGAATGCTGGTTGATGAGAAAATGAACATAAGCTGGCTTCAGTGTACACTTGCAGACCAGAAAGCCAACCATATGCTGGACTGCATCAAAGGAAGTGTGATCAGGAGGTAAAAGATCGTGATCCTGCCCCTCTACTCTGCTCTTGTGAGATGTCATTTGGAGTATTGTGTGCAGTTCTGGTGTCCTCAACATAAAAAGGACATGGAACTGTTGGAAAAGAAATCCAGGAAGGAAGAATTATCCCTCATTTCTTCTCCTTTAGTCAAACTTGTACATTGAAATACACCTCAGGACTGGCTGTAGTTGCTGTAAATCATCTAACAAGAAGGTTAGAAAACCTGGATTCTATTCTTCTTTTCTTGGTACAACCCAAAATGAAGAAAGACACATTCTTATTTTAAAGATATTAATTCCATTTGGCAATCTACTGTTCAAATTTAACTTCCTTCCTAAATGAATTTAGTGATCTTAAGTAATAGTTATCTAATAACGATACTTCTCTGTCTTAAATATGTATTAATTATCACACATGGCAATTTCAAAGGCTCTTCTGTATCCTTTGATAAATGCTGACTCCAGACATTGTTGAATTAAAGATGTTTCCCTGGAAGCCAGCTATTTTTAAAAAGTGTTCTTTTCGGTCAGCTGTTTATTATATTCTTCCTCTACCTCCTAGTTAAATCTCTTGTGACCATTGATTTACATCAAAGATTTGCTGACAGTTTAGTATTCTGATCTTAACATTACGAGTGGGAGAAGCAATGCCTTGTATCTTAGATCAGATTATTCGTGAAAGAGAGAGAGAGATGAAATTCCTTTGGATGAGGAACAGAACAGTAAAATGTTACTGTACTGCAGTTCTTACAATGCTGCATCATTATGAAACTGAGACCTCCAGAACATGACAGGTGATTGAAGGCAACTGTGTTAGCTCATTTGGTGTGGGTGTCTGCATACAGCAGATTTCATTTTTAATATTAAATACATTGATTGCACAGTGCATTAATTTTAAAATACTTTACACAAAGGAAACATGTATTTTGGTATGAGTTGTTAATGACAAGTGAACTGTTCTTAGGTGAGATGTCTTATGGCGTTCGGCAGATCAAAACTAATATTTGATGTTGAATACAATCGTGCCTTTTCAGCAGCATAAACTAAGTATACTTAAATCTCAATTTACACTTAAATACTAGTTTGAAAATTTACAGTCTTCTTATTTCATACCTTTTTCAGGGGAGAACAAATTATTTGCTGTGAACTTGAGCAATGATCTATCAATACATAGAAACTTTTTATGAACTGGGTATGAAAAAATAGCTTTGGAGTTTTAAACTAGTTATACTTAAAGAAGTAAGTATCAGCAGGACCTTCAAATCAGGAGCATTGTGTCTCCTTAAAGGAACACAAAAATTTTGTTCAAGTGCTTGCAGTTCCAAACTGAGATCCCATTAATTGAACTTGATTTATGTTATATATCAAATTATTTTATGGAGGAAAACAATGTAAACATAAAGTGCATGGAACCTCTTAAAATGCTAGACAAAACTGAAATTATGTGTCCCATTTTTTTGCTGTTAAAGAAACTTAGGAGGAGTAAAAAAGAATAACTTTTTTGTTTTCTTGTCTGGAAAGAACAAAGTTCACTTTTGCTGTGGTGGTGAGTAGACCAGGGTGACTGTGAGTGGAGATCTTCCTGTCTTAAATCCTGCAAATTTTACACTCTAAGAACTCCATTTCTTCTCCTATTGCTCCAAAGCAAAAGATGTTCCTGAAACACCACCCAGGAGAACTAGACTTGTTTACTAGCTGGGTGATGGATTTGCTGCCAACAGGAAGAAGACACATGAAAAAGGCTGAATAAAGCTGGGTGTTGAAACGGCAGCAGCAGCCAGGACTCCCTGGGGATTCAGGTTACCTTAGCTGCCCGTGCTGCCCGTGCTGCCCATGCTCATCACCATTTCTACTCATATGTCCACAGGTCTGTGTAAATATGTGCTTGTGTGTGGATAGCATTAGCTACTTTTACAATATGCCCCAATTCAGAAGACTCAACTAAGAAAAGCAAGAACTAAGCTATACATGTTTCTTCTAATGTTTGCTTGGGGGGGGTTTTGTATGTGTGTGTTTACCCTCTCCTCTGCACCCTCCCCTGTTATTTATTGATTTATTTGTAAAAAAAAAAAAAAAAAAAAGGACACCTCTATTCTTTCATTCAGCCTTTTATTCATGCTTACTTCCATAAGAATTTTCCTTAGAGAAGATGTAAATTTGGTCTTTGACAAGTGGCATATCATGTTCACTGACAGCTCTGAAACAGCTAAACTAAACATCTTTCCTAAAACCCCCATTCAGGTGATAACAGGCAAACTGTTAGTCCTCCTAAAGAAATTGAATTTGCTGAATGAAGAACACAGGGAATATAGGAAAGGGTGAAGTTTTACACTAAAAATAAATAAAGATTCTCAGGTTTATGTTCAGGTCAGAAACAATCCTTTCAAGAAATTCTGTCCTATTCTGCTGCTTTTCTTAAACTTTTTAGTCATCCGCGGCAGGGACGTGGTGGAAGAGAGTGGACAATTTGAACTGATGTTAAAAAGGTCACCTTTCAGCAGAAGGCTGTGGATTTATCTTTCTAAATAACTATTTTAGTATTTTTGTATGTGCTTAAGAAATTGGAAAGTATAGGTTTTAAAATAGTCAATGGATAACAAAATTAAATGAACACTGATCTCTTTTAGATAAACTCAGCTTTGAAGATTTTCTAGAGATAAATCCCAAATGAAGGGTCTTGGATGGACTGAGAAGATTATATACATTTGCTAGAAATTTGAGGCTTCATTGTTAGGAAGGGTAAGGCAACAGTAAAAAGGCTAGCTATCTGGCTTACTAAGGCAGAACTACTGAAACAGTACTTTCAGATATACGAGTGTATTTAACAGTGCTTAATACTTTCAAGTTTATGATTTATTGGATGAACCATACTCGATGACATTTGTCATAGCTCAATAGCACTTCAAATAATGGAAAGAACAGTCACAGTTTTGTCTAGTAATTCAATGATAAACTCATTCTGGTGTTGAAGTAGATTTAAAGCTGAGCAATAATGGAAGGGGCATGGGAGAACCTAGAATAGCTATGAAAAAGGCAGTGATATTAGAGATAGAACATTGGATTTGATTGCAATATCATGTAGAAATATTACCCTGGAGGACTTGTAATCTATAAAAAAAAGCAACTGCAAATGTAAAACTCATGTGTAGGTTGCATTATTGCAAATATATTTTAAAGCTTTCTTTCATGTGAAAACATTTCTAGAAAGGTGGAAGAAAAAGAGCAGTGTTCAACCCTTATTAGAATGTCACTAGTGCTTGCACATTGCAGAGGCAAATTTCGAAATGTTGCCCCTGAAGAGCATTACATATGAATGTAACAGTTCTCTGCTAAATTTAATTTGACAAATCAGAACTTTGCCTTTGTGCTATATTACACACTTTGAAATCCTCCCCCCTTTCTTCTGCCCCCCACTTCCCCCCAACAGCTTTCCTGTTTTTTAGCTATTAAAAATATCTCTCTCTCTGCCTCCCAAAAGACAAAGACATTGCAGCATCTGAGACTGTCTCTAATTAAAATTTTAATTATTCAAAAAAATCTAATTAGTTGCATCGAAGAATTGTGACACCTTTTCCTCTAGTTATCAACTGTTTCATGAAGAAAGGGATGTCAATTTTAGGAGTGGAACTTAGGAGTGGAATAACTAGACAGCAATGACAATGTAAAAAATAGCTACATTCACTAGCCTGAAAACAATAGCAACCCAGGTAGTGCACAGCTTGTAGACGCGTTTGGTGGCAGTCAGAATTTTGTTGTACAGTCCACACAGACAGACCCACACTGATCTTCTCTATGATACACTATTTTTAATGTGCCTCTAGAGCTTTTGGTTGCTGATCTCTGTAGATTGGGAGACTTTCTCCATATGTTGTTCTGAGCCAGGCATTTGGGAAGTATAATGATCGCCTAGTGCATGCACCAGGAAAAATAAAAAGGACATACCGTTTTCATTGAGCTCTTGAGGTAGGAACTTGTGACCCTGCATATTCTACTGATTCCTGGCAGTAAAATTTAAAGCTCTTTTTCCAGTTTTGTAGAAGGAAGTATAATGCCACTGTGATTCATGGCAGATTTGTAATATCAGTGACACTCCCCTTTCCAGCAAAAACTGTGCATCTGTGAGACAGAAAGATGACAGTCTGTTTGAGCAAAGTTAATAACAATGACACATATTTTGCTTAAGCTGCTTTACTGAGGTAAGAAAGAAAATGACCAAAGTGAAGACTGACCTGTCCCAAAACCTGTTATGGAGAATCAAACAGCTTATAGTGGCTGTCCTGGGAACAGAAGTGACTAAGATTAACTGGACTGCCTGGTGGTCTGTTATGACAAAGTTTATTTTTTTTTATTTTTTTTACCCATTGCATGCAGAAACATGAGTAACAGAATAAAAATATCCTGGATGTAACCATTTGAACAACTGAACCAAATTTAAAATTATGATCCCTATCCCAGATAGCCCAGGCTCATTGATAGAAAGGTAATCTGATTCTGTTGTTTTCTCCTTGTGATGCATAGGCCCTATGCCTTCCTGTTGTCTCCTTAACAGCTAACAGCAAACTGTCTACTGTCCAGCCCTGCTCCTTCCAAACATAATATTCCTTCTCTTGCAGTGCAATGTCTCCAGTATCTGTTGCTTCTGGCCTGCTGCTTGTGCTCACTTCTGTCACCCTACCAGCCAGTTGCCCTTCACAGAGGATTTTATACTGCTGGATTTTTATTAGGCATATCTCAAGCTATGGAGTAACGTGATACTACCTAATTAGGTACCACATTTTTTGGTGTAATTTCACTTCCTTTGGTGAGACAGTATTCCAGATTTCATTGGGTTTAGAAGAATAGAAGAAGCTGTGGAAAGATTATTTTAGCAAAACTTTTCTGACATTAAGACCTTGGCTTATGTGATTTGAAAAATAAGTCTTGTCCATTAATAGTGTTAAGTTGTGGCAATTCTCAAATATGCATGCTTGTAATAGTAATGCTTGTATATAGTAATAATGTTTGTAGTTCAGCAGATCCAAATGAAATGAATTGGTGTGGAGTTTTCTGAGAATACTATGCAGTCATATAACTTCTAAATATATTATCTGTTTTTATAACTTTCTTTACCACTCTTACTCTGAGATATAATGCCTCTTGTTTGCAGGCTAACGAGCTTTCAAAGAAAAAGATAAGTGTGATTCTGTGGTGAGATCTTAACTGAAAGTCTCTGATGGAGACCTAGGAAAAGCAGGTTCTTCTAGCTCCTTCCTTTTGGGATGATTCTTTCTGTGTAGGGAATTTTTCCCTTTTGGGTCTTTTTTTTTTGCTAGAGAGTGGTGTCTAGAAAAATGTCCTTTACAGATGCAGCTGCCTTTAAATTGTGCATATATCTTGTTAAGATTAAGTACCCAGGCCCTAAAGCACATGTGGTTTAGGTAGAAGGTAAGTGGTGTATTTTTAATGGTTTGAAGACTTGGTTTCCCCCCACAGGAGCACTGTGGTCTTGGGGGAAAGCCTGAAGCTAAAACTGACTTGCTGTTTCCTGAAGAGAGGAAGGAGGAAATCTGTATGTCTCCTTACATACCGATACAGAAATGATGTGTAATTTTGGTAGGAATATATAATTATTGCATATAATTGTATTATATAATTAGCAGGGCTCATTTGGAGAGCTTTAAACTAGATTCGAAGGGGGATGGGGTTGTAGCTGGGCTTGCCCCAGTGGGGCAGCACTCCAGAATTGATGAAGACTGGGAGGCCTCCTATAATCCTAGGGTGAAATCAGTGTGCTCAGCTCGCTCCTTGGAATGTCTGTACACCAATGCGCGCAGCATGGGAAATAAGCAGGAGGAGTTGGAAACCTGTGTTAAGTCAGGAGACTATGATCTGGTGGCAATTACAGAGACGTGGTGGGACAGCTCACATGGCTGGAATATAGTCATGGAGGGCTATGTCCTTTTCAGGAAAGACAGGCCAGCCAGGCAGGGTGGTGGGGTTGCTCTTTATGTGCGGGAGCAACTACAATGCACCGAGTTCTGTCCAGGGACAGATGACGAGCGAGTTGAGAGTCTGTGGGTGAGAATTAAGGGGCAGGCTGGCAGGGGGGATACTGTTGTGGGTGTCTGTTACAGACCACCAGATCAGGGTGAGGAAGTTGATGAGGCCTTCTACAGGCAGCTGAGAGCGGCCTCACAGTCACAGGCTGTGGTCGTCGTGGGGGATTTTACCTTCCCTGATGTTTGCTGGAAGGACCACTCAGCAACCCAGCCACAGTCCAGGAGGTTCCTCCAGTGTATGGATGATAACTTCCTCCTGCAAATGGTGGATGAGCCAACCAGGAGAGGAGCGCTGCTGGATCTCATCCTCACTAACTGGTTGAAGCAGTAAGGGTTGAGGGCTGCCTTGGTTGCAGCGACCACGAGATGGTGGAGTTCAGGATCTTGTGTGGTAGGACTAGTAGAATACCAAGTAGAATTGCAACCCTGGACTTTAGCAGGGCAAACTTTGGCCTTTTCAAGCAATTGCTAGGGGAAATCCCATGGGCAAGGCTGCTTGAAGGTAAAGGGACCCGAGACAGTTGGTTGACATTCAAGGATTGCTTTTTCCGAGCTCAAGATCGGAGCATCCTGACACGTAGGAAGTCAAGGAAGAGGGCCAAGAGACCTGCGTGGCTAAATAGGGAATTGCTGGGTATGCTCAAGTGGAAGAGGAGAGTTTACAGGTCATGGAAGGAGGGGCTGGCCACTTGGGAGGAATATAAGGCTGCTGCTAGAGGATGTAGGAAGGTAGCTAGGATGACTAAGGCCTCCTTAAAATTAAACCTGGCGAGAAGGGTCAAGGACAGCAAAAAGAGCTTTTTCAAATACATGGCAGATAAAACTAACACCAGAGGCAATGTAGGCCCGCTGATGAACGGGATGGGTGCCCTGGTGACAGAAGATACAGAGATGGCAGAGTTACTGAATGCCTTCTTTGTCTCTGTCTACTCTGCTGCAGGCAGTCCTGAAGAGCCCTGTACCCCTGAGACCTTAGATGAAGTCAGGTCGATGGAGCGGTTTGCCTTAGTCGATGAGGAATGGGTTAGAGATCAGTTGAGCAATCTGGACATCCATAAATCCATGGGTCCAGATGGGATGCACCCGCGGGTGCTGAGGGAACTGGCAGAAGTCATTGCTAGACCACTCTCCATCATCTTTACCAAGTCTTGGGAAATGGGAGAGGTGCCTGAGGGCTGGAGGAAAGCAAATGTTACTCCAGTCTTCAAAAAGGGCAAGAAGGAGGACCCAGGTAACTATAGACCGGTCAGCCTCACCTCCATCCCTGGGAAAGTGATGGAACACCTTATCCTTGGTGCCATCTTAAGGCATATCAAGGATAAGAGGGTTATGAGGGGCAGTCAACATGGCTTCACCAAGGGGAAATCATGCTTGACCAATCTCTTAGCCTTTTATGAGGAAATAACACGGTGGATGGATGATGGCAGAGCGGTGGATGTGGTCTACCTTGACTTCAGCAAAGCATTTGACACAGTCTCCCACAGCATCCTCACAGCTAAATTGAGGAAGTGTGGACTGGATGATCAGGTAGTGAGGTGGACTGGGAACTGGCTTAAGGAGAGAAGCCAGAGAGTTGTAGTCTATGGGGCGGAGTCTAGTTGGAGGCCTGTAACTAGTGGAGTGCCTCAAGGGTCAGTACTGGGACCGGTATTATTTAATATATTCATCAATGATTTAGATGAGGGAATTGAGTGTACTATCAGCAAGTTTGCTGATGACACTAAGCTGGGAGGAGTGGCTGACATGCCAGAAGGCTGTGCTGCCATCCAGCGAGACCTGGACAGGCTGGAGAGTTGGGCAGGGAATAACTTGATGAAATGTAACAAAGGAAAGTGTAGAGTCCTGCATCTGGGCAGGAATAACCCCAGGTTCCAGTATAGGTTGGGGAAAGACCTGCTAGAGAGCAGTGTAGGGGAGAGGGAGCTGGGGGTCCTAGTGGACGACAGGATGACCATGAGCCAACACTGTGCCCTTGTGGCTAAGAAGGCCAATGGCATCCTGGGGTGTATTAGAATGGAGGTGGTTAGTAGATCGAGAGAGGTCCTCCTTCCCCTCTACTCTGCCCTGGTGAGACCGCATCTGGAATATTGTGTCCAGTTCTGGGCCCCTCAGTTCAAGAAGGACAGGGAGCTGCTGGAGAGAGTCCAGCGCAGGGCAACAAAGATGATTAAGGGAGTGGAGCATCTCCCTTATGAGGAAAGACTGAGGGAGCTGGGTCTCTATAGTTTGGAGAAGAGGAGACTGAGGGGTGACCTTATAAGTGTCTCTAAATATATAAAGGGGGAGTGTCACGAGGATGGAGCCAGGCTCTACTCAGTGGCAAACAATGATAGGACAAGGGGTAATGGGTACAAACTGGAACACAAGAGGTTCCACTTAAACTTGAGAAGAAACTTCTTCTCAGTGAGGGTGACGGAACACTGGAACAGGCTGCCCAGGGAGGCTGTGGAGTCTCCTTCCCTGGAGACATTTAAAACCCGCCTGGACACATTCCTGTGTAACATTATCTAGGTGTTCCTGCTCCGGCAGGGGGATTGGACTAGATGATCTTTCGAGGTCCCTTCCAATCTCTAGCATACTGTGATACTGTGATAATTACTGATGGCAACATTAAAAGGAAGAGTTATGCTCCTTTTCAAAAACATACACAGGTCAAGAAAGGTTGAATTGATACTCAATTATAATATGTAAAAAATCCTCAAAAAACTGTTCAGGGAGGTGAACTGTATTCAGTAAACTTCAGTTTTGAAGCATTGAAAAAGGGTTTTTAAATAAAAGTTTAATTCCAATCATTATTATTATTTACTATTATTATTGTTATTATTACTGCTATTATTACTACTATTGTTACGTTAAAACGTGTGAAAGAAAACCAGAGAAGTTATTTAAGTATATGCAGTATATAGAAATCCTATTTAAGCCTTCTGTTACAGCTTACTATCTTGTAGCATTTAGAAATCAGTACGGAATAAAAACAAGGCCAAAAAAAATCTGATGAATTTTGTCTTTACTACTCTGTGAAGTTACATGAAGTAATGTCCCATAACTTCCAATAGCTGAATCGGATTCCTTTCTTCCCTCCAAAAATATTGTTAGACTAATGCATCAAAGAGACTGATAACACCTTTGCTGCACTTATGGTCCTCTTGGACTTTCCTTTGTTAGGCATTTCCAATGCCTTTCTAGCTAATTCATGATTCATGATTCATGATAGAGAAACCCTAGGGTTAAATTCTCTCCCACAGTATCTCCACTGAGATCAGAGGAAGTCTTAGAGTACCTAAAAATCTGCTGCATCAGATTATAAAAAGTCAAATAAAGCTTCAAATTATTGTGAATCCTGGTTTCCCTGCTCTAGTTGTTAAGGAAGATCTTGCTTTGTATTAGATGAGCAAATACAACCCCAAAAGATATACTGTAACTATAACTGTAACAGTCACAGTATTTAAAATGCAACTGTTGCATCAAATTTTTATGTATTCCATGTTACAGTTGTTCATAAATAAAATATTATAAGCCTGGATCATCAAACCAAGGTTTTCAATAAAAATCCCACAGACTAAAAGAAGGTAAGGATAAAAATTAACAGTAAGAGACTGGAACATTTGCTCCAGGAAAATATGTTGTTGAAAAGTGAGCTGGAAATGCCCTCCACAAACTAATTTATTCCTTATTGACTATCTAAATCTCCATGCAGCATTTTAAATTCACTAAAAATATTAAACCATAGCAGGAATATTAATGTGTAGTCACTATGTGGCATAGTATATACCCTAAAAGGTCTCATAACATTGTTATTTTCTTTTTTCTTAATGAGGATTTCATCTTGTAGTACCATGTTTTGTCATCCATGGTTAGATTTGATATTCCACTGACTATCATATAGTTAGTTCTTGAAGGCTATCAAATGCTTTCTATCAGATAATGACTTTTTAGTTTCTGTATGATATACTATCATTATGGATACTGACCAAATTCATTGAATCAAATCAACTGGACTATTTTTCCTTGCCATCTGCCTCAAGATTCTTAATCTACAGACCCAAGTTTTCAAAACTGGACTTTAAAAAAGGCAATCAGTAAACCTCAACACTTTAATTCAGGAAACAGCTAAAATACTGATGGTTCCTAGCTGGGTTTACAACAGCATCTTAAGACATATAAAAAGTCATATATTACAGCTGATGTAGTACCCAGTTGTTTCTGCAGTAGTCATATTTTTTTTTTATCAATTGGCGCTGTTTATGATTCCATATGTTTATACACTGTCATTGTCATTGTAGCTATAAAAGCTAGTTTTACAGTCTCTGGTAACGTACTTAAAACAAGGAACTATATTCCAATTACACCCAAATGGAGGACACTAGCTTTTCCCAACACTTTTTCAATTTAGAAACAGTATTCTGTTTTAGTTTGAACACTGAAAGCTTCTAACAGGCAAAAATACTCAACAAAATATTTCATGGTAAGAATACATTCTGGATGCAATATCTTTTTGTTGGAATCACAAATTAGTAATTTCTGAAAATTATCATTTAACAAGGCGTATTTAGCAAATGATGACTTAGAGCAAAATGTTATGTGTTATATATTAAAATTAATTTCCAATTAATACTATATGATGTAAATCAAAGTAATAAATAAATATTAGATATTTCAAGTAGAGTGCCACATTTTGCTGTAAACTTTAATCAAAGTTGATATTTTCTGGACTCGGTTCACTTGACAAAATATTTTCCTGTAAAATTTAGTGTCCACCATTCTGTTTTCTTTTCTTTCTTTTTTCTTCCTCTACTCCTGCTCCATAATTATTCAGGTCTTTTCCCCATTCACAGAATATTTCAGTGATTACTGCGAGGACAGGGAGCCAGGAGAACTGCTACATCTCGTGTGAGAGAAGCTAAATTCTGGCATATTTTAAGGACCTACACAACTGTGTTGACTTGTTTTGCTCCATTCATTGGGAAAAAATGTAAAATACTTAGAAAGATATTAATTCTGCTGATATGTAACTGTTACATTTGTACAGGGCATTCCCTATAAACTATCTGAATGTCCCTTCCCAAAGAAACCTTATTTCAGGAACCACAAAAAATAGGAACTGTCATTAAAATGTTGATACTTACACAATCACGTGAGCAGCAGTGTTGTACATCCTCCAAGATGAGACTTGATCCTGCAAGATGCAAGTTTATTTTATACGTGAATAGGACAGGATTTATGTAACAACCCTGTATATCTACAAAAGGCAGATTTTCTACATACAGGTTACTTTACTAACAATGCAAGAGGAATGGAGAATGTACAGAAAACCAAAATACGTGCCACACTAAACCAAAAAGATATAAACACTGTGAAGTAGTAGATGAAAGATGACTTTTATGAAAGAATGAACTTTTCATGCTGCTTGTTACTGCTACAAGATGACATTGTTACTTGAAGTAGTTTTAATTTTATCTGAACAAGAATAATTAACAGTCTGGAATCAACTGCCTCTATTTCATCAAAGCTGTTTTATGCCATATTAGAAGTTAACACCGTACAATGCTTACGTTCTTTATATTGCATGGCTTTTCAGTTAATGTCATAGACATGGTCCTCAATAAAAACACTCAGCAGAAGAAATAAGTTGAGATAACCTTTGACATAGATTTATAACCTTAATAAAAGTCAGGTAAATAACAGCAGAATGGTAATCATCCTTACCTACTGAAACCAGGAAGGAAAATAATGTTTGACTATATAGGTCCTCAAACCCAATTCAGACTGAGTTCAAGTGAACAAAGGGCTCTTCAGCTCATAGATATTTTTTGTGCTTAGAAGCTCCCTATGAAGAGAGAATCCCATAGAATTAATGTGAGTTCCTGCATCACCTATCAAATGTTTTTGTATTCTTCTGCAATTTGGAGAGTTTCTGCAAGCAACAAGTCACAATATTTAAAGATGTTTTAATTTACCTCTTTTAATTTTATTTTTTATTCCTGAATCAGCCTGGTTAGGCAGAAGACTCACCAGCTAGCCCAAGCCCAGGGAAACTCTCTGTCAGTGCACTGTGGGCTCTTTGGAAGGGAGCCAGGAGGCTTTGGGTGCTACTGGAGGTGGCAGCTCCTACCAGCTGGCAGCCAGGCCCTGGGATACTCCTGCCTAGAGTGCAGCTACAAGAGGAGGAATGGGGCAGTGAGAATGGTCCAGTGACATGGCTGCCAGACTTAAAGCAGTTAGGGCTGGCCCATTCCCTCTGCACTAGGCAGGAGTACTGCACGGAAATTCCTCATCTGTAAAGATACTGCTCTCTCTGCCTTAAATAAAACTGTTTTCTCCTGAGGCAATGTCAGCTCTTTACTTAGTTTCTTGCCTGTACTCTGTTAGAGACGATGTGTTGTCATCTCTTATATAAAAGTGATAGCTGTCCTGTAGACAAGCAAGAAATCTGCTTACCTGTACAGAAATCTGAGCATGGGTGTAGAGACTCTCCATCATTTCCAAAGATTTCAAAACTTCTAGATTTTGCAATCACAAATAGTTGTAAATGCATATTACAAACATATAAAATTAAACAGCTACTCAGAATGATGAGGCAGGAAGATGTCAAGAAAATGAAAATTCATTTTCACTTCAACAAATATCCTTGATCCAGGAATATCCCTTTCTCTGAAAAATGCTTTGAACTTGGCCTTCTCTTCAGGAGACCTAAAACAATCTTGGTCCCCTCAGTAAATCCATTTAGTTTATAAATCTATAGTTTATTATTCATACTATATTCTAACATACCGTAATATATTAAATTTTAGAGTAGTTGCAATTACTTTTGATCTTTGCATTTTTTCTAAGTTTGAGAGAAGTGATTTTGTTAATATTCCATGCAATCTTCTCTGAGAAAAAAATGCCCACTTTTTATTATACCACCATTGCACTTTCTGTACTGAATTCCGATCAATATGTGTACACCTAGTTGCTATCTTCCTCCTGTTTATAGTAAAAGAAAGGTCAAAGAGGCTGTGACTCTCATGTCTGTTCATAACTGCCAGGCTGCAAATCCATATAACAGAGTAATTTAGAAAGGGAATATTATCTCCATGGTTTCTGGCATGAAACATTTACATAAGTGTCCCCAAAGTGGTTTCTCTGGCAGCCACAGTGCGTTACAAACTAATGCCTGTTTTGTTCTCCAATGTCATTCCTATGTCCCCTTGAACCCAGCAGCTTTCAAAATTTCTAAGTCCAAAGTATTTAAGATTATTTTGGGTGGTATGCATAGATCAGCAGTTTCCATACTATGATACAATATATTGCTGTTCCCTTGACATCTGTGATAAAATATAACAATAGAGTTACATCAGTGGAAAATATTCGCATCACACTGAGGTAGCTCACATTTAGCCAAATAGTGTAATACAAAAAAAAAAAAAATAGTAATAAAATTTAGTTTCAGTAACATCTACTTCTCTGTCTGTTTTCATTGCCTTTTACAACTCCTGCTAATTTAGTGCCATTTTAAATTCCACTAATGTGAAGTTAAATCTTTCTAGTGCTTTACTTTTACCTTCCAGTTCTCCCTCCCCAGGAGAGCAATAAGACTAAGACATAATGAGTAACTACATTTTTAACTGAGACTTCTCCTGAAGAGTTTTGTCATTTGACTAAAAAAAAGAGACTGATGAAATGTTATTTCATTTACCCTTTGTAATCAGTTGCAGTTGCAAAACATTTGCAGGAAATAACAGATTTTTGACTGTTATTAAATATTGGACTAACAAACAATTGTATTACTCAAAATTAGTATCTGTGATATATAATGACGTTGGGTTGAAAAAGAGAAATGACAGTGGTCTAGTAGAAACCCGTGCCGCTTGGATGGCTCAGAACAGCATCATTTCGGATTGTAATCTGGTTCTCACAAAGCAGGTTTGCGTGTCTACACAGAGATATGCAATCCATCTATGCATGTGTTTAATATGAAAGAGGTCATTTCTAGGCCTGGACACAGTAAATAAAGTAGTCATACCCTTCAGTAATAGAGGTGGTGAAAAAAAAAAAAAAGGGACAGAAGATCACAGAAATAACTAGAGTGCACTAAAATTTTACCTGAACCTTCTAAATGTGTTTGCAGATAACCAGAGTGGCATGCAACAAAACTGGTGAGGTTAGATGTAAGGAAGAAGCTCTTTACTGTGAGGGTGGTGAGGCAATGGAACAGGTTGCCCAAAGAAGCGGTAAATGCTCCATCCCTGGCAGTGTTCAAGACCAGGCTGGACAGAGCCTTGGGTGAGACAGTCTAGGGTGAGGCTTCCCTGCCTATGGCAGGGGGGTTGGAACCTGATGATTTTAAAGCCCTTTCCAACCCTAACCATTCTATGACTCTATGATTCTGTGCATTGCCATCTCTGTGAAATGCAGGAACAAAAAGTAAAGTACTAACTTTCTACTGAATACCTTCAATAGCAGCACTGTGAAACATAAACACAAAACATTACTATTTTGATGGTATAAACTATACTAATTTTCAGCCTATTCCTAACTGCATCTTTCTTGATGTGCTGACTAGACCCTGCCGGGTATAAGCCAAGTGATTCAGTGACTATCTCTAATTATGCATGCACATTCACAACTCCCAGCAAAATTAGTGTTAGGAAGTGATTAAGAAATTAATTGGGTCATCACCCAAGAGGAAAAGCCTATGATATGTATCACCAGATACTAATTTTCATCACAAGTTCTTAGCTTTGTCTCTAGTTCCCAGTAACAGTTGGTATAGCAAGTACAACTGAACTATAGGAAATGACTGATAAAGTTATATTCCACCCACCAATTCCTTATTGATCTCTTTCAGGCTCAAATAAATAGTTAATCACAATTTTAGAAATATGTTTTAAAAGCATCACTATACCAGATCTTTTGGTGACTATCTTTTAGATATCATCATTATGCTTTCTTAGAGTTCAGACATTTTAGACATGGAAAGATGTAGGAAAATCACACCCTGCAGCCACAGCAGAGGTCACAGCTGCAGGTAATTTAGATATTACTGAGCCTGGTTTTCAGATCCTGCACTTTAGTCATTTGCACAGGTACCTTCCTAATTATTCTTTGATCATGTCTTTAAACACAGAGACTTCTTTCAAGCAAAATTATTTCTGGTACTGGACAGGATTTTTTGCTTATTCAGTAAGCATCTAAGAAGTCTCTGCTTTCTTGCTGAAATGTCAAAGGCTTATTTTATGTCCATAAGGCTATACTAGTCTGTTTTAATAGAAATCCCAGGAAATTCATTTCTTCTTCCATTTATTTTCTCTGCTAGGCATTTGATTTCTTACATGGTAGTTTAAGAAGGCTTTGTCTTCTCTGACTCAACCTTATTCAAGCAAGGATTCTTCTATGGAGGCTGCTTTCTTCTAGGTTTTTCCATCTTAGATGCTCTGTTTCATAAAGCCTCTTATTTAAGTTGTACAGCTTTTAAGATTTATCACATAAATGCTGCTTTGGCCACCTCACTCGCTGCTGCATGAGGAGCATGGGAAATTGTGCAGACTTTGACCATTTTAGTAAGCTCTTTTCAAATGTCTGGCCTCCCCTTGTTTTGTGCAGGAAGCTGTGTAGATTACGTATATATTTTTAACAGACAAGGGGAGCCTGGTTTTCAAAATAACTGGTGTTAATCATTATTAAATAGTATCATACAGGAGGAATGTAATCCATCTCTTGTGCAGAAGGATAAATGCCAGGTTAAAACAAGTACTTGCATTAACAGGGCAAAAAGTACTTGGTACTTGCTGCAATACCATGCTGATCTGAAAGTGGCTGCTTTTTATCTTTATCTTCATGCCTTTGAGTATTGCACCAAAGGGATTAATTTGCTGGGGAATTATAAAGTGCTTTGCCCGCATAGAATGTCTTTTTAAATTACATTGTGCCAAATAGGACTAAAATAATTGGATAGCTGATGATGTCATCTGCTGCAATGAATTTAAATAGTGAGTATTAGATCTAATTTAATACTGGCATCAGATCAAAACCATTTTTTCAGTATCCCACTGATTTACAGTGAGTGAAATCTAAAAATGTAAATATATTAAATATGTTAATATTGACTAGTGATATGTGAATGCAGTTCTACGTATCTGTTTATTTCATCTTGATCAAATGTACCATAATCAAATTGGACATGCTAATCACAAGCTTCTGAATTAGTAAAATTAATTTGGATGTTAACATCTATTCTGATTCTCCTTGTTAAATTTCATCAATAATGTTGTATACTACTAGAGAGGTAGGTACTGTGATGGAATTATAATTCCTACTTAATTGCTAATAATTTAAATATTTCTCCTGATACCTTATTTGTGGGGGAAAGCTGGTGAGGAAGAGAGAAACTGTTTCAAACTAACAACTTGATTTCAGGTTTTTCTAGAAAATAGGTTTTCAATCTAAGCTATGGAACAGTTTTTCAAGATATATGATACAGCATTTTGCAACAATTAGCAAGACTTGTAATCCTTCAACTGCAAGAATTTTCCTTCAAGAGAAATTACAGAAAAACTGTTCTGTGTAAATCAAAACTTATAAATCCACATGTCACAAACTGACACTTGTATATATGTATGAGATGGTCTTGACTGTTTGCAGGGACACACCATAAATCTCACTTTTCAAGGGAAGTGGGGAGCTGTTGCATTTTTGTCCATCACATACTTATTATACATTTATTGTTATACATTTAACTTCTTTACTTCGTAGGAGATTTTCCTAGCATTTACATCAAATTTTGAGCTAGTTAATGTTATCTGTGCTATAATAAAGCAAAGTAACTGGTCCTTACTTTGAAACAAGAAATGGATTTTGCGGATCCCACTGCTTTTCCTACACATTTCCTACCCATGTCTGAAGTGATTTTCTAAAGAAAGAAAAATATCTTTACATATCCCACAGCCTTCCATTTTTTTCTTTGTTTTGCACTTTATACTATTTACTTCACTTTAAGTATTATCTGGATCCATAAGACAAAGTATTCCCATATGGTAATCATGGTTCATTTTACCCTAACATTAAGAGGCAAGCAGAGAGGCTGCTGACATAGTGAGCAACTGCTGCATTTCTTTCTGTGCTTGCTGGATCCTAAGTGCTGGAGGCTGGCTCAGGGGTGTAAAGGAATATCTGGCTTTCCCTTGGAGCAGGTAAAGGGAGGCTGTTGTAGCAACAGCTGATGCTCTTTTGCTGATAGTAGACTATCGTCTCTTTAATGCAAATACTGTTCTTGATAGAAAGCAGTCTGGGGTACTCAGTCATGAATTCTTTCAGTGTACAGTTCTTCTCTATCCCCTAAGAAGCCCTCTTCCCTTTAACCCATTAAGAATATTTTCTTCTTTCCATGCATTAACAATTACTGAAGATCAGTTATTCTGCAGGAAGAAAGCTAATAGGAAACATGAATACCCAGCCATAAGGATCTGTGCAATGGTCCAAGAATGACTTCTCATCTATCTAAGGTCATCCACGAAGAAAGGATAGGAAAAAAATCTGAATGTGTTTTGTATATTTTGTGTTCAGTGTTCTGGTGCTATTGACTTTGGTCAGTATGCTGTAAACTGAATGTTTGCTACACAGGAAGTAGCTTCTTGTCAAGTTGCATTACAGTGGGAAGTGGATAGTTAAATTCCTTCATGGCCTTTTCTTGGCAGAAAGGCACAGAATACCTAGTAACTCCCAAAGCAAGGTGCTACAGTTAGTAAATTGCTGTCCAAACTAAGTCTGAATATAACAAAAAATGCTCTACTTTGTTGAAGAGCATTTTTGCTCTTTGACGGATGTGTGCAATTGAGCATAACCCATCTGATGGATTGGATAAAAATGGTGCACATGCATGGCAACAAGTCCCTGGCCCAACTAATTAATGCACACTCCTATAAGACTTCACGTTACACTGACTAAAGTCACAAGACATGACTGTTAAGTGTGTATACTGCCTCAAAAAGAGACATATGGGAAACTTATTTGTTATTATAAAAGAATTATTCTATTGTAATTCTCAGCCACACAGGATGAAATGGATTTAAAATAGTTTCTTGTTAATAATCCTGTGTATCACACCCTCAACCTACTTTTTCCGTTAGAAGTTGCTATCGAAACCATTTCTTATTTCTGAAGACTTGGATTAGGAATTTTTTGAGAGACTTCAACACAGCTATCTACAGACAGGGAAAAGGATTTTTTGTTTTCCTTTAAAAATATATTTTAATATTCTAATATTCTTTGAAACATTTGCATACATCTACTGTGTTCTAGGCACTTTAATAACTTGTCTTGCAGCTATACTAAATACTGTTGACATTATTTTAGTCTGCTTCTCATTAAAATACACTGCCTGCTGAATTCTCAGAACAATACTGTAATGAAGATGTTCAGACAAAATCTGGAGAGAAAATATCTCAATTTCCTGTATAGCAATGTACTGTGATAAAGTTAAACCTTTTACACTTTTGCTTATAATAGAAGAAAATTATGAAAATATGTTTTATGATCACATAGCTAAGCATAACTAGCTTCTTTCTGAAATCAAATTAACCCAACAATAGGAAGAATAATACTTTTAACTGGAATAATAGACACACAATCTTACCTTCAGGGTCTGTAACAGAACCGGCAAACTTTGGTATAAGTACAGCTTCATATTTTACTTTCCCAGAACAAAGGCAGGAATATGGATAACATAGTTTCCTTTCAACCTTACTGCCAGTAATATCAATATGAAGTAATCCCATTAAGGGGTCTGGAGTTACTGTAAGTCTTATTGTCCTGGGTTCAGCAGTAGCAGTCATTTTTCTCCTTCTTGGTAGCTGGTGCAGTGCTGTGTTTTGACTTTCGGCCTGGGAACAGAGCTGCTAACAAGGATGTTTTGGTTTGGCCAAGGACTTTGTGAGCCTCATGCTCTGCCGGGGAGGAGGGGAATCCAGGAGGAAGCAGAGACAGGACACCTGACCCAAACTGACCAAAGAGGTATTCCATACCGCAGCACATCATGCCTGGGATGTAACGGAGAGTTAGCCGGAAGGGCTGGGAGACTGCAGGGTTGGAGGAGGTATCGGTGGGTGCTTCGTCAGGCTGGGGGGGGGGCAAGTTATTGGTCGGCTGGTGGTGAGGTGTTGTATTCTCTTCCCTTGTTATTTCCTTTATCATTGTTATTACTGGTGGTAGCAGTAGTGATTTGTGTTATACCTTAGTTACTAAACTGTTCTTATCTCAACCCGTGGGAATTGCATTCTTTTAGATTCTCCTCTCCATCTCTCTGGGAGTAGGGGGAGGGAAAGAAGGGGGGAAGTGAGTGAACGAGTTACCTGACTGGGTTTAAACCACGACACTTATATAAAAAACAAAGATCAGAATCTATGCTCCTGTATACAAACTATGTAAATCAGAAATTAATGTCCTGTATTTGAGGGAAAAAAATATTTCTTGATCCTTTGTACTTCCTGAAAAGCTTTCCAAAAACAATTGATCTACTTAAATGCTGGACAATAAGCCCTCCAACTAAATGGTGATGGACTTGATTGCCTGGAGTCCACAATAAATCTTCTTGAAGAAGTTACTTATAAAAAAGTCACCCAATAGCTCCTGCTAAAACAAGAGCCTCAGAAGCTTTAGACAATTATTATTATTATTGTTGTTATTATTATGCTTTTGAAGTTGCTAGCTTAAGTATTTGGTTATTTTTCTCTATAGTTGCTCAAGGCTCTGCATTGTCCACATCTTCCTTCACTTGAAGGTATTTGAGATTATTATTGGTGATGGAAAGAGACATTAGTTGCAGGCCTGTCTGTGTGCAAGCATCCTTGCATGTGTTGCAGGATCTGGTGCTTCACCAGTGAAGTTGAAGAGTCGTATTGCTTGCTGTTCCTCCTCCTCAGCATTTCCCCCCCCCCCCCATATGACCCAAGAAAGCATGCAGCATAACAATCCATGTGCTTCTACCACCTTTGTTGCCTACCTGACGCTTTTGACTGTTTAACTTCAAGTATTTTCTCTTGAAATGTGCAATGCAAAATGCAACTGTTTCTTTAATAAAACTCAACCTAAAACCTGCATACAGACTGTACTGTGTGATACATAATAGCATGGAGTGCCCTGGCTAGCAGGTGCTCAGGCATGCAGAATCCTATGTCTTACAATGTATAACCACTACCCCTTTAGACTGCGGCAAAAAGTTTCTATTTCGTAAATGGTTTCTGATGTCTTTTTTTTTCGTATTATCGTGTTACAGCTCTGTTGGATTCCTACTTTTTCTAAGGGAAACCGTGTACGTACATGTTATAAAAGCAAACAGGTACTAATGGAATAAGACAAAAGAGTTATATGTCTTCTGGAATGGTCTTTCTGTTTTTTAAAACAATGTGAGTTAATTCTGAAATCTTTTTAATCATAACAGGTGCTAAGATCAACTAACTTGCAGTTTAAAGAAGAGTGATTTTCTTTTTAATCCAGTCTTGTATACACCTGTTACAGCAGTTCAGTCAGCGTCCCACTGTAGTCCCACTGCAGTCCCACTGCAGCAGCTGTGGGCTGTGTGTTTTAAATTATAAACATGTAGAGATCCATAAATTTGTCAGTTTCCCAGTCTGATCATGTCAGGAATCCTATGGCCACAGTAAGCTGATGCTGATATGCTGCTACACGTATTTACTAAGTTTCAGGAGCTATGGAGCTATATACTTCATTATTTTTCTTTTTTTTTTTTTTTTTTTTTTTTTAATTGGAGTGGGGTGTGGATGGAGAAAGAGTTTTATTTTCTGTGGATTGCCCACATTCAGTTTGTCCATCTCCAGTACCAGTAACATAAATAAATCTATATACTTGGAACTGTAAATTACAATTCTATTTGTATGAATTTAGAAGTATCCTTTAACTGTGGTAGAGATACAGAATTCACAGGCAAACAAATAAAATTTCTTCTTTTGAAATGGGAAGTGTCTGACAAATCCTAAAACTGGGAATCTCAACTTCTGTTCAGCTGTAGATTCTGAACTGCAAGCTGACAGAGTGTTGATAAGAGGGCTAATGTTTTAAGCACATGTGTAATTAAAGAAATAGAAGGTCTGCAGAATTATAATTAGGTACTGACCTTACTGTTTGCAAGTCAGCTAAAGCCTTTCCTGTATCAGTGGAGAAGGATGTAGGCCAGGAATGGATCTCCTAAGTCATCGAGTCTGGTTGCCTGACATTGTAACTGTATATGTCAGATAAAATCATTACTAATCTTACCAGACACAGACTGTAACAGAAATACTATTATTTTGGTATGTAAAGTTACTTTATCTCTCAATAAAAAGATGTGACAGCTTGGTACATATGACTTTGCATCAGTCATAAATTTTGTCAAGCTGTGATCTTGGCCAGAGGGAGAAATTCCAGCTGCCTTGGCTATCAAGACTAAGCAAATTTAGGCACCATCTTGACTTCTATGTCTATTAAACAGAGCTCAGAGAGAGTTTAGGAGGGAGGAGAGAAATGGTTCACTGGAGTACAACTTCAGTCCAGATTTAAATGATGTATTTTCACAACTCATCTGGCCTGGAAGGTGGAAGGGTTCCTGCCTTACACGTGTGGGGAGGTTCTGAAGCAGTCCAAACCCCACGTAACATAAAAAGTGGTTTGTTCTGTGACCGTTCAGCAAACTTCATTGACGGTGAATAAACATCTCTTAAGAATTCCTTATTCTCAAGATTTTACCATGATGCTGCTGAAAAATGAGATAAAATGAATATAAGGGTTAGAAGTATAAAAAAGGGTTAACATATATCTGCAAAGTTTTGATTTACTTAAAACTTTAATGCAATTTTATGCATGAAACATTAAGATTTCCAAAGACTTCAGAAGTAGCTTCCCACTATTTAGACATTTCATAATTTTAAATCCTTGATAGGCTTCTAAAAATAAGAAATGCTGCAAACTCCAGCCTTTCAGAGAAACATAATTATGCACCACATTGGAGTCTAATAAAAGTCTAAAAGAGACCAAGACTATGAGCACTGGAACAATGACAATCATAGAATAATAAGGGTTGGAATAGACCTTAAGGTCACCTAGTTCCAGCACCCCTACCATGGGCAGAGACACCACACACTAAAGCACGTTTCCCAAGGCTCCGTCCAGCCTGGCCTTGAATACTGCCAGGGATGGAGCATTCACAACTTCCTTGGGCAACCAGTTCCATTGCCTCATCAGCCTTACAGTAAAGAACTTCTTCCTTATACCTAACCTGAACTTCCCCCGTTTAAGTTTAAACCTTAACCCCTTGTCCTATCACTACAGTCCCTAATGAAGAGTCCCTCCCCAGCATCCCTATAGGCCCCCTTCAGATACTGGAAGGCTGCTATGAGGTCTCCACGCAGCCTTCTCTTCTCCAGGCTGAACAGCCCCAACTTTCTCAGGCTATCTTCATAGGTGTTATAGCCCTTTTATTATCCTTTTAGCCTCCTCTAGATTTGATCCAACGGCTCCACATTCTTCTCATGTTGAGGAACTGTACACAGTACTTCAAGTGGGGTCTTGTGAGGGCAGAGCAGAAGGGCAGGATCACTTCCTTCAACCTGCTGGTCATGCTCCTTTTGATGCAGCCCAGGATATGGTTGGCTTTCTGGGCTGCAAACGCACACTGAAGTTGGCTCATATTCAGCTTCTCATTGACCAGCACCTCCAAGTCTTTCTCTGCAGGTCTACTCTGAATCTCTTCTTTGCCCAACCAGTAGCTGTGCCTCGGATTGCTGTGACCCAGGTGTAGGACCTTACACTTGGCTTGGTTGAACTTCATGAGATTGGCATTGGCCACCTCTCAAACATGTCAAGGTCCCTCTGGATGGCATCTGTCCTCTCCAGCGTATCCATCAAACAACATAATAGCATTGTCAGCAGGCTTGCTGAGGGTGCTTTCAATCCCACTGTCCATGTCGCTGGCATACACGTTGAACAGGACTGGTCACAACACCACTGAGGAACACCACTTGTTATCCATCTCCAGTTGGACACTGAGCCACTGACTGCAACTGTCTGTGTGCGGCCATCCAGCCAATTCTTTGTCCACTGGGTGGTATATCCATCAGATTCATATTTCTCCAGTTTAGAGACAAGGATGTCCTGTGGGACAGTGTCAACTGCTTTGTACAAGTCCAGGTAGACAATATCAACTGCTTTGCTCCTGTCCATCAGTTCTGTAGGCCCATCATAAAGGCCACCAAATTGGTCAGGCAGGATTTCCCCTTAGTGAAGCTATGTTGGCTGTCACCAACGACCTCATTATTTTCCATATACCTTAGCATGATTTCCAGGACAATCTACTCCATGATCCTGCCAGGCACAGAGGTGAGACTGGCTGGTCTGCAGTTCCCTGGGTCATCCATTTTCCCTTCTTGAAAATGGGGGCTATGTTTCCCTTTTCCCAGTTGTTGGGAACTTCACCTGACTGCCATGATTTTTCAAATATGATGGACAGTGGCTTAGCAACTTCATCCGCTAGCTCCTGTAGGACCCACAGATGGATTTAATCAGGTCCCATGGACTTGTGAACATTCAGGTTCCAAAGATGATCTCCAAGCTGATCCTCTTCTACAGTGGGCCTAAGGTCTTCATTCTCATAGTCCCTGCATCTGCCTTCCAAGACTTGGGTAGCATGGTCAGAGCCTTTACCAGTGAAGACTGAGGCAAAGAAGCCACTGAGAACCTCAGCCTTCTCCAAATCTAGGCTAGCCAGTTCTCCAGAACTGGCTTTCCTTCCAGAAAACATCCACATTAGCCTCACTCTGTCTTTTGTTTGCAACATAAATCAGTCTCAATCATGTGAATCGTTTTAGGGATACCAGCCTCCAAGAAACAAATATTGTCTGATGCTGCTTTTGCCACTTAAGGTTGATGTGCAGAGCTGTGATGTATAGGCAGTTGTGTTAATGTCATTGCCTCTGTCCTGTGATGGGGTGGTAACTGTTTTCACACCCACATAACAGGGTGTTTTTTTGTTGATGTGCTAGTCACTACATGACATTGCAAGTGCTGTTCTGTAGAATGCAAAGATAAACCCCTATTTTCAGCAGGAATCTTGTCTTCTTTGAGGCTAGCACATAGTTATTAACTTTTTCTTGGCTGACAGATGTGGACAACAGCAGAATAAGGTAATGGAAAATGGGGAGAGTATGAACCAACAGTTTTAATCTGAATAGACTAGGAGGAGAAACGTTAAATGGCTTCAATCTGGGAATTCATGTGTTGTTTTTTTTTTAACAGGTTCTAACATACTTAGCTATTTGCATAGAATCTTCATCCAGAAGATTCCAAGCCTTCTGTATTTTAGACAGAGCTTAAATCAGCTTTGACTTACTGATCCTCTTCTGCTGAGCTGAATTAATACATAAGCTGAGAATTGAGGGCTTATACCTACCTGCTCCTTGGTCTTCTGTTATTTATGGTATAGCTAACTAATGAGAGCTGTTTTTGGCATAATGACATCCATACTGCATAAACATGATATGTATAAGCATTCTATCACCTCATGAAAAGTGCCAGTTATCAACCCTGCGGAAGAATCAGGTGACTGCGGAAATATACCCATAGACATGGTAAATTGGTGCAAGTGAAAGACTTTTCTGATCAGTAATTTGACATGATCTCACTCCTCTCCCAAGAGATGTGTTAAGTTTTTTTGCAATCAATTTACAGAAAAAGTTGCTTGATTTTTCACCAGTTCATTACACTAGATATTTAGTAGTTGACAAAAAGAACACACTGTTTTGCAAAGCCAATAATTTACTGTTAGTCTAATTAAGTTTTAAAAATCTAATTAAAGAATGATTATTGTTCCAGTAACAATGATGTTAACACTTTCAGTTCAAATTATATGAAGTTAAAATTATATATTCACCAACTTTCTAGTATATACCCTTTTCTCTGGTGTTATGTGCACCATTTCACTGCCCCTCTGTGTCCTAAGACTGACGGCTTTATCTTAGAAGGGAACCTAGAGTGAGTCATCAGCAACCCAAGTATTCCCCTGTGAGGAGTATGCTGCTGATGGTGATGGTTTCTTCTCCCACTATCTTGGGTCTTGGTGGGATAATTTTTACGTGTTTGAGAATATACTCTGCAACTTGCACTTTGTTCACTTATCTACTGGTCCATATTACAATCAATTTTACTATAAAACAAGTGTTTTATATAGGATGGACATTTGTTCTCTTTATAAACCCAAATGCTAGCTTTATGCAGCTCTCAAGACAACTACTTTGACAGTCAGTAGGTGCTTATAGCCTATATACTGTTATCTTATATGTGGACTTTGAAGACCTCTGCTATTATCTTATTCCTTTTTTGCTCTATGAGGCATTTTATGCTAGGGTCAAAGTTCATTCATTAGATGCAGAATAACTCTGTATTATTCTTTTTAGTTGACAAAACTATATATAATATTAGAAGTTGCATCACACTATGGTACAAAGCAAAAGATAAAACAAAATAGGCAATTGCACCTGGTCATTAGATTACTGCTGTTCACAGGTTAAAACAAATTTTCATGTAACTTCTAGTACTTCACCTTTTTGACATCTAAATATATTTCCTTTCCTCTTCTACAGTTCAGTTCTCTGCCTCTCATAAGTGCTTATTTCCTCCTGTTTTGTCTCATTAAGTCTTGGAAAATAAATACATTTCTCTGTATTTTCTCGTCAGTCATTTAACAGGTTCTAAAACTTGACAGAGGGTTTATGTTTGGACTTTTGAACCCTCATGGGCAATTTCAATTAATTTTCATGCATCTCTATAAAATTAGTAACAGTAATACTGAGATAATAGAACATTTAGGGTCTGACAACTGTGCTCTGTTTCAAGCTTTGTCTTGGGGCTAAATGGTGACATTAAACCTTTTTTGCTGAAAAGACAGAAGAAAACAACAGAATGGTGTTGAATGTCAGATAAGAGGAGATTTTAACACTTCCTAATTTGCTAGGTTCACTTATCTTAAATTGCTTTAAAATTGTACCAAAAAGGCCATGGCATAATTTCAGCAGAAACTGAGAAGCAGATACTAACTTTACCTTGCCATTACAAGTGTTTTGTTTAGGGTTCGGCTTTTTTTCATGAGAGTACAAAACACAGATAACAGGCTGAAGCTCCTGTCCAAATGTTCTATGTCCATAAATATAAACCTTATTTATCTATTTAATACACAAAACTGGGACTTAAAAATACTTTACTGCCCCCCCCCCCCCCCCCCCATATTCCACAGGGGCATCTAAAAAATAGCCGTCTAAACATACCATTAGTGTTATTTTCTTTTTATCTAGTTTACACTGACAGCCATTTTCTAACTTATGCTTGATTAATACAGTTACACTATTTTTTCTAGTGAACCCAAAGTATACACGCACATTCACCATATTCATACAGAATCACAGAATGGTTTGGGTTAGAAAGGACCTAGTTCTAATCCCTTGGCCATGGGCAGGGATGCCTCACACTAAACCATGTCGCTTAAGGCTCTGCCTAACCTGGCCTTAGAAACTGACAGGGATGGAGCAGTTTATTAACTGCAATCAAACTGCAGTTTGTTAACTACAGATGTGTTGTAAATCTTCAATTATTTCTACTTAATATGCATCATCTCCTTTTTCTTTAGATAACATAAAATGAAACTTTTGGGTGCCACACATTCTGGTAAGTCTTGTCTAGTTTCAGGCTTCATCTTCTCTTCCTTGATGTCTTAGTTTCAGCTCATAGAGTTTTCTTTCTATTAGGTGGTGCAGTGCTGCGTTTTGGCTTTAGTCTGAGAACAGTGCTGATAAAATGCTGATGTTTTAGTTGCTGCTCAGTAGCACTTACCCTGATCAAGGACTTTTCAGTCTGTCATGCTCTGCCAGTGAGGAGAGATAAACTCACACAAATGAGTTTATCACCCATTTAGAATCTTTCCTTCACGTAATTTGGACCTCTAATCTTTGCTGTCTGTAGCTGTTTTTTTTTATAACAGAAAAAATATTTCTAACTGCATTTAAAGCCAGATTTGGAAGAAGGGTCAATCACTTTCATTTGATAGAATGATGAAGCTGGGAAACTAAAAAATATAAAGACCTGCCTACATGTTTTTCAGCTTTAGGAATCATTGTGTACCTGAATGTGTTTTAGTCCTTTATCTTCAAATGTATATTAATTTACCTTTTCATATGGTCTGGTCACAAATTATAGAAGGTTCTTAAGATCTCTTTACCAGTCAAAAGAAAGCTTTTTTTAACCTTTTCCTAAAATATAAATTCCACCTCCCTCAATGTACTGTTACTTCTTTCTTACAAACCTTACTTATACTGTTAGCTGTTTTATATTGCATTACATCATATTGATATTATCATATACTACTAACATTATTAGTTTAAAATATCTGAAACATCATTAATGCTACATGGTACATGTATATTAACATGAAACGAATTAACCAAAAAATACATTAGCAGAACTTAAAAATGTCAAAATTGCATGTGGAATTTTATGCTTTTTAATAAAACCTCAGTCAATTAACTCAGTCAATTAACATGAATAAAGAAATAAATTAAGAAGATACATGCAGATTGCCAGACTTCTATGTCAGTTTGCACCCAATCATTGCTTTAAACAAGATCCTATTCTGACTGAGTACATGGAAGGAGCACAGAGGTGGGGTTTCCTCAGAAAGATTTTGATAATGGTATGTGAAAAAAACATCAATGAACACTGAAAAGCAAATGTTTAATATTTCTGAAACTGTTCCCTCGGCAATAATTGGTCATTTGGATTGTAAAAAAAACAAACCAAACCAAACCAACTGTTCAGAGATTATAAACTAACATGAAGGAAATAGATGTCTTATTTAGTGGAACTTGCTATCCAAACTGAAAGGTTTTACTTTTATTAACTTTACTGTATCAGTCTCTTGCTTATATGAGATCTGTTTTTTTTTTTTTGTCTTTGATGCCATTCAGTCTTTTTTGCTATATTTCTTCATTTCATGTTATAGTGAGTGTCTGAACACCAGATGGTGTCATTATTAAATTCAATGGCTATTTGTTTTTCCTCCTACAGTCCATTGGCATGCTGGACATGCCACTGTAAAATCTAGTGTGCAATGTCATGATTCCCCAATCCAACAAAATTTTCCATTATGAAAAGGCGATTTTATTTTAACCAGAAAATTTGGCTACAGTGCTGTCATCTGTGTGGAAAAGGTTAGGCTCTAGGAGTCCTATTTAGCATATCAGTAGACTGACCTCATTTTCCCAGAAAAAGGAAGTACCTTTTCATTGGCATATTAATTAAATTCAATGCATGTCTTTGGCTATCTGAGAATCAGCTTATTATCTCCACCACTGCTAACAGATTGTTCAGCTTTACAGCAAGAAAATATAAGACCTTCACCTCCAGAAGAGATAGGGGGACATTTGAAAAAATAAAATAAAAATGGATGTGTGGAAGGCAGTTGTGCTTAAAGCCATCAGTGACTTTTAAGCACTTTAAAAAAAAAAAAAGAGAATTTGCAAAAATTAAGTTACTTAAAAGACTGTTTCTCAAATGTGTATGTTTTGCTGTCTCCATCAATGACATTGATAGGAGACACCAAACTGATCTCCATTCATTATTCGTTCCTTACTTTAAGGCAACCATGGGACTCACCAAAATTTAAATGAATAAGTTAAAAAAAAAAGTTGAAACTAAGTTTCAGCTTCATATAGAAATGAAATTCTGAAAAGGAGTTAAAATCAAACAAATATAATTCTGTTGTTTAAGCATCTTTCTAGTTTAAACAGGGTTTGTTGAATTTAGTTTTCCTTATAAGGTATAGGTTTTGCTAGTATTTGTGAAACTGTGAAGCTTATTTCTATGACAGACTGAAGTAGGGTAAGGATTCTACATTTCTTACGCAACTTGCCTCAGATAACAGCTGAGCTCACAGAAAAGCACTCTTTCTGTCTCAATGTTTTCTCTCCGGTATGTGTGTCTGCTTGCACACACACATGTGCATACATGCACAATGTGTATGTCAAGAAAGCTTTTGATTTGAATGGAGTACATGGTCTCTATTCAAAGCCAGGTAGCAAAGCTCAGAAGAATGTGTGTCCCCTCAGACCACCAGAGCTGGTGTGGTCTGAGGGGTTTATGGGGTAACTGAAATATTTCAGCCCTGGTTAATTTCTCTATAGTGACTGTCAAAATGGTGTTTCTGAGACAAAGTATTGCACTGTTTTGATGTGGACATCTTTAATATCCTCTTTCTGCCTGCTGCAATTTTCTTAGTACTTGCTTCAGACACGCCACAAGAAAGGCCAGAGGACTTATGCAGGAAGTGTTAAAAGATAACTTTAAACATAAGTAATACATTTAATAAAGTACATTACAGATGTTGACATGTCGTGTTCCCCTTTCCCTCCAGACTCCTTCCCCCCTTCCCTCCCCAGCAGACCCCCCAAGGTGATAGTATCTGCAGTGAGCTGTTGAGTAAATCCTGATTGTTCATCTATAGAGAAGATTGTTTGACCTGGGGAGAACCCAGGTTATTGGAAATGCTTATCACTCTTGACAACAATTATTCAGAAATCAGAATACATTGGCTGGGCTGGATGCTGAAGGAAGGTTCAGAGTGAGAAAATGTGCATTGCAGCGATATAGCAAGAATGAGTGCAGATAGAAAAAGTGAAGAGCATGAATATTCCCTGGCTCTGGGTCCAGGGTATTGGTGAGTGTTGCAAGGTGGTGAGATGTGTGCATAGTGAAAAATCTTGAGCCACATTGGTGGTGTTAAATGCAGCTAGATGTGCTAAAAGGGAGAGAAGGCAATGGGTGGTCCCTTGTGGATGGCTCCATGAAAGAAGAGAGTAGGGAATGCATGTGGCTTCCTGGTGCAGAAGACTGGATGCCAGGAGAGAACAGAACATTAAACATGGCTGTAGCAGTGACACTAGGAGTCTAGTCCCTGATTATTTCGTTGATAATATTTATAGAATCATAGAATCATAGAATAGTTAGGGTTGGAAAGGACCTTAAGATCATCTCGGTCCAACACCAGTGCCATGGGCAGGGACACTTACACACTAAACCATGTCACCCAAGACTCTGTCCAACCTGGCCTTGAACACTGCCAGGGATGGAGCATTCACAACTTCCTTGGGCAACCAGTTCCATTGCCTCAGAACCCTCACAGTAAAGAACTTCTTCCTTATATCTAACCTGAACTTCCCCTGTTTAAGTTTAAACCCATTCCCCTTTGTCCTATCACTACAGTCCCTAACGAAGAATCCTATTCCTCTTCCTCAATGTGACAGTATTCTTTGTCTTACCTTCTCTGGGAAAGTTAGAGCATGTGGATGATGTGATTGTGGGCCTTCATACTAGAGAACAATATGTGAACCTATTCTCATCAAATCTGTAAAATGCAAGTCATGCGTCTTCCCTGTCAGCCATATGATGTTACATCTGACACTGGAATCTGCTACTGTTTTATACATTTTTGATCAGTTTGTTGACTAATATGTTACTGAAGTGACCAGCAACATAAAATACTTGAAGAGCTATAACCCTTTAGCAAAATACTTTTTCTCCTCACTGCTTTTCTGTTGTCAGCAATTCTGTGGTCTTCCTTGCTATAATCTGATCTGGATAACAAGCCGCCTGTGAAGCAGATGGTACCCTTTGTCACTTCTACAGATCTCAGGCAAGGACTAATCAAAAATTCCCCTGATGTGCACAAAATTAAACTTTGTTCTTGCCACCCACACAAGAGAAGAACCTGCTTGTTTGCACAACTGAAAAATATTCATTGAGGCTGTGGAGATTAATAGATTCCTTTGCCAAGCTCCAGATGCCCTAGAGACTGGTGACCATAGGGCTGTACCACTGCTGTATGGTTCTGTGAATCTGTGCTCTTGGCTGGTAATTTGCTTTAGTTCTTGTTCCAAATGGTTTGGCATCTTGCTGTGAAAAGATACTTTCACACAATTTCCAGTCCATTAAGGAAGTATCTGTCTGGCAGTTTCCAATCCATATGAACCTGTACATTTCCACTCCATATGAGCTCATGTACCTTTCTTTTTCTTCTCTCACTCTTTGCCTGACAGCTTAGAGAAGAACTGCTTTTGTAAGGTGAAGAAAGAGGGGAGAAGAGGTAGCACTAACTAGAGCTAATAACTCTTTCTTCTCTAGAAATATAGATACTGCAAAAGAACATGATGAAAATGCTACTAATGGCCATTGTTCTTCTCCTTCTGAACATGAAATAAAAGTATATCTTCTATTTCAAGGTCTGCCCAGGGACATGTTATAACCTTTATGGTACTGCTTAAAGTTTTTGTTTCAAATATTTTTTTTATTGTTTGATTTTTACTTTATATTAGAGATGGCAAGATATACCTTAGAAGAATATATCCCCTCCTGTTCTTAATATTGTAGTCTTTATAATTTGAATCTTGCATTTTTCATGAAGATCTGTTATCATATGTAGCTTTTTCTTGCTTTCTCTTCAAAGATAGTGTGGTAGAGAACTATTGGCTAGAATGTTTTTATAATAAATTTATGTTTTATTTATTTGAATTTTTCTTAATGATTTTTTTTTTTTTAATTTTAATATCCCTTGATAAGATTTACTAGGTATGACACTCCATAAGTGAGAAATAGAGAAGCTGAACTACTATTTTCACCTGGGACAGAGCAATCACAGGCACAGCTACAGGTTGGGCAGAGAAGAGATTCAGAGCAGCCCTGCAGAGAAGGACTTGGGGTGTTGGTTGATGAGAAAACGAACAAGAGCCAGCTTCAGTGTGAGCTTGCAGCCCAGAAAGCCAACCGTATCCTGGGCTGCATCAAAAGGAGTGTGACCAACAGGTCAAAGGAGGTGATCCTGCCCCTCTACTCTGCTCTCTTGAGACCTCACCTGGAGTATTGTGTGCAGTTCTGGTGTCCTCAACATAAAAAGGATATGGAACTGTTGGAACAAGTCCAGAGGAGGGCCACGAGGATGATCAGGGGACTGGAGCACCTCCCGTATGAAGACAGGCTGAGAAAGTTGGGGCTGTTCAGCCTGGAGAAGAGAAGGCTGCATGGAGACCTCATAGCAGCCTTCCAGTATCTGAAGAGGGCCTATAGGGATGCTGAGGAGGGACTCTTCATTAGGGACTGTAGTGACAGAACAAGGGGTAACGGGTTAAAATTTAAACTGGGGATGTTTAGATTGGATATAAGGAAGAGGTTCTTTCCTGTTAGGGTGGTGAGGCACTGGAATAGGTTGCCCAGGGAGGTTGTGAATGCTTCATCCCTGGCAGCGTTCAAGTCTAGGTTGGACGTAGCCTTGGGTGTTATGGTTTAATGTGAGGTGTCCCTGCCCATGGGAGGGGGGTGGAACTGGATGATCTTAAGGTCCTTTATAACCCTAACCATTCTATGATTCTATAATTCTACTCTATGATTCTATTATTCATAATCAATTTCTGGACTTCTGCCAGTTCCATCTTAGTGGGATTATGTTGCCTGCATATATTGCTATTACACTTGATTACCATGGGAATTAATGCAGTGTCAAGTATTAATATCAGTAGTGTCTATACAGGAAGTAACCAATAATTTTAAACCCACCATTTGCTAAATATTAATAGTTCTTTTGCATTGTAATCCATACGAAAATCAATCATTAATTATCTTCATTACAAGCATCAGGCTTAAAAAACATATGAGTATCTCTTTAGCTTTCCCTTTCTTTTCGTCCAATACAAAACATCAGAGGAAAGCAAGTAAACAATGTACAGCAGTTAAGAGCAATAACAGAGCATGACGTGATCATTCTAAATATTCCCACTTAATAACCCATGCAGGTACATTTACTCTGGCTTCTGCTGGTGAATACCTAGAAGAAAGTGAACAGAATCTATGAACAAGTTCTTTTCCTTGTCAATTATCATCCTATGGACAAGAAATGCACATACTGTATTTTCAAATAGAAACTTTTACTAGGTAGTTTTAGTGTCTGCACTAAAGGGAGGCCTTTCAGAAGCTTGTCTCAAGTGTCTGTGTCTGGAAACAGGAGGAACTAGAAACCAATGCGCAGTCTTTGGTATATAACAGCTATGGGAGCCATGGGGACCGGGCACTTCTGAGTGGAGCACAGTTCTTGGCAAGTACAGGCTCTTAGAATGGACTGAGCAATATTAAGAGGAAGAGAAGTTGTGCTTTGTTGGAAAGGCATGACTTGACTGAACTGAACTCCAGCGCCAGGGAGACAATTCTGTTGAGACTTCACTAGGGTCAGTGCATAGTACTTACAGATAAGGAAGAATGACAAATGTGGTCAGAGATGGCAGGGTGGCCTGCAGTCAGAAAATGGTGGAGTTCAGGACTCAGAGGAAAACTGGGCAGGTGAATAACAAGAGTTAGGGCTCAGAGCTGTGGGATATTAGACATTGGGCTGTTCGGCAATCTGCTAGACAGAAATCCTGAGGGCAAGCTGACCAAGGGGGGAAGTATCCAGGAGAGCTGTTGTTTTTTTTTCAAGAAAAACTTATTTGAAGGTCAGGAACAAATCATCCCATTGTGGATGAACGCAGGGAACTTTGGCAGAGGTTTCTGAATTCAAGGGGAAAACAGGAAGATCTAGAAGATGGAAACAAAGACCAGCAAAGAGGTATAAGTAAGCATGACTCTGACATTTTGGGAGAAATCAAGAAGGACAGTCTCACCTAAGTTTCTGGAAAGGTCATAAAGCACATTTTCACAGAAATAATTTCAAGCATGCGAAGGACAGGGAGATAATTAGTAACAGTCAGCACAGATTTACCAGTGGATATTCATTGGTGTCTGACCTGGTGATCTAAGATGAAAAAAACTGCCTGTGTGTAGAGGTAAATGTGATATAATTGGGACTGCTCATAAGCAACAGTATGTTCCCATTCAAATGAATGCCATCTGATACCATAAATGTTTTTCAGTCTTTTTTTTGGAAATTAACATGGAATATTAAAAAAAAATAAAAAGGTGTAATATTTTCTTCTCTTGAATATTTCCCATTAGTGGCATATCCTTATGAAATGTCAAAGAAACAATATAAGTAAATTAATAAATAAATACATAAACCCATAAATATTTTTTTGCTGTTCGTATTTAACTTTTGTCTTTTTCAATGACACCAGCAAGCAGCTTCTTAGCTCTGATTCTGAGGCATTTTCCTTCTTGCTATATCTGAGCAAATTAGATCAGTTTGAGCATGGAGTCCTATCATGAAGAGTCAGATAAAATACGAGCTTCCTTATCCTCTGTAGGACTGGAAGCTTTTCCTCTAGCTTTGATCATTTGGGTAATGATGTAAAAAGCAGTAAGCTTTAACTGGAGAGACTCAAAATGGACTCCAGAATTGCCAGAGGGAGATTCAGAAAACTGAATTATTATCTAAACTGCCAAATATGGGATATTTTTCAGCATTTGCCTTTTGAATAAGCTTTAAACCTGAGAAATATGGTTATTGACAGATGCTTTAACAAGGCACCACGGTTACTGTGCTTACAGGCTTGAGTTATACATACGAGCATATTTATGATTCTTATTATTTATAGTGTCTTTGAAGAACAATGAAGAATGAGTCCTCACTGTGCTTGGCACATGAAACTGTTGCAAAATGAGTCAGGAAAGAATAAAAAGGAGAGTTTTATGGACAGCTAACAGAAACAGTTGGCCCTCAACCAGAAACTGAAGAATACAAAATGGAAATTTCTGGCAAAATGTTTCCTGAGATCTATAGTGTAGATTTTAAACTGTAGAGTGGTTTGTATGGAGAAAACATTTTGTTCTCAGCAAAGCATGTTATTACATAGGGAAGTTTCTCTCTGTTGTTTCAGTTTTGCCCTGTTTTAGCTCCTTAAATCAGCAGTATTTTTGTGGTATAGATCTAAAGAACTGTAACCTACTATCTGAATTAAACCCTTTAGTAGGCATATCCAGCCTGCACATTTTCACAGAGAAGAAATCCCATTTCAAAAAAACTTGCTAATTTATTTTTTCTGTGTTTGCTTATGCATATGTGTGCATGTGTGTGCATGTGTGTGCATGTTAAGTCTGAACCTGCACTAAGTGCTTAAAATGACATAGATGCTATTTTCAGCAGTTCCACTGCTATTTAATTAGCTCAGGTTTTTGTGCATGTCATCTGTCTTGTTTCATTGTGCTAGTATGCAGGTACCAGCCACTGGACAAAACATCTTTCTCTGCCTGGTTATGCTTATTTTTCTTAACAGCCGAGAAAGAAAAAACAGAAAAACTCTCTGCTTACTTACTTCATAATCAGATGCTTTATCCTGTAGGTATGCTTTATTGTACAGTGCCTTGCATTGTATTGTTTGGATACAATCTCTGTTTTCCCCCTGTACCTATATTCCTTTATTTGTTTTGCAGTGTTTTCCTGAGTTCATGCAGCCTTGTAAGGGTTATGAACAATTGGCTGAAGATGTCTGGTCAGACTTAGTGTTTCTTTGGCTTTCTGACTTTAATTGACAAATGAGCAGCAAAGAACAAACCCACAAACACTCTGAGATGCTCATCACAAGCAAAACTTAACAGGTGGTATGCTAATTTCTCATTAGGATCTCTTGGCCCATCTACTGCACCCAGATTGCAGTAGGTCTTTAAACTATATGAGAGAACAGTTTCACAAAGAATAAATCTAAACCATTGGCAAGATTCGCCTTACCGTGCTTCCTGATTTCCCCCAGTTATCCAGTCTAAGGAGCTGGCGGGTCAATATGTCACACCTACCTTAATCTTGCATGCTTGGACTTCCATTTCATTGAAATCAGGCTGTGGATAAGGAGAGAGGCCAACATGTGCCCAGGACTCATCCTTCACGAGGTAAGGAATAGTTAAATCATGTAGTCAGGCCTCTTGTTTGAATGTAGTCTTTACGGGACAATCAGTGATGTTATTTTGCATTCTTCTGCAAAGCTAGAAACATTGTTCTTGTTTTATATATAGCTGGAATTTTGCACAGAGCTCAAATTCTTCTGAGAAAATTTAAGAAAATGCTAAATTGGAGAGATGGCATAACTCCACTGAAGCAGTGTTGATCCATACCAGCTGGCAGTCAGGTCCTGCAAGTCGAATTGGTTTATGGGCCACATCCTGGCTACAAGATACTATCAATCAGGTTTACTGACAAACTGGGCATGCTTTCTGCTATGAAAAGCCCAAAGTCTGAAACCTAGGGTATTGGAGAAAAAGCAAAACAAAGTGCTATGTCATATAGGGACTTTTCCACCTTTCTCCCAGCAGAATCAGATTCACAGTGATTTTTCTGCCCTTGTTTTCAGAAGCCATTTCATATCTTTCTTGGTTTTATTCTACTTGAGCTCTTTATGAAAACAGCTGCAGAGCTATACTGAATGATGGGACAAAAAGACACTAGTCCTAAAAGTTGAACTTGCACATTTAGGAGATGTAAAATATCTTCTAAAATGAAAAAATTGTGAAGACAAAGGTAAAAACTTGTTTTCTTAATGACCGGTAGCATCTTGAACTATATTCAGAAGAGAAAAATAATTACGTGAACAAGAACTGCCAAAAGCCAATGGCTCTACATTGCTTTTCATTTTTCTAAGAATTTATTTAATAAATGCTTCTCTCTGAATACAGAGATTAATAAAAAGCACATGATAGAGATTAACATTTTGTTCAATATTTATTGTTTCACCTGATATAAAATGGAAACTTGAAGTACTTTGTTAAATAGACTGAAAATTTGAACGGTTGTATAATTTCATCGTACTTCTTATAAGTACCTCTTGAACATAAATCTGAAAAGTTGTTTTGTAGCTGTGAAAAGCACTTTCCCCTCAGGGACACTTGCACAAATTCCAGTCCAAAAATATGATGTAACGATTATGTCTCCTCTCCATTTCATATCTCTTCTCCATTTCAATTCTTCTCTCCATTTAATTTCTTCATTTCATTTCATCATTTCATTTCATCATTTCATTTCATTTCATTTCATTTCATTTCATTTCATTTCATTTCATTTGCAGTGATTTGTCATTTTAGATGCAAAATCCTGCCACAACTGACTGGAGCAGGCAGCATGTGCTGCATGGAGGAAAGGGAGGAATGACTACAAGGAAGTACCAAACACACACGAAGAGAACGTTTCTACATAAGAAGAATACTGGGTTTGCAATGACTGGGAAGAGAAATGCCTGGAGGGCAAAAGGTATAAATATTCTGAAAGAGGAAAATATAAGTTTGCTGAAAGAGAACAGTATCAAATACTTTCCATTCACAGTTCTAGCGCTGGAATTTAGTACTTCATTCTTATAACATCTAAATCTAGTTACTCCAACATTGCTAGGAAGGTCAATACACTCTTGCCATTGACTCACTTTATTAGAATATCTTTCTATGGTGCAGTCAGAAGTCAAACTTCCTATCTGCTATATGTAATTGAAAATATTCCAGGTAGAAGGACTTGCTCTAAAAGAACATTTTAAATTGTATTTTAATTATTTTCTTTTAAATAATTATACTTCAAGTGTCACTAGGACATCAATATCTTCCTATAGATTCTTAAAGCTGTATCTGTTTTTCTGTATGTACAGGGGGCTGGTAGTAGCTGATGCAAATAAAGTTAGAAGATGTCAGAAGATGTCCACTGTATCAAATACAATATAGTTAGTTTCATGTGGGGCTTTTCAACTTCTATTCAGCTTTATCTTAGTTTCCATTGGTGGGTGGAAAACTAACAAATGTAGTCAATTTTGTAAAAATGTTGTTTGAACTTAAGTACAGATAATAGTTCAGAAACCTTTTCTCTTAGGAGAAATATATATTTATACAATTTTTTTTTTGTTTGGTTTGTTTTGTTTTGTGTATATGATGATTAAAAATGTTAGAATTCTTATAGAACGTAAATTCCATGTTACAACCCATTTGAGCTTTGGACTACTGGCAGATCACTTTGAGCTGTGATTGCTGAACACATTGCTCCTGAAAGCAAAGTTCAGGCCTTCATCTTTCATAAAGAGACAAACACAGAGGCCTTGGGTGCCCTCTCTCTTCTATTGCATTGGGTGCACTAGTTCTTGTTACAGAGAGAAGAGTAGGAAATATTTGAATCTAATGTTTGAAATTTTTCAGTTGAATTCTCTTGATTTGTTTCTATTTATTTTTTTCCTTTTTTTTTTTTTTTTTTCCTCTGAGGCCATAGAGAAAGTGGCATCAAAAGAGCAGCATTTACTGTTTCTATGGTAAAATTCTGAACTTCACTGCAGTGCTTACTGAATTGAAGATACTTAGAGGAGCAGGAAATAAAAAAGTGATCATTTTATTCACCATCTGCATTATATGTTAGTACATAAAAATATCTTTTTAATATAAAAAAAATAGACCAACTGTACATTCATGACACAAATACCTGCTGGCTGTTACGAATCAGACGGGCAGTTACTGAATTTTGTTTCTGTGTTTCCCATTGTAAAATCTTCAGGATGAACAAACAAGGGAGTTAGAAGCAGACTGTGCTCTCTCAGTAATACTAAGGGTACTGAAACAACAAATTCTCTGATAAAATATAACTTGTTGAATGTAGGGATTTAAGGATGTGGGGTTTAACATTCTGTTTCTTTTCCTAACAACTCACCATTACTGTCTGAAAATGAGAGATTATGAGATAAAATGCAATATTATTATCTAGTAGTCCATGTGGCTGCTAGGGATATAGATAGCAGTAGCCCAGAGAACATTAAGAGGACTGCAGAGCCCTGGGAGAGGTGGTTAGGGGCTCTAGAGCTCAGGCAGTCTTTTCATCAGTTCTCCAGGATAAAGGGAAGAGGATCTTAAAAAAGCTAGGTGGATTTGCCAGGTTAATAAATGGTTAGAACCATGGTGCCATAGTCAGGGGTTTGGGTATTTAGAGCCCCGGACCTAGTTTAGGAGGCCAGGTCTACTGGAGGCTGGTGGAGCTGTTTTGGTAAGGGGCTTGCCAGGCTGGTCAAGAAGGCTTTAAACTAGGTGTGTTGGGGGAGGGGGGCATCATTCCATCCTAACACACTCAGTCAGTTGCCAGCACCTATAATAAATGCTTGGAGCAATGTAGAGATACCCCAGCCGCTCCAGCCAATGAGCCGGCTTCATTTGGAGCTCGGCTCAGATGCCTCTATACAAATGCCCGTAGTATGGGGAACAAACAACAGGAGTTAGAGATGTGTGCATGTCTACGGGGGTATGATATAATAGGCATCACAGAAACATGGTGGGTTGGCTCCTATGACTGGAATGTTGGAATGGAAGGTTACAGGCTCTTTAGAAAAGACAGGCCTGGCAGACAAGGAAGGGGAGTTGTTATTTATGTTAGGGATAGGCTGGAAAGCATGGGACTCTGTCGGGGAACAGGTGATCAGTCAACAGAGAGTTTGTGGGTCAGGGTTAAAGGGAGAACAGTGATGGGAGACATTACTGTGGGGACCTGTTACAGACCGCCTGATCAAGAGGACTGTGTGGACTAAGTGCTCTATAGACAGATAGGAACAGCCTCATGCTCATAGCCCTTGTCCTCATGGGGGACTTGAACCACCCTGATACCTGTTGGTGGAATGGTACAGCCTGGCACAACCAATCAAGGAGGTTCCTTGATTGTGCGGAAGACAACTTCCTTCTGCAAGTAATAGAGGAGCTGACAAGGAGAGGTGCCATGCTTGACTCCGTGCTCACCAACAGGGAAGGGCTCATTGGAAATGTAATGCTCCAGGGCAGCCTTGGATGCAACGATCATGAGATGGTTGAGTTCAAGATCCTCAGGACACTGAGAAGAGCACACCACCCAAGTCTTGTAAGGCAGATGCAGGGACTGTGAGAATGAGGACCTTCTGCCCATTGTAGGAGAGGATCTGGTTCAAGACCATCTTAAAAAACTGAACGTGCACAAGTCCGTGGGACCTGATGAAATCCATCCTGGGGTCCTGAAGGAGCTGGCAAATGAAGTTGCAAAGCCACTGTCCATCATATTGGAAAAATCATGGCAGTCAGGTGAAGCTCCCAACGACTGGAAAAAGGGAAATATAACCCCCATTTTCAAGAAGGGGAAAATGGATGACCCAGGGAATTACAGACCAGTCAGTCTCACCTCTGTGCCTGGCAAAACCTTGGAGCAGATTCTCCTGGAAGGCATGCTAAGGCACACGAAAAACAACAAGGTGCTTGGTGACAGCCAGCATGGCTTCACTAAGGGGAAATCCTGCCTGACCAATTTGGTGGCCTTCTATGATGGGGCTACAGAACTGATGGACAAGGGTAGAGCAGCTGATGTCATCTACCTGGACTTGTGCAAAGCTTTCAACACTGTCCCACAGAGCAGCCCTGCGGAGAAGGACTTGGGGGTGTTGGTTGATGAGAAAATGAGCATCAGCTGGCTTCAGTGAGTGCTCACAGCCCAGAAAGCCAACCGTATCCTGGGCTGCATCAAAAGGAGCATGACCAGCAGGTCAAAGGAGGTGATCCTGCCCCTCTACTCTGCTCTCTTGAGACCTCACTTGAAGTATTGTGTGCAGTTCTGGTGTCCTCAACATAAAAAGGATATGGAACTGTTGGAACAAGTCCAGAGGAGGGCCATGAGGATGATCAGGGGACTGGAGCACCTCCCGTATGAAGACAGGCTGAGAAAGTTGGGGCTGTTCAGCCTGGAGAAGAGAAGGCTGCATGGAGACCTCATAGCAGCCTTCCAGTATCTGAAGGGGGCCTATAAGGATGCTGGGGAGGGACTCTTCATTAGGGACTGTAGTGATAGGACAAGGGGTAACGGGTTAAAATTTAAACTGGGGATGTTTAGATTGGATATAAGGAAGAGGTTCTTTCCTGTTAGGGTGGTGAAGCACTGGAATAGGTTGCCCAGGGTAGTTGTGAATGCTCCATCCCTGATGGTGTTCAAAGCCTGGTTGGACGAGGCCTTTGGTGACATGGTTTAGTGTGAGGTGTCCCTGCCCATGGTAGGGGGGCTGGAACTGGATGATCTTAAGGTCCTTTCTAACCCTAACTATTATATGAGTCTATAATTCTGTAATAGTGAAGTAGTAGTGATTTACAGGATAACTGTAACCAGTCCAATATGTCTGCATGTGTGTAGATACATTTTTTGTTGCCAGACAATGCTAGCTCAAGACCCAGAAGCCCCAACTATATTTGCTTCTCAACAAAGACAAACTAGCCTGGACACACTTGGTAGCATAAGGCTGAAGCAGATAAATTGTGTCTAGCAACATGGAGCTGACACACTCAAGGACACCTTGGGTAGCTCTTTATATCTTTCCTTTGCATCTTACATAACATTTTTACATAAGAAACTGCGAAGGGAGACAGTTACAGACAGATCAAATAAGTCAGATGAGTTATCAGCTTCTTTCTGAAGCTGAGAGAGCTCTGACAAGGGACAGAAAATTTTCAAAGTGAAATGAGATAGTCAATCTAAAGTTTATATTTTCTTAGTTATAGCTACACTAATAACAGAGGCAAGGAGCAAGCTTTCTTAGAACAGTGCTTCTAGAGCTGAAGATGGACATTTAAAAAGTTGCTTTCATGATGCCTCTTTGTAGTAAGAGAATGACAGTGGAAAGGAAGGAGTGTGACCCTAAGTAGGGGATACTGTGAGAGACTAAGCCCAACTATGACTACTTTTCATCTTCCTGTAACCAGAGATTAAAGAAAGCAGCTGCATTTTCCTCCTAAGGTGTACTGTCTGCAGGCATAAACCAGAGGATTTACATAATGTCTCTTTTTATTTGTTAAGCATCACTAAGACGCTGCACAGGTCTAGGGGGCTGGTATTCTTATCACACTTTGGTGCTTTAAACAGGAAATATCTGATCCTATAAATGCACCAATTTATAAAGGACTGGCCATGAAGCAATAACAGAACAAAAGTCTGATGAATACTACATTTTGTCAAACTGGTATTTAAGGTAGTGCAGTTCTCGAAATGTTTCCTGTCAGTGACAAAGTGATAAATTCTTATCTTTGTAATGAAAAGATTAACTGTTACAGAACATGTATAAAATAACTGATATCATTTTGCACTGTGTATTGTAACATTGATCACTTCCTTTTACTTACAATGCAGTTCTTGATTTTTGTTTCTCATGGAGGAAAATGGAAGGAAGTAGAAACTTGAACCTCTGATTCACGCAGCTCTCCAGCTGTCTGGAGCAGACCACTCTTCCTATGCAGAGTTTTCCCTGGCATACGTCACTTTTCAAATCATGATGGAAATAATTTTGTAACTTCCACCAATGTCATCCTCTATCCACAGTAATGAATGAAGGGCAGTATGTCTTTGTTATAGGGCTCTCTGCTGTGTTCAGTAATTAATCTAGTTTCTGGGGTGGGGCCCCTGTCTGTTCCCATGAGCTCGGTTTCTGCAAACCGTAGTTCAAATTTAAATGAAAAGACAGAACATAAGAGTTCCAGGAAAATAATTTCCTCTGCCTTCTGGAGTCATTCATATCAGTGCTCTCAAATGTTTCCCTCAAATGTAAATGTAATACTTCCATATTGGACTAGAAAAGGAAAAATAAGACAAAAGAATTATAAAACCACCTAAATGAAGATTGATTGATTTCCACAAAGAAGGATATGAAGCAACTGCCTTGTTGTGGACAACATACTAGGAAGGTTACTCTTGTATAATCTAATTCTTTACTGTTGAATACATGTAGTTGATTAAGGCTGAATAAATATGTGCAGCATCATATTAATTTATCTCTTATTCATTGTTCCCTGGATACATGTGAACTTAAAAAAATGCTTACTGTTCATTTAAGATTTTATCAGTGAGATTTCAAGCATTATTACTGTTATATTTTATCTCTTCTAGACAAATCTTGGGAAGCTTTCATAATGACACACAAAATTAGATTGAGGGCTTTTATTGCGTTACTTTGTGAGCATTATTTGCTAAAGTGGAGGTAAATATATGTTTTGAGTGAACCAGTATTATGAAAAAAACCCTTCAAAGTTCTAGAATTTACTCTCAATCTGCATGTGTATGAAATGAACACATTTCATTTTTTATATATTAATTTATTTTGAGAATAAGAGAGAGGAAATGTCGTCTTCATCTCAAGAACCACCATCCTGAATACAGAGATAAATACAGAGATAAATGCTGAGTGTGTGATTTGCATTGGAACATTTAATGTTCAATTTTTTCAATTATTCAAATTCAGGGTAAAAAAAAAAAAAAGAGGAAGACCTAAACACCAAAACCCTGAAGTATTTGAGAAGTAGCATTTGCTTATATTTAAAATCCTTTGATGTTGAGTATCATTCCATAGGTGATTTCTTTGTGCTTTTGCTGTGTATATATGATGGTAGGCCAGTAAGAACAGAACTTGATAAACGGACAGAATGGAAGGGGAGACGGAAACTAAGATTCAGAAGGTCTTTCAAATGTCCTTGTAAAAAACTTCTCCAGCAGAAAGGTGAAGGGAAAATTTTTGCAAAGGGAAATGTTTAATCATAAAGTTTTAGTCAGCTTTAATACTGCTGCCTTTCCAAGTTTTTTTCTAAGCACAACATAAGCAGCTGTCAGGTGATGAACAGCCGTAAGTACCTTCTCTTAAGACTTAAGGTGAGTCAGCCTTTTTGAAATTCTGACCTTGGTGTTATGGTCTGGACACTGAAAACACATTAGAGGTTAATGGCTCAGAATATGTTATTTTCCATTAAATCTTGCATCTTCACTCAGAGCTCTCATCAGCATGTGAAACAGCTTCTGTCTTGGTGAAGCCAAGGATAACTTGTTTTTATAAAGCACTCTTGCCTTAGGAGGTATGTCAGGTTTTGCAGTTGGCTGAGCAACATTCCATCCCTGTTCAAGGGAGCATGTGAACACAAATGCACTTCTGAAAACAGTCTATGTTTCTGTCTTCATATTAAGAGAGTTTAAAAGGTCAGGAGGGTTTTCAGTTACTTTGCCATTGTCTCCAGGCTCTTGAGCTGAGACAGAGGTATTGATGATAGTGTTTTTCAGAGATGTTGCAAGCATTGCTTCAGGTTCTCAGAAAAGGATGCTTTTCAGAAGACTAATAAGATTTTGGGGGGCTCTATATTGTTATGTTAGACTTCTTTCTTGAAGTTATGCATATGCCTAATTGAAAGAAGAATGAAGTTGCACAAAGATTCTTTTCAGGATGGTATCTCTCACCAATTTCAGCCAAACATTTTGGGAATTTCTCTCCTTGAACTGCCTCATAGCTGTCTGTCCTACCTATCCTGCAGCTAGTAGTGACCTTCTAGACGTGCCAATCTAGACATTCCCACTGCTCCATTGAGATCTTTGTCCTTGGATTTTTTTTTTAAATGGCTGAGGAACAGCAAACAGCTATTGACCACTACATTATGTCTTCTCTCTGATAACCGGGAAATTCTAAATTATGTTTTTTTTTATCCTTCTCAGAGTTCCCTGTGCAAGAGAAGAGCAGAAGTACATGGTCAGACAGCTGTGGCAGCTGCAGTCCCCTATTTGCCCCAGAAGTAAACAGTGCATTCAAGAGATGTACATGAAATACATTGCTCTGGTATGGGGTGCTAGGTGGTGTGCCGAGACTAATAAAGGACTTGATAAAGGGGATTATCCTGTGTTGGCTCTTGAGAACATCTCCCTGAAGTGGCAAAGATAGGGGTCGTAAGAAAATACGTTGAAATTTTGGGACACTAAGGGCAGTCATCTTTTTATTACAGATGATTCTCAGTAACCACTACCCCTCCTTGTTCGGCAGAGCTCTGTTCTTCAAAGAACAGCAGCAAGAGCTGACTATTTTATCTCAGTAGCAGTATGCTCTCCCCCTCAGCAGCTGCATCTGAATTCTTAAATGTGGAGCACTGGGAAAGTTACAGGTTACATCAGTCCAGTTAGTTTTCAGAGAAGAAACTCTACTGCTCTCCCCATCCCACCACCGACACTGACAGGAGTGGCACTACTGATCTTTTAAGTGACACTACCACTCTTCCAACGTGGTAGTAGTAGCTTCTTTCTCTTCCTTATCTTCTCACCAGCTGTCTGTGTGTCTTCCATTGCCAGATTTTCAGCCACAGTCGCTTTGCAATGACCAAGGTTCACAGGCTGTGGAGGCACAGAAAAAATACTCCTTTCAGTTGCCACTTTCCAAAGGAAGGCATGGGGATCCTTTTGTTCTTGTTGACATGCCTCTGCTCTGAGCTTTTGCACCATTCTCAGTGGGACATTGCTGAGTTTCTCAGAGATGCCATTCCCTTTCTCTTGCCAGAGATGTATCAGCTTGTTTTTCATGTTTTAGGTCTCTTTTTTTTTTCCACTAAGTATGCTTCTATTATTTCCTGTCACAGGAATTTGTTGGTGCCACTTTTGCCTTTGTACTTCAGGTCTTCCCTTTCCTTCCCTCCACGTTTGCTTCCTGCAGCAGACTTCCCAAGGTTTGTGTTGCGCTGGCTACTGTTTTCCACTTTCCCAAGAGGGCAAACCATTTTTTCTTCCTCTGCCATATTCAACTTCTCATTTACTTTTTCTTGCTTGCTGCTTTTCTGTATACATGGCTACATCCTCTCACTGTTCATAAAACCAATACGTTGTAAAACATCTCACGACCTGTGCTTCTGCTGTGTCTTTTCATGCCTGTATTTTTCAATTCTATGAAGCCCTGCTGGATGACAACACTGAATACTGTGTATCCCCAACACAGCCTTCTTCCACAGGCAGAAGGAAACCATGTTTCCATATGTTTTCCCTCCATAGTGCTCCACTGTGCCTTTGTACAGCGATTGCTGAAGCTGTTCCCCTGCTGTTGCTGTGCTCTGCTAGTACCTCTTAACTCTCATTTAGCCAAATTGATTTTTGAACTGTAGCTATTGAGTCTTTTCCTATGTGCATTCAAATAGCAATGCACTCCTCTCTCAGGAGCATCTCTTGCCTTATGTTAGCTGCAGACTCTCTACTGTGCTTTGTTTCATTCAGAGAGGGAGACACTCCCCTCCACCCCCCCCATCCCCCCCCCCCCACCCCAGGCCTTTTGCAGCAGCTGAGGATTAATGTTATATTGTACTTTATTTTAGTTATTAAACTTTTGTCATCTCAACCCACAGGTTTTGCGATCTTTTGATTCTCTTTCCCATCCTGCCTGGGAAGGGGAGGAAGTGGGGGTGCGAGCAGCATGGTACTCAGTTGCCGGCTCAGTTTAAACCACAACACCTTTGAAGACACTCATCTTTGAATTAATTAATAATTTTTTCTGGTCATTCAAAGACAGATATTTTATAAACATGGCACTCTTTAAAATGTCTTGTTGTTCAGTAGTTTTAATATCCCATAGTAGTTTTATGTGAAACATAAAAAAGATCAATTGCGGATGCTTATTTTTAAAAATTATAGTGATAAATCACATAAATTAAAGATGTGCTTTTTCCAGTAAAATAATCAGTGAACATTAACAGTATAGCATGCTATAAATCATGAGGCATTATTAAATCCCTTAACAATAGAGTGTGTTTCAATTGAAAAGAGTCACAGAATTGATCATTAATTTTGAAGGAATAAGGAAATAAGTTTCTGTGTTTGATTTCACACTGCATTTAGATTTATAATTAATCCTTTCTTTCTTTCTTTTTTTTTTGTTTATCCAACTTGCTCTGAATAAGGTTTGTGATACACACATTACATCTAAAATAGATGAAAATGTCTTAGCTTTCTGACAAATACATGGTTACCATAAATTAGAGATCTTTCTCTGAATGGAAGGAACAGATGTGAGTGGACCTGCCTGGCTCCTCCACATTGCTTACTATAAAACAAAATATAAAGTATTGAATCAAAGTAGCTATACTTGAATGTATGTGTTGTCAGAAAAACTAATATATGAGGTAATGAGGTAATTGTCAAGATTATAATATACGTTCCAGATTTTAAATATCACTGTGCAAAGGACAACACAGATTTTTTACATCTTTTTAATTTAAAAAACTGTAGAGAGCTGAGCGGTGTGTAGCAGCCCTTTCTGTTGTCATCAAGCAGCCTGATAATTCTGCTGAGATGGAGTGTTGTTAAGCATATATTCTCCGTATTCCTTCACAGTTACTCTTGGTTGCATTGGTCAAGCTCTGTGCTTATTACTACCTCTAATTTAGTTGCAGAGTGTGTTTTATGGAAACTATGCTTCCAAATACAAGTAACTCATCTCATCTTCTCTCTTCTCAGGAGATGGTTACTGATGTGTTCCAGACCACAGTCTGGTTCAAAAGTAGCAGTTTAAATACTCATTTTTCCAATACCTGGAAATAATATTTTCCTTGTGATACTTAATTTTCTCACAATGTATATCACTATTGCCCTCTGGACTGAACATTTCTGGAAGGCTAATAAACGCATGGGTTTTTTGGTTTTATCTTCTTCTCTTATTTACTTCTATTTGCCATTAAACACCCATAAAAGCTGACCATATCTGACATTCTTGCTAAAATAAAACACCAACAGAAGTGTCAAGTAGTCATGGGTATTTATTTCATAACTGAGATGTCTTCTTCGGAATGCAGTTCTGTTATGTAATATATATGTTTTCCAGTTCACAGAGCTCAGTGTTACTGAAAACCTCCCAAATAGAAATGAGAATCCTCCTCGATCTGCTCCCTCTCAGTGCTGAGCCAGAATACTGAAACTCTGTGAAGGATCTGTTGAACAAGAATTTTTCCCTGGTACTAGTCATTGTAGAGGGTAGTATATGAATGTATAGTAATATGCATTAGTTTACATCATATGAACAGTTAGCACAAACATTGCAACTAACTTTTAATTTGAAAATGAACCTGAAACATCCTTTGTCAGCTGCTGCACAGATGCTGTTCTCTACGGGAACGATTCACCACTATGGACCACTAGGTATTGTTTTCTGTTCTGAATTCAAAATGTTTCCAAAGGAATCGTGTGTGCAGGGCTATATATGTATTTCCAGGCACAAGACAGCTAAATAAACAACACTCTGGGTAACCATAGAGTAGAAAAGTGAGTGCTAAAACTGTCTTGTGACTCAGCAGCTTTAACGTGATAGGCAGCTGTAGCTTGCCTGTGGTCTGGAAGGAGCAGATATCCTGTAAAAGGCCAGAGAATGGAAGAGATGACTTTAACCTGTAGGCAGGCTGACAGAAAGGGAAGGAGTGCAGATTAAGAGGAGGAAGCCTTAAGAAACATGATTTGAATACTGATCTTTGGAAATGTTGTTTAAACCATATTCCACCTTTTGAGATATATGTCTCCTGTGATAATCTTGCATCTATGGAACACTGTTGCTGTTACTACAGGTAGAGGCAAAGCTTCTGAAATCAACAGCAGGCATTCTGTTTTTAGCTCCAAGGCAGCTGCAGTGAAGAAAGGCATCCTCTGAGAAAGTAATGAATGGCAACACAGTTACATCTGCTTAGATTAGTTGAAAAGGTGAAATGATATGAGTAACAGCTTGTTTACAAATTTGGAATATCCTATGTATCAGGGGTCCAGATACTTTGTTTCTGTTTCTACTTTTGCTGTACTGTCAACATGACCTCTCTGCCGAGGCCATTTTTTCAGACTGGAAAAGAATCACCTAGCAAAAGAGTAAGCCTGCAGTGACTGAAGGGCTAACGTTATGATATATTCTGCTTCTAGCAGAGAAAAGAAGAAAGAAGGCTGGCTGAAGATACATCAATGCCAAATATCTCTTTGCCAGTGATTGGTGTCCTTACTGTCCCGGGATAACTTAGAAAAGCTCATAGGTCACATGAGAAGAAAAGGGTAATGAAATATCATTTTCTATACCTTTTTTGTCCTATTTGGTAAGGTCTGCTTTTTACCCCACTGTGCAATGGCAAGCTTGTCAGACTTTTTAGGAACCATCTCTCTATAAATTCTTCTCTGAAACTGCATCTTTCTTCTCACATGTGAGTGTGTTTTGTGGGTTACAAAATACTATTCCCAATTATAAAAATTTAATTGCTTTTTCCAGTCATGTCCCTGTAAAGTACCCTCTGTATGCCATTGGATTAAAGCCTCTGTATGGTCAACATTTCTGTTAATGGACATTGATGGGTGTGATTCTAACCACAGTAGGCAGGTAAGCCCCACACAGCCACCCACTCACCTGCCCAGTGGGAGAGGGGAGAGAACTGGAACAGTTCAAGTGCCAAAACCCATGGACAGAGATAAAGACAATTTAGTAATAAAAAAAACAAAAATAATAATAGAAAAAAAAAAAAACAAACCAAAATATGCATATAATGAAAAATCTGAAAGGGATATTGGTATTCAATAAATAACTGATATTTTAATATCTATCTAGAACTTCCCAGTGCTATGAGACAGTTTTTAGAGAGAAAAAAATAACACAAAACTTAAGACTTTGTTGAGTCTGTGAGATCTTGGAAGCACATGTAAAGCTACTTGTAAAAAAAAGGAAGGTAAAAAATAGAAGTTTTAATGGGGCTGCTTAGTATGGAAAATATAAATATAAAAAGAATTCCTAACATAAGGCTGACTCACAGAAAATTCAAAATCTTATGAGTGTTATGTGTAACATGCACTACTTGCAAGATAACTTGTGGACTTTAAGAAATGTTTTTAAGAATCTCATTTCTACCAGAAAAAAGCTTACACTTTTCATTAATATTTGCATTTCATGCAATAGTTATCAAAATAAAATCCACCTCTAGGACAGCCAATTGACCCTCATACATAAAAAGCAACAAAAACTCGAATTAGAAAAATCCTTGTAAAAAGACAGTCAAACTGTATTTCTTTTGAGTTTTACAGAATTTATAGATACTTACGCCCACTTGGCTGAACTTAGAAGATAATTCTAGAATTTAGATATCATTAAACATATACTATATTAGTATAAATATTATTAGTATATTTATATATTCCATCTCCATCTTAGTATAATATTTATTAGTATAAATATGTGATAATTTGTATACTGTACTGTCTCTACAGTATATAAATTGAAAAAAAAAACAAACCTTTGTCTGAGCTCACTCTTTGTTCACTGAAAGGTCTAGAAATCACACTGAGACATTACAGGAGAATTTAGCACAGACCTTTCTGGGGAACAGGAAGAGACACTTAAGTGAAGACTCTAGAAGTTTATCCAAATGGGAGAATGGTCAAGGACATGCGACTCCTGCATTTACATAGCCTCTCTCCATGCCTGTTCTTGCTTTTTTTGGCTTACAGAGGAACAAGTCCTAGTTTGGGAATCTGCTATTTTCTGAGACTTTCTTAAATTTCTTCACAGCCAGTCTGCTGCTTCAGCCCTCAGCTTTAACTCCATCTCATCTCACTTTGGCCTCCTGCCCTGCCCTGTTAGGCTCTCCAGGCTGCCTTTTTAGATACTAAATGTCTCACTGAATCATCCTTTACTCCCCCTGCAGCGTCCTCTCAGGTGCAGTTCAAGGTAGATCTAATCTGTGGCTCCATCCCAGTTAAGTAACCTTGGTCGACCCTACATCTCATGACTGACCTCTCCACTCTCCACTCATCACCTAGCAAACACAGAGCTAGGACAGGCCTTCATAGGAATTTTGGTCCTGGATTGGGACTTCTGGATATCAGCTGTTTGCAGGGGTTGGTGTATCTTGGCCAAACCCTTGCAAAGGACTCTGCAGCTGTTTGGAGAGATGATGCTCTCCAGTAAAGTAGAAGAGGGCTGTGATGATTCTGGGCAGGGAGGAGAACTCAGCCCTGTGATCCTATGGGGAATCACTGGGATCCCATGTGCCTACTTTGAGGTGTATATAGAGAGTTATGACCCTGCAGTGCTTAAATTCCCATTGTAAACCACGATGAAACCTGCTGTGAGGAATTAAATATTTTGATGGATACAAACCGTGTAATTGTGTTGTGGTTTCTGGCTCACCCACTTGGGGTCAGTATCATTATGTCTGCATGTCAAAATAGAGAGGTAGCTTGACCTTGTCAGCAACATCCTAGGTAATAATTTATTGTTCTTGTATTTTCACATAATCTTTAGCTTCCTCACACAGTTTTGTAGAAAATGCTTTACTAAAAGATTCTGTGAGTGATAGTTTCACCTAGTGAAGTTAAACAAGTTATTTAATAAAATGAGCACTACTACTGTACTTCCAAAGTCTTAAGGAATCAGTCAAAAAATTACAGTTCTGTACCTTTATTGGTACTTCTGTTGATGATTCCTTTTAATTTTGTGGTCAATACATCTAATTCTTTTTTAGCTCTGTCCAAGAGGTAAACAGAAAGTTTTATTATAATTGAATAATCTGAGGAAGAGGAACTCTTATCTTCACTAATCTTCCGAAATTTTCATACAGGTCTATTGACTGTGAAATCATTCATTCAATTTACATCATTCCCTATTTTTTTGAGAGAATGTGACTCAGAAGAAGCATAATATAAGTGTTTACCGAATTTACAGAGTTGTTTTTTTTTATAAGTTTTTTAATTGGTTTTGAAAGTAACATAGTTTTCAGTTTTATATATCTGTGGTTTTTGTCATAGTTGCACACACCCCCAAAACCCCATAACTGAACAACACACCCTGTACTGAAAATGAAAAGCTAGATCAGAGACCTGGTATATTGCTATGGCAACAAGTGCTACCTTCATGCAGACCATGAAACACCAATGTACAAGCTATCAAACTGCAAGGTTTAAAGCAGTGGCATGATTATTAGAGCTCATTGCAGGGGGGGTTGGACTAGATGACCTTTGAAAGTCCCTTCCAACCCAAACTATTCTTTGATTCTGTGATTAAAGGAATTGTACAATATAATGTGCACTTTAGTCAGCCATCAGTTTCTACTGATACCTGGAATCCCTGTCCAAGATAATATATCTGAGATGAAAGTTTTGATCCATGGCATTTCTGAGGTTAAAATGACTCCCAAAAATGAGGAATTTCCATGGAGAATAAAACACCCTACAGCAATGTTTTGGATGAAATATCTGTTGCTAATAAACAATGGTTTTCGTGTGGTTAATGCATCCATGTATCCTTTAATCCACTGTAATGCTCCAAGAAAAAGACTAGTGACTGAAACTAGTATCTAGATTTTTTTTTTCTCTAAACAGAACGTGAGGTTTGTGATAGGTTCAGAGATATCTGTGGTGTATTGCCTCAGTGCCTCAACACAGGAAAGGCTGAAGCATTGCAGGCTGATTTTCAGCTGCTTTTTTTCTTTTTTTTTTTTTTTCTTTTCATCTCTGAATTAAACATTGTTTGTTCTTGACTGCAATATCCAGTTCTTACTCTGTCACTCTGTCAACACCTTCCATTAGTCTCCAACCACCCATTTCCTCACCAGCTTCATATTAGTGGTGCCCACAAGACACCTTCAGGCCTACATAATACATAGAGGTCAATAGAAGACAAACACCTGAGGTCACGAACATGCTTTAGCTTAATTTCACTTTGCCAGTTTTGACTCCCTAATCTGTGAGCACAGAAAGACTCTTTTTGCTTAGATGAAAGAGGAGACTAAACCAGGGGGAGAAGAGAAGAACAAGAGGAGGGACACATATTTTAGCTCTTTACTTGCTCATTGGAAAGACTGAGCTGAGCTGGGATTGTTGCTAGTAAAAGGAAGCGGGACTTAACCCCCTGATGTGCTATTTATCTCTGTCATAGCTATCTTCCCACTCTAATTTGTCAACTGAAATAGCAGTATTATTTAGCTAATGCCTATGGTCTGAATTGTTCCTCTAGAAAAAATCTTTCTCAGCAGGCAATTTGGAGCACAAGTTGAAACAGTCTGAAACTGTTCTGAGAAGACTATTTTCCTGTTGTTCACATAGAGACCTAGGGAGACTAGCCCGGAAATTTGGGAGCCTATGCTAATTTTTAGGTTGTGTAGTGTTAATCCTCACATTACTTTCACCCAGCTCCAACAGTAAAGCAAAATGTCATACTTTACCCAGACTAGCAAACCCAGACATTTTATCTGATAGTATTCTCAGACTCCAGAAATGGTCAGACTGGCCTCCATTCAGGCATCTGGATACTGCCTGATGGTTTGAGGGAGACATTGATGAAGAATAAAATTACTAAGTTTATCACTAAATATCCTTTGCACTATATTGCAGGTGGACTGTATTTACAGCAGTGTATCTGAGTTGATCCCTGCTCACAGGATTTAGCTCTGTGGTGGAAAGATAAAAAAAAGCATTAGGATGGATGCTTTCCAAGGGTGACAAAGATTTCTGGTTATGTAGGGGAACAGTTAGCACCATGTTATTATTTTTTGATTTTTCCTTTCTGGAAAAAGAATTGAAAGATATATTGATGACATGGTACCAGAATAGGAAGCACAACATTCAGCCCACAACTGGGGATGTGGGCTCAGATACTTGGGATTTTCACTGTACAATGATAATGTTATTTCTGATCATCAAAAGTCTCCTACATCTGTACCCATTTCTTTATGTCAGAAAAAAACGCAGATGGTTAGAGTCTCTTCTCAGTTCAGTGAGTTTAATTTCAGTAAATTAGCTGATGGAGAACCTTTAGGCTGTTTAACTTTGTTTAACTACTGCAGCTAACACAAAATATTAAATATACAGTAAATATAGTCTGTCTTTATAGAATACAACAGACCTAATATTGCAAAAACAATACATTGTACTGTGTCTGTTACAGTGCACAGAAGCTAAAAGAATCCACTGTATGATTTTATGGCTTGAAGCTTTACAGGATAAAATGTTCTCTTCTCTGATCTCAGTAAAATGGCAAATCAGCTTGAGACTGGAAAAGAGGAAGGAGACTTCTTGTGTATATTAAAGATTAGTGGGAAGTAGAGCAGCAAAATATGCTTAAGGTGCAGAAACTTTCAGCATGGAATTCTTCTGATAAACTTCCCAGAACTATCAGAACTTTTAAGGGACACAAAATTTGGTGATATTAAGAAAATCAGATTTAAACCCCTATGTGCTGCTTGTTTCCATAACATGAAAGAATTCCATGAAATTGAAACAACTTGGGTATGAGGAATCCCATAAAGGTGATTTGCTGACTGCAGATGGACAGGAAACCATCAGAGAAGAATGGAATTTTGCAAAGCTCCCTTTCTATTTGTATAACATTACTGTTAAAATGTTGACATTACTAGTGGTATATTACTCAGCATTCCTCAAGACAGGGACATCAGAATTAAATCTCAGGTCCCTGCACCTACGCTACATTCAGGTTGTAGCTAGTGCAAACGTTGGGTGAGGTTTTGGGGCAACAAATAGCTTGCCTATGTATATTTACTTAGGTATAAACAGAAAATTAGCGTTGTAATTAATACTGCAATGTATTTTATTACTATGTTTTTAGAGGTTTGTTTGTTTTTTCTGAAGGAAGCATATTTTCCTCAACCATAATGAATATTCCCTTGCTTGAACAATATACAGATCAATGCTTATTAACAAGAAACTCATACTACTTCTAGAACCTCAAAAAAGTTACCCAGACACTATACGGTAATCAATGTATTTAAAGATATCATATTTTTAGCTAATAGGTCTTATTACTTGCAGTAATATTTATAATAAGGCTTGAATTTACACATCCTGATGTAATATTTAGATCTATAAATTCTAAATATTAATTTTCATCAATGTTATTTTTTTTTCTGAAATAGCTGTTAGTCAAAATATTTCATAATTATTTATTTCAGTTTATTTCAGATAAAATTATTGTATTGGGTCTGGCTGGAGTTAAGACCATATAGTGCTGTGCTTTGTATTTGTAGGTAGAGTGATGTTGATAACACACCAGTGTTTTGGTTACTGCTGAGCAGTGCTTGTGCAGCATCAAGGCTGCCTCTCCAATTCCTCCTCCAAATGCCAGTAGGCTGAGGGTCAGCAAGAGTCTGGGAGGGATCATAGCCAGGACAGCTGACCAAAGTGATATCCCATACCATATAACATCCTTCTCAGCAATAAAGGCTAAGAGAAAGGGGGGTAGGGTGGGAAGCAGCAGTTACTAAAGCTACTGTCTTGCAAAGCAACCACTATGCATACTGGGGCCCTTTTTGCTTTGCTTTGCTTCAGTGTATAACTTTCTTCATTAAACTGTCTTTACCTCTATCCATGCATTTTTCATTTTGTTTTCTCTCCATGTTCTGATGGGGGGGGGGGGTGAGAGAGTGGCTTGGTGGGCATCTCACAACCAGGCAAGATCAACACACCACACTTTTCTTTAAGACTTCTTTTTCTTTTAAATTTTGAGTCAGAAATAGGGAACAAACTGAGATACAGAAACTAAGTCTATCCAATTGTTTATGTTAGTAACTTTATAATTTAGAATGCTTGAGTAGCTCAATAGATCATTCAAATAATTTCTCTGAAAAACCTAAATCATTTTTTCCAGCTGCTGCTTCTATATTTCCAGAACTAATAATTCATTAAATATTTTGATGCAAAATAAAGTGAATGGCTTTTTTTTTTTTTTTCCTTTTTAACTGAATGGTTTAGTAGAAAAACACATGTTGTTCCCTCACTATAATTTAGTGTCCTGGGTTCAGCAGTAGCAGTTATTTCTCTCCTTCTTAGTAGCTAGTGCAGTGCTGTGTTTTTGACTTTCAGCCTAAGAACAACATTGATAAAACTGATGTTTTTAGTTGTTCCTAAGTAATGTTTACTCTGATCAAGGACTTTGTGAGGCTCATGCTCTGCCAGAGAGGAGGGGAAGCCAGGAGGAAGCAGAGACAGGACACCTGACCCAAACTGACCAAAGAGGTATTCCATACCACAGCATGTCATACCCAGTATATAAACTGGGGAGAGTTACCCAGAAGGGCTAGATCACTGCTTGGGTCAGGCTGGGTATCGATTGGTGGGTGGTGAGCAATTGTATTTTCTCCCCTTGTTATTTTCCCTTATAATTATTATTATTGGCGGTAGCAGCAGTGGTTCTGTGTCATGCCTTAGTTATGGACTGTTCTTAACTCAGCCTGTGGGAGTTGCATTCTTTCAGTACTCCTCCCCGTCCCTCCAGGAGCCAGGGGAGGAAGAAGGGGAAAAGTGAGAGAGCAGCTGCGTGGTTCTGGGTTACCAGCTGGGCTTGAAACATGACAGTTAGTTTTGGGACTTTTCATCCTAATTATTTTAAGATGTGTCAACCAGACAGATATTCTATTATATGGAGCAGAGAATAGCAGGTTAAAAAAAAATAATTTTGACTCAGGTTGATATTGCATTTGTTGAAAAGTTATTAAAATAAATTGCAGCATAATTTAATAGAAGGAGTGCTTTTCCTATTTTTGCTACTCACTGTTCCCATGAATCCAATTTTTAAAATTCTGTTTATCCTCATTTCCTGCCTATAAGCATTAAAATTAGATATGTGACTTCCCTGCTAGCCTGGTGTTGCAGAAGAGCAACAAAAAATTGGAGAAAAGACAGACACTGCTGTTTTGCTTTACTGATTTTGGTAAATTTCAAAGTCCAGCAAAAACAACCTGTAGACTTTAATAAACTTCTATACTTTCTTTGCTTTCATTCAAAACCAAAAATTTTAAAGCAATCAAAAAGTAATGGAACAGCAAGATGCATAGAGAAAAGGGCCATATAACTAGTGAACAGTGGAATAAATGGATCCAGTGAATTGACTTCTGGAGGGTTATTTAGAGACTCTGATTTCTAATCAAGATATAGCGTCACAATTAAGGCTTTTCTTCAAACTGGCACTAATAAGATCTCCCTCTTCTATCTTGCTATGTGTAATATCTAATATCTTTTAGCCTTTATCTCTTTCAAATCATCTTGACATTGCCCTGGGTGTTAAAACAGTATTAGGGTAGAAAGATTTGTATACACATACGCATGTACTCAAAGAATGCAATTTCATAGCCTGAGTCTTTACTATGACCAAGACATAAAGGGGCAAAAGCGCTTCTTTCTTAATTTTATGCCTGTGGTTCTTTAACAAAATGTGTTAACAAAAAAAGCATTGAATAGAATACACAAGGGTAGAAAAGTTAAATGTACATTGCTGCAGGAGTTTCAAGTATAGACTACCCTAATTATGCTTTTGAAAACCTAGATCAATATTGAGCAATGCATGGCATTCAGTTCATATGCTTTTTCACTTATGGACACATTCTTCAGTCAAAACTCAGACAGGTCTGACGTCATCAGCCAGTTCCCTTTCTCTGGTTACTGTACATGTCATATTCTGCAAAGCCAGCCACCAAAGTGGCATATGAAGGAAAACTTCTTGCTTTAGGAGTTTGCAGGGAAAGGTGGAAGAGAGAACTATGCTTTGGTAGGAGAAGGTAGAGAGTGTAAGTGCATTTATTTGCAACTCTCTACTAATAAACTGAAGTGCTTGACAATCTACTAAGAAATTTGATTGGGCACCTGCAATCTAGAATAATTCAATAACCTCTGTAATTATACACACAGGCACAGAGACATTCACATACATGCTCACAGACACACACTTGAGATACTGTCGAGTAGATTTTAGAACTTTAGAATTTCATGTTCTCAGTTCCATCTAGGTAACTACTCTTGGCTTATTCTTTTTCTGCTTTTAATATCTTATGTGGATACAAAAGCCAGACTGCACCCTGGTTTAATTCTGTTGAAGTCAAAGGAGTTATAGCATATAGTAATTTGGTTTATTAATTTTAGTAATTCAATCCAACTCCCATGTAAAGAATACAGTGTGCAGTTGAAATAATTATATATACAGAGCTAAATTTAAAAATATTTTTATGTTTTTCTCAGTCTTACATATGATGAAATATAAGAAAATATCTAAGTATATTTTCACTTATTTTTATTCAGCAAACAATTTAGGCTATTTAATTATTAATTAAAGTCCATGCAAACTTATGGTTTTAAATGCATACTTTGCATTAACCATGTTCTTATCTGTTTTATAGAACAAGTGAAAATTTCAGAACCACGATATGAGGAAAAAATGCCTTAATAACCAACTGAACACTCTGAAAAGGAGATGCATTCAGCATAATTTATGGTAGCAGAATTTGACATTTGTAAACTGGATCAGTGTAAATCCAGCTTAAAACCACATATATATATATGTCACATACCTCCTCTTCCTACTGTAAGTGTGAAGGAGTTATGCCAAAATAAGTTATAATTTAGTACATATAAAAGATTTTATAAGCAATGAAAACCTTCACAGTGACACAGCTTACTACATCTAATAATTCAGCACAAGTTTATAGCGTCTTGATTGGTTTAAGTTATTGGTTCTTAAGTATACACTGTGTAATTTTTCCTTGATATCAAAAACCATGGTTGATGGATATTTTACATTTCGCCTTCCATTTCAGTGGCTCTGCTAATTCCATTCTGTCATTCCTATCAATAAATGACTAAATGACTATATGAGTATTCGAAGTAATTTGCCTTAAATCTGCTTTGTAAGTTGTATCCCATTTTTACATTTATTGCAGCATGGGAAAAACAACTGTTGTTGGAGACTGTCCCCTTCACATTCTGAATTGCCTCACCAAAGAAAAGATATGTTAATTAATTTTCTTCTTGTTTTCTTCTCACTTGTCTTGTTTTTAGCGCATTCCATTTTTACCACTTCAAATTCCCGACTTCCTCAGATTTTCATAGCAACTGCAGTTTTCCAGGAAGGGAAGCTTCATTAGTGCCATATCAGACAATGGACCAGCACTGACCAACTTTATGCAGCATCCCCCAGTGGTTTTAACTAAATTATTTCTTCAAATTGTGTGTTAGGTCTGTAATGGAAATTTTATATCAGGAAATCCTGTAAATGACTGTATGAAAATATGTGAAACTCATAGTGTTTCTTATATGAAGACATCCAGGCCACAACTAGCTCAGTGAATGATCAGCCTCTATATATTGAGACAGAAGAGTGAGAATTAAGGAAAAGTTACGGGATATGTTTGCTTCAGGAATCTAATAACTAGGAACTCACTCATATCTCATGGCATCAGACTCTGGAATAAAGATGAGGACACTCTGTTTTCCCTATTATAAAAATACCAAACTAAGCCAAAACAAAAAGAGAGATAAAAGACCTGACATTTTACCTTTTTGAACCTCACACAATTGGCCTTAGCCCATCTATCCAGTCTGTCTAGATCCCTGTAATGAGCCATCCTATGTTCAAGCAGATCAACACTCCCGCCCAATAGGTATCATCTGCAATCTTACTGAGGGTGCACTTGATCCTTTCATCTAGATTGACAAGAAAAATATTAAATAACACTGGCCCAAATACCTAGCCATAGGGAACACCACTTGTTACTGGTTGCCAACTAGATGTGACACCATTTACCACCACTCTTTGGGCTCTCTCATTCTGCGAGTTTTTTATCCAGAAAAGAATACACCTATCCAGGCCATGAGTATCCAGTTTCTCCAAGAGAATGCTGTGGGAAACAGTGCCAAATGCTTTACTGAAGTCAAATAGACAATGTCCACATCCTTTCTGTCATCAACCAGGCAGGTCACCTTGTCGTAGAAGGAGATCAGGTTGGTCAAGCAGGACCTGCCTTTCATGAACTCATGCTGACTGGGCCTGATCCCTTGGTTTTTCCACACATGCTGTGTGATTGCACTTAGGATGATCTGCTCCATGACCTTCCCTCTCACTGGGGTCAGGCTGGCAGGCTTGCAGTTTTCAGGGTCTTCCTTCCTGCTTTTTTTGTAGAGAGGCATCACGTTGGCCACCCTCCAATCCTCTCAGATCTCCCTTAGTTGGTTAACTCACCAGCTTCACCAGGAATTTACCTTCCACATGCTCCAAGAATATCCTGGACTGTTTCCTTTCTGCTGTATTGTGCTTCCAACAGACATATGGTAGATTGAAGTCCCCTATAAGAACAAGGGCTAGAGATTATGAAACTTCTCCCAGTTGTTTGAAGAGTGATTCATCCATAACTTCTGGTTGGTGTTCTATGATAGACTCCTACCAGGATACCTGCTTGGTTGGCCTTCCCCTTGATTGTTACCCATGAACATTCAACCTTTTCATGACATTAAGTTCCGGGCAGTCGATTCACTCCTTGACATATAGTGCAACCCCATCACCTCTCTTTCCTTGCCTGTCCCTTCTGAGGAGCCTTTAGCTATCCATTGCAACACTCCAATCGTGTGAACTGTCACATCAAGTTTCTGTGTTGGTGGCAATGTCATGATTTTCCTGCTGCACAGTGGCTTTCAGCTTCTCCTTTTATCATGCATGAGGAAAGGGAAGATCAGAACTATTGCACGTGAATGGGAGTTCAGTTATAGCTTATACTGATCAGGAGTTTTGGAGAAGGGATCCTTTCAGAGCTTAATTACATTATATAGTGATAAATCTTGAAAGCATGAACAATGGCAAAAATCTTGAAAAAGGTTGGTCTCACCTGACTTTGTTAAAATAATCTAGGTAACTTCAGACTAGTAGGTTGACCTGAAAGCCAGAGGAGCATGAATAAATGTTTGACATTTTAAGAAGCTTATTAAAATTAGTTTAGACTCATGCATGACAATGCTAGTAAGGTAATGGAGATGTGACAGTAGCGATATTTATTGTCATCACAACTGGTCAGGGCCAGAATTCTCATGTAGGTCTTCCCACCAATTAGGCAACTAGTGTGAGAATAAATAAAAGACTAGAATTTTAGCACATTGCAGTCCTGTAATATAATCAAATAGTTTTGACATGTCATAACACACTCCCATAACAATAGGCAGAAGTCTCTGGAATTGCTCCAGTGAAATAACATGCTATAAGGTGGACAGCTAATGAGAGCTGGAGCTGGACAATAATTTAAGATGAAAATTCTGCCCCTGTAGCCTAGGCATGTCTCCTTTTTTTTTTCTCACAGATTGTCTACTTGCATGATACTGCCTTTGTTAATGCTGATTTTGCAACTTCCAGACCTATCAAAAAAGTATGTGAGTGGGTTTTACACTGCACAAAGCCAGGTACATCTTTAAAAAATGGACCTGTACTAACAGATGATGAAGGGAGACTAGGACAATCTAAATCTTGAGGGATTATAATAAACTGAATTTAATAGGGATTGAAAGTCCCTATTAAAGTGGGACTTAGGTCTTCAATGAAATCAATTTTACCCAAAATTGATTGCTGCATTAAATAAATTCTTCTACTCCTTTGAATTTAGTGGTGCTCCCCAGCATAATGAAAACCATCAGTTTTGCAGAAATACAAACAAGAAAAGAAGAGTACCTGATTAAGAACTTTACTGATTGATAAAAATGGATGAATTATGATACAGTTTTACTTAAGGAGGTAACAGTCTTCAATGGTGAACATATCATAAAGACACCTGTTAAATATGAACATGCAAAGCAGATATGTAGTGATTATTTTGTACATTTGATACAAATATTAATTTGTATTTTTTGATTTCTGTGGTCATTAAGAATTAGATATCTGACTCTATTAGTTGAGAAGCTTTTAGGAAATGTTTGGAAATAAGAAAAAGTAAGGTATGCATAACATGTTTAAAGATTTTTCCATGAAAAAAATATTTGCTGCTTATCACAATTTCTACTTTATTACTCTGTGCAAATATAAGTATAAATTAATGTTTCTTGTTGTGTTTTTGTGTGCTGATGAGAGACAATCAGTTTAATTTCAATGCTGAACACTAACATGTTTTATATTTTGTTTTGTGAGTGACTTCTGATACTCACAGTGTGACAGAAATTACCTCTGCAGGTTGATGAAGATTAATTAGACCATGTTAGTCTGATAATCATCAAGAATAAAAGTGACTTCAAAAATTGGATTGCCATATACAGAAAGCTTGTTCCAGATATAAGCATTCCTAAATCACTTTGCTGATCACCTTATAAATTGCATGAGGTTTTCAATAGTTGCTATGCTCTGTGTTGCAAGGCAATGAGATTAACTTTTGCTCCAATTAGTTGCCACAGTGATGAGTAAAAAATGTAGTCTCATTTAAAGATATAAGATTTACAAATATATTACATGCTAGCATTGTGGACACTGCCGTATTAACCATGTCTCTTACACGGACTGGAAGGAAAGTCATAATCCATTCATAAGTCCTTGCTCTCTGGATGTCAGAAATAGCTGTTTTTCAGTGCAGGAAGAGATCAATATTGAACATACTATCTAAGGTCAAGCATCCTTAAATTTTCACAGAACGATATGGAGTGGCACACTTTTAAACACAAATATTAAATGCTTTTATGAATACAGGAGAAAATATGGAATTTTATTTTAAAAAGTAATGACAGTGTCACAGAAAGTATACAGGAATTTAATCAGTATGGACTATTAAGTACATTATTTAGCTGTCATCATTTCCATTTAGGAGCTCAGTGGACAGCTGCTGTCCCGATACATGAAGGGTGCTGACAGCCTTTGTCAGTGTGAAAGCAACACAGAAATATGCAGCATCTTCTACCTAATCGCAGAACTCAGGCAGCTAAGAACACTCAGATAGCCAGCTAGAGATTTGCAGTCACTCTCAAGGTGAACTGATGGAACTTCACCTGTGGATGAAACAGAACATCAAAAGCACAGTGCTAACAAATATGTCAGAACACATGCATTGCCTGATTTTGAAATTTGCTCTTTACTATAAAGCTAATTAGTTCTTCTCAGAGGCTTTTAAGAAATATGACAACATCTGGGACAAACTGAAGGAGACTAACAGTTTTTCAGCATGACTATAGACACAGTTTTTTGTATCTCTCAAACTCTTTCTTCTGTGATTCATTAGTTCATTTGTGGCTATATTAGAAGCTGAATGTTAGCTCCTGACTTGCAGTTCTATTTGCTATGCCTAAACTAGTATATGCCATGGGCTGGATGAAAAAAAGTCACTTCGTCTTCAAGAAAGGCAACAAGGAGGACTTGGGAAACTACAGGCTGATCAGCCTCATTTCAACCCCCAGGAATATGATGGAGCAACTGAAGACCATTTCCAGACACATGAAGGACAAGAAGGTGATTTGGAGTAGTCAAGCATGGATTCACAATGCTCAGTCAGTCCCACCACCTTTTATGGTGAAATGATGGTTTGGCGGATGAAGGAAGAGCAGTGGATATTACTTTTGATGCGTACTCCCATAAGATCCTCGCAGAGGAGCTGATAAAATATGGGTTGGATAAGCAGACAGTGAAGTGGAAGCTGTCTGAATGGGTGGGGGCAGAGGGTGATTACCAGTGGCGTGAAGTCCATCTGGAGATCAGTAACTAGCAGTGTACCCCAGGGATCAGTACTGAGCCCAATCCCAAACTGCCACCACTTCAGTGCTTTCTTTGCTTGGCTTACAGGGTGAACAGGATTTAAAACGTATTTTTTCACTTTAAGTAGACTTTGGAAAAACAGCCTGATTACAAACTGGACAGAAAATACTAGTTACCATTATGAGTGCATGAAAAAATAAGAAAGGATCTTGGTGTTAACAGGCACTAAAAATATATCTACATTCTTATTTCATATGAGAAACATAAGTTGTTAAAATGTCTTCTCATTTCCCAGCTCTAACACTGAGTTATGACACGATGTTTTCCAAAATCCTGTATTTCATATGGATACTGAGAGATTTTGTTTCCTGTTTCAAGACCATGTATTTTCCTTTTATTTATATCAGTTAATTTCCAAGTTTTTTCTATTTTTGTCTCTTTAGTTTTGTAATAAATGTGGTATTTCAGCTACTTTATACTCTCAATAAAGTATTCTTCAGTATCTGAATGCTACAAATATGCACAAAACTATTAGTCTTAGAACCATTACATAAAGATCATTGTGGACCTTAATCTCTATGGCATCTTTAGTTTTTACATTTATAAAGAAAAAACATCTAGAATACTCACGATTCTCCACAGTTTTTCAGTCATGTAACAAAGCTCCAAGGTCTACCATGATAAATTAGTGAGGTAAGGGTCATTAGCGAAATATAAATTAATACAAAATGCACAATAGGCTGCACATTTTATCCAGATGATTAATTAAATATTCAAGAGCAGAATATGACAAAGGTATGACAATATTATATACTTAATGGCAGTGATTATGGAAGAGGCTTAATTGTTCTATTTCTTTCTTTCATCATTGATTAAAATAATGTATTTCAATAAAATTTGGCATCAGCCAGCTTCTCGGTGTTTGCTTTTAGTTGATAATTAGGTCATCTTTCCTTAAAAGGACTGAAATCTACAATGTTATGCACAAATTGGAATGGCACATTAGAAATGCAGCCTTACAATATGCTATTTCTTTAAGGTTGAAATGAGACCCCCCATTTCTTTCTGTAACACTGCCTTATAAAGAAAGCTATTCCAAAAATCCTTGTTACAGTTTCTACACTATTTATTAATTAAAAAAAACCCTTATCAAAAAGCGATACTATTTTGCATTCTTTTTAAGAGAACTTCACAGAATTTGAGATTATAACTATGGTGTTATTTTATTGTAAGGTCTAAAGAAAAAAACTTATTTTAAGAGTTCATTAAATCACTACAAGTGTGGAGTATTTATATTTCATTTATAACAGCCTCAAACTCTTTGAAAGTATTTAAATATATATATATATTAAAAGTATTATCTGGTGATTTGACACTTTGTATTCTGAAGCGTGCATAACTACTGGAAGGAGCTGTGGTGTACACTAGCAAGAGTCTTAGAATTAAAAATAATTCCAAGATACATAACTTGATAATTTGAAAGGATGTTTTGACTGTGCTTAATTTTACTATATTATTTATTTTCCTTGTGATATGGTGGGCCACTTAGATTCACCACAGCTGAATTAAAACATTTGGGTAATAAAATCTATTAAACCCCTTCATCTAATTTTCTTTTTCTAATTTAGAATTTTAACAAAATTAAATGTCAAATACTGCAATTTATAATAATTTGCTTACTGAATGGTGTTCAAATTTACAGCTGAATATTAGCTGTTCATAGGATTTTCTTCTTCAGTAGTTAGAATTTAATTAACAGAAATGTATTTGTATGTGTACGCATACATATACACGTGCACACACACACACATTGTATCTGTACAAGCCCATCTTAACAATACAGTAACTTTTTAGACTTTAACTCTACCACAGACTCACAAAATGACTAAGGCAAGGATGCACCTGTGAAGACTATCCAGTCCAACCTGTTACTCATGGCAGCATCAGCTAGTACAGGTTGCTTAGAGCTGTGATCACTCCAGTTTGAATATGCCCAAAGACGGAGATCCCAAATGTTTTATATTTTTTTCTCTCAGATACTTTTGAGAGTGAGAAATATCTGATTTCTGAGAATGGCATGGCAGGTCTGAAATAAAATTTGCCTGCTCACTCAAGTTGGGAAAAAAGAACTGAAAGATATACCTGCTGCGGATGAAGAATGCTATGAAGTCCCAATATTCCCTAATGTTAAGGCAGCATAATCATAACTTGTTGGCATTAAAATTTAATTTGTCCTGAACAAACTTGATTAAAGAATGTTATTCTCGTATTAAAAATCAGGATGAATATATTTCCTGTTTTCTAGCCTGGATATCTTAGGAAGCTAGCTGTCAAATGACTTGACAGAGAACCAGGAACTCGAAGAGATACCATTACCTGAGATCATATTTGAAAAGGGAAAAATACTGTAATTAGAGCAAATCTTCAAGTAAGTGTAACATATGAAACAAAAGGTCAAACCAAGGAGTTCCCTCACTGAAGCAATTCTTAGTACTACAAAAAAGAAGCAACTTTTGGTGCACTTTCCAGACTACTGACTGTAAAAGCTAAAATCTGTCAAATTGGTTCACTTCAAAGAAAATATGTAATGAGGTACATTTATATATTTCTTTAAAACTACTTTCTTCTCTCATTTCTCCTTTTGTACTTCCTTAGCACAAATAAAGTACTGGGAGAAGCTAAAGAGAGGGAAATAACTAAAAATGATGGACAAAAAAGTGATCAGCTACTTAGGAGAATCAAAGTCTATATAGAATTGTTATTTTTTGGGCCAGCTACAATGGACTACATAAAACCTGAAGTTCTCATGTTCATCAGAAGAAAGAAACTGCTCCTTACATCCTAAAGACATGTCTAAATGATCGGAGCATGTCTTTTACATCCCCTAAGCCTGTGACCAAACCCTTTTGGCAAGAACATGCCATACACTCAGAAAGGCCAAGAGTGAACCACTCCAGAAACTAATGCTGGGTGAGGGTGAGTACTGTAGCAAAGAGTTTTCAGTAACAAAGTATTTTCTTCATAATCTGAAATATTTTTAACAATTGCTATTATTGTAGTTTCATATTTTGGATTGACTAACATTTCATAATGTGAACAAGAAGAATCTATATGAAGGAATCATGGTTGATAGAATAATTACATTTGAGTTACACACTAGAAAACAGCAAATCACAACTTCTTTTTTTTTCCAGTTGATTATGAAAAAAAGGAATACAGAAGAGAAAAAGAATGTACCGGTGGTGCTGAAGACAGAAGAAATTCCATTAAAATCTCAAAAAGTGTGTACCTGCACATTTTAATTCCATAGCAATATGCTATTGTGGAATGATGAAAAGACAGATAATTGTCAGATTTCTTAGGTGTTGCACTACTGTGGACAGTATTTGTTATTGGCCTTCAATGGAGACAAGACACGGAGGGAGATTTTCCAAAATAACATTTGCTGGCTTCTACATTGGCCTTTTACAGAATGTTTCAGAAATACTGATCCTACTCATCTGCAAAACTGTTTTTTTCACTTACTGTTATAGTTTATTTCTTAGGTTGGTTTAGTGCTAGGCACCTTCCAGACAGCACTATATGCAAAAACTGCATGTGATAAAACTGCATGAAAGACACTAGTGGGAAAGTTCATGTCTGGTAAAGCTATAGACTCCTTTTTTAAAGAAGATGATGGCATGAATGGCTTAAGTTTGATTGTTCATTTTGCTCTGATATCTTTTGAACTATTATTTTAATACTTGATTGATGAACTTATTGAAAAGTAGTAATATGTAGTACCTTTAGGCTACATGCAAATAACTTAGTTTTAAATTGTGGAAATAAATGCATATCTTGATAAAGGTAACACTCACATTAATGATCTATAGTTCAATTGTCATGTACAACCAGTCAATGTTAGTAAAAGCATTTGACAGAATTAACTCAGTTTTCATGTTACCATCAACTCTGTTACCTGTCTAGAAGATTTTAAAAAATATTTTTTTTTATACTTTACTCTTTCATTGAAAACCTAAGATGCCAGTAACAAATAAATACACAGTCCGAGTATATATACTTTTATATGAAGCTACTCAAATAGAAGCAGCTTGGGCTCTAACAGCTTTTCCCTTAGTGTAAATGAGAAATTCATTCAAGACAGACGTTTCACTATATGGAAGAGACAAATGTTATTTTAACAGAGTCTGAGAAATACATTCACTGAAGATGCCGCATAAGTTGATTCTCGTAGACACACACACATATCCATATACATCTATGCACACACACAGAAAATGAAAATCCATAAACTATTCTTCTTCTTGAAAAATAAATTTTCACAACCTTAAGAGAAAATGCCTTGCAGTAGTTTGCTGTGAATACAGCAATATATGCAAATTACTGCAGAAAGCAATCTTAAATGCCATTGCTACCTCAAAACAGATTTTCCAAAATGAACAGGCAAGTACATTACATCTACCAGAGAACCTGATAGTGGGAAAGCAGAAATAATAGAGGCATTTATGTGAACCTGCACAGTGTAGAAAAACAAGAAATGAAATAAGGAATAGTCAAAATACGTATTGTACTGACACTGTTTAAATATTTCACTTTAACTGACCAAACCTGCACAGTACAGTTTTTAAGCTGGAATTGTTTGGCTGTTTTCCAGAACTCGATTTTACAGGTCAGACAGTCTGTTCAGACATTTCCAACTATTCAGAACTTAAATAAACATTGTTTAAGATGCAAGTCATGGAAACAGAGCCTTTGGAGTGATAAACTAGTAACTCTGTTATCACAAGGAAGGTTTGTGAATATTTAATCTGTGCAATCCAAAATGTTGACAATTTTACTGTAATCTATGATGACAATTTATTGTTATCTCAACAAATGCTCATAAACATGTTTTAGGTCATCTAATGATACATTTGTATCTAAACTAACTTAGCCAGTTTAAGCAGATAGAAACATTTATTGTCAAGGAAAAGAAAACTGTTTCAGAGTTTGAAAAGCCTCCAAAACAAAAATCCAGCCTGACTGTAAATTCAGAAGCAACAATAATTTTAAAGGACCATATCACTATTATCAGCTGTGTGCTGGGCTTGCCAAAAGTATGCTGTGCTTCATCAAAAGAAGAGTGACCAGCAGGTCAAGTAAGGCTACTCTTCCCCTTAACTCTCATGAGACCCCACCTGCAGTACTGCGCTCAGCTCTAGGGCCCCCAACATAAAAAGGGTATGGACCTGTTGGAGTAAGTCCAGAAGAAGGACATAAAGAGTATCAGAGGGCTGGAGCCCCTCTCCTATGAAGACAGGATGGAGAAGAGAAGGTTCCAGGGACACCTTATAGCACCCTTCTAATTCCTAAATGGGGTCTACAAGAAGTCTGGAGAGGGACTTTTTATGAGGGCATGTAGTGACAAGACAAAGGGTAATGGGTAGATTTAGGTTAGATATTAGGGAAAATTTCTTCTCTCTGAGGGTGGGGAGACTTTGGAACAGGTTGAAAATAAAATCATAGAATAATTAGGGTTGGAAAGAACCTTAAGATTATCAAGTTCCAACCCCCCCACCATGGACAGGGACACCTCACACTAAACCATGTCTCCCGGGTCTCTGTCCAACCTGGCCTTGAACACCGCCAGGGATGGAGCATTCACAATAAGATATGTATACCCCCATTCCTGGAAGTGTTCAAGGCCAGGTTGGATGGGGTTTTGTTCAGCCTGGTCTAGTGGAAGGTGTCACTGCCCATGGCAGGAGGTTGGAACTGAATGGTCTTTAAGGTTCCTTACAACCTAAATCCTTCTATGATTCTATGATTCTTTGATCACTGCTCAGTTTTCAAACTCTAACTTGCCAGATCTAGCTGGATTCTTCATAATGAATGAAGTTTTCTGAAATGGAATTCTATTTTTTTCTGAACAGTTATCATTTTTGTTATCCTGCATACACCTGTAGAGACTTGTTTAAAGTTAACACCAAGACTTAATCAGTTAAAAAAGAGCACTGGGGGATTTCTACATACTTCTTTGAAAAACGTGCTTTACCAAAAAAAAAGGGGCCATGATGCCCTAAGAAATAAATCTATACCTGGCCATTGACAACAGTGGTCTCCATAAATTGCTTTATTATTATAATGAGTAAAGAGTAATGCAAAGTTTTCTTTAACCAGAATTCATTCTAGCTGTGTATCTTAACAGTGAGAAATGTGGCATGTCATAACAGCAGTGAAACCCATCTAACCTGTAAAATTTCTCTTACATCTGCACAAGCCAGTAAATCTCCACAGTGTTGGAAGACTAGAAAAAGAGTTCTTAGAAAAGTTTTATGTGGGTTATATATGGTTCTGGGTACATTTTCACCTCATTCTCTCATAGTCCTTTATGCAGAAGAGTAAGAGAAGGTATACACCTATTTCTTTATTATAATAATAGAATAGAAGCAAAAAAAGCTTTTTTAAGAATGACCTCTGCGTAATTTACTGGATTTGTTGTGCTTTGAGACATCTGTTATTTAACAATTTAACTAAAATGACTGGTACTCCATAGGTAGGGAATGAGAAATCAGGCACATAGTCCCAGCTGTTCTTTTTCATTTCAGTGATGTTTTGTATAAATATTCATAGTTGATTCAATATTATTAAATGTAAAATTTCAAAGACAATTCTGGTATTATTTTAACACTTTTCCATCACAGAAAACTTCCACAAAACCAGCTGCTGAGCAGAAATTTATTTTTTATTGAAATGAGTTTTGATACATTTTCTATTAAATAAGAAATCTTCTGAAGTTCAACTTTCTTTGAACTTGGTAATAAATAATAAACTCATAATAATGAACAAATATTTATTTACGGGCAAAGAAAATCTAAAATAAACAAGCAAACAAGATGTAGAGGTTACAATAATGACATCCTTTTTATCATATTATACAGAACCAGCGAAAACAATCTGATTACTATCCCTTATTGATAAAAGATGTTGAAACAGTCTTCATTCCTGCAGTTCAAAAATGCCAGTAAAGCATGAGCATAACTTGAATGTAAGTACTTTTAATGAAGTAAATGAGGACACTCTCATAGTGTTCAAACTTGTGCACTACTATTACTGAATGAGAGTCTCGTAGAGTTCCTTGAGGAGTATTCCTTATTTAAATATCAGGTTATAAATAATACAACTCATTGGGCACACCATCTATTAAAAAGGCTAAAAAGGAGGTGAAATGCAGCCAGCATGACTAAACAGTATGTGTAAGGATGTTGTTAGAAGCAAGAAGTGGTTCTTTTAAAAAAATAATTGTGTGTCTGAATGCAGGCAAGGGAGACAATAATAAATTCCTGAATATGGAAAGCAAAAGCAATAAGGGGGATTAAAGAGAGTCTGAGGATCAAATATCAAAATATGTCAAAATTAGTAACAAATCTGTTTTAAAGAATACTCAGAGCAGAATGCCTGCCCGGAAATCTTTCATCGATGCATAAAAGAAGCATTAAATTTATTCTTTGCGTCACCATTTGCTGAGCTTTCCATACCGGACTCCTCCTTTGTGGAAGAAGCAGAAAATCTGTCTGAAACTGCAGAAGATGAGAAAAAACTGACAGAAAAATATTACTCAGTCCAAACAGTATTAATCCAAGAGGTCAGGAAGACCTGAGAGGTGGATAGCTGAAGCAACCTCTCTTTTAACCTGCCTCTGTAGTTATGATGAATGTTGGAAACATGACGCACTTGTTTAAAGAATTGTTCGTGGATTTCTTCTGAAACTGCAGACTTGTAACACTGTTGTTCAGTGCATATTAGTAGAAACTCTTAAGGATAGAAAAGAATTAGTAGATGCTGGCTCAGACATAACCTGTATGAAAGGTTCAACATGACTTTTACAAATGGAAGTCCTGTTTTATGGGCCTAGTGAAATATATATGTCTCAAGAAGTTGAGCAGCTGTAATTTGGTTTCTGCAGTCTCCTTGAGTTCCTGAAAGGTTTTTGACATAACAACACCAAAAGCTATTATGGAAATGAAGAATCATGTTTAAGATGGCAAATAATGAGTTTTCACAAAGTAAGGGAAAACCAGAAATCTATAGGCATCCTGAGACTTAACCTGTGTTTGTAAACAACCTTAGAAAAGAGTGTGTAACAGGTTGAAAGCATTTTACTGATGACATTAATCTCTTGTTTTAAGGACAAACACAATTCTAGAGAAGTGGAGAAGAATCTTGTCATACTCCCTGAGTAATCAAAATGGCAGAAGAAATTTATCATAGAACAATACACATGCAAGTGGACAGATGACAAACAAAACTCCTTGCACACATAAATAATATGCTCAATGAATACCTCAGATGATATTGTCATTCAGGTATGCCTTGGCTTTTATGAGGAATGATTCCTAAGATATGCTTTCTTTTGTTACCTGTTGCCCAGAATTAAGTTGATGTTTTCATGAAACTGATATAGATATGGAATAGAGAAGTAAATGGAGAAATTTATTAACATGATTCTGCACAATGCTATGGGTAATTTGCATTTTTAGCATATTATGGGCTTGATACTATGCTGTACTATCAAGACCTTAGAAACATGGATGAACACTGAAAATTGGTATGTCAGTTTTCATCACGTCCTCCAAAAAGGTAACATCAAGAACCTTGCCATCTTACTGCTAACTCTCATCAGACCCTTGTTAATGATTGAAGAGTAATATCCAGTAGAAGACAACAGTGAACACCTGTAGGAGTGTCCTGGGTTCAGCAGTAGCAGTCATGTTTTTTCCTTTGTGTTAACTGGTGCAGTGCTGTGTTTTGACTTCTAGTTTGAGAACAGTGTTGGTGAAGCCGATGTTTTCGGTTGTTGCTAAGTGATGTTTACCCTGACCAAGGACTCTGTGAGGCTCATGCTCTGCCAGGGAGGAGGGGAAGCTGTGAGGAGGCAGAGACGGGGCGCCTGACCCGGGCTAGCCGGGGAGGTATTCCATACCACAGCACGTCATGCCCGGGGTGGGGGGTAACTGGGAGTTACCCGGAAGGACAGAGGCTTCCGGGTGGAACTCGCTTTCTTGGCCGGTGGTATCGTATTTTCTTCCCTTGTTATTTTCCCTTATAATTGTTTTAGCTGATAGTAGCGGTGGTGATTTGTTGCTGGACTGTTCTTGTCTCAACCCGTAGGAGTTGCACTCTCTCGATCCTCCTCCCCGTTCCTTCGGGAGCGGGGAAGGGGAGAGCCCCGGTGCGGGGGGGGGGGGGGGGGGGGACGGGACCTCGACAGACACGGACCTCGATTGTTGTCAGCTCGGCACCACTCACTGGAAGTGAGCGAACGAGTTACCTGACTGGGTTTAAACCACGACAAGGAGTCATACGAATCTCAGTCAGCAGTGCAGGGAATTTTCACACTTTATAAAAATCTGTGGCAGTGTAAACTGGAGTTCCTGGTGGAAGCCAAAAATAATACGGTGTTTTTCAACAAATGAGACAGAAGTATTTAAACTCTGTAGGACAAAATAAAATCAAAAAACAGCCAACCAAAACAAATCTGCCTCCATGCCAACTTTAGCTATGGACTCTCAAACATAGCTACCATCTAACAATTACTGCGGGAGGTCCTATTTTGTACCTTTTCCTCTTATGCAACTGGTTATCCCTGGATAACAATGCTTATAATCTTTTTGCTGACTCGGATTTTGCTAGAAAACAAACTCTGGGTTGCAATAACAGGTGCACAAAGAGAATTACCCTCAGGATATTTAGTGAACCCAGCCTACGAAATAAAATACAGGAAAAAAAAAATGTCAGAATACTCTCTTAGCAAAAAGAACAGCAAATTCTTATTTTCTTTATAGATGCTTTGTTTTAGTCACCTGAGTTTAGAATGCTGAAATCCAAATTTGGTGGTGGTCATAGTTTGTAGAGTTGTTTTTTTTTTTGATTTTTTTTCAAAAAACAAACAAATCCACGGTGATGTAACATGACAAGAAAAAAAATAATTATATTGATAAGTTGTTTCCCTTCTAAAAGATAGCTCATATCTGTAAATCAATACTGTGTCGTTTGGAGGTATATTAATTAATTGAAAGAGACATGAACTAAATCTGCCATAGATTTCATCATCATGAATGCTAGATCAGTACAGATCAGCTTTTTAGTGACCCATATATCTGGATGCAATTCAAGTGCTTTCCAGGCAAATTCATGCAGCACATCTTATGGCACTTCGCTCCCACCACCAAACTCCTCAAAATAGATTAAAAATAACAAAAGGATTCAGAGTGTATTTATTTGCTTCACTACCAATTGCACCTGTGAAAACATTTAACTTAGGGTTTCACACATTCTATGACCAGATTCTTAGCTACATTTGTATCTTGCCTTTCTTAAGGGGTTCTTAATTCATCGCCAAGGCACAAGTTCAGCCATCTAAATGGCCATGATAAACTCATGCTTTTTCATGTTCTAGCGTCTCAAGTTCCAGTTTGCTGTTTTTCTAGCCATATTCTAGATATCAGAATGCACATAAGAAAAGTGAAGGATGAATGCAGCGATATATACTGATTCCCTAGGAGACTGTTCTGTCACAAGAATCCTTCACTTATCAGATATACAAGCTTAACTTAGTAAGTCCAAGCAGGCAGTTTAAAGGTAACATTTCTGAACAGATTTTCCAATATATATATATATGACATCTTCATTTAGTGTTTGTTTTGTAAACATGAAAACATGCTTAGAATATTTGTTGACATTCCACGTTGCAGGATTCAAAGCTCTGCCAGGTTTCAGTTATAGCTTATATAATATAAATGAGACATGAAAACTCTACAATTACTGAAGGCACTTCATTTAAATTCCTCTGAAGAAATCATCTTTGGCCACGAAGCAATATGGAAATTTTCACTCCAGAAGGAAAACTAACACGGAGTTATCACTGCCAGAAAATGGGGTGTGATTATTAAATATATTTTGCAAGACTAATGATAATATTTTCTTCAAAGTGACAGCTATGATAATGATTTTTTGCAATATAACATGACAATTTTCAATAATTTTTCCATTCTCAGCAGGAAAGATAGTGTAATTAAGGGGAAGAGAAAGAGAGGGTGCCATCGATATAAGACTTCACCTTTTACAATCCAATTTATCCAACAGGTTTTATAACCAATAGATGAAAAATCTTTTGCAATTCACAGAGTGAACAGATGGCTCAGTAGTATTGAAAATGACAGTATATATACACCAAATGAACTGGTGTTCTGCTCTAGTGAAGAAGCTGTCAACATTTGTATTACAAACCTCAGTTTTCAAGAGTTTGTAAGTTGGCTATTTTAGATAACATCTGGAAAGACTGGCTTGCAAACTGTGTGCCTAGGTACCATGTAAAAAAAAAGTATGTTTATTACTTAATCCATTTCACACCCTTTATAGACACCTAATCACATTGTAAATAATAGGTGTGACTTAAGACACTGAGAAAGTGCCTTTGCTTATCAGAGGCATTTGAACGGACTGCTTAGTCCATGAGCAGCTGTGATGGCTGAGTACAGAAGACTGTGGCTTCTGTGGAGGAGGCTTCACGTATGTCTTGTGGGACCTGCACAAACACCCAGACACACTGCGCTTGGGATGTGTGGCGTGAGATATTTCCAGACCCTCTGTGAAACTATTACAAGAAACAAGAGTGATCAAGATGCCCGACAGAAAAAATCAGCAGTTGAAGTAACATTAACTGCAAAGTAACTTGATACTTATTTTAAATACCGCATTTTGACTTAGAATGCAAATTGTGCTGAAGCAACTGAATGTTTCCACTGAGATTCTCCAGCAGTGGTTTGCATAGGTACAGTCAGGCTGGGGTAGCTGTGCATTGCATGAAACTCTTGCTTATACAAGGTCTCAGTTTTGGCCATATACTTAAAAAACCCCCACAATGGTAAAATTTTGCCTTAGAAAAGACTGAATGGCAGTTCAGGAAGGATTTCAGGATTTGGTTCAACAAACTTTTAAATTAAATTATACGTACTGGACACTAACTTGCTTACAGGATTAGTACAAACATACCATGCCCCTTAGTAGGTCTGAATCTATACAAGGATCTCCAGCTGGCAACAATCTTGGATCAAACATGAAGACAGATGTCAGACTTACTTAGCATATGAGTCTACAGTCTTTGGTCCCTGAAGTAAAAGTAAGAAAGCAGTAAATATTGCACTAACAGATTCATGGAAGCTATTATATGAAGGGGTAATGAAATGAAAGAATATATGGAAAAAGCAAAGGGTTAAAGATGTGTACCAGAAGTATAATGTGAATTTCAACTTGGGTAACTGTGACCTCATTCTTTCAGGAGGAAACATCAGGAAACAAACAAATTAACCAACCAGTCAAATTGGAAATTATTTTTTTATTGCCATTTAGAGGAAAAGAAGTACAGTGCCATCAATCTGAGTTGCACCCACTGAGACGTCCAGATGTCAAACAAATTCTCTCAACGGTATTGCAAGTCATTCCCCCAAAGCCCTTAATTAGGATTTTTGCAAGTGTTGGTATCCAAATGCTTCTGGAATTGCACAACTACTACATGCCTCCTTCCCCTGGGTCCATTTGAAATTCCTGTCTTGGTATATATATTACACGAAGTCTTCAGTTTCAGAACATTGTCAAGAAAATCGTGAGACATCTAAGGAAAACAAAAAATAGATAAAGGGCTAGAAAGGAGTGAGTGAGAAATTAATGTAAAAAACAATGAATATGAATAGCTTTGATAAATACTAAGAAAGTAGATAGATAGAGACTAAAATGAGTAATACAGCCATCCCAGGTGATATCTGAAAGCTGCACTGAAATATATATGCATCTAAGATTTACACCTACATAATTATTGTTTGCCTATCTGTCCCCAGCACTGACTCAGGAACCCAATGGCCATTTTTTGTTCTGAATTTTTCAACATGCTTCAGTGAGAAAAAAAAGAAATCTTTTCTTTGCATAAAAAAAAGATAAATCTGTGCTAAGAATTACAGAGAAGAGGGGAATACAGTATATTCCTCCATTTTTATTGGTTCCTACCTACCTGTTTCACAAAGCAGATATAAACCTCACCTGGTATCTCATGTTCGTGTATGGTGTTTGATATTTTATGAACCAGTTTGCCATTCAGCTGCCCTGCAACTGTTACTGTAAGTGTACATTTCTTCAAACAAATGAGGCATTTTACAAGAACACCATGCTGCATTAGCTATCAATTTTGTAGCTGCAGACATACAAATGAAATTTTCAAAGAACTTAGTTCTGTTGCTCCTAGAATGAACCTAATTCTTTTCCTCTTTAGTCACTGTTATCATAAGAATTGGAGGGCAGGCAAAGAAGAGGAAATAAAATGCTGGTGTTGCTACAGAGCCTAACTATCCAAATAAACTAACTGCAGATCATAACAGCATAGTGAAGAGGAAAAAGTACTTACTACTACTCAAACACATTACATAATCTTGTTGAACATTTGCATTGTTAGCTACACTGCATATTCATACACACATTATTTGAAGAAGCCAAAAGCAGCAGATCCTAGCAGCAGCTCATGAAAAACGCAATAAATATGTTCAATTTCTAAAGCAACTTGAACATGGAAATGTGATCACCATCACGTAAGACAATTCTGTTCATTAATGGTTCTGATCCAACGTTCTCAAGTTTCTATTTGAAGTAAGAAAGTAACTGTTAATCAAACAATTTTAATCATTAATTTTAACAAGTGTTGTATTTTCTAAAACAATATTTCCAATTACCCTGGAACTATTTGTTAACTCCAGTCAAATAAGCTGGAAAATTTCTGGTAGACTGAGAATGCTGTATATAAACTTAGATCAGTCATGTTTTCCTTTGACAAAAGATCCAAGCTACATTTACCTTCGCTGTGTAAAGTACATTTCCCCTCTTTGCAGGAATGAGGTATCTCCCATTTCTTATGAAAATACACTTGCTTTCACAGAAAAGAGGAAATATCTTAATAGCTACAGTCATCCAGAAAAGTGTTAAACGAAGTTAGCCAAAGACATGGGGAAATACCTACAAGAAATAAGCGTGATTGCAAACCTAATATATACTTGGTAACCTTTACAAATAGGTATCAGGTTTCTTATCAGCAATTCTTGAAATTCTTATAAATTCAAGGATGAGTCTCCTGCCTGTATTTATTTAAAAAACTATGAAAATCCCTCTCACTAGCATAGGTAGCCCTGAGCTGGACACAAACAACATAGTCTTCGTTTTAACACACATACAGATGAGTATTTCTGAAAAAAATTTACAATTGAAACAATTCTTACAACTCTTACACAGCAGTCACTACCTTTAAATAATGGGTTCCCTTCCTGTCATCCAGGTGTGGTCTCTGAGAACTACCACAAGAAATTCACAAAGCCCATGTTATTTTTGGACATACAACTTTGCCATCTGTTTGCTATGGAATGAAAATCTGGGTTTTTTCCTATTCAACAAAACTTCAGCAGCCCCTGATCTTCTCCAAACTGTGGATCTTTCAGTCAAACCATCAGCCTACAAATTATTCTATGCAAATACATGGAGACATACAAATGCAAACCAACAGACCTATATCCACAAAACTATGTCATTCAAAACCAGAAAAGAAAGTAGCTATCACCTCAAGCAGTAACAAAGATTTACTGAGAAGAACCTTCATAATGATGATCGCACCAGATAAAGATGAGATTCACTCAGTATGGATATTCCAGGAAAATTGTCTGTGTTAACGAATTAGCTACCTGGATGTGACACACACACACATTTTTCTTTAATGTTTCTACTAGCATCCCTAAAGGATGTCTAAACAGGTTAAATATAACATTCCACCTACCCAACAAACTGAAGCAGAGTATGATCATGAAAGTCAGCATTTTACAAAAAAAAAATATTAAAAAAATAGTGTTCATTCAAAAGATTAACATAATTTTTATACAACAGATCCTCTTTGATCCAAAAAATAAGATCTCCTACCATAATTTTAACTTAAAATTCAGTTTCACAATTTCACAATTTCAAATGAGCAACAGAAGTTTGCAGATATTTTCCTTCTGCAACTTTATTCATCAGAGATTTGCTTTTCAATTTTGTTTTTCAGCTGTAATTAGTATTTCTGCAATGAGATATAATCACTACATTAGCGTTATGAATGACTGTAAGTGGTCTCTGTGAAGCAAAGAGAAGGATCATCCTGCAGCTTTTCTTTCTGTGACTACATCTTTCTACCTATAAGTGTATCTTCTTGACATACACTTGTACAATGCTAAACATTTATATTTTAGTCAAATCTGGAAGACAATACATTTCTGAAGTTGTAAGAGTGACCCTATGTCAACAGAAATGGAAAATATGAACACACATGTTCTGCTAATCCCAACTAATTAACTTTGGCAGTCAGATTAGAGTGCACATATATAAAATTGAATTGAAGCTGAAGCCTGAGGCTTTGATATTTCCAAGCAAAACACATGGGGAAAGAGACTTGAAAGCTGTGTGAGAATGGAAGATAAACAAGCTACACAGTACTTTCTCTTTCACTATGAAATGCACACTGTTATCAGACATGACACTCAAAGAAGCTTGCTAATAATGCAAGATGCATTTCTTTCATTTAATACAAAAAATATGTCCTTTTATACAATATTCTGTTTGGGAACCAAATTTCATCACTCCACTGGAGGCATGAGCATACCCAGTCTCAGAAAACTCTGCACCATATCCTCCATCATGCTCCATAGTGTTATGCAGACTAACCAAAGATATTCTGCTGTTAATGAAGAATTGCGTTTACAGGAAGATTTATGGTTGTAGCCCTCAGGCAAGAAAACAATGTTAAGAGTAAAGAGTGCAATTTAAACCTTAAGGATTATGTAAGGCTGTTGAGGAAAAATAATTTTAAAGGGCTGATTTAAGAGGTACTGTTATAAAGATGTAGTTTCAGGATAGTTTTCCTAAAATGATTGCATGCTTATTTCTGTCATATTTCTCAACCCATTTCTGCTTACTTCATAAGACTCTATAAATGATTCTAGCAATTCAGTAAAAACTAAACCTTGCATCATGTAAAGCCCAAGTAATTTTCCTTGATGCAAGCTGCTGGTAGAAATAACTACAGTATAACTTTTTTGTTTGGTTTCCCACCCCCCACATCCCCCAGAGCAATATGCAAACCAAATAAAACCTCAGGAACATTTGGCATTTTAATGGAAAAGTGGTAGCACTTAGAGAAATTGAAATTCATTAATTTATCAACATCTCTAAATTAAGTGTCTACAGAATGCCTCTGGTTCCAGGCAATGAGAAGACTCTCCATGGACCAAATTCTTCAGCATCCAGTGTTCACCACTCTTGGGAGACTGGGTGGGACAGCTCTTCATGTAACTCATTACAGCTGCTCCTTTATTCTTGAAAAGGAGCACATACATAACCATATTCCATATCTGAAAGCTTCCCTTTCTTCTGCCTCATTCCTTGCTGGGGCACCCTGCTGCATGAAACAAGCATTGAATGTAAAGATTAGGAAGAAAGCTGAGTAACTGCAAGACCAATTGCAACAAACTTCGTTTTTCTACAAACTTAGAGTGCAAGAAAGTTCTGGATGCTGGAGGTTAAACAGATTGCAAAGGTCAATAGTGAGCTTGGCTTTCACAGCAAAGCCCTTGAAGCCCCACCAGCTAGGTAAATCAGATTGATGCTCCCAGGTTGCTCTTGAGAGTATTCTTTGGAACTGCAACTTCAAAAAGTTAGAAAGCAACTGGTGCAATAAGTGATCTACAGTGTTAAGTTTTTATGGATTTTCACTTTTCTCTCTCATCTACAGAAAAATCAGTTAAGAGTCTACAGATTCTTTCATCTGAATGACATGTATCTCTCTTTTTTGGGTTCTGTTGTTTTTTTTTTTGTTTTTTTTTTTTTTTGTTTGGTTTGGTTTGTTTTTTTTGGCTTGTGTATTCATGCGCTCCCAAAACAAACTTGTCCCTCTGCTTTCTGTTGTTTTGTCTGTTTTGTTTGGGTTTTTTCCCCTCTAAAGCCTGTCCTTAGTACCTCATTTCTTATTTATATATATGTATTTATTGATAGCTACACTGTTCTGCTGACTGGCAGACAAAATGACCACAAACCAGCTGTATAACATGCACAGTTTATTAAACAAGCGTACTAAAGCAAATGAACACATTAAAGCAAACAAGCACACTAATGCAAATTGGGTATATATCTCCCTATATATAGTAAATAAGTACAATAAAGCAAATCAGATATATATATACGTATAAGTAAAGTACAAAGGAAAATTAGCAATGCATCAAATCATTACTGCATAGAGAGAATAGTGATTAAGAAGAAATACATAACCAGTTACCACTGAATCATCATCCAAGCCCACACTTGAAGCTGAGAAACCTCTTTGCAGCTGATGCTGGGAGACTCAAATAATTGGGAAAACTCCTACATGGTGTGTTCACTCATCAGTGAAGATTTGGATTTGGCTACAAGAAGATCCTGCTTTTATATCCGTACAAAAAAAAACAGCTTTATGCCAGATCTGTAATTGTTTACTTGTGGGGCTGTGCAGTTTCTCATGATCTCACTGTTGTTCACAACAAGAGCATTGGCCAGGCTCTCCAGTGTGACCAAATATGAAGGCCATAGAACAGATGCACACCTGTGTTTTCCTGCCTCTTTTGGACAGTCACAGTGAACATAAACATATATACTCTGCCAAATATACTGTGAGACACCCCATACTTGGTTATATCTCCCAGTCATGAGAGGGAATCAACTCTCAGCTAGGTTCCCATCCATTACACAAAGTACTTCAAAGGAAAAAGAACAGACTACAGAATGGAACATATTCACTCTTGGGGAACATGGCAGTCACAGGAGAGCTGATTCTATGGCATCCTGGACCATGTCCTGGTGTATGTGGGTGGTGATGGTCTGGGTACTGGCATATTCCGTTGTTATCCCATATGAAGGTCTTAATGTGATCACTGCTGCTCCTAATGCTTAACAACCTGTGTCTTTTCTGCTTCTTCATTGCAGAAATAGTCTCAGGATTTCCTCATCACCCATAGGAACATTTTAGAAATTATATCAAGAAAAAGAAACCCTTCAAAGCCCACTGAACTGCCAAAGCAGGGGGAAGCTCTGGCTATTGCTATGAATAGACAGATAGGAAGCCAGGAGAGACAGATGGAAAAGAAGCAGCATGACACCATTACTGTATGTGCCAGGCAGTGTGGGCCTTATCCTCCTCCAGCAGAAGTGGCAATAAACGAGCACAAAGCCCAAAGACGGACGGAGGGCAGCTAGGGAATCCAGGGGTGGGAGACTGCTGCAGTCAAACAGACCTGAGGAACAGCTCTGTAGATAGCCATGGTCAAGAGGTGGTTTAGGGTTCCCCTCAGAAGCTGAGCTGCCATTTTGCATTAAATATAATTTTACATGATCATGCCCTGAAGGAAAGGAAAAAATTACTTTTTGTAAGTCACATCAATGTAAATTACTAGCAAACTGAAATTTACCATGCCTGCAATCATAGAATCATAGAATAGTTAGGGTTGGAAAGGACATTAAGATCATTTACTTCCAACCCCCCTGCCAAGGGCAGGGACACCTCACATTAAACCATAGCACCCAAGGCCTCATCCAACCTGGTCTTGAACACTGCCAGGGATGGAGCATTCACAACCTCCCTGGGCAACCTATTCCAGTGCCTCACCACCCTAACAGGAAAGAATTTCCTTCTTATATCCAACCTAAACTTCCCGTTTAAGTTTGAACCTGTTAACCTGTTACCCCTTGTCCTGTCACTACAGTTCTTAATGAAGAGTCCCTCTCCAGCATCCCTATAGGTCCCCTTCAGATACTGGAAGGCTTCTATGAGGTCTCTGTGCAGCCTTCTCTTCTCCAGGCTGAACAGCCCCAACTTCCTCAGCCTGTCTTCATACGGGAGGTGCTCCAGTCCCCTGATCATCCTCGTGGCCCTTCTCTGGACTTGTTCCAACAGTTCCATGTCCTTTTTATGTTGAGGACACCAGAACTGCACACAATACTCCAGGTGAGGTCTCAAGAGAGCAGAGTAAAGGGGCAGGATCGCCTCCTTCGACCTGCTGGTCACACTCCTTTTGATGCAGCCCAGGATACGGTTGGCTTTCTGGGCTGCAAGCGCACACTGCCTGCTCATGTTCATTTTCTCATCAGCCAGCACCCCCAAGTCCTTCTCTGCAGGGCTGCTCTGAATCTCTTCTCTGCCCAACCTGTAGCTGTGCTTGGGATTGCTCTGACCCAAGTGTAGGACCTTGCACTTGTCATGGTTAAACTCTTGAGGTTGAAATCAGCCCACCTCAGAAGCGTGTCAAGGTCCCTAAAAATCAGAAAGGGCAAAGGAAACAAGGGCAGAGTACTACCAAACAGAGAGCAGACTGGATGGAACCTGCTGGTATTTTAACTTCAAAAAAGCAGTGCATTGATTTTTAAGCAGGTGGAAACAGAAGTAAGTAGCACTTGAGAGTAACCAGGCATTACACCGAGTTGTTATAAAATAATGACTGGAAGGCAAGCATTTGGCAGTGCTGGTTGTGAAATTTCTCCTTACAAATACCTAAATCATAAAGTGTTGGCTGTTCTTTTCTAAAATCCTTCTTCCCTTCAACCAGAAGTGCAGCAGAATTCAGGCACAGACTCTAGCCGCTTCCCGAAATATATGTACTACCTGGATTAAAGATAAGAATATAGTTATTACAAATCCTGACCTGGAAATAGTGACAGACAGTTTGAGGACAAGGGGACTTTGTTACACCTGTTTTCTATGGAAATGAACAAAGGATTTGATTAATTAAAAATGCAGTCCGTCTCTTAAGGAGACATGTACCTATCCCTGTAAACAAGTAGAATTCCTTGGATTAAACCAAGTACCTTATCAAGGTACTCTATGGTGCTCAGTAGTATGTATTGCACTTTGTTTACCATAACCATTTTTTGTAAAATATAGATACAACTAAATATTTGTGCTACAGTGCCCCTTCAGCTATCCCCTAATTCATGTTTAGCAACTAGTTATAAGGGAAAATTGCCATGACAATCAATAATTTAGGTAGTTTACCACTCTTTCTATGGATTATTATTTCATTAAATATTATGAATTAATCATCTGAAATTGTATCTCTGAGATAGGAATGTATCCTTCCTTCTCCTTCCTCCATCCTAACCAAGTACCCATTTTCAAGTGCGGAGTTAAGAGATAAAGAACTCAAATAACTTCCCATGCCATTCCCTTACTGTGAATGAAGTAAGACATTATTTCAACTAGGTGTTTAAAACCCCAACCATCTTAATTTGTAGCAAGTTTTTGGAGAATGCCAGTGGATCCAGACTGATGTGTTCCTACAAGTAAATAACTGCTAGGACATACAGAAGTTTTACTGAATCCTTGCAATATCTTACTTTGCTAATGGTGCAACTCAACATGAACAATACATTTGAGCTAACAGTGGAGAACTATCTCATAAAAACACTTTATAAATAATTGTTATTATACCTATATTATTGACTAGTAAGAGCTAAGTTCCTAAACTGAATAACTGCTAACTAATATGCTGTGATTTCTCCTTTGTGGCTGCATTCCTCTCAGCAGCCTTGGTCTATATCTGTCTTATTTTCCTTCTGCACATCTTAAACCAACATAATCTTAGTTGAACTCTAATTCTGATCTTAAATGCATGCTATGATGTATAGAAGTGCTAAACTACATGCAAACAGATGTTACAAGGCTGAGAATTTGCTATTGTAAAACTCACTGGGATGGGGTAATTGCATTCTGGCAGCAGGATCTCTCCAGCAAAGCTGAATTTTCATGGAAGTTATCCTCCATTATCTGTGCCATAGTCTTTCCAGTGGACTACAGTGATTCCCAATGACAAAACAACTTCCTGTGGATTTGTGGAATTTTTCTAGAGAGGCTAAATCACTTGAGTTCAGTTCTAGGGAAGCAGTATAGGAAAACATAATAATGCTTCTACTGAGTTTAAATGGGTAAAAAAATGCTGCTACCTTTGTGCAATTGAAGTCTTTGTAAAACAGATGTTCAGATCTATTCTTTATTTTGTATTTCATACACAGGTTTTGCTTTAATTCAGACTAATAATTCAAACCTTTATTACTTTTATAATGTAGAAATAAAAATTCCATTACCTGAAGGGGGCTATAGGGATGCTGTGGAGGGACTCTTCATTAGAGACTGTAGTGACAGGTCAAGGGGTAATGGGTTAAAACTTAAAGAGAGGAAGTTTAGATGAATGAATATAAGGAAGAAATTCTTTACCGTTAAGGTGGCGAGGCAATGGAATGGGTTGCCCAAGGAAGTTGTGAATGCTCCATCGCTGGCGGTGTTCAAGGCCAGGTTAGACAGAGCCTTGGGTGACATGGTTTAGTGGGAGGTGTCCCTTCCCATGACAAGGGGGTTGGAACTAGATGATCTTAATGTCCTTTCCAACTCTATGTATTCTATGATTCTACGATCGAGCAGCATGAAAGGAAAATGTTATTGCATCAAAACTCAGACATATTTAGTGAATTATAGTATATATTACAGTAAAATATTTATTAAACCCTTTATGCATTTCCCTGTAAATAATGTATTTTATCTACTTTTTTAAATAAACAAAAGATATATTATGAATATTATTTGATCCCCCTCTTCAGTGTATATGTACATGTTACACACATGTAACAAGTAATCTCACAAAAGCCTGGGATCTGGGAATACCTAATTTATTAAATACAGTCTGATTAATCACACTTATTCTATCAGTTCTCTGTATCTGTTTTGTAGTCATCCTCATTTGCCCTTATATGCTTGGTATTAAACTAGCAAACCACCAAAAGTCTTATGCAATTGCTATGTCTACTAAATTTCAAAAGCCACATATCCTACTGTGTTACTTTTACTGGGCAAGTCGTTTTGCCACAGCAAGAAGATATAACACACCCCACCCCCCATACTGGAAAAAAAGAACTAGCGGCATCAGTGTTTTTTTGTTTTATAGTGATTTGGGTAAGTTATAAAGCCATCATTGCTACAATTTTTTAATAAAGTAAGTATCCATCTATTTTAATTAATTCAGCATCCATCATAGGTAAATTTTAGGTATTAGAATTCCAGAAGTGATACTGATACAGAAAGGATATATAAGCTGGTATCAGTCCCATAGTTCATTTAAATTGCAAAATGTATTGTTTTGCAAAAATTACAATTGAGTGGGTAGCTTATAATGCAAATTTTTAGGCATTTGCTACTTCTATTATTTTTAATAGAGTCTGGACTTTGTGCTATAAAATGTACCTCATTCTACATATTTCTCTAAATTACTTTCCCTCTTTTGAAAAAATGATCAATTTTTAGACACCCTTCAGATGTTTTTCCTTTTTTATTCTCTGTTTTTTTCCTTCCCTTCCCAAGATGCATCTTTGCTTTGTATTTTAACCATGAAGGCTTAAAGAATAGCATATAGTAAAAAACACACTTGTTTACTGAGAATCTATAGACATTCTATCCCATGGCAACCATTTATAAAACAATTGCAGTGTAGTTGCCGTTCAATATAAACCAGTATACCATCAAAGTATATTGTAGTTACACAAAATAATTAATTTTTTTTTGCATTTTAGAGGAAAATAATTACAAGATCTAACACTGAATCAATGTTACAGTCTTAATCATCTCACATCAACCATAACGTAATTTTGTCTCATTTATAGATCCAGCTGGAAATGGCTTTAAAGCTAGACTGTTTTCCTGGTCTTTCTTGACCACTGTTGGAACAGAAATGTCTTGACAGCATTATTAATAGAACATTACTAACATTAAAATGCAGACTATGTAACACTCCACATGCCATGTAAAATGCTGTGACTTTTTGACATAAACTCCAATTTTGAAGCAGCTATGAAATTCTCTTATTTAATTTTCAGTAAGATGGAGAATTAAAGTTTGTATTTAATACATGAGTACTTTAGTAGATTAAGGGTAATCTGGTTAAAATGCAATGTTGTACTGGGAATTCCATGGAGATTTTAAAAAATCAGAACAGTCTGTAATCTTGAAACATTTGATGTTCTTAATATTGGTGATTTACAAGGCAGATTCATGAAACATATAATCTTTGTGAAGTACTTTTTCAGTAAATTCTGTTACTTCATTTGAACAATGTCATCAGAAAGTTCCCAGGACATCTTCCAGCACTTTTCTTAATGAATGAAAAGCATGAATCCAGTCCAGTGTTAGTGCTCACTTCTCTCTTAGATGTTTCTCTAAATTCATACACCCATACTATTTTTTCCTGAAATGAAGAATGTTAAGTTTCCAGTAAGTTAATTATTGAACTTTCCTCCAGTTTGACCTAAAGAACTACTTCACCTTGTTAATTCATTCAAAATTCTGCTACTCAAAGCCAACATAAGTCTTCCATTATGTCTAACATCTTTGCAGAAGCTGTACGTGATTCATTTTATAATCTTCCAAAATTTTGTTTCTAGCCCTTGAGACCTTGTAGGACAGCTTTGGTTATGGTGCCTTTCTTTTAGTGTCTTTTTCTGTGCTTGAGAGTTAAGACTTGATAATTCTCCCTTGTCTTAGTTTCTTCTTCAATTTTTTTTAAATAGGTTACAAATCCTGCTCAATTGAAATATCCAATTGTCTTAAGATTTTGAGTTTGTCAACACTCAGAAGTCAAAGTCACTTCAGTCACGAAGCTTGTTTGACTGTTAATTTTTCTGTTCACTACCACATTTTTCTTACATTTTCTCTGTAAGAATGCCTATATCACTTACAGGGCAGGCTGCATGGCATGTATCTTTTGAGTAATAATGAAACATCTCTGTCCACACCTGAATTATTCTTCTGCACGTCTGAATTTCACTTATGTATGATTTTCTATAAAAAGATAGCTGTTCTTTGTTCAGAATTACCCTTCATAAAAAAGCTTTGGTACTTCACAAACAATTCCTTCATAAGTGCAGAATGTTTGTTATGTTGGACAAATCCCATTTTCAATAAAAGCATGGGCTGCATGGGTCCAGCTCTGTGCTGGCAGTGGATGCATACACTTTGGAGGTTTAGGTGAGGGTGGTTTCAAAAGTCTTGACATTACACCTGTTCTGTGTGTTCAAGCTTGGCTGTACTGTGAGTGCCTGGCTTTTAGGAAATTGAGATACAGGGCTTTAAACTGGATCTTCAGACCACAAACATGGTACAGTACTGACTACTTTGAGTGACTGATTTCCAATCTGAAGTCACTGCAACATAGTGTGAATGTATGTAAGCTAGTTTTCAGGAAGGTAGCCCACCTGTGGGCATCTGTCTATTGCACCAGCAGAAAGTGCAGTTTGACATAATCATGTTGTCAGGATTGATGCCAAGTGCTTGACCTCTGGAAAGCTGAGAAAAGGCTAAGAGCCTGCATTGGAAAGGATAAGTATATGTTTAATAAGCCTGTTTCCATAGCATTTACTTATTGAAGAAGAAAATCAGACAGCTCACAATAGCTTGGAGCTTGGAAGCAGTGATTTATCAGGGATGTCACCTGGGGTTGGAGAAGGTTTTTAGGTTAGGATGAAAAATCCTTTTGAACCAATTTGTTCCCTTTCCCACTCCTATTGATGAATGGCAGACTTTCCTTCTTTGGTCTTGATTTATTCTAATTTACTTTTCTTATCTTCCTTGCAAACAATGCTGAACTTTACTGTAGAGAGGGGATTGCCTATTTCTGTGTAGTTTTACCATTTTCTCCTTACCCTGGTCTTCTTTTCCTAAGATGAAGCCTTGTGCAGGAAGTTTCTTTTGTTTTGAGAAGAGTAAAAACTGTGCCTTTTAACCAATTTTGAACCTTTTTTTCAGACAATTCAAAACCTAATATTTTTTCATAAAAGTATTTTCACTTTTTCAGTAAATCATCATTTACTTTTTCTTTAGTAGTTTGCTGTGAAAATGCTGACTAACTTCAACTGATTGAACTCAGAACTTCTTAGTATCAAGTATGATGCAAACTAAAAGGGTGGCAGAATGAACGGCCACACTTACAGCTGCAGGATAAGGGCATATTTATTTGGAGGTGCTGACTGCAGCATAGTGTGAATGCATTTGAGCTAGCTGTCAACTAGCTAACTCATATGCAGGTAACATACAGTCTAACTAAAGGATTAGAGACCTCAAATCAGGGTTAAGATGCCAGCATGACAGTATTAGCTGACTGACTGCTGAGGAGCAAAGTCAGAAAGTTTTTTGGCTATAACCATAGCTATTTTCTATCCCATCTCAGTAAGTGACATGTCACAGAAAATGATCAGTAGTTCTGCATCTCTAGGTGGCCTGTGAGACATGGGTTTGATTTTCTGTTTCAATAAATAGGTTTATCACTTCTTTAGTTAGTTAATCATTACTTTTAGTGTTACAGAAAAAGAATAGAAATGTGTATACTAAAACAGTAGAAATGAAGATGAAAAGATGAGGTTTGGATGTACAGAATTTTTTCTATTTAAGGAAGCTTTTCTAATCTGGGTTTACTTGCAAGTTTTAAAATCCTTAAATTGTGGTTTGTTTTGTTTTGTTTTAATACAGTTCTGTTTGTTTAAATAACTGAAGAAATATTTTTTTAAAATATAAAGCAACATCTTGTTCTTTATTTACTCCTCCTGCCCTCCCTCAATTAAGGATCTGAACTGCCTCCAATTTTCCAAGTTTTGCTCTCACTCTAAAAAATTACAATCAGCTTTTGGATTTGGCAGAGCTTATCCATAATATAATGATGTAATTTTGTTTCTGCTGTCCTCTGTTCCTCATTACTGAGTTTCTTTTTCCTCTCCCTTCACTTGCACTTCTTCAGCTGGTACTTCTCTGGTACTAGGGCCATTCACATGAGCAGATGTGAATGGAGATTCACAGGGAGAAATACATGAGCAGTAGTAAGTAGTTATGGCTGAGTATACTGTACTCCCATCTATTCTCAACTAAGGCGTAGTTACTATTAATGGCAGGACTGTATGTGTCTGTGTGTGTCCAAGAATGGACAGCCTTCAGGCTACAGTTAAAAGAAGGAAAAGAGGCTTCTAACTGTTCCTGTGTCTGTAGAGAATTTGGTTCAGTGTATGTGACACTTTGGACAGACTATCTAAAATGATTCTTATATATTGATAACTATAACTGTCATCTGAAAGTCAAGTATAGCTCTCCTTCTATTCTTCACACATTAGAAATATTTGCCTCTGTAAATCCTGTAATGATTTACTTTGCAAATTCTGTTGTCAAGGAACAGGCTCATATTCCTCTTAATACTTTACCTGTAGCACAAAGGAATAGTTTTGGTAGTGTTTAAATAATTTTTCCCTTACAATTTTTCTTTAATATAATTTCCAGGGTTTCAGAATGTTTCTTAGTTTTAAATAAAATTATTTCATAATCTTTCTTTTCCAGGGATAAAAATCACACTGTGTATCGCGTATTCTCTTGAGTTTTTACAGAAGAGATATTTATTGCCAAACATCCCAGAGATAAACACCTTAGACAGAAATCTCCCAAAGTTATGTAAGGAGAGATGCAGATAGATATTTTTGAAAATTTTGTGGGGCATTATGCAGACTAGCCCTGTAACTCATTGAAATTGGTGTGAAATAGATATTGAATGAACTCCGGCACCGCTGGTAAAAATCTTCTTTGGACCTGTGTTTGCTATTTGGTGAATGCTTAAATAAATTTGAAAACCTGGCTGTTAGACCTTGAGGTCAACTCAACAACTTGCAATTTCTGTGCAAGAACAGCATATAGAAAGCAGACCTGGCACCACTCTGCATTGCTGAAAAAAACACAATAGTAAGATGGGCTTGGAGCTCATTAATGTGCATATTCGCATGCCAGTTATTAGTGCTTTTAATAGAAGATTACCAGTAAAACACTTTTTTTTTTTTGTTTAGAAAAGCTAAGGTAAAATAGTATCATGCTACTTGCTTTCAGATACATTTGCATCACTTTTATTAACAACTTCCTCAATTTTGAAGCATTTTTTGTAGAACCCGAATGCATAATATTTAACTAAATTTGATGTAGTCATCTAAAAGCCACTGGGTTTTATCTATAAATTTGAGAAATCATTGGGGGGATATAAGAATGATGATGGGGTTATAATACTTCTTTTCAGAAATTTAATAGTCCAGAGAAATTAAAAGAGAGATGGAACTGTGGAGAGTCTATTGGCATAAATAATGAATAAAGTACTAAAGTTTTTTACAGTTCATCAGGCTTTTGGTGGGCTGATCTCTCCATTACTCAACATGATTTCCATTTTTGTAAAGATTTTAAACTAGAAGCAGTGGAATGGTTATCAGAAAGTATAGATCATCAAGATATTTTAGCGCAATTGCACATATCCGCTACCTACAGAGGAGCATGTTTTCTCAGCATTTTAAGATACTTCCTACTTCTTTTAACAAACTCAGCATCTCTTGTAACATGACACCCTAATAATTAAAGAAAACAAGCAAAACACATTCTTACATTTCAAGTAGCAGTGAAATTCATTCTCAGTAAAGTACTGGCAATAAAATCAGTTCATGATACCAGTGTTATCAACCAAACCAAATACTGCCTTAGGCCACATACATAGCCAAATGCTTTTAGCGATCTATGTTTTACCACATTCAGCCACAACCTCTGTTAGAAAACCTGCTTCACAAGAGCAAGTGGACACTGATCAAGATGGTATAAGAAACTGACAGTGTATAAGAAGACGGAAAGATCCTTACCCCAAAATGTCTGATGGTGCTTCTCTGTTCTGTGTCCACAGACATGAATCTGTTGTGAATCTGGAGTAATACAATTAAATCAATGGAATTACTCTGGATTTTCTCCAACTGAAGGGCACACAGCTTTTGACAGTGGGTACTCAGCAGCTCACAGGAACCTGACCCACACTCTGTGTATTGACACAGATCTCCTAGCTCATTTCTGACAGTTTTACTAAGTATAATCAACTTAAAAAAATTGGTGCATGATTTTATTTCAGTGTCTCCAGGAAAATCCATTGCTGGAGCTACTGTTTTGGAGCTACACAGGAAATGAAAACCTTATACAAAATAATCTAAATGTAAATATTAATAAACTATATGTCTCCCTATATATAAACATCAAGTTAATTAAGCTTATATAATACATGTGCAGATGTGAGCGATGTTTTAAATTGACATAACATCTTATAAAGAATCAGTGAAGAGGTGGATTCAGTACTTGAAATCAATTCAGTTACATGTCAGGAAAGCACACCATGGTTATAGGTCCAAAAATCTTTGTTTTGAAAATGCTGACATACTTTTCTTCCTCTCTACTTCTGCACATTGTCTGAGCAATTTCCAAGTGTACTTCAACTTATTAGCTACTAACAGATTTGAACAGTATAATTTGTTACATACACAATAGTCAGTAGAGAGATGACAATAATTGATTTTCTTAATGACAACAATTTGCCTGAAAACTTCCTCTCAGTTATTTCTTCTGCTTAATTTCCTTTAATTGTTTTTCAAGTATCTTCTGAGAGCTTTATTTTCTAGAAAGTAGGAAAAAATTCCTTCCAAAATTTCTTAGGATCTATGTACAGAAATTGGAAATAAGGACTTTGGGTTGATTGTTGTCCCTTTTTTTTTGAGCCATGAAACAGGTAAAAATTAAATATATCTGCATTCCTTTTTTCTGATTCAGAAAGTAGTGAAAGATACTGATGACCAAATCTGCCTAGTGATCACAGCAAAGGAGACATCACATCCTTGTGTGCATGTTCTTAGGGGATTCCCTCAAGCATATAACACTTGATGGATAGTCACTGCAGCGGTATCCTTCCCTCCATTATGGGAAACCTGCAATCTCTGTTTTGAGTGAAAGGGACTTGTTGCGAACAGATGAACAACTACTCCCTCTCTACCAAAGACAGCTAAGACATACAGGTAAGGACATGCATGTAATTCTGTGCTGACTGAGGTTAGGGGTGTGATTCTGTGTATTAGACAGACAAGGTGAAGCAAACAGGTTACCAGGCAGAGGAGTAACTTGGACCCTCATTTTTCAGATGTTCAGCAGGAGCCAATGAACTCAGCCTTAAACGAACAGCAACGGCAGCAGGAGTTCACCTTGATGGAAAAATTAGCAGTAAGAATGGCACTTGCACTGCCGTAAAAGAAAATGGTCAAATTTCGCTCAAAAGTCAGACTGAACATTGCTTAGCTTGTCAGTCTGAACAGTTTATAGTACCAGATATTACTGTGGGTTTCTGAGCAAACCAGACTAATCCTGTATAGATTGCTGTGAGACACTTGCCCTCAATTGCATGTCAGGTGCCATTATCCTCAACAGGGCAGTTGAAAGTAACTAAAAGTATAAATGACTAAGAACCAATTAAGTAAATTAAAGGCTGGTTTTTATTTTATTGAAACCTCTTAAGACAGCCAGTTTATAGGAGGAAGTGGGAGTGCCTTTGTTGTCATTGCTTTATTATGCCCTTCTTTGGTAAAAGGAAATCCAAGTCTGCTAATATGTTCGAAAGCAGGAAGCACTGATTTGTCATGTTTTCTTTTAAGAAAGATCAAAAGAAGATGAGACATAAGCCTTTCCTTATTGGACTAGTCTCAAGTATCTGGCCAAAGATGACTTTAAGGTTTTTATAAGGTAAAAAAACATCCTTCACTCAAGAACTTCTTAGGTAAAATCTGGCCTCTGAAATCAACTGTAAAACATCCATCAGCTTCAAAGGGATTGGAACATCACCAGTACCATTAGTTTCAGTAGACGACCAGTTCTGAAGATTAAGAAGTCTTTGATGTTCCTTAATGACAAATTCCCTTACTGGGACTCTAAACCTCTGAAAAATTGTAAAAACTCCTTTATGTGGAAATGGTGTTGTAATAAATATATTAAAATAATAATAAAATCCAAGTAAAACCCCTCTGCAACTGTGGCGTATGAGGCACGGACTCCAGTGATGGTGCAACTGAAGACGTTTATTGAGTGAGCTTACAGGCTTTCATAGTACTCTGCCTAGCGGTTAGCAGTGATTAGCTCCTTTGGTACTTTTCCATCACGAAACAATGATCCTTCTCCACGCACACACCATGTGCTTCTCCAGCCAATGACCTTACTGATCATGCGCCCTTTCAGCCAATGATATTACTGTCCATGCGTCTGCTTAAGCAACTCTTTTTAACCAGATATATAAACATGTTTCTCTGCTACCACTTTTTGCTATATTATTACTTCCCGCTCTCCTTGAACACACATTCTTTGTCCCCTTGGCCCACATGCAATTACGTTCAGATTCCCAATCAAGAGGACTCACAAGGGAAGGCAATTTCTTGACAGGCTTGGGAAGCGGGCCTGTGTGAACCTCATGAAGTTCAGCAAGGCCAAGTGCAAGGTCCTGCACCTGAGTTGGGGCAATCGCAAGCACAGATACAGGCTGGGTGGAGAACTGACTGCAGCCCTGAGGAGAAAGACTTGGGGGTGTTGCTTGTGCTTGCAGACCAGAAAGCCAACCTTATTCTGGGTTGCATCAGAAGGAGCATGACCAGCAAGTTGAGGGACCTGATTCTACCTCTCTGCTCCCCTCTCATGAGAACCCACATGGAATACTGCATTCAGCTCTAGGGTCCCTAACACAAGTGAGACATGGAGCTGCTGAAGCAAGTCCAGAGAAGGGCCACAGAGATGGTCAGAGGGCTGGAGCACCTCTCCTGTGAAGACAGGCTGAGAGAGCTGGGGTTGTTCAGCCTGGAGAAGAGACAGCTCTGGGGTGATCTTAGAGCAGCTTCCAGTACCTGAAGGGGGCCTACAAGAGTGTTGGAGAGGGGGTTTTTAAAAGGGTATGTAGTGACAGGATAAGGACTTTAACCTGAAAGAGGCTAGATTTAGATTCAATATTTGGGAGAAATTATTTAACTCTGAAGGTGTTGAGACACTGGCACAAGTTGCCCAGAGAAGCTGTGGCTGTGCAATCCCTGGCAGTGTTCAAGGCCAGGTTCGATGAGGCTTTGAGTAACTTGGTCCAATGAGAGGTGTCCCTGCCCGTGGCAGGGGGATTGGAACTAGATGACCTTGAATGCCCTTTCCATCCCAAACCATTCTATGTGAACACGAACTGTATGGAAGAAAGCTGTTAAATTCTGAGCTTGAAATACTATTGTTTTGTTTGGGTTCTTTTTTCCCTTTTTCTCCCCTCAACTTGCTGGTCACATTTCTCAAGGCCACATGAGCTGTTTATATCTGTTTCTTCCTGATTTGCCTTTCTATCCTAACTGACTTCAGCTGGAATTAAGGAAAAAAAAAGAACAGCCTACATATGAACAAATAGCCTTTGATTTCTTAAATAAAATACTATCAGAGTACAGCTGGCCTAACTCAAAAGAAATGAAAGGAGTATGAACAAGAAAATACTATGGCCTTAAAGATGCATAACTAATGTTCCCCAGTCCTCTCATGTCACATTAATTGATTTACCCTGCTATGTTCTCTTTCCCTTTATGAAAACATTAGGTTAGTTTTTTTGGCTTGTCTTCAGTTTTGGTTTGATGCAGTCATCATCATTATGAGATGGTGTTTTTCAGTGTCATTTTGCCAGTATTTATGCTTTTTCCTGTGTTACTTGGTCTGTCTATTTTTTATTTTAGCTCCTACCAGTCTATATGCCTCTCCCTGTAACCCTACAGGCAATGTATGTGTGAAAATCTGGAGCAAGATAAGTAAAAACAAAAACTGATTAATTAAGTGCATTTTTTAAATAAAAGCAGTTGGAGAACAAAGGGAAGTAAGTGGATCTATGGAAAATCTATCTTCCCGTCTGAATCAGATGAGCCTACAGAGGCCACTTCTTGGTTATTTTTCAATAAATGGAAATATCACCTATATTCAGAATCTCAGTACTGACTGCTGTTAATAATTCTTTCTTTATCAAAGTAATACTTGAATGCCACTTCTTATGTATAAAACCGGTCACGCTTCTGGGCTGCATTAAAAGGATCATGACCAGCAGGTTGAAGGAGGTGATCCTGTTCCTCTACTCTGCTCTTGAGAGACCCCACTTGGAGTATTGTGTGCAGTTCTGGTGTCCTCAACATAAAAAGGACATGGAACTGTTGGAACAAGTCCAGAGAAGGGCCACGAGGATGATCAGGGGACTGGAGCACCTCCTGAATGAAGACAGGCTGAGGAAGGTGGGGCTGTTCAGCTTGGAGACGAGAAGGCTGCGTGGAGACCTCCTAGCAGCCTTGCAGTGTCTGAAGGGGGCCTATAGGGATGCTGGGAAGGGACTTTTCATTAGGGACTGTGGTGACAGGACAAGGGGTAACGGGTTCAAACTTAAACAGGGGAAGTTTAGATTGGATATAAGGAAGAAATTCTTTCCTGTTAGGTTGGTGAGATACTGGAATGGGCTGCCCATGGAGATTGTGAATGCTCCATCCCTGGCAGCGTTCAAGACCAGGTTGGACAAAGCCTTGGGTGAGATGGTTTAATGTCAGGTGTCCCTGCCCATGGCAGGGGGGTTGGAACTTGATGATCTTAAGGTCCTTTCCAACCCTAACTATTCTGTGATTCTATGATTCTACCTGTAATTACATTCTCATTACTACACTGGCACCATTTTCTTGAATAACAAGTTTCCTGAAGGTGTAATTTGAAACCTCTAATTTTATTTTTAACAAAATACTTGATGCATTGAGACATTTGTTTTGAAAGAAAAAATAACCAGGAACATGCAGGATTCACATATTTTCATATTTATATTTTATTTTTTAGAAATGCTCATTAGAGTTATAAGACTATGTAGAAATATGTTAGTGTAAGGTATCCAACAAATACAGCTCTTAAACCTTTTACGTGTTTACAGTACCCCTTATGCAAGTGGGTGTGAGACTTCATGCTGACTCTGAGGTTTCCAGGAACTGGGACTTCCACAGATAGTAAGTATTTGTGACAGAGATTTGCTTTTCAACATTGCTTTAAATATCTGTCAGGGAACTAGGGTCAGAGGAATGTCCGATGACCTGGTGATGCAGCAAAACGTTATGTTAACCACATATTGGCTACTAGCTGCTAGAGATTAAGCTTTTCCACTGTTGTTTTTGAATTTTCTGATGGTTACGTGCCTGGAGATACAATCCAGTCCTTGTGTGACTAGAAGATCCATACTAATCTCCGTGTATCAACTTATCAGAGGTTTTATGGAAGTTATGTTATAGCAAGGCTACATGAATTTATAAAGAAAAAGTGCACTTTTGAAGCTAGATTTTGATGTTGATAGTGATCATATTTCTTTGACATAGGTTTGACAAAATCAGACTTCTTGCACCACACTTCAAAACATAGCTTTGACTAACACAGTTGAAGGAAAATCGTAGTATCACTGGTCAGCTTTCCTTTTGAACTCATTGGCTCAAGTATCAGCACTGAAAATCATCTATACCTGTTTCAGGAAAATGGGAGATCTCTATATGTCTCCATTCCAAGAAAGCAAGCACCTCAAAACCCGAATAGTATTAATGTACTGGTGTAATAATTTCTGTGCTCCCTAAAGAAGGATTTTATTACCATGTGGAAGACAGATGCAGAGGTAGACTGGGAAGCTTGTAGATCTCAGGCATCCCCATATGGAGCTACAATTACACAGGCCACCATCCATCATCCACAGCCCTGTGCATAATCAGCCAGTATGTGACTACATAATAGCAAATATTTCATAAAAGTTGTCACGTGGAAGAGACACTAGAATGAGGTCTCTGGCTCACATATATTTTCCTGGCTTCTGTAACTTGAGTCCTCTCAGCCAGTTTTCCCTCATAAGTAAAATCTTTTTCTCTTTGTCCAGTCGTGTTCAGGCTAGCACTTTTTATTTCCAGTTTGCCAACATTTCCTGGTGCTGTCCCTGAGAGGTTATTTAATTTTCAATTGGAGATGGAGGAATCTTTCTTTCATTTCCAAATCCTATGACCTTTGCTACTACCCCAAGAAATCTGCACTTGACAAATTGACATGCTTCTGAAGGGGGGAAAGAAAGCATTCAAGCTACGTGAGAAAACAGATGCACAAAATATATTTTATATTCTAAAAAAAAGTTACAGTGAGCAATTACAAGAAATACTTTTTTTCAGCTTCTTTAATGCAAGACTTCTATCCAGAAATAGCATATTAATACTTAATATCTTAATTCTTTTTCCTAAAAGTTTCCCAAACTGCTCTTTCATATGTTCAAGTCTTCCAAATAGACTGTTTTTGTAAAATTCTTTATCAAATCATACAGAGAAAAAAAAATAATATTCAAAATCCTTCCTACTATACTGGATTAAAAGAAAAGAAAATAAACAAAAAAAAAAGAAAATAAAAAAAGGAGAAAGTAAACAAAAAAAAAGAAAAAAAGAAAATGAACAAAGGGTGCTCAGGATTAAATCCATCTCAGCATTTTACCAGACTATCAGATCACACTTATTTCATTTAGAAAACACAGCAGAAACAGATTACATGACAGTTTGCCATGACAAAGAGATTAAATGTCCCCTGAGAAACTGACTGCCCACAGGAGGGAGACGATCCTTCTTTCTCTGAGTGGACTTGTAAATTTGGCTACCTGAGCTTTGATTCACAGCCATACCAAACAAGAAGGGAGTGCAAGTCTGCAGTACATTTTTATTTCCACATATGTCTGCCCCTGATACTTCCTTTCTGAAACCAAATTGAGAACTTCAGCTTGGTAACACATTATTTCATATGGGGTAATTATGCATTTGTTATGCTAGGCTGGATGCCATTTATAGAGTACTTTTTATATAGGACTAGAAAAAAAATCAAATTAGTTATAGGTAGATAAGTAGATATACGGTATATCTACTGTATCTACATAGTAGTAAATATATTGTGACTACCACAATGGTAGGTTGGCATAACACCAACAACTTCTTGTTTTACTTTGCTTATAGATCTTGAGGGTCCCCCCCCCTTTCCTATTGGTGATCTTAAATCCAGATTTTCATGTTTCCTTCGTATTACTAGTTCCTTTATTTTAGAAACACTTCTTTTTTGCATGCTGCACATTTTTTGTGCCTCACTGCATGACATTATCTGTAAACTCATTCAAGTATTTGTATGGTTTAAAACGAGCATAATCTGCAAGGCATAATCTGAAATTTGTTTTTACTCAGTACTGTTTCCAAGCGCTTCTAATTCTACGCAATTAGGTTAATTAAAAAAAAGGACCTTGAGGATGATAAAGGGGCTGGAGCACCTCCCGTATGAGAAAAGGTTAAGAAAACTGGGACTGTTCAGGGACTGTAGTGATAGGCCAATGGGTAACAGGTTCAAACTTAAACATGGGAGATTTAGGTTGGGTATATGGAAGAAATTCTTTACTGTGAGGGTGGTGAGGCACTGGAAAAGGCTGCTCAAGGAAGTTGTGAATGCTCCATCCCTGACAGTCTTCAACGCTAGGCTGGATGAGGCCTTGGGCAACCTGGTCTAGTGTGAAGCATCCCTACCCATGGCAGGGGGTTTGGAATTGCATGATCTTAAAGTCCTTTCCAACCGTAACTATTCTATGATTCTATGATTCTATGATTCTATGATTCTATGATATATACGTATATGAACAAGCAAATAAACCCACAAGCTTGTCCAATGCCATACAGGTTTCTTGAATTTTTAAGAAGTGTGAGCTAAGTTTTTCAACTAGAAAGCTTCTCCCTCAAACTGTGTTTGTATTTGCTTCTATTTTATTAAATTAGTAGATAAGAAATCAAATAAATGAAAGAAAGGAAGAATGGAGGAAAAACCCCAGACCCATGTAATTCACAAAATGCTGATTTGACCCTCCAGGAAAGTAAATCTAAGGTCTTGAGCTATACTTTTAGATGTGGAATATGAAGCTGTGAAGTAACTAAGGAATTTTTACAGTGTACTTTTGTTTGCATAAAGTTGCTTTATGCTTCAAGAAATAACCTTCTGCTGAATTTTACTAGAATGCCTTTGGGTTTATGACCTGCAGACTTTTGCCTGTCTGGCAGAATAGCTTTCAGTGAACAAAGAAAAGCAATGAAGGCATAAATGAGTGTATTGTAATTAACCTACTTTTTGTACCCTGAAATTATCTGGCTTTTGCAGCAGTTGCATAAGTTAATGCTTTCATACATACTAGTGAAAAAAAAACTAAACTCTTTTAAACTAAAAGTAACTTGAAAAAGCAGATGCCATCTTTTTATTATTATTTTGCCATTATTTTATTATTTTTTACTTCAAACTGAAGAGTTAATAGGTGCCAAGGACTGTGAATTTCAATAGTTTAACTACAAAATGATCGACATAAAAAAAAGTAACTGAAATAAACAGGAACATGATCTACATGGGAAAAGTCTTTACTTCCCTTTTTCGTATGATTCTGTGCAGTGATAGACTGAGAGCCAAGGAGTGAATGTGTTATCGTGAATATAGTTCCTTGTAGAATAAGAGTCAGAGCTATCTGAGTTTTCTCATCTTCCTCAGAGTCACAAAACTCAGTCTTGAATGTTAGGACAAATTTTCCATTCTGTTGCTAGTGATTTTCAATTCTTAGTGCTTTTAAAATGAGTAAGTGATGAGCTGAATGTGAGTTAGTTACACTGAAATCATGAGCAAAATGTTTATTTCTCTACTCACTATGAGCACTATTAGACTGAAGATGATCTGGGATCTTTCATCAGTACTGTAAAGTTTTCTCACTTTCCTGTTTCATATCTAAAGGTCATTCTGAACTAATCCAAGAATAGCTCTTCATGAAATCACACAAAAGATAAGGAAGTGAATTTCAAGTAACCAGGTGTTACATTTATGGCCCAAGTAACAATAATTTAAAAAAACTGGCAGCATACATTTAAAAACAAATAATTTCTTAAAATAGTGATATTGATCCATTGACTCATGTCTTGAATTTTAAGCAAGCTTTGTGCATGTGGATTCTAACCTGGGAGTTAATGTCTGTGATGGACCAAACAAGATGCAGCTCCTACACAGATTCTATTGGAAACAGAATCTCTCTTGGGCTTGTGCCTCTTTTCTGGTTGAGAAGGTTTCAAAGTGACTTAAGGAGATTTACCTTTTATCAGATTGAAACACACTGCAGGTGACTGCATAGGCTTATATCCAACCACAGAATTTTCATACACTGAAGTAAAGAAAAATCTTGGCCTGAACATCAAAAGTTCCACACTTAAAAAAAAAAAAAAAAAAAAAAATCTTCAGCTTGAAAACATCAGAGAGCATCCCTTTCATGGTTTTCTTAGAGCACTGGCTATTCACCATCCCACCAGACTCTGAAGTTGCCACATAGACTCCAGATTTCTGTGGCTGATTTCTGTAAGCCTATTTATCAGTGTGCTGAAAATTGGAATTTTAATATTATTTTCTAAACACAAATATTTTTATAAAGTCTGATTCAAAATTTAATATTTGGAAGAACAAAGAAAATCTCAGTTTTAAAGAAAAATTCATAAAACATCAAGTTTTAGTGCAGCAAATTACAATTTATTGTGGTTTAACCCCTGTAGGTAGCTAAGCCCCAGACACTACTTCCCCACTGGTGGGATGGGGAGAGAATCAGAAAGGAAAAAGTGAGAAAACTCAAGTGTTGAGATAAAGACAGTTTAATAAGAAAAGTATAGCTGCACATGCAAACAAAACAAGGATTTCATTCACCACTTCACATCAGCAGGCAGGTTTTCAGACATCTTCAGGAAAGCAGGGTTCCATCATAAGTAATTGTTTCTTGGAAAGACAAATGCCATTGCTCTAAATGTCACATTTTCTTTCTTCCCCAAGCTTTTATTACTAAGCATGATGTCGTATCACATGGGTTATCAGTCAGGGTCAGCTGCCCTGGCTGTGTCTTTTCTCAGCTCCTTCTGCTGCCAAGCCTGCTTGCTGGCTGGACAGCATGAGAAACAGAGAAAGCCCAGAAAGCCAACAGTATCCTGGGCTGCATCAAAAGGAGTGTGACCAGCAGGTTGAAGGACGTGGTCTTGCCCCTCTACTCTTTTCTCGTGAGACCTCACTTGGAGTATTGTGGGCAGTTCTGGTGTCCTCAACATAAAAAGGACATGGAACTCTTGGAACAAGTCCAGAGGAGGGCCACGAGGATGATCAGGGAACTGGAGCACCTCCTGTATGAAGACAGGCTGAGGAAGCTGGGGCTGTTCAGCCTGGAGACGAGAAGGTTGTGTGGAGACCTCCTAGCAGCCTTCCAGTATCTGAAGGGGGCCTATAGGGATGCTGGGAAGGGACTTTTCATTAGGGACTGTGGTGACAGGACAAGTGGTAACGGGTTCAAACTTAAACAGGGGAAGTTTAGATTGGATATAAGGAGCAAGTTCTTTACTGTAAATTTGGTGAGGCATTGGAATGGGTTGCCCAGGAAAGTTATGAATGCTCCATCCCTGGCAGTGTTCAAGGCTGGGCTGGACAGAGCCTTTTGGTGACATGGTTTAGTGGGTGACATGGCAGGGGGGTTGGAACTAGATGATCTTAAGGTCCTTTCCAACCCTAACTATTCGATGATTCTGTGTAAGTACTGCTCAGCAATAGCTAAAACATCCATGTGTTATCAACACAGTTTTCACAAGTCCAAAGCACAGCACCATACAAGCTGCTATGAATAAAATTAACTCTATCCCAGCCAAAGCCAGTAAAATAAACTGCAATATTTTCACATAAGTATGTGTTAATAATACAGAAATTTGCAAGTTAAGTCAATTCTGTGAGCAACTATATTTATTAACAGTGAACTCAACTAAGGAATTTTTTTCCCAGAAAATTTAGTAGTCTTTCTCTAATGCTTAAATAAATATTCTGTCTTTGCCATTGACAATATACTGCAATACAAATGGAAGAAACCCCTGGAAGGATTACTATGTATTGTCAAATATATCATCAATTTGATACAGATGTGATAGCTTTCACTCATCCTCCTGTTCTTATGCAAAGGTAACTTTCTGAACATTGCTTACTTTTAAACACTGTGGAGTGCCATTCAGTAGTTGCATCAATGCTATTTAGATCACTGTTCAATTTTTGCTAATGTTCAACCTAAACATCCCCTGGCACAGCTTGAGTCTGTTTCCTCATCTTAGCACTTGTTACTTGGGAGAAGAGATCAGCCACCCCTTCACTCCATCCTCCTTTCAGGTAGTCGTAGTGATAAGGTCCCCCTTGAAACTTCTCTTCTCCAGACTAAACAAAATTATTACAAAAAGTTATCAGATATTATTAAAGAGCATTTTGGGAAATTACTCATCTAAAGGCTTTTGAAAACAATGTGACTTTTTTTTGCTGGGTTATGTGTAACTTTTCCTCCCTCAGCTATCTTCAGGTCTGTCTTTGGCAAAACGGTCTGTCTGCACAGGGCAAATGCACAGATTAACCCAGGAGGTATTCAACATTGAGAATCAAGAGAGTAAATTGAATATATCTTCAGAGAGATGAATTACTAACTAATATATATAGTTGATGTGACAGTGGCTGGACAGGTTTACATTGGATGTTGTATAATCTGTTCCATAGTTCTCAAATCCTTCTGCGGAACTCGGATATTTTGAGTGGAATGAGAGAAGCAATACAAGAGAAACATGAGAAATTGTATTAATAAAGTATTCAGAAAATCTCATGGGACACAGAAAGGAAAATCTTAGAGAAAAGGACAAACTTTTCTTGTTTTGAAATATATGTCGATGCTCTTGATCACATAGTATTACAAATCATTGCTCTTCCACCAAAATTCAGACAGCTCACTATTCCCTTTCTTCTTCAGTGACAGGACACTCTGCAGCTGAATAACAGACCAGTAAGCCTCTTCTAACCATGAGGGGGAAAGAGAAACTTTACTTCTAAAATACATGTAAGTATACTCCTATGCTAACAACACAAGCTCTTTTGCTCAATATATGTAATCACATAGCTTTTATTTGAAAATTACCAATAGTAGGGATGCGTATATTTAAAAACTGGAGAATAGGACACTGATCTCAGAAATTACCATAAGTTTATCAATAGATAGATAGATAAACAGATATATACAATAAGAGCAGACTAGAGAAAAAAATCAGACTGAAGACTTAGTTTAAGGAAATCATTTTCTGTGAATTCCTCAGCCAAAGTACACTGTCTTACTGTGAGTTTGTATTCTCATTTTTGGTGGAAAGCTTCTGCCCCCAAAGATGAGAAAATCCATGTGAATTCAACTCTGACTAATGATTAGATAACTTATAATTCTTTTGCAAACCTCTGCAGTCGAAACCACCCTTTTAACTGTAAGGATGTGACATTCACAAAAAAAAAAAATCAGTATTTGAGAATCAAAAAAGCCCTTTCCATCCTTTCTTCATTTATGCTTTTGTAGTATTACTTTGGCAACCTACTGATTAGCAGTTGATTTCCTCTGCACAGCTCCTTTGCTAAAAAGGATCCCAGGAGCTCTGAATCATCTTTGCTCAGGCAGAAGCCCTCTTAAATCTACAGATGTTGTATGGTATCAGTAACCTTCATTTTTGATGTAGTCCTTTCAATATATTCTAAGAGATATGTTGCTGTTTTCCGTATATTTGGATAATTAAGTGACATGTCACTAGACATAGAAAAGCACTTCAATGTAGCCTAGCTCTAAATTCCACTTACAAAAAACATTAGTCTCTGCAGACTGATCATAAGTAGTCAGTCAAAGATTACTTTTTTTTTTCTTTTCTCTGCTGCATTCTCAGCAGTGGAAGCTGCACACATAAAATCTCTAACACGGACTGATAGTTTAGCACAGATGCAATCTGAACAGAAAGTGTATTTTATGTGCATTACACTACTGTAGTGGAAGCATCAATGATACTAAAAATAGAAAATTTATTTTATTGAAGCAAATGTCAATCAAAGCTCATGGAAACTTGAATCAACATAAATGTTGATACATACAAACAGGAATTATTACCCTTACAAAAATGTCAGGATGAGATATTTCTCCAATCACATATTTAAAAATAACTTCTCAATAAGTGTTTTAAAATACAGGTTGTTCAAGCACGTCTTCTGAATTTGGGAGCATTACTCCCATTTTTATCCTTTAAAGACACTTGGTCAAAAAAACTGAGCCACAAAATTTTTGCCAAGAGCTACAGCACTCATTTTTTCCAGGTTTTACTTCTGAGCTCACCCAGAATCCAGCATTCACTGCTCAAAGCACTGGAGTCGCCCCCTAACACAGCAAGAGTCAAGGCCCTAAAAGAATGCTGAGAGCTCCATGGTTTAAGGAACCAGCAGTTCAACCACCCTAGCTTAGTAAAATTGCTATTCTTAGGTCACAGATTTCTTCAAAGATATTTCCTCACAAGTATGAATAATTTTGTCCATATAGGTAGCTGGTACAAAAGGAAAAAAGAGATTATTTCGTCATGGAGGAACTTGAAAGGAACGTGAAAACAGTGTTTGAGCCTTTGTGAAAAAATGCAGTCTGTAAGCTCAGGTCCGATTAGGGAGTGTTTGCATGGTACTCTTTATGCATTACAAACTAGGTATCTGGTAGTCTGCTTATGAATGTGAGTTTGAATCATACCTCCGTGAACAGAGAAAAAACATGGCAAATTCACATCAAATCTTTATTAGTGTTTTTGTCTTCTTTGCCAAGCTGAAATAATTAAGATAGAAAAGATTTTGCCCCTCATTAATTCCTTACCATTCCCTAGAGCTGCTGTTATGGTTTGGGTTTGGATTCCTTTTTTTTTTTTCATGTTTTTTGAGTTTTCATTTTACTAACCTAGATGACATATTCTGACAGATTAGATCAAAGTTAAGAACAATCTAAATCTACTTGGTCTTCCCTCATTGCAAAATGCCATCACAAGTAACAAAAAATCCTATTATATAATTTTGGCCATGAAAGAATAGCATATGTTCTGTCCACTGCATATGTACCTTTGATTGTCCATCAAGCAGAATACTGAATCAGTTCCTATTCCCAGAAAGAAAATCCCTATTATTCTGAATTGTTATAGTAGATTATTTATGAAAAATGTTATGCTGGTGCATGTTGGAATAACTTTCATATTTACAGGTTGTCCCCAAAATCCTCCTTGAGGGTTGTATCTAGTAGGTTATACCTACTTGTGTGCAGATTCATAGTAGTTCCTTTTATAAAATAAAGGCAGGAGGCAGTGCCCTTCAACATATTGTTTTAACAATGACTTTATTTACAGTATCTATCTCCTCTTTCCTTCACCCATTCCAGTGCTACAAAGGGAATGCTTAATGGATCAGAACACAAAACCCTTTGAAAACCCAACTCTTTTGAAAATGTTTTTTAAAAAGGGACATGTTGCATTTGGGCTTTCCAAGTCTCACAAGGTCTAGAGATGATTACTATAATTTTTCCATGAAGAGAAGACAGGGCAAAAGGCAACTTATATCCAAAATTTCTAACCTGCATAAATTATACATTTGTAGGATTGTACATATGTGGGGAAAGTGAGCCATGACAGCTGATTGCCAGTTGGCTGGGGTCTTTTGGCAGATGCTTACTTAAACCCATTTCAGAGTTTTCCTTCATTTTTCCAGGCTGTTTGGATGAAATCAGCACATTGCCATACTCACACTCAGTTCTTGGAACCAGCTCAAGGATGTGATAGGTAAGGTGTAACAGGCTCTTACACCTCTTACTGTGGCACACTCCAAAACTGTGTGAACAAGTGAGTGTGTAGAAAGAAACAAGCACCCCACTGCTAAAACAATGGTGTTGTATTACACAAGACCTATCTCTCAAGGACTCCTGGATAGTAAAGATGCAAAGCAGGGAAGGAAGAAGGGTGTTCTAGCCCTCACTCTTCTGCTGAAAAAAGGTTATCAAATCTGTTGTATCTAACTTATGAGCATGGGCAGCATGTTCCAGTAAGCGCTGGGATGGTCACAACATCACAGCTCCAGGAGATGCCATAGCTTAAGTTCAAAGGAGCCAACATACAATCATCTCTGCAAGCAGAAATCTACCACACAAGAAAATAGAGATTAACAAAAACTTGAGTCAAACAAAGAGATTAATAGGAAACCAGGTATTTTTTCTCTGTGTTTATCCTTATTCTTGGTAAAATATCTAGGAAGAATATAAATAGGCCAGATAAATGTTTATGTTGTTCATCTAACCCTCACCTTAGCTTGGAAATAAGTAATTAATATTACATATCTGAATAATATTAGCAATATTACTCAGTTCACCCTCAGCTGAACTGAGTGAGGGTTGTGTTGTTCAAATTACACCTCTTCTAATGTGAAAATTCCTGGGCATGATACACAGTATGTAACCATAGGCCCAATTTGCAAAGTGTTGCCCTATTCCCTAGATATACTGTGCAGATACTATACTTGTCTGAAGCAGCTAGATACAAAACAGCCCTTGATTTTTCTATAGGAACTCCCAGAGATGGAAGAAAAAACCTTGAAATATCTCTCATGTTCCATCTTTTCTAGGAAGTCAGTTGCAAGTATCATTGAGACAATGATAAAAGTGGAAGAATCATATAATTTTCTAGTAATAATATAAAGGATATTTATCAAGGAAAATGTAACAATTGTGAATTGTGATACCCATTGTATTATATTATCTAAATGGTTACTATCTAAGCTATTCTAGGTCAAAGTGCTGGGAAAAAAAAAAAAAAGAATAATCACACTTGACATTCATCCACCATATTTTTTTCCCCAGACTTCTGATAACAGCTTTGCAAATCTCTGAATCTACCTCTACTTTCCCCTTGGAATAAAATATCCTTGAAGAATTTTTACCTTCAGGAAGATTGCTTTCTTCTTTCTAAGTATATTTAGATTATTGTCTTTTACCTTTACTGATACATGGCGAAGGGAAGGGAAAGAAAGAAAAGGGAATGGAAGGGGAGGGATCTGTTATCTCAAAGCAGAATTCAAGGGTTTACTTGGGGATAAAAGAACGTATAGTCTGAATTGCTTGTTATGTTGTTTATTTTACCTGTCTTTTCAATGGCAGACACCACCTGACTCCACACTGCAGCACTTTTTCCAACTGAGTCAAATGACCCACTAATAGATTTTATTCCCAGCTGACATCCGATAAAATCCAACTATTATTCTTCAATTAACTAATTGGAGGTGTATATTTTGATAAGTTAAGTTGAAGCAGCAAAATGAATAATGCCTTATTGTGGCTGTGAAGTGGATAATCTTTGTCCGTATCCCATGTACACACACACATTTTTAATGGCAAAGCTAGATCAATCATGTGGGAGTGAAAGAAGCAAAGAAAGAGAGTGAAGTAATGAAAAAGGAGCAGGTACTGTAAGAAAAAGTACAAGCATCAAACAGACCAGGCTAAGAAAGTAAGTAACACTTTCTTTGGCAAACGGCAGAAGCACATCAGGTATGCATTTTCAAAGTACAGATTAGACTGGCACTTGTACCAAAGTATTCCTCCGCAGGCTAGTTGCCTTGGATCTATGATCCAACTAGCACACTGCTGGCTCACAAAAAAACCCAAAAAATGTATATAATTAACAAGGACTGCTGCTGCAGGTACAGCATGAAACATCAGATCTCTACTGAAATAGAAAACTCTTAAAGCACATATTATTACCATAGCAATATAACTTAGAAATGCAAAAACTACTGGGGAAGGGAATCACATTTATCTTTGGGATTTTTTGCTCTAAAATTTCCTATATACTTCAAGTACTACCAAATGAGGCTTTCTTATGCCCTTTAATACATGTTTTGTTAAATAAATAGTACAAAAGTCTTCTCAGGTGAAAAAGCTTCAGTTTTGGACTGCAGGATTAGATCAGAATTTTTTGTTATTGTTTAATTAAGAGCAGTGGCTTTTAATGTCCCAGCGCAAAGCTATGATCTGCAATTTAGCATCTTCAGAGTCCTTCATGTTCAGGTAAGCAAGAAATTGTTACCAAGGATAATTCATGAGTCTCTGAGACTCACCTTTTCTTTTGGAGTTGTTAGTACTTTTGTTATGGATGTATGTGTTAAATGAAGTAAAATGAATTTTGCTTAAACATGTAAAAAAAAAAAAAAAAATTCCAAAATCTTTCCCTTGACAGACTGTTTAGATCTCAGTCACCCAATCTGGCTGTGTCCAAAATGACCTAGTTAATGTCGTTGTCAGCAGGCAGCATATTTCAGCTTTGTTTGCAAATCTGCATGCTGAAGGAAGTCAATGCTTAAAAAGTATGCAGGAGTATGTACTCATCTACATCTCATTTTGTAGTAATCAGCCTTTTTATTGCCTTATTCAATACAGTAGAGCCTACTATTTTTTTTAGGTGGACTTTCAAACGTGTGAGATCTACACTTCTTGAATTATGCAGTTATAGTCCGAGTTTACTTTTCTTGATTGTGCAAAGGAATCTTCCCTTTTTTCTGCTTTGTACAATGAGAGAAGAAATACACTTACCTTTAAAGATTTTTTAGTTTGGTTTTGCTTTGTTTGGTTGTTTTTTTTCAGTAATGAACCTACAGTACTTAGTCTATTGAATAATTACCACGCATGGTTTAAGCATGATTTGGAGTGGTAATTTGTCAGTGGGTTTTAGAGAAAATTTACGGAAATTTTAATATTAATGAATCAAATTTTAGGGAACTTATGCCTTCCAATATCAGTGGTACTTCTTTGTACTTTAAAGAAAGAATTTAGAAATTGAATTGTTATCTCATCTGTATGTGTGTGTTTATGCATATGGATATGTATATATGTGTGCAATTCCTGTCAAGTTGAATTGAATAAATACACAAATTAATGTCAGTGGATGTTAATACATCATTATAAATCATGTTGCAGAAGGCAGCAGATGAAACTTGACTCTGTTCCATTGTATATTGTTTATCAATCCACCAAAATGATCACATCAGTCAACAATCTCTTCCTCCCATTCCTAGCAAAAGAAAGCAAACCCCTAACTAGCAAGGGAACACAAAGTGTACAGTACAGTGTAAGCTATTCACCAGTTTCAGGTAGTCAGGTCCAGAAATGAGAATCATACACTTCACAAAGAGAACAGAGACCACAGTGCATGATACACTGCAAGAAATAGTCTATTATGGATGCTAATTCAGCAGGTGCTGAATGTACCTTTGGTAGAGACTAATAATGACTAAATTCTTCTGAGAAAAGATATATAAGGTTTTATAAAGCTCTGGAACTTTCTTCCTCAAATATGCCTTCATCAGTCTCTGTTTTTAAAAGAAACAAAGCCTGTATGTTTCAATTTTCTGACCGTTAATTCTTTCATGTCCTGGGTTCAGCAGTAGCAGTCATTTTTTCTCCTTCTTGGTAGCTAGTGTAGTGCAGTGTTTTGACTTTCAGCTCAGGAACAGAGCTGATAACAAGGATGTTTTGGTTTGGCCAAGGACTTTGTGAGCCTCATGTTCTGCCAGGGAGGAGGGGAAGCCGGGAGGAAGCAGAGACAGGACACCTGACCCAAACTGACCAAAGAGGTATTCCATACCACAGCACGTCATGCCCAGGATGTAACTGGGAGTGAGCCGGAAGGGGCTGGGGGACTGCAGGGTTGGAGGAGGTATCGGTCGGAGCTTGGTTGGGCTTGGGGGGTGAGTTATCGGTCAGCTGGTGCTGAGGTGTTGTATTCTGTTCCCTTGTTATTTCCTTTATCATTGTTATCATTGGTGGTAGCAGTAGTGATTTGTGTTATACCTTAGTTACTAAACTGTTCTTATCTCAACCCGTGGGAGTTGCATTCTTTTTGATTCTCCTCTCCATCCCTCCGAGAGCAGGGGGACAGAAAGAAGGGGGGGGGGTGAGTGAACGAGTTACCTGACTGGGTTTAAACCACGACATTTCAAAATTAAAATATTTATATTCTCTAATAGATTTAACAAAAATATTTTAATCAATTGGAATTTGTCATGCATGTATTCAATCCATCTGTTTTATGTTTGGAAAGCTTTTTTGTACTCCTCAGCTTTTTTTGTACTCTTGAAGAACCTCATCAAGACTGTGTTATATGAGAGGCAGATTTAAGACAAGGAGTATTTATTTAACAGTGTAGAGGGGTGGGAGGACTTATTCTATATCACTAATAAATCTGTTGTTCATTGGCAGGTAGTTGAGGAATTGCTACAGAAGCTGATTTGGAGAAACATCCTTCTGTGGTAAACACAGATACACAGAAGTCATGGCTTACAGGACAAGACCAAAGAGTGATCTTGACCTTGCAATGAAAAAGCAGTGGCAAATGAGCAAGTGCAAGTGCTGAACCAGCATGACTTGTCTGCCTGCCAGGAACAAATATTTTGGTGTATTGCCAGGTGAACAAATGCTGAATTTCTCCTGGCCCGTGAAGATGGAGGAAAGGTAAACCCAGTGCAGTTTAGCAGAGCTGGCTAAAATGACAGAAGAAGCCTGGCTCATGAGCAGTACTAGAGTGGATCAAGGTGGTGAAGAAATGTAGCTGGTAAGCCCATGCATGAAACTTTTCCCTTAGAGGTAGTGCTGAACCCACATCACAGTATGAGCTCCAGAGAAGAAATACTGACAAAGCTGATATTGAGAGATACTATAAGGGTCACTGTTGTTTATGATCATGTAGCTAAAGTTACCAAAATACATCCTTACCATGAAAGGGTTGAATCCCAGATTTCCTCCCTCTTTCTTTCCAGACACTATTTTAAAATGTATTAAATTTAACTCCGCCTTCCCACACATCTGTTCTGCTGTCTGTAGAACTGTCTTTTGCTTGGCAACACTAAACTGCTGTGCAATGATGTGGTCTGAAGACTGCTGTCAGGCTTCTGAACCCATGGCAAACAACACAGTCCTTGTGATAAGAACTCTTCCCAGTTCACATTCATGCTGTGAACCTTAGGTACAGAATTGCTTTAAAAGAACTCTAGAAACTGCCAGCTGAAAATAACTCTGGAGGTGTGAAATTATAATCTCCAAGACATAAACTGGTGTGAATAAGTGTGCAATTTATGTACACATAAGTGTACCCCCTAGTACTCCTGGTGAATGGAGTTAAATCCAACTGGTGGCTGATGCTCCCCAGGGCTCAGTACTGGGTTCATTTCTGTTTAATATCTTAATGAATGCACTGGATGAGGGGACAAGTGTATGCTCAGTCAGTCTGCAGATGACACCAGGTTGTGCAGGAGTGTATATCTGCTAGAGGGTAGGAAGGTTCTGTATAGGGGTCTGGAAAGGCTGGATTGATAGGCAGAGGCCAATTGCAAGAGGTTCAACAAGGCTCACTGCCAAGTCCTACACCTGGATCACAACAACCCCATGCAATGCTACAGGCTTGAGGAGGAGTGATTGGAAATCTGTCTGGCAGAAAATGGCCTGGGGATGTTGGCTGATGGAGCTGAACATGAGCCAGCTTGCACCCAGGCAGCCAAGAAGACCAAGAACATCCTGGCCTGTATCAGAAATAGTGTGACCAGGACTAGGGAAGTGATTGTCCCCTTGTACTCAGCATTGGTGAGGCTGCACCTCAAATACTGTGTTCAGTTTTGGGCCCCTCACTACAAGAAAGATATGAAGATGCTGAAGCAGATCCAGGGAAGGGCAACAAAGCTGGCGAAGGGAGTGGAGATCAAGTCTTATGAGGAATGGCTGAAGGAACTGGGATTGTTTAGAAAAAAGGAGGCTCAGGGAGACCATGTTGCTTTCTACTACTGCCTGAAAGAAGGATGGAGAGAGGTTCGGGGTGGTCTCTTCTCCCAAGTAACAAGCAATAGAACAAGAGGAAATGGCCTCAAGTTGTGCTAGGGTAGGTTTAGACTGGAAATTAGGAAATATTTCTTCACTGAAAAGATTGTCAAGTTTTGAGATAGGCTGCCCAGGGAAGTGGTCCCTGTCCCTGGAGGTATTTAAAAGACATGTAGATGTGGTGCTTAGGGACATGGTTTATTGGTGGACCAGGCAGTGTTAGGTTAATGGTTAGACTTAATGATCTTAAAGGTCTCTTCCAAACTAAACCATTTTATGATTCTGTGACTCTATAATTTTGATCATAAAATACCACCTTTAAGCTAACAAGTTGTTTTACTTTTTCAGGTTTTCAAAAACATGTATTTTTTTTTCCCATTTGGAAATTATTTGTTTCCTGAGGTGGCCATGCAATTTAAAATGGAAAAGTATGTACACACTGACATACTGCAGTCATACAACTACATGCAAGAAGTAATGCCTGCGGGAGTTCTTCCATTTTACTAAGTGAAACATTCAGTGTTTGAAAGACCCAATTTCAATTCCCTTTTTCTGCTTGATGGGTTTTCAGGATGTCTTTGAAGTCTTTGAATAGGGCTCTAACCACTGTGATTACAGTAGTCCACATGGACTTCTGTTAGTTTCTGTTAATTCTATTTTCTCTTCTGAATATTCATTAGTAGAGGGACTGAAACCCTGTCATCTCCAGAGTTAGTAACTTACCATTAGCATAGAGCAGTAATTTCATACTTTGGGGGATTTCTTTGTTTTTTTTTTTGGTGCGTGAGGGGAAGCAGGGGGGTAGAAAGCAGGGCATGTTATTTGAATAGTTATTGGATAACCTGAAATTATGTCTTTTTGTATGTTCTTCATGAGCTGTTCTACTTTCTATAAAATTATTTAAGTGTTAATAGTGGCTTCCTGAAAGTGTGGCAGCAGAGTATAACATCTGCTCTGGAATATTTTTATTTATTTGTAGAAGTGGAAAAACATCAAGAGAAAACACTGTGTTAGTTTATAGTTCATTTAGGGATTATAACTTGGTGAGTCCATAGAAATTAAGAAATGGTAGGTTCAAATTTCCTCAGAGAGAGTAAAAAATTCAATGATACTTTTTCAGTCCTGATAGGATGCTCAACTTGTCTGTTACTCAACTACACATACTATCGTCTGCAGCAATTTCATGAAACCAGAGCTTTATTTTCTTCACTTTTCATGTCTGCTCCAAATGGAACATTTTGTTCTGGCTGAGAGAAATACAATTTGATCCAGGTTCTCTTTTTGGGGAAAAAGCTCCAAAACATTTCAGTATTTATTCAATCCGTTTTTTCTAACTGGGGTTCATCAGGCAATGAAGCAGAGAGGGGAAGCATCGACTGATATGTCCTATTCTAATTCTCTTAAAAGGGATATATTTTCCCCTTGCAGGATCAGAAAACAAAATATCTATCTATCTATCTATCTATCTATCTATCTATCTATCTATCTATCTATCTATCTATCTATCTATCTACCTACCTACCTACCTACCTACCTACCTACCTACCTACCTACCTACCTACCTACCACAGGAGCAAGGATAAAAATCCACACAGTAAAAATTGCTGTTTGAATAAAAAGAATTCTATCTACTTCTTTGCAGTAGTACTGCCTAAATCCTTTTACACAATATACCTGAAATCCTTACAGAACTTTGCAGGGCTCTTTCACTAACTTGTAAACACATAGGAAAGAAGAAAAGCATTAGTAACAGACTAAGGCAGTAGCAATGAACTGTGGAGTCAAACTACTGATAACAACAGGAGTTTAATATTAGCCATTAACCTCTACAACATCCCTGCATTCAACCTGAAACCAGCTCTCAGAAAATGTTACCTGCCCTGTTGATATGCAACCCAGGAGAAATATTGACTTCTTGTTAATAGTTCTTGTAATTACAGATTCTAATCTTGTTTAAGACTGTTGAGAACAAAAGATCTGAAGTAACCCTGAAGCTTAAAATGTATAGATGCTCAAAATTTTGCAAGCATTTTTTTTTTTTTTTTGGTGGGGGGGGGTGGGGTGGGATGATTGTGATTTATGTGCAGATATATGATTTCTCCTGCAGAGACTGCAGGTCATTTTCAATAGTAAAAGATGGATTTCTGAACTTCAGGAGGTAGGGAAGTGCATGGCTAGCTGAAGCTTTGAGCAAATTCTCACAGGTAACTGTGTAACTAAAATTAAACTGGTTATGGGCAAGTACAAACTCTCCACTCTTTAAGGAAAACACATTTTTTGAGGTGGTAGGGGAAAGGAAGGGAGAGAGACCAAACTTATCCTTCAGTTTACATGTTAAGCAGTGCTGCATCAAATTTTGAAAAGATTGTTTCTATCTCCTATAATGGCTTGTTCCCACAAGCAGAGGTGGCCAGGTTTGTCATGAGGAAGAGTTGATACATTTCATTAGGTGGTTCTCCTTCTTCCAGCTTTATCAGACAAGCTTCTGGGAACAGGGTCTACAATATCAGTTGGTCTAATACAACAAAGAAAACAAAAATATAAAAATAATGTCTCTTCCTCTTAAAAATGGCCTTGCATTTATCTTTAGATTGTTGTAGATACAAATAACATTATCACTATGAAAATAACACCCAAGAGGGTGTACTTTTTTTTCAGTTTTGGAGTTTCTCACAGCTCTAATCTATTGCTCTGGACACACTTAACTCCCTTGTTATGGTTACTACTCAGTAAGTCCCGATTCTTTACTCTCAATCCTTCTGAAACATCTAGGAAATATGCATGAAATTATCTGTTTGTCATGTGCAATATTCAAGCTTCCTTTTATTTTCTTTTATTCTTAAATTTTATGTTTTGTATGTAGGACTAGTCATCTGTAGTTCTTTCATAGATTCTGTGAATCTTTGAAAGACTTTTCTATAGCCCACTATGAGAGGTCTTTGAGAGGGTTTCACATTATCTCATAACTTTGCCATCACAGATCGCTGCAGTATTTTAATAGTGAAATGTAAACAAAACACCAACAAAAAAAAAACAAAAAATGCAAAACCTGTCCCCTGGAAGTGTGTCCTGGGTTTAACAGTAGCAGTCATTTTGCAGTGATTTTGTGACGTAATTAGTTTTTAATTGACACTACTCCTAGCCTGTCATCTTGCAAAGTTCTTTTTGAAATGAGTCACAATACAAAAGGATAACTAATGATGGCCCTTCAACATGACTTAGCTTGTCTAGATCCTACTTCTGCGTCTCCATTTAATTTCTCTCCTTCACGGGGATGGTGAGGACAATTGTTTGAAAGGCTGAAAAAACGTGAAAAGTCTTCAAGCAGGAATTGTTTGAATCAGAGAAACAAAACAAAACAAAACTAAATTAAACTAAAGCAAAAAATAACTCCCTTCCCCCCAGTAGCTATTTGTTTAACAACATATCTATATTTATCAACTGTGTGTATTTGATTACATTGAGTGCTTCATGCTAAGATACAGTAAATTTTAAATTAAAAAGATCAATGAACAAAAACTAAACCAAACAACTCCCATAAGAGTTTCAGTACCAAAGGAAAAAAAAAAATCCTTTCAAATTCTGAAACTTAGCATTCTTCACCATATTAGATGGTGGTTCTTCACCACATTCTCTTCTCTCAACTTCAGCTTTTTCCTACTTTTTTTGTCCCATCGTGAGAAAAGCCTGTTTTTTTCATAGCCTACTTCACAACACGTTGTAGACTTAATCTTCTAAATCACACTGATTTGCTTCTGTCATTTGTCGGCTGGTTCAAGCTCTTTCCTAAGCTAAGGTTTACCTACCTAATGGATTTCATTGACAACTGTAAACAGTCTATCATAAACACATATTTTAATCTTCTGCCTTGCACATATACAAACAAGAGATTTTTCTAACTGATTCAAATTAAAATAATACTATGACTTTAGGCTGTTCTAAAAAATGTACAAAGAAGATTTAAGGCAATGAAGATGTTGGAAATCTTTTTATATGGCTTCACCTTCTTCATCCTTAAAACTTCTCAAATTCTGTACTTTTCCTCTCAGAATGTATAGGAAAGTAAACCCAAAATCAAGCACTTGCATGATAGGATTTTCACAATCAAAGGAGTCCAAGAGCTGAAGCTTTATAAAAATATCTAATATTTAAAATATTGACAAAACCTAAAAGAGTTTACACTATTTTGAAGGTGATGCATACCGTCATTTTTAGCACAATTTTGCCATTGCATGTAAGGCTTGATGGAAAATGTTAATTTTCTTTAAATGTAGTAAAAACCCTGGAGTATGATTCTCTTGGATAAAAAGTAAGCTCACACAAGACATTATTAGGGTTAATGAAAATCTGTTAGTTGGCATATTTACAATATGTTGAAAGCACAATAACAAATATGAAAAGTCACTTCAACTTATACATGACAAACTTATTCACTTTTGCTAATATTCTCTTCAGATCTCCAAAAATGCTATCCTCAAGACACACAGCTAATGATAAAATCACAATACTTCCCATTTTGATGTCTTATTCAAAGTTCTGTTATATTTAAAGTAATAAAATGTTACATGTCACTTCTTGAGATTCAGAAAGGGTAAGTAAATTCCTTAGAATGACTTTGTGGCATTCATGCTCAGAAGTCCATATTATAAATACAGTCAGGCAGAGAGAAAATCCGTGGGGAACTCTATTATGATAGAAAGCAGAGGAAATGTATGACAGGGTTCCTTTCACATATCCATCTTCCATTGATAAATGGAAAGGGTATAAATTATCAGTTTCCTATAAAAATTTCAGAAAATGAGAATTAACATAACATACAGAGGTTTTAGCAACATTTATCACTCTCTTTTTGCTGCTTATTTCACACAGTATTGTGTCTTCCGTGCTTGGATATTTGTTTCATTAACTATCCTTTCCAAAAGCTAATAGTAATAAAAAAGTTTAATGTCAGAAGTCAAGAAACTGCTTGGAATATTTAAGTAGTTATATATATATATATATATATATATATATATATACACACACACCACAACTACACCCCAATAAACTGATATTATCATTACTTGATTAAAAGACCTTAACATGGAATTTTTTTGCATGACTGATGTTGAAGATTATTGACACGAGCAGATCATTGCCTTTCGGGTGGTGAACTATGTTAGGAGTTTGACAAGAGAGGTCATTTTAATGAATACAAGCTATCTTTTTTTTAAACCTCAAATCAATAGAGTTATACACAGACACCTTGCTCACTCTCAGTCTACTTTTTTTTTCATTATCAAATATTATTTTTTTTATTTCATTCTCCTTTTCCTGAATATCTGTCCCTGTACCTCTTGCTACTTAAGGTTGGTTTTATTTTCTCTTTCATTTTATCCCTGTCTCTCTTTTTATTCTCTTTATACTTCTAATTAGTAAAATGCAATGACTGTAAACCTCCTACCTTTCAGCAGATGGCACTGTTATTTAGTCTAACCAGCAGGGCAAGATAATTAACCTAAAAACCCTTCTTAAAAAATAAAATATAGATTCCTTTTTAACTGCATTTCCACTTATACACAAAAAAGGTGTTAAAATTATTAAAAGGAAAATTATACAATTATTTTTAAAACACGAATGTGATAAAAACACATTGTTACATGCAGTTGTCCTTTAAAGGGTCTCTGGAAACTTTTAATGAACTTCCACTCTTCTTAGTGAGCTACAAAAAATAATTTTGAGGGGTGAACTTATAGCATTTACAAAGCAGCACTGCCCTACAACCCAAGCAGTTTATTTTGACTTTGTTGGTATGGTTGCTTATGCACATCTGCAAAGGACTGCTATAGGCATGAGTGTAGTCTTCCTGCCTGTGTGTGGTACAGGCTCTGTCCAGTGAGTCCGCTAGGGTCTGCACTACAAGTTTCCACAGTTGCCTGGGGATTCCGGTGGAGAACAACCAAGTGCTCTGCCAATGCTATCAGAAGAACATTCAGCTTCTGTCAGCTTCAATTACAAGGAGAAGATGAATCACATCTCTTAACTCTGTCCCCAGTGGCACTCTGGCTGCTGGAAGGCAGCTGTGCGAGCAGGAGTTTCTCCAGGCTGCTGTCAGCCCCAGTTTTCCCAGTAACTCACTTCTAAGTATTCCTGAGGTGGAAAACCATACTCTATCAGTTTTCTCAGATTGATCCATGCACTTCTACTTGCAGGTCTCTCCCAAGACCTTTCTGTTACAGTTAATATTGGCTGTTTTGCCAGCCTTTCAACATCAGTTGCTTTTCATCTTCTTGCCAGAGCAAACCGTTAACGGTGAGGCTGCTGAAATTTTTCCAGCCCTCAGACAATTACCCCGTGCTCCTCTTCCACCCACTGGGGAAATGCAGAAAAGGTGGACTGGGATGGAAGGGACAAGTTTGAAGTGGTGTGGACTACAGAGTCCTTGTGATCAGCAATACAGGGATGAAAGGACCCAGAGCAAGTGTATGCACATAAGTGACAGGCTATAGGACACTATCATGGGGAAATTAGCATGACTGGATACTTCTCTGAAGTGTCTGGGAGGAACAAAAGGATGAACCAGATGTCTACATGAAGTTACAGGACTACTATCTCATTGGGATCACATAGACATTGTGGGATAGCTCACACAGCTGGAGTACTGAGGTGGATGGATAAAGACTCTAGGAAATTCAGGCTGAGAAGGTAAGTGGGAGGAGTTGCCTTTGATGTGAACAGCAGAAATGCATGAAGGTCTGCCTAGACATCAGTAATGTAGCAGTCGTGACCTAGGTCAAGAGCAAAGTGACCAGTGTGGGTGATGTGGTGGCTGTCTCCTACACACCACCAGACGAGGATCTAAGAGTAGATGAGGCCTTCTTCAGGCAACTGAGAGAACCCTCACATTTGCCAGCTCTGGTCCTTGTGAGGCACTTAAACCACCCCTATATCTGCTGGAGGGACAACACTGCTGTGTTGCACTGGCAATACAGAATGTTTGCAGAGTGCAGTGACAACTTCCTAACAGGTGATCAAGGAGCCAACAAGGAGAAAGCACTCTGATGGCTCTGATTCATACAAACACTGATTCAGGATGTGAAGGTTGGCAGCAGCCTTGCCTGTAGTGAGCATAAGATGATGGAGTTCAGAATTCTCAGAGGATGGAACAAGGCAAAAAGCAGGATCATATCCATAGTCTTAATAAGGGCAGACTTCAGCCATTTCAGGTGCCTGCTTGAAGAACCCAGTGTAATACAGCCTGTGGGGAAAAAATAAATAAATAAAGGGGGTCCAGGAAAGTTGGTTGATTTTCAAGTCACCTCCAACGTTTCATGCCAACTTGCAGAAAATCAAGCAGAGGCAGCAGGTGGCCTTCATGGATGAACCCAGAGCCCCTGACTACATTCAAATGTAAAAACAAAGCATATAAGAGGGGTAAGCAGCATTGGGTGGCCCAGAAAGGACATAAAGGTACTGTTCAAGTGTGCAAGGATAGCATTAGAAAAGCTAAAGCCCACTTGGAGCTGAATTTGGCAAGGAATGCAAAAAAGAAAGATTTGTAGGTATAGCAGCATCAAAGAGAAGACCCTTTTCTCTCTACTTTTACCTGTCTCAAACCTCCTTTGCTGTTTTCAGCTCCAGGATCCTGTCCTATTCCATTGCTCTAACCGTCACCTTCCAATGATTCACAGTTCTTTAAACATCATCTGTCTTTTCCCATTTGCCATTCTAATCGCATTTTTTTCTGTACCTTTAATTTAATCTCTGCTTCTCATTCCTTTCAGTGTTCCATCTTTGCCTTTTTGTCTTGACTGTCAAACCACTTTCTCAAGTAAGTCATAGTTCACCACCTCACAGATATTCACATAATTACGTGCAATGAAGTTGTCAGGTTTTGTACGTTATTTGTCTGTGATTCATAAACTGAGAATAGAGGTACAGAAGCATAGCCTTTTTAGAGGCATTACTTTTATTCCTGTAGGATTTACTGCAGATATTTTCATGCCGTCCATCAGCCTTACGTATCTCCTCTCAGTCTTTCATGCTTCCTGGTGCATGTCAGTGCCCCATCCTCTGTAAATGTATTTCCATTGTCCACTTTCCATTTACTGAATCGTAACGAAAACCTTTCATGTTTTCTTAAAGTTTGCCTGGAAAATTCTTAGATTTCTTCACATTTTTGTCTGCTTGCTTAATAATTAGAAAATCTTACAAATCCTTTAACTTCAGATGTAACTTTTGTACTCATTCATTCATTCATTCATTCATTCATTCATTCATTCATTCATTCATTCATATTAGATATGATTCTACATATCTTTTTAGCACAAGCAGCTCATCACAAGCTTCTTCCAGCAAGCCTTAATCCCTGGTTGCAATAATTTACCAGTCTTGCTAAAGGAAGTAAGTTAACGTTGGAAAGTTTCCAAGTGGATCAAACTGGGAGAGGGTGCCAAATAGTAATGAATCTGGGAGCAGATGGTGTGGATGTGTGAGTGTTACAGAAAATGTTTACATTTCAATAAATATATGAGTACTAGGAGAGAAATTATTTTAATTCTGTTAATATTTTTATTTAAGCTTTGTATTTGGCCTGGTAACATGGTAATATGAATATCATGTTTTCACAAGGCTGTCATTTAATGACATTAAAAAATAAGAGTATCATATTACAGACTAAGTTGTTTTCCAAATTACATCATGCAATGCCCATTAGAGTAGCTTCATGGTATTTAAACATAACTTAAATAAAAATCATAGAATTATAGAATGGTTTGGGTTGGAAGGAACCTTAAAGGTCACCTAGTTCCAACTCTCTGCCACGGGCAGGGACACGTCCCACTAGACCAGGTTGCTCAAAACTCCAGTTAAACAATTTTTGCTTCTCAGTAGAATTTTAGTTATCTGGATTAAAATGAACAAATATAATTTGAACACCGAGAGATGCATGAGATTACTACAAATTTAGGATACTCTAACCTGATGGTTTCAAAAAAACCCTTATCTTTTGGATCAGAGCTGAGCAGTAACTGTCCTCTTATTGGGCTAGCCAGGTAGAAGACAGAAAATATGGACGGAAAATCTGACTACCTTTTTGTTTTGAAGCAGACAGGATTTAACATACGCTAACAGTCCCACTTAATTTTTATGACATGAAATGTGTAAGATTTTAAAATGTTTAGCATATAAAGTATACTTTGAAATAATGTGAAGAAATCTGGTCTTTGTCTAAACCCATTATTAGGTTGGGGTTAAGTTGGATAAGATACTGGGTTTCGCATGCATCTAGGAAGAGGGAGAACACGTTTAAACATAATTAACTTTGGTTTTCCTTATCAGATTATATTTAAATGTCAGAGTTTCTTCTGTAAAAATGTGTGGCTAAATCATAGGTAATGGAATATCATATTTCAGAGGCATTTAAGGCTATCAAAATTTTTATTTTTTTTAATTAATTAAAGTATGAAAATTAATTCTTAAGAAGCTGCAACTCATTCACTGGTGATACAAAACTACTTTCCAGCTATAATAATGTAGTTAGATAAGGTGTACTGTAATTAGTTCAGGTATGCTGAATTGGAAGTAAGGGAAGACACTGATTTGGACACATGCACAGCTAAATGCATCTCAAGTAGGAAGACTGCAATTTATTCACATGATCACATACAAAAGGTAAAAGCTTTTTCTGGACTATTAATAACTGACTGAGGAATCTGTTTCTAAAAATTCTGAAGGAAGCGTACAGTAAGGAATCTGTTACAGTAATTATAGTGGCATCAGTTAAATCACTACTGTGTTGAATAATTGCTATACAGAGAATATTGTACCAGAGCAAAGAATAAGCTTACAGCTGTCAACTGGATTTTATAATGGGTTTTCTCAACAGCAATATGGGAATTCCAAAGTGTGCTCCCAATTTCTCTTTAGTATAACTTTCTAAAGGGAGTTTGTTAGTTGTAATTTCAGATCAAAAAGTAAAAAGCCTGGAGCCCTGTGTGCCAGAGGAGATTTATGGCAGGTTGACCAGAAGCTTCGATGAGATTTGTAAGATTTTACCGGTATTTTATTATTAGATATATTTCCATTGCTAGACTTCTTTGTGATCCTGATGAATTGCTTCAGTGTGACAGGACTAGTAAGCCTGTAACATGTTCATACAATATATGGGGAAGAAGTACAAGAGCTTTTATGAAGTCGATGCAAAATTGCTTGCTGACCAAGCACAGTGAAGGACTTTATTGTGTTTGCTCAGGACAAGTTGGTATTAGGAATTTTTTGACAGTGCACATAAGGAAATTTAACTCTATAATTCAAATGGTCAATGAACAGTTTCCTAAAATAGATTCTCTGTGGTTAAGCCTGGTAGTCATGCTAGTCAGTGGTCTTTTAATCTCCGAAGGTAAATTAGCACTCTGCCTGTCATAGAATTATAGAATATTTAGGGTTGGAAAGGACCTTAAGATCATCTAGTTCCAACCCCCCTGCCATGGGCAGGGACAACTCACACTAGACCATGTCACCCAAGGCTCTGTCCAACTGACCTTGAACACTGCCAGGGATGGAGCATTTACCATTTCTTTGGGCAATGTGTTCCAGTGCCTCACTGCCCTTACAGTAAAGAACTTCTTCTTTATATCTAACCTGAATACCCCTTGTTTAAGTTTAAACGCATTACCCCTTGTCCTGTCACTATGACCCCTGATGGAGAGTTCCTCTCCAGCCTTCAGATACTGGAATACTGCTATGAGGTCACTCCTCATAGCTGGAGAAGCTGCAGCTTTCTCTTCTCCAGGCTGAACAGCCCCAACTTTCTCAGCCTGTCTTCATACAGGAGGTGCTCCAGTCCCCTGATCATCCTTGTGGGCCTCCTCTGGACTTGCTCCAACAGCTCCATGTCCTTCTTATGTTGAGAACACCAGAACTGCTCACAGTACTCTAAGTGAGAGTAGAGTAGAGGGACAGGATCACCTCCTTCGACCTGATGGTCACGTTCCTTTTGATGAAGCCTGGAATACGGTTGGTTTCTGGGCTGTGAGCATAAACTAAAGCTGGCTTATGGTCAGTTTCTTGTCAACCAACACCCCCAAGTCCTTCTCTACAGGGCTGCTCTGAATCTCTTCTCTGCCCATCCTGTAGCTGTACCTGGGATTGCCCCAACCAGGGTGTAGGACCTTGCACTTCATGAGGCCCACTTCATAAACTTGTCAAGGTCTCTCTGGATGGCATCCCTTTCCTCCAGTGTATCAACCAAATCACATAATTTAGTGTCATTGGCAGACTTGCTGAGGGCACACTTGATCCCAGTGTCCATGTCGCCAACAAAGATGTTGAACAGGATTGGTCTCAACACTGACCCCTGAGGGAAACCACTTGTTACTGGTCTTCACTGAGCCATTGATCACAACTCTTTGTGTGCATGGCCATCCAGCCAATTCTTTATTCACTGAGTGGTCCATCCACCAAATTTATGTCTCCCCAGTTTAGAGACATGTATGTTATGCAGAACAGTGTCAAATGCTTTGCACAATTCCAGGCAGGCAACTTCAACTGCTTTGCCTTTTTCTCATGTTCTTATTGACCAGACTTTTTTTGACTTTGAACACTTATTCACTTATTCCATATATATCTCCATAAATAGACAGTAGTTGAGGTACTTCTGCAGAGATTTGTGGCAGAGCACAGTTTGTTTATGTTGGCAGCAAGAAACATGCAGAACGTGATAAAATTAAAGTATAGACCTGTATGTGTTCTCTTACCCCAGAAATATTTGAGTATTGCTTGGTATCCTGTGGTCAATGCTTTCAGAACCTCTGTGGTTTGCCCTCTTCCCTATACTTCTAGCCTGCAGTTTTCCTAGTCTCTGTAGCTACAGCAGTCAGGAATAACCCCTTTCTTGCACAGTGACCATTAGCTCTTTGGCTGACTCTGATCAGCTCCAGTGGTGTTTGGAGGCTCCACAGGTAGGGAACATGAATGCCCTTGTTATGGGCAGGGTTTTCCTTACAAAGTGCTCATTGAGTGTGGTTCCTGCAGCTGGAGGAGGATGTGGGGCTGCTCTATATCCTATTATTCCTTAACTCCCTTACCAAGACACATCTCAGCAGGGAGAGGTGAGGGGACTTGGAGTTCAAGGAGCATCTCAAGGCAGAGCTTCACTGTGAGGATGTGCCAGGACAAGGATGAGGATATGCTTCAGATAAAACATTGTTTAGCAGACTTTCTGCTTGGTTTTTCCTTTTTCTTCCTCAAAATTTTATTTAAAACTATTTGGTCTGAAGATTAACAACCGTCCCACATTTGCTTACCAGAAAAGCCTTCCTAACTGGTGTCAGGAAAGGTATAAAAGGACAAAAAAAAGAAAAAGGGGGGGAGGGGGGGAGACAAGTTCTGCATCCAGTTTAGGCATGTGGCATGACATAGGTAATTACAGCGAGTCGTCTGATGCTTGAGACTGCTGCTACTTCTCCATTCAAATGAACTTATATTGTACTACTTATCCTCAGGAGTTTCTCCTAATTTTGCCACCTGATAACTGGTTATCAATGTAACTTACTCTGGACAGCTTCCATCTGCCATGGAAAAGCATATATATTTCTATTCTGGCAAAGGGAAGGAACTGTGTGGTATCACAGAAAGAGTATAGGGCTAAGTACCAATTCAAAGCTCAAAATTTTTTCCCTTTTCTTACTGTAGTGTGACTAATCTTACAAGAATAGGAGCAAAAAGCAGGGCTTCAGCATAAAAAAAGGACTTTCACAAAACAGTGTTTCAGGAAAGTCAAGCACAGCAAATAAGAAATTTTCATCCTATGTCTTTACAAATTGAAAATGAGGTTCCACCAAAAATAAGTTTCGAGCAAGTGGTAGAGACTATTTTTTGTGTTTCTGTGTTGTCTTTTGCCATAAAAATGGACAAGAATGTCTCCGTTTATGTCTCAGTTTAAGGTTGAGTCATTTCCACTGAAACATCTTGATTTGTCTACGCAGTCGTCTGGTCTATTTGAAAATCATCTGTTTCTCAGCAATCGTGAGATTTCATAGGAGACAGGAACTGCTTACCACATGTTTGCTAAGGGAGCTATGGCATCTGCTGTGCAAAACTACATCTCTGTTGTGCTGCCCACCTGATTCAAACACAGTGTTCTGTGGAAATCCAGAGCTCACTGATGGAGAACATGCTGAATGAATTTTGTGTAATGATGAGGAAGAGTACCCTTACAACTGGAAAGAGAAGCAACTTACATAATTTGCTAAACTTGCCAGTATCGTACAGTAGCATCCAGCATACAAAAAGCTTCACTGACCACTTAGAAGTCCTAGAAGAAGATCTATTCTAACAACCCAACACAGATTTTGTTTAAAATGTACGGGACACACATTTTAATTTCCTGTAGTTATGCTGTATCATGTTCTCTGTCTTCCCAACTAGCCCTCCTTCTCCTCCCGCACATCACTCAGGCATAATTACACAAACCTGATAGCTCACATTAAAGAGCAAACCAGCACATAAATCCTCAGCACAATGGTCTCTAGTGACACAAGAAACGTGAAAATACAACTCTTCACAGTTAGCAATATCTAAAACACCACAGTCTTGGTTGTTTTAAATTTACAGTAAAAGTATTTAAACACTTTAAAAAGTAAATTGTCATTAAACTAGAGACTCTATCATTTTCCAAACATGATTTTTTTACCCAGAGAATCTGTGGCTGCCCCATCCCTGGAAGCATTCAAGGCCAGGCTGGGGCTTTGAGCAACCTGATCTGGTGGAAGGACTCCCTGCCCATGGCAGGAGGGATGGAATTAGATGATCTTTAAGGTCCCTTCCAATCCAAAACATTCTATGATTATATGACTTTTCCTATGTATAAACAGACACATTTGTGTAGACATATGTATACATACATATACACACAAGAAAAGCTTTCCTACCAGAAATGTTTTGGTGTGACCCAAACCAACTTTAAAGACAAAAAGCAATGGTATGCGAGTCTCACGGTCAAAAAATACAGCCTGATGAATAAATTAATTTTATGTTATTCCTAAAACCTGAAAAAGAATGCATCAACAAATAAAACTGCAACAGAGAGGTATAATTTGCTGTCTCATTTCACAGTTAGATTAATGGAGGAGTCCTGCAAAGAGTGATACAACGAAACAGTTTCAAATTATTTCATTAATGCCAGATGCAGACCCAAAAGTGTGCATCTGGCAATTGTAATAGGTTTAGGTAATAGCATTACAAGGGAAAAAAAAGTTTTCACTAAAATATTGATATATGTTTATAATGAGGACATTAAGTATCTCAAGGGATTTGATAGTTGAAATTCGAAAGGGATTTGGTACTCTGAAACCGCCATCAAGGGTGTTGATATTTAGGGGAAAGAGAGGGGGTTTAGGGCATTTTTGTTGTTATTTTTGTTGTTTTATTTTGTTTGGGTTTTTTTTTTTTTAGAGGAAAGAGAAGGGACTGGACTCTCACTGCAGTATCTCTTCAGCCTCATCTCTCTCTCAAAGCCTTCAAAATTATATTTCAGTTCGCATCTTTCCACTTCTGTAGTAAGCTTGCCTTTCTCTTTACACCGTTATCAAACAACAGCTACTAATTTGCATATATGTCCCTGTCCTGGGTTCAGCAGTAGCAGTCATGTTTCTCCTCCTTGGTAGCTGGTGCAGTGCAGTGTTTTGACTTTCGGCTCGGGAACAGAGCTGATAGAGATGTTTTGGTTTGGCCAAGGACTTTGTGAGCCTCATGCTCTGCCAGGGAGGAGGGGAAGCCAGGAGGAAGCAGGGACAGGACACCTGACCCAAACTGACCAAAGAGGTATTCCATACTACAGCACGTCATGCCCAGGATGTAACTGGGAGTTAGCCGGAAGGGCTGGGAGAGGCTGCAGGGTTGGAGGAGGTATCGGTCGGAGCTTGGTTGGGCTTGGGAGGCGAGTTATCGGTCAGCTGGTGCTGAGGTGTTGTATTCTGTTCCCTTGTTATTTCCTTTATCATTGTTATCATTGGTGGTAGCAGTAGTGACTTGTGTTATACCTTAGTTACTAAACTGTTCTTATCTCAACCCGTGGGAGTTGCATTCTTCTGATTCTCCTCTCCGTCCCTCTGAGAGCAGGGGGAGGGCAAGAAAGGGGGGGAAGTGAGCGAACGAATTACCTGACTGGGTTTAAACCACGACAGTCCCTTACAGCCTGTCCTTCCTTTGATTATGTTTCATTATAAACTGATCAAATCACATGACTCACCAGGGCTTGAACATAACATTCTTGGGTAATTTTTCTTTTTTTTTCAATTGTTCTTGGATTTACTTTTTCTACCAGACAGTTATTCTGTAAAAATCCATGCAGTCATTTCATTCTTCTTTTTCAAATCCATAAGACTGTATCCATAAGTTACCTTTTGCTAAAATCTTAAGACTCTCTTTTCTTCGTAAACAAGGGACATTTTACTGAAAATATATTGGATTTTGATTCATTAGCTGTGCACTACTATCTGTGTTTTGCTCTTATTGTATCGGGCAAAAAATCTCTTTGTCATCTACATTTTCTCATTGACTATCAATTGGTCATCTCCTTCCTTCAGCTGCATTAAGGTACCAATCTACACCTGTGGTTTCAGAGAGCTGATATCATGGTATTTCTTCCATTTCAATTTACATAACTGGGGTTTGAATATTCTTATGAAATCAAGGGGAACTTTCTTCTGATTACACAAAAAAAAAAACAACCCCAAAACCAGCATAGCACTTTTGAAAGTCCACTTACCCTTTTTTCAGTAAAGAAGTTACAGCTCGTATTTGTAAAGGATTGTAAACAGTACGCAAGTTTATATTTCTCAACTCTGTTGCTTCTATCAGAGTATTTATTTGAAGGAAACCATAAACTTCACTGTCCCACATGCTGCACATGATATTTTTACCTCTTTTACTTCATTAAAAAGGAAAGGGTCCCTGGTTCAGCTGCTTATGCCTACGTAGGACACTACAAGTGCAAAAGGTGCTCTCAGGTTCTTTCTTAGCAGGCAGAAATTATTTCATGATACGGCTTGTATTTATAGAAAATAAAATAAAATAATAAAGGGCTAAAAGTTCTTGCAGGAGGACAGAACTCAGGAGGTACCAGATGTCACCTGGAGCCACTTCTGTTTGGGTCTGGAGATCCATAAACTGTATATTAATATATAAGTATGAAATAAATGTTATATGCATATACATAAATGTGTGAAGCTAACCATTAATAGTCCAAACCAATGAAGTAGACAAAGGAAGGCACTGCAAATAGAAAAGAATTAAGTGGTTTTTTTCTGCTTTACATGCTGGTTAATTTCAACATGGTCAACTGTATGAGGAAGTAGATTATTCACTGGATGTATCTGTACTACCTTTCGTTACAACTACTAATTAGATTCCTTTAAAAAGTGTATTTTACTGCTAAGACTCCACACATGTTCCACACATCATTATTTATTTCCAAGAGAGAAATATTTCTTGGTGTTACAATTCCAATTAAAAGAAAGTATTGGGTAAGCAGCAAGTCTTACTAAACATCCGTGTACTCCTCTCTGGCATATACACATTTGCAAAATTGTTCACACAGCTCAAACTCATTGGGAAGTTGTTCAACTCAAAATCTAAAATAATCTGGTTAAAGAGATAAATTGTCACTTGTCTTAGAATAAGTGCTGTCTGTCATTATGTAAAAATACATACCTCCTGCCTTTTTTTCATTCTCCTCCTCTCCTTAATCTCTAATAGGCTGAAAGGAAAAAATATTCTGATTATAAGGAACTAAAGCAAAACACTCTATAATTAGTTAGTTTACAGAAGACCAGTTCAGTTGACTTCAGGTTGAGGCACGCTAGGTCTGTTTTTCTCCTATGCTTTTCCTGAGGGAAAACAGATGAACTCTTGAGAGAAGTTTGGTACAGCTGGAAGCTGTGTCAAGAAGAGTTCAGGCTTCAGGAAAAGCCATCTTTCTGGCTGCCAAATATAATTATTACTGCTTTACAGAATGCACATATGTTTTGAATAATGAATACAGGCATTTTTATTAATATGTTAAAAAAATTGAAATGACATCTAAATCATTGAATATCTCATGTATTTCAATTTCAGCTATTTGTTGTGTATTTCTTTATATTAATGGTTATAATGCACTATAATCTGAAAAAAATATTCTAAATGAACTACTGTTTGCATTATAACATTCCAAACATTTAATATAGATGCATAAACTGCCTAGTCTATGTTAAAGCCTTACTTTGAGAGCAACTAGTAGAGTGTTGGGGTTTTTTTAAACCAAAAATATCCCCAGAAGACACTCCAAGTTTTTTAAAGGTTTTGAATGTTTTTTTTACACTTCCACAGTATATTTTTTGTATCCGAAATTACTAAAAAAGTAATCACTAAGAACTGTGTATTCATAATATACACACAATATTATAATAAACTTTTTTTTAAATTTAATTTTCACATTGAAAGTAATATTATAATATTATCTATTTACTACTGTATTATTTCTCAGAATTATAGATGTAATTTTTGTAGCATTTTTTGAGATCACAAAAGATGTCAGGTCACTTTTTGGTTTTTGGCTTTGGTTTGGATTTTTTTTTTAATTTATTATGTTTTACATACATATAATACCTTTGAACTTGCCCCACAATCAATGCCTTATTATAATAGCCCATCCTAACAGAAGTTTAGAATTTTTTTTGTTTGAAAGAATCTCACTGAAATAGCAAAATCCCAAACAGAATATATGCCTATTTGTGAGTTTTCCATAGAATCTTGATGAAAAGAGAATTGAAAGCAGTATGCATTTTGGCATCATCAAACTTAATTCTTATGTAAACTTATTTAGTAGTGACCTTATACAATGTTACATTGCTGGTTCAGCATATCTGACTGACACACATTCCACTTGAAATTTTTCTCCATCGATAATGCTGGATTTGTGTTCTGAGACCCTGGAAAACATTTGTTTGGAAATCCCCTAATGTGATAGCCTCACATAGCACAAGGCAGATTCTCTGTGAGACTATACTGATACAGAGGTAGAAGAGCATTTCTGGCTGAAGAGTAGTTCCGGTAAATTTGATTTCTGTTTTTTAATAGATATAATTATTTAGAGGGGCAAGAACTTCTTGGGTAGGTAATGAACATAAAGGTATAAATTTAATCCACCAACCTGTCAAAGCTTTGAGTACACTCATAGGATTTGCATTTCGGACCTAATCGTCTCTTTCCAGCAGGCATGTAATAGACCTCTGTCTAGAAAGGAAACATTAAGACATATCATTCTACTTCAGTGCTTGTAGCTTTCTAATGAAGGTTCAGGAATAGGCATTCATGGGTTAGGACTCTTGTTGAAGATTTATTATGATCACTATTTATATCTGCTTCTGCGATAGTTAGGTTGTTTTCCACTCTGTGAACCATACTTATTGCTTTGTTTCATTGGTACTGCAAGGCTGTAGAGGGGCAAAAGCTCTGGGATGGCTGAACTATTTTGTTGGAATTCAGGAACACTAACAGCCCAGAAAGCAGAATTCTTTGCAAGGAGTTTAAACTGACATCTCAGTTACATTGCCTTTCAGCTACCAGAGAAGAAATAGAATGATTCCTAATTACACTAAGCCAATTTTTTTCGGGAAGAAAACCAAACATACAATATAAGAACTAGGTGAGGTGAAATTAAAGTAATTTTTCTATGACAAAACTCTTCATTTATAAAAATCAAACTAAAATTAGGATCACAAAGAATTCTTAGTCACACTGTACAACTGTGAGCTAACTGGTTTAAAAACAAAATTAAACTTGCAGGAAGAATCTGGATTGCTTTGTATTATAGCTAAGAGAAAAGCTCATTTAAAAAAACCTTTCAGACCAACACACCCATACAAAAGAAAAACATATGCCCTGGAAAAACATAGACTGGAAGTTTGACCCAGGAAACTCATAGCTATGGGAGAAGCTGAAGCATGCCTTTCTCAAAGAGTTTGGCCTCATCTTTGGCCTCATCTTACTATTTCTAAACATGGAAAGCCTCCATCACTTTGGGAAAAATGCAGAAAAGGAAAAACAATTCTTCTTAGTTAAATTTTAGAATACTTAATTTCTCAGGTGTCATGAAATTAGGAGCTGAGGATTATTGCCCTATTACTGCCCTGAAAGTACTGAAAAGCTACTGTTCCTTATGTCTATGCATGCACCACTTCACGCCTCCCAAGTTTAAAATTATATTATATTACTGCCATGAAAGACATGCCTAAGAAACACACGGAGAACAAGAACCCTGGCATCTTGCCAAAGACAGAAATTAGACCATGGAATGTATTTGGCTTTCATAACATATACTTACATTCAATCTTAAGGGAGAAGGAAGAAAACAATAAAAAATTTAATCCACTCCCTTAGCAATAGCAATACCAAACAAAACAACTTACCACATTCATATTTGTATTCACCCCACACCAGTACCTGTTTCCTAGCCTGCAGCCTTTGTTTCCAGGCAACTCACGTATGCTTACCTCTTTTCCATTACTTTGACACTGCAAACTTTCCAGTGTATTAACCTGCAATCTTATGTCTTTCTGTAAAACCTACCTCACTTACAGTGCTGGCATGCTTGCAACTGTGTTGTGCAATTTCTCTGGCATATGTTTGTTAAGAAATAATCCCTTCAGGACTTTAGCTAGGTTGTCTAGCTCATACTTTTAATTCTGTTTTGCACATACTGCATCCAAGAACAATTTCTTGTCATAGAGCTACTAGTCACAAGGCTATCTTAATTGTTAATCACCCTCCCCCAGGTAATACAATTAACTATAATTAGCTGATCCCTTTCCTCCTATACTTTGTTGCCCCAGGAGGATTCGGAGTTGTTAAACTAGATGAATACCCAATCTCTCTTGCATGATTGTCTCCCAGGAAGAGCCCCAAGACAGAAAGGCAGGAGAGGCATTGCCCATGCACTTGACTGACCCAGCCTAAATGAGCAGCAGAAGTCCCTTGAAGAGGCATTGACTGAAAATGTGTATTATATTATAATCACTTTAAATGGAGGATGGAAGTCATGGCACGGCAGTCTGCTTAATAATTAAAAAATATCTTAAGTCTGCTGTGGGTTTTACTGGAGTACTAAGATACTATTTGACATTAACCCTGCTGCCTCTGCAGCAGAATTAGTGACAAACCACTGCACAGTTTTTTCTCTTATGCATGCTGGAGATGAAAATCTTACATGTATGGAGCTGATTGTCTATTGCCTGGCATGCAGTGTAGCCTTGCATAGTTAGATGAGTCACAAAACTGCAGTCATTTACAATAAATGAGTTGCAAAGGAATCAGGTCTTGTCTGGCATTATCATTCTGTTGCCATTTTGCATTGTAGCCACTAATGATCACATTGCTAAAAGCAATCTTCAGAGATCTCATATGATATTCCTCTACAAGTACCATCATCACCCATTGCATAGACACATTTTTCACCAGCTAGAGCAGCTAGAGCTTCCAAATGTTTTTTTTTTTTTTGAACAGGCTTTTTGATGAAGAAAGCACGTGTAGAATCTAAATAAAATGCACATGTATTTAAAAAAATATCAAAAAGGTAATTTGGCTACTCTAGATGACCTGGAAATACATGATGCAGCAGCACAATAATGCTTTTTTGAAAGCCTAGTATAACAGAATAACTAAAACAGGTGAGCATTTCTCAAAAGCATGCTTATCACCACCAAACAGATGCCTGCAACTTACTGACAAGTAGAATAAAATCAGTGAAAGTACTAATAAAAAAGGAAATATAAAACAGTAAATGTAAAAAATACATATGTCAGGAGCAATTCTCAATTAGCAGGGATAATGGTAGATGACAGAATAGCATGTTCCAGCTTAAGTTCCTCAGGCTGTTACAGATACCATTCCTCATTTTCCACAATTTTTTGACTGAATGCATGTATAAATGATAGAGTAGGTATGGTGACACAGTGCCAGAAAGTGTTCATTTTTGCACATGTCAATGTACACATTTGAAAGTGTACATTGCTTACCTCATCCTGAGTCATATTCTTTGTATACCTTATGAATCCAGTAATTTTTGCTCTTACTGTAAATTCAGGTTGCTGATAGTGAAAATTATAAATGCCCATGCTCCAGGAACAGAGAACCTACTCATACAGCTCAGCCTCAGGGAGGAATTTTAAATTGACATCACAAACTAATTTTAATACCTACTGCTACAATTTATTTATGTATTTAATGACAATAAAGCAGACCTCTGTGACCCCTGTGAATGTGGCTGCAGAAAGATGTGACAGTTTTAGGTCCATAGTTTACATGTTGCAAGGCAAATGTATTTCAAATGTAAATGTTTCTTCTCATGGGCAGCTTTACATTATTATGGGAGAGGGTGGGGAGAAGATATGTAGAATAAGAATGCAGCATGGGACAGAAAATATCAGCAGATCATGCAGCGGTAGGGGTGAATCAAGCAGAGTTACACCTTTTATTGCCAAGAGAATAATGAAGGGCCTAGAACATTTGTTGAATGTGTGACTGTCTGTACATAATTCTGTGTTGTGCTTAAGATCTTGTTTCTTGGAAAAGAGGAAACACATGTTATATGTAAAGGCAAGAATTTATTGTTGATATGATTGATGCCTTAATAGTCTAAACCAAGAATCATTAATAGTCCAGATCTATTTATTATAGAAAAAAAAATAGCCTTCTATACAGGGAAAGACACACACTTAGTTTCTACTCTTTTCCTTGAGTTATGTTTACCCTTCCATGGCTCCTCTGGATCTTAATGGTGTTTTCACTCTGGGGGTGAGTGAGCGGCTGTGTGGTTCTGAGTTACTGGCTGGGCTTAAACCACAACATGGTGGTAAGGTGCTATAGGGAGTTGTTGGCACCTGGAATCATTTGCTAGTAGGAACTGGGTGTTTATCTTCATTCTCACAGATCCATGTGAAGCCATAATTATGTGTTTGCTAACACACTTTTATATCTTGGTCTTTCTTCATTGGCCTGTGTCTCCATATTACATCCAGATTCGTTTTATGGTGCATGTTACATATGCTGGTTATTTCATTTTCACTTCTGTGAGCATTGTTTTTGTCCTACTTCAGGTCTATTTCTTTAACTGGTGACTTTACAGCAGTGGGGCTGCCAGTACCAAAACTGTGGCTCCTCTCCAATCACTCCATACTTGTACCCCTCTATGCCACATCCTGTGCTTCCACTTCTTAAGCCTCTGCAGTTGTACTTGGATTTTATTTCACTTTATACTACCCATATAAAACCATGGTACCATAAGCAGTTAAAACAAATTAGCCATAGCCACTTACTTACTCAGAAGGAGACAAAGGTGCAAGGCAGTCAGTAAAAGTTTGCATATTACAGGGCTAAAGCGTTAATAATATAAAGATGTTTATTGTTGTTTTCATACTATGTATATAGATGTATGTAAGCCTTTGTGTATATACATATATCTGTCTATATACACACACATATATGTATATTAACACTGTTTTCTACATCATGTTTTTGCAGACTCAAGACACAAAGGTTTACATTCATATATTCTTCATGGTGTCAGTGTGACAAGAATATTCCAGAAAATAGTTCCTTCCACATTTATAAGTGAAGCTTACTCCTTGTTCCATATTCTTGGCACATAAGTTACAATTGCTGGGGTTTTATTGTATATTGGTTGAATTGTCACAAGCAGACCTAATGGAATCCACATTAGCATTGATGGATTCTAGCTCATAACACATGATAGACCACTTCTGAATTTGGCTGAAAGTGCTTTTATCTGATCTGTAAATTTAATTTAACCTGAAGAGCAAAGTACATTAATCTTTCTTACTGGGAAAACAGACATACACAAATGAACTTTGAAAATAAATGTTTCATTCACATCTTACATTTACAATATCTGAGAAATGAATCTACTGTAAGAGACATTGTTGTTTCAGTATAACTCCATTTTATTGCCTTGTGTATCCAGTTTTTATCTGAGTAGGGAGTAATTGTGAAGCTTTTAAATAGTTTAATTTTTTTTTGCTTTACCTGTTTACATTCTGCTTTATCTTACAGACTTATTCTTCTTTCTATTTTATTATGGCATCTGACTACAAACAATTTAAATTAAAATGCATCATATATAAATTAAATATAGTCATTACTTTAATGCATACTTATTATTACAAACAGCAATTTAAAAACCTAAATAATGTATGTCAATTTCTTCATAGTGTGAGCTCATAACATTTATTCCACATTTCTGTTTTGAAATTAATCAGCATGCTTAAAGTTCGGCATGTAATTCGATGAACCATAGCTTCTGAACATGTTCTTCTCCCTCTTTTCATCTTTCTCTCTCACCCATGCTCATGGAGTATGATCTCAATGAAGACATATAAGTAAGTTGCAGGCATCTGTTTGGTGGTGATAAGCATGCTTTCCAGATGTGAAAGAAAATTTGCAAACAGTTAACCTTAATAGAAACAACAAAATGCGAAGTGAAATATTAGCTATGCTATTATATTACATAGAACTGCCTAGTTGCTTCTACCTAATAATGTGCAGTTTTATCTTATTTGGTGTTTTTTGTTTCAAATGTAAAAAAAAAAAGATATTATAATTACTCAGTTATTGAAAAAAAAAGAGAATAATATAGTGATGGTCTTGACAGGAGAGACATATTTCTGTATTACTTACAGTAGATGAGAATACTGGTACAGTGTATGTGTTCTGGAAATTAGATATAGGATTCTATTTAAAGATAATTGAAGAACCAGCTACTGTTAATCCTTTAATTATTACCTTGATGAGAAAACATAGGAATGCAGTTTAATTTGCAGAAGTAAGGTTATTTGCAGATTAGAAGCTGACTCTGGCTGACAGATTATGATCATTAGTATATTTAATTAAATTCCATGTATTAGAGAACTGTTTTACACACACACATATATATAGATATATAGATATAGATATATAGATATAGATATAGATATACATATACATATATGGTTTAAAAATATATGTGTAAACCAGATGTACATATATGTATATATTTGTATATTTGGTTTATTGGTTCAGTAAAATGGTATCTGAAAAGAAAAAATGTTCTGGCTCTGGTTCTCTGACTTCTTATCATATGTATTTAAGAATAAGTGAACAGAATCAAATCAAGTCTCAGAATTTGCACAGAAGAACTGTGCAAATGATCTGAATCTAGCTCTTTAATTAAAAGGAGGGAGGACGAGCTTTATGCATTAGAACAACACAAGTAGCTTTGCCTTAAGCACTGGTTTTGAAAATCACGAAAGACATTTTTCTTGCTATACTATCAGATGTTCAGCTGTGTCAGTAGACACTTAGTGCACTAATTAGAACTTACTATGAAGGGACTGTAAAGATCATGTACCCACACCTCCCAAGCTAACTCCATTATTGACCCTTCCTGTACAGGTGTGTCCTCTGCATCTTTGCTTAAAAAAAATTTTTGCTGGATACTGCAGAAACCAACAAAGGCTCTAGAGAGCTATGTTAGATGAACAGTTGAAGGAGAGTTGCACTACATGGCTTCTCAGAAGTATCTGAAATTCACACCATCAAAATAAATATTTGCAAATACTTAAAATTTTAAGGTAGCAACACTTACTCTGAAAGTTGACATTAAAGAGTACTCAAGAACTCTACTGATCGACATGCCAAAACACGTGTATGGCAAAATTTTCCTTGATCTTGGATACTTAAAAAAAAAAAAAATTACTTGTCTATGCTCTGCTATTTGACTTGCTAACATTAAAACATACAACTCTGTTTTCAATCTCCCTCATGATTACAGTCTCTTCAGTTACAGAAGAGGTACTGTATAATTAATTCCTTAGAATTTCCCACAAGTTAGACATGCGAAGTGTGTTAGAAAAAGGTAGAGAGACAGATGAAAATTACTAGTATTAAATTCTATCTTAAATCTATCTATTTCTTTGCTTCTACCATACCTTTACATGAGAACAAAAAACCATGTCTCTTAAAACTTTTTTCCTACGAATTGCTGCCTTTCCACTCAGTTTCACAAGTCAAGTCAACGAGCCTTCTGTTATGAAAAGAGACTCTACTCATTAAACTAGTGCTTTAGACTGCCTAATTCTTTTCTTACTTTTTATTATATTGAAGTTTGGAAAAGTAAATTAGGTGCTATTATGGTGAGGTTTTGAGCTATAAGTCGACAGGAAATGTCTAGACTTAAATAACTTAGGTCAAAAGGGAGCAATAATCTTAATGACCTTCATTCTGAAAAGTCTGCCTGAAAGGACTGGATGTTGAATATGCTATTAGACCTTTGAAATGATTGATAATTTCTAAATATTATCAAGGTAGAAAGTTAAGACTGTGGGATATTCCTTAAATACTGCGTGTCAGCTGCAAAGAGTAGCTTTCATGATTTTAGAGACAGACACATCCATTGACCCACATACCTGAGAAAATCTTAAGCAGCATGATTGGCAGAGGTGAGGAAAGAGGAACCTGAAAGAACTGCTGTGACAGAATGGTAAATGGAATTGTACATGGAAGAGAAACTGCATATGATACTCTGGAAATACTGCAGTTGCCAACAATAAGCTGTTTTCACTCAGTGAATTATAGAATTATGAAACTAGTGCTCCAATTCCCAGATTCAGAGAATTTTCTTAAGAGAATATTAAAAAAAAAGGACTTGACAACTAAATTATGACTTAGAATTAAGCTGGGTATCTAAATGTAAAAATACTGTTAAAATTACAATGAGAGTCCAAAACACAGGTGTTTTTCAACTTAACCCTCTGAGGATTTATCATTTACATGACACACCTAACATTTTCCCAACTCCAACAGTGGTAGACATCTCACAAGATTGAGTTGTTTTTTTCTACTGGTGATCATTATGATGACAGCACTCATTTAGGAGTACACATGCTGGTTTCCTTTCTGGCATACCCTAGCCCCTTCCATAGCAGTGGAGCAGGGGCGGGCTTCACATCTCTTTCTGAAACCATGTCACTAAGCCTGCAGAGGGAGTAGGAACCTGTGCCCTGGAAATACCAAGTCCTGGAACAAGGAGTTTGCATACCAACAGCAATTTTAAATTACTTTATAGTAAGCAAGCTAGGTATTTCAGAACCTAAACCCTATGGTTGGAACCAGCGCCAAAACATCTTTTACAAGAGCTGTTACAGCTAAAGGGACATTTTTTTTTAAATTTACTGTTGTAAATGTCTGTAAGAAAGAAAAATATTAGATGGTGTCAGCAACCTTCACTCATCTCCACCATTCTGTGGATCTTCCTATGCTTGGAAAAATTCACACACACCTGTGAGTCACAAACATATCAAAGTTAATTTTGAAAAATCTCCAAAAGTTTTCGCCTTCTATGATCATTAAAGACATCTGTGTGCCCTACATGGAAGTGTGATCCTAGATGCAACTGGACAATAACAGAGTCTTTAAGAGCCTTAGTTTCCCCAGGCTGCTCTGGGGCAAAGGATAACAGCAACACAGGAACAGTCAGGGCAGGCACACCAATGACTGACATCTTGTAGGACCTGAGCAAGATGAGTTGCAGGGATGGTGACAAGGGTGGTAATGAGGGCAACACAGGAGTCCAGTGACTGCCAAGCAAGGCCATACTGAGGACAATTTGGAAAGTTCTATCACCTTGTTGAGATTCAGATCACCACTTTTCAAAGTAACTGTTGCCATAAATAAATTTATTGTTGTTTAATACAGCTGATCTCAAGTTTAGGTTCCAGTCTTTACATTACTCACAGGTGGATATTTTTACTGATTTTAATTATTCATACTATCCTGGTTTCAGCTGGGAGAGGGTTAATTTTCTTCCTGTAGTTGGTGCAGTGCCATATTTTGGCTTTAGTCTGAGAATAATGCTGATAGCACACTGATGTTTTAGTCGTTGCTAAGTAGTGCTTACCTGGTCAAGGACTTTTCAGTCTCTCATCCTCTGCCAGTGAGGAGGGGCACAAGAAGCCAGGAAAGAGACAGGACACCTGACCCGAACTAGCCAAAGGGATTTCATACCGCAGCATATCATGCTCGGTATATAAACTGGGGAGAGTTACCCCAAAGGGACTAATCAGTGCTCGGGCTGGGCTCAGTATTGGTCAACAGGTGGTGAGCAATTGTATTGTGCATCACTTGTGTTTATTGTTTGTTTTTCCTCTCCGCTCTTAGTGTTTAATCTCTCCCCTTGTTATTTTCCTTAACATTATTATTATTATTAGTATTATATTGTACTTTAGTTATTAGACTGTTCTTATCTCAACCTGTGGGGTTGAGATAAGACCTTCTTGGTTTTCCTCCCCATCCCACTGGGGGAGGAAGTGGGAGTATGAGCAAGCAAGTACTTGGTGGTACTTAGCTACTGTCTGGGTCTAAATCAGGACACAGTCATGACTCATCACTTATGCAAATAAGTTTTTAAGCCTGTGGTTCCTTGGAGCATTTTTTATTATATCTTTTTTGAGAACTCATAATTTACTATTAATGCCTTACTTCTTTAGCCAGACTCTATGGTCCCATAACCTAATTGGATAACTGAGAAATGAGAATAAAGCTTGAGTAAAGCAGGACCAATATACAGTCATACAAAACATGCAATTTTTGTATCTTGATTATGACATTTGCCTTTACAAGTATGTGTAAAAAAAATATGTTAGCGATAACCATAGAAAACCCAAACTGTCAAGGATTATTGAAGAAACTGTGTGCTATATGAATTGATGTTTTCAGGCTTTTTGTTTGGCCTTCCTTTCCTTCTCCATGCAAGGACAGGAATGGTTTAATTGTGTTATTTGAGTTGTCACAAACTGGTGCTATTTTAGCATTCAGTATACTTTGCTGTGCACCTGGTTCCTATGACCCAAGGTCTTTGGTGCTTTAGCTAGAATACCTCTGTCACCTGAAGTGTTGATGTTCCTGCTACTAATTGGCTTTTGTGTTTACTTCCCCTTAAGTGCTTAACAAATATGTGTCATCCATTTCTAAACAGGAAATATTTCAGCATTAAAGTTTATTACATTTCTAGCTTCTTCCTTAGTATTTCCTCTAAACCCCCGGCTTGTCTTCGTGTTGTTTGTTCTATTTGCCTCTTAATTTAAGCTTGCTAATCATCTGTTAATGCAGTTTCATTGAAATATCCCTTGCATGAAAGTTCATCAACTACCTCATTACCAAATCTTATTGAAGTCACTCCACCTATTATCACCTGGCCAAATTTCCATTATGTTTTGTCATTGAGAATGTGGGCAAGGAGAGATTAAGTTACATAAATACTAATAGGAAATATAAAAAAAAAAAATTAATTTAACTTAACCTTGGCACAATAAATGAATGTTTCACCACTTCAGAAAATAGACCGGTTTAAATTACACTCAACAAAGGCTTCTGTTTATTTGCCAGTGTAGCTGGATATGACATTCAGCAACTATTAATGAATGCAGCAGTCAAATCAAGTATGTGTAGTAAAGTATTCAGAAAGAATAACCACTCAAAACAGTTTCTAGCATTAGAGGATATAAGATAAATATGTAATTTAGTAATTGCATATTAATAAAAATATCTATTAGCATTTTATATCTTGGATTAATGGTTATTTGATCTTCTCATCCCACACTCAGATAGGAAATATTTGTCCTATAAGAAAAAGGCACTAATCATGGAGTCAGCATATAAAAGTGTTGATTTCACAGAGTTCTACAGTTCTCCCTGTATAAGATTGTATTTTTTTTCTCTTCTAGGTATATCTAAGTAAAATCCCTAAAACAGCTGTAAGTCTAATCTTCTTTACAGATAAAATTTGCACTGCAGATGTTAAAAAAATAGTTTAATTAAAGTTTTGTTTGCTTTTTAACATTTTAAAGAGATAAACTTTCTTCTTTGTCAATATAGAAGAAACGTGATCATGTATGAAAGAAATATGATCCCTAATAGACTTACTTCTCAAGAAATGCAACTGGAATACTAATCAATAATGAAAATTATGTGAGTAAAAGAACTTAGCCTTTGCAGTCTAATCCATATCTTGCAGTGAAGATCTGCAGTTAACACAAGATTTAATCTCTAAACAACATATAGTTCATGAAGGCTGTTGGCTGACTGCCATAGTGAGTGGACCCATTTGTTTGCTCCCTCTGTAGAAGCTGAGCAAGCTTCCCTTACTGCACCTTGACCATGTGTTCATAACACTCCAGAAGCATGGACATCCAATGGAGTAAGACAAAAGTTCAGTTTCCATGGTGGCAGCAGTTCTGTTCCCTTCTATTTAGCATACTCAAAAGTGTAAAATCTCTGTTGGGTTGTGTGAGGGACTGACCTGAAATCAGACTCCACTGCCCATTGAGAGATCGAGATGGAAACCCACCTATATTTTGTCTTGGAGATGGGTGGGAAGAGTTGAGATAAGACTCCGGTATCCATTGCCTGGGAGAAGGGTGTGAACTTGGACTCCTCCAGTATCCATTGCCTGAGGGATTAGTGAGAAAGAGCTGAGATAAGACTCTTCCATCCATTACCTCAAGGATTGGTGTGAGGAATTGCTACCCATTATCCCAAGAATTGATGCAGGCACATGCAGGTGAAGAGCTGGCTGAAATACCAGGGAAACTGGTCCACCAGGAATGTGTAATACATGACATGAAGAACAGAGGTACTCCCCCCAGCTCATTATAAAAGGGGAAAAAGGTAGTCACCAAGAGACACATCACCAAGGAGCCATTGCCATGAGGATGACTCTAGAAGGACACCTCTGTGAGGACATTTTCCACCAATGACTACTATGGACCCTGAGAGACACTCTCCATGAGACATGGCCATGAGAGCAACTCCACGAGACACACTCCACCGTATACCTTCAAGGGGATGACTCCAGAAGGACATCTCCTTAAGGACACCCATCTCTGCTGACTACTACAGACTCTTGGGGGACACTCCGCTTCGATACTGCCTACAAACCCTGAAGGACACTCGCCACAGATGATGATGACAACAGATCTTTGGGACACCACTGGATCAATAGTGGTGACTATCTCTCTGCACCCTGAATCCTTGCTTCATTTTCCACCCTTATTCCAACCTGTCCTATCTCTAGCCCCTTTATTACAATAATTTCCCTGTTTTATAATAACTGTCTTTTTGTAATTTGTAATAAACAAACTGACCAATTACGGTACTTGACCTCATTTGTGTCTTAATTTCACTCTTAGGATCACGAACTGAAACAGACCCTGACAGGTTGTGATGTCAGAGTTGAAACTCAATTCCTCAACATGCCAGTAAAAGAACAGAATTTCTTTAAACATCTGGTGAGATGATCAAGTTTCCCTTAGAAAAGGACCAGTGTAGAAAAAGTCCATAAACCAAAAGTATTGAAATATCTAATATCCCTAAATTTCAAAGTGATTGCTTGTATTATGGGACCAGAATTGAACTTCAAGTTATTCTAATCTAGTATATATCATATAATTCATCCTGTAGAACATTTTTATTATTTTTATATGTCATCCAGCAACTTCCAAGAGCAAAGGCTGTAATCCTACATGTTCAGAATTCATATAAAATACGTATTTTTTGAGTTTTGTAGAAGATTGATGAGTAAAATGCAGTTGTGATGTGGTCTATAGTTGTCATGCATACACTTACTCAGATGGGAAACTACAGTATCATTTGCCATCAGAACATATAGTCTTGAGTTGCAAGTGAGAGGATTTTTCTCTTCACTCTAGGTTGTTCTGATGGTTGATCAAACTCAGTTAAAATGTTTTGCTTGTTTGAGTACGACTTTAAAGTCATTAACTTTGTTACGGTTTTCTCAACTAGATCATTAAGTCCTTTAGAACATATTTTCATAAGGTGATAATAGAACTTCTAAAATCCATCTTTACAATAAGGCATTCTTTTAACCCTTTAATTTGGTCCTTTTTTCTTCTTCTACATTGCTTTCTAAATATGATTCTCGTAAATGAATTTTATTATTCCATTTATGTCTCATTAATGTTTTTAAAAAAGGTAAAAAAATCTTTCCCCTCTTTATTATGGTTCTGTTTATACATCAGAATACCTTATATCCTTGACTGGTCTGTTTTCTTGCTCTCCTATACCCATATTACAGATCAGTATTGTGTCCTTCTCTATGAATTATATCTGAAGTCATTTCTTTAATTTACTTTTACATCACTAGTTCAGAATTTAAAATAATGTCAAAATTAATGTTACCACACAATGAAGTTCCTTATACGTATCCAATTTATTGGTTCCTACTGAACACCACTTCTTACTGTCTGCCCATTAATCAGTCCTTAATCCCTTTTTCAAGGGATTGTAAAATTCATGTGCTAATTTTTTAAGTCTGCACAACTTTAAGTCATGCTTTTGTAACATCTAAGCATATTACATCTGCAGTTACCTTTGTCAGTCAAACTTGTAATCTCATAAAAAAATGAAATCAGTTTTGTTTGACAAGACCTGTCCCCATAACACGATATTGATTGCATTTATATTCCTCTTAATTTAATTATATATTGATTGAATCATATGTTAGTTTTCTGTTCTTGTTTCTTGCAGAACTTTGCTGTGTGAGAGCAGTGCTGCCATGTGTTACATGGGAACTCATGTAACACCAGGCCATGAAGATGCCCTTGGCCAGATTCCTTGTAGTTTGGAACTACACCTTACATGTCCCCTGTGCTTTGAGCAAAGAAAAATATTAAATTACAGATTGAGTGATAGTAAAGACAAAATTGATACAAATTAAATTAGAATGGAACCAAAAGGGAGCCTTAGAAAGGAAAACATTACATGAAGAAAGAAGCACTACTTCAGCTGCAGTCTAGTGAAGCTGAGTAATTAATTTCCTCAGAAGTTTAAAGGAATTAGAAATGCAGGTGGAGTTTAAACTGGACTAAATTAGCATCAATTCTTTTGTGAGTATCAATTTCTTTTGAGAATTATGCAAGCAGAAAAGCCTAACAATATATTATATTTGAGGAGCAACAACTTATTATAAAAGAACAATTTTATGCCATGTTTGTTGGTGTGAAGTTAACTGGGATGTTTTTGACACCTTTCTTTAATGCAAAATTGCATTAAAGCAATGATGAAAGCGTTCTAGGAGTCGCAGATGATGATGGTGGATAGCCCATGATTCAGACACATATAAAGCAGTAGACAGTACAATGGCTCTATATGGTCTTCGAGCCTGGTTTGAAGGTTAGCCTGAAAGCTGTCCCTCATTGCATCTGTTTGGAGATTATTAACATTGAGCCTCCTCCTCGGAATGCCACCCCTCTTAGGTTTGGGCTTGAAGTGGAAGTTAAGTTTGCAACGCACAAGGTGGTGGTCTGTTTGACATTCTGCACTAGGCATCACTCGGGTGTGACAGACATCACGAACATTTCTCTGGCGCACTAAGACATAATCAATAAGGTGCCAATGTTTAGATCAAGGATGCATCCAGGTTGCCTTCTGGCTGTCTTTCTGCTGGAAAATAGTATTGGTGATGGTAAGCTGCTGCTCTGCACAAAACTCCAGCAAGAGGTGACCGTTATCATTGCAGCTACCAACACCATGCTTGCCTAGTACTCCTTTCCAGTTTTCAAAGTTCTTACCTACTCAGGCGTTGAAGTCACCAAGGATTATGATCTTATCATCTATAGGAACCTTTTGAGTGAGGCGACGCAGGTCAGAGTAGAATTTGTCTTTTTCTGCAAGGTCAGCTTGCAGAGTTGGAGCATATATGCTGAAAAGAACATGTTGCTTATTGTGTTGTGGAACATAAGGAGATAATACAATTGGAATGACCTAGTGGCAAATTTTCAAGTTTAGAGATGATGGAGTTTTTAATCATGAAGACAAATCCAGAAAGATGACTTTCAGATTTGGATTTGTCTGACCGGTAGAGTGTATAGCTGGCACCATGTTCTTTAAGGCTACCTTCCTCATGAAGGTGAACTTCACTGAGAGCAGCAATATCGATACTGAGTCGTGACAGTTCGTGGGCAATTAGCTCAGAACAGCACTCAGAACACCCACTGTTCGCTGTATCAAGCATGGTTCTGATGTTCCAACATGCGAGTGTCAATCTGAAAACACCTTTGGAGGCAGGTGTATGCATTTGTCTCTTTGTCTTTAATTGACTGCAACAGAAGATGCTTGTTGGCCGCAGATAGCGGACCAGGTGGAGGGGGAGATAAGCTTTGGTTAGGCCACCTTTCCTAGGCCTCTCTCCATATGGAGCAAGCAGTGCTCTCTTTGAAAAAAGGCTGCTTGGTCATTCAGGATGTTGCTGAACAAGACTGTCATCTCCTGGGTCAGTCTCAAGCAACCAATGTCCTGAACTGCCTGCATGCAGGGTTGGGTCTGCGACTTCCAGCGCACCTTATCACCTGCAGTTTTGTCCCTTGTCTGTCGCTACAGGGCTTTGCAAGTGTGGGTAAACCCTTCGGGCCTGCGCAGTGGATTTTTTAGGTGAGGCACAGCGTGTGCAGAACTGGCCCCACCCTTTACACCTGAGGTTTATCTGCCAGGGCCTAGGGAGCTTGGACGGTGACAGCATCAGGTGGTAGGTTTGATTAGAGTATCCTTCTCTTAGATAGATGGCCTTACAGAGCTAAACGAGCTCCATCTGCCCAGGTTTGAAGTTAGAGTTGTCCTCCTAGGATGGTTACTTAAAGGCTAGTGAGCCCATCCTGCCCATGGACACACTTTGTCTGACCCTTCAGTTGAGACCTCTCTGGCATGGGAGATCCTACCGGAGGCATATGCCACCACCAGCATAGCTCCCAACCTCAGAAGGGCACGCAAACTCTTTCCCCATGACAAGGGGGTGTCCGTGAAAGAGAATCTGCAAATACAAACTAAATATATTTATTTATTAACTGGTAGGCTGCATCAAATAATGAGGTAGCTCCATTTGCCTCAGGCTTCGGTATGCTTATGGTCGTCATCTATGGCAGCTCAATTCTGTGTACTGATTGCTTAATAGTTTTGCAGCAATGCATTTTCATCCTTCCATTTTCCTTAACAAGGTTGATTGATAGAATTTGTAATTACTGATAGGCTCTGCCTGCTCTGTCTTCTTCATAATGTTATGAACTCATATAAAATCTAACCATAAAGAGAGCAACACAACCACGTTTATAAACATTCTTCCCCTACATAACAATTAGCATTATTTGCTTTGATTTTAATTTGTCTCTTTAATTCTGCAAGAAACATGCCTCTTCTACCAATTAATGTTTTGAAATGGATGACCTGTGAACGTGCGAAGAGCACCCTTTGACATAACAGGAATAAAGTTGCTGTAAGGGGAAAGACAGAAAATTGAATGAAACTCTAATTTTCTAAACCACAAATTTGTTAGGTTGTATCCTGTGGATCCCCACTGTCTGTGACTTGAAAAGCTACACTTCTTATTGAAGAAACCTCTTCAAAGACAGCAATAAATTTCTCATCTTCAGGTGAGGAATTCAGGTGGAGAAGCAACATAAACCCAATTCTAAAGCAAGAGGAAAATAGGTATAAAAATGAGGTCACTGAGCTGGTTCCAGCATGGTTTTACATCTCAGCAATGTGGCCACAGAAGATTAAGCACCAGATCACACCGCTTAATTCTTTACCAGAGTCACCTTATCATTCTATTAATTCTTTGTATAAGAGATAATTTTAAATGAATTTTCTTTTCTGCCTTTGTGCAAATGACAGAGAAAAATAAGAGATGCCTTTGAAACTCATTGAAACTCATGGTTAGAGACTCAGGCCAAGTTAGAAAAAAGCTTTCTCAGTACTGCTTGCATGTGACCTAATACACTTGGATTTCTTAAAAAAAAAGAAATGTTTTCTGAAAAAATATTTTTCAGGGGGTTATGTTATTCTTATTATCACTGGACAGGATATATTTAATATGCGGTTTCAAAAGATCCATGACTTAAACTGTTAAGGAACTCCACAGGAATTCTAAACAAATTATGTAATGTTTTCTATATTTGGCTTGTTTTCAAAATATTTCCAAAACATCAAGAATACTTTATTGTTTTTCAGGGGTGGTGAAAAAGGTAGCTTTTCAGAATGCATGCATCTCTTTTTCCATTAAATCCAATGTTTCTTTCCCATATAAGTTTCACAGTTTAGCTATGTGCATTTTCCTTTAGGGGTATGTACGAAGACACATTTTATCATATGAAATCATCCTGGATAAGAAAATATAAACTCTCAGATAGGATTAACTTCTTCATGAAATGCCCATGGTGAAAATTTTTATCAATACAATTTGTCAAAATCACAACACTTATCCCTAACTTCAATTGTATTTCAGGAAAATTTCTTACAAAAATGAAGAATTTAAGCACATAGCCTACCTTTTTTACATGTCTTTATGATTCCATTAGTTGTAGTAACATTAACACTCCTCATAATTTCTAATATGCTGACATGGTTTAACCCCAGCCAGCAGCTAAGCACCACAAAGCTGTTCACTCGCCCCCGTCTCGTGAGATGGGGTAGAGATTTGGAAAAGTGAGGAAACTCATGGGTTGATATAAAGACAACTAAACAAGTAAGCAAAGCAAAAGCTGTGCACACAAGCAAAGCAAAGCAAGGAATTCATTTACCACTTTCCGTGGTCAGGCAGGTGTTCACCCATCTCCAGGAAAACAGGACTCCATCATGGTTACTTGAAAAGACAAACGCCATCACTTTGAATATGCCCCCTTCCTTCTTCTACCCCAGCTTTATATGCTCATCATGACCCCATATGGTATCGGACATCCCTTTGGTCAGTTGGGGTCAACTGTCCTGGCTGTGTCCACTCCCAGCTCCTTGTGTACCCCCAGCCTACTCACTGGTGGAGTGGTGTGAGTAGCAGAAAAGGCCTTGGCTCTGGCTAAGCACTGCTCAGGAGTAACTAAAACATCCCTGAAATATTAACACTGTTTCTAGCAAAAATCCAAAACACAACGCCATACTAGCTACTGTGAAGAAAATTAACTCTACCCCAGCCAAAAACCACCACATCTGCTTATTTTGCTGGATGTCATTAAGTAGTCTGTACAGCCTACTGAATGGAATAGCTTCCTCCTTGCAAAGCTAGGTTCTGTAACCCTATTTGTATCTCCTTTTTATTTTTCTCTTATAGTGTTCATAGTCAGAATTTCATTAACTTATCTTTCTTTAAAGTTTATCATGTGAATTTTTGTCACATGATTTTTTTTCCACTGTGAGGCAAGGAGCAGCCTTTGTCTCTGCAGTCTCAGGTGTTCTGTGGCTGAACATGAAGCTATTGTAGTAACTCCTCATGGTGACTTTTCTGCAAGCAGATTTTCAGGACGTGTTTTTGTCTTAGACAAAGCTAAATGCATCTGACTTTTCATCACAGCTGAGAAAGTCATGGGGAAGAATTCACCTGACTGAGGCTTTACTTTGACTGAAGAATGAGCTCTGTGGAAAGCTGAGCTCTTATTACTCACTATCTTTTGACCCATGACTCTTTGATGGACGTGAAACATTGACATCTAAGTTTTACATATTGGAAGAAAAGTCCAGAACAATAGTAATGTCTCCTACATCCCATTCTAATGAGTTTCTCATGATTTTTCTCCTCTGCTTGTACGTCAAGGAGCACAAAGACCTGTAAAGTACTAAGGCCAGGATTCTCAGAGGATTAAATGCACTTCTCTGACTTCACAGGGACAGGAGCAGCCCTTGGTCCTTGCTTCTGTCTATGATGTCCTTTTATTAAAAGGCCTGTTTGTAACTTTCTTTTATTGCAAAGATGAGTTAAATTCTTGGTCCTCATCAGAAGCCAACATGGCAACTATAGTTAATTTCAGCACTGACAGGCAGAAATACTTAAAATAGAAATGTCTTGCAGCCAAGCATAGACTATATGAGTGTAAAATGATGAACATACTAAATAAGAAGTCAGCCTAAGTTTAATTAAGTTCTCAATTTAGTGTCTGTATCACATTTTTGTTTCTAAGTCTGTATACTTGAAGGCCTTATATGAAAGAAGACATTGTATTGTTTTTAGTTTGTTTTTTTAATTGAGATACTACTAATTAGATCTGTCTGAAAACTAGGGTGCATGTTTATCAATACTTTGTGAGCATTTTGTCTGGATTTTTCAATGAAGAGTCAAACCAAATGCAAATGTTAGCTCTAACAATAACAATGAAGAATATAGCTTCAGATCACTGGCTACTGTTAAAAAGACCTTTGGAATTTTGGCTTTTCTTCGCAGATACAATTTTTAAATCAATCTTGTCTTTAGACAGACACTGAACTGACAGACATGACAAGAGAACACCTATTTTCTAGTCTATGGCACATGCAACTACAGAGTTAGTGTCATATTCTCATCCTACCAGTACACCTACTACCTGTTAATAGGGGAGGATGCCTATAGCTGTTAGAGCAGCTGAGACAGACTCATTTGCTGCTTTCTCTTTCTACTAAGACTAGCAGATAAGGTGACAATTACCGTCATTTAAGTTCTCCTTTCTGACATTTTATGACTGCATTTAAATAGGCACTTATACCTCATTTTAAAGGTACATTTACACACAGTGTACTTACATTAGGCCAGGTGAATGCACTGAAGGGTTGATAAGAAGAAAATGTGCATTTACTTCTGTCTATAGATGTCTACAGTTATGTGTGTGCATTATATTTTGTAGCTCCTTAGGCATGTCATGTCATAATGTGACCTCTCTTTCCTGACTATAATTAAAAGATATTCTTATATAAACACATAGCATTTAAATTGAAAGGAAGTCTCTAAGTGACAAAAGCAATAACACTTAGTGCCAATGATGCAAAGTACATTGCTATGTACTGAGGAATTTGTTATTTAAAGGTTGTGCCAAAATACCTCAGCCACTGTTAAAGACACATAGACTTGCCATCTGAGAAGCTGTACTGGTTGGGCTGAGGCAGATTTAATTTTCTCCATTGTAGCTAGTATTTTGTTGTTTTGAATTTGTCAACAAAACACTGTTGATAACATAGGGATGTTTTAGCAATGTCTGAAATGTGCTTACACAGCATCAAAGCCTTCTCTGGTCCTCCAGCCAGAGAGCTCACTGAGGGATGGGCCATAGGTTGGGAGGGAGCACAGACAGCAGATGACTAAAACTAATCAAAGAGATACTTCATGCCATAGAGAAGGAGGAAGTGAGGATGTTTGCAGTTATGGTATTTGTCATTCCCAGTCACCACTATTCATGGACGTAGCCCTGCTTTCCTTGGGATGGCTCTAAGGCTGCCTGTCAATGGGAAGTGGTGGACAAATTCCATATTTTGATTTGCTTGCACCTGCAGCCTTTCCTTTACCTATTAAGCTGTCTTTGTATAGATCCATGAGTCTTCTCACTTTACCCTCCTGGCTCTCTTGCCCATCAGCTGGAGTGAGCAGCATGTGTTAGAGTGAGCAAATGGCTGTGTGGGGCAGAGCTGCATACTGAGATTAAACCACAACCAAAGCTTATATGCAAAGTCTTCATCTACCATGCCAAACCACAAAGGTGGATTTTCAGGCCTGTGTGAAACCTTTTTCTTTCCATTTGTTCAGATGGCACTGTGATCAGTGATGGAAGAAAAGGAGTATAATGTATTATCTCTGCATAAACAAAGGATGTCATTATAGCATGCTGTCATTCACATTAAGTTAGCACTTAATAAACACAGATTCACCTTTTTAAAAAAGTGTGGTTTAAATGCTAATATGAAACTATCACGAAAGCTGGGCAATTTCTGCACCTTGAGACTACTTTTGCCTATTGTGCTTTACCAGAAGTAGAGTGCCCCCCACCAGACTGTCCTGCTTTCTTAAGAGTTTATGATGCTTTAATCTCCACTTCTCTCAAATCCTCTGCCTTTCCCTTTCTTAATCACTCTGCATAATGAAAAGTCCATGTACTAAGAAAGCATGCTGAGGTTTTCCAGCCAAGTGTTCACTCAAACTAACCAGTCTTTGAATCTTGTTATGTACAACAGAGAATATTGAATTCACACCTGTCAATAGGACTTTATTGTGTGACATGAAACTGAACTGGATTATATTATTGACAGTTGCATAACATAAACAGAGGAGTTGTGCAGAGTGGGAAACACTACAAGCAGAATTAGAAACTTCTTTGTTTTATTTTGATCACTGAAGCTGTGCCAATTCATACTATTTAGTAGGGAGGTGATTTGTCAAAAACAATCAAGTAATATTCACAAGAATTCCAATTATACTTAGCTTAAAGAAAGAATAAGAAAGCTAAGTATCTTGCAGAGTGTCCAATGGAAACTGCGGTGCTGCTATGGTTTTGTTTTTCTGTTACCTTTTTCACCTATTCATATTCTGCATATCCCCAAATGGTACTTTTCCATCCTGGCCCATGAGCCTTTCTCGGTCAACAAGTGGATTATCCATCACCAGGCAAATCATCTTCCTGCTGGACTCAAAACTGGAGACATTTTCTATTCTTTCATCCATCTATGAATATTTATTACTTTAAGAGGTGAGTCTAAGAGGAGCTTGATTTAAAACCCATTGAACTCAAAGGACTCTTTCAGATTATTTTAATGGGATTTGATGCTGACTGTAAGACTTTATGTCAGTAGACGTTGCTGAGGTGTAAGCATTCTGAAGAGATGATAGGGAATGAACACAAAGGAACTGAGCCTGGTTTTGCATGTATAAAGAAATTGGATGCCTTAGGTTTCACTAAGAGGTTTTTATTTAGCTGGGACATCAGCTATCTGATGAAACTGACTTTAGTGTCTTACTCACAGGGTGTCAGAACTCTGCTTCTTTCTGTGTCTTTTATTAGCCTACATTCTGTTTGATACCCACAAGAAAAGTAAGATTGTACTGTGCTGCAAACAGTAGGGAGATACTTGCAAGAACAGCTGCCTAAATTGTGTTTTGAATACTGTTCCCCAAAATCAAGGAAGAAAATACCTAGCAGAGGTTTATAAATATAAACCTCTTGAAAAGTTCTTCTTGAAGTAGCGAATGTCTTTTATATATGTGTGTGCACTTATATACATTTTAGGTACTAAACACCAACATTCATATATGATATTATAGTATCTATCTGTCTGTCTATCTACCTATGCATTTAAGTGAGAATATTAAATATTTTGCAATAATTTCAATGGAAACTGCTTTATATCTGTATGCATATGCATCCAAAGGGTTACAGTCAACAGCTCAATGTCCAGATGGAAACCAATAACCAGTGGTGTCCCCTAGGGTCCATACTGGTACCAATACTACTTAATATCTTCACCAGAGATGCAGATAGTGGGGATGAGTACACCCTCAGCAAATTTGCAGGTGACACCAAACTGAGTAGTACAGTTGGAAGGGAGCAGAGGGAGCTTGACAGGTTTGAGGAGTGGGCCCTCATGAAGTTCAGCAAGTGCAAGGTCTTGCACCTAGGTCACAGCAATCCCCAATATTAGTACAGACATGTGACATAAACACTGAGAGCAGTCCTGCGCAGAAGAAGTTGGGGATATTTGTAGATAAAAATTGGATATGAGTAGGCAATGCTGGCATCCCAGAAAGTCAGCCATATGCTGGGTTGCATGAAAAGAAGCATGGCCAGAAGGTTAAGGGAGCTGATTTTTCCCTTCTGCTTTTGTAAGACCCTGCCTGGAGTACGGCATCTAGCTCTGGGGCCTCCAGCACAAGACCTGGATCTGTTAAAACAGGTCCAGACAAGGGCCATTAAAATTATCAGAGGCCTGGAACTCCTGTCTTATGAAGAAAGGCTGGGACAATTGGTGTTGTTCAGCCTGGAGAAGAGAAGGCTCAGTGGAGGCCTTATTGCTGTCTTCGAATATATAAAGGGGGTTTATAAGAAAGGTGAAGCAAGAGTTTTTACTAGGACCTGTAGTAACAGGACAAGAGAGATTGGTTTTAAACTGAAAGAGGGTAAATTTAGGAAGATTTTTTTTTTTATGATAAAGCTGGCGAGATACTGTAACATGCTTCTTATAAAAGTTATAGATGCCCCATTATTGGAAGTTTTAAAGGTCAGGTTGGATGGGGCTTTGAGCAACTTGTTATAGTGAAACGTGGTGGTTGTGGGGGAGTGTGGAGGGTAGACTAGATACCTTTAAAGGTCCCTTCCAACCCAAACTATTCCTTACTTTTTCTCACTCTATGACTGTATGGCTCTATGATATATATACAAAACCAATACATTGCAGAGTCTTATCAAACCCTTTCTAAATTTGCACATTTTTTGAGATTTGTCCTCTCTTACTATGAATGCAATGAATTCTGAAGTAAAGGGAGAGAGGAATGATTGCTGCAGTGACTGGTGGAAAGAGGGTACTCAGATGTTTATCTGTATGAAAATGTGTGTCCTGGGTACAGCAGTAGCAGTCATTTTTCCCCTTCTTAGTAGCTGGTGCAGTGCTGTGTTTTTGACTTTCAGCCTGGGAACAGTGCTGATAACACCGGTGTTTTAGCTGTTGCTAAGTAACACTTCCTTTGACCAAGGACCTTCTGAGTCTCTTGCTCTGCCAGGGAGGAAGGGAAGCCAGGAGGAAGCAGAGACAAGGACACCTGACCCAAACTAACCAAAGGGGTATTCCATATCACAGCACATCATGTCCCGGTACAGGAACTGGGGGGGAGGTACCCGGAAGAAATAGATCAAGGCTCAGGTCAGGCTGGGTATCAATCAGCAGGTGCTGAGCAATTGTATTCTCTCCCCTTTCTGTATCTCTTCTCACTATTATTATTGGCAGTAGCAGCAGTGGTTTTGTGTTTTACCTGAGTTACTGAACTGTTCTTATCTCAACCCGTGGGAGTTACAGTCTTTCCATTCTCCTCCCCGTCCCTCTGGGAGCAGGGGGAGGAAGAAGCAGGGAAGTGAGAGAGCAGCTGCCTGGTTCTGAGTTATCGGGTGGGCTTAAACCATGACACAAAACCAGAAAAGATTCCTTAAATTCTTCTTCCCAAGAAGAAGGCCTCACCATGAGCAGTATAGTAGCAAATGCCACTTGGTGTATTAATAAGGAGTGGTGAGGAAATGCTGTATGCTCTCTATGTTTCTGCAAAGTTTGTGCGGAGGGAACCCAAACCCCTTTCTTTCACCTTTGGGGTCACCACAGTCAAATGACTGTACATGGTATAAAAGCCTTTATGCATATGGTCTGAGCATACAGATTTATTTACAGGGATGCCTCGCAGTGGCGCCCAGTCTGTGGCCATCATGGGCAGGGACTTTGCCTGGGCCTCCTGGGCACAGGCACTGCCTCAGGGCCAGCAGCCCAAAGGCCTTTCTCCAAGGGATGCTGGGCAAAGGGGCAGCAGCAGAGAGCTGCAGTGGGCAGGGCTACAGGGGCCCCATCACCGCTGTGTCATAGTGCCGGCATCTGGCAATGCAGCATCACAATGCTCTGGGGCAGTATAAGTCCAGTGCCCTCCCCTGCCCCACTGCCAGAGTGCCCGGTGCTGCCACCAGGACAGAGCTGGCAGCCTGAGGGCATCCAAGAGGAATTACTGGGAGGGGGTTGATGGAAGGAGCACTTGAAGATGCATGAAGCTGTGGGAGGTTCGGTGCTGCAGTTCCAGCTGCTGGAGGGGCCACGCTCAAAGCTCATCTGATGGATGGGTGGATGGATGGATGGATGGATGGATGGATGGATGGATGGATGGATGGATGGATGGATGGAAATGCTGCTTCAGTCATCGGGGAGCTCGCTGTCCTCCTCTCCTGTGCACCAGGGAATTAGGTGAGGAGGGGACTGGGGGACGGAACACTTGAAGCTGCGAAGCTGCACGAGGTTCTCTGCTGCAGTTCCAGCTCCTGGAGAGGCCACGTTCAGCACTCATCGGATGGATGGATGGATGGATGGATGGATGGATGGATGGATGGATGGTTTGAAATCCTGCGTCAGTCATCGAGGAGCTCACCGTCCTCATCTCCTGAGGAGAGAGTGGCAGCAGCCAGAAGAAAAAGGATGCACAGGTGGCTCAATACCATCCCCCAGTGCTCTGGAGCTCCCACTGTCAAGCACAGGAAGGATTCTTGCCCCAAGGAGTCATCAGAAGAATGGCATTTTGGTGTTGCCGGAAGACCCTGAGATGGCTCCATGTGGAGGCAGAAAAGACAGTGCCAGTGTGCCCTTGTCCCCTTAGAGGCATAACTAGCGTGTGGACCAGGAGCAGGTCTTTCTCACATGCTCAGGGAGTAGCCGATCGCCAGCGCTGGGGCCAGGGAGGAACTTTTTCCATGGGTAGATTGGCACCGGTCCCCAGGGGTTTTTTTGCCTTCCTCTGAGCACTGAGCATGACCACTTGTCAGGGCTCCTCGGTCCATTCTGGCTGTGTTATCACCTGGTGCTCGTGCACCATGAAGGTGGCCACTTGTGTCCTGCAGCTGGGGGGGGGGGGGGAATGGTTTTTTTCCCCCCAGGATGGATTAGCAAGCATCCCTGGGGGTTTTTGCCTTCCTCTGCAGCTGAGCACAGCCCCTTCATGGGGCTCCTTTGAGTCATGGTGGCCCAAAGGCAGCTGCTTGTGCTCCACACAGGTGGCCCTCATGCCTTGCATCAGGGGGGAGGCAGCCTTCTGGACTCCCAGGGTGGCCCCAGTGTGGCTCCGGGACTTGCTTGCTGTCCTCTGTAGCACTGAGCACCACCCCTTGTCAGGTCTTCCCTGGCCCTTTCTGGCTGGGTTCTTCTTGCACTGCTCTTGCACCACCACGGCCCCTCTCCTGCCCTGGCTTTCCTTTGTCAGGCTGCAAGGAAGGTTTTTTCCAGCTAAACTGAAGGGTCTAAACTAAACCAGGCTAAAATTAACTAGACTAAGCTAAACTAAACCAAGACAATTTAAATAACTTTATTTCTAAGTAAATACTCTTTCCACCTGCAACCATTCTGATTTGTGTCTTTGAAAGTGCTTTTGGTGCTGAAATTCCCATGGCATTTTGGACAGATAATGTTCTCACTGTACAATTCATTGTGAGTGCAGGGAATGGAACGGAACGGAATAAAATGGAATGGAATGGAACAGAATACAATAGAAAGCTATGTTATGCATGTAGAAGCACAGAAAAGCTAGGGTTGCAATGAACCTTAAGCTCATCTAGTTCCAACCCCTTGCCATGAGCAAGGACACCTCACACTAGACCATGTGTCCCAAGGCTCTGTCCAACCTGGCCTTGAACACTGCCAGGGATGGACCATTCACAACTGTCTTGGGCAACACATTCCAGTGCCTCACCAGCCTTACAGTAAAGCACTTCTTCCTTATATCTAACCTAAATTTCTCGCATTTAAGTTTAAACCTATCAACCCTTGTCCTGTCACTGCAGTCCCTTGTGAAGACTTCCTCTCCAGTACCCCTGTAGGCCCCTTCAGGTACTGGAAGCTGCTCTAAGGTCTCCACGCAGCCTTCTCTTCTCCAGGTTGAACAGCCCCAACTTTCTCAGCCTATCTTCATAAGGGAGGTGCTCCAGCCCCTCATCAACCTCATGGGCCTCCTCTGGACTTGTCCCAACAGCTCCATGTTCTTCTTACATGCTACTTAACTGAGGGTTTTAAAACTGTTCTACACAACTGAGTCACTTGCTTGTGTTCCATGAGTGTTGCACGGAAAACTTGCTTGGTCCAGACGGTTTAAACCAAATTGGGGTCAAAGCACTTGGAGCTTTCAAGAACATGGAATTAGGCAGCAGTCAGGGAAGTGTTGCATTCAAGTAGTAATACAAGAGGTAAAGCCCCACACTAGATACATGAATGCTAATAAACGCAAGCAAATATCTAAACTGCCTGTACAAGAAACATTACCCTGTGTAAGAAACTGTCCTGGGTTTAGCAGTAGCAGTCATTTTTCTCCTTCTTAGTAGCTGGTGCAGTGCTGTGGTTTTGACTTTCAGCCTGGGAAGAACACCGATGTTTTTAGTTGTTCCTAAGTAATGTTTCCTCTGACCAAGGACTTTGTGAGCCTCATGCTCTGCCAGGGGGGAGGGGAAGCCAGAAGGAAGCAGAGACAGGACACCTGACCCAAACTGACCAAAGAGGTATTCCATACCACAGCACATCATGCCCAGTATATAAACTGGAGACAGTTACCTGGAAGGGCTAGGTCGCTGCTCTGATCTGTCTGGATATCGGTCAGCAGGTGGTGAGCAGTTGTTTTCCCTCCTCTTGCTATTTTCCTTATCATTATTATTATTGGTGGTAGCAGCAATGGTTTGTGTTATACCTTAGTTACTGGACTGTTCTTATCTCAGTCTGTGGGAGTTACATTCTTTTGATTCTCCTCCCCTTCCCTCTGGGAGCAGGAGGAGGAAGTATGGGGAGTGAGAGAGCGGCTGCGTGGGTCTGGGTTGCCGGCTGGGCTTAAACCATGACACTGTGGCAAAGTGTTCTTACCTCTTGGTTTCTGAACAGGCAAGTTTAATTTCTGCCCTGCCTAAATTGTATTTAATTTTTGTTATGAAATAAATATTGTAGACAAATACAAGATAATTTGTTGCTGAGCTTATTTCTCAGCATCCTCTGCACCTTAGCTAGCACTGGCATGTAGGTCTAGCTCTGACTTTCTCTGCTGCAAACCTGCTGGTTTTCAACATAACATGAAGGGATATAATGGCAAAACACACTGCAATATGATTGCTGACGACCTACTGTGCTTTCCTGGTGAATGGTAAAGATTCAGTGTTTTGAAGAAGGAAGTTTTTAAGTTCTGTTGCTTTTTAAGTTCAAGGTGAAAAGTATGAAATTTAGCTTTACAATACAAAAACTTCACTGAGCAGGACCCTTGACTGAGAATCATTTGCAGCTTTGGTTGTTATTCTAAAGCAAAATTCTTCCTGAAATACATGATAATTGGGTTTGTTTATAATATTTGTTCAGTGGTATATTATTTTCATTTCTCTTTCCAAAGTCAAGCTGCGATATTTATCCATTTATGATTACAAACTTCCATATGTCATGTATAATTTCTTGGTTGCCCTAAGTGTCACATGCATAATTTATCTTGTGAATAGTCTCAGAGGACCTATGTGATGATTGCTGTGGCGTGTTCTGTATTTTCTTAGAGGTATCAAGTAACACAGCCTCTCACCTTGCTAATTTCCTTAAAAACTGACTATTTTGATTGTTGCTGGAAAGTGGAATTCAGGTGTGCAGTTAAATCTGAGATCCATTCTGGGGTGCACAGTGGTTAGCCTTGGCAGGAGGTGCTTGCTGTTTCTCTCTTTTTTCTTGAGACACATGGCATGTCAATTATCTATTGACCCTACAAATGGAAAATGTAAGATTACACATGAACTTCAGGCTTATGTGTGATGGGATAGTGTGCACTGCTGCCAGTGTACAGAAGGCTAAAGTGTTATTTTCAATATCTACTGCATTTCTTTGATGTTTGCAGAGATACAAAGAGATCAGCAAACAATGCATTTAAGACATGCTTCTATTTTTAAAATGTACTCTAAAGAATTACAATGTTCTATTTGATCCTATCATTGAACTCAGAATTTGGAGTGGAAATAAAGAGAGACAGTAAATATAAAACTGAATTCTGTTTAACATCCAGATTTAAAAGAAGTCATACTCTGTATTGGATACTTAATAACATTGAACATGCCCCAGTAGAATTATCAGATATTTTCCACACAGCTGATGTTAATAAGATTTTGCTGCCCCTGTAATTAGTGCTTTGGCACAAATTTTGTCCATAACTCTTTATGGAATGTATGACTTTGGGCTGCATCAGTGAAATTTATTGAACATAATTTATTTTTCATAGGTGAAAAAAGAGTGAGCATTCTATATAGTCTCTATGATACTCTGTATACATTGGAAATTATGAGAAAATTCAGATTTTAAAAAATATTTGCAACAAAACTTGTATTTGTTCCCTGGCACAAGATAAACAAAATCCCATGATTAGACTGGAATGAAGAATTGTCAAAGTTTGTTGATAATTTCATCCTTACAGTAATTATTTTTAGAATATTCAAAAGTGTTTCTTAAACACAGGAATTTAAAATTAGACAAAATAAATTTAAGTATACTAAAAAAGATTAAAATCAATACCAGTAACTCAACTTCTGCCCTGCATTTTTGCATTTTTACTTTGCATTTCCACACTTTAGAAATCTTAAGTTTTGTAACACATAACAAATAACATTTCTAAGCTTTTCTCTACACATACTTGAATATAGGATGGTTGTAGTTCATGTAAAAGAGACTAACAATATTTTCTATGTTAAAACAAATCAGAGAATTAATAAGGTTAGAAGAGATTGCTTTTCCAGTTTTTTATTTTATATATATATACATATATACATATATATTCATGCTTGTGTTTGTATTTAGAATATGAACTTTATTAAAAAAATGGCCATTTTTTGGTAATGCTATTACTGCTCTGCCATTTTATATCTTTGGGAAGGTACAAATTTTTATTCTATTTCTAGGCTTTTAATAATCAACTATTCTTAATTAAATATTCTGATGGCTCTTGTTAACTGCGTAAAGACAGTGACATTGCTTTTAGTTATTCTTAAGTTCCTTGGTATTTTTCAAAATCTAAAGGTAGTGAGTATATCTGATGACTGTTTACTTTGGGATGCTTATTATAAAAAAGAAATATGTACTTGAGTCATTATTTAAGTTACTTTATATGCTGTTTTCCCTACTGCATCTGATTTTTTCAACTCACTGAAAGAAGCTGGATAGACTATTGAATAACACTGCAAGTCACTTTGTATGCTATTAAAAGTGTATAATTTCTGACTAGATTTCCCTCCCTCACCAAAGGTATACATTAGGACTTTAATGATGCATGAAGATGAATCCCAGTTGTAAATGCACAAGCCTTCATAATATTTTAGGAAACAAATAATTAGCATTTTGGAAATGTGTGTACATCTCACACAAGCAATCTGGTTCTCCTCCTCCTTCCTGTTTTGAAGTCAACAGCCTGTGTTATATCAGCCATCTGCAGTTCCACAGATAGGTGCAGGGTTAGCATCACAGCTCCAAGCCTGGAGTTCAGAGAGAGCTGAAAAAATTGCCAAGCAACTAAGAAGAATTTCCAGCATCACTAAAAAAAACAAAAAACACCCCAGCATTCATTTAAAAAAATATGGATGTTTTTATTTGGGTTTTTTTATACATTTTTCTTGACATGGCCTGTCCAGAGATGATAGCATATGGGCTTGCTTGCAATGTTAAGCTATGTAGGAATAATGAGAAATATATAAGGTTAATCCTAAAGTGTAGGGAAGAAAATCAAGTTAGTTCATTGAGGACTTGGTATGCCCTGGAGGTAACAGACTATTCTACAGTGCTGATTGCCTTAGAAATAAGATGCTACTTTATAATAGCTGCAGATGCTAACTAAAATGGTGAGGTGGTACAATGTGCCAGATAAGTACAGAGCAATAAGTCAGGCCAGTGAACTCTCCAAATCTGATGCACTGTTGTACCTGCTTAAATCTGTGTTCTTTTTTCTCTTGATTTCTATTTTTTGATAGCTGAATCTTCCCCACAAACTCCTTCCCTCTCCTCATATTCTCCTCCCTTTAATTCTTACTCATTAAGGGGGTTTTAGGCAAAGAGAGCTAAAACAACACCTTCGTCTACATAAATAATTATACACTTAACCAGTGCACCTTGGCAAAAATAAGTTCTGTTCTTGGACCTGCCATCACACAATCATGTAGGTAAATGAAATATGCAGCTAGAGATTTTATATGCATTGAACAGCATTGTCATGAGGTCTAGCAGTGACAGGAAAATAGCATTTTTTTGTCCAACATCTTCTTCTGAAAGTATAGTTATTGGGTGAAATTATGGTAGGAAAAGAATTCTTTTTTTCTTTCAGGATAATTAAGGCTAACTAAACTTCACTTGTGAAATTTTCATATGTAAAATGTATTCTAGTTGATATTATTTATGTATCTAACAACAAAAACTTTTTATATTATTGCCTAGTGATCTTCCAAACATACTTTCTTTGGTCTTACTGTCACATCAGTGCTTTTGTGAGATTAATTTATCTTTGTTTAGCACTATAGCAATAGCAGCTTTTTTTATGTTACTTTTCAATAGCAGTAGCTCACATATAGATGATAACTATTAATCAAATTATTTGAATAAAGACCAACAACAATAAGGAAAGTACAGTATTCTTAAAAATATCCTGATTCAGATGAAATGACAATCTAATTTTTTTTAAGACTAAAGCCAAACAGTCTAAATTAAAGAAGATTGTTAAATTTACATATGAACATAATTAAATCATAAGTGTCATATCAGGTTAGCAATAAGAAAGACTAGCCAAGGCATGGGTACCTTTTCAGTGAATATGCTTGTGAGATGACACTGTTAGAAAAAAAAAAAATCACCACTTTAACTGGGTTCCAAACTTATCTTGGCCTAAAAAATTTGAACTGATTATATAAACTTGTAATTATCTAGCACTGTTGGGTTGGGGTTTTTTCAAAACAGTAACTCTGTATGAGCTTTCTGTTAGTGTTATATAAGCATAAACATGATTTATATCTTCTTTTCGAATTTATGAAATACAGTTATTATTTTATTATTTCTTCATTCTTTCCTGTGCACTTTTTCAATACATTTGCATTGCTCAGTTTCCATTAATATGCTGGCATTTCAGAAGACTATCCATCCCTTCTGTGAATATAGATCCCCAGGCATACACAAGTTTTGATCTGCTGCTTCTACCAACAACCAGCATCACCTTCATATTCTGAATACAACTTCCAAATTAAAATATCCTTTAAAAAGAGAATATGAATGCCTTTTACAGTTGTACTGATGTACTGTTTAATAATTTATCTGTTATGTGTTAACAATCATATGTTTGATCTTTAGGAAGCAGAGGAAATAAAAGACAGATTGTCCTTCTTGCCTTCACTGCATGTTCATCTTGTTTCTGGTTTATTTTCTTTTTCTCAGCCCTGGTGCTGTCTGAATGTGGTTTTGTGCTCCATTTTTGAGACTGGCTTTTCAGAGTCATGTGGCACAAGCAGGATTTGCTGCTGAGGCTGAGAAAAAGTCTCTGATGTTGAGCAAAAATGTGTTAAAAGTGATTAATCCAATCTGGTTCTCTTTTGGCCTGTAGGGAAAGGTACATTCTTAACTCATTTCAGTGGGCACACATGAGGTGAAACTTCTGTGAAGAGTGGGCACAGTACAGCTGTTTTGGTAAACTGGCACATGTTAGGACATTGCCTAGGATTTAGCTAACTACTTAACCATGAGAAGCTGCTAGACATCGCATGAGAAATTGGTAGATGTGGCAGATAAGAGAGCGAGAAGGTAACAAGTGTTATGGGTAACATTTTGAGAAATGGCTAGATTTCAGAGACTATTAAGGGGGAGTGAGGGGAGAGACAGGCAATCATGAAAAATAATTGAGGGGTTAATTGGGATCTTTAAGAAGTCAGATTTTGCAAGGCCAGTGGACCCTCAGCAACCATAACATGAGGTACCAAATTTGGGTACAGATATAACAAAAGTGAGTCCAGTGGGTAAAAAGGATAAAAGAGTAAGCTGATTATCTGGGATGAAACAAAGGTGGAGAAAGGGAGGGGGCAGGGTGGATGGGGAAACAAGAATGGGAAATGGAGATGAGATGGAACAAGAGAGTTGGATGCAAGTAAGCTGCTGGCTGGTCTACTTCTCTGGTCAAGGTTAAGTTCTATTCCTAACCTCTTTCTGTATGAGTGCACTCCATCCTGAATATGCATGTGTGAACCACTAATGAGTGACCTTCAAGAGGGACTAGTTAGTAAATAGTATCTGAGTGCCAGCTACTGGAGAGAGAAACGCTAGGTCCGAGGAGCTCATAGATCTAGGAGCCAGCTATGGATGACAGCCATGTTGTGTGTATGAGTGTGTGGACATGCACCGCTAGCAGACTTTAGGCTGGGCAAGCATGTAGTAGACAGACACCAGCACCTGGAAAGACTCACGGTCTCAACATCTGATCTAGTAACTGGGTGAGGGGCTTGGGCTCTGGCCAAATGCATTAGATGGACATGGAGTCCATGATAATATACAATGTATATGTGTGGATGCACGTGCGCCTGTAAATCCAGAGTGGGGGGTGTATACACAGAAGCATTATTGAGCTTACATCTTGCTCTGCTGTTGTATCTGTGTGTGTGCACATGTATGTGTGTATGGGTGTGTGTACATGTCGTGGTTTAAACCCAGTCAGGCAACTTGTTCACTCACTCCCAGTGAGTGGTGCTGGGCTGACAACAATCGAGGGCCCCACCCCCTTCACCAGGACTCTCCCCTTCCCCACTCCTGGAGGGATGGGGAGGAGGATCAAAAGAGTGCAACTCCCATGGGTTGAGACAAGAACAGTCCAGCAACCAATGTACAACACAAATCACCACCGCTACTATCAACTACAACAATGATAAGAGAAAATAACAAGGGAAGAGAATACAATACCACCGGCCAAGAAACGAGTCCCACCCAGAAGCCCGTGTCCTTCTGGTTAACTCTCAGTTACCCCCCACCCCGGGCATGACATGCGGTGGTATGGAATACCTCTTTGGCTAGCCTGGGTCAGGTGTCCTGTCTCTGCTTAATCATGGCTTCCCCTCCTCCCTGGCAGAGCATGAGCCTCACAAAGTCCTTGGTCAGGGTGAACATCACTTAGCAACAACCAAAAACATCGGTATCACCAGCACTGTTCCCAGGCTGGAAGTCAAAACACAGCACTGCACCAGCTACCACGAAGGAGAAAAACTGACTGCTACTGCTGAACCCAGGACATTATCCACCCCTTATTCCATACCATTCACGTCATGCTCAGATCCCACATTTTCAATATACCATCGCTCTCCCACATATATACATCCATATACACACACACAGACCAAGAGAAAGAGATCATTTTCTTAGTGCATGGACCAATCCCTATAATGCTGCCGAGTCCATTCGGTCCATGATGTCAGGTTCCATCTCTTGTAACAATCTTTCAGGGCAGGAAAGGCTGTGTGCAGTATTGGATCATTGCCTGCTGATGCTGGTCGTTCCTTTACTGCAGAACTCATCCGGTTCTATCAAAGTTCATTCTCTGTTGGGATGATGGTTGGAGGGAAGTCAGGGCCACTCGCTGGTGACCTGAAGACATCTAGTTGATGAGCTATAAAAGTATTACACAGCAGGCAACAGCATACAATTGAGTTCACTGGCTGTTTTCCCCTAAAATCAAATCCCCTTGAGGTATACATCGGACTTCCCCATCTTTCCGCATTACCCACCAAGTATATCCAGGTCCCTGAGCAAAAGCAATCCCACGAGTGGGTTTGCCTTTACCTGAAGCAGGAATAACCCAGACTGTCTTTCCCGGCAAATTCTTCCTGCACCACAGGAACTTTGTCCCCCTCTACAATATGTAAAAGTTCTGACTGGGCTGGGCCAGCCCTGTTGGCAGATCCTCTGGTATTGACCAACCAGGTGGCCTTTGGTAAGTGTGTATCTCAATGCTTGAAAGTTCCCCCACCCATTGCTCTCAGTGTAGTTTTTAACAGCCCATTGTACCGTTCGATTTTCCCAGAGGCTGGTGCGTGGTAGGGGATGTGATATACCCACTCAATGCCATGCTCTTTGGCCCAAATATCTATAAGGTTATTCCGGAAATGAGTCCCATTGTCTGACTCAATTCTCTCTGGGGTGCCGTGTCGCCACAAAATCTGTTTCTCAAGGCCCAGGATAGTGTTCCGGGCAGTGGCCTGGGGCACAGCATATGTTTCCAGCCACCTGGTGGTTGCTTCCACCATGGTAAGCACATGGCGCTTGCCTTGGCGGGTTGTCGGCAGTGTGATATAGTCAATCTGCCAGGCCTACCCATATTTATACTTCATCCATTGTCCTCCATACCAAAGAGGCTTTAATTGCTTGGCTTGTTTAATTGCAGCACATGTTTCGCACTCATGAATAACCTGGGCAATAGTGTCCATTGTTAAGTCCACCCCTCAATCACGAGCCCATCTATATGTTGCATCTCTGCCCTGATGGCCTGAAGTGTCATGAGCCCACCGGGCCAGAAATAATTCACCTTTATGTTGCCAATCTAAGTCCATCTGAGCCACTTCAATCTTAGCCGCTTTACCCACTTGTTGGTTGTTCTGGTGTTCCTCAGTGGCCCGACTCTTGGGTACATGGGCATCTACATGACGTACCTTCACCACCAGGTTCTGCACCCTGGCAGCAATATCTTTCCACAGTGCAGCAGCCCAGATGGGTTTACCTCTGCGTTGCCAGTTGCTCTGCTTCCATTGCTTCAACCACCCCCACAGGGCATTTGCCACCATCCATGAGTCAGTATAGAGATAAAGTACTGGCCACTTTTCTCGTTCAGCAATGTCCAGGGCCAGCTCGATGGCTTTCCCCTCAGCAAACTGACTCGATTCACCCTCTCCTTCAGCAGTTTCTGCAACTTGTCGTCCAGGACTCCATACAGCTGCCTTCCATCTCCGACGCTTTCCCACAATACGGCAGGACCCATCAGTAAACAAGGCGTAGTGCTTTTCACTTTCTGACAGTTTATTATATGGTGGGGCCTCTTCAGCGCGCACCACCTCCTCCTTTGGTGACATTCTGAAATCTTTGCCCTCTGGCCAGTCCATGATGACTTCTAGAATGCCTGCACGACTGAGATTTCCTATTCGAGTTCGTTGTGTAATTAGTGCAGCCCACTTACTCCATGTAGCATCGGTTGCATGATGTGTAGAGGAGACCCTGCCTTTGAACATCCAGCCCAGCACGGGCAACCGGGGTGCCAGGAGGACCTGTGCTTCAGTGCCAATCGCTTCCAAAGCAGCTCAAACCCCTTCATAGGCTGCCAGTATCTCTTTCTCAGTTGGGGTATAGCTGGCCTCAGATCCTTTGTATCCCCGACTCCAAAAGCCGACCGTTCTCCCCAGCTGCAGTGTACAGCACATTTTTTACATCTGGCCCGGTCCGGACTGGTCCAAGGGCTACTGCATGAACTATCTCGCGTTTAATTTGCTCAAAGGCTTGTTGCTGCTCAGGGCTCCATTTAAAATCATTCTTCTTCCGGGTCACATGATAGAGAGGGCTTACAATCAAACTGTAATTTGGGATGTGCATTCTCCAGAACCCCACTGCACCCAAGAAAGCTTGCGTTTCTTTCTTATTAGTTGGTGGAGACATTGCTGTTATCTTGTTGACCACATCTGTGGGGATCTGTCTACGTCCATCTTGCCATTTTATTCCCCAAAATTGAATCTCCTGTGCAGGTCCCTTGACCTTACTCCGTTTTATGGCAAAACCAGCTTTCAGCAGGATTTGGATTATTTTCCTCCCTTTCTCAAAGACTTCTTCCACTGTATCGCCCCACACAATAATGTCATCAACGTATTGCAGGTGTTCTGGAGCTTGCCCCTCTTCCAGTGCAGTCTGGATCAGTTCATGGCAAATGGTAGGGCTATGTTTCCATCCCTGAGGCAGTCGGTTCCAAGTGAACTGGACACCCCTCCAAGTAAAAGCAAACTGTGGCCTGCACTCTGCTGCCAAAGGAATTGAGAAAAATGCATTGGCAATATCAACCGTGGCATACCACTTGGCTGCCTTGGACTCTAATTCATACTGAAGTTCTAGCATGTCCGGTACAGCAGCACTCAATGGTGGTGTGATTTCATTCAGGCCACAACAGTCTACTGTTAGTCTCCATTAGACTTTCACACTGGCCATATGGGGCTATTAAAGGGCGAGTGGGTCCTGCTGATCACTCCCTGACCCTCCAGTCTATGGATCAGCTGATGGATGGGAATCAGGGAGTCTCGGTTGGGGTGATACTGCCGCCGGTGCACTGTTGTGGTCCCAATTGGCACTTGTTGTTCTTCAACTTTCAGCAACCCCACAGCAGAGGGATCTTCTGAGAGACCAGGCAAGGTGGACAGCTGCTCAACTTCCTCAGTCTCCAAAGCAGCAATACCAAAAGCCCACCAGTACCCTTTTGGGTCTTTGAAGTACCCTCTCTTGAGGTAGTCTATGCCGAGGATGCATGGAGACCCTGGACCAGTCACAATGGGGTGCTTTTGCCATTCCCTCTCAGTCAGGCTGATTTCAGCCTCCAGCACAGTCAACTCTTGGGATCCTCCTGTCACTCCAGAAATATAAATGGGTTCCACCCCTTGACAGCTTGATGGCATCAGGGTACACTGTGCACCGGTATCTACTAGGACCATATACTTTTGTGGGACTGATGTGCCAGGCCATCTGATCCACACAGTCCAGTAAATCCGATTGTCCCCTACCTCCACCTGTCTGGAGGCAGGGCCCCTCTAATGGTCATCACAGCGTTGGACACTTAAGTCGTGGTAAAAGGGATTATTCTTTGTTATCACAGGAGCTGGAGTAAAATCAGCTCTTCCATTCCATCTGGGAAACTGCTCACCAGAGACTGAAGCCGTAGCTCTCATGGGACGATCAGTCTTGGCCCTTTCTCCCCTCTTCAATTCACTCACCCGTTCCTCCAAAGCTGAAGTAGGTTTTCCATCCCACTTTGTCATGTCTTCTCTGTGGTCCAGCAGGTAAAACCATAGGGTACCCCGTGGCGTATACCTCCTGTATCTCCTCTCTCGAACAATAGGATGCCTTTTGTTAATACCTGAGACGTGTGTTGGTACACGTGAGGAGCTGGATAAATCAGATAGATCATCCCTCAATTGTTTGAGGTCCTGGGACAGTTTTTCCACAGCTGAGATGATGGAAGGGGTGAGATTGTCTTCGAACTCTTGGAGTTTATGAACCATTTCATCCACTGTTAGTGGTACTACATCATTCCAGGTTACTGTTGCCAATGAATGGGCATATGATTATGATGCATTCCGTGTAAGTTTTCGCCACATGGGTCGTGTACATTCAACTTCATCTGGATCTATAGGTGTATCCCCGTTATTCAGCTTGATGTGATAGATCATCTCTATGATGGCTGATTCCCTCAGAGACTAGATGCCTTTGTCTATAGTAGTCAGTGGACTCATAACATCATCTTTGTATGGAAACCTTTCTTTCACAGCTGCCAAGAGCCGCCTCCAAAGACTGAGGGACTTTTTCTCTCTTGCAATTCCTTTGTCAATTCCCCCTTCTCTAGCAAGTGATCCCAGCTGCTTGGCTTCTGTACCTTCTAGTTCATGACCATCGGCCCCATTGTCCCAGCATCGGAGCAACCAGATGATGATGTGCTCCCCTGGTTGACGGGTAAAATCTTTTTGCATATTCCGCAGCTCGGTTGAGATCTGAGGTTGAGAAGTTACCTCTTCTTCTTCTTCTTCTTCTTCTTCTTCTTTGTCATGTGATGATGACTCCTGATCAGATTCTGGACCGGGTGGTGAATTCATTGTTTCTTCATCTTGCTTCACCCTTCTTGTCTCCTTTTTGCTTGTTCTCTTGCATACAGGGGCAACCGATATTGGTACAAATTGGTCCTCTGGTTTGGCTGCAGTGATTATCACTGTGGTTTGAGTAGCAACTGTACTTGTTGCTGGGGGTGGTGCAGCTGCTGTGCTTGGAGCTGGGGTAACCGCGCTGTCTGTTGCAGTTGAAGATTGAGCAGCTGCTGTACTTGCCACTGAGGTAGCTACGCTGTTCTTTGCAGCCAAAGTTTGAGTAGCGACTGTTGCTTTGCCCTCAGATCCGCCGACATTCTTTTCCTTTTGAAGGTGCTGGATAGTGTTGAGCAAGGCCCTGTAAACATAGGCCAAGCCCCAGCACGTTGCCGTGATTTGTCCATCTCTGGTATGGCCAGAATGACCACACACCTCATTTAAGTGTTTTACTAATTCTTCTTGATTTTGCAGTTGAGTTTCCCGCATTTGGGAAAATCGCAGGGGTCAGCACACCCGGAGTGCAAGGGATGAGCCTCGCCCTGGGAAAACCACCTGCTTGATCACGGTGTCTCCCCTGCCAGGCAAGCCCCACGTTGGGCGCCAAAAAGAACTGTCGTGGTTTAAACCCTGTCAGGCAATTTGTTCACTCACTCCCAGTGAGTGGTGCTGGGCTGACAACAATCGAGGGCCCCACCCCCCGCCGGGGCTCTCCCCTTCCCCACTCCTGGAAGAACGGGGAGGAGGATCGAAAGGGTGCAACTCCTATGGGTTGAGACAAGAATAGTCCAGCAACCAATGCACAACACAAATCACCACTGCTACTACCAACTACAACAATGATGAGAAAAAATAACAAGGGAAGAGAATACAATACCACCGGCCAAGAAACGAGTCCCACATGGAAGCCCGTGTCCTTCCGGGTAACTCCCGATTAGCCCCCACCCTGGGCATGACGTGCTGTGGTATGGAATACCTCCGTGGCTAGCCTGGGTCAGGCGCCCTGTCTCTGCTTCCTCACAGCTTCCCCTCCTCCCTGGCAGAGCATGAGCCTCACAGAGTCCTTGGTCAGGGTAAACATTGCTTAGCAACAACCGAAAACATCGGCTTCACCAACACTGTTCCCAGGCTGGAGTCAAAACACAGCACTGCACCTGCTACCACAAAGGAGAAACATGACTGCTACTGCTGAACCCAGGACAGTACGACAGCAATATATTCTCCAGCTCATTGCTGGAGATCTGGTCACAGGAGCCTTTGCATCCTTGGGTCTTAGATGGTAGGTACCCCAAGGTCCATGATGTAATGCTTTGCTCAAGTATCACTATAGTCTGCAAAAGACTTTCTGTAAGTAGGATACTTCCTTTTCTATCAGCCATTTTAAATTAGAGAATTTTCATTATGTGTGGGACAGAGATTCAGTTATTAGTTATTCTGTTTAGTCAGACTTTTAATATTGCCATAGGTACTTAGGGCATATATCCTTGTGGAGAAGCAGACATTTTAGTTGGGTGATGATACTATTGTAACCATGTTTATTCAAAGTCAAATTGGAGTTAAAAGGGGTCCTGAGGCAGTTATTCCTGGCCCATATCATCCTCTTGCTCCCTTGTTTTTTGTAGGCCTAACAGAAACGAGCACCTCCTGTATGAAGATAGGCTGAGAAAGTCAGGGATGTTCAGCCTGGAGAAGAGAAGGCTGTGTGGAGACTTCATAGCAGCCTTCCAGTATCTAAAGGGGGGCTATAAGGATGCTGGGGAGGGACTCTTCATTAGGGACTGTAATGATAATGAGGAAGAAAGGGACTATGCCCAATCCAATGTGAATCCAGCATAAGACCCTTTATTGTGTGACAAGTGCATATTTATATCATCCTACTTCCTTTAGACGTGATCATGCATTCTTTGATTGGTCACCTCACATCCCTTTTATAGTCTACTAAGTGCTAAGCAGTAACTTTCCACTCTTTTACTCCCTTATAGTCTCAATTTAGCAACACTGCTAAGGGTTACAAATATTCACACTCTTTGGTCTGTCTTTGAGATGCACATCCTGCTTTATCTTGCAAACCGCTTGCTTTGTTTTGCTAACCTTTATCATTTATCATTTATCATTACCCTTCATAGTTCTCTTTACAGTTCCCAAGTCTTGGGCCCAAGCAGGGCTTTAACACCTGGTGTTTTCTTCACGGCTCCCAAGGCTTGAGCCTGTCCAGGGCAACAGCACCTGGTATTTTCTTTACCGTTCCCAAGGCTTAAGGTGGGCCAGGGTGATAATGCCTGGATCCATTTTATTAACTATTTCTATCCATCACCCACATGATAGGACAAGGGCAATAGGTTCAAACTTAAACAGGGGGAGTTTAGATTGAATATAAGGAAGAAGTTCTTTACCATAAGGGTGGTGAGGCACTGGAATGGGCTGCCCAGGGAAGTTGTGAATGCTCCATCCCTGATGGTGTTCAAGGCCAGGCTGGAAAGAGCCTTGGGCGACATGGTTTAGTGTGAGGTGTCCCTGCCCACGGCTGGGAGGTTGGAAGTACATGATCTTAAGGTCCTTTCCAACCCTAACTATTCTATGATTCTATGATTCTATGATAAAAGTCCAAAGTCACCTTTGGTGGCCTTTCCACTACCTTGAATGGGAATGAGATCAAGGTCTTTGTTGTTTTTTTTTTTGAAAATTGGTAGATTTGATCCACTGTTCAAAGCCCATTGAAATTCATGAGACTTCTTACAAACTGAGTTACTGTTGCAGAAGCATCTAACTGTGAAAGCCATAGCAATTCATTTTCTGACTGATGCAACAGCAGTAGAATAGTGCATCCATTTATTTTAGTCTTATATATAAGAACTACAAAGGTCCCTTGAGTATTTTGTTCTCATATACAGGAATTACAGAAGTCCCCGGAGTACTATTCTCCCTTGAGTGGAGGTTGCTTTCCCTGGGCAAGGGGAAATAAATAAGTGAAAACAAGAACCTATTTACTTGCAGGGAATTGGTGAACTGACCTTTGAACCTCAGACCTTTTGCTGCCTAGTCAGTGGATTTTAGCCAGTATTTTCATGCGAAGATATCAGAATGTGGAATAGGATGGCAGAATTTAATATCTGCCCTTCAGTCAGGAACAATAAATGCATATGAATCTTTTGGGGCTTTTTTATCACAGTCTCTCTGGGAATAGAAAATCTTCAGCATTACTCTGTTCTCAGCTGTTCTTACAGTTACTAAGAAATCAGAATAATTTACTTACATTTAGAACCTGCTAAATCTCTTTATAGCAATACTATAACTGTGATGGCCTATGGTTTGTAGGAAGAGAGATGTTATCTAAGGTACTAGACCTAGTACAGTTGGAAAAAGGAAAAAAGACTTCAGGCACACTTTTCCTTATCTTCAGTATGTTCTTATTTTGAAGATTGTAACTTATTTTTCAGAATTAATATGGATATGATTGTTTACAATTTTTTTTTTTCCCCAGAGGTATCAGGAAAGTAAAAGATATTATCCCTGCCAGCTGATCTAAACCACTTGATTATGATACGACAGGTGATAATACTTTTCCTTTTATGACAGTATAAATATGGTAGAATAGCCCTATATTTACTATAACAAAAGAAATACTTTAGGCACTTTAAAAATTGGGAGCTTCATCCTTTACGGAAAAATAGCCACAAAAACTAACTGTAGGATTTCTTGTCAATTTGTTAAATGTAGTGAACAAAAATAAACAAAAGTAATAGAAATGGTAGTCATGTTTCTTTGTACCAGGTAGGAAAAGGCTATCTGAATCTGGTTTTAGTCATTGATCCCATGTATTATTTTGCATTCAAGAATACATAAAGTGGGAGTGAGTGACTGCTTGGTTTTGCATTTGGCTGTTAGTGATAGTTAACCCAAAATGGATATTGAGTATGCTTCTTTTAAAAAAGTCAATGATTTTAAATGTTTTATTTCATTAATTATACACTTTTTTTCGTAAATACTTCACTGTTACATGGGTATTTGTGACTAAAGTGACAGAAATAACCTGTGTACAATATTTTGCAGAATAAGAAGCACCACACTATTTTTCAATAACTACAGCAATTACTGTATGAAATGTGTGTAAATCTGGAGATATAGATATGTAGAATTTGTTTTATATATGCCACGTATTTAGTTCAGCCCTCCCCACGCAAAATTTTTTCTGATCTGTAAGACTACCAGTGAAAGTTTTGGTAGAATACTGTTTAAAGTAGCCAGGAAAATAAAGAGCATTTGTGGAGGGTCCTCCAGAGGAATTTGATCTCAGTTCTTTAAGTATACCATAGAAAAGGAAACAGCCCTCTAGTTAACCAGGCAAATGTTGTAGAACATTAGTGCTGAGTTAAATGTGCCCAAATTAATAATAATTTCAGGATTAATGCAGGAAGATCTACTGACAAAAAGCCTACAAGTTCAACATTAATAATCTGCAGCAATAAGAATGTTTTCCTACTAAATACTTTATTTTCTCCCTAAATGAAATATTGTAGAGTGGTTTTCCCTGAGGCAAAAAGAAAAAAATAAAAGGACTCTGATGAGCTAAAAATATAGTTACCTATATGCAGAAGATAAACTCAGAAAATAAAGTTTAAAAAAGTGCATCATTTTCAGAATGCGTTATTTGCTGCACAGCAGCAGCACAGCTAACACAGGGAGCTGAACTGTGCAAAACATTTTTCAGAGCCTCAATTTAAAGTGTTCTGAAAAAAAAAAATTTTTTTTTTCTCTTTTGACAGCCAAAAACTATATCTTTGTTGAACACAACAGCTAAAGACACATATGGAGAACTATTATTTGACATCATAAATTTCAACAAATGCTTCACAGCAATTATCAGTCTCCATAACCTACCTACACACATAATGCACTGTAACTTTGTTCTCATCAGCAGTACTATTCCTGTTCCTTTTTTTCCACTATGAAGAACAAGTGAGTTGTTAAGTCAAGTGTAAAAGCTTCTGGACATATTTTCTGTGTGAACAGAGCCTTTTAAACTTGGGTTTTGACTACTGGATGTTCCCATAGACAGCGAGGAAGAAAAAAGCTCTTGCCTTGTATCCTACTGATTCAAGAAAGAGAGAGACATTTTTTTCAAATGTACCAGAGATTAAAAAAGCACATACAAGAGGGTATCAGAGCTCTCTTCTTGTCTAAGAGGAAAAATAGCACAGTGAGACTTTGAGCCCTAAATTTAAATGACAAAATAAGAAATCTGAATTCCCTTTTGTAACAAAAAAAAAACCAAAAAATCTTTGCTTTGATGAAAGCTGTTGCGAAGAAAAACCCTGCAGTATACAGAATTGTTCTGATAATGGGAGATTCCCAGAATCTTCCTGAAAGAAATTTAAAAAAAATATTTCAGTTTGATGAACTCAGGAAAAAAATGAAAGCTCTGAGCATCTCAGCAGAGATCTTGTGTATATTTAGTTATCAATCTCTGATCCCACAAAAAGGGGAGTCAAAGAAATGTATAAAAGAACCTAGTGAACCGAATGTCTTAAAAAGCTCTGAAGGAGTTGAAACAAAAGCTTAAAATACCATATGAAAATTTGTCTTATAACTGCCTTCATCCATCTCCAAATCAGTGGTGAAAAGGTTGCCATAAAAAGGCTGCTATAGGGGCAGGATAATTTCTAAGTATTAATGAAAATATAAAGATATGAATTCCTGCTGGCAATATTCTGTGTCATATCTTAAAGATTGTTCTTTTTCTCAATGAGACAGACATTAGTCTCAATATAACTTAACTAGTTTCTTCCCTTTTTATATCAATGGGCTTGTTCATTAATAGCATTTGTAAGTCATAGGTTGTGACTGTATTCTAAGATATATGTTATAGCTAAATAATTAGTTAAGTGCTCCTGATAAGAAAAACAGATATAAATTAAACTGGCAATCATAAAATTAAGCTTAATGATTGATACAGCCATACACATGACTTAACAAATACTAATTTCCACGTTATTATAAAACTGATAGGAAACAATGCCTTCAGGAGTTTTGTCAGCTAGGACAGTCACATATATATTTTTCATTATAATTAGATATGTGTTATTACTTATAAACACCTTATTCATTATGCTAATGCATTAACTTTCCAGATCAATTAATTTGTGGCAACCTATTGGTCATGTTTACAATATATCTGAATTTTCCCAGTGTGGATGTTAGAATTTCTTTTTTATAAAAATAATGCATTTAGTGGTTTGAAATGTTAATCATTACATCTTTTCTTGTTTTCAGGTGAGAGCAACCCATAACGAGTTTTGTTCAATTTCATGGTTTTAAATGATCTTAAGATAAATTGACATTTGTAATAAAAAATGTGACTTGGCTAAGCCAGAAACGAAGAACTTTCATTCATAGTGAAATGGTTACTGCTTGCATCACTGCAGAACAGATCAAAATCAGGCTACCCTATTGTACTCTAGATGATCACTTTAGTGACAAGAATGTCACATTTTCAGCTGTAGCTGAAATTAGGAGGCTGCAGAGTTTAAAAAAAAAGTAAAAAAAAAAAAAAAATCACATTTAAATGGCTCCATTATCTGCAAAGGCTAACTGACGTTTCTTGATCGGAATCTGAAGTGCTGATTTCTGGAGTTCATAAATTTCCTGCCTAAAAATCTTCGTCTCTTGTGGGAGCTAACAGGATTTCTTCAACTAGAATCTCCATTTTGATAGAAAGAGTTATTTCCAACCACTATGCCCTCCTGGAGAAGTTTCCAGCTTTCGAGCTCTTCTTGCTTGTGCATATCAGTCTGACATTAAAATTTTCTGTAGAAACCTTTCTGTACATATACATTCAGATGAAAAATTATTTTTATATTATATGCCATATTATTTGATATTTATATTATTATTTTTATTTATGTAATTTATATTATTTTTATTTTATCTATATAATTTATATTCATATTGTTTTATATTTAATTTATATTATTATTTATATTTTATATTATATTTAGATATTAATATCATATTAATAACAATTTTATGAAGCAAACATTCTGACTATGCTGACTATGCCCACCTGTAGAAAACAGTTTAAGGGTGAAAATGTTCTGGCTATACTAACCTGTGGAAAACTATGTTTGGCTTGCAATTGCTGAGGGATGCAGGATTTGTGACTGGTGAAATCTTTTACATTCTTCTTGATTTTGAGGATGGCTGAAAAGGAAAATATCAGAAACGTATTACTACAAAGTTCCCACAAATTAAAACTGCTAAAAAGGTGGAGAAGAATGTGATTAGCCTTCTGACCTAACAGTAATCTTACATCAGGAAAGTTGTACTGCCAAACATGCAAGCTGTTCTTGAATTAAATTAAAAGAAGGTCAGAACAAATTACTCAAGTTTCATTCAAAGGCTGACCAGGAAGAATAAAACCAAAGGAACTTCTGATTCCTCCTGATCTGCTACATTGTGGCACTTTGAGAAATTCCAGTGCATGTTTTCATGTGACTTTGAGAAGGGGAACACTCAAGTTGTTCTTGTTTTTGCTGTATGTCTCTACTGTTAGGAAGCACATAAACTATTAGAAAAAGATTTGTCTGAAACTTTTGCTTATCAGTAAACTGGAATTAAAAATCTTTCAGAATAACTATAAACATCTCTTAAGAAGGGTCACAACTTTAAATGAGTAGGCTCACTGTTCTTAGTGATATTTCTTGTTTGTGGTGAGGTCCATATAAGATGACTGATAAGAACTCTGTAATTAGTTTTATTGCTAAGTGCAGCTAAAACTATTACTTGATTAACACAATACTGGCTGAATCAGCAGATACTTAGCATTTCAACATCTTTTCAGTCTGGATCCAAAATGTGTTGGGAAGTTGTCAAGGGAAAATTCTGTATCAGACAAAAGTACAGCGCAAAGTAAAACTGAAGTCACTGGGGACATGAAATTCTTTTGCATATCTCATGCATTGCTTAGCTTACTTACAAATCTGCTACTCCTATTGATTAGATTAAAACAAACACATTTTATCGCCTCAGTGTGCTTGAGAAAAGGAAGAAGTGTTAGAATTTAATGTCAGATATACCTCTCCATTCAGATGCACTGTTGCTCTTGTTTGGGCTATTTTGTCATATAAACATAAACTCAAGAGCACTGGAAATGCATGACGTTGAAATTAAAGAGAGGGCAATAACCTCTAAAATAGTAAACACACTTTTCTTAATCTCTGAGAATGAAGAAGAATGAATATGATATTGCAAGCTCTCTCTTCTTACAGTAATTCTAAAGGTCCAATTTCATTTGAAGATGGAAACGAATTCATCACAGATACTTCAAGTAAAAAAAACTGTCTGGCTTTTATTCTCAATTTACAGCGGACTTTATTAAAAGCCAGAAATAATTTCAGCTTTAGAAGTTTGGTTCTAAAATACCAATGCCTGTCATGCAGGATGCAAGCCTATGCATTAGTTTTTCAAAGCAAACAGAAGCAACTGTGCCATGTAATTCTTCATAATGATATCTCCATATTAAACTGGAGAACAAAATTTTTAACTGTATTTTCAGGTCTCAGAAGTTATGAAATTTTAGTGTTTATGAAAATATTTTACATGTTTTCAAGAGGGAAAAACAGGAACAAAGGAACAAAGAAACAAAGGTTTAGCTAACATATAATAACATGTTAGCTAAATGTCTGCAATTTTTAAAAGATGAATGCTGCCATGATAAGGGCAAAAGAATCATATAGTTGACAAGAATAGCAGCATCTTCTGTCAGTTTGTCTGGATGCAGCAAAGACAAAGGTGTAAGCAAAGTAACCCAAGTATTGCTGGAACTGAATTATTTCTTATGCTTTTAATCATCTGAGAGAAATAGCAAGCACTCTGTCCAGTGCATGCCAGATGCCAGGAAGAGCAGTTAACAAACTGTGAAATAACTTGAACTTACTCTATTTAGCCATGCCTGGTGGAACAAGATGCACAAGTCTTGCACTAGACAAACCCGACAGTCAAATGACATGTGAAGAATTATCTTCTCCATGAATGAACTAAATTAATAAAATTCTTCCCTTCTTGTTCCTCTGACACAGTGCAAGTCAACTAACTAAAACTTAGTTTCTGATACTTCATGAAACCTAGAATTGTAGGCAACAATGTGAAAACACAACCAGCAAGAACCTTTTCATTCAGAGCAAGATGCAAAATAAGATACTTTAGCATTATTTATATTTGAACTTCTGACAGTATTTGTTATGACTGGATGCATTCATTTGTTCTCTTACTTCAAATAAGAACATATAAAAATGTAATGTAACTGTATTAGTATAAAGTTAATGTAATTAAAAATGAAACTACGTTGTTATCAAGCAAAATGATATCTAGTAGTCTACCGATTGACAATACCACAGACCACCTAAAAAAAAATTAAGGTGGTCAGTACATACTAGTAAATAATTAAAACTGTTCATTATTTTTGACTTCATGTCTATGTCCTTTTATCTATCCCAAACCCTCGATTTTTAGTATAAGATACTGGACTGTTCTTGTGAAATCAACATATTTTATTTCAGGAAGTACAAGCTTTAAGTTAACTAGTATTTGAATGTTTCTTTAGGATATAGTGCTATTCACCTTTTTCTCAGTACAAAACTGATTGAAAAAGCAATTATCATTGGCATGTAATTCCTATTCCACTATTATCTTTTATTACATACCCTACTCTGTTGATACAAGGGTTGAGGTAACCTACCTTGTAAACCAAAAGTATAAAGTCATCCTGATTCAAATTAATTTACAAATATTTCACTCCTATTATAATCATCCACCAAAAAGATTTTTCCTTTATAAATGCATCGATTGTTTTTATCAGCTAGTAATATTTCACATTTCCTATAATGAACTGTTCTTGAACTGTTCTCACTACTCTTGCCTCTGAGCACATGGTACCTTTTTATTTTGCGTATGGCATAGGTCACCTAAATCAAGTCAATGGTTTTTACACCTTATCTAGATGATTAAAATTGGAGGTGGGACATTCCTTAGGTAAATATAGAGTATTGAGTACTCACCAAATACATAACTGCACTAGTGTACCTGAACAGCTGTTTTGATTTGAGCCAGTAACATAAATGTCTGCATAAAATGTGGTCATAAAGCCAAAATTTTCAGAATTCTCCTGACATAATTTTGATGTAGTATGAAATGCAATTATAGAGTTTCTCTAGGTCACTATTAAAAACATAGTGAGTACACCCACAAGTTGACTCCAAGGGAAAGAGACAATGTAAAAGCACATATATTGTCATGCTCTTTTCACTTACTGTAATTGTTTTTTTTTTTTAAACAGTTGTCATTGTCATTGAAAAACACACACTTTTTTTTCTCATCCTTTGTCCTAGATTTTCCACCTCCTTTTAATGATTAAAAAGTATTCTGTTTGAATGACATATATAGAATTATTTATACTCTTAATTATTTAATGAAATACAAACCATTTGTCACTACAAACAACAGGAAGATTACCCTGGGCACAAGTCAGTTTTGAAAAGGGGTTGTGGTTAGGCTTTTTTTTGGAAGTACTTCCTTAAAGTGCCTTAAATTTACGGTTTCTTTTATGGCCCTATTTATTCAGATACTGTTTGCAACCAGATAAACTTATTGTGGCTTTCCATTAAATCAATAAACCCAAAGTTTTTAAAATCTTCTTAGACTTCATTACTGGAAAACATCATGTTCAGAAGAGCAGCTCAGTGTGTGTTTAACATTACATGTACCCCTAAATAGCACTGAAGTCAATGAGGTTTATGGACACACTTTAAATTTATTACATGCATTATTTTGTGCACAAGGAATGTCAATTAGGAGCTTAGTTAATTCCAGAAACATGACATCCAGCAGCAGAACTATCCATATTTCACCAGACTATTATTTTTTCTATATTTGGTTTTAAATATTTTTATCAGTAACATTCAAACTCCAATGAAAGTATCTAATCTTGTCATAGTAATTTTTTTTTCATATAAATAGAATTTTATTCAGCAGTTAGTATCTGATCTGTTATGTATCACTTGCATGCACTTGGACATCATTTTTTTATTTATTACACTGCTGCATTTGTTCCTGCTTGTAGAAAATTCTTCACTTAGGAGGCAGGACTTCACTTCCAAAGAAACACTACAGCACACAAACTAGTAGCAGTCTTATTAAAGTAGATCTACACAGCTGTAGGAGCTCTGCCTTAACATTAATTTTGATGAAGTCTGAAAACAATAAACTTTTTTTTGTTAATGGAACAAGAAACCTGAGACTGCTTATTTTTGTCAACAAGTGGAATCTTATAAAGGCAGTCATCTTTTGTCGAAATCAGGGTGAAGACTTCTAGCTACTGTAATTAAGGCTGAATCAGGTCTCAAATTATCCTGCACACATACCAAGCAACTTTTGAAAGCTTCCTTGCGGCCATATTCATATGCTTCCAGCTTTGTGCTATACTTGAACAACTTCTATTTGCTGCCTGCACCTGAAGAGGTTGTTTCTGGATGTTATTATGGGAGCTTAAATCTCATTATTCTCACAGCCAAATGTAAGGTGAATTCAGAATAGAATAAAAATTAGCTGCTGGTGCAATTTGCTGATATTAAAGCATGCAATTTATTAATTCAATAATATCTTTTTAGATAACTGTGCTCCAGAATGAGGAGAACAAACACTTCATGCTCCTTCATTCCATGTTTATGCTGTGGTATTTACAGACATTTAAAGTGTGTTACTATTAGCTCAGGAAGGGCTACTTGCTCATATTTTTCAGTGTATTAACTGTTAACATTTTCTTTTTTTGGTCTTAGCTCAGTAAGTAGAAGATATTCCCCTGCTTCTTTTAACTAAAATTTAAATATAACAGTTTTCTTACCTGCTTGAAATAGTAACAAATGGCAATGGCTCATAAAATGTTTAATTCGTAAAATTCCAAACTATATATTATTTTTTCTGGTTTAATTACTAATATTTGCTTTTTATTTCTTTCCTGGGTTCAAGAATTCTCACTGAAATCTGATCACATTTTCAATTGAATCAGCATCCATGAATACATAAAAATGTGCTATACTATTGGCTAAATAGCAAGTCTACATCAGAAAATTCTCAGCCAGAAGGAAGAAGCCCAGGTCTATGTTCTTGTTTTATTCTCTAACACAAGAATAATACAAAACCTTGTTTACGAGGAAACATGAAAAAAAGTTAGCCAAATTGTTGATGACAATGCTCCTGTGCATTTTCTTTCACAGAGATGACTTTTTAGGATTTCTCAATGTCAAAGATATTTTATATATGTGTAAAAAAAAACAAAAAAAAGCCCAAAGCAAAAGAGTGGTTTTCCATCTCTGAACCACTGAAAGCATTTAACTCATAGTCTTATATTACCCATATACAGTCCCCAAGTAATTCAGCTTCAGGAGATCTTTAGTCCAACCTTCTGATCAAAGGAGGTGATCTGAGAGGTCTGATCAGATTGCTGAAGGCTTTATACAGTAGAGTTTTGAAAACCGCTAAAGACAAAGACTGCACAGCTTGTACCAATGCTTAATCAGTACACCTCAATGATGGTTTGGCTTTTAATTAAAATACTTAGTTTTCATGACCAAATTAAAAAATATGTAAGAATGAGGTATGTCTGAACATGATGATGATTAGGGTGATTGCGCTGCACCAGTCTGATGATTTGATACATCATTTCATACTTGTTCACTTAATATATAAGCTTGCTGACTTAATGAGGTACCGTTTCTTGACATGAGCTCAGCCATGAAAGACATGAAGTATTAAAGATTGCATTTCTTCTTTTGCATGTGGAGAAAATTCTTCTTATCCTCAAAAGAAGTCAGATCAGATATTGGTAATCTTTTTTTTTTCTGCAGACCATTCTGAATAAAAACATAAGTATAGCTTGAAGATTGGTGGGGTTTTCAATTGCAGAATATTAGTAGGGAAGCCAAAAGCAAGTTTTATATCTCATGGTTTCAGTAACTGCACTCTACAATGATATTTGACAGTGACCAGAATTTTGCTATCATGTTACCATTCAATGCACGACTCCATCTCCAAATCTTCTTCACACTTCTGCTTTTTCACTTTTTCTGCAGAGTTTCATCAAGCCATATGAATCATGTGGATGTAAGAATTATTCCTGAAGAGACGTCTCTCTGGTACTAGCCCTTTGAATACCAGACATAAACCTTTGTGACACTCTTGCTCCTTTAGGAGACTGGTTTGCAAGTGTCAGCTCTCACCAAATACCAGATGAGCAAGTTAAGAGACATTAAAATTATATCAGTAGTGGTTTTAGCTTATCTGTGAGCTTAAAGAAGACGTCAGTTCACTTTGTTGTTATTTGAGGCTAGCTGCAGTAGAGTGCTGTAGATGAATACACTGAAAAAAGCTGCTATGCAAACATATCATGCAAATATATTGTGTTTATGTAGTCCTCCATTTATGGCTTCTGGTAAGTGTGAATTTTGATCCTTTTAAAGAGCTTAGATAATTTTCTAAAATGGAAAATATAATCTAAAATTGGGATTGTTTGGGTTTTTTTTTTGCATAATAATGGCATTTTCTTAACCTTTAAACTGTGTGCTCCAGTGAAGAAAAGTAAAAAGAGATTGTTATTTTCAGGACCTTGTGTTTGCTCAGATGCTACCATCTTCATAAAAAGAAACAAGGAAAAGAGGGAAAAAAAGTGGCTGAGATAGACAGCAATGAAATTGAACCCTTCCCCCCCCCCCAAAAAAAAAACAAACAAAAACCAAACCAAAACAAAAAGCCCAACATTTTTTTTTAACATTTCTTTCTAAATTATGAAAGTTATTTTGAAATATAAAAGAATGACACTTCTTACAGAAAACACAATTAATTTTAAAATATTCAGTATAAATACTCTTGCTTTTACACTAATGGTACCTGATAAGTTGTGTTTTCTGGAACACAAAAGGTAAAAGAGAGAGTTTGGCAAGAAAAAGACTATTTTCTATTTCACATCATCTCATGCAGTATTATGACTGCTACCAGAATTATTTCAGATTGGGAAAACACAATCTAAAGTATCTGATTAGAATCACTTTCATAGAATGCAAATGGCAAGGTCCTGATTCAACAGGATCTTTATCTCTCTGTTTTATCTGTGCTTTCTTGCTGAAAAATTAAAATTGAGGAAGTTTGTGGCTAACGAATTACAAATGGTGAATTTCAGGTGAATTAGGCTCCTTAAGGGTCACTTTGATTCTCTTTTTTTTTTTAGCCTGTCTTCTTACCACCAGAACTTGATCAGAAACATCAGGGATACAAAAAAGTACAGGTTACCCACTTGTTCAGTGTCATATTTGTGCTATCGTTCATTGTGAGCTAGAAGAGGCTGTCCAGGTAGGTGTGGAGTCTCCATCCTTGGAGATTCAAACACTGTCTGGACATAGTCCTGAGCAGCCAGCTTTACATGAACCTGTCTGAGCAACGAGTTGGACCAGATGACCTCCAGAGTAATACACTACCTTGTGATACACACTGCCGAGTGATACACTAGTGTGATATACCACTTATACATCAATATGACTCCACTGAAAGGGGTAGAATTAGAGAAAAAACAGATACAATATACTGGTAAGTCAGGCCTCAATGTTCACCACAGGAAATTTATTCATAGCTTATGCCTTTAACAACTGACTGTTACTCAGAACAAATATCACACTGAAGACACCATGGACAGCATAGGATATTCTGGCTTAAACTTTGCTGGATTTTCTTTGTAAATAGTCGATTAAAATTCTATAATATTTTTCTCTTTTTTTTTTCCCCATTTATTACTTTTCTAGTTACATTTGCCGTATCTCCAGTACTATTTCTAATGGAACTATTTCCTTAAAATTCCTACAATACCTGCCTCTGAAGGATTTATTGCTTTCCATGGATGTGCACATAACAGCATCAATTTTCTTTTTTTTTGTTGTGGATGTATATTCTGCCATTCTGAGTTTCATCTGTTCAGAGTAAAGATACTTTCCTACTATAGAAGAGTGTGTCATCTTATTTCACAGCAGTGTACAGATGTAACACTAAACATTCACATGAGATACTGAAGATGGAAGAGATATGATTTGAATAATATAAATGTCTAAAAACATGGCTAAATTTTAAGGTTATTATCACTTTAACAGATAAAAGAAAGAAGGATAGCTGTAAATTTTATGTAAAAGTTATAATCACTCCAAGGAAAACTCCACTGCATATGAACAACAGAATCATTTTTTCTCACTGTGGAAGTGAAATAATAGCTACAAGAAAATCTTAAAGTTTTTTTTCTCTCTCTGTGTTTCACGTGTGTTAAAATAGCCCATAGTCCCTTATTCAGTTTAACACAACTTGCTAAAAATGCAGGCTTTTATTCTTATGACTTCCTTCTTGAAAATTACATATTGTTCTCTCATTATTTTCCATTTTAGTCAAAAACCATATTCACATATAACAATAAAAGCATCAATCTAATTAATTTTTAATCTTCCAAAAATTAATGAACCTTTTTTGTCTGGGACTTTTGTCTCTATGACAGAACGAGCAAATTATATTTCATTTACGCTACTACCAGACACTATTTCTGTTGACCCAACCAGCCAACTCAGTCTGTCGGCAAAGTGAAAACACTTCTCTCAAAATCTGAAGATGCACCATGTGGCAACCATAGAAGCCTATAAAAGGGCTATTAAGTACTAAATCCAAGGGTCTGTGATCCACTGAAAACACATAACCTCTGTGGCAAACTGAGCTTTACATGTAAAAAAAAGGGTGAAGGAAATTGATATATAATCATTAAATCATAGAATAATAAGGGTTGGAAAGGACCGTAAGATCCTCTACTTTCAACCTCCCTGCCATGGGCAGGGACACCTCACACAAAACCATGTCACCAAAGGCTCTGTCCAACCTGGCCTTGAACACTGCCAGGGATGGAGCATTCACAACTTCCTTGGGCAAACCATTCCAGTGCCTCACCAGCCTTACAGTAAAGAACATCTTCTTTATATCCAATCTAAACTTCCCCTGTTTAAGTTTTAACCCATTACCCCTTGTCCTATCACTACAGTCCCTAATGAAGAGTCCCTCCCAAGCATCCTTATAGGCCCCCTTCAGATACTGGAAGGTTCCTATGAGGTCTCCACGCAGCCTTCTCTTCTCCAGGCTGAACAGCCCCAACTTTCTCAGCCTGTCTTCATACGGGAGGTGCTCCAGTCCCCTGATCATCCTCGTGGCCCTCCTCTGTTCCAACAGTTCCATGTCCTTTTTATGTTGAGGACACCAGACCTGCACACAATACCCCAAGTGAGGTCTCCCAAGAGCAGAGTTAGAGGATCACCTCCTTTGACCTGCTGGTCACGCTCCTTTTGATGCAGCCCAGGATATGGTTGACTTTCTGGGCTGCCAGTGCACACACTGAAGCCGGCTCATGTTAAGTTTCTCGTCAACCAACATGCCCAAGTCCTTCTGCACAGGGCTGCTCTGAATCTCTTCTCTCCCCAACCTGTAGCTGTGCCTGGGATTGCTCCAACCCAGGTGTAGGACCTTGCACTTGGCATGGTTAAACTTCATGAGGCTGGCATCAGCCCACCTCACAAGTGTGTCAAGGTCCCTCTGGATGGCATTTCTTCCCTCCATGGTATCAACCAAACTACACAGCTTGGTGTCGTCGGCAAACTTGTTTAGAGTGCACTCAATCCCACTGTCCATGTCACCAACAAAGATGTTAAACAAGACCGGTCCCAACACCGATCCCTGAGGGACGCCACTCGTTACTGGTCTCCAGCCGGACATTGAGCCATTGACCATAACTCTTTGTGTGTGGCCACTGAGTGAGTTCTTTATCCACTGAGTGGTCCACCTATCGAATTGATGTCTCTCCAATTTAGAGACAAGGATGTCATGCGGGACAGTGTCAAACGCTTTGCACAAGTCCAGGTAGATGACATCAACTGCTCTACCCTGTCCATCACTTCCGTAGCCCCATCATAGAAGGCCACCAAATCGGTCAGGCAGGATTTCCCCTAAGTGAAGCCATGCTGGCTGTCACCAAGCACCTTGTTGTTTTTCATGTGCTTTAGCATGCCTTCCTGGAGAATCTGCTCCAAGGTTTTGCCAGGCACAGAGGTGAGACTGACTGGTCTGTAATTCCCCGGGGCATCCATTTTCTCCTTCTTGAAAATGGGGATTATATTTCCCTTTTTCCAGTCATTGAGAACTTCACCTGACTGCCATGATTTCTCAAATATGATGGACAGTGGCTTAGCAACTTCATTTGCCAGCTCCTTCAGGACCTGCGGATGGATTTCATCAGGTCCCATGGACTTGTGTAGGTTCAGGTTCTTAAGATGGTCTCGAACCAGATCCTCTCCTACAGTGGGCCTGGGGTCTTCATTCTCACAGTCCCTGCATCTGCCTTCCAAGACTTGGGTGGTGTGGTCAGAGCATTTGCCAGTGAAGACTGAGGTAAAGAAGTCATTCAGAACCTCAGCCTTCTCCAAATCCAGGGTAGCCAGTTCTCCCGAGAGCTTCTGGAGAGGGCCCATGTTGTCCCTACTCTGTCTTTTATTTGCAATATACCTATAGAATCCCTTCCTGTTATCTTTCACATCCCTAGCCAAGTTTAATTCTAACTGGGCCTTAGCTTTCCTAACTTGGTTTCTAGCTTCCCGGACAACATCCCTGTATACTTCCCAGGCCACCTGTCCTTGCTTCCACATTTTATAAGCCTCTTTTTTCCCTCTAAGTTTCCTCAGCAGCTCCTTATTCATCCAAGGAGGTCTCCTGGCCTTCCTGCTGTGCTTCCTTCTAATTCAGATGCAACACTCCTGAGCTTGTAGCAGGTGATCCTTGAATATCAACCAACAGTCTTGGGCCCCCCTGCCCTCTAGGGCTATATCCCATGGAACCTCACTAAGCAGGTTCCTGAAGAGGCCAAAGTCTGCTCTTTTGAAGTCCAGGGCAGTGAGCTTGCTGCATGCTCTTCTCACTGTCCTGAGGATCTCGAATTCGAGCATCTCGTGATCACTGCATCCAAGGCTGCCCTGGAGCGTCACATTTCCAACGAGCCCTTCCCTGTTGGTGAGCACGAGGTCAAGTATGGCACCTCTCCTTGTCAGCTCCTCTATTACTTGTAGAAGGAAGTCTTCCACACAATCAAGGAACCTCCTGGATTTCTTGTGCTGGGCCGTACCGTCCTTCCAACAGATGTCAGGGTGGTTGAAGTCACCCATGAGGACAAGTGACCTGTGAGCATGAGTCTGTTCCTATTTGTCTATAGAGCACTTTGTCCACACAGTCCTCTTGATCAGGCGGTCTGTAACAGATCCCCACAGTAATGTCTCCCATCACTGTTCGCCCTTTAACCCTGACCCAAACTCTCTGTGGACTGATCACCTGTCCCCAGACAGAGTTCCATACTTTCCAGCCTATCCCTAACATAAGTAGCAACTCCCTCTCCCCATCTGCTAGGCCTGTCTTTTCTAAAGAGCCTGTAACCTTCCGTTCCAGCACTCCAGTCATAGGAGCCATCCCACCATGTTTCTGTGATGCCTATTATATCATACCCCCGTAGATGTGCACACATCTCTAATTCCTCTTGTTTGTTCCCCATACTACGGGCATTTGTATAGAGGCATCTGAGCCGAGCTCCAAATGAAGCCGGCTCATTGGCTGGAGCAGCTGGAATATCTCTACATTGCTCTGAGCATTTATTATAGGTGCTGGCAACTGACTGGGTGCACTGGGAGGGAATGATGCCTCCCTCCCCCAACACATCTAGTTTAAAGTTTCCTTGACCAGCCTGGCAAGCCTCCTACCAAAACTGCTTTTCCCTTCACCAGCTCCACCAGCCCCCAGTAGACCTGGCCTACTAAACTGGGTCTCGTGCTCCAAATACCCAAACCACTGGCTATGGCACCACTGTTCTAACCATTTATTAACATGGCCAATCCTCCTAGCCTTTTTAAGGTCTTCTTCCCTTTATCCCGGAGAATTGATGAAAAGGCTATCTGAGCTCCAGAGCCCCTAACCACCTCCCCCAGGGCTCTGTAGTTCTTAATGTTCTCCAGGCTACTGCTTCCTGTATCCCTAGCACCCACTTGGATCACTAGATTGTGGGTAATAGTCAGTGGGACTTACTAGAGCAGGCAGCCTGTCTGAAACATCCCTGATCTGAGCCCCTGTCAGGCAACACACCTCCCTTGAGACTGGGTCAGGCTGACAGATGGGTGCCTCTGTGCCTTTCGAAGTGGAGTCCCCTAATACTATGACCCGCTGCTTTCTCCTGGCTGCACCAGTAGAGATCTTCTTTACCAGTGCATCATACAGTTGTTCATGTTGTGGGTGTGTTTCCTTGTTAGTCCCTTAGTCCCCTGGAGAACTGCAAAGCTGTTCTGGGTGGGGACATCAGATCTAGGAGGAAGACCCTTGCTTTTGATCGTCCTTTTCCTCCCTTTTTTTTTTTTTTTTGTTACTATTTCCCAGCTTCCTGGGTTAACAGCCTCCTTTCCTACATGAGCTACAATGGATGCTGGAGTCCCCTGCACAGTTTGGGCGTGGAGCAAGCACCCCTGCTTCCTCTCAGCTTCCCTGACATCTCGCAGTCTATTAACAGCATCCCGCAGCTCAGCCCCTGCTGCAGGAGGACCTCCACCAGGGAGCACGGAGCGCAGCCCTGCCCATTGTGCACCCTCCCCTCACCAGACCAGTGCAGGCACTCTCTACACCCCGAGCTCTGCACTGCAGCCTCCCCTCTCATCGGCTCTGTCTGGGTGCCTACGCTGGCCACCGTCGGGGCAGCCAGAGCAGAATTCCCAGACCGGGACCCGGTCATGGGTCGAGCGCTCACCATAATACTTCCCTACCCTCACAAGCTGCCTCTCTGGCACCCGGTCTCGGGCGGGTTTTTAACCAGCCAGGGCTGGTGCCGCCCCTCCTGGCTGCGGCCCCTGTGACGCCCTGCTCCTGGGCAGGTCCTGTCGAAGACTTGAGGTTGGGTTTTGCCTCTCTGAGTTGAGGCTCCTGGACGCTGAGCTTCCCTCCGCTCAGGTGTTGAAGGCGTCCTCTCTCGAGCTACTCACCTCAGCAACTGACCAAAGGTACAGAAGCTCTACGGCTCCATATAAAAAATTTGAAGAAATGTGAATTAAAGGTCTACATTGTTATGGATGATTGATATGTTACATTAATTTTGACAAGAATCCTCAAAACTCTGTAACACTGAGGTATACTATTTTTTTTTCTTTTTTTTTTTTTGCCTCTGCCACCCCCCCCAAAAAAAAAAAAGTACAGGGAGATGTGATGGATGAAGGAAGAAAAACAATGGTCTTGATATTAAAGCCTTTTTTTTTAATGTTATAATAAATATAATTAATATAATTAATATAATTTAATTAATATAATATATGTAATAAATATAAATTTTCACCCATCACAGCACTTGGAGCTCTTTTGCCTATCTGTAACAGCTTCTTGTTGTAGACATTTTTAGCAGAACTATTCAACCCTGCCCTATGTAATTTATCTAATTAAGTGATAATCTGGAATAATTCATAATTGTAATCAAATAGTAGTGTAAATATCCACTGTGAGAAGAACCTAGAAAGGACATCCTGACATGTAAAATATTTTCTGAGCACCTAGATTTCAAACAGAAGTGTGGACTTCTGCTCTAGGTGGCCTTAGCAGAGGGGTTGGACTAGATGATCTCCAGAGGTCCCTTCCAACCCTAATGGTTCATTGATTCCGTGATTTAGAGACAACTGCTTTTGACAATCAGATCACAGAACTGTAGGCAGAAGACATCTAAATTGCAGTGTGCAGCTGTGTACTGCATTTATTACCTATTCTAGATTGTGAGATCTAGGGACATGAGAATCCCCAAAATATCAAGGGCTGTAATCACAATGATCATCATTAATCATTACTCACCAGCTGCCCACAAACACACACATGGACACACAAACACATAAACACACACACAGACACTTCTTCCCTTTTGGCATCTAAAGCCCTAATATATATGTCATGTTGATTCAGGAATTGGAAAGATGACTTATAAGGAAAAAATAAAATCATTCCAGTCCTCCTAAATATGGAACACTTTGACTTACCTTAGGAGGAAAACCAGACTCAATAGTTACAGGTTTATTTTTATACACTGGAAAATTACTGTGTGGTAAATCATACAGGAAGTATGAGTCGAAATGCATATTTATTACATGTATTCTTTTATTTTAAAGTGTATATGCTTCAAGATCATAGTGGAAATATTGTTAACTGCAGGTAAATTATTTTTAGAATATTGAAAGTTTGCTTCAAAGAGGAAAGTTAGCAGGACTGTGTACAACAGCTACAAAATGAAGATGGGAGAAAGTTAGTGTGCATTTGCCACAAAGTAAAAGGCAAATTCAATTTGTAAAACAAATTAAATATAAGCAACTCTAGTTTCCCTTTAATATACATAAACAGGAAGGAAAGCATTTAATGATTTACAGAAATTTATGTTGTTCTTTCTGGGTTATTAGCAAAATGTAAAAAATAAAAATTGTGCCTTGGAAAAATTATATTGAGATGGAGGGTTTAACTGCCCTTAGTTTCTTGACAGACATAGCTGCATAATCTGCATTTGTATGGCAAAGTGAACAACTAAAAGCAACACATAATTAGCACACAAGGAAAATTCAAATCTTCCTTTTTTTTTTCTGTAAAACCAAACAAAATATTAAGCATTTATGAAAGAATCTTAGCTATAGTTTTTCATTTATAATTCCTATTGATATGTGGAAAGAGGAGGCAGCAATGCTGTTTCTCTCCATGACATCAGGTATTTCCAAGGGCACCAAATACAGATACTGAATGTAGCCATCTGAACCAGTGGTTTTGTCTTGTGGTGTAACACAGAATTATCCCCAAAGCACAATAGAAATGCAGTCTTTAGAGAAATGGTAAGCAACTGCTCAGCAGTCATATATTTTAGGAAATTTACTATGAATTTATGGATATACTCTGACAAAAAAGATTCTGTTGATTTAAACTACCCAATCACCCTGTCGTAATATCTGTTGAAAATAATAAGATCCTGCCTTATTCAGCTAAAATTGTTGGCTGTTCAGTGATATCTGTCTCACCTGTCTCTTTGTTTCTTTCTTGGAAGGGCTGAGTGGTTTACTTGTAAAATGGAGGGGACAGAAGAGGAAATTACATTTTGCTACGTTATGCTGTCTAGCTGAATGAAATATAGGTGCCTGAGCTGGAACCCCACCATACAAAAAAAAAAAAAAAACACAAAAAAAACCCAACCAAACAAACCCACAACTGAAATGAAATAGCAGCCTGAGCCTCTTTGATAATGCATTCAATGACTTTGGAATGAAGAGGCACAGTCTGGGGAAGGTAACATATCATTTAGGCATTCCAGGGAAGGTCTTTACCAGGTCCTTGGGCTGAGACAACACTGTTATGACTACATGACTGTTAGATAATGTGTTATGACTAGTATGAAAGCACTGGGGTGATGATGAGTGGGTTTGGTGTAGGCGAGTGAGATGGGAAGTTAATTCATGGGACTACGGTATTGATCTGTTTAACATTTTTTATTACCTTTTGTGATAGAAGTGCTGACTTCTCTAGAGAGGTAGGGTTTGGTTCATTCTGATGTGGTTGCTTCTCACCTTTGAATGACTTTCACAGGCCCCTGGCTTTTCTCTGTTTCTGTGAGTTACTTCTAACTGTAGCTGTTTTTCTGTAGTTAGCTTACATTTCTCTCTGGGCACCAGCACTCCTGGCTGTACTGTCTTGAGTGGTTACTTATGTTCCTTGGAATGGATAATATTTTCATTGTTGCTTCCCGCACAACATTTCCCTCTGACTTTTTTGACTTGTTTCATTATCTTAGAAAGCCATGAAAATTTTCATATTAGATGAGTCCCAAACTTTTGTTGTGACACAGAGTGAAAGGAACATGCTGCTTCTCACTAGCTGTACTACAGTTTGACTTGAAGGAAAGAGAATAGCCTTTTCATAGAATCATAGAATCATAAAATCAATTAGAAGCAATGAGGTTGGAAAAGACTTTTAAGATCATCAAGTCCAACCTTCACCCCAGGACTGTCAAGTCCACCCCTAAACCATGTCACTAAGGGCATCTACATTTTTTTTGAACACTACCAGGGACAGTGATTCCATCATCTCCCTGGGCAGCCTGTTCCAATGCCAGATCACCCTTTGGTGAAGAAATTTTTCCTAATATCTAGTCTAAACCTTCCTTGACACAGCTTGAGGCTGTTACCTCTTGTCCTATCAATTGGTACTTGGAAAAGAAACCAGCTGCCTCCTTTCTTCATCCACTTTTAAGGTATTTTTAGAGTGATAAGGTCCCCCCGAGCTTTCTCTTCTCCACACTAAACACCCCCAGGTCTCTCAGCCATTCCTCATCAGACTTGTGCTCTAGGCCCTTCACCAGTTTCATTTCCTGTTTTCATTGTTATAATTTAGTTAAATTAGAGTGGAAAATGTGGGTTCTAACCAAATTCATGGAGTCAGTGTCTTCCAAAGAATAGTCAAGACTGAGAGAAAAAGAGTATAACAGCCTGCAAGAGAAATTATCAGATTTTTCAGTAGGGCATTCGTCTCCCTGAAAGTCTATTGATTCATGTTTCTATTTCATACTATAAGATTTATTTTTTTTAATTTGAAACAGCCTTTGCAGAGATTCTACCACACAGCTTAAAAAAAAATAACTCAGAAAACTGATTTGATGATAGGGTTGCTAAGAGTCCTCAAAAGCCTGTTTTGTTAGAATTATGGAAACCACTAAAAGACTGTGTTTTTTTCTTTCACTGTTCAAACTACACAGAAACAGAGTGGGATTTAGCCCTTTAACCTTATGAATAGCATCAAAATAAAAAAGCTTCACAGAAAACATCTTTACTAGCTACTGTCAAAGTCCATCCTATTTCTATCACTGTAATGACCAAACATTCCTGTCCTACAGGCTCCCTCTTCCACACCTTCAAAGAATTTTTGTGTTGTAAAATCTGGAACTTCATTCTTTACCTCATTTTTTTTTTGAGGTATTGCATTTTGTTGTCAGCAGGCTCATTTTTTTAGCATCACACAGATCAATTCTGGACTTAAGACAGCATGCTCCCCCTCCAAAGTTAACAAAATAATTCAGGAATGATGCAGTGTCCTGTCATGACAGTACTGCACAGGTCATTTCTACCATTTGTCACCACTAAAGGTAGCATCTCATCAGCAGAATTGCTAGTGTTCTTGTTTGTTTTGGTAGTAAGTATTTCTTATGACTGGGCAGCAGAATTTCAGACTATCATTAAAAGATCATTAGAACCCCAAACGGGACATTGTGAGCCTATGCTTCATACAGAGCAATTTTCCTGAGCTCTCACAAAGATGACAGCAGCAATATCAGTAATGCATATAACTGCTGTGCCATATCATCTACATTTTTATTGTGGACTTGTTCAACCCATTACCTCTTTTCAGCCTGTGAGCACAAAGTGAGCTACTTTTTGGGTCACCCACAGCCTGGGGAGACTGTGCAAAGCTGCACTAAAGATGCATCTTTATGTGAATCAGTGTAAGTTCCATGTTGTTCATTTAGGATAACACATTTCATTTTGAAATGCCTTGATGACCTGAATCTCAGTGCTTACTCTGAGCACTCTAGTACCTGCAAAACCTATGAATCTGTCTCTCCATTTGGAACAGTCTAAGCCACTTTTTATTAAAGCTGCACAGTTAATTATGAAGCAGATTTCTGTATGATAGTCAATACTTTATAACACTTTTCAATTACATACATGCTTTTAACTAAAAATAGTTAAAACAGGCTAAAACGTGGATTGTATAGACAATAAGATATTGACATCACAAACTGCTATGGGACATGTATTATGTATTTGGTAGGAAAGAAATATTTTTCTTCTTTCCCACCCTGAAATCTTTCATTTCCTGACCAGACCTAATTCTTAGTCTCTTTTGCAGCCAACATCCTCTGAATGGCTCAATAACCACCAAAGTAAAAAAATAATGATCTTTCTGTACAGAAAACCTGAGGAGATTTATATGCTTGTATCTGGTGTATCAAGCAGGCAAAGATATTAAATGACACATTTCTTACTGAAAGCACACAGTATCAACCCAAGAAGCCATTTCAGCATACTTGCTTAGCATAGACTAGCTCTTTTCTTATGAAAGGAAGTTGATGTGATTGCAACAAGGAACTTGAAATCCATATTACAATTTAAAGCTAGGTGAAGGTCACTTCCTATATCATGTTAAGGAATTGATACAATTTCTCTGTCAGCCAGCCTACTTGTTTTAAAAGTGAAAGTTCCGCAGAGTGTCTTATAAACTAATAGTTTTAGTTTTCCCAGAAAAATAAAATAGCCAGTTATAGACCGTAAGGCATGTTTATCTAAGGAAGATACATCTGCATGGAATCTACAGCCTCTTATAGCTGTGAATCGAGAGTCATGAATTTTATGTTCAAATCCAAAGACAAAGATTTTGTAAGGATTTTGGCCTTGGAGTGCTGACTCATTTGCATCCATGAGGACCCTGGAGACACAACCATTACCAGGTAAGTCAGACTACCAGCATTATATATAATATCAGAGTGTATATATGGGATGAATGGAGGCCATATTTCCGTATGACTGATCCCAAACAAATGTACAGCAGGTTATGAAGGGCAAGTTTCTTATTCCTTCTTTAAGGGAGAAATCTCCTATCTAAGCTGTACTTCAAAGGTACTGTAAGGGATGTATCTCCAAATGACCTTTGTTAACTCTGCAGGGCTCTGAAGGCTCCCTCTGGTGTATATTCCCACTGACCCCATCAAACAAGAACATCCACAAGAATGGGGTGATGAAGATAACAGAACATTTCAGGTTCATTTGGAGGGATCTTGGGATACCTGTTATAGCTCCTGAAACTGGCACTGCTTTTTTTAATTTGGAAAAACTGTCACTAAACTTCTGTCCTTTTATCCATTCTTTAAGTAGGGTTTGCTGAAATTCTTGTATGTTTTCAGCTATAAATATTTCTTTTTGCTTTTGACTTCTATCTAAAGTGTCTGCAAATCCTTCTGCTTCCTTAGTCAAGAATAGCACAGGAAAATACTGAAAAAGAAAATGGGATTAGAAGCAGAAATTAAGAAAATATTATCTCATCCCATTGAAGGAGGTCACATACAAAACACAGGAGAAGTTTGAAAACAGTTCTGCTCAAAGCAAGTAACCTTTTATAGGAAAAAAAAACAACAAAAACCCAAGTGTTTTCTTGCTGCTCTTTCCTGGTAGTGCCAAATGCCAGGAAAGGATTAAAAAGAGGGGGAAAGTATTTACAATTCTGATGAAGGGGTAGGTGTTAAAAACATGTGTGATTGCAAGGATGGTCTAGGCAGATAGTGACTGCTGTCTAGTATACTGAGCAAGGAAATGGTAGCACACAGCTTGGCAAGGGCTGCAAGGCTTCGCTCTGCTCCTGTCACTAATTAACCTCTATGATGTGCTGTGGGCTTTGTGCTCTGCCTCATGAGAGCTCAGTTGTGCTACTTGAATGAGAAGATTAGTATTTTTATCCTATTTAGCAAGGGGAAAGAAAAACATATAAAAATAAATATGTATTTATTTTCAGCTTTTTCAGGAAAAAATGAGGAAGAGTTCCAATGGGGGTATTACATGTAGCTAGATGAAGCAGGTTTATCAAGGGACATAAAATGAGATCAGATGCTTCTAATGTAATTGAGAGACATACAGTCTGTTTCCTGTTATAGCAGTTGTAGCATTCAGCACTGCAGCATTAGTAAGGAACACAGGAACTTCATGCAGCTTGCAGTCCTAGCCACCGTGTCATGGTTTAAACCCTAGCCAGACAGCTTGTTCACTCACTCCCAGTGAGTGGTGCCAGGCTGACAATAATCGAGGCCCCCCCCCCCCCCCTTCACCGGGGCTCTCCCCTTCCCCGCTCTCGGAGGAACAGGGAGGAGGATCGAAATGGTGCAACTCCTATGGATTGAGACAAGAACAGTCCAGCAACCAATGTACAACGCAAATCACCACCGCTACTACCAACAACAACAATGACAAGAGAAAATAACAAAGGAAGAGAACACAATACCACCGCCCAAGAAACGAGTCCCATGCGGAAGCCCCTGTCCTTCCGGGTAACTCCCAGTTACCCCCCACCCCGGGCATGACGTGCTGTGGTATGGAATACCTCCGTGGCTAGCCTGGGTCAGGCGCCCCGTCTCTGCTTCCTCCCAGCTTCCCCTCCTCCCTGGCAGAGCATGAGCCTCACAAAGTCCTTGGTCAGGGTAAACATCACTTAGCAACAACCAAAAACATCGGTTTCACCAGCACTGTTCCCAGGCTGGAAGTCAAAACACAGCACTGCACCAGCTACCATGAAGGAGAAACATGACTGCTATTGCTGAACCCAGGACACATCGCCAGTTAAAGTGTGCCCATTTGTCTGAGGGCAGGATTTTATCTGCCTGTTGTGTTCATGTTATCTATGATAAAGATTCTGAATACTCATTAAAACTAAATGCTTTAAGGAGAGTGACGAGAGCTTCTAATTCAATGTAAAATTCACAAAGAAGACACTATTTTTAAACATTTTTGGTATTTTCACTTTTCCTTGTTTTGTGCTATATTTTGTGGTTGTCTCTGAGAGACAGGAATTGGAGTCTTACGGAGAAGACCAGGAAAGGACATTTTAACTTTCCTGTCTGGCACTATTTCACAGCATTGGAACCAAAGAATATTCTGTATTTTTTCACATAAATAAAGATAATTTGCATTAAAATAATCAATATAAATTTACATATACTTTATATATATATATATGTAAATCATTTGAAAACATGTTTCTGCTAGATGGATAGAGATATTGCTCTTATCTTTTCCGTGGATGAGTATTTGCAAATGAGGTGTCATCACATGAACTGTGCAACTCAATGAAGGAAAAAAAATGGTTAAAATTAATTGCCCTTTTTGGGGACTTTTCAAACTTTTTTCTCTCCCCACTTACTTGGATGAGCGCTTACTCTTTCTTACTGAAAGAGCTAGGAAAAAAAATCTACTTAAATAGCTCAGGTTTCTTTACAGACATCTATAGTCTGTGAAGGCAGTGTTGCCTAAGTTCTGGAGCCAGCTGAAAGAATACATATTATTATAAAACACATATTTATCAGGATCTTTCCCTCAGCTTTTGCCTCAGGTAGTCATGGGAATAAAATATTATTTTGGACTTATTCTTTTCAAAATACCTGCATTCAAAATGCTGAGCTCAAGGAACTTATGTAAATAACAGTTTTTAATGTTACATCAGTGGTAAAATCCAGCCATAGTACAAAACCAGCCACCTCAGAGACAACACTTTAGATTTCATTTACAAATCATCTCAACTCTCAGGAATAGCCATCTGCATCTGGTTTTATTTGTGCTTGTTTCGTCCAATACTCTTAACATAAATGTTAGATAAAGCTTTTAGCAAATGTACAGATTTATCATGTACATATACATTTATACACTTATTTAAGGGACTTTATTGCTGTTAATGTCTACTTTGCATGGAGTTTTTATGAGTTGCTAAAGTATTTTTTTTCCTCTGTTAAGTTTTCTTTTAATTTAGGTAATATAGTTAAATAGATGAAGCTAATCTTTTCTGTAACCCTATTGACATCACTGGAGATCCATTAGGGACACAATAAACCCCATTTGTCTCATGAAGCATCAGAGAAATATGTTTGGAATATGCTTAGAATTCAATGCCTTTTTGATGCCATCTGAATCTAAAGTGTAAATGCATGCAAAAATTATCTAGCCTGGCAAGGTTCAGGATTTCATTTCAGTAAATAACATGAAAGAAGGAAGAATTTAGGAAGATGGTGAAAAAGGCAGAAATATTGTATATAAAGAAGAAATAAATAATATTTGTTTGAAAACAGAGAATTTGCAAGCTTCTGTACTATTGAGGGATTTTTCTTCCTTTGATCCTGTCCCAGAGTATTAAACATTTTAAAGAGGCATAAACAATACAATAGGCACAAAAGAAAAGACAGGAGTTTTTTTCTGAATATCAGGAAACACATTTGCACTGTGAGGGTGACCAGACACTGACACAGATTGCTCAGGGAGGTCGTAGAGTCTCCATCCTTGGGGATATTTAAAACCCATCTGGACAGGATCCTGGGCAACTGGCACTAGGTGGCCTTGACTGAGCAAGGGGATTAGACCAGATGACTTCCAGAGAAATCTTCCAAGCACAATCATTCTGTGATTTTGTGACTGAAGCCAAAGATGATTCTAAATGAAGTGCCTTTGAGCAAATGTACATTGCCTTAACGTTTCCTTTCCAAGAATAGATCGTACATAAGTTACTGAAAAGATTCTTGCCACTCACAACCATGTTGGATTATAAGGTAAAGACTAATTGGAAAGAAAGAATCAATTATTCCTTGAATTTGCATTTTAAGTCTTTTTTTGAGAACATTAGCACATTATTTGTCATAGCTCTCATAGCATTTAGTAATAACTCATTATTCCACATTTGATTTTGTACAGCAAGTTTATATTGAGCACATTATTTAGACACTTCCATTAACCATGTAGAATTTCATTGTTTCAAAACTGGCAGTAAAAACCATGTTTCTGAAAATTGGTTTTGCTGCCTGACAGCACTGGAAATAAACCCTACAGGCCTTTAATTTGAAGTACTGTCTCAAAACCAGATTATTCATCTCTACATTTCCTATTCAACAGTTTTTATCATAAGACAGAGCACAAAATAATAGATGGATGATTTAGCTAACACCCTCATTCTCTCACACATTTCTCCCATTGATACTATACCTGAAATGCATTTGTTTAAGATAATGGGATCCATTTTCCACCAAAAGTGGCAAAAATGTTTACTTGCAAAATGCAGATTTCTCCTTAAATTCATTCTTATGATCAGTTTTTCCTAGTTTTCTCTACTTGCTGAGGCTACAAGGTCTCGCATTCTGCTCTACCTTTGATGAAGTGGAGTTCTGAACGTATTTCCTGTGATGCCAGCAGGAAAGTTCTATTTCTAAAGTCCGGTAATTGAAAATGCTTCAAGAGCAAATAGAACTGTATTCAAATAGAATTAATAATATAGGAAATTTTCCTAATGTACAAGAACTTTCTGAAAAATGAATATGTTTGGAGTTGTTCTAGCATAAGCATTTTAACTGGACAGGGACTTGCTCAACACATCTTTTTCTCATGTGGACAAGAATTAAGTTCTTGAACTATATTGTTAGCACTGCCTGCATCTCTCACGCTGAAAAGTTCCTAATACCATTTGGAATTTTTCAAGGAATCTGAAAGTTACTGCAGTCAGTTGAGAAATGATAGCAAAATAGATGGTGCCATTGCCATTATAGCTGTCACCCAGTTTCTATTAAGTCAAACCTATCAACTTCTATTAATCTCTATTTATATCTTGGTTTTTGCCTTACTCCTGTCACATCATTCTTTGTTCTCAGTTTGCTTCCACTTCAGGGGAGTTTGAATTAAGAAAATGCCTGAGAACTCAAAATTCAGTCAAATTTTAGGAGTTGTTCTTCTGAAGTACAGGATTCAGGGCAAAGACAACAATGGTTTCCCAAAGTGTAGAATAAAATACAGGAATACTGGTTACCATATGAATGGTATGATATTCTAGAAAACAGTGACTTGAGAATAAATGCAGACCTGGTTATATATTTGCTTTCAGTTTTATAGTGTGAGTTACAGCAGGAACACTTCTCCTGGTTTCAAATCAAGGGAAGCTCAAGTGAGAATAGCTGAAGCATTTCTCTGGTATAGTCTTATGTTTACAAGGTGTTATGCCCAAGTCAGAAGCTGGTATTTAAATCCTGCCTGTTTAAAAAGAATTTGATTGACAATGTTCTAAATCTGTACTTAGGTCCTTTTCAAATTTTGAAATCTATGATAACCTTTTAGATCAAGGGTTGTCCATACTTGATTTAATATCCAATGTAAGCAGAGAGGCCTAAGTTTTTTCTTAGATATTTAAAACTTTTTATAAATTTTCCAAATCATTGTGGCTTTAAGACATGTTAACTTGTGGCCATATGGATTTCTCTAGATTTACCAGATTTTTTTTTTTTCCCTGCTTCCCCAGTTGCCAAATCATAACTCAATTAGTTTAAAAAATATGCAAAACTCAGTAGACTTGTAAGTTATTAATCACATGTTAGTAGGGAGCTGAAAAGAAGCTTTGACACAACTTCCTGTGGCTTTGCCAAAAGACAATGAGAATTAACATTTTACTGGCTGCTAAAAAAACCCAACCAGCAAACAAACAAATAAAAAAAAACATCAAAAGTGTTGTCTGTAAAGCACTGTAAGAACATGCCTGGAAGTAGTCATTTAAAAATCAATGTAATGTAACATAACTTAATGTAATCTTCAAACACCACTCTCACCCTCTTTCCTGACTGTGAAAATACTTGCTAATTGCTTATCCCCCCACAATAATCTCTTTCCCTCTGCTGAGCCTCCCCATCACTATCTGCAGAATCATCAGTCTTTGAAGTCAGCAGCAATCTGCTAACAGAGCAATTAGTTGAAGCACCAAGAGCAGCAGGTGTTAGATGTGCTGCTTTTTTTATGACATAGCAACAGCATTTATCATGTACTTGCAAAAGATTAATAATATACACATGGATTCCTTACATGCTTTTCTTTTGCTTGTTTGAATAAGGTGAACACGTGCCAGATAGATACTACTTTTTACAAAGAGGGTTCTCAGGGCACAGAAGCTGATGGGTCAAACCCCGGGATCCTGACACACAACACAAGTCATGTGGCATCAGGAATACACGCCATTTGCTAAAGTGTTATTCATCTGCCTGAATATAGTCATTTTATACTGGTGCCGTTTGTCTGCATTTCCGTTATTGTTGGTGGGAAGAAACAGATTAATTTTCTTTGAAACCCTTTATTTAAAGTATGTATCTAAACTCTGTATTGCTATTCTCAGATAGTATTAAGATATTAATAAAAGTGTAATTAAAGACTATAACATTTGGACCTCAAACCAGAGTGATCTGGCCTGGATGTAGGAATAATACTGAGCGTTATTGGCTAATAACAAATGAACTGGCTTAAAGTTAATTTCTTAGAATCCTTACTGTTACCATCTTCATTGCAAAGCCAAAGACACATTTTGACATTTTGGGAAGTCTTGAATATGATTTTATTTCTTTTTCAGATATGCAAATTTCAAAATCATCTCTATACAAAGTCTTGTAACCACCGCAGTCACATTACGGGGTTCTTTGTCAAGTTCCTGCATTAGTCTGCTGAATGAGTGCATCAGGGCACCTGTACAGATACTTCCACAGGTCTGTACCTTTTTTAAGTGTGCTTAGTGGAGAAAAAGGAGATAGTAGCATTCATAAAAATAACACTTGTTGGTTAATCAGGAGTTATTTTTCTGAAATGCATGACAAGAATAAAAACAAAACGAAACAAACAAAAAAAGCGTAAGTATGCCCTGATAATCCAGTCCTGACTGGACTGTAAAAGAAAGAGTTGTATAATATCTAGTGTCCAGATTCATCTTGATGTGAAGAATAATAGCGGACTAAGGAAAGGGTTAAGAGTTTTCTTCAAACTATTGTCGTGGTTTAAACCCAGCCAGGTAACTCGTTCACTCACTTCCCCCCCTTTCTTGCCCTCCCCCTGCTCCCGGAGGGACGGAGAGGAGAATCGAAAAGAATGCAACTCCCACGGGTTGAGATAAGAACTTTTAGTAACTAAGGTATAACACAGATCACTACTGCTACCACCAATAATAATAATGATAAAGGAAATAACAAGGGAAGAGAATACAACACCTCAGCACCAGCCGACCGATAACTTGCCCCCCCTCAGCCCGACCAAGCACCGACCCATACCTCCTCCAACCCTGCAGTCTCCCAGCCCTTCCGGCTCACTCCCAGTTACATCCTGGGCATGACGTGCTGTGGTATGGAATACCTCTTTGGTCAGTTTGGGTCAGGTGTCCTGTCTCTGCTTCCTCCTGGCTTCCCCTCCTCCCTGGCAGAGCATGAGGCTCACAAAGTCCTTGGCCAAACCAAAACATCTCTATCAACTCTGTTCCCGAGCCGAAAGTCAAAACACTGCACTGCACCAGCTACCAAGGAGGAGAAACATGACTGCTACTGCTGAACCCAGGACATTATCCACCCCTTATTCCATACCATTCACGTCATGCTCAGATCCCACATTTTCAATATACCATCACTCTTATCTCGGTGCACTCTTATCTTAGTGCATGGACCAGTCCCTATAAAGCTGCTGCGTCCATCTGGTCCATGTCAGGCTCCATCTCTTGTAACAGTCTTCCAGAGCAGGAGAGACTGTGTGCAGTGTTCACACTCGTGAATAACCTGGGCAATAGTGTCCATTGCTAAGTCCACCCCTTGATCATGAGTCCATCTCTATGTTGCATCTCTGCTCTGATGGCCTGAAGTGCCATGGGCCCACCAGGCTTAAAATAATTCACTGTCCCCTTAAGCAGTTTCTGCAGCTTGTTGCTGGGAACTCCATACAGCTGCCTTCCATCTCCGACGCTTCCAAAGCACTGGAGGGGCCCAGTGGACTAGATACTTGCCCATACTGTCCCACATACCCTGCCACTCATGACTGTCCAGCCTTGGGGAAAACCTCTTGGTCCCCCTATATTGTTGTCTAACCCCAGACAAGACCCAAACCTGACTCTGCTTAACTTTTGAGATCGGACAAAATGGTTGTGGGTAGAACACAGCCTGTGTGTGTGCCAACATGCTGATCCCCATCACAATCAGCAGGCAGGTCCCAAGGATACCCAAAGGCCATTCAGAGCCTTCAGAACTCTCAGTTGATGCTGCTGTGCTTGCCGGCTCTGCCACCGCCAGCTTCTCTTTTCCTGAGTCCAGCTCTTCCTCCTCTGCCTTGCTGGGAAATGCTGCGTGGTCTCCTGCATCCTCCTGGGGCTCGGCGGGCGGCTGCCGGGGAATGCTCTCGGCCGTCTCAGGGCGGGGCTCGGCTGCGGGGCTCGGCTCGGCCGCCGGACTCGGCTCCTCCGCGGGGCTCGGCTCCTCCGCCGCCTTCTCCCGCTGCTCGGCAGCCGCCTCCTTCTGCTCCTCGACCGCCCCGACCTCCTCCACCGGCAGCCGTCCCTTCGCGGCCTCCGGCCCCGCTCCCGCCGCCGCTTGGTCCCCGGGGCCGCTCTCCCGGGCTGCTTCAGCAGCCGCCGGCTCCCGGGGCCGCTCCCCCTCGGCTCCCCGCAGCCTCACGAAGATGGAGAGTAGGGCGAGGGCCAGGACGGTGAAGAGCAGCCGGACGGCCAGGTACAAGTCCACGGCCACGTCCGTCCCGCCCTGCTGCTGGAGCCCACCCGTATTACAAGCCATTGCCATAAAGCACAGTGAGACAAGAACCTTAGCCCAGGCCCCACACTTGATAAACACTATCACAGCAAATACCGGCTCTACGTAAGTTACAACGGTCTGAAGCTGTGAGATCAAGAGAAACAACTCTGAGAGCCAATAAATCGTCATTGTGATGAATGACTATTTAATCCAGTCAGATCTGTCGTTATCTCAACCCTTCGTGCCCCACGTTGGGCGCCAAAAAGAACTGTCGTGGTTTAAACCCAGCCAGGTAACTCGTTCACTCACTTCCCCCCCTTTCTTGCCCTCCCCCTGCTCCCGGAGGGACGGAGAGGAGAATCGAAAAGAATGCAACTCCCACGGGTTGAGATAAGAACTTTTAGTAACTAAGGTATAACACAGATCACTACTGCTACCACCAATAATAATAATGATAAAGGAAATAACAAGGGAAGAGAATACAACACCTCAGCACCAGCCGACCGATAACTTGCCCCCCCTCAGCCCGACCAAGCACCGACCCATACCTCCTCCAACCCTGCAGTCTCCCAGCCCTTCCGGCTCACTCCCAGTTACATCCTGGGCATGACGTGCTGTGGTATGGAATACCTCTTTGGTCAGTTTGGGTCAGGTGTCCTGTCTCTGCTTCCTCCTGGCTTCCCCTCCTCCCTGGCAGAGCATGAGGCTCACAAAGTCCTTGGCCAAACCAAAACATCTCTATCAACTCTGTTCCCGAGCCGAAAGTCAAAACACTGCACTGCACCAGCTACCAAGGAGGAGAAACATGACTGCTACTGCTGAACCCAGGACAACTATGTATTGACTGTCTTATCTCAGTATAGGGAACAGGTATGTTCTTCTTCTTGCTAGTCTTGTAGTTAAACTATAACCCAGAATAGAATAGGTAACTGAAAGACATTGTTTAAAATCAGGAACCCTTTTCCCTCAAGATGAATGTCTGACAGGAACCTGTTTCAACTAGTCTCTAAAAGACTTGAAGTTGCCAGCTGAGGAAGCTGTGCCAAAGGTGAAAAGTTCATGGCGAGGAAGACCTCTTACTTCATCCAGAAGACCCCTGCCTAAGACCATCAGATGGCAGTGCTTAGGTGTAGAGGGGAGGGGAATGGTATTAATGAGTTCTTAGAACTAATTGTAATAATCTCCTCCTCTCCTGAGAAACCCCTTCCTATGCTTGTAAAATCTGATGAATATGTCTGTTTGTATGTAATAAATATCTAGCTTGTTGAGCTCTTGGTGTGCAAGTTAGGTGGAGCCATCCCCCTTCCACCCAGTGCCGCAGTAAACATACCTGCCTTATAACTCTTTGTGAGTTATGAAGCTCTGTTCCGTAAATCAACCTGCCCTTCATTTTCTTTACTTGAGTGAAATTACAGATTTTGGTCAAGGACGGGGGGCAAATGACAGTGAGATGAAGAATAAAATGTGTTGTGCAGTAGGAGAAAAAGAAAAAAAATAGCATATTTTTATTATGTGATTTTCAGTGCAACTGTATCTAGAGGGCCATGCAAAGATAACACCTCTTTACTGAAATTATTTACTATATGCACACACTGAATCACAGATGCATAGTCTGAATAACAAATCTGTCTTGTAAATGTGTTATACTGCACCCAGTACAGCTTGGACAATGCAAACTGAATTTGTTTCTGTAGAGAACAATGTTTATTAAAGTGCAGTAAGTTTCACCAAACAGTCAGAGACACAGTAGGCTGCATAGTGGTGAATTTTGACTTAATTCTTTATTAAAAAAATCTAGTCAGCAGACATATAGTACTAATCATCATAGTTATTTTATCGTGTGTGGGGAGATATGGCACAGCTATGTGAGCTGTGGTGTACAGTTTAAAGGCATTTTTCACATTTTTCTAGACAATATGAAGGTATTCTTTTTTCCCCACAGAAGAGTTCCAAATACAATGAAGATATGAAATAGCAGTGCAGATAGACAGATCATTGAAGCTGCACTACAAAGGGATCCTTCATCCTATGTGAAGGTGGAGGAGAATGCATGAGGCCATGGTAATAGGACAGAGAGGTGTTAAGTGAGACCTGAGGAGAGTCCAGAAGAGAGATTCAGCTATGTGTATTTGTTTTAAGAAGGATTCAAAATTCCTCTGGAGTTCATGTCTAGGAAAATAAGTTTTGCCTAGAGATTTTTCCTTTTACTGCAAAATTGATGGTTTGTTGTTTGGTTTTTTTTTCCTCAAAATAGCGTAATTGCTCTTCATGCGATTCATCTAAAGAGTAGATGAATCACTTAAATTTTAAAGCCTCACTTGAATATTAAAGCTACCTCTGTATATTTTCTGGACATAAAATATCCTTTTATTATTCAAACTTAGAAAACACAGAGAAGTTACAGTAAACTCTATTCCATAAATTTGTACAAATAATTGATTTGTGCTCAGTCAAGTGAAAGAGTATTGCAAGATATTTAAGGCCACTATGACTTGTAACAACCACTCTTAAGTTAAACAAATCCAAAAGTGTCTTTCTTTAGCAAAAGTTGTGTATGCACCCAGAGAGTAAAACCACCAACCATGTGAACAGCAATCTCTATGCTAAACTAGGCAGAAAGCTCCTCAGTCTCCACAGTATTTCTGGTAAGTGCAATTATTTTACACTGACTTTGTCAGATACTTCATATGCCTTCTGAGATACGTAATATCAGTTATGCTCTACTGTTTGATTGTGTGATTTCTCTTTTTATCTCTGTGTCAACAATTCAGTTGAGATCTGAGTTATCTCTAGTTCATGAACAAGATTACTGAGGGAATTCATTTGCATTCACTTTCCTCAATTACAAGTGATAGTGAAACATTTTTATTTATATGTCCACACTTTAAAATCCTTTTAGCTGAGAACTTATTTGCAGAGTAATCCTAGAGGAATTCCCTCTCACTTCCACTTAGAAACAGGTATGTATATGTTTTGCATTAGTGCAAGCAAAATGCATCTGCTTATGTGGGAAAAAACTAGCATATTAAAACATCTCTGTGAATAAGTACTTCTTTCAATATGCATTTTAGAATTTTTCTGAAGAGTCTGACCCTGAAATCATCGCTTTGCTCTCTGTCGGATTTATGCATATTTTAGCAAACAAGTTTATTGTCCAGTTTGTGAAGAACTGAAAAGGTAGCTGTTTATACCAGTGTATATCTATGTGTACTTCTATGTTAATATAATGGTTTGGAAAAGGAATGTACTTTCTAATAAAATATTTTGTTGCTTTCCATTTATTATATATTTGTTCACATCACAGGCTAGTATCAGAGTACAAAAGCTGGATTCTTTTAGGATAAATCTAAACCCAAAGTTTTGCTCAAACAGCTAAAGTGAGTTCAGTATATCAAATCAGAACACTGCTATGAAGTAAAACCTTCCAAAAGGGTGTACATTGAAAAGAGCAGATCACCAGCTGTTTTGCCATACAAATGTGCAAATCTGCAGATCTGGTAGTCTCCTATATTTTCTAATGTAGACATAAACTATGAAATTCTAGGATACTCATTTGCTTATCTAACTTGTTACTGTTTCTAGGATACAAAAATAGAATCATAAACTGCTAATATATAAAACTGTATGAGAATGTACCATAAAATATTCCCACAATAGAGCCTTAGACATGAACATGGCACAAAATTTTTACAAGAATTTGCATATGTCTGAAGACGTGTAATGAACATAAGCATTCAGTGAACCTGCAGGTTGCTAAACCTTGATCCTAAAGGATTCTTACGGTATTTAAGCTGGTCATCCCTTGATTCAGAAATATCTATGGCATAATGCAGAAAGTTTTAATGCTCATGTCAATGTGCTTCTTGGAACAAGCATTTCAAATTTGCTAAGGAAGATTAGAACTGATTTTGGCAGGGGTAGATATGCAGACTTCTTATCATCTCAGTAGTAACTTTCAGCCGAGAGAAAGTTTCTGTGAACATTTTCAGCTGTTAGAAGGACTTAGTTATAAGATGAGGAAAAAAAAAAATAAATGACTGTTTTGACCTGGAAAACAATACAAATTACACAGCAGCAAGTAAATCTAAGGATCTAAGCCTTTAGGCTTAGTTACCAGTTATGTAGCTGGAAGGTCTCCCAGAAAGAAGTAAACTCAATTAATTTATAAAAAAAAAGTAGACTGTAGTTCAGTTAATTGACTTTCTTATGAAACTGACCATGTGTTTGTGTGATGTCTGCCTTTCTGATGTAAGTACTACAATGATTAAAAATAAGAATACTAAAGTCTATGAAGATTTTAATAATCTCTGTATGTTTTTCTGCAAACGGGACAAAAAAAAATCAGGCTTTATTTCCTACAACTGAAATACATTCAGGAAGTCCTTCTGTCACAGGTTGCTTTAAGGGAATATCAGTTTACTCATAATGACTAAGCTGGGAGGATAAAGAGAAATTTTGCTGATTTAATTCAAATGTCTGGACATTTTCACTTTATTTGAAAAATGTCCTTATGAATTGTTTTCCTCTCCTGATCTCGTAAGGACACTCACAATATGAGTTAGAAGCTTTAAAACCCACCAGTGATGCTGTTAACTGTGGGAAACATTTTAGAAGCATCACAACTTTGTCAGCACTTTTTATGATTAAAGCCTGAGAATTTATATGTGAGAAGATTGCTTCTACATTTGTGTCTCTAAACTACCTTAAGAGATGTTCAACTTAAGAATATCAAGGATTCCTGAAAGACAGGGGGTTTCTGTTTGTAGTAGAGGGATAGGACAAAGGAATGTTCTTTAGAAACATATGAGAGAGTCTAAATCTGTGGAGTCATTGAAGATGTTTTTTACGATTTCATGAATATATATATTTTTGTAAGAAAAATACAGAAAGAGATGTTGTGAAGAGGAATAAAAAGTAATGAAAAAGGCTGTGCTTTTTATGCCTGGGAAGATTTTTGAAAAAACTATAAACCCTTGCTTAGATGGATGTGCATAGACATGTTTGCATGACAATGGATCTCATGGGTAACATGAAAAAAAGCTTTTTTGCTTGTCTGTTTGTTTGATTTTAATCAAGGAATTGGAAGAGCAGCTCAGCTTACAAAGTGGAGAAGAAAAGTAAAGTGAAGCCATAAAAACAGGTAAGAGCCAAATTATAAAGCAAAGAGAGATTATCTTCTTTCAGTTGGCAAATATCAACAGAAGGCTGATGATCTTGAGGAAATGTACAAGTGTTTGGGTTAGTTGAGATAAAAAAGACTCTGAAGAACTTGAAAAGCAGTAGAAGGTATATATGAGAAGGAATAATTTGAACAACTCCCACAAACATTTTGGCTTTAATTTTTTCAAAGTTCTATTGTTTTAGGGAGAACTGCCTGGATTATGGCCATTAAAAATCCATTTGGTCATATGTCTTCCAGTACATCTTTGTTAACATCAACAGGATTATTCTACGAGTTGTTCTGACATGCTGGAGAACATGTCTTTTTTAAGAATCCCTAGGAAAGATGTCATCAGATTCAAAGTTGTCTGCAATTAACATAAGCCTTTATTATCAATGAACTAAGCATTAACCAAGCACTCTAGTTTTAGTTGTTCTTCCTACGTAAGATGGCAAAAACTGCTTATTGGGCTTCCAAATAAATGTACACAAAGTTGTCTTTGAGCTAGGAAAGATCATGTGTGAAGATGTACCATATGGATGGTAAACTAGCAGTGTTTATGTGCTTAATTTAGGACATGGATAGGCAGTTAATCATTTGGATGTGGAAACACTCATGTTTATAAAAAATGAAATATGCACCTGCAATTTTTAAAGTTCTAATTATAATGGCTGTTTTCCCAAGTACGCAGAGACATTTTTCATAGACAAATGACTTTCATTCCATATTTTTGAATAAGTATGACTCATATTTCATTACTATTTGAAGATGAAGGTCCCCTGTCAATAATGTCTGAGTAACATACTGTCAGCAACTTCTCTCATGCATATGGGCAGCCTGAAATAAACTGCTAGCTCTTGGGTGTCTACATTTGTGACAATCTGTGAATGAATCACAGTATTCTCTTGAGAACTGCATCAATGATTCTGCATGGCACACAATTTAACCTGCATACCAAGGACATGGGGTACATTGTGACTCAGGAATCCAGCTTATCCTGAGGTCAGCTAATGGCTCAAAGTCACACGGAAAGGTGAGGAAGCACAGAGATACCCAGGAACTACTCACTGAATTGCTGTACAAGGCAAAGGGGTTCATTCATCCATGTAGCTACTTTGGGTTAGGAAGAAATATAGCAATTGGGTCTAAGCCATTTCTCTTTCACTGTGAGAAGAGCCTGAGGATCTTTGCTGTTGATCCACTGTATTGTGTGCCTGAAATACATATGATAATTCCTTAGATCAAAACCTAGAGATGCAGACTACAGACTTCAGCTAAGGAAAGAAGAACTATGCTGGTATAATTCAGTTTATATGTGTGTTTTCATGTGGCAAACTCAGGAGCATAGGCAGAATTTTGAGACATAAAATGCTATCGCCTTCATATAGCATTTCACATATAATTTGTGAACCCTGAAATTACCTCCTGAGAGTGCAAAGTAATACTTTTATTTTGTGATGACCAGGAAAGAATTGAGTGTAATGAATTTTGGAGAGTTAGAGTGAACTCCTTTGTCTGACTCTATGACCTTGAAAGGATCCCTTTATCATTTTTATTTTTGTTTTAACTAGATGTAACTTTATTATCTTAATGTCCTCTGAATATTTTGCAGGTTTCAAACACTGACAGAAGGATCCTGACTTGTCTTGCTAAATACAATGCAGGAGACGGTTAGGGCCCTGAAAACACTTCCCTCACTGCTTGCACATTAATCCAGAAAAAGAGCAACAAAAAATCCTAATAGTTCACAGAGTGATTGTCAAAGATCTGTTGATCCTTCTAGCATGACTTCTCATATTTGTACATTAAATACCTTCTTTAAATGCCTTGAGTGATAATTTTTGTCAAGAAACATTGTGTACTAGCACTGTCATATTTAAAGTGGCAGCTATGGAAATACCACTTCTGCTCCTTCTCTTCCCGCCAGCAGCTCTTGGCTTCCTCCCCCTCATCATCCCTTAGTTACAACAATACTAAGGGACTCCAACAGAGGAGCCTTTTGCTTTAAAGAAACAATTTAAATAGTATCAGGACTTCAAGCACCACAAAGAAGCGCTGAAATGAAGTCCTGAATCCATCACAACAGTCTGGTTGCCAATCCCAGGCTTCTAAAGCTGGTCACAGTTCAGATTTCACTCAGAGATCTCTTGTTCAGATTTCAGGAGATCTTATACCTGTGTATGCTAACAGGGGAACAGGCACTCAGGATACTGCCCATAGAGACTATAATTGCAGCAAATGCAACATAAATTATTTCCTACTTATTCACCCTTTTTTTTTTCAGAATGGTTCATATAGAAATTGGAAGCTAAGATGTATGCTACTTCTAAGCTGAATTCTGCAGTCCTAGCTTTGTGATTGAAATACACTGTTCGTTTTCTTCATTAAATAATATCGGAGTCATAGCTGGATGGAAGCTGGTGTTAAGCCAATTCATGCGCTCTCAGTTAATAGCAGTTCATCTGACAGCTATTGATAACAGGGACACTAAATTCAAGTATGTTTTCTGCAATGCATTTGGTGAAGAAGGATGTTTAATAGCCTATGTCTTGGTGGGCAGTAACCCACAAACTGTTTGACTGTGAGAAGTTAATGTGGTTATGTCCCTGGTGGTAGAGAAACCACATGCTTCCTCTCCTGACTTAACAATGAGACTTTCATCTCTGCTGTGAAGAGGTCAAAGAAAATGGCAAGAAATCAAATGTGCAGGGGAAAATAATCAAAAATTAGTAGAGGTTTTGGAAAAATTATAGGTTACTTGCCACTGATAATTGCAGGTTTTGAGTTTTTTGTTTTAATTCCAGACATTTGTGTAAGAACCATTAATTAACCTCATTCACTACCAACCCCTGAACATGTTTATTACATACTGCTTGTTGATAATAGGTCAGGCTGTGCTAAAAAAAGGAACATATTGCAGTATTATGACACTGAAAAGAAAGAAGGAGTGAATGTTTTAAGTATGGCACTCTTACATGAGATTACCCTTTTCTTCTTGCCTCCTTCTGTCAAAAGCATAAACTCACTTTTGATATTTGGCCTATAGTCCAATTACTATATTGTTCAAAGCACATTCTCTGTCTCACTTGTAGGATTTGGATAATAATAATTATATTTAAAATTGTTTATTTCAACCCTGTAAAACTGTCACTGCTCTAGCCAAGTAATTTTCTCCCTTTTTTTTGGCTCTCAAAGGAGAAACAGTACTTAGGAACTCTGTACTTATGCTGAAATCAGCTGCCCCCAAATCTGGTGAGTGAAGAACCTATGCCAGCTATAGTCAGGTGCTGTAATTGTATCCAGCTCTTGTAATGTTTTGCTTCAGACTGTAGGTAGGGATGAACTTTACGAAACATCAGATTTCATTGTAGTGGTAGGAAAACAAGGCACGTATGCGTGAAGTGGCCCCCGACTGCGTTGAAAGTAGGGCACTAGGTTCCCCATCATGTGGTCTCTTATTTGCTGAACTTACCAGAATCAGGTAGTCCTTTTCACTAGTTGGTTTTATTTCACATTTCTAAGCAATCAGAAAAATACTAAAGCATGTGCAGACCTAGATTTATGGAAACTTTACACAAGCTTATGAAATCTTAAAGGTTATATTAAATTATTGTTAAACTGCCTTGTGCTTACTTATGAAATCTTAAGACTATATTTAGATACTTATTTTAAAGATTTTATTATGTTAAGAATAAATATTATTTGGTCTAGTAGTAACTATCACGAAAAAAATCTTCAAATTAATTTATAGTAAAACAGCTATTTCACTTCATTGTAGTCCCATCATGTTCAGAAATTCTTTTTTGTATCATTTATCTACTTCTAAGAGCACAGCCTACATTTTGTTTTCTGACTCCTGTTTTAATGCCTCACTATCCACTGTTTATTACAGGAAATGGTTTCATAGGAAATTGTGTATCTAGAAACTTCTGTGGATGTGACCTTTTTGTAATATGTGTCTATTTGAATGGAGCTAATCTCCCCAGGACTTTTTGCAGCTCTGGGTACCTGCAAAAGATAGACCAGTCCTCCCAGTATTCATTAGTGTCGTGGTTTAAACCCAGGCAGACAGCTTGTTCACTCACTCCCCCCCTTCTTGCGCTCTCCCTACTCCCAGAGGGATGGAGAGGAGAATCGAAAAGAATGCAACTCCCACGGGTTGAGATAAGAACAGTTTAGTAACTAAGGTATAACACAAATCACTACTGCTACCACCAATAATAATAATGATAAAGGAAATAACAAGGGAAGAGAATACAACACCTTACCACCAGCCAACCGATAACTCACCCCCCCCAGCCCAACCAAACACCAACCCATACCTCATCCAACCCCGCAGTCCTAGCCCTTCTGGGTAGCTCTCAGTTACATCCTGGGCATGACGTGCTGTGTTATAGAATACCTCTTTGGTCAGTTTGGGTCAGGTGTCCTGTCTCTGCTTCCTCCCAGCTTCCCCTCCTCCCTGGCAGAACATGAGGCTCAGAAAGTCCTTGGCCAGACTAAAACATCTGAGCACTAACTAAAAACATCGGTGCTATCAGTACTATTCCCAGGCCAAAAGTCAAAACCACAGCACTGCACCAGATACCAAGAAGGAGAAAATATGACTGCTACTGCTGAACCCAGAACAATTAGGAATGAAACTCAATATAAAATTCAAATAAATAAGTATCATCACAAAAAAAAAAATAAATATGTGTGAGAGGGTGCAGAATGGGGATATATCAGCAGTTGAAGTATCAGGGTTTATTGTGGCTACTCTAACAAATCTAGGCTATTTTGAGATTAGTAATTCAATGATAGTCAATTTATTTACTTTGGCAATATTGTCCTATTCTGAACATGGTGGACTGCCTCCAAATTAACCCTTTATGCAGCGTTGATCACTTTTAAAACTATCTGCATAACTATATGTATCCTCCTTTAATAAAGTATGTGTTACTACGCACAGAAACCTGAAGAAACATTTTTAGACATGTTGAAAAAGACTTTTTTTTCGTATTTCTATTTGAAAAGCAAAGCATGCAATTGTGAATTTAAAACAGCTTTTTACATGTTCCAGGAATATAAGAAAAATATTAGTGGGTATATTTAAGAATTCCTCCATTAAGTATTTGTTGGGTGTTTTCATGTGTATGAGCTTTACCTTGGCTACCATTTTTATGTTTAGTTTCTGAGAACATTTAGAACTGAATTCAGCAGGTAGCTCCTAGCCAACTGTTCAAAATTTTTGTAATTGCCTGTTTAGCAGTAAGCAACATAAAAAAGATCATTGGCATAATAATAAATTAGCATTCTTGGCTGTATTTCAAATCCACAAGATAAATGGAGAAAATTCCCACTGTGTGCATAATAACTACATTAAGGAGCAATTAAATAAAAGGGGGCATAAAGGAGCAAAAAACATTATTTCCAATGCATTCATTTTAGGGTTATTGCTGAGCCCATTTACTTCAGACTAGTACTTCCTTGAATGAACTATTATGCCTAAAAGTTATGTACTTAGAGAATCCCATTCAGAGGTGCATCAACGAAGGCATCAGAAATACTATAAGGAGTAAAATGAATTCCTGTCTAGACAGCCAGTAACATGCACCCCTTTTGTATTCTGTAAATGAATCCCTCATCCATTTGAAATTATCTGTTTCTGCTGCAAGTCAAAGAATCGTAGAATGGTTTGGGTTGGAAGGAGTACCTTAAAGATCACCTAGTTCCACCCCCCTCCCATGTGCAGGAGCACCTTTCACTAGACCAGGTTACTTCAAAGCTCCATCCAACCTGGCCTAGAACACTTCCAGGGATGGGGCAGACACAGCTTCTCTGGATAACCTGTTCCAGCAGCTCACCACCTTCATAGTAAAGAACTTCTTCCTCATATCTAATCTAAATCTACCCTCTGTCAGTTCAAAGCCATTACCCCTTGTCTTATCACTACATACCCTCATAAAAAGTCCCTCTCCAGACTTCTTGTAGACCCCCTTTAGGAAGTAGAAGGCTGCTATAAGGTGTCCCCTGGAGCCTTATCTTCTCCAGCCTGTCTTCACAGGAGAGGTGCTCCAGCCCTCTGGTACTCTATGTCCCTCTTCTGGACTTACTCAGTCAGGTCCGCATATTTCTTATGTTGAGGGCCTTAGAGCTGAACACAGTACTGCAGGTAGGGTCTCATGAGAGTGGAGTAGAGGTGGAGAATCATCTCTGTCTACCTGCTGGTCACACTCCTTTTGATGCAGCCCATCATACAGTTGGCTTTCTGGGCTGTGAGTGCACACTGCCAGCTTCAGGTTGAGCCTATGCACGAACTGGCATATTTGAGTTATTGACTTAGCTCCAGTCAAAGCTACCACTGTCATTTGTAATTTGTTGAAAAAGTATGTAGCATTTTAAATGGTGCATCTGTTCAGGAAAGAAAAGATGACAAATAAGATTGCTTTTGTGGGACCTAGTAAATAGGATGGCTGTTGAACTCTGTCTTGTTATGAGCAGGACTACAACAGTGGGCTTTGAGGGGAAGTGAGGAGGAATAACAGAATCGTGCATCCAGCATACATCAGTGTTGTTGTTGCACATGACTTTAGCGAGTATAAATCTAACAGTCTTACATTTGTAAGTCTGCAGTCTTTCACTTGTAATCCTACAGTCTGCTTTTCATTATGTATTCAACCTCTTACATCTCAAGCCCAGGCTGCTGCAACAGTCGTTTTTAGATTTTTTATCCCAAAGGGCTGTTATCCAAGGATTCAGGAAACTTTATCACATCTGTAAAGTTAGGTTTTGTAGGAAGTGATTTCCACTGAAATATAAATTTTCTCTTTCCATCCCTTGTTTCATAGTTTTTAGTTTATAATACTGTACTAGTCAACAAATAAATCTTACTAGATAACTCTAGTAGTTAATAGACATATAGGTAGCCAGTGAGCATTTACTGACAATGCACATGCAGAAATCTAAACAGCTAATTAATGTGCACAGTCTCTGTGCCTGATAAAAGTATGTTTTCATAAGCACTATTACTGTAATGAACAGTCCTGATGAAACCGTGTTGTCACTGTGTAAAAAAAAAAAAAAATCATTCAGAGGAACTTCTTCTGCAGTGAAGAGCACACAAAGATGAGGATGATGAGCTGGGGAGATCCTTACCTATTCTTCTAGTGTCAGGCAACTTGGAAAGTTTTCCTTTCTTACCATTTTCCTTTCCCTTTCTCCTCTTTTCCTTTCCCTTGGCTTGTTATGTTACAGCCCTTTTTGCTGAATATATTCATGACTTAGGCCAGGAATGACTCCTTGACTTTGCTTAATAAGCATTTTTGAAGTCACCTATTTTATCTTAATTGATTCTGAAGACTGTGTGTTAATACAGTAAAGTAAAATAATTGCCACATATAAGGAAATGGGTAAATACATTCCTGCAAAAATACTGTGAGAAAATAGAACTCAGGCAGCTACCAACATTTAATCAAAAATCAGGATTTTATATTTGTCCTTTTTCTGATAGTGAATATCAAGTGGGTTGGCACACCTGGATTTTCTTATAACTTTTCCATAGATTGAACAATTAATTGTCATTTAAAGGGACATGCATAATTTCTAAATATAACTCATAAGTGAAAAATATAGAATCATAGAATTATAGAATAGTTAGGGTTGGAAAGGACCTTAAGATCATCTAGTTCCAACCTCCCTGCCATGGGCAGGGACACCTCACACTAAACCATGCCACGCCAGGCTCTGTCCAGCCTGGCCTTGAACACTGCCAGGGATGGAGCATTCACAGCTTCCTTGGGCAACCCATTCCAGGGCCGCGCCACCCTTACAGTAAAGAACTTCTTCCTTATATCCAACCTAAACTTCCCCTGTTTAAGTTTTAACATGTTACCCCTTGTCCTATCACTACAGTCCCTAATGAAGAGTCACTCCCCAGCATCCCTATAGCCCCTCTTCAGATACTGGAAGGCTGCTAGGAGGTCGCCATGCAGCCTTCTCTTCTCCAGGCTGAACAGCCCCCAACTTTCTCAGCCTGTCTTCATACAGGCAGTTGCTCCAGTCCCCTGATCATCCTCGTGGCCCTCCTCTGGACTTGTTCCAACAGTTCCATGTCCTTTTTATGTTGAGGACACCAGAACTGCACACAATATTCCAAGTAAGGTCTCACAAGAGCAGAGTAGAGGGGCAGGATCACCTCCTTTGACCTGCTGGTCACGCTTCTTTTGATGCAGCCCAATGTTCGATTGGCTGTCTGGGCTGCCAGTGCACACTGAAGCCGGCTCATGTTAAGTTTCTCATGGACCAACACCCCCAAGTCCTTCTCTGCAGGGCTGCTCTGAATCTCTTCTCTCCCCAACCTGTAGCTGTGCCTGGGATTGCTCTGACCCAGGTGTAGGACCTTGCACTTGGCATGGTTAAAATTCACAAGGTTGGCATCAGCCCACCTCACAAGCATGTCATGGTCCCTCTGGATGGCATTGCTTCCCTCCAGCGTATCAACTGAACCACACAGCTTGGTGTTATTGGCAAACTTGCTGAGGGCGCACTCATTCCCACTGTACATGTCAGAGATGAAGATGTTGAACAAGACCGGTCCCAACACCAGTCCCTGAGGGACACCACTCGTTACTGGTCTTTGTGTGCGGCCATCCAGCCAGCTCCTTATCTAGTGTGTGGTCCATCCATCAAATTGATGTCGCTCCAATTTAGAGACAAGGATGTCTTGTGAGACAGTGTCGAATGCTTTCCATAAGTCCAGGTAGGTGACATAAACTGCTCCACCCCTGTCCATCAGTTCTGTAGCCCCATCATAGAAGGCCACCAAATTGGTCAGGCAGGATTTCCCCTTAGTGAAGCCATGCTGGCTGTCACCAAGCACCTTGTTGTTTTTCATGTGCCTTAGCATGCCTTCCAGGAGAATCTGCTCCAAGATTTTGCCAGGCACAGAGGTGAGACTGACTGGTCTGTAATTTCTCAGGCCATCCATTTTCCCCTTCTTGAAAATGGGGGTTATATTTCCCTTTTTCCAGTCATCGGGACCTTCACCCGACTGCCATGATTTTTCAAATATGATGGACAGTGGCTTTGCAACTTCATTTGCCAGCTCTTGTAGGACCCACAGGTGGATTTCATAGATCCTATGGACTTGTGCACGTTCAGGTTCTTCTATAGAAGCTAAATGAAATATATTTAAAATATTTTATTTGAATTCCAGTGTACTAATTACAAGCCATCTTTTCATGATCCTGTGAGATTTTTTCTGGTTTTGCTTTAGGGATTTTGTTGTTTGGGTTTTTTTTCCTAAATTTGACCTATTGTGATTACTTTTTTTTGTCCTACACTGAAAAGAATATTGCTCTTTGTTGCCAGGCAGCTGCCCCTTTACTACATGAAATTTATGGTCCCTCTTAACATATGGAAAAATATACCTCACAAGATTTTGTTATATGATTATTCTTCAAAAATAGTAACAAGGTGTTTTGTACAATGGCAACTAAATCACGTGTTAATATGAATCAGTGGAAGATCTGGCATTCTACTTTTTTTTAATATATTACTCAGAAAATGCTAATAAAAGGATTATGGACAACATCACTGACTCCCTGGTTACTCACCAAACACCAAACCTTATAGAGGTTTTATATACAGTACATCAAATTATATATTTGATATAATATAAGGAATTAATTCCATAAGCACTTCTGTATATGATTAATTTTAAGCAAGAAGTCTGAAAGATTGCTCACAGTTAGATTAATACAGTAGTTCACTGACCTAATAATTAGGGAAACCTTGTTGGGTACAAGTAGCTCTGAGCTAAATGCTGTACAAGCAGAAGATACAGACTCAGACTGCTTTCTAAGCAAGACAGAGAAGGCAAAGAAAGGTGGGATGATATTGTGAATGAAAAGTAGGAGATAATGCTGGCTTCAGATTCCAGTAGCTGGACTCCAGTAGTGTTTTGGAGGTTGTCAAAGCAAAAAAGTTTTAAGTGCAACATAAAGTAGGATCACAGTAACCCGTTGGTGATATTCATAGGGAAATTTCACCCCAAAACCTGGCAAAACTACTTGAAAAATTTATTTTTCAAGCAAAATTTATTTTTCAGTTAGAAATGGAGGCTGATTATATGAACCTAATGCTATTGAGATTTAACCTTCTCGGTCTCAGTTGGAGAGTCTAAGTGGACAGAAAGACTGAAAATATTTCTGATGGGGAAGTTACACGGGTTGTATTGTATGGAGCTGGCAAGGTATTGATAGTGGGGGTGCTGAGTGGGTGGCCTCTGGGAAGAGGTAAGGAGCCGCACTGTACTGGACAAAACCATACATGCCACAGACCCCTCACAGGCTGAGCCCATCTGCCAAGTCAGTGGCACCTCTGTGAAAGCGTGTCAGAAAACACTATACAGAGAGCGGAGGAGGGAAAAAGGAAAACAAAGAAAGAAACAAAAAAACAAACCGCACCCTTCCTCCCCCCCAGAAAAATAAAAAAAGCAACATAGAAACAGCAGTGCAAGTACCAAGGTCAGAAAAAGTGGGAGATAAGATCTTCCAGGAGCTGGAGCAGAGACTGCCTTGCAGCCCCATGTGAAAGACCATGCTGAAGAAGGTTTATCCTGAAGGACTGAAGCCCATGGGAAGGACACTTGGAGCAGGGGAAAAGCATGAGAAGGAGAGCAACTGTTATGGGCCACTGTAACCACCCAGTCCCCTCTGTAGTGTGCAGGGTGTGGAGGAAGTGGGAGGTTGAGGAGCTGCAACTGAAGGTGAGCCTGGGAAAGGCAGAATTGGGAAAGGTTTTCATATTTGTCTCTGTCTCTTACCATACAAATATATTTTAATTGACAATAAACAAACGATTTTCACACAAGTTGAGTATTTTTTGACCATGATGGCAACAGGTAAGCAATCTCTCTGTCTTTATATTGCCCTATCAGCTTTCTCATCACATTTTCTCCTCCTGTCCTGTTGAGGCGGTGGAGTGAAAGAACAGCTGGGCGACATTTTGGCCCTTAGACAAGGCTAACCCAACACAGTTGTTTATTGGTAGTGAAGACAAGTCAGTAGAAACACAGCCAGAGAAGAAATAAGGTCATTCTAACCTAGCAAAATTACTTTATTGCAGTGTTATGAATGGCTATCACAGAAACAACTGCTATGTGGAAGACAGAAGAAGATGCTGCCATGGTCAAAAGCAAAAATAAGCTTGGTAAAATCTATAATTCTATAGACAGTTGGAAAAAGTCTCTATCTTAAATATATTAAATAGGGGAAAATGGACATGATAAGTTATGAAGATCAAAGTCAGAGATTACTCTGACTGTAGATTTGGTAATGCTGTCCACAGTGATACAGAAAGGAGCTGAGGGTTTCATCATCAAAGGCTAATATCTACTTTTAAGTTTTACTGAATCTTATCTGGTGATTAGTTATCCATGGTAGATTTCAGATGAATAGTGAGACATTCTGGACAGAAGCAGTAGCTATATAAATTTGTTTTGTTTGAAAAAAACTGAGTTTTAATATATACTTGTGAAGAGGGTTACTCTTGCAGAAATTTGCAGGATCACATTTGAAATGCTTGCCTTTGAGTTGAAGAACCAAGTTTGAGTTCAAATAATTAACTTCTTATATTTGTCTCTTAGCATCTTAGTATTGATATTATCAAAGTTTGCTTTAAAAGTTGTAGGTTTTTTTGTTATTAAGTCAGATATCTGGCTATTCATTATGTTGTGGTTTTCTTTTTCCTGTCACTTAAATTTCTGATTAGACTTTAAGAAAGAATGGGCTACATCTTTCCAACAGAGTCAATTTATCTTTATTATTGCTGTCTGTATTACAAATGAATTCATTAGAATTCTTATCACAAACCCCAAGTTCATTATCTGATAAGACAAAAATTTCTTCAGATACATCTTGAGGTATTTGATTTGCCTTATTTATATTCTCAGTAGGCATCTTTCACTTGCTAGAGATGAGTATAAGTAAGCTGTGATTCTGCTCATTACTTTGTCCTGATTGAGATTTTTTTCTGTCCTCTATAACATGGAATCCTTATTTGTTTTCTTCTCCCTTTGTTTAATTGGTTTGTGACTCTTGAGATGGAGTACAGATTCCATTCTTGACCAAAAAACTGCTTCTCATTTTAAACATGTAGTTTACATTCAGCAATATAGTAAATTGAAAACCATATCTAGGTAACATTTAAAACAAAGAAAAAAATTACTTATTTAAATACATATACGCTGGTATGAGTCTAGTACTGAATTTGTGATGGTCATATTGTTAAATCTGTATAGACAGCTCATTGGGGGGGGGTGGGGGATAGGATTTCTCCATTTAGTCTTAGCTCTCTGTGTAATAAGGTACATAGTTTTTCTCTATTAAAGTAAAACTTTGATTCCATCTCCTGTTCAGTTTAGTCCCACTCAGTTCTGGTACATGCTGAACTTTGTGCCAGACACTCATATGCCACTATTTTTTCCCAGTAGCAAAATAGACTATATTTAGAACATGGAGAATTTAGTTGATTAAAATTTCTCAGTAAACATATCTATTTTCTGTACTACTCCATTTTCTCAGGAGTCTATGCAGTCTTCAGAGCTAGAAAAAAAATTACAGATTACTGTAGCCAGTGGTAGAAGTCTCTAAAGGAGCACTTCACTGCCGCACAACCAGACCACTAAAATGTTAGAAAGGATCATGTTGTTAAAGGAGTGAGCTAGGCACAATTCCTGTCCACCTTATTTTACATTTTACTTATAGTGACCAATGTCTTCATTCAGTTATTCCTATGAAGGTGTTCAGTATCGCTGTGAGACACCTGAGGGTACATAAAAGAACATCATGGGTTCTGACAGAGGAAGCACAGATGCTACAGGAGTCCTGGAATATTCTGTAATGGCAGCTGGAGTCCAGGCGGAACCTCAAAGAACGTTTGGAGAGGTTCTATGTTGCTTATGGTTAGCGAAGTAAACTGAACTGAAGGAATGATTTAGTTCCATTTTCCATGGTCTGGAAGTCCAAAATGGAAGCTCCAGACACTCACCTAGACATGAGTCCAGATGCAAATCTGTTGAGTTTATAGATCCAGCCTAGAAGTGACACAAATGAAAAACAGTAATGTTCATAATGTGGGCATCATTTCCTTGGCAATTGCAGATCCACTCCTTCCATTCTGCATTGCTTGTTAATGAAGGTATAGCCATGGAGTCGCATCTGTTTTTATAGTAAGTGGAGATCATGTGTAGAAACATCACATAGACCCTACTTAGATGAAAAAAATGTTAGTTACTGATTGATAGTATCACTCTAACTTTAGTTCACTGAATCAACAGGCTCCTTACTGACTATATCAAGAGTTTAGATAAGTAGCATTAAACAGATGACATATGAGCAAATTTAATAAAGCATTTATAAAAGCATACCAGCCTCTTTAAAAACTCTTTTTGTACAGCGTAATATTGATGAAACAGTATTTTTCACAATTGCATCCAACCTGTTATAACAGTACAAATTTTGCTTAAAACCATTTACAAACTGAGACAGGTGTTAGTATTTTACTCTTTAAATAGGCACACACACTTGTAAATAACAGAAGTACTTGAGGGGAAAGGTATTCTTGAATAGAAGCTACCGAGACCTGTGTTAGCAGAGATACTAAAGGGAGGGTGCTAACAGTGCTATGATTTTCCACGCATGCTCTTTGCTAACGCTTTTTTCAGTGACTGTCCTCTAATGTGTAACCTGTACATTCAAGTACATTGCTCTCCTTTTGTTACCTGTAGCAACCTGAATTTTCTCACATGTTTATCTTCTTGGTGGAGCCATAGGTCAGGATTAGCTACCTGCACGCATACCTTAACAGCCTCTTCCTTGAAAATGGAGTAACAGCTATGAAACTGCTCACTAGGCATTGACCATTGTGTGGCATTGCTGGTCATGGAGCAGAAGATGTCTGGACTCAAGAAAAGCTTTCATTTTTGCTGATGACATTCAGTGTCAAGGCTGTATGTGGGAAAGTGACAGTGCGACTGATCAGCAGACAGTCCTGTTTAACAGTAATTCCAATATTTGACTCTGTTTAGAGTATGCTGTAGGAGGATACTAAGATTTTTCTTTTTTAATTTGATTAAAAAGATTTACAAGTACATCTTGGTGTGTTAATTTTTACATTTTCAGTCAAGCCATTTTAAGATTTCAACAAACTTTAGCTTATAGACCAGATGGTAAATTATTCAGATGAATACTGAGAAAATTTTTTAATTATTAAATTTTTAATTAGCTAGAAAATGCTTTATAAAAAGTGTTTTTAAAGAGGGCCTATACTTTGCCATATTAGATTTGTCTTTCTATCTTAGGCTTTTATCCTTTGGCAATTAACCTACTTTTATCACGGAAAAGACAAGTCTTTAAGAAGGTATGTATTGCTTCTCTTTTAAATCCTTTTTCTGAATAGGAGTAATTCTGGATTTCTCTATGTGTAATATTATGACACTCATAAATCAAGCAATAACACTTCTGGCAAGTATTTCTCAATGGAAAACAGAAATTGGTCAATCAGCCAAACAAAATACCCACTGTGGTATAAGCTGTACACAAAATCTTTTTTCTCCTTTTTCCTTTATAAATATTTTGCAATCTTAAGAGCCCAATCTGGACTTAATTTCTAGGATATTCCAGTTTTCCTGATACTGCCTTGTCTTACTTTAATGTGCATGATTGCAGTTGACCAGTCAGATTTTGTCTACATATGATGCAATATGTTAATGCCACTGCTGTGGTATCTGCTTTTAATTTAGCATCACTTAGATAACATAGAAGGATTTGTTTGCATGCTGAGAATTGACATAGATAATATTCCTAATTGTGTGGTATGCAGAAAACTATATCAAATATCTACAAATTGTTGAAATTAACTGTTCTTTGGTTACAGTTCACTGCTTTTCTGATATTTATTTGTAATTTAGATCTTGTCTTCTAAAGGATTTAAAAGCATGGCAGTATTCATAACATGTAAAATAACTTCAGATACTTGATAAATCCCACCAAGAACCAACTTGCACCTGCCAAGAAGTCCTATAATTCCCTGCTACTTAATTTTGTTGCAACATTTGTCAAATTATTATTGTTCTTAGCACATAAAAAGTGGTTGCAAATAACTCTCCCCAGAGAGTTCTAAATGACTCACAGAGATGATGAATTCCTCAACAGTTTATGAGTGGAAGCCAGAAAAGTAGATTTTTGCTTCTGTAGATGCACATGATGGAAAGACAAGGGTTGTTAGCCTGAAAAGATTTTATTGTTTCGATTTAATGAAGCCCTATAATATGACATAGGGGTAGGTTACATTCTGATTTTGAACATGAATGCCATCCATTTTTGCAGGCAAAGTAATTTTGTTTAATACCTTTTCCTTGACCTTCCTAGTTTCAGTATGCTGACTAATGGGACATTGCATTCATCTGTAAATCTATGCCTCAAAAAATCTAAAGTCAATTCTGGAAAAACAGGTTCCTAAGATGAAGCTTATTTTACCTACTGGATTACCCCAAACCAAGAAGTATATAATGTCACATAAGCAGACCCAAGAATCTTTCCTCCTCATAGATTTTTATATTTTTTTCATTTTAAAATTAAATTTGCTCTAAATAAGACATACCAGCTTGCTTACATATATCTTTCTTCACTAACTCGCTCTATGTATTTTATTTCCAGCTACAGCAAATAGAAGGTGAAGACAAAAGAAAATATTCCTTAATTTCAATATCCCTTGTGTACAGGAAAGTACCAAGAAAAACAGTAAAAGAAAACAGAATGGAGTAGGTAGGAGAACAAACATGTTCTCTTGCTCCTGAGTGAGGTGAATGCTCCATCTTAAACCTGTATTGCTGGAAATGGTTCCTGTTGCTGAAAAAAAAACCAAAAAAACCAGAGTCCAAAGACAGAGGAAAATTGTATATATTTTTTTTTTGTTTGCTTTATTCCGAAAGTCTGTGCCTTTTCTGCTCTGCTAGTTCTTACTCATTTAACGCATTTCTTTGAATAAGACTTATTTCCATTATATGACAACATGACACTCAGCTTTAATGATTTCTATAATTTACCACTGTAAACTTGACTACAATTTAAGTTCACAAATTTGATATATAACCATGCTAATAACAATTACAAAATTTCTACATAATTGCAGAAGATCAAATTGGTGATTCTTTCTTTCCTTAAGAAGGATTTTGCTGAAGATATACAAGTCAGTCCTTTAAATTTTCTGAAGTGGAAAAGTGGAAAAGTGCCTAAACAAAGTTATTTGTAAGCATATTTCTTTTTTTCAAATTTAACTACTCTTCATAAAATTTTTGCCATCAACATATATTTTGAGCCTTTACAATTATGCAGGTATCTCACAAATTGATAAATGCAACAGCTATTCCTATGTTTCAGTTTGTGACTATTGCCCTTGGCCCTGTCATTAGGCACCACTGAAAAGGGCCTGTCTGTCCTGGGTTCAGCAGTAGTGGTCATTTTTCTCCTTGGTAGCTGGTGCAGTGCTGTGTTTTGACTTTCGGCTTGGGAACAGAGCTGATAACAAGGATGTTTTGGTTTGGCCAAGGACTTTGTGAGCCTCATGCTCTGCCAGGGAGGAGGGGAAGCCAGGAGGAAGCAGAGACAGGACACCTGACCCAAGCTAGCCAAAGAGGTATTCCATACCACAGCACGTCATGCCCAGGATGTAACTGGGAGTTAGCCGGAAGGGCTGGGAGACTGCAGGGTTGGAGGAGGTATCGGTCAGTGCTTGGTCTGGCTGGGGGGGCAAGTATTGGTTGGCTGGTGGTGAGGTGATGTATTCTCTTCCCTTGTTATTTCCCTTGTCATTATTATCATTGGTGGCAGCAGTAGTGATTTGTGTTATACCTTAGTTACTAAACTGTTCTTATCTCAACACGTGGGAGTTGCATTCTTTTCGATTCTCCTCTCCTCCGTCCCTCCGGGAGTAGGGGCAGGGCAAGAAGGGGGGGGAACTAGTGAACGAGTTGTCTGACTGGGTTTAAACCATGACACTGTCTCTTCAGTTATTTATACATACTCATGAGATTCTCCTGAGTCTTCTCTAGTTTAGACAGTCCCAGCTTTCTCAGCCTTTCCTCATAGAAGAGATGCTCTAGTCCCCCAATCACCTTCATGAGCCTTCATTATTTTTTTCCCTCTTGCCCTGAGGAGCATAGTGCTGGGCACAGTACTCCAGGTGTGGCCTCACCAGCGATGAATATAGGGGAAGAGCACCTTCCTCCACCTGCTGGCAACACTTTGCCTAATGTAGCCCTCTTTTGTGTAAGCCTTCTTTTCTGTGACAAAGTCCTTTTCTGACTCCACGTCCTTTTCTGCAAAGTTGCTTTCCATATGTGTGGCCCCAGCATGTACTAGTGTATGGGTTGTTCCTCTACAGGTGCAGGACTGTGCACTTCCTCTTCTTGAACTGTATGAGGAGCCTTCTGAGGTACCTCTGGATAGTAGTATGACCCTCTGGTGTAACAGCCACTCCTCCTGGCTTTGTGTTATCAGCAAACTTGATGAGGTTGCACTCTGCCTCATCATCCAGATCATTAATGAAGATGTGGAACAGGACTAGACCTAATATTGACCCCTTGGGGATACTGCTAGTTAATGGATTCCAACTAGACTTCATAGTGTCTTTGTATAGTCTTCTCCTTTCAGGAGATGTTAAACCCCTCTGTATCTGCCGTGTAAGATTCAGTTCTTGCCCCTGCTGTGCCTCAGTGAACCTACTATTCCGTCTTTATCCAGAGAATCAAAAAATATGGCACAGTTTCTACAAACCAGACAAAAGGCAATTGCAAATATGTTTTTGTTAGTTCTGCATTTCAATAACACCCTCTGTTTAAAGTTACCATTTTCTGACAAGCATAAGTCTTAGTCAGACAAGCTTCTAGTGTTTTTATCTCAACAACAGGCTGAACAGTGAACTGCTCTGATTTTTCATCTTATTGTTTCACCTGCGTTGGTATGTCCTGTTTCCAAACCTGTCTATATGCTGTGTTTATTCTTCCATGTGGGATGATTCAGGTGGATTTTTAAGTCAGACATACCTATTCCTTTTTCCCAGAGAAGCCAGCACACAGGGTATTGTTCACTGTTTCTGCTATCTCCTGCTTTCTCACTTCAGTTCCTTCTGCTGCTGTTTGGCATAATTAACCTCTTCTGGATGACAGATGAAACTGCAGACAGGGACAAAATTGATTTTCTGCAAGAAACTTAGCAGGTGCTTTGTTATTGTTCAGCTCTCTATTAATACACTTCTGCTTTTATTAAATCCACGGGACCACTTGAAATCCATCCACATCTGGGTCTGTCCCTTGAACATCAGGGCAGCACTCTCACTGACCAGAACATTTTACACTTGCTTCAGTCTTCTTGCATGTGATCCACCTTCTCAGCCAAGGTTACAGGGATCTCCTAATGATAACAGGTTTCATTGTAGGATGTAGACCTCAGCTCCCCCTCTACCTAGCCCTTCTCCGAGATCCCACCCCTAAAAAAATGTCAAATCAATCCAAAATATTTATTTATATATTTAAATCAAAATAAGACTTTATTTTCCAGTAGCCTTGTATCTCTCTTTTAGGGCTTAGAACTAAACTGAGGCTTTTTGAGTTACTTATCCTTTCTAACTCCATAAAGTTTTTGTCATTTGTGCCTGTATAGTACTCAGCAAGAAGACCTTCTATCCTGCCTTTCTTGACTGCACTAACTTCTGTTTCCATACTGAATTTCCACCATTTTTCTGTATTATTCAACAGAGTGATATTAAGCATGCTTGTAGCAGAAAAAGTGTTTCTTGCAACAGAAGACATGTCACAATAAAATACTTGTCTCTGTTGAACACAGACTACTTCAAACTAAATTGTGATACTCAGTTTTCTTTAAGGCTTGCTGAATTATTCATTAATGGTGTGTTCAAAAAACATAGGATTTTCTTATTTATAAGACAAACACTATATGTTTTGCAGTTGTCTGAGTACACCAAAATGGTTTAAAACTTAGGACTATTAATGAACTTGTTTCTTGCAATATTTTATTCATGTCACATCATTGATAACTTATTTGATACTGTGTTCCCTAGAATAAAATATGGAATAATGGCCATTAATAAACTCATTTAAACCTCAGCTTTGATCTCTTATGGCATAACTGTACAAAATTTCTCAGTGTGTTCTCCAGGCTTACAGGATAGACATAAAAACAAAACAAAACAAACAAAAATGAGAACATGAATAAAGTTTACAACTTTAACTAAACAGTAGAAAGGAAAAAAGTTGTTTCTCATAACTCATTTTGTCTTACATGACAGGTTTGTCCAAAGATATAGTTTTGGTTGCATAATGAAAGCTTTCTAAGTATTCTGGTACTGGAGGCTTCTGCTCTATGAGTGGAGGTCTTTTCAGCTACATTCTAGCAGTTATGAATGGTAAGAAATGGCCTTTTGCTTCCATTCACTCTGGACACAAATTGTTATAAATTCTGCCTTTTCTGTCTATTCAGCAGTCTGCTGTCCTCAGATGCCTTAACATGTTCTGAGACTGTAGCTTCTCCAGAACTTTGTCTTTCTTCTTTGCTGTTGTCAGGCTGTCCTGGTTTCATTATGGTTGGGACAGAGATAATTTTCATCCTGGTACAGTGCTGGGTTTTGGCTTTAGTCTGAGAAGAATGCTGCTAACACATAGGTGTCTTAGATGTTGCTAAGTAAAGCTTACTCTGATCAAGGACTTCTCAGTTTCCCATGCTCTACCAACGAAGAGAAGCACAAGGACCTAAGTCCTTTTTAGCCTGGTCTGGTAAGGCAGATAAACACTGTACTGTGCTACAAGCACAGCTTATACAAGAAGACAAAGACTACTTCAAAAATATTACTCAGCTGGAGACTGAGAAAAAAACCTGAAGAAATGGCTGATGGTATCATATCCTAGACCAGCAAGAACCAAATTGCTCCTGAGGCATATTTTCATGGACTGTTGAGGTTCAATAACAGACAGGTATCTCGAAGGTATCTTTTATAATCTGTTCCCTTTACAAGAGCTGTCTTGGATAGATTGGCCAAGGGGAAAGCAGTTTGTTGAACATGAACTGTAATAAAGAAAGTAGATGTTAAAAAAAATGTTGCCATTGTTATAACCACATATTTCAGCAGACTGTGACTTTCCTGAAATTATGAAGCAGAATCCTGGCCCACTACATTATACGGGCCTAAACTGATTTTTACTGGTAAGAATCTATTTCTAAGTGCATAAAACCTATTAACCACTGTACTGAAAGGAAGCTGTTGAAAATGTGAAAGACAAAACAATCTAAAGAAACAGGACAACAAAATAGATGTCTTCAAAAGAAAACAGGCAACTCAGGCAACTGCAGCAAAGATCTGCCTGATTATTGTTTAAGAATTAGTGAAGGCATGTCTTTTAAGATTCTTTTCCAAAAAATGGAAAAAACAATTCTCATTTTATTTGTCATCGGATTTTTCCAAGAGGTGAATTTAAACAGATTCGCAAATTATTGTAAGTAAGAAAGCTAATACATCTATTCTCTAGTGTCTACTTATATAATAAATATTTCTTATAACTGGAGAAAACAGTTGCCTTTAGTGACTACATATAATTATTTCCTGTTTGAGTAGCTGATTAACGTAAACCTTCCTTTAAAAAGCTAGAAACTGGGCTATAAAGTGACTAGTAATTAGGTCTATTATAACACTGTTGTCCCATGGTGAAAAGATAGTAATGGTTATTCCATTTCTTAAAATTACTCTGAAGAGGGGCCATTTTGCACAAAGATAAATGTTTTGATAAGCAACAAGAAAAGAACTGTTCTGGCATCAAGAAGAATTGTGTAAATGTGACTGAGAAGTTCTCAATGGAAAAAATAAAATGGAAAACCTCATTGCAGGAAAACCTGGAAGTCCTACTGGATTCTGTTGAAGCTCTGTGTCTGAAGATGAAGACTTCTATACATTTTTCAACTGAGATACCTAAAAAATGTTTTCACAGTGAAAAATTCAACAATAACCTCACCAGTTTCTCACATTTCCACACACATGGAAAAATCAAAGGCTTTCAAATTTGATATTCAGAACAGAAGACAAATGAATTAAGTAAATTTTTACTTAACTGACTTAATTGTTAGAGAAAGGCCCAGGCACATAAATACATGCAAAAGATGAATTATTAGATTTTGTCAAAGCATTAACAATTAAGTGATGAAACAATGAAATAGATATTAAAATAAGTTTGGTTTCAACCTCACAAGTGTAGATTCTTTACAGTGTTAAAATGATTGCTTCTATTACTACTTTCTTTAAAAAAAAATCTTTTTGCTACTAACTGGATGCATTTCCATATCCATCAGCAAAGTTCATCTTGGCAAATGATACAAACACAAATATTTTGATGCATACAGAAACCATCTGTCTATGTTGCTTGGACCTTCACGGATCTGTGCACATAGATTACATCTACACTTTATACTATTGGTTGCATGTGGTCTGAAATCAGGAAACATGCCATATAATGTCATAGGGCAGTGTTGACTTAGCGAGGAGAGTTTATTGAGTGAAGATCACAAGGAGGTTGTTACATCTTTAAATCATATAGCTAAAACAATATTACTACTTCATAATAGTTATTACTTCACTCGGCATCAATATTTTGAAATGCTCACTAGGAGCTTGAGTCTTTTATTTATGAAGTGTTTGCAAAACAGTAACTTTGTTAAAAATGAGGTTTAGTCTCATCAATCTTCTATTAATGGCAATTGCAAACATATTATTCTATAGATTGTTAACAGTCTCAGGAAACTGAGCACTTCTTTTATTAGTCAATACTTGAAATCTGCTAATGGAATTCTGTGACATAAGACTCACCACAGGCATAGTTTCTGTACCCCAGTTAAATAGAGAATTAGGATCAGTGCCTGATAGCCAATATTTCAAGAACAGGGTGCAAGAATTGTTGCTATTTAAGACTTATAGATAAAACTATGCATTGAGAGCTGCATCATTCAGCAGTATTTCTATCCTTCATTTGCACAAGTAGTATTATAGCTACTTATATGAGGTGTGATGTGGTCAAAAGGTTTTTTTTAAGCCTAAGAAAAAGCAACACAGTCCACTGACATTTGCACTACCACAATAAAGTGACTTGTTTTTTTTCTAGGCAGTAAAAGACTGCAAATAGAAAACAAGGACATCTTAAAAATCCCAAGTAGCTTTGGGCTCATTTACACTCATGTATCAGCCTGAGAACACACAATGACTTTTAAATATCAACGGCAGTGATCCTAGCTTCAGCCTTCATTTATATTGGCCACATTCAAATGAGGGAACTGAAAGATGAGACAGAATTTATCTAAACTTCACAAAACACTAGTTGTTTCAGTCTTCTCCATGTTTTAATTTCCACAAAAAAGGAAGAAAAAAAAATCTATCCTACTGAAAGATTCAATCCTTTTACCAATACCCCCAGTTACAGACTCAAAAGACTAAAAAAAACCACCAAAAGACCCCCAAAACCCTAGGTTGAAACCTAAGCTGTATGAAATAGACAACTTTTATCAAGTTTATCTTTGCTGGAAAAATAGGTATCCTTCTTAAATTATCAAATCTAGTTTCTGTTAACTTAGCTGTGTCTAAAAAGATTTTATTAAAAAAGAAAAACAAACTCAAACTTTGTAAAGCTCTTGTACTAGCCCAAGAGAGAAAGAGACTTAGCTGAAATGGTTAATTGTTTACAGTTTTATCAGTTGGTGAAGTCGATCTAGGCTACTTTAGGTCAATTTACAGCAGTCCTAAATTGCCTATGTTAACTCAGCAGTTTACATTACAAAAGCAGTTTATGATGAGGACATAAGAAATGTGCAGCTGGTGAGATCAGCAGTTTGTTTAGCTTCATATTCTGCCTCAACAACATCATGCCACTTAGAGAAATGGTCTTGCCAGCTTATTTTTTCACCCCTCTTCCACAACTATTGCAATAGATATGTTAGAGGGTAAATACCAGCCTTTTATTTTTATTTATTACTCACAGAGCTGTGAACCATGATTTTGGCTTTTCCAATCTGCTGCTACTGAGTCTGTTTCCACAACTTCTTTATAGCAGAGAGAGTGGATTGTTAGTATTGCTTTGAATTGAGTATCTATTTTACAACTTCAGCAGTTCTCCATCTGGACAGACACAGCATACAAAGTACAGGTATTCAAAATTTGAAGGTGAGTTCAGAACACACTGAAAATTGCTAAAGTATATTCTTTGAATGTAGCTCAAAAGAGTACAGTGTCTTGTGGAAAATATACTGCATAGGATTTCCAGGAAACCTTATGAAAGAAGACCCCAGTAAATATTTTATTGAAGAAGTTCATGAATTTCTCCAATTGCAGCTTAGAGTACCTAAACCCCAAATTTTATGACAAAGAAGAAGGAGCTTGCTAACATGTTTAAAATCTCTTCTCAGTGGCTAATCAAGCCTTAGTGAATTTTAAAAGGACAGATCTAACATAGCAAACTGTTGAGTCTTGCTTCAGCAGCTTTTGTAAATTTAGCCATGGGAATCTAACCCACATCTAACAAGCATACCATTGGATATCAATATTTATCTATCAGGGAAAACAATAAAAAATCTGAGCACAAAATTAGTACTTCCTTATGAAACTGCAGGATTTATATGAATTGTAGATATAGTCAGGAATCACCTGAAAATCCTAAATGGTAAAAATAACAGTATGCTCTACAGTATTTCTATTATTCAGGACCTTACTGCTTGTATGTAGAAGACCTTATCATTCTGCAGCTTTCAAGCATAGTGTGACCTGCATGGGTACATCTTTTCAAAGTACTGCTGAGCAATCAATCATTCATAACAAAAGTCTCTCACAAATTGCCTGCCTCTCCACTCAAGGTCACGCTCTATTAAGACTTTGATACTAGAACAAGCTTCCCAGAAGGTTTGCAGAACCTTGATGATGCTGGCTGTCTTCCCTCTGAACTGTAACTGCGCATAGCTAGGCTGCTGCAACACCACCCTGTCTCCTGACTGATTCCTTACAGTGAATTTTGTATTAGATCGCATGGAATGAATCCATCAGAAGCACTATTATTAAGCCAGAACTTGTTAAGATTTCACAGCGGTTTCCTGGACATTATGGATTTTAAGAGAACTAGAATCATAAAATCATAGAATCAACTACTAGGATGTGATATATCCTCATAATTTGCATCCTAACACGGCAGTATTGGACTGATTTACAATTATTCTAAAAAATGTCCTTACAATAAATTCACAACTTACTTTCTTTAAAACATTACTGCTTTGGCTAAAGTTATTTATCTCATTTATGCCTCATAATATTTTAAAACCATAACTATTTTTGTTGTACTTTTTTGGGGGGGAGGGGTGTTTGTTTTTTTTTATTTTTCTTTTCTGGGTTAGGATAAGGGTTTTTTGTGATTTTTTTTGTGTTTTTTTTTTTGTTTTGGCTTGGTTTTTTAATTTTTCAAATTACTGACTTGTGTCAGACTTTTTAGCATAGGTAATAAAAAGTATTCAGTGCTCTCATTTCTTGGTCATGTAATACTGATTAGCATGTTCTGATAAAGTTTTAAGAAGAACTTTGTATAACCACATTGTTTTCTGAAATTCTGAAATTCTGAATCTACTACATGGTCAGGATTTGTTATAAGAACTGAAGACAGTGGCTGAACTGTTATAAGAAACATCTTTTTGGTTTCTTATGACTGTTGTCCACAGCACAGGTTGCAGTTCATGTTGTAAAGATAGAGCTGGGGTAGCTGCCTTTTTACCTTCTTTTTTGGAAGTTCACAGAGATCTTCTTCCCCTGAATTCAAATGGGCAGTTTCCATAAGCTTTTCTTGATAAGTTCTAAAATAATTTCTTCCTTTAGATCTTGTTTGTGCAGGTGGTTGTGTTATGTTATGTTAGCTTAGGTGTATGCTACCATTATTTTATGTTACTTATTTAATTTGGTTTTGTTTGCTTGTATCTTTTAAGCCTTGCCTTGCTGAGCTGAACTGTCAAAAAAGTTTGAAAAGTATGGAGATAAGGGTAAGCTGCTTTCATACGTATTCGGCTGGGAAACGGTCACTACACTGAAGTTTGAAATAGTTCTGTTTCATATTATGTTCATATCTTAAATATCTGATTTTTTAAACAAATATACCTTGCACTTTAAGAATTTTTTATAGAACATGTGCATTATTAGTGTCCCATTTGTCACATACCTGACAGAGGAGGAAGAAGAATATGTGCAAATGACAAATAAATCCAACAAATTTATTTTCTATAGGCAAGTCTTGTTAATAATTGATCTTGCTGAATTCCTAAACTATTATGGCTTTAACAGAATACAGATTTGACTCTTAACTGAGAAGGGACAATAACTTAGGAAGAGGTTAACAGAAGCTGAACAAGGAAAAGGAGGTAATGTCTGAAATTCAGCAGTGATACTTTACAGGGAGGGATGGGTAGAGAAGTACTCTTGTGCATCACAGAAAGTATTTTTAAAGCAGAGCAAAATGGTATACAGTGAAGAAGTCCAATAAATTATTTTCTATTAAAACTGGCTCCCTGGCCCTCAAACCAAGAGCACATTAGGTGCCATGTTTCTATCTACTTTACATGTTCTAGCTGTCAATAAAAGACATAGGACATTGTCCTGGGTTCAGCAGTAGCAGTCATTCTTCTCCTTCTTAGTAGCTGGTGCAGTGCTGTGTTTTTGACTTTCAGCCTGGGAACAATGCTGATAACACCGGTGTTTTTAGTAAACAGTAATGTTTACTCTGACCAAGGACTTTCTGAGTCTCATGCTCTGCCAGGGAGGAGGAGAAGCCAGGAGGAAGCAGAGACAGGACACCTGACCCAAACTAGCCAAGGAGGTGTTCCACACCACAGCACATCATACCCGGTATATAAACTGGTGGCAGGTACCCAGGAGGGTTAGATCACTGCTGGGGTCAGGCTGGGTATTGGTTGGCGGGTGGTGAGCAGTTGTATTCTCTTTCCTTGTTATTTCCCTTATCATTATTATTATTGGCGGTAGCAGTAATGGTTTTGTGTTATACCTTAGTTACTGGACTGTTCTTATCTCAATGCATGGGAGTTACATTCTTTCAATTCTCCTCCCCATTCCTCTGGGAGTGGGGGAAGGAAGGAGGGGGAGTGAGCGAACGTCTGCGTGGTACTGAATTATCGGCTGGGCTTAAACCACGACAGACATGAGCTGAAACATTTATGATTTTCTGAATATGTGTTAGGTGATCTACTTCTAAGATTCTAGCCGTCCCATGTCTGTAGATACGGCAGTAATGAGAAGGTCATATCTCAGGCATGTAACTATTATGGTCAGTAGATCATTGCTTGAACCAAAAATATATTGTCACAAGTGAAAGAACTAGCAGGTGTAGTTGCATTCCCTATCAACAAAGATAATGTTTGTTGTCTATTTAAGGTGGGAGAAAAAGATTTTTACAACACAAATGTATGTCTTTATGAGATTGTACAAGCATCCATTCCTTTGTTATACAAACGAGATCATTAATTTACCAGTTTTCATATTTTGCCTTATGATATAGACAATGCTGCAATATGTTCACAATCACCTAAAAAGAAATTTTTTTTTTAATCATTTTGATGTGGCAGCAGTGAAACAGTACTGCTGCTTAATGGAGATTTAAATAAGTATGCACTATGCTTACAACTGCTGTTTAGCTCTTATGATGCTATTATAATGAAAACAGAAATATTTTCCATAGATTTCTCTTTTTTTCAGTTACAGACCTACTTAAATTGAAGTATGTCTATAGAAATAATACATCCTTTCAATGCTGAAGAGGGAAATTCAGGGGTTGCTTTTCATTTTTTTCCTCTCTCACTTGGAATAAAATCCTTCCTGCTTTACAAATTCAGAACCATCATATGCATAAGACTTTCATACCAAAGACAGCCTAAGAATTACTGTAGATGGCAGTCTTAAGTGACTTGATGAATATTAAGATACTCCTGTAGGAAACACAGCAACGTTGTGGTCAGAACTAAGCATCATTGAGCATCAGTCTGGAAGAGCTGAAAAAGATCAAGATAATGAAGTCTTCCCTAAAGATACCTGCAGAACTATTCAGCTGCAGTCCAGCTGAAGGTAATCTGAATCAATTATATTTTCTAGCAGCTTGACAGGAAATCCTCACACTCTAAACATCCCTTTTTTTTTTTTTTGTCTGGAAAGGATTATCCCAGCTGCTCATGAAAGTTAAGCAGCTTCTGTTGGGTAAAGTGAACTGCTCTGACCTATGAAAAGTGTAGCACTTGTATTGAAAAAATTATGTAGTCTGTTCAAGAGTTTTTCGCTATAAAATCTACTCTTTGGAGGGTTACAATAACACCACTAATAAACCCTTAGTTATGCTTGTACTCCAGGATTTCTAAGCACTTCCCAGTTTGCATCACCTGGATACAAATCCCAATCATATTCATATTCCATGTCAAGCTAAAGCCTTAGGTGGTTCCCTTTCTCTCCCATACCCTTGTTTCTGATATGTGAGCCTTCTCCCAGAGATTGGAAATAAGTGGTGTGGCCCTGAGAAGAAGCCCCCTGTCTGGTGAGGGAAGGAACTGTCCTATCATTGTGCCCTGAGGGCTGTAAGCAACAAAAATATCAGGCAGTCAACAACAAAAATATCAGGCAATAAACTCTTTGAGACCCCAGGTGTGACCATGAACAGGCATACTGAGTTGTAAGCGCAGTGAGGAAGCTGCTAAACTGAAAATTTCAGCTCTTTAGGTAAAGGGTAATTTCTGTGTTCTATTAGCAGTATAATAATACATGACTGTGGTGGTTTAGACCCAGGCAGACAGCTTGTTCACTCACTTCCCCCCATTCTTGTCCTCCCCTTACTCCCGGAGGGATAGAGAGGAGAATCGAAAAGAATGCAACTCCCACGGGTTGAGATAAGAAAAGTTTAGTAACTAAGTTATAACACAAATCACTACTGCTACCACCAATAATAATAATGATAAATGAAATAACAAGGGAAGAGAATACATCACCTCAGCATCAGCCAACCGATAACTCACCCCCCCCAGCCTGACCAAGCACCGACCCATACCTCATCCAACCCCGCAGTCTACCAGCCCTTCCGGCTAATTCCCAGTTACATCCTGGGCATGACATGCGTGGTATGGAATACCTCTTCGGTTAGTTTGGGTCAGGTGTCCTGTCTCTGCTTCCTTCTGGCTTCCCCTCCTCCCTGGCAGAGCATAAGGCTCACAAAGTCCTTGGCCAAACCAAAACATCATTGTTATCAGCTCTGTTCCCAGGCTGAAAGTCAAAACACAGCACTGCACCAGCTACCAAGAAGGAGGAAAATGACTGCTACTGCTGTCATACTGCTGGTCTTTTTCCTTTTATTCTTTCACCGTTTCTTTATTATCATTCTAGCTTTAAATTCATCAGTTCTCCCCACTGCCCCATGCTTCCTAAAAGACTTATGTTTCAAAATTTCATTACCTCTAGGGTATTGCTACCTGTTTCTTTTTGGCAACATTTCACTTTCCTGCTGTTATAGTTGTAAACATATTATTCAGGAATACTCCTCCTACATGACTGTATTCCAGGTAGCAGTGAATGCTACTAAGCAGTAGTTAGCTAATAAATTATGAAGATCTTCATGCATTGAATTTGCCTCAAAGGAAAAAGTTACTTATGGCTCAAGTTTAGTAAACAAAGAAAACAGTAAATGAAGTATGGAGGAGAAAAACTGAGCAAATTTTTTTCAGCCATCAATTTTAACAGGTTTTAGCTAAACTGCTGCTAGCTGTGTGTTTGCCATTAAATCAAACTGACTATATCTTGTCAGTAATTTAATAATTTAAGAGCAAACTTTCAGAAAGGCCTCTAGGACTGTGTTATTGATCAGTTTGTGTACAAATGTAGGTATATGGTGAAATTTATTAGGATTGTCTGTGGCTGATATCCTGTCATGGATCTACATAGAAAGACAACAAATGTGATCATCATCTTAGTCTAAATCAATCATTATGAAAGGCAGTGTATGTCCAATGACAGGACTGTAGAGGGGAAGAATTAGGCAACCTAACAGCTCATGGTTACTTCTCTGCCCTTTTTCTCTATGCAGAAGCTTAAGTCATTGTCGTGGTTTAAACCCAGTCAGGCAACTTGTTCACTCACTCCCAGTGAGTGGTGCCAGGCTGACAACAATCGAGCCCCCCCCCCTCCCCCCCCCCACTGGGGCTCTCCCCTTCCCCGCTCCCGGAGGAACAGGGAAGAGGATCGAAACGGTGCAACTCCTACGGGTTGAGACAAGAACAGTCCAGAAACCAATGTACAACACAAATCACCACCGCTACTACCAACTACAACAATGATAAGAGAAAATAACAAGGGAAGAGAATACGATACCACTGGCCAAGAAACGAGTCCCACCCGGAAGCCCGTGTCCTTCTGGGTAACTCCCAGTTACCCCCCACCCCCGGCATGACGTGCTGTGGTATGGAATACCTCTTTGGCTAGCTTTGGTCAGGTGCCCTGTCTCTGCTTCCTCCAGGCTTCCCCTCCTCTCTGGCAGAGCATGAGCCTCACAAAGTCCTTGGTCAGGGTAAACATCACTTAGCAACAACCGAAAACATCAGTATCACCAGCACTGTTCCCAGGCTGGAAGTCAAAACACTGCACTGCATCAGCTACCACGAAGGAGAAACATGACTGCTACTGCTGAAGCCAGGACATTATCCACCCCTTATTCCATACTATTCACGTCATGCTCAGATCCCACATTTTCAATACACCATCGCTCTCCCACATATATACATCCATACACACACAGACCAAGAGAAAAAGATCATTTTCTTAGTGCATGGACCAATCCCTATAATGCTGCCGAGTCCATTCAGTCCATGATGTCAGGTTCCATCTCTTGTAACAATCTTTCAGGGCAGGAAAGGCTGTGTGCAGTATTGGATCATTGCCTGCTGATGCTGGTCGTTCCTTTACTGCAGAACTCATCCGGTTCTATCAAAGTTCATTCTCTGTTGGGATGATGGCTGGAGGGAAGTAACTTGATGAAATATAACAAGGGAAAGTGTAGAGTCCTGCATCTGGACAGGAACAACCCCAGGTTCCAGTATAGGTTGGGGAACGACCTGTTAGAGAGCAGTGTAGGGGAGAGGGACCTGGGGGTCCTAGTGGACAACAGGATGACCATGAGCCAACACTGTGCCCTTGTGGCTAAGAAGGCCAATGGCATCCTGGGGTGTATTAGAAGGGCGGTGGTTAGTAGGTCGAGAGAGGTCCTCCTTCCCCTCTACTCTGCCCTGGTGAGACCCCATCTGGAGTATTGTGTCCAGTTCTGGGCCCCTCAGTTCAAGAAGGACAGGGAGCTGCTGGAGAGAGTCCAGCGCAGGGCAACGAAGATGATTAAGGGAGTGGAACATCTCCCTTATGAGGAAAGACTGAGGGAGCTGGGTCTCTATAGTTTGGAGAAGAGGAGACTGAGGGGTGACCTTATCAGTGTCTATAAATATATAAAGGGGGAGTGTCACGAGGACGGAGCCAGGCTCTACTCAGTGGCAAACAATGATAGGACAAGGGGTAATGGGTACAAACTGGAACACAAGAGGTTCCACTTAAACTTGAGAAGAAACTTCTTCTCAGTGAGGGTGACGGAACACTGGAACAGGCTGCCCAGGGAGGTTGTGGAGTCTCCTTCCCTGGAGACATTCAAAACCCGCCTGGACGCATTCCTGTGTAACATTATCTAGGTGTTCCTGCTCCGGCAGGGGGATTGGACTAGATGATCTTTCGAGGTCCCTTCCAATCTCTAACATACTGTGATACTGTGATACTGTGAAGTCAGGGCCAGTCGCTGGTGACCTGAAGACATCTAGTTGATGGGCTATAAAAGTATTACACAGCAGGCAACAGCATACAATTGAGTTAATTGGCTGTTTTCCCCTAAAATCAAATCCCCTTGAGGTATACATCAGACTTCTCCATCTTCCTGCCTTACCCACCAAGTATATCCAGGTCCCTGAGCAAAAGCAATCCCACGAGTGGGTTTGCCTTTACCTGAAGCAGGAATAACCCAGACTGTCTTCCCCAGCAAATTCTTCATATGCACCACGGGAACTTTGTCCCCCTCTACAATATGTAAAAGTTCTGACTGGGCTGGGCCGGCCCTGTTGACAGATCCTCTGGTGTTGACCAACCAGGTGGCCTTTGGTAAATGTGTATCCCAATGCTTGAAAGTTCCCCCACCCATTGCTCTCAGTGTAGTTTTTAACAGCCCATTGTACCGTTCGATTTTCCCAGAGGCTGGTGCATGGTAGGGGATGTGATATACCCACTCAATGCCATGCTCTTTGGCCCAAATATCTATAAGGTTATTCCGGAAATGAGTCCCATTGTCTGACTCAATTCTCTCTGGGGTGCCGTGTCGTCACAAAATCTGTTTCTCAAGGCCCAGGATAGTGTTCCGGGCAGTGGCCTGGGGCACAGCGTATGTTTCCAGCCACCCGGTGGTTGCTTCCACCATGGCAAGCACATGGCGCTTGCCTTGGCGGGCTGTCGGCAGTGTGATATAGTCAATCTGCCAGGCCTCCCCATATTTATACTTCATCCATTGTCCTCCATACCAAAGAGGCTTTAACCGCTTGGCTTGTTTAATTGCAGCACGTTTCACACTCATGAATAACCTGGGCAATAGTGTCCATTGTTAAGTCCACCCCTCGATCGTAAGCCCATCTGTGTGTTGCATCTCTGCCCTGATGGCCTGAAGTGTCATGAGCCCACCGGGCCAAAAATAATTCACCTTTATGTTGCCAATCTAAGTCCATCTGAGCCACTTCAATCTTAGCCGCTTTATCCGCTTGTTGGTTGTTCTGGTGTTCCTCAGTGGCCCAACTCTCGGGTACATGGGCATCTACATGACGTACCTTCACCACCAGGTTCTGCACACGGGCAGCAATATCTTTCCACGGTGCTGCAGCCCAGATGGGTTTACCTCTGCGTTGCCAGTTGCTCTGCTTCCATTGCTTCAACCACCCCCACAGGGCATTTGCCACCATCCATGAGTCAGTATAGAGATAAAGTACTGGCCACTTTTCTCGTTCATCAATGTCCAGGGCCAGCTCGATGGCTTTTCCCTCGGCAAACTGACTCGATTCACCCTCTCCGTCAGCAGTTTCTGCAACTTGTCGTCCAGGACTCCATACAGCTGCCTTCCATCTCCAACGCTTTCCTACAATACAGCAAGACCAATCAGTAAACAAGGCGTAGTACTTTTCACTTTCTGACAGTTTATTATATGGTGGGGCCTCTTCAGCACGCAGCACCTCCTCCTTTGGTGACATTCTGAAATCTTTGCCCTCTGGCCAGTCCATGATAACTTCTAGAATGACTGGATGACTGAGATTTCCTATTCGAGTTCGTTGTGTAATTAGTGCAGCCCACTTACTCCATGTAGCATCGGTTACATGATGTGTAGAGGAGACCCTGCCTTTGAACATCCAGCCCAGCACGGGCAACCGGGGTGCCAGAAGGAGCTGTGCTTCAGTGCCAATCACTTCTGAAGCAGCTCGAACCCCTTCATAGGCTGCCAGTATCTCTTTCTCAGTTGGGGTATAGCTGGCCTCAGATCCTTTGTATCCCCGACTCCAAAAGCCGAGGGGTCGACCTCGAGTCTGCCCTGGAGCTTTCTGCCAGAGGCTCCAGGTAGGACCGTTCTCCCCAGCTGCAGTGTACAGTACCTTTTTTACATCTGGCCCGGTCCGGACTGGTCCAAGGGCTACTGCATGAACTATCTCGCGTTTAATTTGCTCAAAGGCTTGTTGCTGCTCAGGGCCCCATTTAAAATCATTCTTCTTCCGGGTCACATGATAGAGAGGGCTTACAATCGAACTGTAATTTGGGATGTGCATTCTCCAGAACCCCACTGCACCCAAGAAAGCTTGCGTTTCTTTCTTATTAGTTGGTGGAGACATTGCTGTTGTATTGTTGACCACATCTGTGGGGATCTGTCTACGTCCATCTTGCCATTTTATTCCCCAAAATTGAATCTCCTGTGCAGGTCCCTTGACCTTACTCCGTTTTATGGCAAAACCGGCTTTCAGCAGGATTTGGATTATTTTCCTCCCTTTCTCAAAGACTTCTTCCGCTGTATCGCCCCACACAATAATGTCATCAACGTATTGCAGGTGTTCTGGAGCTTGCCCCTTTTCCAGTGCAGTCTGGATCAGTTCATGGCAAATGGTAGGGCTATGTTTCCATCCCTGAGGCAGTCGGTTCCAAGTGAACTGGACACCCCTCCAAGTAAAAGCAAACTGTGGCCTGCACTCTGCTGCCAAAGGAATTGAGAAAAATGCATTGGCAATATCAATCGTGGCATACCACTTGGCTGCCTTTGACTCTAGTTCATACTGAAGTTCTAGCATGTCCGGTACGGCAGCACTCAATGGTGGTGTGACTTCATTCAGGCCACAACAGTCTACTGTTAGTCTCCATTCTCCATTAGACTTTTGCACTGGCCATATGGGGCTATTAAAGGGCGAGTGGGTCCTGCTGATCACTCCCTGACTCTCCAGTCTATGGATCAGCTGATGGATGGGAATCAGGGAGTCTCGGTTGGTGCGATATTGCCGCCGGTGCACTGTTGCGGTCGCAATTGGCACTTGTTGTTCTTCAACTTTCAGCAACCCCACAGCAGAGGGATCTTCTGAGAGACCAGGCAAGGTGGACAGCTGCTCAATTTCCTCAGTCTCCAAAGCAGCAATACCAAAAGCCCACCGGTACCCTTTTGGGTCTTTGAAGTACCCTCTCTTGAGGTAGTCTATGCCGAGGATGCATGGAGACCCTGGACCAGTCACAATAGGGTGCTTTTGCCATTCCCTCCCAGTCAGGCTGATTTCAGCCTCCAGCACAGTCAACTCTTGGGATCCTCCTGTCACTCCAGAAATATAGATGGGTTCCACCCCTTGACAGCTTGATGGCATCAGGGTACACTATGCACCGGTATCTACTAGAGCCATATACTTCTGTGGGACTGATGTGCCAGGCCATCTGATCCACACAGTCCAGTAAATTCGATTGTCCCCTACCTACACCTGGCTGGAGGCAGGGCCCCTCTAATGGTTATCACAGCGTTGGACACTTAAGTCATGGTAAAAGGGATTATTCTTTGTTAACACAGGAGCTGGAGTAAAATCAGCTCTTCCATTCCATCTGGGAAACTGCTCACCAGAGACTGAAGCCGTAGCTCTCATGGGACGACCAGTCCTGGCCCTTGCTCCCCTCTTCAATTCACTCACCCGTTCCACAAGGAATCCAGGAGGTTCCTCGATTGTGTGGAAGACAACTTCCTTCTGCAAGTAATAGAGGAGCTGACAAGGAGAGGTGCCATTTTTGACCTCCTGTTCACCAACAGGGAAGGGCTTGTTGGAAATGTGGTGCTCCAGCGCAGCCTTGGATGCAGCGATCATGAGATGCTCGAATTTGAGATCCTCAGGACAGTGAGAAGAGCGTGCAGCAAGCTCACTGCCCTGGACTTCAGAAGAGCAGACTTTGGCCTCTTCAGGAACCTGCTTTGGAAGGTTCCATGGGATACAGCCCTGGAGGGCAGAGGGTCCCGAGACTGTTGGTTGATATTCAAGGATCACCTGCTGCAAGCTCAGGAGTGCTGCATCCCAACCAGAAGGAAGTGCAGCAGGAGGGCCAGGAGACCTCCTTGGATGGATAAGGAGATCCTGAGGAAAATTCAATTGAAAAAAGAGGCTTATAATAAGTGGAAGCAAGGACAGGTGGCATGGGAAGAGTACAGGGATATTGTCCAAGAAGCTAGGGACCAGGTTAGGAAAGCTAAGGCTCAGTTAGAATTGAACTTAGTTAGAGGTATTAAAGATAACAGGAAGGGATTCTACAGGTACATAGGAAATAAAAAACAGACTAGGGAGAATTTAGGCCCCCTCAGGAAGCTCTCGGGAGAACTGGCTACACAGGATTTGGAGAAGGCTGAGGTTCTGAATGACTTCTTTGCCTCGGTCTTCACTGGCAAAGGCTCTGACCAAACCACCCAAATCTTGGAAGGCAGATGCAGGGCCTGTGAGAATGAAGACCTTGCGCCTACTGTAGGAGAGGAATGTAAGCGGTGAGGAGAAGCAGACAGGCCAACCCAATATGGGTGATAAGCAACTTCTACTTTATTTGTGACGCAGTTCACACATATATAGGAGTGGTATTCAGCCACTCCTTCTTGGCACAACAGTATTGGTTAGCCCCCACAGCTTCCTCCACATTCTCCTCCCAGGTCCCGTCTCCGGCCACCTGTTGGGGCCACCCCCTGCCTTGCTTGCACAGTCCTCCAGAACTCTATGGTCCTGCTCTTAGAGTCATTCTGCAACAATTCCCCCCTTTTTCTTTGTGCAAGCAAGGCATTATGGGTTATTCTGTTCATGGGTTTTATCACACAACTATAAACAAGTCTAATAGCTACGATGATTAACCTAACAATGATACATAAGTGCAATACCTCAAACAACAGTGTTTGACTCAACCTGTAATGCCCCGTGAAGACAACCATCTAGTTATTCTTAGGATATTGCTCATTTACTATTGCTGGGTAAGCTGAGCCAGGGTTCTCAGCTGTGCGTGCATCGAATTAGCATAATCAGAGAGACTCATACAACACATTGCATCAAACTCTTCACATCCATGTCCCTGTTCCATCAACAAAAGGTTCTGCAGTGTTGCATGTCTTACAGAGTCAACATTAAAACAAATCAGAAATTGCCTTCGATGTAGAATTGTCTGCTTAGCAACTCAGCAACCCAGTCTGCTTAGTTGAGCCAAGGCCCCGGCTGAAGCACTTACAGTGATCTGGCATATTATGATTGGAAACATGTTTTGAAGACCCTTAGTGACTAACATATAATTGGTTAAACACAGGTGTGAGAACTCAACCTTGAAAGCTTGCCAACAGTCCACAGTTCTCATTAACTTGGTGAATTCCAGCCTCTTATCTTGCTTGCTTAAGCTTCTTCAGGCCTCTCATGGCCTTGCTGTATCTTTCAGGACTATTCAAAGTTTATGTACCAATTATGCATTCTCCTGTGAGAACACTGTCTCTACATCTTCCCCCTTTTGTTTTATCCAGTAACAAGTCGCTACTACAGCAAGGCACATAGAAATTTACATTAGCAGAGTAACTATTACAGGGTGCAGCAGCATGTTGAAGATGCTGATGGCAGTGAAGGGCTAGCCAAAGAAATTTCTTACCAGTGGAATTCTCCCCCCCTCTTAAATTTGTTCCATCACCTGCTTTATAACACTACCATTGTATTAAATTTTTTCTAGCTTTTGCCTTAGCATTTTCTAGCAGCTACTGCAAATTTCCATACTCTAACATCTCTTTTACAAGTGACAAATCTATACAATACAAGGTGCAGTTTTATTAGCAACTAGCTAGTAAATACAGATGGTTTTATACACAAAATCACAACCTCTAATAATAGCTACTTTACAAGCACACATATTCAGGATGTTACTTTTCAATTGCCCCTAAGTGATGTTTTGCAGTTATTTGTTCTTTCTCTTCCTCTATCTCATTCTGCTTGGGGTAATCACGGTCAGCTCCTGTAGCTGAGGCATCAGGTTTATCCATTCGTCTGTCCAGCTCATGGCAAGGCTTGACAAACTTTGCAGGCAGTCACCATGGACCTGTAGGCAGGAGGACACAAATATACCCCCTCCCCCAGGTTATCAGTTCTTCAGTTCTTGAGAAGTAGACAGGTTAGACAGGTTAAGTGCAGCCTCATTACTCTCTCTCCCCCCCCCCTTTTTTTTTTTTTTTTTTTTTTAGTCCTTGCAAAGGCCATCATTACTCCCACTACAGTCCCACATACAGAACGTGGCACAAGGACCCTGTGGAGACTAACAGCAAACCAGCTCCGAGAAGCATCATTGCAGTGCAAGGTGGCAGGCTCAACCTTAGCGGGCGTCCCCGCAGAGGCTCTGCCTCCCTCACATCGTATGAGGCTTGGGCTTTTATACTGACCAAAATGCACACTCATTCCGACACAGGTGGCCAGCCTGTGCTGGAAGAAGTGGCCAGCAGTATCTACAGAGGTCTCCAAGGGTTGATAGAAACCTGGACATACTTATATTTACCAACTTCTAGTACATGAGTATCACAGAGAAACTGTATGGGCTCTCCCTGTCAATTGCAAGAAAAAATCATAACATATACAGCTTGAGTATAAGAGGATTTTAACGCATATGTGGTCACTGTTTGTCAGGCCTCCTTAACTATTTTGAGATCAAGAGCTTCCCACTCTTTAGCCCCCTGCTGTGTAGTAAACACAGGATATGCAAAGATGCCCATTGCAGAAAATTCCCCAGTAATGATCACATATTTGGTTACCCATTGTTACAACTGAGCGTCTCCAGGGCCAGTAAGTCTGACCCGGGAGACAGAGTCAGGGTCTGGAAGCAGAGGATATAAATCTGGCTCGGATTCAGGGTATTCGGGGGCTGCTCCTGCGCCGAACTCGGGGTCTCCGTTGCTCGCAGCTGTGTTTTTCTTATCAGATGTATCTCGTTCGGTATGTAGCCATCTGCAGACCTGGCTCCTCTGTGACTGAGTTAAAAATTTTTCCACTCTAGGGCATAATGGGTTGGAGAGGCTCGCGGTTCCTTTAAATCTCCCCCCTCGCGCATGATCTCTATTTTCTACTGCGTGCTTCAAAATGGCGCCGCAATCGATCCGGTGCCGAGGCACCGCCCTCTTTCTTTCGGATTCCTCGACATTTATCATGCGTATACCTTCTAATATACTTTCTCTGTCCTTTTCAAAGTCCCTACTTTCGGAACTGGGGTGGTGGGGGAGCAGGGGGTTACACCTCCTCCGCGGCACCTTCTGATGGAGGGGGTGAAAAGGAAGGGGGGGGGGGAACCCTGTGCTCCCGCGAGTTGGGGGAAACGAGTTGTAATCTTCCCCCAGTTTCAACTGACCGGGGACGTCTGTTCCTAGTTTCTCCGTTGCTACTGCGGCAGTTTTCTTTTCTGCCTTGTATCTTTTTATACAGTTCATTACTTCCCTCCGTGGTTTACCGAGTTTCTTTGCCTTTCTATAATCATTAAGCACTGAGTCAAATAGTTTATCACCAAACTTTCGCCACTCACTCTCCTCAAATATTGTATTAGGATCTGCACAAAAAATCCCTTAGCCTTCCCTAGCCACTAGACCTGCTAGCTGCTTTAGAGTCTCAGGCTCAATTCCCCGCTTTTATAAAAAGCACTGTAAAAAGTTCAGGGCTCAGTTCCCCGCTTTTATAAAAAGCACTGTAATAAGTCCAGGGCTACCTCTCGGTCCATTTTCATGGCCAGCCTTTTCCGGATCGTCTTCTTCTGGGTCGTCCTGTAACCTCGGTCTCCGGATCGGCCTCCCGACGCAGCAGTGTCTGGTTCGCCCCAGCGGCGAATTCCTTTCGGTTAGTCCAAGCACCTGGGTTCGTCACGCCACCGCAGCAGCACTGCCCGCGCTTCCCGGCTGCTGCCGCCGGCGCTGCTCACTCGCCATTCCGGGTCCCCGTCGACCGGGGCCCTATATCCCAGGTCCCCGCTAGTCGGGGCCCTGTATTCCGGGTTCCCGTCGACCGGGGCCCTGTATCCGGGTCCCCGTTAAACTGGGGCCCTGTATTCCGGGTCCCCGTCGGCCGGGGCCCTGTATCCGGGTCCCCGCTAGTCGGGGCCCTGTATCCCGGGTCCCCGTCGGCTGGGGCCCTGTATCTGGGTCCCCGCTAGTCGGGGCCCTGTATCCCGGTGTCCTGGGTTCAGCAGTAGCAGTCATGTTTTTCCTTTATGTTAACTGGTGCAGTGCTGTGTTTTGACTTTTAGCTTGAGAACAGTGTTGGTGAAGCCGATGTTTTCGGTTGTTGCTAAGTGATGTTTACCCTGACCAAGGACTCTGGGAGGCTCATGCTCTGCCAGGGAGGAGGGGAAGCTGTGAGGAAGCAGAGACGGGGCGCCTGACCCGGGCTAGCCGGGGAGGTATTCCATACCACAGCACGTCATGCCCGGGGTGGGGGGTAACTGGGAGTTACCCGGAAGGACAGGGGCTTCCGGGTGGAACTCGCTTTCTTGACCAGTGGTATCGTATTCTCTTCCCTTGTTATTTTCCCTTATCATTGTTTTAGCTGATAGTAGCGGTGGGGATTTGTTGCTGGACTGTTCTTGTCTCAACCCGTAGGAGTTGCACTCTCTCGATCCTCCTCCCCGTTCCTTCGGGAGCGGGGAAGGGGAGAGCCCCGGTGCAGGGGGGGGGGGGGGGGGGGGGAGATGGACACGAACCTCGATTGGTGTCAGCTCGGCACCACTCACTGGGAGTGAGTGAACAAGTTACCTGACTGGGTTTAAACCACGATAGTTCTTTTTGGCGCCCAACGTGGGGCACGAGGGGTTTAGATAAGAACAGATCTGACTGGATTGATAGTCACTCATCACAATGCTGATTTATTGGCTCTCAAGGTTTTTCCTCTTGATCTCACAGTTTCAGTATAGCATATCTTACGTCCATCCGGTATTTGCTGTATTAGTGTTTTTCAAGTGTGGGGCTTGGGCTAAGGTTTTTATCCCATTGTACTTTATGGTAATGAATTGTAATACAATAGAATCATTGATCATGAAACTGATCTGGCTTATGTTCCCAGTGTGGTCACCACCTTTATACTTTGGGAGGTATATGATGGAGGTGCTTAGCAATTACACATCTTTTTTCTCCTTCTCAGGTGCTCAACCTGTGAAGGAGACATCCTTTTACCCTCCTAGTCGTCCCCCCAGACCATTTACATTTGAGAGTTTTGAATTTTTTGAATGGCCTTTTAATGCTGTTGAGACTTGTTTGCTGATGGTGATGGGAATCACCATGCTAACACGCATACAGAGTGTGTTTTGCCCACTACTGATTTCAAGAGTTAAGCAGATTCAGGTTTGGGTCTTGTCTGGGGTCAAACGACGATGTAGGAGGACCGAGAGATTTTCCCTGAGGCTGGACAGCCATGAGTGGCAGGGTGTGTGGGATAGTATGGGCAAGTATCTAGGTCAGTGGGCCCCTCCAGTACTTTGGAATTTCACTACCGAACAACTGCAAAATCCAGAAGAATTAGTAAAACACTTAAATGAGGTGTGTGGTCATTCTGGCCATACCAGAGATGGACAAATCACGGCAACGTGCTGGGGCTTGGCCTATGCTTACAGGGCCTTGTTCAACACTATTCAGCACCTTCAAAAGGAAAAGAATGTCGGCGGATTTGAGGGCAAAGTGACAGTCGCTACTCAAACTTTGGCTGCAATGAACTGCGCAGCTACCCCAGTGGCAAGTACAGCAGCTGCTCAAACTTCAACTACAACAGACAGCGCGGTTACCCCAGCTCCAAGCACGGTAGCTACACCACCCCCAGCAACAAGTACAGTCGCTACTCAAACCACAGTGATAATCACTGCAGCCAAACCAGAGGACCAATTCGTACCAATATCAGTTGCCCCTGTACGCAAGAGAACAAGCAAAAAGGAGGCAAAAAGGGTGAAGCGAGATGAAGAACCAATGAATTCACCACCCGGTCCAGAATCTGATCAGGAGTCATCATCACATGACGAAGAAGAAGAAGAAGAGGTAACTTCTCGACCTCGGACCTCAACCGAGCTGCGGAATATGCGAAAAGATTTTACCTGTCAACCAGGGGAGCACATCATCACCTGGTTACTCCGATGCTGGGACAATGGGGCCGATGGTCACGAACTAGAAGGTACAGAAGCCAAGCAGCTGGGATCACTTGCTAGAGAAGGGGGAATTGACAAAGCAATTGCAAGAGAGAAAAAGTCCCTCAGCCTTTGGAGGAGGCTCTTGGCAGCTGTGAAAGAAAGGTTTCCGTACAAGGACGATGTTACGAGTCGTTCGGCCAAGTGGACTACTATAGACAAAGGCATCCAGTCTCTGAGGGAATCAGCCATCGTAGAGATGATCTATCACATCAAGCCGAATAACGGGGATACACCTATAGATCCAGATGAAGTTGAATGTACACGACCCATGTGGCGAAAACTTACACGGAATGCATCATCATCATATGCCCATTCATTGGCAACAGTGACCTGGAATGACATGGTACCACTAACAGTGGATGAAATGGTTCATAAACTCCGAGAGTTCGAAGACAATCTCACTCCTTCCATCATCTCAGCTGTGAAAAAACTGTCCCAGGACCTCGAAAAATTGAGGGACGATGTATCTGATTTATCCAGCTCCTGTGATAATGAAGAATAATCCCTTTCAACACGACTTAAGTGTCCAATGCTGTGACGACCATTAGAGGGGCCCTGCCTCCAGCCAGGTGGAGGTAGGGGACAATCGGATTTACTGGACTGTGTGGATCAGATGGCCTGGCACATCAGTCCCACAAAAGTATAAGGCTCTAGTAGATACCGGTGCACAGTGTACCCTGATGCCATCAAGCTGTCAAGGGGTGGAACCCATCTATATTTCTGGAGTAACAGGAGGATCCCAAGAGTTGACTGTGCTGGAGGCTGAAATCAGCCTGACTGGGAGGGAATGGCAAAAGCACCCTATTGTGACTGGTCCAGAGGCTCCATGCATTCTCAGCATAGACTACCTCAAGAGAGGGTACTTCAAAGACCCAAAAGGGTACTGGTGGGCTTTTGGTGTTGCTGCTTTGGAGACTGAGGAAATTGAGCAGCTGTCCACCTTGCCTGGTCTCTCAGAAGATCCCTCTGCTGTGGGGTTGCTGAAAGTTGAAGAACAACAAGTGCCAATTGCGACCGCAACAGTGCACCGGCGGCAATATCGCACCAACCGAGACTCCCTGATTCCCATCTATCAGTTGATCCGTAGACCGGAGAGTCAGGGGGTGATCAGCAGGACCCGCTCACCCTTCAATAGCCCCATATGGCCAGTGCGAAAGTCTAATGGAGAATGGAGACTAACAGTAGACTATCGTGGTGCGAAAGTCTAATGGAGAATGGAGACTAACAGTAGACTATTGTGGCCTGAATGAAGTCACACCACCATTGAGTGCTGCCGTACCAGACATGCTAGAACTTCAGTATGAACTAGAGTCAAAGGCAGCCAAGTGGTATGCCACGATTGATATTGCCAATGCATTTTTCTCAATTCCTTTGGCAGCAGAGTGCAGGCCACAGTTTGCTTTTACTTGGAGGGGTGTCCAGTTCACTTGGAACCGACTGCCCCAGGGGTGGAAACACAGCCCTACCATTTGCCATGGACTGATCCAGACTGCACTGGAAGAGGGGCAAGCTCCAGAACACCTGCAATACATTGATGACATTATTGTGTGGGGCGATACAGCGGAAGAAGTCTTTGAGAAAGGGAGGAAAATAATCCAAATCCTGCTGAAAGCCGGTTTTGCCATAAAACGGAGTAAGGTCAAGGGACCTGCACAGGAGATTCAATTTTGGGGAATAAAATGGCAAGATGGATGTAGACAGATCCCCACAGATGTGATCAACAAGATAACAGCAATGTCTCCACCAACTAATAAGAAAGAAACGCAAGCTTTCTTGGGTGCAGTGGGGTTCTGGAGAATGCACATCCCAAATTACAGTTCGATTGTAAGCCCTCTCTATCATGTGACCCGGAAGAAGAATGATTTTAAATGGGGCCCTGAGCAGCAACAAGCCTTTGAGCAAATTAAACGCGAGATAGTTCATGCAGTAGCCCTTGGACCAGTCCGGACCGGACCAGATGTAAAAAATGTGCTGTACACTGCAGCTGGGGAGAACGGTCCTACCTGGAGCATCTGGCAGAAAGCTCCAGGGCAGACTCGAGGTCGACCCCTCGGCTTTTGGAGTCGGGGATATAAAGGATCTGAGGCCAGCTATACCCCAACTGAGAAAGAGATACTGGCAGCCTATGAAGGGGTTCGAGCTGCTTCAGAAGTGATTGGCACTGAAGCACAGGTCCTCCTGGCACCCCGGTTGCCCGTGCTGGGCTGGATGTTCAAAGGCAGGGTCTCCTCTACACATCATGCAACTGATGCTACATGGAGTAAGTGGGCTGCACTAATTACACAACGAACTCGAATAGGAAATCCCAGTCGTCCAGGCATTCTAGAAGTCATCATGGACTGGCCAGAGGGCAAAGATTTCGGAATGTCACCAGAGGAGGAGGTGATGCGCGCTGAAGAGGCCCCACCATATAATAAACTGTCAGAAAGTGAAAAGCAGTATGCCTTGTTTACTGATGGCTCTTGCCGTATTGTGGGAAAGCATAGGAGATGGAAGGCAGCTGTATGGAGTCCTGGACGACAAATTGCAGAAACTGCTGACGGAGAGGGTGAATCGAGTCAATTTGCCGAGGTGAAAGCCATCGAGCTGGCCCTGGACATTGATGAACGAGAAAAGTGGCCAGTACTTTATCTCTATACTGACTCATGGATGGTGGCAAATGCCCTGTGGGGGTGGTTGAAGCAATGGAAGCAGAGCAACTGGCAACGCAGAGGTAAACCCATCTGGGCTGCTGCACTGTGGAAAGATATTGCTGCCAGGGTGCAGAACCTGGTGGTGAAGGTACGTCATGTAGATGCCCATGTACCCAAGAGTCGGGCCACTGAGGAACACCAGAACAACCAACAAGTGGATAAAGCGGCTAAGATTGAAGTGGCTCAGATGGACTTAGATTGGCAACATAAAGGTGAATTATTTTTGGCCCGGTGGGCCCATGACACTTCAGGCCATCAGGGCAGAGATGCAACATATAGATGGGCCCGTGACCGAGGGGTGGACTTAACAATGGACACTATTGCCCAGGTTATTCATGAGTGTGAAACATGTGCTGCAATTAAACAAGCCAAGCGGTTAAAGCCTCTTTGGTATGGAGGACGATGGTTGAAGTATAAATATGGGGAGGCCTGGCAGATTGACTATATCACACTGCCGACAGCCCGCCAAGGCAAGCGCCATGTGCTTACCATGGTGGAAGCAACCACCGGGTGGCTGGAAACATACGCTGTGCCCCATGCCACTGCCCGGAACACCATCCTGGGCCTTGAGAAACAGATTTTGTGGCGACACGGCACCCCAGAGAGAATTGAGTCAGACAATGGGACTCATTTCCGGAATAACCTTATAGATATTTGGGCCAAAGAGCATGGCATTGAGTGGGTATATCACATCCCCTACCATGCACCAGCCTCTGGGAAAATCGAACGGTACAATGGGCTGTTAAAAACTACACTGAGAGCAATGGGTGGGGGAACTTTCAAGCATTGGGATACACATTTACCAAAGGCCACCTGGTTGGTCAACACCAGATGATCTGCCAACAGGGCTGGCCCAGCCCAGTCAGAACTTTTACATATTGTAGAGGGGGACAAAGTTCCCGTGGTGCATATGAAGAATTTGCTGGGGAAGACAGTCTGGGTTATTCCTGCTTCAGGTAAAGGCAATCCCACTCGTGGGATTGCTTTTGCTCAGGGACCTGGATATACTTGGTGGGTAATGCGGGAAGATTGGGAAGTCCGATGTATACTTCAACGGGATTTGATTTTAGGGGAAAACAGCCAGTGAACTCAATTGTATGCTGTTGCCTGCTGTGTAATGCTTTTATAGCCCATCAACTAGATGTCTCCAGGTCACCAGCGACTGGCCCTGACTTCCCTCCAGCCATCATCCCAATGGAGAATGAACTTGGAACATCATGGACCGAATGGACTCGGCAGCATTATAGGGATTGGTCCATGCACTAAGAAAATGATTTTTTCCTCTTGGTCTGTATGTATATGGATGTATATATGTGGGAGAGCGATGGTGTATTGAAAATGTGGGATCTGAGCACGACGTGAATGGTATGGAATAAGGGGTGGATAATGTCCTGGGTTCAGCAGTAGCAGTCATGTTTTTCCTTTGTGTTAACTGGTGCAGTGCTGTGTTTTGACTTCTAGTTTGAGAACAGTGTTGGTGAAGCCGATGTTTTCGGTTGTTGCTAAGTGATGTTTACCCTGACCAAGGACTCTGTGAGGCTCATGCTCTGCCAGGGAGGAGGGGAAGCTGTGAGGAAGCAGAGACGGGGCGCCTGACCCGGGCTAGCCGGGGAGGTATTCCATACCACAGCACGTCATGCCCGGGGTGGGGGGTAACTGGGAGTTACCCGGAAGGACAGGGGCTTCCGGGTGGAACTCGCTTTCTTGGCCGGTGGTATTGTATTCTCTTCCCTTGTTATTTTCCCTTATCATTGTTTTAGCTGATAGTAGCGGTGGGGATTTGTTGCTGGACTGTTCTTGTCTCAGCCCGTAGGAGTTGCACTCTCTCGATCCTCCTCCCCGTTCCTCCGGGTGCGGGGAAGGGGAGAGCCCCGGTGCGGGGGGGGGGAGACGGACACGGACCTCGATTGTTGTCAGCTCGGCACCACTCACTGGGAGTGAGTGAACAAGTTACCTGACTGGGTTTAAACCACGACACCCGGGTCCCCGCTAGTCGGGGCCCTATATCCCGGGTCCCCGTCGGCTGGGGCCTTGTATACGGTCCCCGCTAGTCGGGGCCCTGTATTCCGGGTCCCTGTCAGCCGGGGCCCTGTATCCCGGGTCCCCGTCGGCCGGGGCCCTGTATCCTGGGTCCCCGTCGGCGGGGGCCCTGTATCCAGGTCCCCGTCGACCGGGGCCCTGTATTCCGGGTCCCCGCTAGTCGGGGCCCTGTATCCCGGGTCCCCGCCAGTCGGAGCCCTGTAATCCGGGTCCCAGCGACCAGGGCACTGTAGTCCGCGTCCCTGTTCGGGCGCCATTTGTAAGCGGCGAGGAGAAGCAGACAGCCCAACCCAATATGGGTGATAAGCAACTTCTACTTTATTTGTGACGCAGTTCACACATATATAGGAGTGGTATTCAGCCACTCCTTCTTGGCACAACAGTATTGGTTAGCCCCCACAGCTTCCTCCACATTCTCCTCCCAGGTCCGGTCTCCGGCCACCTGTGGGGGCCACCCCTTGCCTTGCTTGCACAGTCCTCCAGAACTCTATGGTCCTGCTCTTAGAGTCATTCTGCAACAGAGGAACTGGTTCGAGACCATCTTAAAAATCTGAACGTGCACAAGTCCATGGGTCCTGATGAGATCCATCCGCGGGTCCTGAAGGAGCTGGCAAATGAAGTTGCAAAGCCGCTGGCCATCATATTTGAGAAATCGTGGCAGTCAGGTGACGTTCCTGACGACTGGAAAAAGGGAAATATAACCCCCATTTTCAAGAAGGGGAAAATGGATGCCCCGGGGAATCACAGACCAGTCAGTCTCACCTCTGTGCCTGGCAAAATCTTGGAGCAGATTCTCCTGGAAGGCATGCTAAGGCACATGAAAAACACCAAGGTGCTTGGTGACAGCCAGCATGGCTTCACTAAGGGGAAGTCCTGCCTGGCCAATTTGGTGGCCTTCTATGATGGGGCTACAGAACTGATGGACAGGGGTAGAGCAGCTGATGTCATCTACTTGAACTTGTGCAAAGCGTTCGACACTGTCCCACATGACATCCTTGTCTCTAAATTGGAGAGACATCAATTTGATGGATGGACCACTCGGTGGATAAAGAACTGGCTGGATGGCCGCACACAAAGAGTTGTGGTCAATGGCTCAATGTCCGGCTGGAGACCAGTAACGAGTGGTGTCTCTCAGGGGTCGCTGTTGGGACTGATCTTGTTTAACATCTTCATCGCTGACATGGACAGTGGGATTGAGTGCACCCGCAGCAAGTTTGCCGATGACACCAAGCTGTGTGGTTCAGTTGGTACGCTGGAGGGAAGGGATGCCATCCAGAGGGACCTTGACACACTTGTGAGGTGGGCTGATGCCAACCTCATGAAGTTTAACCATGCCGAGTGCAAGGTCCTACACCTGGGTTGGAGCAATCCCAAGCACAGCTACAGGTTGGACAGGGAAGAGATTCAGAGCAGCCCTGCGGAGAAGGACTTTGGGGGTGCTGGTTGATGAGAAAATGAACATGAGCCAGCAGTGTGCACTTGCAGCCCCGAAAGCCAACCGTATCCTGGGCCGCATTAAAAGGATCATGACCAGCAGGTCAAAGGAGGTGATCCTGCCCCTCTGCTCTTGGGAGACCTCACTTGGGGTATTGTGTGCAGCTCTGGCGTCCTCAGCATTAAAAGGACATGGAACTGTTGGAACAAGTCCAGAGGAGGGCCACGAGGATGATCAGGGGTCTGGAGCACCTCCCATATGGAGACAGGCTGAGGAAGTTGGAGCTGTTCAGCCTGGAGAAGAGAAGGCTGCGTGGAGACCTCTGGCAGCCTTCCAGTATCTGAAGGGGGCCTATAGGGATGCTGGGGAGAGACTCTTCATTAGAGACTGTAGTGACAGGACAAGGGGTAACAGGTTAAAACTTAAACAGGGGAAGTTTAGGTTGGATATAAGAAGGAAATTCTTTCCTGTTAGGGTGGTGAGGCACTGGAATGGGTTGCCCAGGGAGGTTGTGAATGCTCCATCCCTGGCAATATTCAAGGCCAGGTTGGAGGAGGCCTTGGGTGATATGATTTAGCGTTAGGTGTCCCTGCCCACGGCAGGGGGGTTGGAACTAGATGGTCTTAAGGTCCTTTCCAACCCTAACGATTCTATGATTCTATGATCTTTGAATTCGTAAGTTCTTCCTACGATTTTTCCTAAGAACGTGTCATAAAATTCATCATGTATAAGGTATGGCTTCCTTTTTCAGCCATGGTGCTTGTTAAAAGAAGATTAAGAATTAAGGTCCATTCCATCTTTTTAATATAATTTCCTCATTCTTCTAGTAACTGTTCTTCTCCAACAGCTTCAAGTATCATACTCAATATACAGAAGCAATTAAAATAGCTTTAAAAGTCTTTGCTACTTACTGTATCTATAATAAAAACTCTACCTCTTAGGTGTGGTTGTTAGGACTTAAATTTAGAGTGTGTATGATCTTTAGTAAGAACATTGCAAACACCTATATAATGACAGAGAAACAAAAAGCTTACCCTTTTTTCAAGGTTTGCATCTATGTGTATATGAGTGAGGGAAGAGAAAAAAACTAAGCTAAGGACATAGCAATAACAAAACCTCTTAGGTGTCTATCCAGAAAGGTCTTATATTTGTGCTTCAATTTACAAACTGAACAGTCCCACTTATTATTTACCCTGTCTATATGCATAATTTTCCCCTTGACTGACACCTTAGATTCCTGATACTAAATATATACCTACATATGTACATCTGATTGGAGAATTATAAAGGTTGCCCGAAATCTCACTCACTTTGTTGAGCTTTAACTTTACATTAACTTAGATCTATTTCTCACTCTGTTTTCATTACAATTTTAATACATATTGTATTTCTGTTATTGAAGCACTGCAGGGAACAATGACATTGCAGCTGGCTCCCCTATTGCTGGATGGACCCAGCAATAATGGAATGAAGAAAAATGAAGAAATTGATGTTGCAATATTGCATTGTCAGTCTCTGGAGGGTTTTTTTTGCACCTTCTCCTCAACCTTCCCCAGATGTCTAAAACTATTTTGTTAAGATAAGTGTCTCCCTTGAAAAACAGCTCATTGCTACTGAAATGCAACGCGAAGTTTCCTCTGAGATTGAATCAGTTTTCTACAATTAATGGAGCTGATAAGGGTTAACCTATGTAGTGAAAAGAAATAAAAACATGGAAAAAAAAAAGCTTTAATTGTTCTATAAGAATGGTAGGTTTTTCCCTGAACAGATGATGAAAATTGAGTAGGGAATTTTAAATTTACCTTCCCATTTACTTTTTACTATGCACTTTTTAAAGCTTTAGTAACAAACAATATGAAGAAATAAGTGTCAACTATTAGGTTTGCTTTATACAAACCCTTTTATATATTTTATTCAAAATACTTTGTCTTTATGAGTATCCAGAACTTATTGCTTAGATATTCAGGGTCCCCAAATGAGTCATTAATTTGCTTAGCATATTTTACTCCTGAGGGGGAGGTGGAAAGGTATTTTTGCTACTGGTTTGAGTATGAATCAAATAGACCTGGATCGTACTAAACTAAAAGCAAGCAAAAATATCTGGGAAGAAGAAATCTTTACAGGAGATAACTATATGGAATTTCTACTGTCTAATCACTTCAGAAAGTCTACAATTAGTACTTTTATGTTAAGATGTTTCCATCACCTTATACTCTGCACTGTTCCAAACTGCATATACAGACTAAAATTTCTAATACTTAGAAGCAATTCATAACTACAATCACTGTGCGTGACTTCACTATTTAAATTTCCCCACACCACTGACTGAATACTTCTGAGGCTCTGCTCAAACATTGCCTCTATTATTGTTGTGTGAAAATGATTCTGCTTTCTCTGATTGTGCCTGAAGTTACAGGGCTGTTGTTTTGTTATGCCTGTCTGAAGAAAAATAACAGAATCAGTTACAGCTGATTTCCTTTCTTGTAGTAGTCTGCTATTTTCTGTTGCAGGTGACTTCAAATAAGACTACTTCCTATAATCAGCAGGTGTATATATTTTATTTTGTTACAGATACACACCTTTTTTCTTGTAAGTGTTCATGACCACCAGATCCCTATTACTATGTTATTATTTTGTCTTCCCTGCCTCTTCAGTGGTTTTGCAGGTCTCCACTCTTTGACATTAGTTTTTTTTGCTACACAAAAATTCCTTTGCAGATCTCATTTGTTCATTTTTTCTACTGAATAAAATAATAACTTGCTCAGTGTTTATATAACAAATAATAACTAGACCTGACCAAAATCATTCTGCATTTTCACAAAATATATTTCTGTGTACTTTGCCTGTAGTACTTTATTTTTAGCTGAAATGTTGATTCGGGAAAGAGGATTATGTAGAAAAACTTTTATTTCCCTGGCAACTATTTAAAGTCATCCTGTTTAAACCAAGCTCCATTTTGCATGTTAATTATTATATTGAGCATATTATAGCTAGCAACACATAGCCAATAAAAATCACCTAGCAAGCTAGAAAATCTTCCAGAAGGTACTCTCAAATAAACAACAAAAATTAAGAACAAAGTCCCTTTTTCCAGATTGTCTTAAACACCTGAGTCTGGGAGTCTGAATATTCTATGTCAGCAATAAAGAATCATCTGATTTGACCTGTGCTTCTGATGTAAGCAACATGTCTTAATAGCTATCTCACTATTTGTTTACATCTGAAGACTGTATAAAGCATGTCCACCACTCTTCTCATTTTAAATGACCTTTATGTGTCCTTTTTCTGAGTACAGTTTTCTGTAATAACTGCAATTGTCACCCTTAAAGGAAATTTCACCTGATATGGAGTTCTCCCTTAAGTTCCTGGCAGAATTAGAAATACAACTATCATGTACCTACAGGCTTAATCACTTTTTCATGGTCTTTGAATAAAAACATACCTCTCTTTTGTTGCACACTGATGTAGTGTGAACTACACTTCTTTTTATCAAATACAGCTTCAAACTAAGCCTCTATCTGTATCAAGTAAAAAAAATCATGTGTTACAAAACCTGCAAGCATTATAGACCTGCCCTCTGATCAGCATCCTCATAGTAAGCGTTGCTGACAGATATACTATAAAGGCTGTCCTGATTTCCTCCAGTTGTTCTCTGTATTTAGAAAGAAAAGAAAACAACCAACTAACCAAAAATCAAAAAACAGATGCAATGAAGCTTTGGATGGCTCCAGTATTTCATATCAATATTTACTTAATTTACTATTATCTGTGGTTTTCAATGATCTTTCCACACAAAGTACTTAGAAAAGATGGTTTCATTCCCTTGAAAATAGAATTAGCTCCCCGTAGGAGCATGCAGTTTAGTGCACTACCCAGACCCTGGTGGGGAAACTCCTTCACTGTTGCAAACATACAGAACACCACACACACACAAAACAGTGCTACCTTCTCCTGCAGTCCCTTCTCTCATTATCATTCACTCCACACTCAGCAGATATGAGACTGTCAGTGGAAACCATGATCCTGTGTCAAATAATTTTGTGCAGTTGTACTAATTCTTTCCTTAATTATGCCTTTTTGACTTCCAAATGAACATAAACATATCAAATAAAATAAATGTGTAACGTGGATTATGTTGCCTTGGGGTAGTGCTATGGGAGAAGAGGATAAAGTCTGTATATCATGTGTGAATGCAACCATGTACATATTAGATATGCACAGCTATGTGATCAATGTTGTCTCTAGCTTCAAGAGGAAGAGAAGAGATATTGATATGCAATCATTCCCTTGTAACTGTGAAGAGAAGGATCCATGAACAGACTAAATATTCACTATAGAGATCATATTGTGAAAATCATCTATTTGAATATTATTGAAAGAATAATATAGTATCACCCAGAGCTTTTTTGCTCAAGTTATGAGCAAAATCGATAAAGCTGAAAATTCAGTGGTGAATATCTTACAGTACTTTTTTTTTTTTTTTTTTGGTTAATGAGAAAGGAAGAGAAAGAAGTCAGGGTTTAGTTATAGTATTTTTCAAACTGTATATTAAAACTTTATATTGAAAAAATTAAACTCTGTAAAATGCATTATATAAAGCAATACCTTTGTGATCCAAACCAGGTTTACTTTACTATGGTGTAGCTATTGGTTCATTTGCAACCATACCTTACAGCCTTTTACTACCAAATGAGTGGAACAGAAATATAACCTACTTCTCACAATTATTATTCTTCTTATTTTTCATCTTCCTTTAGTTTCAGAACAAAGAGCTCTTCCCTGAAGGAATTCACTTTGATTTGACATATTAACATATTTGTATGATTTATTCCATGTGCCGTGGAAGCCAGTGAATCATCATGTGGTGATGTCTTATAGAAAAACTAGTTTTGTTTTTTAATTCACGTGTTGACTAGTAGCATCCTGGAGACTTGGAGGTACATTTGTTCACAATGATGTTTCAGAAAAATGTTTTTTTTTAAATTCAGAACAGCTTCCGTGTATTTTTCTTTTCTACTCAGATAGTTACAATACATATAATTGTAAAATATAAGCCAGTAGTCAGGAAATCACTGCTATGGGATTAATTCCCCTTGCTATGGTATTAAATCCCCTTTTACTTCAATCCACTAATTTGTTGAATGTATGTGAACACAGCTAACAATGAAGTTATTCTATCTGCTACTAGGAACACATGGACAGTGTCTGGTACACTGCCTGCCTCCCCAAGGTTTAATATCATACAAGTTGACCACGTCTTAATGACTTTTTTTCTTCCTCCTATGTGTCTAAACATACCTCTTCATTGAACATCAAACCTACTGTGTCTGTGAAGAGCAAAAAAAAGACAGGTTTCCCTCAGGCAAAGCTGCTTTCAGATAAATTTCTAAAGTTTGTTCTGATATCCACAAGAAAGCAAAGAAGAAAAAAAATAAATGCAACCATCTCTATGGGTAACAAGTGTAAAATCATAACTATTGAGGAAGTGTTTTTTTAATAACTCCTCTCTTCTTTCCTCCTCCTTTTGCTACATCTTGTAAAAATTATCAATTTACATTTGTGAAATTAAACTTATGTTACTGTAATATGATTTCATGAAATAAGAATGGAAACAACATAAATACATTGGAGAAGAGAAAAAAAAAGTCTTACATAGATTACAAAAGAAAACTGTTATTATAGAATTATGTTTTTCAAAAATAAGACTGATGTATTTGGAGTAGGAACTTCATGATGTTCCAGAGCCAAATATCAAAGCATTCAAAACTTTTTCTTCCTTGCACTTTTGAAGAGAATGGTGACCAAAACAAAAAATAATGCATAAAAAACATTTGTCTCAATAATTTGAAAACAAAATTAAAACTGTTCTCTTTTCTCAAACTGTAATGAACTTTAATCTGTTATTCCCCCAGAATCTAGAAGAAAGAAAAGCTGTAGACAAAGTAGATCGTCTTCATCTAGGATCATCTCCACATCTAGTTGGGATAGTTAATGATTGTGCTGAGGTTCTTTGGACAATGGAAATAAATCTTCAGTATTGTAATACCATGGATAATGCGAAGAGTAATAAGCATCCATTGTTTGCCCTCTGAAATACAGCAGTAGGTTGTTTCCAGGCGTTTGCTCTTTGAATATACTAGATAGCAAACATGCCTCTATTTGCTGTCCTGAGACCATATAAAATGTCTGTACAATGCCACAAACTTCTCATCGGTCTAAAACTTCTATATGACCCTATTATTTTGGTGTCTGACTGTGATGTAATTTTACATTTGTCTATTCCCAGAATCAAAAACTGTTATTCCCAGCACAGTGAAAAAAAAATGGAGAGCTGAAGTGGTTTGCCCAATGTTACACAACTGTGTGATAGGTCCAGAAATTAAACCTCCAGCTGAAAAGTCTCCAAACAGAAATCCTTTCATTATTCATTTATATAAATAACAGAATTTTACCCCTACCTATTTGAACATAAATGGCAGATCAAAGAAGAAAGACAAGAAAAGGTCAGAATGTCGTGTCCAGAAAAGGAGAGGAAAATTTTTAAGTACCTTTGAAGCAGGAAGCAGTGGTGAAGATGTTTTGAAGATCAGGTAAAAGGTAATGAAATCACCAGATGAATGACATGAATATTAAGGTTACAGGGATATTAGAAAAGTGGGAGACTATCAGCTAAAGGATTAAAAATAAAGATGGAGACCTTGAGAATATTAGATCATGCAAGAAAAAGTAAAAAGAGGTTGGAAGAAAAAAGGTCCTGCATCAAAGTCAAAAAAGTTAATTGGAAAAACATTCTTGTCCAGAGGGTTCTGTATCAGGCCAAACTAAAAAGAATAAAGTGGGCAGAAGAGAAAAGAAATTAAAGATTAAAAAAATGGAGGGAACCCCCTGAAGTGAAATTAATTTAAATTAAAATAGATTAAATAATTGAAAATTTAAGCCTAAACATCAACAACTAAAAAAAAAAAATAATTACAATGACCATAGTATGGATTTATGAAGGAAAACAGAGTTCAACTTAATAGTATATTTATTTTTTATTTGCATGTTGAAATACAAGCAGCTTTAAGCCACAAACCAGAAATTAATTAAACTGGGTCTTTACAGACTGTGTATGATGTAGGAATATTATTGACAATAGTAATTGACTTTTTATCCATGCAGAAAGGTCAGACCACAAAACCTTCCTGGAGAAAAAAAAAACAGCTATAAAAATATAAACTGTCTTAGTAAATCTGAAGGCTGTAGGGATAGTGAATATCCTTGCAACATCAATCATTTTTGTCAAACAGTGTTTTCTATTTGCATGTCAGGGTGTATTTTGGGTTTTTTTTTTTTTTTGTATGACTGGGATTTTCATAGAGTCATAGAACGGTTTGGGTTAGAAAGGATTTTAAAGTTCACCTAGTTTCAACCCTCATGCCTTGGACAGGGACACCTTCCAGCAGACCAGGTTGCTCCAAAACCCCGTCCAACCTAGCCTTGAACACTTCCAGGGATGAGGCAGCCACAACTTCTTGGGGCAACCTGTGCCTCACCACCCTCACAGTAAAGAATTTCTTCCTAATATCTAATCTAAATCTCCCCTCTTTCAGTTTAAAGCCATTCCCCCTTGTCCTATCTCTACCTGCCTTTGTTAAAATTCCCTCTCCAGGCTTTTTTTGTATACTCTCTTTAGTTCTGCTATCATTGTAACTGGAAAAATATCGGAGCTGTTGTGGGAAAACAGAGCAGAATTGACAGTGCATCTGCAGATTGCTGCTTCTCCTCATTTGCCTGTAAAAGGAGTAGATGTCAAGTAATTTCTTTGTGTGTGAGTGTGTGTGCATGAGTGCATGTGTGTGTGTGTGTGTGTACTTAACCCTCAGTGGCACTTCCTTTCAGTGAGAGCCTCTGAGCAGACAGCCCTCTTGGTTCTCAGACAGCCAGTGGAGCACCAGCAGCTCTCTTACTTCCCTTCACCTCCTCTGTCGTCCCACCTGGGAGGCAGCAAGAGGCACTGAACCATGCACCTGCAGCCACTATCCAAACGGAGAACATCTGTGTCAACATCTGTCACAGGAGCATTGGCCAGATGTGGCAGCAACAGAAAAGATTGAGAAAAGCTGGTAACCTGTATCAGCAACTTTGCTACGTCAGTCTCACGTGTTATAAAGATGCTGGCCACCTTGATCTGCCCACATAATTTGTGTCTTCAGTATGCCCATGATACTGATGATCAGACTGATGCATTACTCTGGTAGTTTGCAATCCACTCATCTTGAATTGCAGTTCGACATCTTCATATTTCTGCACTGAGATGGAGGATCCTGAGTGCTTTTATGAAATGTTAATCCTATTGCTGCTTATCAGTTGGCTGCTTAGAGGTCACACACAACCCCTGATCTCAGTCAGAAAGTCACAGGTGTAAAAAAAAGTCTGTGTTCAGATCGTGGGGCCTGGAAATGACCATAACTCTACTCTTATCGTTCTTCTTTGATCTTTTTCTCATGAGGGAAGATACATTACTTGGATTGTCCTAAATCTTGCAGCCCTTACCTGTCTTAGTACAATGAAAACTTGTTTATATGTTAAAGCGTTCCCCCAGCCCACTTAACTCAGTCCAAAACTGTATCTTATTGTATTTAGCAACAAGATTTTCCTTATTCTGTTTATTCTGCCACTGATTAACAGTCAAGGTTCTTTGCCATCTGTTCTGCTGAGGCATATATCCAAATTCTTCACAACTATAGGGAGTCTGTTTTAGTAGAAAGCATTATGATGAAATACATACAGTGGCAGATCTAAAGCTTCAAGGATTTGCAATATTTTCTTTTTATTAACATCAGGAGACTATGAGATTTAAACCAACAACAACAAAAATGTAATATTTCTTTTTTTTTTCTTTTAAGCAAATAGCTGAATAAAGTAGCTATACATCACACTTAATTCAATCTACATGAAAATTAATTTCCTGACAACTTTAGAAATTCATAGTCATTACCTAACTAGTGGTACATTGCAACTCATTGGAATCAATTCAAGGATCCTGTTTTCTTCCACAGTTCTTTGCAACAAGGAAATGAGGACAATGAAGTCAATCTTACTGCTGCAGCAATGTACTCTTTTCACACAGTACTGGTACCAGAAAGAAGCATGTAAATACTTGATTGTGAAAATGATACTTACTGGTGACAAATGTCCAGCAAGTTTAATTTGTTATTTGACTGTCTTATCAAGTGTTTTGGAATCGTAGTCTCTGCAGAAACAACTACATTGGTATTTTATTCATGCAGCTGTAGGAATGATGTTATTTTACAATTCCAGTATGTAAACATTAGGACCAGAGCACTCCCAGATTATTTGTTCTGAAAGCACCACGCATGGCCTGACTATGCTGGAATGAGATTTGAGCATGAACCAGCTTCCTGTGTTTTAGTTTCCAGAGACATCTGATCAGACTCACATATATTTAGAATGTGGCAAGGCATGGAATCTAAGTTTTATGTAGTCATAGTGATTAACTTATGACCCATTTGGAGTCTTGGCAATGTGAAATATTTTTCTAACCAGCTGCCATAGGAAAACTACTAACTAGCACAGATGTTCTGCAGTTGTGTTGAACACTCAGGATGAATGGTTCCCAGGAGTGCCATTAGATACTTTGCAAACCAAAAATTTATGCAAAAACCTTTAAGTTAATATGTGATCGACAACAAACTTTTCTTTCTAAGCATTTTTAAATTCATTCTCAAATGCTATCTTCCCATATTCTTTCAATAGTGAATTTTATCTTTTCAGCTAAAAATAACTCAATTCCACTCTCTAAACTGGCATTACAGTTTTAATTCAGTCTTCTCTTTTGAGATAAATACATATGTCTCTACTATCAAAGACTCTTTTCATTGGTCTAAAGAATTTTAGTTGGAAGTACAGTGTGAAGAAACTGATGGAAACACGGTCAGTGATTTTAACCTAAGGATAGGGTGCTTTCAATGCTGGTCTTTGGTTTTGTAAAATATACAACAAAGTTTTATTCCAGTCTTTCTGAACTCAAATGCTGACATTGACATCTTTGAGATGGAGTGTTGACCTGCTTGCATATGGGGACTGTACAGCAACTTTGATGTAGCCGAGAAAAAGCTTTTGAAGTGACTGCTGATACATGGCACTCAAAGCAATCAGTTACCAATTAGAGCAATATTGTGTGAAAACAAGAATAAAATGGTTTATGTGTGCTGGCAGTATTCTAACTTTTTTACAGCTCATCTGGATTCTAGTTGTAACAATAAAAATCAGTTGAAAAAGAAAACCTTTTGATTAGATCATCTTAAAAAATCCATGTGGGCCACTCTTCTAAGGATGTTTTGATACAGTTGATACTAACAGTGGAATTATATGTCAAACAACAGTTAGCTAATCATAATTAATAGTTTAAGACCTGGGATTAATGAATACTATTAAACTTTTCCCTTTCTTCCCTACCCAATTTAATGTTCATTTTCCTTTGATATTCAATATGCAACTCAGATAATGTCATTTTTCCTACTGATCAAACATATTCATAATAAAGTTTTGGTTTGGATTTTATAAATTTAATTATATGTCTTTCAATATTAGCACTGTTGGGACAAGGAAATCTTTTCATGATGTTTTAGAAGAAAAGATAATTTTAGAAGATTTTTGCCACCACTTTTACCCTGATTTAGGAAAATAATATTCTGAAGAAGACACAAACTACAGTTTCTTTTACTCAAAAATCACAGAATCATAGAATGGTTTGCATCAGAAACAACCTTCAAAGATTATCTAGTCCAACCCTCCTGCTATGTGCAGGGACATCTTTCACTAGGTAAGGTTGCTCAATTCCCATCCAACATGGCCTTGAACACTACCAGGGATGGGGCAGCCACAGCTGCTTTGGGCAACCTTTGCCAGTGCCTCATCACTGTTATCCTAAAAAATTTCAGCATTATGTCCTGTCTAAATCTACCCTCTTTTAGCTCAAAAATGCTTCCCCTTGTCATGTCACTAAAGGACTATGACTGATACTGCTATTGCCTTGTATGACACCTTACGTAACATAGTTCACAAAAATTCACAAATAATTACTAAATTATGCTTGTTTGCCTGTTAACTCTTTTTTAAAGATATTAAGCTGAAGACACTTCAGAAGTTAAATAAAACAAACAAACAAAAAACCAAAAAGCCAGTTGTATTTGTATAAATGTATATGAAGTTCAAGTTGTGTACAATATATCCAAGAAGCAGACGCTGGAAAAACACAGAAAGGAGATCTTTCGTATGGAGCTCTTCTCAGTCATGAGATCTGTTGGGTCAATTTTGTGAAGAGTCTGGGATCAAGCTACAGGAAACTTGTAAGTTCGTATTCTTCAAGAAGAAGCTTACTTGAATAAGTCTAATAAGTAAATAAAGCTAATCACCTCTTACAAAACAAATATACTTGAACAAACAACTAAGTCTTTACTCCTGTATGTCTGGTTTAGACATCTACCCAGACTGTCTAGCAACTACAATTATTTTTTGAGACTAGATTGGATAAATCTCACAATCCTTTTTCTGATCCATTGACTTTCCTGTCAAAAAGAAATCAGGAGTGATAAGTATGCTTCAACATCTGGTTCTTTACTGCTTCTCAATTCTCATATAAAGATGAAGTGCTATATGAAACACTAGAATTATTTACCTTGTTCTTGTTTTGTACAATATATCTGTCTAAATTCTTGGATTGTAGACTTTCAGGCATGGTGCTGCATGTCTGAATTAAATAGCTTCCTTTGTCTTCAGGCAGAAATAACACAGTTCTTAAGTGCAGAAGTTAAAAGACAGATTTGGGAATTTACAGAGAACTTGTATACCAATAAGCATTGTGCAAACAGAGATCAGACTTGTGAACAGCAAATTGGGCTCCTAGATATCTAACTACAGAATCACAGAAAAACTCAGGTTGGAAAGGTCCTCAGAGGTCATTAAGTCCAACCCATTGCTCAAAGCAGATTGAATCAGAGCAGGTTTCCCAAACCTTCTGATTTTGGGTACCTCCAAGAATGGAGACCGCACAACCACTCCTGGGCATCTCTTCAGTGTTTGATCACCCGCACGGAGAAAACCATTTTCTGTACTTTTGAAGTGGGAATATCCCATGTTCAACTTTTCTCTGTTCCCTCCCATGTTTTTGCTGATCGATCCATTCTGAGAAGAGTCTGACTCTGTTCTGCAACTTCAATCATCAACTTGCACTTGTATAGCAATACAGGAAACAGTAAGCATGCTCTGATCCTTTTATACCTAAAGCTCAACAATCCAAGGTCCCCAAACCTTACCACCAATGCCATCTGCTCTGGTGGCCTGGTCATCATAGTATCTTTGTCCTAGATTGTTGTAACAGTTATTTTTCTTAGTAGCTGGTGCAGTGCTGTGTTTTGACTTCAGTCTGAGAACAACACTGATGACACAACGATGTTTTAGCTGTTGCCAAGTAGTGCTGACCCTGATCAACAACTTAAGGAAGGGCACAAGAAGCTAGGAGGAAGCAGAGACAGGACACCTGACCCAAACTAGAGAAAGGGGTATTCCATACCCCAGTACGTCATGCCCAGTATATAAACTGTGGGGGTCACCTGGAGGGGACTGACCATTGCTCAGGTCAGGGTGGGTATCAGTCAGGGGGTGGTGAGCAATAGCATTGGGCATCTCTTTCACTTTCTGAGATTTTTTTCTTCTCTTGTTTCCCATTATTATTTATTATTATTATTAATAGTATTATCATTATATCATCATCATAATCAGTGGTGGTGGTTTTCTTTCTATTATGACTATATTTTCCTTTATTTTAGTTAATAAACTGTTCTTATTTCAAGACGTGTTGTTTACATTCTTTTGATTCTCCTCCCCACCCAACCCTGGGGTGGGGGAAACGGGAAAGGGTGAACAAGCAACTGTGCGGTGCTGACCTACCAGCTGGGTCTAAACCATGGCACTATTATATCACAGTATCACAGTATGCTAGAGATTGGAAGGGAAAGATCATCTATTCCAATCCCCCTGCCGGAGCAGGAACACCTAGATAATGTTACACACGAATGTGTCCAGGCGGGTTTTGAATGTCTCCAGGGGAGGAGACTCCACAACCTCCCTGAGCAGCCTGTTCCAGTGTTCCGTCACCCTCACTGAGAAGAAGTTTCTTCTCAAGTTTAAGTGGAACCTCTTGTGTTCCAGTTTGGACCCATTACCCCTTGTCCTATCATTGTTTGCCACTGAGTAGAGCCTGGCTCCGTCCTCGTGACACTCCCCCTTTATATATTTAGAGACACTTATAAGGTCACCCCTCAGTCACCTCTTCTCCAAACTATAGAGACCCAGCTCCCTCAGTCTTTCCTCATAAGGGAGATGCTCCACTCCCTTAATCATCTTAGTTGCCCTGCGCTGGACTCTCTCCAGCAGCTCCCTGCCCTTCTTGAACTGAGGGGCCCAGAACTGGACACAATATTCCAGATGCGGTCTCACCAGGGCAGAGTAGAGGGGAAGGAGGACCTCTCTCGACCTACTAACCACCCCCCTTCTAATACACCCCAGGATGCCATTGGCCTTCTTAGCCACAAGGGCACAGTGTTGGCTCATGGTCATCCTGTCGTCCACTAGGACCCCCAGGTCCCTCTCCCCTACACTGCTCTCTAGCAGGTCGTTTCCCAACCTATACTGGAACCTGGGGTTGTTCCTGCCCAGATGCAGGACTCTACACTTTCCCTTGTTATATTTCATCAAGTTATTCTCTGCCCAACTCTCCAGCCTGTCCAGATCTCGCTGGATGGCAGCACAGCCTTCTGGCGTGTTAGCCACTCCTCCCAGCTTAGTGTCATCAGCAAACTTGCTGACAGTACACTCAATTCCCTCATCTAAATCACTGATGAATATATTAAATAATACCGGTCCCAGTACTGACCCTTGAGGCACTCCACTAGTTACAGGCCTCCAACTAGACTCCGCCCCATAGACTACAACTCTCTGGCTTCTCTCCTTCAGCCAGTTCACAGTCCACCTCACTACTTGATCATCCAGACCACACTTCCTCAATTTAGCTGTGAGGATGCTGTGGGAGACTGTGTCAAATGCTTTGCTGAAGTCAAGGCAGACCACATCCACCGCTCTGCCATCATCCATCCACCCTGTTATTTCCTCATAAGAGGCTAAGAGATTGGTCAAACATGATTTCCCCTTGGTGAAGTCATGTTGACTGCCCCTCATAACCCTCTTATCCTTGATATGCCTTAAGATGGCACCAAGGATAAGGTGTTCCATCACTTTCCCAGGGATGGAGGTGACGCTGACCGGTCTATAGTTACCCAGGTCCTCCTTCTTGCCCTTTTTGAAGACTGGAGTGACATTTGCTTTCCTCCAGTCCTCAGGCACCTCTCCCGTTTCCCAAGACTTGGTAAAGATGATGGAGAGCGGTCTAGCAATGACTTCTGCCAGTTCCCTCAGCACCCGCGGGTGCATCCCATCTGGACCCATGGATTTATGGATGTCCAGATTGCTCAACTGGTCTCTAACCCATTCCTCATCGACTAAGGCAAACCGCTCCGTCGACCTGACTTCATCTAAGGTCTCAGGGGTACAGGGCTCTTCAGGACTGCCTGCAGCAGAGTAGACAGAGACAAAGAAGGCATTCAGTAACTCTGCCATCTCTGTATCTTCTGTCACCAGGGCACCCATCCCGTTCATCAGTGGGCCTACATTGCCTCTGGTGTTAGTTTTATCTGCCATGTATTTGAAAAAGCTCTTTTTGCTGTCCTTGACCCTTCTCGCCAGGTTTAATTCTAAGGAGGCCTTAGTCCTCCTAGCTGCCTTCCTACATCCTCTAGCAGCAGCCTTATAATCCTCCCAAGTGGCCAGCCCCTCCTTCCATGACCTGTAAATTCTCCTCTTCCACTTGAGCATACCCAGCAATTCCCTATTTAGCCACGCAGGTCTCCTGGCCCTCTTCCTTGACTTCCTACGTGTCGGGATGCTCCGATCTTGAGCTCGGAAAAAGCAATCCTTGAATGTCAACCAACTATCTCAGGTCCCTTTACCTTCAAGCAGCCTTGCCCATGGGATTTCCCCTATTCCAGTCATGTGAGCTGTCCCACCACGTCTCTGTAATTGCCACCAGATGATAGTCTCCTGACTTAACACAGGTTTCCAACTCCTCCTGCTTATTTCCCATGCTGCGCTCACTGGTGTACAGACATTTCAGGGAGCGAGCTGAGCACACGGATTTCACCCTAGGATTATAGGAGGCCTCCCAGTCTTCATTAATTGTGGAGCGCTGCCCCACTGGGGCAAGCCCAGCTACAACCCCATCCCCCTTCGAATCTAGTTTAAAGCTCTCCAAATGAGCCCTGCTAATTCGTGCCCCAGCATCCTTTTGCCTCTGTGAGACAAACCTTTCCCACTTGTCATTGTCCAGAATGGTGCCCTATAAAATCAGCTGTTATCAAAGAATCCAAAGCCCTGCCTGTAGCACCAGTCTCAAAGCCAATTACGTTTATGAACTGAATCTTCCCATTCCTTCCCACATCATCAGTGGAAGATGGAAGGAGTGAGGAGAAGATCACTTGAGCCCCAGACTCTTTCACCATCCGCCCCAAGGCCCTGTAGTCTATCTTCATCCCCCTCAGACTGCGGGAAGCAGCTTCCTCCCCACCTGTCTGGAAGACCAGCAGCGGGTAGTAGTCTGTCGGGAGCACCAGGTTGGGGAGCGCCCTGGTGATATCCCTGATCCGGGCTCCAGGCAGACTACACACTTCCCTATGATGAGGGTCAACTCTGCATATCAGGCCCTCTGTTCCTCTCAGAAGAGAATCCCCTACTACAATGACCTTTCTTTCTTTCTTAACAGAGGCAGTCTTGAGGTGCAAAGTCAACCACCTTTTCCTATGTGGCCTTGTGGGCTGGCCTTGCCCCACATTCTCACCTACCTCTCCTTCAAGATCCAGGGCCTCGAACCTATTACGGAGGGACACCTGGGGAAGCAGGGCAGGAAGGTTTCCCACGACGCCGAACTGGAACTCGCTTCCAACCCTCGTCATCTTTTTGGTCCCCTACCTCTGCGCAACAGCTACAGGGCAGGGGCTGTCTCGGGCCATCCCCCTCTGTGCGAGAAGGCAGGGGGTCCTTCCCCTTTTGGGGGTATCTCCCTGGAACCGTTCCGACTGGCACACCAGGGAGTTACTTCACCAGTCGATCTCCCTTTCACACTCCCTGATGGTCCTCAGTGTCTCAACCTCCTCCTTAAGTCTTGCCACCAGGCTAAGCAGATCTTCTACCTGCTCACACCTCACGCAGGTGGAATGCTGTCCTCCCTCCCCCGGCAGCAGCAGGCTCTGGCACACCCTGCACCCAGAGGCCTGAACAGCCACGGTTTGGGACGGGGCCTCTGTCTGAGTTGCTGCAGTTACCTTACTGCAAGCTCTCTTTCTGGAGGCAACCATATTGGTCCGCAGTCAGGGACACCAGCAACAGGGTCAGCAACACGACCGGCTTGTTTCTCCCAGCGCCTGGTGGGCAGCTACGTGCCGCTGCTCCCTCAAAGGCTTTTTCAAGGCAAGCAGCAGGGGAGTGGTCACCGTCACCGTGGAAACGCCCCCCTCCACGTCAGCCGCTCTCTCGCAAGGGCTGCTGGGGCTTCGGGGATCGGGAGATGTCGGGACTCGCGATGTCTCTGCGCTATCCCCTCTGATTTTCCTAATCTCCGTTGACCCTCGCGGTCGCTGAAGCGTGCCGTCTGTGGCTCTAGCTAGGCTAGTTCCCATCAGCTGACAATATAAAGAGATATAAACTCTGAGTTGCATTTGCGTGGCCTGCTCTGAGTGTGTTTGCTTGTGTGTGTGCACCCACACATCAGGAATATGTGCTTAGCCTCACTGATCATTAAACCTTGACTGCCAGATTCAGTGACTTCTAATAATTTTTACAACATACATATCTGTTTCACACATGACCTGATGCAGGTAGAACTTGTCTACAGTGTATGCCATAGCTACACCTGGGGAGTCATGCTTCTCTGCAGCTATCCCATCAGACAGTTGGGAAAGGGCACCTGTGTTGTTTCAAATCAGTGATAAGGGAGGGGTTATGCTGACTGCACTCCATATTTGGGTACAAGATGTAGCTTAATTTGTCATGGATCCCTGTTCCACATAGTGCCCATCAGGACCCCCAGGACCTTTTCCACAAAGCTGCTTTCCAGACAGCTAGTCTGAAGCTTATACTGGTGCATAGATCTATTTCTCCTCAGGTGGAAAACTTTGTGTTTACCCTTTTTGAACTTCTTGAGGTTCCCATCAGCCCATTTGTCTAGTCCTATTTGTCAGGTCCCTCTCAATCCTAGCTCTGTCTTCCAGCATATCAGCTTCCGCGCTACAAATCTGGCTTTTCCTATTGTCCAGATTTCAAAAGGTCACTGTTTTGATTTCTGAGAGATCTCACTGGTAAACAGCTGCCAGTTGGACATTGTAATGCTGACTTGAGCCTAATGGGAAAGCCAATTTTTCACTCACTTCCACTTACTTGTCCATTTACTGAGTTCCTCCTATTTGACCAACTTAGCTATAAGATTACTCTGGGGGACCACATCAAAGGCCTAGCTGAAATTAAGATGTACAACATGCACTGCTTTCTTCTTGTTCACAGAGCTAGTTATCTCAACAGACAGGACAGCCAGGTATTTTGCCCTTAATGAAGTCTTAGGGTAGACATTAAGGATAAAGCATCTCTGTTGTATTGTGTAAGTGTTTACATGTATTCCTGTAAAACTACTCATGATGCACAAACTCTGGAAACCTAGAAAAAGTAGTAAAACAAGATCCCTGAATGTAGCATGATTCAATCATGTTATTTCATATAATCTTGTGTAGCCTTTAGACTTGGTAAATTAGCCACTGATTTATATAGCTTTAATAAAAATCTGTAAGTTTTTATTGCACTTCATGATGCATCACAGTTCACAGATGAAATAGAACAGTGTCTCTTTTTCTTTGGGTTGTTTATTTTCTTACTCTTTCTCGCTATATCTTGAAACTACAGTATCAGAGGCAATGTATTAGATAGGACTGTAAAGACTAGAAAATAAGAATTTCCTCTAGGTTTTGATAACTTCTTAAAGAAATGAAGAAACACCTTACCTTTTCACCTTTTATACCATCCTGTTTATACCTTCCACTATATTCAGTCTGTTCATAAAAATAAATATGGCAGAAAAATATGAAAATATAACAACTGGGTAACATGTTTCATGTTGGCACATTCCCAGTAGCAGTGGAAACCCCTCTGCTTTTGACTGAAACCAGTGGCTTCACAGTTTTTGGAATCCACCCAGTGATAAAGATTTAGCTAACTGCAAGAAGAGGCTCAAGATCTGCAAAATGCACTTTTAAAATACATTCTCATTGATAGAAACTCAGACCCTTTTGTTTCCGAAATACTAATTAAAGATACAGAAAAAGTGACTGGTCTCCCTATAGAGTGGTAGCCTTTATTTAAATAAAGTTATGTTATATTATAGAATCATAGAATAGTTAGGTTTTGAAAGGACCTGAAGATCATCTAGTTCTAGCCCCACTGCATAGGAAGGGAGGGTTTGAATTTTATTCACTATTTAGTTGTTTTGTATTTTGTATCAACTTTTGTATTGCTTACCACAGTGCTCTTTGGAAATTGTGTTTTCTTAAAACTATGCTGGCATTTGGGGTTCTATTCAGAGCCTATCAAAGTAAATGAAAGGATTTATAGCAGTGTTAATGGGCTTTACATCTTGACACATAGAAAGTCAAGTTTCTTTAAAAGGTTTGGTCTTTCTTGAAAAGTAGGAGGATGCATTTCATTTTGCAGCATTAACATCTAAAGACAGAATTAGAAAATGAAGTGGATCTAAATCGTGCCACAAAGTCACTATAGAGCCTTCTTCCTTCTCCTAACGAGAGGAAATTAGTTAAATATGATTTTCTTCATTGTGGTAGATTAGCTCTGGCTAAGGGTCAAATGCCTACCCAGCTGCTCACTCACTCCCTCAGAAGGATAGTGCACAAAATATGATGAAAAGCTCATGGTTTGATATAAAGACAGGGAGATTGCTTACAAGTTAAAGTTATGGACAAAATATTAATTTAAATTATTGCCTATTAAAATAGATTTCAGTAGTAAGAAACAAAGACAGACATTAAAATAACTTTTTTAAAACTCAGCTTCAGTCCTTCACTCCAGATTCCTCTGCCCTGCCCATGAACAGTGCAGGGAGGGATGTATGTGGAGGTTAGTAGATAGCATTTTCTTGCTGCTGCTCCTTTTCTCTCACACTATTTTCTTTTACAGTGTGCTCTTTCCCACAGGCTGATGTTCCTCAGGAAAAATATCTGCTCCAGCATGGATGCTCTACAGGCTGCAGTTACTTCAGGAAATATCCATCTGTTCAATCATGGAGTCCCTTCACAGGCTGCAGCACCACCTCCTCCTCTTCTTTCTTCTTCTCTGACCTTGGTGCTTGCACTGTGGTTTTTCACTCTTTTTCCCCTTCTCCTCTGACTGTCCAGTGTTTTCTGACCTTTCTTAAATACTTTTCCTCCAGAGCCACCAGCAGTTTTGCTGATGGACTCAGCTGTGTCCTGCGGTGAATCCATTGGAGCCAGTGGGATTGAGCAGTCTCTCTTTTCTTCCCACAGAGCAGCCCGCTTGCTGCAAAAACTTTTCTTTTTACACCCAATACAGTGGTAATTCTGGTTAATCAAGCACTGAAGTTAGATTATTTCCAGGAAGCAGGGACAGGACAGTGTGCAGCTCTCCCATCTGTAGGAGTGCCACAGGACTGACATTTAGACCATAACTGAGTAGCTATAGGAATCACATTTTGCATCCCTATCTGGCAATAAAGTCTGTCACTTATCACACTGCTTAGGAGTGGAAATTACTAGAGGATTATGCAAATCTGGAGCAGCCAGAATTTTTTTCTTCATATTTAGATGCTGAGAAATTCAGATAGATGGTGGGATTTTCAGGACATATCAGCCTGATACCTCCTGAATTCCATGTGGAAATTCCATCAGAAACTTACTTACTTAAATAAATTTTTAGGCCCTTCCATAACTCTGAAAATAAGGCCTTGAATTCTTTAAGGCATGAATAAGTAATATAATGCAATAAAAATCACTGCAATGTTTAAATAATCATTCCAAAGGGAATTCCACTCGCTAGACATCTACATTACTTCTACTCTTTAATTTTTATGGGGAATGTATGCATGGCTTTTTCCAAAATCTTCTTAAAAAAAATATTTTCCAGAGCCTTACCCTTCTGCATTCTTTTGGTTTTCACTCTGGTACTGATAATATTACGTAGATGAGAGAAGTGCAGCACATTCAAATTGTGTCTTATTTAATTGTGAATATAAAGTTTGCATATGTAGAGCTTCTACATTTTTACCTTCACAAGTTAGATTGTAGATTTAAATGAGAACTTGCTAAAGATCTGAAGAAGTTAAATTAACCTTTAGTTGAAAAAAAAAAGAGGGGTGGAAGGAGACAGAGTTAAGGAAGGAAATCCTGCTGCATCTGTGTAATAAAGTGTTCACAACTTCTTTTTTGCAAAGCAAATTTCATTGCAAATCAAAATCTCAGTCAAGAAAAAATTTCAGGATTTGATTCAATGGAATGCCCAGTTTCAAGCATACATTTACATTAGTCCTTTTTCAGAGAAACAGGCAGAGGTAAAAATAAGTGAATGTAAACATCCATTAAGAAGTTAGCTTGCTTCAGAAGTGTTATTTTCAGGAACTCACATAATACTTCGGGTAAATCACTGTAACCTCTTCATAGCAGTATATGCTACGTGGAAATGTAACCCATATTTCTAATGGAATTCAGAATAATTAAAGTCAACAAAATGTCCTAAGCACACTTATCAACATGAATAGCTAAATATTAGGCATATAGTTAAGTATTCTGCTCTCTTAGAGAGACTAGTCCATCATTAGAAAGATATACTACAATAGAGTTGTCTTCAAAGACAGTATAGACTTTTTTTTCATAGATTTTAAAATTAGATTTTACAAGCTGTAGTATGAAATGTACATGATTATGTAAATTTGTTTTGCAGATGGAAAATACGGATGTACACAAACAATGCATTCTGCGTTTTTAGTTACTCGTGAGAACATATATTTACTACTATTTGGTTTACCAATCTCCACATTATATTTTGTTTTTCTAAATCCTTTCTTTTCTTATGTGATGTTTAGTGTATAATAGATATAGATGATAAACATATGCAAGAAAACCGCACCGTTGTGGAATACATATGTGACTTCACAAATTACAATTTATCTAAGTGTTAAGATTATGAGTGCATTAACTGGCCTTAACTGCCATTACCAGCCTCACCTGAATTCCTTACAGATGCATTCTCTGTCCAGTTTATCTGGGATCTCTTTCCAGTTTATCTAGGAGCTCCGTGTGAGCCCTAGCATGGGTAACCAGTCCTGGCCTGAGGTACACTGCAGAGGTGCTTCTTCTCAGCCCTGTGCCCTGTTGCGCTGATCTTCTTGAAAGGAGCCCCAGGCCTGCCTCATGGATCCTGTATTATAGATAGCTTTGTGCTGACTCTGGTCCTGCTTGGGCTCTGTGGATAGGTCCCAGTGACAGATTACCCTAGCTTGTCTGTGACTGTCAGTGGATCCCACCACGAGCACCACCCTGGCTCTGATCAGACCATGAGGCACAACATTCTGCTGGTGAGGATGCTGCCATGCCTGTGCAATAGGAAGCCTTGACTCCTGTCTAGTCCTGCCCTGTGAAGCATCCTTTCTGGTGCTTCTCCCTGAAGCTGTGCTTCTCATGACTATCAAAACACCTGGTTGAAAAATTTCTGAAACAATTTCTCACCTGAGGATTCTGGTTCCACAAAAATTGTGTTTTGCTTGGAAACAAGTTTGTTTCTCTGCATTTTTTATGGAAACCAGGCAGACAGAGAGACAGAGAGGCATCCTTCCTACCCTTTGCAAGCCAGCTGTCATTATGGTGGGCGAATAGGCAACCTGCCCATCTCACTGGACTTAATGGTTGTCAGGGCTCTCCAGCTACCCTGCTTCCAACCTGGCAGACTGCTCCAGTTACCCAGCTTCCTGGCTAGCTTCCCACTTGGGAAGCCAATTCCCTGTACAAAGTTCTTCAAACATTCCCTATGTGGTCTCAAAAGTATTGTTAGGTTTTATGCAATAAAGTTATGCAGTAAAGCAAAGTTCTTTTTATTTCCAAAGAAAAAAATAGAAATAAAAAAAAATACAAAATTATCAACAGAACAAAAATTGCACTTCAACTACCTCTTTAGTTTTCACAGCAGTCTCCGTATAAAGTGAAGTGACTACCATGGCAACATTACTTGTATTAGCAAATCTAAAGGACTATGCAAGCCATTCTCCCTTCACTTAGTCTATTCAGTCTTTTTTTTTTTTTTTTCCTAGTTAAAAAGCAAAAAAGACCAGCTTAAAAAAGTCTGAAAAGTTAAGAAGATTGAGGATAATTTCTTCATGGTTTTGAGACTTAGTGTCGTCATTAAGTTAAACTAAGAATACATTTAGAAATAGCTACATGTAGCTTTCTGTCTGGTAGCACCAAGAAATTCAGATATAGGTTTTATTTGCTGACTGTTATAGTTTATATATATAAAATAAATACATGCCTGCACACATACATGCAAGAAGCAAGCCTTATGCCTGATTTTAAATGTAGCTCCCAAGCCAGTGGGTAAAGGGCTCTTGAGTGGAGAACCCAGATGAAGTTGCACTGGACAATTAAGGTCTGCTAGTGCACTCAGGACCCTGAAGAGAAAGCAGTCTCAGCCCAGGGAGGTTTACAAACTACTATTATGTGAGATCTCCTACAAGCAGTCTTTCTACCTTGGTCTTTGGCATGTCTCACGACAGAGGTCTTAGCCTGGGCCAGTTTCAAGGCACATAGGAATTGGAGACTCCACAGAAGAATGAGGATGAACAGAGGTTTTCAAAGTAAAGTGAGAGCTGTAATGGGAACACTCCCAAAAGCAACCTTTCCACACAGGCCTTCTTATGGCTCTGTGGTTTAAGTATCTTAAATGAGATAGACCTTTGCCTGCTGGTCAGGATTTTTTTCTGTTCTGCATATCTGCTGTTGAAATAAACCAATAAACAATCCCCCAAAACACTGACTGTTTTTATCAGGGGATGGATATATATATATATTTTTCAGAAGAGACTGGATTTTCAAGGTACCTATGAGTCTGCAGATATAGTCTCCCTTCTTCTAGACATCCTTGTGACTGGATACTGGTTTTGGCTGGAATAGAGTTAATTTTCTTCATAGCAGCTCATATGGTGCTACGTTTTGGATTTGTGACCAAATAGTGTACATAAACACACCAATCATCTAACTATTGCAAGCAGTGCTTACACAAAGTCAAGTTCTTCTCTGCCCAGCCAGGAAGCAGGCTGGGCGTGCAAAAGAAGTTGGGAGGGGACACAGCCAGGACAGCTGACCCCAGCTGACTAAAGGAATACCCTGTACCATATGTTGTCACGTTCAGCAATAAAAGCTGAGGGAAGCATCACAGATAGGGTTGGAAAAGACCTTAAGAAGGAGGGAGGAAGGATGTTCACAGATACAGTCTTCGTCTTCCTAAGTCACCATTACTCATGAGGAACACCTGCTTTCCCAGAAATGGCTAAATACCTGATTGCTGATGAGAAGCAGTGAATTAATTCCTTATTTTGTTTTGCTTGTGTATCCAGCTTCTGTTTTACCTATTAAACTGTCTTTACCCCAACCCACAAGTTTCCTCACTTCTACCCTTCCAATTCTCCCCCCCTTTCCACTATAGGGATGTGAGCATCTGGGTATGTGAGGATGAGCTTCCTACTGGGGTTAACCCACAACATTTATGTATCCACTTGAGCAGTCATGCTTCAGCTCTTTTGCTTGTAGCCCTTCTTGTCTCCTAATCAAGCTGTCTGGATGTCTCAACAACATCTCCCAGCACTGGCACACTCAGGATTTTGAATGACTATACAAAAATAGAGGCAGGTCATGGATTTAAGACTATTTTATTGTATGTTTCAGGCATGATAAAGATATTACTGGGTTGGTAAAAGCTTAAGACTGAATTGCTCATATGAAAGTCACGAAACAGATTTTTAATCTCTTAAGATATGTGTTATTAGAACAGAAATTAGAATAATGATTTCCTAAAAGATAAATCTTTGATCTCAAGAGGCAATTAAAAGATTCAGTCACAAATATGCCCTCCACCCGTTATTGTCAATGTCTGTTGATATAGCCCAGCCTTGCTAAGTTCACTACCTTTACTTTTCAGTTATGAGAATATCTACAGTGTTTCCTGTGAATTCAAGATCTCTGCTTTTTGATTAATACTGAGGTTTTGCTGGGGTTTTGCATGCACATGATTCTGAGAACTCCTAGATGCACCTGCTCAACTATTGTAAATCTGTATCTTCTGAAACCAGAATGCAGCATCTAGGATTAGGACAAACAGCTTTTCTCCCTGCTGTTTAATGACATCCTTTCCACAAGAATAATGTGCAATGCATATACAGAATCTCTGAACAAACCAATCAGTTATAACATTTATCACACTTTGAACTTAGCTCCCTCCTCTTCCCTGAAATCTCCACAGACTTGTTCTCTTCTAAGCAATGCAGGAAGATGTCAGATGGCTATTTCTGGATGGTTTGAGTAGCAGCAGTCTCAGATAATTACTGAGGATCATGCTGTTTGCCGTCACTAGTTAGCCTCTAAGCCAAGCTATATAAGAACTTAAGAATGACTCTACTATTCCAGATTAAAGGTCCATTTAGTCCAGTGGCCAGCAATGAATGCTTGGGAAGAATATTAGACCACAGAAAACATATAGTGACATTTCTCAAGGACACACTCCTACTCCAGGTAATTTCCCTCTGAGTTTAGGGGCTACAAATCTATGCTGTTTTAGGGAACAGTGTCAATCAGCCAATGTAGGTACCATGGTATTAGAGTAAAAAAGAAATTCCAAAGTTTTTTTTCTGCTTTTGCCAGGGTGCTCATTTCTATGAAAACAATGATGATAGGTATGACACTTGGTATGACTCTTGTAGTCTCTGCATAGGCTGACACACCTGGGGAGCTAAGCCTTGGACTCCTAGATATCCTATAGAGAAATGGATAAGGTTACTACCTCAGTCTTGTGTTTGGCAATAGGTACATGCCTGCCCAAAACATCCTTTTAGGAATTGCCTCTCTCTTGATTGGGTGCCAAGAGCCATCCTGTCCCAACACTTTCCACACTCTCTTTAAAAATGATTTTTTCTTTTTATTCTCCTTCCACTCTTCTAAGTCCTTCTCCCTTCTCATAAGAATGGTAGATTACTCTGATCCTTCCTGCTTGAGTATTTACTTTTAATTTTCTTAATCCAATCAAAATTACTAAGCTTAAGTATGTCAAGGGACATAAATGGGCAAGTAAACAGTTCATTTTATGAAGGAGGAAGAGGATAATATCTGAAATACTCTGCTGGAATCATTTCACCTGATCAGTCCAAATTCTACCAGATTAGCAGATTGCAAGAGCATTATAAATGAGAGCAAATCTGTCCTTTGTGCTTTTATGATCCCAAGAACACAATATTTATTCTGATGGTAACTATCTTGAAAAATTGCTGGGAAAAGAGATAATGTATTATAAGTATGTTATGGAACAAAACTCAAAGCACAGAAGAAGAATATGAATTTTAGAATCCCTGGCTCTGATGGAGTTTTAGAATGTAGTCTGACATGATGCTAAACCTGCAGTCCTTGTCCACCTTTATTTTCATTTTGGCAAAACCAAAGAAGACAAAGAAAAAAAGTAATTACTAAAGATACAAAGGAAGTAATGCATACATAAATTGGATATATAAACAGTAATTTCTATAACATTAGAATAACTTGGGTTTGTGCATTTATACAGAAAAAGAATTATTTTTACAGTTAATTTAGAAAGAACTTTGTGATTTTGTGATGTTGGATTCTCTTGTTTAACAGATTCTTCTGGCTTAAACTCCCACACATTCAAACTCTTTAGAAAATGACATGACACACCTGATGGAAAATGCTGACACAGAGCTCTTTGTGTTTCTATCCTTCCTTCAGATACAGATAGTTGGAAGGTTTTGATGCTTATATAAATCTGTATCTCATATATCTTACAATTTTTTTTTGTATCTAGAATTAAAAAAAAACATATAACATTCTAAGGATTTATTGCATTAATACAATATTTTCTATTATTTGCTTTGTCATCTGCAGTACCACAGTACAGAGCTGAGGTAACCCAATGAAAATCACTGAATTCACATGACTATTACACCTGCATTGGTTATAAGAAGGCAGACAGTCTTCCTGAATAAAGAATACTAGATTAAACTGAAGTGGAAGTTCTGTATATATATTAGAGTGACTAGAAAAAAATATGTAATCCTATAATTATCTGAAAATAAGAAATAAGATGCCCAGGAATTCAAAAGTAAGGTGACACTTAAAAGATGGTTGAACATTTTAAAGAGGTAAAGAGCATAGTTTGTACAGCTAAATGTGTTAATTCAATCAAATAATTGATTAATACCTTGCTGGATAATGTTGGTTGTCATGCACTTGTTCAATGCTGGATGGTTTTTATGGTTTCTTTTGCTGTGGGTTTTTCTTTTGTCTGTTTGTTTTCTTTTGATTTGTTTTGCTGCTTACGAACGTCTACTAAGTCTGAAAGACCCGAATAACCTCATTGTAGCAATATTAAAAAAATCAAAGCATTCCAAAAGGAGTAACATGTCATTCAGTATATCATTTTCAGGTGTTCATGTTAGTGAGGAAATGGTGGATGGCTGTTTAATCCATTCTTTGTGAGACTAGCTAAGGTGAAGAATGTGGGATCTAATAAGTTAATGAGATTACTACTATTAACTAGAACCAGTGCTGTATCCAAATTCTATTCTTTGAAAGATCCAGCTCTTTACTGCTGCTAGAAAATTAAACTTCTGGAACATAGCTTACATTGCTTACAGTTCTGCCCACCAGAAGTATAATTTCATGGACTGTATTGCCAAAATACACAACAATGTACAGTTAAAACATACAAGAGAGGCTTATTTTGTAACTACTTTTAGCTGTTAGTATATGCAAAGGAATTAGGAAAAAAATCTTGTATGCACAGAAGTTGACCTACTTACATTTAGTGGTCAATGTTAAATATCAAAAAGCACATTCTGCTGAAGGTATTCTATTCCTTGTGAAGCAATGGCACCTCTTCTAAACCGTTTTTCATTTATTTGCGCTGAGCTTATTATCTTCCAACATGTTGATGTTTGATGCCTCCTAAGTATCGCAATAAATTATATGAAAAATAGAGATAAAGAGGAAAAACAGTGACAGAACATAACGCTGGAGAAAAGGTCAGATTTTTAAAACATGATTAAAGGTTGGAAATATTTATGGATACTATTTGAAAGTTAAAAATAATTTCAGAATGAAAGTTTCTGTTGCAAAGGTTGTCATGATTATCATGTATTAATTGGTGAGCTGTACAACTGAAGAAGGTAGCATCAACATGATGCCATCATTGTTGCAGACTGCTGTGACTACATAGGTCTGTATTTCCAGCCTACCTAATTTGGCAGTGGCTTATAGATAATAGCAGTACATAGACAATGTGGGTTACTAGCAGTGACAATGGTCAATAAGGATTACGAAGAAAGACCAGGTTATAAAAAAATGAAAATATAAGGTCAAAGGGTTAAGAAAACATGGCAGCTAATTTCACTGAATCGTAAGCGGCAGGTACTGCATTGTGATTTGATTGTGAGAAGTAAACAGCAAGAATGTGATCATTTTGAATGATCAACAAATAAAAAAAAACCCATTCAAAATAAAAGAACTATTACTCAGATTTTGTACTCAGATTCTTCTTCATTTCATCTAAGAATACAATTTCATATATTTATGAGTCTTCCAAAGTTTGTATTTACCTCTTATCTATGCTGTATGTAAAATTGCAGCTAACGACATTGGACTTTAAGAATCAGGGGAGTGCTCCTTCTCAGTCTGTTCAGAACTGACTCCAGTATGTTCTGAGTTGCTGTTTCCTCCTGCTTTGCTCAGATGGATGCAACCTCTGCAGTTCCTGTCTGCAGGTCCAGCCAGCAGCAAGGAAGTCTACAGAGAAGTCCAGCTTGATTCCTCACCACTTGTAGGTCAGCTTTGATGTTCACTGGTGAGGGAGAGAATGCACACACCCTCACTCTCCAGAGCAAACCACATTTAGGAATCACATGAGTAATCACACTGCTTTAAGCCCATAGACCACCAGAGCCCTTACTCAGTCACCATGCCAGACCTTTTATATTTCCGTTATATATAAAGCTGCCCATCAGCTCGTCCATGCTTGAAGTTTGCTGGCAACTAAGAAAAAGACTCTCTGATTTTTGGTTGGATTCAGCTATGTAGTAAAACACATAAAGATGCTTCAGCCTAAACTTCTAGTGCCATTATGCCATTGCATACTATGCAGAGGCTGACAAATATTTATCCAGAAGCATGTGAACAGGATATCACTGTGGTGATATTGGGAACCTATGTTTGCACAACCAAGCCATTTTACTAAATTTAGATATCTGCAACATAAATGATTACATGTGAGCTAGGTATCTAATCTCCTGCTACAGTCAGTAGTCATCTAGTCAATATGGTCAATGGATACAGAGAGCCATTCAGCTCTCTCAAAGATGATAGAAAGGAGATGTCTCTGCTATTACAGGCATATTTCATGCCACTGCTTGTTCATGCTCTTTAGTGAAGTGATGTTGAACAGGACTATGCCTTTTTTATTTATACTGTAACTAATACTAAAGCTAAACTAATTGTCTTGGTTTCATTTTGAATCTTGAAGGAAGCCTCAAATAGCTTAGTTGATTCTGGTAGCATCAGCAGTGGGGAAATAATTCAGACAACACTAAAACTGGACATAAGTCTGTGGGATCGGATGGGATGCATACAAGGGTACTGAAAGACCTGGCCAATTTCACTGTGCATCCACTGTCTGTCATCTTGAAAAGTCATGACAGCTGGGCATGAGTAGTGGGAAAAGACAAATATCACACGTACCCTCAAGAAGAAGAAGAATCTAGACAGGCTGGTTAACCTCCCTTCAGCATCTGGAAAGGTTATGATGCAAATCTTCCCTGACACCTTTTCCAAACACATAAAGCAGATGATTGCCACAGAGCAAGTCAGCAACACACGGGTTGTATTAGAAGAGATGTAGCCACCAGGATGAAGAGATTCTTCCTGTGCATTTGAGACCCCATCTATATCTTCCCCTTTATTTATGAAACCACAGCTTGATAGCTATGTCTGGTATCTCTCTCCTTGGGAAAAGAAAATCATTGATATAAGAGAGAAGGTCAAACTGGTCGGGAGATAGATTTGTTCAGACCAGAGAGAGAAGATTAAGGGAGATCTCACTTCTGTCTACGACTACCTAAAAAGAGGGTATAGAAAAGATGGAGACAGACAGTACTTAAAGGTATGCCACGGAAGGGTGAGAGGTAACAGACATGAGCAAGAAATATAAGGAAAAAAGAATTTATCATACAAGTGTTAAAACACTTGAACTGTCAATCAGAGATGTGGTGGAACCTCTAACTTTGGGGATATATATTATTTTGAGTTCAACTTTTGCTTTTATCAGATCATTACTAGATTTAATTAATAACCCAGATGTTAAATCAGTCTTCAACCTTATTTTATTGTTGTAAATCCTAGTGTTGCTTAGAATGTAGTTGCTTCCACAACATCCAGGAAGCATCGTTACATTTAAAAAAGGGAGAAGAGCTGTATTTATGAGAAAGGAAAGAAGAAAGTGTGATTAAAGTAAATCTAATGAAACATAGAATCATACTACCATGGAACAGTTAGGGTTGGAAAGGACCTTAAGATCATCTAGTTCCAATCCCCCTGCCATGGGCAGGGACACCTCACGCTAAACCATGTCACCAAAGGCTCTGTTCAACCTGGCCTTGAACACTGCCAGGAAGGGAGCATCCACAACTTCCCTGGGCAAACCATTACAGTGCCTCACCACCCTAAAAGTAAGGAGTTTCTTCCTCATATCTAATCTAAACTTCCCCTGTTTAAGTTTAAACCCGTTACCCCTTGTCCTGTCACTACAGTCCCTAATGAACAGTCCCTTCCCAGCATCCCTATAGGCCCCCTTCAGATACTGGAAGGCTGCTAGGAGGTCTCCACACAGCCTTCTCTTCTCCAGGCTGAATAGCCCCAACTTTCTCAGTCTGTCTTCATACAGGAGGTGCTCCAGTCCCCTGATCATCCTCGTGGCCCTTCTCTGGACTTGTTCTAACAGTTCCATGACCTTTTTATGTTGAGGACACCAGAAGTACACACAATACTCCAAGTGAGGTCTTACAAGAGCAGAGTAGAGGGGCAGGATCACCTCCTTCGACCTGCTGGTCACACTCCTTTTGATGCAGCCCAGGATATGGTTGGCTTTCTGGGCTGCCAGTGCACACTGAAGCCAGCTCATGTTCATTTGCTCATCAGCCAATACCCAACAGCAGTCCTTCTCTGCAGGGCTGCTCTGAATCTCTTCTCTGCCCAACCTGCAGCTGTGCCTGGGATTGCTCCGACCCAGGTGTAGGACCTTGCACTTGGCATGGTTAAACTTCATGAGGTTGGCATCAGCCCACCTCACAAGCACATCAGGGTCCCTCTGGATGGCATTCCTTCCCCCCGGCGTATCAACCGAAACACACAGCTTGGTGTCAGCAAACTTTCTGAGGGCACACTCAATCCCACTGTCTATGTCACCAACAAAGATGTTGAACAAGACTGGTTCCAATACTGATCCCTGAGGAACACCATTTATTACTGGTCTCCAGCTGGACATTGAGCCATTGACCACAATTCTTTGCATGCTGCGATCCAGCCTGTTCCTTATCCACTGTATGGTCCATCCATCAAGTTGATGTCTTTCCAGTTTAGAGACAAGGATGTCATGCAGGACAGTGTCAAACACTTTGCGCAAGTCCAGGTAGACAACGTCAAGTGCTCTATCCTTGTCCACCAGTTCTGTAGCCCTATCATAGAAGGCCACCAAACTGGTCAGGCATGATTTCCCCTTAGTGAAGCCATGCTGCCTGACACCAGCCACCTCGTTTTTCATGTGCCTTATCATGCTTTCCAGAAGTATTATACAAATTTGGTTTAGATGAAAGAACTCCTTTAAGTGCTTCTACATCTGGTCACTTTTATGAAAAATCACTTAGTCAAAATGGACTACAAGAACAAAGAAAGGGAAAGAAAAGTATTTTAATCAAAGTAGACTGAAAATATGGGATATACACAAAAAGGAAGCAGAAAGTCAGCACCAGGTTTTGAAATTTTGGGTTACTTAGTTTCTGATAAATACAAAACTGCCTTTTTTATGGAGTCTATAAATTCAATTAATTTTTCCATTGACATTAAAATCCGCATCAGGTCTAGCACATGATGTGTATACCAGAGACATGACGCTGTATAATTAAGAGTGAGCAGTCTTTGAATAGAAGTTTGGTAAGTTCAGGCAAAAAGACTGAGCATCAAATGGAATTGAAAAAATCTGTTATTATGTATTGGGTTTTGAGGAAAGAGCTTTTACATACAGTTAAGTTTAGAAGCTAGGTGTCATCTTTATTGCACTCATCTCAATTCTTTTTTTCTGAGAGATCCTTTCCTTCTGTTGTTTCACACCCTGGATGCAACCACACTGCAGGAGGTTGCTGTTAGTGATGTGGAATATGTAGCTTTTTTAGACAATTTCTTTAAAAAAATCCGAGGTAGCAGGAACACAGAGATAAGCTTTATGAGTAAGTGATCCAAGCACCATTTTCACGTTTTAACCCTTACGAAGCCTCCATTTACAGTTGAACACATCATTCACATTCCTAACACCTGATCAGGCTAAAGAAGATAAAAGAATAGCTAAAGGTTATAAAAACACAACAAAAACTAATCTGCAGTTTCTAATTTGGTTAATAGACAAAACAGAACTGTTCCTTTAAACCTGAATATATTCCTGCTGAGGTACGGAGGAAAAGGCAGAGATAGTGCAATGACAGTGTTATCTCTGCTTTCTGCTCCATTGTGTGAAAATGTAAGTATCTCATTTGTTATGACTTCAGAGAAAATATGTTAAAATTTGCTGAGGCCCTGAAAGAGTAGCTCTTTGTTACGAGCTATTTTATTTACTCCATGAATTGCCAGCATTTAATCCAAATTGATTGCCAATATTTTCACTCCAAAAGTGATAGTCTAACAGCGATACCCTGAATCTACTGTTCCCAAGATGTTAATTTTCTCTACATACAGACAATTCCCTCAATCAGGGCTTGATTCCTGACCCAGAGAAAATGCATTTTGAACTAGAGAGGACTGTTAACTGTTTCAAAGGCCACCATAGCAAGGAAGAAATGAGGAGTTGTGCCATATTATTTATGCGTGTAAGTCAATTTTCCCAAGACATTTTAGCAGGAGGTCATTAAGATAAATAGGTTCTCTCTAACATATGACGAAGCTTGACTCAGAGATAGATTAGGGCACAAGCTGTGCCTCTCATTCACTCAAGATTACTGTATGGTTTCTCCCTATGGTGAATGAGATCCAGCCTTCAACAATTCTTTTGGAGGCTGTTTCTCCTATCTTGATGGATGTTTTCATCCACATCTTACTGGTTTCTTCTGTTCTAATTTTAGTCATTTTTTTTTCATTTTAGGTTTCTGGAATTCTTTGAAGTCTGGACAATGAATTTCATAGGGTGTGTTTCCATAAAGGCAGACTTTTGAATAGTATCTTATGCTAGATACTGTATTTTCATGCAATCTGTCAGAAATGAAGAAAACATTCCTAGTAAATATTTGTTAGGACATTTTCTGTGGAACATGATATTTCCAAAATGAAATGTCTCAATGTCGTGGTTTAAACCCAGTCAGGTAATTCGTTCACTCACCCCCCCCCCTTCTTTCCCTCCCCCTACTCCCGGAGGGACGGAGAGGAGAATCGAAAAGAATGCAACTCCCACGGGTTGAGATAAGAACAGTTTAGTAACTAAGGTATAACAGAGATCACTACTGCTACCACCAAGGATAATAATGATAAAGGAAATAACAAGGGAAGAGAATACAACACCTCAGCACCAACTGACCGATCACTCGCTCCCCAAGCCCGACCAAGCTCCGACCGATACCTCCTCCAACCCTGCAGTCTCCCAGCCCTTCTGGCTAACTCCCAGTTACATCCTGGGCATGACGTGCTGTGGTATGGAATAGCTCTTTGGTCAGTTTGGGTCAGGTGTCCTGTCTCTGCTTCCTCCTGGCTTCCCCTCCTCCCTGGCAGAGCATGAGGCTCACAAAGTCCTTGGCCAAACCAAAACATCTCTATCAGCTCTGTTCCTGAGCTGAAAGTCAAAACACTGCACTGCACCAGCTACCAAGGAGGAGAAACATGACTGCTACTGCTGAACCCAGGACACTCAAGAACAGCAGCTTTTTTTCAATTTGGTTTTATTTTTTTCATTTTCAGTGTTATAGTTTCCTTCATATTTTCTAAGTGAAACTAACTTTACCTTGTGCCTAGAAAGTTACAGATTTCTGTGGTTTCATTTGAAACATAGAATACATGCAGTTTCCAAGCAGTTTAAATTCTCAGAAGTTATGAATGTATAGAGCTGGGATTCTGAATTTTGGTCAGGTGAGGACACTGGTTTTCTACTGGGTGAATTTTTCAGACCCACCCAAACTAAAAGCCTGAACACACTTACATATCACTATGGACACAAATCCCTTTTCTGTCTTGAGGCAGGGAACATCTGCAAATTTCTGTTGTGCTTTTTTTTTTTTTTAACATAGGGTAGATGCGGATTTATAAATTTAGATTCTAACACATGTTGACAAAGAAGCAAAATTTTCATCAGGATTTTGTTGTGATGATGAGTAAGAGTGAAGTACTTGGCTGTTAATATGGCTGTTACATGAGTCATGTCAGTCTCAGCAATATCTGCAATTAGTTTTAGCTGGACAATGATAAAATTATTTTCTTCGTGCTGTTTACTTTGCTTCCAGTGATGATAACAGTTAAAAAAAAAATAAAAAAAAATCCTTAATATCTCTCTTATTAAATAATTATAAGGAGCCTCTCTATTCCTCGTTATGTGTTTCTTAAATTCACGAGCTGCCAGTGCATGAGATTCAGAATAGAAAAGACAAATCAATAGCTGTAAATTGTACAGTCTGTTATTATTTTGAATACAATTGGTTCTTGCCTAAGACTATTATAAGTAAGCAATTCATCTACATTTATTTAAGTATGAAAGGATTAGATATAAAGGCAAAATTCAGTTGCCTTAGAAGACCAAAAGTGAGCTTTATTGAAGGAAGATATTACTATTCAATAATTGTGGAAACACAGTTTCACTGTCTTGAAAATTGATCCAGTTTCTAACAATTAGAAAAGTAAATGTGGGACCTTTACAATTTAAACAGTTCAATTCCAGTATCTGAAAACTCTTATAATCTCCCAACTGTTTAGGAGGCAAACATTTCTTGTTTTGCAGCTTGTTATTGCAGGATGTTATTTTCTGTGTGCAATGCATTCAGATGTCCAACATGTTAATAGTAATACTAAAATAAAACAAGACAATTTTTCTTCCTTTGATGGCCTCTAGACCTTAGAATACGTCCTCATTAGACAAAAGAGCTTAGTTTCAAGACAAGCATCTGTTGAAAAGGTTATGCTCCAATTTCACTACACAAGAGCAAAATAAAAGGAATGCTGGCCTGGTAGTTCTGTGGAGTTTGCTTTTCAGATGCCAGGAAAACGAAAAAATGACCAACTTTGGAAATCACCTCACTTTTAAGAGGTCATATTCGTTGCAGCACAGCCCTTTACAAGTTCATTAACCATTTTGATCGTTGAGGTCAGCAGGTATTTTCAACTTGGGGCATGACGATATAGAATTAGAATGTTTCTATTGCCTCTCTAAAAATGGACAAGGATCTTCAAACATGAACAGCTGTATTTTGGCATTTTAGATTAAATACAGAAAATGACATACAGACTGTAGTTCTCAGAAGTGCTGAATATCCAAAACTTACCAGTTCAATGTGAGCACTTGTGCAAGAAGGAAGTGCTCTATGAAGCTAGAATGTAATTTATTTTTAATAGTATTCTTCATGCACCATGGCACAAAATGCTTTCCAAGAAAGGCAGACTTCTTCCCTCATTCATAACACCGTAAATTCAGCACTGCCATGAATTTTAAGATAGAAAAGAGAGATTAAATTTAATCCTAAATTTTTGAAAACCATTATAATGCTTCTTATAAACGAAAGTTTCAGATATATGATAGAATAATAGTGAGAATGAGAAAATTGTCTTGATTGTGATGTGAGTGCTAGAGTTCATGTTAGTTCTCCTGATTTTTTTCTGCTTTATTATTTGGTGGCTGAGATAATCTGTCATTCCCTTGTGATGGCTGATCACTTTATCTGGTCACCTTAGAATGTTATTGTATGGCAGTGTCAGAGTTCTCAGGAATTCCATTAGTGCCAGGACCCTGAGGGCATCCCCAGCCCTGCCTGTGCCTGCCCAGCCACCCGTAGAGCTCCCCTCACCTGCCCACTGCCCAGAACCCCACATCAGCACCCCTGGGCCATCAGCTTCTGCCCCAGTGATGCCGCAGCAGAGCAGGTCTCCAGCTCCCCACAGTCCTGCCCTGCCTGGCCATGTGCCCCACCGAGTCAAGCAAACACATGGGCCCATGTGCCAGCTAGGCCTCAATTCATCCTCAGGGCCCAGAGCTGGGCCAGCCTGGTGCACCCCTGGCTTCTCTGCTCCTGGCTGGGGGATGGAATTAGCTCAAGCTGCCAAGCCCTGCCTCATGGGGCCCCTCCAAGAGGAGCCCCAGCAGTCCCAGTTCCCAGCAGGTGCCCTGACAGATTGCTACTCTGTTTTAGTGGCAAATCTCAATAAACAAGTATGCAAAGAAAAATCATGGCAGCCGGCATGCAGTATGCAAAGTATATGTGGAGGGAGTTTTATACCTAATTCTTATATACAAAGGAGAGAAATGGCTGTAAGGTTTTATTCAGTAGCTTTTCTAAACAGAGAAAGTTTGGGGTTTGGCTTGCAATTTGGGGATTTCTTGGTTTTGATTTTCCCTTGGAGCACAAGACCTCAGGCTTCACCAACTTCTAATTAATTTTGGTTCCACCAGCAGAAGGCATGAGGAGGCAAATTTTGATTGAACTTCTGGTCCATGGTTAAAGCCTCTTCAACCATAGCTGTTTTATCACCTTATGTCTAAAGCCTTTTACATCCATGTTTTAGCAGTCTGTTACTAGACATGTCTTTCCCAGATAAAGACATTCCCAAATAAAAGACATCTGACATGTTCCTGGGGAGGTGGAAAGTTTTGTTGGCATAAATCAAACTTTTGAAGCATCTAAGAAGCAAACTGTTGATACTAACAGAAGCAGAGGGGCACCACAGCTTGCAAACTGGGATGTTTACAGTTTGCACTTTGAGGGCAATAAGGTGATTCTGATAAATCTGGATGCTCAAAGGCAGGTGCATTTGGTGTATAAACATTGTTTTTCCGAACTTAATGACAGTGTTATGCACATATTGAATTTGATAGACATAATATCCATGTGTTCCTGCTTTTAAAAGGAAAGATGAATTCAGAAAATCCATGGCCTTTAAAATAATTTTAGTAGGGACATATGCATCAGAAATTACAGACTGAATGGGAAAAATAATTTCTAAACCAGACTTTAAAAGAGATATTAAAACAGAATAATGTTCACTAGTTTGTTACTTATAATACAGTGAAAGCCTATGTCCTGGGTTCAGCAGTAGCAGTCATGTTTCTCCTTCTTGGTAGCTGGTGCAGTGCTGTGTTTTGATTTCAGCTCGGGAACAGAGCTGATAACAAGGATGTTTTGGTTTGGCCAAGGACTTTGTGAGCCTCATGCTCTGCCAGGGGGGAGGGGAAGCCAGGAGGAAGCAGAGACAGGACACCTGACCCAAACTGACCAAAGAGGTATTCCATACCACAGCACGTCATGCCCAGGAGGTGACTGGGAGTTAGCCGGAAGGGCTGTGGGACTGCAGGGTTGGAGGAGGTATCGGTCGGAGCTTGGTCGGGCTTGGGGGGCGAGTGATCGGTCGGTTGGTGCTGAGGTGTTGTATTCTCTTCCCTTGTTATTTCCTTTATCATTATTATCATTGGTGGTAGCAGTAGTGATTTGTGTTATACCTTAGTTACTAAACTGTTCTTATCTCAACCCGTGGGAGTTGCATTCTTTTCGATTCTCCTCTCCGTCCCTCCGGGAGTAGGGGGAGGGAAAGAAGGGGGGGGGGGGGAGTGAACGAATTACCTGACTGGGTTTAAACCACGACAGTAGTTCGTTTTGGCGCCCAACGTGGGGCACGAAGGGTTGACATAACAACAGATCTGACTGGATTAATAGTCACTCATCACAATGATGATTTATTGGCTCTCAGAGTTGTTCTTGTTGATCTCACAGCTTCAGACCGTTGTAACTTACGTAGAGCCGGTATTTGCTGTGTTAGTGTTTATCAAGTGTGGGGCCTGGGCTAAGGTTCTTGTCTCACTGTGCTTTATGGAAATGGCTTGTAATACGGGCGGGCTCCAGCAGCAGGGCGGGACGGACGTGGCCGTGGACTTGTACCTGGCCGTCCGGCTGCTCTTCACCGTCCTGGCCCTCGCCCTACTCTCCATCTTCGTGAGGCTGCGGGGAGCCGAGGGGGCGCGGCCCCGGGAGCCGGCGGCAGCCGAAGCGGCTCAGGAGAGCGGCCCCGGGGAGCAAGCGGCGGCGGGAGCGGGGCCGGAGGCCGCGAGGGGACGGCTGCCGGTGGAGGAGGTCGGGGCGGTCGAGGAGCAGAAGGAAGGGGCTGCCGAGCAGCGGGAGAAGGCGGTGGAGGAGCCGAGCCCCGCGGAGGAGCCGAGCCCCGCGGCCGAGCCGAGCCCCGCGACGGCCGAGAGCATTCCCCGGCAGCCGCCCGCCGAGCCCCAGGGGGACGCAGGAGACCACGCAGCATTTCCCAGCAAGGCAGAGGAGGAAGAGCTGGGCTCAGGAAAAGAGAAGCTGGTGGTGGGAGAGCCGGCAAGCACAGCAGCTACACCAGCCCCAGTGACAAGTGCAGCAGCATCAACTGAGAGTTCTGAAGGTTTTGAATGGCCTTTGGGTATCCTTGGGACCTGCCTGCTGATTGTGATGGGGATCAGCATGTTGGCACACACACAGACTGTGTTCTACCCACAACCATTTTGTCTGATCTCAAAAGTTAAGCAGAGTCAGATTTGGGTCTTGTCTGGGGTTAGACGACAATATAGGGGGACCAAGAGGTTTTCCCCAAGGCTGGACAGTCATGAGTGGCAGGGTGTGTGGGACAGCATGGGCAAGTATCTAGTCCACTGGGCCCCTCCAGTGCTTTGGAAGCATTGGAGATGGAAGGCAGCTGTATGGAGTCCCCAGCAACAAGCTGCAGAAACTGCTTAAGGGGACAGTGAATTATTTTGAGCCTGGTGGGCCCATGGCACTTCAGGCCATCAGGGCAGAGATGCAACATAGACGTGGACTCAAGATCGAGGGGTGGACTTAGCAATGGACACTATTGCTCAGGTTACTCACAAGTGTGAACACTGCACACAGTCTCTCCTGCTCTAGAAGAATGGTACAAGAGATGGAGACTGACATCATGGACCAGATGGACTCAGCAGCTTTATAGGGACTGGTCCATGCACTAAGATAAGAGTATATTGAAAATGTGGGATCTGAGCATGACGTGAATGGTATGGAATAAGGGGTGGATAATGTCCTGGGTTCAGCAGTAGCAATCATGTTTCTCCTTCTTGGTAGCTGGTGCAGTGCTGTGTTTTGATTTCAGCTCGGGAACAGAGCTGATAACAAGGATGTTTTGGTTTGGCCAAGGACTTTGTGAGCCTCATGCTCTGCCAGGGAGGAGGGGAAGCCAGGAGGAAGCAGAGACAGGACACCTGACCCAAACTGACCAAAGAGCTATTCCATACCACAGCACGTCATGCCCAGGAGGTAACTGGGAGTGAGCCGGAAGGGCTGTGGGACTGCAGGGTTGGAGCTTGGTCGGGCTTGGGGAGCGAGTGATCGGTCGGTTGGTGCTGAGGTGTTGTATTCTCTTCCCTTGTTATTTCCTTTATCATTATTATCATTGGTGGTAGCAGTAGTGATTTGTGTTATACCTTAGTTACTAAACTGTTCTTATCTCAACCCGTGGGAGTTGCATTCTTTTCGATTCTCCTCTCCGTCCCTCTGGGAGTAGGGGGAGGGAAAGAAGGGGGGGGGGAGTGAACGAATTATCTGACTGGGTTTAAACCACGACAGCCGACCATCACAGAGTCTTTTAATAAGACACTAAAGACTAAAACGTGAATATATTTTACATCATGTGACACTTTTTTTGATTTATAACCACAGCCTCCACAGAACTGCCAGATTCAGACCTATAAAACTGAAGCCTTAAAATCTGAGGGCTTGTAAAACCATGTACACGCATTGGTTTAAAATTAAAGAAGCTCTATGTCTTCTCCGTTCAGAAAGTAAGAGCACAAGAAGATGTCTAGAACAAAAGTGAGATTCACTATCAATCAGCTTAATGAAAGAAATTATGAAAACGAGTTTATGAAAGAATTATTTATGGTATATGAAGTCACAAGGAAGGGGAAATGGAATGAGATACACATATACCACATAATAGGTTGCAGTCAAAAAGCTAGCAAGGGAATATTTTACCCCTAAGAATTTCAGGAAGGAAACTCCAAAGAGGATACTACTCTAGAAACTTTCAGGAAACTCACAGTGAAGGGGAAAGAATTGGTTGGTGTAGTGGTGTTTCTGGAATCCTTTGCCAAACAAAAATTTCCTGGCTGTCCCAAGAAGGAATATTCTGGTGCTGCTCTGGTTTGCCTAGACATATCTATGAATTCTTCCTCTACTGGGGGTGCACATCGTCCAATACTTTCTGAACAACAGGGCCAGGACACTTAGATTTCTTCATGTGATCTGCCACTTCTGTATGGAGTTGTTCCATTGGAATCAAACTTCATCTCCCTTTTTCTACTTCACATTTGACAAGGTTTATTGAAGAGGTCTGTTACATAGCTTGGCTCCTTTGTATCCTGTTAAGCCTTGACTTTGAAAACTCACTAATTTCAGCATCCAAACAGTGGAAAATGTTGGTCCTAGTGTCTTCACCAGGTAGTGATTGTACCCTTGCCTATTCTTGCTAGTTTGCAGATACCAGAGAAATTCTTTTCATGTGTTCTATCACTAATTCACAGAAAGCCCTGGAAATGGGCAAGTTTAAAACTTAAAAAGAGGATAATAACCCCTCCAGCTTGCTTCATAACCAGCTTTTTTCTTTTGAAAGACAACCTCTTACTCTCCAGTTTTTTAATGAATTTGTGACAGCTTTTCAGCACATGTATCTGGTGAGACATTAAGAGAATGTTCTCTTTCAAGGTATTCAGGGCAATTCAGAAATGTCTTTTATCAGGTCATCAATATCAGTTCAAAGCACAGCTTTGCTCCATCTGGGGGAAAGAGATCAACGGCTCCAGGAGGGACAGGAACTGTTCAGACAGCAGGACATCGTACTCTTGTTCCTGCCTCGATAGCAATGCAAGGATATTGGGTCAACTAATCTGTTTTTGTTGCTGAATGCTGGCTTTCTAAGTATGTAAATGTAAAACTGTTTTTGCAGGAAAAAGACCCTGTTCTTAGCATAAATATGCAGGAGATTAATGTTTAAATTAGCAAACAGGTACCCATGTGGTTGTACAGTAACATCTTTAGACACTTCTAAGAAAAACAGTCTTCCCATGACAAATCTGTCTGAAGGCAAGGTTTAGAGAAGAATTATAAAGAATATGACACTTTTTGTGTTGAGATTGATGTTGCAACTCTTCCTACCATGAAAAACATAAAAAATAAATATTTGGACTCTAAAAAAATTTAAGATCTCTATGATACATATATTTAGAGAAAACTTTCTCAGTTTTGACACTTCACAAGCAGAATTCATGAAATAATTGATGAGAGTCATATTTGATTTTGGGGGGGGGGGGAAAGGATTTACTGTTAGGACTTCAATCAAGTTCCCCACAAATTTAACAAAAAGACATTTACAGAAAACTTTCTAATACCTTAGTTGTGAGAAACTATAAAACATACAACAGTAAAAGAAAGTAACTGGTAACTCCAGGAGGTATTTCAAAAAATACCTTTCCAATTGCTAGACAAGCCTGCAAGAACAGTGGTAAAAGGGTACTTCCAGCACTTCTTGGTGATCAAAAACTGTAGGGGCTGCTGCTAAGTTTTCCAGTAATTACCTATTTCCTATAGATCACCCATGGCATCTTCAGAAGGGGTATGGTTCCTCTAGTCCTCCTCTTCTTGTTCCTGGTGATCGAACGCCGCTCTATGAGAACCTTTTTAAAGATGGCACCATATGGACTTACAACAGAGACTCACACAAATTTGCTCCACACCTAAAAAGTTACTTTTCTCTGTTATATGTGTTTAGTGTGATACCTTTAAACTTAAGGAAATGATTCCCCCCTGAATGTGAGTAGCTGTAGGCTTTGGATCCTGACAAAATTAATGCTGCAATTTGTTCATCAAATGCAAACTTACTTGCCAGTTCACCTAAGTAGTCATCAAGATGATGTGTCACAGTTTTCTATAGGATTATTGAATATCAAGTCATCTGTGTCATGATGGTAAAGATCATACAGATCATAGAAGAGAAAGCTAACATTGCAACTAGAGTCACACTACATTTGGCCTGCTTCCACAAGGCAGTGGACATAAGAAAATTGACAGGTGCACAAAGTGACCTTTTCTTTCCAGATGAATTTGTTCCCACAAGGGAATGTGTTCCTTGCACTAGTGATCTTTATGGGGTACAGAAGATGAAAGATGAAAGACTCTGAAGGTAAAGGCAAGGGTATGATTTTGGATTTCCTCCATCTGGAAGGGCATGTCCTGTTCTTCTTTCCCAATCAGCAACCTGGTTAGAGACTCCAGAGCTGATCACAAAATGCAGTGTGATCTCTGTTTCTTCTGCTGAAAATGGGAACCGTATCACTGTGAAACAATCAAAGTTTGCCTCCCCATGCCCTCTGCTGGCAGTACCAGAATAAGTTAGAAGTGGGTGAAGCCTGAGGTCTTGTGCTCCAAGGAGAAAACAAAACTAAGAAATCCCCAAATTGGAAACCAAACCCAAACCCTTTTCTATGAGATTTGCAAGGCCTTTTGCCACACCTCTACTCAGCATGCAACCTCATGGTTTGGCTCTGGACGCCAAGTGCAGCACAATGAGTGTCTGCACAGGAAGATTTGAATTGATTTGTATCAGGGTTTCTGTGGCACTTCAGCAAGCTCTGCCTCTTGTCTCTCCACAACAGCCTTGCAGTGTGATACTGCTAAGGTACCACCCAGCAGACAAATTATTTCTTTTTTCTATTGTCACAACAGTCAAACTGTTTTCCTACTTTAGACCAAAGAAGCCTGAAGGAAAGTTGTCCTCTAACCACTAATATTGTTTTGCTGCATCTATACATTTCTAGTCAACAGCTCTTAGGTATCACTGGGAAAAGAAGGCTGTTGCTCAATATCAAATAATTTCTGTCCTTTTCTGCCTTTTGTGTTAGTCCCTGAAAAGGAGCAGAATTGTCCCTGGAAGTTGTAGGTAGGTCGTCTTGTTGAAAATTTTGCTGCATTTGTACTTGCACATTTGCAGATGGATTTGGGGTGGTAACATAATGAATTTCTTCACTTGGTTGCTCTCTTCTGTTACATAATGCTTTTAACATAAGTTGGTCAATCCTGTTGTAAGAATGTGTTTTGTTTGTAGGAGGATTTTACTGATAGGGTGGCTAAACTAAATTCTTATATCCAGCTGGGCTTGATACTGTGTAAGGGCTTATCATATGCAAGATTCACTGTTATTGTTTAACTTAAGTGATATACAAAATATAATAATCTTAAGTATACACCAAATAATTGCCACCCCAAGAGCACCAAGAGACCTTAATTGTCTTAACAGTCCGCAGAGAGTTTGTGGGCCAAGGTTAAAGGGAATATAGCTATGGGAGACATTACTGTGGGGATCTGTTACAGACCACCTGATCAAGGAGAACCTGCAGATGAAGCACTCTATAGACAGATGGGAAAAGCCTCATGCTCACAGGCCCTTATTCTCATGGGTGACTTCAACCACGCTGACATCTGTTGGAAGGACGGTACGGCCCGGCACAAGCAATCCAGAAGGTTCCTCGATTGTGTGGAAGACAACTTCCTTCTGCAAGTAATAGAGGAGCCGACAAGGAGAGGTGCCATGCTTGACCTTGTGCTCGCCAACAGGGAAGGGCTCGTTGGAAATGTGATGCTCCAGGGCAGCCTTGGATGCAGCGATCACGAGATGCTCGAATTTGAGATCCTCAGGACAGTGAGAAGAGCGTGCAGCAAGCTCACTGCCCTGGACTTCAGAAGAGCAGACTTTGGCCTCTTCAGGAACCTGCTTTGGAAGGTTTCATGGGATACAGCCCTGGAGGGCAGAGGGTCCCGAGACTGTTGGTTGATATTCAAGGATCACCTGCTGCAAGCTCAGGAGTGTTGCATCCCAACCAGAAGGAAGTGCAGCAGGAGGGCCAGGAGACCTCCTTGGATGGATAAGGAGCTCCTGAGGAAAATTCAATTGAAAAAAGGGGCTTATAATAAGTGGAAGCAAGGACAGGTGGCACGGGAAGAGTACAGGGATTTTGTCTGGGAAGATAGGGGCCAGGTTAGGAAAGCTAAGGCCCAGTTAGAATTAAACTTAGATAGAGGTATTAAAGATAACAGGAATAGATTCTGCAGGTACATAGCAAATAAAAAACAGACTAGGGACAACGTAGGCCCCCTCAAGAAGCTCTCAGGAGAGCTGGCTACACAGGATTTTGAGAAGGCAGAGAATGACTTCTTTGCCTCAGTCTTCACTGGCAAAGGCTCTGACCAAACTACCCAAGTCTTGGAAGGCAGATGCAGGGCCTGTGAGAACGAAGACCTTGAGCCCACTGTAGGAGAGGAACTGGTTTGAGACCATCTTAAAAATCTGAATGTGCACAAGTCCATGGGTCCTGATGAGATCCATCCGCGGGTCCTGAAGGAGCTGGCAAATGAAGTTGCAAAGCCGCTGGCCATCATATTTGAGAAATCGTGGCAGTCAGGTGACGTTCCCAACGACTGGAAAAAGGGAAATATAACCCCCATTTTCAAGAAGGGGAAGATGAATGACCCGGGGAATTATAGACCAGTCAGTCTCACCTCTGTGCCTGGCAAAATCTTGGAGCAGATTCTCCTGGAAGGCATGCTAAGGCACATGAAAATCAACAAGGTGCTTGGTGACAGCCAGCATGGCTTCACTTAGGGGAAGTCCTGCCTGACCAATTTGGTGGCCTTCTATGATGGGGCTACAGAACTGATAGACAGGGGTAGAGCAGCTGATGTCATCTACCTGGACTTGTGTGAAGCATTCGACACTGTCCCACATGACATCCTTGTCTCTAAATTGAAGAGACATCAATTTGATGGACGGACCACTTGGTGGATAAAGAACTGGCTGGATGACAGCACACAAAGAGTTGTCGTCAATGGCTCAATGTCCAGCTGGAGACCAGTAACGAGCGGTGTCCCTCAGGGATCGGTGTTGGGACCAATCTTGTTCAACATCTTCATCGCTGACATGGACAGTGGGATTGAGCGCGCCCTCAGCAAGTTTGTCGATGACACCAAGCTGTGTGGTTCAGTTGATACACTAGAGGGAAGGGATGCCATCCAGAGGGATCTTGACATGCTTGTGAGGTGGGCTGATGCCAACCTTGTGAAGTTTAACCATGCCAAGTGCAAGTTCCTACACCTGTGTCAGGGCAATCCCAGGCACATCTGCAGGCTGGGCAGAGAAGAGATTCAGAGCAGCCCTGTGCAGAAGGACTTGGGGGCGTTGGTTGATGAGAAAATGAACATGAGCCAGCAGGGTGCGCTGGCAGCCCAGAAAGCCAACCGTATCCTGGGCTGCATCAAAAGAAGCGTGACCAGCCGGTCGAAGGAGGTGATCCTGCCCCTCTACTCTGCTCTTGTGAGACCTCACCTGGCGTATTGTGTGCAGTTCTGGTGTCCTCAGCATAAAAAGGACATAGAACTGTTGGAACAAGTCCAGAGGAGGGCCACGAGGATGATCAGGGGACTGGAGCACCTCCCGTATGAAGACAGGCTGAGGAAGTTGGGGCTGTTTAGCCTGGAGAAGAGAAGGCTGTATGGAGACCTCCTAGCAGCCTTCCAGTATCTGAAGGGGGCCTATAGGGATGCTGGGGAGGGACTGTTCATTAGGGACTGTAGTGACAGGACAAGAGGTAATGGGTTAAAACTTAAACAGGAGAATTTTAGCTTGGATATAAGGAGGAAATTCTTTCCTGTTAGGGTGGTGAGGCACTGGAATGGGTTGCCCAGGGAGGTTGTGAATGCTCCATCCCTGGCAGTGTTCAAGACCAGGTTGGATGAGGCCTTGGGTGATATGATTTAGCATAAGGTGTCCCTGCCCATGGCAGGGGGATTGGAACTAGATGATCTTAAGGTCCTTTCCAACCAACCCTAATTATTCTGTGAGTCTATGATTCTATGATTAATTGCCTTGAACAGTCTTATCTGAAATCCATACCCACAGCTTCTGAAAGAAGCTGTAGGTGTGCTTGTTCTCTGTCTCATCTCCAGCCCTACTCTCTGAACAGACCTTGGACTTTTTTCCTTCCCTACCTCTGGTCCCATCTCCCTGCATGGTCTCTGGACCTGATGTATTACTGCTTCTCTGGACTGTTGGCAGATCATGTTATCAGTAGCTTTTCCTACAAACCCTGTTGACACCCTGAGTGAGGTTGTTCCCCTGCCTCATTCCTGGTCTTGGAGCAGCCCTGATTTTGCTAATTGCTGGCTAATTGAAATGGAGTAAGGAAAAATAAGATAAAATTAATCTCTGGCAGCTGTTTTTTTGCTTTTTGAAACTGTTGAGAGGACAACTGTTAGGAATATGAACCCTTTTTATGTGAAAATATACAGAGGAAGAGATTAACAATGTACAGTTTTACACCTAGGGAAGAACTGGTCATTGTATGGTCCCTTTAATGTCAACCAAAATACCCAAATGTACCATGCAGATTTCTATCTACACAGATAATTTTAAATAGCTACCTTAAAGTGGTTAATCATGCTGAGAATCTTAAAGCTCATACTCTTGAAGAAGTTCTTGTAGTTAGAAAGATGAGGTTAAGTGTAGATATGTATGTCATAAACATCAACGTACGATTACACATTTGATACCACTCCCACAGGAGGACTAAGAAGATGAGCCCTGCACACAACTTTGTACACCAAACCAAAGACTTGTTCCAAAGTTTTGAAGCAGAAATATAACAGGGTTTTTTTTTCTTTTTTTTTTTTTTTTTTTTAAGATGATCTTGGAAGTCTGTCAGATTCTTCACAAAAACAGCTTGGATTTTGTGAAAATGAAACATGTGGGGTTGAATGTGTCCAAAAATGAGGCTAGAGTGTTACAAAGCTGTGTCTGTAACTGTTGGCGAGATTGTGATAATTTCTGAGTGCGATCCAAATGTCTTTAGCATGATGATAGGACCTTCCTTAAACAGTGCAGATTTTTAGATGTGGAGAAGTACAATATAATTTAAAATCCCAAAGTTTGTGGTGTTATCTCCATAACTTTTCCTGACAAAAATACTATTTAATTGCTAGGGAAATCTTTGCATCCTACACCTTGCCCTTTTATGTGTGCTTGTCAACGTATACGTATTTGTGTGCATAGATTGAAAATTTTGGTCCTTGCAGGTTGGTGATGAGTTTGTTACTGACTTGTCATCTACTTAATGTGACAGTGATTTAATTATTTGCAAAAGAGAACTCTGGGAAAATTTTCCATCAGTTTTCCTTCTTCCCTCTTCTCCCTGCTTTCTAATCTAGTCTAATCTAATCTAATCTAATCTAATCTAATCTAATCTAATCTAATCTAATATTTCTGCTAGTCAGAGTGTATATAACAAGTCAGAAGATGGAAAAAAGAGTCCTTCTATGGCCTTGTTGTGATTAATTCACATATGAGATTTTATATAAAGTTTATTTCTGTTAACAAGTTACAATGGGAATGAAACTATAGATACAAATAATTTGTTTTCCACACTACTTTTGTTTACTTTAATCAGCTCACAATTTTTCTAATATACTCTCCTGAATACGATGGGGCACAAATGTAAGTTTTGTCATGTTTGTAGCAATGTCTTCAGCCAAAAGCTTTTCTTAGAAAAAATGGGCATTTAATTATAGAAAATGAATAAATGGAATTACAATGTTCTAAAACCACAGATAACCTGTTTTTAAAAGCCCTGCTGTGATAATTCATTATATTACATTCATGGATAAATAAAAAGCTAAGAAGACTAACAAAATAGCTACCAATTTAGATGTTGTTAAAACTGCATGTTATTTATACTTTTAAAACTGTGTTGACAAGGCTGAAACAACAGTAGGAGAGAGAGTTCACTAGGGGGATGTCTCTAAGGAGATGTCAAGTGGAGACAAGTACACTACAGCTTTGCTGGCTGTCACTTTATTTCTGCCAACAAGAAAGATTTTTAAAGTGAGGAGAAATCAGTGACAGATGAAAAAACCTAATGGTTCAGAAGGTGAAGGGGACATGTGTGTCTTTTTATGGTTCTGGGTATTTAAAATACCAATTATAAAATTACATGCAGGGTGGTACAGTCTCAGAATATCAAGATAGCTTATCTTCTATGGGTTCACGTCTGCAGCATTATAAATACCTGTGTTTCCTCCTTATAAAAATGGAAGGAAATAGATAATATCTAATATGCCAATCCAAAACACGTCTTCTTTAAATATTGTTTGGATCTTTTTGTTATCTCAAATAGAATTTAACAGATTTTCTTTGTCATCAAATTCAATAACTGGCTAATGCTTTTATGCAATATGTAGTAGCTATGTAATACTCAGTCCTACTTTCAATAGATAAAGGAACTACAGAGGACTTTATAGCTCATTTACTTTCTCTTTGCTGAAACTGTAATAAGAATATCCAATGGAATAAAATAAAGAAATCACAATCATATATCCTTCTCATATTTTGTTTTTATTTATTTTAAATTAAGGAATCATGTATTTGAATTCATACCAATAGTTTACAAGGCACACTGATTCAATAATGCTAATTTTATGTGAGCAGATTTAAGGAAAAAGGGAAAATCATGTTCAGGAACAGAGTTTAATGGCTTAATAACCACCATAGGTGTTTGATTGACCTAAGAGAGTAGCCTCAAAGATGCACTCCAATAGCATTAGAATTGGTCTGTAATAGGCCATTCATCAACAACAAGTCATAAAACTTCCTTCTTCAATAAAATTTCAATGCTTCATTTTGTTGTCTTGGACATTCCTCTAATCTCCTTAGCATGCAAAGGCTATCACATCTGACTTATGCACACAGACAGTTACTTGGCATGACCAGGAAAATGTCCTTTTCTTTCTTTTCATTAGATTTAATCAATTTATTACTTATCACTTCTGAACTTCAACCGTGCATACTAGATTCCTCATAAAATCATTGCATGCTCTGCTAGACAGAAAATGTTAACGTAGTCCCTCCTTTTCATGTAAAAAATGTTAGAGGGGAGAAGGAGAGAAATTAAAACACAGACCTATCAGGTGGAGAGCAAGGCACCATTATTAATTCCTTTAAGTTTATCCTAAACTATTGGCTTCCATCCTTTGCAAAGATCAGCAGAGATGTAGCACTTTTATAAGAACGCCTTGCAAAGTACAGCAAGGACACAAGTTCCCCTTTAACCTCCAAATGAATACTGTCTGGTGAGTATGTAGGTAATAAATAGTTACCTAGGTTTGTTGTTTCCCTTCCTCTCCCCAGTTTCATGATTTCTGACAAGGATCATACAGACCTGTCTCACAGTATCCTCCTATTTTCATTTCTGATTGGGGTGCCAATGTATCAATAATTATTCTACTTCTACTGTATGTTTATCTTCATTTTTTTGTGGAATGAATAGTCTAGAATTAGTAAAACAGCTCCTAATGTTTTAAGTAATTCAAGTTCATGTAAATTAGTGAGGGACTGAGTCTCTACCCTGAATTCATCATCTGAGTGCTAATTATGTAGAATATAAAGAAGATGAAGGAAAGCGGGAGTAAAAGCCAGAATTTTCAGTGATTTTGTACACTTCAGCAATTTGCCATCCTAGTTTTCAGTTAGGCAACTGAAAGCTTAAAATAATTTTGGCTGTTATGACCAGAGTCTTCAAACATGCAAATAGACTCTATTGTTTATTTTCTTTGCCTTTATATTTCAAACATCTGGTATTTCTATATTTTATATTTAAATCTTATTTATCAGTGAGATTTGCATGAAATTCTTTTGATGTGGGAACTACAAGTTTATGTCAAAAAGATACAAAGTTAGTCTATCTAAAAGAGGAAAGAGACTACATATTTTACATTAACAAATACAACTTCATAAAATAGAAAGGAACATAAATGGGTGGATGGATAGATGGATGGGCAGACAGACAGCAAACAGATAAATATAAATCTCCCTTAGAGATCCTTATGTGTTTTTATTATAAATGTTTTAAAGAACTGTGAACCAGGTTTATGTGGCAAGGCTTTGCTAGCAGGAGGGCTGCAAAGGTAGCTTCTTTGAGAAGGCACCAGAAGCTGCCCCCTATTTGGAAGAGGTTGAGCCAGCTCCAAGACGGACCCACTGCTGGCCAAAGCTGAGCCAATCAGCAGTGTTGGTAGAGCTTCTTTGAAGGGGTAAAAAGCAGCAGCTGGGAGAGACAAATGAGAATATGAGCAAAACAGCACTGCAGACACCATAGCTGGTCAAGAAGGAGGGGCTGCAGTTATTCCAGGCATTGGAGTAGATTCCCCTGCAGCCTGTGGTGCAGACCATGGTGTGGTGGGCTGTCCCCTGAACAACATGGAGGTCCATGAGCAGGTGGATTTGTGCTGAAGGAAGCTGGAGCCCATTGAAAGCCCATGCTGGAGCAGGCTCCTGGCAGGACCTGCGGAGAGAGAAGCAGATGCTGAAGCAGGTTTGCTGGCAAGACTTGTCACCCCACGGGGGAGCCACGCTGGAGTAGTCTGTTCCTGAAGGACTGCAGCCTGTGGAAAGGACAGACTATGCAGCATTTAGAATCATAGAATCGTTAGGGTTGGAAAGGACCTTAAGATCATCTAGTTCCAACCCCCCTGCCGTGGGCAGGGACACCTTATGCTAAATCATATCACCCGAGGCCTCCTCTAACCTGGCCTTGAACACCACCAGGGACAGAGCATTCACAACCTCCCTGGGCAACCTATTCCAGCGCCTCACCACCCTAACAGGAAAGAATTTCCTTCTTATATCCGACCTAAACTTCCCCTGTTTAAGTTATAACCTGTTACCCCTTGTCCTGTCACTACAGTATCTAATGAAGAGTCCCTCTCCAGCATCCCTATAGGCCCCCTTCAGATATTGGAAGGCTGCTATGAGGTCTCCACGCAGCCTTCTCTTCTCCAGGCTGAACAGCACCAACTTCCTCAGCCTGTCTTCATACAGGAGGTGCTCCAGTCCCCTGATCATCCTCGTGGCCCTCCTCTGGACTTGTTCCAACAGTTCCATGTCCTTTTTATGTTCAGGACACCAGAACTGCACACAACACTTCAGGTGAGCTCTCACAAGAGCAGAGTAGAGGGGCAGGATCACCTCCTTCGACCGGCTGGTCACACTCCTTTTGATGCAGCCCAGGATACAGTAAGCTTTCTGGGCTTCAAGCGCACACTGCCTGCTCATGTTCATTTTCTCTTCTAGTCGGGAAGCAACACTCCTGAGCTTGCAGCAGGTGATCCTTGAATATCAACCAAGAGTCTTGGGGCCCTCTGTCCTCTAGAGCTGTATCCCATGGAACCTTCTGAAGCAGGTTCCTGAAGAGGCCAAAGTCTGCTCTTTTGAAGTCCAGGGCAATGAGCTTGCTGCACGCTCTTCTCACTGTCCTGAGGATCTCAAATTCGAGCATCTCGTGATCATTGCATCCAAGGCTGCCCTGGAGCGTCACATTTCCAATGAGCCCTTCCCTGTTGGTGAGCAGGAGGTCAAGCATGGCACCTCTCCTTGTCAGCTCCTCTATTACTTGCAGAAGGAAGTTGTCTTCTACACAATCAAGGAACCTCCTGGATTGCTTGTGCCGGGCCATACCGTCCTTCCAACAGATGTCAGGGTGGTTGAAGTCACCCATGAGAACAAGGGCCTGTGAGCGTGAGGCTTTTCCTATCTGTCTATGGAGTGCTTCATCCGCTGGTTTTTTGAAGAACTGCAGCCTGTGGGAAGGACCTACACTGGAACAGTTTGTAGAGAACTGCATCCTGTGTGTGGGAATCCACACTGGAGCAGAGAAGAACAGTGAGGAGAAAGGAGTGGAAGAGTTAGTAGTGATGTTGACTCTAGGAAGAAGAGAAGGCTAGGGGAAAGGTCTGGGTTTGTTGGTTTTTTCTTCTAGTTTTGTTCTAATTTCTTATTATTGTACTTTGTTATTAATTATTTTCCTAAGTCATGTCTGTTTTGCCCATGATGGTAATTGGTAGATAATCTCCATGTCCTTATCTTGACCCACGAGCTTCTTGTTGTATTTTCTCCTCCTTAGTGACAGAGTGGGCTTGGTGGGCATCTGGTGGCCAGCCAAGGTCAACCCACCACAAACTACTGTTAGATATTCCAAAAAAAGTTTACAGGAGTCTTGACAGATCCTCATTTAAATGAAGGTACATAAAGCACCAGGCAAAAATATTAAGTGCATCTATCTTATTCAAAGTATTGTCATAATTATTGTTTCCTAAAAGAACTAGCTTCCTGACAGACCATGGGTAGAATTTTGTGTTCACCATAAACAGTTGAATTTATCACGTTTTTAAATTTATTTATATTTTCTATATAATAGCAAGTTTCAGCCCTTAAAGCATGTATCAGTCCACAGTTTTTATCGTCTATTCTCAATGACTGTCTAGTACCACACATTGATGCTTAGCTCCTCCATCCTGTTAGGGGCCCAGGCTGATACTTGGAAGATGATTCAGAAAGAAGACCCTCTCTTCCTTGCTGAACACAGAAATTATCTCAGTAGCCAAGATCACAACATGAATGTCGACTACTACAAGGCAGCTTGACTTCAATTATAAATACGTGATAAGATAAATTTATGCATCTCTAAGAAAGAGAGCCTATTGATCCTGTCTGGGACACCACTGTACACCAAGCCACTAGTGACCCACATTAAAGTTAATGTGAGTGCACCTAAGTCTGTGTTGTGCTTGTGTTGTCCTGCACTGTGCTGCAAATGCATTTTCTTAAAAGAACATTCTATAATAACCAAATGGCTGAAAAAGGGAATCTCTTCTGTGGATGGGGGTCTGCCTCATATGCTGCCTGTGAGTTGGAGGTCTATGACATGCAAGGCCACCTGGAATTTCCATCATCTGAATAAATGTAAGTTTATTCGTACTATTTTCTCCTTGTGGTGCTAGCTCTAACATATTACATTTTAAATTATACCTTACAGACTTTGAGTTCCTTTCTTAACTGGGATTATAACAGATCAGTATCGGCTAGTGCAAAACAGAGTAAAGTTTAGGATTAGTCTCTCTAGTCAGAATGCACCTGGGAATGTTGACCTGAAAGTTGGTCAAAACATAGTACTGAACCTAGTAGACTCTCATTCATAACTCATGGCTGCAGTAGTTACACCTGGTAAATACAGTGTTCAGTACACAGAAATGTTTTTTCTTGTGTGTCTGTATATGTATGTAACTTTCATTTGGCATGCCAGTCCACACAGATCCTGAGTGTATTTTTCCTTTTTCATTATTTTTGTGCACCAAGAAACCATTTGGCCCTAAGTAAATAGAATAGCCAAATTGCAGCTGCTTGAAGCATTTTCCCATTAAGTATAATGGCACTAAAGTGGAAGTGTCAAGAGCTATTATGCACCAACAGTATAGTCAAGAAAAATACCCATCTGCAGAAACCATGCAGCAAGGTAGAAACAAAGCAATGAAATAACCATGAAAGCAGCTGGAGCCTCAGGACAAGAAAAACAAGTGATCTGCTGCAATGCTTAACAACAAAAGGAGACATATGAACAGAGTTATTTGGGCTTTCATGGTTACAAATGTAGTAAGGAGTGAGCAATATTGCCTTTGGCACAGAACTCTCTCACCATTGTAATGTTTCCTTCCTCTTTAAAAAGCCAGGTCGCCACACGTACAATCATAGCCTCATTGTAAGAAATAAGAACTGAACCACAGATGACTGCTTTGGTCTAAATCCTCCATGCCTCAGCTCTCAGTGTAATAAAATAACTCTTAAATGGAGTTAAAAAAGAAAAAAAAAAAAGCAATATGCAAAGTCAGAATGCCAATTTTTTTATCTTTAGAGCAATTCTGAATAGAAATGATCTTTAAAGGCAGAGGGCTGATTAAATGAATGTTCTAGCTCCTGCTTTGCATAGCGTATTAGTAGTACCTGTGTGAAGGTCAGAACTTCAGTAGCTAAACCTGAAACGTTATTGTTCAGTAACACATTGGTTAGATAAAGAAGTATACCTTGCATTTAGTTGTGTCTTTCCTAGTATATTCAATCTCTATCTGTCATTTTATTAATGATTTGTAAAATGAAAGTGTCACACATGATCAAGCACAGGGCTGAGAAAGGGAGAAAACAGAATAAATAGTAGTTTAGAGCACAAATGAAGAAAAACAGCAATTTTGTATTTTTAAGTTTTTTTGTTTTGTTTTTTTTTCTGAGAGTGAAAATGCTGGTGTGCTAAAATAACAGAAGCTGCATAGAATCATAGAACAGTTAGGGTTGGAAAGGACCTTAAGATCATCTAGTCCTAACCCCCCTGTCATGGGCAGGGACACCTCACACTAAACCATGTCACCCAAGGCTCTGTCCAACCTGGCCTTGAACATCGCCAGGGATGGAGCATTCACAACTTCCTTGGGCAACCCATTCCAGTGCCTCACCAACCTAACAGTAAAGAGTTTCTTCCTCATGTCTAATCTAAACTTCTCCTGTTTAAGTTTGAACCCGTTACCCCTTGTCCTATCACTACAGTCCCTAATGAATAGTCCCTCCCCAGCATCCCTATAGGCCCCCTTCAGATACTGGAAGGCTGCTAGGAGGTCTCCACGCAGCCTTCTCTTCTCCAGGCTGAACAGCCCCAACTTTCTCAGTCTATTTTCATACGGGAGGTGCTCCAGTCCCCTGATCATCCTCGTGGCCCTCCTCTGGACTTGTTCCAACAGTTCCATGTCCTTTTTATGTTGAGGACCCCAGAACTGCACACAATAAATAATGTGCATGAATAAATACTTACTGAAACAGAGACTAAATTATACTCAGTCTCGTGTAGAGCAATAACTGATTTTTTTGGTCCTAGCTAGAGCATAGTAAATTAATAGAATGTTAGTGCATCAATCATAGTCTTCTGCCAGGTTAAATTTTCTAATAGTTTTATTACCACTACTTGAGTCACACAGAAGTGTTCTCTAGCACCAGTGAGCATTGTCTTTAATTGGTCCCCAAACCCGTTACTATGTGCAGAAATGGTGAAATTAAGTATCACACGTTGGCTGAAAAAAAAAAAAAGCATACATCCTTCTCATCTGTCTCTTCAGTTTGTCTTCAATAAGTTTTTATTATGTAGACCTTGAATTCATTGAATGCTCAACAAGTTGATGAAAAGGTGCTCCAATTTTCTCAATTAGCTGAATTGCTTTGAACAGTGTAGTTTGTACAATCAGAACCACAATGGCTCATCAATCATCTTTGTCATTGCTGTCATATAACAGTATCTTTTGACAGTATGTCTGCCTCCACTTCTCCTACTCAGTCTAGCCATTCTCTCTTCTGCTTACATCATAGACTTTCTCTGTGCTCTGTATCCTGTTATCCTCCTCCTTGAGATTCTTTTTCCAAGCTCCATCTCCTTCCATCATACTTGTGCAACAAGCATCAAAGCTCTCTAGTGTCTACTCATATCAGTATTATTCCATCACCTTCTTATTTAATTGTTCCCTGGCCTCCACCATATTTCTTTATTCTTTAAAAAAAAACAAGAAAAAAAAGAAAAAAAAAATAGAAGAACACCAATAAGAAACACAATTAAGTCCCAGATATCTATAAAATGTGCAAATGAAGGCTATCTATTAACAAATAGAAAATTAGAAACCCAGAAGTCTACCCAAACAACTGTACTGTAGGGAGAGAAAAATAGAACTCCTTCAGAAACATATGTTTTTAGCAGTACATTACTTCAATGCCAGTGGACCAAAATGGGATTTGGCAGTATGTGGCAAGCTCTGGTGCAAAATATATGTATGGTTAAAGCTCAGGTCTACAAATTATCATAAGCAAAAGTGTATGCATTAGCTATAATTTTGCTTTGTTTTCTGAGTATTACTGTGTGCTTCGTGTCAAGGACCATGACAGTAGTTGAGTATCAAGTAAGGAATTGAAATTCAAAGCAAGGTGATGAAAAATATGGATCACTGTCATGGTCCTCAGGAAAATAATTTTTAAAAAGCAATTGGAAGTTGGGATTTTTTTTGAAGAAAAGGACCCAAGTATCCAGTGAATTAAAACCTGCAATACACCTTTACAGCCCACTCTACCGTGAATGTGCTCCTGTGATCTGCTGACTCAGAAAACCTTTGTCTTCAGTTGCTGAGGGTGCTTCTGGATTCAAATGATTTGCAGCTAATGGGGTTCAGGTACTGATGATGACATCTCTTTCTGATCCCTATGTTAGACTTGAGCTGCTCTAAAGAACAATTCCACCACAGGAAATCCTGCGTCATAACTATTTTTTTCTTATCCCTTTTTCAGTTCACTCAGAATGCTACATGAGACAAGCAATGGCACTACTTCTGTTAAAGAGTAATTAGACCGGTAGCATTCACTCGCAAGTGATGAGAAATTATGCTACATTCAGTTTGAGAAGTGAGACTTCTGAAAAGCAGCACATCATGCCTATTGATTTTTCATTTCAGATTAATAAATTTAGACTTCTGAAATAAATTCATTCTAAATGATTACATGATTAATAATTGTACTGTTCAGCAGTACAAAATGATAAACTGAAAAGCAGGAAAAGTGAACTGAAACAAGCTAAGTGTGATCTAATCTCATATAGAACAGTTCAAGCAAGACTGGAACTAGGCAGGACTTTTCCATTTTCAAGAACTTCTACTTGCTTGTAACTTTGCAACTTTTTGTTAATCAACATAACAAAAATATATTTTATACATCCAAACTGTAATGTAGCATATTCAAGCATGTGATGGTTTAAAATCCCATGAAAGTATTATGTGTGTGCTTAAAATTAAGTAGTTGTTAAGTAGTTTACCAGATCTAGCAAAGAAAAGAGAGAAAATTCTAAAGCAAGTATAAACCAAGAAGCCAATGTTTTTAAACAAAGTATATAATTAAACAGCAAAAACTTCTGCCACAAGATGTTACCCTCCAGATTTTGTTTAATATAATTTCAAAGAAGAATCCATGCAATTAAAAAGAACTGAAATGGTTAATAATAAAAAAAAAAATCCCTATTGAACCTCAATTTTCTGGAGTCAAAAAGTATGCTAAGGAAGTTCTACTCCACGCCTACCCTGTTCTCATATTCTGCCCTGAGCACCTTTTGACCACCGCCATAAGCTGTGAAGTTAGAAACATCATTATGTTAGTGAGCTATCTAGCCTTCAGACGGACACAACGTTACCCTTGTGTGTACTGGTGCTTTGATTGCAGTCTTGTGCACTGAGACCTGCAGAGGTTAAAAACCCAAGTCACTGCATACAGGAGAGATTTAATTCAGACTCTTCTCCTAGTCAGTGCTCTTACCCCTGGGTTTTAGAAATAGCACAACATCTCACCTTATTTTTTAAATTATTACATTTAAGTGATCTCACTATTAATTTGCTCTTATTAATAAATTTCTTATATATTTTGATATTTACTGTGTTCAGGGAACGATGATGCATTCTTCATAGGCAGGGAAAGATACATCTTGCTTATAACCTTGTAGATCTGTTCTCCCTTAAACACATGACAGCATAGTGCTCTGGATAATAAAGTATTTTTAAATTTAAAAATAGTTTTGTCTAAGGTTTATTACATCTGTTATACTTTTCACTAAGCTCCTTTTACACATTTATGAACACTCAAACAGAATCAGAGATGAGTTAAGGTTGGGAGGGACCACTGGAGGTCATGTGGTCTGACACCCTTGCTCAAGCAGGGACACTTGAAGCCAGTTGCCCAGGACCATGTCTAAATGTTTTTTTAATATCTCCAAGGAGAGTGATTCCACAGCCTCCCTGGTCAACCTGTGCCATGGCTCAGCCACCCTCACAGTAAAAAAGTGTTTTCTGATGTTCAGATGGAGCCTCCTCTGTTTTACTTTGTGCCCCTTGCTTCTGTCATGTCACTGGGCACCTTGAAAAGATCCTGGCTCTGTCCTCACTGCACCCTCCCTTTAGTATTTATGTATATTAAGATCTCCTTAGAGTCTCCTCTTCCTCCAGACTGAGCAGTTTCAGCTTTCTCAGCTTTTCCTTCTATGTAATTTGCTCTAGTCTCTTAATTGTCTTAGGGGCTCTGTGCTGAACTCTATCCAGTAAATGAGCATTGCCAAAAGCATTTAGAAGTTCAGAGGTGGAAGTTTAGATCCTAACTTTCTTAAGCTTTTTTTGAAAGCCTTAGGCACTTATTTTTAGACACTTAAATGCCTTTGAGAGTCTGAATGCAATGTTCTTAAAATTTGTTTAATTAAAATTGTATTGGTGTAAGTTCAAAAGTAGGTATGACCTTTCTATTGACAAGTAAATTTCCTTTTTTCATCCTTTTCTGCAAAGTATGCAGTGTGTATTACGAAAGATATAAAGCATTTAAAATGACAGCTTTCTTAACATGAGAACAAAACTGAATATGTCTGTTTAGGGAAAACATCTTTATGACTTACACATGATGTCTATAATAATGTTACACAATGTATTTTCATAGCAATACTAATAGCAATAAATCAATTTGTATTCCAAATTGTTCAGGTTAGTGGGTACAATCTTTTACTGAAAACCAAAAAAAAGTAAATCAAACCTTTAAGTGTCTAGCTGTGAATGTAACCCCTCTAACTTCATAATATTTGATTTAATTCATTCTTCATCACTTTGTCTTCACAGAAGTCATGGGTAATATTTTCTTTCAAATAAGATGATGACTACATCATTTGCTTACCTATGTAGTTTTGGAATAGTGTAGTTTCTGAATACCAGTAATATTTATACAATACACTTTCCTAATTGATTTTACCTTAGTATAATCAACTAAGAAAATATTTATTAGTGAAATTAGTAAAAAGCCTCCATACCTATTTTCAAGTAATGACTAAATATCTGGAGATCTGAAAGATGTTTTGGTGTAAATTTAAAAAATTCCTGATTTTAAGCCCATAAACAAAGAAGAAACAAAAGAAAAAAACCCCATGTTTTTAACTTTAAAAGTATGTATGAGAATGCTTTTCTTACAAATCTTTTTCTTGACTTGAAACATTCATGTATTTTTCTAGGTACTTATATTTTGGTTTGAAAGATGTACTCTGCTTGAGAGTTCCTACATAGCCAATACTTAAATGGTCTAATATTTATTTTTCTTCTGATTTCTTTGACTCACTACCCAAGAGTGACTAGCTACATACATTTACATGTCATCCTTTTTTATTCGTTGACATTTAGTTATTGGCAGAATCAGAGAGGACTTAAACCACCTGTAATATTTGTCCTAGTCAAGCATGCTTTCTGTTATCCAGTTTTTGTTTAAACACCACCAGCTTTCCGCATTCTTTTTTTTTTTGGGGGGGGGGTGTGTTTGGTTTTTTGGTTTTGTTTTTTTTTAATCCCAACACATACACCAAGCTAACTAAATGCTGAGCACAGCAACATTGTAAACAGCTATATTTGCTGAATCCTAACACGGTGATGTTCCAGTTTCAAGTCAGTCCATGCCCACAAATCTATATTTCCTTTCTGTTTTTTTTTTGACTTGTTCTTCATGTTACCATGACTATTTGATCTCTGCAACTTTTCTAATGCATTTAAGGAATTATTTCTTTAGCTGTGTTAAAATATAAGTAACTTTTTAGAAGAGATCTCTCCCGATCTCCAAATTTCTGCATTGGTTTTTAAAGGGACTTTGCTTTTCTTACTTCACTTAAATCCATCTTCTATATCTTTAAACACTGCATAATATTTTAGTTGTGAAAGGACATTAAAGTGTTTGGGTTAAACAGAAATACAAATTCACATGTCTGTTCATCTTATGGAAAATTAGAAAAAAAAGCTTTCATTACAGTGTGTACTTCACACTCTTGTAGATTTAATCGTATATGTGGATGAACAAGAACAGCTAAAGTGTCTCCTTTCCTCATGCAACATCTCAAGGATTTTTGTCTGAAAGGTAGAATTTTTGCCTGTTAGTAAAAGAATATCTTTCACAATTAAGCAGCTCTGAATACCATAGTATATATGACAATCTAAGTATCATAGTTCATAGAATTTAGATTAGGAAGATAAAATAAATTTCTTAATCTCAATAACTAGATGAGTATGAAATGTATCTGGAACAAACAAAGGTAGAGGGTTTTATGTGTATGTTTTTCCTGTTAATTGATTTGACTAGAGTAGAATTTGCCATTCTTTTGCACTTATCCCTTTACCTACGTCAAAGCTTTCCATTGAACGACTTCTGAAGACTTCTTAATTTTTTTTTGTGCAGTCTACTATGACTGTCATTGTACAGTAGAGAAGTTGAGCAGCAGCAACCCATTAGTGGAACTTTACAAGAGAGTATTTACTACAACTCAGTAACTGACAGTTATTAATTTCTTGATATCTTGACTCTTCAAGCCAGAATTCTTATTTGTTTAACTTGGTTTTAAATGTTTGCAGTTTTTTTTCTCAGATATTTTTGGGCTTTTGAGATAGCTGCTTTAAGGTTTGACTGCATGCTTAACAATTTGTTCCTTGACTGTAAAAAAGATGTAATTCCTTTTTTAAATGTTTTCCTAATAGTATTTGAGAGGAAATGTTTGTCAAATGATTTTGCCTTTAAATGTTCCAAGTAGATGGATAAGCTTGAGAAATCCATTGGAAACTATCCCCAGAGTACATTTACTATTTGTACATCAAATTGAAAGGTCTGCTTTTAAAACAGACCTTGTAAGTCATGAGACACAATGAATGTACTGTTTGTTTTTGCTTAGTTTCATGGTTTCAGCAAGTTCCTGGGAACATTTAGTGAAGCACTGATAATAAATTATATATTTCCTGTTAACTGAGGAAGCTTTAAGTTGATTCATGTAGTTTGGAAATTGGCACAGCTATGCTGATCACATTGAGAGTTTTTACCTATAGTTTTCATTGATCATAATTTGTATGTGCTAGAGACTCAGTGTTTGACACATAAGCTTTTATCCAAAATATTCCTGTAGCCTTTATTCTTTCGGTAGGTAGCTGGTGTCCTTTTCAAATGCATGGCTCAGGACAGCAGTGAGTGGGGTGGGCAGGACTGAATGATGGCTGACACAGAAGTGCCAGGCCACGGAGGGTTCTTGAAGGCTGGGGTGAGGGCGCAGGCAGTGCAGCAGCTCCTTGGTGCTGCCCTTGGGGATGAGTGTAGAGAGGCCTGGCTGGGGCTGCCAGCCCAGATGAGTGCACTGGGGGCTAAGGGGATGTGCCCCCATGGCCACAGTGCTCAGCAACCTTCCCTTTGCTGCCTGCCAGCTCCATCATCCCCTGTCCCACCTGTCTCGGACCCTGTGTCTCCTCTACCACTGCCCCAGCCACCGTCTTCTTCCCAGTCAGCTCTGCTAAGCCCTGCCTCTCCCTCATCATGGCTCTAGGAATCACCCACATCCTGACCCTGCTGAGCATTGTGCAGTACATGCTGAGGGTGAGTGACTGCTCAAACCTAGCCACACAGGATCTGCAACATCATGAGGAGCAGCAGAGGCAGGACATGATGTAGCTGCTGGAGCAGATGGAGCAGAGGAGTCAGGAGCTATGTGTGCCTGCCCAGGAAGGTGTGCTTCTCACTGCCAGACAGCACTGGTGGTTGTGGGCCTCTTCTGAAACCCTGCTTGTGCTCTTGGGGCTCTATTGTCTGCTCAGGCAGAGGAGAGCTGACTATGACAGCAGCAGCCAGCTGGGAAGCTCCAGCAGTGAAGAGCAGAAGAGGAAGGGCAAAGAAGAGGACTCGCAAGGCAAAGGAGACAGCAGGCCCATGCCACATCAGGCCAGGTCTTCAGGCCAAGTTTCCAAGAGATTCGTGGTTGGCAAAATGCCAACCTGTGGCTTTGGAAGGTGTTTGCTCCTGACAGCTTGAATTAAGGCAGCAGGGCTTTGCAATGGTGCAAAGCAGACAGCAAGGGGACATCAACATTTCAAACCACTTCAGCTGTTTGCCTTAGTGTATAAGAACTGGACCTTCATATTCATCCATGATTTATTAACCATATTAATATGTGTTTTATTAGTCCTGTTTGGTTTTTTTTTTTTTGCACTATTTAAGATGAAAAGTAAAGAATGTATTAAAAGTTTCTAAGTAGTATGCCTCATATGCCACATTCAGAGGAACGATTTTCTTCTGTCTGAAAAGACAGCTTGTCATAGGCAAAATCCTTTACTAATACCACCGAAACTGTAGGAAGGTGCAAAAACTCATTTAGGCTGTTCAACATGTAATAGATTTTAATGTTTACCTTACATTTAATGTTTTAAAATTTGTCAAAACATTAACATCATTTTCCCATTATATTTTTATGTGTCATGTCTTAAGCATTTTTAGATGTTATTTTTACTTTTTAATTTCACTTTCACAGAACATTTCAAAATACTAAAATTACTGAAAGGAGAAAAATGACCAGCTCTATTACCTTTTACTGTGTTTTTTCAGGCAGCAGTGCTTACGAGTCACAGCTAATAATGTTGACTGAAGCTGCTAACTGTTTGAAATGTTCCATTTCTTGGAAATAGAACATTGCATCTATTGTCACCTTCTTTATTGGCTCTTCAAGTGACATTATTCTCTTTTCAAAGGAACTGTATCTGTATAATAATTTGTTTTATGAGGGTATGAAAGTATTCTAGCTTTATAAATTGATTTTCAATCTTAAAATGTTTTAGGCAGGTTTTTTTTCTGCTCTTCTGATAATGAGAAAATTGTGCTGCTTAATAGAAGTAACTAATTTCAATAGAATTTATGTGAATTGATTTCTTTTTTTATAATACAGGATTCAGAATTTCAAGATCAACAAAAGTGAAATTGTTTCTTATGCAATATCATAGCTGATTTTTTTTGTTGGTGGTGTTGCAGTAGAAGGTTCTTAGAAAGCTTGGAAGATGGAAAATCAAACAACAGTTTTGTGTGTTTTTTATTTTGTTTTGGTTTTTAGTCTGAGATACAAAAAATAAATGAAACAGTAGAATTTTAATTGCCTGAAGGACAATACAGTTTAACACTTAAATTTTAAAAGAATAGCTCACATTGTGAAATTAAATTGCAATTTAGTCTGTTGAATACTTTCTAACTAGATCTCAATTCAAATTTATGTGTAGTAGGGAAAGGAAGACACAAAATAAGGAAATTTGAATTTCAAATATTTCTTCTAAAGAATATTTTTCATAGGGTAAAAGGAATCGTTTCAAATGTTTGTGATTTCTGACAACTAGGATTTAATTGCAAAAACCAGCTTGAATCAGATGCAAAATCAATAGATCACAAATCCAAGCTGCACAGTCTGTTTTGTCAACTGATTTGTAGGTTCTGCCAAGCATGTCATTTTCCATCATGAGTCAATGGGACTACTAATGGGAGATTGTCAATACTTTGCTGGTCCTAACATTACTTGCTTAAAATCCAGAGGTTTTGTAATTGCTGCAGCCAACTGGCTCTAGAATAGATCTTATTCTTACAGTTTCATTAAAATACGCTTAACTTTGATATGGCATCCAGCCAGCTGCATATAATTCCTATGGTCTTCTGTCAGACGTGCTTGAAGTAGTGGGAGTGTAGAGACGGCTTCTGACGCAAATAGTCTGCAAGTTGCAGAAAAGCACTTCTGTCGGGAGAAATGCAATTGCTTGCTGTCATAATATACAAAGAGGAATTGGCTGGGGATGAGTCACTTCAGAGTAGCTGATTGCCAGAAAGTCTGCTACTAACAAAGTATTTCTAATAGTCTGCATACAATTAAAATGTCTGTGGGTTTGCATTAAGTATTTTTTTAATATACAGAGTGATCCATACTGTGAAGTTCAGCATTCCTTACTGAAGAATACCAGCTATTTCACTTAAAGGGAAGAGAAAAGCCTACCAACAATAGCAAGAAAGAATTCCCACTATAACAAAGTAACACCTATGAAAACTGAACCATCTCATCCCCATTAAGAAGAAAGTATGATGGTTCTGGAGTGAAGACTGTAAGAGAAAATAGATTTCTCAGAGGAGAAGTAAGTGTGTGAATTCTCAACCTTTGACTTCCACCTCCACTTGAAGGAAAGTAGTAAGAGAGGTGAAAGACTGTAATTTCAGTTTACAGTCTCCAGGGTTACCTAAACATATTTTTCTCACCTATGAGTTTAATAAACATTTGCAGCTGCATTGACTGTTCTGGGTGTTATAAATAAAGACTTCATTTTATCCTCACCCAGTTTAAAGTAATTGGCTAACTGTAATCTGTTAGATGCGTGAACTAAAGACTTAACTAGTACACCTAAAATAAAAATTTCCATTGTGTTCTAAAATATAGCAGAGTGAATACCTGGTATCTGATCCAGGGGTTAAGAATAGTCTTTCATTGGCTGGTGACACTGAAGTTTTTATGGTGGGCAGTTAAATATATTTTTGAATTGTCATGATCACAAAAAAAAAGTGTAGAAAACAAATAAATTATTTGTATTCATCACAGCAATGGCAATTGCTAGGACAATAAAAATACTTAAATAATTATTTTCACTGTTAGTGTGGTCCTGGCAGATTTCATTCTCTGTTTATACAGATACTATGAAATCTGATGTAGGGGTCATTTTGTTAGAGCAAGTCTAAGCCAAATAGCATTTAGAAAGCAAGGACTCAACTAAGCTATGAGGTTAGAAATACAACAGGGGCATGGTAGGAGAACACACTAATGAATTGTATAGTACCTTACCCGGGATCAGCACTGTCATATAAGAAAAACTTGGTTTTAAAAATCTGAATTGCTTTTATCACTAGAAAACAAGTGGTTTCTATTTAAAATGTGTTTTAAATTCGGCTGAGTGTTTACCTTACTAAGAAGCCCCCCTTTACTTGATGACGAAATAGCCCGTTAGGACATTTCTATCTTGCATTATAAACTCCTTTCATCTGTTTACAGATGCAGTCAGTGAGGCAAAGAAAAAGGCGCTGTCTGAGAATCCCTCTCCCCTCTCTAGATAGCAGAATAGAACTCAATTTGGAAAAATCTGAGGAGCATATTATATTTTGAATAAAAGGGAAAATTTCTGATAAATGACTTCCAGAAACATGAATATCCTTAAAATGCACACCTTGGAAAGGCCAAGAATGCCATCAAAGTAAATATTTTTATTATCAGGTGGATAGGAGGATATTTCCTGTGTATTCACAATGATCACCGAGACTGAATTATATATCTGAATACACTATTATGAATGTATCAAAATGTTCTTCCTGTTCTTAATTTCTTAGGATAGCAAGAGCACAAGGCATACTGTCAGACAGAAAACAGAATATTAAAACTGGTATTTCCCCTATTTCTTAACTCTTGTAATGATAAAAAAGGCAAACAGAAAAAACCAACACCACTGCTGGTATGTTATATCTATGGGGCAGTAACCATGACAACTCAGCTAGCTTTTCTTTTAATTTATAAAGCAAATAGATGTATTTGTAGAATTATTCATAAAATGTACTCATACAATGTTGATATCATTCAGGGTTTTTAAAATAAACCTTTGTCAATGTTCCATATTTTCTCATATTTTATACATTCACATTCTTCACAGTTGTCAGGACTTTTTAAATTTCATTCTTGTCGTTTGATATTTTGCCAAAATGTAGCTCACTTGTTTTGATTTTCTTTCAGGATTTATATTGCATTGCTTTGTTTGTCTAATTTTTTCCACTGCTTTTTAAAAAAATTCCTCATGTCCCTATATTTTTCTGAAAGGCTAATAGTTTTCATTTTAAACAAGCTTTAAGAGTTTATTGATTTATTGTATTTGATTGTGTCAGTTGTCCTGCCAGCTCTGTGGAGCATTTCAGAACAGAAGCTTCCTGAAGAGTTAGGATCCAAAATAATTTAACCTGAAGGTCTTGGCAGCATCTCTATTTCTTCACAGCACTACTGTACAGTATAGTGTTAGAAAGTTAACATTTCTAATAGGTAGAATTTTTAATATCTCCTCAATCCAAAGAAAATTAAACAGAAAAACCTGTACCTTAAGATTCCACAAATTCTGCATTGCCTTTGCAAGTGCTGTATTTTTTTTTATCACAGTGCCATGTTAAAGGCCAAATACTGTTCAATTTATAGACACAATCACTCCCAGCATGCATTTACTTGCAAGGGTGAAACAAACACGCTTTGAATATAGAGCTTGAATTTTCTGAAACTACTGTTGAACTATCTGGCCACAAACACATTACATTAACACAGTCATTCAAGAGAAGCTAACTTACCATGTTTCCAATGAGAAAAACTGCCTGAAAGCCTGCCTCTGTCCTCAGTTACTCTGAGGTTACTCTGAGATAATCAAGTGAGTCAGTCTGGTTTAAATAGGGTGTCAATATTGCCTATTTCCAAACAAAACCTTGGTGATATCGCGCTAGTGCTGCTCGTGTTCGTTGTTTTTATTTTTTCATTTATTTTTAAAATTCTCCAAAACTTTCAGCTGTTTCTCTTCTTATTCCGTTTTGTCTTTGTTTCTGCCTCAGGTAGCCTGGTCTCACCATTTTCTCTACATCTCAGATTAATGATTGTGTGTCTCTATAAAGATAAAAACTACACAAGAATCAACTCATTTAAGTGGTGTGAAACATACTGAAAGATATTTTTCCATAATGTGTTCGAACTTGATAGTTGTTTTTTCAGTTGCTCTTTATCTGAAAATCACCAGAACATAAAAGCCATCATCTATTTTAGGAATTCTAGTAGAATGAAGCATAGGGATTGAGAAGAAAGTATGCTATAAACAGAAGTGTTTCTTCTCTAAATGTGATGTGGAAGCAAATGTTAAAAAGTATCATTCCACCATACATTCACCTCACAAATCTACACAGAGCTCAGCTAACATTACCATCTGACTCAATGTTCAAGTTGTCCAAACAAGCCATGATAGTTGCTTATGTTAAACACAAATTCCAAGTTACCTGATGCAGGTAGTAAAACCATTGCAGTAATAAATGTCTTTATTAACTACTTACATGATTTCTCTGATGATAAGGTTGAGATTAATATCCCTTTTTAGGTTCTCCCTTGTAAACAGAAAAAGCTATTTACTACAGCCCATCACAAGATGTTTTTAATGGTGGCAAAAATAATAGAAATAGGTATCTTTCTCCATTTTTGGTGATATGGAAGAATAAACAATTAGCTGAGATAATTTTAGTTTCATGAGGGATAAAGGAGAGATTAATCCTAACTAGCTCAATCTCACTGTCCTTTCTGTATCATATTCTGCCTCCTGTAAATCTGTATAACAATTTACTTGCAATGTTGTAGTATGAGTCAGCAGAACACACAATATCTTTTGACTGTTTCCTACTAATATCATCACTGTAAGAGAGGTTTCTTTCTGGTCAGACATCGTAAGCCTGTTTTGATTTTTATGGAAATATTCATTGTGGTAGGGCTGTACACAAACTGCTTGAAAGAGATGTACTTAAAAGTGTTATTTAATGTAGGCAGTAGGAAATTGCTTTGACTATAGGAGAAAAAATCCAGCTGTTCATGTTTTACATAATATTCCTACAAACTCCTGTCAGCATGAAGCAGACAGAAGTAGTTAATCATTAGTATTTCTCAGAGGCCTTAAACATAAGCTTATGGAGAGTGAAAGCTATCATGTTTGCTTAATTTACATAGCACAAAAGAAGAAAAGAAAAAACCCAAACCTTAAGGAGATTTTCTTAGTGCAGATACTTGACTGCAGCTGAGGGTATATGACAGATATGTTTGCACTGTATGTTATCATAGCCTTCTCAGCTTTAGATCACTCCCATAACAGGAACATAATTCTTGTTTTTCCTATCAATCACAAGTGTGTGTTACTTCTTTTAATCTTGTATGTAAGAGTCATTTAAATCTATTCACTCAAATGACTGTTAGTTTAGGCCTTGGTTGATTCTTCAGGACTAGTACCTTGTTACTTAAATAAAAAAATGACAAATAATGAAACCAACAAAAATTATTTTGTTTTGCATAATATAAATTATTTTTGGTTTACAGTCAAACTATAAGAGGTAAGTCTTTATCCTGTGCAGTTTCTCACACTAGTATAGAAGGGAATAAAGGCACCAATTGCTAAAACACCTCAAAAGCAAACAAATACATTGCTACACATCTTTCAGCTCCTGAGGCCAGTTTAACAGGAAAAACAATGAAAGAAAAAAAAAATGAACCATAAGAGGAAAAAGATAAATGTTCTTTTTTTTTCAGGTGAGATTTAGAATGAATTAGAAGGTCACTCAGATGGAGATTCACTGAAAAGTTGCTGTTGGTAGAAGAGATAGAAGAAAAAAAAGCTGTGTTACCAGAAGGTAACAGAGGACATAAAGTGGTTTCTGCAAGAGTGCAGAGAATGGAAGGAGAATAATGAAGTGCATGTAGGGGTGGTATAAATTTAAATCTTAAATTAGTCACCTAAAAGTAGGCTAGGCTAATTTGTCTGGAGCCCTTCTAGATCCAGTGGATAGAAAGAATTGTTTCAGAGAGTAATTTGTTCCATTTGTCTTTGACACCTCAACAGGTGGGATAAATAGAAAGGGACAAATTCCTGGCTTTCCCTCCTCCCTGGCAGAGCATGAGACTCAGAAATCCTCGGTCAGAGTAAATATTACTGAGCAACAACTAAAACCATCGGTGTTATCAGCGCTGTTCCCAGGCTGAAAGTCAAAAACAGGACTGCACCAGTTACTAAGAAGGAGAAAATTGACTGCTACTGCTGAACCCAAGACAGTATCTACCCCTTATTCCATATCATTCATGTCATGCTCTGATCCCACGTTTTTCAATATACCATCACTCTCGTCTCATATATATATCCACATACACACACACACACACACAAAGAGAGAGATCATTCCTTAGTGCATTGACCAATGCCTATAAAACTGCTGAGTTCATCTCATCTATGATGTCATGATCCATCACTTGCAACAGCCTTTCAGAGCAGGAGAGACTGTGCGCAGTGTTGGATTATTGCCTCCTGATAACACAGCAGAACTCATCTGGTCACTGCTGAGCTCGTCTGGTTTCATCAAAATTCATTCTTGGTTGGGATGATGGTGGGAGGGAAGTCAGGGCCAGTCGCTGGTGACCTAAAGATATCCAGTTGGTGGGCTATAAAATTGCTACATAGCAGGAAACAGCATACAATTGAGTTCATTGGCTGTTTTCCCCTAAAATCAAGTCCCCTTGAGGTACACATTTGACTTCCCCATCTTCCCGCATTACCCACCAAGTATATCCAGGTCCCTGAGCAAAAACAATCCCACGAGTGGGTCAGCATTTACCTGAAGCAGGAATAACCCAGACAGTCTTTCCCAGCAAATTCTTCATATGCACCACGGGAACTCTGTCCCCCTCTACAATATGTAAAAGTTGTGACTGGGCTGGGCCAGCCCTGTTGGCAGATCCTCTGGTGTTGACCAACCAGGTGGCCTCTGGTAAATGTGTATCCCAATGCTTGAAAATTCCCCCACCCATTGCTCTCAGTGGAGTTTTTAACAGCCCATTGTATTGTTCGATTTTCCCAGAGGCTGGGGGGGGCCATGCAATATACCCACTCAATGCCATGCTCTTTGGTTATTCCAGAAATGTGTCCCATTGTCTGACTCAATTCTCTCTGGGGTGCCTTGTTGCCACAATGTGGCGCCACACCGTGTGTTTCCAGCTATCCGGTGGTTGCTTCCACCATGGTAAGCACATGGCGCTTGTCTTGGTGGGTTGGTGGCAGTGTGATATAGTCAATCTGCCAGGTCTCCCCATATTTGTACTTCAGGCATCGTCCTCCGTATCAAAGGGTCTTTAGCCACTTGTCTTGCTTAGTTGCAGCACATTTCACACTCATGAATAACCTGGGCAATAGTGTCCATTGTTAAGTCCACCCCTTGGTTGCGAGTCCATCTATATGTTGCATCTCTGCCCTGATGGCCTGAAGTGTCATGGGCCCTCTGGGCCAAAAATTATTCACCCTTATTTTGCCAATCTAAGTCCCTCTGAGCCACTAAGTCCCTCTGAGCTTTATCTACTTGTTGGTTGTTCTGGTGTTCCTCAGTGGACAGACTCTGGGTACATGAGCGTACCTTCACCACCAGGTTCTGCACCCGAGCAGCGATATCTTGCCACAGTGCAGCAGCCCAGATGGGTTTACCTCTGCATTGCCAGTTGCTCTGCTTCCATTGCTGCAACCACACCCACAGGGCATTTGCCACCATCCATAAGTCAGTATAGAGATAAAGTACTGGCCACTTTTCTTGTTCAGCAATGTCCAGGGCCAGCTGGATGGCTTTCACCTAGGCAAACTGACTCGATTCTCCCTCACCTTCAACAGTTTCTGCAACATGTCTTTGGGGACTCCATACATTTGCCTTCTATCTCTGATGGTTCCAAAGCACTGAAGGGACCCACTGGACTAAATACTTTCCCATACTGTCCCACGCACCCTGCCACTCATGTTTGTCCATCCTCAGGGAAAATCTCTTGGTGGTCCTCCTATATCATCTTCTAATCCTAGACAAGACTTGAGTCAGACCCTGTTTAGCTTCCACGATTGGAAAAGATTGGGTGTTCTCACGCCTTGGGCAAAACAGAGAGAGCATATGCAGCAACAAGCTGGTTCCCAGCAACAGGAGCAGGGTGCTTTCAAGGGCATTGAAAGGATATTCAGTATCTTTAACTCTTCCAGAATCTACTCCCAATGTAAATAGTCTGGTGGAGGAGCAGAGGGTGTGAGGGAATGTCTCATTCATAGGCTGACCACCCGAGGAGGAAAAAAAAGATGTGGAATTGCTAAATACTTTCATTATATACCTCCCAAAGTATAGAGGTGATGACCACACTGGGAACACATACCAGCCCAGATTCGTGATCAATGAGTTTATTGTATTATAAGTCATTGCCATGAAGTACGGCAAAACCATAACCCTATCCCAGGTCCCCCCGCTGATAAACACTAAAACAGCAAATACCAGCTGTAAGTAAGTTACGACATGCTGAAACTCCGAGATCAAGAGCAACAACTTTGAGAGCCAATAAATCAGCATTGTGATGAGTGAATATTAATGCGAAAAAATGAATGCTTTTCACAAATATGATTAGACACACTCTGGTCAGATCTGTCATTATCTCAACCCTTCTTGCCCCACGCTGGGCACCACAAAGGACTGTTGTGTTTTAAGTCCAGCTGGCAACCCAGAACCACGCAGCCTCTCTCTCACTCCCACCTTTCCTAACCCCACTCCTGGATGGATGGTGAGGAGAATCGAAAGAATGTAACTCCCATAGACTGAGATAAGAACGGTCCAGTAACTAAGTTATAACACAAACCATTGCTGCTACCACCAATAATAATAATAATGATGATAAGGGAAATAACAAGGGAAGAGAATGCAACTGCTCACCACCCACCAATCGATAGCCAGCCGGACCCGAGCAGTGATCTAGCCCTTCCAGCTAACTGCCACCTGTTTATATACTGGGCATGATGTGCTGTGGTATGGAATACCTCTTTGGCTAGTTTGGGTCAGGCGTCCTGTCTCTGCTTCCTCCTGGCTCCCCCTCCTCCCTGGCAGAGCATGAGTCTCAGAAAGTCCTTGGTCAGAATGAACATTACTGAGCAACAACTAAAACCATCGGTGTTATCAGTGCTGTTCCCAGGCTGAAAGTCAAAAACACAGGACTGCACCAGCTACTAAGAAGGAGAAAATTGACTGCTACTGCTGAACCCAGGACAACATCTTAGAGCATGTATAACCAAGGAGCGAATTGTGAAGTAGCTATGTGACTATACATTTAGAACAATGGAAACACAAAAGCATTAAAGCTGGATGTGGGGATAACGTTCATTGAAAGATGAGTATAACATGGCATTGGCCTGTTAAATTGGGGACAGTGAAAATAAGCAGCTACACACAAGATTCATTGAGAAATCATACAAGAATCATTGAGGCATAAGCAGTATAATTCTGTCTACTGATTATTGTTGTTTCTAAAAGATATTATTTGCACAAATATTTGATTCACCTGTTTTTCAGCGGATCAAAAGAAGATATTTAAAGAAGAGAATAGATGTCCTGGGTCTATTTTCTAACTATTCAGTGTTGGGTTTTTTTTCCATTCTGCCTTCTCCATCAATATTAAAGATACATACTTTTATTAAAGATTATTATTAAAGATACATAATGTCTATTTTATTATTAATGTATCTTTTATTATTAAAGATACATAGATACAATATCTTCTGTTATTTCTTTTTCAAAAGAATAAAAGTTTCAGTTCTACCCCCATGTGATGTTTTTGTGAATTGATATTTTTTCAGTATTATTGCTGAGCTACTGTTATGCCTAGTCTCACAATAAACATTCTGAAGAATTACAGACTTTTAGCTAAAACTCCCTACATTGGTGATTACAGTATAAAAAGACTAAACACTACAAGAAGATGATGTAATTTCTTTTTTTTTTTTCACTAGGATGCTTCAAAGTTATCACTCAAAACTACCTCTTCTCCTTAGTTATTGATTCTGATGGATAGTCTGTTCGTCAATTATTGATAGAATCCTTCAATAATTTTTTAGTGTTCATCAAAATAAGGGCAAACTGTGTTTCCCACAATCCAATAGAAGATGTAGTACAGCTGATAGAATGGATTTCTTTAAGAGATCAACAGAAAGAAAATCTGAACATTACATTTAACTAAGTAATGATCATTAAATTCTGAGATCACAATAGTCATAAACTATTCTATCTGAAGTAAATTGAAATCAAACTGAGCTTGAACCTAATTTAAAACAAGTGCAAGGATGAACACAGATGAAATCAAGTTGCTGTCCAACTATATAATCTGTTTTAATTACTGCTAAGTAACAAGACAATAACAAGACATAAAATATTAAAGGATAGCTATAAACAATTCCCTGGCATCTTTAATAGAATTCAAACCAGCTTTGTGTTTTGTTTTCTTGTTTTTGTGGAGGGAGAAAAACAACATATGCATAAAAGGAACTATGATAGGTTGAATTCAGTTACCACTCTATCAGTACTGTTGCAATACACTAGTCATCCACACAATTTTAGCATGTTTCCAAATTATATGTTCACATATGAACGTATGTTCACATATGTTCACTTCTTATATTATGAATATATGATGTAGCAAAGCCCTTTTTTTCTCACCTGCTTACTTATACTATTTATTTATCATACAGAATTTTAAAAATCCTTTTATATAGTGTTATACAGTCTGACCCAGAAAGTTCTTTCTTAAAATCTAGGTATGACAAGGTTTTGTCATTATATCACACAATTTGAGCAGTCCTATTAAAAATAATTTGCCTGAGTATGTACATTTTCACATGGAATTACAGGTCTACTCTATGTGAAGTAGACTGGAGTTATCAACCATGAGTAACAGTTGCTGTATCAGTATGGAACTTATGATTAATCTAAAAAAGTAGAAAATAATTACTGTATTTTTTTGTTTTATTCTTCTCTGAGCATAACCACACTTCAATCTTTGAATCCTGAGGCAGAGGAATCAGAAGGAAGAGTGTTATTAGAAAAGAGAAAAAAAATTAAAGGTTTTTAGGAGCTGGGAAAATCTAAAGTCACTTCCACTTGCCTTATACACACAATCAGTATGCGAATATAGAAAAAGACTTTATAGATGTGAAAATACTATATGAAATTCTTCCTTTCCTTAAAAAAAAAAATCAAATAATTCAAAATTTTACATGTGTGCATGACGTATGAATTTAGATGGAAACCAAACTTCTGTACAGCTTTCCAGCATAACCAGAAGGATCTAAACTGTAGAGGAGGAAATGGCAAAACTATGACATGCAACACTGTGTTACTCAGCAAAATGAGTAATTTGTAAAGTGAAAGATAAAAATAGGAAATTTTAAATGTTGTCTTAAATTCTTTGAAATTACGGAGAAAGCTAGAAGCAAATTTATGCACATTTGGAAGATCCGAACACTGTACTTGTCTGTATGAATTTTGTGCACTGCATCATTTTTCTTGAGAAGGAAACCTGTTCAAGCCCTTTGCATCCAGTGTTTTATTTGTTAAGTAGGTCAAAGTAATTTGAGATACTAAGAAATATTGGGGGTTTGATTGATTTTTTTTTTCCCATTGATTTTTTTTTACAATTTTTTTGCAGTATGGGTAAAAATTACATGTTCTTTTCCCATAAAGTAAGCTATGATGTAACTGTATGTTATTCTGAAGAATGTGATTTCCTTTAGTTGATAATTTCTATGAAAAAAACTGTCTGTGGGTATCCTACCTGAGAGCTGACTCTGTACTTCATTGCGTATTGTTTGAAGAAATACTGCAACAATCTAAATTTTTTTAATTTTTTATTAACTTGTTGCAAAAGATATGGTAACTTAGATCTACCTAGTCAGAATTTTCTTCTTATAAAAAGATAAGAGAGGGTGTTATCTGCTTCCTTTTATTACCTGAATAGCTAATAATTTGGTAATTTTGTAGGCTAACAGCTACCTTAGAGAAGGAATACAGTGCAAAATATGTACATTACAATGAACTGCGATTTGTTAAAGCACGCCTGTGTCAAATCATATGCATACATTTCCTGTTTCTGCAAAGAAGGTGTATGTATGCATATATTTACATTAAATCTACCAGCTTGTTTCATTTGGCAGTAGTTATATTATTTATCCTATCACTACTGAGTTCCACAAAACATGGAGAGGCAATCATACACAAATGGCATTTTTACTGGGCAGAGCTAGATGGCCTTTCAATATATGTATTAGGTATATTGAAAGAGACAATTTTAAAAGTTATCTAAAATATCCGTTTCTCTGCAAGTCATTCATAAATCACTGTCCTACCCCAAAGAAATAAGAGGTAGTATACATGAAGGAATGTCGTGCAAAAAAAAGGTTGTCGGGAAAAGGTGAAAGATGTTCTTCTTAAGTATAATATTAATAGTCCTTTATAGCTCTAAAGATAAAATAATGTTCACCAAGAGGTAATGGCTTTTTACCTTGCTTTTAGTAGGGATATTACACAATAGCTCATTAAGAGAAAATAAACTAAGACAGATCATTAGTTAATTCAATTTCTATTAAATGTAAAGGTAATTTTATTTTATAAATAATAGCTTCAGTATTAAGAGATAAGCTGAAAAAATGAGGAAACCAAAGAAAAAAATGTTGTCTAAAAAGCTAAAAATATCTGCTCAATATCTTCAGCTCAGAGGAAGTGCCTGAAGCTACGCTTTCTAGTTTTATATAATGATAACATTTAAACCTTTAATGACCTAGTCACAAAATTTGTTCCTTACAGTATATAGCTGTACAATTTCACAGTGAGCATCATTAAATACTTGCGATGTAGTTGGAGTTTAATGAAACACAGGCGATTTTACATTATGTTGTCAGATATTGAAGGCTTTACCAAATCTTGCAGTGGTTTCACCACAAGAGATTCTAGTAAGGAGTAACTATTATGCTTGAGCACCTGAGAGATCCTTCTTTCAGGATTTGGCCAATGTCAGGAAAAAAGAATGCTCCAGTAAGTCTGACTTCGTCTTTAAATCCAGGTGAAACACAGCACATTTAAACATTTCTTACATCTTTGCATTTTTTCACAACAAAAAAAAAAGCCATGTGGGCTTGAATTTTTAAAACACAAAGGCTGAACTCAACATGAAGTAATTAATACACTCACACTTTAGAACATAGGACTAATTAATGTCTGCACTTGATATGTGGAAGCTTATATCCATCCTAAAAAGTGTTTCTTAATATAATTTTTCCTTTTATTTTTCTAAGAAATTTTTATTGCAAATAACTTTAATCTACTCTCTTGAAATAGCAGGGAAAGCTTCAGAAAGAGTGAAGATCTTTGCTATATCTGTATCCTTCCCAATTGCTGGTTAAGATAAGACTGAAGTAATACATACACTGCAGACTTTTTTTTTTTTTTTTAACCTGATACTAAACAATTTATTAGCAGCCTTCCTTTCTTCCTTCCAATTGTTTCCTCCACACTTATGCACACTGCCTTGGTAAGCAGCATGCAAGACATAAAGGACATGGCAGGTAGCATAAATTGCAGGACTTCTGAATATTTTCCTCATCCCCACATGTAACAGTACATGCCTTGACTGTACTTTAACTTGATCTCATGGACTTACTAGCATACATATATTCATCCTCCAGTGCCACTGTACTCTCTGTGGGCCTGGGAACACAGGCTGAAAGCGTCCCTGGTCTGGAAAACCCAGATACTGAAATACTGGAGGAGTGACAGAGCTCAGTGAGGATAGAGCTTAAATACAATATAATGACACTGTCCTCATGTGATCACACTGATACAATAGTCAGCAAGACTGACTGAAAATACATTTAATGTGGTTATTTCTTCAGTGGTGCTATCAAGACCCACGTTTTTAAATTTTAAAGAAAATATCTCCTAAAATGCCTAGAAGTACTTCAGATAGTTAGGTAGCCACAAAACCACACGCCAACTAAGATTTACAAAGCCTAAACTATCACGTAGTGTTCAAAACCTCATGTGCCTGGGGACTTTTTAAAATCTTACTGTGTGCATCACAGGGATTTCCCCACCTAGAAATTTTTTAAAATCTCTATTTAAATAACTTCCAAGGAACCATCTGAAAATTCCTAATATAACAGTTACATGAGCCTGGATAGATGCAATCACGAACCTTCAGCACATTTTTCATTACTGTTCAGGAGGCAGATGACAGGGATATGAATTATGCAGAGCTGTGACAGAAACAGAGAACAGTGCCATTCCAGGCCATTATGCAAAATGTTTTTGAAGACAGAACCAAGGGCCTGTGACAGGCAAAGGAAAAAAATAAATGCATATGTCAAAGTAAGGCAAAAAACTCAGAGGATAAATCTAGAACAAGAACAGCCATCAGTGTTTCCTTTGCCACACTTTAAGACTGCGAAAGTAAGATAAAAATAAGATAATTTTCACTAACTATCCAATTCAGATTTAACATGAATTTATTCCAAAACCTAATTTTCACTTCAAAACCACTCTTTGTTTTTTTAAAAATCATATGATAGGATTATGGAATGTGTAGCTGAAGAAAACCTCTGGCAATAAGCCATTTAACAAGCATGAGCTGCCCAGAAATCCTGCAAACAGTATGCAGAACTGTAGACCTGGATAGCCAGCTGGCATCACCAGTGCACCTTTTACATGGAATTGCATTTCCCCAAAAATCTTTTTGGTGATTTATGCATTCATCTTTTAAATGCATGTTTTGGGAAATGAACCATGTGACTAACAGGAAAAGAAATCCCTTTTAAATCCTTAGAAACACAAAACAGAAGGCCCAGAAGGTTGCATGCTTCACTGCCTCACACCTGGCTATTGGAGGCATCAAACAGATGAGCAGCGAAAAAAAATAAAAATAATACAACTGGGACTTTTTAATTGAAAATACCAAAACCCCAGAAACATAAAAGTTAAAAAAACTAATTTTCTCAGAGCTTCTTCTGCTTCTCTGTAACCATGACATTCTTTTTTTATTTTGTAAATTAAGATATTCAGACTTTATTATGTGTACCTAGCATTGGATACTGATTATTTTAAAAAATAAGTAAACTGTCTGTTTACTTAATGATCATCCTACTTTGCTAATGCACTAGATTTTTGATCTTTTGAGCTACTTTGACAATTTACCATTATGACCGATAGTCAATGACTTGTAGACATAAGTTTTCTACTTTTGTTTACCTTTCTCTCTTAATTCATATTCTCTCTGATTATTTCTCTTTCTCATCAAATTTTTTGCTCATCTTTTGTGTTGTTTTCTTTCCATTAGCCTCTGCTGGTTCACATGTTTTTCATCCACTTCCACGACTCTTGTAATCTTTCTTTCAATATATTTTTTATGTATTTATTAGGACAGAGCCATATTTTTATTTGTTTGTAGTAAACAGCAAATTTTCCCAAACACTGTCGTATTTAAACCATTCTTGAGGGCACCTCTGATTTGGTAAATTACTGCATATTGAAAGAACAGTAGAAAGGCATTGTCATACGTTGAAATGCAACATCAAAATTTTTTACATATAAAAATTTTATTTTACTTCAGAGTTGTTCTATATGAGCTAAAACTTGAAGGCGGGTGAGTCTAAACAAAAATGTAATTTCAGGGATTAAAAAGTGTTTTGTTTTCTGAACACTACTACTATCATTACTACTACTAAATCCATAGCTTTATTTGTAATTATTATAATATTAATTAAAAGTTAAAAGTCATATTTAAAAAAAAATACTATGAAGATTCAATGTAACAACTGAATACTTAATATCTTTGTTCTAAAAGTTTAGATTTCCTTTTTTTTCTTTTTTTCAAGAAACATATTTTGCTTTCGGTTCCATAAATAATATATTCTAAATTATGTATTACCTGTTTTCCAGGATAAAAAATACCTCTGATGGTGCTGCCTCTGGTTGCATGATTGATTCTAAACAGAGATGAGGTTTGTTTAGTTAGTACATGACACCTTAATAAAGACTATTTTTATTTGGAAGTGGAATCTTCAGAGAACAAGGCGGCACACTATCTTCCTCTGTACTTTCTTCATTTTGTTTGTAAAAGCTCAGGAAGAAAAAGAAGAGAAATATATTAACAGACATGCACTATTGTAGGTCATAAGGAAACGAAAACATAACTCCTATGCCTGAAATTTACTTCGTTACTTGTCTGAGCTTGGAAACACTTGTACAAACATTTTAGCCATTTAGCTAGTGAACCTGGGAAAAAAAAGTCCCCTAGGAATGTGAAGTCATGTAAACAGGCTCTTAAAGAACATAACTGCAATCAGTAGCACCTAAAAAAACAGTGATCTTGGAAAAAAAGAACGTTTACTCATTTCCTCCACTGGTTTATTTTAAGACTTTCTTTGTAAATTGAGGTTCATACTGTGATGGCAGATGCTCCAGCATTCTCCATAGTAGATTAGGAAAACTATAATGAAGATTGCCTCAAGAAAGCCGTGCTGCTGAATAGCTATGAAAGAGGAGGGCTCACCCAGAACACCCTTGACCCCCTCAACTTGGAGTCTACTCCAAGAGCTCCAAAGACCTACTTTTTAGATATGGAGCTTGTGAAGTTGGAATCAATCTTCAAGGCCTCTACTCATGTAACTCTGATCCTCATCACTTGTACAACTCTCATACAAAGCCACCGGATTGTCAGAGAATGGCAGCTTGAAACAAAAATCTCTTAGAACAATATGCAACTGCAGAGCACAGTGTAGACCTAAGGCAACATGGAGAGGTGACACAAATGCTGGTGCAACTTGCAATTTATTATTATTCAGGAATTATCTGAGTTCTAGGATGAAAAATGAAATGTTAGACTAAACACTGTTTACTTTTCTATAGTGAGTATAGAATCAAATTAAAACAAGCTTAACATGTCATCTGCAACAAGTTCATTTGAGGAAATTATCCTAACAGTAAATTCTCCTCTGTCATGTAAGTATTCCGACATTCCTCATAGCAGAAAGATTATTTCCATCATTGCCACAGGTTTTCCCGTAGGCGTTCAGTCCCTCCATTTGTTCCACAGGGATATAGATATTTCTTTCTTTTGTAAAGCATTTCAGTATATTTGATTCAAGTTTATAAATGGAATTGTTCTTATTCCTTCAGCATCTCTTTTGGTCCTTAATCTATTTTTATTCCAAACATGTAATTTTGTCATTCCACTCATACAAATTAATTCAGTAGTTCTTCCACTTTTATGAGCACGAGATAAGGGATACAAAAGAGCCAGTGGTAGCCAAAAGTCACCAGAGTGGTCACAGCTAGCATGCTCCATAAGGGTGTAGCCCTTAGCAAATGGATATAAGTGAAGAGAGGCCATCTGGCTTCAGGGCCAGGACTGCTCCCTGACCTTCCTTCTTTTAAGAGTACAGACATAATGATGCATAGCTCTAACTGCTATGTTAGTTCACTACCCACACAATACTGAGACATACACAGTATTGTTATCTATAATCATGACTGCTTTGGGGATTTTTTTTATGTTATATGAAATAAAAAAAACTTTTGGATAATCTGAAAAAAAGTCCACCTGGTGGATTTTTACTTTCTTATTTGTCTCGCTTGAAAAATGCAAAAGTTACATAAACATACTAGGTAAAAATTATATACTTAATTGGACACTAAAATATTTCTTTTTTTTTTTTCTATTTCACTTGGTCACTTAAAGAAATAAATTAAAAAATAATAAAAGGATTTAAGGATAAATCAGAAGCTTTTTATATGTTTTCAAAAAGTGAAGCTCAGGCCCTCAACTCATTTTGATCAAAGTTTGGAAATTAAAGTGTCCTTTAACTACAATGAATACTATGGTTTGCTCAATTTCTATTAAAACATTTTTGAATGAGGTTATTCAAGCGCTGATTTCATAAGTTCATCAACAATGTACACTCCTCTCCAATTTCCTATAATAAACTAGTCCCTGAAAAAAAGTTCTCAGCTCTTATGACAGAGTGCTGGGGTGTAAGTATGGGGGTGCAGATTGACAGCCAGCTGCGAAGAAAGCCAACAACATCCTGGCCTGTATCAGAAATAGTGTAGCCAGCAGGGCCAGGGCAGTGATCATCCCACTGTGCTCGGCACCGGTGAGGCTGAACCTCGAATCCTGTATGCAGTTCTGGGCAGCTCACTGCAAGAGAGACATTGAGGTGTTGGAGGGGGTCCAGGAAAAGGCAACAAAGCTGGTGAAGGGTCTGGAGCACAAGTCATGTGAGGGGCAGCTGATGGAACTGAGGTTGTTTAGTCTGGAGAAGAGAAGGCTCAGGAGGCACCTTACCTCTCTCTACAACTGCCTGAAAGGAAGATGAAAAGAGGAGGTGGCTGGTCTCTTCTCCCAAGTAACAAGCAGTAGTACAAACTCTAAAATTATAGCTTTAGCCTTCCAACTTATTTCCCAGTTTAGAAAAGTGCTTTTCTGAAAACTAGACATTTATTCTGCTAGAAACATAGAAATATAGTCCAAGAATTTGACCCTCTGTTTTAATTTCTTAGGAATGTATATTTCATATTAAAAGGTTGTATCTCACTCAATTCTTTCCCTCTAAGCATTGGAAATAAAGCTTAATTGAGATATCCATGTCCCCTTTAGACTCAGGGGAACCATACAGTGGTTTATCCGTACAGTAATGGCACGGATCATGATGGTGAATGCTAATCCTTGTAGCCAGCTGTTGCATGCCCTCAGTATGGTGTGAGAAGACAGGACTGTTTGAAAGACTGTAAAAAGGATAGGAATTAAACCATAGTTTTAATGAACTAGCTTCTGACAACACCTGGGGTTTTCCTCAGAGACCTAGTAGATTTGATTCAGTAGAGACTGACAATGATTAAAGGTACAAGTAGTATTTAGATTCCAGATATCAGAATCAAACCAAAGTTTGGTTTGTGATGTAGTAGCACACATGTACAAGCACCTCTCCCTCTAGCAACTCTGGAAACACTCCAGGAGATTATCTCAAATTACATGAGTGTTTAAGGTGATCAAAGTGCAATGGAATAAGCCTTACTGCAAACGATAACAATTTAGTAAAAATGCAGATGGTTTCACACGTTGTGCCAGTATTACTATGGGAGTTGGGGAAAAAAAAAAAAAAGTATGGAATGTTCTATTGGCTGTAGCTGTAAACATAAATAAAATCTAAAATTTTCTTATATTTAACTTTGTTGTTAAGTGTAATAGATGATATGGATATATCATCTGTGAAATATCAGTATAAGGGTAATTCATATTATAGCAGTGTAGAACTCTGCTCACTTCAGTGTTTTTACTGCTGAATAGTTGTCATATCCAAAATGTCACCTTGCCCTTATTGTTACTGATTTCTGTACTTTGTCTATACTGAGGTTGCTAGTTCAGTGCAAGAGAGCAAACAATATCACATGCTTCTCCTGCAAATATTGTACATAACCTACTTCTCTGGAGACATTGCTGCTGTTCAAAAGCCAGTTGAGTTTTACTGCTTGTTCTGTGATTTCTGCACAGCTATTTCATTAAAATACACATTCATTTATACAACAGGAGTCCTATCTCATAAATACAATCTAAGCCAGAATCCCTATTCTGGAAACTTATGAGTAGATTGTTGTCTTAACCCAGCCATACACTGAAAGTCAAAACTGTTAAACTCTATGAACATCCAAACTCTATTTTTCATCTTGTCTATGGAAGGTTTGGAGATGATTCGCAGTTCAATGAAAATAATTTATTTTGTATTTAAATTCCTTTTATTTTCTGACAGTATAAAAATAACATTTCAATGAAAATAATTCTTTCATATTGTCTACTGCAGTCCTGTCATTTTATACATATGTCTGTTTGTTCTGCAATTCTTAGCATAGAATATATGGGCTTTACCTTACTTAAATTTATAAGTACTGAACATATATTCATGTTTTCCACTCTTCTGGTATTGTCATGATTATTAGTATTTTATTAAATAAAGCTGTAAAAAATAATTTACTTTCTGTTGATATTCTTCCTATGGTAAAACTAGGGTTGCTGATTGGCAGAACAATGAGACTAGTCACAGCATTAAGCAGTCTGTTGAAGAGACTTTTCTCCATTCAGAATTGGAATACTGAGTTCCTGTAAGATAAAGAATCTTTTAAGGTGAAGAATTAACTATAATACAAATCATATGGGCTTCATAGATTTTGAAGATAATGCCATTTCAGCAATACCTTTTTTTTTTTATAATAGGGGCTTTTGCTTATTTCAAAAGAGATTTTGTAATTTTGGGGTGCTGTTCCTCATTAACTGTAGAACACAGTGTGATGCGTATCTAAGTTAACCTCATTTTACATTCTTCCAAACTGCTTTCTTCCTCTGGGCTCAGGGAGAAGTTTGCTGTGGGTAGTCTTTAGTAACATGCATGAGCAGTCTTATGCTATATAATTTAAGTTGCCATCTGTTTTAAAAAAAAAACCTTCATGGACGTGCTTTCTTTTTAAAAAAATAGCTCACTAATGATGTTTTGAATTTAAAAGGAAAAAAATAAACGAAACCCAAAAAAACAGACAATATTGGAATTACAGATGTGCTGACATTCATCTATTTAATTATTTAGAATATTTAGACCATTCTTTTATTTATGTTTTTTCATGAACAAGGTATGACTCTTGATCATCGAGTCACAGAATCACAGAATGTTTTGAGTTGGAAGGCAGCTTTAAAGACCATCTAGGGTAACCGCCCTGCCACAGGCAAGGACATCTTTCACTAGTTCAGTTTGCTCAAATCCCCATCTAACCTGACCTTGAACACTTCCAATAATGGGGCAACCACAGCTTCTCTGGACAACCAGTTCCAGTGTCTCACCACACTCATAATAACAAAAACAATTTCCTTGTGTCCATCTAAACTTACCCTCTTCTAGTTTAAAACTAATACCTTTTGTCATATCTGCTACTACAGGTCCTGGTAAAAAGTCTCTCTCCATCTTTCTGACACGCTCCCTTTATATATTAAAATGACCCAATGAGGTCTCCAAGGATCTTTCTCTTACCCTCAAAAAAAAAAAAAAAAAATGTCTGAATGTATTTTTCACCATTTGACTAGAAAAACTGGCAATGAAGAGCAGACAGACTGACAATTTCCTGAATCCTGAATTGTTCTGGACAATGGTAGAGGAGACCTGTGGTGGGTTGACCATGGCAGGCAGCCAGGTGCCCACCAAATTGCTCTTTCACTCCCCTCTATCAACACATAGAGTAAGGAGAATAAGGAGATAAGGGCAGGGAGATCACTTACCAATCACATTTAGAGCGGTTTAGGACTTCAGGTTTAATCTAAATACGGTTTGGCTGGTACTTCTTCAGTAAAGAGAAGATGAAGAGAAAGGTTTTTGACTTGCAGTAAATATAGGATTTCTATTAGATGTTTAAAAATACTAAGCTTGGCATTTAATTTAATTATTTCATAATATATTCAAATCAAGGAACGCTAAAGAAAACATGCTACTAGTAAATGCAGCAGCAAAATCAATTTACAACTATTGCAAGGGTAAGAATGTTTGCTATTCTTAGGATTTTAGCAAAAGTAGGAACAACTAAGAGGGCAAATGGTCTGACATAAGACTGTCATTTAGAATTTGTATTTCCAATGGGGTTTAAATACCATTAGTTTGAAAGAAAAAAAAAAAAAAAAATCAGTGGTTATTGCTGCTCCCTCCAAAAAACCTATGATCTTTGTGCAACTTCAGATACCCTTTAGACTCCCATCCTCACAACTGTTTAGGAGTCAATCCTTTATTTCAGCTGTTACTCTTTTTCTGCAGTAGCTCCAAACTGTACAGGTTGTACTATGCAACCTTTGTACTAGACTGGGAAGTGCAGTGACATGTATTAATAAATTATAAATAAAGATTTTCAGAAAGCTATTAAAATGATGACTCTCGGTTATGTATCCTAAGTCTTCAGTTCTGAGATCAGAGTAAATTGATAGCAGCAGACACAGATATAAGAAGTGATACACTTCCTGTGGTTAAGTGATAATTTTTGCACCCACTATTTTTGATTTACATCCGCTATAGCTCTGATCTAATCTCTCTCATGAGTATATATATCAATGATCCACTGGCATTTTCCTCCTGAGTCATTTTCCTTAAGTGTCTGTACTGGTGGTATCATAAGCCATCTCTATGGAAAAAAATATGCTACTACGAACAGTAAGTTGTGACATCACTAAGTGAATAAACCAGGAAGAGGAACGTTTGTTAATAGAAAACAAACTTCCATTAAAAAAAAATAGCAAATTGTAGGCAAAATGGATAATATTATCTATGTGGTAGGTCTATGTAGTAGTGTTCAAGGGCTTTTTTTCTGTCAGGAAAGTTGTTTTTTTTTAGTTTGCTGGAATATGATGACAGCTCTTTAAATGAAATCACTCTCAATCTCTTTTAGCTGACAGTAAAAGCATATTTGAATAGCTTTATAGCTACAGTACCATATGTTGCAGTTAGCACAAAAATGCAAATTTTTCAATAGAAAAAAAAATCTGTCTTAGGATGAATAGAAATAGTGACTTAATTCCTGATATCACTGTTTTTATTGATCTAATTTATGACATCATTAGATTATATGAACCCTATAAATACATTCTCTTCTCAACCTGCATTTTCTGATGGAAATTTGCTGTAAGGAATAAATATTTCAGTTCCTTTCATTTGTATCTTTGCCATAAAACTTTCCTTTTTTGTTGCTGATGCTCTTTCATCCCTCAAATTAGAAAAAAAATACGTCACTATGAATAAATAATTTTTCTTATATTCTTCTGGACATCAGCAGACTCTTCAACGGACATTACATGCACACCCTTCACCTAATTAATAAAGCTGTCTTTAGAAATTAACATTTTAGAAGTGAACATTAGAATTTAGCTTTATAGAATTGGACTTGTAGAAAATGCTCAGCATATTAACAATCATGCCATACATTTATTATTGATTTGCATACAGTAAATCTTTTGTCTATTTGTACTTTGTATATGAAATATTTATCAGTCCCATTTGAAAGATTACCTTCTACTTTCAGTACCAAAGAATGTAAATTTTTTTATTATTATTTAATTATTTACCCAAAGCATGGTCTAATCATGGTTTTGCAATAGAACTGATTAAACTTATCTGAAATTCTACTCCATTTAATCAGTGCTAGGTTAACAGTTGGACTCAATGATCTTAAAGGTCTTTCCCAACCTTAATAATTCTGTGATTCTATTCTGTGAAATGTATGAGAAGTTGCAGGTGACATTAAACACATTCATATACATGGTGAACACTGCATTGGGAGCTATGCAGAAGATATGTATTTAAGGAGTTAGTGATCTTGAACAGGCCATGTCTGCTCTATTGGACCTTATACTCAGGGCATGATAATCTCTTGTTAGTAATATAATCTGTAATTTGTAAAATCTTTGGAAAAAGTAAACAGTATGTGGATCAAAGGGTAGGATGTGATGACCCTGAATGAGGGACCACTGCACACCAAGAGGTTTGTGATCCACATAACAGTCCAGGCTGTGCTGTGCCTGTGCTTGCAGTCTAGCCTGAAAACTGTGCTGTGTGGATCCAACCATGTAGCCACAGCACAAGCTCATCCAGCTCACTATAACTGGGGACCCTTCACTTGGTACAGGGGTTATGCATCCTACATGACCTGTATCTCAAAGTGTGGGAAGAAGCACTCAGGTTACGATACTTTATGAAGGCAGTTGTTTCCCTGTAAGAAAATTATATAACAGCTCAAATAACCAAAAAAGGAGGAGCTTCCTTCTATGGACCATATCTGTGCACTGTGCCTTGGAAAAAACCATATGGGCCTTGCCCAGTGCTGCATAAATGTGGTTGTTCCCAGTGTCTGAAGGATGTAATTCTTTCTTGGTATCCATGTAACAGTTCTTATTCTGTCTTATTAAAAAAGATATCTTAGTTGTTTGCTGCTGGGCCTTTCTTACCGATATCCAGAAGTAACCCTGCACCATCTCTTTCTCTTTCCTGTCCATCCTTCCTCTCTGCATTGCAAAATAAATATACGTGTATGACAGAATTTCCAATAAAAGTATTTTATGCATGATAAAACTGGCAAAGGCTTTATCTATTCTCTTGTGCTCTGTATGATAAAGGTGATGTTGCGTATGATATGGTGGGGCTGTGCATCTGGCTGCACAGCAAATCAGGAAAGCTATTAGCACATTTCCTGAACATCCTCACACTAACTTATTTAACTGAAGTGAATTTTGTGGGCTCTGGGACAAAGGAAAATTCTCCTTCCTGGTTCACTAGAATGAACTTTATCTCAGACCTCAGTGTTCATCCATACCTAGTGTGATGTAGCCAGGCTGCTGTGGTTCCCAAGTCCAGCTAATAGCAGTGCGCATTCTTGGTAAGTGCCCACCCACATGGTCCATGGTGCCTGCACTTGCTTCCTAATTGCCTCCACTGAATGGCTTCTCTCCTTTTGCAGCCTTAGGGACATGATGGTCCTTGGACTCCTGATGTAAAACTGACTGATATGAAAGCGACATTTCTTTTCTATGGAGCCATTGCCATGAACTAAAGCCTTGAATGATCTTTAATTTTTAGAGTTTTCAGTTTCTAAGGTTACCTTAATAACAAAATAATTATATTGCTTTTAAATTTGAACAGTACGTTTAATAAAAACTATTAAGCTTTTGAGTTTTGAGCCAGTGAGGAACACAACGTATGGCTGCATTCGTGTCCTGGGAGAAGGCTCAAAAATCAGATTAAGTATGGACCTAATACTGTAAATATACTCCACTTGTCTTTCAGTAGCTCAAACAGCCAAAACAGGTCACAGGAAAAGAAGACTGGGCATTTTCTTTGGCATCTTAAGCTGTCATTTCACTCACAATGATTTATCTTTTGGTAGCATCCAGAACTGAGTCTTCTAGTCAGTCCTTGCATACCTACAAACATTTGTATGTTGTCATTCAGTTGCATTATCTGTATTAACTGTAGTAGCTAGCACCTTGAAACAAGATAGGAAATCTGAAAGCAAGATCAAGAAACTGTTTTGAACAGTTAAACTTTCTCATGTGCTGAAATAATTTAAAAGTGTCAAGGCTCCCAGGAACTCAATCAAAAGTTCCTGGGAACTCAATCAAAAGTAGTACTTTAATAAATGTATTTTAACATTTCTTTTTTGTTTTGGAACTGTCTTTCTATAAAAGTCAAACAGTTATGGCATATTAATGAATACAAGTGGTGAAGTGCTGATCACTCTGCAGGACATTTATATAATATAATGATCAACTTAAGCAATTAATAATATTGTCATCTTGGCTTATTGAAGTGTAACCAAGGTTGTATTTAGTGAGTTTCCTGGAAATTTATCACAGTGTAATCAAAGTGAGAGAAAGAAAGAAATGCTGAAGGTGGTAATAATGAGCTATCAGGAACATCTGGCAATTATTCTTAGCTTTAAAGATTTTTAGCACATGGTGAGTGTACCCCTTGCTGCTATAAAGCAAAATGAATAAGTAAGATCTAAAGATATGCTGAAATGTGAAGTAAAAATGCAGATTCTCTTTTCAGCAACTCATTAAAAAAATACTGAAGTTGCTTTAAGAAATTCTTCCTAGATACATATGGGGAAAAAATAGACCTTGATGTAAATGAGATTCCCTAGAATAATAATCATAAGAGAGCTACAGATGGACCCAGGTATTTCAGGTTATCAACATACAGAGAAACTCTTAAAATCTGTGGACAATGATGTGCTGAATCATGACTTTATGCTGTATAGTTTTCATCATGGCACTACATTAGGAAAGCCTGTAGATAATAGCAAAGACTACAGTGATCTGTGATAAGCTGATAACATCCTTTTTTCTAAACCTGTAGGCTCTCATGATATTCTTTAATATATTAACAAAACAGTTTATAAAGTAATCCACTGGATATAATATAGATTATAATTTTTCATCACGATACTTATTTTCTCTCAACAATGGACTTTTGTAATATCACTAAATGAGTTTTCATAATCTACCTCTGGTCAGAATTTGTCAAGGAAAAAACTCCTCAGTTGATATAATTTAAACAGATTGGGATTGAAACAATTTTTTGATGTATAAACAATATGCAGCTTTCCAGAAATCAGCGAATTAGACATATAAGGTCAATACCTGTATGTCTACATACAGGTATGCATGTAGACATACATTCATTCAGTAATGAAACAGCCAAATATCAGCAATACTAAAGGCAGGATGTTAAACACATACAATTTTATAAGCACCTTTATCTTATCCCAAATTTATCCTTAAAGGTTCTAATCACACCAAAACACACATACATGCATATATAGACACACACAGTTGTAAGTATACCTCCTCTCTAGCAGAACACGTGGATTGCCAGTAAACCCTCAGCCTGCTGGAAGTGGGCTCCCCTGCTTGTGCACCACTTCTGTGGGAGATGTTGGAGCCACAGCTCTGTGTCTATTTATTGTCCCCATCCTGCAGGGAGCAGCCACTTGCTGTGCCAGGGCTCTGATGGCACTGGGCAAGGATGCTGCTCCTTCTGACATGAGCAGGGGCTGTAATGGTGCAGGGCAACTTCTGCAGTACCAAATCAGGTTTCACTCCTGTCATTTCTGCTCCAATGTCTCTTCCTCCTATTATGAAGTTTCATGCTCTTTTTATACTTTTTATCAGGCTAATTCCTTTGTATCAAAAGTCTTGTAATTCTTTGGTTGCTTCCTATTCCTGCTTATGGTTTTCTTCCTTTTTAAAATTATCATCTTTAGGCAAATAGATTCAGACAGTTTTGAGTATTCAGTGAAGACTTACATACAATTTCTACCCAAATCCTCATTTTACCAGTTATCTGGGACAATCATTTCTCAAGGGTGGGCCATACTTGTACCCCACAGAATTTAGCCTTAGCTTCTGAGAGCTACTGAAAAAAAAAGAAAGAAAGAAAAAAAAATAAAAGAAAAAAAAAGGAAGGAAAAAAAGAGAAAAATAGGATGGATTAGATATTCTGGAATTAAAACAGGTGTATCCATCAAGAAATATTTGTCTGCAAACACTCAGTTTCAAACTCTCAATATTTACCCTATATCCACTGAAATTAATAAGGCTATACTTACACATCTTCTTAGCAGAGACCATTCAAGAAATGTGTGAGTGCAATTTGGGAACTATGAAATTCCTTTTTCATCTCCCTACAGAATTTCAGGAAGAAGCATGCCTGCTGCCCTTCCAGTTTCCACAACAAACCATTTTTGATAGACTCTTCTATCCTCACCCTGAAGATAATTCAGACCTTTTAAACCCTTTGGCTGAGACACCAGGATGCTCCCAGATTTGCTGCCTAAGTGGAGGGACAAATTATATACTTAGGCACTACCTATAAAAAGTTTTACATACCTGTCAAACACACAAATAAAACAGACATGGTGGCTTATAGAAGAAGAGCCTTTTTGTACTTCTGGAATCAAGGACTGGCTCTGGGATATTTAAGTTTTTTAAGCCTGAACTTCCTCCCCATCCAGAGCAGACTTCAGGTCCTGTAAGAAAGGACAGAAACTGTATCACTGTCCTGTAAAAGATTTAGGTAGCCTTGTGTTCTGCTGACAGGCAGGGTATGCCACAAAATGACCACACACCAGCTGTGTTTCATGCACAGTTTGATAAAAAAGCACACTAAAGCAAATAAACACACTAAAGCAAACAAGCACACTACGCAAATCAGGTATATATCTCTTTATCTATAGTAAATAAGTACAATAAAGCAAATCAGAGAGATAAATACATGTAAGTAAATTACAAAGGAAAATTAGTAATGCATCAAATGGTTACTGCATAGAAAGAATAGTGATTAAGAAGAAATACATCACCGATTACCACTGAGTTATCATCTCACACCTGAAGCTGGGAAGACCCACACTTGAAGTTGGGAAGCCCTACTGCAGCCTGTGCCAGGAGTCTCAGGTGACTGGGAAAATTCCTAAACAGTGTGTCCACCCATAGGTGAGGCTTTGGATTTGGCTAGAAGAGGGTCTTGCTTTTATACCCTCAGAAAAACAACAGGCTTTATGCCAGATCTGTAATTGTTTACTCATGGGGCCGTGCAGTTTCTCATGATCTCATGGTTCACACCGAGAGCATTGGTCAGGTGCCCCGGTGCAGCCAAGTATGAAGGTCATAGAACAGCTGCACCCCCATGTTTTCCTGCCTCTTTCGGACAAACAGTTGCTAGGAACATAAAAATATATACTCTGCCAAATAACACTGTGACAAAAAAATATACTTTGTTATGTCTCTCAGTCATGAGAGAGAATCAACTCTCAGCTAGGTTTCCAACCATTACATTTGGCCCTTTGATTCCCAATCATGACAGAGACATGAGACACAATGTCTCATGATTGGTATCACAGACAGCAATTCCATATTGTTAACAAAATCAGTATAACAACTATTATGCACACTGAGGGCTGCTAGTTATATTCCCACTGCTACTTCTCAGGCTGTACACATTTTCAGTACTATTAGCACAACGATTATGAGCACTAGGAAGGTTACAACATTTGATAGCAACGGTACTAGCATTAGCTATAGTTATTACATCCTAATTCATTTGATGTTGTACAATCAATCATAGCATTTTCCCAGCAGACTGGCTGTCCACAGATGTACTCCTGGGGAAAATGTTGAATTAGCCATGTGTCCTGGCTTCCTCCTTCTTAGTAGCTGGTGTAGTGCTGTGGTTTCAGCTTTAGCCTGAGAGAGAGCAATGCCGATAACAACAATGTTTTTAGTTCTTGCTAAGTAATGTTTACTCTGACCAAGGACTTTTCATCCTCATGCTCTGCCACTGAGGAGGTTCACAGGAAACCGGGAGGAACCAGAGACAGGACACCTGACTCAAACTAACCAAAGAGGTATTCTATACCACAGCACGTCTTGCCCACTATATAAACTGGGGGGAGTTACATGGAAGGCCCAGATCACTGCTCGGATTGGGCTGGGTATCAGTCAGCGGGTGGTGAGCGGCTGTATTCTCTCCCCTTGTTTATTTTCCTTACTATTATTATTATTATTGGTGGTAACAGTAGTGTTTTGTGTTATACCTTAGTTACTGGACTGTTCTTATTTGAACCCATGGGAGTTACATTCTTTCATTTCTCCTCCTAATCCCTCCAGGAGCAGGGGGAGGAGGAAGGGGAGGAATGAGTAAGTGGCTGAATGGTTCCCAGTTACCAGCCAGGCTTAAACCAAGGCACTATGAAAGCAAAGTTCATTCACATTACAGGTGTAAGCATCTTGTCTGCAAGGTCTGGTGCTGCTCTTCCATCTCCAGTGCACAAGCGAGTTGTCAATACTTTTCAGATAGCTTCGTGGGGTAACGGCATTATGAAAAGGGACCATAAAACACACGAGGATGGCTGGGATTTGTAGAACATAACACTATTATCTCAATAGAATTTATCTGCAGGGGCATGTTCCCATTTTTCTTGTCCAAATTTAATCACTAATTCCTTATTGTCTTTTCTGTTGGCATGTTTATAATGGGCTACTCAAATAGCTGCATTTTCTGCTACTGTTTATAAATGTCCAGTTTATCCATTAATAGTCAATTCGGGTGCTGCGACGTAACTATTTTTCCCTGCAATTCACATAAATAAATTTTATCCTTACACATTTTCTCTCACTGCTGACACTGCTTTTGATATGCAGCCAGCAGAATCCACCCTCATTGTCTTAAACCTTTTGTAAACATCAAGGGGTCCTGCCTTCGTAAAATAGGAGTGCTAATTCTCACATAAACCATGACACAACCACTCAGCAGCCAAAGTACAATAAGGTAATTATTCCCATCCAGGAATATCCAGCTCTTTACCTTTTTTAACAACAGCTTTCTTTATCTTAAAAAAAAACGCCATTTTGTTTTGTATCCTGCCAATTACACCAAATTGCTCTGCTGACAGGCAGGATACTCAACAAAATGACCACACACTAGTTAGATGCACTACAGTACTCAGAAAGTTTTTACTACATACACTCCGGACAAGACTAGGGCAGGGTAGACAGTTTCAGAAACTTTAGCTCAACACAGAGAAAGATTATTCCCCTAAAAAAGGACCTATGAATTTTCTTAATATTTCTTTAATTTGCTACCATTTCACAATATTTTTTTTTCAGCTTCTTTTTCTTTCTTTCAGACCCATATGGATTAATTGCCAGTTGACACACTCACATTCAGGAGGCAGGGAACTCTCTGAGCACTGCTCCTTTTTTACTGCATTACTCTCCATTGTCTCCATTGTTAAGCAGTGTCAACTACTCAAAGCGCTTGCTTTGCTGAGATCACGCAATCTAATTTGCCCTTTTTTTGTTCTATTATTACAGTCATTATTTCTCAGCTAGCCCACTGCACTTAAAATAACTAATCATCTGTGCTACTTTAAAATTAAGTAAAAAACTAACCCTTCTGCATCACTCATGGACAATAGAATAGACTTAAGTTGAATATATATTGTTTATTCACTCTTGTTTTGTGTGCTCTTTTATCTTACTGTAGTTTAAAATTTTTATTTTGCTCTTTAAAAATGATTTTGATTTTGGATTTTTTGACAATCCAGAGTGGCTTGACTTTGGCTGGACACCAGGTGCTCACCAAAGCTGCTCTCCTTCTCAGCTAGATGGGAGAGAAAATACAACCAAAGGCTTGCAGGTTGAGATAAGGACAGGTAGACATCATTCACAATTTACTCTTACAGGCAAAACAGACCTAATTTGGGAAAATTAGTTTATTACCAGTCAAATCAGAGTAGGATAATGAGAAATACAATCAAATCTTAAAAAAAAACCTTCCCCCAACCCCTCCTTTTTTCCTGGGCTTAATTTTACTCCCTATTTCTCTACCTCCTTTCCCCTGAGCAGTGCAGGGGAATAACGATTGAGGGTCCATCACACGTTGTCGCTGCCTCTCCTTCTTCCTCAGGGGAAGGGCTCCTCACATTCTTCCCCTGATCCAGCATGGGGTCCCTCCCATGGGAGACAGTTCTCTATGAACCACTCCAACCTGAGTACTTCCCATGGGCTGCAGCTCATGAGCTGCTTCAGTGTCCGTCCCTTCCATGGGGTGCAGCCCTTCAGGAACAGACTGATCCAGCGTGGGTCCCTTTGATGGAGTCACAAATGTTGCCAGCAAACCTGCTCCAGCATGGGCTCCACACTCCACAGGGCCACAGGTTCTGCCAGGTGCCTACTACCAACACAGGCTTTCCACAGAGTGATGGCCTTCTTTGGGCATCCCCCTGCTCCCTCATGGGGTCCTCCATGGGCATAGGTGGATATCTGATCCATCATGGACCATCATGGGCTGCATGGGGACAGCCTGCCTCACCACGGTCTGCATCAAAGGCTGCAGGGGAATCTCTGTTCCGGCACCTGGAGCACCTCCTCCCTTCCTTCCTCACTGACCTTGGTGTCCACATAGCTGTTTCTCACACATATTCTTACTACTCTCTCTGGCTTCTGTTGCACAGCCTTCCCCCCACCCAGCCTCTGCCTGCTTCTTAGCTCTGTTATCCCTGAGGCACTACTACTGTCACTGATGGGCTTGGCCTTGGCCAGTGGAGTGTCCATCTTAGAACGAGCTGCATGGGCTGTTGGTCATGGGGGAAGCTGCTGGCATCTTCTTACAGAAAGTACCCTTGTAGCCCCCCACTACCAAAACCTTGCCAGGCAAAGCAAATAAACACATACCTCTTTTTCTCTGAAAATGTTTTTTTTTAAACCATCAAAGTTTTTTCAAGAGAGTTAGATTCTGAGCCCAAAAAATTATACAGCTCTCCTGATAGAAATCAGTGATTTCTAGTAGGGAACATTTCTATTTCTAAGCATTACGCATGTAGTACTGTACACAAAGGTTAAAAATTGCTGTATAATTTTCCTCTTTGAAGAAAAATCACATAAGGAAAAAAGCATACAATAAATTCAAAGTAAAAGATTGCTATTACCTCATATTAGCAGGTAAGTGAAAATTGCAGCATGACTTTGGACACAAGCTTGTAGGGACCCAATCTTATGACGCTGTGAGCATCCTCATTCATTCACCATTCTAACAGGAATAGAAAGAGCTCATTATAGAAACTCTGAGAATCCAGCTGAAAAGAAAAACAAAAACCCCAGCCACCCACAGAAATAAACTACAGTAAGAAGGTAACAATTTCAAGACACAGGGCAATGATTAATTAGAATATTTGCCAAGGGATTCTGTTCTGTAGGGGAAGAACTTTGACTCAGAAGTTTAATGTCTGAACTTTGGAGTAAGGATCTGGCCACAATTCCTTTCTGTCAGCACTGAATCTCTTATGCAGTGTTATTTAAATCAGTTTTTGAACAGAGCTAAATGACATTAAGCAATCATCTGTGTTTCATTAAATAATTTGACAAAAGTCTCTACCACTGTAGAGAAAAAAAGAAAAAAAAAGAACATTTAAACCAAATTGTGGTTTTCAAATGAAAATCTGGGAAAACAGTGTAACCAGTGTTGTACATGAGTTACTGAAGTCAGGGAAGCTCAAGCACAGTTTTGATGCATTTTCTTAGAAGGTCATATCTCTTTTTTTTTCAATTATTTGATCACATACAACCATTTTTTTCCTGAAAAAAACCTCACCCACTATCTGTAAAGCCTTTAAGAAACTGATGATTAAAGGACTTATATAAAGCATAATTAAAATCAAAAATTACCATATATTTTCTTAAAAGGTACAGCACTATACTGAAAATTACTGTATCACAGAGAATTTCTGCATGGCACACTTTGCATTGTAAAATGACTTGGAAAAAAATCTAAAACCCTGACTATTGAACAGGATTTCATATGAGATGTGACATGTACTCTTTACTGTTCAGATAGTTAAATTCATATAGAAATCAAAAGTAGTAACCTCTACATCATTACACCAGTTTCTGTTTCTGAGGGTAGTAATAGCAAGTAACCTTTTATATGGTTAATTCAGCTGTGGTTAATTCCCCTGTAATTTTCATCTTTGGCATAGATATTTCAGTGACTTATTACCACTGCATTCTCAGTATTATTCTTGGAGCATTTATTTATTAATATAGCACAAAAAATATTCAGAGACACTATTTACTGTATATGGCTATACCTTTTATTTTTAAAAATCAAATTTGATTATCTCATTCATTTTAAATCAGTTTCTTTCTGTGATGCAAGTTGTTAGCAAGTCATGCTGAAGAGCTCATTTTTATAAGTATACCTCAGGTGCATAAACTGAGACTGCAGGCACCAACTGATCTTCAGAAAAACTTTGTTCTGCAGGCACTTGTCTGCCAAAACCCTTTGTTTTGTGAAATAGCACGAGAGAAGCTGCTTCTGAGAAGTTGAAAAAGAAAGTAAGAAGAATGTATCTTGTCTTGTGTTAATCAAAACTCTTTCCCTTCATCTCTGCTAGAAAAGCATCTGAATGAAAGACGGCTTTGAAAGGTGGACAAATGTACTTTGAATGTTCGATGCTTGTTGCCTGTGGTAAAAGAAGTTCTCTGTAAAGAATCTTCTGTGTGGAAAGCCAATTTATATTTTTATCTCATCTCCTTATTCCATCTGTTCTTTTAAATAAAAGTGGAAGACTAGCACTGTAACCTAACTTTTTTTTTTCCCTTTTGCTGGCTAATTTCCAGCTGTTCTATTAAATTAAAAAAATAACAGAAAATTTTCAGAGCATGAAGAGGATGACTTATTTTTGTTATCAAGAGGACAACAAATATACTTGATATTTATACACGATAATACTTGTTTTAATTTTAGTTGCCAGAAGCATAATTGTGAAGAACAAAAAGAATAATTACTGTTGCTGTAGCTAGGTTTTTTCATGTTATTAAATTATATATTTCTAGATGAAATTTTGAAATTTTGATAAGTTGACATTTTTTAAAAAAACAACTCTGTTGAACTATGGATGTTTTTATAACATATATTAAAAATATTTATAATAACAACTATTATTAATTCCCTCTGTATTCCCTTCCTTTTACATCTTTCCTTGTGGCACTCATATCAAGTAATCTTTGTGAATTATAAGCAGAAATGTTATGCTGTTATCAGAGGAAAATAAGTAATGTAATGCTAAAGTGAACCAACTCAGGGCTGTAGGGACAGACAAGAACACCAGAAAGAGGCATTTTCCTTACACCCCATACACCACTACTTTCTTAGCTGTCTCGAGAATGAATTACAAGTATAAAGGTAGTATCATTTAGAAATAGAAAGAGAAGTTGGAACTACAAGTAAGAACGCACACAGTAATTATTTGCTAAGGAAAGACAAATATCTGTTCTCAGAAGAAGAATTGAAAAAGAAAGAACAATTGGCCTGTGGTTCCTGTTTCAGTGATTTCTATTGCTATCAGCTGTTCTTGAGCTAATGTAAAGAAGGGTATTCCATCAGAGCAGACAGAAGGTGCAATTTTTATGTGATCAAATACAGAACTATATATTCTTTGGAAAAATAAACATTCGATCTATTTGTCAACACAAACTATACTTTGACTACAGATTCACCAAGAACTTTAATAAAATGAAGAAAATGTAAATATTTTAACAGACAAAATATGCACTCATTATTTAAATGCCTTACTTAATCTTCTGTATCATGCAGTCTTATTCATATACATTCCTGACAAGAACAGCATTCAGCAGTTGAAACTTACATAATATTTTATTGTGTGTCCTAAAAGAATACTTAAGTAGCAATCAGCATTGGCTATTCTAGAAGATGAGCAATATGATACCTTGGGTTTAATATTGTTAGCAACTCAGTTGACTACTGTGTCAGGTTTAAAACATACTACATGGCTAATATTGACAGTAGCATAACCTCTTTTAAAGCTCTTGAGGCAACTGTCATAGATGTCAAATATGTCATATTTTGCTGAGAGAGGAGGAGGGGGATTCTGTTACCTATCACCCTAAAGTTGCCTTGAGAAGGTACTGGGCTTATTTTCATCCCTTGTATAAATATTCATCTATTCAAGGGTTTTAAAATTTGCAACAATATGCCATAGTTGAATTGCATTTCATTTATACCTTGTGAGCAGAAAACTGCATATGTGCTTGGTTTAGATCACAGTATTGATGTTCAGCACTTACATCATGTAGGTAAATATGCTTCTAATAGCTGAATATGAAGCATTTTTCTAATTTCAAAGTAACAAAAGTATGGCTGACACAGGTGGGGTTAACCAGTTTATTTTAAAGACAAAAACTGGCACTGAATGAGGAGCACTGCACACCCCTGATTGCAACCCTTTGGCCTGGTTCACTATATCTACAAATTCAGTGAATCAGTTATAAATATTTCTTCTTTTTGGATTACACCAGGTGAACAACCAAAGGATAGCTATTCTAAAAATATAAATATGTTGCATACTGGCATATATGTAGGACTCTTCTATCTCTTTCTTACCTGTTACTCTTTCAGTTCAGATTCACTTTACCTTTGAGTGCCTTGGCAACCTTTTGGTTTAATTCAGCTCCTAACAGAAGCCTGTGTTTTATTTCATGCAAACAAAAAAAAAAGGAACAGGGTTACCCTCTGGTAGCTACTAGTTGCTGAGGTTTTCTTCAGATGTGGGCTCAACATGAAGCAAGGGGACACATGCAGTTTCAGCCACTCTGAATTTCACCCAGGTTTGTCTGTGGACCTCATTACCATTGCTGGCCTTTTAGGTATATATTCCTCAAGTAACAGACCTTTAGCCTTTAGCTATTCTGGGACTGATCTCATTATCTTCTACCTCTATGAGATATTCCTTATATCTCAGGCAACAGGAACTTACTCACTCAACAACCTCAGTCAGGAAGTTTACTAGCAAGATACATGCAGTCTTCTACTGGGGAGCTGCAATGCACTGATTAGAGAAGTTTTTTCTTTTCTGATTTGTATGTTCATGCTTTTTCATATTAAACAGAACGAAAAGTGTAAAAGCATACCACAGTATAGGTGCATATTTGTTTGGGTTTTTTTTGTGCATATTGTAAGACCTAACTGCTTTAAAATTTTTTATGCACTTCAATATTTATCAATTACTTTTATTCTTAGTAAAATATGGACAGACCCTGCAAACATTAGCTAGAAAGATGCTGACAGGTATTATTCCTTCACATCCTAGATTATTTAACAATGGCATGTTACATCCAAGTACATTACCTGGATTTGTTGTTGTCACATTTCCAGCTAATATCTAGGAATTTTCATGTGTATTATATAGGTTTCAAGGCAATGTCAGGGTATACATCATCCAAGGACAGCAGTAGCTCACAAATTATTATCAATGATGTTCCCTCTTATAACACTCACTGTTAATTATTATGTCCCCTGTGTTTTTTTACCCTAATTGTAATTTCCTTTCATTCCATTGTTTTCTTACTTAACCCATACAAATGTTTTCTGAAAGTAAAGGTGAAAGCTTCAGAAGGTATCAAATAATTTAAGTGGACAATTAAATAGAGTAAAAACCAAGTGAAGTCTGAAGATTCCTGTGGGAATACGTCACATTTGAGGATTCAGCTATGTTTGTTTAAAGATTTACAATGTTCTTCACAAAGCAATGTACAGTTGATACAAATGGAAAATCAAAAGCCTTTATCAAACTCAGATCAATTATGTAAACAACAAATGAATCTAAGAATATACTACAATACAAAACCTGATGTTTCAAACTTACATGTTTCTTAGGCTATCTATCTGTTTCATCCTCAGAAATGCACTAAGAATCTGCATAGGCTACACTGACCAAAAGACTTTGTACAGTGTTATGGAATATATTATTTTTTAATATATTTCTGTTTGCCATTGCATCACAAGAAGGTTCACAGGTGAAAAGGTGAGTGAAAAGGCATTTCCTAATTTATCATGATGTCTTCTATCATGATGTGCAATTTTGCCCTCTGGTGTGAGATGGAGCATGGCTGTAGTTAAGAAACCAATGGACCTGGATAAATTCCACATTCCTTACTCTTGGGAAAAGTCAATTTCTCTTCTGATTATGTCTTTTCATGGCTTATCTGTATAGTTCATGTGCTTTACAGACACCCATCTTAGAGGTAGGCCAGAGCTAAAAGGATACCGTGTATATGTCTATATATGTGTCTGACCTAATTAGAATCAGAATTCATTGAAGCTGAGGTTACTTGAGTCATCTGAATCTGCACATCCATGTTGTCCTTGCAAAGAGTCTTTGCACTTTGCCTTATTTTACTTGTTGGGCTTTTATTATTGTTTGGGATTTGTATTTCTTCTGTTGTTGTTTCTTTACTCTGTCCTTAAAAAAAGGTATTTCATTCAAGGTTTTGAAAAGTTTAAGTAAAGGTATTTTGTTAGGTGTAATAGCTAGCAATTTGAATATATGACGACAAAAATAAGTTCATTGGAAATGACAATGACCTTAAACACAAAGAAAATATTTGAAAATATATAATGAAACTTCCAGAAATAGGAGGGGTTTATACAATGTTGATGCAAATTGGCAAACACAATAACTTCAGTGAGAAAAAAAAACAGAAAGACCCTGAGTAATATCATATTCTCATTTGGCTTGATGTCTCAGCTGATGTTGAATGGCATAATTTCAGGAAAATCGATGAAGCTGAGTTAATCTACATCCTTTCAGCTGAATGGAGCTATACCAGTTCACACCAGCTGGGAGACCAGGCTGCTCCAGCAATGTCTTGTCCTTGGTTTTAGTCATTTACGGTCAGCAGATCTACTTGAAGTTGTGGTCATACCAAGAAAGATGTTTAATATGGAGAGATGTATGGAACTACTTTGTGGCAGATATCCATTACAAATGAATTTGCATGCATTATGGAAAAGTAGGGATGTTAGCATGATGAAATTAACTTGAGATAAAGAACACATAGCAGAAGTCGAATAATATGAAATGACAGCGAAAAGAGGCCAACTGAGTATCTGCTAGCAAACACTGATAATTCATCTTATGATTCTGGGATTTCTGGGAAGCAAATGCTGTTCAGCAGACACACTTACAAATTGTTTGTCATTACCCTTCAGTAAACATGATCTAAGGAAAATGCCAGAAGGTGCAGTAGTGATGCATTCTCTTTCAGCATAAACTTTCTTTTTTTTTGTTTATTTACTAAAAATTCTTCATGTGATAGAGAATTCTATCATTTGACAGGAGCATTAGATCTAATTAATTAGAACTTGCACATGTGTTTGATATTTCAGCTGTTCTGGTACATTAAAGCCTAGGAACTGATTGTTTTGCAACAGCACTAGGAATCCAATCTATCTCCTGGCTTGGCAAGGTCTTTCAATGTAGCTCTCAGCAGGCGAAGTCACTGGGTATGTTTTCATAGAAGTTACTCTTATTATTGGGCCTTGGACTTCCCCTAGGGAATTATTCATGGCATAATAAGTTACTGAAACAAGAAGTCTTTCCAGCTGCTTTCAGAACAAACACCAGTTTGGTGATTGATGGGAGTATGAGAATTTGGGTAAAGCTAACAATAATAAACCCCTTTAATTAGGAGTAAGAAAATTGAGGGAAGGCTTTGAGCTATGTGTGTGCTGTTCTAAATTTTGTCTGCATGGTTTGTTTCATTTGGTATAAACCAGATATGCATTTAAACCAGGTACATATATAAATACAATTACAAAAAATAAATTATTTATCTTTAGCATCCAGGCCTCTGTGGGCTAACTTTAAGCTAGATAAAAGCATGGTTCTCTACATGTCTGCTCATCCTTGTTCACATTCAAGTGTTCTTAACTAAGCATTTCTTAAGCAATCTTGTTCTTAAGCAATCTTGTACTTGATTACAAATATTGGTTTATGCATATACATCTACTTACTCTTTGCAAATAGGATTGGTTGCACAGTAAAAAAAAAACATAATAATTGAAGTGCTATTCCAATTATTTGATGACTACAGTTGAACCTTTGAATTGTATGCCAAGGATAATACTATGCTAAATACAAAGTACTATTCTGTTAGTCCTGATTGCACATTAGAGAATGGTTGGATGAAGTATATTTCCAATTTCTTATACTGGTTTATTTCATTGTTAGGAGTTACAAAAATGCAGCTCCTTCGTCTCTTCTTGGGAGCCATAACACCCAAGGCTTCTTATAAATAGAACAGTAGGACTTCAAGGAGAGTGAAATATTTAGTTACTGTTTATTGTGGGAATTGTTACAGACTTTGAAGAAAGGGTATTTGTTTTATAGCAACAAGCACACTAGAGCTAACAGAATTGTTTCTCCTTTCTTTTTTTTTTTTTTTCCTTCTGAAATAACAGCTAAGTATTAGCAGAGAACATGTATGTAGAAATACCAGCAAATACAATTGAGCTATGTAATCAGAGATGGATTTTTGTATGAGCTGTTGGATTTCTTCGTCGTGTTGCAAAGCCATTGCAGGAGTCAGAATGGGGCCTTCATCACAGTACTACTTGCCAAGATAAACTTGGTCCCTCATCGGACAGCAGAAAAACATTCTCCATGTGCCTTTTTCCAGGCAAGCTTTAGGAAAAGGACTCATAAGAAGAACTGGAACTTTACCACCTTCTCTAGCCATTGGATGAGAAACACACCATCATTCAAACTGACTTACATAAGCCAATTTCTTTTAAGCCAATTTCTCCTCTGTAAGATAGAAAATGAGAATTGACAGTGATGCCACCTAGGGAAACCATGTTTCTAACTGCTTCCTAATATAATGATGAAGCTCACTTATTATTCCTTTCTAATATACTTACTCAGACATTGAGTGCTTCTGCACATGAAAAGTTTAATTGGTTTCTGGAGAAAAATAAACACAATAAAAATGCTATACATGGTATACACATGCCTTCAATTTTCTGTACCTAAGCCCACCTCCATTTTGTACGTCAGAAATAACTTTAAAGATGACAAGTTATAAAACACTCAAAATACATCGTGAAAAAAAACATTTGCATTGTGATTTGTAAGTTACTGTGTTCTAGACCATTATTTGGCTTAAAAAACACAGCTTTTGCATCTGTGTCCTGGGTTCAGAGTAGCAGTCATGTTTCTTCTCCTTGGTAGCTGGTGCAGTGCAGTGTTTTGACTTTCGGCCTGGGAACAGAGCTGATAGCGATGTTTTGGTTTGGCCAAGGACTTTGTGAGCCTCATGCTCTGCCAGGGAGGAGGGGAAGCCAGGAGGAAGCAGAGAGAGGACACCTGACCCAAACTGACCAAAGAGGTATTCCATACCACAGCACGTCATGCCCAGGATATAACTGCGAGTTAGCCAGAAGGGCTGGGAGACTGCAGGGTTGGAGGAGGTATGGGTCGGTGCTTGGTCGGGCTTGGGGGGTGAGTTATCGGTTGGCTGGTGGTGAGGTGTTGGATTCTCTTCCCTTGTTATTTCCTTTATCATTATTATCATTGGTGGTAGCAGTAGTGATTTGTGTTATACCTTAGTTACTAAACTGTTCTTATCTCAACCCATGGGAGTTGCATTCTTTTCGATTCTCCTCTCCGTCCCTCCGGGAGTAGGGGGAGGGAAAGAAGGGGGAGGAGTGAGTGAACGAGTTACCTGACTGGGTTTAAATCACGACAATCTGATTTTGACTTCATCTTGCAATAGGGTTGTTGTATGTAGGAATACATGGGGAAAGCTTTCTCCTTCTGGAGCTGAATTTTGCTCTCTGCCACAGCATTACAGCATCCTGGCTGCTCACAGGATAGACCAGTTGGTTTAAAGACCCTTTAGCAGGAGCAATGGCTCTGTCAAGCCCTCAGGATTCCACCTCCATCTTTAATCATTCTTCTGTTAATAAATATCAAACATATAAGTCAAGGTTTTCTTCTTGTCCTGTTTTTGATCACGTCAAAGAAAACTCAATTAATTATGACCTGAAAAATTGTTTTGAGGTATTAGACCTCAAGACAGAATCTTCCTGAAGCTGTATGTGTGCCTCTTTCTCTTTTGTGAAAGATGCCAAGTTAACATTTGGCCAGAGAGGCCACTACAAAACAGTTTCGTGCAGCTGATGTCAATGCAATAGCACAAACTGTCTGAGTCCCACATTAAAGTGTTTTCCCACTTTGAGCTACATCTAAAAAAAGATGATAATTCTCTAAGAGAAGGCAGGATGTTTGACTTGTTTGTGCTGGTTTCAAATAGGTAATCTAATGAAAGTTGACAGAAGGAAAATGGGCTTATGATCGTGTCCTTGGAAAGGAATAAATAAAAGGCTTTGCATCAAAATGTCTGCCCTAAATACAAAACATCATATCTGATCACCTCCAAACTGCAGATGAAATTCTAAACTGAATCTGTTTGCACTGAAAAGAAACATGGTATTTCCTCTCCCTAGTGGTGAGAGGAAATGTGTAGGATTCTTAACAGTAGACTGATGATTTGCACTATAGCTCTGTAAACCCAGCTTTTATAACAGGAAAGAAAAAAAAAAGAGAGAGAAAAAAGAAGAGGAGAGGAGAGGAACTCTGAACTCTATCTTCTGGCAAAATATTTATAAATGTAGCTTTTCCATGCACACCTAAACAAAAACCAACCAAACAAATAAATAAAATCTCTCAGCTGTACTCTGGAAGAGCTTTATATCCCCTTGATAAGTACTTACCAGAAAACAAAGTAATACAACTCCACCTGAACAATAAAAGAGGACCTAGAAAAGACATAATAAGAGATGGCCCTAAGCTGTCACTTACTGCAAATGAACACGCCAAGTGTGTGAAACAGCAGGAGTGCATTTGTTGGCGAGAATTATTAACTGATCAGCTTGTGCTTCCAGGGCCCTCCAGGAGCTGCCTTGCCAACCAACCACATAATCAGAGTGGTAGGTGACATTCTACCAGGACTGCAGGTCTTTATCTGTCGCCTGCTGTTCAGCAAAAGTTCATGAATCTGAGGTATTATAAAGAAAATACTTAGGGCTTCAGAATTCTGCCTTTTCCAATGAAACCTCTTTTTTTTTTTTTTTCTAGAAAAATTTCAACTGGTTGCAGGTTGTGGCTCTTTCAAGCTGAAAACACTATACAATATGAATTTAATCCAGTGTGTTTTAAAATTGCAGGGTTTTTTATTATTTGTTTGGTTGTTCTTGTTGCTTTTTTTTTTTTTTTGTTTAATCTGCATCTTTTTACTGTATCTATCACTTTCATACCTACTTACCTAAATAGAAAATGCTTTCATTTAATAACAGGGAAGCAGTGAAGATTCTCTGGAATCCATCCCTCTACCACTTGATTTGTATCCTTCTAACATTCAAAATAAAAAAAATTCATAGTCAAAAAAGAAAGTACACATTCTTGGAAGTTTCTGCAGTTGTATTTTGCAATGAACAAAAAAGTGAATTACTCTATTTGTGTACATTGCAAGAAAATATACAAGAAGATTTTTGAATTATTAGTAGCAGACTGGCGAGACTCTTTTTATCATGAATAGAATACTGACACTTGGAGTAAGACATCCATTTCTGGAAGAAACAAGCCCCTCATGTTATGTGAAATTTCAGATGTGACTGCATTTGTAAGGGAAGTCATTGTGCCTGTCTGGATAAAAAACATGCTCAAAGGTCTCAAGGGTTTACATTCAGTTCGACTTAACAATGTGGTTCCATTTCTTAGTTGTGCCATGACGTAGATTTTTACAGATAAATCCCCACAACTTTTACAATTTCTGTTACAAGCACTTCAGGTGGTGCTTTGTTACACTTTCCCTTCAGCAGTCAATAAAAAAATAACACGGACTTAGCAGTGCAAATTCTGACTTCCTAGCTTCAGCTAGGAGTGTATGTGATCTAACACGCTGGACAAAAGGACCAGATGACACTTGGTCCTTTCTTTTGAATGTGTTGCAAGGGCACTGGCCTTGTCAGAAAGGCAGGACAGAAACTCAGGGTTCATAACATCTTAAACAGCTGCAATAAGGTTTGATGGTGTTCATCTGTCATAGATGGATGCTTGTTTTCACTTCCACAATAGCTTGGCTGTCCAGTAATACCAACGGGTTGAGCCTAAAGCTATCCACCACAGTCACTTACACAAAGGAATAGTCACAGGGACACATCTTCTCTCTTCTTCCTGGGACTAAAGTACTAACTTTCTATCTTACTGAAAGAGTTTATAAATTTGTATTACCTAAGTCGCAATACAAATCCATAAAACATCTTCTTGTTCTATACGTTAAAAGAACACTCATCTAGAATTCTTACTCTATTATTTTCAGAGTGCATTAGCTAAAAGATTGGTTCTTGGAGAACAAAAGAAGAAACAAAACAGTTTTAGTAAGCATGACTGCAATGCCATTGATTTAAAACAGCTATTTTCTTGTTTATCTTTATGATGCATTTCTTTCTGAGGACAACAATTAAATAACTTTTTATTATTTTCTAAAAAATATACTTATGCATACATTTTTATTTTTTGAGACTGCTAACTAAATGAAAGTTCAATCTTCTAAAAATTCTAGCTTGTGAAATATAATCCAGTATTAAAAGTGGAAGAATTTAGACTGAACCTACTCTGTCCTTCTCCCACAAGCTTTTAGGGTTTTACATAGTTCACAAACAGTGATCCTAACAATAGTGTTCTCTTAGGAGAATAATGATGGTAATCAACCTATTCAACTTTATCAGATTTCCTGTATTATGTTTAATGTCACAGACAAATTCATAATTCCTTTTTTCATTAGAATGAAGACATGCATATATACTAGTCTGGCTAAAAAGCTCGGTTTCTCATTAAATAATCTTCTGTCAGGATTATTTTCCCTGCCTTATTTCATTTCCTTGGTTCCTTTTGCCTTCATTTGTATTCAGCTTGTGCAAAATATTGTGTAGCCAGCTGCATGCCATTGCTTCTAGTTCATATGTTTTATTTCAAAGCTTTCTGACTTGATTTTTAACTTCTTATTTAAAGAAATTTCTGATTATACATTTTCCCAGTTTAAGCTTTTACGTGCAACTTCTATGCAAATGAGCTGAGAGGCCTTATAGTTCTTCGGTATACTCTTCAAGCTCAAAAGTATATATGTGCAAAAAATGCTTTCAGTATAAAAGCTAATATCTCTTAGCTCATGCAACACCAATCATGCCAATGAAAATATATGTGTTTGCTTTCTAGATAAATTCATATCCTCAGTGAGGTTTTTTGTAGTTGCATTGACAACTGAATATTCTGACTAGTATGAGATAAGCCCACTGCTTTTAGTTAACCTAAATATATGGTGTCCAGCTAAATGTCTCAAATACTTGTTTTAAAGGATGGAAGAAGGAACCTTTGAAAGTGAGATATTTTAAAAGAATTTATATCCAGGCAATAGAAATCACCCGTGTATCCTGAAAATGTCATATTTTTTGTTTTTCTGATCTGTTGCTTTTGTTACAAGAGACACCTGAAGGAGACCTTATTTTGAGACATGCTGTACTGCTAGCAAATTTTCAAATGTGAATTCTCTGTTATCAAAGTCAGTGGAAGTTTTGCAATTCACTTAAGTGGAAGGAGAATAAAACACATTTATGCATACATAATACACATATATTTGCCATTTCACTTATCTCAAAGTCTAATGTAATGAAGGACTTGAACAAATACATATCAGTGCCCTGGATAAGTCTTAAAGACTTATGAAATTCATTATGCTGAAAATCAAGTTAGAAGTTCAAAGTATCGACTTCACCTTGAGACTTTCACAACAATTGTATTATAATTCTACTAGGACCTTGGGGTGCTGGCCGGCAATGGTTGAATAGGAGCCAGCAGTGGCCATGTGACCAAGAGGCATCCTGGCTTGTACCAGAAAAAGAGTAGCCAGCAGGGCTAGAGAAATGATTTCCTCCCTGTACTCAGCACTGGTGAAGCTGCATCTCGAATACTGGGTTCAGTTCTGGGCCCCTCACTACAAGGAAGACATTTTGGTGCTGGAGCATGCTCCCCAGGGAACTGGGGTTGTTTAGTGTGGAGAAAAGGAAACCATTGGAACAGGCACCCTGAGGAAGTGGTTAGAGTCACCATACCTGGAGGTATTTAAAATATTGGTAGGTGTGGCACTTAGGGACATGTTTTAGTTATGGTGTTAAGATTAACTGCTGGGACTTGATGATCTTAAGGCCTTTTCAAAGTAAGAGTCAATGTTTCTATGATAATTGTGCTTAGTCATAAGCTGCTGTGGTGTAGATATGGTAAACTCACCTTCTCTGTCATAATTTTGCTTCTCAGGTTGGTAAGAATTATTTAAATCAGCTTTCTCGTCTCTTAGTTTTACTTAGTGTTCAGAAGATAATAATATTTAACCTAGCATTTCGTGAAAAAAATCAAAAGTAGGTGAATGTTTTGAAAAGGAATGGATCAGCCTTCAAGCTAGGCAACAGAATTATTTAAGATTATGATACCAGTGTGTACATGCGGGAAATGTGTAAATAGAAAACAACACCAAGTAGTGTGTCATTTCAACAATAAAAATTTCTGAAAAAAAAAAAACCCACAACAAAACCCAGACAATTTTAGGTAACAGATGGTCACTAATACAACTATATTCTTCTTCTCCATGAAAGTCTGGAGTATTAGCTCAGAGTACTTACATGAGAATAGCAGTTCAGTTCATTAATAAAGTTTCTCAGTATTATGACTCTTAAATTCAGGTCCATTACCAGAAAAAGAAACATCTTATTTGTAATAGAGTCTTCTACAAACCATTACATCCATTTTGTATGTAATATAAATCTAGTTAATATTTTTGTTTGGTTTGACAGTACAATAAGGTCATTGGACCTTTGCCTTCTTTTTTTCCCTAAAGCAGAAAACTTAAGAGACATCTCATGCCCTGAGATATTCCTTAATTATGTCTGTTTAGTGCTCATACTACTCAATCACAGAATCACAGAATCACAGAATCACAGAATCACAGAATCACAGAATCACAGAATCACAGAATCACAGAATCACAGAATCACAGAATCGTTAGGGTTGGAAAGGAACTTAAGATCATCTTGTTCCACCCCCCTGCTGTGGGCAGGGACACCTTATGCTAAATCATATCACCCAAGGCCTCCTCCAACCTGGCCTTGAACACTGCCAGGGATGGAGCATTCACAACCTCCCTGGGCAACCTATTCCAGTGACTCAACACCCTAACAGGAAAGAATTTCCTCCTTATATCCAACCTAAACTTCCCCTGTTTAAGTTATAACCTGTTACCCCTTGTCCTGTTACTACAGTCCCTAATGAAGAGTCCCTCTCCAGCATACTTACAGGCCCCCTTCAGATAATGGAAGGCTGCTAGGAGGTCTCCACGCAGCCTTCTCTTCTCCAGGCTGAACAGCTCCAACTTCCTCAGCCTGTCTTCATACGAGAGGTGCTCCAGTCCCCTGATCATCCTCGTGGCCCTCCTCTAGACTTGTTCCAACAGTTCCATGTCCTTTTTATGCTGAGGACACCAGAACTGCACACAAAACTCCAGGTGAGGTCTCAGAAGAGCAGAGTAGAGGGGCAGGATCACCTCCTTCGACCTGCTGGTCAAGCTCCTTTTAATGGGGCCAAGGATATGGTTGGCTTTCTGGGCTGCAAGTGCACACTGCCAGCTCATGTTCATTTTCTCATTGACCAGCACCCCCAAGTCCTTCTCCGCAGGGCTGCTCTGAATCTCTTCCCTGCCCAACCTGTAGCTGTGCCTGGGATTGCCCCAACCCAGTTGTAGGAACTTGCACTTGTCATGGTTAAACTTCACAAGGTTGGCATCAGCCCACCTCACAAGCGTGTCAAGGTCCCTCTGGATGGCATTCCTTCCCTCCAGCATATCAACCGAACCACACAGCTTGGCGTCATCGGCAAACTTGCTGAGGGCACACTCAATCCCACTGTCCATGTCAGCAACGAAGATGTTAAACAAGACTGGTCCCAACACCAATCCCTGAGGGACACCACTCATTACTGGTCTCCAGCTGGACATTGAGCCATTGACCACAACTCTTTGCGTGCGACCATCCAGCCAGTTCTTTATCCACCGAGTGGTCCACCCATCAAATTGATGTCTCTCCAATTTAGAGACAAGGATGTCATGTGGGACAGCGTCGAATGCTTCACACAAGTCCAGGTAGATGACATCAACAGCTCTATCCCTGTCCATCAGTTCTGTAGCCCCATCATAGAAGGCCACCAAATTGGTCAGGCAGGATTTCCCCTTAGTGAAGCCATGCTGGATGTCACCAAGTACCTTGTTGATTTTCATGTGCCTTAGCATGCCTTCCAGGAGAATCTGCTCCAAGATTTTGCCAGGCACAGAGGTGAGACTGACTGGTCTGTAATTCCCCGGGGCATCCATTTTCCCTTTCTTGAAAATGGGGGTTATATATCCCTTTTTCCAGTCATCCGGAACTTCACCTGACTGCCATGATTTCTCAAATATGATGGCCAGCGGCTTTGCAACTTCATTTGCCAGCTCCTTCAGGACCCGCGGATGGACCTCATCAGGACCCATGGACTTGTGCACATTCAGATTTTTAAGATGGTCTCAAACCAGTTCCTCTCCTACAGTGGGCTCAAGGTCTTCATTCTCACAGTCCCTGCATCTGCCCTCCAAGACTTGGGTGGTGCAGTCAGAGCCTTTGCCAGTGAAGACCAAGGCAAAGAAGTCATTCAGAGCCTCAGCCTTCTCCAAATCCTGTGTAGCCAGTTCTCCCAAGAGCTTCCTGAGGGGGCCTACATTCTCCCTAGTCTTTTTTTTATTTCCTATGTACCTGTAGAATCTAGTCCTGTTATCTTTAATACCTCTAGCTAAGTTTAATTCTAACTGAGCCTTAGCTTTCCTAACGTGGTCCCTAGCTTCCCGGACAACATCCCTGTACTCTTCCCATGCCACCTGTCCTTGCTTCCACTTATTATAAGCCTCTTTTTTCAATTGAATTTTCCTCAGGAGCTCCTTAGCCATCCAAAGAGGTCTCCTGGTCCTCCTGCTGCACTTCCTTCTGGCTGGGATGCAACACTCCTGAGCTTGCAGCAGGTGATCCTTGAATATCAACCAACTGTCTCGGGACCCTCTGCCCTCTAGGGCTGTATCCCATGGAACCTTCCAAAGCAGGTTCCTGAAGAGGCCAAAGTCTGCTCTTTTTGAAGTCCAGGGCAGTGAGCTTGCTGCATGCTCTTCTCACTGTCCTGAGGATCTCAAATTCGAGCATCTCATGATCGCTGCATCCAAGGCTGCCCTGGAGCGCCACATTTCCAACGAGCCCTTCCCTGTTGGTGAACACGAGGTCAAACATGGCACCTCTCCTTGTCAGCTCCTCTATTACTTGTAGAAGGAAGTTGTCTTCCACACAATTAAGGAACCTCCTGGATTGCTTGTGCCGGGCTGCACCGTCGTTCCAACAGATGCCAGGGTGGTTGAAGTCACCCATGAGAACAAGGGCCTGCGAGTGTGAGGCTTTTCCTATCTGTCTATAGCGTGCTTCATCCTCAGGCTCTCCTTGATCAGGTGGTCTGTAACAGATCCCTACAGTAATGTCTCCCATAGCTATATTCCCTTTAACCCTGACCCACAAACTCTCTGTGGACTGCTTACCTGTCCCCAGACAGAGTTCCATACTCTCCAGCCTATCCCTAACATAAAGGGCAACTCCCCCTCCCTGCCTGCTAGGCCTGTCCTTCCTAAAGAGCCTGTAACCTTCCATTCCAACACTCCAGTCATAGGAGCCATCCCACCATGTTTCTGTGATGCCTATTATATCATACCCCCGTAGATGTGCACACATCTCTAATTCGTCTTGTTTGTTCCCCATGCTACGGACATTTGTATAGAGGCATCTGAACTGAGCTCCAAATGAAGCCGGCTCATTGGCTGGAGCAGCTGGGATATCTCTACATTGCTCCAGGCATTTATTATAGGTTCTGGCAACCGACTGGGTGTGTTGGAATGGAATGATGCCCCCCTCCCCCAACACATCTAGTTTAAAGCCTCCTTGACCAGTCTGGCAAGCCTCCTACCAAAACTGCTCTTTCCCTTCATCAGAGCAGCTCCATCAGCCCCCACTAGACCCGGCCTACAAGCTTGGGTCCCATTTTCAAGACACCCAAACCCCTGACTATGACACCACCCTTTTAACCAGTTATTAACCTGGCTAATCCTCCTAGGTTTTTTTAGGTCCTCCCCTGTATCCGGGAGAATTGATGAAAAGACCACCTGAGCTCCAGAGCCCCTAACTACCTCCCCCAGGGCTTTGTAGTCCTTCTTTATGTTCCCCAGGCTACTACTATCTATGTCCCTAGCACCCACATGTATCACCAGGAGTGGGTAATAATCTGTGGGACTTACTAGAGCAGGCAGCCTTTCTGCCACATCCCTGATCCGTGCTCCCAGTAGGCAACACACCTCCCTTAAGACAGGGTCTGGCCGGCAGACAAGTGCTTCTGTCCCTTTCAGTGTAGAATCCCTACTACTACTACACCCCGGCGCTTTTTCCTGGCAGCACCAGTAGAGATTTTCTTTAGCAGTGCATCAGCCGGCTGTTTCTGGCTCTAGGGCGTTTCCTCATTAGCCCCCTGCAGGACAGCAAAGCGGTTCTGCGTGGGGACAGGGGATTTAGGGGGAAGATCCTTGCTTTTGGTTGTCCTTTTCCTTCTTTTTTTTTGTTGTTTTTTTTTTGTCACCAATTCCCAGCTTCCCGGGTTTACTGCCTCCTTTCCTTCATGAGGTAGAGGCGAAGCTTGAGGCCCCTGCACAGTTTGGGCGTGGAGCAAGCATTCTTGCTTCCTCTCAGCTTCCCTGACATCTCGCAGTCTATTAACAGCATCCCGCAGCTCAGCCCCTGCTGCAGGAGGACCTCCACCAGGGAGCACCGAGTGCAGCCCTGCCCATTGTGCACCCTCCCCTCACAAGACCGGTGCAGGCACTCTCTACACCCTGAGCTCTGCACCGCAGCCTCCCCTCTCACCGGCTCTGTCTGGGTGCCTACGCCGGCCACCGCCGGGGCAGCCAGAGCAGAGTTCCCGGACCGGGCCCTGATCATACGACGAGTGCTCACCATCCCGCTCGCCTGCCCGCGCGAGCTGCCTCGACCCGCTCTGCTCGCCGCGCTCCCTGGGGCAGGTTTTTACCCAGTCAGGGCTGGTGCCGCTGCTTCAGGCTCCGCCCCCTGTGAGTCAGCTGCTCGCTCTCGTCAGCTGAACTGCCGGCTCATGGGCAGGTCCTGTCGAGGACCTGGGGCTCCCTCTGTGTCTCTTGTCGCTCTGAGTTGAGGCTCCTGGACGCTGATCTCCCCCCCGCTCCGGTGTTGAAGGCGTCCTCTCTCGAGCTACTCACCTCAGCAATTTCATTCAAGATCAAAGTGTCTTTCAATAGCTGATCAGATTGAGCTATTGTGAATTATGTCAGTGCCACATTTTTGAAACAGTCAGGAAAATGCTTATGCATTGAAGACATTCCCACCTGGTATGATAATATATGTGTCTTTCAAAATGTTTATGTTTCCATGCCACTTAGTAACTTAAATGTTGATCCAATTGTTGTTTAATGTCATAGATCAGTGGAATAAAATTGCTTCAAGAAGGATCTTGGGGAATCTCCTGTAATCTGAGTTTCCTGGGGGAAAAAAAAATAAAATAAAATTCAACTGGATTCAATTAGAGTCATACCTAGAATTTTGTAGACTTAGTCTGGGGTTGACAGTCTGCAAAATGGTGACATATAGTGCTGAGAGTATTGTGCTAGAAATCCTAATAGCTGGCCAGTTTATAAGTTTTACATGTTGAAATAATTACATCTGTTCAAATAAGCATCTGTTAAGAGTCTTTAAAATTAAAACAGAAAACTAAGCTCTTACATCTAAATTCCTTTGGCCCCAGGCAAAGGACATACTCTGATTTTCATTTTTCTGCCTTTAGTTCCCCAGATTGCTAACTTTTATCTTTGATGAGCTGCCTGGGAAAAACAGCAGTACCCAAGGAACTTAACCTTGCTTTTGGAAGCTGGAAAATGTGGGTCTGCAATTCCTGAAATGGAGGGAGGAACTGTACCTTCTAATTTCTCAGGAATGTTCTTGCACTGATGTGTTGTAGGAAGGAGAGGCGATTACTATCAGAGCCAGGTGAGTGAGGTCGCTGAAATCTTGAGTTAGCATGTAAAAAGAAGCACAGCCAGCAGGTCAAGGGAAATGATTCTCCCCAGCTACTCTCTTCTGAGACCTCACATGGAGTACTGGGTCTGGTTCTAGGGTCCCCAGTACAGTGGAAAACGTTGTTTCAGCTGTGAGTGTTAAAAGTTTGTATTTAATGGTGATGATTGAATGTATATTCCGCATTTTTAGCGTATTTTAAATGTTATGTATGTAAATGTACATTACTGCTTTTTTAAAGTATTATTTGGCTAGCCAATATTTTAAATCACTGCATACATGATATATAGAGTCTATGAGATCTTTCTTGTATCTTGTAGTGACAGATTTTAAATTAACCCAGGCTGAGCAACAATCACCAGGCCACTAGGCAATTGCTAAATGAAGTTAAAACAAGGTGTAAGCAAGCTCAGACAGGTCCTGAGGAGATTCTGTACTTTCAGGTCTATGCAGAGGGTCTGTTCTTTTACTGATAAGAGCGAAGTCATGCTTACTGGGCCACATGGCTGCACATGCTACTGTTTATTGTAGTAAATGTTTATATTTATAGAACTGAATTTTTATTCATAGAACATTAAGTTGTGGATGGATGTTTAAATTAATTGAAAAATACACACTAGTGGTGTTTGTTTAAGCTAAACAACTGTGTTAGTGCTTATGTAAGAAAATATGATAAGCACAGAAACCTTTTTTTTTTTATATTATTTCACTGTTAAAACAGCCATGATATTATCTATTTATACTCCTAAAAACTTGAGAACAGTTACTGCAGAATTTACACTGTAAAATATTTACCTAGATGCAACAATGCAGTAGTTCTTTATAAAGCAGAAACTTTTTGAAGATGTGAAGAGCATGGCTAGCATAAAACTGTATTTTACATTTGCATGGAATATTTTGGTGGAGGCTTACAGGCTAAGTATATTTTTAATATGTTTTAGCTTTTTATCAATACAACTGAATTTTTTCTTCTTATGCACTCTTAAAGGTTTGTATAAATACAGTGAAATTAAGGATTAAACTATAGTTCATTATGTTTGTATTCCAAAATAACACAAAAGACCCCTGCAAGATTTTTTTTTTTTTTGATCTACAATTCTGTGTAGGCATGTTCATTTACTTACAAATTATGTTTGCCTTTTAAACATTTGTCCAGGTGTCACATTTGTTGGCATTGTGTTCAAGCAACCAAGGATACTGTCAGAGAAAACATTACTAGCTCTACATAAATGCACTGAGATACTGTTTTTAAAAAGGCCAAAACTGTTTCGGTTTCAACAGAATACAGATACAACACTGAATCCTAAAATACATAAGTATTTAGAGGTCAATTTGCTCAATGAAACAACTTAATAAAAACCTTCAAAGTTTATAGCATGTAAACAGTTCCACAATTGTACATTTTGTTTAAAAATCTTATGGAGTTCAAATCTTCCAATTTTTCTATTTTCTTTTAAAAATGAATAAGAAAACTTATCAAGTACATACATGCAACTACACACATGAGGAAAAATCCATTGATAAAGTAAAATAAAATAGAGTTACAGAATGAAAATGCATTACTTTAAACACTTTATTATGTTAAAACCATTAAAATAAAATAATGGGATACATTTTGGTCTTCAAGAGAGTAACCTAGTATTTAAGAAATTGCTTAATAGTAGAAGGACCCTAGATCAGCTTCAGCTGACTGGGCAGTAACTGACTGATATCGAAGCAAGTAACAAGGTCAGGTTATTTTCAAAATGCCTGGAGGTTAAAAAAAAAAAAAGGACTGAGATATGATGTTATTAAAAGAATGAAAAATAAAATGAGCAACGTAAGGTTGACACATACACAAAGTAGCTGATACAGTACAATGTGATACAACTTGATGTTAATACCAGACAGACAAAAGTTTAATAAAATATTAAGATTAAGAATACATTTTAATTAATGTTTGCTTAAGTTCTTTCTGTGATTCTTTTTGTCTGCTTATTACTGTGGTTCTGAGTAAGCAAACTATGTTAGTTATAAATCCGATTAGAGGTCTGAGAACAGCTAGCTTGGCAAACAGAGCTACAAATTAGACGTTGTGGCATAAAATTCTGGATTAAAATAGAATAGTGTAATGACTTAGGGGAAATTAAACATATTAAGTAATAATAAAACACGTGATCATATAATATCTATTACATAAATCAAAAGACAGTTTCATCATATCTGAAAGAAATGTAGCACCATTATAAATTACATCCAATACTTTTCACATATGGGTTATATGATTTGTGGAAACCATCAAGAAATGTGTAAATCAGTAACATAGTTATAATTCATATTCATAACTTATAAATCCATGAAATGATTTCTAGAAATACATGATTTATAAACATATCGTATGATATAGTGTAGGGGTCAGTGCACTGTTAAAAAAATCTGAGATGTAATTAGATCTGTTCTTAAGACCACCTTTTAAAGTACTTTTTTAAATGGCCACAAGCACATTATATGAAATAACTCCCATCCTAGATTAGAAATTTTGTGCAAACCTGTTATCTCTAGAAATAATTCTAGTTACTGTGAAAGAAACATGATTTAATAATGTGGATGGTGAGTTTCACATTGCTTGTCTAAGTCAAAAGTATTCCTCTCTAAAAATTAGAGTTAGATGAAATGTCTTATAGCAAAGGGTGGGGCTGCCACCCACAGGGACCCAAACAACCCAGGAGAAAGGACCAAAAGGAACCTCATGTAACATAAAAAAGGAAAACTGCCAAGTGCTTCACTTGAACAAACTAACCCCTTGCAATGGTACTGGCTGGGGACTGGCTGGCTAGGCAGCAACTCTGACAGAAAGGACTTGACAGTCCTGGTGGACAGTAGGCTACAAATAAGTCATCAGTTGCTTTCTTTCACAGTGATGAGAGCAAACAGAATACTGGACTTTATCAACAGGACTGCAGCCAGTAGATTGAACAAAGTGATCATTCCGTTTTACTTGGTGCTTCCTGTATCTGGTATGCCAAGCTCAGGTGTGGGTCCTCCAGGAGTGATACTGATGAATTTGAATGAGTTCAACAGAGATGGACTATAGATTCATAGACTAGAATCTTAGAACAGTTAGGGTTGGGAAGGACCTTGAGATCATCTAGTTCCAACACCCCTGTCATGGGCAGGGACACCTCACACTAAACCATGCCATCCAAGGCTCTGTCCAACCTGGCCTTGAACACTGCCAGGGATGGAGCATTCACAACTTCCCTGAGCAGCCCATTCCAAAAAAACCCTCAAAACCCTCACAGTAAAGAAATTCTTCCTTATATCCAATCTAAACTTCCTCTGTTGAAGTTGGAACCCGTTACCCTTTTCCTATCACTACAGCCCCTAATGATGCATCCCTCCCCAGCAACCTTATAGGCCCCCTTCAGATACTGGAAGGCTTCTATAAGGTCTGCCCTGAGTCTTCTCTTCCCCAGGCTGAACAGCCACAACTCTCAGCCTGTCTTCACAGAAGAGGTGCTCCAGTGCCCTGATCATCCTCATGGCCCTCCTTTGGACTTGTTCCAACAGTTCCATGTCCTTTTTATGTTGAGGACACCAGAACTGTACACAATACTCCAAGTAAGGTCTCACGAGAGCAGAGTAGAGGGGTCAGGAACTGGAGCACTTGCATTGTGAGGAGAAGCTTTCACAGGCAGGAGAAGAGATGACTCTTTAGTCCAAACTAAAAGAATCAAAATACAGTAACGTATATGTATTCTTTACTGCCACACTACAGGTTTATTAGCTTCAGATAAGTAGAGATTATTGAAAAGAAATTCTAAAGTGAAATTGTAGACTGGACCAGGCATAAACCAATAACAAGAATTAATTCTGTAGCTGGCAGCTTTGGCAGGGATTGAGTTCAAGCAAGTAGAATTCAATGAGTTTAGTTTTTGATTCAGCAGAGATTATCAAAGAAAGATAAAGAATTATGAACTCACAATCTAAATATATGTTTGAGACAGAGGTCATAGGGGCTGTAGTAATTCTGGGCCTGCTTTGGGTCTACCAGTCTAGCTTAATTGAGGGTTGATCCAAACAAGGACCATAGAAGTAGATTAAGGGTTTACTTCTGGTTTGAATGAAACTGGAGAAGAGCTCTGTGATCAGAATAAATATGGATTTAGAGTTCAGTTTAGAGTATGAGCCAACAGGAACAGATCAGTCAGATTTTATTGCCTTTTAAAGGCTAAACTGAATACTGAACCTAACACAATAATCCATAAAAATGTAGCTCTGGAGAGGGCAGAATTGCTCTTTATCAGGTTTCTAAGAACTAAAGTCAAGTAGGTTTGACCTTTGTACCAGACAAATTGTCAGGAAATACAATAAAGGTTGTAAGTAATAAATATGATATATTGTGGATTCAGATGATATAGTCTTTTTTCAAAGGTTCTCAACAAAGTCTTGCTTCTGAAGGCTTTTAAAGAAACTGAACTGTTATGGTATAAAAGGGAAAGGGAACTATGAAAAGGAGAGTTACATGGGAATTTTGTTTTTCAAAATCTGAAAGAAAGACAGCGAAAAGAGTAGATTCTCTTTAGTCACAGTGGAGGCTGCTTAAAGACGCTGTTCTGGATATTCTGAAGAATACATACCACCTATCAAGCAAAGACTTGAGAAAGTCCAGAAGGAATATGACAGAGGTGTGAGGTCAGAAGCAAGAAAGTGTTCAGAAAACCTTCTTTCTATCCAAATAAGAAAAATGGAAAAATACCACAAACTTTATTTAAAAAAAAATATTAATAATAAAAAAATCATGGGATGTGCTCAGGTTATATAACAGTCCTGGTAACATATGACTTGCAGTGTCTCTCTCTCCAAGGTATATGGTTAAACTCTGCCTAGATTTTGCTTACAATGTCTTCTGAAGTCACCTACAACTGATAATAGCAAAAATTGTGTTTACCACGCAATAGGCTAAACTAGTAATTACAGTGTATATGTTCTTAATATGTTCCACTCAGTGGAGAGCAAAAAGTGTCTGATGACTGGGTTTTCTTGTCTGAGATATTTTTTTTCAGGGTTGGGTTTCTTTTCTTTTTTTTAGAGTGTCCAGGTAAACTGCAAGGAACTACAAACTAAAAACTTTACATTCGTACTGGAAGAACTAAGAAAAACCCCTATTTTTTTTTTTTTTTTTAAAGCATAAGATAGAAATCCTACCTATTTTGGAAGAAATAATACAATGCAAAAAAAAAAAAAAAGCCAAACATAACTTCACAATTGATTGCAGTTCTAGAAAGAATGTTCTTACATTCTTAAAAACCTTTCTGGATTAATGATCTAATAAATGGCAAGAGAGAAGAAGTAAGAACTGGCAAATAGCTTGCACAAAGGAAGGTTTTTGCAAGAATGTCTGATAGGAAGAGAGTCTTTTAACATATTGATTTGGAGTAGTTTGGAGTGTGAGATACAAAAGCTTACTGGTGATAGGAAGTCATTCTGAAAAAGTAAAATCTAAAGAAAAGATTTGATAATGCAGCATATCTGAGAGATAGGCAGGATTCAAAGTTGATACATGCAGAACTAATACATTTTATTTGCCTTTTGACTGCTAGGTAAGAAAAATGTTAAGTATTCAGGAAGAAAGGCTCTAAAGAAGTTATATGCACTCAGGAAAGACATAAGAATGCAATCTCAGGTATTTTTTTGTGAACAGATCATCTCTTTCATTACAAGAGAACAAAATGGACAATTGAATTCTGAGAATGATTATGGAAAAATAAAGCACCAGGATGATATAATATCCTGTATTTGCTATGATATACAGTTATTCCATCAGAAGACCATATTTTAAGATTCAGACTAATAAGATAGGATGATTGCATGTGTACAACATCATTTTTACAGGAAAAGAACTCTTCAGCCTTGAAAAAATGAAACTAAATGGTGGCATGAAAAAGACAATATAAGAATAAAGTTTACTAAAAAGTTAAAAAGAAGAAACTTCTCTGTTGCAGAATGGCTCTAAGAGCAAGGCCATGGATCCTTGGAGGCCTTGTGCGAGCAAAGCAAGGTGTAGGCCTCACAGGTAACCGGAAACTGGATGTGGGAGGAGAATGTGAAGGAAGCTGTGTAGAACTAACCAATACTGTTGTGAGTAGGAGGCATGGCTAAACACCACGTGGATATAAGCGAAGTGCGCCACAAATAAAGTAGAAGCTTGCTTATCACCCATATTGGGTTGGCGTGTCTTGCTTCTCCTCGCTGCTAACAAATGGCTCCCGAACAGGGACGTGGACTACAGGGCCCTGGCTACCGGGGACCCGGGATACAGGGCCCCGATTAACGGGGACCCGGAATGCAGGGCCCTGGTTGTTGGGGACCCGGAATACAGGGCCCCGGCTGACGGGGACCTGGAATACAGGGTCCCGGTTGACGGGGATCCGGAATACAGGGCCCCGGTTGATGGGGACCCGGATACAGGGCCCTGAGTATCAGGGACCCGGAACGGCGAGTGAGCGGCGCCGGCGGCAGTGGCCAGGGAGCGCAGGCAATGCTACTGTGGTGGCGTGACGGGCCTGGGTGCTTAGACTGACCGAAAGGAGTCTGCCGCTGGGGCGAAACAGACACTGCTGCGTCGGGAGGCCGATCCGGAGACCGAGGTTACAGGACGATCCAGAAGAAGACGATCCGGAAAAGGCCGGCCATGAAAATGGACCAAGAGGTAGCCCTTGATTTATTACAGCGCTTTTTAGAAAAGTGGGGAATTAAGCCTGAAACTCTAAAGCAGCTAGCGGGTCTAGTGGCTGTAGGGGAGGCTAAGGGATTTTTTGTAGATATTAATACAGTTTTTGAGGAGAGTGAGTGGCGAAAGTTTGGTGATGAGTTATTCGACTAGATGCTTGATAATGATAAAAAGGCAAGGAAATTTGGTAAGCCTTGGAGAGAAGTAATAAATTGCATAAAAAAATACAAGGCGGAAAAGAAAATTGCCGCTGTAGCAACAGAGAAACTAGGAACAGACGTCCCCGGTCGGTTAAGGCTGGGGGAAGATTATAACTCGTTTCCCCCAACCCGCGGGGCGCTCCCTGTGCTCAGAGCGTGGGGTTTCCCCCCCCCTTTCCCTTTCTCCCCCTCCTTCCTCTTCAGAAGGTGCAGCGGAGGAGGCGCAACTCCCTGCTCCCCCACCGCCCCAGTTGAGTTCCGAAAAGCAGACGGATTCTGACAGTAGGGACTTTGAAAAAGACAGAGAGAGTGTGATAGAAGAGATACACATGATAAATGTCGAGGAATCCAAAAGAAAGAGGGTGGTGCCTTAGCGCCGGATCAATTGGGGCGCCATTTTGAAACACTCAGTAGAAAATAGAGATTACACCCTAGCGAGAGATCTAGAAGACCTGCGAGCCTTCCCAGTCCGGTACAAACCAGGTGGACTGGGAGGAGCACAGGGAACCCATTATGCCCTAGATTGGAAATTTTTAACTCAGTTATGAAGTACGGTAAACAAATCAGGATTGCACGGTGAGCCCACTAAACAGATGTTAGGTTATATATGGAGTGGTACAGTTTTATGCCCTGAAGATATTAAGGGAATAATTAGGATGATCATGACACAAGCGCAGCAGCTATTGTGGCAGGCGCATTGGCAGCAGCTCTGTGATAGATCATCAAATCTGCCCAGAGGTCAAAATGACCCGTTGTTTGGTGTTACAACAGACAGTTGATGGGAACTGGGCGATTTGCTAGTATAGACATTCAAGTGCAAATGGGGCCAGACGTCTGTCTGGAATCCATCCGTACTGTCTGGGAAGCCATGCAGAGGGTGCGCACGGTGCCCCCCACCCCCTCATACATGTCCATTAAACAGGGAAAAGATGAACTATTTGCTGATTTTGTGGATAGACTAACCACAGCCATCAGCTTAGCGGATACTCCAGATTATATGAGGGGTCTGCTGTTGCGCCAGTGTGTCATGGAAAATAGCAACACCTATACAAAAGGTATTTTAGTCACCCTACCCGCAGAGGCCACCACAGAACTTATGCTAGAACGCGTGAGCAGGGTGCCAGTAGGAGCTCAGGCACTACTTGCAGAAACTGTTAAAGAGATGGGAAAAGAGATAGCTCAGGCACAGAGGGAGGCAGCTCAGGCACAGGTACAGGCTTTTGCAGTGCTGGGTCCTCTTCAGTCCAACAACGTAGTGCCGGCCCAACCAAGACGTGAATGCAAGCCGCTGCTTCGTTGCTTCAGATGTGGCGGAAGACATTTGAAACGAAACCGCAGAAGGACTGTTTGGTGCTCTAATTGTCAGCGAAACAGCCACAGCACAGAAGCCTGCAGCTTCTTCTGGAAACGGACAGAGTGCGAATGGCTGCTGTGCACAGATAACAATTGCGGCCCCTGTTCAGGCCGCCGCCCAGTGGCCAGCGCCAGCTGCGACACCATCAGCCGGGAGCTGCGGCCCGCAGCCGGCCTACAGCCCGCCACTAGAGGGAGCCTCGGCTTGGACCTGGCAACCGCAGTAGGTGCGACCCTCATTGATCAACGGCCGTGTAAGATCCCCACAGCAGTACGGGGACCACTAATGATCAATGGACAGGCCCATGGAGCATTGCTGCTTGGGCGATCCTCCAGTGGACTGAAGGGTCTGTTTATATTACCTGGACTGATTGATGCAGACTTTACTGGAGAAATTTGCATAGTAGCTCAAACGTCATTTCCTCCGATTCATATCCCTGAAGGGAGCAAGATTGCCCAGCTAGTCCCCTTGCCACAATTAACTGCTGCAATGCAAGATACTGCCTCATTGGCCAAGCGTGGGCCCCAAGGATTTGGCTCCACGGGAGGCCTTGTTATGTTAACTGTCCCAATGGCCACCAGACCCGTAGTGGACTCCACATGGTCTCGAGGGAATCAGCGTCTAAATCTACCAGCATTACTGGACACTGGAGCCGATATCACCATAATAAACACTGACAAGTGGCCACACTGGTGGCCGTGCCACCCTACCCTTGGCGGGGTTGAAGGCGTTGGCGGTAATGCTTCTGTGCAACGCAGCTCTGATTTAATACAGGTGGCTGTTGAAGGTCAGGTTGCTTCCATCTGTGCACCCATCATGCCGTTGCCGACTGGGGTTAATGCCCTAATCGGCCGAGATGTGCTAGACCAGCTGGGACTGGTGCTGATTAACCAGAAATTTTAGGAGTGGTCGCTGCACAATGGACTCTCCCGATCCAGCTCACATGGACTACTAACACCCCGGTCTGGGTCAAGCAGTGGCCACTGAAAAAGGAAAGTCTAGAGCAAGCACAGCTTTTAGTGCAGGAACAATTACAACAGGGACATCTACGACCTTCCATGAGCCCCTGGAATACGCCAATTTTTGTTATAAAAAAGAAGTCAGGAAAATATAGACTGCTACAGGACTTGAGAGCTGTGAATGCATGGATACAAGCGATGGGTGCCTTGCAGCCAGGATTGCCCAACCCTGCTATGCTCCCTGAGGGTTGGCACCTGCTGGTTATTGATCTTAAAGACTGCTTTTTCACAATTAAGCTGCATCCACTAGATACTGCACGATTCGCCTTTACCTTGCCAATGCCAAATAAAGCAGCACCTTTTCGCCATTTTGAATGGACTGTATTGCCACAGGGCATGAAAAATAGCCCTGCCCTGCGTCAACTGTTTGTGGCCAATGCGCTCCAGCCCCTTCACCGAATATGGCCAGGAACATTAATTTATCATTATATGGACGATACTCTAATCGCCCAAAATCAACCCTTCACCACGGACCAAGAGACTCTACTGGAGCAGCAACTGAGCAAGCAAGGACTTGTTATCGTGGCTGAAAAATTCAGCACGGCCCTGCCTGGAAATATTTAGGCTGGCATATTACGGAGGGCCAAGTACGACCGCAAAAACTGCAACTTCACATTCAAATTTCGACCCTAAATGATGCACAGCGCTTACTTGGAGATATGCAATGGCTGCGTCCCGTCGTGGGCATTTCAAACGATGATATTGACACCCTGAGACCCCTGTTGCAAGGTACCGACCCAGCACGGCCAGTGCAACCCACGTCGGAACAGCGGCTAACCATCCAGCGCATCGGCACACAAATCGTACAGAGATGGGTTGACCGTCGAGACCCAGACCTTCCCATAGACCTTACAATATTACAAGGCCCTAAGCAACTTTTGGGTGCACTGACACAGTGCAAAAAGAAAAAGGGGGAGGAGGTGAAGATATTGGAGTGGCTTTTTACTGCTGTCCGGCCCAAAACTACTATTCAACAGAAAATTGAAAATTTAGCAGAGTTGGTCCAAAAGGGCCGTATGAGGGCGTTGCAATTAATGGCCCAGGAACCTGGAACTATTTACCTGACGATAAAACGGCGGGATCTTGAGTGGTATCTCCAGCATTCACAGGCGTTACAAGTCAGCTTGCTGTCTCAGAGCTTAAGGTAGAACAACTGCAGTCCACCACCTTGCGCTGGATCAGCCAGCAAGAATGGATCAAGATACCAAAAAGGAGTGAGCGCCCGCTGGCCAATGCAGTAACGGTTTTTATAGACGCTGGAAAGAAGTCTCGGTGTGCCGTGGCAACCTGGATGCAGGATAAGAAATGGCACCAGCAGATATTGATCGCGGAAGCAGAGGACTCACTGCAAACCTTAGAGCTAGCGGCGGTCGTTTGACCTTTCTGAACTGGCATCACACAGAAATAAATGTAATCTCTGATTCTATGTACGTCACAGGTGTGGTTCAGCTCATTGAGGATGCTCGACTCAGAGAGTGTCGAAACCGGCGGTTGTTTGACCTGCTGCATCAGCTGCAGGCGGCCATTCATCAGCGGGAGTGTGCTTACGCCATCATCCACATACGGAGTCATAAATGGTCCAGGGGCTGGGGGAAGGTAATGATAGAGCAGATCAATTAGTTTCCATTGCTGTACCCCTGAGCGACTTTGTAAAGGCCAGGGAGGCCCACAACACTTTTCACCAGAATGCCAAGGGACTATTCCATCAATTTAAGATTACAATGGAAGAAGCGAGAGGCATTGTCAGGGCCTGCCCCAGCTGTAGCCATCATGGACCAGGGCTGGGAATTGGGGTGAACCCTTGGGGCTTGGGCCCTTGTGAATTATGGCAGATGGATGTCACACACATGCCGCAGTTTGGGCGCCTAAAGTATGTGCACGTCACAATTGACACATATAGCAGATTCCTGTGGGCTACAGCCCAGACAGGAGAAAAGGGTTCCCATGTAGTACGGCATCTAACTAGCTGCTTTGCCGTTATGGGAGTGCCTCAGCAAATAAAAACGGACAATGGGCCTGCCTATGTAGGTGAGAGAATGCGCCAATTTTGTCAACAATGGGGAGTCAAACATGTGACTGGCATTCCCCATTCACCAACGGGACAGGCCATAGTTGAGCGGGCAAATCAGACCCTGAAACGGTACCTCGAAAAGTTCAGTGACGTTCACGATGTGCAAGAAAGACTGTCTAAGGCATTGTTTGTTTTGAACTACTTGTGCATTTTTGCAGATCAGGACTCTCCCCCTGCTCAAGTGCACGGCTGAGCCGCAGCGTCCGAGTCTAAGGTACCCATGATGGTCATGTACCGTGATCCCAGCACGGGCCTATGGTGGGGCCCGGCAGAAGTACATGGGGCGAGGTTATATGTGTGTGCTTACGTCCACAGGTACACAATGGGTCCCTGCGAAGTGGACCAAAACAGTGTCCTTATCTTTCCCTGACAGTAATGAAGACTCCGGAAACGGCCAGCCATCTGCCTCCGCAGCCCAGGGACAACGGGTGGGCGACAATGGTTAAGCTTGCGGGGCAGAACACCTTTTGCCTCGCCTTACCTTCCCCTAGCAACCCATTTCCAATCTGTTTGGTTGGTATTCCTATAGGCAACTGGCCCTGCCCGTCTGCCATGTCATGCGTTGCACTGCCAACCTCAACAGTGCATCAGACAATTGGGACGCTTGGGTACCATATTCGCCTATTGCCCCAAATGAGCTTCAGGAGTTAGAATTATTAGGGGCCATGCGAATGGGTGCCTCTGTGACATTTAGTTGAACAAGCGCCCAAGCCAAGGTGAATGGTACCGCGACAAATGTAAATTCTAGTCCTTTAGATTACAGGAACACCAGCGTGTGGGCAGGTATGCTTCCCGCAACACTTCCCGCTCTACCAATCATCCCCTGAAGTTGCTCAGTGGAATGTTCCGATTTGTGGCTATCAAGCCTGGCCTGGCATTCCCTCAAAAATGAAAAGGGGACCTTGTTCTATTGGAAGACTGACCCTGTTGACCCCTAACACTTCAATGACAGCACCGTTTAAGGCGCTTAAAACGCTTTGTACGTAATTTTACTGCTAACCGTAGATCTGATGTAAGTTTTTGGTCACCTGACACTATTATAACAGTTTCTTTCCTCGCGCCAGGTGTGGCGTCGGCTGGGGCCTTGGCTCAGCTAAACAGACTGGGTTGCTGAGTTGCTAAGCAGACAAATACTGCATCGAAGGCAATTTCTGATTTGTTGTTTGATGTTGATTCTGTGAAACATGCAACACTACAGGACAGAGCCGCTATAGACTTTTTGTTGTTGGAACAGGGGTATGAATGTGAAGAGTTTGATTGAATGTGTTGTATGAATCTTTCTGATCATTCTAATTCAATGCACGCACAGCTGAGAAACCTGGCTCAGCTTACCCAGCAATTGCAAGTGAGCAATAACCTAGGGATAACTAAATGGTTGTCCTCATGGGGCATTACAGGTTGACTTAAAACACTGTTATTCGAAGGACTGCGCTTATGTATCATTGTTATTTTAATCATTGTAGCTGTTAGACTTGCTTATAGTTGTGTGATGAAACAAGTGAACAGAATAACCCACAATGTTTTGCTCGCACAAAAGAAAAAGGGGGGAATTGTTGCAGAATGGCTCTAAGAGCAAGGCCATGGATCCTTGGAGGCCTTGTGTGAGCAAAGCAAGGTGTAGGCCTCACAGGTAACCGAAACTGGATGTAGGAGGAGAATGTGAAGGAAGCTGTGTAGAACTAACCAATACTGTTGTGAGTAGGAGGCATGGCTAAACACCACGTGGATATAAGCGAAGTGCGCCACAAATAAAGTAGAAGCTTGCTTATCACCCATATTGGGTTGGCCTGTCTGCTTCTCCTCGCTGCTAACACTTCTCTGTCTGTAAAGAAAAGTGCCTAATTAAATAATGTAGGATCATATTTAGAAAAAAACATTTTTTTTCACGTTATGGTAACTGTATCTTAAAGATCTTTTTTAATGTTCACTCTCAAAGTATAAATAAGCACTTCCATTGCTGGTTTAGCAGCAACTTTCAGAAAAGGAAGTTCATAATCTCTTATTTGACAGAAGGTAGGAAGGCATTGCAGAATGGTCCCTCTTAATGATCTGTCAACAACCATGAACACTAATAGGTTTTTAGGCAAGACAAAAGTTGGGCCTAGATAGGCATTATTTCTTTAGCATAGATCTGTAGTCTAAATTTCATGGGGAAAAAAATATCAAAACAAAGCTCCCCAGAACAGGCAAAAGATCTCTGTCCTGGGTTCAGCAGTAGCAGTCATTTTTCTCCTCCTTGGTAGCTGGTGTAGTGCAGTGTTTTGACTTTCAGCTCGGGAACAGAGCTGATAGCGATGTTTTGGTTTGGCCAAGGACTTTGTGAGCCTCATGCTCTGCCAGGGAGGAGGGGAAGCCAGGAGGAAGCAGAGACAGGACACCTGACCCAAACTGACCAAAGAGGTATTCCATACCACAGCACGTCATGCCCAGGATGTAACTGGGAGTTAGCCGGAAGGGCTGGGAGACTGCAGGGTTGGAGGAGGTATCGGTTGGAGCTTGGTTGGGCTTGGGGGGCGAGTTATCGGTCAGCGGGTGGTGAGGTGTTGTATTCTCTTCCCTTGTTATTTTCCCTTATCATTGTTTTAGCTGATAGTAGCAGTGGTGATTTGTTGCTGGACTGTTCTTGTCTCAACCCGTAGGAGTTGCACTCTCTCGATCCTCCTCCCCGGTTCCTCCGGGAGCGGGGAAGGGGAGAGCCCCGGTGCGGGGGGGGGGGGGGGAGACGGACACGGACCTCGATTGTTGTCGGCACCACTCACTGGGAGTGAGTGAACAAGTTACCTGACTGGGTTTAAACCACGACAATCTCATATAAGTTAAATTTAACCATTTTAAACCTGTAGCATAGTTTAACTTAGGCATTAGATTCTTTATGAAGTGATTTTAGAGAAAAAATATATCTCCAGACCAGAGGAAGCTATGTCACTGTACTTACCATGGATATTTACCTTGAAAAGGGATCGATTCAACGATCTACCTTTCTTTCAGGTTTTTAAATATAATAGTATGAATATTTTTCATATCAAAAACATTTTTAACATCATTTGCTATTTTTGGGGAAGCTTTACATTCTTTAATGGAACCCTGACAAAGAAGGTCAATTGTTGATGCTGTTCCAGAAATAAAAGCCTGTGATCCATGTTTTCCAGGATTTTATCTAATAACAGGAGATTTTTATTTTCAATGCAAACACAAAAAGCAAAGATTTGCCAAAGCTTGGGGTCTGCCAAACAATTGCTACATTTTTCTCCAAACAATAGTTTTCCATTTCTCTGAAAAGATGGTTTAACATAAAGAACTGGTCACTAAACTATACCACTTCTGAATGATTCACAGTAATTAATGTGTACTGACAACTGTTTGATTACTGTATTAAACAGTTGTTCAGCAGCTGAGGATGTTTCTCCTGTACTTGAGGAAGTGTTTTTGCATTTCCATTAGCCAGTAACTGAATGGAAAACAAAACCTTTTCTTAGCTTGAAATTATGAACATTAGATTTCCTCTATTGTCACCATCCAGATGAATATCTGTCGTGGTTTAAACCCAGTCAGGTAACTTGTTCACTCACTCCCAGTGAGTGGTGCCGAGCTGACAACAATCGAGGTCCATGTCCGTCTCTCCCCCCCCCCCCCCCCCCCCCCCCCCGCACCGGGGCTCTCCGCTTCCCCGCTCCCGGAGGAACAGGGAGGAGGATCGAGAGAGTGCAACTCCTACGGGTTGAGACAACAGTCCAGCAACAAATCACCACCGCTACTATCAGCTAAAACAATGATAAGGGAAAATAACAAGGGAAGAGAATACGATACCACCGGCCAAGAAAGCGAGTTCCACCCGGAAGCCCCTGTCCTTCCGGGTAACTCCCAGTTACCCCCCCCACCCCGGGCATGACGTGCTGTGGTATGGAATACCTCCCCGGCTAGCCCGGGTCAGGCGCCCCGTCTCTGCTTCCTCACAGCTTCCCCTCCTCCCTGGCAGAGCATGAGCCTCACAGAGTCCTTGGTCAGGGTAAACATCACTTAGCAACAACCGAAAACATCGGCTTCACCAACACTGTTCTCAAACTAGAAGTCAAAACACAGCACTGCACCAGTTAACACAAAGGAAAAACATGACTGCTACTGCTGAACCCAGGACATTATCCACCCCTTATTCCATACCATTCACGTCGTGCTCAGATCCCACATTTTCAATACACCATCGCTCTCCCACATATTTACATCCATATACATACAGACCAAGAGGAAAAAATCATTTTCTTAGTGCATGGACCAATCCCTATAATGCTGCCGAGTCCATTCGGTCCATGATGTTCAAAGTTCATTCTCTGTTGGGATGATGGCTGGAGGGAAGTCAGGGCCAGTCGCTGGTGACCTGGAGACATCAAGTTGTTGGGCTATAAAAGCATTACACAGCAGGCAACAGCATACAATTGAGTTCACTGGCTGTTTTCTCCTAAAATCAAATCCCCTTGAGGTATACATCGAACTTCCCCATCTTCCCGCATTACCCACCAAGTATATCCAGGTCCCTGAGCAAAAGCAATCCCACGAGTGGGTTTGCCTTTACCTGAAGCAGGAATAACCCAGACTGTCTTCCCCAGCAAATTCTTCATATGCACCACGGGAACTTTGTCCCCCTCTACAATATGTAAAAGTTCTGACTGGGCTGGGCCAGCCCTGTTGGCAGATCCTCTGGTGTTGACCAACCAGGTGGCCTTTGGTAAATGTGTATCCCAATGCTTGAAAGTTCCCCCACCCATCGCTCTCAGTGTAGTTTTTAACAGCCCATTGTACCGTTCGATTTTCCCAGAGGCTGGTGCATGGTAGGGGATGTGATATACCCACTCAATGCCATGCTCTTTGGCCCAAATATCTATAAGGTTATTCCGGAAATGAGTCCCATTGTCTGACTCAATTCTCTCTGGGGTGCCGTGTCGCCACAAAATCTGTTTCTCAAGGCCCAGGATGGTGTTCCGGGCAGTGGCATGGCGCACAGCGTATGTTTCCAGCCACCCGGTGGTTGCTTCCACCATGGTAAGCACATGGCGCTTGCCTTGGCGGGTTGGTGGCAGTGTGATATAGTCAATCTGCCAGGCCTCCCCATATTTATACTTCAACCATCATCCTCCATACCCAAGAGGCTTTAACCGCTTGGCTTGTTTAATTGCAGCACATGTTTCACACTCATGAATAACCTGGGCAATAGTGTCCATTGTTAAGTCCACCCCTCGGTCACGGGCCCATCTATATGTTGCATCTCTGCCCTGATGGCCTGAAGTGTCATGGGCCCACCGGGCCAAAAATAATTCACCTTTATGTTGCCAATCTAAGTCCATCTGAGCCACTTCAATCTTAGCCGCTTTATCCACTTGTTGGTTGTTCTGGTGTTCCTCAGTGGCCCGACTCTTGGGTACATGGGCATCTACATGACGTACCTTCACCACCAGGTTCTGCACCCTGGCAGCAATATCTTTCCACAGTGCAGCAGCCCAGATGGGTTTACCTCTGCGTTGCCAGTTGCTCTGCTTCCATTGCTTCAACCACCCCCACAGGACATTTGCCACCATCCATGAGTCAGTATAAAGTACTGGCCACTTTTCTCGTTCAGCAATGTCCAGGGCCAGCTGGATGGCTTTCACCTCGGCAAATTGACTCAATTCACCCTCTCCGTCAGCAGTTTCTGCAACTTGTCATCCAGGACTCCATACAGCTGCCTTCCATCTCCGATGCTTTCCCACAATACGGCAAGAGCCATCAGTAAACAAGGCATACTGCTTTTCACTTTCTGACAGTTTATTATATGGTGGGGCCTCTTCAGCACGCACCACCTCCTCCTCTGGTGACATTCCAAAATCTTTGCCCTCTGGCCAGTCCATGATGACTTCTAGAATGCCTGGACGACTGGGATTTCCTATTCGAGTTCGTTGTGTAATTAGTGCAGCCCATTTACTCCATGTAGCATCAGTTGCATGATGTGTAGAGGAGACCCTGCCTTTGAACATCCAGCCCAGCACGGGCAGCCGGGGTGCCAGGAGGAGCTGTGCTTCAGTGCCAATCACTTCCGAAGCAGCTCGAACCCCTTCATACGCTGCCAGTATCTCTTTCTCAGTTGGGGTATAGCTGGCCTCAGATCCTTTGTATCCCCGACTCCAAAAGCCGAGGGGTCGACCTCGAGTCTCCCCTGGAGCTTTCTGCCAGAGGCTCCAGGTAGGACCGTTCTCCCCAGCTGCAGTGTACAGCACATTTTTTACATCTGGCCCGGTCCGGACTGGTCCAAGGGCTACTGCATGAACTGTCTCGCGTTTAATTTGCTCAAAGGCTTGTTGCTGCTCAGGGCCCCATTTAAAATCATTCTTCTTCCGGGTCACATGATAGAGAGGGCTTACAATCGAACTGTAATTTGGGATGTGCATTCTCCAGAACCCCACTGCACCCAAGAAAGCTTGCGTTTCTTTCTTATTAGTTGGTGGAGACATTGCTGTTATCTTGTTGATCACATCTTTGGGGATCTATAGACGTCCATCTTGCCATTTTATTCCCAAAAATTGAATCTCCTGTGCAGGTCCCTTGACCTTATGGCAAAACCAGCTTTCAGCAGGATTTGGATTATTTTCCTCCCTTTCTCAAAGACTTCTTCCGCTGTATCGCCCCACACAATAATGTCATCAACGTATTGCAGGTGTTCTGGAGCTTGCCCCTGTTCCAGTGCAGTCTGGATCAGTCCATGGCAAATGGTAGGGCTGTGTTTCCACCCCTGGGGCAGTCGGTTCCAAGTGACCTGGACACCCCTCCAAGTAAAAGCAAACTGTGGCCTGCACTCTGCTGCCAAAGGAATTGAGAAAAATGCATTGGCAATATCAATCGTGGCATACCACTTGGCTGCCTTGGACTCTAGTTCATACTGAAGTTCTAGCATGTCCGGTACGGCAGCACTCAATGGTGGTGTGACTTCATTCAGGCCACGATAGTCTACTGTTAGTCTCCATTCTCCATTAGACTTTCGCACTGGCCATATGGGGCTATTAAAGGGTGAGCGGGTCCTGCTGATCACCCCCTGACTCTCCAGTCTACGGATCAACTGATATATGGGAATCAGGGAGTCTCGGTTGGTGCGATATTGCCGCCGGTGCACTGTTGCGGTCGCAATTGGCACTTGTTGTTCTTCAACTTTCAGCAACCCCACAGCAGAGGGATCTTCTGAGAGACCAGGCAAGGTGGACAGCTGCTCAATTTCCTCAGTCTCCAAAGCAGCAATACAAAAAGCCCACCGGTACCCTTTTGGGTCTTTGAAGTACCCTCTCTTGAGGTAGTCTATGCCGAGGATGCATGGAGCCTCTGGACCAGTCACAATAGGGTGCTTTTGCCACTCCCTCCCAGTCAGGCTGATTTCAGCCTCCAGCACAGTCAACTCTTGGGATCCTCCTGTTACTCCAGAAATATAGATGGGTTCCACCTCTTGACAGCTTGATGGCATCAGGGTACACTGTGCACCGGTATCTACTAGAGCCTTATACTTCTGTGGGACTGATGTGCCAGGCCATCTGATCCACACAGTCCAGTAAATCCGATTGTCCCCTACCTCCACCTGGCTGGAGGCAGGGCCCCTCTAATGGTCGTCACAGCATTGGACACTTAAGTCGTGTTGAAAGGGATTATTCTTCATTATCACAGGAGCTGGAGTAAAATCAGCTCTTCCACTCCATCTGGGAAACTGCTCACCAGAGACTGAAGCCGTAGCTCTCATGGGACGATCAGTCTTGGCCCTTGCTCCACTCTTCAGTTCACTCACCCGTTCCTCCAAAGCTGAAGTAGGTTTTCCATCCCACTTTGTCATGTCTTCTCCGTGATCCAGCAGGTAAAACCATAGGGTACCCCGTGGCGTATACCTTCTGTATCTCCTCTCTTGAATAATAGGACGTCTTTTGTTAATAGCTGAGACGTGTGTTGGTACACGTGAGGAGCTGGATAAATCAGATACATCGTCCCTCAATTTTTCGAGGTCCTGGGACAGTTTTTCCACAGCTGAGATGATGGAAAGAGTGAGATTGTCTTCGAACTCTCGGAGTTTATGAACCATTTCATCCACTGTTAGTGGTACTATGTCATTCCAGGTCACTGTTGCCAATGAATGGGCATATGATGACGTTCATTCCGTGTAAGTTTTCGCCACATGGGTCGTGTACATTCAACTTCACCTGGATCTATAGGTGTATCCCCGTTATTCGGCTTGATGTGATAGATCATCTCTACGATGGCCGATTCCCTCAGAGACTGGATGCCTTTGTCTATAGTAGTCCACTTGGCCGAACGACTCGTAACATCGTCCTTGTACGGAAACCTTTCTTTCACAGCTGCCAAGAGCCTCCTCCAAAGGCTGAGGGACTTTTTCTCTCTTGCAATTCCTTTGTCAATTCCCCCTTCTCTAGCAAGTGATCCCAGCTGCTTGGCTTCTGTACCTTCTAGTTCGTGACCATCGGCCCCATTGTCCCAGCATCGGAGTAACCAGGTGATGATGTGCTCCCCTGGTTGACGGGTAAAATCTTTTCGCATATTCCACAGCTCGGTTGAGGTCCGAGGTCGAGAAGTTACCTCTTCTTCTTCATCTTCGTCATGTGATGATGACTCCTGATCAGATTCTGGACCGGGTGGTGAATTCATTGTTTCTTCATCTCGCTTCACCCTTTTTGCCTCCTTTTTGCTTGTTCTCTTGCGTACAGGGGCAACTGATATTGGTACGAATTGGTCCTCTAGTTTGGCTGCAGTGATTATCACTGTGGTTTGAGTAGCGACTGTACTTGTTGCTGGGGGTGGTGTAGCTGCTGTGCTTGGAGCTGGGGTAACCGCGCTGTCTGTTGCAGTTGAAGTTTGAGCAGCTGCTGTACTTGCCACTGGGGTAGCTGCGCAGTTCATTGCAGCCAAAGTTTGAGTAGCGACTGTCACTTTGCCCTCAAATCCGCCAACATTTTTTTCCTTTTGAAGGTGCTGGATAGTGTTGAACAAGGCCCTGTAAGCATAGGCCAAGCCCCAGCACGTTGCCGTGATTTGTCCATCTCTGGTATGGCCAGAATGACCACACACCTCATTTAAGTGTTTTACTAATTCTTCTGGATTTTGCAGTTGTTCGGTAGTGAAATTCCAAAGTACTGGAGGGGCCCACTGACCTAGATACTTGCCCATACTATCCCACACACCCTGCCACTCATGGCTGTCCAGCCTCAGGGAAAATCTCTCGGTCCTCCTACATCGTCGTTTGACCCCAGACAAGACCCAAACCTGAATCTGCTTAACTCTTGAAATCAGCAGTGGGCAAAACACACTCTGTATGCGTGTTAGCATGGTGATTCCCATCACCATCAGCAAACAAGTCTCAAGAGCATTAAAAGGCCATTCAAAAAATTCAAAACTCTCAAATGTAAATGGTCTGGGGGGACGACTAGGAGGGTAAAAGGATGTCTCCTTCACAGGTTGAGCACCTGAGAAGGAAAAAAAAGATGTGTAATTGCTAAGCACCTCCATCATATACCTCCCAAAGAATAAAGGTGGTGACCACACTGGGAACATAAGCCAGATCAGTTTCATGATCAATGATTCTATTGTATTACAATTCATTACCATAAAGTACAATGGGATAAAAACCTTAGCCCAAGCCCCACACTTGAAAAACACTAATATAGCAAATACCGGATGGACGTAAGATATGATATACTGAAACTGTGAAATCAAGAGGAAAAACCTTGAGAGCCAATAAATCAGCATTGTGACGAGTGACTATCAATCCAGTCAGATCTGTTCTTATCTCAACTCCTCGGGCCCCACTTTGGGCGCCAAAAAGAACTGTCGTGGTTTAAACCCAGTCAGGTAACTTGTTCACTCACTCCCAGTGAGTGGTGCCGAGCTGACAACAATCGAGGTCCGTGTCCGTCTCCCCCCCCCCCCCCCCCCCCGCACCAGGGCTCTCCCCTTCCCCGCTCCCGGAGGAACGGGGAGGAGGATCGAGAGAGTGCAACTCCTACGGGTTGAGACAAGAACAGTCCAGCAACAAATCACCACCGCTACTATCAGCTAAAACAATGATAAGGGAAAATAACAAGGGAAGAGAATACGATACCACCGGCCAAGAAAGCGAGTTCCACCCGGAAGCCGCCGTCCTTCCGGGTAACTCCCAGTTACCCCCCACCCCGGGCATGACGTGCTGTGGTATGGAATACCTCCCCGGCTAGCCCGGGTCAGGCGCCCTGTCTCTGCTTCCTCACAGCTTCCCCTCCTCCCTGGCAGAGCATGAGCCTCACAGAGTCCTTGGTCAGGGTAAACATCACTTAGCAACAACCGAAAACATCGGCTTCACCAACACTGTTCTCAAACTAGAAGTCAAAACACAGCACTGCACCAGTTAACACAAAGGAAAAACATGACTGCTACTGCTGAACCCAGGACAATATCCAAGTCACCTGAATTATTCTTTATCATCCAAAAATATTTTTTTCTTTTTTTTGTGTTTAATCCTGAACCAATTTAAAGGAATTTTTGCTCAGGTCCTTCAAAGCTCATTTATTAAATTCTTTTTTACATACTTAATATTAGTTTAAAAATAATCATGAACTGAAAAATACCACTATTGCTGTTTTATAGGTAATCTGTTAGGAAAGAGTGTAAGCCTTTAAAAGCTTCATTTCATCAGAGCATGGGAACTCATGTCACTTTTCAATTATGCAGTCATCTCAAACATAACTGTTTTAAAGGCTAGTTTTGATCAAGAAAAGGATATATTTGTTTAAAGGCTTCTGGGAGCCAGAATTTTGCATAACTGGAATATGTGAACTGGCTTATTTGATAGAAATACTTTTAAAATTAAACACTTTCATGTTTTTATGCTACTGGTATTCCTGATATTTTCAACTATAATTATTCACAGATGTATTGTTGAAACCAGAGGTTGTACTCTGCTCTGAGTTTGGTTTTCCTAAAGTGTATAACTGTTATATAACCAACTTATGTTTGTAAAAAGTCTCCCAGAGTAAAACCATTTTCTTTTCATTTTATTCTTTAAAAAAAAAAAATAAATTTAATTTAATTTAATTTCACTTAATCTAATTTCATTTAATTTAATTTCTGTGGTTTTTTGTTCATTTTTGTTTTATTTATTGTTCAATGAATAGCTTATGTAATAGTATTAAATATTAATACTAGTTTGCCACTGGAATCAATATGCCTGTACTTATTTAGAATAGTTTTAGTAATTTTTTTGAAAATGTATTTTTGAAAATGTAATGAATGACCTTCCTTATGTTACCTTACAAACAAATGGAACTATTGGATTGCTCTTTTTAAGTTGTTGATCCTAGAAGCATATGGAGAAATTACACAGTACAGGCTTTATACTTTATCACCTCATCAGAGTAATGAAATAGTGCATTAAGCATTCAACCAGCACTGCAATCCAACAGCTACTCCTTGGGTGTGCTGAATCAACTTGTATAGCAATAGATGGAAGCTGAAAATGATAATTTACATATTAGAATTCAAACATGCTGCAATTAGTGGAGAATAGGCAAAATAAAAATTTTCTTTCCCGTTTAAAAAGTGTACATATTTCAATAGAGAAAAATGAAAGAGGATGCAACTGAGTTGTTAAAAACCAATTAACCATGCCATTAGCATTTCAGATTAAACATATGAAGAAGAACTACTTAAAAAATAGGAACTGATTTCAAGTTTTCTATTGAATACAATCTAGATGGAAAAACACAAAAGAGTATGTAAATAATGTAGAGCACACTGAGGCAAAAAAAGGGAATTATAGGGTTTTTTTTTGTTGCAGCTAAGACACTTAGTTTTTTTCTTGGTTTGATTGTTTGCTATAGCTCAGGATTTCTTTGTCTACACTGGTAAAAATTTTTTTGATTGTGTAAAGGCTTCGCCTTCTCATTAATGGATAGTTTAATGTGTGACTGTGTACCTAAATACAGTTTCAGTGAAAGAAAATTTATCTCATAATTATCAAGCTATGAGACTCTCAAACTGGAAGTGCATTCTAGGGTTTTCCTACTGGAGTATTGTGTCCAGTTCTGGGCCCCTCAGTTCAAGAAGGACAGGGAGCTGCTGGAGAGAGTCCAGCGCAGGGCAACGAAGATGATTAGGGGAGTGGAACATCTCCCTTATGAGGAAAGACTGAGGGAGCTGGGTCTCTATAGTTTGGAGAAGAGGAGACTGAGGGGTGACCTTATAAGTGTCTATAAATATATAAAGGGGGAGTGTCACGAGGATGGAGCCAGGCTCTACTCAGTGGCAAACAATGATAGGACAAGGGGTAATGGGTACAAACTGGAACACAAGAGGTTCCACTTAAACTTGAGAAGAAACTTCTTCTCAGTGAGGGTGACGGAACACTGGAACAGGCTGCCCAGGGAGGTTGTGGAGTCTCCTTCCCTGGAGACATTCAAAACCCGCCTGGACGCATTCCTGTGTAACATTATCTAGGTGTTCCTGCTCCGGCAGGGGGATTGGACTAGATGATCTTTCGAGGTCCCTTCCAATCTCTAACATACTGTGATACTGTGATACTGTGATACTCAGTTAGCTTTGTTTGGCTTCAATTGTTAATGTCTTCTAAATTTTGGAAGCTAAAATGTTGGACCTGTAAGCAATGTCTCATAGATTCCCAGCAGGAATTATGAATAGCGGTCTTATATTGTTATTTAGCTGCTGATTTTAGCTGGCATATTTTTTAACAGTAAGGTTTTATGCAGTTATGTTAATCAATGAAATCAATTCCCATAATTCTTTGCCAAACAGGCTTAGGTCTGGCTAAACTTATGACCTCTAGCCTAGCTAATTCTTTTGGGGGCTCATTAGCCTTTGTATCCAGAAATTCCTTTTATAGCAAATATGACTGATTTGTACATCCTGCCATTTTCCATATTCTTCTTTTAAAGTACCACAACTTACTGGCAAAACAGTTACCAGAAGATAGGAATTATATAATTCTGTGGAAATTAGTGAACTGTAGGCTTCAGAGGGGATGTAAACTTGAACAGCTAATTGTACACTACAGGCTTAGGTTTTTTTTTTTTTCTGTCATACTGTTATAGAATCATAGAATAGTTAGGGTTGGAAAGGACCTTAAGATCATCTAGTTCCAACCCCCCTGCCATCGGCAGGGACACCTCACACTAAAACATCTCACCCATGGCCTCGTCCAACCTGATCTTGAACGCTGCCAGGGATGGAGCATTCACAACTTCCCTGGGCAACCTATTCCAGTGCCTCACCACCCTAACAGGAAAGAATTTCCTCCTTATATCCAAGCTAAACTTCCCCTGTTTAAGTTTTAAACTATTACCCCCTGTCCTATCACTACAGTCCCTACTGAACAGTCCCTCCCCAGCGTCCCTATAGGACCCCTTCAGAGGTCTCCACACAGCCTTCTCTTCTCCAGGCTGAACAGCACCAACTTCCTCAGCCTATCTTCATACAGGAGGTGCTCCAGTCCCCTGATCATCCTCGTGGCCCTCCTCTGGACTTGTTCCAACAGTTCCATGTCTTTTTTATGTTGAGGACACCAGAACTGCACACAATACTCCAGGTGAGGTCTCCCAAGAGCAGAGTAAAGTGGCAGGATCACCTCCTTCGACCTGCTGGTCACGCTCCTTTTGATGCAGCCCCGGAGACAAGTGTTAAGAGACTATAAAGCCCAGGGACCAAGTAACACATCTATCAATGGTTAAGTAGTGTCTTGATCAATAAACTGGTTGAGCTCAATGAGAAGGGTTTCTTGAATCATTATTAACCCCAAAATATTTCACAGTTAAGATTAAAAATATCTGATTGATAATCAGTCTTCATATTTAGACACTAAATCGCAATTTCAGGAGATTACACAACACTTGAACGGTACCTGAACAAATTTAATGATACTGTATTTCACGCTGTTAGAATCAGTAAGATCTGGTAAATTCAGTATTGCTGATGGTCTTGACCTTGCGTAGGAAGAAACATGGAAATAAATCTTTTATTTTATTACTTAAAAAAATAATAAGCCATAGAAAATTGTCATGAAACTGTCTTGTGTTTATTCTATTTCATAGGATAAAACCAACTATCATAATGAATTATATATAAAAGGAAATTCCAGTTTACTGAAACCAAAGTAAGGTTTAGTTGCCCTCTACTGAGGAGAATATTTTATTAAGTTGTAGCTTTTATTCTTAAGTTGCAGCTAACACTTGTGAATGTGTTTATCTACTTGCAGGAGCAGATTTGTACGAAATCTTTATATTCTTCTGAAATGTCAGTGAGACAGTTCTAGTGGCTAATGAGTAGTCACCCTACATTACTTTCAGTGTTACACAAAAGCACAAATTTCTTTTTGTTTTTCTTTTTTTTTTAACTATCTGTATCTAATGTTGTGAAAGGTACATTTCTTTAGGTTCTGCTTTCTAGGTATAATGAGAAATAAAGGACAAATTAATTCATATAAATTCATATAAAATACAAATTTATGCTAAAAATACATCTCAAAATTAGCCCTGAAAAGCACCTGTTAATGATGAGGCAGCGTATTACACATTGAAGGATAAGACTCATGGCCAGCTGACAGTTATATAGGCTGATAAACAAAAATATGAGTATTTGGTACCCACTGTATGGACTGAGAAGCTGAAAAATAGGGGAAGCATGCTGTTTGCAGCATGTGCTCTTAGGGGTGCTTTTGATTCTGAGGGTTACAATCTGTGTGTGCTGTCAGGGATCCCAGGATAATGACTCAGCAGCACTTGTTTCAGCCTACTCTGCAAAATCACTCAGTCTCACATAAATCAAAACCTTTTGACACTCTTTTGAACACAGTACAGCTTTAAAGGACCCAGAAAAGATTTTATGGGTTTGAATCCACTTGCCAATATGCATTATGTCAGAGTTCTGGAGACCAGATAAAGTCTGTGCTTCCAACTGAATTGCCAGTTAATTCTCTTCTGTCCAGTCATGATGGTTGATCATTTAAAGTTATAAACAAAGGTGTGAGAGTTGTGCTATCAAAATTTGTGAACACCTGAAAAACTAATTAAACATTCTTGTGTTTCCTACCCTATCCAAAGTCAAAAAGACTGATGTGGCATTAATCCATCTATTGGCAATAGAAGATATTAATATGCTTTTTTTTATGCTTAGCTATAAAAAAAAAAAGACAAAATCATACCACATTCTTGTGCCATAGCATGTATGACTACTTTGAACTTTAGGGGAGAGCTTAAATAATGAATATTACATACTAATGAGAAACTAAAACTCTTGACGTTAATCCAAGAAGGGAGGTGGACAGAAAACTGATCTTATCTATATGCTATATAGACAGGAAGAAAAAGATTCACTCGTAACTTTGAAATTAATAATGTATCAAGTTAATGTAACTTTCCGGATATTAAACAGAGATGCCAAACCACCCATAAATTGTATGAAAACTAACTATGCTCAGAATTCAATGTGAATAGCATTAGAAATCCACAATGGTTGCATAAACCATACTAAGAAGCAACTGTGATGGGCCCATAAGGTAATGTTCTGAAGGATTTCATGATATCCTTGTATGGTATTTTATATGAAGTGGGCAGTAGTGCAAATTATTGGGATATTCATGTTTGAGATAGTCTGACCACTAGAAGTACAACACACCTAAATGAATTTGCAATGAGTATTTGAACAAGGTCGGTGGGGAGACTGCCCTGAGTTCAGCAGTAGCAGTCATTTTTCTCCTTAGTAGCTGGTGCAGTGTTGTGTTTTTGACTTACAGCATGGGAACAGCGTTGATAACACCGATGTTTTTAGTTGTTGCTCAGTAACTTTTACTCTGACCAAGGACTTCGTGAGTCTCATGCTCTGCCAGGGAGGAGAAGAAGCCGGGAGGAAGCAGAGACAGGACACCTAACCCAAACTAGCCAAAGAGGTATTCCATACCACAGCATGTCATGCCCAGGATGTAGAACTGGAAGTATTACCCGGGAAGGCTAGATCACTGCTCAGTCAGGCTGGGTATCGGTCGGCAGGTGGTGAGCGGTCGTATTCTCTTCCCTTGTTATTTCCTTTATCATTATTATTAATGGTGGTAGCAGTAGTGGTTTGTGTTATACCTTAGTCACTGGACTGTTCTTATCTCAGCCCCTGAGATTTACATTCTTTCGATTCTTTTCCCCATCCCCCTGGCAGGGGGGTGAGGAAGGGGAGGAGTGAGAAATCAGCTGCGTGGTTCTGGTTTGCTGGCTGGACTTAAACCATGACAATTCTTTGTGGCGCCCAGTGTGGGGCAAGAAGGGTTGAGGTAACGACAGATCTGACCAGAGTGTGTCTAATTGTATCTGTGATAAGCATTTATTGTTTCAGATTGATGTCACTCATCACAATTCTGATTTATTGGCTCTCAAAGTTGTTGCTCTTGATCTCGGAGTTTCAGCATGTCGTACCTTACTTACAGCCAGTATTTGCTGTTTTAGTGTTTATCAGCTGGAGGGCTTGGGCTAAGGTTCTTGTTTCACTGTACCTTATGGTAATGACTTATAATACAATAGACTCACTGATCATGAAACTGATCTGGCTTGCGTTCCCAGTGGGGGACAAAGTTCTTGTGGTGCACATAAAGAATTTGCTGGGGAATACAGTCTGGGTTATTCCTGCTTCAGGTAAAGGCAAACCCACTTGTGGGATTGCTTTTGCTCAGGGACATGGATATACATGATGGGTAATGCGGGAAGATGGGGAAGTCCAATGTGTACCTCAAGGGGATTTCATTATAGGGGAAAACAGCCAATGAACTCAACTGTATGCTGTTGCCTGTTATGTAGAACTTTTATAGCCCACCAACTAGACGTCTTCAGGTCACCAGCGACTAGCCCTGACTTCAACCATCATCCCAACAAAGAATGAACTTTGATAGAACCAGATGAGTTCTGCTGTGTCATCAGGAGGCAACAATCCAACACTGCACACAGTCTCTCCTGCTCTGAAGGATTGTTGCAAGAGATAGAGCCTGACATCATGGACGAGATGAACTCAGCAGCTTTATAGGCATTGGTCCATGCACTAAGGAATGATCTCTCTCTCTCTTTGTGTGTGTGTGTGTATGTATGTATATATATATATATATATATATATATATATGTATATGAGACAAGAGTGATGGTATATTGAAAAATGTGGGATCTGAGCATGACATGAATGGTATGGAATAAGGCATGGATACTGTCCTGGGTTCAGCAGTAGCAGTCATTTTTCTCCTGGTGCGGTGCTGTGTTTTTGACTTTCAGCCTGGGAACAATGCTAGATATAAACTGGGGGCAATTACCTGGAAGGGCTAGATCACTGCTCAGGTCGGGCTGGGTATCAGTCTGCGGGTGATGAGCGGTTGTATTCTCTTCCCTTATTTACCTCGTCATTATTATTATTGGTAGCAGTACTGGTTTTGTGTTATACCTTAGTTACTGGACTGTTCTTATCTCAGCCCGTGGGACTTACATTCTTTCGATTTTTTTCCCCATCCCTCTGGGAGCCAGGGGAGGAAGTCAGGGGAGTGAGCAAGTAGCTGCATGGTTCTGGGTTGCTGGCTGGGCTTAAACCACAACACTGTGCCATCACTTTGTGTGGACTTAATCTCTGGCATCTCCCTGATTGTACAACACAGAGGCCCAAAATTACAAATGTATAATGTGAAAGTGCTTAGCATTAAAGTGGGATGTGAAGTAGTTGTGCTAAGCCATCACTGATTTCAGACTCTGTAAGTAGAAAAAACCAAACACTCCATAAACCACCAAAGCCTAATCTTTTTCTAGACAATGAAAAAGGAAACTATAGAAGCTGGATTTAGTAAATTAATTCTTAACCCCAGAAATGTTTCTCTCAAATAACTCAAAACATGTATAGAGTCACAAGACCCCTTGACAGGTTCAACCTCCTGTTCAAAGCAAGCCTATAGAGCAGGGTGCTCAGGTCAGTGTCCGGTCAAGTTTTGAATAGTCAGGGCGGAACATACCTGGCCTCTCTGAATACCTTTTCCAGTGTCTGACAACCTACAGAATGGAAAAATTTCTTCCCTATATCAGGAAATATTTTCCCAAATTTCAACTTAACGTCTGTTGCTTTTAGTCCTTTCATTATGTATCTCTGAACAGTGTGGTTCCAGACTCTCTTAGCCCTCCTTTTCAGTAGCTGTGGATATATATACACACACACATGTATATAAACATATGAACATATACATGAAACAGATACTCTGGATACTCTGAACTGGATACTCTCTTTGCCTGTCTCAGCTTGTGAATCTATCAGTAAGTTCTTCAGACTGCTTGGGGGTCCATGCAAGCACAGAAACAATATGAAGCAGAACCCTCTTATTAAATAAGACCTTTTTTCTGTGTTCTGCCTTTTTTCTGTGTTCTGCTTCTGTTCTTTTCTCTTTTTTCTTCACACTCTGTCATGCGCCTGTGTCACCTGCAGGGTCTTGGCTTTTTTTTCTAAATCACTGTTCCAACAGAAAAAGAAGAGAAATAAAATCAGCAGCTTTAGACTGCAGTTTGTTGGCCTCATAGTCTCAGTGATACTATGAACATCTTTTCTGGGTGAGGCAGATGTCTTGAATGCAGTAGAATAGGCTGCCAGTGGGAAAAAAAAAAGAAAAAAGAAAAAACCCAGAGACAGAGACATATATTCAACCTGTAACAGAAACTAGAGTTTGTAGCTTGATAATAGACAAATCTTTCACACCGAAGCCTCCAGAACTTTTATTTATGCATATAGCAAATCACTCACTGGCATCATCTCCACCTATAATATTAGAAGTTGGCATTATCTCCAATTGCAATATTAGTGATGTATTTCATGTAAGGAGACTGCCCACAGATTCTGCTTTAGCTCTTACACATTTTATATATCTAATAGCGCAAATTAAGCAACTTAACGCTGTTTCAGCCTTCTCTCTGGTTTCTGCTCTTTTCTGCTCTCTCTCTTGCTCTCTTGTAATATCATGGCTTATTTTGTGATTTTTTTCGTAGAGTTTCCCAGTCTTATTCTTTAAACTTGATGAATAGAGCCATCAATGGCAATACTTGTGTTGATGATTATGACTTGTTGCAAGGAGCCAGTTTCCTCTGAGAAGATCATGAACTTTTATATCTTAATATACATAGGCACTGATTTGAAACAGATAGTTATATTGATGTGCTGGAGGTAGAGAGCAGTGCTTTTTTAGGTGGTAGAAAGAAATGGAAATCTTGGAACTTTTGTTATTCTACTTTCTCATAAAGTCTATAAATGAAAATAAGAAATATGGAGTTCCATATATAAAATTAATTTAGTAGAGAGATCTACTGAAGAAAGATCTACTTAAATCTACTAAGATCTAAGTAGAAAGATCTATCTAGATCTACTATGAAAGAAAGAAATTACTTGGCCCACAGTCTAAGTGTCTGTAATAAATTCTGAATGATCATTACAGATTTACTCTTATAGATAATTTAAGATGTTCAAAACATGCAATGGCACTCAGAATCCTGACAGCAATGCAAGCACTATCTGAAAGGCCATGTGCAATTATGTTACAATATATAATTAGCCTGTAGGTAGAGAGTGCTCAAAACTTTCTTCTGTAATGATCTTTCAGCAGAAGATATCATTTAAATTTCAAATTTGCCTTGAGGAAAAACATTTTATCAGATAATCCATCAAGCAGAAATAAACCAGGAAGCTGAAAAAATGCTGGTTGTGAAAGGTGTTTTCTGTAACATACTGTCCACAAAACAAAAGAATAAATAAATTAGATATGTTTGAATTTTGATCCTCATTTGGGAATGTTATTGTAATATATAACTGGTTGTGAAAGGTGTTTTCTGTAACATACTGTCCACAAAACAAAAGAATAAATAAATTAGATATGTTTGAATTTTGATCCTCATTTGGGAATGTTATTGTAATATATAACTGGTAGGAAACAGAACCATATGATTGCCTGTTAAAGTTTATGGTGAATGGCTTCACTTTCTTAGTGGAAACTGCGTAATCATTGTCTACATATTGTTTGCATTCTTCAAATGCATTTTAGCACCTTCTCTTAATTTCTGTCTGTTTCTTTGTGGGTTGTTTCTTTTTTCCAAAATTATCATTATGACTTCATATGTGGTGATAAAAAGATTAATCGTAAAAAAAAAAATCATGTTTAGCTAATGGTTTACTTAGAGTATGCTTTGCACTTTAGTTTCTTTCTAAGTCAAGTTACACCAGACTAAAAGAACCAGATTTTTTCCCTGTATGTCTTGAGACAATTTAGTGTTCTGAATAAGAGAAATGGATGGTTTTGATCTAACAAAACAGGAATGTTTTTCACAGAAGTGAGGATGAATATCTCAAAAACTGTGAAGGAATAACTGCAGAGTAAAGGGCAAGATGCTCTCATCATTTACAGTCCTTGGGGATTCTCAGTCTCACTTAGGTGAGCTGTTCAAACAAGCTCTGCAGCAAATTTGGGAATAAAACTAAAAAGAAAATATTTTATTCCTAAGAAAAGGTGAGGACATTTAGTACATTAGTAATAAAGGATGCATTATATTTTTCAGAGAAGCACAATTATTTCTAGTTTAAGGTGTTCTGTGTCAGTTGCATATCATCTTTTCTCACTCTTACTATTATACTGTACCAAAAATGTGCAAGACAGCACCACTGTTCTGATTACTGACAACAGTACTAATTACTATTTCTTTATTTGACTATGCAGCAGTATTCACCATATTGTGGTTCTTTTTGGACACCAAAGACGCACATCCTTATAACAAGACTTGGTTTTTTTTTATACTGGAAATGCACCTTCCCTCCCTTTGCACTTAAATGATATTTTAATGTATTTTAAATTTAACAGTTATACAATCAAGTAATAAAGGAGGATATATTATACTATTCAAAATATGCCACCATGCTGCAGATTATTTATACTGTAATACTGAGCATGTTCTTGTAAACCTAACAGACTCAGAATATGGAATGAAATAGAATCCTAAACTTAATAGAATCATAAGATCATAGAAACATAGAATGGTTTGGGCTGGAAGGCATCTTAAAGGTTTTCTAGTTTCACCTCCCCTGCCATGGACAGGGACATCTCCTGCTAGACCAGGTTGGTCAAAACCTCATCCAACCTGGCCTTGAACAGTTCCATGGATGGGGCAGCCACAGCTTCTCTGGGCAATCTTTGCCAGAGCCTCGCCACCCTAACAGTAAAGAATTTCTACCCAATGTCTAATCTGAAACTCTTACCTCTTGTCCTGTCACTGCACTCACTCTTAAAGAGTCCCTTCCCATGTTTCCTGTAGACCCTTTTATGTACTGCAACGCTGCTATAAGGTTTCACTAAACCTTCTCTTCTCTAGGCTAAACAACCCCAGATCACTCAGCCTGTCCTCATAGGAGAGGTGCTCCAGCCCTCTGATCATCTTCGTGGCACTCCTCTGAACTTGCTCCAGCAGGCCCATGTTCTTCTTTTCTTTGGAGCTCCAGAGCTGAACACAATACTCTGAGTTGGGACTCATGAGAGAAAAGGGGCAGAATCACCTCTTTCAACCTGTTAGCCATGCTCTGTTTGGTGCAGCCCAGCATAGATTTGGCTTTCTGTGCTGCAAGTGCACACTGCTGGGTCATGCTGAGCTTCTTGTCAGTCAACACCTCTAAGACTTTCTCCTCAGGGCTGCTCTCAGTCCAGTCTCTCCCAGCCTGTAGCAGTGCTTAGAATTGCCCCAAACCAGGTGCAGGACTTTGCACTTGGCTTTGTTGAACTTCATGAGGTTGTCATTGGTCCACCTCTCAAGCCTGTCAGGGTCCCTCTGGATTGGATCCCTTCCCTCCAGCATGTTGACTGTTCCACACAGCTTGATGTCATCAGCAAACCTGCTGAGGGTGCACTCCATCCCACTGTCCATGTCACCAGTAAGATGTTGAAGATCACCAGTCTCAGTGCCTACTCCTGAGGAATGCCATTCATCACTGGTGTCAGCTTGGACATCAAGCCACTGACCACATCTCTTTGAGAGTAACAATCCAGCCAATTCCTTACCCACCAAGTGGTCCATCTGTCAAATGCATGCCTTTTTAATTTAGAGATAAAGATGTTGCGCAGGAAAATGTCAAATGCTTTGCACAAGACCAAGTACATGAGATTATTCGATCTTCCTTTATCCACCAACACTATAACTGCACCATAGAAGGCTACCAAATTTGTTCAGGCATTATTTGCCCATAGTGAAGCCATGTTTGATTTCAACAATGTGTAGGTCTGTACGTTCCACAAGAAAAAAAAAATCTATGCATGCTAGCCATAATAAGTTATGAAAATACATAGAGGTTATTTTATTTTAATTGAATCTAAGTGCATTGCAGACTGTTACATTTGGAGGTATTGGAGCTACAGTTTTTCTTTCTTTGATTTTAGAACTGCCTGTGTTCTTTTCATAGTTTTGTCTGTTTTCATATAACAAATGCTTAAAAAACAAAAAAAATGAGCAGAGGGAAACATTACTATACTTGATTCAATGCTTTGTTTCAGAGAAAGAAAACTAGGGAAGCAGCTATTTTTAGATTTTAATCCAGCTAATAGGAAAGAGCTGCCTGAGACTTAAGTGTGAAAAGTAGTTTGAGTGAAAGTCATAAAATATCAGAAAACACATTTCGAAGAAGGGGAAAGTGTGAAAGAACCATTATGAGGAAACTGGGCTTTTGAAATGCAGGTTTCAGGAAATTCAGGTTATAATGTAATCTAAGGAACATAATGCAATGTTCATATTTAATATGAATTAATATCTAAACAGGCTGTGAAAAGCACAACACTAAGCTAGACTGGTGTCAAAGAAAAGTAACAACACTAAGAAAGACTCCTACAGCAAAGAGCAATTACAGAAATACTGGAAACTGGCACATGTCTAAGAATAATTCTGAAAAAGAATAGAACAAATTTCTAGAGATAAAATTAGAAAGAGTAGGGGGCAAAGTTACTTGAAACTAGCAAGAGACATAAAAAACACCTACAAAGAAGTTTTGTAAGTGCATCAGAAATAAGACAAATTCAGTGGTCATTTCTGAGCAGAGTTTAAAAATGCCCTTTAAGGCTGTGTAATTATGAATTTGTATGTATATTAGTACGAGGACAAATTTCTTCTCTATCAATTTGGAAGCCTTTCTGATTGTCCTGGTTTCAGCTGGGACAGAATTATTTTTTTTCCTACCAGCTGGTGCAGTGCTGTGTTTCGACTTTAGTCTGAGAATAATGTTGATAAACCACTAATGTTTTAATAGCTAAGTAGTGCTTAACCCGATCAAGGACTTTTCACTGTTCCACATTCTGACAGTGAAGGGGGCACAAGAAGCTGGGAGAGAGCACAGCCAGGACACCTGACCCAAACTAGCTAAAAGGATATTCCATACCATAGAATGCAATGTTCAGAATATAAACTGGGTGAAGCTGGCTGAAAGCCGTCAGTTGGTGTGTGGGGATGGGCTGTGAATTAGTCATTGGTAGTGAGCATTTTTACTGTGCATGTCTTGGATTTTGGGGGTAGGGCAGGCTTTATTCCTTTCTCTCTCTCTGTTGTTGCTGTTGTTATTGTTACTGTTATAACTATTTACTTTTATTTCAATAATTAAGCTGTTCTTATCTCAACCCATGAGGTTTTACCTTTTTTTCCAATTCTCCTCCCAATCCCAAAAGGGATCAATTTAGCTCTATCGGATTAGTGAGGATCCTATGTAATGAGCAAATTTAAAACTCAGGGAAATTAAAGAAGTATCAAGGGAACAGTGGCTTTTACCAATCAGTTAACCAATTGCTCTGACAATATATGAGCTTATAATTCATATGCAACTAAATTACATAGAATATTACTGAGAAATACTAAAGTGTAAAAGGCAGTGGTGAAAATAAAAGCACTTAAAAAACATATGCCGCTGCCATATCAGGATTGCAATTTGTCAGGACAATGGGTGGAGGAGAGGACAAAAAATGTCTTTCCACCCCCAGAGAACCTTTTTATCTTCTGCTTGTCCATGATAGTCATGGAACACCTAGTCACATGGCAAAATACCTTCTTCAAACATTGGCAGTTAGTAGCTGGCTCATGCCCCAAAGAATGCTATTACAAGTGACTTAAATATAAAATCCTACCTAATGTAAGTATAGATACACTTAATACCCATGTAACTGTCTAATTCTACTCTGAATCTTGATAAACCTTTTTGTTTATTCCATGTACCTGGTTATTTTTATCTTTGGACATTCTTGTTTCTGGTAAAGTCATTAGAAGTAAAGCACAGACTCAAATATCAACTGTTGAGTCTGTATGTTTGAGCTTGCAGTGACCTGTTATGCATTTGATATGAGGATTCAACTGCATAGTATATAGTTGTAATTTCATACATCACTTATAGATTGTTTTATAGATAAGGGAAAAAAACATTGTAGACTTTGTTTCAGTTCCTTTCAGAAAACAGAACTGGTGCTCCCAGTTCACAGTTACTTTTTTTAATGTAGTTTTTTTTCCTAGAGTCATACAATAGCAATAACAATTCTGAAAGCTAGCCAATTGCTGCCCAAAATACTTTGAGTTTTGCTGATGACTGATACGTCTGAGCCAACAATTTGACCCACCTTACAGAACAAAATGTAGTAAATTTTGTCTCTGTGACCAGCACAACTGAATTAAAGATCAGCAGCAATAAGTAAAACAATCCTCTCTACTTTGGTAAAAATTAATCTAGTTCTAGTGTATTTATATTCATTTTATTCATTGTGTGATAGGACCCTGAAGCTCCTGTGAGCTTTGAGGTCAATGGCTGTAGACAGCTTCTTATACTGAGCAGAGCAAAATCATCATCAAGGATTTAAGGTCATAAATGTTTATTATTTGAATGGACACAAGGGGGGGGGGGTGGTGGTGTTAAGATTATCCTTAAAAAAAAAAAAAGAGAAATATAAAGACAAATAAGTAGATAAGATACAAAAGAAATTCTAACTCCATAGAATTAGAGTCCATTCTGATTTCTTTAAAGGAAGAACTCAGAGGCCTGGCTAAGACTGTTGGAAGATCTTCCTTCTATCCGAAGTCTTCCCTCCTCATTAGGCTCCAGGTTTATGGCAAGCTTGTATGTTCAGACCCCTGTTGCTCTCTCTTTTCCATCTCTGCCCTCTCAAAACTTTCAGATCCAGCATTTACTCAGCTTCCCCTCAGGGTATGCTCATGTTTCTAGAGGGTGCCACCACCTCCTGCAAGAAGCAATCAGGCTAGGGCAGTGAGCAGCCTCAGCCACTGCTACCCAGCCACATACTTTCAAAAGAGCATACCGTAAGAAAATGAGAACATATGTTACCCATTAGAGATTGCATTGCTGCCCTTCCAGACAGTAGTGATATTCCGGTTAAAAGGAGCCAAGGATTCCTTATGGCATAAACAGGGCTTCCCTGTATAAGCAGAAGAAATATCTTCAAACCAAAGTTAAATCCACTGAGAATTTCAAAAGGCTTGCAATATTGCTGTTCTGACATTAAAATATATATTTATAGACTGATTCACTTTGCACTGATCTCATCTGGATTATTTCTGTTACCTACAGCAGAGTTAGGTAGTCTTTCACTTATCAGAACTATTGTTTTCTCATTCACAAACGAGCTTATCCAGAAAGGTATTTTTATAATACCTTTGCCTAACAAACTTTCTGGAGTGATTAGGGTTTTTCTTTGTGAGCTGAAATAAATTTAAATTTCCTTTTAATATAATGGTAGTAATGAGAATCCTGCTTTGCCGTATCACTATTAGAACAGCCGTAATAACAAGATTTCTAACATCAGTATTTGAGGCAAATCTCTTTATAAAGAGGAAGCAAGGTTAGATAGAGCTCTGCTGGAAGACCTTTTATTTGCCATGATGCCAAACATCAAATTATGAAATCATTTTACTCTTATTATTAACTTATGCAAAAGATGTACTGCTTTCCATTGAGTGGTTTTCAAGTCAGTGGGGAATAAGACAGATGACTTTATCAGCAGAAAGGAGATGAAGAGAATAAAAAAAACCACATTTGATGAGGTATAAACAAAGCAGCAGCTTGAGCTGTAGGGTGAACTGTAAATTGCAACATGGTAGTGAGAAAAAGAACAATTTTCAAAAATAGCTTAAAAACTGTTAAGCATCAAAGCAAACAACAAGAGATTTTAAAGCTCATTTAAGCAATAAGCTGAAACATGAAGACAACAAACAAAAATGCTTCAACCTTAAAGCACAGTACAGTTGCTTCCTCACATTATCCTCACACTGCTTCAGGGTTAATTCCAGCATTGTGACACAAAATCTACAGTACTCCTTTTTTGAAAGGTGTAAAAACTGCACTTGTATATTTTAAGTGGCTTCATCTAGATTTTGAATTATTAAATCACGATTGGAAACAAATTGATTTTAGTATAGGCTTTTAGTATGTTTTAAATTTTGTTATTTTTTAATGGAACATCAATTTTAATAGCTTAAGTATATGATTTCCCTTGGTATATGTAGGTGTACTATTCATTAGAACTGCCGAAGCAAAACAAAATTTGATTTTGGCTAGACTGACACAGAAAAGTGTTAAGTACTTCTAAAGATGAAAAATATTTTCTTCTTCTGTATGGAAAACTGTGTTTCAAAGTCTAAAAAAGTTCACTATACTAGAAAACAGCTGACATCATTATATGTTGTTCTATTCATATTATATAAGAAAATCATAATACAAACATGTTTATAAATATTCTTGTTACTTGAGTAGCTGGAGAAGTGAGATAATTTTTGCACGTCTTGACCCAGAGGCAATTGGTTTTTAAATTAGCTACAGGCTGTTGTGGTTTAAACCCAGCAACTGAAGTACCATAGAGCTGCTCAGTCATACCCCAGTTTCCCCCTCTATGGGTGGGATGGAGAAGAGAATCAAAAGAATGTCAACAGCACAGATTGAGATAAGAATAGTCTAATAACTTTTAAGTACAATATACCACTACTCATAATAATAATAATGATAAGGGAAATAAATAACAGGGGGAGAGAATACAAAACTTAAGATGGAAAGGAAAAACAAGCAATAAACACAAGTGATGCACAATACAATTGCTCACCACCTGCTGACCGATAGCCCTCTCAGTTTATATACTGAGTATGACATGCTGTGTTGGTGTGGTTTAAACCCAACCAGTAACAGGCATCACACAGCTGCTCGTTCAGCCCCCTTTCAATTCTGGGGCAGGATTGGGAGGAGAATTGAAAGAACATAAACCTTGTGATTTCTGTGAAGAGCAGAAATTACGGAACTGTCACCTTTGTGAAGTGGTATTTCAACACAAGAACGTGAAAAGGATTCAGTATTATCTGAAAATGTTCACATGGATACAAAAAACTAGTTGAATGGACAATCTCATTTGGACATGAAAAACAGGCAATGTCTTTTCTAATGGAATGACTTCTGTAGAGCTACCTGTTCCACAGTTACATTACTCCTCTTTTTCCAACAAAATCCTAGACACTTGTCTGTTGTAAGTGTAACATAATTCTTCCAATGTGTTCCAAATACAGCAACATCAGAAACAACTTCATAAAAAAAATCAGATTACTCTTTGAGAACTCTTGAAATATTTAGCTTCAAATCACTATATAGTTTTACTTTTTTCATCATTTTCCTAGAACTTGAGGAGTGTGCCTACTTCCAGAAAGAATATCACACAAGTTCAAAATGAGAATAACAGGAACTATTGTCAGAATACTGTTTTTAAACTGCCTTTAGGGGATTAAATATAAATATATATAAAAAAAACCTAACAGAAAGTAGATGAAAAAAAGTCAAAAATTCTATATATAAGACTGAAATTAGTCAGAAAACCCATTAATTTCCATGTCTGATTTTTAATATACAAGAATTCAGGAAGGAATTTTAGAACATGCAGAAGAGGAAAACATATTGAAAAGATTGTAAAACCCGGAATTAAATTAATCCTTCACAACTCTTCTGACCCCTACTAAAAGTAACAATAATGTTATAATATTCACATTCCTTGAGTATTTTAGCTTCACAAGATATTTTCAATATTTTCCGGTTATTGCCAATAATTCATTATTTTTCATGCATAGAATATACAGAATAGTGAGTGGAATCTTAAGATTGTTTCAAGAATAAAAACCGCTGGTTCATAGGTTTCCATACAGAACATATGGAATGAGGTATACTAACAACCTCAAGTCAAAGTAATTTGAAAAGATAATATTTATTATACAGAGTTACAGACCAAAGAAATTTGATATATGATTTTTCAGAACAGCTAGTTACACAATAAATAAAAAATTGAATTAGGAATAGTTTTTCTTGTGATTTTTCTTCCTGAGCACAAAGATCTGGAGAAATTTGAAGTTTGGCTGGAGATAGCTCATGTAAGTCCAGTTCAGAGATGATGCCAGTTTTCACAGAAGAAGGGCAAGAATGATCTTCTTGTAAAAGATCTTCAACAGCTCTTTTTAAACTGTGCCAAGAAGAGCAGTAATGATGGTGCCCATCAGGCAAAATTAAGGCCCAGGTTTTCAAATTCAGAGTAGTCAGACATAACACGTAGTAAGAGTTGCAATGCAGTAGGAGTTACTGGTACGTCCAACAGCAGTGGCAATTAATGAGAAATTTGATAAGGTAGCAGGAGCTATAACTCCACGCCGAGTCATATGTAGGCACAGAGGAGGTTCATTTTCTGTCTTCCTCAAATTAGATGTCTTAGCCCTACAAAATAGGATCCTAAACTTGTGCTTTTCCCTTTCCTCATGTTTCTGCTGTATGAACACCTCAAACTGCTTTTCTAACTTCAAGTCCTCTCCCAGTTCCTCAGTTTCATATTTCATGTGTCCAACTATACTGGTTTAGAGGGGATGTGTGGACAGGGTAGAGAATTCAAACCCTCACATTTCAGAGAATTTCCTTAGGAAGCGAGACACCCATTTTCTTTCCTTATTCAAGACTATGCTTTGCTTTTTACCAAAAGCTGAAAAAAATCTGGCTACACATTATCTTGGTGGAATGTAGAGGGAGCAAGTTTCCGTGTTGATATGATCCCATAACATCGTGCTAAAAATCATTCAAGATTTACTGAGAAAGAAAAGAGCATGATTTCTTAGTCTAGTACTGAAGACACTCAGCTGTGAGGGGGGCATTTATCTGAAGTTTCTGTTCACAGGGTTGCATTTTACTCAGAGACTGAATAATTTAAATATAGATACAGCTTTAGAAAAAAGGACTAGAACTTCCTTCTCATAGAGAAGACATTCAAAAAGTCATATTTCACCTCTGTCTCTGTATACTTTGTAACATCAGATTTGTTCTTGCACAGTTAACATAGCTTGGAGAACTTTAGGACACTCTATACATTGACGATAGGGTGCTTTTGAGAGAAACGTGGGCTGGATTCCTGTTAGATTTTTGATTGAATTGAACTCCTACTCCTAGACAAATTCTCTAAGGTATTACATAAAAGATAGATGGTGACTCTATGACACCCTTGTATTAAAAAAATAGCAACCACAGCTGCATTTTATAGCAGGCCTGAATGTGTTCAATAGTCTCATAGCTCACCAGGTTGGGCTTCTCAAGATGCTTCAGCTTAAGAATGCCAAATTTTCAAACTCACACCAAACCTATATGGGAAATATAAATTGACCTTTTCAGTACTTATGCATTGGCACAGAGGCAAACATCAAGATGTTAAGAGAAATATAAAGTACTACCTTATGGACTTTTGACTGTTGTCTGCTAAATTCCATTTAATTCTTGGTTTACATAAGTAAAAGAACACATGTGCAAAGATATTTAGGAGTATAATATCTCTCTGGGAATCTGATTTCCACTTGATTTCTATTGGAACTGTGGTATATATATATATATAGGGTCATAGCACCCAAAAGTGTGGATTTGGTCCTTGTGTCCTCTGTAGCATAGAAGTGGAAATAACAGTGTTTCTTTGTAACAAACTACTAACCTTTGAAAAGTTTCAAGTTTAAATTCTCTTACTGATACAGGATCTGTTGTTTTCAGATTACAGTAGAAAGCATGTTTTAATAGCTGCTAGCTTTGTTTATTCAGTCCTGGCTCTGAGAAACAGCTGAATCTTCCTGCACATTACTAAGGTGTTTGGCATTTGGATACCTCACGGCAAAGCCTGATGGCATTAGCAAAAGAAATCTTGGAAAGGAACACAATTTAACTGTCCCAAAAGGCTGAACACTATTGAAGCTGGTCAATCTTGTCTCCCAAATGAATTTTGGTAGTGTAACTTGCTCTTCTCTTTTGACCTTTTTTGTAATAACCAGCCACATCAAATAGTTATCAGTGTTTTGCCACTGTGTGCAATACTGTGGAGAATGTGGTCTTAAAGGCAATCAAAAGCTTTCGCCCTTCAGTGCCCTGGTTGTGGAGATCAGACAAGACTAGAATTGCTATTTAGCAATGAATTAGAGATATTATTCAGAAGAAAATGAGAAGCAGATGAGTAAATGTATGCAGATTTTTCATAGCCCCTTTTCTGAGAACCACACTTTCAAGTGTCAAGTGGGTGAAATCTCATAGAGGTGTTTTCCTTTTTACTCAAAGGGTCAAGTATTTTAATATGGGCTTGTCCTTGGAATGAATTTATGGTAACACGTGTTCTTTTTCCCTCCCCTTTTTCCAGCACTCAAGTTCCTGAAATATATATGATGATGCATGCAGCACAAATAACCAGTTACCATAGGAACAACTGTAATAGTGATCCCAAAGCAGGGTTTGTTTTTTTTTTCAGGTTGTTTTTTTTTTTTTAATACCATACTTTGCATTTACATAAAGCTCTTTGCTGTCTTTCATATGCAAATCATTCTGGACAAGTGCTCTAATTTAACATGATTTGATTATAAATCGATCAAAATTTTCTGTGTGTTTGCAGTAGCTTTCTGGCCTTGTGCAATTCTTCCTATTAGAAAGATGCACACGAAAAAAATTTAGTATCCATGACATTGTAAATGACATCCATATGAAAAGCATTACTGCTTTAAACATTGCCATGATGGTATTAGTGACCTAAGCAAAGAGATTACTATATTTTTAGCCTTGGAGATGCTTGTTTGCTCAGTGTTCACAAGGAATTGGAGGGAGCCCTATTTTCCAACAACATTCAAATTTCTTGAATATTGGTGAGGCTTTCACTGAAAGACCTACCGTAAGTTTCTAGTTACAGCAGGCTCTTAGTGATTTTTTCCATGTAAACTATTTAATTTAGTTGCAAAGCAGAGTCACATAATCTTCTTTTTTTTCCACGTGACATCTATAATTTAATTATAGTAAATATTTGACACTAATTAGATGGTAGTTCTAGAGGACATGATGCAATTTATTAGATTTGGACCCTTAACTGCAGTGGGTAACTATGTTTAGGGGTATAAATTCTATAAAACAGTAATTAATTTGCATATTCTTGCTGTCTTGTTGATCTATGTGATCGGATACCTAAAAATGTAAGGTGTGGTACATATCTAAGTAGGCAATGAAAAGGAACTTTTTTTTCCTATAAGAGAGAATAGAGCATTTGCCAAGTAGCCAAAACTATGAGTTTCTGAAGACCAAAAAAAACCCGCAGATGGTCTTTCCATTCTTCCTTCAGCACTTAATAAAGTCTTTCATTCCTTAGCCACAAAGGTATCACATAAAGCACTATTTCACTCTTGTGGTTTTACTGCAGTGGTGGTGGTTGAAGACTATGAGATTGCTGCTGTTGCCTCATATCAAACAAGTAGAACAAGTAGAAACAACTAGAAACTTGTAGAAACAAGTCTGTTTCTACACCCATCAGTGTATCTACATTTGTGGTTCTCCTAACCTGGTCTGTCAAAATGATGTAGGCGGGGAAAGCATTTAAGCTAGTGTTTAAGAAACAAGCTAGGGACAGCTATGCCTAATTAGCAGCCTACAGTAGCACAAGGAGAAATGACAAGCAGTGAGACTGTACTGAGCTGAGGCCTTGTGTGCAGAGTAGTAAGATGACGGAGATAACTGCAGGGTGTCATCAGCAACTGAACTAGCACCCTGGTTAACTCTGCTCAAAAATTGTCTCAGTGTGGCATGAATTTCTCTACTGGGCATGACATGCTGTGGTATGGAATACCCCTTTGGCTAGTTTGGGTCAGGTGTCCTATCTCTGCTTCTTCCCAACTTCTTGTGCCCTCCTCACTGGCAGAGCATGAGAGACTTAGAAGTCCTTGATCAGGATAAGCACTACTTTAGCAATAAAGAAAAACATTGGTGTGTTATCAGCATTATTCTCAGACTAAAGCCAAAACACAGCACTGTACCAGCTACTAGGAAGAATATTAACTCTATCCCAGCTGAAACCAAGACAATAAGAAAGACATGGACCTGCTCGAGAAGAACCAGAGAAGGGCCAAAAAAAAGATCAGAGGGTTGGAGCACCTGCCCTATAAGGATAGGTTGAGAGTTGGGGTTGTTTAGCTTAGAGAGAAGTCTCCAGGAAGGCCTTCCAGTATCTGAAAGCAGCCTACAGGGAAGATAGGGAGGGACAATTCATCAGGGAATGTAGTGACAGGGAAAGAGGTAATGATGAGGGTGATGAGACACTGGAACAGGGCACCCTGAGAAGCTGTGGATACTCCATCCTTGGAAGTTTTCAAGGCCAGATTGGATGGGGCTTTGAGCAACCTGGTCCAGTGGGAGGTGTCCCTACCTATGGCAGGGAGTTAGGACTGGATGAGCTTTAAGGTCTCTTCCAACCCAAACTGTTCTATAGTTCTGTGAGATTTATATGAGATATAAGGAAGAATTTTTTTTACAGTAGGGGTGATGAAACATGAACATATTGCCCAGAGAGGTGGTAGTGCCCTGTCTCTGGAAACAGTCAAGGTCAGGTTGTTCTGAGCAACCTGATCTAGATGATGTCCTTGCTCATTGCATGTGGAGTTGGACTAGATAACCTCTAAAGGTCCCTTCTAACCCAAACCATTTCTGAAAAGAAAAGCCCAAAACCAAAAACCCCCAAAAAACTGCCATTGTTCAGGATTGATTAGATTTAAACTGGTCTCAGGATTCTTATTAACTGCCAATTTTATTTCCTGTATATTTCATTTTGCGCTGTGCAAGTCAATCAGCAAAAAGAAGCAGAGAAAAGTAGAAGTGTGTGGAATTCACATAGCAACAGAGATGTATTTTAATAGACATGATTATGAAGTAGATGGGGGTGTGTGTGCATGTTGGGGGAGAACTGCAATTATTTTTAATTCAGAATGAAAAGCCAAGAATTTTCAAAAAGAGGAAAAAATAGACAAGCGAGATATAAAAAGAACTGAAAATGAGAGTAGTAGATAAAACTCATTTGTCCTTTCTGTCCTATGCATTCAGTTAACACAGATTTCTTCTCTGCTATAGATTTCATGAAGTTCTAATTCTTTCAGTATCTTCTTCTTAGAAGACAGTCATACCTTTCATATGGCTGGTAATAAGTAGGCCATGAGTTTTAGTAAGTGCCTAGAGAATAAAAACACTTGTTTGGGTATCTATTTGTGCTTACAAAAAAAACCCTCCTGAACACAGTTATTCAGAAATGCAGTCACTAGGACTGGAAAATAACAACTTCAACATACCTTTGAATATTACTTGTAAGGATGACAGTGCAGAGATCGAGCCTGTGGTCTGAACATTGCATTTTCAACAAAAGTGGAAAAAGTCAAACTCTATTGTTTTAAGAACATGCATGATGCTGATTAGCATTTGATTTATGTGTCTTCTGTTTATTTGTTTATAAAAATGCTCCGTCTCTTCACAGTAATCCAAATCCTACGTTGTAGCAGTTTCTATGGCAACTATGCATTTTTATTGAATAAAGAAAGGAGTATGGAAACCAAAACCATACATAAATTATCAGTGCATAAGTTGCTCTTATCCTGGTTTCTCAGGCCACTTCTCTGCAGTCTGTAAATCAGCAAGTAAGCAAGATAATAAATCGACCTTTCTTTACCCAGGTATACTACAACAATATAAGTAGAAGGTTTCACTCAGTCTTTTATTCAATATTATGAAGCCAACTATATTTGATAAATTCTGTTAATATCTGACTCTAAGCATTCAGAAATCATGATACATTCCTTTGAAGTCATGAGTTTGTTTTTTTAAATCTTGAGATTAAAAAGCCCAGTAAACCAAAAGCCCTCACATTTTCTATTTGCTTTGTACTGTGCAAGTAAATTATAAATTTTGAAGGAGATTTTTGTGGTGTAGTTGAGCTACAAAGAATATGTTTTAAGGATGGGAACTTATATTCTGAATTAATTTTTTGTATTTGAATAACATTTCCTACCTGCTGATATGCAACCGTTGTGATCTCAGTCCTCTTAAAAACTGAAAAGTGTACTCAAATATGTAGAATTATACCTCTTTGATTATCTCTCTGTTAACTTCCACTATTTGACTCTATAAGTGTAAAACAACACCCACTGATTTGCAGCTAGATGTAGTTGAAATTAAGGAACTACAGTGAAGATTTCAGCCTTTAATTTCTGATGCCAACTGAAGAGTCAAAATCTTGGAATCTTTCATGACATTCAAAAAGAAAAAAAAAAAAAATCCTCCAAATCCTACTGAAATATTTCGAGGGTGAAATAAAACATTTTGACATTTGCTGGAATTTAATGTTTTCAGACTTCCATTTGAAAATATTTGAAATGTTGCTCCTGTGAATCAGAAGAAAATGGTTCTGTGAGGAAATTTTTGGCCAAAATTGCAAATCCATTCATAACAGCTGCCAGACTTTCTGAGGCAGACAGCAAGATCTGTGCTCAGGAATTTTCATACATGTAGCTATGCTGAGCATAAGTTGTCAACAAGAAACACAACTTCTTGCTCATCATTCCTGACTTCCCACATTCACTGGTTTTGTCTGCATATCCTCAATCAAAAGTAGATCTTTCCCAGCAAATAAAAACTTGCTAAATGTGCTAAAATCTGTGCTGTTATTTTTAATATGAAACCAGTAGTGTGTGCATTGGACAAGGTTGCCTTCATAAGAAGAGCAGTGCATGTTGATTATACATGTGTAATTGATCTTTATAAAATCATACAATTACCATCACTTATGAAAGCAATGCAATATGCAGGACAAAATAACATATATTTGTAATTGTTACCATTTAAGTCTTTGACTAAGAAAAAGAAGTTTCTGTTTATGACCATGTTTAATCTCATTATTTCAGTGGGGTATTTAGTATGTATGTTTTAATGTACTCCTGAATCTTTCCAAAGACAGAAGGATAAACAAAAATCAAGACAGGCACCATATTTAAAGTACAAGATGCAATTAGAAATTTTGTGTAGGAAAGATTTATCACAATACATTTTATTATTTGTTTTGTCTATTCAGTGTTTTGTCTATTCAAGAAGCTGATGCAAAGAAAAATCAACTGCAAATCTTCCTGGATTTTTAAAGGTTTTAAATTAATCTGCAGTGTATTATATATTTTTTACATTTTTAAATATAATTTATTCAAATATTATTATTCAACTTTATTATTTATTCAAATATTATTCAAGTATATACCTCTTTTGGATGACTTTTCAAGTCATATTAGTAAAGTCAGAAGGAGAATTCCAAATACTTTATACATATTATATTGTCAGAAAATAAAAAAGTCATTGTTCCACAGAGATCAATAACTTCCATTTTATATATAAGGATTCTCAAAATACTTTGTGTGTCAAACAATAAGAAAAAGAAGCACTATATGGTGTACCTCAGTGAATATGCTGGTTTGGAAGTCCAAATGAAATGTGGTACCTTGTAAAATATGCCTTTCTTTTTAATCCTTAAGATATGGTGATATAACAATAAGAAAAGTTCTAACTCTCTACAAAAGTAAAATACATATAAATAAATATGTATATATAAATATATAAAATTTAAGAAAGATGTGAGAAATTGTCTTTTCTAGGTTTTGACTCAAGAAGTGTTATGACAAACTAGAATTTTTGTAAAGCAAAAAGTCTTTAGCACCTATTGTGGACTCTACTAAAAATACAGATCTTACTCTGCCAAAAATAAATGAAGTAATTATCTTTTATTTGTCTTTTATTGTAATGTTATTCATTTCCCCTTTATAGAACACTGTATCTCTATGGACCACACAGAGTTATTCAATACAATGTTACCCTCAAATTTAAAGTATTTCTCTTCTGTTTGTAAAATCAAAAAGTAGAATGTTTTTTGTGCCATAAGCATAAGGATTTGTATCCCTTATTCCTCACAAAAGAGGAACACAAAGTCCTTACATTTTGCTCCTAAATTTATTTTCTTTTTCTTTAATTGGTTAATAATGAATGCCCATAATCTGTGCAGTACTAATCATTTATTAACTGAAAAATTAATATGGGTAATATATACAGTCATCCAAGCATTTGACAAACCATTTGGCCAATAAGAAGTTCAAAGCAGAAATGAAAATACAACAATGCATCTCCCAGTTAACAGCTTACTAACACCATGGTCTACCCAGTGTCTCTGAATAGGTGTGATTCCAGCAAAAGAGATGGTGAGAGGGGAAAAAAATATAGTCTGGACTACTGAAGATCAAGAAAGACATTCCACTGGCACACTCTTTGGATTCATGCATGTAGGTACCTCAATGTCCCTTAAATGGATTTCAGATCATGTTCCAGTGGACATGGACTGGCAACATAAGGATTATTACAGTAAGTCAAGGACTTTTCAGCTTCTCATACTGCCCTGCCAATGAGGAGGCTGGGTTGCACAGCAAGCTGAGGGGACACAGCCAGGACAGCTGACCTAAATTGGCCAAAGGGATATTCCATACCATATGATGTCATGACGAACAATGAAACGGGGGGGGCGGGACATTGGCCAGGGGTGATGGCCTGAGCAATTGCATCATTGTATATCATTATTATTATTTTTACAGAATCACAGAATCCCAAGGCTTGGAAGGGACCTCAAAAGATCTAGTCCAACCCCCCTGCAAGAGCAGGGTAATCTAGAGTACATCACACAGGAACTTGTCCAGGCAGGCCTTGAATATCTCCAATGTAGGAGACTCCACAACCCCCCTGGGCAACCCGTTCCAGTGCTCTGTCACTCTCACAGTAAAGACATTTTCCTGATGTTCACATGGAACATCCTGTGCTCCAGTTTACACCCATTGCCCCTTGTCCTATCACTGGACATCACTGAAAAAAATCTAGCTCCATCATCCTGACACTCACCCTTTACATATTTGTAAACATCAATGAGGTCCCCCCTCAGTCTCCTCTTCTCCAAGCTAAAGACACCCAGCCCCCTCAGCCTCTCCTCATAAAGGAGATGTTCCACTCCCTTAATCATCTTTGTAGCTCTGTGCTGGACTCTTTCAAGCAATTCCCTGTCCTTCTTGAACTGTGGGGCGCAGAACTGGACACAATATTCCAGATGTGGCCTCACCAAGGCAGAGTAGAGGGGGAGGAGAACCTGTCTTGACCTACTAACCACACCCTTTCTAATGCACCCTAGAATGCCATTGGCCTTCTTGGCCCCAAGGGCACATTGCTGGCTCATGGTCATCTTCCTATCCACCAGGACCCCCAGGTCCCTTTCCCCTTCACTACTGTCCAGCAGGTCAACCCCAACCTGTACTGGTACATGGGCTTGTTCTTCCCCAGATGCAAGACTCTACACTTGCCCTTGTTGAATTTCACCAAGTTTCTCCTCACCCAACTCTCCAGCCTGTCCAGGTCTCGCTGAATGGCAACACAGCCTTCTGGTGTGTCAGCCACTCCTCCCAGTTTAGTATCATCAGCGAACTTGCTGAGGGTACATTCAGTTCCCTCATCCAGGTCGTTGATGAAAATATTAAACAGCACTGGTCCCAGCACGGACCCCTGAGGGACTCCACTAGTCACAGACCTCCAGCTAGATTCTGCCCCACTGACTACAACTCTCTGCCTTCTTCCTTTCAACCAGTTCTTGATCCACCTCACTACCTGATCATCAAGCCCACACTTCCTTAGCTTATCTATGAGGATGCTGTGGGAGACAGTATCAAATGCCTTACTGAAATCAAGAAAAACCACATCTACCGCTCTACCATCATGCATCCACCTAGTTACTTGCTCATTGAAGGCTATAAGGTTGGTCAAACATGACTTCCCCTTGGTAAAGCCATGTTGGCTGCTCTTAATGACCCCCTCATCCTTGATATGCCTAGAGATGGTGTCAAGAATAAGTTGTTCCATCACCTTTCCAGGGATGGAGGTAAGGCTGACTGGTCTATAATTACCCGGGTCCTCCTTCTTGCCCTTCTTATAGACTGGAGTGACATTTGCCATCCTCCAATCCTCAGGCACCTCACCTGTTTCCCACGACTTACCAAAGATGATGGAGAGTGCCTCAGCAATGACCTCCGTCAGCTCCCTTAGCACCTGCCGATGTATTCCATCTGGACCCATCGATTTATAGATGTCCAGATTGCGTAACTGATCCCTAACCCAATCCTCATCCACCAAAGCAAACTCCTCCTTTATCCTGACTCCTTCTGGGGCTATAGGAATCTGGGTCCCCCGGGGAGAGTCTGCAGGAGTAAAGACAGAGGCAAAGAAGGCATTCAGCACCTCTGCTTTCTTTATATCCTCTGTCTCCAGGGCACCCACCTCGTTCAGCAGTGGGCCTATACTGCTTCTTGTGTTAGTTTTATTCACTATGTATTTGAAGAAGCCCTTTCTATTGTCCTTAATCCGACTTGCAAGATTAAGTTCCAAGGAGGCCTTAGCTGTCCTAATTGCCTCCCTACATCCTCTAACAACTGTCCTATATTCCTCCCAAGTGGCCAGCCCCTCCTTCCATAATCCATAGATTCTCTTTTTCCGTATGAGTTTGCCCAGCAGTTCCTTGTTTAACCATGCTGGTCTCCTGGCTCCCCTACTTGACTTCCTACCCATTGGGATACCCTGATCCTGAGCTTAGAAGAAGTGGTCGTTGAATGCTGACCAACTAACTTGAGCCCCTTTACCACCTAGTACCCTTTCCCATGAGACTTCTGTTAGCAATTGATTGAAGAGGCCAAAGTTGGCCCTTCGGAAATCCAGAATTGTGGCCTTGCTAGGTATTCTATTCCTCTCACACAAGATCCTAAACTCCACCATCTCCTGGTCACTGCAGCCAAGGCTGCCATTGACCATCACCGCTTCAACCAGACCCTCCTTGTTGGTGAGAACTAGATCCAGCAGAGTTCTTCTCCTACTTGGTTTGTCCACCATTTGCATTAAGAAGTTATTTATCATCAGTGCGCTGGAGGAACCTCCTAGACTGTGAATGATTGGCTGTGTAAGTCTTCCAGCAAATATTGGGGTAGTTAAAATCCCCCATGAGGACCAAGGCATGTAGTTGTGAGGCTGCTTTCAATTGCCTGTAGAAAGTCTTATCAACTCCTTCGTCCTGATCAGGAGGTCTGTAATAGACCCCCACAACTGTATCACCTGTACCAGCCTGTCCCTTAATTCACACCCACAGACTTTCCACTTGGTCTTCATCTGTCCCTGGACAGAACTCAATACATTCTAGTCTCTCTCTCACATAAAGATCAACTCCACCACCTCACTTTGCTGACCTATCTTTCCTAAAAAGGACATAGCCATCCATGACCACATTCCAGTCATGTGAGCTGTCCCACCATGTCTCTGTAATTGCCACCAGGTCATAACCTTTAGACCACACACAGACTTCTAACTCCTCCTGTTTATTCCCCATGCTGCGTGCATTGGCGTACAGGCATTTCAGGGAGCAAGCAGAGCACGCTAGTGGCACCCTTGGGAGGCGGGAGGCCTTCTGGTCTTCATTAATACTAGAACAATGCCCCACTAATTAAAACCCAGCTACAACCCCCTCGCACTTCGAATCTAACCTAGAGCTCTGTGAGTGAGCTCTACTAACTCTTGCCCAGGTACCCTTTTTCCCCTGCAGGACAGGGTCTAAACAACTATCCTTTCCCTCAAATGAAACAATAGATTGAGAGTCCTCACTAGTCCGCCATCCTTCAAGTCCTAGCATGTTTCTCTTGGGCTTGTCCCTAACAGGCCCAGTTATCTCCCCTTCCCCCTTCATATCTAGTTTAAATCCCTGTCAATGAGCCCTGCTAACTCCTGTGCAAAAAACCTTTTCCCCCTCTGGGACTGATGTATCCCACCTGCCACCAGCAAACCAGGTGTCTTATATAGCAGCCCATGATTGAAAAACCCAAAACCCTGCCCTTGGCACCAGTCACGTAGCCATACATTAATCTGCAGACTCTTCCTATTTATCTCTTCACCTTTGCTTGTAACAGGTATGGAGGCAAACACCACTTGCCCTCCAGACCCTCTAACCAGCCGTCCCAGGACCCTGAAGTCTCTCTTCATTGCCCTTGCCCTCCTTGTAATAATTTCATCACTGCCAACCTGAAAAAACAGCAGTGGATAGTAGTCAGAGGGCTGCACCAGATCAGAGAGTTTCCTTTTAACATCTCTAATCTGAGCCCCAGGTAGGCCCTTCTTTTCCATGTCCTACTGTCCTGGGTTCAGCAGTAGCAGTCATGTTTCTCCTTCTTGGTAGCTGGTGCAGTGCAGTGTTTTGACTTTCGGCTCGGGAACAGAGCTGATAACAATGATGTTTTGGTTTGGCCAAGGACTTTGTGAGCCTCATGCTCTGCCGGGGAGGAGGGGAAGCCAGGAGGAAGCAGAGACAGGACACCTGACCCAAACTGACCAAAGAGGTATTCCATACCACAGCACATCATGCCCAGGAGGTAACTGGGAGTTAGCCGGAAGGGCTGGGGGACTGCAGGGTTGGAGGAGGTATCGGTCAGAGCTTGGTCGGGCTGGGGGGGCAAGTTATCGGTTGGCTGGTGGTGAGATGATGTATTCTCTTCCCTTGTTATTTCCTTTATCATTGTTATTATTGGTGGTAGCAGTAGTGATTTGTGTTATACCTTAGTTACTAAACTGTTCTTATCTCAACCTGTGGGAGTTGCATTCTTTTCAGTTCTCCTCTCCGTCCCTCCGGGAGTAGGGGGAGGGAAAGAAGGGGGGGAGGTGAGTGAACGAGTTACCTGACTGGGTTTAAACCACGACACCTACTAAAATGTCTTTATCTCAACCAATGAGTTTTACCTTTCTTATAATTCTCTCTCCCATCCCATTCCGGAGGGGGAGGGATCGGGGGAGAAAATGGCTGTGTGGTGCTAAGCTGCCTGCCAGGCTAAGCCATAGCAGTATCCCTTCCTCCACTGTCTATGTATTTTGGTTTTCTGGTTTAGTTTGGCTAAGAAGGATTGCAAATTATACCTTGCAGTAGCCATGCCATGCAGAGCGTCGAACCTGAAGAATCTCTGCCAGAATTATTGTTTATGAGAAACCATTGAAAAAATTGGTTTAGATTCAGCGCAGACTTCAGTTTTATATTAGTTACTGAGCGCACACATTAAAGCTATTGCTTGTTTCGGACCTATTTAAGCATCTGAAATAGTAGCAAAATGTCTTTGAGTCACCGAAGCTATTCAGTTCCATGTTTCCTCATATAAAAGTTAATGAATATTTCTTATGAAATATTTTCCTATTTACTTTCAGTAGCATGGAAACTGCAACTTCACTGACTTGATTTACTGTTGTGGATAAATGGGAAGACAGGGTAGTTTTCCTGGGGGAAAAAGAAAAGTGAAAAAGGAAGGAAAAGAAAAAGGAAAGGAAGGGAAAGGAAAGGAAAGGAAGAAAAAAAAGAAAAGAAAAAGGAAAAGAGAAAAAAGATAAGAAAAGAGAAAAGAAAAGAGAAAAGAAGAAAAGAAAAGAAAGAAAAGAAAAGAGAAAAGAGAAAAGAAAAGAAAAAAGAAAAGAGAAAAGAAAAAAGAGGAAAAAGAAAGTTATTTCTTGTGATTACAAAATGATTTTTAGTAAGAGGAAGATTATGGTTTGAAGAGATTATATTTAAAGTATTCAAAATGGTCTCAGTAAGAAAAAACAACTAATTTTTTTCTATGTTTGCTCTTGTTTTTCACCTTGGAAGGAATGGAGAACCTGAATATATGAGTACCATCTGGGAGTAAAGCATTCAAATAACTCAATGTTATGAAACAGTTTGTATTTTTTCCATGTGTTCACTGATTAGATTAAAGTAAATCTTTCTATTATATGAATGGTTCTCCAGATGACAGCACTGTAAGTTTCAATTTTATTAACAGTGTCTGTTTATCTTGATAAGATCTCCATAGCTCAAACCTGAAGTATTAATAATAACAAGTACTGACTGCTCTTATCAGAATTTGTAGTAGCAACTTCTATTTTCTTTTTTTCTTTTTAAAACTATGTCTGCCCTAAGTTGTTTGTGCAAACTGAGATCCAGTAACTGTTTCCCTAATACAATTGAATAGACTGAGGTGTGCAGAAGCTCAATATTACCTTCATGTGCCATTTTACAAGTATTTTCAGAATGCTTTCTAAACAGTCTTAGAGTTGATATGCATTGACAAAGTTTCAGCTTCATTATAATTTTTCTTTTGTGAAAATAAAAGAGAAAGAAATGGAAGTACAGTAAAATTTAAATGAAGTAGCATATTCTCATGTTACCAAGTTTTAATAAACAGGAAGAAAATATTCGGAACCTAACCTAATATTTTAGTAGTCTTTACTTCAGAGAGGTTGCAGAAGAAACCTTCTCTTCTTTAAACTAGAAACATCTTTTTTAGGCTGAACAACATTGAGATATTTGCGTTCATTTAAAATTGACTTCCAGCCTAACTGAAGTGCATCTACACCAATACATGCATCGTGGGCAACAAACAGGAGGAGCTGGAAGCCCTTGTGCAGAAGCAAAACTATGACATAGTTGCCATCATGGAAATAGGGTGAGTGACACAACTGGATTGCTGCTGATGGCTATAAACCCTTCAGAAGGCATAAGTGAAGAAAGAGAGGCTGTGGGGTAGCCGTGTATGTTAGGGAGTGCTTTGATTGTCTGTAGCTTAATGATGGTGATGAGAGGGTTAGTGATTATGGGTTAGAGTCACGGGGAAGGCTAACAAGGCAGATATTATGGTAGGAGTCTGTTATAGGCGACCCAATCAGGAGGAAGAGGGAGAAGAAATATTCTATGAGGAACTGTAAGAAGTCTCATAATTGCTAGACCTTGTTCTCATGAAAGACTTCAACTTACCAGATGACTGCTGAAAATACATCAGAGAGGAAGAAAGACTGTTTCAAGTCCAGAAGGTTCCTGGAGTGTGTGGAAGATATTCTTGACATAGCTGTGAGTGAGCCACTAGGAAAGGCACCCTACTGGACCTGTTTGTGAGCAGAGAGAAGGTCTTGCGGGTGACGTGATGGTTGGAGGCCATCTTAGGTATAGTGACCATGGAGTGATAGCATTTTCGATTCTCAGAGAAGTAAGGAGGAGGGTTCACAGAACTGCCACCTTGGACTTCCATAGGGTAGACTTTGTCTTGTTTAGGGACTGGTTAACAGAGTTCCTTGAAAGCAGCCCTGAAGGGAAAAGGAGTCCAGGAAGGCTGGACATTCTTTGAGGAAGAAATACTGAAGGCACAGGAGCAGGCTGTCCTTCTGTGCCAAAAGATGAGCTAGCAGGGAAGAAAACTGGCCTGCTGAACAAAGATCTTCGGTTGCAACTTGTGGGGAAAAAAAGAGTTTATGACTTCTGTCAGAAGGCAGCTTAGGAGGACTATGAAGATCTTGTGAGGTTATGCACGGAGAAAGAGCCAAAACCTAGCTATAACTTAATCTGACTACTGCTGTGAAACAGTAAAAAATGTTTCTATATATACATTAGCAACAAAAGGAGGGCTAAGGAGAATCTCCATCCTTTCTTGGATGCAGGGGTAAACATAGTATCAAAGGCTGAGGAAAAGGCTGCAGTACTCAATGCCTTCTTTGCCTCAGTCTTTACTGGTAAGACCAGTTGCTGTCTGGGTACCCATTCCCCTGACCTGCAAATGAGAGATGGGGGACAGAATGAAGCCCTCATAATCCAATGGAAAATAGTTAGTGACCTGCTACACTACTTAAGTAAATAAAAGTCTATGGGACCATATGGGATCCATCCTGGAGTAATAAAGGAGCTGGCAGAAGTCCTCACCAAAACGCATTCAATTATGTATCAGCAGTCCTGACCAATCAGGGAGGTCCCCTTTAACTGAAGGTTAGCAAATGTAGTGCCTACAGGAAGGGATGGAAGAAGTATCTGGGGAGCTACAGGCCTGTCAGTCGACCTCAGCGCCGGGGAAGGTTATGGAGCAGATCGACTTGAGCTTCATCTTGTGACACATACAGGGCAACCAGGTGATCAGGTCCAGCCAGCATCGATTTATGAAAGTCAGTTCTTTCTTGACTAACCTGACCTCATTCTATGACAAGATGATCTGCTTAGTTTTGAATGCTGTCTACATAGACATTAGCAAAGCCTCTGACACCATTTCCAGCTGCATTCTCCTGGTGAAACTGGCTGCTCATGGCATAGATGGTTGTATTTTTTGCTGGCTAAAACACTGGCTAGATGGCTGAGCCCAAATAGTGGTGATGAATGGAGTTAAATTCAGTTTGTGGCAGTCACAAGTGGTGTTCCCCAGGGCTCAGAACTGGGGCCAGTGCTGTTTAATATCTTTATCAAGTGTACCCTGAGTAAGTTTGCAGACAATGCCAATTTGGGTGAGAGTGTTGATCTGCTTGAGTGTAGGAGAGCTCTATAGAGTAAGAAGGTTCTATTGAGTAGGAAGGCTCTACAGAGGGATCTGGCTGGATTGGCAGGCCAAGGACAATTGTAAGAGGTGCAATCATGCTCACTGCCGGGTCCTGCACCTGGGTCACACAACCCCATGCAATGCTGCAGGCTTAGGGAAGGGTGACTAGAAAGCTGCCTGGCGGAAAAGGATCTGGGGGTGTTGTTTAACAGCTGGAGAAGTTATTTTCCCTCTGCACTTGGCACTGATGAGGCTGCACCTCAAGCACTTCTCAGTTTAAGGCCCCTTGCTACAAGAAAGACATTGAGGTGCTGGAGGGTGTTCAAAGAATGGCAAGGAAGCTGTTGAAGGGTGTAGATCACAAGTCTTCTGAGGTGCAACTGAGGTAACTGGGGTTGTCTATTTTGGAGAAAAGGAAGATCAGAGGAGGCTTTATAACTTTCTACTACTACCTGAAAGGAGGTTGTAATGAAGTTGGTGTCAGTCTCTTCTTCCATATAACAAGTGACAGGATGAGAGAAAATGGCCTCGAGTTGTGTCAGGGGAGGTTTGGATTGGGTATTAGAAAAAGCTTCTTAACTGAAAGGGTTGTCAAGCACTGAAACAGGCTGCCCAGGGACATGATTAAGTCACTCTGCCTGGAGGTACTTAAAAGATGTGTAGATTTGGTACTTAGGGTCATGGTTTAGTCATGGACTTGACAGTGTTAAGTTAAATGGTTGGATTTGATGATCTTTCTTTAAGGTCTTTTCCAAGCAAAACTATTATCTGATTCTATAATACTGTTCTATGATTTAACTTGCAGAAACTGAAGTTAGGCATCTAAGCACTCTTGCTAACCCCAGCGGGTCTTTTTCTCCTTTTTCAGGAGTACAAATATCTTTGCAAATCTGAAATGCTAGTGGTTTCATGTATGCTAATGCTTAAAATGTTTTTTTTATTTATTCTCGTATACTGGTGGCAACAAGTTACTCAACTGTGAGATGTCCTTAGCTCCACTTCCTAAAAGAGTGCATAAAGATGTGGCAGGAAGTAGTCAAATGCTGTGCAATATGCACTGTGAATACCAGAAATAGATCTATGTTTTAAGAGTATGGATATTTTGGAAAACAACCAGAAATTTGAGTTCAAGGATGACCTTACAGGACCCTGAAGCTGTGCAGCTGACTGGAATTTTTCTGAGTCCCCCATAAGACCTAACGGAAATCTGTGTACCTTTTTGTGCTGAATATAAATTGGTATTACTCATATTCTTTATGTGCCTTTTCATGGCCAGGGCTGTATTGTATGCAATATTACAAGGGTTCCAGTTAGGCCTTTAAGCAGTAATATAAAATATTAGTATTCATAACAAAACATATACTCATGTTGAAAATATGTTTAGATATCTGAAGTATAAAAAAGACTTTGCTGTAGTTTATACTTTTAGCTAAATACATTATTTTCTTTTTAAAAGTACGCAAGCATTCTGTCAGGTCAGATTGAAATCTATGACTGGTTAGATTTGCTTTCAAGACTTCATCTGAAATATTACAACAAGAAGTACAATCAGAAAGCATTTAAATGTATCATCTGGTTTATTTGCATATAAGGTCTGGACCTTAAGAATGGTACCTTAACGTATTCCTTTGAGGCACATTAATCCATGCAAAATTAAAATTACTTATGATAACTAAACCTTCTCAAAGTAAAAGTTGGCTATAGTAGTACTCAGCTCTACCATGAGCCAAAAATTAAAGTGAACTTATTAACATCTTCTTTATTACTTTGATATTACTACAGTGCCTTCCTAATGTTTCTATTGAAATCTGAATTTTAAATGAAAGAAGGATTTGCCTTGTGTGTGACATTAGAGCTAAATGAGAGACATGGTTGCAACTACAGTGTCATTATTGGTCTCTCCCTTTTACATGGCTCTTGTTCAATTCATGCAACTCTCAGTCCATAAAACATTAAATGTCTATGTTGCGCAGCTTCATGTGTGGTGTCCTTTGGTTTAATCTTCAGGTAGTGTCAGCATTAAGGAGATGGTCTTGTACCAAGGATGTTATGCTCTGATCTCATTATTGCAGTGACGAGGCTCTCAGAAGTCCTCATTGCAGACTCCCGAGGTCAGTTCTTCGTGATAAATTTATAGTTACAAAAAAACTCAATTTAACTTTTCTCTGAGCAAATCTGGCCCTGCTGTTCTCTCCTTCTCCAATACTGAAACACTAATAAATCTGCACTTCAGCACTCACTAAAACAGTGATCAATTTGATAAGCACCAACATGGAAACAAATAGGCCCTTTATAACTATTAATAAAGGAGGATAACTGCTGGCATTACTCATGGCTTTTAATTTTACCAAAGTAGTAGTTGGACAGTTTGCATTCCCCAAAGTGGGGATTTTTTGGTGACAATTTTCAACTGGCATGGATCATGTTTTATAAAAAGCAAACCTTGCTTTCAAATGGTAAATAAATAAATAATAAAATACACACACAAATCCCCCTCTACTTCCTCAGGAGCATATTGAAAATGCTTATTGTTTACCAGAAACCATATGCATATAAACAGAAGATTGGAAGATAAAAACATCTAACAATTTGAAAGATATACCACTACTCAGTCTATGACTCTGAATAGGTGTTCTTTGCTTCCCTTATCTTCCAATGAGATGCATATGGCTTTGGTTGGGCTTTTTCTTTGCAAAAAAATAGTTCATTAATCTGATCAGAACATAGTGATAATTGCAGGACAGCATGAAAGTTAAAGCATGAGAAACTAATGAGATAAGTGAAAAACAGCTCTATGAGCCCATATTGTATGTCAGAAAGACAGAAAGATGCTTAGTTTTATTCTTACATAAGTTCACTGCTGTCATTGCAAAGCTAAGTACTCCATTTCTTTACCAAAGACAACCTTTTTTTTCTAATGACTGCAACAAAAGGGAAGACTTGTTTTCTATACTGCCAAACTATGTTATATCAAACTGATCATGTGGAGTTTGGAAGCTACAGGTATGACCAGTATATAATAAGCAATCATCAAGGAATTCTGGGATACTATAACATAAACCAAGAAATCATATCCAAACAAATAGTGATTACCATACCACCGAAATAGAAAGAATATATGCATTTTGGACCTTTTTTTGCTGCTGACACTCGGTGGATAGGAGTGAAAAAAAAAGGGAAAAATGGGCTCACACGTGAAAGGGTATGAGGAGATTAAAAATACCACAATTTCTGCATGTATGATAAATTTTAAGAAAGAATAGAAGCATCTAAATTGATGTTTCAGAGTTCCAGAACTGGTATATATATTCCAGCCATGGTCTAGGTCAGATCCTCACGCACCTCACTATTCCATAGCCTTGTTTTATAAGAGTCCTGGTACAATAGAATCATAGAATCGTAGAATAGTTAGGGTTGGAAAGGACCTTAAGATCATCTAGTTCCAACCCCCCTGCCATGGGCAGAGATACCTCACACTAAACCGTGTCACCCAAGGCTCTGTCCAACCTGGCCTTGAACACCTCCAGGGATGGAGCATTCATATCCTCTCATCCTGTCTTTGACTTGGAATGATAAGGTTTATCTCTTTATAGTTTTCCCTTCAAAATTCTTCTGTATTAAGCACCCACTGACAAACAAAAAGAAGTACACCCATTATCATTTACTCTTTCAAATCACTGATTTAAATCACAGACTCAAATCACAGAAATGAAATGTATCATGGACTTCATTTGTCTGGAAGAACTGTACAAAGTCTCAAAAAGTCTCAAAGGGTCACCAAGAGTAATGTACCTGTCTCAAACAATGATATTCTGTTCTTAAAACCTCTGACTCAAATTGTCTTCCATCTATCCTGTTTCAGGTTTTCCTACCACTATTCTTATCAAAGACACCTTAATTACCATTTGATATTCTCTTTTGTTTTGCAAAAAGATATACTTCTGTGTGGGCTTCATTCAGATTTGGTCAGAATTAAACAGTAATTCATTTGGGGTTTGAGACTTCCAGGAAAATAAAGGACAGCAAGGTCAAGCATGACCTAGTCAGTACTGATTCGGGTTATTCAGCTTACAGAGATGCTACCGACAATTCAGGAGATATTGGCAGCTTAGGGCATTAAAGAAAAAGTTTGGACACTGGAGATTTTTTTCTTGGCAAGAAATGCTATGGTAGTGTTAATAATATGACCATGTAGTTGAATTAATTAAAATGGCCATCACTTAAACAGAAATCTGAAGGAGTACGTATTTTAACTACTTTGGTTTCTTGGACCAATGGATCTAGTCCTAAAGTTTGATTTAGCACATATAAAAGATACAAGGAGTTTCATTGATTTTAATAATGCAATGCCTTTTGTTTATAGTTATTAAAGCAGAATTCCAGATTACTTTTTGTGAAAATAATCCTGCTTCCTGACAATAAAATAAAAACTTCATTGGACTTTTTATAAACTTGTGGGTTTGTAATTGAATTTCTTATCTAAACCATCTGAGAAGCTGGAAGGCAATTCAAAGTATTTACATTAAAAAATCCCATGTTATGTCAATTTTAGATAGAAGAAGCTCCCTTTATATCAGAAAGCACATGGTGCTCTATTTATGAATAAAACTTTTCAGTTACAGGAAAAAAATTGTATCGTAAGTCTTCAAATTTGTTTAACTTAAATAATATGTTATTCAAGATGATCTGCAAAGTCACAAGTACTTTGTGGAAAACCTGTTTTATTTATTTATTGGTGAAAAATAAATTTATTGCTCTGAATTGTACCCATAAGAGCTCATTCAAATTTTATGACTATGACCAGTTTTTCATCATCGTATAATAGATGCTTACCACATTATAGTACTTGAAAATATTTAATGCCAAGAGAAAACCATTATCATCACTTCTGTACTTTTATACAGCATCTATCTATATATTTGTATAGATATGTAGATATACAGATATGTAGGTATATAGATATATAGATGATATAGAGACGATATATAGATATATAGAAATATATATATATATATGAGTGGTGGAGATAAAGTTTGTCATGATTTGCTTGTCATACATTCACCTAATAGGAATCAAATAGATAAGCTTTATACCTCTTTCTTCTAACTGAATACTAGAAATCATCACAAGGAGAATTGCACTATTATGCACTGTTCCAAATCTGTTAATGACATCATTGTTGGATTACTTTGAAAGATCCCTGCAGAAGAGGAAGCACATCTATATATGTTTTCAGATATTCCACAACTCCCTAGGATGATGTAAAATCCTGTAAAAATTCTAGCAATAAATTCCATAGAAAAGACACTGATAATTCATTTTTAACTGAAATCCCTGTTCCAAGTCTCTGAGGCAGTAGGTCCTACCTGGAAAATAAGTGATCCCAACTGTTGACTTGGTTTAGGTTGCAAAACATGCTAGGCTTTGCTTAGGGGGGCAAAGTGGCTATGCTTCTGTAGAGCTAAATTAGAGATGACTGAGTGATGTGGAAATGAGAAGTTTAGTAAAAAGGAAACACGTTAGGCACCTTGATATATTTGAGGATTTTTTTTTTACTTTACCAGCAGGAGTACTATCTGTATCAATAGCTTTATATTTTCTACAGAAATGGTAACGTAAAAAAGGCTCTAAAGTTCTCTCAGCACAAAGACACTGGTCTGTCTCAAACTCTATTCAGCAAGATGTAATGCCTTAAATCTAAGGCAATAATTAGAAAACTGAAGTATTAACAATGTTGTTTTTTAATCCCAGTTGACAACTAAGTACCACACATCCACTCACTCCTCATTCTCCCCCCACAAGTGGAACAAGGAGCAGAAATCTGACAGAGTAAAAACTGCAGGTTGAAATAAGAACAGTTTAATAATTAAAATAAGGTATAATAATAATAATAATGAAAAGAGAAATAACAGAGAGAAGACAGAGAGAAAGCAACAACAAAATCAACAAACTACAGTGACGCACAGTTTTTCCCTGGCTAGCTTTTGGTGTTTTGAAGCATGAATTTGGAGGTCTTCTACACAGACATTTGTTGCACTGCAGTCCCTCTCCATGCTTATTAGGAGTACATTGGAAATACTGCAAACATATAACAGAAGCAACATGAAAGTTCTGAATTCTTGCTTGAGAAGTGACAAAGATGATCTGTTGCAAAGGGTGAGCATATATGGATATATCCTTTCTGTTAAGGAAGGCTATAGCTGTTGAATTGCTCACTGCCTTCTGTTAGTGAATCAAGTAAAAGCACTGTTTGGCAGTTTCTCCCATGAGGGTCTCTGTATACTTTCAGGTCTTTTTCTTGAGCATCAGATTCATGTCTTACTCTGATACGTTATCAACTCTCTCGCTCACTTAAATACACAAACCTCACTTTTTACATGGTATTCCTTGCAGCTGGGTTGATATATTGAATACCTAACACTTATTTGTTTATTTAAATATATACTACATGAAAAAGATCATCCACCATGTCAAATGCCTTGAAGAGATTTAAATAATATAGTCCTACAGACAGATGTCCCCTTTTGCTCTCAGACAGTGTTTCTTTTCACTGTATTTTGTATTTGCACGAAGGTACCTCCCCTGTAAAAAATTAGAACTGTGTCAAAGAACTCCCAGACCCAGGTTCTCAGATATATTTGTCTGGTCACAAACATGCCACTGCTGTCACGAGATCTGAGCATTGCCTCTGTGCCACCTTTCAGACAGGCAAGCCCCCTCTGTCCTCTTGCTTCTGTTCTCTGCAGGAAAATCCCATCCTGCAGTGGTGAGGCAGGGGCACAGCTCAAGGATGTATGGGATGGTCTTTGAAACATCTAGAGTCAGTTTGGGAATAGCTGTATACTAATAAAAAAATTAACCTACAATAAATTAAGAGATCAGGTATTTCTGATGATGTTTTGGGATGTACCATGCACAGCTTGATGTAATATTTTAATATGGAATCAGACATAACTCATGAAGTATACTTACACTTCAAAGATAACACAATACCTACACCTGCAAGTGAAGTGCAGTCATAATTCAAGCTACAATAACAAACATTCACACTTACTAACATAAATACACAGAAAAATTGAAAATTATTTCAAATAAATCTGTATGTTTACATTTTTTGAAACTTCATTGATAAAGTAGGAAATGTCAGTGTATAATAACTTTATTCAAAACACAACTGAATGTTCACTGTTTTGGATATCTTCACCACATTCCTCAGATAAACAAGTAATATGCTCAGTCAATGAAGACTGCTGTCCATAGCTTCCATGTAAATGATGAATTCCAATACTGAGTTATGAGCTACAGGGGGAGAAATTCAATTACTGTAACTAGGCAAAGTTGTTTAACTTGATTTGAAGGTGAAGAAGCAGTTGAATGTTTTGAGACAAATTTTAAAAAGTCTATTCTGAAATCTGTTCTAAACTACTCACAGCTATTTTTCAAGCAAGCAGACTGAAAGAAAACTGTAGTAGAATTAAAACAAATATTTTAAAGTCGTGTAAATAATTTAAACATAGGGAAATAATTTGAAGGAAACCATAAATAGCAGAAATAAATAAAACAGCACATCTCTTTCAATAGACATAGGTATGAAATTTAAGTATTAAATTTAATTTAACATATTATTTAGTATAATCTTTTAATTTCAGCTGGTAATTCTTCCTCATGGAATAAACTGTCCCTTTTTTTACTCATATGATTAGCAACTTATGCTGAAACTAAAACATGTCTTTTAGAAAATATTTATTTACTATTTCAATAATTTAAATTATAATGAACTTTCAAAGCTCTTGATTTGTTATTTTTACAATTAACCACTGCTCAAATCAAATACTGATCTGTCTTCCAACTTCTTTTTTTTTCTTAAAGTTTCATAAATCAAAAGTTAAGTTATTCCTTTGCTTAAAGTCTTGCTTATTGATAGAGGTCATGTTCCTCTATATAAGACTAAAATTGTAATCAAATCCCCTCTTAAACTCTATTAAAATAATATTGTAATCTTGAATCATTAGTGTAGCTCTTCTCTGAGCCCTTAACTGCATTTCAGCATCCTTTAGAAGGGTCGAAATGAAACTAGGAATGTCACTGAAATCACTTCTGTATTCACATTCATTACTGGAATTTGCCAAATGCAGTATTAGTGGGACACCATACTTAGTTCCATACAGAGATCTGTAACCACATTTCATTATTTTTCAAACTAATTAAAAATTACAGATATGTTCTACATTCCCTGTCTGTATTTGTAAGGCCCATCATTTGAGTAAATTAAAGCTCAGCCTTAAGTCAGTCAAATATTGGCAAGTCAAGGCAGAGCTGCATCTCTGCTTTATTCATCACTCTTTCTTTTATGACTTGAAGATTCTGAGTGAAAGCCACACATATTCTATTAAAAATAGCATTTCTACAGGAAAAATCAAGACCTCAGCAAAATAAGAATGCTGTGAAGAAAATTCTCAAAGTGACTTATAACTTCTGGATGAAATGTAAAAAAAGTGTTTATTTGTGATCTCAACATAGTTTGCATGGGAAAACATGTATTTCAGAATAAAGCTAAGTCTATGTTGTAATTTAAGTTCTGTAACACACCTGTGAAATCAGGGTATTTTTGGTAACCTTAAGCTTCTATATATGTTATATTAGCATACTTCAGTAGTAAGCATTTCTATATAATTTTAAACAATAAAACACTACTAGAACCATGTGTCATGTTTCTAAGCATAGTCAATATCAAATACTTTTGAAATCTCTCAATGGTAATTTCAAAAGCTATCTCTTGTATGACTGGGAAACAATAGAAGTGATTCTGTGTTTGTTTCACATACATTTCAGAGATTGTAGTGTTGTGTTATACTTTGAAAGAGTAAGACTATTTTTTACTCATATCCCAGTTATAGTCTTTATTTAAATGCCATTCTTAAAATATTATTCAAAAGAAAAAGAAAAAATAAACTATCAGAGAGTAACTAGGCACTGGTTTAATTATTAGTCTGTGTAAGCAGAAAGGAGCTCTTTAATAATACTGATGAATCAATCGTCTCCATTTCTCTTCTGATAAATAGGAATACAGGAAAGGACAGAGAAATCGGAAAAGGCCTAAAGAGGCTAATCTACTTTACAGGAGGGGAGCAAAGTTATGTTCATCTAGAAGTCAATTCACAGCAGCTCTCCTCTGATAAAGAATATGTAAGTCTAGCTTGCATAGGTATATATGTAGGTATAATCTTTGTGAATGTGACGTAGTTTTTACTAGAAGTCTATAGTTTTTCCTTTCACTATGGGAAATTTGAAGTGCCATCCAATTAAACAGTCCTCAAAGAATCAAACATCTTCCTTGACGAGTTTCATAGCTCTGCTATAACCTTTGCTGTTCCTATCATATTACATAAGAAATTATTTTTACCCTGTTGTCCTAAAAAATATTAATTTGTTAAAAACACTTTTCATGTCTGCATCTAACTCATTGCTACTGCTTTATAATTATGTGATTTTCTTCAAAATGTATGTAAAAAAGTATGTAACTTTCTCTTCAATTTTATAAGCCCTTTTGGAAAACCCATGTTGATCTCAAACGAATTAAGGGACATATTAAGATAAATCAGTGCTTAAATGATTATAGGTAAGTGAAAGGATGAACTGAGGAAAAGAAAGTATTAAGACCAATGACAACTGAAGTCAGAAAAGGGATATTTCCCATGAAAAGAACAGCAAGAATTTAAACCTATCTCATTTAAATCTCTGAAGTACCTTATTGGTAGTAAAAAAACTTGGGGGTCTGGAAGTGTACAGTATACAAGTGTGCAGCCATGTTATTCAGTAGGGGTTATTGTGATACATACTACAGATAAAGTTAAAAAAAAAAAAGTGAAACCGAGTTCACTGATCTAGGCATTTTCATACTTAAGGGGATGATTCTGGAAGCATGATGATTTGGGTGTTTTTCTTCAGCTTACATTGGCTGCCTGTCTCTTATAATCAGGTTATAAAAATGTAGTAGTAATTATAGCCTCTTCTAAGGATGGTATAATAGTCACAGTCACAGTCGCAGTCACAGTCACAGTATGCTAGAGATTGGAAGGGACCTCGAAAGATCATCTAGTCCAATCCCCCTGCCGGAGCAGGAACACCTAGATAATGTTACACAGGAATGTGTCCAGGCGGGTTCTGAATGTCTCCAGGGAAGGAGACTCCACAACCTCCCTGGGCAGCCTGTTCCAGTGTTCCGTCACCCTCACTGAGAAGAAGTTTCTTCTCAAGTTTAAGTGGAACCTCTTGTGTTCCAGTTTGTACCCATTACCCCTTGTCCTATCATTGTTTGCCACTGAGTAGAGCCTGGCTCCATCCTCATGACACTCCCCCTTTATATATTTATATACACTAATAATATAATAATAGCTACCTACCTGTGCCCAGAATACTGACCACATTTAATATGGCAAGAATGGTCAACTGAAGTCTGATATATATGACCACCTAAACATGGGTTACATAAAGCCAGAGGAAATCAACTAACGAGAGCAGCTTGTCTGAACACGTGTGAGAAAAAACAAATACACAAAGTGCTTTCAGGATAAACATTAAAACAGCTAATAGTATGGATGTTTGCAATGTTACGCAGTCTGGGAATAGCTTATTCTTTACAAAGAAAAGAATTTTTCAGTTTGTCATGGTTTAAACCCAGCCAGCCAGCTCGTTCACTCACTCCCCCGCTTCTTGCCCTCCCCCTACTCCCAGAGGAATGGAGAGGAGAATCGAAGAGGATGCAACTCCCACGGGTTGAGATAAGAACAGTTCACTAACTAAGGTATAACACAAATCACTACTGATACCACCAATAATAATAAAGGAAATAACAAGCTAAGAGAATCATAGAACAAGAGAATCATAGTTAGGGTTGGAAAGGACCTTAAGATCATCTAGTTCCAACCCCCCTGCCATGGGCAGGGACACCTCACATTAAAACATCTCACCCAAGGCCTCGTCCAACCTGGTCTTGAACACTGCCAGGGATGGAACATTCACAACCTCCCTGGGCAACATATTCCAGTGCCTCACCACCCTAACAGGAAAGAATTTCCTCCTTATATCCAAGCTAAACTTCCCCTGTTTAAGTTTTAACCCATTACCCCTTGTCCTATCACTACAGTCCCTAATGATCAGTCCCTCCCCAGCATCCCTATAGGCCCCTTCAGATACTGGAAGGCTGCTAGGAGGTCTCCACACAGCCTTCTCTTCTCCAGGCTGAATAGCCCCAACTTCCTCAGCCTGTCTTCATACGGGAGGTGCTCCAGTCCCCTGATCATCCTCGTGGCCCACCTCTGGACTTGTTCCAACAGTTCCATGTCCTTTTTATGTTGAGGACACCAGAACTGCACACAATACTCCAGGTGAGGTCTCCCAGGAGCAGAGTAGAGGGTCAGGATCACCTCCTTCGACCGGCTGGTCATGCTCCTTTTGATGCAGCCTAGGATACGGTTGGCTTTCTGGGCTGCAAGCGCACACTGCCTGCTCATGTTCATTTTCTCATCAACCAACACCCCCAAGTCTTTCTCGGTAGGGCTGCTCTGAATCTCTTCCCTGCCCAACCTGTAGCTGTGCCTGGGATTGCTCCGACCCAGGTGTAGGACCTTGCACTTGTCATGGTTAAGCTTCACAAGGTTGGCATCTGCCCACCTCACAAGCGTGTCAAGGTCCCTCTGGATGGCATTCCTTCCCTCCAGGGTATCAACTGAACCACACAGCTTGGTGTCATCGGCAAACTTGATGACGGTGCACTCAATCCCACTGTCCATGTCACCAACAAAGATGTTCAACAAGACCGTTCCCAACACCAATCCCTGAGGGACACCACTTGTTACTGGTCTCCAGCTGGACATTGAGCCATTGACCACAACTCTCCAATTTAGAGAAAAAGATGTCGTGTGGGACAGTGTCAAACCCTTTACACAAGTCCAGGTAGATGACATCAACTGCTCTACACTTGTCCATCAGTTCTGTAGCCCCATCATAGAAGGCCACCAAATTGGTCAGGCAGGATTTCCCCTTAGTGAAGCCATGCTGGATATCACCAAGTACCTTGTTGATTTTCATGTGCCTTAGCATGCCTTCCAGGAGAATGTGCTCCAAGATTTTGCCAGGCACAGAGGTGAGACTGACTGGTCTGTAATTCCCCAGGTCATCCGTTTTCCCCTTCTTGAAAATGGGGGTTATATTTCCCTTTTTCCAGTTGTTGGGAACTTCACCTGACTGCCATGATTTCTCAAATATGATGACCAGAGGCTTAGCAACTTCATTTGCCAGCTCCTTCAGGACCCGCGGATGGATTTCATCAGGGTCCCTGGAGTTGTTTACATGCAGGTTCTTAAGATGGTCTCAAACCAGATCCTCTCCTACAGTGGGCCTGGGGTCTTCATTCTCACAGTCCCTGCATCTGCCTTCCAAGACTTGGGTGGTGCGGTCAGAGACTTTGCCAGTGAAGACCGAGGCAAAGAAGTCATTCAGAACCTCACCTTTCTCCAAATCCAGGGTAGATAGTTCTCCTGATAGCTTCCAGAGAGGGCCCACATTGTCCCTTGTCTGTCTTTTACTCACAATGTACCTATAGAATCCCTTGCTGTTATCTTTCACATCCCTAGCCAAGTTTAATTCTAACTGGGCCTTAGCTTTCCTAACGTGGTCCCTAGCTTCCCGGACAACATCCCTGTACTCTTCCCAAGCTGCCTGTCCTTGCTTCCACTTATTATAAGCCTCTCTTTTCATTTGAATTTTCCTCAGCAGCTCCTTATCTATCCAAGGAGGTCTCCTGGCCCTCCTGCTGCACTTCCTTCTGGTTGGGATGCAACACTCCTGAGCTTGTAGCAGATGATCCTTGAATAGCAACCAAGAGTCTTGGGCCCCCCTGCCCTCTAGGGCTGTATCCCATGGAACCTTACTAAGCAGGTTCCTGAAGAGGCCTAAGTCTGCTCTTTTGAAGTCCAGGGCAGTGAGCTTGCTGCGCACTCTTCTCACTGTCCTGAGGATCTCAAGTTCAACCATCTCATGATTGCTGCAACCAAGGCTGCCCTGGAGCATCACATTTCCAACCAGCCTTCCCTGTTGGTGAGCACGAGGTCAAACATGGCACCTCTCCTTGTCGGCTCTTCTATTACTTGCAGAAGGAAGTTGTCTTCCACTCAATCAAGGAACCTCCTGGATTGCTTGTGCCGGGCCGTACTGTCCTTCCAACAGATGTCAGGGTGGTTGAAGTCACCCATGAGAACAAGGGCCTGCGAGCGTGAGACTTTTCCTACCTGTCTATAGAGTGCTTCATCTGCAGGTTCTCCTTGATCAGGCGGTCTGTAACAGATCCCTACAGTAATGTCTCCCATAGCTATATTCCCTTTAACCCTGACTCACAAACTCTCTGTGGACTGCTCACCTCTCCCCAGACAGAGTTCCATACTCTCCAGCCTATCCCTAACATAAAGGGCAACTCCCCCTCCCCGCCTGCCAGGCCTGTCTTTTCTAAAGAGCCTGTAACATTCCATTTCAACACTCCAGTCATAGGAACCATCCCACCATGTTTCTGTGATGCCTGTTATATCATACCCCCATAGATGTGCACACATCTCCGATTCCTCTTGTTTGTTCCCCATGCTACGGCATTAGTATAGAGGCATCTGAGCTGAGCTCCAACTGAAGCCGGCTCATTGGCTGGAGCAGCTGGGATATCTCTACATTGCTCCAAGCATTTATTATAGGTGCTGGCAACTGACTGGGTGTGTTGGAATGGAATGATGCCCCCCTCCCCCAACACATCTAGTTTAAAGCCTCCTTGACCAGTCTGGCAAGCCTCCTACCAAAACTGCTCTTTCCCTTCTTTTTCACTAGACCTGCTCCACCAGCCCCCACTAGACCTGGCCTACAAACTTTATTCCCGTGTTCAAGACACCCAAACCCCTGACTATGACACCACCCTTTTAACCAGTTATTAACCTGGTTGATCCTCCTAGCTTTTTTTAGGTCCTCCCCTGTATCCGGGAGAATTGACAAAAAGACTATCTGAGCTCCAGAGCCCCTAACCACCTCTCCCAGGGCTTTGTAGTCCTTCTTTATGTTCCCCAGGCTACTACTATCTATATCCCTAGTGCCCACATGTATCACCAGGAGTGGGTAATAATCTGTGGGATTTACTAGAGCAGGCAGCCTCTCTGCCACATCCCTGATCCGTGCCCCCAGTAGGCAACACACCTCCCTTGAGATGGGGTCAGGCCAACAGATGAGTGCTTCTGTCCCTTTCAAAGTAGAGTCCCCTACTACTACACCCCGCCGCTTTTTGCTGGCAGCACCAGTAGAGATCTTCTTTAGTAGTGCATCAGCCGGTTGTTTCTAGCTCGAGTGAGTTTCCTCATTAGCCCCCTGCAGGACAGCAAAGCGGTTCTGCATGAGGACAACAGATTTAGGAGGAAGCCCCTTGCTTTTGGTTGTCCTTTTCCTTCTTTTTTTTTGTTGTTTTTTTTTTTTGTCACTAATTCCCAGCTTCCCGGGTTAACTGCCTCCTTCTTTCCTTCATGAGGTAGAGGTGAAGCTCGAGGCCCCTGCACAGTTTGGGCCTGGAGCAAGCATTCTTGCTTCCTCTCAGCTTCCCTGACATCTCGCAGTCTATTAACAGCATCCCGCAGCTCAGCCCCTGCTGCAGGAGGACCTCCACCAGGGAGCACCGAGTGCAGCCCTGCCCATTGTGCACCCTCCCCTCACCAGACCAGTGCAGGCACTCTCCTCTCTACACCCTGAGCTCTGCACTGCAGCCTCCCCTCTCACCGGCTCTGTCTGGGTGCCTACGCTGGCCACCGCCGGGGCAGCCAGAGCCGAGCTCCCGGACCAGGCCCTGGTCATACAGCGAGTGCTCACCATCCTGCTCGCCTGCCCACACAAACTGCCTCGACCCACTCCTGGTCCCTCGCGCTCCCTGGGGCAGGTTTTTACCCAGTCAGGGCTGGCGCCGCTGCTCCTGGCTCCGCCCCCTGTGAGTCAGCTGCTCGCTCTCGTCAGCTGAACTGCCGGCTCATGGTCAGGTCCTATCGAGGACTTGAGGCTCCCTCGGTGGGAGGCTCTTGTCGCTCTGAGTTGAGGCTCCTGGGCGCTGATCTCCCCCCCCCCCCCCCCCCGGCTCCGGTGTTGAAGGCGTCCTCTCTCAAGCTACTGACCTCAGCAATTCAAGAGAATACCACACCTCAGCACCAGCCAAACAATAACTCGCCCCCCCAGCCCGACCAAGCACTGTCTGATACCTCGTCCAGCCCCACAGTCTACCAGCCCTTCTGGGTAACTCTCCATTACTTCCTGGGCATGATGTGCTGTGGTACGGAATACCTCTTTGGTCAGTTTGGGTCAGGTGTCCTGTCTCTGCTTCCTCCTGTCTTCCCCTCCTCCCTGGCAGAGCATGAGCCTCACAAAGTCCTTGGCCAGACCAAAACATCATTGTTATCTGCTCTGTTTCCAGGCTGAAATTCAAAACACAGCGCTGCACCAGCTACCAAGAAGGAGAAAAATGACTGCTACTGCTGAACCCAGGACACAGTTTTTCTATTTAACTTTCAGTACATTGCTCAGTATAATGACACATGAAATTGGAGATGTCAATGTTTAATAAAAGTATTAAAAAATTGTGAGAAATTTGGTAAAAAGCTTATAGTTTAGAAAAGGAAGGCAAGACACTAAGTTTAAGGATAGTTACTCGTAAATGTCTTTAAAAATTGATTTCAAGGATATTTTGTCCCATGTTTTTATTTTGGAATAAAAATTGCTAGTTGTCGTGGTTTAAACCCAGTCAGGTAACTCGTTCACTCACTCCCCCCCCCTTCTTTCCCTCCCCCTACTCCCAGAGGGACGGAGAGGAGAATCGAAAAGAATGCAACTCCCACGGGTTGAGATAAGAACAGTTTAGTAACTAAGGTATAACAGAGATCACTACTGCTACCACCAATGATAATAATGATAAAGGAAATAACAAGGGAAGAGAATACAACACCTCAGCACCAGCTGACCAATAACTCGCCCCCGAAGCCGGACCAAGCTCCGACCGATACCTCCTCCAACCCTGCAGTCTCCCAGCCCTTCTGGCTAACTCCCAGTTACATCCTGGGCATGACGTGCTGTGGTATGGAATAGCTCTTTGGTCAGTTTGGGTCAGGTGTCCTGTCTCTGCTTCCTCCTGGCTTCCCCTCCTCCCTGGCAGAGCATGAGGCTCACAAAGTCCTTGGCCAAACCAAAACATCATTGTTATCAGCTCTGTTCCCGAGCTGAAAGTCAAAACACTGCACTACACCAGCTACCAAGAAGGAGAAAAATGACTGCTACTGCTGAACCCAGGACACTAGTGTACTAAAATGAAAAGGTTTTAGAATTGATATTTAAAGGACCTAATCATGCTTACTTCTTTATATCCTTATAATGAGAAAAGGTAAATTCAAACTGCATATGCATTTAGAGAACAGCTGTCATAGTGATGGGGAGAAAGAAGAAACAACGTATAGTTTGCTTTTGGAATCCATCAAAGTGAAAGTTGAGATGTGCTGCTGTCTGACATGTAGCACATCTGAGGGGTATGACACTTGAATATCTGTCCAAAGAACAAAGTGTTAGAAACTGGTCATGGATAAACTTATATGGCGTTAGAAGATGGTCCTAAGTTGAAGAATAAATTAAAAAAAAAAAAATGAAGAAAATACCTAAATAGTTTGAAGTAAGATCTGGATACATTAATGTAGAAAGTTACTTTGGTGTTGCTGTGATGGTTTAAGCTCAGCCAGTAAGTCAGTTCCACACAGCTGTTCACTCACTCTCTCTCCTTGCTCCCCCTGCTCCCGGAGGGATGGAGAGAAGAATCGAAAGAATGTAACTCCCACAGGTTGAGATAAGAGCAGTCCAGTAACTCAGGTATAACACAAACCATTGCTGCTACCACCAATAATAATAATGATAAGGGAAATAACAAGGGAAGAGAATACAACCACTCACCACCTGTCGACTCATACCCAGCCCGACCCCAGCAGTGATCTAGCCCTTCTGGATAACTGCCTACAGTTTATATAGTGAGCATGACATGCTGTGGTATGGAATACCTCTTTGATTAGTTTGAGTCAAATGTCCTGTCTCTGCTTCCTCCCGGCTTCCCCTCCTCCCTAGCAGAGCATGAGACTCAGAAGATCCTTGGTCAGACTAAACATTACTGAGCCACAACTAAAAACATCAGTGTTATCGGCCCTGTTTGCAGGCTGAAAGTCAAAACCACAGCCCTGCACCAGCTACCGAGAAGGAGAAAAATGACTGCTACTGCTGAACCTAGGAGAGTTGCTTGAGAGAGTAGCATGCTAATTTAATGATTCAGATAGAATTGGAATGTTCCAGTTCAGCTATAAAGAACAGTTCCAAGGAGACTGAATTTGCCAGAAATGCAAGAAAAAGAGTTCTTAGAGTTCTATCTGTCCTGAAGATTTGAATACAGTGGTTTGGATCTTCTAGAATATTTGGAAAATATTTGATCTCTAATAGAAGATGTTCCTCCTGTCAGCCTGCCATCTCTTCATGTAAATAAGTGTCAGACACTATATTCAGTAGAGTGTAGTTTAGCATTTAAAAATGTTGCATCACTTTTTGTTTAAAACATAATATTCTTAAATCTACCACATTGGTTGACCAATTAATTTGATCAAATCCAGAGTGTGGATGAGTGATCCTGCTTTTATTCTCATTCCAGGCCACTTTACATAGATAATCAGAATCATTCATGATATTTAGAGAAAGCCTAATAGAAAAGATTTTCAAGTATGATTAACACACCTCTGCTTTTAAAAGCATAAAGTTTGCTGTACAGTTACAGGTCTCATATTATGTCAGTTGATGATGATATTCCTGACAGATGAACATCGACCCCACTACTTTTGTTGCACTAACCTACTTAAAGGTTAATTTGCAAAAAGGATTTATAGCAAATGCTGTCACACAATGTGCAAACTTTTTAAAAATCTGTTTGGTAGACTACGGAATGAAGAAAAACAACAGGTAATATAAAAATCTGTTCATTACCCAAATGAGGCTTCCTTGCCTCACATTTAATTGAAGGAGTGAAAGACCTGAAGGTTTTCTTTCTGCTTTATTTCCTTCTCATTTTTTCTGCATATGGGGAAAAAAAATAGAAGAGAAAATTCTTCAGAGATCCCAGCATGGATATTACAGAGTACATAAATGGCACACAAGGGCAGGTTGTTTGCCAGATAGCACCCTTTGCAAAACCAACAGTATTCTTATCTTTTCTGAACTTACAATGCTAATTTGACCCCAAAATTCCCCCTCAGACCCTTTGAAACAGAATTCTGTAACCACAAAGGCTAGCAAGAAGAGTCACAGTGCTTTTAGTGCTGTGACAGAAAATGTAGGTAGGTAATGAGAAACGCAAATGAATTAAGAGTGAGGCAATTAATATTTACAGTAGAGAGAATTCTTCCATTTTTTTGAAGCAAAGACAATTAAAGTCCCTGTCATTTATCTCTTCATTTGAATTTAATGATGATGCATTTGGTTTAAACCTTTCTGGAGGACATTTGTCGGGTTTAAATGATATTCTGAGTCCTGGAATTTAAATTCAGTTCACCATGCAATGTTTGAGAAAACTTCATTTTGCTGATCGAAGTCCTGCAAAACTGTAGCCAGAATATTTGAGGGTGGCTGAACACCAAAGAGCAAATTTCCTGCAAGTGAAAAATAAACTTGAGAATATATGCAGTACAATTAGTGAACTATTGGAATACAGTGCGTTTCTGTGTGTGAGTAGAATAAGCCCATCTGCAAACACATTCTTTTCTTTTGAAATGCAAAGTCCTAAAATGAAGTAGGTCATCCAAAATATTAATATAGGAAAAAAGTCTTTTGACATTTGGGCAAGTGTGGTCTCATCCATTCTACAATGGTGTTATCTTTACCAAATCCAGAATATTTATAATATTCACAGTGTAACAAACACTAAAAAGCTTTGAATAGGTCACAGATTATGCAAGTATTCAAAATTAAGTATTACCTTTATGAGAATAATCTAAGGATTTGGGGGTTGGTTTGTTTGCTTAAATAGAAAATTATGGTCATCCTATTAAAATAATCCTTCTATTAGAGCCCTTGAAAATCAACCCACACAGCTAAATGCTTATTCCCTGGTTTTGATAACCATACTGCTACAAGATGAATCCTCATATACTACTGGATATAACATCAAGAGGAATTGTAAACTATAATTATTTCTTTACTCATTTTCTAAATAAAAGGTATGTAGTGAATGCCGAGCTCATCAGCAACGGTGATTATGCCTCTGTGATAATGTATTTAAGAAGAGGAAAATGTTACTGCACAGGAGCACTTGCAGTGGAGTAAGAATCTGTGAGAGAAACGACTCTGCAGACACCAAGGTCAGTTCAGAAGAGGTGCTCCAGGTGCCAAGAGTCCCCTGCAGGCCATGATGCAAACCATAGTGAGTCAGGCTACGCCTCTGCAGCCCAGTGGAGCAGGGAGATGTGTCCTGGAGGAAGCTGTGACCGTATGGGAAGCTGACACTGGAGCAGGCTCCTGGCAAGACCTGTGGTCCTGTGGAGAAAGAAGCCCATGCTGGAGCAGGTTTGCTGCAGGACTTCTGACCCCATGGGGGTGTCATGCTGGAGCAGCCTGTGACTGAAGGACTGCACCTGTGGAAGGGATACATGCTGGGGAAGTTAGTAGAGGACTGTCTCACGTGGGAAGAACCTCATGCTAGAGCAGAGGAAGAGTGTGAGGAGTCCTCCCATTGAGGAGGAAGGAGCAGTAGAGACAATGTGTGATGAACTGACTGCAACCCCTGTTCCCATGCACCTGAGCCTCTGGGGGGGAAAGAGGTAGAGAAAATTGTGAGTGAAGTTGAGCCTAGGAAGAAGGGAGGGGTGAAGGAAGGTGTTTTTTAACATTTGCTTTTATTTGTCATTATCCTACTCGAATTTTATTGGTAATAAATAAAACTAATTTCCCCAAGTCTGTTTTGCCTGTTACAATAATTGGTGAGTGATCTCTCCCTGTCCTTATTTTGACTCATCAGCCTTTTGTTATATTTTTCTCTCTCCTGTCCACCTGAGGAGGCGAATGATAGAGCAGTTTTGGTGGGCAGCTGGTGTCCAGCCAGGGTCAAGCCACCACACCAGGAAGAAGTAATTAATAGATTATATGAATTATTTATGAAAAAAATTGGTTCCATGAAACATTTATTCTTTTCTTGTTAAGAATTAATCTCTTATTAGGTGTCTGAAATTTTCCCATCATATATAATACGTATATTGAAAATAACTCAAAGGTAGCTTAGATGCACCACCATGATCAAGAATTTGATAATCTTAACTAGTATAAATCAACATAGCTCTCATAGAAGGAGAAACACTGCAAAGTCCAATTTCTGCTGAAGACCGTTCCACACAGGTTTATTGTTTCTAAAACTGTTACTTGCTTTATCAAAGTTATTTGCTTCTCTCTACAAAATGAGTTACAACAGAACACAGAGTAGCTCTAAAACTGGAGTGGCATTTCTAAAATTGGAGCTAGGTTTTTTTTTTAATATTTTTCACTATACAGTGATTTTAAGTTTGTAGACTTATTGGAGACTCATCCTACAAACATTGATTAATCGAACAATGATTGCCTCCTTCCCACTTCTCCTTACATAAGAAATGCTGTTGCAATTAGTTCAGTGGTGGGTATGTCAGACCCACAGAGCTGCTCACTCACTTCCCCACAGTGAGATGGGGAGACAAGTAGAAAGGTAAGAAAAGTCGTGGGTTGAGCTGAGGACAATTTAATAGGTAAAGCAAAAGCTGCATGTGCAAGCAAAGGAAAGCAAGGAATTTGTTCACCACTTTCCATTAGCAGACAAGTGTTCGGACATCCTCAGGAAAGCAGGGCTCTATCATGTGTAACGGTGACTTGGGAACTCAAACACCATCACTCTGAATGTCACCCCTTTCTCCTTCCTCCCTCAGATTTTATTACTGAGCATAATGTCATATGGTATGGAATATCCATTTAGTCAAATATCCTGTCTGAAACAAATGTGTAAGGAAACAACACTTTCTACATGAGATAGTAAATACTGGAATATATTCACTGCCAATGGAACTGGTTAGGCTACACTTGCGTATGGGCAACTAAAAAGTTGAATGGTCTAGTGAGGAGGACTTAGGAGACAAAGAATGAACATTTTAATAGAAAAATAAAAGATAAAATAAAAATGAAGGTAAACGACTTTGTAAATACATAATGAAAGATACACATTTTGAAGTTATGAAGTGGTGGAACATTCACCCTATATCCACCCTATTTCACCATAAGGTGGTGCAGTTTTGTTTATTTAATGTTGAAGTTTTCACTTCAGAATTCAGTCAGAATATCCTTTTCTTGTCTTCATTCATTATTTCTAGCAATGGGACTGTACGATGAGCAATTTAGAGTTGCTAAACACTTCACCAGCTGTTCATGCAAAGGTAATATTTTTTGAGATATAGCCCTTGTTTTATGTTAGTAAGGAAGATATTAAAATACAAATGACCAGTCTTTTCCCAGAATTTCTATAAATCAAAATTTAACTAAATCACCATATTACAGTCCTAATTACAGAAGATACTTAATTGTTCACATATTTTTACTCACTATAGCACTTAAACACATGCTTAAGTTCAACTGGTTTCAGTAAGGCAAAGCAGAAGTTTCTACATGGAGTAGAAATTCTATTTAGAACAGGTTTTCGAAGCTGATTCCTTCTACTCCCTTTCTTTTTGTTGCGTGATTTCTATTACATTTTCATTCTGTAAGATCTTAATGAAATTAAGCAATATCTGGGGAGGTTTTTTCTTAATATTATTAATATGAACGAGGTTATTATTTGAAAAAAAAAAAGTCCTCCATCTGATGGCATTCTTATAGTTTTTGAGAGCCATTCATTTTTTTCAGTCTTAAACTGGCTCTGAAATCTAAAAGGACTGCTGTGGTCAGATTCACATATAGGTTATTACACCCAGTTCTGTTACAGAATTTTCTTGCATACCTGGAAATATGGCAGACGACAACTTTAGTAAGATATGAAGAGCTATAACATTCCTTCTTTAGTAATTTATTGCATGGATCTGTAAGAGATCCAACAAGCATTGCCAAAGTGTGTTTCCATTTGCATTGTAATGAACAATTCTCTTCTAAGAGATAGCAGAAGCTAAGATCTTATGAGCATTCTGTTTGGGTGGGGTGTGTGTGCTAGACAAAATGAATTGGCAGAAATCAGCAGGTCGTTTTCTTAAACATAAACCATGCATTTTATTTTGAGCCTAAGATTATGCCATGTATCAGGACTATAACACTTCCACAAGCAGTACAGGAGGTGATTCACTACCTAATATTCTGCTTTGGAATAAGATTTCTACTTAAAGAAATGAACATTTTCAAGTGATTTTTCAGTTCAGGTTTCTTACAGTATTCACTGAACATATACACACACATGCACACACATGCACACAGAGTGTGTGCGCCTGAAATATAAAACATATTTAATATTAAAAAATAAAGGTATATAGAAGTATTATATAATGTGTTGCATATGTAGGCATTATATATAGTAATAACCAATTGTCAAAATTATTAACCAGGGTAAAGCGACCTAAATAAGTCTGCTCCTGGCACTAAACATTATCACAGTATCACAGTATCACAGTATGTTAGAGATTGGAAGGGACCTCGAAAGATCATCTAGTCCAATCCCCCTGCCGGAGCAGGAACACCTAGATAATGTTACACAGGAATGCGTCCAGGCGGGTTTTGAATGTCTCCAGGGAAGGAGACTCCACAACCTCCCTGGGCAGCCTGTTCCAGTGTTCCGTCACCCTCACTGAGAAGAAGTTTCTTCTCAAGTTTAAGTGGAACCTCTTGTGTTCCAGTTTGTACCCATTACCCCTTGTCCTATCATTGTTTGCCACTGAGTAGAGCCTGACTCCGTCCTCGTGACACTCCCCCTTTATATATTTATAGACACTTATAAGGTCACCTCTCAGTCTCCTCTTCTCCAAACTATAGAGACCCAGCTCCCTCAGTCTTTCCTTATAAGGGAGATGTTCCACTCCCTTAATCATCTTCGTTGCCCTGCGCTGGACTCTCTCCAGCAGCTCCCTGTCCTTCTTGAACTGAGGGGCCCAGAACTGGACACAATACTCCAGATGCGGTCTCACCAGGGCAGAGTAGAGGGGAAGGAGGACCTCTCTCGACCTACTAACCACCGCCCTTCTAATACACCCCAGGATGCCATTGGCCTTCTTAGCCACAAGGGCACAGTGTTGGCTCATGGTCATCCTGTCGTCCACTAGGACCCCCAGGTCCCTCTCCCCTACACTGCTCTCTAACAGGTCATTCCCCAACCTATACTGGAACCTGGGGTTGTTCCTGCCCAGATGCAGGACTCTACACTTTCCCTTGTTATATTTCATCAAGTTACTCCCTGCCCAACTCTCCAGCCTGTCCAGGTCTCGCTGGATGGCAGCACAGCCTTCTGGCGTGTCAGCCACTCCTCCCAGCTTAGTGTCATCAGCAAACTTGCTGATAATACACTCAATTCCCTCATCTAAATCATTGATGAATATATTAAATAATACCGGTCCCAGTAGAGGTGGTAAAACAAACAAAGGAATTACAAATAGTAAAGATTTTATTTTATTCAAACTAAGTCTTTGTTTAGTACACAAAAGCATAAAAATACATATTTTCCAGTCAGAGAAACACCAATTGCCCATATCTCTATTAGCACTTCTGGAAGGGTTTATAGACAGGAATTATGGAAGTTATCTTTTTTTTTTAATCTATCTTCAGAATTTTTGCAAGCCCACGCTATATGCAACATCACACAGTATGGAAGCCATCCTCACCCTGAATCACTAGGAATTTGAACGTAACTTGTGCCAAATTTTCCAGAGATTAACAAGAAAGTGGCTGATCTAAGTCAGTTACCGGCTTTGATTTATTTCGCTTAAGCAAGGTTGGTCTACGCAGCACCTGCTTGATTGCAATGCTGTAACTACATTAAAGTGTCAGCCTGTCTTATCCTAATGTTATTCTGAAATATTTTCCTTGATAAACTCCTAATAGTGTGTGAAGACATCATCATCTACTTCAGATAGTCACTGTTGCTTGCAATTTATTTCAGTTTTAATTAGTCTTTTAACTTTAAAGATTCGACCTTACCAAGCATTCAAAATTATTCGTTATTCCTGATTCATGAGCTCTTCATTGACTAGATTTTCATTCATATGATGGGATCCTGATATACAATAAAGTGTAAAGAAAAATATCATTTATAGAAAAAATACACTGGTAACATTATTACAACAGTGATTAACCTGCCACAGGTGCCTCAGAGACATGCAGATGAGTCAATTAAAAGAATTTACATATCTGTCAATCTAATGTATCTTCAATAAATAAATATTTTTTCTTTATGATGAACTGTAAATACTGGTTATTTAAGAACTGTGTAGTTGTACAAAATATTGAACAAAAAAAAAGCACCATAAATTTATTAAAAGTTACGTTTCTGTGTAAAAAGCTGTAGTTGAAGTGGAAATGCATTCTTTCAGCATTTTCATTAATTTTTGCTTAATGTTAATATATAAAATAGAGTTTAGAAAGGAGCTACAGAGCTGAAATTACCTTGCTGCACCCATTGGGCCCAATAACTTTCATCAAATCCAATTATTCTTCAGTGTTCATTTACTTTAGTGGTTGAACTTGCCTGCAGCAACAAAGGAAGGAATACAAGGTTAGACCTCAAGCTATCATGCAAACTGATTTTAAAATTAGTAGTCAAAATCAATGTTTGTCAGTGAGTAGAAAAGCTAAGACACTAAATGAAAACTTATAAAGAAGGTAATAAAAAGCTTCATCAAAATGCACTAAAAACCATCCATTCCTAAAAGTCAAAAATATTTTTTGACAATGAATCCACATGTGTTTTGAAGAAATTACTGGAGTTAATTAAACCTTCTGGAAAAGAAAAGATAATTTTTTTTTTTATTATTCTCTGAAAATGTGATGACTGAGCTATTTAAGTTACTGCTGATAAAGTGCATTGAGACCCAAATGACTATAATTAAATAATAACAACAAATACCTCCGTAAGTATACTTTCTGCTAGTACACCTTTCAAATTTTATACACAGAAAAGTTTAACTTACACATTCTTGAATCTATTTGGTTTTCCCTGTACAGCATCACTCTATTTTCTCACTAGCACTGATTCTTCACCTTCAAAAGAATGTTTGCATATTTCATGTGAAAAATTCATGCTTCTGCTTATGTTAAGATACAATGATCGAAATAAGTTTTATGTAACTACTTATAATAGGAAGGCTTCTTGAGTTGGGGAGGGGGTCTGAAAAATGTTTGAATTTAGTTTGTCTAAAAGCATATAAAACAGTTCTTACTTTCTATCTCTCTTTTTGCTATTATAATATGCATTGTTCGTATCCAGACTTCTTATCTCTGAAGTTCATCAAACTCCTTAAAGATTTTCAAAATAAGACATAGAAAAATTTGGGGCCTTGGATTAGTATTTTTTTCCTAAAATAAATCTTGTCATGCCAAAATATATTTTTGTTCCAGTTTGGATCAAAAGTCAGAATATCGCCATTTGCAACAAAGCCAAACTCTTCTATAAAAGCGTCTAGAAATTATCTAAATGTTATCTGTTGATATTGAATAATTTCAAATTTTAATTCAAATATGAGCTTGAAAACTGGGATAACTATAAATGTAGCTGAAACAAATTGCTACAGCATTTTCCCATGGAAAATGTAGTTGAACTCAAAACATTGAAATTTAAAGTTTAGATCTGAAAAAAATTTTATCTAAAGTAATTATATTTCATCAACTATTTTTTGATAGTTTTTTCTTGCAGCAAGCTAACTTTCCAGCAATTTATCAGTCAGCTTGTATATTGTAGATGGTCTGAGCTGCCTCTGCAGATGTTTCTTTAATAACAATGGGGAAACTGCCTTTGTAGTATTCTGCCTCTTCCCTTCCTTTCCTCCCACACCCTCCCAACCCCTTAACATTCGGTATCAGTGGCTAGCAATGGGATAAAAGAAATTAGGGAAATAAAAATTTGTCCCTAAATTCTCTCTCTTGCTCTTTTCCTCACATTATTATTCCCTGTGTCATGGTTTACATTATCTTTTTTTTTATTTCCTTTAATTTTTCTCTAGTTTGTTTCCTACCTTATCACTGCTTTAAAGCAATACTGCAAAACTCCTGTCTGTCTTGATTTGCTCATTACATCATTTTTCAAGTTAAACAAAGTAATTCTGAGCAAAGTAAGAAAAGGTGAAGTGTTCCTTGCCACATTTCTTTTCTTGTTATTTTGTTTGTTTCTGTACTCTAGTGAAAGTATTTGAATGAGGTGTTGCAATGCTAGGGTAAAGTCTTCACACAGGGTAGCCTAGTCTGGGAATACCAGTTTCCTCTGGCATCCTTTCTGTTTCTCACATGAAGTGCAGGTTTTCTGCTCATTCAGTATAACCTCAGGCATACTCTGAAAATGAGCTTCCAGCAGAAGCTGTGCTGTTTAGTCAAATTCAAGAACCCCCAAACTGTGAATATTCTGGCCCTCTGTTGTCTGCCAAAATTTGCATCATCAAATCTGCTCCTCAGCTAACAATTCTCCCGAGTAATCCTCATTCATAGAGCAGTTATTTTTCTCTTCTTTTTTTGTAGCAGAATAAAGGTGCCTTTGTTTGCAAGCACAGAAGCAGCACTCTCTCTGCTGCCTGAGCATTTAATAAATGACCATTTTGTCATCTGCTTTGCTCACTTTCTAATTATTGATATACAAATCATAACACATACATTTTGCAGCTTCCCACTTGAGCTTTCCGCATTTCTTTTCCCTCTTCTCTCTTGGAATGAAACCACTGTCCTGGCAAGAGCCCCTGTGTGTGAAAAGAGTGAGGACTTGTCCATTCTTTATTTTGAAAAGTCATGCAGAAAAAAAGAGATTTGAGAGCAATGGCCTATAAAAGGGGAACACCAATTTTAAGTCTTGGTCATCCTCATTTAAAGTGGTAGATATACTTTGGACAAAAACATTTGCAATGATATGTGAAGAGATGATACAAACATGTACCTTAAACTAGTTCCCCCCCTGCTTATCCCCATTTTCTTTCAAGGGAAAAAAAAAGATGCCTCAACACATTACCATGACTGTCAAAAATGCCCTATGCACAAAATTGTGAAAAGTGTTTAGCTCTCCCTCACTTTCAAAAGAAAGGCAGCAGAGTTCTAAGCCTTGAGGGCTCTAGCTGGGCTGGTCCCAGACCAGCTCGCCCCTGGGGCTTCCCCTGGGGCTCTCCCCAAACCAGCCCCCAGTCCAGGAACCCATGTCAGGCACTTGGGGCCATCAGCCCCTACAATGGCTATGCAACAGCAGAGACAGCCTCCAGCCCTGTCCTTGAGATGCTGCTTGGTTGCTCTGGACTGAGCATGGACCCAGCTGCTGGCTGATACTCACAGGTGGGCCCTTGGGTGCAGGCCTGGCCAACACTGGAAGCACTTACAACTTCTGCTCCCTGGTGCTCAGGGAGAGGCCCATGCTGTTTCCCTCCCTTGGCTCATTTTCTCCCCCAAAGAAAACTTCATGAAGATTTCATTACTCAAACAACTGATAAATCATTTGTAATAAAAGGTTCCAAGCAGCTGAATTTACTACAATAATATTTTTTTTTGTTTGTGTTTTTTTTAATTTGTCTCAATATGGAAATTACAGAAGTGGATTCAAATACGTTTTAGCACCACTGATGAGTACAACAGAAGTTTCCCAACAATTGTAAAATATATGGCAGAAGTACATAAAATTTTTTTTCGGTCCAGTCTCATGTACGGTGAGAGATTGAGATCAGCCCACGGAGGCAAGTTACTGCCTTGAGCCATACACTCTGTTCCTCCTATGGAAGCTGATTGCGATCATGAGATGGTGGAGTTCGAGATCCCGAGTACAGCAAGAAGAGCGTGCAGCAAGCTCAGTGCTCTGGACTTCAAGAGAGCAGACTTAGGCCTCTTCAGGAACCTGCTTAGTGAGATTCCATGGGATACAGCCCTAGAGGGCAGGGGGGCCCAAGACTCTTGGTTGCTATTCAAGGATCATCTGCTACAAGCTCAGGAGTGTTGCATCCCAACCAGAAGGAAGTGCAGCAGGAGGGCCAGGAGACCTCCTTGGATAGATAAGGAGCTGCTGAGGAAAATTCAAATGAAAAGAGAGGCTTATAATAAGTGGAAGCAAGGACAGGCAGCTTGGGAAGAGTACAGGGATGTTGTCCGGGAAGCTAGGGACCACGTTAGGAAAGCTAAGGCCCAGTTAGAATTAAACTTGGCTAGGGATGTGAAAGATAACAGCAAGGGATTCTATAGGTACATTGTGAGTAAAAGACAGACTAGGGACAACGTGGGCCCTCTCTGGAAGCTATCAGGAGAACTATCTACCCTGGATTTGGAGAAAGGTGAGGTTCTGAATGACTTCTTTGCCTCGGTCTTCACTGGCAAAGTCTCTGACCGCACCACCCAAGTCTTGGAAGGCAGATGCAGGGACTGTGAGAATGAAAATTGAAGGCCCACTGTAGGAGAGGATCTGGTTTGAGACCATCTTAAGAACCTGAATGTAAACAACTCCAGGGACCCTGATGAAATCCATCCGCGGGTCCTGAAGGAGCTGGCAAATGAAGTTGCTAAGCCTCTGGTCATCATATTTGAGAAATCATGGCAGTCAGGTGAAGTTCCCAACAACTGGAAAAAGGGAAATGTAACCCCCATTTTCAAGAAGGGGAAAACGGATGACCTGGGGAATTACAGACCAGTCAGTCTCACCTCTGTGCCTGGTAAAACCTTGGAGCACATTCTCCTGGAAGGCATGCTAAGGCACATGAAAATCAACAAGGTACTTGGTGATATCCAGCATGGCTTCACTAAGGGGAAATCCTGCCTGACCAATTTGGTGGCCTTCTATGATGGGGCTACAGAACTGATGGACAAGTGTAGAGCAGTTGATGTCATCTACCTGGACTTGTGCAAAGCATTTGACACTGTCCCACATGACATCCTTGTCTCTAAATTGGAGAGAAATCACTTTGATAGGTGGACCACTTGGTGGATAAAGAACTGGCTGGATGGCCGCAAACAGAGAGTTGTGGTCAATGGCTCAATGTTCAGCTGGAGACCCGTAACGAGTGGCGTCCCTCAGGGATCGATGCTGGGACTGGTCTTGTTGAACATCTTTGTTGGTGACATGGACAGTGGCATTGAGTGCACCGTCATCAAGTTTGCCGATGACACCAAGCTGTGTGGTTCAGTTGATACCCTGGAGGGAAGGAATGCCATCCAGAGTGACCTTGTGAGGTGGGCTGATGTCAGCCTTATGAAGTTTAACCATGCCAAGTGCAAGGTTCTATGCCTGGGTCGCAGCAATCCCAGGCACAACTACAAGCTGAGTGGAGAAGAGATTCAGAGCAGCCCTGTGGAGAAGGACTTTGGAGTGCTGGTTGACTAGAAACTGAAAATGAGGTGGCTTCAGTGTGCGCTTGCAGCCCAGAAAGCCAACCGTGTCCTGGGCTGTATTAAAGGACCATGACCAGCAGGTCCAAGGAGGTGATCTTGCCCCTTTACTCTGCTCTTGTGAAACCTCACCTGGAGTATTGTGTGCAGTTTTGGTGTCCTCAACATAAAAAAGACATGGAAGTGTTGGAACAAGTCCAGAGAAGGGCCATGAGGATGATCAGGGGACTGGAGCAACTCCTGTATGAAGGCGGGCTGAGAAAGTTGGGTATGTTCAGCCTGGAGAAGAGAAGGTTGCTTGGAGACCTCATAGCAGCCTTCCAGTATCTGAAGGGGGCCTATAGGGATGCTGGGGAGGGACTGTTCATTAGGGACTGTAGTGATAGGAGTTCAGACAAACAGAGGAAGTTTAGATCGGATATAAGGTGGAAGTTCTTTACTGTAATGGTGATGAAGTACTGGAATGGGTTGCTCAAGGAAGTTTGTGAATGCTCCAATGCAGTGCTCAAGGCCAGGTTGGACAGAGCCTTGGGTGACACAGCTAAGTGTGAGGTGTCCGTGCCCGTGACAGGGGGTTTGGAACTGCATGATCTTAAGGTGCTTTCCAACCCTAACTATTTTATGTTTCTATGATTCTATGCCCTTGATACAGTAAGGATTGAATAGTCATAATTCCCGAATCAGTGTAACATTCAGTTCAGCACATGAGCTGCATTTTTTTCCACAGCAAAAATAAAATTTGACAGTAAAGTTTTCAGGCTTAAATTTTTCAGCCCATTAAATTGTTGCACTTATAAATTTCACAATCCATCCATAACTACTAAAGCTACCTTCACTGTTTCATTGTAAATCTAATAACAGAATCAGAGGTTAAGTATCTTTCGGTATGTCTATGTGAGAGTGGAAAGAGCACTGATTATACAGGAGGACAGTGCAATATAATATTCTCCTCAACACAGCAAGCAAGACAACTATTTCTTTGATTATTGTAAATGATGTCTTAAAAAATGTGTTCAGTTCTGCTGGTAATGTATTGTCTGACTTCCTCTGATCTCTAGGTGAAGGGTAGATTGAACAGTTCTGGTCAGAGAGATTCAGCCAATAGTGAAAAAGTCTATGGCAGCAACTGAATACAGATAGTAAATTCAGTGCTGTGAAAACAGATTAAATTTATTAAACCTGACATATCTAATAACAGGAACCCTTGACTCTGTTTGTTGGCCATACAGTTATTGAAATCTTTAACAAAATAATCTTTCCATCGGCTGTTATTCTTTTATTTCTATAGTTGCAAATGTAAATGGTTGAAACAAGGGAAACCTGAAAGGGGTCTTATTAAAGAGGCTAAATGAATCAAGTCAAGAAAGCATGAGAGAAAATGAATGTCCTCTGCATTGTGGTTTGTCTACAAGAGACTCTAAGAAGATGAGGATATTAACTTACAACACACAAAAGTGTTTTCTACATCCTCTGCATGTTTGCAGTATGGTTAAGACAGATAAAGTTTCCTGTAGAAAAAAAAACAGGTATCTAAAGATCTGTTCTTTCTAACTCTAGTTTATTCTCTATTCAAATACAGTATATTTTATATCTTGTCATCACCCCAGCACACTGCCTTTGAGAACAGAACTTAAAAACCCTGAACCTGCAGAGATCAGAAAATGCTCCAGAACTTGTCTTCACACTCTTCTATTCTGTTGACTGGCTTTTCTCTGTGTGATAGCAGCCTTCATTTGAATCATTTGATCCGTAGATCTCCCCAAATACAATGAGTACATGACTCTTTTCAAACTCTACGCTTGCATCCACTAATTCATTCTTCGATTTATCCATTCTCTATCTTCAGCCCCTGTCATGGTTTAAGCCCAGGTGCCACACAGCCCGCTAGCTCACTCCCCCTACTTCCTCCCCCCAAGCTCCCGGAGGGATGGAGAGGAGAATGGAAGGAATCTAACTCCCATGGGTTGAGATAAGAACAGTTCACTAACTAAGGTATAACACAAATCACTACTGCTACCACCAATAATAATAATGATAAGGGAAATAACAAGGGAAGAGAATACAACACCTCACCACCTGCTGACCAATACCCAGACTGACTGAGCAGTGATCTAGCCCTTCTGGGTAACTGCCCACAGTTTTACATCCTGGGCATGACATGCTGTGGTATGGAATACCTCTTTGGCTAGTTTGGGTCAGGTGTCCTGTCTCTGCTTCCTCCCGGCTTGTATCTGTGTTATTGTTTGTGTTCAATGCCTAGGACAATGTTTCTTCATGACATATTGTAATAAACCCATTAGTAAACCTATTATTACTATAGCCATTGTCCTGTGTTCAGCAGTAGCAGTCATTTTTATCCTTCTTGGTAGCTGGTACAGTGCTGTGTTTTGACTTTCAGCCTGATGTTTTGGTCTGGCCAAGGACTCTGTGAGGCTCATGCTCTGCCAGGGAGGAGGGGAAACCGGGAGGAAGCAGAGACAGGGCACCTGACCCAAACTGACCAAAGAGGTATTCCATACCACAGCACATCATGCCCAGGAGGTAACTGGGAGTTACCCAGAAGGGCTGGGACTGCAGGGTTGGAGGAGGTATTGGTGGGTGCTTGGTCGGGCTGGGGGGGCGAGTTATTGGTCAGCTGGTGGTGAGATGTTGTATTCTCTTCCCTTGTTATTTCCTTTATCATTGTTATTATTGGTGGTAGCAGTAGTGATTTGTGTTATACCTTAGTTACTAAACTGTTCTTATCTCAGCCCGTGGGAGTTGCATTCTTTTCGATTCTCCTCTCCATCCCTCTGGGAGTAGGGGGAGGGAAAGAAGGGGGGGAGTGAGTGAATGAGTTGCCTGACTGGGTTTAAACCACGACAAGCCATACATACACAAACATGAACACAGTGTTTAATTGAATTAAAAGATGGTTGCTTCATATGTTAATAATTGAAAATATATTATGATTCTCCATATTACCTCTTCCTAAATGCAGTTTTGAAAGAACATATCCTACTTGATAAAATCATGGGAAGGTTAGGGTTGGAAGGGAACTGTCATGTTTTAAGCCCAGCTGGGAACTGAGAACCACGCAGCTGCTCACTCACTCCCCCTTCTTCTTCTTCCCCCTGCTCCCAGATGGATGGGGAGGAGAATAGAAAGAGTGTAACTTCCATGGGTTGAGGTAAGAACAGTCCAGTAACTAAGGTATAACACAAACCACTGCTGCTACCACCAATAATAATAATGATAATGGAAATACCAAGGGAAGAGAATACAATTGCTCCCCACCTGCTGACCAGCTATCTGGGCCTTCCAGGTAACTGCCCCCAGTTTATATACTGGTCATGACTTGCTGTGGTATGGAATACCCCTTTGGCCAGTTTCTGTCAGGTGTCCTGTCTCTGCTTCCTCATGTCTTCTCGTGCCCCTTCTCACTGGCAGAGCATGAGAGACTGAAAAGCCCTTGATCAGGGTAAGCGTTACTTAGCAACAGTTAAAAACATCGGTGTGTTATCAGTGTTGTTCTAAGGCTAAAGTCAAAACCACAGCATTGCACCAGCTACTAAGAAGGAGAAAAATGACTGCTAAGCTGAAACCAGGACAGGACCTTAGAGATCACCTAGTTTCAACACCCCTGCCGTGGCAGGGACATCTCCCACTAGACCAGGTTGCTCAAAGCCCTGTCCAGCCTGCTTTTGAACACAGGCATGGGGCAGCCACAGCTTCTTTGGGCAATTTCTGCCAGTGTCTCACTCCTCTCATAGGAAAAAAGAATTTCCTAATGTCTAATCTAAATCTTCCCTCTGTCAGCTTAAAACGATTCCCCCTTGTGCTGTCACTATATGCCTTTGTAAAAAGTCCCCCACCAGATTTCTTGTAGGCCCCCTTTATAGATCAGAAGACTGTTACAAGTTTTTCCCTAAGCCTTCTTTTCTCCAGTCTGAACACGCCCAATTCTCTCAGCCTGCCTTCACAGGAAAGGTGCTTCAGCCCTCTGATCATCTTCATGGGTCTCCTCTGGACTCGCTTCAACAGTTCCATGTTCCCCTTGTGTTGGGGCTCCCAGAGTTGAATGCAGTACTCCAGTTGGGGTCTCACAAGAGTGGAGTAAAGGAGGAGAATCATGTCCCTTGATATTCTTGTCACACTCCTCTTGATGCAGCCCAGCATATGTTTGGCTTACTGGACTGCAAGTGCACACTGTGGGCTCATGTTGACCAACACCCACCCCCAGGTCCTCCTCCTCAGAGTTGCTCTCAATCCAGTCTCTGCCCAGCCTGTAGCTGTGCCTGGGATTGCTCCAGCCCAGGTGCAGGACCTTGCACTTGGCCTTGTTGAACTTCACAATGTTTGCACAGGCCCACCTCACAAGTGTGTCAAGGTCCCTTTGGATAGCATCCCTTCCCTCCATTGTATCAACTGAACCATACAGCTCGTTGTCATCAGCAAATCTACTAAGGGTGCACTCAATCCCCCTGTCCATGTCACTGACAAAGATGTTAAAAAGCTCCAATCCCAACACCTACCCGTGAGTAACTTCTTCAGTCACTGATCTTGAGTTGGACATCAAGTTGCTGACCACAATTTTTTTTAGTTGTGGTCCAGCCAGTTCCTTATCCACTGAGTGGTCATCTGTCAAATCCATGCCTGTTTACTTTAGAGACAAAGATGTCATGTGGGGCAGTGCTGGGGCTTTGCACAAGTCCGGGTAGATGACATCAGCTGCTCTTCCCACCAGCACTGTGGCCCCATCATAAGACACAAAATTTGTCAGGCATATTTTGCCCTTAGTGAAGCCATGTTGGCTGTCGCCAATCACTCCTTTATTGTCCGTGTGCCTTAGCATAGTTTCCAGGAGGAAAAAAAATATATATATATTTTATATATATATATATACACTTCAGGAGATTATGTTTTAGGATGGTTTATTAGCAGCTTTCAAAAGCTTCAAAATGGTGGTAGTATTTCTTTCAGTGAAGCTGATACATAGTAAGAAAACAACAATTCGGCCTATCACATCCACATTGTAATTCTGAAAGCAGCTACTATACTGATGACACATCTATAATTCTCCAGGAAGGAGATAATGAAAACATGAACTTCAAAGGCTCTCATATAAAAATGTTTTTCGTCTTTGCAGTACATTCACTGAGATAAGCTATGTTGTTTTGTTGATTTTTTGTTTGATTTTTTATAATTATTTTTTTTAAACCATCATCATAAAATGGATCTTGGCAACTTACGTTTATTTGTAGTGTGGTGGGATTTGTTTGTTTGGGGTTTGTTGTTTCTAAGAAAGATAAAGATCTTCAGAACAAAAACTTTAAAGTTATTCTGAAGTGAAAATGGTATAATGAAGGCTTATAAAGAATCACGGCCTTCTTTCAGAGGTACAGGTGATGTGTATGCTTGGGCTTCAGAGCGGATTTTTTGTTTTTTAACTAAAGTATAAAAGTACCCTAAGTAAATTAGTATTTTGTAACTCTGACTTCAGTAAATTGTCCATCACCATAGATTATAATTGTATTCTTATATTTTGTCTTTTTAGATCTCCTATTCTTAGGTATGCTTGTCATCTCAGGTATTCAAAACAGAATGGACAGATAAAGTATATAGACCACATACAAAGATCATCTCTTTATCTTGAACATGTTCAGAAATCTATTGCATTCTAATCCTCATGAATTTCATGACTGAGATGAATTTGAACCTGATACTAATCTAATTAGTTGTTTCAAATTACTTCACCATTATACATGATCATTTAACAGGTATGTCTGATGAAAAGGAATCTACACGATTGTTTCTAGAATTACCCAAAGTAGTGCACAAGTTCCAGAATCTCTTTGATTTTTCTGTGCATAAATATTCCTCATAACACATTTTTCTGAAGTATTCTAGCAGACTTGATTTAAACTTTGGTTTATGACAAAAAGTTTTGGGGGTTTCTTTAATATGTATTTTACACTCTACTGTTTTAATTATTCTTCCAGTAAGATTCCATCCTATTGCAGCCTACATGATCTGGTTGATTTACTTGATTGATCCATGTTTAGAACTTGATGAATGGTATTTTATAGTGTCTCATATCTCAGTACCGGTATGCCTACTTTAAACTGGGAAAGTCTTAGTTAATATGAAGTAACCTATAAAAACCAGTTGTAATATTTCTTAGAGTGTAGAAGATTCATCACATTGTTACGTATGATGACTATATTGTAATTATCATATGTAATAATTATATCTATAACATATTATTATTATAATACTTTATGTCATATTAATATAATATATAAGTATATTACATATTATCATACTAGTGTTCTATCATATAAAATTCTATATATTATTTATGATAATGATAGGTAACCTATAAAATAATATATACTATTATGAATGTAATAACAGTATATATTCAATATATGCTGTTATTTATATATATTACACAATCACCTGCTTAAAGTAGTAAAGTTTTGGTATGCTTCATAATTTCTCAGCATATACCTCAGAAAGTGTTCTTTCCATCCGTGTCTGCATTCTGATGTGCCCTGGCTGAATGAGAGATTACCTAAACATTCAAGCAGACAACTTGAGACACAATCTGGCAAAAATACAGATTTTAAATGCAATAATTCAGAAAGTTGTTAGAGCTGCACTGGGAAGCATTTTGATATTTAGAAACTTCAGAAAGTTATAGCTTACAGCAGTACAGTTATCATTTAAGAACAGTTCTGTTTAATGCTTCAGCAGTTCAGATGTTCACTAGATTATCACAAAAATTGAATGAGTCCTCTGAGAACCATTGTCTTGTTCAGCATCAAGCATCACTCTTTTCTTTGTCTTTCATAAACTCAAACAGTGGCAGCCTTGACGCACCAGGTCTATCAGTTAAACCCAGCTGACCTGCAGAATTAGGTAAGAAAAATGCACAGAGAAAAAAGTGAAGGTTTATTTAGAAAGCAGCAAGTAGAACTGCAAAACACTGATTGGGAGATTAAATCATGTAGTTTTATTGATTTTGAAGAAAATCACAATTCCAGAACTTCACTGTTTTTACCTAGCCATCTTTTATGTTTTCACACTCAGCTGTTCACATTGTTTATTGAACCTTAATTATCAGAAATTAAAAGATTCTAATTCCTCAACCAAATTGCTTACAAATTTGCTTTAAGCAAAATTATCTATTACTTTCTATTCTTTCAATATTTTGTGTTTTGTTTGGGGTTAGTTGGATTTAAATTATAGTTTCTTTTTTTATTAATTTTTTCCTACTGTACTGTTTGTATTACTACTTGCAGTATCTGGTTGGCCAGATATAATTATTGGTCTTAGTTCAACTTTGTTTTTACTGAGAGAATAATAATGCAGAATAAATAACTTAAGTACACTTGTGAATTATGAGTATTGCATTCGTGAATATTCCTTTTCATAAATATTTTCATAGGCAAGCAAACCATCATCTAAAATCTGAATAGTTACTTTACTTCTCTGATGGTTTATAACCTAGAAAGTTTTTAGTATTTTTTTTAACATATAACACTTTTTATGACTTCATTTTAAATGTAAGTTTTCACCCTCTTTTATCTAATCCTTCTGAGTAAATAGTAGACTAAGGTATGCGCTTCACTGAATATTGAATATTGTAATATCAACTGTGATCAATCTAACAAATTTCCAAATCACAATCCCAGTCATCATGGCAAGATATGCAATGCATGAATAAGTAAAAGTTATATTCCTGGTTCCCCCAAAAACATACTGTGCTGCTAAAATAGTCTAGATAACATGAAGAGACCAGTAGAAAGCTGCATTTTCCTCTCTAAAATTTAGGAGTGTTATTCTGACCAAAGAGGATTTTTTGACATTTAGACAACTGTCTTAATTCACTGAAATACCTGAATTTACTATGATGATATGTTTCATCATTGAAATATTGAGTTCCCCCAAAAGACTGCTGTTTACCTCATTCCTTCCATTGAAACCATCTATGAACAGTATTTTGCAAACTTTTTTTGACTCCTTCCATTCTGCAAGTTCTTTCCTTCTTTCTTGAGAGTTAAATAATTCTATTCTGGCCTATTTAGGAATTCTATTAAGACCTATTAATCAGTTTATGCTTCCTCCCATATGAAAGTACTTCCATCAACATTTTTCATCAGTTGAACCAGAGCTGGGTGAAACCTAGTCATTTTTATGGTAGACTTCTGTCTCTGCCAAGCAATGTTCACTTTATTATGTAAAATTGCAGCAGGAAAACCTGAGTCCCATCAGAGAAAACATAATGCAGAGCATTTCCCCTTAGGCAATAAGAGTTCAAATTCCTTCCACCACAGGAGAGAATGTAACCTTAACTCCCACTTCCTACTAAGTAAGGAAAACTAAGATCCTGACTAAAAAGAATAGCCATTGACTGTGGTTGTAGGCTTTGTTTTTAACTTGGTTGGGTTTTGTTTTCTGGGGTTTTTTTTCCTTCTTTTTGTAACTCCCAATCCTAATTTCATGAATCAGATGGTAAGACTACCTGCCAGATTGGGATTGGAGGTGACCTGGAAGAAGACTATTTTGCAGATCTTAAGGAAATCACGTGCCACATATTCAGCCCATAGACAGCTGCAGTCATGGAAAAGTACAAACCTTCAGGTGCTTAGAAACCTTTATGAGTGAAAAGTCAATTGGCTACATACTGTATTTTCCTGAAACACCAGGTGGCACTTGATTGTGGTTTTTGATCATCTATATATTAGATAAGCTAGGCAAAATGAGGGGGCATAAATCCTATAGATTTAGCAGTAGTCATTCATAAAATGTGTGCATTTGGATTCTTATACTGTGTTTGATTAAAATAAAACAAAGAAGAAAAGCAAACATAGAAATGCTTCTGTTCCTGTTAGATTTTCAGTCTGAAATTCAGATCAAAGAATGTTAGCCTGGAATACCTTTATTCTTGTATCTGCAAGTTACCCAAAAGTTAAAAAACAAAAACAAAACATCTCTCCAAACCCATTCAGATTTGGCCTTTAATATCTTGAAGTCTGTTTCCTTTCATGGCATGTGAGAACAGAAAATATTTTTAAGAGATGATGTAAAGAAAGAAAATAGGTTTAGAATATAATAGCCATTGAAACACAGTTTAAAGTGTGCATGACTACTATTTATGCAGCTGTATATTTTTTTGCACAAATGCCAGCATATATAAATTATATTCTATTCCTTTTCTATGCCTGAATGTTTTCTGTACAAGTTTTGATATGTGCCATATTTGAAATATGGACCTTTCCAAAGTAGCACAATCCCTTCAGTCAACCACATGCATCTATCTAAATTTTTTCCATCCACTTTGAATACCTGCTAAGCCATTCACTGCAGCAAAGACATGTTTTAAAAATATAATATGTATAACTTGCTTTTATGATGTTTTCTTATTTGACTAGACACAGGAGTGGATAGCAAAAGGCCTTTAAAGAATGTTCAGGCCTACAAAGAATGCCTTTCACAAGATATACGTACCAAGGTGTATACATAACTTTAGTGTATTTATAACTATCAGTCACGGAAGAATAGCAAATTAATTAAAATAAACATCTAAGGTATCATAGTGCCAGATTGAATCTTTTTCTAACAAAATCATGTTTAGCAAGATTGGAGTGTCACAACTTAAAGAACTAGTTGAGTAACTGAAAGTCAAATCTACTGTTCACCTGACTTACTGCAAATATACTTCATTAAAAATTTTAAAAAATTAATTGTATGTCAACTGTGTTTTAATTCTCCTTTCTAATGAAGAGCATTTGCCTTGATTGTAGGCAGCATTTTTTAAATTTTATTCCAGGAAATGTGATCTCTTAAACAAATGTCATCATTTGATTCCTAGCTGACATTCTACCTTACACCTCGCTTGTATGAAGTTAATATTACACACTGAATAAAGCAAGTGTCATATTTCATTATTATTTTTATTGCACACAGTTTTCACATATAATTTGAGATGAAAATCCACAAACAGACAAGGAAAAATAATTTCATCAGATTCTGGTTGAAGCAGCAAGCTAATCCTTGACAGAGACCTTGACCTAATGATAATGCTTGGTCTGTTCTGAACTTGAAAAATGTGAGTAATTTCCATGGACAAATTGCAGATTTGCTAAAGTACATTTTTGCTTCAGAACCATAAAAAGACCATAATCCTTTAAGACACAATGAACATCCAATATTACCTGCACATTTGGATGTGGAGTAAATACAGATTAGCTCACCAACAAAAAGCTGGAACAATATTTGTCCTTTTAGCATAGTAGACATGTAATTCATAAGCAAGCAAATTAAGTAGGACATCACCACTCTCTTGGACAGAGTGATTTTAAGTATCCTTTGGTGACTCATTCTATCCTATTTTATAATAAACTTATATAATCCTTTCCTTGAATATGCCATTAAAGGAGGATGACAGAAGGTAGGAGGTGAGAATGACTATATGAGTATTCAGCACCAGATTGGCATTCTGTTAATATGAACTACCATTTCCTTATATTCAAAGAGAGACATTTGCTTGGATATCCATAACCATAAAGTTTTATTTTTACTGGAGTCTCACATGAAAATAACTCTAGATCTTAACATTTATTTCTTTGAATGGATAAATAATTTATTTATTTTGTATTGGCAGAGATCCAGAGAAATATGCTTTCTCACCAAAGGTACTATAAAAAGTATATACTTGTGTCTTGTGCAGGACACAAAGTATCCTCTATCTTGCCTTCTCTTTGCATCAAACACCTAACCCGGAAAAACAAAAAAAAAGCCAAACACAGTCTTGTATTGGTTATATTAAATTTTATTACATAAATAGAAGTGATGTTTGCATCTATAGCTATAGAGTCAGGAAAACAAAAACCAACCAAAAAAAAAACCCAGAATTTCCAATAATTATAAATCCATGATGAAAATACACTGCTAATGTTTTGCTCCCTTTAGACTGTTTTTGTAAAAACAAGTGAACTTTCATTAGGCCATGCAATCACACTAAAAGAAAAAATAGAGTAGTGTTTTTCTGTGCAGATTTAGTGAGTGTGTTGGCTATAGTTAGGGTAGGATTTCACATAGAGGGGGTTTGAGTTTTTTTTGTGGGTATGCATTTTCCAGGAAAACTTGTGAATTACATATGGATCAAACCAATAATGTTGCTGAGTTGCAACTGATTTATCCTTTGGGTTTTTTTTAGGACAGGTAAGATTTTCTTACATTTTGGTTTTAATACTTAAAGCATAATATTAGATTAGTTATTAGTTAATAAATTAGTTGCACCAGCCACTCGTACCAATCTCCAACATTTCAGTTTTCTGAGATTCATGTCTATTCCATAAAAACCTTTCAATTGCTGTTTCTTATGCTCTCCACTCTCCCCTACTTACCTAATCCTCAAAACAGAGAAGGTGGGTAACTTTAATTCTTGTTCTGCGCATTTATTTAGTATACTTTCAGCACATTTTATGTGCACACATTCTATGTGGCACACTTAGACTGCAATTCAGTTGGTATGTCCAAGGTCAGTAGCCTGGTTGTATTTATATTCCTGGAATGGAGAAAAGTATACTACAGAAGTATTGTTTATGGTATTTCTCCTGTTTTGTATGGCACAGGTGTATGGAGAGAGGGAGCAGGAGAGAGGAAGGGAAGAAGAGAGAAAGGAAAATGAGGGAAAGAAGAAGAGGAGGAAATACGGGTGGGAAGAAAGGAAAGAAAGTATTATTTAATATATTCATCAATGATTTAGATGAGGGAATTGAGTGTACTATCAGCAAGTTTGCTGATGACACTAAGCTGGGAGGAGTGGCTGACACGCCAGAAGGCTGTGCTGCCATCCAGTGAGACCTGGACAGGCTGGAGAGTTGGGCAGGGAATAACTTGATGAAGTATAACAAGGGAAAGTGTAGAGTCCTGCATCTGGGCAGGAACAACCCCAGGTTCCAGTATAGGTTGGGAAACGACCTGTTTGAGAGCAGTGTAGGGGAGAGGGACCTGGGGGTCCTAGTGGACGACAGCATGACCATGAACCAACACTGTGCCCTTGTGGCTAAGAAGGCCAATGGCATCCTGGGGTGTATTAGAAGGGGGGTGGTTAGTAGGTCGAGAGAGGTCCTCCTTCCCCTCTACTCTGCCCTGGTGAGACCGCATCTGGAGTATTGTGTCCAGTTCTGGGCCCCTCAGTTCAAGAAGGACAGGGAGCTGCTGGAGAGAGTCCAGCGCAGGGCAACGAAGATGATTAATCTCCCTTATGAGGAAAGACTGAGGGAGCTGGGTCTCTATAGAGGAGACTGAGGGGTGACCTTATAAGTGTCTATAAATATATAAAGGGGGAGTGTCACGAGGATGGAGCCAGGCTCTACTCAGTGGCAAACAATGACAGGACAAGGGGTAATGGGTACAAACTGGAACACAAGAGGTTCCACTTAAACTTGAGAAGAAACTTCTTCTCAGTGAGGGTGACGGAACACTGGAACAGGCTGCTCAGGGAGGTTGTGGAGTCTCCTTCCCTGGAGACATTCAAAACCCGCCTGGACACATTCCTGTGTAACATTATCTAGGTTTTCCTGCTCCGGCAGGGGGATTGGACTAGATGATCTTTCGAGGTCCCTTCCAATCTCTAGCATACTGTGATACTGTGAAAGAAGGAATGAGAAAAGTGAAAGAGGGAGGCAGTCAAGGTGTCTACTCGAAATGTAAAGGCCAAAACTTGAGGGACTTTGTTATAGTTTAAATATAAACTGTGAGAATTATGACAGCAGCAGCTCAAGAAACTGAAATATCTGAAAGAGCAGCTTAGGAAACTGAAATACCCTGAGAGTAAAAATCAGAGGAAAATTGAAATGAAAATGTTCACTTTGCTTTCAGTGCATTCACTTGCTCAGCCTTCTGTACTAATGTTAGTAATAGTGACATGGAAATCAAATTAGCACCAAATTTTGCTTTCTTGCTTAATTTGTAGAAAGTTCACCAATTGTGAGTACAGACCAGATATTTACAAAGAAATCAGGCAACATCCCACCTCATCAAGTCTTTGACTTAGTATAAAAATGAGTTTCATATTCCCTTTATCAACATCTTATGCACAGCTTTTTGTGACAGGTGGAAACTCAGGTCAAATGCAAAATCTCATTACCAAGGAGATAACAGCTTTGGTTTTATGATAGCCTTTATTCTGTGTTTGATGCAAACTTGCTGAGCACATAATGGTTCCATATTGTCTAGACTTACCTGCATTACATATTTTTTTAATTCAACGGTGACATTAGACTTCAAGAAGCTATCATCTGAAAGCTGACAATTGCATTTACAAAGAAGTACATACCAATCATCAAACAGCTGATGCAGCATCATTCACTATAAGCTTTGCAACTCAGATTATAAAATGACTTGAAAAGTAAACTTTCATTAAAATATAATGTGGTGTTATAAAAAAAAAAATTACTGTATAAACATTTGAGAATCTGCATACATACAAAATGGCATCTGCAATGGGTTTCATTGCAATTTTGGAAGTTCAGGAGGGCTACATGAGATCTGGAAGAAACACTTTGACAATATTTCAATCCAAATTCAATGTAAATTTTCCCATTTATACTAGTTGGGAATTTTTTCTGTAACATATATTTCATTTGTAAACAAGGAAGTCAAGTTCCAGATTTGTCATGAATCTCACCCTGACACCTACTTTATGATCTGAGAAGAGAAATTTATTTTGATTTTAAATTGCTTATTTATAATAATTCTTTTATTTTACAAATAAATTGGGGAAAAAGTAGTAAGGCTTTCTCCTAGAAATCTGATTTGAAGAACATAGTGCTCACAGCATTTCAAAACGCTTACTAAGACAATTCATGAATATCACTTCATCAGTAGATTAATCATTATGGCAAACTTGTTTAACATATACTTAATTTCCCCAGTGTAATTGACAATAGAAAGATAAGCCCATGCATTTTAAGATTAAATTACCTAGTGAAAAAAAAAAAAGGTTTATTTATCCATAAGTCATTATAATAGGCAGAGTTCAATACCAGTGAATTTGCTGAACAGTGCTATTATAAATTTTGTGATACATTTTTTTAACAAGTGGCACAGGGTTGCGCAAGGAAACTCAGTTCTTCAATTTTGTCCTACTTTGAAAGAAGGATTTAAAATAAATATATCTTTTTAAGACATTTGAATGCATGTTGTTAGTGGTGAAATTCTGACTTATTGAAATTAGTAGCAAAAATATACATTGATTTAAATGAAGTTAGTATTTCAGGATTATAAAACAAAAAAAAAAAAGTGGATTTTTTTCAAGTCAGTTGCATAAATAGAACAGGCTATTTTGCAGGTGGAGCTGCCATTCTGTCAGCTTCCTTTCATGTAACACAGATATGTATAGCACAACTGTGCAGGTAGGGGTTCATGAAACCAGAAGGTATTGCCAATTTTTGAAGATATTGAAATTATTCTGAAGTGTGTGCAAGCTGATGCTCAACTTATGTAAGTTAATGTTGACCCTTTGAAATCATATATAATCAGATAAATATCCAAATTTATAAGAAAATGCATAGCTCACATACTTGTAAGCGATGGTATTTAGAAAGAAGTGCAGAGAGGGGATACTAATACATCAGGGATCCATTTTCTCATCAATTTTTTGGATCAGGGTGCTCCATTAAAACATTCAAATTTTGCATGTATATGGTGAAATCATCTTCCATATCTTAGACTCATATGTTACATGGGCTGATTTAAAAATCATTTATTTCTTAAATTCGTGATATATGAATTTTAAAAGTTAACTGTTGCTGCTGATCGATGCAGTAGTTACTATTAGACTGATTTAATTTTCTTTAGTTTTATAAAACCACTCTGTTTATCCCTGTGACTAGACTAGGCTAGCTTAGAAGATTGACTTGTAGTCTATATATAAGATTTCATTCACCTATGATGAGTTAAAAGGATGATTTCTGTTTTTCAGATTCCCCTTCCTATCTTTGCTCCTGAAGGATGTCACTGAAGCAGACCCATTGGTTTGGCTTGGACTGGGGTTCCCGTCCTCTAATGCATTTTTTATTCTCCTGAACATAAAATGAATGAAAGCAAGGCTGAAATCTGATTAGAATGATAATAAATAAATGTTGCTGCTTTTAATCACAATTTAGCCTTATCCAAAAATTCACTTAATACTTTGTCCATCACTACCAACTTTTCTTATTCCATCAAGCTGTAGTGAGTTCTGTTACTTTCAGCAAGTATTATTCTTTGTTATTCTCCTCAAGTTATTACAAAAAAGCAAGATATTGAATTATTCTGAGCAAGTAAATCTATTCTATGGAGTGACTTGTCATGATGAGCTGTGGATCACTTGTGGCAGTACTGAAGCTTAACATCCAAGGTCTTAAACAGCTATATTGAAAACAGGGTCAAGTGGCAGGAAAGCAAGGTGAAAAGATCACATACTGTGACAAATTAACTAAAAGATCCCCTTCTACTTAGTCTGAAGTGGTCATTCTTAGTTTACTCCATAACCCACATATCCTGATTTGTAGGTCAGGCTTGAACTGATAGTACTGCATCTTCCTGCTCAGTTCTGACAGCAAATAGAGGAATCGACAAAGAGAGACAGATAGGAACATGAAAGACAAAACTTCATTACAATTGTGTTGTACAACATGCTCATAAAGAATACAATTTAAAAATACTTCTACCGAAATGTTAGAGATCCATGTCTTTTTTATCATTTTTCTATAAAATATAATGTTACATTAGGTTTTGAATATTGTTAGTAATAAAATACAGTGCAAGTGTATGCGCAGTTAAGTTGCACTCGTATGTGTAAAAGTAATTTGTGTAGATTATATGAGACAAGCAAATAAAGAAATTTATTGCCTGTCATTTTTTCTGGGCTTTGAAAAGAAAAATAAAAAAAAAAACACTTATAGGTGTCCTGGGTTCAGCAGTAGCAGTCATGTTCCTCCTTTGTGGTAGCTGGTGCAGTGCTGTGCTTTGACTTCCAGCCTGGGAACAATGTTGGTGATACCGATGTTTTTGGTTGTTGCTAAGTGATGTTTACCCTGACCAAGGACTTTGTGAGGCTCATGCTCTGCCAGGGAGGAGGGGAAGCCTGGAGGAAGCAGAGACGGGGCGCCTGACCCAGGCTAGCCGGGGAGGTATTCCATACCACAGCACATCATGCCCGGGGTGGGGGGTAACTGGGAGTTACCCGGAAGGACACGGGCTTCCAGGTGGGACTCGTTTCTTGGCTGGTGGTATCATGTTCTCTTCCCTTGTTATTTTCCCTTATCACTGTTGTTGGTGGTGGTAGCAGTGGTGATTTGTGTTGTACATTGGTTGCTGGACTGTTCTTGTCTCAACCCGTGGGAGTTGCACCTTTTCGATCCTCCTCCCTGTTCCTCTGGGAGCAGGGAAGGGGAGAGCCCCGGGGGGGGGGGGGGGGGGGGAGGCTCGATTGCTCTCAGCCCGGCACCACTCACTGGGAGTGAGTGAACAAGTTGCCTGACTGGGTTTAAACCACGACAACAGGTTAGTCATAAGTTTTGTTTACGGAAAGCATGAGTATAAACATTAGATTTGCAGCTAAAAATAATCAGATTACCTACAGTGTAAGGGATAAGACACACTGAAGGTATCTTACAGTACTTTTACACAAAATATCCACATTTAAATGTTTTTAAATCAGTCACCCTTCAGCAATACATCGTAATTAATTTCAGATTTGCATAGCTCTTTGACTCATTGAAAGAAAATACTGGAAACTAAAAGTACCATTCATCTGAAAGTTTACTGTTCTGCTTTAGGCCATGAACGTTCTGCAAACTTTCATTTTTAGATACATGAATAAATTCTGATCCAGACACAGAATACAAATATCCCTGAAATGAGCATATTTCCTTTTTCTTTCAGCCTTTCAGTGTCCCTGGTGCCTTTATACACTGCAGTGTTCTGGAAATTTGTCATCTCACCAGTAATCGAGATTTTCAAAACACATTTACCAGCATAATTTAATGAAACCCAGAACCAAATGATCAGAAACTGAGTAATAATAAGACCTGCTGGCTGGATTACTTAAAGACCTGTGGTACTGCTAATCAGTACTGTTAGTGTGCTCTGACAGCTCACTTATATTTGCAGTCAGATGATTTAGATGCTTCTGTACAAGAATTACCGTTGATATTGCTACAAATGAGAATTATTTTTATTATCACTTATTTTGCACATAGACACTTGGAGTATGGATGAACATTGCCATTATAAATCAGCAGATACCATCACTTACTGTTTAGACACCATCCTTTGTCATGGAAACTTCATTTTGTTAGAGTTCTTTGCCTTAGTGACGTGTCACATATCTGTTAAAGGTCTGAGGATGTTTCGCTTCACATGTCTGATTCATAACACAGTAGATCTCTACTGAAATTCATATTTCTGTGCTTGGTACTACGCAAACCTGTAAAAAGGCAAGAAAACTTCCAACAAGATTTTTTTAGATCTTAATGATAACTGCAGTTGTAAGGAGTGACTCAGAAAGCAGGGCTCTCAAACATTTATTATCACATTAAATGAAGTGTGCTAATTGTAACCCTTCAAATGCTAAGCTGGTATACACCATTTCAAAAAAGACAGTTTCCCACTCAGTCCAGAAATCATTTCACCTACACAGCAAGGAAGTGATGTAAGGCACTGTGATGTGAGGAGTCTGCTCATGGTGAGTGACTTCCTAGGCCAAGTGTGTAATGGAGGAAGGGCACATGGTGTTTCTCATACACTTTGGAATGCATTCTACTGCAGTCACAGTCCCGCAGAGGAGAGATATCTCCCTTTATCTCCAGCGTAGGGGCTGAAGAGTTGCTGTCTGGCACCCTCCAGGTCTGACATCCTCCTCTGAGGTCAATTCTCTTTCTGCTGCAGCCCCAATGAAGGTGTTTAAAAATCTCCCATTAGAAGTGTTCAGCCTCCCCCCAGCTAATTTTGGTGGAAATGGAGATGCAGCTGTTCACAGGAACAGCTCTTCTGGCAGGTGGGAAGGAAAGGGGTGGTTACTTCCAGCAGGGAGGTGGGAAAAATCAGCTGGGAATGAGGTGGCACTGCTCCTTTCCTCTTCAGTCAGCACAGCTGCAGCAGGGAGAGGATGTCTTTCTCCACCCATTCTATTTCAAATCAGAGGTAGAATAATTTCAAATCTAGTAAGTAGCTTCAGTAGTCTCACAGAATGAATTTGGCACTTGATGAAGCATGAGTCATATCCCAGGAAGGAGGTCAGAAATACTGTTATTGGTGCTTACTTAGTGGAAATTATATGGGAGAGACAAGTTCAGGAACCTTGGTTAAAAAACTTTTACATCTCAGTATTTTTCTTGTTACATGCCTCAGTTCAATGAAGAAGGCAAGTCCATTGCTTTGTGTGGATTTCTGCAGTGCCAAAAATAATTTAAAAATCTGATAGGAAATGAAAATTGTACAGCATACTCGTTTACTTCTACCCTCTATTATTAACAAATGATTTCATACAAAGGTAGAGGAATTATATGCAGAAGACTCTGATTAGAACTCAAATATTCTCTATGTCCTTCTTATTTTCTCTTCCATACAGGAAGGGTAATATTTGAAATTAGCTCTACATTAGATTTAAACATCAACAACTTGAATTTAAAATGGAATCATTTCATCTTTCATTTAGAATTAAGTTAAAGAGAACAATTACAGTTACGGTTCCAAATCAGTCTAAGAAAATATTTTAGTGGCTTTCTTTTTTTTTGTAATACAGTGTGCAGTTTTAAACAAATATTTCTACATTATATTTAACTCTATTAACATCTAACAAAATATTACTTATTTTCCTTTTTTCTCTTACTCATAAGTTTTCCTGTCATCATTAAGTGCTGTGTTGCTCTTCTTAATGCTGGCATAAGGAAGGAATAAGATTGGAAGGAGCAGCACTTAATCCAGATTAGGTACAGCCAGTTTACATACACCTAACTGTTCCTTTACCATTTATGTTATTCAGTACTCTCAGCTGGTCAGCCATCAAAGTATTTACAAAATGTTAGCCTTCACCATCAGACAAGAGTGGGTCTAGTCTCTCTAGCACAGCCTTAGGCATAAGTCCAGCTATCAGGGAGAGGGGATAGAAATCGTGTCCTCTTTATGTTGATAACAAATATTCTGAAATATTTTTGAAGGGCTTAGTAATGCCCTTATGTTTGGTGTTGAATTTTACTTGAATACTGATTCTTCTTTCTCTTTCATAAGGTAAATCTACATGCAATGTTCTCTAACAGGAAAAGAAGAACAAAAAAAAACCAAAAAAAAACAACCAAGGAAAACCAATCTGGGATAGATATTTCATACTGTGATAGCACAAAGGACTTGGGTTACAAGAAATGTATCTTCCCTTATAAGTATTAGCCATAAATCACTATCAGGCTTCCAGAAAACCTGATGTACTACAAAAAAGATGAGAAAAACCCAGACCTCCTTATTTATTTACCTAAATAAAACATTTTTATTTTTTTTTTTCGTAACAATAAACACACTGTTAGGAAATATATAGTAAAGAAAAAAGATATAACAGATATTTTACTCAGCTATTATTATAATATAATAACTGTTTATGTGCAAAGAATTGCCAACATAAGTGATTTTGGAGGAAGGTCAAAGAGGAGCAAACAAAAGGAAAATGCAGGGATATAGCATGGGATGGGGATCTTTCTGTCATAGGTGCAGCAATAATGCATCTAAACTGAAGACACGAGTCTAACAAGGCATTTTGATACAATTTTATACTACAAGTTACAAATGCAATTCGTATTACACTGATCATTAGGTAAACACAGTAAAGGAGAAGAAGAATATCCAGAGGCAATTCCATTCCTCTTATAAAACATTCTTTGGAGACTGGCCTTCCAAAGGAGTTTTGGAAGGGAGTAATACTTTCAAATGAGTCTTAAACTTTTTGGATTTGACTGCCTATGTGTCATGGTTTAAGCCCAGCTGCCGCACAGCCCGCTCACTCACTCCCCCCGCTTCCTCCTCCCTGCCCTCCCTCCCCCTCCCTCACCGCTCCCGGAGGGATGGGGAGGAGAGGAGAATTGAAAGAATAAAACTCCCACAGGTTGAGATAAGAACAGTCCAGTAACTAAGGTATAACACAAATCACTACTGCTACCACCAATAATAATAATGATAAGGGAAATAACAAGGGAAAAGAATACAACTGCTCACCACTCTCTGACCAATACCCAGCCCAATCCAAGCAGTGATCTAGCTTTCCTGGATAACTGCCCACAGTTTTACATCCTGGGCATGACATGCTGAGGTATGGAATACCTCTTTGGCTAGTTTGGGTCAGGTGTCCTGTCTCTGCTTCATCCCGGCTTCCCCTCCTCCCTGGCAGAGCATGAGACTCAGAAAGTCCTTGGTCAGAGTGAACATGACTTAGCAACAACTAAAAACATCGGTGTTATCAGTGCTGCTCCCAGGCTGAAAGTCAAAACCACAGCACTGCACCGGCTACTAAGAAGGAGAAAAATGACTGCTACTGCTGAACCCAGGACACTATGAAATCATATTTTTTAATAGGACTTCACGTTCTCATGTTTTTCACAGATTTACTGTTACTATTTTTGGAATGGTAAGGGTGTGTTTTTTTATTAGCATGCATTGATTTTGATCTAATGTTATATTGAATATGTTAAACAAAACTAAATAAAGGATTTTTCTTAACTCTTCCTGGCCTTTCATACAAATGTGAGGTAATTTGAAAATCCTATTAAAAGTTTGCCACTGGCACCTGATCTTTTTGCACATGCTCACATGGAGATGATTCGTGTGGGATACATCTCCTTTTTTAGACTATGACTTGACATTTACAAGTGAAGCCAGCACAACACATCTACACTGACCAGTGCACCAGTCCAGGAACAAACTTGCCAGCAGAGTTGCAAGTTGACAAGCAGGTATTCTTTATTGCTGTGCCAGGACACACGGGAGATAGCTCCTCCTAACGTGTGTCCTCAATTGCTATACAGGTCATCCTTATATAGTCACTGAGCATATTACATCATTTTCCAAAAAGTTTCCGGCATGCATACAAATATGTGGTCTTTAAGGGTCGTTTACTTTTCCCAACAAGCTTAATTAATGTTACAGCAATCATCCTGGCCTTCTACTTATCAGTTAGTTTAACTGCTCTCATCCTGGACATCTGCTAGTCCGGGATACTCCCTAGTAGATGCTTGCACCAGCTTAGTGGGTTTATTACACCCCAAGCATAGCAATCATCCTGTCCTTTTACTTATCAGTTGGTTTATCTGTGCCCACCCTGGACATCTGCTAGTCCCAGATACTCCCCATCTCCAGGTCCTGTCCTTCTATTCTGCTTTTCTCACACCTTTTGTACTGAGGTATCCTTGGTTCAGCAGTAGCAGTCATGTTTCTCCTTCTTGGTAGCTGGTGCAGTGCAGTGTTTTGACTTTTGGCCTGGGAACAGAGCTGATAGCGATGTTTTGATTTGGCCTAGGACTTTGTGAGCCTCATGCTCTGCCAGGGAGGAGGGGAAGCTGTGAGGAAGCAGAGACAGGGCGCCTGACCCAGGCTAGCCAAAGAGGTATTCCATACCACAGCACGTCATGCCCAGGAGGTAACTGGGAGTGAGCCGGAAGGGCTGGGGGACTGCAGGGTTGAAGGAGGTATCGGTCAGAGCTTGGTCAGGCTGGGGGGGCCGAGTTATCGGTTGGCTGGTGGTAAGGTGATGTATTCTCTTCCCTTGTTATTTCCGTTATCATTGTTATTATTGGTGGTAGCAGTAGTGATCTGTGTTATACCTTACTTACTAAACTGTTCTTATCTCAACCCGTGGGAGCTGCATTCTTTTCGATTCTCCTCTCCATCCCCCCGGGAGTAGGGGGAGGGAAAGAAGGGGGGAGTGAGTGAACAAGTTACCTGACTGCGTTTAAACATGAGGTCCTGAGAGCCTGAAACTATGTCAACTACCTTCAAGCACCGCAGTTATTTTCCATTACAAAGCCATCAAACTTAACATTACTTAGAACTAATTACATTTTGTATTTTTGTGCCTCCTTGTCTCAAGACAAAGTTTACTGTTACTTAACTGCTTGTTAAACATGAAATAAATTTCTCTCATGGTTTCTCAACTTTCCTTTATGAACTTGGTCAATCCTAAATAGCCCACCAAATTAAGTATTTATCCTGCTTTGCATATGAACACCACTGAAAAAGAAGTTAGTCTTTTTTTTTAAATATGCATGGTCTGAGCCGAAGTAAATCATATAATGTTTTCTTCATATTGACAGAACCAAAATTATAACATACACTATCTCAAGGTTATTCCCTTAGCTATTGGGAATCAGAACAACTTTTAACAAACATGATAACTTGTACTTTCAGTACATAATTTCAGTAAAAATCTTTTCAGATAAGGATATGATTTTCAGTTCTTCCTAATTGCTTATTATTCCTTTAAATTACTAAAATATTATTCTTTATGCACTGAAAAAAAAAAGGCTAGAATAACAAGGATAATAGGTATTTTAAATACAGTTTGAACTAGGATTTTTTTTTTTTGACATTTAAATGCTCACAAAGTGGTTCTTCTTAGAAAGAAAAAAAATTGGAAAAAAAAAAAAAAAAAGGAAACCAGCCTGTTTCTGAGATTTATTCTTGTCATCCAAAATCAAATCTCTTCTCCCAAATCAAATAATTGGTGATGTCATGTGGGTCAAGCCTACTATGAATTAATTGGATTTTCTGTTCAAGGATTCATCTCACTTTTCAAGAACATGCATAAGAGAGAGGGAAGAGGAAACACAAAAGCAGTATGTAAAAGGAGTAGGTGACTTGTAAGCGGTGAGGAGAAGCAGACAGGCCAACCCAATATGCGTGATAAGCAAACTTCTACTTTATTTGTGACGCAGTTCACATAGATATAGGAGTGGTATTCAGCCACTCCTCCTTGGCACAACAGTATTGGTTAGACCCCACAGCTTCCTCCACATTCTCCTCCCAGGTCCGGTTTCCGGTTACCTGTGGAGGCCACCCCCTGCCTTGCTCGCACAGTCCTCCAGGGCTCTATGGTCCTGCTCTTAGAGTCATTCTGCAACAATTCCCCCCTTTTTCTTTGTGCAAGCAAGGCATTGTGGGTTATTCTGTTCACCTGTTGTATCACACAACTATAAGCAAGTCTCATAGCTACGATGATTAACCTAACAATGATACATAAGTGCAATACTTTAAACAGCAGTGTTTGACTCAACCTGTAATGCCCCGTGAAGACAACCATCTAGTTATTCTTAGGATATTGCTCATTTACTATTGCTGGGTAAGCTGATCCAGGGTTCTCAGCTGTGCGTGCATCGAATTAGCATAATCAGAGAGACTCATACAACACATTGCATCAAACTCTTCACATCCATGTCCCTGTTCCAACAACAAAAGGTTCTGCAGTGTTGCATGTCTTACAGAGTCAACATTAAAACAAATCAGAAATTGCCTTCGATGTAGAATTGTCTGCTTAGCAACACAGCAACCCAGTCTGCTTAGTTGAGCCAAGGACCCGGCTGAAGCACTTGCAGTGATTTGGCATATTATGATTGGAAACATGTTTTGAAGACCCTTAGTGACTAACATATAATTGGTTAAACACAGGTGTGAGAACTCAACCTTGAAAGCTTGCCAACAGTCCACAGTTCTCATTAACTTGGTGAATTCCAGCCTCTTATCTTGCTTGCTTAAGCTTCTTCAGGCCTCTCATGGCCTTGCTGTATCTTTCAGGACTATTCAAAGTTTATGTACTAATTATGCATTCTCCCGTGAGAACACTGTCTCCACAACTTCCCCCTTTATGTTTTATATATGGTTTGGGTGACCCTACTTGAGCAGGGGATCTGGGCTAGATTATATCCCCAACATATGCCAACTAGAGGCTGCCTGGGCCTGCCCCTTTTTTCTGCTGTATGGCTCTCTGATAACAGGCTGTATAGCTCTCTGTTCCTTCACATCAAGGTCTGGCATGGCATGTGTCCCCACCGCTCCACGCCTGCTGGGTTGCAGCCAACAGCAGAGCTAAAGGTTCTTCTTGGTGGCAAATGCAGAAGCCAACCCAGTCTTGCCCTTGATTGTGGTAGCAGGCATTTGGTCAGTCTCAGTCCTTGCACCTTGTTGTCAATGCACAGTTTCACCTGCTTCATCCAGTACCAAGTCGCTACTACAGCAAGGCACACACAAATTTACATTAGCAGAGTAACTATTACAGGGTGCAGCAGCATGTTGAAGATGCTGATGGCAGCGAGGGACTAGCCAAAGAAATTTCTTACCAGTGGAATTCTCCCACCCTCTTAATTTGTTCCATTACCTGATTTATAAGACTACCATTGTGTTAAAATCTTTCTAGCTTTTGCCTTAGCATTTTCTAGCAGCTACTGCAAATTTCCATACTTTAACATCTCTTTTACAAGTGACAAATCTATACAATACAAGGTGCAGTTTCTTATTAGCAACTAGCTAGTAAATACAGGTGGTTTTATACACAAAATCACAACCTCTAATAATAGCTACTTTACAAGCACACATATTCAGGATGTTACTTTTCAGTTGTCCCCAAGTGATGTTTTGCAGTTATTTGGTCTTTCTCTTCCTCTATCTCATTTTGCTTGGGGTATTCACAGCCAGCTCCTGTAGCTGAGGCATCAGGTTTTTCCATTCATCTGTCCAGCTCATGGCAAGGCTTGACAAACTTTGCAGGCAGTCGCCATGGACCTGTAGGCAGGAGGGCACAAATATACCCCCTCCCCCAGGTTATCAGTTCTTCAGTTCTTGAGAAGTAGACAGGTTAGACAGGTTAAGCGCAGCAACATTACTCTCTCTCCCCCCCCCCCTTTTTTTTTTTTTTTTGCAAAAGCCGTCCTGCTGGGCAGCAACTATAGTGGCCTGCCTGCTTCAGCAGCAACCATAAATACCCACCGGCAACTGCACCTTTACGTTAACCCTTTCATGCCCGAAATGTTAAACAGCTACCTGTTGAAAGCTTTTACATGAACCCAACAACAAGAAAAATACACAGAACACCGTCTGCCCTCAGCACACACATACAAACACACGCCACACAACTACAATATTTGAAGCACAAAATCCAGACAATCATTACTCCCACTACAGTCCCACATACAGAATGTGGCACAAGGACCCTGTGGAGACTAACAGCAAACCAGCTCCGAGAAGCATCATTGCAGTGCGAGGTGGCAGGCTCAACCTTAGCAGGCGTCCCCACAGAGGCTCTGCCTCCCCCACATCGTATGAGGCTTGGGCTTTTATACTGACCAAAATGCACACTCATTCTGACACAGGTGGCCAGCCTGTGCTGGAAGAAGTGGCCAGCAGTATCTACAAAGGTCTCCAAGGGTTGATAGAAACCTGGACATACTTATATTTACCAACTTCTAGTACATGAGTATCACAGAGAAACTGTATGGGCTCTCCCTGTCAATTGCAAGAAAAAATCATAACATATACAGCTTGAGTATAAGAGGATTTTAACGCATACGTGGCCACTGTTTGTCAGGCCTCCTTAACTATTTTGAGATCAAGAGCTTCCCACTCTTTAGCCCCCTGCTGTGTAGTAAACACAGGATATGCAAAGATGCCCATTGCAGAAAATTCCCCAGTAATGATCACATATTTGGTTACCCATTGTTACAACTGAGCGGCTCCAGGGCCAGTGAGTCCGAGCAGACAGACCCGGGAGACAAGAGTCAGAGTCTGGAAGCAGAGGGTATAAATCTGGCTCGGATTCAGGGGATTCAGGGGCTGATCCTGTGCCGAACTCGGGGTCTCCGTTGCTTGCAGCTGTGTCTTTCTTATCAGATGTCTCTCGTTCGGTATGTAGCCATCTGCAGACCTGGCTCCTCCGTGACTGAGTTAAAAATTTCCACTCTAGGGCATAATGGGTTTGAGAGGCTCGCAGTTCCTTTAAATCTCCCGCTCGCGCATGATCCCTATTTTCTACTGCGTGCTTCAAAGTGGCGCCGCAATCGATCCGGTGCCGAGGCACCGCCCTCTTTCTTTCGGATTCCTCGACATTTATCATGCGTATACCTTCTAATATACTTTCTCTGTCCTTTTCAAAGTCCCTACTTTCGGAACTGGGGTGGTGGGGGAGCAGGGGGTTACACCTCCTCCGCGGCACCTTCTGATGGAGGGGGAGAAAAGGAAGGGGGGGGGGAAACCCTGTGCTCCCTCGAGTTGGGGGAAACGAGTTGTAATCTTCCCCCGGTTTCAACCGACCGGGGACGTCTGTTCCTAGTTTCTCCGTTGCTACCGCGGCAGTTTTCTTTTCCGCCTTGTATCTTTTTATACAGTTTATTACTTCTCTCCATGGTTTACTGAGTTTCTTTGCCGTTTTATCATCATTAAGCACTGAGTCAAATAGTTCATCACCAAACTTTCGCCACTCACTCTCCTCAAAAACCGTATTAGGATCTACAAAAAATCCCTTAGCTTTCCCTTCAGCCACTAGACCTGCTAGCTGCTTTAGAGTCTCAGGCTCAATTCCCCGCTTTTATAAAAAGCACTGCAATAAGTTCAGGGCTCAATTCCCCACTTTTATAAAAAGCATTGTAATAAGTTTAGGGCTCAATTCCCCGCTTTTATAAAAAGCATTGTAGTAAGTCCAGGGCTACCTCTCGGTCCATTTTCACGGCCGGCCTTTTCTGGATCGTCTTCTTCTGGATTGTCCTGTAACCTCGGTCTCCAGATCGGCCTCTTGACGCAGCAGTGTCTGGTTCGCCCCAACGGCGGACTCCTTTCGGTTAGTCCAAGCACCTGGGTCCGTCACGCCACCGCAGCAGCATTGCCCGCGCTCCCTGGCCGCTGCCACCGGCGCCACTCACTCGCCGTTCTGGGTCCCCGTTAACTGGGGCCCTGTAATCCGGGTCCCCGTAACCGGGGTCCTGTAATCCGGGTCCCCGTTAACCGGGGCCCTGTATCCGGGTCCCCGTTAACCAGGGCCCTGTATTCCGGGTCCCCGCTAGTCGGGGCCCTGTATTCCGGGTCCCCAGCGACCAGGGCCCTGTAATCCGCTTCCCTGTTTGGGCACCATTTGTAAGCGTCGAGGAGAAGCAGACAGGCCAACCCAATATGCGTGATACTCAACTTCTACTTTATTTGTGACGCAGTTCACACATATATAGGAGTGGTATTCAGCCATTCCTTCTTGTCACAACAGTATTGGTTAGCCCCACAAAGCTTCCTCCACATTCTCCTCCCATGTCCGGTTTCCGGTTACTTGTGGGGGCCACCCCCTGCCTTGCTTGCACAGTCCTCCAGGGCTCTATGGTCCTGCTCTTAGAGTCATTCTGCAACAGTGACTCACTGCCCTTGGGAGATTATTCTAGGATTGGAGTTTGATGATGCAAACCTAGGTCACACTTTGGTGATCACAAGTGAAACCTCACTTGGACCAAAGACCTGAATCTACAAGGCTCTACCTTATATTCTTCCTGCATTTCAGCTCAGCTATGTTTCTAAAACATACCTATCTGTGGAGCGGCACAACAAATACATTAAAGTGAATTCCTGTGATTTGCTTAGTATGAATTGTGGGAGAAATAGTTTTAGTACATTGTGTAGCAATTAGGCTGCACCTCTTTTTTTTTTTTTTCCATCTCAAGATACAGAGCATACTTCAGTTTACGAAACAATCAAATATGCTTAATTTTAACTATTTCAAACTTTGTTTTGTACACACGATTTTATCATACATTATGGGGGGGGGGGTGATCTGTTGTGTTGCAGTTTTTTTAGGAACTGCAAATTAAACTCTTAATAATTATAATGATGATAAAAGCAGCTAGTCTTATATTGCTTCCTACCAGGCTCATGAGGCACATTAAAAGCAGCTGTAACAAAAAAATATTTATGATCCACAAATGTGAGAGGAACACATTGCTATCACAATCATTAAACAGAATTTTGTTCTCAAACAGCAAATGTAGAAACATGGCCATAAAATGAAAAAAGGTGGAGAATACTGTGGGCATCAGCTGAGAAAGCAACCTGATTGAGGGGCAATAGTCCTGAAAAGTACTCACTGTGGTGTTGACAAAGTCAACCTGTCTTTAAAGATGCACAGAGTTAAGTTTCTGCTGCAAGGACAGACAGGCAATGACTTGTTAATGGATGTGAAATGGCTCTTGAACCCACAGGTTCTGGCTTATGAATGCAGAGAAAGGGTGGAAGTGACTGAACAGGTTGCCTCTTCTCTTTCTGTCTACCTTCCTACATGCATGTTATGTCACATCCGTGCTTTGAGCCCAAGAAAAAAAAAAAAACAAGGGGGGGTGGGGAGGGTGAAGGAAAGGGGATAGAGAGCAATATCCAGAAGTTGCAGGGCGAAGAGAAACAATAGGTGATTATTTGAGTTGCTATTTATCATAAGAGGCAGTTTAGAGTCAAAACTTCATCCTGATTGCTCTGGTTTACTCAGTTTACACTTAAATGATATGTGAATCTTTATTGTGAAAAAAATGTCTTCATTAGAAACAGATTGTAATTCACTATCATTTTACTAATGGTGGCTTTCACTGCTCTTCAAATCCTGGTTTTTATCTTCTAATTGTTACCTGAAAACAGAATAAACTTATAGAGCTTACGTAAGGTTTCCCTGAGAGCACAGTTTGCTTTGCGCCATAGATCCAAACTGGAATTGCCTGCTTTCCTGTACCATTATTTGTCTCAAGCAATAATAAAGAATGGAAAGGAATATCTGATACATCAATGATGTGAGAAAATAACTATTTTTAACAATTTTTACTCTGTAATAAATAGTTATAACTTTACTTCCCAGGCATTTTCTGGAAAAATATCTTTGAATGTTTAAGATCTTTTTTTTTATTTTTTTTTTTTATTAGGAGAAAATTATCTTCTTAGAGACAGTAGATTGCAACTTGATTCTATTAAAATTTGATGGTCGAATTTGAGATCCTCAAGACAGTGAGAAGAGCGTGCAGCAAGCTCACTGCCCTGGGCTTCAAAAGAGCAGACTTTGGCCTCTTCAGGAACCTGCTTAGTAAAGTTCCATGGGCTATAGCCCTAGAGGGCAGGGGGGCCCAAGACTCTTGGTTGCTATTCAAGGATCACCGGCTACAAGCTCAGGAGTGTTGCATCCCAGCCAGAAGGAAGTGCAGCAGGAGGGCCAGGAGACGTAACTGGATGCATAAGGAGGTCCTGAGGAAAATTCAATTGAAAAAAGACGCTTATAATAAGTGGAAGCAAGGACAGGTGCTGTCCTTGAGTACAGGGATGTTGTCCGGGAAGCTAGGGACCATGTTACGAAAGCTAAGGCTCAGTTAGAATTAAACTTGGCTAGGGATACTAAGGATAACAGGAAGGGATTCTACAGGTACATAGCAAATAAAAAACAGACTAGGGAGAATGTAGGCCCCCTCAGGAAGCTCTCGGGAGAACTGTCTACGCAGGATTTGGAGAAGGCTGAGGTTCTGAATGACTTCTTTGCCTCGGTCTTCACTGGCAAAGGCTCTGACCACACCACCCAAGTCTTGGAAGGCAGATGCAGGGACTGTGAGAATGAAGACCTTGTTCCCACTGTATGAGAGGAACTGGTTTGAGACCATCTTAAAAATCTGAATGTGCACAAGTCCATGGGTCCTGATGAGATCCATCCACGGGTCCTGAAGGAGCTGGCAAATGAAGTTGCAAAGCCGCTGGTCATCATATTTGAGAAATCATGGCAGTCAGGTGAAGTTCCCAACAACTGGAAAAAGGGAAATATAGCCCCCATTTTCAAGAAGGGGAAAATGGATGACCCAGGGAATTACAGACCAGTCAGTCTCACCTCTGTGCCTGGCAAAATCTTGGAGCACATTCTCCTGGAAGACATGCTAAGGCACATGAAAAACAACAAGGTGCTTGGTAACAGCCAGCATGGCTTCACTAAGGGGAAATCCTGCCTGACCAATTTGGTGGCCTTCTATGATGGGGCTACAGAACTGATGGACAGGGGTAGAGCAGTTGATGTCATCTACCTGGACTTGTGCAAAGCGTTCAACACTGTCCCAAACGACATCCTTGTCTCTAAATTGGAGAGACATCAATTTGATGGATGGACCACTCAGTGGATAAAGAACTGTCTGGATGGCCACACATAAAGGTTTGTGGTCAATGGCTCAATGTCCAGCTGGAGACCAGCAGCGAGTGGTGTCCCTCAGGGATTGTGAGGTGGGCTGATGTCAACCTTATGAAGTTTAACCGTGACAAGCGCAAGGTCCTACACCTGGGTCGGAGCAACCCCAGGCGCAGCTACAGGTTGGGCAAAGAAGAGATTCAGAGCAGCCCTGCAGAGAAGGACTTGGGGGTGTTGGTTGATGAGAAAATGAACATGAGCCAACCGTATCCTGGGCTGCATTAAAAGGAGCAGGACCAGGTCGAAGGAGGTGATCCTGCCACTTTACTCTGCTCTTGGGAGACCTCACCTGGAGTATTGTGTGCAGTTCTGGTGTCCTTAACATAAAAAGGACATGGAACTGTTGGAACAAGTCCAGAGGTGGGCCACGAGGATGATCAGGGGACTGGAGCACCTCCCGTATGAAGATAGGCTGAGAAAGTTGGGACTGTTCAGCCTGGAGAAGACAAGGCTGCATTAAGACCTCCTAGCAGCCTTCCAGTATCTGAAGGGGGCCTATAGGGATGCTGGGGAGGGACTGTTCATTAGGGACTGTAGTGATAGGACAAGGGGTAATGGGTTAAAACTTAAACAGGGGAAGTTTAGCTTGGATATAAGGAGGAAATTCTTTCCTGTTAGGGTGGTGAGGCACTGGAATAGGTTGCTCAGGGAGGCTGTGAGTGCTCCATCCCTGGCAGTGTTCAAGACCAGGTTGGATGAGGCCTTGGGTGATATGGTTTAGTGTGAGGTGTCCCTGCCCATGGCAGGGGGGTTGGAATTAGATGATCTTAAGGTCCTTTCCAGCCCTAACTGTTCCATGATTCTATGAAAATTCTTGTTTTCTGTGTTAGAAATGTGTTCATTTTTTTGGTATTGGAAATTCTTATTATTTTTTTTTTAATACCTGACACTAGAAATATCTGTATTTGAGATTTTTTCCAGTACTTGAAACAGCACTTGTTTTCTTGTTAATCCCTGGAAAACATAACATGGTTGCAACTGTTATTTGATCAGCAATATGTATAGGCACAGTTGGAGATTACTGTGTCTATGTAGAGTGTGAAATACGAACTCACTCCTCTAAACAAGATAACAAGGTTTTATTGAGGGACAAAGTCAATAAAGCAAAAGCAACAGCACTGGGCACATGACCGTAGTCAGAGGCACAAATGATTAGCATTTGTTACAGGTTTATATACTTTCACTATTACATTACTTACATACATATTCATAATTCCCGTATATAGGTGGGGGATATTATAACTAGCTTCAAGAATTTATTATCATAGGTCTCCTCCTCTTGACGTCTGCGCACTTCTCTGCGTTGATTGTGGGCAGGGGTCTTGAGGATGAAATAAACAGTCTTCCTCTTGTGAGTAGAGGTCTTTAAGATGAAGTAAGCAGTCTTCCTCACAGTGTACTTTTCACCTTTGGCACAGTTGGACGCTTCAGGAATCACACAGCCAGCTATATCTGTAATTATTCTGATAACTAGCAAAGATTTAAAACAGTGTGACCTTCCTGCAAAATTTATTGCAGCATGGGCAGAAAAGGAGTATCCCAAGCTAGCAGATGCTTGGGAGACTCTGTCTCTGAACTAACTGATAAGTAGAAGGATGGTGTGAAATAACTCGTTCCTGTTTAGTAATCTCACCACAGACTTAAAACACAAACATTGCTCTTTAAAACTACTTTAGAAGACTAGTGTGAAACAATTAACTCATGTTTAGTGGGGCTACTACATTCCACAGACTTACAACATAAACATTGTTCTCTTTCTACAACCTGAGTTAAACTAAAAAGTACTTTAACTCTATGTTTTCCAGGCACTATCTTTCCTTATATCAAGCTTCACCTCCCCCCCCCTTTTCTTTTACCTTTACAAATTCTTTTGGTATGTGATTCCATTTTGATCAAGAGATCTGAACTTTTTAACTTGTTGTCTGGTCTTGTGTTAGTGTGTTTTGTTTCTGTTATTGTAAACTCGTACAGTTATATCCACATAACCACACCTATGATTTGCGAAAGCCAATACATTTATGTGTTTATCACATAGAGCTCCTTAATATGACCTCACTAAACCGCTGTATATAGGTCTCCCCATTACCACTTCTCTGAAAGCTTGTCTGGGACTGAATAAAGCCACAGTACTTTCCCATTTTCAGTCTGTCATTTTTTTCCTGGACATCTCACTAGTAGTAATCTCAAGGCTTCATAACTAGCACAGGTTGCATGCACAGACGCACAGACAGACAGATAGTGTGAAAACCAGTGATCCACTGTCATGGTTTAAAAGCAGTGATCCACTGCCATGGTTTAAACCCAGTCAGACAGCTCGTTCACTCACTCCCCCCCCTTCTTTCCCCCCCCTACTCCTGAAGGGATGGAGAGGAGAATCGAAAAGAATGCAACTCCCACGGGTTGAGATAAGCACAGTTTAGTAACTAAGGTATAACACAAATCACTACTGCTACCACCAATAATAATAATGATAAGGGAAATAACAAGGGAACAGAATACAACACCTCACCACCAGCCAACTGATAACTCGCCCCCCAAGCCCGACCAAGCACTGACCGATACCTCCTCCAACCCTGCAGACTCCCAGCCCTTCCGGCTAACTCTCAGTTACATCCTGGGCATGACGTGCTGTGGTATGGAATACCTCTTTGCTCAGTTTGGGTCAGGTGTCCTGTCTCTGCTTCCTCCTGGCTTTCCCTCCTCCCTAGCAGAGCATGAGGCTCAGAAAGTCCTTGGTCAGACTAAAACATTTGAATGGTAACTAAAAATATCAGCGTTATCACTGTTAGCACTGTTCTCAGGCAGAAAGTCAAAACACAGCACTGCACCAGCTACTAAGAAGGAGAAAAAAATGACTGCTACTGCTGAACCCAGGACATCCACCTAATAGCTAACCCAAGCATGCTCAGAACTGTTCAAGGCTATGCTGTGCATACAGTTCGGTTTTCAGGCTGTTTTGTGCTGCAGAAATTCCTTGGTTGCAGAACAAACTCAGCCAACTCGCTGCAACATAGTAACCTTCAGGCAGCTCCCCCTTGATATGGTTGGTTTCATCTGCATGGCCTTGCTTGTATCTGAAAGTGTGGAAAAAAGTTCCCATTTGAGCATCCTTCCTACTTGACAAACAAATTATGAATAGAGGTGTTTACTAATGAGAAAACCTTGTAATAGCTGTAATGACCCAAATGGGTTAACTTTTATGGATGGGGTCTGCAGAAGTGCTGTGCATGGGTTAGAAGGATCATTCAGGCTTCCCACCCTGGGACAGTAGATGAACTATACTATCTTCTCTCTCTTTATAGTGCTAGCTCTAGTAAATAACACTCTTGATGATACATTACCACTTCTGAGTGCTTTTCTTACTGGGATCACCATGAATCAACACTGGCTGGTGCAAAACCTATGTCTGAACTGAGAGGAGGAGAAACATTTTACTCTAATAATTAAATGAAACAAGCTGAACATTTCATTGATGCTTTTATGTTGGTGCAACTACTTCATGACAATTAATGGTATTCTCATGGATTTATACCAAGGTATGTGAAAACCAAGGATCCTAGAAGAGAAATTAAGGCATTGGGCTGTATAATCAGAAGCATGAACATAGATATCTTTCCAGTTTCATGTTGGAAGCCTCCCTGCTCATGGATCTGTGCTGAGGACAACGAAGGAGAAAGGAAAATTTAACCATTTATCTTGGACTCTTGCTCTACCAGGGCAGCAGCAGGGCATAATAAACAAATGATAAGAGCAGTAAGGTCTCCTCCCAGGTCTGTAGAAGAGATGGGAAGAAAGCATAAGCCTTTCTGTTTGGGGTGGGTCATTCGGGGAGCTTTTTTTGCATGCAGATATTTTGAAAGCAGGAGACATGCAGCTTCTTCATCAAAAGCATTGTTATGTATTGGAACAGGCTGCCCAGGGAAGTGGTTAAGTCACCACCTGTGGCGGTATTTAAAAGATGTGTAGACGTGGTTAGTGACATGTTTTAGTGGTGGATTTGGCAGTGCTGGGTTAACAGTTGGACTTCATGGTCTTAAAGGTCTTTTCTAACATTCTGTGATTCAAGGTATGAAATAATTATTGGCTAATACATGTGACAGATGTTAAAGAAGAATGAGCTACATTCTAACATGGCTCCCTACATACATTATAGCATCCAAAGCATTTTTGCTCTCCAGGCAGCTGTCACTCAGGTAGGGAAGGGTCAGCATCAACAAATTCTCACTTGCCGAGTTGCCATCTTCCAGGTCCCTGTTTTATTTCTTTACTGCTGTAAATTTTTTTCTGTTAGTATTTTTTCCTTTTAATTCTAGGCCTGAGATCTGCCCCCTTTTTAATAGTCTGGCCTCTGTCTGTCACTCTCATTGTCTTTTCTTGACCTTTTCTTTCTCCATTCTGCATAGTTTCTTACAGCTTTTTCTTATCATCATTCTCAGAAGTTTAAACCTTGTCTGCACAGACATGCTCCATGGAAACCAGGCTTTGGGCTCAGAGAGCCAGACCCCTGGAATGAGTGGGACAGGGAACAGGATGTGATTGATTGCGGTTGGGAAGCATCTCTATAGTCAGGACAGTGCCACGTCCCTGGGGAATATCTCTTATGGGGCTTGCAGCCTTCAGAAGCTCTTACCCTTCCCCTTTTCTCCCACCAGTCAGCAAGATGGTAAACCAGTACTTTGTCAGCAGGACTGGATAATAAAAAGTGTCTGACAGAAAGTTTTCTTGGACAAAGAAAGTGACAGGGTTACTCAGTGACACTTTATGGGTCAGCAGAGTCAGACAAACCCTGAGTATTTTTCCAGATGAAACCAGGAACCACTAATTGTTGCTGGTTTTTTTTTTTATTATTTTATTTTTATTTTTGTCTTCCATGAGGAATGTTATAAAATGTCTAAGAGCAACAAGGTATTGCATTTTTCTTAAGCAGTTTTCTCCACACATTGAGTGGAGACAGGCAGGAGCATTGGCAGCAGCCAATCAGCAGCACTAGAGAAAAAGGAAAGGACACTGTAATTCTAACTTCTCCTTTAAACTGAAGTTTTTCTTCTTCTTCTGTTTGCTCTGCCAAACAGTGTAGTCTTTTATCTGGATTTTCAGAAAAAAAAAAGTATGAAGCAAAGATTTTATCAAAAAATAAAGAATACTAATTTTAAAACCTGGAATTATGGCAAGCAGATTTTCAACTAGGAAAGAGCTGTTTCATCAGATCTTACACAAGTGAAGGGATTTTTGTTCTAATCAAAGCCCCTCAGATATTTGTTCTAATCAAAGCCCCTCAGAGGGCTTAGAGGCTATTCAGTAAAATCAAAATAACATAAACACAGAACTGAAGTTTCAGTTGCTCCTATTGTGATGTCTGATTTATTTCAGCCCTCAGTAATGTAAGTTCCTCACTAATCTTGTGAGTTTATTACTATTTTCTGATTATTTTTGAATAGGTTGATCCACAAGTTAAATTGTTCCACAGTTTCTATTCTTCTCAGTAAAATTGTTCCTGAAAACATTTCAGGAATTATGTTTGATCATGGTTTATAAATAAGAAAAGTTTTGTAGGAAGAAATGGTAATTTTCCTTAGACCATCCAAAGTGACTGAATAAAAAACCCCAGTCACTCAAGTTCTCTTCCATGTCAAAGATAGTGCTTGCTGTTTATCTCTCCAGAAAGATCAGTTTGACATAGAAAAGATATTACCTTCAGCTACAGACTTTGTTTCAGTTTAACCTATCTTTGCCATAAAATATTTTATTATCTTTATATCTATTTTATTCTGGCCAGCTGCATATTAACCCTTTAGCAAAGATCTAGTATATGATACTATCAATAAATGTATATAAACTATATTTTTCAAATTATCCTTGAAAAGGTGATGTTGAAGCAATATTCTCCCATGGTATGGAGTTGTTTCCTCATATTCATAAGGACTCCTAGTTTTGCTCTCCTATCAAACCTTCTACAAAAGAAAGAAAAAGGTGTTTGTCTTCAAGTCAATGTTCTTAAGAACATAAGTACTTCTGAGACATAAGTGTGGACACAAGCACTATAAAAAGATAGAAACAACACATCATGAGAGAGCTGGATGCTTAAATTATTTTTTATAGAAAAAACTTTTTCCTGTGTTCTAAGAGCATCTTCCACCACTTTATATTACAATATGTCTTACGGCTTTTGGGAGACAGGACAATATTGTAACCTCATTTAGTAGCCCAGGCAGCTAAACCAAAAAGAACCTAAATAACTTTCCCAAAATCAGAGAGATCTTTGACAAAGTGAATATTTATTATTGGCAGTTCATGCATATCTTTAAAGCACAAAATGAACCTTCCTTTCTGATGCAAACAGTCTCAAAGGGAAGAAGTCATTCTGGAGAAAGTTTGGTGGGGGCATTTTTGAGTGGTTGGGTTTGTTTTTTTTTTTAATTTTATTTATTACATGGCCCTTTTGTTTGTTTTTTTTTTTCCGTCTTGTTCTCACCCGTAAAGCAATTAGATGTCTTTCCCCTTTCTAACTATTCCAGTAATGTACTCTTCCTTCTTCATCAATATGCCACTCTTTCTTTTAACATTAATTTTTAAACATTATTATTGTTACATGATGACTACTCTTAAGATAGTAATTGCTCTATTTGCTTTGAAGTATTATACATGTTTTCTTCTGTCTTTTCCTTTTTTGTTATTGAATACAATCCATTGTATGTAAATTGGAACAGGAGCATATATTTTCCAAATATTGCAGTTCTTAATGTATTATATACTGGTTTCATCCTATGCTCATTATTTTCTAGGAGAACTCTGTCAAGAAGCATCTATTTTTATCTCTTTTATAACCTTAAAAAGTATAATAATTTTTAAAATAGAGAAATTCTATGAAGGTGTCTTGGTCATGCCCAGTAAATTCAGGAGAGTTTCACTGAAACAGGCTTCTGAATACTCTGTTTAACATTAAATAATTTAGGCACAACAGACAGAATGATTGCTTCTCCTTTGCAAGCTTGTCTAATATCATGGTTACAATCTTTTTGTTTGTGTACCCTAAGCACTACTTCTTTGATCACCAATATTTCATCATGCCAGCTTCATTTTTCAGGATCACTATTCACCTCACTCTATGCTTTTGGTTCCCTCATTTCCCAGCACATGGGCAAGTGTAGTATCTGTGACTGCTGGTACAAAGAGGCTGTATTTTCCTGCAGGTATTTTTGCTCAGGAGGATCTTTCTCAGCTCTGACACTGCTTTGCTCCAAGACTTTGAGCAAGCAATTTTATCTGTTTCCCAATCCCACTTTCTTCTGATTTCTCAGCTGTATTTGAGTCTGGGAAAGGTATTTGTCTTTTATAATCTCTGATATAAATATACCGATTGCTAACAGGTTGTCTGATGCTGTAATTCCAGTATCAAAAAAAAACCCAACATTATTAAGAATGCAATGCCAAAGTGTCCCATTCCTTTAGTAACAATCCCTGTTAATTACAGTTCAAAAGCAAAAGTACAATATTAAGAAAGAAAATGTTACTTTTAAGTGCATATTTTGCTGTGACCTGGTGGGGCTTTTTTCATTTATATGTTACATAGGCTTAGTCCCATCTATACAGGCTGAAATATAGAAACTTTTACTGCAGGAAACTTGTTCATAAAGCAAACTGTGCTATCGTATATCAAGGGATGTATATTATTTGGAGATTTTTTTCCAAATTCTCTGATTCACAGTAAAATAAAATTTTCCTTTTTATTTTTGTTTTCTCCTTAGCTTAATTTTTTTTTTCTCTCCAAACCTTATCTTTTTATTGTTGTGTTTGAGCAGTCTCAGTGGTTGGGAGAGCATTCCTCATTACCATTTTGAGACTTTCCTATAGGATTAATAGAAATCTCTTATTTTGATGTTTCAAGCTGAATTTATGTCTTTAAAGAAAGGTGACCCATTGTAGGCTTGTAAGCCTCCGGCCCCGCTCCCGCCGCCGCTTGGTCCCCGGGGCCGCTCTTCCCGGCCGGTTCGGCTGCCGCCGGCTCCCGGGGCCGCTCTCCCTCGGCTCCCCGCAGCCTCACGAAGATGGAGAGTAGGGTGAGGGCCAGGACGGTGAAGAGCAGCCGGACGGCCAGGTACAAGTCCACGGCCACGTCCGTCCCGCCCTGCTGCTGGAGCCCGCCCGTATTACCGGCCATTGCCATAAAGCACAGTGAGACAAGAACCTTAGCCCAGGCCCCACACTTGATAAACACTAACACAGCAAATACCGGCTCTAAGTAAGTTACAACATTCTGAAACTGTGAGATCAAGAGGAACAACTCTGAGAGCCAATAAATCAGCATTGTGATGAGTGACTATTAATCTGGTCAGATCTGTTGTTATCTCAACCCTTCGTGCCCCACGTTGGGCGCCAAAAAGAACTGTTGAGGTTTAAACCCAGTCAGGTAACTCGTTCGCTCACTTCCCCCCCCTTTCTTGCCCTCCCCCTGCTCTCGGAGGGACGGAGAGGAGAATCGAAAAGAATGCAACTCCCACGGGTTGAGATAAGAACAGTTTAGTAACTAAGGTATAACACACATCACTACTGCTACCACCAGTAATAGTAATGATAAAGGAAGTAACAAGGGAAGAGAATACAACACCTCAGCACCAGCTGACCGATAACTCGCCCCCCAAGCCCGACCAAGCTCCGACCGATACCTCCTCCAACCCTGCAGTCTCCCAGCCCTTCTGGGTAACTCCCAGTTACCTCCTGGGCATGACGTGCTGTGGTATGGAATAGCTCTTTGGTCAGTTTGGGTCAGGTGTCCTGTCTCCGCTTCCTCCCGGCTTCCCCTCCTCCCTGGCAGAGCATGAGGCTCACAAAGTCCTTGGCCAAACCAAAACATCATTGTTATCAGCTCTGTTCCCGAGCTGAAAGTCAAAACACAGCACTGCACCAACTACCAAGAAGGAGAAAAATGACTGCTACTGCTGAATCCAGGACACTGTTCCTTTTGTTTTATCTATTTCTTTTACATCTGAGGACTTTAACCCTCCACTAAAGCTTAAAAAACAAAAAAAGAAAAAAAAATCTCTTTAATTATGGAGCTGATAGTTACTGCAACATGTGTCATATGATTGAAAATAACTTGAAGGAGGCTTTAAGGCTGTGTAGCAGCACTGGTCAATTGACAGCTGACGAGCTATCTTAGAGTCCCCTGTGCCAGGCTGTATTTGGTCACACTTACTAGTAAATTTCAAGTTTCAGCATACATTGAGAAGAAACCATTTTTTCAACAGCTCCACTGTCAATTACTTCTTTATGAAAAGAAGTAAGAAAGTGGTTTTCTTTGCTTCCCAGTACACAGGTCAGCTATTAGTTCCTAACAGCTGTTGCTGTTACCAGGACCATAGTTCAAGTTATTTAATTTTCCATATTGCATGTAAAATTAAGTACTTGTGTACTTACAAAGTGAGGTCACGAGTCAAGGAGCTAAGTCCCTGGGAATGATCTAAGTAATACTGTTTCAAAATTGTGATTAACTAAGGAGACAGCACTGTATTGCTTTTTACAGGTTCACTGAGAGAGTGATGGATTTTGTTTGTTCTGATAACTCATGGGGTGACTTTTAATCAGACTCCTGTGGTGTCTTTATCCAGTGCAAATTAACCTAGTAACACAAGATGTTGAAATTAAGTGTATGATACAAACCATTCCTGGTAAGAAATGATGTGGAGGAATTCAACACCTCTAAAATTTTAAATAATTGAGAACTCCTCCAAAGATGATCTCTCATACTCACAAAACCCTTCCATTTCTGGTTGGTTACTCAATAGTAAAGAGACTTGAGTTAAAATAGATTTCAAAATGAAAATACAGTATATCACTAGTATAAATTCCTGATTTTCTCTTTCTCTTATCATTACTTGTTATTCAAGTCTGAAGGGAAATAAGAGCATGACTGCCTAATAACTGTTCTGAAACACAGATGGGACATGAAGATTTTTATTTTTACCAAGCCAAAGAAAGAAAATGCATCAGGTATACTTCATGTTCAATCTCCACTGAAATGAACCCATAATGAATCCTAACTATAAATTCTGAATATGCCTAATGGAGGCAGCAGTTTGAATCTTAAATAATAAAACAAAGAGTTCTCCACTTCTCTTTAATCCCCTCAGGGAAACCCAGTTAATTAAAGCTGTTTATTACAACTTGATCAAAAAGCCTACATTCTATGTGTCCTACATCTAGCTACTACAATATTCTCTGTCATTGAACCCTCACGAGGCCCTGAAGACTTTGACTTGGTAATGCAGTCATCAAAGAGATAGACTAACTCACTCTTTAGTCAAAGCTGTTTGTTTCAAGGTGCAGTGCAAAACATGCTCTAGGCTTTCCAAGGCTGCAATCTATTTCCTCCTTAACTTTAATCCAAAAAAACTCCTTGTCATACTTAATTTAGCATTTGAATCAAATTAATTATTTTGTAACAAGACTGGTGTGGAGGATATAAATTTCTTATTTAACGTGGAACGTTAATTGATGCAGTGGAATGCTCTCATTGAGCAGCTGCTGTTATCATTTATATGTTCCAAATAGGTAAATAAATGTAGTTCACATAGCCACACACATGCACACACACACTCATGAAACATCAAGAGGAAGCAGTGAATTAAAGAGGAGAATTCGCAAGTTAAATAGAAATAGAAAAATTATTATTTACAGCTACATTTCTATTTTTATTATGAGAAAAAATTTGCACTGACAGTTTTACTATCTCTACTTTATTCAAAGAGAAGTGTGATTTCTGATTAATATTTTCTTACCTGTTCTTGTTAAGTATTAACCAAAACCATAGTTATGATGATCTTAAGCTTAAAAAAAAAAAAAATAATAATTTGTTTATATTTTCTTGTTCTCAACTGACAGCTCACACTGGTAACAGGACTGATTCAAATCTAATGATATAAAAGAAAAAAAAAATTAGTTTGCCTGTGAGCAATTTAGAGGCTTTTTGTTACAAGGTCTCTACAGTATGAGAAAATCCCGTATTAAATAATAAACTGGGACAAAGAACACCCAGAAATGTTAATCTGGAGAGAGAGAATTAATCATACTCTGTGTTCAACTGTCTTTTATCTCACAATACATAATCAAAAAATATAAAATACTTTAACCCTAAGTAACTCCTCTCTTGGAATTCAAGTCAAGTGAATGCATGCATTTCTCAGATCGTAGCTTTCTTTTTTTGGACAGCTGAAAGAAATAAGTTCTCATTCAAAGTAAGATTCTTGTGACTTCTGCCAGTATCATATAGGGTATTGTACCAGCCAATTTTAAAAGTCTATTGCAGCCATTTTACATTAAAGATAAAGCTTGCAAATGAAGTTTTAATGCCTTTGCTGTTGACAGCCACTGAAAAAAAAATAGATGATTTAAGCCACCTTATATATCTACCAAGGTAGCTTCCCTTTTCAAAAGGTAAATGGATTTAATTTCTGCAATTTCACAAAAGCTTAAACCACTCTTGTGATACAGCAAGTCCTGTACAAATGTTGAAGTCTCCATTACTTTAAAAAAAACCAACACAAAAGCCAGAGAAAAAAACAAGCAAAAACACATTAAATTGCTCCAAAATACAAACAAGTAACCACAACTGGAAACAGCTGCATAGAAACACATGCAAATATCTGTTTAAAAGTTAAAATAACTCCTGAATACAAGAAGGACAGACACTGGAATATTTTCATGCTCTTACATAAGAGGTCTGTTTTCTCCCTAATGACAGCATGACCCAATACTTCCACAAAAAATCTTAATGTATTGTACAGTAAAATCCATTAGCCCTGACTCACACCTTAATGTAAGCTTTCTGCCACCTAGCCAGAAGTGTGTCAACACCAGGGATAAAGTCCTGCTTGGCCTCATTCTCTTGCTGTTTTGAAAATTCCACTGTACAATCGGACTAGCAATGTGTATCCAACCTCATCACTCAGAAAGCTCTATGCAAAAGCCTTAATAATACAGCAGGACTTCCCAAGAGAATTCTCTACCCTTCTGCTTCACTGGAATTAATGTTACCCCTCTGAGGCTTTTTATGCAATCCTGACCATGTCCTTGATTTCCTTGCTTCACCCAAGGATACCTGAGGCTTTCTTAGTGCAGCTGTTGTGCTTCAGACGGAAATAAGGTGGCATTCAGTTTTCTTCAGGGTTTGGTATTATCACTGTGTAACTGCTACTGGCAGACTGAGAAGAAGAGCTGTTTACTTCCTCACTGAATTTCAGCCTTGTGCTTCAACAGACAGGGAAACTGGTGTTTGTGGACAAAAATCAACCAATCAGCATCTCAGGGAGAGCAGACAAAAAGGGTGGTTTTGTAGTCTCGTTATTTAATCTCACTTTTCAAGTGGTTTTTTTCACAATAGCAACAGATTTTTCTCAGCCTATATCTATAATATGATCTGTTAGGGCATATCTCATAACATTGCTATGGTTGCAGTGAGTTTTTCTGTGTTTAAAATGTTTTGATTTTTTTTGTCCTCTCATTTTAGCCATATTTAAATACATAGCAGTAAACTATTTAGTGAATTCATATAATCCCTTGGAAAGCAGAAATGCCTTGCTTTGTCCCTGAGGGCATCCAGTAGATATTATTTACTAGTATGTTCCCTGACAAAAGGCCATTTTAGTTTCAGATCTGTCTTTGCAACTGAATTCTTCTTTTTTCAGTTTCATTCCCTTGACATTGCTTACATGCCACTGTTAAACAACAAAGCTTTAATCTATATCAAGATATTTCATCCCAGGAAAAAAAAGCATGAACGTCAGAGGATCTACACATCAAGTTACAGTGAACAAATGGAGAATGTTACAATGAATGAATCTACATTTATTAAAATACATTTCAGGTTAAGTCAATCAGCAAATGCTTCCAGAATTGCCATCCTGACATATGACATTGACGTCCGGATGACGGAAGATGGATAAGAAAGTGAGGGACATCCCTGATGTCCTGAAAGAAAGTAATACTTTTCACTAACTATACTTGGAAATCCTAGTGGGGATGACCTTGAACCCATATTCTGACTGCTCTAGAAAAAAGTATTGTGATTTCTGCTGCATTCAGAGAATAGAAATTTGTCTTTTAAATTCAAAATAATGAGATATTAATTCTCAGTGAAGAGTGTTATTTTGGCTTTGTTAAGAGTAGGAGAAGAACATAAGTTGAAAAAAAAATTGTGTTTGCTAGAATGAAACTGTACTTCAGGAAAAAAAGAATTACTCAGGATGGCACCTCTTGTTTTCTGCTTTTGAGTTCAAATATGCCTTCTCAGACTTTGTAATGTAATGAAAGGTAAGGGATCAAATACCATCTGCAGTTGTCAACGACTGTAACACTTCAGAAAAACTTTTCAAATTAGATTATCTCTGATCCTCAATCATTTTCTCTCACCACTCTTTCATTTTCCTGTTCCCCATCTACATCTTTATTGTATTTTTCTCCACCTTCTGTTGTTTGTAGATAGAAGCTTATGATAAATGTAGCTAATTCTTTTCTACACTTTGGTAGGATAAGAAAAGAACACACTCTAATCTCCTCTAAAACAAAGCCATCAGGTGCTAATTTGTTCTGAAAATTGTTCCTCTCCAGTTCTGTAAAATTTTATAATAGACATTAATAGTGTCATTAATAGCACTGTTACTTATTATTTCTCCTACAAAAATTTTGATGGTATTAGGCATAGTACAGATATTTGCCAAAACCTCGGGATTGGAAGGGATAGCTTACAATTCTAGTGTGAAGGGTAAGGCAACAATTAGCTGTAGCAAACAAATAAAATGATAACAAAGTATAGTTAATGAAATTGTCAGAGAAGAGTCTTATCATATACTCTGTCCATGATTGTAATCATTGAACATTCTATATTAATATCATAGCAAGAAACAGGATTGAGAGGCAGTTTAAGAGAAGCCAGAGGAGTGGTTCTTTGAGTATTTAACAGGAAAATCTCACTTGTAAGAAAACACAAAGAAGACACTAATATACTTGTTTGAGCATCTGAAAGACAAGAGACAAAGGCTGGGTATAGTTTGACTGGCTGGTAATTGATCTATTGGTACAGATACAACTAATTCTTTTCAGACCGCAGCAGAGAAAGTAGAAATTGAAATGTGAGATAATAAAGGCTTGAAAAGGCAAAAGAGATGTCAATGAAGACACCTTTTATTAATGATATGCAGAAAAACAGCTTTCTCTAAAGAAAGATTGAAGATATAATGCATAAAATCTAAGCAGTAAGCTTGGATTGACAAGATGTTGGTGGTGTTCACAGTACCTGTGAAATGAGGGAGAAGAGGTGTCTTAGAATGAGGTTTAGGAGTTTTGATTTGACCCCACACAGAAATTTTAGCTCAGATACAGAAGACAGAAATTGGATGAATTTGTACAAGTGAAAATGAAGATGAAAGAAATACAAGACTCCAGAAAAAAAAAATTTATGATCTACTGCAAAAAATTTGGAGGCAATTTCAATAAAATTTAAAGGGGCACTTGAAATGGTAGCAGAATTAGGACAGACACATGGGAGCTAAGAGAAAGACAAAATTAACAATAAAATGTTGCCTTGTAGGCTCAAGGTCACCTAATAGGCTAAGAGAAGCAAGGGTAGAATATTGATTCTGAGCTTTGCCCAAGAGAAAGCTATGAAAGACTTTGAAGACAGACAAAGGTTTTGTAACAGGATATGTTAGTTTATGAGATTTTTTTTCCCTGAGATGACAAAACAAAATCATAGCTTAAGAGTTTTCAAATTTGCCCAGAGGCAACCAGAAAGTTTTATTTAAGTCAAAGAAAGAAGGAAAAGTGATGAGGAAAAAAAAAATAAAAATAATACCATTTAGTGTGAGGTGTCCTTGCCCATGGCAGGAGGGATGGAACTAGATGATCTTAAGGTCCTTTCCAACCCTAACTATTCTATGATTATATTCTATATAATTTAATTCTGCTGGAACAAAATTTCTACCCATCATCATCCTTCTTGTTCTTAACCTTATCTTGCTGTAAATGCCATTCCACAGACACACTTCATTTTCTATGACTTACTAAAAATTTTCATGTCTTCTGCAGGAGATTCTTTTTATAAAGTAACTAGACCAGTTTATAAATTATGAATCTCAAAAATATATATTTTGGTGTAAATACACTTTATTTCAATGAGTCTGAAGACTAATACTAAGATTTTATGCCCAGAAATGTTCTCAAAAGTTGAAATTTTATTCAACTTCAAAGACAAAGCTGTGAGCTTTTGTCTGTAAAACAGAGTGGTATATCTGGATAACTTCATCTTCCAGGTTTCTCATTATCTTAAAATCTGGGTGGCAGGAAATAGCTTTATTAATGTTTCTGAATTACTTGCTTGACAAGTTCCTACTATGGCTATGACTGCTGAACACCTGGTCATGTAATGTTTCTGTCCTTGAACAAAATATTTCTACCCCCTGATTATTTTTGTTCCCTTAATCAAGGTGTAAATGACTTGCAAGTGCTCCAGCCTGTCAAACTTTCTGGTTTCCACAGAACTCACTGTGGCTTATCAATGCCTTTCTTGTACTGGGGGACCTAAAACCAGATACAGGACCCAGATATGCTGAGTAGTGGGGTATAATCACTTCATGTGATTTGCTGGCTGCCCTACTGTTATTGCTTTTGGTCATCTTTTCTTCAGGGCCTTGCCCAGGGTCTTTTCTGCAAATAGGCTTCCGAACCTCTCTGAGGGCTGCAGCAACTGAAATACTGTCAGGCAGTCTCTGCATTTGTCCTTGTATTACATGAGGTTGCTTTTAGCCCATTACCATGACCCATCTATGTCTCCCTTAATGGTAGCCCTATGTTCCAAGTATATCAATTTGTCCTTCCAATTCTGTGTTGTCTTCAAACCTGATGAGTGAGCACTGGTTGCCTCCACGTCCTTGCTAAAAATGTTTGAAACAGGACAGGCAAGAAGATAGAGCATGGTGGTACTCCACTTGATATTCACCTCCAGACAGAGCATGGCTCATTAACCTCTCCCCTCTAAGCCTGATCATTCAAACAGTTTCTTTTATTGAGGAACATTTATGATTTTTTTTTTCTGATTTAAATACAATGGTTCAAGAGCATATCTGTCATCTACATTATACCTGTTGACAATTCTTTTGCCCTCAGCTCCACTTCCTTTTCCTTCAAGATGCACCAATGAACCTATTTTTCTTCTTTGCAATCTTTTGTCCTCCTTTCTATTTCCACAACATGTTTTTTTTCACTCCTGGATGACTACATGTTTCTGAGTCCCTTGAACAGCTTCTCAAATACGCAGTTCCAGAAACAAGTTTTCAAGTATCTATGGCTGAAAAAAAAGCCAGGTCTTTGAGGAGCATTACTACCTCACTGTTTCCCTACTCTTGCACTATATTTGATGCAAAGCATTTTCTGTTTCAGTTCCAGCTCTTTCAAAACATTAAAGTCTATGAACGTCTTTAAGCTTATAGAAGTTCCCAGAAAATTTTATTCAGCTGGAAGAACTCACAGTAATGTGAAACTGTCCACGCAGTTTCCACCTAGTACAAAATGTCCTCAAGCAGTGCTTGAACAGAGCTGACATTTGGCTTTTGTCTGGCTGCAGCTCCTAACTTAAGTGATACGTTCCACCATTTACCAAGCCTGCTGGAACCAGTCTGGTCCAGATTCCAGACTAGACCTTAGACATGGGTCTGGTACCCATTCTTCTTTCAAGTACATCACTGACACACTGACATTTCCCTAAAGTTATCAGCCTTCCCTCTTTGAGGTTCAGATTCAGGATTTCCTCCCTCAGCAATTCTAGTTCTGTATTGTAAGTAGGAAGTGCAAAAAATGCTTTCATGCTTCATGCCGTTGAGTTAAAAAGGCAGTCCTTTATCAACTTGATTATTATCTATTTCCCTATACTCTGAAGTATAATGGAAGTAATGAAAAGTGATAGGGAGAATGATAATTGAGGAGGTGGAGGGAAAGAGAGAAAGAATTTTGTATTTTTTACAGCATGCTATGAAAATACAAGCTGGCAATTGAAAATGAAGATCAAGCCCCACTTTGGCTGGGGGCTGCATCTTCATAGTGCTGCAGACTGTGTCTATTCCGGCTAAAAAATTGTTCTTTTGCAAATACCACTGCTTGCAAAATTTAAAACATTTCATATTCAGAGATACATTTTCTGTAAAGGGAAACTAATATATTTTTAAGTAACTGCACTTTGAAGACTGAGAGGGTTTTGCAGGGCATTTGAGAAAAAGAAATTATGGCACTAGCAGCAGCTCATAGGAATCACAACAGGCAGTAATGCTGGGATAGTTAAAGTTCTGTCTTGTTTCTAGGTAAAGACTGACCATCTTTGTGAAATTATAAGGAAGACTGCTTTTTGTTTATATTATTCTGGACTGCATTTTCATTCAGGCAATTATATTTTAAGAGGAGAAAATGTCTTAAAAATAGTCAGCTACAAAATTGCTATAGTAAATCATTTGCATAATATTCAGTGTTATATCCAACAGGGAAAGGATGGTAAACATAAAAAAACCCACTGATATATCAACTACTCCAAATATTTAGCTATACATTATAGTTCCATTGAAAGTGTGCATAGCACACAGGATGTACACGTTTGTTGTTTTAAAAATGTTATTTCTATCATCCTTAATGTCCTGGGTCCAGCAGTAGCAGTCATTTTTTTTCCTTCTTAGTAACTGGTGCAGCACTGTGTTTTTGACTTTAGGCCTGTGAATGGTGCTGATAGCACTGATGTTTTTAGTTACTGCTCAAATGTTTGGTCTGGCCAAGGACTTTCTGAGCCTCATGTTCTGCCAGGCAGGAGGGGAAGCCAAGAAGGAAGCAGAGACAGGACACCTGACCCAAACTGACCAAAGAAGTATTCAATACCACAGCACGTCATGCCCAGGATGTAACTGAGAGTGACCTGGAAGAGCTAGTAGACTGCGGGGTTGGACAAGGTATTGGTCGGTGCTTGGTCAGGCTGGGGGTTGAGTTATCGGTCAGCGGGTGGTGAGGTGATGCATTCTCTTCCCTTGTGATTTCCTTTACCATTATTATTACTGGTGGTAGCAGTAGTGATTTGTGTTATGCCTTAGTTACTAAACTGTTCTTATCTCAACCCATGGGAGTTGCATTCTTTTGATTCTCCTCTCCATCCCTCCGGGAGTCGGGGGAGGGAAAGAAGGAGGGGAGTGGGTGAACGAGCTGCCTGACTAGTTTTAAACCACAACACTTATATACAGGGTAAATGAAGACTGGAAAGATAACCACTATAAAGACAGCAACATGAATGTCTTAAAACAGTATTCATTACATAGAAAAAATGTACAACCATTCTGTAGCATATTTAGAACTTTTTTCTTTCTTTGAGGTCTTCGCCATTGAAAAGCTAATCAAATCAATCAATGCATCTTCCTTTATAGGCCATTGAGACCTCAGTATGATTTGAGCAGTGATGTACTTGCATGTAAAACAGGGAACACACATAAGGAAGACACTGCATGTTTAGATTAGATTACTCTTTTGTGCAATTATTTTTACTTAAGGAAATAACTTTTCGGACAGAAATACATACATGTGGCTGTAGATGGCATAGTAGTCTAATTCACTGCTTTACCTCATGTTACATGCTTCAACATATGCTGTCTTTTATTTAGAGACAAAGGTGCAATATTTAAAAATGCAAGAAAATACATTTCCTGAGTTATTACCCATAAGCCCTGTCACAGCTAACAGAGAACTGGCATTTTGCATCTAACTAGGGCAGTAGAGGCAGCACTTTTAATAGCACAATCATTCCTTTGTTACACATGGTAAATTTCTACATGTTTACTTGAAAAAATTAAATGAAAGATGCAAAAATTTAATAAGCTACCCAGAAGGAAAAATTATTACAGATGCAATTTTTACATATATCTCTACATATAAAGCAATAGAATCATAGAATTATTAGTGTTGGAAAGGACCTTAAGATCATATAGTCTCAACACCCCTGCCATGGGCAGGGACACTTCCCATTAGATCAGGCCTTGTCCCACCTGGCCTTGAGCACTGCCTGTGATGGAGCATTCACAGCTTCTTTGGGCAACCTGTTCCAGTGCCTCACCACCTTCACAGTAAAGAATTTCTTCCTTATATATAACCTGAATATCTCCAGTTTAAGTTTGAACCCATTACCCCTGGTCTTATCACTACAGTCCCTGCTGAAGAGTCCCTCTCCAGCACCCTTGTAGGCTCCCTTCAGGTAATGAAAGGCTGCATTGAGGTCTCCATGAAGCCTCCTCCTCTTCAGACTGAATATTCCCAACTTTTTATCCCATCTTCATATGGGAGCTGATGTAGCTTCCAAGAGGACATTCACGAATAATTCTATAGTCACACAGATGTATTTAGATAGTCTGATCAGCTGTTGTAAATAATGTCAGATTCTCTAGGTTTCAAAAAGTATGATATGACTATCTGATTTAAACAGTTCAGTAAGGGATCTGTTTCTCAAAAATTTATGCATATTCCACCACTTCAACTTGAACTGAACCTTTGGCGTCACCAACCATACTGCTTCTTGTGAGGATATTTAAACTAAGAATACTATATTCTCCATTCAGAGAAGAAAAAAGATAATAATTTCCATTGAAGAATAAATGGAATTATAAAAATAATATTGATAGGCAGATATCTGTTAGCAAGATCACTGTTAGCAAGATCACTGAGCCTGTCCTCTTCTTCATGGTGTGAGGGTAGGTATAAAAATGGGATTTTCAGGGTGTGTTGCGTGTAGGTGTCAAGATGTTTGTAATGGGGCTGCAGGGGTGGCTTCTGTGATGATAAGATGCCATGGGACGACTTTGCTGGACATAAATGATTCCAGGTTCAAAATGGACCCACTATAGACACAGCTGAGCCCATGAACCAAGCTGGTGCCACCTCTGTGCAAATGTATTTAAGGGCAGAAATTACCATAGGAAGAGAAGGGAACAAAAAGGAGTAACAAACAGCAGAGGGAACACAAGGGTCCGAGGGGGAGGAGGTTCTCAGTGGTGAAACATGTATCCCTTCCAGCCTGGGAGTTACTCAGAAGGACATGGGCTTCTGGGTTAGACACGTTTCTTGGCGGGTGGTATTGTATTCTCTTCCCTTGTTATTTTCTCTTATCGTTGTCGTTGGTGGTAGCGGTGGTGATTTGTGTTATACATTGGTTGCTGGACTGTTTTTGTCTCAACCCGTGGGAGTGGCACTCTTTCGATCCTCCTCCACATCCCTCCGGGAGTGGGGAAGGGGAGAGTCCCTGTGGGAGGGCCTCAATTGCTTTCAGCCTGGCACCACTCACTGGGAGTGAGTGAACAAGCTGTTTGGCTAGGGTTTAAACCACGATAGTTCCTTTTTGCGCCCAACGTGGGGCAACATAAAGGTGAATTATTTTTGGCCCGGTGGGCCCATGACACTTCAGGCCATCAGGGCAGAGATGCAACATACAGATGGGCCTGTGATCAATGGGGGAATTAACAATGGATGCTATTGCCCAGGTTATTCATGAGTGTGAAACACGTGCTGCAATTAAACAAGCCAAGCGGTTAAAGCCTCTTTGGTATGGAGGACAATGGTTGAAGTATAAATATGGGGAGGCCTGGCAGATTGACTATATCACACTGCCGGCAACCCGCCAAGGCAAGCGCCATGTGCTTACCATGGTGGAAGCAGCCACCGGGTGGCTGGAAACATACGCTGTGCCCCATGCCACTGCCCGGAACACCATCCTGGGCCTTGAGAAACAGATTTTGTGGCGACACGGCACCCCAGAGAGAATTGAGTCAGACAATGGGACTCATTTCCGGAATAACCTTACAGATATTTGGGCCAAAGAGCATGGCATTGAGTGGGTATATCACATCCCCTACCACGCACCAGCCTCTGGGAAAATCGAACGGTACAATGGCTGTTAAAAACTACACTGAAAGCAATGGGTGGGGGAACTTTCAAGCATTGGGATGCACACTTACCAAAGGCCACCTGGTTGGTCAACACCAGAGGATCTGCCAACAGGGCTGGTCCAGTCCAGTCAGAACTTTTACATATTGTAGAGGGGGACAAAGTTCCTGTGGTGCATATGAAGAATTTGCTGGGGAAGACAGCCTGACCCAAGCTAGCCAGAGAATTATTCCATACCACAGCACGTCATACCCGGGGGGGGTAACTGGGAGTTAACCAGAAGGACAGGGTCAAACTCGTTTCTCGGCGGGTGGCATTATATTCTCTTCTTCCCTTGTTCTTTTATCATTGTTGTCATTGGTGGTAGCGGTAGTTATTTGTGTTGTACATTGGTTGCTGGACTGTTCTTGTCTCAACCCGGGGGAGTTGCACTCTTTCGATCCTCCTCCCCATCCCTCCGGGAGTGGGGAAGGGGAGAGTCCCTGTGGGAGGGCCTCAATTGCTTTCAGCCTGGCACCACTCACTGGGAGTGAGTGAACAAGCTGTCTGGCTAGGGTTTAAACCACAACAAATATATATATATATATATATAAATCATCAATACATTTGTCTAATTTAAAAAAAAATTAGACAAGTTATTTTCTACCTTAATCCCTGAGTTTTCTTGCTTCTGCTCTTTTTATTTTCTCCCCCAAACCTTCTGGGGGCATCCAGTGAGCAAGTGTCTAGATGGGAGCTTGGCTGCCAGTTGGGGCCAACCCATCACAGAGTAGAAGGCAGGCTGGTGCAAACATGAGCTATGGCAACTCCAGAGACTTCAACAACTGCATGGGAAAATGACAACCTCCTGCAGTTCTTCATAAGGGACTTCATAGCTGTCATTATGTTTGGCACACTATACTGTGTCAGTGATGGCAAGCTTTCATTAAAAAAATTATTTTTCCTTAAAAATGATATAACCCTTAGCACTTAGTTCCCTTCTCTAATTAACCACTGATGACCTAGCAGCCTATTTTGGCTTAAATAACTTTGTTTCCAGCTATCAATTTTAACTCAACCTTTTAGGTGCACTTTGGCTCCCAGACTGTGATTTTCAGCACCTGAACAGAGGTATATCAAATATTGCACTTTGGAAGTATAATTTTTTGTAGCAGTAAGTCTGAAACTGAATAAAGTACATATAGAGGCCTTGTCAACAGTCATTTGTGTATCAGATGGCCCTGATATTTTGCATGTTTGTGCTATTACTATTAGGATCTGACTAACAACACTACTAGTATTGGGAACTGACAATTGTGTCAGATCCACAGGGGGAAAACACATCCTTTACATATTAGTTGAATTCATTGTCAGTTATCTAGCAAAATTATGTTGATGAAGTAGAAGAAAGACATACACATTTTAAGAAGGACATTTGAAGTTAGAAGTGGTTTGCATTTTATTTATTTTTAAATAAATTTCTAAGCAGTGGTTGTACATACACAGAAAATATAAACTCAAACCAAAATACAAACCAAAACAAACCCAAAACACCTGCGAGTGAATACAAGCCAAATTAGATTAGTGAGCAGATTTTTTAATTCAAGGTGAAATTTAGAGGAAGTGAAAAATGCTACTAGAAAAAGAATTTGAGAGCAAGCAGGATGAATACTCTTGTAAAAAACAGTAATATAGTCATAGGTAAGGGAGGGAATGGAAACAAGCTGTCTGATGTGGTCATTCTAGAACATCTACAGAAATCCCCTCATTTGAACGTGTTACAGCAAAACATATAGAGAAAGATCTGAAAATCTGTTCTTCAAATGATATAAACTCTCAGCAACTGTTTGTATCTGTCATAACAGCTGAAAGCAGAATCAGCCAGAAAGGCAACACAGGACCCAGATGCCACTGCCAGAAAAAAAAATTAGAGTATATCATCTGTGTCTTGTGCTTTCCAAGCTTCTTCAGTGGTGACCAGGTCAGTCTTGGAATAGAAAGAAGACTGTAGAGATTAGCGAGCCTTATAATGTTCTTTCTTATAGATAGCTACATAAAGAGACTGCCCAAAGCTCTTCATACTGTTTGCTGGTATTGAAAAGGAACAGTGTGTCTAGAAAATTTCTTCCATTTTACTTTTACATCCACTATGCTTGTGCATGCCAGGTACGATTCAGGTAGAGATTTATAGTCACATGTTATATATGATCATGCTTACTGAAATATGTTCAGTGCTGTTACTTTCTCCACCCCAAGAACTTTTCTACTGCAAAATAGGAACTAAAGAGAAATGCAGATGTGTATCCTGCCGTCTATCTACACTGATAAGGAGCGAGTTGTTGTTTTTTTTTTTCTCTGATTCATCAATTCATGTGATTTCTTATACAGGATCTGTAGTTAAAGTTGTGTAAATGTTGTTTTTTTTTCCAACAATCACTTTTCAGTGGCATCTACTCTTATGGAACTTCTACCTTTTCTTTTATGATATACCAAGCTATTGCTCTGTTTGAAAGGAAATTGACACAGGAGGTGTCAAAGAAGTAGTTCAGCCATTTTTTGAAAATGAATAATCGTTTTTTCATATGTTAAAAATAAACATATTGTTGCATTAAAATAATATATTTGAGTTTTGGAGCTTCTGTCATATGAGAAAAAGGAGGAAAGGCTAAGAGAGCTGGACCTGTTCAACACAGACAATAGAAGGCTTGGGATAAATGTTTATTGTCTGAAAGGCGGGTGTGAAGAGGATGGGGTCAGACTCTTAGTGGTGGCAGGCAATAGTACAAGAGGCAATGAGCACAAATTAAAAACCGTAAAGATCCACCTGAACATGAGAAGAACTTTTTTACTGTGAGGATGACTGGGCATTGGAGTAGGTTGCTTAGAGTTGTTGTGGAGTCTCTTTCCCTGGAGATATTCTAGATCCTGAGTAATGTGACTCTCCTTGACCAGGGAGGTTGGACTAGATGACCCCTGGTGTGCCTTCCAACCTCCAACTTCTAATAATATACCTCCATAAGGGTTATAATATACCTCCATAAGGGTTATAATATACCCCCATAAGAATAAATTAGGTTGAAAATATAGTGGAAAAAAATAATGTTCCTTGGCTGAATTTTTATGAGATTATAAAAATAACAGTTGTTTAATAAAAAAAATGAATTTTAATAAAAATTTTTTGTAAGTTCTGTTGTGTCTCTCTCAGATGATTGTGGAAAATAAAATGAAGATATTCATGGGTGGAAGTGAAAGTCATACTTTTAAACCTGTGCATTTTTCAGCTTTCAGTAAATTCATCAAGGTCTCAAAAGATGATGTAATTTACTCATATTCCTTCCAACCTATCACCCATATGAGGGACTCTGAAACTAAGAAACCATAAATAGTATTCCTTAGGGTAACAACAGAGATACCCACACTCACTAAAAGATCTAGGCTAAAAAAGACAGAAATAGATGTCAGGAAAACACAAAACAAAAGAAAACAAACAACCAAACACCAAATCCAAACCAGTAGACTGTAGTTATCTCACAATTTATATGTAAACCCAGATTATTAGACTATTATTCTACCATGTGATTTAATTTAGGATTATATGCCAACATTTCTTGCAATATTATTTTAACTGATATTTTATGGATTCTGAATAATCAGTATAGTCTATTTCTTTAAAAGATTCTTCTAGGTTTTCAGAATCTTCAAAACTTTAGAAGACACTGAGAAACCTTATTTAAGGGTGACATTAACTTTGTTAAAAAGAAAATCGTTTGACAGTGATGGTAGTTTTTGCCAGTGCCAGTGTGAGAAAACAGATAGTATTCAGAAGATCATTTAAGATAAATGCCCATTATAGACAACTGTGCTCTTTAATTACTATTTTTATCCACACATGGTGGGGGAGCTGTCTGCTTCATATAAAAATGCACATTTAGGGATTTCAGTTCAGCAAAGTCAATTGCAGTTAATCAAAGTACAGAAATGCACATGTCCAACACAAAGTCAACTAAAACCACTTGTGCAGAGAAAGGAATGGTGGAGATCCTGAGCATGAGGCTCACCTGCTCTGAGGCAGAGGTGTGGTCCTAGCTGTGATGGGAATGTGCCTCCTAAGTCATAATGACCCTTGATGCCTGGCAGTAAGCACTCTTCCATTGACTACGAAAACCAGACAGAATTTTTGCTTGTCAGTTCAAGAATTGTAATCAAATGCTGCCAGTATGAAAAACACACACACACACACACCAAATCAGCCTCTTTTGTTTTTTTTCAGGAATGATTTTTTTCTAGATTTTGGGCATCATACTTATCAAAAAGTGTAAATATGAAGGTTTTCATATGTTTGGAACCAGAAGTCCAAGAAATAGATTACTGATAATGAAGAATATAGTATTCAGAGCCTTTTGCAAACACCATTTTATTATACTAGCTTTATTTAAAATGTTTAGGTTCTTTAAATGAAATTTGAGTCCTTGCTCAAAATATATTTCTGTCATATTCATTTCCTAAACCACTTTGCTACATTCCCGTACATTCTTGAAAGGGGATTTTCTCACATAAATTTAATTTTGAAACCATTAATTAGATAATCCTACCATATATTTCTATAAATGAAATATATTTGTCAGAAGAGAAGTGGTGCTCTGCATACAAATAGTATGCAAGGAAGATAAACTCCAGGACCCACAACTATTCTCTAATTCTTCACTTTGTTCTTGGATTGTAAAGAAAAAAAAGTCAAATTCAGCATCCAAATTTTTGTGGTCATATCATCAAATTATTGACTTTTAAATGGTGTCTTTTAAATTATTTCAGTGAAAATCAAAAATACAGAAAGTGTGATAACTCGTGTTATTTATTTAGCAATGAAGTTTACCTTCTTTTTCGCTGTTAACATATTTTAAACTCTTACAGCAAAATATTTTCACAGTGAAGTTAACCTGATTTTGTCCGTAATACAGCATATTCATTAAAAAAAATCTTCCTTACAAAAATGTTGTTAATATGAAATAATGATGTATGAAAGGCTGTGGCATTTTATTTGTAACCTTTCTTAGTAGATACATCTATGTTCTGGAGGTTGCATGAAAAGTTCATTGTCTCCCTTTGGCCTGAGGGACCTGCATAAGAGCTAGTGTTTTAGCACAAGACTGGTTTTGAATCAAGGTGTTTCCATTTGTTAGCGTCGAGACAAACACATAACCACCGGGATGGTTATATGAGGTGCTTTATTGAGGCGCCGGGAACCAGGGGTACGCACCCAAATCTGGTTCCGATTCCCGTCACATCGCGTTCGCAATTTATACACTAAAAATTTCATAACTAATACGTATTCAACACAGATTACATCATTGACTAATACATATGCATCAAAGATTGCTACATCAATCTATTACGACATCAGCCTCTTCTGCGCTTGCGCCGCCCCCTCTGGTGGTTGCCCTGATGAAGTAAGGAGTCTTCCTCAGATGAAGTAAGAAGTCTTCCTCAGGTTGTCCTTTTCACCTTTCCTTTACTTGGCCAGGTCCCAATCATCTTCTGGACGTTAGCATTCTCTTATCTTCACCAGGATGCTTCTGGTATGCCATTTTTTGCTATCTTAAACTTAGGTTCTGCTTGGGTAGAGTTTTACAATGCATACACCTATACTCCCCTCACCATATGCAGTTATGTTAGCTCTTGCTACCAAGACTACCATTGTATCATGTAGTTACAGAGTAACTATGATACAAAACGGCAAAGTTACAACGTCTTCTACTATACAAAGCCTCACTATTGATTTATAAATTTCTCAAATATAATCACTTTACTATTTTATATGATTATTTTATTGTAAAAACTTCACCCTCTCTAACACATTCAGCCTGTGAACTCCAGACCGTGAAGGATGATTCAGAGGACCTTGAGATGTAGCTTACTCAAAGCTGAGCTGTAATCAGAAGCAATATAGCCATGTCAGCTGTGCCAGACTTTTTTAAACATTTCAGAAAATGCTGCAAATGTTCATTTCGTTTCCTCTGACAGAACAACTTAATAACAGTGTCCTTCTAAATTTTAATTGCAAAGTAAGTATACAGCTGTCTGGAAAAACAAATAAGAGTGAGAATAAATGCATACAGAATAAGAATCAGAAAAATTTACTTATAATTTTCAGCAAAAATGTTCCATGCCAGCTTCATGGAACATGCTGCATATTTGCCACCTGAACATAGAATCATAGAATCATAGAATCATAGAAACATAGAATCATAGAATCATAGAATAGTTAGGGTTGGAAAGGACCTTTAAGATCACCTAGTTCCAACCCCCCTGCCGTGGGCAGGGACAACTCACATTAAACCATACCACCCAAGGCTCTGTCCAACCTGGCCTTGAACACTGCCAGGGGTGAAGTATTCTCAGCTTCCCTGGGCAACCCATTCCAGTGCCTCACCACCCTAACAGGAAACAATTTCCTCCTTATACCCAATTTAAACTTCCACTGTTTAAGTTTCAACCCATTACCCCTTGTCCTGTCACTACAGTCCCTAATAAATAGTCCATCCCCAGCATCCCTGTAGGCCCCCTTCAGATACTGGAAGGCTGCTAGGAGGTCTCCATGAAGCCTTCTCTTCTCCAGGCTGAATAGCCCCAGCTTTCTCAGCCTATCTTCATACGGGAGGTGCTCTAGTCCCCTGATCATCCTTGTGGCCCTCCTCTGGACTTGTTCGAACTGTTCCATGTGCTTTCTATGTTTAGGACACCAGAACTGTACACAATACTCCAGGTGAAGTCTTACGAGAGCAGAGAAGAAGGGCAGGACCACCTCCTTCAATCTGCTGGTCACGTTCCTTTTAGAATCATAGAATCATAGAATGGTTAGGATTGGAAAGGACCTTAAGATCATCTAGTTCCAACCCCCCTGCCATGGGCACGGACACCTCACGCTAAATCATATCACCCAAGGCCTCGTCCAACCTGGTCTTGAACACTGCCAGGGATGGAGCATTCACAACCTCCCTGGGCAACCTATTCCAGTGCCTCACCACCCTAACAGGAAAGAATTTCCTTCTTATATCCAAGCTAAACTTCCCCTGTTGAAGTTTTAACCCATTACCCCTTGTCCTATCACTACAGTCCCTAATGAACAGTCCCTCCCCAGCATCTCTATAGGCCCCCTTCAGATACTGGAAGGCTGCTAGGAGGTCTCCACACAGTCTTCTCTTCTCCAGGCTGAACAGCCCCAACTTCCTCAGCCTGTCTTCATATGGGAGGTGCTCCAGTCCCCTGATCATCCTCGTGGCCCACCTCTGGACTTGTTCCAACAGTTCCATGTCCTTTTTATGTTGAGGACACCAGAACTGCACACAATACTCTAGGTGAGGTCTCCCAGGAGCAGAGTAGAGGGGCAGGATCACCTCCTTCGACCAGCTGGTCACACTCCTTTTGATGCAGCCCAGGATACGGTTGGCTTTCTGGGCTGCAAGTGCACACTGCCTGCTCATGTTCATTTTCTCATCAACCAATACCCCTAAATCCTTCTCCACAGGGCTGCTCTGAATCTCTTCTTTGCCCAACCTGTAGCTGTGCCTGGGATTGCTCCAACCCAGGTGTAGGACCTTGCACTTGCCATGGTTAAACTTCATGAGGTTGGCATCAGCCCACCTCACAAGCATGTCAAGGTCCCTCTGGATGGCATTCCTTCCCTCCAGCCTATCAACTGAACCACACAGCTTGGTGTCATTGGCAAACTTGCTGAGGGCGCATTCAATCCCACTGTACATGTCAGTGCCAAAGATGTTGAACAAGACCAGTTCCAACACCGATCCCTGAGGGACACCACTCTTTACTAGTCTCCAGCTGGACGTTGAGCCATTGACCACAACTATTTTTTTCCCTTTTTCCAGTCATTGGAAACTTCACCTGACTGCCATGATTTCTCAAATATGATGGCCAGCGGCTTTGCAACTTCATTGGCCAGCTCCTTCAAGACCCGCCGATGGATTTCATCAGGACCCATGGACTTGTGCACGTTCAGATTTTTAAGATGGTCTCAAACCAGTTCCTCTCCTGCAGTGGGCCCAAGGTCTTCATTCTCACAGTCCCTGCATCTGCCTTCCAAGACTTGGGTGGTTTGGTCAGATCCTTTGCTAATGAAGACCGAGGCAAAGAAGTCATTCAGAACCTCAGCCTTCTCCAAATCCTGTGTAGCCAGTTCTCCCAAGAGCCTCCTGAGAAGCCCTACTTTCTCCCTAGTCTGTTTTTTATTTGCAATGTACCTGTAGAATCCCTTCCTGTTATCCTTAATATCCCTAGCCAAGTTTAATTCTAACTGAGCCTTAGCTTTCCTAACCTGGTGCCTAGTTTCCCAGACAACATCCCTGGCTGCCTGTCCTTGCTTCCACTTATTATAACCCTTTTTTTTCATTTGAATTTTCCTCAGGATCTCCTTATCCATCCAAGGAGGTCTCCTGGCCCTCCTGCTGCACTTCCTTCTAGTTGGGATGCAACACTCCTGAACTTGCAACCTGAGTAACTTGTTACTACTAAAAACTCTGTGTCTGCTTTTATGAGGAGATTGTTTTATTTGTTTTGTTTGCTTTTTCCCAGACGGAATTGTAGGTTTAAAATCATAAATTTTTACTCTCTGAGTATAGCTAAATTGGACTGATATCAGTAAAGCCAAGAGAGGTGTAAACTTAGGCATTCATCTTGGTGGCCTGGCAAGTTTGCAGTTAAAGAACCATGAACCTGTTTCTTCCAAATGTAATACATAGCCCAGTAGTATACCAATGCTTTTCCGAAATTATGACTGAATTCACGTTAGACCATGCAAGATCTAAAATAAAATTAATAATAAAAAGTCCCAGAGTCCTTAATGTTCTTTATTGATTTGTTTCTCCATTCTTCACATTCTTTGTTCCCAGTGCTAATATATCCTGACCCCATTTATTTATTAAATATGCCTAATCGTCATGAATGAAATAATATCTGCCTGAATTTACCCATCTCTCCCTGAAGTACTGATATTCATGCTCTGCTTCCCCTGTATGAGTTCCTTCAGTGGGAGATAAATATTCTGAGTATCCATTACTGTTCTGCCTTTAGCACTGCAAGTCACTAAGTCTTACTCAAGTTTGGTGAAAAATTATATGAATTACTGCACACAGCACTTCTGTTTATAAAAAGCCACACTGTATGTGAAAGAGCAACATAACTTTCACTGAAGTAGCCCAGTTAACATCTCCTGAAAATGACCAAGGGAGGTCAATCCAGTGACTTGGCATCAGACGAGGACCTGATATCCATTTTTCTGCAGTGAGAAGGGAAACCCACTAACAGTGGTGACATGGTGGAACCTGGAGTCCCAGGGGACGGCAGCATTTAGAACAGTAAGAAAGGCTATAAGCATCATCCTTTCAGGACACCCAGTTGCCTAGCATTAATATCAAATATACTATTCAGACAACTATGGTGACAGAAATAGCTCATTTTCTCAATAGTTTTCTTGGCATTTAATTTCCTCTCTCATTTCATTAATGAAATGTTATTTTAGCTTTTAGACTTTCTGATGTAGTTTTAACCAATATTTCTATGAACTGCACTGGAAAGGATATGTTTCCTACATAAGTTTAAGCCCTGCCCCCAGTTTGTAGTATTTATATTTATGTATTAGAGCCCTGTAGTGACAGGTGAGGGATGAAACGGCAGGTGACAAGGTGCACTGGAAGCTACAGATCCAACCTTGTGTGTGGGTGGTTCAGGACACTGGTCCCTCAAGATTGTCCAAGGATATGACAGTCCTGTGTGGAAACATCCTGAATGCCTGAGCAGCCTTTTTTTCCAACCATTCATTAATGGCTAAGAAGTTGGTTCAACTGGCTCAGGCCATTCAAACAAAATCATCACACAATTTACAAGACACTTGTTGAAATCAGAGAATATAAATTTATAAATAATACTGAGCAGGGCAGGAAGTGCATGTAGACACAGCCCTGATACCAAGGTACACTACAGCTCGAATTATAGAACAAACTTCATTTTCATACTTATAAAGTAAGTCATACTTTTGCTACTAGAAACTTCCTGGCTTTGGAAATAGAGCCATGACTTTCTGTTATGGAACTGATTTAAGACAAAAAGGCAGCCAGTTACATTCCCAAACATAATATTTTATCACTTGTCCTTTAAAACATCTCTTAGAGGCATTTGACTATGTATTGCTTATAAATAAAATTAGCACTAGCTATGGTTTTAATTACCTTAATCCAGTCACTGAAAATATCACTGATGCTTTTTTATGTCCTTGGCAGGATAAATTGTCATCCTTCTTATAGTAATTCTGTCAAAAAACAGGTTCTTTTTATCACTATGATATGTTCTTTTCAGTGTCACCTGCTGACAGTTCTGCACTCACCTATTTGGATACTTTTGAATTGAATGATCCTGTGCACCTTTTTCTCAGTAATGTGTACATCTTTGGAGATACAGTTTATTTCCTTTCACAGTTCTTTGCTTTATCAGGCATGATAGGACCTCAGAAAAAGATGCTTGTCTTTGTTTATCTTGTTCCTGGTTTGTTCATGTGTAATGACAAGAACAAATATTATTGCCTTAAGGGATCGACAAAATATGCAGTATTCACACTGCAGAATCAAATCAGTTCAAGAGCACCACAATTCAATTAATAATGCTGCTGAAATAGAGTCGTATCCGTATTTAAAGAATTCAGTAGGTAATATTTAAAAGTCTTAATATTTTACAATACATATATACATCAATAATTTATCTATCTGGCACCATTTCTACGGCAGTGTGAATATACTGATTTTAAATTCTGAATTAGTAGCCCTTAATAAGTAAAATGTATTATTCTTTTGTTACATACTGTAATTTTAATATAGCATACCCTCCCTTGTCCCCACCTCCCCAAAAAGTCCCCAAAACCACCCTTGATTTATGATTAATGGTTTTGTTAACAGCCTTTGGTTTTGCTATACCACTCTCTAAATTGGTTTTCTTCTTATCTATGAGACAAAAAAAATCACTATTTTTGACTCTTTTGATGTTCTTATCTTTCTTCTTCCTTCCTTTATCTGATTTCTCTTTTGCTTTTTTAATTTATTCTGGTCTTCTTCATACTTCTTTCTCCTTTTAATACCACCTTGCCCATCCCTCTCCACTTCTCCTTCCTACCTTCGGGTTTCTCATATCTGCAGTTATTTCATTTAAACTACCACAACCATTTATTCAACAATGATAATTCTATTTGACTGTAGGAGCCTGACCTATACTGAGGAGAGGATAGAAACTTAAAATAGAGAAAGAAAGAAAGAAAGAAAGAAAGAAAGAAAGAAAGAAAGAAAGAAAGAAAGAAAGAAAGAAAGAAAGAAAGAAAGAAAGAAAGAAAGAAAGAAAGAAAGAAAGAAAGAAAGAAAGAAAGAAAGAAAGAAAGAAAGAAAGAAAGAAAGAAAGAAAGAAAGAAAGAAAGAAAGAAAGAAAGAAAAGAAAGAAAGAAATAGAGAAAGAAAGAAAGAAAGGAAGCTGTTTCTTTTTGAGTTGTTTTGTTTTATGTTTGTTGTGGGTTTTGAACCCATTCTTTTTGCTTTTTTTTTTGAAATTTTGCAGTAGATATTGCTTTAGCATATTATTTTTCTGTTCTTCTTACTATATATTTTACTTCAAAACAGATCTGTAACACACTTTTTTTTTTTTCTTTGAAAGACTGAAGGTATTTCCTTTTAAACATCTGGCTGGAAATGTTTCTTAAGCCATAGAAATGTAATGACTAGTTCAGTGTGAAAAAGATACATCCATCTCTTATCTTTCTGAATCCAGTCTTTCTGAGAACCAGACTTCTTTGAGGCAATACAAACGAACACTTGGACTGCAGAGCTGTGTTTTCAAATACATAATTCACTTAACTAAGATGAAAGGGCATTTGTCATTCATGAATTGAAATTACAAGTAGTTCTGTTACTTATTGAGAGAGCAATTTTTAGTGATGTGTTTGAAAATATGGTAGAATATTCACACTACATTAAATAATGCATACTAGAAAATGTACTACTGTAAAACACAGACAAGAAAATATGTTTCATTAATATGTTGCTTACAAGATGTTTTAAGGGGTTATTTAGAGAGTAACTTGGAAATTTATCTGGCATTTAAGAAATAATCTAAAAAGTTCTTAATCTATATCTAGTTATTTCTCTTAGTTCAAGATTACAAAGTTTCAAAATCACATTATTTAAAGAGCCTTTTTTGACTTTTATACTTCTCTCAGTAGATGTTTAAAAAATTGAGTTCCTTATTTAGTTACAACATAAACTTAAATAATGCCTTGAAGGTTATTGTAAATTGTCTTTGAAATTCCATTTTTCACTGCTATTCTTAAAAAAAGGACTGCTTTCTTCAAGAAAAAAAGGAAACAGAGACTAAAATCAGAGCCTGAGAATGGGATGGAAATTTAGCTAACTTCCCCTGTAAATCCATTATTTAAAGGACTTCAGGAAGGCAGGTTGAAAGCTGTAAGAGACAGAGAAGTGGTATGAGCAGGAGTATCCTGTAAAACAGAAGCCTAGAGGACTATAAAAAATAGTAACAGGGAAGGTGCTGAAAAAAATGAGTAAGAACATCAGATCAAGTCTGTATTATTCTTCTCGAAGTGCAGTTATATGGTGGGAAGAAAATTAATAACAGTTTTATTCTGCAGCATGAAATACAAATTTCTGAAAGCAGCGAAGCAAACCAAATGCAATGCTATTAATTCTTGATTTACTGCACAGAAATTTGAGACACTGCAGGACAGATTTAAAACTTCAGAGACCCATTAGATCTTCACCCGAACCTCTGATGTGCTTATTTTTACAGTACCACTGTTTTACATCTAAGGAATAAAACAATTTTTTTTTTTTGTTTGAGCTAGGTATACCAATAGCTTTAAACCCTATGGGAAGCATAAACACTTGCAACTAAGGTTTCATTGATTCTACGTTTAACACATTTCAACTATTTTCTAATTTTACTACCAGTAAGAACATTAAAGTTCTCAAGCACTCAAATTTAGGAAATGCCAGAATTAAGATTACTCATGCAGACTTAATTTGTTACCTCTTGTGAGCATACATTAGGATAGAATCTTTAATTTGTATGATATGATCTTTAGTTTTTCCACAACACCTGCCTCAAGGCATGTTAAATGTCTGATTATACCTTAGACAATTTTTCAACATTTCTCTTTCCTCTCGTCATTCAAAATGTGGCCTCAGAGCTTATTTATCACATGCAATCTGAACTCTGCAGTAAAAACATGATATCTTTCCTGACTTACATTGCCAGAATAGCTGGTACTTATGAAACATTAATCAATTTGTCTTCACAATCTTTTTCTAGACTTACTTTCCATGGTGCATCCACCTCATTTCTTCCATTACCTTTTTGTCCTCCCCAGTCATCTCTGCTGTGCCCTTTTTTCTTTTCGTTGCATTTTTGCTCTAATTCTCCCCCATACTTATTCCGTGCCGTTATGGCTTTCTTTTCTCCCTCTTTACACATGGGACAATCCCTTGTTACCTCTCCCTCAGTCCTTACTCCCAGAGTGGCTGGCTGTTTTCTTCTTTTCCAGGCTGCATAGCCCTTTTTTTGTTTACCACTCTCCTCCATTCCACAGACACACTATCAATGGCAGCACAGTAGCTCTCCTGGCTGTTTTCATAAATGTTCTATTTTATCATGGCATCTGAAAAACAGATTCATATTTGGAAGCAAAGACCTTGGCAAATTCTACAATGTAAAGCAGGCACCATTTTCAGAGAATTTAATTGGCAAACTTTAACAGACCCCTACAGTTTTTTTAAACATGCATAAAGCGATTTTACGAAGTGAGAAAATCAGGAAAAATTGAGGACAGCAAAAGATATAATCTGCTGGATGATGGCAGGTGTTTCCAAATTAGCATTAGGAGAAACACATACTCTGAGTAGTCCCATATCTCAAGATGCAGTTGTAGCTAACTGCCTTATGCAGTCCTACTCCTTTCAGGCTCAGACTGCTTCCAGATATGCCTCCAATCTCTGCCAAATTTAAAGCTATTGCCACAAAGCAGGAAACTAGGATTTGTCAGCTAAGTAGCAGTACTTTGTAAACAGTGTATCAATCTTTCAATCTCCTTTTTAGAAAAAATGCATAGGTTTGGATGGCTGTGTTTCACATAACTAAATATAGAAGCTTTCAGGAAATGAGGTTAAATTTTGGTGAGTTTATGCTGAACAAAAAAAAAGTTTAATAAGTTTAATAGTGAAAGTGTCACAGAACTTAAAGCATAGGTGTTATTTCCAAGTCTACATCTCATTCAAGTTAGAGTATGATTTCATGTGTAGAATTATATTAGTTATATAAGCTCGTTATAATATATTCCTATCAAGAATGAATTCTAAGCATTTTATGCAGTGGTTGTCTATAGTAAGAACTTTGCAGAAACTGAATTTAATTGAAAGACCAGGATTAGGGATAAAGTAAGGGTGAAAAAAAAAAAGAAAGAGATAAAGGAAAACAGGTATTTAGAAATGCCTATATAAATGGAGTGGTTTGTTAGTATATCTGTTTTTCCTTAGCTCTTACACTGTTCCCTAAGCATCATTTGACCACTGATAGGAACAGCATACAGATCAAGATCAACCTCGAGTCTGACCCAGTCTCAGATCTTTTCATCTCATGCAGAAAGAGGAACTGCATACCATTACTCAGTTTCACCAGGGAGTGTTTTCTTGAATAAACATCTAGAAGTAAAATTAAGCTTTGCAAACAGCCCAAAATGAATTTAATAGCCTTTGCTTTGCAACACCTCCACTGATATTGCATATGCAGTTTCTGAGTCACATTCTTACAAGCCAATACATTCAGGGAGGTGACCATATATTGCTTCCAGCAACATCATTTTCTCCCAGTTCTAACTAGTGATGATTTAAGAGCTTCCATCTTACTCAAAGCTTCAAAAAAGAGTAAGAACTTATTACTGGAAATTGTGACTGGACTAGATGCTTTTCATCGTACTTTCGTCTTCTAGATGATATTTTCATCTTTTCCCGATCCTCTTTTACCACAGTAATTTTGAAATATGTTTCTTAGATTATCAATATTTATATAGAATAAGTAAACTAGCAATCCAATAAAACACAATTATAGGATACACAATTATAGAAATGTATAAAACAAACATACTGTAACAGGCAGATGATGATAGAACAAGAATGCAAGAAAAGAAAGGAATCAGAAGGTCAGTGTCAGCCACAATATCTAACATGGAAAATTAATCATCTTAGAAGTGTCAGTCCTTCTTTGCAATTCCTAAAGAAGCAATGAGAGAAGGATTTATAGAAGTTTCAAATCTGAGAGAGATCTTATTAATATAGAAATAGCCAAAGATTCATAAATAATACATTTAAATTAACAGAATGATACCTTTAAAAGTGCTTTACTGACTGATAAAAAAAGCAAATACAAGCACTATAAATGGCTATTTATGGGACAAGATATTAGCTGAAAGGGTTCATGCAGAACAGTAATTCTCTATCTAGGACAGTCTCCTGCACCAGGAAAGACCTTCTTTTATTTTATGGTTTTGGCCAGTATGAACAGAAGAAACCTTCTACAAACAATTGTCTGAAACTGCCTCTGCAGAAAGTTTCTGATTTGATCAATCACCATTTCAAAGCACTTGTATAATCAATCAGTGCTAGCCATAACTTGCTGGTAAAGGAGACTAACACCTTGACACATGCACACAAAAAAAATAGTCACAGGATCCAATTTACTTTTTATTAGGACTTTTGTTTTATTCTTCATAATAATAAAATACTGGAATTATATGTGCATGTGTGTGTGTGTGTGTGTTATTTTCCTAGATTCTTTTTCTTTTAAACAAAAGTGTTCAAACTATTTCCCTTCTTCTGGTAATATTATATTTTACAGACCAGTTGCCTGGAAATCATAGATTAGCAAGATTTTTTTTCTTTGGTCAAAATCCTCCTCTTCAGCCCTTTCCAGTCTTAAATATAGTTGACAGAGTTTTTTTTTACTTCCTGACTCCAATTTCTTTTATGGAAGCAGATTGCTACCTTGCAATGGCAATATCAAAAATTTAGACTGCAGTTCAATCCACATGCAAACTGATAAGAACCTAAGAGTTGCGGGAAAGACAGCACTCAGAACTGAAGTGTATGACCAACTCCTTTTAAAAACTTGGTTCCCTATATGTAAGGTTCACATTTTCCCACTTGCCATTCCCACACTTTCCACTTCAGTCTTCTTTTTAATGCAAAAGCAGTCACAAAGTCACATATTTTGACATTAATATTACTGGAAGTCCTCTTAAGTCAGCAGAATTTACAAAGAAAATTGGGCTTTAAATGGGCAAAATCAGCTTTACCTAATACAATTAAATGGATCTGTTCTCTTTCAATTGAATGTACAGAGATAATCAATGTCCCACTTAATGAAGTCCTTAATTTAAAAAACTGACAAAGAAGTAGTTCTACAATATGCTAAGGATGTTCAGTTTAAAGAGTTTCTACTGTGTTTGCCAGCCCTTCAAGGTGATTATAAAGCTCCTTAAGTCAACAAGGTTTGAATGGAGAATTTACCCCCAAATGGTGAACAGCAGTAAATCAGTACTGTGTTTTAGATTGTCAGATGCTCTCCACTGTCTTCTAAGGCTAGGACCTGAGGAGGTAGATGATAGTAAAATTTTCAGAAAGCTATAGATAACAAGAAGCTGTGGTTTCTTCTCTTTTAACAAGACTTTGTGAAGCATACTTTTCTGTCAGTAAAAATACTAACTCCTGTATCTATGTTTATGAGGTTTAAATAGTAAGAAAAAGTTTCTGAAAGTTTGAATTTAAATATTCTATTATTTGAATTTTGTGACTTTACTACACAATATATTAAGGATTAAGACTCTTAAAAATTTATTACGAGACCACTTCAGATCACATTTAAATAATACACTGAAAATCTTCTCTTTACTAGTTGAACATAATCTACGCTCTATTTAATGAAATCTTTCAATTTGAAAACCTGATGGAGAAATAGATTTACTGTACATAAATACTATGCAGTTTAAGAGTTCTCCACTGTATTTGCTAACCCTCCAGCATAAAAAGGAGGCCTATAGAGTGTGGAATCAAGGACAGGTAGGCTGGGAGGAATATAGAGAAATAGTCAGATCAGCCAGGGATCAGGTTAAGAAAGCTAAAGCCCTGACAGAACTTAATCTGTCCAAGCTACATTGACCAAGGACATTAAGGACAACTAGAAAAACTTATATAAAGTGAAAATGAGAAAAACTGTGGGCCCCTCTGGAAAGAAATGGAAACCTAGTCACCCAGGACATAGAGAAGGCCAAGGTACCCAACAACTTTTTTGCATCCGTCTTCACTGGCTCCAACCACACCACCCAAGTCATACAGGCAAGAGAAGGAACTGAGAGAATGAAGGACCACCTGATATAGAAGATCAGGTTTGAGATCATCTGAGGAACCTGAAGGTACACAAGTCCATAGGACCTAATGAGATGCATTCATGGGTCCTGAGGGAACTTGTCAAGCCACTAGCCATCATATCTAGGAAGCTGTGTCAGTCTGGTGAAATTCATGATGATTAGAAAAATAGGAAATACAGTCCCCATTTTTAAAAAAGAAACAAGGAAGACCAGAGGAACTACAGGCCAGTCAGTTTCACCTCAGCGCCTGGCAAGATAATGGATCAAGATCCTCCTGAAAACTATGTTAAGGAACATGGACAGTAAGGGTGTGATTGCTGACAGCCAATATGGCTTCACTAGGGGCAAATCATGCCAGACAGATTTGGTGGCCTTCTGTGTTGGAGCCACAGCATTGGTGGATAAGGGAAAATCAAATGATATCGTCTACTTGGACTTATGCAAGAAATTTGACACTGTCCCTCATGGCATCCTTGTCTCTAAATTGGAGAGGCATGGATTTGACAGATGGACCACTTGGTGGATAAAGAATTGGCTGTATGGCCGCATGCAGAGAGTTGTGGTCAGAAGCTCAATGTTCAAGTAGAGACCGGTGGCTAGTGGCGTTCCTCAGGGGTCAATACTGGGACCAGCACTGTTCAGCATCTTTGCTGGCAACATGAACGGTGAGATTGAGTGCACCCTCAGCAAGTTTAATGACCACACCAAGTTGTGTGGTGTGGTCAACATGCTGGAGGGGAAGATGCCATCCAGAGTGATCACAACAGGCTTGAAAGGTGTTTATCTCATGCAGATTTTTAAATTTTTATTTATTTATTTATTTTCCCCAAGTATCACTCTTACAAACTCTAGAGTCAAATTGACAATTTTTTTTCCTCCAGTCCTTCCTTCTCTGGTTTTATCACTATTAACAGTTTCTGCAAGCTAAATAAGACTCTAAACACATTGTTTTGGAAGACAGCCACAAGGGGATATTGCTTTCAATAAGGAGTAATTTTTGCTTTATTTCAGTATTAGGACACAGTAAGGTATAAATTCCCATTTTTAAAGTAGAATTCATTTGAAGATTTTAGGGTTAGATTTTAACACATTATATTACATTAAAAGAATTTGGCCAACCTAGCAGGTTGTCAGATAAATTTATTGCATGAACACAATAAATTCTTCTCTCAGAAATTTGCTCATGAAGATATATCAGTTTTAGCAGAAAGTTTGAAAGCATCTGTATAATAACTTTACTCCAGTTCTGTGATTTTTTAACTTCCTGTCATTTTAGAACTAGTATTAAAATTTCAGTCACTTCGCAATTAATATTCTAATCTCATGATACAGAGTGTTTTAAATCTAAGTTGCTTTCATTCGTCTCAGTTTCTTTTTATACCTGAAGAAGTTCATTTCACTTGCTTCAGCACTGAAAAGTTGTTCTTTCTTCTGGATTGTTCACATTTCCAGTTATCACGCTTCCAGGAGACTTACAAGTATCACCCCTCCCCACCACAAATCACTAACAGTTATCACCACTACACCAAGCTGGAAATGTGAGAAAGCAAAATTTTACCGTAAAATATCACAGTATCACAGTATCACAGTATGCTAGAGATTGGAAGGGACCTCAAAAGATCATCTAGTCCAATCCCCCTGCCGGAGCAGGAACACCTAGATAATGTTACACAGGAATGTGTCCAGGCAAGTCTTGAATGTCTCCAGGGAAGGAGACTCCACAACCTCCCTGAGCAGCCTGTTCCAGTGTTCCGTCACCCTCACTGAGAAGAAGTTTCTTCTCAAGTTTAAGTGGAACCTCTTGTGTTCCAGTTTGTACCCATTACCCCTTGTCCTATCATTGTTTGCCACTGAGTAGAGCCTGGCTCCATCCTCGTGACACTCCCCCTTTATATATTTAGAGACACTTATAAGGTCACCCCTCAGTCTCCTCCAAACTATAGAGACCCAGCTCCCTCAGTCTTTCCTCATAAGGGAGATGCTCCACTCCCTTAATCATCTTCGTTGCTCTGCGCTGGACTCTCTCCAGCAGCAGGTCCCTGTCCTTCTTGAACTGAGGGGCCCAGAACTGGACACAATATTCCAGATGCGGTCTCACCAGGGCAGAGTAGAGGGGAAGGAGGACCTCTCTCGACCTACTAACCACCCCCCTTCTAATACACCCCAGGATGCCATTGGCCTTCTTAGCCACAAGGGCACAGTGTTGGCTCATGGTCATCCTGTCGTCCACTAGAACCCCCAGGTCCCTCTCCCCTACACTGCTCTCTAACAGGGCGTTTCCCAACCTATACTGGAACCTGGGGTTGTTCCTGCCCAGATGCAGGACTCTACACCTTCCCTTGTTATATTTCGTCAAGTTATTCTCTGTCCAACTCTCCAGCCTGTCCAGGTCTCGCTGGATGGCAGCACAGCCTTCTGGCGTGTCAGCCACTCCTCCCAGCTTAGTGTCATCAGCAAACTTGCTGATAGTACACTCAATTCCCTCATCTAAATCATTGATGAATATATTAAATAATACCGGTCCCAGTACTGACCCTTGAGGCACTCCACTAGTTACAGGCCTCCCACTAGACTCAGCCCCATAGACTACAACTCTCTGGCTTCTCTCCTTCAGCCAGTTCCCAGTCCACCTCACTACCTGATCATCCAGTCCACACTTCCTCAATTTAGCCGTGAGGATGCTGTGGGAGACTGTGTCAAATGCTTTGCTGAAGTCAAGGTAGATCACATCCACCGCTCTGCCATCATCCATCCACCCTGTTATTTCCTCATAAAAGGCTAAGAGATTGGTCAAGCATGATTTCCCCCTGGTGAAGCCATGTTGACTGCCCCTCATAACCCTCTTATCCTTGATATGCCTTAAGATGGCACCAAGGATAAGGTGCTCCATCACTTTCCCAGGGATGGAGGTGAGGCTGACCGGTCTGTAGTTACCCGGGTCCTCCTTCTTGCCCTTTTTGAAGACTGGAGTGACATTTGCTTTCCTCCAGTCCTCAGGCACCTCTCCCGTTTCCCAAGACTTGGTAAAGATGATGGAGAGTGGTCTAGCAATGACTTCCGCCAGTTCCCTCAGCACCCGCGGGTGCATCCCATCTGGACCCATGGATTTATGGATGTCCAGATTGCTCAACTGGTCGCTAACCCATTCCTCATCGACTAAGGCAAACCGCTCCGTTGACCTGACTTCATCTAAGGTCTCAGGGGTACAGGGCTCTTCAGGACTGCCTGCAGCAGAGTAGACAGAGACAAAGAAGGCATTCAGTAACTCTGCCATCTCTGTATCTTCTGTCACCAGGGCACCCATCCCGTTCATCAGTGGGCCTACATTGCCTCTGGTGTTAGTTTTATCTGCCATGTATTTAAAAAAGCTCTTTTTGCTGTCCTTGACCCTTCTTGCCAGGTTTAATTCTAAGGAGGCCTTAGTCCTCCTAGCTGCCTTCCTACATCCTCTAGCAGCAGCCTTATATTCCTCCCAAGTGGCCAGCCCCTCCTTCCATGACCTGTAAACTCTCCTCTTCCACTTGAGCATACCCAGCAATTCCCTATTTAGCCACGCAGGTCTCCCAGCCCTCTTCCTTGACTTCCTACGTGTCGGGATGCTCCGATCTTGAGCTCGGAAAAAGCAGTCCTTGAATGTCAACCAACTATCTTGGGCCCCTTTACCTTCAAGCAGCCTTGCCCATGGGATTTCCCCTAGCAATTGCTTGAAAAGGCCAAAGTTTGCCCTGCTAAAGTCCAGGGTTGCAATTCTACTTGCTATTCTACTAGTCCTACCACACAAGATCCTGAATTCCACCGTCTCGTGGTCGCTGCAACCAAGGCAGCCCTCAACCCTTACTGGTTCAACCAGACCCTCCTTGTTAGTGAGGATGAGATCCAGCAGCGCTCCTCTCCTGGTCGGCTCATCCACCATTTGCAGGAGGAAGTTATCATCCATACACTGGAGGAACCTCCTGGACTGCGGCTGGGTTGCCGAGTGGTCCTTCCAGCAAACATCAGGGAAGTTAAAATCCCCCATGACGACCACGGCCTGTGACTGTGAGGCCGCTCTCAGCTGCCTGTAGAAGGCCTCATCAACTTCCTCACCCTGATCTGGTGGTCTGTAACAGACACTTACAACAGTATCCCCCCTGCCAGCCTGCCCCTTAATTCTCACCCACAGACTCTCAACTCGCTCGTCATCTGTCCCTGGACAGAACTCGGTGCATTGTAGTTGTTCCCGCACATAAAGAGCAACCCCACCACCCCTCCTGGCTGGCCTGTCTTTTCTGAAAAGGACATAGCCCTCCATGACTATATTCCAGTCATGTGAGCTGTCCCACCATGTCTCTGTAATTGCCACCAGATCATAGTCTCCTGACTTAACACAGGTTTCCAACTCCTCCTGCTTATTTCCCATGCTGCGCGCATTGGTGTACAGACATTTCAGGGAGCGAGCTGAGCACACCGATTTCACCCTAGGATTATAGGAGGCCTCCCAGTCTTCATTAATTCTGGAGTGCTGCCCCACTGGGGCAAGCCCAGCTACAACCCCATCCCCCTTCTTATCTAGTTTAAAGCTCTCCAAATGAGCCCTGCTAATTCGTGCCCCAGCATCCTTTTGCCTCTGTGAGATAAACCTTTCCCACTTGTCATTGTCCAGAAAAATATGAAAAACAATACTTCATCTTTTTACCTCTTATATGCTTCATATCCAAACAAAAGTTGTGAAAGACTCTGCTTATCAAATCTATCATATCCTTATGCAGTTGCGTTTATGAGACAGTCTAGATTAGATATATTCCATTTTTGGACAACTGGAAGAGAAGTAGGCCACAATACACATGTTGAAAAAATTACATAGGAAAGGTGTTTTACCAGTGCAACATCTGTATTCAGGGTATGAACCTTGCCTTCCATTTTCTTTTCTGCAGTGTACCAGCATCAATATAATGTGTCTGAAGGAAAAACATAGGCTTTTCCCTATTATAATTGCAATGGTAGCAACTGTTGGTAGCTGGTGACATAAACAGTACGTCAATCACAACATAAGCACAGAAAGAAGAGGCAGTTCTTTCCACAAAAGTTTACACTCACAATATAAACCAGGAGATAACCTGTGAAATAATTTTACAAAATAATTTGTCTGGAATTGCAAAACACTTTTTTCTTTCCCACTGAATACTGAAAAAATGTTTAATAATTGAGTCTCTGCTGCTGTTACTATTGTCATTATTATTGCTATTATCAGTAGCACCATTATCATTACCATTATTATCATTATTACCACTACAACTTCTACTATTTAAGCCTGTAGCAGCTCACTAAAATATTGAAATTTACAGGCAAGCAAGCAAACCACTGTTGCACATTCATAAATAGCTTGTGTCCATCTGGCCTACAGAAGGAATCTGATATCTTAACTTTGGTGTATCTATTCTGCTGTTGATAGGGGAAGCCAGGAGTATGAGTTCTTCAGAAGTAGCAGTATGCCAAGTATTGACCAGTATGTCATCTATTGACTAAGGTTTAAATTTTCGGAAGACTTAAGTGCATGTTCATGCTTCCAGTAGGACAGTTTTAGTAGGCTTATCAAGGTGGTTGCATATTTGTACTTATAACAGGTACACTGGCATTTATGGAGGTATTTCAAACTAAAACTGCTACATACAGTTGCAGTAATTTCTGTGGCCAGTTGAATTTTAAGTGCGCTCCTTCTGGGTCAAGCAGATAGCTTAATTATTCAGCTGTTAACCTTTATAACAGATACAAACAGACTTCAAAGTACATTTTTAGTCAATCTTATGGTGTCTGTCCAAATATATGATAATTTGTTCTTTTGTCTTGCTCTGTTCTTCTGGACTTGAGGTCATAAACTGAGCCTCACTGAAATGATTCCCAGAAACAGAAAGAGTTGTCTTTATGCTATTATCTAACAAAAGTATTCATTTAACCTATGTACTATTCTTGCTTTCAGCTAGTTTAAATGAGCATGACTACCTGACTGCATTATGTGATTTATTCATTCTTTTTGTCTGATCTTCACTACAGTAAGCTACAGGGAACATTAGTTCCTGCTTAAACAAAAAACTTTTTCTCTCACCTATTTTTCAAACTTGGCATCTTCCTGAAGCTACAGAGGGTTTGTGCAGCTCTACCTATTGAATTCAACTGCTGATGACAGAAATTGAGTTATTCCTCAATTTGTTGCAAAATGTCTCTGTACCTGCTGAGGAAAACCTAAGGAGCACTGCTTAAAGAAGTAGAGACCTTGGTGCTGCCACTTTTATTTCTGGACTGATGTTTTCCAAGCTAACTACCTGCTGAAGCAGTAGGTGAGAGAAAGAGATTAGGGTCTCAAAGTGGAGACTGTTGCATTGTGGGAAAAGATTATGGATCAATTTCTCCTCTCACAGAAAAACTGTCAAACTTCTCACAGAGATGTTTTAAAGGGTAAACAGGAGAATAGGGAACACTAATTTTAAAACTAACTTTGAAAAGCTTCTTCCAGATTACACCAAAGGGCAAAAAGTGAAGCAGATCTTTCAAGATCTACATCTGGCACAACCGGAGCAGCCTCTCAGTCAGAAACAGAGAATGTCATCAAACCCACTGGAACTTATCAGATTTTAAGTTGGAGTACATATGTTGCTCTTCAGTCTCCCAGGATCAAGACGGAAAGCTCATGGCAGATAGGCAGGAGTAAGCTGAGAATGCAGGAAGAGTAGATGTGATTTCAGGGCAGGCAAAATTTTAATGACTTCACATGTTTGGACATAACGTGTGCTGAGGTAGAAACAGGAGTTGGTTCCCACAGTGGTGGGACAGTCTTTAAGAAAGGAATGTTGTGAAGTGAAACATCAAGAGAGAACTGTCTATGATGGATGAAAGCTTGGGTGAGCACACGAATTTCTGTGCAAGAGATGTTGATTTGAACAATAAACACAAGTACCATTTGAAAAGCACTTTCAGAAATTAATTCATTTCTTAGATATAAAATTACTATATTAGGGAAAGCAATATGAACACGAGAAACAAAATACTTGATTTGGGGTTGTAAGTGTTTGAGGGTTGGAAACAGCAATTGAAAACAAACAAAAAAGCAACAAAAAATTTAAAAAATGGAATTCACACAAAAGTTACTTTGCACAGATTGAGAAGTGAAGGAAAGCCTACTACTAAATACTTAAAAGAAAAAAATACATTCAGACAACACAGCTATATGGCACAAAATGCAAGAGACAAGGATTAATCACAGCCTTTGTTAATGATGTGTAAGCCAATATTCAGCAACATCAGCTACACTCTGAAGTCACCAATATAACTAGTATTGAGAAAAAACTGTTATCTGAAGGGAAATGCAGTTGTTTGGTTTTATTCCTATTGAGCAGCACTATTAAGTCATAGAATGGAGAATAAAAACTCTCCAAGAAACTAGGAATGGCAGGAACCTTAGAATAAATTATAATCCTAAAATCAACCGAGATAATTCAGATTTGTATGTTAAATAAAGCACATGAGGACATAAGGTGTATAATAGAGAACCACAAACTTCCTTATAATACAAAGGTTTGGCTGGTAGTACTGCTGTGATAAATACCTCTTCTATGATGACTCTGGAGCTGGTTAACTGTGAAGTCTGGGGCACATGGGGCGGGGAGGTGGGGGAGCAACCAGGCTATGAATGAAGGCTGCAGAGTTTTAAATTCTTTTTCTTCCCCCTCGAGTAATCTATTTTTATTTCTCATTTACTTGTCTAGTAAATGAGAAATGCCTCAGAGAAAGTGAAGACAGCTTGTTTAGTATATCAAAGCACGTCCTGTCTATGTTTTAATAATTACAGCCTCTTGTAAAATAACTTTACAGGCTATTACTTGGTACCAGATTCTGACTTCAGATGTGCCTGTTACAACTTGGTTGAGCTCCTTCACACAGAGTCTGCACAGGTAGGTGTGAAGAGCTCCACACTGAAGCGATGCCCCTCAGTTACTTCAACAAGGAATGTTAATAACTTCAGAGGTCAAACCTGTAACATGTTCTAAGTCTGCATTAAATGTGAAATCCTGAATAAGTCATTGATTCTGACTTCAAAGAGGGTTTTGCAGACTAAAGGCCAAATTTCATCTACTCTGCAAGTTCTGTGATTCCAGAAAACAGCAGAGCTCACAAGACATGATGCATGGTGACCAGTGGCAGTGTATCTTTGCAGTCAAACATAAAGGGCTGATGCTCCTATATGGTAGCACAGTGTCTTTTTAAGAACACTCTCCACAGATCCAAACTTACAGAAAGAATTTATTTGTATTAGGACATAATTTCATTGCTTTGCATTCACAATATTTGTATGTGCTGTACTTTTTTTTTTTCCTATATTATTTTTTTGCTACTTAGGTAAGGAAAACCAAGGAATTTACTCATTGAATTGTGTTAGCAAAAATTGGCTCCAAAACACTATTCTATAAATGCTGAAAAAAATTAATTCTGTAATAAAAGAGAAAACAAATAAAAGAAAAAGTATTTTATTTGAAAGAATTCTATTTGGTGTTGCAGTATTTCAGGAATATAGTTACAGGGTAGGATTTTCATTTTGCATTTTTATCAATGTGCAATCTAGGTATTTATGGAAAAGTGGTATTTATCCATCATGTGCTTGTAAATGAGAAAATCCTAATGCGTTTACATCCTTCAAAGTAAAAGAAAAAAATATAGATAACATTTCTGTAAGGCTAGATAATTTCATTGGCATATGCAATGCAAGAAGCAGTTTACATTACTCAGAACTGAACAGCAGTGCAAGGACTGTATAGATTTTAAGAAACATCAGAAACATCAATCAGTATCCTTTCTTTTAAATCTGTTTATAAGAAAAAAAGAACTAGAATATGTTGCTTTAACACTAACAGCAGATGTTATAAAGCACATTCAAAACACTTTGAGAAAAAAAGAGTAGACAAAAAAAAACAAAAAAACACCTAACTAAATCCACAGAACTGTTATCTGCTTCAGTATTTCTCCACCTGTCAGAATGAAAAGATATTTTCACAAGTAAAACATAGAAAGATGAGAACATTATATACTTAATGAGATATAACTTGGGCTTCTTAGAAAAGTATGAATCCATTTTCTTCTTTCTTGTATACTTTTGATTGGAACAATAGAAATTATATTACTACAGTCAGAAAGAAGGCTTGTGGAACCATTAAGTATACAGTATATTGCATTTTCCCACTGAAATAGTCCCCTGTCATTTTTACCTCCTAGAGGAATGATCCTTTTCTTTGTCTTCTTAGTGTCACTGTGAAATGGTGACAGAATAGTAATAATAACAACTAATAGCAATAATAACAGCTAATAGTAATCTTTTGAACTGACATAGCTCTTCCTCTGAATTTTCTGCAAGGAAGGGTTGGATTTGACCAAATTCCTTAAGCTTTCTATTTTCCTTTATATATTCTTACAATTACTTAGCTTCTTACATTTGAATTTATATCTAATATGTGCAGAAAAATATATGTATAAATGCTAAATGAGAAAACATCAATTTGGATAAGGATAGTGGGGAAAATGTTATCAAGAACACAGATCCTCGAAAATATTTGTTCTGTTAATGAAACAACAGCACTGGTTTCTTGCATTCATTGTACATTAATAGTATGTTATTCACAAAGTGTCTTACCAGGACCCCTTAGCTCCTTATCTTGTGTTTCACGATCCCCAACCACCCAGCCACCTTCCTGGCAAACAGTGTACAGGCCTGTTCGTGTTTAGTAGAATTCTACTTCATACAAAATTGATGTTAACTTTAACCTACAAGTTCCTGGCATAAGAACTTCACTTTTTCTATTAAAGAAAAATAAAAAAAAAAAAATGGTTCTCAGCCATCTGCCTGCTTACTCTGTTTTCAGCTTTTCTTCTGTTACAGCCTAGGTAATTTGTCAAAAAGAAGATAATTTCTTTCAATTTTAAAAATCAGGTTATACTTTTAATTAATTTCAGTAAAAGTAATTATATATACATTTTTCCTTATGTCAAAAAAAAAAGCTATTAAATTTTTGTGCATGATAAAAATTTAGAAAAGCCAAAAACAATAAAAGAGAGCAAAATCCAGCCTTTATATTAGGCATACAGAGAAACAGTTGTGAGTGTTCCATCACAGTGAAAAATACAAGAACGTATAAAATAGACATGGCCATTTTCCCTAACAATGCTGTAAGTTTACGCTTGCTTAAACAAAATTTAAGTAGATTGTTGTCCGAAAGCAGTGCCAAATACAAATTACATTTAAATTCTTCCTGTATAGTCCAGAAAACACTGGGTACAGACAGTGTTCTGCACTCCTAACTCTAGTGCCCTAACCAAAGTATTTAAATTGACAACTTAGTTCTAGGATCCATTACAGTCAAGGAAGACAGGGATAGGCTTTTCTGAGACAAATTACTCTATAGGCAGATGATAATTTTTCATAGCAAACTGTCTATATGAGTCCATTTCAGAGGTGTTTCAGATTTACCACCTGTTAAATCTTACTAGGCAGGTGGGTTTCAATCCTACTGTTGCTTGCTGCTTCTTATTCCAGCCTCACCCATAACTCCTTAGTAATGCTGTTGTAGGGGAGATAGGAGATAGGAACTTGCATAAATATAAGTGCTAAAGGCTTCCCACTGGCTAGCTTCAGTGACTTTTTTATTTTCCTTTCACCTTTCTGAGGCACCTAATACTTCCCACAGTTGGGAGAACCCATGAACTTATCTTTAACAGGGGACAGGTTTTAGGACTGGGGGTATTCCAGGACCTTTCTTAGTGTCTTTATTCTAGATAGCTTCAGTGTTTGTATGTCAGGTTGCATGGTAAGGAAAGTCTAACCACCAGAATAATTTTTTCTTTATTTCTGATGATATTAACATATATTTGTGAGGAAATAGAAATCAAGTGTGATTATTTATGGGAATAATTTTGTTTTCATTATGATAGTATGCCATTCAGTTAGTCTTCTCTTGCTGGAAGTGAATGTCTTTGGAGGTTTTTAGTTTGGGTTGTTTGCTGGTTTTCTGCTAAATATAATTTTACATAACTGTTTTATAGATTTTTCACATGAACAGGCTTTTCACTAGTAATAAAAATATACTCTTCCTAGACATACTGTTTCCTGAGGAAAGAAGAAGAGAGAGATAAAGCAAAATAAGAGCCTTCTACTTCAGTGTTTGAGCTGTGTGACTCCTCTTCATGTTATAGTTCTATGTCTCTGTAGATAAATCTGTGTAGAAACGGAGATTCTTTAACATGTGATATTACAGTATTCCTTCCTAAGCATTGTGGCCTCACCCCTAGAAATTAATTATTAATACTTACAAGTTCAACTCAGATAGCTATTTTGTGTGTTGTATACAATTTGCTTCCAGAAGAAACATCATGTAAATGTAGGAGACAACCAGGGTTACTGGTTTCTCAGGTAGAAAGTTCCCTTCCAAAGGATCTGCTCACAATGAGAACAAATGCAAATAAGAGCAAAACTTTGCAAAAAGTCATGGGTATACTGGATGGTTTCACCTGATTTTGTGCTGTTTGTTGCTGTAGGGCTTTCTTAAATGAATTACTGTATTTAATACTAATTAAGAATCCTTTGCATGCCTAAAAATTCTGATTTCTGAAGTACTCCAGAGAACCTGAAATGACATTATTTCTAGTGCATCTAAACTAACAGGTGTCAAGACATTTTCTGATTCATCTGTGTTCATGGGGATGCAATACTCTTTTCTGTCTTCCATTTATAACTGCTATTATTAACTCCTCCACCTTTTCCCTTTTCCCCAGAGTTATAAAAGTAAAAGGGTATAGGAAGTTTCTTGCCCGCCCTAGTGTCTCTAATGACACACAGCTGCAGCAGTTTACAAAATCCCATGTGACGAGAGTTGGCCTCACTACCCAGAACTTAAGAAACTTAAGTCACACAAGTTTCAAACCCTGAGTAATAGAATAATGCTGAATGTGAGCAAACAGCTGTTTATAAGCTCCCTCAGCCCATATGTAAACATGAAGACCCCAATGAGCAGCTGTCATAAATAGAAAACATATTTAATATGTAACTCAGTTTGGAAAGTTGTTAACTGAAAAATGTATTGATGAACAGTCCTAAGAACTGTGTAGTTTGATGAAGAGCTTCAGTGTGGGTGTAAGGTCTCATTTGCTAACTGTGGAGCACAGGCTTCTTTAAAACACAACTAAAAGTCCCATGGGGTTAATCAACAAGCCTTCGTAAGCTCACTTCCTCACATTTCCTTCCCCCAATGGCATTATAAAAATCAATAACCAGAACTCTCATCACACAAAATTGTGGAACGCTTTACCCAGGCTAGTTACTATAGTGATTAAAATGATTCTTTGAGGTGCTGAGAGTTTCCCTGGAAATTTCATCAGCACTACTGTCAAGCAGAACTAAATTATTTGTTCTAGTGTTTTGTGTCCTGAGGCCCAATCATCTCAAGCTCCTCCTCCTGCCCATATTTGAAATACTCAGAAATGGACTGGCCAGAACCTTGAATTATGCTTCTTTCTGAAACTTAGAGGAAATTTTATTCATCCTTTCTAAGTATCTGCCCACCAGGAATGAAAGGATCAGAGCAGTTTGTATGAGTAAGGTTTTATGTCTACAAGAAGATAGGAAGTGCCCTTACCAGGCTGGACCAGCAGGTAACTGAGCTGTGGATTCTTGAAGTTTCTGGCAATAGCAGAAGGAGAAGATGGGCAGGAAAAGCACCCGTTCCTGGTTGTATCTGCAGTCCATTTCTTATTGCTTTCCTCAGCATCTAAGGTAGTTTTACGGGTTTTAAAGAGTAGATCTGTGCCTTGTCCCTTTAGCATGTGCTTATTGCTTTCTCTTCCTATGAATTTATCTAATCCCTTTTGCAGCTGATGACATTTTCCTTTGCAGCATCCTACAGCACCAAATAATGTAGGTTCACTGCATACTATGAAAAGAAATGCTTTCTTTTACATGTCCAACATGATTTTCTACCAGGTTCAGTGAATGCCTTCAGTTCAAGAATTGTAAGATTTGATGAACAGATAGTCCAGTACAAGCTTGTGAACCGCAATCAAATTGCTCCTTGGTTTACTCCTGTACAAGCTGGACTCCCCACCCCTTACTGGCTCACTTTGTAAAGTACCTGTTCCATCCATGTGGTAATTTCATTACCATTTTCTATGCTTTATTTTGTTTCGATTTAGTTGCTACTTCCTAGCAAGCAGTAGTGTTATCACAGTATCATTTTTGGTAAGCTAAGACACTTCTTGGGAATCCCTGATTATACTTTGAGTTTTGTTTAGCTTTTTGTATTTGCAAATTCCAAAGTAGATTTAATGTTTCTGCTACTCAAAGAATTCTTATTTCAGCTTCCTGTTGGACAAAATAATCAGCCTGGGACAAATAAACTTCCCCTGTGTTTTACAACTATGTAAGTGAGCTCATCCCCAAGCCTTTTTCATATGCTGGGAAGGTACAAGCTATTCTGTGTGAGATTCACTGCAACTAAATTTAGACATCTACAGTTGTCATGGTTTAAGTACAGTCAGTAACTCAGACCCATGCACCCTGCTCGCTCACTCCCCCTCTACCTCCTCCTCACTCCACTGTTGGGTGCAGAGATAAGAACAGTCCAGTAACTAAGGTATAACACAAATCACTGCTGCTACCACCAATAATAATAATGATAAGGGAAATAACAAGGGAAGAGAATATAATACCACCCACCGATACCCACCCCGACTGAGCAGTGCACTAGCCATTCTGGGTAACTCTCAGTTTACATCTTGGGCATGACGTGCTATGGTATGGAATACTTCTTTGGCTAGTTTGGGTCAGGTGTCCTGTCTCTGCTTCCTGCCGGCTTCCCCCCCTCCCTGGCAGAGCATGAGACTCACAAAGTCCTTGGTCAGACTAAACATTTGAGCAGTAACTAAAAACATCGGTGTTATCAGCGCTGTTCCCAGGCTGAAAGTCAAAACCACAGTGCTGCACTAGCTACTAAGAAGGAGAAACAATGACTGCTACTGCTGAACCCAGGACAACAGTTTAGTCGACTAGATCTGAATTAGTCACTTTGGCTTCCTTTTATAGTGACAAGACACATAAGGCCCTTTTAGAGCATGATTCATCTGAGCTATTAAGATATTTACTAAAGAGTAAGATGAATCATGTCGTGTAACTTTCTCCTTTCCCTTGACTACCAAGGGAACTAGAATGTTAACTTCTGCAAGTATATTTCATTGCAGACTCCTCTCTCTGTTATTTTGACACCATTTTCCAGCAAAAAGTTAGAATGGGTATTATGGAATGACTAACTTGTTATAGCAAACTTTTCAACTTAATTCCCTTTGAACTATAAGCTAAAGTTGCTGTGCCAGGTATGATATGGTCAGTGAAAACAGACCTGATAGGCATCACTAACTATGTAGTTACTATTAATCAAATTCCAACTAGAATATATTTTCCCAACCAGTGTTAATAACTAGCTTTTGCTCCAGAACACAATTTTTTTTTATGCTGTCAATAAGAATTCTTTCACAATTGCTTGTCTCTACAGTCACTGGCCTCAGCAGCTTTGACAGAGAAGCTGATTTTTAAATAGTCACAGAAGATACTGTTTGTCTTTGTCTTAGATTTTTTTACTCTGATGGACAGTCATCGAATATCTTTGAAAATGATACTAAAACTCTTATTCTATCATAAAATGATACAAAACTCATTCTTCCAAGCTGTTCACTCATTCATCTATTACTTCATATAGGTAATTAGTGAAGGTAATTCATGACAATAAACTTACGGTTATATGCATATATTGTTTCTTGATTTACCTTTCAGCATGAGTGTTTATTGCTACCATTATATTGGTTTACATAGCTTTGTCCAACTTTAAGTTCTAAGTTGTGTGGACAACACAGCAGGACATAATCCAGGAGGTCCCTGGAGTGTATTGATGACATCTTGTTTCCCCAGGTGATAGAGAAGCTGATGAGATGTGCTCTGCTAGTCCCGATACTCACCAAGTACAAGGGGTTTATTGAGAATGTGAAGATCAAAGGCATCTTTGGCTGCAATGACCATGAAATGATGGAGTTCAGGAACCTGAGTGCAAGAAGGAGGGTCCTTCCAACCTCAACCATTCTGTAATTCTGTGACTCTGTGAAGTAGAAACAGAAATAAAAGGGCTTCTTTCTCTTCAGAATAAGAATCAGTTACTATACATCCACTGTGATGAGTTTCAATGAGTTTTACAAAGTTTTAAGTTTTTGGGCTCTTCAGAGCTAGTGGTGATACTGCAATGTGTTACTACTGGTGTCTACAAAGTGATGCAGTGTAGTATAATTCTTGCATTTTTTTTCCAAACACAAGGTTTTCTCTTCACTCTTGTTATTTGGTGTTAACGTGTGCAATACATTGTGTTGGTTTTATGAACTGCAGCACAGGTCTTGACAAACCTTTCTATTCAAGACATCTTTTAAAGCATCTTAGACTCCACTCTGGCAAGACAATCTAAACACTGCCCATCCTTAGCACATTCCAATATACTGTGGCTTTGATTGTCAAATTTTATTGTTTGTAAAATGTTGTCTCAATTTCTTGATAATCTGTATTATTTATTTTAATTATTATCTCACAATAGATCTCATTTGTCCAAACCTTGAAGGGCTTAGATCAGTCATAACCCTTTCTGGTTCTTTCACTTTCTGTAATATATATTTTTTAAATATATTAATCATATTTTTACATTGGGTGCCATACTTCACATTTGAATAAAAGGAGTTTCATGGTTAACCTCCTCTGGCTGACTTAACTGAAAACTGTTTAAAAAACATCAGGGGATTCAAAGACAGTTGTCATCAGGGTTGGAGCTTACTTAAGACTACTTCCTCCTTTACTTTCATGCATTACTTGCAGTTACTGTATGAAAAACTGTTTTAATCTTCTGTCCTTGTCTTCGCATTATAGATCTGGTGAGATTTCCATTTTTCTCTTCAGAGTATCTCAGCAGTTTGTTTTATTCCTGGTTATTATTGTTAAGAAATTCAGTTGTACTAAGAATTGTCATTCCTGCAATTTATGTCCAAAGGCTCCGACCCTTAGGATAATCTTTGGTTCTGCACTATGACTCACAGTCTCCCTGGTACCTTACTTCCCCTTTATCTCTGTGTTACCTTTAACAATCACTTATATCTTCTCTTCTTCCTCAGCTAGTTCATGCTTTTTCTATTTCTCTCTCCCTCAGAAACAAAGGCTGCAGAGCCTGGCCCTAAATCTCTACTGAGGATTTCTCTTGCTTTCTCTCTCATTAAAACCACACCATGAAGAGCCTCTCTTCATTAATTAGTCTCATAGTATACTTTCCCCCTTATTCTCACTTCTTTAAGCTTTTCTCCTTTTATTCCTTCTTAGTATATTTTTGAAAGTTGATTTGTGTATTACTTTAAGATTGAATTTCTTTATTTTGTGATGAACTAAAAGACCATAAACTATTCTTTCAGCTTGCCCATAAAGAAGGTGCATCTTTTAAAGTCATGTGTATAGCACCTAAAACAATGATTTCCTGCTCTATGTCAAAATTTCTTAAATGCAAAAGAAATAACAATGTAACGATCATTTTATATTTTAAAACAATTAAAATGTCATAGTTTCATATTACCTTAATATTGTATTATCAGTAATTAACAATAATAATGTGTTATTATAGCTTTTCTGTAATATATTGATCCTTAACAGTTATTTTGATCATCAGCTTAGAAAGTAGCATGAAAGACTAATTACTTACAGCAAAAGTTTTGGCCTAGCAGACTTTTCCCCCTGCCTTTACTGAAGCTTGGTCTGTTATTAGGTAGAATTAATGAATACTAATTGGTTCACATTCCCTATGGAATCATTGTACAAGTCAAGTATAAACAAAGATACAAACTGTCCCCCATTAAAGATGTCAAATATATCTAATGTGTTAGCATACCCATATGCATATGAGTATGTTAACATACAAGAATATGATAGCTTTAACTCATTAAATATTGTTCCTCAGCAAGTGATTTATTTTGCTAAACTGTCATTACCAGCCATATTAAAATCACTGCTAACATTTCTCCATTTTTTTGTCATGGTTCAACAAAACATGACACTCATCCCACTGTGCCTTCTTCAGAAATTTTTGCAGGTTTACTCACATGCCAGTATTCAGACTTTGACATTGTAGCATGAATGAACTTAAGATAATGCAATGAAACACATTGAGGTCAGGCAGAAATTACCATTTCAGTGAAGTATTTCTTACTGCATAAAAAGATTTATTTTGGATTAGACTAAAATGTCATCTTTTGCAGCCAAAAATGGCCTTCTTGAATTATTTTACCAGGCTTTGAAGGACTTAACACCATTCTACTTCTCCACCTTTGCCTATCAGTCAGAGCACTCAGTTATAAACAAACAGAATTAATTCTCATGGGGGACACCTGACCCCAGCAATTGGAAGATATCAGGAAATTATGAGCTGAATATCAGCACTGCTTACTTCACCAGGTTTTCTCACATTTTTAGCAGTTTTTGGTATTTGAAATCTTCTAACAGTCAGGGGAATCTCAGACTTTCAGGTTTGGTGGAACATCTAGTTGAAAATAACCCTTTGGTTTCCAGTCATTAACAGTGTAAAAGTACTGTCATGATTCCCTTCGGAAGCAGCTGATGTTCTCAAACTTTATCACCTTCAGAATGCATTCTCTTTTTTTTTTTTTTTTTTTCTTTTTACTGTAACCATTATAAAACCCTTAATCTTAGAAAAGAAAGAATGGGGTATAGGGCAAGAACAACAGCTAGCATCTAGAAAACATCAGTTGTAACCAGCTTGCACAAACTTCCTTAATGCTAGCACAGGTGCTGGATGTGGGTACTTTCTCTGATTCTGGGCTTCTGGGAATATATTAAGGAATAAAACACTTTCTCTAGAAGCCTTAGATAGGACCTCCACATCCCCTATCCCTAGATATAGTGTCTATTTTTCCAAGCAATTTCTATTTTTTTTTTTAATACTTTCATAGTGAAACTATCTACCCTTCGTCTCCCTCATCATCCTTTCCTCTAGTTTTCTGTAACAGTGGTGCTAAAAGAGTCATGGATGACTTTCAAAACTGTCCTTCTAGTAACAGGCAGGAAAAAAAAGTTGGTCAATATGTTCCTGGGGATAAAAATCTCTCAGGATTTTATCAGATTTCTCAAAGCTCTTCTGATTCTCCTCCAGCCATGCAGTTAGTGCCATGTGTACTTTCCTAAATTAATTCCGTAGGAGAGGGGGCTTACTCTGCAAATTTCTGCCTCCTAAAGTTTTCTCAACCAACCTCCTCTCAGGTGAATTTCCATGCTGACCTTAGGCCCCTTAAGAAGTCCTACTGCTTAGATATAAGTTTATCTAGAAGAAAGGTCAGTTGGGATTTTTAGTCCCTAGCTCATTGTGACAGATTTCAGTTTGAATTAGACATCCTCCAGGCTAATACATTTTGATTGTTGTGCATTGTTAGCCATCTGCTTCCATCCCTTGGGGTACCAGTCCAAAGTGGAGTCTAAAAGACAGCAAATCAAAACCCCCAGTGGATATAGTGTAATACACTTTGCACTCAAAACAGTAAGCAAAGATGCTGATGCATTGTATTTGATTAAGATATACATGCACTGGCTTTTCACATGGTCTGCTGACATAGTATGTGTGACGTGGCAATTATTAATCTTTTCTCGAAGTCCTCATTATAACACTCTGCTTTCAGTTATTTATGTATTTAGCAAAGTTTAACCAGTGGAAAAAAGGCAAGGAATGGACCTTAAAAATTGGAAGAGAGAGACATAGGGTAAACTGAACCATAAAAACAAAAGTTTTCAGGGCTTTCATATATATGGCCAGCAATCTTGACTATCTATATTCCACTATTCTCAGTCAACAGATTGGTCTGAGGGGCAAAATAAATACATTTCTCTCTAAAAATTAATTAGAATCATTCACATGTACTGCTGCTGGTCAGTCTTTTAAACTGAAATAATAAAGACTGCCACGTGATGAAGCTACCATTCTGAACTTTATTAATTACATATGTTGTAGGTAAAATATCATTAGTTGTTGTTGGTTTGTTTTCTTTGGTTCTTTTTTACACTTTCAACATTTTATGAATGGTCAACATAAGACATTAGACAAGATTTGTACAATTTACTACTACAGTGCAAGTCAGGTAGAACTCAGCTTTTAGCATGACATAGTAAGAAAAAGAGATAAAAGAGGAGATTAATATACATTTTTTTAAACTCAGTGTATGTTTTAAACGGGGTTGTGAATAAGACCTTAAACTATTGCACTAGTGGAAGTAAATAATTAGAAACTGTTTATTTGTCAAATGAGAGAGAGCTCTTCATAAAACACAGACAATTTCATGGTGTACACCAAGAGGAAGGTATTAAACCTACCAAGAAATTCACTTACTTAAAATCTGAGTGATTTTGTAACTTCAACATTCATATGATACAGAATTGTATCATATGAAATGTATTATTAAGCTTGCCATAAACATCTGTTTTAATAAGATAGTTTGGCAACATAATTTTGTATAAAACAATTTTTTTCTTTTATATCAACTGGTTAGAATCTATAGGCTCTTAGAGGAGCTCTGTCTTGCTTGAATTCTTCACTTCCATGTAATGCCTGAAGGAACACACATATTAAGTGCCTTCTTGATGTTCCTAGCTTGATGATTATCCATAAAATCAGTACATCTGACACTTAGATAGAACAACCCCCAGTAAATAATTCCAGTCTCTCACATGGAACTAGAGTCACTCAGTTCCACACAGAGCAGGCCTCAATACTTCCAAAAGGAAGTAATCTCTAAATTTATCATTAATAAATTTGAAAGTTTTCATAATATGTGTTACTCTGTTTAACTCACATCAGTTGATATGAAAATTAATTCTGAATTTGGTCTGTATTTCCTTCAGATGTGGAGATTCTGGGTTTCTCTGTTAGTTGAATTGGTCAAAAATATTTTATTAAGAAAATAAATGAGCTAACAATATGATGATAAAATGTATTTTATTTTTCATGAAAAGGAAACTTACTTTCAAATATCCAGTTTTTAAGATAAGCACTGGATAATAGCAAAACAACTAAAAATTTTGTTTAATTTGATTAATAGCAAAACATTTCCATTACTGTCCCGTCTTTCAAATTATGTTGGAATAAAAGTGGAAAATATAGAAAGATGAAAGCGAATACCTATTTAAAAGATTTTTTCTTTTTTTTAGAAGATGTTCCCTATCAAATCTATTTTCTTGAATTTGCTTTTCTTTTCAATGACCTTTTATTGTGTATCCTTATGTTCATTAATCAGACCAGGAATCAATTTATCTTACCTGTTGTATATTTGCTCATAAATGAGGTAGTTCTGTGAACTTTGGCAGACTTTTTTTCATTACTGTTGAAGAATCTCCAGATGAGACCATCTTTTAAAAAGAATACATTTATGACAATTTTAGCATATGCTCTTATTTAAAGGAAAATACAGTTCAAAGAAATTAAATGATTATCATACTTTTTTTATTGATTAATTATCTGATGTATGCCTTAATGATTTTTTTTTTTTGTCAGATTATCCTGGATAATATGAAAAGGATTGAATAAGGGAAGGGATATGTTTTCATCTGAAATAGCACTGGTTTTTACTAGTACATATATGACAGCAGATTATACGCTTCTCAGATCAGATAATACACTGCTAGCTAAATAAATGCAAAAAAAAAAACCCTCCAAAGCAACAGAAACCTATCATCTTTTCATCATCTTCATGTTCAAAAACATAGTCTGAAATGATGTTTCATTGGTGCTCGCTCTATCATCTGCAAGAAAAGCTATGCCACATAACAATGTAGTAGGAGCACTTAAGGAGTATCTGGAATGTGGGATGACTGCCTTTATGATACTAATTTGATGACCTAGGTCAAGGACAAGTATATATGAAATAAGTAAAAAAAAAAAAACAACCCCCCCCCCCCCCCAAAAAAAAAAAAAGACACCACCCTTAACAAAAAAGACAGTTTTACAGTTTTCACATCTCTAGAAATATCAGTAATTAAAAACTGCTCTCTTTTGGAGGTAACAATAGCAATTTTAAGAGGAATTTAAAAACGAATTTTAACAGCAAGAGAATTTTAGCCAAGGACTGAATAAAAGAAAACTCCCTCTCTTCATCCCAGAAATAATCTATTTTGATGAACTGATTAAATAGAAAAAAATGTTTTACTTCACGGTCAGATCAAGACATGTATTTGGACAATTTGCTAGGCTATCACATGTGACAGCAGTGTGCAAGGAGAAAGAGCTCACAGATTTTACTTTTCTCCCACACAGTGTTAAAAACAAACCAAAACAAAGCAAACAAAATACAAAACCAAAGCAAAACAACAAAAAAGAGTACTATATAATGTTTTTATACAGTATGGAAGAGTTGAGGAAGATGAAGTCTGTAAATCATTCTTGTACGGTTTTACTCAGGTGAAAATAATTCCTTTACCCAAAAAGACACCTTGATGACTATCACCCACTGCACAAACCGAAGAGGTAACAATGTCAGCAATAATGTGTGGCTGACCATGTTTTATGATACTTCTCACAGGTACCCTAAATCTCTGATATCTGATGCCAAACTTCTAAATTATGAACCAATGAAAAAAAATCTTCAGAAGAGAGACAAGAAATGTTCAAATTAATGTTTAGGAAGTTCCAAATTTGTATTATCTTACAGTGGAAAACAGAGTCTTGGCTTCTTTTTTTGTGCTTCAATCACTTTTACTGGAAGACTGAAATGGAAAGAAAGCAAGAAAATAGCAAGTAAAGGCTAATTAAATAGTTGCTAGAGATACTATTCAGCTGCTTTACATTTGATTTACACTGGTGAAGTGAGCTAATGCAAAATATAGTGCCCCTGATTAAAACAATACAGATTTAATTACATTACATCACACAGGTTTTATTCAGCTTCTATGTTTTATACCCAAAGAATGGGTGCCGCAGAAAAAATATGGACTCAGTCAGAGATCAGTGTGATCAGACCAAAGCCGTTTAATACAAAGCATCTATCTTTTTTATACTGTTGTCTGCATCTGCTAACAATAGCTTGCTGTATTATAATTAGATACATATTCTTGTAGCACACAGCAACTACGGCTACATATACAATAGCTCACTGTATTGTAATTGGATACATATACTATAGTATATTATGCTTTGATACATATTTTTACAGCACACAGTAACTGGTATACAATTAATCAAATAAGCGTATGGGAACTTAACCTTTAAAACTTGCTAGAAGTTCACTATTTTGTGTCTTAGCACATTCCAGTTTCTTCTTATCTTGCACCGTTACTTTTGCTTCCTTACCCGTGTCCTCCTTCATCCTCGATTCATGCTGAGCTCTACGTAGGCACTTTCTGACTTGGGAACATGGCCATTCTTTGCTAAAAATCCATCCACAAATGGGAGTGGAGATGATCTTTCTATAGGATTCACACTGATCTTTGACCTATTATCCTAATTGAAAGAGGTAATTAACACTGCTGAAATGCTTTTTACTTGCCTCAAACATCCAGAAGACCTCTAGCACACTCTAACTTTGGCATAATAGATAAAAGGAAGTATATTTCTCCTGTGGCCAAAACTTAGTATGGTTGTGCGACAAAGTGGGGACAAAAAATGGTATGTATTGAAAAAGAAAGAAAACAGAAGAAGAAGAAATTTTGAGCTTGTTGCCCACTCTGTAAATGTGGAATTTCATGTCCTGTCCAAGTTAAAATATTCATCTCAAACAATTTAATAAAAAAATTAAATTCAAGCCATCCAATAAATTTTAATATTCTCATAGAGGATCCTTGGCACACTGGGCATTCCATTAGGCTCTTATCCCAGATGAAACGATTTTGAATAAAGTGTTATGCTGAGGATATACATATGCACATGAAATATGAAGAGCTAATGTGAATTTTTGTACATCTTCAGGCAGATCATCCAACAGAGGCTGAAAAAGTGTGTTAAGAAACTTCAGGTGTTGGAGTAAGAACAAACTGCACTTCAATCTTTGGGCTTCTGCTGCATTAAACAACGAGGACTAAATTTCATTCTAACCTAGGAAAACATATGTGAGCATGGGTGGCCCAAAGATATGAGAACCTTTTTATACTCTACCACTGGAGAAGATGAGAGTTCCCAGAACGAATGGCTACACAGACCACATCCTGTTAAGAGATCAATGCCCTATCCATTTAAAAAGGAGTTCAGGTAATCTGACCTCTGCTCAGTTCAGACCCCTGGGTTACAAAAGACTGTTTCCACTTAATGTTTCAGATAAAATAGTGAGTTTGAGTCATGAGCCTATTCCCTTCTTGGGCTGACCTATGGAACTGAAATGGCAGTAGATGGACTTGCTTCCTCAGTTTTTCTACCTCTGCTCAGGAAGTGTCATAAAAACTAATAGACCCAGAGACTCCATAAAATCTGCAAGAAAAATTTGCTGTTGCCATTTACTTTCTCATGAAAATTTTCACATATATTGATTGTAGATGACAGCAGGAAAGTTCAAGACAGAATGATTGAGAGATAGCTACTGTAAAACCTGAGTTAGCAAGAATACTTTCCTGACACTTGGAGATGTAGAATTTTTTCCACATGAGATTTTTGTGGATGCTACCTGACAGATATTCTCATTTTAAAGAATTTGGGAGTCTCTTATTATATATTTTACTTCCCTTATTCGTGCGACAAAGGAGATACTGGCTGCAATGTAAGGAAAATGGCATAGTATATCCGATACAGTGTTTTTACAACATTAATATTTTTATCACATATATATTATTGCTTCTACATATTTTTAAAATGGCTCCTTAGGTTGAGAAACATGTTATGCTTACATTTACTATTCATCTCCTGTGTCACTTTACATAATTTTCTGTTTATTCTGCTTTGATAACATATGTTCTGTCAAATCTACTTAGACTGCTCTTTGCTTCCCTGATGTTTAGGTAGCCTATATTATACAACTCACAAGATGTAAGCTATTTGCACTTTAATTTGATATTGTGTGTTAGTTGAGCAAATATTCGCTTTTACTGAAATGGTTTTATTAATGTTTAAAGTTTCAAAGAATTAGACAACTGAAATAGTTCCATAATATCCACAGATCTTAAAACTTTTCAGTGAAGAGCCTTGTTACTTTTATTTTTTTGTTACCTGCCTATCCATATTCAGAAATGACACATTGTCAAAGTAAGATCTGATATCTACATATCTACTCAGACATGATACTCAGAAAAAACAGTAAGTGCAAGATTAGGATTTGTTTGCATATTGGCCAGAAAAAAACATAGAATGGCTAGAGCTGGAAGGGACATTAAAAGATATCTAGTTTAACTCCAATGCCATGAGCGGGGATACCCTACACTAGATCAGGTTGTTCAGAGCCCTATCCAGCCTGGCCCTGAACACTGCCAGGAATGGGGCATCCACAACTTCTCAGGACGGGTGGGTGAGACTTGTTCCAGTGTCTTCCCAACCTCATCATGAAGAATTTCTTCCTTATACCCAGTCTAGATGTATCCTTCTTCAGTTTAAAACTTACCACTTGTCCTGTCACATGACCTTGTAAAAAGTCTCTCTTCAGAGCTGTTGGCTTTTGGGGCTACAATTGCACATAGCAGATTCATGGCCCATTTTTCACCTACCAGTATCCCTTGTCTGCAGGACTGCTATCAATCAGTTCATACCCTACTCTGTATTGATATTGGGGGTTGCCCTCACCAAGATGCAGGATCTTGCACTTCGCTTTCTTGATACAATATAGTGTATCTGTATACATTAGAAATTGCTTTTCAATTTAGTTCCTCTTTAACATTTTTACACTAAGTCTGTCCATGAATTAAAGAAACAAAAATGTGAATGCAACAAAAATATTTCACACCTGGAACTAAACATGGGTGAGATTGAGTTTTTTTTTTACTAGAACTTCAGTTATATTACTTACATCAATAGCCTTTTGGAAGCCCATAAGATCTTGGGTCAGGAAAAGGTATCTAGCATATACCAACAGGAGAAGTAAAAATATACTGAGTATTGTCACATCATTTAAACATAAAGTATTTCATATTTTTCAAGTCACATTCAAAAAAAAGATCTCCAATAACAGGCTCAGAGGTCTAAACCAAAATATTTTTCTGGAGCTTCTGAAGTTAGTGTATACTGGCAACGAGCTCAGCCTCTACATTTCTTGCCTATAGTTCTTTTTCAGTTCTAAAAGAAGAAATCCTACAATTACGTATTGTTGAATTTTGTTTTCTTTCTATTTAAGTTTTTAAACAGCGCTAGTGCTAAAACAATTAAAAAGTTGAAGTTTGACTTTTATCAACATGATCCTTTGCTACTGTGGAAATTGATTTTGCTTTAATGGAGTTAAGAAATTCTGCTGTTGCACTTCTGAACAGTGGACAGTTCTTTGTGTACAACTTTAACACTTTTTGTCTGGCATTTGTTATTAAATTAATTCATATATAATACGGGGCTATAAGTACTAAAACAGTGAATGTATTTTCTTGTACCTTCTCTCTTTTTCAACCTGTGGTGTCATTGATTGGTTTAGTCTTATGATTCTACTATGAGATAGTAATTTCTGGTCCTTTATACAAGAAACATGAATTGGGGATAGCTGTTCCTCTCACCTTTGATGTATAGATTTCTAGTCATGCAAGAAAAGTAGAATTTTAGATCTGAGATCTACCACACCAAGTTTCAGAGAGGTTTTGAGTTTCAAAGAGATTTTCAAAGAGGTGCAGAGCTATCCATATATAGCTATCATTTATATAGAACTTCAGTGGTCGTTTATACAAATGTACAAAAATAACAATATTATTTTACTTAAATAATTAAAAAGATTTATTGTATCTTCTAACCAGTTCAGCTTCTTATTTGTCTCATGTGTAACAACAACAAAAACTACCTTTGTGAATAAGGAAATAAAATGTCTTGCCTGGCAAAATCTTGGAGCAGATTCTTCTGGAAGGCATGCTAAGGCACATGAAATTCCACAAGGTGCTTGGTACAACATCAATAGCAGAAATACAAATTTCTTTTCCTCCCATTCTGACCATCACTAGGAAGTAAGAATTGGAATATTTAATATGAAATATGTGGTTTTTATGCTACTCAAAGAAGTAAAAAAGAAAAAGAGACAAGTATCTGAACATTACATTTCAATGAGCTTCACAAATTTAGTTAAATAAGCCCAGACTTCAACTTTTAGTTGAGACTCTCCTTATTCAAAATCAGTTTTGACTTTTTTGAATAGCTATTTTAATTTTCTAGAAGCGAGTCAGATCAAGATCCTAAGGACTAAGCCAGGTGAGTTTTGGTCAGCAATGGTTTGGACTAGGTTTAAACAGATAATGTAAGAGTGGAAGCAGTATTACTACCATTCAGCTGTCTTATCCTTGATAATTCCAGCATACATAAACTGTACATGTGTTCTGTTTCCCACATTTTCATACTTCAGTGTTCTCAGCCAATCTTCATGTATTATCTAAAAGCAACTTCCTGAGAATGATTTAAAGGTTTATTTAAAGAAGTGATATTCTATTTTACTCCACACACGAACAGACAAAGCAGCTTTCAAAAGAGGTTGATTCATTTTTAATGAGATATCAAGTAAAAGCAAAATTCAGTAGTAGTGCCTGAATATGACTAATACTTGTCTAAGAAATATTATTTCAGGCTGTTATTCTAAAATACTTTGAATAACACCACTGACACAATTACTCAGCATTGAAAGCTCAATCAACTGATAATGAAATAGTGTAATTCTTTTCATCTAATTAGCACTTAGAGATATATCTTCCCACTTATGTTTACAAGTAACTAACTCCCTTCTCTCTCACTGACAGGGAAACAAGACATTAAGAAGTCAAAGCGCTAGCTGACCACCATAGAAGAAGGCAGTGCTGGAAGTGGGAACAGAAGTGTGAGCTGGCTGTATTTTGGATGCCCAAGTCATAGCAATTAATTGTGTCTTGCGTAACACAATTTCATTGTGTGGGGTTTTTTTTTTTTTTTTTTAATGGCACCCAGGGTAAAAAAAGCATCATTGGAATTTATGAAAATTATATCCTTGGAATCTGAAATAACTTTAATATTTCAGAAACCTATGGATGTTACTCCTAAATAATTTTCCAATTTGAACTTCTAAGTAATCATTCAAAGAGAATCTTATTAATAAAAATTTACCTTATGTATCACAGAATTAAAAAAAGAATAAATTCATAGACCAAGATGTACTTAAGACAAACAGTTTAAAAAGTAGTGGAGATATTCCCAAAAGCAGAAAAAAAAAGGTACTCCCATACTCAAGCTATCATGTCCTGTTATCTTCAAACTTGGAAATAATGTTTCCTGAGGATGGAAACTATTTGCAATCAGCAGAAAATAGGAATCAGAATGTGAGTGCAAAAGGTTTTTTGAGTGCAATTTTTTTTGAGTGTAATTTTTGAGTGCAATTTTTTTTTGAGCTTCTGCCACAGCCTTTTCCAGAATCAAGGCTTGCGGGGCTACAAATCTTTATTTGACAAGTAAGTCCACTATTGAAAGCTTAAATTGGAAACAAAAAACAAACAAAAAATTTTAAAAAGCCCTAAAACCACAAAAAAAACCCCACCAACCACAAACGAACAAACAAATGCACCCACCTGTCCTGGTTTCATTTACGATAAAGTTAATTTTCTTCCTAGTAACTGATGCAGTGCTGTGTTTTGGCTTCAGTCTGAGAACAACGTAGATAAAACGATGGTTTAGTTGTTGCTAAGTAGCACTTACCCTAATCAAGGACTTTTCAGTCTCTCATGCTGTGACCATGAGGAGGGTTACAAGATTACAAAATGTCTTTGGGTAGTGCAAACTTAGTCTATACGTAACTCTGTGGAGGGCTGTCAGAATGAATCATTATGATATGGCTAAGGAAACCTAACTTTTTTGTGATTTGTAATGAATTATTGCTGCTGTGCACTGAATCTTGGACTGCTTCCATAAAAATGGATTTTCACCATTCCAGCATCCAAACTTCTCTGTCCAGAAGACTCTAAGAATTATTTTAGAAATGCAGTTGTAGCTGAGAAGAACAGATGCACCTTGGGCAGCTGCTTAACCATAGCATAGAATTTGTGACTCTTTCAGAACTAATTTCAGGAAATCCACATGAAAATTTGTATACTGATACTTTGTGTCTCATCATTACTTTTTCACCTTTCTCATTACTTGTTTCAGATCTCTGTATTCCAGTCAAATATATTGGATCCAGTCACATGCTGCACTTTCGTTCTTGAGATTTAGTTTGGTTTCTATGGGATGGATGACTAAAAACCATAACCTGTGCTTTTGGTCTCTTATAATGCAATATTTTTTAATCCTAATTCAAATTTCACGGTGGTGCTTCCATATTTACACCAGTATAACAGACAGTAGTAGTTTGTCCAAAACGTGCCTCTTTTTTTTTTTTTTTGGTATTTCCAGTTCTTAACAGTATTTTCTCCTTATTTCTCCCTCCCTCCCTTATTTTATTAAAACATTCACACTTTTAATGAACTTTCTGCAGACTTTTAGCTATCTCTCCCCCCAGGAAGTAATTCCTGTTCTTATGCCTTAATAATTTTCTTAGTGTTTCCATGGAGTAATCTTGCAGACATTCATTCATGGCCAGTGAAGTTAGTAATGTGTTTTTAACTACTTCGTTCACCCCCATATCAGTGCTCAATGTTAATAACACCTGTATTTCTAATTATGTGCGTATTTCCTTTACATAAGTTCCATTGCATTGCTCCCTTTGGATCAGTCTAATAAAGGTGGTGTAATGTTTACAAATTCCAAGATGCCTTTCTCATATGAGTTTCCTAGTGATAAGCTAAATAATAAATGAGCATGACCTTCATGCATTTGAGTTGGCTGCATATCCTGAAGGATTACTCTTGTCATTGTCATGGTTCCTCATGTCCCTCCAGTCTGAGCTCCCGCAAACAAAGCAAAGCCATACCGGCTACAAGAGCAGCACCAGAAATAGACTTTCTTACAAATTCCAGGCCAATTAAGATGAGTGAGGTTAGTGTCTAAAACTATGGATTTGAATGAGCCCTTTTACACTAGAGTTTGAAGCTGTGATGAAGACTTTGCTGGGATTGTTTCTTTTTTTCCCTTGGAAGAAATTTTGAGGAAAATGAGAAGGGAGACTTCAAATTTCTATATTACAATTTGTCACCTTTGAGAATTCATTAAAAAAATAGACTACAAACCATTGACTTAGTTCTGATCTTTTTTATAAGACCAGCTCACAGTCCCTTATTCACCATGTTGGTTTTTTTAAATGTGTAGTTAATTAATATATGTAGTCTGACCATACGTACAGTTCTATATCTAGCTTTCTAAAAGGTGTAAACTATTTTTAACCCACATCTATGTATAAATATGGTTTTTACTTATATAATTTCTGTCTACCATATGTTTTATCTTGGCAATGTTTTTATTTCTTTTTAGAGCATGCAGTTTCATAGTTGCTGACAAGAAATGACGCATCAAACTCTATTTGATGATTTGTTTTCCAAACACGCATATCTCAAGTAGAAGAACAAGAAATATCACAATAATTTGTATTACATATATGTTATTTCTGGCAGATAAATATTTGGGTAACTGGTTCATCTATAGTACATAGAGTATGATCACATTAGTAGAAGTCAGCATTTTGTGATGACTGGTGTACCTCCCAGCAGAGACAGATTGCAGTCTGTTTTTTTGTTTGACATGCTATGCCTTAAATAGAACATCTCAGATGAAATAAAAGATTGTGCAATGCCTTTAACTTTAATCAGTAATTTGTCACACCCTAAAAATATCTGTGCCCATATCTATATTTCACTGAAGTCAAACTCGATTTATCTGCGAAAGCCTGACACTTACTAAAACCCTACAAAACTAGCCAATAGCATTGAAAATAAAATATGTTGAAAATAACTTGTTGAAGCTAAGAAATAGTAGTGATGGTTGAAAAAACATGAGAAAAATACAAATGAAAATTTTGTTTGGAGACATATTTCTTTTTTTTTGTATGAGTTCATACAGAGCTGCAAAGGATTAGCAACAAAAAACAAGCAAACAAATAAAGATATTCTCCATTATTTCATATTTTCCCTCATGTTCTTCAGCTCACTCAGCTTCATGCCAATCACTAGACTGAACAATTTATGATTTTCACTGCAACTTGTTTGTTCTTGTATATAACTTATGTTTTGAGGAAAACATTAACCTTCATTTTAAAGTTGATTTAGTATAGTTTTACAATTAATTGTATAAATTATTAGACATATCTGTTTAGTGTAGGTGTAGTGCAATAGGTACAAGGTAGAAACAATATGCTACAATCAATCAGTGGCTGGTTTAAGTGATCCGTAATGGCACAGAGACCTTTTAGTTTCTTTGAATTGGATGTCTGTTCAGTGTACCAGAAGGTAGGCCTACTGAAGGCAGTGGATATCTATGGATTTATAGATGCTGAAAATTCATGCTTTTTGAGATCAGAAAAGTCCATGCATTAAAAAAGAACTCCTGAACAGTACAAGCCATAGAAGACCCTCACTCATCAGTTACCATATTAAACCCAACAATTTACCTGTGAGTTCCCAATCAAGACAACAGATTCCATTCAATTCCATTCCATTCCAGTCTAGTCTAGTCTTGTCTGAATCACATGTGCTTTGGTTCTTGAAGAATAAGTCTAGCTACAGCAGTCTGTTTATATTCATATAAACCATATCCAGATTTTTTTTTGTACGTTTGTTTTTCCTTTAATCAATATGAAAAAATGCACATCTATTTAAAATTCTGGGGCACAGAAAACTACTTTAAGCCTTTAAAAATGCCAGAAATTTTTAACAAAATGACATCTTTTGAAGAAACCTGCTGTTGAAAATAAAGGCCTGAATAACTGCTAAATTTTGGTGTCTCTATTTTCATTTCATTTATATTTTTAAATACATCCTAATTGCAATAATGACTTTCACCATGATGAAGTACCAACACCTTCCTCTTGTTCTACAGGGAAATCCAGATTAGGTTGGGAACACTAGGATTTCAGCTGCAAGTATGAAAGCTTGAGTTGCTTTCTTAGAATGTTTACTCCTGATGACTACTTTTCCTTTCACCCATCTTACACATAAGTCTTATGAGGAATGGCAGAGGGAACTGGGGTTGTTTAGTGTGGAGAAGAGAAGGCTCAGGGGGGACCTTATCACTCTCTACAGCTACCTGAAAGGAGGTTGTATTGAGGTGGGGGTCACTCTCTTCTCCCAAGTAACAAGCAATAAGACAAGAGTTAACAGTCTCAAGCTTGGATATTAGGAACAATTTCTTCACAGAGAGGGTGATCAGGTGTTGCAACAGGCTGTCCAGGGAAGTGGTGGAATTGCCATCCCTAGAAGTGTTCAAAAACAACGTAGATGTGGCCCTCAGTGGAAGTCCTGTGGTAGAGGTTGGACTTGATGATCTTAAAGGTCTTTTCCAAACTAGTTGATTCTATAATTCTATGATTATTTTCAGTAATGGAGCAGAGATTTCAACAGATAACTGATAAATTAGAAAGGTTTTGACAGGCCAGCAGAGACATCTAAGTGGTGGTTTTATAGAAGTGCATAATAAACTAACAGAAAGATTAAAAAGTGATCTAATGAAAAGCAGAGACATTGTTCAGAATGGTATTTTATCCTTAGGTTGCTCCCTTCAATCACAGCTCAGTAGCCTATGATGTTATTTACATTGATGACCATTGGGCAAATTCCTCCATTATATTTAGAATCATAGAATAGTTAGGGTTGGAAAGGACCTTAAGATCATAAAGTTCCAAACCCCTGCCATAGGCAGGGGACACCTCCCACTAAACCATGCCACCCAAGGCTCTGTCCAGCCTGGCCTGGAACACCACCAGGGATGGAGCATTCACAGCTTCCCTGGGCAACCCATTCCAGTGCCTCACCACCCTTACAGTAAAGAATTTCTTCCTTGTATCCAATCTGAACTTCCCCTGTTTAACTTTGAACCTGTTATCCCTTGTCCTATCACTACAGTCCCTAATGAATAGTCCATTCCCAGCATCCCTATAACCCCCCTTTAGATACTGGAAGGTTGCTATGAGGTCTAAAAAGATTTAACAGATTGTTTCCCCAATAAGCAACCTGACGTCAGAAGTCTGCTTTCAAATCCTACAAATCTGCTCTTGGGACTTGTGTTTAATTATTATTTTTGTAGCAGAAACCACAGCACAAACAAAAAGACATGAAATTGAAGCAGGTAGATTAAGAAAACCAGCATTATCTCAAAAGTATTTATCCAAACTCTTTAGTGAGCATCTATGAATAATTAACATGTTTTTGAAATCAAGTCTAATTTGTGGACAGTCTGGTAACCAAAACAAAACAGATCAAACCAGAGTTCAGTTCAAGAACATTTAGGGTGTAACCCTTTTGGGCTCTGTCCTGTTCCAGGGTGCTTCCTGCCAAAGGTTGATCTGATCTTTGACACCAACAGCTGCTCAAAACTATTTGAGCTCATTATTTACCAGTTTAATCAGTAACACCAGTGCACTGCTGAATTCTGTGAAGCCCCACATTCCATACTTTTTTTTCCCTACTACAAGCCTTTCCAATTGATGCCTTTATCTGTTTTGCGTAATTTTGCCACAGAGCTCAAGAGGTACAAAGGGCCTAACATTTGCCTCCACACCACAGATGAGTGCTGTCTTGAGGATTAAAGTATTTTTCACAGCATGACTGTTAAACATTGTCATTCTCCAACCCTCAGTCTCTTTTGATGCTTACTCTTCAAATTCATAAAACAGTAGGTAATACAAAGCTTTAACCTGAAGTACTGTCTGAAGCTGTTTAATTGTGATTTTTGATGGGTCATTGTGGTTTTGAATTTGCCATGTAGAACAATTACAGAAGAAGAAAGAAAAAAAAATCTTTTAAAAGAATCTTACTTTTCCAGATGTAGCTACTGTTTTAAGAGTGGGGAGAAGGAAGCGGCTGAAGAGAAGTGACAGAAATACTTCATTGGCGCAAAGGGTGCTCTATAGTAGAAAACACAAGTGGAATTCTCACTCTGGAATTCTTTCCCAGGTGAAGAAGAGATTTTTTTCTTGTCCTGAGAAAAAGAGGATCTTGATATAGTCCTATTAAGAAGTCAAGTTGCTTATACTCTGCTAAATTGCTACTATTAATCTTGAATAAAATATTCTGTAAAACAAAAATAGTGTCCCTGGATGCTATTACATACCTTAATTACTTTTTTTTTCTTCTACTTCAAAGGAAGCTTCACGAGTCACTTGTATGAAACCACATATTTCCAGCTTATTAATGCTTCATATAAAAAAACTCTACTTCAGAACAACTAACTTAAAATCATTATTCCAAGTCAAGTTACATAATAAAAAATATATTTATTTGCCTTTACATACTGAGTTCTTCTTCAAGCCTTTCCACATTCATCCTTAGAAACTATATTTTTTTCTTTTGCATATTTTCATAAGAACATTATTTTTTCACCTTTGAATTATTAAATATATGTATTGATATATATTTCTGTGCATATCGTTCCTCCAATATCCTACTCTGTTCCCATTGAGGTACCTGTGTAATGACAGTACAGCAGGGAAATGATAGGAAAGAAAAAATGTTGAGGTTTTTTTCAGATCAGTTTATCACCTGCTCCAAACAGCAGCTGTTTGGCACACAGCCTCAAGTTCTGCAGAACATCACTGATTTCCACATTTTTCTTTGCATACAGAAAATTATTTCATTATTCCAAACAGTTAAAAAAAGTCTTGTTCCCAGAAAAGGAAGATTTTCTTTTCAAAACCAAAATATGTTAGCATATTTTAATATAATAAGGTGTACATTTCATATTCTCCATAAGTAGCAACTTAATTCATATTCATCACAGTTTATTTTTTTTCTTTCTGCAATGAAATTTGATCTGGATTGCAGCAAAGAAAAAAAATTTGGCAATGATGTGCTCACTTAGTTTGTATACCAAATATAAAATAGAATTTCCCTTTCTTCTATATGTTGGTTAAAAAAGCCCTGTTGAAAGGTAAATGTCCAATTAAGCCTGATGTTTTCTACAAAAGAGAGAAATATGCAAATGTTGAAAATTTCTGTATAACCATTCTTCTATTCCTAGATTCTACAATTCTAAATTTCATCTAAACAAACACAAAAATGTAAATATAAACACATGTCCACAGAAAATGGGACAAGTCCAGGTGCTGGAAGGACAAGACAGAACATCTTAGTATGCCTTTGTCTGTAGACACCATTTACTAGAGAAAGACAGGAAAAAAAGTTCTGAATTCTTGTAAAGAGACAGAGTTTAGGAAGTAATGGATGGATATCAATGGTTAAGGAATTTAAGGGAACTGGCTTTTATCAAAGTAACCCTGTATAACAGTTCAGCTCATAAATTTCAATGCTTGAGGACCCACAAGTCTTCCACAAATAAAATGAGCAGTAAAAATGCTTTAGGGTGTTACCGCAACAGCATTTGCTTCAGTAAGAACTTATACTTTAAAATGCCTAACCTAAACCAAAAGTTAAAACCATATGATAAACATTAGGAAGTTACAATACAGAATAAAACATCAAATCTCTCAGGTGGGTATAGAATTAGCATAGTGTTGTAAGGATATCAGAATGTGTCTTATAGTGTTTCTTCCATTTGTGTCAGGTTTAATTAAAGGATTAATTAAATCTAAATTTTAAGAATCTCCTGACCATCACTTTGTTGGGAATCCGTTCATAATGGTTTGGAGGGTTTTTTGGTTGTTTTTTTATTTGATTGGTTGGGGTTGTTTTGCTATCCTACAAGATTGTTTCTCTCTTGCTGTTTCTTCTTCCAAACCTTGTACTTTCCACAACAGAGTCTCATAATGTCACTTCAGGTTAGGTTTGTTATCTGTACATACAACTCCTCTTGTTCTCCTGCAATCAGCCATGTCCATCTGAATGTTCACCATCTTTATTTTGTGTCTTTTTTTGTCTTATTCTTTGCCTGGCATGAATCAACTGCATGTTCAACTCTGATTGAAGTGTTACACTCCAGGTCAAACCAATTGTTCATTGTAGGTCAGGACTACAAACTGATGGAAACTAATTCTAGCAGCCACAAGCCTGTTCAGAAAATACTTCAATAGATAACAGTTAGGTTAAGTGACAATGTACAAGTGTCTAAGGTGTGTACATTGGTTTTAGCAGCAGCTGCTTCAGAAAAATAGACAGAAAATATGATAGAAATATTTCATCTATTTTATCTCTAAAAAAAATCATTATCTCTATGCAAAGGGATAACCAGCCTCCTCATTCATCGATGGATCTGTGACTCCTGCAAGAAATTAGCCAAGTAATAATGGCTTGGTGAAGAAACATCAATATAACAATCTAAAAGCTTTGCTGCTAGACCTTTATACCACTGGAGTTCAGAGGTACTTACCATGAAACATATCACAACAAAATATTTGTAGTGCGAGGATAGTAGCATAGGTATCTGAAATATGCTGGTTGTCGTGTGGTACACTGAACTATATTTTTTTTTTTTGTCAGTAGTCTTCTATTGCACAACTACTTGCAAAGTTTGTCTCTGGAAATAAAAACTTTATTTACTGTTTCTGTGGGCCAAGTAAATTCAATGAACATCTTAACTACAGGTAAATCATACTTTGCAATAACTACCTTACCGGAGAACTTTACCAAGGTTATGTATGGATGTGCTAACCTTAAAAGAAAACAATTCAGGGTTGGTTTCATTCTGGTTTGCTTTGGTTTGGTTTGGGAAGGGTTGTCCAAGTTCCAGAGAAGTGTAAAACAAAAATTCAAGAAAAGGTAAATACCATTTATGTTACAAAAACATACATTAGGAACCCTTTAATCTATCAATAAGCAGATTTTTCTTTTCTTAATTTCCATCTGGAAATGTATTATAAGGATTATATTATAAGGATTTGGAGCAAAGCCTTTCCTTGTGGAATCCATTTTGCAAGAAAAGTTACAATGCACAATTAAACCATATTTGTATTAAAATTACTTATTGCAGAGTACATTATTTCAATTAACATGGTAAAACCCTTTAAAATTCTGGAATACTTGAAAGGAATTTAATTGTATAACTACACTGCAATGACTTTTGCATGTCTAGAAAATATAAGGTACACATCACATATTAATTTTTAAACATATCAGAGTCTCCCTGAATTACCTGCCTAAATACCTTGCTGAATCATTGCCAAAATACTATGGATAACTTCACAATGCTTCAAATTCTTCATTTCAGAACATTGATTTCCTAACTGTCTGGAGGAGATTTTGAAATTTCTTAAAAATCACCTCATAATTCTTTTTTCTTGGTAAAGAGGGGCTTTGAAAAAAAATATTTTTTTATAGTAGAAATAGCAAACATCTTCAAAAAAAAAAATACCCGCAACAAAAAATCCCCCCCAAAAAACAACAACCAAACAACAGCTTTATGTAGTATATTATTTTCCTGTATAAGCATGTTTCTTGGCTAATTAGCTCTTTCAGCAATGAGATAAGTGCTATATTTACAGAAATCCTAACTCTCTTTTCCGCCTTTAATACATCTGTTTTTTTGTGGACAAACTGATCTTCTTAATTAAAGAAATATTTCACAATTGCATGCAATTTAAATATAATCATGCTTTCTGTCATTAGTGTTTTCAGTGAATGGAGATATAGGCAAAAAAAATAAATTCATTTTTACATTATTTGTTTCCTTATCTAGGTGTGGATTCATGGATATGTAGAATCCAGTTCCAAGCTTTCAGTGGGGTGAACTGTACTTCAGTAAATTTTATGAAAAATGTTAGTAATTTTTATTGCCTGAATGAACCCATTCAGGTAAAAGCCACTGGGAAAATATCAGATTGTGACATTGTTTAATTTTCTGCTAGGAAGAACAGAAAAGGAGGTTTCTGTTTACTCCACTAGTAATCACAAAATAAATTCAGTGGGGATCTTCTCTACTGACACTGCAAGCATATTACAAAGTCTTTATCCAACAGAAAGAAAGGTAATAAAAATGCATTTCAGTAGGTCAACACCTTTAGCACAAAACAAACATACACAGTCAGTTTCTATCAGGGAACAGTTTCTTAATGGAGTTTTAAAACACTAGCATGTACCAACTTCACATCCTTAAAATTGTTAAACATTTGGCAGCATGTTATTAGCCCTGTACATAGCAAAAATATGCTTTGTTCTACTGTTTTCATGCTCAGACATTTCCAACAACCAAGTCATCTGCAATAATTATGCGAATGGTAAGAGTTTAACACATTGTTATTGTTAGCATTTTAGTTTGTATATGTTCTTTTTGCCACTTTGCACCAGAAATGTTGCTGGAGATGGGTGTGTATTTTGACAGAACACAGTAAAAAATATAGTTACAATGAAGTCATATTTTGCATTTCTCTTTGATGACATTTTTCTGCATAAGAACCTAAAACTTTGTATTGAAAATTTTCATGTGCCTTTATTTCCTATTATTTCTCTCTGTGTTTGGATTTTGTGTGTGTGTGTATTTCCCCCAAACCTGGCAATATACTTCCTAGTTAAATTTGACTGACTAATCAGTAACATTGTTTTTCTGTGACTATCATTGCAAGTCACAGCAGTAGCCTACTTTATAAAAATGTCATTGAAGTAGCTTTACAGAGAAATGGATTATAGGACACATTAATGACAAGAGGACAGTAGACATGCATATTATTTTTCTGTAGACCTGTAAATTCTGAGTTAACCTCCTTAAAGGCACTGTTGAGATAGATAGGAAAATCTTCTGCTAGGCTGTTTATTTTCCCACCCTGCAAGGTATGTTTGAAATTGCAGGGAAATGCTCAAGAAACTATTTGACAATATTTGTTATCCACTACATTAATCTGAGATATTTTTTGATCATGCACAAATAATTATCTGACAAGACAACAGTGAAGTGGCCGTCCTAGTATGGATGTTGACAGCAAAGCACCACTGCACCCTTTATATTTACTTTTTACTTTTATTCCTGTTGTCTCTACTTATGGCAAACTGGTAACAGAGAAAAAAAAAAAAGTTGGTGTAAAATCAGTGCTGTAGGAAATGGATTTTAAAGAACAATCTAAATGAACAGTTAGATGCAGTTAACATTAAATTCTGATTTTTCATTGGTAAGTGTGAGAAAAGTGCATTAGCCTTGTTGGCTCCTCTGTCATTTGGAGAAGAACATCAGCATCAGCACATTCCAGGAACCTTCTGGATTGCTTATGACTTCTTGCTGTCCCTCCAACACATATTGGGGTGGTTGAAGTCCCTCATGAGCACCAGGAATGCGAATGTGAGGCTGCTCCTATCCATCTAATGAGAAAGATGGTACATAGAGGGCTGGTTTAATCCTTTAGGTACTCTCTGTATGCAGCTGCTGCTGAAATCTACGTGGATATGAAAGATGTTCTGGATTTCTAAATTCAGCATGAAGGAAATGTTTATACTCAGTATTTTTTTTTCTCCTGTTTACCTTCTCCACTCTAGGAAGAGTATGTAGATGAAAGTGGCAGAAAGTTAATTTCATTGAAGATGCGCAAAAAATGGATCATAAAGTGTGACTTTATTTCCTTATCAATAGCACTTACTTTTCATCTCTGACAGAAATTATAATAGAACTTTAAAAAATGAAAACTGTAATACCAACAGACATTTTACTGAATCACTCCTGAATGTAAATATATAAGGAAATGAGTTTATTGATGTGTTTAGAGGGTAGGAAAAATCTCACACTGTTCTAGTTTCTTTAAAAATGTAAATATTAAGTCTGATTTTATGGAAACAAAATGAATGGTCATTTAATTAAAGGAGATCCTGAACCATTTGTTTGGTGTGCCTGCAGACACATTGATACTAGCACAACAATTTAGCTTTAAAATGTTCTGACTCATTTTTCCCCGTTTGACTAAGAAAAAACAGAAATTTTTTTAGATTTGTACATTTGGGTTTTTTCATTAGATTTTCAAGCAAATCAAATTTTCAATTTATGCACACAACTGTATATGCACAGTTAGAAATGTGAAATTTCTATGTATGCAAATACACATTCTGATTACTCAAAGAATCTCATGCAAATACAAGACTTACTGTCAGTCTTTCCATGAGGCATGTTGAATGACCTTCAAATGCGGAACAATTTTTAAAAAAATACCATAGTTCTTTTTTTAAGTATCTCACCGTTATTGTCCCTGAGATTTTAAGACATTCTTCAGGTTGTAGAATTTGTATGCAATGCTTTTTGGAAAAATCAGATTCAGAATAGGAATTTTATAGGCATGTACTGTTTTGGGCAGTAATAAAGTTAATTTTCTTTGTTGTAGCTAGTATGGTGCTTTGTTTTGGATTTGTGACCAAAACAGCAGTGATAAAACAGAAATGTTTTCTTTATTGCTGAACAGTGTTTACAGAAAGTCAAGGCCTTCGCTACTTCTTACACTACCCCACCAGTGAGTAGGCTGGACATGCACAAGAAGCTGGGAGCGTTCAGTCAGGACAGCTGTTCCCAAATGATCCAAGGGATGTCCCACACCATATGGCATCCTGCTTAGCATATAAATCTGTGGAAAGAAGAAGGAAGGGGAGGACATTCGGAGTGATGGCATTTGTCTTCCCAAGTAACGGTTATTGTCTGATGGAGCTCTGCTTTCCTGGAGATGGCTGAACACCTGCCTGACCTTCGAAAGTGGTCATTAAAACCCTTGTTTTGCTTTGCTTGTGTGCATGGCTTTTGCTTTACCTATTAAACCATCTTTATGTCTATGCACGACTTTTCACAATTTGACCCTTCTGGTTCTCTTCCCTGTGCCACTGAGGGGGGACCAGCTGTGTAGGGCTGAGGGACTAAACCATGACAATGTGATAGGCGAAAACAGCCACTTCCAGGGTAAGTCCAGAAGAAAATTAGACACTGTTAAATTTTAAGTAAAACTTGAATACTGCTTATTGATATCTTTTTTTCACTTAGCTCTGATGGAAAATGCAGATATCATGCAAAATATTTTAGTTTCATCTGAGTTTTAATCCACTGTTCTTTGTTCTAATTGAGAAAATAAGTCTACCAAGTTATTCCCTTATGCCTGTTCTCTTCTGACTGTTTCCAGCTATTCCCTAACAGTGATCTTCCTGATTAATATTCTAGCATATTCCTTTTCAGGGTCATCACTGCTGCTTTATTTTGTGCTGTCATTCATTTCAGCTTTGGCTGTTTATTCTGAGCATGCCTCCACCCATGCGGGACTCTGAGGAGGCACTTATGTTCAATGTCCAGAAGATGCTGAGGTGCAAGTGACCATATCCATGAGTCAGACTTTGCTCAGGAAGTGTTAGAGACCACATTGATTTTTAAAACAGATATTCAGTTACACAGGTATCCTGGGTTCAGCAGTAGCAGTCAATTTTCTCCTTCTTAGTAGCTGGTGCAGTGCTGTGGTTTTGACTTTTAGCCTGGGAAAAGCTCTGATAACACCAATGTTTTTAGTTGCTGGTCAGAATGTTTAACCAAAGACTTTCTGAGTCTCATGTTCTGCCAGGGAGGAGGGGAAGCCTGGAGGAAGCAGAGACAGGACACCTGACCCAAACTAGCCAAAGAGGTATTCCATACCACAGCATGTCATGCCCAGGATGTAAAACTGTAGGCAGTTACCCAGAAGGGCTTGATCACTGCTCGGTTGGTCTGGGTATTGGTAGGCAGATGGTGAGCAGTTGTATTCTCTTCCCTTGTTATTTCCCTTATCATTATTATTGGTGGTAGCAGTAGTGATTTGTGTTATACCTTAGTTACTGGACTGTTCTTATCTCAACCTGTGGGAGTTACATTCTTTTGCTTCTCCTCTGCAACTCTCCAGGAGTTGGGGCAGAGAGTAAGGAAAGGGAGTGAGACAGAGACTCCATGGTTCTGATTTACAGTTGGGCTTAAACCACGACAACAGGCACATCTGTTGAGATGGGAGATGTAATGTGTCTGTCTACATGTATGGATTTTCCAGTGTGAGAAGTTGGTCTGTTTATATTAATATACTGCCTGTATCAGAACACGATGAAAATAAACCTTTACGATTATTTAAGTCAGAGCTTGCCTTGATAGCATACTATTAAATATGTATGTGCACCAAATGCACAGCTGACTGAGGATGAAGGAAAGAAGCAAGAACAAATAGATTAGTTAATGTAAGAAAATAGAAGAAACCACAAAGAAAACAAAAAATAAGGATGTTTGCTACAGGTATTAACTTTGTTCCTGTTTTGATATCTGGCAAGAAGGAAGAAGTTTAGGAAAGCCAGAGAACTTCAGGGTAAAATGGGTAGAGGATGGTTGGAGAAAGACGCCTCTGTAGAGTATTGTGGGATGATTAGTGTCTGCAGAAACAATGGCAAGCAAGTTAGGAGGCAAAGTTTTTAAGTAAGTTAATGTAATGCTGTCTTCAGTTAATCAGTAATTATTTAAACATGGAACCTTTTTATTGTGCAAAGGGGAACATCCCAACTGAAATTATAATAAAGTTTCATGTTTTAATTGCCTGGTAAATATATCCTAAAGTAAACTATTGCAATAATAGCATCAGTACACAAGAACTAAAATCACATGACAGTATCTATTGTTCAAACATTCTAGAGACCAAATTCTTCTTTTAGGTATAACATTGTGACTTCACTAGCAAGATTTTTCTGAAATAAATTTCACTTCTTTCTTTCTTATTATTCCTTAGATATGGCATATTAGTCATTGAATGTTAGTAGTTTATTCTAATTTAGCCAAGTATGCTTTATTGGTATTTTTATACCTTTTACCTGGGGCTCTCTGTATGTTCTCCTCAGTTAGAGGTTAATCTCTATTCCTTCATCTTTATTTCTATTAACTATATGCCTTGAATTTCTCAGGCCATACAGCTGTGGTAGCTAGACTTTAATCAGATTCTTTCAGAAATAAATTAGTCACCATGTTCATGGTATAATGTAGATTACAAATGGAGTATGATTCAATAATGTTGCGATGGGCTGACCCCAGCCAGCAGATAAACCTCTATGCAACCACTTGCTTGCTCCCTCCCACTTGGTGGGAATGTAGGGGAGAAAATAGCAAGAAGAAAAATGAGAAAACTCATTGTTTGACATAAAGACAGTTTAAAATGTGAAGGAAAGCTGGGGGGAGGGAGGGAAGGAGATACCCAAACAAAAATACAAGCGGAACAAAGGAAATCACTCACCACCTTCTACGAGCAGACCAAGATGTAGCCAGTTTTGAATCAATGGCAGCCTTGAAAGCCAAAACGATCCACTCTTCTAACTCAGTTTATGCTGATAGGCATGACATCATATGGCATGAAATAACCGTTGGCCCATTTGGGTTAGCTGTCCCAGTTACATTCCCTCTCAGGCTCTTACCCACTCCTAGCTGACTTGGTGGGCAATAGGTATAGGAAAAAAAGAGAAAGCCTGGATGCTGTGTTAGTATTGATCAGTGAGAACCAAAACATTAGCGTGGTATCAACAAATCCAAAACATAACATCATACATGTTACTAAGAAGTAACCGGACTCCAGCCCATTCAGTTCCAGATCAAGTGTTTCATATCCAGCAGATTAAATTAAAAATAAAAAATCTTCTCCATGAACTTATTCCGCTTTAAGCTCCTTTGGCTTTGAGTTTTTATATATATTTTTTTTAATGCATATATTAAGTCTCTTTTTAAATAAGACCTATGCAAAATCATTAAAGCATGTTTTGAAGACTGCTTTGAAATAAAAGTAGTCCCACACTAAAAACAATATTGTGCAAGGTTTCAGTTTTATAACCAGTTGTTAAATGTTACTAAGTACAATAAATTAGTATGGAGCTTGCCTCTAGATTATCTAATGGCTGTACAAGTGAAGTGTTTAACAGGTGCAATGACGCCAAATAATTGCATAAAAGTAGCCATGTGGGTTTAGATAAAATGTTATATCAGAAACAATACTGAAAGGAACAGAATGGAAATAGTATTCTATTCTTGCCACACATCCATGAAGGACAAAGAAGGACTGTGAAGAGTGTAGAAATAATTTTAAGATATTATTAGCTTTTTAGTCTTGTGAGCTTAATCTTACTAACCTACCTTCCCAACCACCATAAAGCAAAAGACTAATGATGTTTTGTAGATTAATGTGTAGAGTAATCATGATAATCAACATAAGGGTTTTTTTTGCAAGGCACTGTTATTGCCAGCTATTATCATTAATAATTTTCCATTGTAACAGACACAGTAATATGTAAATCACACAGATGGCACAATAGCTACTCTAAGAATCTTTTTTTTAAATATTTAGTGGGGAGCACTTCAGGTGTACTGTATACATATAATGTAGATGTTATTTATAAATTTTCAGCTTTGAAAAAAATTATTCAGAAAGAAAAATAAAAAAGGAAGAAAAAAGGAGAATGGAAGAATAGATAGCTGGAATGCAACAATTGCAATCACTTTAGTCTAAATCCTGCTGGTGAATAGTACCATAGAACTGAATTTTATGAAAAAAAAAAAAAAAAAGAGGAGATTCTGTGATTTTTTAGCTAGCTATCTGTAGCAGTGTAGATGGCTGCTACCTCAGAAGATTGCAAGGCAGATGAGATGCTCTTTACTATCTTACTAAGGTAGTAGCTTATATACTCTTCAAAGCTTCAACAAGCTAAATTGACACCCTCGCTGCAGATGTAGGCTGATAATTTTGCTTCTAGGTACAAGGGGTTCATTTAATAGGTCTCACACAAAATAGCCTTTCACTTTTCTTCAGGTTTTCTAAAACAGGTTTTTAAACTCTTCTGATTTAATGTTTAAAGGCAAATGTATCTTCCACAATCTCCAAACAAACAAACGTTTGTAGTATATAAATTGCCCCTTTTTTTTTTTTTTCTAGAGGAGATAACATCTGCTCTTAAGATCCTTAAAAACACCTGCAGAGGGTGTTTCCTGTTATTTATAAAACAAATCTCTGTCATTCAGTGAAGAATGAGGAAGAGACAGTAGTGCTCTTTAGTGTTATTTTAGTAGCATTCTTGGCTTTTTAAATTTGGAAAGCAGCAGGATACTGCAGTAAGTACACTATTAGCAAATGGTGCCTAAAAGTAGACAGGAAAAGATGATTAGGCAATTCAGGGTTGACAACTCTGATATATATATTACTGTAAAAGCCAGCAGAGGCTGGATATCTCTTTTTAAACTAGAAAAAGGAAATACTAAAAGTAGATGACATTTCAAGACCTTATCTAAAAAAGCAGTATCATATTTCCTCTTCATTTCCTATAGTGATTATCTTTCCAAATCAGATACTGCAGAACAGCTTTCGTCCTAGCATGTCCTTAAAGTAGTCAGCATAAGATACTTCAAAAAGGATAACGTAAATGGGAAAATTTACTTACAGATGAAGCTTCTCCTTATGTGGAGAAAATGTTTGGTTTATTCTCCTGATCATAAAATTTAATGACTTTTAGATATTTTTTTCCACCTAGATAGTTATCAACATTTTAATCACTACTATTCATGTCCATTTTGAACTTTTTTTGAACTCATAATGGCTTCAATTATGAGTTAAAATGAGTTAAATGATTTAAATGAGTTAAAAATCATGTAAAGTTGTATTTATTTTCATATATTCGACATCATCTCCTGTAATGTATGATGCTGTGATTTGTCTCTAGTGAATTTTGACTACTATCCTACTCATATTTACTTACCATTAAATCCTCCAGAAGTCTTTATAACTTTCTGTGACTAATATATAACTTTTCAATGTGTCATTTTGTCAAGTTTGTTTTGTTTTTGTTTTGTTGTGTTTTGTTTTGTTGTTTGGTTTGGTTTGGTTTTGGTTTTAGGGTTTTTGTTTGTTTGTTTATTTGTTTGTTTGATTTAGGGGGGGTGATTTATTATTTTATTTTTTGTTTGGGTTTCTTTTTAGATCCTTAATTGTATCTTCAACACCAGTCCTGGCAAAATGACTATCTGAAGTTTGGGCATAGGGAGTGCTCTGCTTAATAAAGCTAGGAGAAATATCCTCACTGTTGCCAATTTCACACTTCCAGCCTGAGTGGTAACCTCTGGAGTTTCAAAAACTGGGATCTACTGGTTTCATTTACAAACCATTTCTTTTATTTAAAAGATATGGGTTTTGATCAAAAACCTCTAGCTATTTTTCCTTCTTGCTTCCTATATTGTTTTCATTTAAGTGTACGGAATTGTGTTCCAACTTAATTCTCTCTATACACATCTTTAATCAGGTGGTTTTCTAACTCCAAGAAGTTAAATTACCTTATGTTTCACTAAAAAAAATTGTTTGCCATTGTTATTTTCTGCTGATTATTTCCTGATGGTCCAAATTTCCCTTTGGAAGTTTTATCTTACAAATTTAATTTTGGCATGCCTTGTCTCCATACAACACTGAATTCTTCAACATTGCTCCAACTCTCTTGAACATTGCTCAGAAACAGTCTTTGAATAGCTACTCCAAAAACCTACTATAATTCAGAGACACTCTCATTTGTTCTCTAAATCATGACCATTGAAAAGGTAGCAATATCAGGTCCTGAGAAACTTTGTCGATGAGTCCCAGTATTCCATGTGTGCATATAAACGCAAAGAATACTTACATAAAGTAAAATAGTTTTGTACATAAATTCAGTGAAAAGTTAAAAATAAGGATAAATTAGGGAAATTTTGAAAAAGAATATGAATAATTAGAGCATGTATCTTCTACCCAATTCATCAAATACTTGTCTATCTTCGCATTTTCTCATTGTTTTGGTGTATGAAATGTATCAAACACCCCTCTATAAAAAAATTGTTTGTTCCTTATATATACATTTTTTTTAATAAGGTGAACATAATACCTAACCACAAGCCCACAGTTTTTTTTTGCTTAATGTCCAAAGGAAAATAATCCTATCTACATTAACATGAAAATACCTCATATTTTTTGTTAGCTCTTTGAACTTAATAATATTTTATGTTAGTGTCCTGGGTTCAGCAGTAGCAGTCATTTTTTCTCCTTCTTGGTAGCTGGTGTAGTGCAGTGTTTTGACTTTCAGCTCGGGAACAGAGCTGATAACAAAGATGTTTTGGTTTGGCCAAGGACTTTGTGAGCCTCATGCTCTGCCAGGGAGGAGGGGAAGCCAGGAGGAAGCAGAGACAGGACACCTGACCCAAACTGACCAAAGAGGTATTCCATACCACAGCACGTCATGCCCAGGATGTAACTGGGAGTTAGCCAGAAGGGCTGGGAGACTGCAGGGTTGGAGGAGGTATCGGTCGGAGCTTGGTCGGGCTTGGGGGGCGAGTGATCGGTCGGTTGGTGCTGAGGTGTTGTATTCTCTTCCCTTGTTATTTCCTTTATCATTATTATCATTGGTGGTAGCAGTAGTGATTTGTGTTATACCTTAGTTACTAAACTGTTCTTATCTCAACCCGTGGGAGTTGCATTCTTTTGATTCTCCTCTCTGTCCCTCCGAGAGCAGGGGGAGGGCAAGAAAGGGGGAGCGAACGAATTACCTGACTGGGTTTAAACCACGACAGTTAGTAACTAAGTAACTTGGTTATGAACTAAATAAATTTTTCACTGTTTTCAAATAAGGCACCATTTGGTTGCATTGAGTTTCTTTTTATAATAATAATTTTTTATTGCTGGACTTCTCTCTGCTTTTCCATTTTTAAAAATAATTTCTCTTTACTTTCTTTTAAACAAACATATGCCAATAATTATTCAGTGCCTACTGTAGCATTATTATAGCACTAGTATTCCTGGATCTTACCCAAATGCTTGAAAATTGAGATTAAATCTTCCTTAAATAATCACATAGACTTTTACAGATTTCTAACAGAATCTAATCTGAAATATTTTAAATCAGGATTGAAAAGCTCAGTTACACAAATTCAGGTTTCCACTAAAAATCCTGAGGGACTTAAAAAATATTTAAATATTTTGTTTCCTTGTGTTTTAATCTGGACTGAAAGTTACCACCATTTTCAAAAATTAAGCCATAACTGATAACCACAGAAATATTTCTGCTCATATTGAATGCATTCTGAAATTCTATGATCAGGGATTATTCACATCAGGTCTTCTGGTTTTGCAGTGCTATGTCTTATCTTGAGACAAAAATATTAATACTTTAGGTAACATTAAATGATGCTTGCCCTAGCTATCAGGACCTATTTTATGACTGGTTTGTATCTATATTTTGTCTTTCAACTCCTGTGCAAAATTTCTACCTATAAAGCCTCACAATTGCAGTAACAAAGAAACAAGTATTCCACTGAAATATATACTTTTAAGAGATATTGAGGAACCATAATTCTCTTGGGTATTTTTTTCCATTATTAATCAGAGCACATTTTAAAAAAAGATTCCTACTGTGTGATTCTTCCTTCTCAGCATAGAACTGTATCTAAATTTATGAAGTCCCTTGTTGCGCAAACTCTTATTTCACCAAAGTTCAAAACATTCAGTGGCTTATCTTTTCTGAAAATTATACAAACAACTCGTAAGACGTCACTTGCACAATTCTGTATAGTTCTGGTGTCCTCAACATAAAAAGGACATGGAACTGTTGGGACAAGTCCAGAGGAGGCCCATGAGGATGATGAGGGGCTGGAGCACCTCACGTATGAAGACAGGCTGAGAAAGTTGGGGTTGTTCAACCTGGAGAAGAGAAGGCTGCGTGGAGACCTCAGAGCAGCTTCCAGTACCTGAAGGGGGCCTACAGGGGTACTGGAGAAGAGGTCTCCATCAGGGACTGCAGCAACAGAACAAGGGTTGATAGGTTTAAACTTAAATGGGAGAAATTTAGGTTAGATATAAGGAAGAAGTCCTTTACTGTAAGGCTGGTGAGGCACTGGAATGGGTTGCCCAAGGAAGTTGTGAATGGTCCATCCCTGGCAGTGTTCAAGGCCAGGTTGGACAGAGCCTTGGGACACATGGTCTAGTGTGAGGTGTCCCTGCTCATGGCAATGGGTTGGAACTAGATGAGCTTAAGGTTCATTGCAACCCTAGCTTTTCTGTGCTTCTACATGCATAGCATAGCATAGCTTTCTCATGTATTCCACTCCATTTTATTCCATTTTATTCCGTTCCATTCCATTCCCTGCACTCACAATGAGTTGTACAATGAGGAGAATATTATCTACCCAAAATGCCAAGGGAATTTCAGCACCAAAAGCACCTTCAAAGACGCAAATCAGAATGGTTATAGGCAGAGAGTGTATTTATTTAGAAATAAAGTTATTTTAATTGCCTTGGTCTAGTTTAGTTTAGCATAGTTTAGTTAATTTTAGTCTGGTTTAGTTTAGACCCTTCAGTTTAGCTGGAAAAAACCTCCCTTGCAGCCTGACAAAGGGAAGCTAGAGCAGAAGAGGTGCTGTGGTGGTGTAAGAGCAGTGCAAGAAGAACCCAGCCAGAAAGGGCCAGGGAAGACCTGACAAGGGGTGGTGCTCAATGCTACAGAGGACAGCAGCAAGTCTCAGGGCCTCATTGGGGCCACCCTGGGAGTCAAACTTCTGAATGATATTTTTGACTTGTTTTTCTTTAGCTACACTGAAGAATTCATGGAAAAAAAAGGTGGGAACTGGGAGAATGAGGAACTGCCTGCTGCAGGAGAAGATCAGATTTGGGACCCTCTAAGGAAACTGAAGATGCACAAGTCCATAAGACCTTATGAGGTATATTGGTGGGTCCTGTGGGAACTGGTGGATGAAGTGACAGATGGACCACTCAGACAATAAGAAAGTGGCTGGATGGTCACACTCAAAAAGTTGTGGTCAGACAATGTGCCCACAGAAGTTGTTGATGCCTCCTCCCTGAGAGTATTCAAGGCAAGGTTGAGCGCGGCTTTGAGCAACCTGCTCTAGTGGAAAGTGCCCCTGCCCATGGCAGGGAACTTAGAACTCTTAGGCCTCTTCCAACCCAAACCATTCAATGATTCTATAATTTATTATACGCCTTCTAAATCTTATGCAATTTCTTCATTCAAATGAAAAAAAACACCCTGATATTGAGACATTATACTCCTAATTTAATTATTAATAGTTTTATTCATATTTTGCCTGTCATAATTCCCCTTGTATAAAGGCTAATATTCCATTGACAAAACACATCTAAAACTACAGAGAGGTAAGCACCACTTAAATCAGTAGATCACCAAGGGATTGTGTGGAGTGTCCGTCATGGGAATTTTTTTGAGAATATGTCTGATAAACCTGTCAGGAATGATTTAGGTAGAATTTATCTGGCTTCGGACAGAAGGTAGTATGAGATGATAACTTGAGGCTCCTTCCAGTCCTAATTTTAGTGATCCACAGCATCTTCAGCAATGTTATTTCTTACAGCAGTGAGCATATATACCTATACATATACTATACCAACCTATACCAACAATTTCCAAGATATTCCCAAAATGTTTATTAATTACTAATTTTTTTTTCCTTAAATTCTAAGAAAGCAGATTCAAATAATAGATCATTTATATATACACACATGCGTATGTACTTCTCAGAAGCTGCTGGCACTGAATATATCCGTCTCTAAATTTAGTCTTCCCTTCCTCTTTCAAGGGGAGAACCCAGTACAAAAGAATGTAAACTTATTCTCCTACAGCCCTTCTACTCTGTGGTACCAACCATGTTTAAACTTCCATTGAAGGTAAGATATGGTGAGATAGGCTCATAAATCACAAAGGTAGGAGGTAAGAAGTGTACTGAGACAATGGCCACCCTTGTTCTCAGGATGTGCTGTGCATCCCCAGCCATCAGTGTCTTTTCATCTCTGTGGCTCTGTCTGCCATGGACAGCCTCCCATTGCTTAGCTTTCCTGGTATCTCCTGAAGATGCAGCATCTTCTCTCCAACACCCAAAATGCCACATCATAAGCCATTTTTATGGAGTGGGAAGGGAGGAAGCACCTCTGTTATCTTACTGTTCACATAAAAGTCCTAGCACAGTTAGCTCATCATTGACAGATTTCTAATCAACCAGAGAGTTCAGCTGTTTCATTTCTATTTTATTCTGCACTACCACACTCTTCTCTTGACCTGTCTTACATAAATATTTTCGTAATACTTTTCAGTCCAAACATTTCAGACTCCTACAAATCTTCTTTCAACTAAAATGGAGTCTCCCCTCCAACAGTTTTTTTAAATTGTTCTATCAATTAAATGGCATGTTGAAACTCACAAGTGGTACTTAGTCACTCACCTCCACTGACTTTTAATTAAAGGTGGATGTGTAATTGCCCAGAGTGCAACGGAAAATTACCCTGAAGTCTTTGCGGTATCTACTTGTCCTGGTTTCAGTTGTAACAGCTATTTTTTCTTCTTCCTAGTAGCTGGTGCAGTGTTGTGTTTTGGCTTTAGTCTAAGAACAATGCTGATAACACACCAATGTTTTTAGTTGTTGTTAAGTAATGCTTATTCCAATCAAGGATTTTTCAGTCTCATGCTGTGCCAGTGAGGAGGGGAACAGGAAGATGGGAGGAAGCAGAGACAGGACACCTGACCCAAAGTATCCAAAGGGGTATTCCATACCACAGCACATCTTGCCCAGTATGTAAACCTGGCGGGAGTTACCCGGAAGGACCAGATCACTGCTCAGATTGTGCTGGGTATCGGCTGGCATGTGGTGAACAATTGTATTGTGCATCACTTCTGTTTATTGTTTGTTTTTCCTTTCCCCTCTCAGTTTTACAGTCTCTCCCCTTGTTATTTCCTTTATCATTATTATTATTATTAGCGTAGTAATTTTGTGTTATACCTTAGTTACTGGACTGTTCTTATCTCAGCCCTTGGGATTTACATTCTTCTTCTCCCCACCCTGCCTGAAGACGGGGAAATAGAGAAGTGAGGAAGTAGCTGTATGGTTCTGAATTACCAGCTGGGCTTAAACCACAGCAATATTCATTCCTTTATCAATTTCTAATGCCTTCTTCAGTGAGTTGACAATAAAATCTTAACTGAAGAATTCTTAACAATTTTCATCAAAACTAACAAAAGGCATAAATGCAGGGAAGTTAGTGAGACCTCCACACCTCTTCAAACTTCTCTGTCAGTTTAGTATGGCATTCATACAGAAGGTGTGCTCTGCTTCTGCAGCTATCGTTGCAAAAATTCTTTTGACATGAATAATACATAGTCAATCCTATGAAGGGTATAAATCCTCCCTGAAATCACAATCATAATGACTTCAATGGTTTGTTTCTACTAGTTATTGGAGATGTTCTGTTAGCATTATTAGAAGTACTGTATTTTTAATAAAAGGCAAAATCTATTAAAATTCATCATGCACTTTTGAGAAATTATGGTCAGTTCTACCTTATATACTACCTTGGAGATTAAAAAGTATTATTATGAAACTAAATAGACTCAAAAATGAGTTTGGATAAATAGTAAATGTTTTATATGCCTGCGTTAGGCTCAACACAGATTAAATAAACATGAACTAAATTTTGAATGTTAGGAAAAGGCTACTAATCTTCTGCTAAAGGTGATAGTCAGTGGAGCTCTGCCAACTTCCAAAATGTTTGTTCCTGTTTAAAACTCATCTGATTAAGATCAGAGAATCTGCAATGAAACAGCTATTGCTATTATCATCTATAATGCTTCACTTGGTACATATTTCAAATGGTAGCTGTGGATATTCCTGGTTCCCCTCATAATTAGTTATCTAGATATGATTGAAATGCATCATTTCTCAACTAATACAATATGAATTTTTTTTAATAAAATAGTGCTTAAGATATTATTTTATATAGTGTGAGTTTTCAATTTTCTTAGGAGGTGCTGGCTGATTTTTTTTATTCTATGAAATTCTAATTTTTAGGCTGGAATTAACAAAATTAATCTCACCAAAGATCAGAAAAAAATACAAAAATGCTTCTACTGGATTTGGCTCTTCTTTCCTCTGCTGAATCCCACATCCTAACTCTTCATTTCAGAACATTTTCTTAAAATAGGGCACTAGAACACAGGAAAAGTGTACTATGAGCTGGAATTTTTAACATGCATACTTTAAAGAAAGCCAAAGTTGCTGCTGACAACTTCATCATGCTTTGTATATTGGTGGAACCTACTTGTACTAGAAGTGTGAAGTTATTTTTCATTTCATACAGCAAAGTGCCAAAGCAACACAGATGTTCTGTTAGGAGACTGCTCGAATTTTTTTTTCAAAGAAGTACTGTGTTGTTTTCATCTCATACAATGAAGATGAAACATCTATCGTATAACACAGCTTAAAGTATATGCTGCATTTTTAATGTATTATCTAGACAACTTGAACTCCAAGTTTGAGAGAAAATACCCAAATAAAGTTATAAGGTAATAGCAAAAATGGCCATGAAATGAATCAGAGGGCTGGAGTACCTCTCCTATGAAGACAGGCTGACAAAGTCGTGTCTGTTCAGCCTGGAGAAGAGAAGGCTCTGGGGAGACCTTAGAGTAGCCTTCCAGTACTTTCAGAGAGCCTGGAGAGGGACTTTTGACAAGGGCATGTAGTGATCAGACAAAGGGGAATGGCTTTAAGATGTCAGAGTGGAGATTTATATGAGATAATAGGAAAAAATTCTTTACTGTGAGGGTGACAAGGCACTGAAAAAGGTTGCCCAGAGAAGCTGTGGCTGCCCCATCCTTGGAAGTGTTCAAGGCCAGGTTGGATGGGGCTTGGAGCAACCTGGTTTAGTGGAAGGTGTCCCTGCCCATGGAAGGGAGGTTGGAACTAGATGGTCTTTTGAGGTCCCTTCCAGTTGAAATCATTTGGTTATTCTATGATTCTCAAAGATGAATCTTTGAGTATAAAACCTTCCATAACTTTAGATGGTTAGGGGAAGTTCAAGTTTCTGCAGTTTCTTCTCAATATGCACTTGTGGGGGTTTCAGTTTTTGTTTGTTTTACATTTCATCACTTTAAACATATTGCTACTGTTGTTCTATGATTGTATTTGAAAATTTCCTTCCCCAGCCTCAGTACCAGATGACTGGACTTCTAGTTCCTGCTTTTGTTATTAAACTATTTCTAAATCTTGAATTGTTTGTACCTGTTGCAAGCATTAAAATTATTTATTAGTGCTGTTTACAAAAGAGACTCTTTATTTATCAATGCTACTCCGGTGGCCTGTTATCTCTGAGTCCTAATCCCCTCTTTTTGGTAAAGTAATTAATGAGATTATTAAAGTAAAGGCACCATTAGGAAGAGTTGCTGCTCTTAAAGTGCTTAGGAAGCCTGCTAGTTGGAGACATGCTAATGCGTCTTAGAAAGGAAACAAATAACCTGACCTGAATATTCTGAATTTACTGCCTGACAGGCCTGACATCTAGGAAAGGTTTCTATTTCCAAGTAAGACTGCTAACAACACAATACAAAGACAATCTGCTGGAATTATTCCAATCTCCTTGACTTTTGTGTGCCTAGGTTGACCCACAAACTCTTCACTGGTTATGATTTTTCTCAAATTAAACATCACACATAAGTTAAAATGTAATTTGATCTATCAGGTAACTTTGATGTCAATAACTGTCCGTCACTGTTGATACTCTGAGTGTGCTAGTGAGCAATATCTATTTTATCAAGACTTTCTCTTTTCTTGGTATCTTGAAGAGGTTGGGGTAATCAGAACAGATAATCTTCCACAAGGCGAAATAGGTTCTTCAAAGATAGCTATCTCTCTTTTTATTTAGTGGCTTTAAGGTGAACAGCTAGCAAGAACATTGTTAAACATCAGTTTATTCTACAATGCTACTGTTTTATGTATTGGTTTCCTCTGACTCAAGGGCTTTGGACAACATACCTGTGAAAATAAGGCTACGAAAGCAAAGCTATTAATAAATACCCAATAGAAAGAATAACAGTGATCTATTTAAGTAAACAGCAACTGTCAACCATTGGTTACCTTACTCTGTAGTGAGAGGATAATGTTGACTTCAATTGCATTAAATTACAGGACTTCAAAATGTTTCCTTTCATGTTTGCAGTTTGTTCTTCTCTCCTATGAAGACAGGCTTAGAGAGTTGGGCTTGCTCATCCTGGAGAAGAGAAGGCTCAAGGGAGACCTTATAGCAGTCTCCCAGTACCTAAAGGGGGTCTAGAAGAAAGTTAAGAGTGGGACATTTTACAAGGGCATGTAGTGACAGGACAAGAGGGAATGGTTTTAAGATGATGGAGGAGGGATTTTGATTTGGTATTTAGAAAAATATCTTTATTGTGAGAACAGGTTGCCTAGAGGACCTGCGGTTGCCCCATCCCTGGAAGTGTTCAAGGTGAGGTTGGACAGGGCCTTGAACAATCTGGTCTAGTGAAAGATGTCCCTGTCTGTGGCAGTAAGGTTCAAACCAGATGATCTTTAAGGTCCCTTTCTATCCAACAGATTCTACAATGTGATTCTCTTATATGTTCTTTGCTTTCTATGACTTTGTTTCCTCTTAACTAAATGTGAGCTGCCTTTTCATCAAAATAATGGTAGGGATTGACAGAACAGGCACGCTTAATGAAATAGGTGGCACAATACACAACATGAGTATATGAACACTAGGATGACCTGAACTGCATTCGTTCTTTCTTGTTTTCCATATGGACATCACACTGAGAAACACTGATCTCTCAACAGAATATATCTTTCAAAGTCTATATTTATAAACACAATTTTTAGAGTTGGAAAGGGAGAAGAAATTTTTTTTTTTTTTTATAGTTTTCTAGTCAGTCAGTAGCTTTCCAGGAGAATCATATTCTGAAAATATCTTTCATCTTCTTAGTATGATTTTGTTGGCATTTCAGTTTCTATCTATTTGGGAACAGCACTGTAAGCACATGAATTTTCCTGCACTGGAGTATTTTATGGGCACCGAATTTAACTTTATAAAGATTTTGATGCCCTGATGGTGGGGTTCTTAGTCTATAGCAAGTTATTGTATTTTAGGGGCCACACTTGGTTTTTGGACTTTTTCTGCAAAAATCAATGTAGAAAATCCACTCAGGCACCAGCATACCACAGCTCCACTTCCTTTATCTGGATTATTACAATTTCAAAAAGCTCATAATTTATCAGCCTGTTTTTTAAGGAGTGCTGGTGGTTTTGATCCCTAGATGTTGTCTGAAATAAATGGAATCTCCTTTCACTGCTATTGGATATAGACAGGTCCCATTCGATATAGACAGATCCCATTCAGTACTCTGCACCCTTTTTCCTCCAGTTTGTTCCACCTCTTCTGCTAATAAAAGCTGATGGAAGTAGGTTGGATAATGTGGGTTTGTGGAAAACCCATTGATCAAGAGGGTTTTTTTTCTCAAGCTCAAAATAGCGTGTTCTTTGCTTTAAAGTTTTATTATGTACAAACACATCCCTCTGCAGTTCAGAAAATAATAGTTGAATGACTCGCCAAAGAAAAAAGGAAAAGAGAGGGAACCCAAAAGAAAAAGATTGCTCTCAATCAAACACATTTCAGAGAATTTAGTTAATCTGGCACCTTTCAGCTTTTACATATTTTCCTATATTTATTATAACTTTTTAAATGCTTATTTTCTGCCAAATGATGCATAACAGCTTTAGAGAACAAATGCTGTCATTATTTTTATGTAAATTATTTGGAGGGAAAGGACTGAAGAAATACTAAGGGAATATAGAAGTATCTGCTAGCTTGGAGATTTATTTTTTAACTAATTAAATTATAATGTTTTAAATTGGTGAATAAGGTACAAATATATTGCAGATCTTCACTGATCCCAGAAATTTATATTTCCAAGGTGAAACCTTTGCATTTGCTGTATTTCTTGCCCTACCTATGAATCCCACACAGCCATATTAATAGTGACCTCAAGAGATTTTGTTCATGCTGCAGGCCAGAAGATTCTTACTAATAACACATAATGGTTCAGCACTGTCTGTCAGCTCAGCCACACAATATCTTCCTCCCAAATGAGCAACCTCTATAAAGGGTGACACCCTCAACTGGTTTACTGAAATCTGAAAGTTCACTTCTAATTGAAGCTGAAAAAAGCTTGACACAATCAGCAACACTGGGAACTGAAATGCAGTTTCTTGAGCATAACAAAGCCTTTGTTTGTTTTTTAACATCATTAAGAGTCCCGAGGATAACAACAGAATGTGAGCGAAAGATAATATGATTATGATTAAAAAGATGGAATTCTTCACCGTCTTTACCTGTGGCGTGAACCAGGTTTCAACAAAAGTAAACTTCAGGAGCTGATACAGTAACAGTAGAAATGAGTAACTTTCATAAAACTGATTAAATACTAGACAGAATGTTGCTAATTCAAACTTTTATTTAAATAAAATAAATAAATTAAAAAATATTGCTAAATATTTTAGAAGAATAATGGAAAGGAACTGATAGCAATTCTATTAGTATGTATTAGATAATATCTATCTGTAGTTTGGATGAAAAAATGTACTGTTTATTTACAATTATTTATAAAAAAATTTGGGTAGAAATTGCCAGTCACCTTTCCCACGACCTTGGCTTTTCACTGTATGAAATGTTTTTTTTCTTCTGTAGTAATTTAATGAAAGCTACTGTGTCAAGGCTGTCCTTGTCAGTCAGTTCTAGCTAACCCTGATTGAGCAGGACGTTGGACTAGATGATTTCAAATGATGCCTTCCAACCTCACAATAATAGATAAACAAACAGACATAGTGAAAGTGAATCAGGGAGCTGATGCACTAACCTTTAAATTCATGATTATGGCTCTGGATTTGATCTAAGAAAATGCATTCAATGTTCACAGGTTACTTGTAAAATTGCCTGCAAAATAAAAGTAACATGCTCAGTTGGATGTTTGAAAAACATGTGGTATTCTGTCTCTCCTGACAGAAGTAGAGTGGAGGTTGTTGTCAACAGATGAAGCTGTTTTGAAGAGCTCTACGTAGATCAATATAAATGCTTAAGAAGAGGTCATGACATGCCATGGACTCAATGATACCGATATCCAAATGGACAAACTGGTTTCTACCAGTGTTTTAGTGCAGATGTCCATTGTTTTCAAAATATCAGCAGTTAGCTGGAAAACATCTGAGTCAAATTTATTACTGTAAGAGAGAAATGGCTTGAAAAGATTGCCAAGCTAGTAACCTCAGATGAACTTACACCTTCACAATTGTGTTAAAATTCAGGTAATCGAACTCACCTCTTCTTCTAAGCGCACAGATAAAAGCTCGAGATAAACTTTTGGATAAGTGCTACAGGGTATTCTCATTGGAATAGAATTTACCAAAATTAAAATGCATGACATTAGGAAAATAATGCAATGTAAAAAGGAAATGAAATGAGGAATCTTAAAGATAAGTGGTTTGCATTCTCATACAGGTGTCATGAACAAATGTGAAACTTGCTTCTAAACACATCACATTGTAGTTCAGTATAGAACAGCAAACACAGTCCAGAAGAATTTTTTTAATATTAAGGCCAATCCTCTGTCACGGCAAACAGCTTTAAAATATATACTAAGTTGGGAAGCATTCATGGTACTTTATTAAACATGGGGTTTTTTTTCAATTATGTTTCTTGGTCTTTTGCATTATTCACAGACTTGAACAATTAGTTCAGTTTAGACTGATGCAGTAAGAAGTAAATTTTTTAATATTCTAAGTGAAGAACTTTTACCTCTGGAATCTCTTATTGCAGGAAAATAGAAGCTATTCTCTGAATACAATTCAAAACATTCCTTTATTCAGCAGGCAAAACTACAATCATTTAACAGATGGATGTAGTAACCATGATAGGATTTACTCCATAGAGAAAGCAGAATGTCCTGGTCTGTGAGACAATTAGTCTATCTCCAATTATTCAATGTCTCAGAGGAAGACTGTGGATTTAGGAATACCATTCCCACTTGAGTTTACTTAACTTCAGGCTATTTTCTAAGGTCTGACCATTCCACCAAACTCCTTTAATACTAACTAATATTACAGGACTATATACCATTGTAGGAGATTTACTATTTCCATCTATGCACCACTGTTTTATTCCAATTGTAATTATGATTCATGGCAGTAAAAAAATCCAAAGGTATTTTGTAATTCATGGAAAATGAATATTGTAATTCTCTGGCTAGATGAAAGGAAAAAATCCTAACATTGTTACGTTTTTGATTCTGTGGAAACAGAGGAAACAGCTTAAGAGGAAACAGCTTAAGAACCAGGGTGAAAACATGAGGGAGTTTATGGTAATAGAATAAAGGCATCTCTCAAAAAAACTCTTACCCCATGACTGTAGGGTAAATGCATGCCAATGTCTACAAATCTGTGTCAGGTGAATCTGAGTCAGTGTCTCTTCCTAAGAGTAGAGTGCAGGAGAGACAGAATTCAGTCTGAATCAATATTGAGAAGCATAACATACTGAAGCAAAGCAAGCGCTCGTACACACTTAAGAATATGCACAAACAAGCTGTTAAAAAGTGTTCTTCATTAATTTGATTGTCTTGATCCCCTGTTGTACTTCACTGTCCAACTTGGCCACTTGGCATTGGCTCTTGCCAGGCTTCTCTTTTCCTTCTCCATTTTAATCCTTTATCTGGTAGCTTTGGGCTTGCCTAGGATTTAACCTTGTAAGCATCTTTGGTACATACGTTTATGTTTGACCAGTCTTTGCAGAACTCCTATATTGACAACTCTGATTTTCACATTGAGTAATGTGTAGTCCAAGTCTAAAGGGGAGTGTCATGGTTTAAACTTGGGTGGTAACTCAGCACCATGCAGCCTTGTGCTCACCCTTCACCTTTCCCTCATCCTATCTCCCTCAGGGCAGGATGGGGAGGAGAATCAAAGGAATCAAAGTAAACCCCATAAGATAAGAGATAAGAGCAGTTTAATAATTGAAACCAAGTAAAATATAGTGATAATAGAAAGAATGCAAAAAACCCCCAGTAATGATAACAATAGGAAACAACAAGAGAAGAAAAGAGAGCTCAGAAAACGCAAGTGATGCACAGTACAATCGCTCACCACCTGCCAACTGATACCTAGCACAACGCGAGCAGCAATCTGCCCTTAAGGGTAACTCCCCCTGGTTTATATGCTGGTCACAACTGTGCTGTGGTATGGAATACCTCTTAGGTTAGTTTGGGTCAGGTGTCCTGTCTCTGCTTCCTCCCATCCTCCTGTGCCCATCCTCACTGGTACAGCATTAGATTGAAATGTCCTTGATTGGGATAAGCATTAGTTAGCAACAACTAAACCATCAGCGTATTAGAGATTATTTTTTTTCCTCTTTGGACACAAACATTTAACTTCCAAGTATGCATGCGGAGCTATATAATGTAAAAAAAAAAATTAAAAAAAAATCAAAAACCAAACAAACAACAAACCAAACAGCAGCAAATCCAAGAACAGAAACAAAAGCAAAACCAAAACCACCTCCCAAAACAAACAAATAATAAAAAAAAAAACTGTTTACTATTCCATATTGTTTATTTATGTGCCATAATTGCCCGAGCATGTTGAGGGAGTAATCAGGACAGGGTTATCTAGTACTACCACTGAAGGAGAGCTGGAGAAGGGCTTTTCATCCCCAAAGCAGAGGAAAAATGCTGGATTTTGATTAAATTACAGGCTGACCTCCTACATTTTTAATAAATTTTGTGTTGCCCTCATGGTTAAAGCACTGGGAGTATCTAAAACTACTTGGTAACTCTAAGGGTAGTCTTTTTTTTTACTATGAAATTGCACGACACTATTAAAAGGAGTGTTAGCATTTTTTAAATATCCTTTATTTAAGCAATGTTTGGGACTTCTTCAATACATTAAATATTTTCTCATTCCACAAAATCAAATTACTCGTCAGAATAAGTTATAATTTTTTTTTCCAACATACAGGCTGCTAAGAAATGTAAGCATTTAGAGAATAAAAGAAGAGACTATTAATGCAAAGTGTCATCAATATTTGACACCCTATTTAGCATGACCATTATCTACTACAATCTACAAAATTTATTCTTCATGTTCCCACTGTATTGCTAAAGTGCCATATGGCCATGCTTGTTTCTCTTCAAATAGTTTTTACATAAACAGCTGGTGAGCTGTTTTCATTGTAATATGGCACATATTTTCTAAGACAGTTAGAAGAGATTGATGTAACACTAGTGTCTGCAGTGCTTTTCATGTCAGGGTTGTAAGGAAACTCATATGTATTATTCAAAACATCCAAGCTCCAAACTCATTCTGTGTTTTGGTTGCTTTGGGGGGAACCTTTTCGTTTTTTTCTTAATTGACTGCTGAGCAAAAAGATCAAATTTTTCCACTTTCCACTGATACAATCTTTGAAATAAGACTTGGTGTACATGAATGCCTTATCACACAAAAAGAAGTCAAATTATAATGTCTTGTGGAAGCTCTTTAATATTTATTAGATTAAAAGTTGGAGTTCTGATAGCCTAGAATTTGACCCTGTCACCTTACATGGAGGTAAATCTGAGCTGATTGGCAAAAAGAGGACTATTTTACTTACATGGTAACAAATTTATTCCATTTTCTGCAGTTCTTAGAGAAAAGTACAGTATAAGCAGTAACAAAAGCTGAGTTAAATTTGGATTTAAAATATTTTCCTTAGCTATCAAAGCCTGTTTGAGACAGTGATACCGCTTTGCAACAAGCTTCATGTAAAAATTAATTTTCCCATCACATTTACCTGAAATGTTTTTCAGTGTTCCCGCCTCTCACTTATAGAGACAAAGTATACCACAAAGGAAAAACAAAAAGAAACTTAAAACCTTCAGAAAGAGGACTAAAGTATGAGGAAGTACTTCACAGTTTCACTTTTCAAGTAGGGTTTTCTGTTGCTTTCATGCGTATGAGGAGTGATAAGTATTTTGTGTATTTTACTAGTGGCCAAAGCAAGCACATGTGAAGGGAATATACACTGGGTGGTATTTGACAAATGCTGAAAACAACTTATTGAAATGTGTGGGGAATTCTGGACTGGTGATATAAAACTTCAAGTAAGTTGAAGAGTGATGTTGATTGAAGAATAGGGTTGATTGAAGAATGGGGTTGATTGAAGAATAGGGTTGTAAATAAGTAACCTCAAGAATGTTAGGCTTTGTTAGCAACTATAGAGAAAATAAAATTACTAAAATAAGCTTTGCCAGAACCACCTGGTGGTTACTGATATTGCAATGATCTTAAAACAAAGTGATGAAGAAATAACCAGCGGGGGTCCGAAAGCCCACTACCACATTTTTGTATGCATACAGAAGGCACTGTCTAAGAAGTATGACGTAATGTATGTAATCTAATGAATATGTATGTTTAAGGACAATATAATCACAGCCTGGTTGATGCCTGGGAGAGACATGCTTGGAGAAGCTATCCCCTGTGTCTCCCGGTGCCGCAATAAAGAATACCTGCTTGTCAACTTAAAACATTGTTGGCGAGTTCCTGGAGTTTTCTTCAAATCAAAGTCAACTGCTGTAGGCTGAGATTCCCTCCCTTGTGTCAGACTGTCAGATCGACTTATATGATATCAGAAAGATTACTGGTGGAATACAGGTGTCCGACTGCATTAAAATGGTCATCCAATAGAAGCTAAACAAATCAGCTCCTGTCAGCAAGAACCTATAATAAATTCTTCAGCTCCAGGATCTGCTACTTGATTTTTATTTCCTGAGTAGGTTTTCCTGCCTTTTCTGCAGATTAAAGCAGTAAACTGATGGGTAAATTTACATACTCTCAAATTATCTAAAGAGAATAAACAATACTGCTGAAAACAGATTTAAAAGCTTACCAGTAGCAGGCAGTTTTGAAGAAAGTTTGGGATTTACTGTGGAATACTCAGGAATCTCTGGCAGGTTCATCCTTGCATTTTTTAGTCTATGGACAAGATGCTGCTACTACTTGAAAAATTATACAGCAATATTTACTACTTACTCCTTATAAAGCAATATCAGGAACTGTTAATTCTACCTAAATTTAATAATTTTATATGTATCATCAGTGGCTGACTAAGAAAGTTTGAGACCTGCTTAGGCTGATGTGGATAGAGTTATTCAATTGATAGCTAAAATGAATAAAAGACTGAAAATTCACCAGTTCCAGAGAGGAAAAGTAAATGTCCATGCTGCCTTCCTTATTTACCCTCCTATGAACCCAGCAAGTACCTTGGTAAACCATGCTGCACAGAGGTCCATATCACTTTTTGTTTGCCATAGAAACTGTGTGATTTGCTCTAGATTGGAGCCTGAGGTGGTCTACTGTCTTCTACCAGAAGCCAAGCAGCTGGTAGAAAGAAAAAGAAAACAAAAAACAAACCATATCTTCTGGATCTCTGTTTATCCAAACCATCTGCCAAATAAAAAGAAAAACTGGGGTTACAAATGGCCCATCTCTCAGCTGCATAGATCATCAAGTATAGGATCATCAAAGGGAGATGTGAACACTGGGAATGACAAGGAACATTACCAAAAAGATGTGACACAGACCCAAATGGACCTTCTGCTTAATGGGTAAGCGTTTGCAACTTCAGAGCATAAGGACTAGAGGATGCCAACTGCTTAATCAAGAAACATTCAGATTTTCTCTGTTATAGTTGCAGAACATTGTCATAACTAAGTATAAGTATTTTCTTCTATAAAACTGAATATATTTGGTAATGTCCTGACCTATTTTCTTCCTAAACAACTTATTAAGTATTTGCTATATTTTCTTATTGTAATTGTACAAGACTAGTGGCTTAAAGTGGTAATCATGGTTGTGTGATAGACCACTTTTCATTGTTAAAATTGTCTTTAATGAATCTTTAACTGTTTTAGCCTGGTACTCATATTCTGCTCTTTAGCTTGCGTTTGTGCAATACAAGGGTTACTGTTTTGTTATACTATACTACCTATGAAGTCTTAGCACCCAAGGGACCAAAGCTCTAGCAAACAGTTTATTGCACCTATGACAATACATAAATAAACTTAAAAAATTTCTTACGTAATGGAAAAATATAATGATACATGCTCGTTGAGGGAATTAGTGAGTACAGGAAAGCTAAAAAAAATTCTCTAAATATCAAGTTTTAGACCAGATGCAATTTGCATCCTTATAAAGCAATTTATTTTTGAAAATAAGAAATGTTTAAGTTTCGAATAACATCTACATAAGGTGTTGTATTTTAACAACTAAGAGCTATTTTGTTCTCTTGAGCCTTTTAATAGAAGCTGAATTGTTACTCTAAAAATTAAAAGAAAAAGGGGGAGATTAAAAGAAAATTCAGAAACTCTTTAGCCTTAGTTGTGACCAAGAAACATGTATTTTAAATGATCCTTTAAACGTACCTACTCTTAAAAGCCTGTAAACATGCACCTTTTAAGCAAGACACATTTACTTAAATATTTTGACATATCAGTCAAACACTGATTAAATTGTCTCTAAATCATCATCTAAATATTCTGCTGAAACAGGACAAAGTGATTATAGCTTCCACATAGTAAATGCTCATTTAATTCCATTATTAAAGAAAAAAAAAGTCTTTTATTGAGGTGAAAAATCTGAAGTCAATGTAAAGATTAAAGCGCTGATCACTGAACTCATCTTCTCTAACCTTGCACTAGTAGGCGTTGAAATTGCTTCTGTTTAACACTGTTTGAAAAGAGCTCTGATTTTGATTAGGAATCATGCATACTTATGAACAGTAAGAAAAAAATAGAAGTAAAAAAGTTTTCAGAGACAAATAAAAGTGCTCCCTCAATATATAATTGAGACTTTTATTCACATTTTTTGTTGTGTGATATCAGGAAGCACATCACAGAGGTAAATATAAGTTCTTCTTTCTTTATCTGACCAATATTAACCACACAGTTAATGACATCTCACTATTTGGACTCTAAGAACATTTCATTATCGCAGTTTATAATTTCCTTCATATTTATGAAACAGATATTTGTCATGGGCCTTTGCATTTCTTCAGAGGTCATCATATGCTTATGAATGAACACCCTCAAAATGACTCAATTCACATGTCCCTAAGACATCTGAGAACATCTAAGACATCTGAATCCATCTAAGACAGCCTTTTAGATCTGATCATTATATGAATATTTCTGTCCTATAGTTTTAAAAATAAATAAATTAAATATGAAGATGTAAAATTCTACATCTAAATTGAGGTTTTAAATCAATTCATGCTTTTTCTAAAAAGAAGCTAAAATATTTTCATACTCTGAAAATTAATATCAGATATAATCATTTAAATTCAAGTTTAAATCTTTCTGATGTTTAAAAAAAAATGACAGAGTTAACCAATTTTGCTTCAGAAATGTTTCAATCTGTGCTTGTTTTACTTTCACCATACATTTTGGTAGCTGAAAGATACTCGAGATTTAATCAATGTTATAACAGAAAATGAAGTTCTATCAGCTTATTAGGCAGTAGGAAGCTACATTTCTAAAATCTAATCAAAGTGAATTTTCAAATTGGCTCACAAAGTCATACCACACTATTTTGGTACATTAAATACAAGCACATATGTGTGATATAGTGAAAATTGTTGGACACTAAAAGCTTTGAAGAAGCGGAGATTTGACAAGGTAATTGAAGTAATAGCAACTATACAAAATATATCACTCCTTTTTACATACCTCTTGACCAAAATGTTTTTTTTTCTCCATATCACTGTAGTATATTACAACAGTGTCATTTGCTGTTTTATACATTTATAAACAAATATTCCTCTCATAGATCTCATTTAAGATTGACAGCTGTTGGGATAATACAAACCCTTGAATGAACCCAGAATTCCAGTTAATTATAACTAATTTCATTACTTGATCTATGTGTCTACATAAAAATGGCTGTAGAGGGTCAGATCAAAAGTTTATCTAGTAAAATATTGGGTGCTTAAGGAGGAGCCTGCCAGACCAAGCTAAGCAGACACCAGCTTAGGTACCTAGTCGGTACCTACAGCCAGCACCTTAGCTTCCAGCATTCTTCCTATGAGCTTCTTCGTGAGCTGGAGGCAATGGCTTTGAAGGCACCTAAGTGCATACTGCAGTGTGGATCAGGAGTGACCTTCTGAAGCAAGTTTCCCAACTACACTTACCAATGTGTGGGCAACAATCTCTGAGACCATGAAATTTCAGACAAAGCTATACAGGAAAGGCTCTCTGGGACCCCACCTGTTATTCCTCAACTGCTAATGGGATAAAGACAGGCTTATATATGGAATGAAGTCACTGCACCGTTCATGGTATGAATGCCAGGACCCCAGCAGCCACTGTTTTGTCCTGCTGTCACAGCTCAGACATCAACTGGCATCACCTTTTGTGTTTTCCACCCAAACAGTCCTCCAGGAGCTTGGTTTTGTTCAAATCCGCACAAAGTTCTCTCTTACAGTATACTTTGTAACAGTAATTTCAGTAGTTTAACTCCTCAGTGCATGGAAATGTGCTTACTCTTCTTTGAGCACAGACTATATAAATGATCAAAAGTAATGTCTCTATTGCTGCAGTAGGCTTCTGGAGGTAAACTGAAGAAATGGGTTAGTAACAACCTGGGAGAGGCCTGGGAAAACCAAGAAAGGAGCAGCACGCACTTTTTGTTGTTCTTAGTGAGTAGTATTCCTTCTCATTCATTTTGTGAGCATGATGTGTGGAAGAGAAGGCTTGATGCATCAGCTTAGGGTACCATTTTGTGGTGACTTGAGGTGGGACTGGTCCTGCTATCCTACTATGTCTTTCACAGATATAATTTGCTATTCATTCAAACAAAAAATTTGCTAGGATTTCTGAAAATTCTTATTTTTTACTTTTTTGGTGTATGTATATAAATAACAGGTTAGGAAAACAGTCTCTGAATTTAGGGATTTCATGTTTGCAAAATAGCTTTATCAATCACTGTGTTCAAGAGTTGAAACAGCTAGTTAAGCTTTTCTTTATGAGTACTGATTCAATTGAGTCAAACAGCAAGAGAAGCTGGAAACAGATGCAGCAGAAACTCACAGGAACGATACGGTTAGTGCTTAGTACATCCTCCAGTCCCAGTTATTTTGGGCAGAAATTATTCCCTTCCCACAGACCTGCAATACCTTCAGATAGTTATTTGGGGACAATTCTATAGGGCTCATTATAGAAAAAAAAACAACATAAAACCACATTTTATTTCAGTTACATGGTTCTAAATTTAAAGCACATGTTTTTCAGTTGATTTAAGTCTGTTTGACAATCTAGAATAACATTTCAATTTTATATCAGACAAAGGTGTTGTTTAATAAAATCATTCAACTCAGAATCAGCGTATCAAACAACAACAAAAATATCACCAGAAATTAAATGAATAAAAATTGAAATACAAAACAGTGTAAGAAGAAGAAGTTAAGACATTTTTGCTTCAATTTTATACTCTGTCAAAGAAAAGCTTGCTTTTGTCTTGCTTTTTGTCTGAGTGAAATATGGAAGTATTTGTAGGCCACTGTAACTGTGTTGTCAGGTTTTTTTTTTGATCACCAAACCTTGCTTTTTTTCTCTTCCTTATTTTTGCATGAACAAAACCCTACATATCCTGTTCTATTACCCATATATACAAAGGGGAAGATTTAGCTTTTTTAGAAGGAGAAATAGTGTTTGAAACTGAAATGTCAAAATTTTTTTATTGTTAAAATTGGCTTATACTTTGTAATGGTATTTTTTATTTCTGTCTCTAAATATATTTTATTTTCTGATAACAAAGTTTACTGTGTAAATAGAAGATCTTATTAATATATGCAGAAAAATAGAGAGCTTAAGTTGTAGTTAGTCATACAATTTAAGAAAGTTTTTTATTACTAATAAATGCAGGAAAATAGGGAACTGAACTTGAGATTAGTCACACAATTTAAGAATTTTTTTTTTGTTTATGCAACATCTTTCACTTACGCTGTACTTCAACATAGGTTGTGCAACACATTAAAGAATATAAATTGGAATTTAAATTTGGAGTTAAATTGCAAGGAATAGAGGTCGTCTTTAAAAGGGAGATTTACAAATGCAAAGAGGGAGGTAAGAAGAAGTGTAAAAAAGTTCTAGATTTTATTTTCATGGAAAAATGTTTATGGATAATGAACACTGGGAATAGACATAAAGGAAGAAGATGTTAGATACAAGCATTTTTAGTTAGTATCCTTAGAAGACTACATAGTTCTTGAAAGTACAATATTAACAAAAGAAAAAAATTGTGCAGCAGTGATCTCTTTTTCCTAGACTCTAGTATAATTCCCCAAGGATCCATTGACTTGAGACTTTTTCTTATATAGATTTATGAAATGTATTTGTAGATTAGTCATTCAAATTGTACAACAGAAACTGAATGAATGGGAAGTGTGGGCTCAGAGTTTATTCCTAGACAGTTAAAAAAAATTAACAAAAGTTAACCACCAAAATGCCATGATGGTAAACAGAGATATTTTTTAGCGGAATCCTTCATATCTAAAATACAGCAGAGATAACATATGTTAATTTATTGTCATCTACCATTTCCAAAGTAATCAGAAATTTGCTTGCTTTTCCTCTGGCCAAAGCCTTATCTATAGCTGCACTTCTTGTGCAGAAAGCTGTGGAGATCAACAGAATCACAGAATCCTAAGGGTTGGAAAGGACCTCAAAAGATCATCTAGTCCAACCTTCCTGAAAGAGCAGGGTAATCTAGAGTACATCACACAGGAACTTGTCCAGGCAGGCCTTGAATATCTCCAACGTAGGAGACTCTACAACCCCCCTGGGCAACCTGTTCCAGGGATTTGTCACTCCCACAGTAAAGAATTTTTTCCTGATGCTCACATGGAACCTCCTATGCTCCAGTTTACACCCATTGCCCCTTGTCCTATCACTGGACATCACTGAAAAAAACCTAGCTCCATCATCCTGACACTCACCCTTTACATATTTGTAAACATTGATGAGGTCACCCCTCAGTCTCCTCCAAGCTAAGGAGTTCCAGCTCCCTCAGCCTCTCCTCATAAGAGAGATGTTCCATTCCCTTAATCATCTTTGTAGCTCTGCGCTGGACTCTTTCAAGCAATTCCCTGTCCTTCTTGAACTGTGGGGCCCAGAACTGGACACAATATTCCAGATGCGGCCTCACCAAGGCAGAGTAGAGGGTGAGGAGAACCTCTCTTGACCTACTTACCACACCCTTTCTAACGCACCCTAGGATGCCATTGGCCTTCTTGGCCCCAAGGGCCCATTGCTGGCTCATGGTCATCCTCCTATCCACCAGGACCCCCAGGTCCCTTTCCCCTTCACTGCTGTCCAGCAGGTCAGCCCCCAACCTGTACTGGTACATGGGCTTGTTCTTCCCCAGATGCAAGACTCTACACTTGTCCTTGTTGAATTTCACCAAGTTCCTCTCCGCCCAGCTCTCCAGCCTGTCCAGGTCTTGCTGAATGGCAACACAGCCCTCTGGTGTGTCAGCCACTCCTCACAGTATCATAACAACAGATGTAGATCAAGGGATTTCAGAACACCCTGTCTAGTCTACTTCCATTTGAAACGAATACAGTTCACATAGTCTGTGACGGTCCCACAGTGCAAAGAAGTGCACAGCAAGTGAAGTGACCTTAAGACTTGTTTCAAAAGCTTACTCCTGATCTCCACTAAAATATCAAAGCAGGTGCAGTCATATAATACCAGATGTGTGGAAACACAATTTTTATTGTATATCTATGGGAGCTTTCTCAAGGATAGTGAGTTGAGTACATAAACCCACTTTTTATTAGGGCTGAAAGGAAAGCTTATCTACCTCCTTCTTTTCTCTCTTTTTAGAAATATGACAGATGGAAAGTAATGAATCTAATTGTGAACATAGAATCATACAATAGAATCATAGAATAGCTAGAGTTGGACAGGACCTCAAGATCATCTGGTTCCAAGCCCCCTGCCATGGGCAGGGACACCTCACACTAAAACATCTCACTCAAAACTCTGTCCAACCTGGCCTTGAACACCGCCAGGGATGGAGCATTCACAGCTTCCTTGGGCAAACCATTCCAGTGCCTCACCACCCTTACAGTAAAGAACTTCCTCCTTATATCCAATCTAAACTTCCCCTGTTGAAGTTTGAACCCATCACCCCTTGTCCTATCACTACAGTCCCTAATGAAGAGTCCCTCTCCAGCATCCTTGTAGGCCCCCTTCAGATACTGGAAGGCTGCTAGGAGGTCTCCACACAGCCTTCTCTTCTCCAGGCTGAACAGCCCCAACTTTCTCAGCCTGTCTTCATACGGGAGGTGCTCCAGTCCCCTGATCATCCTTGTGGCCCTCCTCTGAACTTGTTCCAACAGTTCCATGTCCTTTTTATGTTGAGGACACCAGAACTGTACACAATACTCCAAGTGGGGTCTCACAAGAGCAGAGTAGAGGGGCAGGATCACCTTCAACCTGCTGGTCATGCTCCTTTTGATGCAGCCCAGGAAACGGGTTGGCTTTCTGGGCTGCGAGCGAAGCCAGCTCATGTTCATTTTCTCATCAACCAACACCCCCAAGTCTTTCTCCGTGGGGCTGCTCTGAATCTTTTCTCTGCCCAACCTGTAGCTGTGCCTGGGATTCCTCCAACCCAGGTGTAGGACCTTGCACTTGCCATGGTTAAACTTCATGAGGTTGGCATCAGCCCACCTCACAAGCGTGTCCAGGTCCCTCTGGATGGCATTCCTTCCCTCCAGCGTATCAACCGAACCACACAGCTTGGTGTCATTGGCAAACTTGCTGAGGGCGCATTCAATCCCACTGTCCACGTCAATGACAAAGATGTTGAACAAGACCGTTCCCAACACCAATACCTGGTGGACACCACTCGTTACTGGTCTCCAGCCAGACGTTGAGCCATTGACCACAGCCCTTTGCAATGTCTGCTGAGAGATGCTCAATTTTGAGCCAAGTACTTTAGCTGTCTTAAACAACCTTTTACAGTCAACGGAGAGACAAGTACTTTTACAGCACATATCATCTGGAGTATTTTGAATGGCTACTTTACAGGGAAAATATTCAAGCCTTATGTCTTTCCACTGCTAAGAAAGGGACCCTGAGGAGTTTCTTGTAGGTCTTAGCCTGATTTATTCAAATGAGTTCAATTTGTTTATATGCTAAATGTGTGCATATGTACATATACCTTTATGAAGGAACTTTATAGGTAAAAGGAAAACAATTTTTTGTTTCCCTTGAAAAATTCTGAGATTGTCAGTTCTGTTAGTGTTGACATTGAGAAATATCATTTGTTAACCTGAATTATCTTCACTTATTAATGTATATAAATGCTTCTAAACATCAAAAGGAAATTGAAAAAAAAACACTTTTTTTTAAAATACTTTTGTGTCCTGAGTTTTGTTTTGGAACTGTAGATATATTTTAGCTCTGATGAGGATTGGCAAGCAGTCATTTTAGCAAATGGAAGAATATATAATGAAATGAATGGGCAATATTTGAACAATTAAAATAAAGAAAGATGTGTACATGCAGGTAAGGAGAAGAAGCTGGAGCAGAGGAATTAATGTTTGTCAAAATAGTAAGAAAAAAAATAATTTTAGTTGTCAGCAAGATGGGAATCTAGGGAGTTTTTGCAATAGAGAAGTAAATTCAAAGACAAAATAACCAAATATACCATCTGTGTTAGCAGACACTGTTTTTCTGAGAGAAAATCATGGGAAAAGATAGCAGCAGAGTTGTATTAGAAGTGCACATGCCAATATGAAGGACTGCACAAGTTTCAGTAGTGACTAATGTCATGCTTATGCAAGGAGGAGGCAAACATAACAAATTTTATTTTATCATCAGTTATTGAAACTAGTCAAATAGAAGCCAGCTGAATATATCCATGCTGAACCAGTCTTTGAGGAGTCAGACCTCTACTACTTCTAGGAACAGTAGGAGGAAGTGCTCTGTTAGGCAGTGGGATGCCCCATTGAGATGGTAGGAAAAGAATGTAATCCCTACTGGTATCACAGGCCCAGGGATGGATGTATATATAACAGACACAAGAGGAAATGGGAAAGACTCCTGGCTATGCATTTTATGAGACTAAAGTGCCTGCTGAAATTGGGGGATTATCATTTTGGGGTACATACTGAAATCCTAATTGAAACGATCAGGAAAATATCTCCATTTTGACAGCAGCAGAAAGGTCAGAAGCAAAAAATAACTAACAGTTTCACTAGGTACAAAGAATAATATTCTAACTGCAGCAACATTTTATATAATAGATAATAAATATCCTTTTTTGCTCCCTAAAACCAGCATCATCTGCGGTGTTTTTTGTCATTGTTCTGTGCCAGATGTGTTTGCTTTACAAACACTGCCCCAGGCACCAGTGACAAAAACTTTATTTGGTATGGCTCTGTCAGGGCAAGCTTACCTATATATAGTCAACCTATAATTGAGCAGAATGCATACAGCAGCAGATATATATTTCTGTGTTCTATTTAAGTTTTAGATAGTTTTTGTTTTATATTGAAATTCTGAGCACTTTTTTTCAGAATGAATCGTTTACATCTGAAACATATATGCATATGCACGCACAAAAAGGTCTGGTTTTATTCAAAATTTGACAAAGGTTGAATTTCCAGCTATTTAAAAGTTACAGGCTTCCTATTTGCATCTTCAGACTCCACAGCTTCAGAATAAGGACTTTCAAAGTTCATTTAGTATCAGCTGAAGCCAGCATTGTGTCAACCCATCTTCAGAAAGCAAAAAGTAAAATTTTAAATAAAACTGTAGATAAAAGACGTGAAATAGAATGAAAACATTAATGTGAGATGAGAGGTGTGTTAAAGGCATCTTTGCACTCGATTTTGTGAGTATGCACATGGTGTTTGATTCTGTGTGTAAAAACCAATTGCATACCAGTTATGTGTCTGGTGATAAAATGAGAAAATAAGGTTAACTTATGCATAGACTACTTAAACAATGCCAAGAGGGTAGGAAAGAAAAAGTGTTTATTTCCTTTGCATGTTTCACACTTCTTCATAATTAGAGCATTTATTCAATAACTTTCTCCAGCTGTAAAATTATCTTACCAGTTTGTTCAGAAATTTTTTGTTTCTTTTACTTACACAGAGCACAGAAGGAATAATTTTCACACTCGTGCAAGCATGCAGAAGATCTACTCTTCTCTCTTGTACTATCTACTTTCATTAATCTGTAATACTCACCACTTGCAAAATCTGCCATCCTCTTATGTCTCAAGCTGTTTTCTTCTCTCATAACATCAATTTGACAGAATTTAATAAGATATGTTTGTTAGAGATTAAAGACTTTTTAAGACCAAAGAAAAACGTAGAACATATAGAGATCTGGGACAGTATGGGGCATGAGTTAATTGAGTAGAAAAGCACCAGCAGGATAAATCACTAGGATAGCTTAATAGCTTTTGACCCACCACCCACCCAGCATGGCAGAAAACACTGTAGATTTTCTGCAGGTTAGATATGATCTTTATAGAAAAATATGTTGCTGTGAACTGTGGAGGTGTGACTCTAAGATCAAGAATTAAGCAATTCACAGTTTTCTATCAAAAAGGGCATTTTATCATCATAAAAACATTAAAAGGTAGGTAAAGCAGCTTTTAGCAAAGTTTGCATGCAGGGGGCAAACTGGATAAACAGAATTTAACCACAAAGGGAACCACAGCAAAAGTAAAATATCAGTGTTATAATTAAAATCATGTGAATTGTTTTCTTCTCAGGACAAGCATCTTTCCCTGCAGGGGTGGGGAAGAGGGACATTTCAGGCTGATGGTTATTGGACAAAGGTACTCCACTAAAGCCCAAGGAAATCTTGACTTGGAGAAATGAGTCTCAAAGAAAGGTTTTGGTCCTTCAAGAGGACAAAACTGCTCTTTAGGTACAAAAAAAGCTGAGGCAGGATTTTTGTGTACAATTGCTTCTTAACCAAAGGCAGCATATTCTTTTTATTGCCCAAATTGCCAAGTATTTTTGTTTTTTTGTTGTTGTTGCTTTACAATATCCTCTAAATATCCATTTCCTCGCTTCATGTGTTAGATTTGGGTCATTGCACATGTTTTCAGAGTACATGCAGGTAAGCAAGAAAGTACATACATATATCTAAAAATATTTTATATTCTCTATGAATTATTTTAATGTCTAAGTATGGGAACAAAACTTTTGAAGTTATTTCCTTTTATCTTCAAAACCAGTTTTTTATGCTAAGAAGTGTGAGTGGATTTTATAAAAGGAAGCAGTAACAATGGATAGAAAATGTATATCTGAAGAATTCCTGGTGGAAAATATGCTGCTTACAAAACTGAAATATGACAGGGGAAAAGTTTGCTTTCTGGAAAACAATTATCAATTTGGAATGAGAAACATTTTAAAAATTATAATACTTCTTGGAAGGGATTACATTTTTTGGCCACTAAATTAATATAACCATGTAATTGCATAAATGAGCACAGAAATAAGCCTTCTGCTGCCCATGTTGTCTTCCCCTGGAAGCAGATATCCTTGTCCTCATATTTAAAACACAAAACAGATAAAACAGTACGAGCAGCAAAAACTGCAAACTGTGAAATTCTTCATACTATAAACACATTTTAAATAAGACTAGAATTAAGTAAGTGTGTTTAGACTGAAACAAAAGTAATGGAAATAAGCGGAGGGAGGTTAGGTTTTCGCTTGAACTTCATCTCTTTTCTTATGGTTCTATTTACATATGAGTTGCTTTACTTTTTTTTTTTTTTAATCCATCAACAAGGGTTGCTCAAAATTACAATACATTAGCCATCCGAGACAGGATTTTTAATGTTACTTATATCCTCTTCTGCTATTTTTAATTCTTCTGCACTATATTTGCTGAGATTATCAAGAAAAGAATGAAGGGTAACATTCTTTTAAAAAAATACAAAAAGCAAACAATAAAAAGCAACCAGACAAAGTGCACACAGAAAAAAGCAATCTCTGCAAGCCCTGTTTTTTTCCCCAGAGTCAGTATCTATATGAGTCAGCTGCTATTTAGGTTCCCTTTTCCTCCTGCTTAATATCATCCCTCTCCCTCACCATGCAGCCTCATTGATAGAGATTCATTAACCGCTGTTATACCCAAGCTTCTTTCAGAATGCTTCTTTCTATACATCTAAATCAGAAAGATGACAAAAAAGTATTTAATGCATTCAGAGGACTTCATGGCTTGAAAATCTAATGCTGGAACTTACATTTCCTTACATAAAATGGGTTCGGGGATTCTCTTCTTTCATTCCTGGTACTGGAGGTCAAATTATCTTGTTTAAAGATATTTCTCCTCTGATTTAAATACTTCAGAAAGTGAAGGTATATTCCATTAGCCATCATTTGAGTACCGGACTGCTAAATTAAAGGTCAAAGCCAATTTTTCATTTTCATCTCACTTTATACCAAATATACAGATTCTTGTTATATTTCTACTCCTTGTATAAAGACTATGTCAGGTTATCAGCATGAGAAGTGTATACTACTACAGAGGACGAAATAATTTAAACAGGTGAAGTTAACCATTAAAGCCTTTTGAGGTGTTTTTTTTTTTTAACATTTTTCAAAATATTACTTGATAATGTCTGATGGTTTTGCCCTAGAAATAAGTAATCTCATACCTTTATCATGACTAAAAAAAAATCATCTCCCATTTTTATGTACAGCAAAATATAATCATATTTTAGTAACCCCATCCTGCATCTCACCAGTACTTATTTTCTAAATTTCTTCTGAAATTACCTATTATTGCATCTCTAGAGTAATAAAAGGGTGGGTGGAGAAGAAACATTACTTATTTCAATGGACTGTGAGTAGGGTCATTTGCTATTGCAACATGGGCAGTAAAGCCCTATTTTGGTAGAGCCTGTAAATGTTATCATGATATAACAGAGGGGTTTCAAATGTATAGTTTCAATTTTAATAGCTCCCTTTCTTGGTAAAGAAGAAGTATTAAAAAACTATAAAGTGATATTAGAATTTTATGTTAAGAAATTAAAGTAAAAAGACAATGTAACTTTGCATTAGCATTTAATGAAGCAGTAGATTGTAAAAATTCAGAACAAATTAAGATTATTCAGTTTCTTCCAAAATTTAAGAACTCTTCAGAATTCTTAAAAACATGGCAGCTGGGACTTAAGAAACTACAGGGCCTTTAAAATCAATGAATGGTTTAAATTTTTTGCACATTCGTGTGGTAATCATGACAGTGCTATTTTTGTAATACAAGAGAGTGGCAATTAAGGAAAAGAATTTAAATCCAGAAAGAAAATTCAACCCATGCAATTATACATAAAAGAGTATTCAAGAGAACATCCCACATTAGCACAAAATCAAAGTATGTTTGCTAATTATCAGAAATATAAAGAAGGTGGAGTGCATTTATGTCTTGTTTTATATCTAAGTTTTATTTGTGTTTCTTGGCCTGTTATAGCCTACACTGAGCTAGCAATTAGTACCAGAATCAATACACGTGCTTGAAAACCTACTCATATAATCTAAAAATAGAAACTACAATTTTGCTTCTTTAGCGGTATTTAGAAGTTTCAGATAATAATGCTAACAGCTGGGACAGAGAATGAAAATTCATAAGGGAAAAAAGTAACTTGAGAGAAAAGGCATTCTCTAGGACACTGCTCGTCATCAAAGACTGCTGTAGCAATGGTAATAGTGATGATGAGGGTTTATGCCTCTTTTCCCTTATGGCTTTCTCCTTGCAAAAAATTTAGACTTATCCCTCCTGAATAACTGATAAAAATCATCAGTCTCTGATGTTAATTCCAGTTAATTCTGAAACTAAAATTTTTGTCTGTGAGAGTTTACAAATCTTGGCAGAGATTCATCTCTTCAGTCTTACAGAACTAAGAATTTTAGAGTCCACAACATGTAAAAAGGCAACTAACTGCATGAAGGCTGAAATGGGTCACCTATTTAATCTGAAGTAAAACTGTCTATTTTTCACTCATATATATATGTATATAAATGTTAAGTATAAAGAATAAATATTATTTCAGTTTTGTTCTCTGTCTTCTGAGATAGTCTACCTAACAGCTGGAATTTTGGTGCCTGTATTTGACAGAACAGTTCAACAGCTACTTTAGTCTTTAGAGTCCGTCAGAGGGGGGTATCCTCGTGGAGGCATCCTTCTGGAGTCCCCTTGAAGGTACATTGTGGAATGGTCTCTCATGGAGTTGCCCTCATGGCAATGTCTCGTGGAGGGTGTCTGTCAGGGTCTGTAGTAGTCACTGGGGGAGAGTGTCCTCATGGAGGTGTCCTTCTGGAGTCATCCTCATGGTAATGGCTCCTGGGCTATGTGCCCCTTGGTGATTACCTTTTCTCTCTTTTATAATGAGTTGAGGGGAGTGCTTCATGTCACATATTACATGTTCCTGGTGGACCAGTTTCCCTGGTCTTGTAGATAGCTGTTAATGGACAGCAATACCTCACACCACTCCTCAAGGTAATAGGGGAAAGAGTTATAGCTCTTTGCTACATATCCCTCACGCAATGGGTGGTGGCAGAATCTTATCTCAACTCCTCCCACCCATTTCCGAGACAAAAGATATGTGGAATCCCATCTCAGCTTCTCATACCAATCTTTGAGACAATGGACAGTGGAGTCTGATTTCAGATCACTCTCAAGCCCCTAAAAACTGATCAAACCACCATGCCTTTCTCCTCAGGTAACACTCCTCCTCTCCAAGTAAAGCTGAAAGGATATGCAAAAAAGAAATTTCAAACAGAACAAATATAGAAAAGTCTGACTCTATCCCACCTCCTACCATAACTACCTATGTCACGTTCTGCATCTACATCAACAGCTAGACAGTTACACATATTTTAGATACTTTTTTTTTTTTAAGAAAAAAATCCCTTATCATGAGTTTGAATTTAAATATAAACAGAATTAGGTGATTCTGGAAATTGGAGATAAATATGTCTCAGGATTAAATGTTTTATAAACAAACTTCATAATTTGGAGAAAAGTAGGATGTATCATTTCTAAACCACTCGATCTTAATAGGTGATTTGAATCCTATTTTTTTTTCTTTTTTTTCTCATTACCTAAAAAATAATAGTTTGCTAAAAAGAACATGAATTGTTTACATATTTAAGCAATTACATGGCTTAACTTACAATTGGCTGCTTCAGTTTATGTATTTTTAATGTGGAGAAAAGATGAATTAAAACTGTTGAAGTTTTATTTTTGTAGAAATTTTCACCTAATTGTTTTGTAAGGGAAATTCTGAAAGTACAGAAACAAATATAAAGTTTGCTGTTTTTTTTTCAATAAAATTTAAAAATGTTAATATAATTTTGCTTTCAAAAACACCCTGAAGTGCTGTAACAAAATATTAGTGAATTCATTTAGTTTGAGGGAGTTGGGTTATCTTGAATTTCAAGGTTTAAAAAAAAAAGGAAATATGTGTTTAATTGTATTTAAAATCCAATTGAAAGCTTTGTACTGCGTTTATTTTAAGCTCTTAATAAGGAATGTTCATATTGATGAGCATGTAATTATTTTAAGTTCTGCTATCTTAATTTTTCCACTCTAAAACTGTTCTGTGCAACATATTTTGTTGAATGTAAGTAATAGAAAAAAAAATGCAGAAAGTCAAACAGCTATTTAACTACACATGAAATAAAGAAAATACCCTGAATTTACTGAAATGCATTTGCAATTGTGTCACAGCAATGAATAACCTTATTTTCTCCAAGAATATGGCATCTGCATCAAAATAAGTGGATGCTGATAAAAAGAAAATCAAAATAATAGACACCTTGTAAATCCATATTGCATCTGAGTGCCAGTCTGACTTTAAGTGTGGAGATAGGTGACACTGGAAAACTTCAGATTTGAGCCCTGCTGTTTTCTTGAAAGTCCTACCGTCTGCTCTGCAAATACTGCCATGAATTGTGTAAGACTTTTCTTGGATGTACAGAGCTGCAGCAGACTATGCAGGAGAAGCAGAGATGTAGCACAACTCTGCGACATGATGTGTGCCAAAGCAATCCTCACACCAGTGAAAATCAAGACACAGTTTCGATGGTTGGAACAACTTCAAAGTAGCATACAGATTTTACATCCTTGGTTCTACACACTGGAGTTTTCTTAGATTTTGAGATGCTTTGGACTGCTTACATGTCTTCATCCTTTAGACAGAACATGCAGTACATTCATTCACTTCAGAAAATAATTTACTTCTCTGTGCTGTGGAAAGGGAGAATCAGAAGAGTATGTTTCTCTCTGAAGAAATTAATTCTTTTGCCATTACTTATCTTAGTGAGAGTATAGGTAAATAATCATCTAAGCTTAAGTACTGTCCCTAATAAATATTAAAATATAATGTCAGGGCTTCCTGTAAATACCAGTGTTCTTTTGATCTAAAAAAAGAAAAAAACACCAAAAAAACATTAATAAGCTCATGCTTGAAATCACTGTTGTTCACTAGTAAAGTCAGTTATCACAGCTAGTGAATGTACAAGTCTTTCAAACACTTCGGTCTGACATGATATCAAGCAGACTGAGCAAAATCAGTTGCTGTACCAGAATTGAAGGTAATGCAGTTTGCAAACTGGAAAGGGGCTTCTGTCTTAAATTTAAGGTAAAAATAAAGCTGATTAAAGCTGATTAACTTGGAAGCTGAAAAAAATCGTGAGAAAATGTTATATTCAGCATATTTCGCATATTGTGAAAGGTGATAACCTCAACAGCTGTAGGTGAAAAGTAATTAGGCTTTATTATCCCCATTTTACAGATGGCAATCTGAGACATATAGCAATCAAAACCTACACAATACAAAGAGATTATAACACAGAGTCCTATTTTTCGGAATAAAAGAACTTCCAATAACTTTAATAAGCATTATTTGTATCTCATAGTGAAAAAAAACAAACCTGTCCTCAGACCTACACTATATGCTCCAGTAGTTTATACTGCCTTTCAGGCAAGTCTTCAATTTTTCAGCTACAACCAAACTAGACTGTTAAAAAACACTTTAGACAGGTTTTATGTGTTATAGCATAAATGAGGTGATCAATAGGGGCTCCCTCTGGGGTCTGGACATACTACAGAGCTGAATTCTTAAGGAGTGAGTAACTGCAAGCTCTTTTCACTCTGACAGATCTAGGTGTAAGAAAAGGCAACTGAAGTGCTTTGTGATTCAGTCAGTATGGGCAGATGTGCTTTGTAACCTTAATGAGCCAATTAAGGAGGCCCCTGAAAAGGGGCGGGGCAGGGGGGAGAGGTGGTGTCCAGCTGTATTTTTAAGGGAATAGAGTGCTAGAGGAATGATAACAAAGCCTAAGCAGAGAACACGCTGAAATTATGCTAGACATTTATATACATTAGGATTTTGTTTTGAGCAGGGTTTACTTGTTTGCTTTGTTATTTTTTTAAAAGTCTTAAATCCATTTTTAGTTTTCGATGATGCAGTTGTGCCTATTAATGCCTAGCTGTAGCATTTTGAACACAGACGGGGAAGCAAGAATCTTTGAAAACATCAGGAGGTACTCTTTCTTGCACTTTCACTACTTTAAAGTTGTGTGCAAAACCACTAATGTTCTTTAGTGTCTTTACAAGATGAAGAAGAAGAATTAAAAAAAAAGAAAGAGATAAGTCTGGTATATGGTAAAGGTCTTCTGGGAAGCTTCAGAAGACCCAAAGTATTGGGAATGTTGCACATTAGTTTATTTCAACGTTCTGACATTCGGTCTCTCTAGGTTTTGATAGATTTTGGTTGCTGGTTTTTGTTTTTCAAAGGAAACGTTTTTCCCAGTGGATTAGGCAAAATTTTGTGTGCAGACAGTTTCTGTTTGGGCCGGAGCTGTCATCAAAAAATGTTGCATCTGTTAAAAAACACACTTCAAGTTCTCTAGTAAACATATGGTTGTGTAGTTCCTTTCTAAAGTTACACAGTCTCCATAAATAGTATGTCCTATACAAATAAAATATAATAATAGGATCTCTTCATTGCTGAAGTGAAGTTAGACAGAAGGAAGATACTATGCAACAATGTGCAGCAGCACAGTTAGTGTCAGCTGGAATTCACGGTAGCCTCAGTGTAGCTGCTTGCAATGAAATTTGGCACAAATGCTGCAGACCTTCTGTTCTGTAGAAGCCGTATTATGAAGAGCACTTGAAGATGGTATTAGCATTTTTTTCTTCTTATTGTTACCGAAAAAAAAAAGATACTGAAGTCTTCTTATTTATAACATAGTATGTTCAACACAAGCCAAAACACGCTTCTGCCTGCAGCAAATATTGTGTTCTGCTTATCATAGTAGTGTATCAGTTCAGCAGTGACCCTTTTAAGATTCCCACTGCCACCCACAGCTTTGCAGACTAATAACAGCTACTTCACACTGGCTTCTGTCTGGTCAAATGTAAATCCCTCTCTTTAGACAAGACCAAAGAAGAAAATTAGACTTGCTAAGAGCAGATAATATTTTTTTTTTTTACCAGAATATTATTTGTTTGCTGGCACAAACTCTTCCAGGCACTCCAGTTCATACGTTCTTCCTATTACCGTGGTTCATTGTCTTGTGCCCTTTTCTGTGGAAGAAAAGAAAACCCTTTTCTTCCACAGATATTCTTGCAGTAATAGAACTCAGTCACAACACATAAAGGGAATAAATACTCTGTTACCATAGAATCATGCTTGAGAAAGTTTTGAGAAGGTGAACAGTGTTTAATATCTGTTCATGTCTTCTATGGTTACCTAAAGATGGTTGGTTGCCTTGAAGTCACACTCAAATCACTTTAGGTCACTTAAACAAATAAACACCTTATTTACCATTTATTTACCATTATTTACCAAATTTGATTAAATTCACACTCACCCACAACATTTTCTAAATCTAGGCAGTACTAATGGAGAAAAACATTTACTATTCTATTTGAAGATCATATCTAAAAATTTCTTTTCCTACTACATTTGGTTGAGACTCCACTAGGTGTTTAATCTAAATTGTATTCATTCCACTTTTCTTGCACCTTGACTAATAAGACTGCATGTCTACAGAGGCAGACTTGTTCAGTTTCTATCATAAAGGTTTAGGAATGTTATCATTTGGGCCTCTGCAAGCAGGAGGTATAATCCACTAAATCGAAGGGGTTTTCTCATTTGCTCCCAGAGTTCAGTGCTCCCTCCTTTTTCCTAATTCATCTTTGTATCTTTCCAGTGTCATATTGGCCCTTGTCTAACTATCAAATTGAACCTTTGGGGCTGACATGGCCCTTACATACAAGCAAATTTATATGATAAGTTTTCCTTCAGGCTCAACATCCAACACTGTGTTGTGATGAATGTCAAATATGAGCAGGTTTCGGCTATTTTGGGTTCTCTCATGAAAATTTCAGATGATGGCAAAAATATATCCTCTCTCATCCATGCTGATTGTCCCTTAAACTGGCATTTGCTCTCTGAAAGACCATTGCCTTGTATGCTATACTTAGGAAAAAAAATATTCTAAAACCCTCTTCTCCTCTATCCAACCTATGCCTGCATATAATTTCTTCTTCCATCATAGAAAAAAACTTTTTTTAAATTCTGTATTTCTTGTTTTCTCATAGTCATTTGTATGTGAATTGTCTTGTATACTACTAGTTGATTTTAAATTTCAAAATTGTTAGTAAATTCCCATATAAAAACATATGTTTATAATAAAATGTTATCTCTTTCTGTGTATGAATATTATTGTAATTTCATCAACAACAGCACCAGTTAGAATCAGAGCTACACAAACTGGTGCTATCTTGTACAGAAGGTATAAATTGGTAGTGGTAGTGGAAAATATGGGTAAGTAAAGAAGTTTTTGAGGGATGCTAAAGCTTCCAGCAGCTGTTGTGGTCATAATGGAAGTTTATCTCTTTTATTTTTAATTTTGAATTTCAAACTTTTTTCTTTCTGGACTTTTTTGGTTGTTTTGGTTTTTATTGGTTTGCTTGTATTTGTTTGTTTAATGGATTAGTTTTAAATATATGCAAATATGTGGAGATACAATTTAAATAAAATTTGGTAAATTCATGAATTAAACAAGGAAAAAAAGTTACATCATTTTTTGTTAAGTATAAAAAAGCCTGTCACTCTTGTCTCTTACTCAAGTTCAGGTTGATTATCCTTAAAGTTTGTCTATTGTATTCTTAGCCTAATCTTGCAAAGGCAGTTATCACTCCTACTGTATCATCTTTTTACAACCATCATGTACCAATGGCAATTAACTGATTTTCATCATTTTTTATTTCTCTTCAGCTTCTGGTTTTCATTTTGCCTCTACAGTTCCCAGCTGACTTAATTGAGGACCTAAAATAGGTCACAAATTATTCTATATAATTTCAAAAGTTACCTTTTTTTTACTCTATCAGTTGGCCTGGATCAATATTGCTAATTAAACACTTGATTAAGCTTGATTCAAAGTGACTGTGTCCTTCAGTCCATGGATGCAGAATGGAGTATCTGTCTCATATGTTCTTTGCTTTAAAGATTGCTTTAGTTCTAGTTTAAACTCTGTTGGGTTTATGCATTTAAGATGCCCACCACAGTCACTGTTCAAAAACAAACATAAAGAAAATAATGAATGTTGAGTTCCTCATATGAATGGTGGCTTCGTGAAAGATTTTGAGAACTATACAAGATATTGTCCCAGTACTAGATTTTGTCAGCAGTGTCCAGTGGTAAAAGTTCTACAGAAATTTCTTGGTTTCATTGGTCTAATAACTCAGTAAAATTTTAAAAAATAATCAATAAAATTTATTTTTCTTCTGAAACATGCATAAATTAAATCTGTGAGGATATATGAATACTAAAATATAGCTCCTTAATTAGGAAAAACAATTTATATAATCATTTATATTATAAAAATGTAAAAATACAGAAGTCCACTATTAAGGATACTGTGGAAAGAACCTGGCTTTTGCTTTGATTTCCTTGGGGTCAGTAAGAGCCTTTCAAAGTTTTTTCAAATATACTTTTGAAAAGCAATTGATAAATAACATGATTGATGAACACTGTAATAACAATGATCATGTCAGTAGTTAATTGTGGTGCAGTGCCTAAGTCAATAAATGATAGATAGATACATGGACCAGTGACTAAAGATATAGGGACAAATCTACACAGTATTTTTCACTCCTATCTTAAATCAAGGACACTTATTTGAAGAGATGATTGGCCTCACCTTTTATTTGGAAAGTAGGTGTTTCAGTGAGACAAATCTACAGTGTTCAGTCATGGAGTCCTTGAAACAATCCTCCTAGTTCAATGTTACCATACTTTGCCTTGAATAGCTCCTCCACTTTACTGCATTTTCCTTTTCCTGTAGTCTAGTACTAACACAGTAGAGACACATGAGAAACTGTAAATCCCAGAAAGGTTTGTTATTCTTTAGTGGTTGACAGATGTTGCATGTGATCATGGCCAAAGGGAAAGAGCTTGCACAACTGTCTATTGAACTCTGGATATGTCAAGTTTTCAAAATGACACAGAATCCAAATTCGGTTTTCTTGGGTAACTGTTCATTTGGTTTAAGAGGGAGTTCTATCAGAGCACTGTGTAGCAGCACATTCTGGGGGAAAAAAAAAAATCCTTTCCTTGTATTGATTTATTTCATAAAGTCAGAGAACACAAAAGGCCTCACATATGCCTGGCTGCTGTTGACTGAAATAAATAATTTGCAGCTGATGTTTCAAATACTGGTGGACTTACAATAAAAAAGAAAAAAAAAAAAAAATTTGAAGAATCATAAATATGCAATACAGGCAAGAATGAATATTTCTAGAATCATGCTGAGAGGGGGATTGCCTCATCATAAAGCAAAACGGTTCCTTTTGGAACACTGCCCAGACTTACCTAACTGCAAGTAGATATTGCTGCATAAATGTCAGGGCAAAGTGAGTATTGGTAGATTAGACAGTCTTCTGAGATATGTGAAGAACTGTTTCCACACCACCAAAGCTGATTTAAGGGAGGAAATTAAATATTAGAATAAAACAAATTAGTAGCACTAAAAATGTTTGTTCAGAAATGAAAGTTTGGTCAAAACTCTTATCCCCCGGCTTTGTACCATAAAACACTGCAAGGTTCTTTTGCCAAGAATGGCCATTTCAATGAATCTTCCAGAAGCTGCAAATGCAATTTAAAATACTAGGAGTGGTTTAGAATTTGAATATCTGCCTTTAAAGTAACTTATGATAAATTATTGAAAAAGAAGAAAAAGAATATAGAGTAAATCTGGTTTAGAGTTGCAATTTTTTGTATGTGTGTGAATTATGAGGATAGAAGCAAAAAGTTTATTAACATAAGCAAAGGTCTGAATTTGAAAGCTGAAAACTGGCAGAAAACTTCTGAGAATTTGGAAAAGTAAACAATGCGGGGAAAGCATAATATGCAGGGGATATATATGCAAAAAAAAGTGGAGGGACAGGTTCATTTATGTCCCTGATGATCAACAACCTTGAAATACACAAAATAAGAAACAAGTTTAAAGGAGGATGTGGGAATGATGTATAGCAAGTCCACATATAGCGATAAATGACAAAACCCATCCGAAAGAGTAAAACAAGGTATTCATGTGAAAAGTGAAAGCACAGTTGTATCATATTGAGCCTCAAGCAAAACACAGTCTTTAGGAGCAATACTTCAGGTATACTTTAGCTTACCTGTAAACCACAGTATTTCTGGCCAATTTCTTTGGTGACCAAAAATTGTATGTACAAAACACAAACAAGTAAATCCACTGCACTGCCAAACATTATTAATACCAGCCACTATTTGAACACTGTATTTTGGCATACATCCACAGGTCATTGACTGAAACAGGAGCTCTCATCAAAACCTGAGCATTATAGTCATGTTTAAGAATATTCAAGTATTTTACCTTTGCTGAAACATTTGCCAAACCCCCACATAAGGCTTTAATTTTAAGTAGTCTTGACTAAAACTACTTATAGTGTATTCTCCAGAGCATAGAAAGGTGTTTTGTTGATCTCTGGGAATAGGACTATGCATGCAAGCATAGCAAATGAGGCTTTTTTTTGACTGGTAGCTGTCTGGTTTTGTCAAAAGGTTCATGCCTAATTGTTTCATCAACATCCACAAAATGGCCAGGAGCACAAACCAATGAAAGGAACTTATTTCATCTGTCAAACAGTGCATGCCAATAAACACCAATATGATGCAGTGAGAAGTTACACTACTCAAATAATATTTATCTCTGCATATTTTTTCAACTTAGGAAAATGAAATAGAAGGAGCACACAAAGTAAATGGCTTGTCACTGCAGAACAGGTTCATTGCCATATATACAATAATTTGCTCAAGGTTTTTCTTTGATGCATATTTTTCAAGCATTTTGAGAGTTTATTCAAAGCCAGTGTGTTTACCCTAAATTTTTATATCATTTGTCATTTGAAAAACAAAAATGCTTGATATTCATTAGCCTAATGAAAGCCAGTTTTCTATGAACTTATATCCTTTGCTTCTCTGCCTGTTCCCTTTCCATCCACAGCCATGACACTCGGCAGGAGACAACATGTGACAAGGCTAATCCAGACTACAAGTCTGCACACTGCTGTTGCCAAATGAAAGGTTGAGGACTGAGAAGGCACTGAAAATTAACTGATCTTACACCTGTTGGTTGTCAGCTTGTTTCATGGCTCAAGATTTTTGTGCTGTGAATCCAAGGTGTTTGTCAGTCTACAACATCTATCAGCATATTACTTAATTATATTAAACAGAAGTTCTAGACTAAGCAAAACATGACCTTTATTAGTTGTATAGTACACATGCAAGGCTTAAGAAATTTTGGGCTTGTTAACCTTCTCCAAACACCAGCAGATACTGCTGCTAAGGCATACAGAGTATTTGTGGTCTCTCCTCCCAAACTTCACGTCATCCAAATGTTGTAGGGTCATCCTGTGACTTGGGTGATAAAAAAGGCAGTTCTCTTATTTCATAATTACATAAACCACATCTGTATCTATATTTAAAGACCTCAAAAGTTACTATTTTAAATAAGGCCATGTCAATCAAAAATTGGCTTAGATGAGAACTCTTCTATGTAAAACATAATTTTTCTATTAAAAAAATAAGAAAAAAGAAATAGCAAGAATTAAGCAAATCAGACAGATGCTTACATCTTTCATATATAGACATCTGCTTCTTAAACATAGCAAGAACTGCTCTTATCAGAGCTATTTAGCTACCTGCTACAATATGCCTAAAGCCTCAAGAACGAACTATCCATACTTCATTGATTTGAGAGCTCTTCCACGAATGTCACCAGCAGGGAAACCCCACCAAAGCACTCACATAGAGGCTGAATGAGGGGCTTTCTGTATGTTACATAAAATATCTGAATCTATCAGCATATATTCTGTCGTGTATTTCCTTGCCTGTATAGTCTGGGGTGCTGAAGTACTTGTGTGTCCTGTAAACTTACAGGAGATAGTCTCATGGACTGTTTTAATGACAGTTTGTTCAATAGTTGAAGTTCTGACTGAAAGGGGTCATACAGGGGGCAATCGTCTTATTGTCACTTGAGTAGTAGGTGTGGCTCTTCCATTTCACGCCTAGGCCAAAAGTATGTTGAAGAGGGATAGGCACATTGGCTGAGTGTAAAGATAATTGGAGAAATTTGCCAAACAAGAGTGTGATTTCTCAGGAAGTGCTCTGTAAAACAGCTTCACCCAAGATAAAAGCGAATTATTCAGGGAACTGGATGTCTCTGATTCTGTCGTGGGGAGGTTTCCATCTCTACGATGGAAAGAGAGAAGGCCCTCTATCTGCAATGAAGAAGGTGGAAAGAGTATTTGGAAGAGGAGGTTCATGGAGAGCTGTGGTATTAAATGACGATGTGAAAAATACAGGTGGTACGCACTTCACAGCGTGTGTATAGACAGTATCAGATAGAGCTGTCCCTTTGTAAGAGTTGCAGCAACATTGCCAACAACTTTATTTTGGCACTGCTCAGGGGTCCTTTCTTATGAAGCTCCTAAATGGCGCATTTCTGTGGTGGTCCCACTGATATCTGTGCTGGCTAAATACATTTATGTTGATAACAAAACAGGCTCCTAGGTATTAGGTTATGTGATAAGTCTGATCCGTGTGCACACAGAAACAAGGGCAGCTGTGGGGTTATAGATCCACAGTGGCCTCACCTCTATCAGGCTACAAGACTTGGCAGCTCCCAACGCTGAGAATCTGCAGCTGACTTTTATGTGATTATTTTATTAATTGAACTGAAGGAACTGAGGATGTATGTGAACCACTTGTGGGGATAGCAAGGCTGAGTACAGCAAGGTAATAAGACAAAGCATTATCCACATTGATGCAAATAATTAGGCACCTTCCAATCCCTGATTTTGATGTCATTTTGTAGAATATAGTCCTCAAACATAAACACTGTACTTTTGAAACATCTCTCAATCCCAAAGATATTTTAGCTAACCTTTGAAAAAACAAATGGCCACTACTGACTGACAAAATACTGGAGCCCACTAAAATACAGCAGCCCACTAAAATACAGCCTATAAAACCATTTGAAATAAAAATAATTACAGAACTGCTCCTGTATATAATATATTGATGGATTTAAAGTGGATTACTGATGCTAAACCATTATTTCACAAGCCTGAAAATTTCTAGTGAGTCTGGAGTTCAGCAGACACCAATTACACTTTCCAAGGAGGTACTAAGGTATCAGAAACAAGTATGCTGCTACTTCTGAACCAGTTCTAGCTCTGGCACCTGACCTTCATGTGGTTTTCTGTACCCTGAAATTAGTTGTAGCCTTGGCTGGCCATGGTCAAAAGCAAGTAGAGGATTTTTTTTTTTGCTTTTGGATGTGTGTATGCTATTTTTCTATTTAAACAATTAAAATTACAGTATTTATAAAAGACTAAAATTCATTTTCATAGTTAAGGCTTCAAAATAACTTTTTCATTTTACCAAAAGTTCTTTTTCTTATTTTTTCCCATTATCTTCAACTGCAATCCATCTGTATTCCTAAAAATAGAAATATTATCCAAGGAGTAAATAAGAAATACTAGGTAAAAATATAACTAAAATCTCCTATCTGAACCAAGCACTATTTTTTAAAGTTGGGACCTTCTTTTACTTCCTGTCTGTTGTTGAGAAAGTGTGTTAGATACTCCTATTCTTCACTTTTACTACTCAAAATGAGAGCATGCAAATAAAGTCAACAAGGTGTAATAGCTCATTTTAGTTTTGTAAGAAGGGATATATGGTGGCTGTCAGCCTAATAAATGTGGACCACCTAAATGGATACACTTGAATCTGAGGATTTTTAGCCCCAGCTAATGGTTAGCCTTCTTTTTTTGTTTGTTTTTAATCCCCATTCAACAAACTTAAATAAAAACTACACAAAGCCATTAACCTTTATAGCCCACCATTAGAAACATTTTTTGTATTGCATTGGTTTCAAAATTATTATAATTCTTCCTTCAACCTCATTCAGTCGTTCAAGCTATGGGATTTCATATCTATTCTGCTCCTTGTTTGGCACCTTTCTTTGTAAGTCATCATTATACAATGTGATCAAGCTACACCTTGAAACTTGTTTTCAGGGTTCCCTAAGGTTCTTTATAATTTCCAAACAGTCTTCAAAGTCCCTGTGTGCTGGTTTTATCTGGGATGGAGTTAATTTTCTTTACAGTAGCTAGTATGGGGCTATGTTTTCGATTTGTGCTGGAAACAGTGTTAATAATTTAGGTGTGTTTTAGATGCTGCTGAGCAGTACTTACAGAGCCAAGGCCTTTTCTGCTTCTCATTTTACCTCAGAAGCAAGTAGGCTGGAGGTGCACAAGAAGTTGAGAGGGAACACAGCCAGGACTGCTGACCCAAACAGACCTAAGGTATATCCCATGCCATGAAACATTGCACTCAACAATCAAAGCTGAAATTCAATGCCTGCCCATACATATCTTATCTAATCTCATAAACTTTTTATAAAAGCATAGTTCTTCAGTGATTCAGTTTATAGAGATGTTTCTCTCTCACTTTTTTCTTAAATTTCTTTAAGTATCATGTGACAAGCCCAAGCAAGACACCCATTTGTGATCTTTATTTTCAAACTCTGTGGAGCTCAAATATGTTATCTGTAAATAAAACACATAAATATGCAAATCTGCATTTATATAATTCCTGTGGTCGTTTCACTCACAGATTTCTTTACATATTCAAAAAGCTTTGAAAAGGATAAAGTCTTCCTCAATTGAAATTTTTCAGGAGAAAATATGGTGCGTACCAGACAATTGAATCGGAGCACTGCATCGTCTGTGGAATGTCTGTTTTACATATTTCTGCAAATCCTGTAGTTTAATTTTTGTTGTACTAAAAACTGTGAGAAAAAACTAAACAAACTGGGGGACAACTAAAAAATTGGACTTCATATCCTCATATGACATGAATAAGAGATGATGTGAAAAAATTCAGTATAACAACAGCAAATAATGTTAAGAAACTAAATAAAAACTTCAGTGCATGACAGAAAACAAGGAATGGGAGGAACTGCTTTAACAAAACGGGGGAAGTCTGTTTTAAGAAAAGAGGTTAACAAACATGCAGTATCTATCAGTGGGAAGAACAGGAAATCTCTGCAAGTGAAGAAAGTGATCAGAATTCACTGTTAATAGCAAATTCTGTGGGGAAAAAAAAAACAAACAAAGAAGCAGAATAGTATTTTTAGGTGACATGCACTAATCTGAAATAATTACTGTTTAAGGAAAACAAGTTGACTATATAGGTGGTGTAGAGCTGAGTGAAACTACAGTGACTGAAACCTCTAAGAGAATTCAGTTTCATCTGCCAGCTTGAAACTTAGACTATCCTTACAACATTTATTTATTTCCTTTAAGTCTTTATACCTTATGAGACAGGTACATCATTTGACAGAAGAGCCATAACGTAAGAGCTCTTTCTTTTTCTGGTTATGACAAGAACAAGTGTTGATTTGTGTTTGAGCTCTATGTAAGCTTGTATAGATAAAAATGTGAGTAGAGATAGTAGTATTCAAACAACCCCATTATTTAAGTATAATTACATTCTGTGGTCTTCTATTTGAGATAAAGAGGAGAGAGCACAGCCGGTTATTTTGTTTTTGCAGTGCTTATGTTAAACAGTTAGCTGTTACTGTTGATTACTCCCTTAAAAATAGTCAGGAATTGTTATTCTATGACACATTTCTGCAGTTGTTCTAATGTAGAATATACCTCTATGGTTTTACAGTTTAGATAGAGAAAACCTGTTTTTCTGCCTGTTCCAGTATCATTCCTCTAGACTGTAAGAGAATTGCAACATGTGCAGTAGTCGCTGTTGCAATGAGCTTTGGAACATAGTTTGTGCATGCCTTCAGGAGCTGAAAGATATCACCATGGATAGTCATGGGCCAAAAAGTCTCTTCCTCAAAGCTCTTATATGACCGAGGCTTCCGCTGCAATAAAATGTCTTTTACAAGAGATTGTGGAAATGGTTTTCCAACCTCTCTTTTGCTACCACTGAAGTACAGTAAATCTTCACTAAACCGTCACAAAATCCTATTACTGTCTAGAAGAAGAGAGCATGCTCTTTGTCCTCATTTAGGCTGTAAGAGTTATTTTTCTTCCTAGTTGCTGATGCAATGCTGTGTTTTGATTTAGTCTGAGAACAATGATGATAACACACTGATGGTTTACTTATTGATAAGTAGCATTTACTCTGGTGCTCTGCCAGTGAGGAGGGGCACAAGAAGCTAGGAGAAAGCAGACAGTACACCTGACCCAAACTAGCTAAAGGGGTATCCTATACCACAGCATGTCATGCCGAGTACATAAACTGGGGGGAGTTACATGGAAGGCCCATATCACTGCTCTGGTCAGGGTAGGTATTAATTAGTAGGTGTTGAGCAACTGTATTGTGCATCACTTGTGTTTATTGTGGGTGTTGTGGTTTAAACCCAGTCAGGCAACCAGGTTGCTTGTTCACTCACTCCCAGTGAATGGTGCCGGGCTGACAGCAATCGAGGCCACCCCCCCCCCCCCTTCTCCCCAAGGGCTCTCCCCTTCCCCTCTCCCAGAGGAACGGGGAAGAGGATCGAAAGGGTGCAACTCCCATGGGTTGAGACAAGAACAGTCCAGCAACCAATGTACACAAATCACCACCGCTACTACCAACGACAACAATGATAAGAGAAAATAACAAGGGAAGAGAATACCATACCACCGGCCAAGAAACGAGTCCCACCCGGAAGCCCGTGTCCTTCGGGGTAACTCCCAGTTACCCCCCTCCCAGGGCATGATGTGCTGTGGTATGGAATACCTCTTTGGCTAGCCTGGGTCAGGCACCCCGTCTCTGCTTCCTCCCAGCTTCCCCTCCTCCCTGGCAGAGCAGAGCCTCACAAAGTCCTTGGTCAGGGTAAACATCACTTAGCAACAACCGAAAGCATCGGTTTCACCAAAACTGTTCCCAGGCTGGAGTCAAAACACAGCACTGCACCAGCTACCACGAAGGAGAAACATGACTGCTACTGCTGAACCCAGGACAGTGGGTTATTTTCCTTTCCCATTTTAGTTTTATATTCTCTCCCCTTGTTATTTCTTTTATTACTACTAGTCATAATAGTTTTATATTATTCTTTCTTTATTTCACTGTTCTTATCTCAATCCATGTGTATGCATTCTTACAGTTCTCCTCCCCCTCCTGCCTAGAGAGGAGCCAAGGTGGGAAGGTGAGTGAGTGGCCGCATGGTTCTGAGTTACTGGCTAGGCTTGAACCAGAAGACTGTGGGCAGTGAAGGCGAAAAGATTTGCATGAAAAAGGAGTTTGGGAATGAGCTCTGAGGCCTTGGTGCTTGACAAGCCCTGGGGAAGTTGGAACCTTGAAGGACAGGGAAGGTAAACAAGCAAGGCTTGGGAGGATGGGCCAGGATGTTGTGGTGGGAATATCAGCTAGAGGCCAGATGATGTGGGGATTGTGATAGGGTCTGTAACATTGTGATTGGACTATTTACGTGGAGAGTTTTACAGGGGCCAATGAGATTGAACGTTGTATGTATGTGCAGGTTGGGAAAGTGCTGAACAAGGGGATAAAAGGGTTTTGGGGGTAATAAAGGAGGATTTGAGTCTCTGCCAACTTGAGTTAGTGTCGTGAAATGCCACACAATATTCCTTTTTGGCACCCAATCTGGAGCACAAAAGTTTGAGATAATGACAGATCTGAACAGAGTATTTGTGATAAGCATTCATTGTTCCAGATTAGTAGCCACTCATCACAATGTTGATTTCTTTGCTCTCGGAGTTGTTGTGCTTGGCCTGAGTTTCATTATGTCACAATACCTGCAGCTGGTTTAGCATTTATTGGCTTTGGGGCCTTGGCTAAGGTTCTCATTTTGTTGTATTTTATGATAATTGCTTGTGGTACAATAGAATTATTGATCATGAACTGATCTGGTATGCATCCTTAGCACTGTCATCACTTCTATACTTTGGGAGCCATATAATTGCAATTATGAACAATTACACCTCTTTTTATTCTATCTAGGAGGGCCAACCTATGGAGGAGACATCATCCCCCTCCTTCCTCTCCCCCACCAGGATATTTACAAAGGTATTTGAGAATTTTAAAGATTTTTAATATAGAATAATAGAATCACAGAATCACAGAACAGGTAGGGCTGGAAAGGACCTTAAGATCATCTAGTTCTAGCCCTCTGCCATGGGCAGGGACATCTTACACAGGACCATGCCACCCAGGACTCCATCCAACCTGGCCTCGAGCAATGACAGGGGTGGAGCATTTATCACTTCTTTGGGCAACCTGTTCCAGTGTCTCATCACCCTCACAGTAAAGAACTTCTTCCCTATATCTAACCTGAGCTTCCCCTGTTTGCATGTAAACCTGTTACCCCTTATCTGAGTTATTCCTGCTTCAGGTAAAGGCAAACCCATTCATGGGATTGTTTTTGCTCAAGGACCTGGGCATACTTGATGGGTAATGCAGAAAAATGGGGAAGTCTGGTGTGTACCTCAAGATTAATTAATTTTGGATGAAACAGCCAATATATGCTGTCAAGATCATCAGGAGAGAATGAAGTCATGGGAAAAGGCAGGAGCAGCAGGTGGATCCTTCCAGTACTGTCCTCAGATCACCATTGACTGACCCTGACTTCTTTCAACAATCACCCTAAGAATGAACTGATGAAACCAGATGAGCTCTGGGCTGACGAGAAAAGTTCAGTGGTGCCGTCAGCAGGCAACAATCCAACACCACACACCATGTCTCCTGCCCTGAAAGACCATTATGACAGATGAAGCCTGACATCATTGACCGAATCAAGTCAAAGAACTTTATAGGGATGTTCCATGAACTAAGGAATGAGATCAGTGTGTGTATATAAATATGTGTATACTTAAGAGACAAAAAGTGATGGTATATTGAAAAATGTGGGACCTGAGCATGATGTAAATGGTTGGGAGAAAGGGTTGGATACAAAAAAGCTAGGGAGTTGTAGGCAGAGTCTCTTAAATAGTAAAAAAGGAAAAGCTGTCCATTTACTGAAATACATGATTTGTGAGTATATATGAAAATAATAGAAGTTATTGAACAGGTTAACGACCGGTCAGAGTGCTTGTACACATAAAAAACAAGTAATTCTGTTTATTTGAGATAGAAAAGGGGAATCTGAAGCAGTCTCTAAAAAAGTTCTGGGTGTTAAATCCTTTCTTCATTTTATGATAAACTTGGACCGCCCATGAGGACAACTGTCCCCCCCCCCAAAATAATAGGACTATACTTTTCTTATATATATGGAAACACTGCTAGTATTATTGTTACATAATTACCAAATAATGAAATAATAGATTCCTCTTCCCATCAGCTCCTGCCCGAGATGTGGTCACAGGAGATGTAGTCACAAAACCACAGGAATGGTTTTGAAAATGGAAAAACTTTATGCTTATAAAAGTATACAAAACTTGGTTTCCTCTGTTTGACTGTGCTCACATTTCTACAGATATCTCTGTGTTACTAACTACCACAGGATCTGACTGTCTCAGGTTTATTAACAGATGGCAATTAAGATCAACATAAAATCTAACATAAAAACATTTTTTTTTGTAAAATGGCTTTTGAACATAATTATTTTTTGTATTAAAAACAGTTTTTAACCATTTTATTTTCCTCAAAATAAAAGTTACAACATATGACATTTTCAGCCTTCAGATTCTTGACACATATCCTAAGAAAAAAAAAAATAAAAGGTTTAAAATTAGTCATAGGAGAAAAAATAATTCCTCAACTAGGTCTAAGAGGAGAGCTCGGAGTGTTCAGTCTCTTTTGTGCTTTGCATAGAGACACAGGAGAAGGTCTGGTGTTAGTTAAAATTGATGTCCAGGATAAGCTGAACGGAGACTTTCATTCGGTATTGTGTTTTTTTATTTGTGAATGCTTACCTCAACAAAAATAAGGCAGTTATTCTAAGCAGCAATTTTAAACAGTGCTTTCAAGAAGTGAAAGCCCTACATGCTTAACTGATGACATATGACATAACTTACTGAAAAACTTGTTTGTTTGCTTGCTTTTTTTGCAACATTTAAATGCTCTTCAGCTCTGAAAGTTTATATTGTCTTTGGTCCTGCCATGTATTCTCAGAAGACAAACCATTGGAAGTAGGACATATATTAATTCCTCAGATAAAAAGAATAAGCGAATAAAAAAATGAAAAGAGAAGATGAAATGCAAAATATTTCTTTCAAGGTTAAATATTGATCAAAATCAAAATTACCTTGGTTTTTTTCTTCTCCATTTCCCATCCGATAAGGTTGATACATTTCCTTTCATTCCCTGCTTCGGGTCACTTGAATACATTCTCTTTGAAATGACTGGTAGAATCATTTGATACTGCTTAATTTACTTGCTTTGAAGAGAAAAAGACAACAATAAACCACATGCATTTTACTAAAAAATTAAAACACTTCCACACTTATATCAAGTTCTTATGCCTCATTGTTTTACCAGTCTTGCAAATTCAGTTATGCATTATGAAATCTAGCACAGTGAGTCCTCATCTCTGCAGTTCTTTGTGGGTGATTAAGTCAATTAACATCTCTCCACTGGCCTCACTTGTAAAAGCTGTAGTATTCATTGTTAGTGATAACTTTTATGGGATAAACAACAGCAATTCAAAAACAAGAATAGAAGGATAAAATAGCAAGCTAGCAAATGTAAGCTTTGGTTACTAAAGAATTAAGGCTGAAAGGTTTAGAATTTCATGGTCATTTAGAACAGTTTGTGTTCTAGTTTGTTGTTTCTACAGTTTGTTGTAGAAGAATTACTCAGTGAATTTTAAACTGTTTTCCCATCACAATCAATACTTTATAATCTCAAAAAATAATGTATTCCCTGATGAGTTACAGTCTCTCAGTGCTGGAGTAATAATAAATTTGTCCTTAAATTGTCTGTTTGCAGACAATTTGTCCTTACATTGTCTGTTCGCAAGGCCAAAAGCAATGAGATAAATTATTATTAATACTGTGTTGTCTCTACCAATTTTTAGAATGAAACTAAATGTAAAGATTGAGTAGAAGTCAATTACCTTCTTCAAGGTAGGATGTTTCATTTAAAGTGGCAATGTTTGAGTTAATGTGCAAGAGTTCCATTTTTCTGCTAAGGTAACCATATGGCTGAAGCCAGAAAGCAGGATACTTATTTATGCTCCTAGGGAGTCCAAATTTTGTAATTTACCCATATATGTAAAAACTGGAGAGAAGAAAAATATGTTTCCACTTTGGGTTGGTCTTAATAAAAAAAATGACTTCAGGGAGATCAAAATCAAATGGCACCAAAAATACAATGGTGTTACAGACCACTAGTATAAATAATAGCATTTTTCAAATGCTATTTCCAGAAGGCTTCTATTTCACAAATTATTTCCACAGGATCATGTCAGCACACAATGAAATCTAAAATCCATTATAAAAGTGGAAACACATCAGTGATTTCAGTGAGTGGTAGGTAAACCATCACCATTCATTATAATCCTTCTACCAAGTAGTAACTTGTATACATATTCTTCTTACACATAAAAACTGATACTTCAAATTTCTAAATAATAACAGGACTTCTTTTTTTCTAGGTTTCTTTAGTTCCCTGAGAGTGACTGTCTCTTTAATTACATATTGAGATGTAATTTGGAATATTATAAAATCTAAACCCCTCTCTTTATCTTTTATTTTTTATTTGCAAAACATATAAAACAAAATTATAATGTTATTGTCACTTTGGCCAACTTGTATCTCATCTGTCTCCCTAAAATTGCTTTAGTATATTAAGCATTTCAGGGGCCTTCTCCTTTTACCTAATTTTCTCAAGTTTAGTTTTGTAATAAAATCTCAAATCACCTGGATTCCATGGCTTGTGATCTCCTGCAATATCAACCAAAGGAAAATTATAAACCATCATATGCTTGAGTATGCATGCATATATAATATATCATACTATAGCACACAAAATACCGCAAAATCACCATGAGCAAGTATATCTATGATTATCTTGACCTATATCAAATATCAAATTACTATCAGCAGTCAATAATATAGTATTGATCAATATTATAACAACAAACCCAAGAACATTTGACTATAACAGTAAAACCAATAAAGTGTATTTCAGACTTATCATTAGTGAAGTAAACTTATCAACAATATAACAACAGATATATTTATGATAGATTACTTACATGGATATATAGTGCTGGTATCAAGTGAATTAGACAGATTTCAGAAGGGGCCAAACCAATGCTAGAAGGGAACCCAATTATTCCAGAGGTGGGAGGACAAACCAAACTGACCCCAAAAGTAGGCCCCAAGTAGGACCAGTAAGACAGCAGGCACAGTCTCACTTCAGAGATGATCCATGTCAAAGAGACCAGAGTCAGCTGGGCATGCCTAGTCCAAGATCTTGTAGAAAGTTCATGTGGAGAGGTCAACCTCTGTAGGAAATGAAAAGTCCATGCAGAATAGGAAGTTTCCAGAGAGAGGCTCTATCTTAGATAAAAATTAAATCTTTGTTATAAAGATATAAAAGAGTATAGGACATCAGCCCTTTGAACAATCGATGGATGCTGTTAATTTTGATTTTTCACCTGTAATGATGCTGTTTTCTGCTTTTTCAGGCCTACTTTATTTTCCCAGACCATTTCCACTTTTTCAGATGGCATGTTGCCATTTTAGTCCCTTGGTTTTGTAGTTATCAATGGCACCTGAGGATGACTCTGGATTCTAGGTACCCCAGCTGTACTTCAGAGAGGCCGGCTGTGCTTTTCAAGGATGTTTCTGGTTCCCAGCTCTAGACCTGGACGCATGGCTCCCAGACTAGCAGGCAACTTCTCTGTCAGTATTTTTCAGCAGATATTTTTTTCTATTCAGTAATTTTTCCCTTCTAAACAGGCCAACTGCATGGCTGCTCGCATCAACCTTATTTTGTACATTTAGTTATGTCTGCATATAAGTACTTCAATGATCTGAAATTCAGCATTTTAATTAGTATATTGCACTTTCATAACCTAACGTACAGCCATAGGGAGTCTTAGCACATAGTACACAAGCTTGTTATTTGAAAATGTAGACCCAGTTTTGGTTTCTAAGCACTAAAGGATTGATTTTTTTCACCCTGAAATCTAATTATGAAAATAAAACTTTTCAAACCATATTCTAACAGGTTGTAATAACTCATTGTGCAAAATAGTAATATGATTCATTCAGCATATTCCTTCTTGGTATTTGAGGGGTAGGAGGTTGATTGCTTGTTTAATAGATTTTCAATCATCCTGCATATAAAACTTGAAAATTTGTTCTGTTTGTTGCTATATTAGCTTCTTCAAAGTGTATCAGCTGCTTGTTCTTTACACACCTCCTCCCCATTCCCTGCACCAGAATTCTGGATAAACAAGAATTGGACAGTATATGAAGTAGGCAGCATAACACAAGTAAAATGTCTTCTACTGCCGTAAAAACAGCCCTCAGAATACCTGAACAATAAGTATGATTGTCCTGTATATCCTGTTATGTGTTCATGGCAGCTTATAGGTTCAAATTTTGGTGAAACACTGACTTATGCCAATGCTCTGTACTCCTCTGTCACACATGTTTTCATGATGACAAATATTATGATAACTCTCAGTGCAAAATGCTACTCTCCTATACAATATTTGGTTACCAGAAAACTAGGACCGGCCTGTAGCTACAGCCGGAAAAATAATGCATCTGGGAGAGGGGAGAAAACCTGTCTGGATAAGCAGCAGGTTGAGGACAAGAGAAAACCTCTACTTTTAAATATTTACACCTTACAATAGATGAGGTTTTGCAAGGACCATTTGTGCCAGCAAGTAGTAGCATGTCTCCAGACAGCATGACTATTTGCACTGATTTTGTTGTAAGCAGAGGTCTCTCAGGGAATCAGGTGGCCTGAAAGAAAGTATCCATGCTTGAGGGTTTTGAATTATCAAGTCATGAAAGATGGCGGAATATCTACTGATATACTTGTACCTGGTTGACCGCAACACACCCTGAGGTTGGAGCAAATGTATAGTCAACAAGGACAGTAGGAAGAAGACATCACGATTAGTGAAGATAAATCAATCCTGTGAATTTGAAAGAGCAATGTCTTGAATTTAGCTCCCATAGAGGAATGATCTAATCCTTTTTAAGCTATCATCTGCTTTGGATTCCTATTCATCCACTATAGGTTTGACCAGAAATACTATTCCAGGAATTAAAAGCCTACAAGATGTATCATCCAGACATATGCTCGTAATCAGCTTCTCTTCTGACAAATCAGCACTGTTAAGGAGACATTTTTGCTTTAAAATATCTAATCAGCTTCATGCACCTTTCCCTGAACCAAGAATGATGCAAACAATTACAGGGAATGAGTGCTTGGAATCATGGGGTGGTTTTCTTTTCTAAAGAATTTTTCCCATAGTAGTCATAGAAAATGGTGTGAAACACGTTTTCTCACAAAGTTATTTATCTGATAATTATCCTGCATCCATAAGAGTCCCCTGAAAAAAATATTATACTATTCATGCACAATGTACTTGTTTTGTCTTGCAGAATATTAACATTTGTTTAAAAATACTCTTCTTTCAACTATTTAACTCCTGTTTTTTAATGCTTCATCCTTATTAGACAGAAATAAGTCTGAAGACTCAGTGACAGTACCAACACAGCAATTTAAGAACAAGAAATTCATTTTTGATTCAACAGTATCATGTCAGAACACAACATCAGTAAGAAAAAGCCATGTCTTCATATATGACTCTGTTGAATGGAAGGTATCTTGAACTGAAATGATCCTGTTAGAATTTAACATAAACCTGTAAGAAGAATAGACATTTCATTCAGGGGCTTAAGATAACTAACCAATCTATTCCCTGCTGAGTTTGGCCCTGATTTTGTATTCTAGGAATGAAGAGAAAGCCTGTTACTCTGCATGTCCTCTCTGGACAAGTTTACTTAAGCTCTGTAGCTGCATAAGAAGTTAATAGCATGTTGTGCATGGGATTTGAGCCACTTCACTTTCCCAGAGCTGATGCAGAAATTTAAATCACTTGGAAAAGAATATTATTTGAGGTAACTCAGCCCATTTTAACTGTAATGAAGCAACTTTATATGAGCTGTTGATCCAGCTTGGTATAACTAGGTATCATGAAAGAGTGTTCACTGCAAAATTAACCTTTTGCACTAAAAATTGGAGGTCTGAGCTAAACAGACCTTTTTCTTTTTTTTTTTTTCTTTGCCATAGTCTTTTGTACTTTCTGACATTTTCACATGTGGACTTTACACTGAGATTCTTACACATCAATGGAGAACAACTGTGCTAGATTTGATTTCTGCCCACTTTGAACTAGATCTTAAGGTCATAGCTCAACTTTTATCAGTGCTTTTTTTGAAACAAAAATCCCATACCTTTTCTTTCTCAGTGATACAGCTATATGTTAAAATCTGCAAGAAAACTATTAAAAAATCATTAAACTTGCAAGTGGAAAAAAACAACAAAAAGAACAAAGCAAAACTGAGTAGTGGAATTAGCACAAAAGAGAGACAAACATTTTCTCTCATCCTTTGCCTTTTAGAGTAGCATGAGTAAGGGCTAGTCAATCTTTGGGACTTTGTTTCTGTAGTTGACACTTGTTTAATTAGAGTGTGAATTCCATAATTGCTGGAGATGTGAGTGAGACCATGAGGTGTATTATTATGTGATATTTCCTAGTTAGGGATACTTTCAAATTTCATGTCCTTAAAGGTTGATGCTACCCTGAAATAAGACTTACACTGGCTCATTTGTTTCATCTCCTATGTAACTATGACTAAAAAAGAGATGATGTGATTAATGGTGTCCTGGGTTCAGCAGTAGCAGTCATGTTTTTTTTTCCTTTGTGGTAGCTGGTGCAGTGCTGTGTTTTGACTTCCAGCCTAAGAACAGTGTTGGTGAAGTCGATGTTTTCAGTTGTTGCTAAGTGATATTTACCCTGACCAAGGACTTTGTGAGGCTCATGCTCTGCCAGGGAGGAGGGGAAGCTGGGAGGAAGCAGAGACGGGGCGCCTGACCCAGGCTAGCCACGGAGGTATTCCATACCACAGCACGTCATGGCCAGGGTGAGGGTGACGGGGAGTTACCCGGAAGGACACTGGCTTCCGGGTGGAATTCATTTTCTTGGCCGGTGGTATTGTATTCTCTTCCCTTGTTATTTTCCCTTATCATTGTTGTAGTTGATAGTAGCGGTGGTGATTTGTGTACATTGGTTGCTGGACTGTTCTTGTCTCAACCCGTGGGAGTTGTACTTTTTCGATCCTCCCCCCCGTTCCTCCGGGAGTGGGGAAGGGGAGAACCCCGGTGGGGGGGGGACACAGACCTCGATTGTTGTCAGCTCGGCACCACTCACTGGGAGTGAGTGAACAAGTTACCTGACTGGGTTTAAACCACAACAAATGGGTGATTTAAAAACTATTTCTATCAATTTAGATGACATTTCTGAAAGCTAGATGTTTTTAATAGGAGCTGTAAATATTGAAAATGTTGATATAGGTACATATACACTAGTCTTTTATCTTGTTAAATACTGTTGGAAGCAAACTCCTTGGTTTTCCCATTCACCACATTTTAGTACACATCACAGAGTAGTCTCAGAGTGTACTATTTGGAATTTCCTTTGAATGCAAGTCAATAAGGTGCTCTCCAGCACCCCTAAAGCAATTCTACATCCATCAAAACCAAGCTAGAGAAAGTGGTAATACAAACTCTCTAAAATTCTGATAACATGTATATCAAGTCATTAACACAGTTCTGTTCTACAGTTTCATAGGTTGGCACCAATTTCCCTCATTGCCAGGTCAGAGGTAAAGCAGGCAAACAATTTCTTAATGGACCAGCCTAACTTTAAGGGAATGTTTGTATCTTTTATATAAGTAAGCAAAGTTACACTTAAATTTTAGTTGTAGCCATCTCCCAGTAACGCAGTGGCATAATGTTAGTCACATAGAATCGTAGAATCATAGAATATTAGGGTTGGAAAGGACCTTAAGATCATCTAGTTCCAACCCCCCTGAGATGGGAAGGGACAACACACACTAGACCATGTCATGCAAGACTCCATCCAACCTGGCCTTGACCACTGCCAGGGATGGAGCACTTATTACTTCTTTGAGCAATTTGTTCCAGTTTCTCACCACCCTCACAGTAAAGAACTTCTTCCTTATATGTATTCTGAACTTCCCCTTTTCAGTTTAAATCCATTATCCCTTGTCCTATCACTACACTCCCTGATGAAGAGTCCCTCTCCTTCAGATGCTGGAAGGCTGCTATGATGTCTCCATGCATCGTCTCTTGACACACTCAAAACATATGCATACATCTTTCCCTTTATCAGAAATTTGTATCTTGGAATAATCAGAGCACATTTGAAACCATCCCCCAGGCTCACTCTAGTTTCCTACATTACTTTCATACAATTAAACAACACTGTTTACAGGATTAAAAAAAAAAAAAAAACAGCAAGAAAGAAAGAAGTCTTGTTATTGCTGGAAGAAATTATTCTCTCTTCCCTACTTGCTATTTAAACATGTTTGTATACTGGCAAAAGTCCTGAAATGTTCCATGCTGACTGTGTACATGAGCATTTATTTTGTTTTGGTTTGGTTTTTATTTTCCCAGTTACTATTCTGATAGCTCCATACATTTTTCCTTCCGGTTTTTATGAAAATACACCTGAAATACTGCCAAAAATTGGTATGTATTTATTTTTAAAAATACTAGTGCTAAGTCCATTATACTGCTGAGCATAAATCATTCCATCTTTTTGTGTAAACTGCATCATTCACACCTTTTCAGACAAAGCCTGGTCAATCCTATGATATATCTTCTAATGCTAGATCTAACCTTCTCAAATTGTAAAAATACTAGTTTTCACTTATTTTATAGAATGACATCTGCAACAGTTTGTTATCCTTAACAAAATTAACTTTTCCAAAATACTCGTTATTATGAATAAGAAGTAGAGATCTATTTTTCATTAATTGAGCACTATTCATACAGAGCTTGTAGATTTTGGAATATTTGATAGAAAGATGTTTGTAAAGGTAGCTTGGCCCAGTTGAAACCTTGCAGTAAAGTGGGTATTTTTTTGAGGCTGTATTTAATCCAGTTGCTATCCTTTTTCTGGTTGTCTGAATGAAGAAAGAAACATGGAGAAATTTGTCTCAGATTGCATCATATCTCAAAGAACAATGTTTTCTTCTTTGTGTGAGAGAAACAATAGCAAATTACTATCAGAGATAGGAGTTTTGATGAAATAGCTTTCCACCAAAATATGCTGAGGTTAAAGATATTGAGCTTTCAAAGCTCATGAAACTCAATGAGGTTTCAGATAGAAAGTGTTTGAGACCCAAAGTAAAATCACTGTGTCACTTCTTCAGAAAAAGCTGAAGGAAAACACTGACCTTTTTTCAATATGGAAGTGTATCTTTCAAATCATTCCTATTTTATGAAACCTTGAAATATTGGGGGATTTTGTTTGAAGAAAGGTAAGCAGGGAGGGAAAGGAAACAGCAAATCAACACTTTCTTGAAAAAGTGAAAGAAAGCAAAGTTTTCATTCTCTGGCCAGCATGAATATGCAATTTACTTAATAATGCTCTCTGATCTATGAGGGACACTTCTGTATAAGGATTAAATCACTAGATCCTCTTGGATTGCTATAATTTTTCATTCTCTTGCCTAAAGTACACCTTTCTTCATGTAAAAGAATGTTTTAGAAGAAAACCAGAGCCTGCAGCTCTCCAAAATAACTAATACAGTGGAACAAACAATAACAAACTTAAAACACAAAGGGTGGCTAAATTTCCTCTGTCTTTCAGACCTTCAGAACTAAATAAGCACAGGATCAGAGATAATTTCACTGTGTAGTAGACTAATGTTACTAATTAAAAAGATTTATTTCTAAGATTTATATGTTTATTACTTTTTTTTTTTGCATTAAGTCAGTAACTGTTTCTGATGTGAATAATGTGAGTTTCTCTTTTATGATATCACAGGTAAAGGTTGCTTTGCATATGTGCCCATGGGTGCACACAGGTGCAAGGTTGTGTACCTTCATACTGTTCCCATAAATACATTTCAAAGTTTTTATTTGTAAGAGTTTACGAACTCAAATTTAAGAACTAGAAGGCATGCATTTGAAATTAGTACTAAGGTTGAAAATTACCTAGATAACTATTTTATTTACTCTAATAACACCCAGGTGTAACAAAAAAGAACATGTTTACTTTTGCATCCAGAGATCTTACTTCAAAACTTAAACAATGAAACAATTGTAACTGGCAGTTTGCTGTATTAGTCAGCATAAAAATAATTTAACAGTGTATTGGTCAAAAGATGCTTTATGCAAGATATGGTTTACTGCTAACCAGATATTCTGGGTCTTATAAAATCTTTAGGAGAGCAACAGTAAAGTCAAAGATGCCCTGTATCACTCACCCACCCACTGGGTCGCTTTTGTTCAGGGATGCACATAGAAAGTCCTTCAGAAGAATATACCTAATTAAGAGGACACAAAAATACTTAGAGGTAATGCTGACCCACTCCCAATGAGATAGCCAGAGAGCTTTGATAACCAGGAAGTCACTTAGGAAAGTATTTTTTTTCCCTTTGAAATGTGGTGACGCTTGGTGACGTTGAATTGACAACTCTAAATTCTGTGGTTTTTTTCTATGTACATTTCATGCCTGTATTTTTCCTCTTGAATCCTTGAACTTGTAACTACTCTTTCAGAAATGATGCTTATTTTTGGTTTTGGTTGGTTGTTTTGTTTTTTTTTTTCTATTATGCAGGACTTCAACAGGCACAATTCACAATGTAACAATAACTTTCTTAGTAAAACTGAACCAAGGTCACATAGTTATGTGGCATCAAACCAAACCTTGGATCACAGACACCTGAATTACGGGGATGAAGATTACATCAAGGTTTTCTGGAAAGCTAGAAAACAGGATTTTTGCTGTAAACAATATTTTCTTAAAAGGGAAATATGGTACTTTTCTGGTACATTTTTTTTCACTTAATTCTAACAAAAAGTCAGCAGTTCCTCCAGTCCTCTAAATAGTAGCTTCTCCAGCTGTCAAAATCTTCAAATTCTAACCAAGAAAAAGGTCTGGAGAAATTTAGCAAGCACAGATACAAAAAAGAAAGTCAGTGTCTTTCTGCACTCCATTCTACACGAAATAAAACTTCTCCATGTTTCAAACTGTTTTCTTCTTCATTTCTTAATTTTGCTGCTGATGTACCCTCCTCAAATCCATCATATTCTGTGTAATGAACAGATTTATGACCTCTTCCAGTCTTGAATTCTGACTGGTTCAGTCCTTAAGCAGCATATGATCATAAACATTTAGAATTGCCTGCCCAGAATCATAGATATCTAAACAGTTCAAAGAAGTTATTAAAGACTTCGTGTTATTTCACCATTCTTCTGAGCATTTCTGATCTCTCCAATTTACCTTGCTTTATATAAAATGTTCTTCCCTAAACTTTTGTGTTTGAGTTCTCTTAAAAAAAAAAAAAAAAAAAAAGAAACCCCACTTTTTATGTTCCATGTTCTCTAAAACAAAAATTTTAGTATTAAGAAATTTTGGGATATATAGATAGAAAAGTGCCAATATAGAAAGTGTTCTTCACAAAGATCTGGGGGAAAAAATGTAACTAGAGGAAATACTTGCTGTTACTTTGAATCAGTAGCAGGAAGCCAGAGGGGAAGAATAGGGAAAAGAGCTACTAACTGGGCCTGTGAGTTGTGCATTACAGGTGATGCGAGTCAATTAGCTGAAGGAGCAATTCTCCCTTTCTGCTTCACCCTGCAGAGAACTACATTTGCTCTGTAAGTGGACAGTCACACTGACTGCTTATTCAAATATTCAAGGGAAATTTTAAGGCCGATTATGTCTTCAACAATGTCAAGTATGAGAAGCAGTAGAGAGCTGAATAGGACTTGTGAAAATGACAAATAGATCAACAAAATCTGATTTGTTAAAGTAAGGAATAATAATTAAGTGGCTTTGCAACACTTTTCTGGAAGTCAGTTAAATCAAATAGAGTTTTGTGATCAAAGTGTTTGTTCTTTGCGTTAGCCATTCATTTTAATACTAGATTTTTAATTAAATTTAATTTCATTTAATTAAATATTAAATACCATCCTACATCTGTTGAAAACAAACAGAGGAATATATAATACAAATAAGAGCTCTGGCACCAATGCCAGCTGGAATTATACCACTCCCCTATAAGAAGCTCTTCTTTCATTAATTTCTGTTTCAAAATTTATCTCTAGGATGCCTCAAGTTATACTATTAAAATAGTATAAATTGCAACTAGTATGCAGAATACATTAATTTTAGAAGTAAAAAATTATACAAATGTGGTATATGTCCATCAGAAGACCCAAAACATTTCCAGACTAAGATTTTGAGGGGTAGAGGAATCCCTTTCATAATGATATGTGACCACAAACAGGGACAGAGTGAATTACTTTGTGCCAGCAAACCTTACAGTGCTGAATGCCCCCAGTATCTTTTGGCTATTTTACAGATAGGAATAAGTATTCATGAAATATAATTCATGTATATACCCTGCATGTCTGCTGCCTTGTTTAAAGAGAATTCAATTCAATTAAATTGAATTGAATGTGAATTGCTTAATTTATAACTACTAATTGGCTCTTATCCCATTATGAGAGAAAAGCTTAATCTGTAAATGTCAGAGAAGGACTGGTTCCAGAATAGAAACAGGAGAGAATCAGAGCATTGTATAGGATTTTTGCTTTTCAAAGATTTGCTGTTGAAACCTTGTTTAACCTTTTCATTGTATTCTACCTGCAAGAAGAACAGAAGTTTTATTCCAAATATTCTCCACATTTCTTCCTAACAAAAGTTACTGTACCATCAGTATTTGTCCTGTGTTCAGCAGTAGCAGTCATGTTTCTCCTTCGTGGTAGCTGGTGCAGTGCTGTGTTTTGACTTCCAGCCTGGGAACAGTTTTGGTGATACCAATGTTTTCAGTTGTTGCTAAGTGATGTTTACCCTGACCAAGGACTTTGTGAGGCTCATGCTCTGCCAGGGAGGAGGGGAAGCTGGGAGGAAGCAGAGACGGGGCGCCTGACCCGGGCTAGCCAGGGAGGTATTCCATACCACAGCACGTCATGGCCGGGGAGGGGGGTAACTGGGAGTTACCCGGAAGGACATGGGCTTCCGGGTGGGACTCATTTCTTGGCCGGTGGTATCGTATTCTCTTCCCTTGTTATTTTCTCTTAGCATTGTTGTCATTGGTAGTAGCGGTGGTGATTTGTGTTGTACATAGGTTGCTGGACTGTTCTTGTCTCAACCTGTGGGAGTTGCACTCTTTCGTTCCTCGTCCCTGTTCCTCCGGGAGCGGGCAAGGGGAGAGCCCGCGGTGGGGGGCTGCTGGCCTCGATTGTTGTCAGCCTGGCACCACTCACTGGGAGTGAGTGAACAAGCTGTCTGGCTAGGGTTTAAACCACGACAGTATTTTTCACAAATTGTTGTTAGTCAAAATGTAACTAATTCGTCAAAAATATCTCTTGAGAGAACATATTGCTCCCCCTTACTTCTGTATTGCATTGTGGGTTTTTTTTTATTTCTTTGCGTATTATTCTGGCATAGCATGTAAAGGAGTCTTGAAAAGTATTATTCTGTCCTCTCAATATTTTTTCTTGCACAAAATACATAATCAAAACTGTGTAGAACTGACTGGGTGCTTCCAGCTCTGTCAGCTATGCAGAGAATGCAGGTGCATGTAAACCATCTCTAACCAAACTGAAGAGTTAGTGCTTCTCTTCATCTGTTGAGCTGGAGGCTGAATTAATATGTTGCATTTTACTGCAAATCCAAACTGGGTTTTCTTACAGAACCACAAACAAATTTCAGAGAAACCACATAATATGTTTAGAGTACTTGCTAAGTCTATTTGCTTAAGCTTGGTTATATGTATGTTGCTTAAATATTTAAATATATCTTTAAACAGAACAGTCATTTTGAGAGACTATATATGATCTTTGGTGTTCTCTTGGAAAATGATGTAGTGTTTTCTTGTCTCATGAAAGGTAGCAAGTGTGTTCAGATTCCCCTTGGCAGAGGAGAAAAAGAAAAAAAGCCTCAATTCAATTATGTTATTTTTGGGCATTAAGTCAAGAAGCTTGGAATTGCTTCCCCCAAAAGACTCTTATAACGTCTGTGACCAGGAAAACCTAACAGAGAAGACTGCATTAAGAACAAGGTAGTCATTCGGAGGTTGCCTTAAAGGTAGTTCCTGACATTTACACAGTCTCATGGTACCTTTCTGTCTTCAAAGGTACTATATTCCCCTACTAACATAATTATCCAGCAGAGGGTACATTTCACCATTCGATTTCCATTGAAAGGTGAAGTAGAAGGAGCATAGGTTATTGCATAGTTACCAGCCATTTCCAGCTATCCAACCACTATATCTACCCACACCATAACTACAAACCTTATTACATATTCATATGTTCTCACCTAAATGAAAATCTATATATTATTGCAGGTAATTTAAGGAAACAAGTATTTGTTATGTCAAATTTCTTTCCCGGCTTTTCACTGGTTCTCAAGAAACTACGTATGTGCTTATGGCAGTATTAAATGATGGACGATATCAAACTAATTTTCAATAACAGCTAGAGAGATTCAGCATGTAAATTTTCAAATACATCACAAATATATTTGAAAGTGCCCTGGTTTCAGCTGTGACAGAGTTAATTTTCTTCCTAAGAGCTGGTACAGTGCTGTGCTTTAGTTTTAGTCTGAGAATAATGCTGATAACACACTGATGTTTTAGTTGTTGCTAAGTAATGCTTATCCTGATCAAGGATTTTTCAGTCTCTCATGCTCTGTCAGTGAGGAGAAGCAGAGGAAGCTGAGAGGAAGCAGAGATAGGACACCTGCCCTAAACTAGCCAAAGGGGTATTCCATACCACAGAGTGTTTTGCTCACTATATAAACTGGGGGGAGTTACCCAGAAGGGACAGATAGCTGCTCCAGTTGGACTGGGTATCAGCCAGTGAGTACTGAGCAGCTGTGTTGTGCATCACTTGTGTTTTCTGAATTTCCACTTCTCTTTTTTTTTTGTTTTTCCCTGTTTTTATTATCAGTATTGTTATTGTTGGTATTATTCATATTATTTTGTATTTTATTTAATTTTAATTATTAAACAATTCTTATCTCAAACCCATGGGTTTACATTCTTACAATTCTCCCCCTCACATTCAGAATGGGGAAAGTAAGCAAGCGGCTGTGTGGTACTTAGTTACTGGCTTAGTTTGAACCATAATAGTAAGAAAATTTATAGGTTTGGGTTCGGTAATATTCACCTTTTGAAAAGCAAAACTTTTTAACTTCTTTCAAAGCAAGCTTCCAAGACCTGATAGAAGTAGAAGAGTGGAATTTCCTTGTAGGTTCCTCTGCTTCATCATTTACATCAATAAATATTTAATACTCTAAATTGCTTGATTAACTTAGTTACTTTTTATATAGTACACAGATTTGAGAAAAGTTCTTTTTATTTATTCCTCAGAGCAAAATAAATCAGCATTTGGCCACTGGCTTGTGACTTACTGACTGCAAACAGATTTTGCAGTAATTTATTACTTAGAATGTTTAGTTACTTACAACAATTAGGTTTCTAATGTAAATTTGTAAGTTTAAATTCCTGAAGCAGTTCTACCTGTATATTTTCACATGCCACTTTAAATTCACTGCTTTTATGAACTTGTGTTTTATTTGTAAAAACAAATAAAGTTCATAAATGCTATCTTTGTGAGCCTGGTTTGAAAAATGGAGTAACATTAATGAGTGGTTTCCAATATTTCAGACTCATGAAAACAAAGCTATTTTACAAACTGCTGAATCTTACTTCTTACACCTACCTTCTAAATTACTGCTGTAGTTCACTCAGTCACATTTTCTCTTCTATGGGAAAGCTTTATGCGAGGGAAACAAAATAAACAGGATTACAGTTATAAGGGGTTGATAAAATAACAGAGGCTTTTCCAAACACTGTGAAAACTTCCTCTAGCATACTTCATTAGGTTAAATTATTTTGTAGAAGACAATAATAATTTCTGGATATCTGGTTACCTAGTACTCATAATGAGCTTTACTTTTATTCTGTCCCGTATGTAATCACTAAAATTTGTGGAAGGTTGTTACGACTTGTTACAACTGGCAGCATAAACGACAATACAAATCTATAAAGAGATGAAGAGCCAGCATTTTTTGACATAAAGCCACTAAATACCAAATTCCCTTTATTTTGTGTATTATTAAGTAGTTTATGAGCCAAATAATTAGCAGGTATGCAGTATGACTCTGTTGAAACTAGCTCTTGCATTTTAGTAACATAGAGTCGTTATGTATTGGGCAGAGGTGATATTATTTGCATGTTTTGCTTGTTTGTTTGTTTGTCTGATTGTTTCATAAACATTTCACAGTTGGGGTTGATGGAAGTACAAGAATTTTCTTCTAGCTTTCCAAACACCGGTCAGTTGCACTGAGATGCTGCATAATTAATTTAGGTTTCTGTATAGAAGAATCAAGGTGTGCTCCTGCATATCTAGCTCCTCGTTTCAGTGTAGATCTAATCGTAGTCATCAATAGGCCCTAGAGAAAAACATTCAGCTATCCTACAGATGGATACCTAAATAGCTAGTCAACCAGATGCCTCTTCAGATAAATTGAGCACCTCTTCACTAATTATAACGGAATCATGAAGACTCTATCCACTTGTAGACACCTGCATTGGCAATACTTAACTTTACTTTATCACATCTGGGGGTGAAAGCCAGAAATGAAAGAAGTCTGTACATTCCTCTTCAGATTACCTGAATATCCGCAAAGGTTCCACTTAACTGCGTCTAGTGATGATGCTGACAAGGATGATACTTCATTTTTATGTGGCAGTTATAGCATTAAAACCTACAGAAGCATTTTAAAATAAAATTTCATTTATCATATGGATCCAGCACTTATTATTATTCACTAATTTATTACACTCGATAGAAAATGTTATTTTAAAGAGTTTTCAGTGAATATGAATTTCCTTTTATATCTTCCTTTTATAATACATGTTCTTTTTATAATACATGTTCATATTTAAATTTATAGTCTAGGTAGTTCCTTTCCATAGTATGTTTCATCTAAACAAATTTACAAAGTTGATTTACATTTAGATAAATTCTTTATTTCAACTGCAGTAAATTTACAATCTATGTTTCAGCGATCTACAGGTTGGTTTGGCAAGAGACAATGGTCTGACAAATAGTTTGTTCTGGTATTTGTTCATCAGATAATTTATAGTATATTTACTGATAAGCTGCTTAGTATAATTTGTCCCCATATGTCTAGCTCAGGACAGGAGAAACTGTTTAATGTTTTAATACTTTTTTTTTTTTTTGTCTTTCAGATCAGTACTAGTGAGTGTTTTTAACATGCAAATTCATCTATTACCACAGTATTATCTGTTTTCCTGGCAAAGTGAAAACACACACCTAAAGCTATGTTAATGTTAATTATTAAAAAAGTTAAAAAAAGTGTAAAGAATTTAGTGGAAATTGACAGATCTTGATCTAGTATATTTTAATTACTTTTACTGAGGAATGGAAAACATATTGGAAAGGCTGTAATCAACCAAAATATTTGTGACTGATTTTTTTTTTTTTTTGTTACTGACATGGTATTACATTTACCTATTGGTAAATCTTTATTTAACTCTCTTTAAAGAAAACCATCAATATGAAGTGAAAACTAGACTGTTATAAAATTTCCTCAGAAACTATTTTAAATCTTGACACCTTCTGTCTAGAAAATTTTTAACTGTGTTCATGTAGACTTCTTATTTCTGTAGATAAAATCCTGGAACAATTAGTAGCTTTTATTTTTTTAATTATTTTACCATTTGGATTTAAAAGAAATATAAAATATAATAGACTAAATATGCAAATATGTTGTGATTTTCCAATGAATTTTTCAGACTAGTAGATGGCAGGAAGAGCCTCTGGTTGTTATTTAAAAAGTTATTCACCTGGAGATATCTTTCATTAAGTACCTTCCTGTGAACATTTCAGTCTAGTCCAGAAAATAATAAATACTACACATATGAAGAAATATAAATTACTTTGAGTTTCTCTACTTTTAATAAACACAGTGAATGCTGATTTTTGCTGTTTACTACTTCTGTTTGTGTCTGTGACACGTTAGAAATTTCTGGAATACATATTCAGATCCTAATATAGCTTCAGATATAGGAGGACTTTAGCACTGTTTTGCATTACTTCTCCCTGATGACAGGGATTTTTGGGCATAAGTTCTTTCAGCCTGAAAGATCAGGTTTGGGGCCTGACTGAATTTATCACCTCTTCTGTTAAATATTTATTGTAAAAAAACACACTGGAAGAGATTCTGATACAGTACAGTCTAAAATGATTATACTCAGGTGAATGTATCCACTTTTGTCATCCTAAGCAAAGAACAATTTAACATCTAAATGTTAAATTTGTGTTGCAAAAAGTTCTCTATGCTATAAAAAGATAATGTGTCTCCTTCCTAATCTGAAGATTATTAACATAAAGCCTTTCTATAAACCTAGTCTAAACTATTAATATTTCTTCTGGGGATAATGGTGTCTGTGAATATGTCTGAATATTTTCCTATAAGAGTAGTCCTAAATTCTAAAGACATGGGTATACTGGAAATATTTTAACTCTTAGATGCCACCTGTATTTATGTTTAAATATTGTTGTTTTGGGTTTTTTTTACATTTTCTCATAAACTGTTGCAGAGATTAGCAAGCACTTTAAAAATACTCCTGTTGCCTTTTGTGTCACTCACGATCTGAAATAAGCAAATAAAAACAAATGCCCTTCAGTCAGCTATATGAATCCTGATCTCTAGAGGTGCTGAGCAGATTTAGGAAATTAGGAAAGATGATGTCCTGGGTTCAGCAGTAGCAGTCATGTTTCTCCTCCTTGGTAGCTGGTGCAGTGCAGTGTTTTGACTTTCGGCTCGGGAACAGAGCTGATAGAGATGTTTTGGTTTGGCCAAGGACTTTGTGAGCCTCATGCTCTGCCAGGGAGGAGGGGAAGCCAGGAGGAAGCAGGGACAGGACACCTGACCCAAACTGACCAAAGAGGTATTCCATATCACAGCACGTCATGCCCAGGATGTAACTGGGAGTTAGCCGGAAGGGCTGGGAGACTGCAGGGTTGGAGGAGGTATCGGTCGGAGCTTGGTCGGGCTTGGGGGGCGAGTTATCGGTCAGCGGGTGGTGAGGTGTTGTATTCTGTTCCCTTGTTATTTCCTTTATCATTATTATCACTGGTGGTAGCAGTAGTGATTTGTGTTATACCTTAGTTACTAAACTGTTCTTATCTCAACCCGTGGGAGTTGCATTCTTTTGATTCTCCTCTCCGTCCCTCCGAGAGCAGGGGGAGGGCAAGAAAGGGGGGGGAAGTGAGCGAATGAATTACCTGACTGGGTTTAAACCACGACAGATGATCCCACTTGAGGATTAGGTGTTCAAATATGGTGTAACTTTTTGAATTATAAACCATATGTGAAATATAGTTTATTAAAACAAAGAGTTATGCCACTACTTTCTTCTAATTATGTTTTCCCACAGATAAAAATATGACTGCAAAGATTAAATTGATTATTTGCTGTTAGGTTGTCTTGGGTAAATACCTCAGTATTTTTTTTTAATCAACAGGAAATAATTCAAATAGGTTATAATTTATATATCATGTGTTGTGAAATTTTGTGGCTCTATAACCAATCTCAACAATAACTTGTTGCTGTTAATTTACACATATTTATATAAAAACTCATGCTGGTATTTCAAAGCCATAAATTTCTATACTGAATTTGTATCAATCATCTGTTCTTCCATCAAATTATACTTCTAAAATAATTAAATAGAGCACTGGACTCTTGTGCAATTTTTTCCACACATATATAGGGGAAATATGTTTTTACAGCCTTTGTCTAACCTAGGATTCATTTGAACATAAAGCATTGTAAGGAGTGATTGAGCTGACATTACCATAGCAAGGTGCATCTGTCTCTTGCCATGTCCAGAAGCTCTGAGTTTTTCTCTGTTATAACCATCATACACTGATGAGAAAGATCTTCATCTGAGCAGCTCCCTGTCATGAACTGCTCATTTTCCTCCCAAGGACATTTTTCTAGGAATAAGTCAGTATAACTGAGGCCTCTGTGACCTACTTGTAGTTAAGAGATTTGCATATGACTTATTGAATAGTTATTAAATCTAGGTCTTAGGTTCACCGTAATGACAAATCCATCTTCTATCCATAACAACAGCCACATTTGCTTAGCTCTGACTTCCTTTGCATCTATCAATTCCTGCAAAAAAAAAAAAAAAAAAAGAAAATGGTGAAATGGTGGCTCATCACACAATATGAAGCTGGCAGAAGTCAATCATATTGTAGTAAAAGTAAATAGAACTGCACAAGGAAGGACTGCTGCCACTGAGACTGAGAGGTAGAGAACAGCAGTAAAAGGAGTTTTTGTTCATCTTATTCTAAAAGACTCTCAGTAGAAAAATCCCCTTTAAACTGTGCAGTTAGATCTATGCTCTGTTAAGAGCAGTTAGATCTCATCTTAAGAGTATGGCAATTAGGGGTCTCAGAAATGAACTTACCACTGGTAAGTTCACAGATGACTGGTAACCAGAGTGTCTATAACAAGAGTGGCAAGCTATGTTCTGAGTTGCTTGAGCCTGAGATCCCATGCTGGAATGTTGTTCCAAGACACACAGAGGAGAAAGTCAACTAGTCTTCTAAGTGAAAATCTTACTGGGACAATCACTGTTGGAGGTATTAAGGAATAAGATATGACAAGGTACAACATCACAACCCCTTTTCATCCCTTCACCTGGCATATCACCAGCTCTCTCCAGTTGAGTTGTCCATGTAAGTTCCCAGGACATGTTTTGCTTAAGGCTATCCTTCTGATAAATACATGGATGACTACACTGCCTTTCTTTGGGTATTGAGCTGAGGTTCTAGAACACAGAAACCCTAGAACCCCACTAGTCAAAACTACAGATCTTCCAAATTATATTTTTACAGCATAGTTAAATGAAGCATGTTCTTTCTTTTTCCTATAGTAGCCCAAGTACTTTCCTGAGAGAGTGTCATGGTTTAAACCCAGTTAGCCATAAGTCAGCCATGCAGTCTCTCTCTCACTCCCCCCCTTCTTTTCCTTCCCCTACTCCTGGAGGGACGGGGAGGAAAATCAAAAAGAATGTAACTCCCACAGGTTGAGATAAGAACAGTTTAGTAACTAAGGTATAACACAAATCACTACTGCTACCACCAATGATAATAATGATAAAGGAAATAACAATGTAAGAGAATACAACACCTCACCATCCGCCAACTGATAACTCACCCCACCCAGCAGCAAACTAGCCCTTCCGGGTAACTCTCAGTTACATCCTGGACATGATGTGCTGTGGTATGGAATACCTCTTTGGCTAGTTTGGGTCAGGTGTCCTGTCTCTGCTTCCTGCCGGCCTCCCCTCCTCCCTGGCAGAGCATGAGACTCACAAAGTCCTTGGTCAGACTAAACATTTGAGCAACAACTAAAAACATTGGTGTTATCAGCGCTGTTCCCAGGCCGAAAGTCAAAACCACAGCACTGCACCAGCTACTAAGAAGGAGAAAACAATGACTGCTACTGCTGAACCCAGGCCAGATAGTAAAAGAAGAACAGAAAGCATAAATTTTTTTGGTTCATTGAGCAAACAGAAAACTTATTCAGTTCAGAACTATCCAAAAATAGGGAGGTATTGTATCATAAAAACAACATAGTAATATAAAGACAAAAAATTCACAATTATTTCAGATAAGAATGCACATAGTTATGTTTATTGCATTAATAAACCTTCCATTCTTTTTTTTTTATTACAATCTTTTTCCGTTCTTCACAGAAGAGATGGATACATGAGACATTTTCAGTTCCTTTAGAAGAAATCTTTCACTTTGGCTGAATTCAATGAATTTTACCCACAAAGTAAATATCTATTTTTTTCTTTAAAAAAGCATTTATTTGGTGAATAACACCAGTATTATATCTAAAAAAGAAAGAAAATTGTACAATTTGTATAGTAGTACTCATGACTAAAGTCAGGGTAAATGGAGGTGAGAATGCATAGCTTAGAAAAGAAATACAAATGTGTGTTGTGCTCTTGTACTACGGCTTTAAGACTGAAAATTTTCACATTTGAATTTTATAAAATCTACCCCATATATATGTAAGTATGTATGAATTTATATATACATTTCATTGTCATAATACTCCCCCAACCTACTGACTTCATTTGGAAACCTAAACAAAAATGGATCTAGAGGAAAGATGATGTTGCAGTGGAGCGGAAATCAACACAAAGAGGAATGGCAGAATGCTGAACTCAAGATAACCTTGGTATCACTTATATGCCTACTTTGTCAAGTACACCACATTGTAGAAGCCAAATGAAGCACAATTTTTCAAAGCAACGCCAGCTGTAAGAAAGACCTTTCAAGAAAGTCTAAGTTTCTGTACACATACCTCTCAAAACATTGTAGTTTCTAAGGTCTTTGCATGTAATACAGATTTTTTTTTTCTCAGTGAAGATGCTTAAGGACACAGTGATTTGTTTTCATTCTCTTAGGGGAATGGAAAGGGAAGGGAAAGGAAGGGAAGGAAAGGGAAGGGAAAGGAAGGGAAGGGAAGGGAAGGGAAGGGAAGGGGAAACACATCAAAATGCTTAAAATTGCATGTTGAAGAAAATGGGCAGAATCTGAACTGAATATCTTGAAAATACCTTCTCACCTGCCTCCCAGGTCAGTATGTTCTGATCTACACATTTTTTTTTTTCACCTTAAATCTCTCCAAACACAAAAAGGCTTTGCTTTTGTGTTAGTATGGAAGAACTTCAGATTTGATAAATTATAACAAACACATCCTCAAGGATGCTTAGGGGATCATGATTAGAAATTGGAGGATTTCAATTTTTCATTCATTCAGTTAAATTCAAGTAATCCTGACAGGCACATCCATCATCCTGCACTGCTAGTCTGGAAATGAAGTACATGGGAACACTTTGTGCTACAGTTCTAATGGTAGTAGGCATACATTGTTCTAGGCCAGAAATCTTATGCCTGCCTTTATGTACACCGCCCAAATAATTATGCCTTGCTATTTCCTGCTGAAAAAAATTCAAATCAAATCCAGTTTGGATCCAGGCAGAGGAAATTCAGATCTTTGCACCACTTCTACATGGAAATGAATAGGATAGCACTTCCATACTAATATCCTTAATAGGACACATTCCGTGCATCAGAGAACCCATATATTCCATACTGCACAGAAGCTAGAAGCAGTGTGTAGCATCCTCAAAGTTTAGTCTTGAAGTTGGAAGATGTACATGTGAAACTCCAAATTTTCCCCAATTTTACCATTAACCCACATTGAGAATGCTGGGCTAATGTTTTACCCATGACACTATTATAAAAGGCTGTCTTCCATAAATAAATAAACTGAACTCTCAGATCACTAAAAGAAACTGTGCAGCTGTTTTTCAAATCCATCCCTAAATGATGTCCTTTGAGTGACACAAGCAGTGGTTGGCAGAGGAAGAAGCTGGAAGTGCAGACCATATCGTTCAGGTACAAGTCTGTCCCTCCTGTCTACTGTAAATCTCAATTGTCTTGCTGTTCTTTAATCCTCACCTTGTTCTTGGAGACACCTTTAGCATTCTGGAACTCAGCTTATGTAAAAGCTCTGTTATTCTGCAGCTTCATTTTTTATTGCTCTGTTTCTTGATGTTTTTCCTGTGTAATCATCTTCTCAAATTTCTGAGCATTCCTTTCCTGCATGACTCAAATATTTTGACAATATTTATTTCCTCTGAGGATTTCTTGATGGTTTCAATTTAGCAAGGAAAAAAAGCAGCTTATCTTTCCACACCAGTAGTCTTGCAATCTGCACCATCAAGCTTTTGTCCTTTCTTCAATAAGAATTTTACAACAGTTAGAGAACTCAAATATGTGAAGTGCTAAGTTTTTCTTAAAAATAACAGACGTTTAGAGGAAAGAATGAGTACTACAGACTTCTTCTGGGGGGGCAGCAGGTAGCAGATTGGTCAGAATTCCTAATTAGAAAAAAAGAAAATATAATAAATACAGGAATCCTGTCTGAACTACCAATCTCCACACAGCTTTATTTGCAATAATCACTGCTTGATTATTATAAGGTTTTCTCCAAGGTCATTAAAACAGTGAGCAAAATAATCTGCACTATTATAGAGAGCTCTGCCGTGGTGTAGCTCATTGACCCAGTAATATTAGGTGCTTTTTTCAAAAAAAAAGATGCTCTTTTTTTTTTTCACATTAAACCATATAAACTGAAAAAGCGTGTCCAAATTATTAATTTATTAATGTGGAGGAATTTACATTTATGATTTAATGAGGAAACATATCTATTAACTGACCCTTATGTGGTTCTTCCTGTGGGAAGAGGGTATTACTTTCCATCTATATGACTACTCCTGCTAATGTCTGAGACTGTTGCAGCCTTAAAAATGCACAGTTCATTCTGCAGATGGTGATAGCTCTACTAACACTTCTATTGTTAGTTTGAAAGTCAAGTGATGATATGTGTAGGTGTATGTGTGGGAGCAGTGCAAAGAATTACAAGGATTTTCTCCTACACTAACAATCCACATGGAAAAGGCCTTATGAAACAATGTTCTGTTCCTCTGGTATTTTTAATCAGTCTGATATTTTGTTAGAATAGCATTTCTTTGCACAGCTTGTCATTTTTCTATGTAAAGAGTGCCTTTTAAAATTAAAAATAAAAAAACAACAAAAAACATTTTTTCTTCACATTTTGATTTGTCACCATAAAAAAAAAATGTTTAAACTGTGTCAAAGCAGAAAAAAATAAGTGGAAAATGAATGATTTATTCTGACACACATGTAATTTACTCTTCTAGATTTTTTTCAGCAGTTATGCATTTATTGGACCTGCTAGTAATTGCAAGCTCCTTAAGAGACAGCACCTGTCAGTTTTGTAATCTCTGTAAATTCAGTGGTGGCTGCAAAACAGGAAAGGTTATCAGTATTTGATTCTGAACACATGCTTCATTGTACAGTCAGACAAGGATGAGATAGTTCACCTGGACCAACAAAAAACTATAAACTATAAGACTTAAAAGAAACAATCCAACCAAATATCCCATGTGTGGAGACAGTGTTCTCACAGGAGAATGGATAATTGGTACATAAACTCTGAAAATCCTGAAAGATACAGTAAAGCCGTGAGAGGCCCAAGGAAGCTTAAGCAAGCAAGATAAGAAGAAGCTAGAATTCACTGACGTAATGAGAAATGTGGACTGTTGGCAAGCTTTCGAGGTGAAGTTCCCACACCTGTGCTTAACCAATTATATGCTAGTTGCAAAGGGTCTTCAAGACATGTATCCAATCATAATATGCCAAATCACTGCAAGTGCATGTAAGAAATAGTATTTAAGGGGTTAAGGCTTTCTAATAAATGGCTTTTGTCTGATCATATTGATCTCTGACTGAGTCCATATATTTTCTGCAGCAAATGGTGCCCAAACAGGGACCCCCCTTATTTTTCATATTGAAGCTGAAAGAATTAAGAAGCGTGTGGCACCGAAGAAAGTGGAAAACGAGGAGCCGCAGGGACATCGGCTGGGTTCAATCTGGCAGGACCAGTATCGGGAGGTAGTCGCCTCGGAACGGAGCCTAGTGAGCCTGGAAGACACTGTGCAGTGCAAATAAGGGGTCTGGAAGAAGGTTAGGATGGGGAATCAATTAAGTAAGGAAAAAATGGTCATCCTTAAACTCTTCCAGCATATCCTCTCAGTGAGAGGGATAGAATATGATGATAATCTGTTAAAAAGATTGTTGCTCTGGAGTAAAGAAAAAGAGCTGATCAAGGGGGTTAATGAAGCTTTTGATCTCGGGACTTGGAAAAAAAATTGGGGCACGCCTGTGGGATCAAGTTACTTGTGGGTTTAAGGAGGCGAAGTCTCTTGCTGCCCCCTGGTTACTGCTAAAAGGGACTCTAGCCGCAATGAAGGCTGAGAAACAGGTGGCAAAATCCGTTTTTACAGCTGTCTCTGACTCGCCTTCACAACAGCAGGGCTCAGCACCTATATTAGATTCAGCACCCGGTGCTACAGCCGTGGTAGTGTTGTCTGCTTCAGGCATAAAACATTGTGGCCAAAAACTGGCATGCAGTACAGTACGGAAATTTGAGGACCCTGTGCCTTTCCCCTGTCCTGTGTCAACAACGCCTTTACCGGTGGTAGCTCCAGCTGATACTCGGGAGTCAGTAGCAGCTACTGAGCAACTGAAACAAACCGATGTTAACCCTTTTCGTGCTGCTACTGCCCCTGAACTTAGTCCCCAAGAATTTTTGTGGGGGTGGGAGTCTCCTGAGGAGGAGTGTAACTCCTTCACAGCTCCTACATTTTAAAAGCGGGTTTGAGGAGCTTGCTGCGAGGGCTGCAGATGAGAATTTAGAGTGTAATCCTCATCACTCTTTGCATGGTGTTTCATCTGAAATGTTATTGGGAAAGGGACAATTTCACCCTGATGGAGTACAAGCTTGTATGAAAATTGAAGTTTTACAGCAAGCACAGCAATTGGCTTTAGCTGCTCTGAAAGCTGTGCCAGAAGCGGGAAAACCTAATCTTTCATATACATCAGTAAAGGAGGGACCTACTGAGCCATATATGCAATTTATTGACAGATTGACAGAGGCTATAGAAAAGAATATTGATCTGTCATCTAATGCTAAAGAATCCATGCTTATGTCTCTGGCTATGGAAAATGCTAACCCAGCTTGTAAGCGTATTTTGCAGGTTTTGCCAAAATCTGCTGGTCTTCAAGAAATGATGGATGCATGTTCTAAAGCAGGCACAGCAGAGGAAAAGGCTGGATACATGGCTACTGCCTTCGCCGCTGCTGTTAAACCCCTTCTACAATAAGGTCAGGGTGATCGTGGGGGTACTAAAGGACAAGCTATTATTGAACGAACACATCAAACTTTGAAACAACTGTTGGAAAAAAATGGGGGAAGAAGGACGTACACTGGTAGCAAGGATACAGAAAGCTGTATATGTTATGAATTTTGTGCAATTGACAGGAGACTTTAATGACCCCCCTGCTATAATACATGGTTAGGCATTAGGTTCAGGTTATATGACTAAAACTCTGGGTATTTTGGTCCAGCACAAGGATTTGGAAACCAGTTTTTGGAAAGGTCCTGTGAAAGTAAAACTAACTGGTCGAGGTTATATGTGTGTAATTACAGATTCCGTTCTGAGGTGGGTGCCAGCTTGATGGGTGAAACCCTGGAAAGAGTCAGCACCACCCCAGGACAACCCCCTTGTCAGTGATTGAATTAATTGAAATTTCAGCTTAGTACTTCCATTTTATGGATGTTTTCAGTCCTTCTTAAAGTGAAGGGAGCAATCTTTTTTACATTAAAGTAAAAAAAAAAAAAACCAAAAAAAAACAAAACAAAAAACAAACAAACAAAAAAACAACAAAAAAAACCACCATCCACCACCCCCCCAAACCTACGAGACAAACACGGGATGCAGGCATACTGTCTGTGTTTTCGGTGGTGGGAAGGTCTTTCGTATGTTCTTATCAGTGGTATTGGGCATACTGTGACTCATTTAATACAGTCTCTCTGTGATACTTATGAACTAGAAGTTGGTAAAAATAAGTATGTCCAGGTTTCTATCAACCTTTGGAGACCTTTGTAGATATTGCTGGCCACTTCTTCCAGCACAGGCTGGCCACCTGTGTCAGAATGAGTGTGCATTTTGGTCAGTATAAAAGCCCAAGCCTCATGCACTGTGGGGGAGGCAGAGCCTCTGCGGGGATGCTCGCTAAGGTTGAGCCTGCCACCTCGCACTGCAATGATGCTTCTCAGAGCTGTTTTTCCGTTAGTCTCCACAGGGTCCTTATGCCACATTCTGTACGTGGTACTGTGTAGTGGGAGTAATAATTGTCTTTTTGTGTTTCAAATATTGTAGTTGTGTGGAGTGTGCTTGTGGGATCCCACATGTGTGTGTGTGTATTGTTGGGTTCATGTAAAAGTCTTTAACGGGTAGCTGTTTAACATTTCGGGCATGAAACAGTTAATGTAAAAGTGCAGCTGCTGGCAGGTATTTATAGCTGCTGCTGAAGCAGAAAAAAAAAAAGGGGGGGGGGGAAAGAGCAATGATGCAGCAAACTCCACGACAGTTAACAATGTGCAGTTTAACCTGTCTGCTTCTCAAGAACTGATAACCTGGACTGCCTGCAAAGTTTGTCAAGCCTTGTCATGAGCTGGACAGACGAATGGAAAAACCTGATGCCTCAGCTACAGGAGCTGACCATGAATACCCCAAGCAGAATGAGATAGAGGAAGAGAAAAAACAAATAACTGCAAAACATCACTTGGGGACAACTGAAAAGTAACATCCTGAATATGTGTGCTTGTAAAGTAGCTATTATTAGAGGCTGTGATTTTGTGTATAAAACCACCTGTATTTACTAGCTAGTTGCTAATAAGAAACTACACCTTGTATTGTATAGATTTGTCACTTGTAAAAGAGATGTTAGAGAACGGAAATTTGCAGTAGCTGCTAGAAAACGCTAAGGCAAAAACTAGAAAGATTTTAACACAATGGTAGTGTTATAAAGCAGGTGATGGAACAAATTAAGAGGGTGGGAGAATTCCACTGGTAAGGAATTTCTTTGGCTAGTCCCTCGCTGCCATCAGCATCTTCAACTGCTGCTGCACCCTGTAATAGTTACTCTGCTAATGTAAATTTGTGTGTGCCTTGCTGTAGTAGCGACTTGTTACTGGATGAAGCAGGTGAAACTCTGCGTTGACAACAAGGTGCAAGGACTGAGGCTGACAGAATGCCTGCTACCACAATCAAGGGCAAGACTGGGTTGGCCTCTGTGTTTGCCACCAAGAAGAACCTTTAGCTTCGCTGTTGGTTGCAACCCAGCAGGTGTGGAGTGGTGGGGACACATGCCATGCCAGACCTTGATGTGAAGGATGGCCTCCCCTGTTGTCAGAGAGCCATACAGCAGAAAAAAGGGGCAGGCCCAGCAGCCTGTTGTTGGCATACGTTGGATATATGATCTAGGCCAAATCCCCTGCTCAAGTAGAGTCATCCAAAACATATGTAAAACAAAATGGGAGAGATGTGGAGACAGTGTTCTCACAGGAGAATGGATAATTAGTACATAAACTCTGAAAATCCTGAAAGATACAGCAAGGCCGTGAGAGGCCCAAGGAAGCTTAAGCAAGCAAGATAAGAAGAAGCTAGAATTCACTGACGTAATGAGAACTATGGACTGTTGCAAGCTTTCGAGGTGAAGTTCCCACACCTGTGCTTAACCAATTATATGCTAGTTGCAAAGGGTCTTCAAGACATGTATCCAATCATAATATGCCAAATCACTGCAAGTGCATGTAAGAAATAGTATTTAAGGGGTTAAGGCTTTGTAATAAATGGCTTTTGTCTGATCATATTGATCTCTGACTGAGTCCATATATTTTCTGTGGCACCCATGTAACTACATCTATTTGAAATTTGTCTAGTTTCTGGTTGAAAATTTTAGTCCAAGTCCATTCAAAACAGTCTTGCTCATGATGATACTCTTTTACTGTTCCATACGGGAATGTCATTTTTTTTTTCCTGGAATTAATATTTTATTATTGATTTTTTTTTTATTTAATTTATCCTGATGTTTCTGTTACAAAGATCTCTTTAGGAAATGTATTGTTCATGTAACTGCAGACTGGAAAAATGCAGACAACTGACAAATCTTCTTTTACTTGAATTGCCAGAAACATTGACAAATTAGGGAACCTCTCCTGGAGAAAACATTGTTAAGTGGCACAAAGTAACATATTACTTAAAAATGATGATATATATCTGAATGATTCCTTGTATATTGAAGGTCCATATTTTTTGTAAACTCAACTGAATCAGATCTCTTCTGGCCCACAGGAGCTCTTTGGAATTCTGACTGTGATCTTTCATCTATTTCTATATACATTTTAAGTCTTTTAAAGTTAACAACTTGTCTCCCTCATTAGCAACTCAAAGTATTTAAATTTTTATCATTAATTAATTACATAATAAAATATAGAAGGCTCTATATCTTTTCTGACTGACATAATAAAACACAGTTTTCACTTGTTCCTACCAGCTATACACACTAACATTACGTTTGGCTTCGTAATCATGAGTTTTTTCATGTTGTTTCCTTGGGTTGGTGCTTTGATTTAGGGGGCATTTAGGATGAAAGGAAATCTGGTTGTCAGGAAGCAACCTTAGATAGCAGGTTTATAACGTACAGAAGAATTTTGTGTAAAGGATATATGGAAATAAGTTTAAATATGGTCATTTAAACTTGCTTTAAGTTGTGACTAGAAAATGACCAGATGGTGACCAGAGAATGACAACTACTGTTTTTACAATAACTTTTGAAGTTTTGATTGAATGTCTTTGTTTTCTTCCTCTCTCAATCTGAAAATAAACGCCTTCAGGAAAGCAGGATCGAGAGAGAACGGTGTATGATTCTGAGATATGACCCAGAAGAAATGAGAATAATTTTGTCATTTTTTCCAATCTCTCGATTGTCCACAACTAAAGTTACATCAATAAAGTATTTTTAAAGGTTTAGAGTTTTATTTCAGCGTTAAGTTTTCAGGAGAAATACAAACAAGCTGCAGAAAACCAAACAGGAAATGGTTTTATGGAAATGGTTTTACAGAAATGGGAAATTGAATTAAACTGATAAAATAAATCAATATTCAGGAGCATTACTTTCTAATAGATAAGAATACCTTGACAACTAGCATCTTGATTTATTCTTGCACTTCAGAAAGCCTATTGAGGTCCTGTCTCCTGGGACCAAGTATTACATAAATGCATAATGACATTAGATTGAATCATCAGTCTGAAGGTTACAGTTTAGTCCTCTAAATGTACCTATTTAGAGAGGTAAGAGGTGGAAAACATCATCTTTTTTTCTGTCATTTTTCAGCTGCATCCCAGACTAAGGTGAGAGCAAGAAACCTCTTACTGATAAGGTGGAAAAAGAAAGGGGAGACCAGGCAAATATATATATATTTGTGTCACTCTGAAGACCTAATCTACATCAGGTAATTATCTGAAACACATAACAGCCTCTCAGTTCAGAGCAACAGAGGAAAATTCAGCTGTTACTAGTAAAACTATTGCTTATGCTTCTGTCTCAACTTGTGCAAAAGTTAGAATACGAACACTGAAACATATCTTTGACAAAACTAGAGAGATGTAGTTGTCTTCTCTTGTTTCCCCTACAGGGAAGTGAAGCTTTGTGAGTTTATACTGGGAACTTGGACAAAAGAAGTCTGTAACATCTATGAAAAAACATCAACTACAAGGTACTCAATTATTATTGTGTCTGAACCTTGAAGTATTTTATATCTCTTCCAGCCTCAGCTGTTTGTCACTTTGCCAACATTCACAGAACCTTGTAGATAAGCAAAATGCGTATAAGGTTCATCAGATGCTTTCTTATCCTATCTGATTTTTCCTGCTAATATCAAACCATTTCTTCCAAAACTTCCATTGATATTCATTGTTGCAGTTGATAAGTAGAAGGAAATGAGCCCAGAAAAAAAATGACATGTGATAAGTGTCTTGGAATTACTTACCACAAGCATCTGAGTTTTATTTTGCTTTGCCAAGCTTTGAAATTCATATATTATACAGGAAAAGCAGATTTTTTCTTCCCCATTATTGTGTTTTATGTTTCATTGTGTTGGCTCATTTGTGAAATGAAAGGGAGTTCTAATACAGATGATGAAAGATTAAAGGTCTAGAACATCAGTAAAAAATATTTTACTTGTTCACAGTTCGTTGAAGTGGACTGATTTTTTTAAGAAAAAATAATAGAAGAAATTTCAGAATTTAATTCTCAGTGCCTTTCGTGAACTGAATAAAATCATCTTCAGCTGGTGACACTGTTGTCTTCATTTTTGTTTGTGCCACATATTAGAATTTTTTTCCTTAAAAATTCTCATTTCAATTTCCAGTTTGGAAATGAAAGTCTCATTACATCCTTCTACATTATTGAATATGACATGAAAGACAGTTGTAGTGCTTGACATTACCCTATGACTCTTTCCAAATCCTGCCCTTGCCTGCAATGCAGTCAAGTAAGCTGAGGCTATTGTTTGCATGGTTTAATAATATTGTTGCTGGCAAATGAGTCAGAGACTTCAGTATTTTCTGAGAGTTGCTTTGTTTCTACAGTTCAAACAGGAGTGGGAAGACTAAATAACTTTTATTTTTATTTTCAGCTACATTAAAAGATTGGATCTGTTGATAATAAAAAGAATCTGTGGTGTTTACATGATTTAGTAAGGACTGCATTTTGATATTTAATACAGAATGAATCTTGGAGATAAAGGTATATGTGTTCCTGTTATTTTACTTGGTATTTATGTCAGGTTTAGGGATTACCTCAATAACAGAGAAAACCTTAAGTAACATAAAATTACACCAAATTTTCCATGCTTCTAAAAATGTGAACAGGTGTTGAAGCACAGCTGATGGGCGTGAGGGTAATAATGAAGCTTAAGTTCTTCCAGGATTTGACCTCCAGATAAATTCTGTTTTCTTTCCCTAAGAAATGCAGTTTATGGTAGTGTACTTTCACTTCTTCACAATATTTAATTAACTTTTGTAAGGCATGTCTACATTATTCTACTTTCAGAACTGGATATGAACTCGATAACTACTGTGATACAGTTTGGTTTCATCTAAACAACTGTGACCTGCACATAATGATCACTAGTGAAAGCAGAGCTTGTGTAAATGGTTCCATTTGGACAAGGTGTGAATAGACTGAAAATATCAGGTTTGCAAATCATAGTCGTGTGTGTGTGTTTGAGTGCCTTGTGCTATCAGATACATATGGAAAGAATTATAGTAAGTGTTAAAAGGTAACAAAGATGCTAAAGATAACTCCTTGGTCTTTGTCTTGACTAATGTTTACATATTCTAACAAATGTTTCGCTTTTTCTCCAACCCATAGAAGAAGTTAAGTTTGAGGCTTATCCTGAAATAGTACTAGAAAATTGTGCATTCAGTTGAATAATCTAAATCAGTAATTGCTGCTGCAGCTCTTATATATTCTCTGTCATTAATTCAATCATGTTTTTAAAAAGCAAATATTTGAAAACTATTACTAATAGTCTTGGACATCCAAAAAGTCAAGATGTAATGTTTGGGATTTTTCTTCTAAACTGAAATCTATATGTAAGTTTTCCTTGTAAGTTCCAGGACAAATAAAACTGTTCAGGACATTCTAGGTAACAGACATAGTACCTACATTTTTTCATGTGGCATACTAGAATACGAATCTGTTAAACTACAAACCATCTCCCAAATTCATAGGTAACTCTCAACGCTATGTCCAGCTGCTAATGCTGAGGGGAAATTTTTCAAGTCAGCAGAGACTTTCAAAGAATGTTTTTACTTATCTTGTGCTGTTGCTTCTTGTACAGATGCAGTGTAATTTAGCAAAAACAAGTTCTATAGACAGTGTGGGTGGGACAAAATAGAATCCCGAAATGCTAAGTGGGAAGAGGTGAACCAATTCAGTTAGGAAATTAAAACCCAAAAAATTTACTTTTCAGATCCACATGTCCTGCACAGTACATTTATTCCATTTCCCCAAAGTATCTATCAAAACTTTAACTGCCGAAAGTAATTAACTCACACTGAATTTATTTTGAAATAAAAAAATAAAGTTGAGGTTTAAATTAGTTCAATTTCTGAACAGAGCTGTGCAAACTTTGACAAGATCGAAGGCCTGATTTCTGTCTCTTTCAGGCAATTCAAGGATAATTGTACAGATGTTTCCTGGTGTGAGCATAGTGTGAGAGTAAAACCAAGTCCTTAATCTCCTAAAAGTTCCTGTGAGATTATGCATACAATTTTCTTTAGACTTAGCCACTTCAATTTTGTCCCTTCCATTAGCCGAGCTGTGTGTGGAACTGAGTGTGAGGTCTGTTTGCCCCCCAGCCTATAATTTACATTATTAGCTTCCCAGGAAAAAATATTCAGAAGTGTTGAATTGATTTAGGCAATCAGAGGGAAAAAAATAGAGCAATACCAGGCAGAAATGAGCTATCTGGAGATGAAATAACAAGGTCATTTCTCTCAAGTTTTTGAAATGTTTTTTGAAGTTAATTTGGATTGCAGCTATTTTTTCTCACAACTCCTCTCTCACTGAACTGCAACAGGCTTTTTTCTTAATGGTTGACAGCAATGTAGTTGGTCTGATTAGCACAAACACTGTCTGCATTTTGCTGTATTTAACATGTGTATATTTATCTCCCCTCACCACCCCTCCCCAAGAAGAATACATGCTGCATTTACCATTTTCATACTGTTTTGCTTCACAAGTCTTACCAATACTACTACTTTTATACATTACTATTAATTTAATCCATTAATAATTTTTTAAATCTTGATTATTAATTTAAATTGTATGGCTACACTTCTGGAGTTCACTAAAACACTGCTGTTTACAATAAAGGCAGGGAAACTTAATTACAGTTCCTTGGTACCACTGCATTGGTAATGCCTCAGTTAAGCCTAACCAAACAAGCACAGAAGGGAAATGATGCTTTTTGGAAATATATTTGTCAAAACAAATGTATTTTACCTCCTTTTACCAAGGTGGTAAAAAAACAATTACAGCATCAGATAAGGAGATTTTGATAATTCAAGTAGTGGATTAGTCTTCTAAATACAATTGCTTGCTTGTGAGAGCAAGAAAGTAAATAGTTTTTAGACTGTAACTTCATAAAATCATAGAAAACTATTCATATAAGTTAAAAAAAGAATGCCTGAAGATTAGTTAAATTTTGGATTAGTTACATTTTGTTACACTCTGAATAGTTCTTGACTGATCTTCATTACATTCACAAACTATTAAAGCTGTTCTACAAAGTTCTTTTTGGTTGCTTTCTGGATAAAAAAAAAAGGAATCACTCTTTCCCACAGTGAGGTTTCTTAGTTTTCTTAATCTCTTCTCAAGTACTCACTATTGACTACATATATGTGTGTGTTGTGGATAGATACTTCTAAAGGGATTTAAATTTTATTTGGCCTATTTAAATCTTATTTGACTCACAAACTTAAATTGGAAGCTAACACCAGGTATATAAGACCAGATATATAATATTCCCTTCTCATATTCTAGTCATAGGTCAGGTTTTCTTCCATCCTGTAGGCACAGAAAGTAGCCCTCTTCCTAGATCATGTGGATGTGGAAATATTTGGGGTTTCACCTTTTCCATTGCACTTGCATCTTTTACTGTTTTTTGTTATATATTGAGTATTTTTATCTTAGCTGCTGATTCTAGAATTAAGTGAACTTTAACTTTTTACTGTTGAGAATATTATACCCAAAACATACTATGAGCAGAAATAAACAAACAACTCCATTTTGATTCTATCATCTTCTGTCCTTTTTAACTTCTTATTCCACATTTATGGACAAAAAAAAAAAAAGGTGTTCCAAGAAAATTAGTTATATGATTGTGAATACAAAGGTTCATAGAGTGCTGAGAACCAACCAGGCTCATGTTAATAAATGTTGTATAAAAGCTTTCAATGTAATTTGAAATAGAACTGAAAGTAGCTCATATGCTGAGATATGCAAGAAAATAATTTATTTCTCAGTAATGGTACAATGCCAACATACTAATATTCAACCTGAAAAACTTTAGCAGTTAGATATGTTTAGGTAGGTAAAAAGATGCTAGTTCAGCTGTAGAAGATAAAACCTTAGTAATTCTTCTTACATTAGACATTTACTTCCAGTGTAAGAATTATAAAGATTTTTTCAGACATAAAATAATACCAGTGAATGAAGGCCATCAGAAAATTTCCATCATATTCCTGTAGCAATATTAGCATTTCATCCATAATTTCTTCCATGTTTTCTCTCATCAACTGCTTTGAATAACTCAGTATGATTTCCTAACATGTCTAAAATATAGCTTTTTTCTTTCTATTGGTGTTAATTAAAAACTTTGTCATCATGTACATAGAAAAGAGAGGAGAAGAAAGAAGAGGAAAGGAGAGGAGAGATGATAAACACCTAAGCATAAATGCAACCACTGCAAACTTAAATTTGAGCGTCAGCTCTTCTCACTGTTACAGGGGTGAGATGAAGCCAAGGAGTAAATTCAGAAACGATTTTCTGAATTCACACGATTTCTGAAAACAGGCAACTTTATTAGTATGTTTTTACATCTACATCCTTGCTGTGAGGAGGGAGACAATATGATCACTTACAAGAATAAGCTTTCGTGTGACATTTATTTTCATGTGAGGGGCTACAACTGACAGCATTATGTGTATGAGAGAGCACAGCCCCAGGTGAGATCTAAGGATCACCCAGATGCCTCTGTTGTTGCACAGAGGGACCTCAGATGTATTACTTGTAATGAGAAGTATTATTAGAAAAGCTAGATCTCTCTATTTAAGCAGTGCTTATATTTGGGTATATAATTTTAGTTATATGAATATTCCATTAAAAAGTTGCTTTATTTTACCTGGCTGAAAAATTCCTGCAGGAATCCTCCTGCAGTTGCAAAAGGAACAGTAACCATGCTGAGATGTTTCACTATGTTTGTTGTGGTTTAAACCCAGTAGGCAACTAAGTACCATAGAGCTGCTCACTCATTCCCCCCTTTCACGCCATGGGCAGCATGGGGAGGAGAATTGAAGGAATCGGTCCCTTCTGGGTAGCTTTCCCCAGTTTATATACCAAGCATGACGTGCTGTGGCATGGCTAGTTTGGGTCAAGTGACCTGTATCTGCTCCCTCCCAGCTTCTTATGCCCCTCCTCACCAGCAGAGCATGAGAAACTGAAAAGTCCTTGATCAGGGTAAGTGCTACTTTGCAACAACTAAACCATCAGTGTTTTATCAACATTATTCCCAGACTAAAGCCAAAACACAGCACTGCACCAGCTACTAGAAGAAAATTACCTCTATCCCAGTGAAATCAGGACACAGGTATTAGAAGAAAAGGCTTTGAAATTATAGGAAATGGTGCAATGAAATAATCTATGCTTCCCAATCTATGCGCCCCAATAAAACAAGCTGCCCCAACAGGTAAATTAAGCTTTTTCATTCATCAAAAAATTATAGCAAACATATTATTTCAAAATGCAGTCTAAATATATAAGCTTCTTTTAATGAAGTCAATTATTTGTCTATATGTTTTTGGTCTCTGAAGTACATCAAATAGCATGAACATTACAGTTTATATTTATGCATAGTTTATACATGTAATCATACCATTCCATACGGAATACATGTAATACTACATTGCTTCTTTTCTGCCAGACAATTTCTCCAGTCTTTAAAAGGATGACTAAACTGGGTGGAAGGATTAAGAATAAGTAATTTGATCCAGAAAAAAGTCTATGGAAAAATTTAGGCAACAAGAAAGCATTCTACATATTCCTATCATGCTATCAGGTCCAACATTATGCAAGATAATTTAGAGACAGATATGAATTTATGTTAACATAAGAGCTTTCAGTCTAACAAAGACCTCAAATTCTAATTGGGTCTTTTGGTTGTAATATAAGAAATATATTGCAATAAGAATAAATAATCTTTGCATTCTTCCATAATAATTATTCATTAGAAGTTCAAGCAGGAATAGCTTATACAAAAATTAATCAAACATCAAGATATACAAAAATGTCAAATATATTTTAACCATTATGTATGTCAACAATTATTTTACTTGATCATGCATATTTAGAAAGCCAAAAATGTGATTGAAAATTTTACAATATTAAATAACACAAGAAAAAGTGACTCTGATTTTAGCAGAAATTAAATTTTACCCCATCATGATATAGATAAAAACAAAGGATTCCTGATATTTGGACACTGCTCAGAATGAATTCTGAAGGACTCATATGGCTGTACAAGTGTCTTGCATATACACGTACTGGATTTTTTGCTCATGGTCAGAATTTTATAGGCACTTCTATTACAAAAGAAATTGAAATATAAAGAGTTTAGGGAATGTCTTCTCTTGGTTTGTGGCTGCATTTTTCAGCTAAATATATAAATGAATTAGTAGTGTAGTTCACTGAGATGGTAGTCTCTCAACTGCTGCTGCTATCTGAGTTTAATACACTAACACTCTGGGACTCCTAAATGTGTTATGCAGTATCGTCTTGACTTTCTCTTTGATGAGTCAGTTCAGGCTAAATTACACTCAACTATAGTTCAGTTCTTTTCTAAGAGGTTTCCAAGTAATGCCTCCAGAGTTCCTGCAGAAAACTTATTGTAAGATATGAACCATTCAAACATAATTATGAAATGTTACACACTACTTAGAGAAAAATAAAAATCCATGTAAGAGCTAGGCAGATTTTGCAACAAGTTTTGCATTAAGTGATAGTTTAGAGTAATCCAATTTTGAAGTGGCATAGAAAGATACACATTACACCTTGACTACAGTTGTCTGGGAATTTTTTTTTTTTTAAGTAAGTTCATTGTTTGTTCATTTGAAATCACAGTATATAATACCACTAGAACTACAGGAAAAAAAAAAATTGAAATTATGAAGTAGCTAATTCTGAATCAGTTAAATATTTTCCTAACAGTAACTTCACTGGGAGAATCTCAATTACAACATGTGGAAACGTGGAGCACAAAGTGTTTGAAAATTTGCCCTTATCCATCTTTAGATTTAAAATATGTATAATTTTGCTTTCATTCTTACAATCAGACCTGTAGAAGCAAGAAAGAATTAAAACTGAAGCCCCATTTTCAATAACTGCAGTAAGATGGGGGTGGGGGGGAAGGGGAAGGAGAAGAGGTATCATCACCACAGTTCAGTACACAATCTTTTTAGAAGCATTATGATGTAATTATTTAATATTACAAAATAAAATAATTTGTAAAGATTTTTGCAGCAATCAGTTTAATTTTATCCACAGATGTTAAACCTGGAGGGCCTGGCAACATGAACTAAAGGAAAATATTTTTTTCCAAACTGGAAAGAAAATGATGTCTTCTTATCTTCCTTAGTATATTTGTATCTTCATAAGCTGTACGTGCAACAATTAAGCAAAGGAGTTAATTCCTAACATTACTGTTGGTTAATAATTCAATCTGTTTGCTCTCTGGATATAAAGTTCATATGGGGTTTAAATTTAAATTTGAAGTTCTGTTAACTTACTCTCCTCCATGTTGCTTCATAATCTTCAAATCCCCCCAGAAAGTCTTATCTGGAATTAGTGGCCTTTGTGTTTAAAAAAAGACCTATCTCATTGCACCGAGGATAGTATGTTGATTGCCTTAGGTGAAGACAGCATGTATGTGCAAATAGTACAGTCAGATCGTTGTCCCAAAAGTCATGGTTCTTCAGGTCAGACATACGAAACTGGGGAAGCTCAGAAAGATACAGAATTAGCACCAGAAAATCTTTTAGAAACTATAAAGAAGTCTGAAATGAAATAGTACCTTTATCTAGTCTGTTCTTCATATCATAACACAAGAACTGCGATACTAAATTGGACTTGAAGTCCATTTAAAATTATACTGAGCAGTAACAGAGGTTAAGGAAAAGAATATAGAAATACTACCGTCCTTCCTTGTGTATTACTCCATATTACTCCCTAGTTCCTACTTCCTTGAAAAAACACCACATCAGTAAACTTGGTAACCATCAAACCTTTTCAGAGGTCACTTAGGAATATGTTTAATATCATTGAATCCTGTGGTTCTCACTCTAATGGTAAAAATGATCAACTTTTCCAACTGGGTTGTTTTTTTTTTTTCCTCTTCTTCTTTAAGCACTTCTTAATGATTATAGGATGATTTTCACCCTTGTCCCATGGCACCCTGTTTTACAGAGGGTTTTTATCAAAAGTATTTTGAAAAAACAAGTAGACATATTAATCATTATTTTTGCCTACTTTATCTCCTTCTTTATAGAGAATTATGCTACACTTCTGAGCCATCACTACACACCCTGTGTTGACTTCCTACTACACCATATTTACTCACTTATTCTTAATCATAGGCTCAACAGTTTGCTGAGTATGGATATAGACTTTCTATTTTATAGTCCTCAAAAGCCCGTTTGAAAAATCTGTATCACATTTGCCATTTTCAACCCCTCCGGTACAAAGGACATTTTAAGTGATAAATTATACACTAAAGTTAACAGCTCAGCACATTCATATTTCATTTTCCTTAGAATTCTATGTGAATACCATGTGTTTCTAAAAGTTTACTGCTATTAATTTTCTTAATTTGTTTGGAACCCCCTTTTTATTAACATTTCATTTGAGACAGTTCCTGAGCACTGACCTCAGTTACAAAAAGCTTTCATGTGTGCTACTCCTAAGCTCTTGCACAGTGAGGTAGTTAATTCATTTTGGTTTTGTCCTATGGCCTCATTTTACTCAAATATCCTTTAGAAAATATTAAACTTTGGCCATGCAGAATTCTGGAAGGTTTTGTGATTCGCTGGCCATCATATTTGAAAAATCATGGCAGTCAGGTGAAGCTCCCCATGACTGGAAAAAGGGAAATATAACCCCCATTTTCAAGAAGGGGAAAATGGATGACCCAGGGAATTACAGACCAGTCAGTCTCACCTCTGTGCCTGGCAAAATCTTGGAGCACATTCTCCTGGAAGGCATGCTAAGGCACATGAAATTCAACAAGGTGCTCGGTGACATCCAGCATGGCTTCATTAAGGGGAAATCCTGCCTGACCAATTTGGTGGCCTTCTATGATGGGGCTATGGAACTGATGGACAAGTGTAGAGCAGTTGATGTCATCTACCTGGACTTGTGTAAAGCGTTCAACACTGTCCCACATGACATCCTTGTCTCTAAATTTGAGAGACATCAATTTGATGGATGGACCACTCAGTGGATAAAGAACTGGCTGGATGGCCACACGCAAAGAGTTGTGGTCAATGGCTCAATGTCCAGCTGGAGACCAGTAATGAGTGGTGCCCCTCAGGGATCGGTGTTGGGACCGGTCTTGTTTAACATCTTTGTTGCTGACATGGACAGTGGGATTGAGTATGTCCTCAGCAAGTTTGCCGATGACACCAAGCTGTGTGTTTCGGTTGCTACCCTGGAGGGAAGGAATGCCATCCAGAGGGACCTCGACACACTTGTGAGGTGGGCTGATGCCAACCTCATGAAGTTTAACCATGGCAAGTGCAAGGTCCTACCCCTGGGTAGGAGCAATCCCAGGCACAGCTACAGGTTGGGCAGAGAAAAGATTCAGAGCAGCCCTGCAGAGAAGGAAATGGGGGTGTTGGTTGATGAGAAAATGAACATGAACCAGCAGTGTGCGCTTGCAGCCCAGAAAGCCAACCGTATCCTGGGCTGCATCAAAAGGAGCATGACCAGCAGGTCGAAGGAGGTGATCCCGCCCCTTTGCGCTGCACTTGGGAGACCTAACCTGGAGAATTGTGTGCAGTTCTGGTGTCCTCAGCATAAAAAGGACATGCAACTGAAGGAACAAGTCCAGAGGAGGGCCACGAGGACGATCAGGGGACTGGAGCACCTCCCGTATGGGCTGAGAAAGTTGGGGCTGTTCATCCTGGAGAAGAGAAGGCTGCGTGGAGACCTCATAGCAGCCTTGCAGTATCTGAAGGGGGCCTATAGGGATGCTGGGGAGGGACTGTTCGTTAAGAACTGTAGTGATAGGACAAGGGGTAATGGGTTAAGAGTTAAACAGGGGAAGTTTAGATTGGATATAAGGAGGAAACTCTTTCCTGTTAGGGTGGTGAGGCACTGGAATAGGTTGCCCAGGGAGGTTGTGAATGCTCCATCCCTGGCAGTGTTCAAGGCCAGGTTGGATGAGGCCTTGGGTGATATGGTTTAGTGTGAGGTGTCCCTGCCCACGGCAGGGGGGTTGGAACTAGATGATCTTAAGGTCCTTTCCAACCCTAATGATTCTATGATTCTACGATTCTATTCTATTCTATGATTTTGGCACTGGAATTTGTTTGAATAATTTATAATGGGGTTAAGAATTTTCCAAGAACAAAGTCTTGTTTCAGCTGTTGTAGTGCAACACAATTAACAGTTAAGTTACATTTAAGTTAATTTCATTATTTGCATACAAAATCTCTTCCTTAAATAAGACTTCCTAATTTCTAGTGGTCCTCTTAATTTGCATTTAGCTATTCAAGATTTTGAGCATAATTTGTATGACTTGTTTAGTAGTAGCATTTTCAATACAAACACTTTATCTCACAACAGTTTAATCTTTTTAGCTGCTTGTTCTGTTTTCTTTGTCTTTCATCTTGCTTCATCTTTTTCAACATCTTTAAAAGAATGTTGGTTTTTTTTTGACATGTTAATATATTAGATATTTTCCCCTACTTATTAATTCTTTAATCCTACACATATGATGAATTCATGATGATATTTTTTCAGGTTAGCTTTTTACTAATTATTTCTTGATCCAGGTCTTATACATTGATTGAGACTCACTTATCTCTTTATATTTTCCAATTATTTGTTTTAAGGTGAGATCATTCAAGAAGAAAAATGCCTTAAATTATTGTTTGCGTACAATGTCTGCTTTGACATGAATCTTCATGAGAATAACTGAAGCTTACCGAGTGTATTCTGCTCTAACAACTTTTCTGATTTTTATTAATATGCCACAGACTGGGTCACTATTCTGTCTAGCTAGTCTAGCTAGCATTTCTCTTTTTGAGTCAAAATTTTCACATAGCACCATGTTCCATTGTCCCGGGTTCAGCAGTAGCAGTCATGTTTCTCCTTCGTGGTAGCTGGTGCAGTGCTGTGTTTTGACTTCCAGCCTGGGAACAATGTTGGTGAAACCAATGTTTTCAGTTGTTGCTAAGTGATGTTTACCCTGACCAAGGACTTTGTGAGGCTCATGCTCTGCCAGGGAGGAGGGGAAGCTGGGAGGAAGCAGAGACGGGGCGCCTGACCCAGGCTAGCCAAAGAGGTATTCCATACCACAGCACATCATGCCCGGGGTGGGGGGTAACTGGGAGTTACCCGGAAGGACACGGGCTTCCGGGTGGGGCTCGTTTCTTGGCCAGTGGTATCGTATTCTCTTCCCTTGCTATTTTCTCTTATCATTGTTGTAGTTGGTAGTAGCGGTGGTGATTTGTGTTGTACATTGGTTGCTGGACTGTTCTTGTCTCAACCCATGGGAGTTGCACCCTTTTGATCCTTGCAGGGAAGGGGAGAGCCCCGGGGGGGGGGGGGGGGGGGGGGGGCGGGCCTCAATTGCTGTCAGCCCAGCACCACTCACTGGGAGTGAGTGAACAAGTTGCCTGACTGGGTTTAAACCATGACATCCATCAATATTATTTCATCATTTTTATTCACCAAGTGCTCCAGCAGGAGCTTCCAAGAGTATTAACATAAGCTGATACTAGAAGACTTGAAAGTACTGGGACATTGCAGACCTCAAGGCTATAAACACAAATCACAAATGATCAACAGCTGGTCATGAACAGATTACAGCCTCCAGAATCAGGATACTTATTTCAAGGCATCTGAAAAGGAAAAAAAATGGTGTAAAAAAGAAGGCCAAGTTGGACAGAGTCTTGGGTGGTATGGTCTAGTGTAAGGAGTCCCTGCCTGTGGCATGGGGGTTGGAACTAAGTGATCTTAAGGTTTTTTCCAACCCTAACTATTCTATGATTCTCTATGTATTCACTAAACAAACAAACACAAAACCAAAACACAACAAGATAAAAAGTAAAGAAAACACAGAGCAGATAGCAAGAGGATAGAAAAGGCAATCAAACTTACAAAAATGAAAACAAAGTGAAAATGTGAAGAGAGGAACTGCTACCACATTGCCACACTGTATTGCCAGCTCACTCATGATGCTGGGTTTCATCTATGCCCCTCCTTAGGCACTACAGGTCCTCCCTCTGCTTTGGTTGAAAAAGGCACTGCTTTTTGCTTTGCTGATCACCATGTTTTGTGCACTTGTTGAAAAATCTCTCTGTAGTTGGTCTTAGTCTGGTTATCTACTTTTAAATGTCATACCTTCACTACTATTCACTGTTGCTTCCCAGAGTTTTATTCACCTTTAATTTTCTTTGGAAGCAGAGTTTGCTGACTTCACTTGTACGGAGTGTATCGCTTATGTCTTTGCATTCTTGCACACTTGGTAGCTTTTATCTAGTATTCAGCTTAAGTCTATAGAAACATATTGTGGGGGTAGTATTTTTTTTTTTTTTAGGCTTTGGCAACATAGTTTTACTGTGATTTATATAAAGTATGTGTTTCCACAATAGGCTGTATTTATTCCAAAAATATTGCTTTATTCCTTGCTGCTAATTCTTGCCCATATTTAGATTATCTGTCTCTGTACACGTTAATGCAAATATTTCAGAGAAAGCTTCCCAATCAACAACTTACATGTTCTTTAGCATTTGTTTTCTTCTCCTACATATGCATAAATGTCCACAAATACCATGATCAAAATATGCTAACAGTTTAAATGCTACCTTTTCATGTAGCAAAAGACACCAAACTGACACTCATATACAGCTAGAAACAAAATCCTTCAAAGTGATGTGTCTTATCTTCCTGATAATCAAGGATACCCTAAAAGCATACCTACAACACCGAAATATGCAGCCGTTATCTATGAGGAATAACCATCTTGTGAGCATGATCCCTGGAAGACTGCTGCAGCTGAGCTGCTCGAGGGAACCATGTAATGTAGGGGTAGATCCAACATCCTAATCCTCAGGTTACTATTCCATATAGTTTGGAATCATTCCACATTCACTCCATGTCACATATTGTCTCCAGAATATTGCATATTTTTCACCAAAAAGTGGACAGAAGGAGCCAAGACCTGCAATAAACCTGCTAGATATTTTACTATGGTACTAAATGCAACAGCTATTTCCTCTCCCTCCCCTCCACTTCTCCCATCCTGTAATACCAAGAGATTATTTTCTGTTGTAAAGGAAGGAAAGCCACTACTTTATGTTTTCTTTGTTTGTCTTTTAGGGGCATTCCTTTCCATTCACCCAAATGAGTCTCCAAAGCATCTGTCAAACACAAAGGTCACTTGACATCACCTTTGGGGATGTTTACATACATATAAATGAAATAAATTGTGTGTAAGCTCTGTGTCTCTCAACTTGTTTTTTTCACAGCCTTACATTTCATCTTCTAGGAATATAATTTAGATCTAAATGAATGGAACATGTATTCTATCATTTAAATCAATACAGCTATGGCATGCATACCATTACATGAGATATAAAGGAGCATAGTATGTAGGAGTTCTTGTTTTTAAGCAGAAATACTTAAGTCATTTTTCTGTAAGGCTTCAAAACAACAGTAGTTCAAATGCATGTTATGCACACCAATTTTTATGCATATTTCAGTTGCTAATCATTTAAGTACCTACATTCACTCTTACCATTGTACATCTGCCCTGATCCTTCAACATTATACAGATTTGCTAATATTTTTTTACATACTGCCATTGTGCTAGATTCATTTACATGTTAATTATCCTATTTAAAAAATATGAGCTGTCCATTTTGCATGTAAATATGGTAATGAATCAGTCATCCTAGGTGTATCCTAGTCTTACTAATATTTCAAGAAATCCAGTACAGTAATCGAGACATAGGCCAGGAACAATCAGCAATCAATAAGGATTCTCGGAGAATTAGATTATGGGCAGATGATAGCTCTTTTTCTAGAGGCTACATGACTATTCGCCACACCGTCTGAGAAGCTCACAACCTATAATAGGCATTATACGCAGAGAATCTGGACAGAGTGTGAAAAAATAATTCCAACAAAATAAACCAAGACAAGATAGAACATAATATTGTCATAAGATTAAGTATTCGTATATACAGATTTGAAAGATTGCTGAACTAAGGTGGAAAGTACAGTGTTAGCTTTGTGTCCTAGTTCCTATCTATATAAAAAATAACTTACACATAAGAAATGCAATCCATTGCAGACTTCTGTAAATATAATACCTATGGTGATAGTATCTTATCAGGTAATTTGTCATTTTCAAAATTAAAAACATAGAACACGGGTTTTACAGGATTTCAGTACCATTTGTATTGGTACTTTGTTAATTAAAGTCTTTAGCCATATCATCTTTAGCCATTATATTAGCTATACTACCAAGTGCTAGAAAAAGCATTGAATTAAAAAGCATTCCTTACTTCTGTATTCTTTAAAAGTTCTTCATTATTGTTTTCCAGATATTTCTTTGATTTACTTTATTTGTGCTGAAGTCTAGAGTGTAGAACAAAATGTTTAACCATTCAGTGTCATGTACCTGCATACAAAACTCTTTGGTTTATTAGTAAAGAAAAATGACAAAGTCCAAGTCACTAGTAGCTCATCCAGGAGGTGATGCTGGCCTGTCTTTATCTCCTCAGTCTTTGTGAACACTAAGTCAGCTTTTACTTACACTATCATACCAAGATATTTTAAAATATCACAATTTAAATATCACAGTATGATATTTGATCCACCTAAGTTTATGGTTCTCTGAGCATTTTTTTTCAAGCATGCACCTGCGGTAAGCTTTTCATCACATAGGAAACAAACATCTTTTTGTGATGCTGCAGTTTGAGTGCCTTCAGAGGCTGTTTATAAATTTCTACAAGGTTTACAGTACCTTACGATACCATGCTGTTTTCTCTCTTTAATTGTAAACACTACACATATATAAAAATCATAAATCTAAACCCATCAAAAATCTATATGTTCAAAAATATATATTGCCACTAGACTTTTTCAAAAGTGAACTGCTTTATACACTCATTTCTCTGAGATAAACAAATCCATTTTCTTTGCAAAATTTTGAAGTCTTTTAAAGTCTTACAAATATATTTAGAGGCAAAATAAATGCAACACTGTCCCTTCAAGATTTCCATAACTTTTGAATTTGAAAGAAGAAGAAGGAAGCTATTTTTAGGACAAGAAAATTAGATTGCACAGTGAAATGTACTCTTCTGCTTGCTACCTAGTAGGGTGCCTTTGTAAATGCTGAGAAAAAGTACTTATTCTAAACATTACTGTTAACAGATCATTGCCTAACTGAAAATAATTTTCCTCAATAGATGTCATTCTGCCCAAAGTAAATTCAACCAATTCATGTGATGAATTCAAAGATAGTGTTCAAACCATGTAATAATATACTATTGCAAGTAGTCTGAAGCTGTAATGTGCAAGCTGTAAAGACTTAATGAAATTATTAGAAGCAAGGAAAGCAACATTTATATCATCATGTGAAAATTTATTTGCGGTTTTTAAAAATATATTTAAATAAGTACGGACTAATTAGAACATTGTTCAATCAGAATAGAATTTAGCTCGGTCATAGACACATCGTAACATTTCTATGGCAGCAGTATGAATCCAAAATTCTGTATATCTTTATACTGATTATATTGCTTAATGTACGCAGGACTGTGTTCTGCAACCTGATTCCCTTCAACTAAATTAATGTAAATAAGAACAAAATAGATTAAACCAAACTTGAAGTTTTGTTTTTTTTTTCCTATCAGTGCCATTAGGTTTTAAACATTTATTGCTTTCTAATTTTTTTTGGAAAAAAGGTATTATACTACTTCATGAAGTAAAGACTTTTTTTTCTGAGAACTTATAGTTTATGGCACACAAGTATATGGCATACATACACATCTCTTATCTATATACATTTTACCAGGCTATTTGATTGAAGTGTACCTTATTTTGTTTTCCATAGAATTTGTCTACCCCAGAAATGCACTGTTCCATGCTCCCAAGAGTGTAGAATGGTAGATTTTCCAGAAAACAGATATGTATGTATGGCATCTACAAGATGTGTGTAAGTCTTAAAAGATAAAATTTAGTTACAGTTTTGACATTGTCATGTCTATTGGACTGAATACTTTGAAACACTTCTGACAAGCAGTTGAGTCTTTTCTTCAGTGGAAAAACATACTGAAATGTAGTCACCACACCAGGTCCATGCTCCTGATAAATGTAAGTAGCATATTTCATTAAGTGTACTGAGATACTAAAACCAAGTAAATTATTTGAGGCTAGAACTGTTTGCATACTTTTAACAGACACTAAAGGAAAATCCATTATTTATAAGCATTGACTGTGTTGGCTGTTGAACCTTTTTTTCAGTTTATTTATTCAATCCTTATTAGCACTGTTTAGAAAGAAGTACCTAGAGAGCCCAAACATTATCTTATGCCAGCAGAATAACATAGTCAAGTATGGGTAATAAGGCAGATGCCAATAGATATTTTGTAATATTATCTCTATGTATTTAAGAATTTACTGCAATAAAAAAATCTTCTTTGGGCTAAAATATTTCTGTGGAAAAAAACAAAACAAAACCAACCAACCAAACAAAAAAAAACAAAAAACACAACCCCAAAAAGCACAACCCCAAAAAACAACTCCGAAACAACTGAAGTGTGGTTCTGGTCCTTCGTAGTAGTAAGTTGTTTCTAGAGAAAAGGGAAAACTTTTAGAATTACACCAATATTGGTCAGGACATGCAACCAATCTGAAAAACATAAATGGCCTACTGTGCCCATTTATGTTCTTCATGTATGTGTTCTCTAAAAATGGGATGCATCTATGCAGAATCTGTATTTTTTTTATTTATTTATTTATTGCCTTTGAGCATAAATTTATTTTGTATGTCATACAGGCTGCTACAAAATAACAAGGAAGCTTTGTTTGATCTCCAAATGGAACCAAACTAAAATACCAAGTTAGTTTCAGATCTCCAGCTAGGAGAAAAAGTGATCTTGGCTTATCCGAATCTATGAAGCTGCACTGCAGATATTTGGACACATCCTGCACAAAGCCACAAAGTGGCTCTGCAGTAGTTTTTATTTATAAGTGTATTTATACTGCCAACATTACTCTAGGATTAACAGTGTAGGAGACAGAAGAGCATGGGCTGCTAAACAGACTGATGTATGCATTCATAAAAGAAACACGTAGACTTCTCAGGCTACATAAATATCAGCACTGCTTCTAGATGTGCAAACTCCATAAGTAATTGAAAAAGTACTCTGAAGAGCTTTATGCAGTTCACTACAGGAGCTACATATATGTATTGTATTTGAAATAATAAGTCTTTCTATCTCATGGATTTCACAGCCTAGATAAAGAAACTAAATAAACACAGACAGAGGGAAGCATGAATGCAATACATATGTAGCAAGAACTGAAGCATTAAGAATAAAAGTCACCTGCCCAAGCGCCTGCTCAAGATCCATGAAACCGACCAAAAGGTAGCACAAAGTGTCTAAATCGCTGACTAAATTTTTTTTTCCCCTGATGAGGAAAACCAGTCTAACTCTTCTTTTTTCTCATCAGTCCTTCTGATCCCGTTAGTGTAGCTTTGGATTGTTACTTTAGGGATTTTTGTCTTTGGCGCAGGTGGGGGTGGGGGGGTGGGGTTGGGTGGATGGAGGGGAAGTGTGTGCGTGTGTGGTGTGTGCAGTTGCTTCCTAACCTTTCCTTAAGCCTGTGTTTGCAGTACTTTGCATTTCTAGCTAGTGGCCTGTATAAAAGGATTTAATAAGCACAAGACTGCATAGCTTTCAGAGGGAGTTTGGATTGGGACGGCCAAAGCAAGGGAACACTGTGCAGCTAAAAATTAGATTTTAGGCCATGCTCTTTTCATTCAGCTCTAAGTACTGTGTATGTATTGATAATGCAGACAATTATGTTAAATGTAAACTAGATGATTTTGCACAGTATAAATTTGTCTTCTGTGCAATGTCATTCTTTCGAAGATCATAGCTATCAAAAAATTTCCTTTACAAAATTCTCCGTGAAAAGAAAACCAGACGTTATTGTACAATATGAGTCTGCCACCACAGCTGTTATTAAGTTTAGACTGTTGTGATAAACACTGAAACTTTTCCCAAATTCTGTATTCATGAAAATATTTCTCTGACGGTCTTATTGCTTTCTTCTTCATATCAGGAAAAACATGATGAAAGTGTAAGTGCCAAAATCCATGGGATTTGTTTTGGTTTGGTTTTGGTTTCATTCATCTGACCAAAAGGTCTGGATGTTGTTGCTTGTTTGTTTGTTTCCTACCCTAACATTTGAGATGTGGGTATCTGCAAGCTATAATATGTGTATAAAGATACATACAACTGTGTCTTTATGTACTACTGTGTGTTTTGGACACATTTCTTTAAAGCTACTCATCTTAATCTATCTTATCAAGTGCCATTTTGTATTATATTTCACTGACATCTGTAAAATTGCTTTCATAGGACATCTTTATTTAGAATATGTCACAGATTAAACAATTATTTAAAAGTCTGGCGTGCTTAGTGACTGCCATGATTTGGAAATGTATGATTCTCTTGGAAAATATAATAGATACTACAAAGAAGGCAGAAACAAAAGAAAAGTGTTCTGCAAGGTGAAAGTTCCTTCAGTATTATACAGTATGCAAAGAGCAGAGAAAGGTGGTTGAGATACTTCTGCGTTATGTAGAAGTAGATATTCAGGACTGACAGTTTGAGATCCGTGTGCATTTGAAATTGTTGCCTTCACTTCTTTTATATTTAATGAGAGAGAAATGAACATGCTTACAGTACAATAGATATCAGTCTAAAATGGACAAAGAATATAGATGAATCAGCCCCTTGAAGTCTCCATGGAAAGTAAAATCAATCAAATTAATAGCTTTGAGGTAATGTTGAAATCTGTATAGATTAATTCTGTCTATTTATCCTGTTATTTTGACATACTATATGTCCACTACTTCCCTCAATAGCTTAGGGTTACTCAACTTTGCTCATGAACTCAATTTGCCAAGACTTGTCAGTCCTTGAGTTAAACTGAGTCATGAGCCCTTTGCAGTCAAGGTGAAATAATTAGTGGGTTTAAAGTACAAATGACACATATTTGTGTAAAATGTTGGAGTCCAAATTCAGTTACTCCTTTGAGGTGTTCTTAATTACTAAAACCAGATAGCCTGAATAATTAAACTAGTTACTTGAAAATTACAGTTTTGAACTAAAGTAACATACTGGTTAACATAATCATGGGTCTGCAGTACAGGGTAAGCCAAATACTTTCTGCTGTCATAAGTATTTCAGTACATTTGTTCAAGAATATTAGACACAAGTACTGCTCTTTACACAGTAGAGGGAAACAATCTAACACACATTTTGCAGTAAGAGATAAATTAGACTATTCAAACGTTCTAGAATTAGAATAAGAATGGAAATTTTAGTAACCCAGGGTCAACTGTTTTATCAGAGAGGAAGAGGGGAAAACATTTGTTAGGAAAAATTGAAATGTCCATACAGTTGACAAAATTGATAGTGAGATGGATTGTTATTAAAATGATTCCTTTTAGCCCAATGACATCTTATATGGTATTAAATAGTTTAGAACTCTTAAGACCATCCTAATATAAAATATTCAATGTTCCTTCACTTCATGCCAAAAATGCTCCACTAGAATTAGAGTTAGTCATATTTAAAATAGCTGAAAATATCAGCCTTGCACAGGAAAGCAAAAGGGCTGAGAGATTTAATAATACGTTCATTGATCTTTGCATATGAGATCAATCCTCTTTGGAAATTAGGTTATTAATGCAGGAATGAGCCTTCTTTTTTTCTGTGTATACAAAAACTAATGATTAAATGCTTCTTCATAAAATATTTCCTGTAAAAAGGAAAGGAACTGTATATGAGAGATAAAAAGCTCCTATTTGGTTAAAAAATAAAACATAAAAAAATAGGTATATCTGACTATTCAGACGAATGTTCCTCTATTCCATATACATTTAATGTCTTTTTTTTTTTTTTACAGGGAAGTGTGCTCTGACAAAGTTGAACTGAAGAAACAGCTGAAAACTTTGAATTCTGGACTATTCTAGAAAAACAATCAAAATTAATTCAAAACTTAATTTAAGATAAAATACCAGTGAATCTTTGATATGCTATTTATTCACTCATTTGATAAACATCTTGGCACTTCCTACATGAATTCTTGAAGCTGCCAGAGATTGACATTAATTTTTCCAGACAACTAAAACTCATGAAATTCCAGATAGCATAGAAAAGACATCAGACTTATAATATTTATTCAAGCAGTATCTTCACACCTTAATAAGCAAGTATATAACTATGTAAAATTTTACATTTTTGTAAGAGTAAGTGTAATTTATGAACTAACAGTTAATGTATCTTGAGAAAGGACAGCATTTCATACACTCACATTATGAGGACTGTGGCAGAAAAGCAAACAAGCTCAGAAAACACACTGGGCCACTGAATAAACATTGATTGCCATTACCTTAATGTTTCCAGTAGTTACAATGCAATATTATCAGTGCTGACAATGTGCTGAAATAAAGATTTCAGGATTGGAAATAAGGCATAACAAGCACTATTCCAGAACAGGCTCTATTTGCTCTGCTTTATAACTCTGGTCATTGCTGGCTCTTGCTAATAATGTAAAGAGTCCACAGTATACACATGAGCTTTGTAGTCCAGGTGAAACTAGTTTTTACATAGACATGTACTGCATCTAAATTTAAAAGCTTACTTGCAAGCCATACCAGCTAAACATACCAAGGGTAAAAAAGAAGTACACAGACATTTTGGGAGCCTAAGTGTATACAAGTTAAATGAATGTGAATTTCCATGTTTTTGCAGTCTGCACATTTATATATTTTTATCTATTTGCAAAAACAATACAACATATAGAGAAACAATACGACATATCGAGGTATTTTAGTGTAGGGTCTGAAATATGTTTTAATCTTATCTCCCAAAGAGCTAAAATTTACTATCTTTAGTTTGGCAAACAGTATTCTAGTAGACTGAATAAAGGAAAAAGTTACAATTCTAGTGTGAATCTTCTGGCTAAGAAGGTGAGAAATTGCATAAAATTTAAAAAAAAAAAAAAGAGAAAGAACAACCAAAAAACAAGCACACACAACCAGAACCCATCTACAACCAAAAAAATAAACCAAACAAAACAAACAAAAAATATGGATAAAGATGAAAAGACAAAAAATTCCTCATTTCAAAATAAGCAGACTTCAGAATAGAGTAGGGGTGATCTGAAGTTGATGAAAGAAATAAGAAGCTTTGCATTGGGGAAGGCATGCAAGAAGAGAAAAAGGAACATTTTACGAAGGTTATATATTGGCTATGGTTTAGTCATAGCAACTTGGGATTTGTAACACATTACACTTGTTGAATATATATATATTAACTTACACTTGTTGAATATATATATATATTAACTTTAAACAAAGAGCTTTAATAAAGTTTAAAGCAATTGTTGTCATAACCAGATGAAGACATGAAATTTAAGAAGCAAAAGCTGAAAATAATTAAGCATGGTTCAGCAGATGCCAATAACATCAGTAAAAATAAGGTAAAAATTCCTGAGACAGAAGAGGAAAACAAAAAGATGAAAAAAAAACCATATGCCTAATAGAGTTACAAAAAATAAAAAATCATTTTTAGAGGGCATTGAGTTTTTGTCTTGTTATACAACTGGAAAATTGTAGGTCATAAAATTGAAAGTGATAAAGCAAAAATCTCTCACTAGATTCTGCTTTGTACTTGGATGAAAATATGAGGACGTATCCATTATGGATGACATTATGAATTAAATGGGAAGCTCAGAAAACACATGATGGAAGTTATCTATCCTCTGTTCAGATTAAGAAATTGGCTCTAGACCAACTGTACCAGTATTACTCCAATGTTCATTATTTTTTTAAAAAGAGGTGAAAATTATTAACATTTAAAATATTTAGAATGATAGGAATTAGTGCCAGTTTAAACATAGACATAAACTCTCTGAGTCCCATGCTTTGCCAGGGAGGAGGGGAAGCCGGGAGGAAGCAGAGACAGGACACCTGACCCAAACTAGCCAAAGGGGTATTCCATACCACAGTTGTCATGGACAGTGTATAAAGTGGGGGCAGTTACCTGGAAGGATAACAATAAAGTATTTAATAAAGCAATAAAGTCTTTAATTTTGAAATCTGGTGAGAAATTGTACACTTTTAAAAGCCTTATTTCACAGAAGGTCACTCTTCATAAAGAGTATGTTTTATGATTTTTTGGGGTATCTTCTAACGTCTTGTTATAAATCTTGTGATGTACTCTGATGAGGTATCTCAAAGTTTTTTAAAAACTTGCCATATGCAGACATCAGAAGCACATGCTGGACCTAAGTGCTGCCACCTCAAAAATGTCAGTAACTCAAAAATTTTGTTCACACAATGATGATAGCAGTACTATTAGAGACAAATGGCATAGTTTGGTTATTTATCCAACAATACTATTTTCTTTTAATAGAGGATCTGCACAATTATGTGTCAATTGCCATCAAAGTATATGGAAATTTTATAAAACATTCAGAGAAGATTGAAAATAATGATTGAAGGGCTAGGAAAATAATTTCAGGATGTCAGAAAGACATCCCCAAAGACATTAAAGAAAGTGAACCTATTCAGACCACTTCAGAGAAAATTTGAAGATGACTTGATCTCTGTGAAAGTAATGTCTAAGAATCAGAAAAAAATTCAGTCTTACTGACAAATGCATAGAAATGTCTAGACACTGAAATCAGATGAATCAGACTTGAAAAAAAAGTGTGTCTTCCCAGTGAGCATAATTGTGTTTGTAGCTATAAGTTATGGGAGTGCTCAGCAATGGGATATTAATTTCAGTTCACCATCAGCAATACTTTTGGCTTTAGCATACCTACTTACTTTCACATTTCACACACAATAGACTGTGTTTACTTTTGAGATGTTTTCTGCAGACCATGAAACCTGGTGAATTAAGTAGAACATGAAATCTTCCTTCCCACCTCTTAGACATCTTCCTTTTTCAATGTACAAATAACACTGATATTTGGATTCAAAGAAGAGAACAATTTTGCTGTAGGCTACATTTGAAAGCTTTGTTTTCATGAGCTGCACAGACATGATCTGTGCAGATCACCAATTGGAATAATCCATTCACACCTCATCTCATAATTTCCTTCTATGCCCTGATGCCTTCTAAGTTAGCAACACCTCCATTTTCCTTGTGCTTCAGAAGATATGTCTTCTAAAATGCTTTGATATACCCTAAATTACTATGGATAGTACTGTTAGGTTGTATAATTAAAAGTCCATTGCCATGCACACAAAGAAAGCAGAGCAGTCTGTCCTTTTTTCTCATTAAACTCCATTTCTGACCATTTTCCTAGGTGGAAAGGCTCTCTATGGGTGTGCACCAGGGTGTGGAAATTCCCGAGTGACACAGCTGGAGTGGGACTAGAGCTCACAGGGTCTGTGTGTCTGTGGGCCACGGTACGAGTGTGTGAGGGCACGTGTGTCAGTGTATGTCACACAAGCATCAGGCTGGACTGCTGAAGAGTAAGTCAAGTAGCCTAGGAGGCTGACAAGTAAAGGTGAGACTGAGAATGAGACAATAGGAGTAGGTGGGTACCAGAGGGACCATGCCATTTCCTGGAGAGACCAGAACAGCTGGGTGGGGGAGGTCAGCTGAGAGATCCTGCACATGAGGTGACTGGATGTGAGGGAGTCCAACGGCAGCTAACAGGTAGATCAAGTGATGAAGTCCAGCTGCAGTGAGATCATAGAATCATAGAATCAACTAGGTTGGAAAAGACCTTTTAAGACCATCAAGTCCAACCGTTATCCCGGGACTGCCAAGGCCACCACTAAACCATATATCACTGGAGGCTTCATCTACATGGTTTTTGAAGGCTTCCAGGGATGGTGATCCTACGACTTCTCTGGGCAGCCTGTTCCAATGCCTGCTCACTTGCTGTGTGAAGAAATTTTTCCTTCTATCCAGTCTAAACCTCCCCTGGCACAGTTTGAGCCAGTTACCTCTTGTCCTATCTCTTGTTACTTTACATGCCTGGTCTCATGCATGTGTGAAACACCTGTGTCACTGTGTGCAAGGGAATCTTGTCAAGCAGATGGAGTGTAGCTGTGAGTGATTGCGTGCCAAGTACCAGCAGCTGGGAAGGACAAGGTATGAGGGCAGCCTCTGGAGAGACCATCCACCCAGGGAACCCACATTGGACATACGTGCTTATATATTCCCACTGACATACCCTCATCCTGATGAAGACCTCCATCCTTATTCAGCTGAAGAGGAGGATGTGATGAGGCTGCTGGTGCTATTTGTGATTGTATGAGCATTGTGTGTCCTGTCTGCATTGATTTTGCAGCAGCCTGTGTATACATGTACACACGCGTTGCATACCTGCATATGTGTGTGTGCCTGTCAGGAAGTTGTGCCTACCCTCGCTGTTGACTTGACTCAGGAACAGGGAGCTACAGCAGGGCTACCAAATTCAGCCACCCCTAAGTACAAGGGTAACAGGAAAGAGCTAATGTTCCCACCTCTCAGTAGAGCATTTCATTTATCCTTTTCTTTTAACAGATTCTATAAACTACAAAATACTTAGCACCTCTTTAGCTCTCCATGTTAAGAAAACAAGCCCTAGACCTCCATGACATAGTCATAGTGTACTCATTTATTATACTCAAGGTCAAGTGCAAGGGGAGGCTATACGTTTGAGGGTTTGATGGTTAAGCTTAGATAAACAAAGTAAATCCTGTGAATGAATTTCTGTCAGTGATTTATTCATAAGATACCAGCTCCCATGGGGTTAAAATTAAATTCTTAGTGCAACAATACAAGACTAATCTTTAGATGCAATTTTACTATTTTAAACAAAATGCTGATAGAAAATGTATTATCTATGTCTGCAATTACACCTTTGACATGACTGGAAAATGTAGGAACTTGCGACTACGCAAATTCTCATTTCCTTATGTTATTATCATCTATTTTTCCTATGGTACTTACATATGGATTTCACTCATGTTGTTTTGGAGAAAAAAGAACAGGACACATGCCTGTCTGATAATGTTTGCCAAGTGTTACGTTTTGTAAAAATACTTTTAGAGATAAGTAGATTATTTTGTTGACATATTGGTAACACCTAGTATCTAAAATTACTCCAAAACTTGGTATTTACTTAATCTCAGGATGGAATGGCTTAGAAGCACTGACATTCTTCTTAATGCTGAAATTTCAGCATATGTACTTGTTGCTGATCCTCACATCCAAACTCTACTTTCTGTGGTCAGCCCTAATACTCACAATGCTCTGTAAACAACAGAAGAGTTGGCCAGATTAAAGGTCTGTAACTCAGAAGAAGGGACTAGAAAACATCTATTGCATAGATGATCTAGCTAATCATATTCATAGAGAGGAACCTTCCCCAAGAGAAATTGAGAGAAGCCCTCATCAGTCATTCAGTTTGATGAAGAATAGTTGATTGTTGCGTATAGATTCAGTGTTTTGCGGAATTAGGACCTACGAGAGAAATGGCCCATATTTAAAATAAAATGCCCTTGATGGAAACGAGACAAGTATTTGTATTGCCTGCATAAGTTATCAGGCATGGTACAGATGGTGAGGGACTTTGCACTGCAGATGGGAATGATTCAGAAGATGATAGAAGTGCTAAATCCAAACCCTTGCTCCATCACTATCTAGGGATAGATATTGATGACAGAAAGTTTACATATAAAGTTTACTTTCAGCAAATATGCATACTTGTGGGAGTCAAAGTTAGATGATAAGAAAATGCAAGTTTATCCAGTGGTAATGGATTTTTTTTTTTGTACTAAAACAATAAATTGTTTATAGTATACAGTTAATACAGTTCTTGAGATGCTGTGAAGATTATATTATCAGCAAACAAAACTGTTTTGAGTAACTAATCTCAGCAGTTAGTAGTTTAAGGGCAACAGGATGAAACTCAGCTCACTAATATGTCAAATCTCAACAATGTATACTATGCTGGTCAAATCTGCAAGTTAAATACAGACAGTTATATATAACAATCCTCTAAGTAACTAGCAAATCAATACCATCACTTATCTTCTGTTCATCAACTGATTTATTATAATGAAAGTTCATATAAAGGAACACAATCACCCATATTTCATACCAGGAATGTCTTCTAAGAAGGCATGCTATCACAAATAGCAATGTGACTATCAGTTTGTCTTTTCTTTTTGACTAATATCAGAATCCTTATACAGAGAAGAAGACAGTTCTTTCTTAGGTCTTTTCTTGGCCAAGACATACAGCCGCCCTAATAAACTGCAAATTTGTATTTATAAAAATTCTTTCTTAAATTTATTTCCCTATTTTTCCCAGCTGTCTTGTACTCTTACTACTATAAAGTTGAAAAGACCATTCTGAATGGTGAAGGTGAAAAATAGACCAAACATCTTTTCCAAGTAATTGAGACATTTTAGTTTTCCACAGCACCCTTCAAAAAGTCAAGTTATAAGTACGGCAAATTTTTCACAGTGGTATACTCTGCATAGGGATAATCCCAGTAGGTTTTTTACTATTTTGCTTGAAATCGGAAGTGTGATGTTTCTTAAAATTTTTGTTTCATGTACAATTTAAAATTTCTTCAGTTTTTATATTTTAATTTGCTATGCACATAAGTCTACATTTGGAAAAGGTATTCTTTTTAATTTTCAAGAAATAGACCTGCAACTTTCTCTCTAAATGGTATTCATGCCTAGAATGGGATTTTGTCAGGCTTCTCATCAAAGAAAAGGTTCAACACCATGAATGATACTTCTGTGTATTTATGGATAAAATTGTTTATGTACCAGAATATACTAACAAAACTCTCAGTTCTTACAGAAGAATGTCTCCTAGCAGTATTTTTTTTTTCTTTTTTTTTTTTGACAAGTAGTCTTTTCTCTGCCAATTTGGTTAGAACTTTTGGTTCACAGATGTCTTTTTTTTTTTTCTGGAAACAAGGAGACATCTCCAAAGTCAAATAGCTCTCACTCACACAATTAATCTCACCTTGAATTATTGAGAATTGAAATCTAGGTATACAAGGAGACAATTAAGATAACAAGTCACATTAAACTACAGCATTCCCAGGACTGACATAAAATGTTTTCTTCTGAGGAGAAAATTGTATTCTATTTATGGAGCTACTTAGAAATCTCTTAAGACAGGAGTTTACACAGTCAAAGTGGATGCTTATGCGGGCCTAAGTGTATTTACAACTCTACCCATATTCAAAGTGCATTGAAACATGAAGTAAAGAGCACAGAAAATAGTCTCGTGAAATAAAGACACTATTTTGGTGGTATTACAGAACTGTAAAAAAGGGGTGTGCGAGAAAGAATAGTCAACTGATGGTCAGAAAGCTATCAAAGCCTTTAAATACCTAACCAGGTATCCTGCCAGAGCAAGGTCTGTGCAAATCTCTACGTAGCATTACAGAAAGAAATTCAAGAGTAGTATAATTGCGGAGTTCAAATATCCTCTAATTCTGGTTTTTTGTGACTTATGGATAGTATAGGAGGAAGCTGGAGAAGATTGTGTTGGATTCTTACTCTGTTCTTGTAACTCCATGAGCATGGTAACTGGTGACTGCATATCGTAAAACTCAGAGTGGCTGTTTTCATGACCACAGTTCTTGAACTCAGATGCCTAAAACATTCCTGTATCTACATATAAACATCTTGTGAGAAGACACTGAGCAGTGGAAAAAATCAGCTTGCACGGACCTACACCAGACAGCTGCTTCTGTTAAAGCTAGCTAATTCAAGCCAGCTCAGATGTCTCTATAGTAGATTATTTCTAAGAATGCCCAATGAAGCCATTCTCTATGGCTTTCACTGGCTCTGGCTCTTAAGTTTTTATGTCTCCATTAATAGAATGGTGTTGCATCACTTCTCTAACCAGGAGAGATTAGAAGATGTTGAATGCTAGCTACCTGGTATTGCAGTTTACATTTCAGGCTAAAAGTCAAAAATCTTGGATGAGCAAAATAAGATAAGTATTTTATGTAAGTAGAAAAAAACATAACTTTATTCCATCCCAAAACTCCCTGTCGGTTGCCAGCACCTATAATAAATACTTGGAGAAATGTAGAGATATTCCAGCTGCTCAAACCAATGAGCTGGCTTCATTTGGAGCTCGGCTGAAATGCCTCTATACAAACGCCCATAGTATGGGGAGCAAACAAGAGGAATTAGAGATGTGTGCGCATCTACGGGGATACAATGTAACAGGTATCAAAGAAACATGGTGGGATGGCTCCTATGACTGGAGTTTTGGAATTGAAGGTTACAGGCTCTTTAGAAAACAGGCCCTGAAGATGGGGAGGGGGAGTTGCCCTTTATGTTAGGAATAGGCTGGAGAGTATGGAACTCTGTCTGGGGACAGGTGAGCAGTCAAAAGAGAGTATGTAGGTCAGGGTTAAAGGGAGAACAGCTATGGGGGACATTACTGTGGGGATCTGTTACAGACCACCAGATCAAGAGGACTCTGGATGAAGCGCTCTACAGACAGGTAGGAAAAGGCTCACGCTCACTGGACCTTGTTCTAATGGGGGGCTTCAATCACCCTAATATCTATAGGAGGGACAGTACAGCCCGACACAAGTAATCCAGGAGGTTCCTCGATTGTGTGGAAGACAACTTCCTTCTGCAAGTAATAGACAAGCCGACAAGGAGAGGTGCCGTGCTTGACCTCTTGCTCACCAACCGAGAGGAGCTGGTTGGAAATGTGATGCTCCAGGGCAGCCTTGGTTGTAGCCAACATGAGATGGTCAAGTTGGAGATGCCCAGGACAGTGAGAAGAGCGTGCAGCAAGCTCACTGCCCTGGACTTCAAGAGAGCAGACTTTGGCCTGTTCAGAAACCTGCTTAGTAAGGTTCCATGGGATATAGCCCTAGAGGGTAGGGGGGCCCAAGACTCTTGGTTGATATTCAAGGATCAATCGCTAAAGCTCAGGAGTGTTGCATCCCAACCACAAGGAAGTGCAGCAGGAGGGCCAGGAAAACTCCTTGAATGGATAAGATGCTCCTGAGGAAAATTCAAATGAAAAAAAAGAGTCTCATAATAAGTGGAAGCAAGGACAGGCAGCCTGGGAAGAATATAGGGAAGCTAGGGATGAGGTTAGAAAAGCTAAGGCCCAGTTAGAATTAAACTTGGCTAGGGTTGTTAAAGATAACAGGAAGGGATTCTATAGTTACACTGCAAATAAAAGACAGACTAGGGACAACGTGTGTCCTCTCCATAAGCTGTCAGGAGAACTGGCTACCCTGGATTTGGAGAAGGCTGGGGTTCTTAATGACTTCTTTGCTTTGTTCTTCACTGGCAAAGGCTCTGACCACACCACCCAAGTCTTGGAAGGCAGATGCAGGGACTGTGAGAATGAAGACCTTGGGCACACTGTAGGGGAAGGTCTGGTTCGAGACCATCTTGAATATGCACAAGTCCATGGGACCTGATGAAATCCATCCTGAAGGAGCTGGCAAATGAAGTTACTAAGCCACTGTCCATCATATTCGAAAAATCATGGCAGTCAGGTGAAGTTCCCAATGACTGGAAAAAGAATAATAAAACCCCCATTTTCAAAAAGGGGAAAATGGAAGACCCGGGGAACTGCAGACCAGTCAGTCTCACCTCTGTGCTTGGCAAAATCTTGGAGCAGATTCTCCTGGAAGGCATGCTATGGCACATGGAAAACAGCAAGGTGCTTGGTGACAGCCAGCATGGCTTCACTAAGGGGAAATCCTGCCTGACCCATTTGGTGGCCTTCTATGATGGCACTACAGAACTGATGGACAGGGGTAGATCAGCTGATGTCATCTACCTGGACTTGTGCAAAGCATTTAACCCTGTCTCGCATGTCATCTTCGTCTCTAAATTGGAGAGGCATCAATTTGATAGGTGGACCACTCAGTGGATAAAGAACTGGCTGGATGACTGCATGCAAAGAGTTGTGGTCAATGGCTCAATGTCCAGCTGGAGACCAGTGCTGAGTGGTGTTCCTCAGGGATCGGTTTTGAAACCAGTCTTGTTCAACGCCTTTGTCAGTGACATGGACGGTGGGATTGAGTGCCAATGACACCAAGCTGTGTAGTTCGGTTGATACATCGGAGAGACGGAATGCCATCCAGAGGGACCTTGACACACTTGTGAGGTGGGCTGATGCCAACCTTATGATTTTAAATCATGATAAGTGCAAGGTCCTACACCTTTGTTGAAGCAATCCCAGGCACAGCTACAGGTTGGGCAGAGAAGAGATTCAGAGCAGCCCTGCAGAGAAGGACCTGGGGGTATTGGTTGATGAGAAAATGAACATGAGCCAGCTTCAGTGTGCGCTTGCAGCCCAGAAAGCCAACCGTATCCTGGGCTGCATCAAAAGGAGCATGACCAGCAGGTCAAAGGAGTTGATCCTGCCCCTTTACTCTGCTCTTGTGAGACCTCACTTTGAGTATTGTGTGCGGTTAACGTGTCCTCAACATAAAAAGGACAAGAAACTGTTGGAACAAGTCCAGAGGAGGGCCACGAAGATGATCAGAAGACTGGAGCACCTCCCATGTGAAGATAGGATGAGAAAGTTGGGGCTGTTCAGCCTGGACAAGAGAAGGCTGTGTGGAGACCTCCTAGCAGCCTTGCAGTATCTGAAGGGGGCCTATAGGGTTGCTGGGGAGTGACTCTTCATTAGGGACTGTAGTGATAGGACAAGGTGTAACGGGTTAAAACTTAAACAGAGGAAGTTTAGTTTGGATATAAGGAAAAAGTTCTTTACTGTAAGGGTGGTGAGGCACTGGAATGGGTTGCCCAGGAAAGATGTGAATGCTCCATCCCTGGCAGTGTTCAAGGCCAGGTTGGACGAGGCCTTGGGTGATATGGTTTAGTGTGAGGTGTCCCCTCCCATGGCAGGGGGGTTGGATCTAGATGATCTTAATGTTCTTTACAACCCTAACTATTCTATGATTCTATGATTCTATAATTACAAAAAATGGATGAATTAATAAATCAACTTTAGTCATAATAGACATTAGTTCTAGGTAGTCCAATCAAATTTGTTCGAAAGAAATTAAGTAAATGATCAAAATAGACTAGTGGCAGACCTTAAAATTATAAAATGTCTGGATTGAGCTGTTTTTGTTGGATTCCACTGCTCTGTGCAGATTCTACCTAAGAACTGAATTTATGTTTTCCAGTTGATATTTGCCTCTACATAGTCTTCATTATTATGTTGCAGGCTTTTTTAGGTATTTTAGCACCAACTTTATTTTCTATAACTAGCAGATAACCTCTCCTAGAAAATTCCCTGTTCCTTTCAGTGATATACTTCAGTATGATGTAGTGCAGTTTTTGGAACAAAAACAAAACGAATTCTGTTAATATGTCAAAAAACTGCAAATTTATTATCACTTTATCTATGTAATCTCAATGTATTTCATATACCGCCTTCTCAGTCAAGACATCTAGATATCTCAACCATCAATTTTGCTCTTTCATTTCCCGTGACATACTGAAAATCCAGCTTACTCCTCTATTTCTAGTAAGAGTTGTTCAGCTCCATGTGTTAACTTCCAGATCTAGAGCCTAGGGAAATTAAGTGAAAGCATTCTCCCGAAGATCAGAGACATGGTTTTAAAATCCCTTAGGGGCAGAGAGACCAAGAACTGATTACCTGGTGTTTTTTATTTCTGAAAGAACTTTCGAGGCACGTAACACCACTGAAAGACTCCATCACCATCTATGATGTGGACATTTATAAATCCTTTGTTTCATTCAAGTGTTTGATTTCTCTGGGAGGGGCTTAGCTAACCCTAAAAAGTTCAGACTACAATCTTTTCTGCACAGCATCTGCTTCCCTCCACATGTTAATCTGGTAACCTATACAGTTCAAGGCTCTAGATTTTACTTCAGGTCCACACATTTTACACCATTTGTAGTGAAGAGAACCACAAGATCATGTAGACTGAAGGGGACCTCCAGAGGCTATCTAGCCCAGTCTCCTGCTCAGAGCATGTCCAGTTAGAAAGAGTTGCTCAGAGCTTTATCTGATTGAGTTTTGAGTACCTCCAAGGAATCCAAGAACCCCTTTCAGCCCATGTTCCGGGATTTTACTAACCTATGATTTACCTAGTTACTGCTGATACCTCACACATTGTTCCTTCTCATCCTGTTACTGTTGCACCTCTGACAAGTCTCTTCTCCATTTCCTTCCATTAGGTAGCTGAAGACAGCTGTAAGACCTAAGCCCTCTCTTTTTAAACTAAGAAAACCAAGGTGTCTTCTCAGCCTTTCCTCATACATCATGTGCTCAAGGATCAAAAGGACCTGGTGGCCTGCACTGGGCTTAGTCTAATACATCTGTCGTGGTTTAAGCCCGGCTGTAAATCAGAACCATGCAATCTCTGTTACACTCCCACACTTCCCCACTGTCTTGGGTTCAGCAGTAGCAGTCATGTTTTTTCCTTTGTGTTAACTGGTGCAGTGCTGTGTTTTGACTTCTAGTTTTGAGAACAGCGTTGGTGAAGCTGATGTTTTCGGTTGTTGCTAAGTGATGTTTACCCTGAACAAGGACTTTGTGAGGCTCATGCTCTGCCAGGGAGGAGGGGAAGCTGTGAGGAAGCAGAGACGGGGCGCCTGACCCGGGCTAGCCGGGGAGGTATTCCATACCACAGCACGTCATGCCCGGGGTGGGGGGTAACTGGGAGTTGCCCGGAAGGACAGGGGCTTCCGGGTGGAACTCGTTTTCTTGGCCGGTGGTATCGTATTCTCTTCCCTTGTTATTTTCCCTTATCATTGTTTTAGCTGATAGTAGCGGTGGTGATTTGTTGCTGGACTGTTCTTGTCTCAACCCGTAGGAGTTGCACTCTCTCGATCCTCCTCCCCGTTCCTCCGGGAGCGGGGAAGGGGAGAGCCCCGGTGCAGGGAGGGGGGGGAGACGAACACGGACCTTGATTGTTGTCAGCTTGGCACCACTCACTGGGAGTGAGTGAACAAGTTACCTGACTGGGTTTAAACCACGACACCCACAAATGCCCCACCCTGGTCCCGGAGGGATGGGGAGGAAAATCAAAGGAATGTAACTCTCACGGGTTGGGATAAGAGCAGTCCAGTAACTAAGGTATAACACAAACCACTGCTGCTGCCACCAATAATAATAAGGGAAATAACAAGGGAAGATAATAAAACTGCTCACCACCTGCCGACAGATACTCAGCCCGACCAAGCAGTGATCTAGCCCTTCCAAGTAACTGCCCCCAGTTCTACATCCTGGGCATGAAGTGCTGTGGTATTGAATACATCTTTGGCTAGGTGGGTCAGGTGTCCTGTCTCTGCTTCCCCCTGGCTTTCCCTCCTCCTTGGCAGAGCATGAATCTCAGAATGTCCTTGGTCAGAGTAAACGTTACTGAGCAACAACTAAAAACATCGGTGTTACCAGTGCTATTCTGTTGTGGTTTAAACCCAGTCAGGTAACTCGTTCACTTTCTTGCCCTCCCCCTGCTCCCGGAGGGACAGAGAGGAGAATCGAAAAGAATGCAACTCCCACGGATTGAGATAAGAACAGTTTAGTAACTAAGGTATAACACAAATCACTACTGCTACCACCAGTAATAATAATGACAAAGGAAATAACAAGGGAAGAGAATGCAACACCTCAGCACCAGCTGACCGATAACTTGCCCCCCTCAGCCCGACCGATACCTCCTCCAACCCTGCAGTCCCAGCTCTCCCGGCTAACTCCCAGTTACATCCTGGGCATGACGTGCTGTGGTATGGAATACCTCTTTGGTCAGTTTGGGTCAGGTGTCCTGTCTCTGCTTCCTCCTGGCTTCCCCTCCTCCCTGGCAGAGCATGAGGCTCACAAAGTCCTTGGCCAAACCAAAACATTACTATCAGCTCTGTTCCCAGGCCGAAAGTCAAAACACTGCACTGCACCAGCTACCAAGAAGGGGAAAAATGACTGCTACTGCTGAACCCAGGACATGTTCCCAGGCTGAAAGTCAAAAACACAGCGCTGCACTGGCTACTAAGGAGAAAAATGACTGCTACTGCTGAACCCAGGACAGTATCCACCCCTTATTCCATACCATTCATGTCATGTTTAGACCCCACATTTTCAATATACCATCACTCTTGTCTCATATATATACATATATGTACATCCACAGAGAGAGAGAGAGAGAGAGAGAGACATCATTCCTTAGTGTATGGACAAACCCCTATAAAGCTGCTGAGTCCATTTGGTCCGTGACGTTGGACTCCATCTCTTGTAACAGTCTTTCAGAGCAGGAGTGTGATGTAGTCAATCTGCCAGGCCTCCCCATATTTGTACTTTAGCTGTCGTCCTACATACCAAAGACGCTTTAACCACTTGGCTTGCTTAATTGCAGCATGTTTCACACTTGTGAATAACCTGGGCAATAGTGTCTGTTGCAAAGTCCGCCCCTCAATCATGAGTCCATCCATATGTTGTATCTCTGCCCTGATGGCCTGAAGTGTCATGGGCTCACCAGGCTCAAAATAATTCACCTTCCCCTTAAGCAGTTTCTGCAACTTGTCTTTGGGGACTCCATGAAGCTGCCTTCCATCTCCAACTCTTCCAAAGCACTGGAGGGGCCCAGCGGACTACATACGTGCCCATATTGTCCCCCACACCCTCCTACTCATGACTGTCCAGCCTCAGGAAAAAATCTCTTGGTCCTCCTATACCGTCGTCTAATCCTAGAAAAGACCCAAACATGACTCTACTTAACTTTCTTGATCAGACAAAATGGTCGTGGATAAAACACACTATGTATGTGTGCCAACATGGTGATCCCCATCACAATCAGCAGGCAGGTCTCAAGGGTACCCAAAGTCCATTCAAAACCTTCAAGACTCTCAAATGATGCTGTAAATGGTCTGGTGGCGGGGCTGGGAGAGTGAGGGAATGTCTCCTTCATAGGTTGACCACCCAAGGAGGAGAAAAAAGATGTGCAATTATTAAACACTTCTATTATATACCTCCCAAAGTATAGGGGTGGTGACCACACTGGGAATGCAAGCCAGATCAGTTTCATGATCAATGATTCTATTTTATTACAAGTCATTACCATAAAGTACAATGAAACAAGAACCTTAGCCCAAGGCCCCCAGCCGATAAACACTAACACAGCAAATACCGGCTGTAAGTAAGGTACAACATGCTGAAACTGTGGGATCAAGAGCAACAACGTTCAGAGCCAATAAATCTGCATTGTGATGAGTGACAATCCAAAACAATAAATGCTTATCACAAGTACAATTAGACACACTCTGGTCAGATATGTCATTATCTCAACCCATTATGCCCCACATTGGGTGCTAAACAGAACTGTCATGGTTTAAGCACAGCTGCCATGCAGTCACTTGCTCACTTCCCTCCCTTCCTCCCCCCTAGCTCCCAAAGGGATGGGGAGGAGAATGTAACTCCCATGGGTTGAGGTAAGAACAGCCCAGTACCTAAGATATAACACAAAACCACTACTGCTACCACCAATAATAATAATGATAAGGGAAATAACAAGGGAAGAGAATACAACTGCTCATCACGGGCCGACCGATACCCAGCCTGACTGAGCAGTGATCTAGCCCTTCCAGGTAACTTTCCCCAGTTTATATAGTGGGCATGACATGCTGTGGTATGGAATACCTCTTTGGCTAGTTTGGGTCAGGTGTCCTGTCTCTGCTTCCTCCCGACTTCCCCTCCTCCCTGGCAGAGTATGAGACTCAGAAAATCCTTGATCAGAGTAAACATTACTGAGCAGCAACTAGAAACATCAGTGCTATCAGCACTGTTCCCAGGCCAAAAGTCAAAAAAAAGTCCAAAAAAAGTCAAAGAAAACACAGCACTGCACCATCTACTAAGAAGGAGAAAAATGACTGCTAATGCTGAACCCAGGACAACATCAAAGTATTTTTTGCTAGATAAAAGGAAAGAATTATAGCCCTGGAACTGCTAGATACAATTCTTTTAGCACAGCTCAAAATGTGGTTGGCCCTCTTTGGTGCAGTGTCACACTTGGCTCATGATCAGCTTTAATGTTTACCTGGTCATTTTTTGCAAAGCTGTTTCTTCATCAGTCTGTCTTGGCTTGTACTACTGAAAGCAATTATTTTGTCCCTGATATTGAGCTTTGCATTTACCTTCATTAGTCTTCACAAGCTTTTTGTCAGCCTTCAGGGTTTTTGTTTGGTTTTATTCTTTCTTGTTGAGGTCCTTTAAACAGCAAAGAATCCCTCCCCCTATTTTGACATCAACTGTGAGCTGGCTGAGGAAACATACCATTCTACCATCCAGGCTATTAATAAATAGCATTAGTTGCAGTACTAATCCATGAGGTTGCTGACAGTTGGACATTGGACTGCTGATGACAATAAGCTGTTGGCCTGAGAATTTAGCCAATTCGGCGGCACCCAGTTATTAGCCTGTATTTCACTGAGTTGTCTATGTGAATACCAGTGAAGGCCATGTTGAAGACCTAGATAAAGTAAATACCTTCTTGGTTCTGAGAGAGATTGGGCCTGTGGAGCAAGAGCATGGTGGGACAATCATGATCCCAACAGTCTTTTTCTGGAGTTAACCTTCGTGAAATTATGTACATATATTGCACGCTGACCAGCTTCAGTGTGGAAAATAAATAGAAAATGCATATAAGAATACTTACAGTGATAAAAATAAATATTTTCAATATCACTAAGTTCACAAGAACATCCTGTTCACAGCTATCCCAAATTACTATCTAAGGAAGAGTATATTTGTATATACAGAGTAAAAATAGAACTCTTATCATGCCACTTTTCTCCCAGCAATGATTCAAGGCTAGAATATGACATGTTGATTATCTGGCATTAGAAATTTCATCATCCAAAAACATTCTCAAAGAGCTAGATACAACAACTTTATGGCTATTCTGCATCCCTATAGTAATAGAAATCAGAGAAGAGAAGCATATATTGTGATATTCATTACACTATCTTTTTCTTAATATATATATTTTTCCATGACAAATGCTTAAGACTGAGTTAAGCAGGTAATCCACATCTTATTCTCTTTGATCAGACTATATCTTATATCTGTTACATGAAAAAAAAGTGATAAATGTACTAACCCTCTTTATATGCAAAGTAAGTAAGTAAGTGGTCTGTTTTACAAGTGGAAATGAGTAGTCATGTTTCACTTACTACAAAGTAATATGCCAGTATAAAATGAAAGAGGAAATGGAACAAAAAAGAAATAATACAGAACAAAGTCATAGAGTTTATGTTGATGACAATGTTAGTGCAGGTTAGTACTACATGATTGACAGCTTAACAGAAGCAAATATATAGTTGAATATTATTTCACTGCTCAATACATATAACTGAGACTGTCAGTGAAACTTTCCACTTCCATATCTAAATAAATTGCGGATCCTATCTGGACTACTGCAAAAAATTCATTTCAATTTACGTAGCCTGTAATTGGAAATAGGTCAGCTTATCTCAGGAATTTGTTTGACATAGCTTTAGTTTGTTTTGTTAAAAAAAACCAACAAAACAATCAACAAAAAAAAACCACCCCAAAACAACAAAACAAAAAAAAAAATCAAAAAAAAAAATAAACAGCACAAAAGGTTTGGACCTAAAACCAGAATAAATATCAGACAAAATCTACAAAAGTTTTTGTTTTTGTTTTTTTTTTCAAAGTGTTTTTTCAGTGGTTACATTAATGGTTAGAGAATCTATGTAAATAACTTTTACAGATCAGCTTTGAGCTGTTTCTCATTGAGAAGTAAACTGATACTCTACAATAAAAACACTAGCAATACTCTTAGCATGAGTCATTCAAATAGACTAGCTTAAGACAAGAAAGATTGCAATGGCACTGAAAGAGTTGGTTTTGTGGTTTAAACCCAGCCAGACAGCTCGTTCACTCACTTCCCCCCCCCCCCCCCTTTTTCCTCCCTCCTTCTTTCCTTCCCCTCCCGGAGGGACGGAGAGGAGAATCAAAAAGAATGCAACTCACACAGGTTGAGATAAGAACAGTCCAGTAACTAAGGTATAACACAAATCACTACTGCTACCACCAATAGTAATAATGATAAGGGAAATAATAAGGGAAGAGAATACAACACCTCAACACCAGACAACTGATAACTCGCCCGCCCAGCCTGCCCAAGCATCGACCGATACCTCGTCCAACCCTGCAGTGTACTAGCCCTTCCAGGTAACTCCCAGTTACCCCCTGGGCATGACATGCTGTGATATGGAAAACTTTAGTCAGTTTGGGTCAGGTGTCCTGTCTCTGCTTCCTCCCGGCTTCCCCTCCTCCCTGGCAGAGCATGAGGCTCAGAAAGTCTTTGGTCAGACTAAAACATCAGTGTTATCAGCTCTCTTCCCAGGCTGAAAGTCAAAACACAACACTGCACCAGCTACTAAGAAGGAGAAAAATGACTGCTACTGCTGAACCCAGGACAGTTGGTAAAGCCTGATACTTTACCCAAAACTGCGGGTGTGACAGCTTAAGATCAACTGTTAGAAACAGTAAAAAGGCTTCTACAACATCACATCAGAACAAATAAAGCCAGCACAGACGAACAGAGTAATAACCCTAATAAACGTGAAAAAAAACCCACCCACAACCACCAGGTTTTAGTCAGACTGAAATTTTATTATGGTATATGCCAAGTAAGGCTGCTCATCATAATCTGTAAGTAGAAAACACATTTAAATGTTTCCATGAATTCAAGCTTAGAAAGAAACATGGGATCTTTGTGAAAATCTCTGAAGGCTTTTCTTTTTTTAATATAGAGAGCAATAAGTGAGCTGGGAAACTCACCAGATGAAACATTCAGATGCATTTGTTTATGTTCCAGACTGTCATTGAGAATACAGAACTTAAAAAGTGTACCCAGCAACTATGCATGTGCAATTCAAGCAGACCTTTTCAGATCATTACATATGGAAACAAGTTAAGACACCATGTAAAAGACAGCAAGTGCAAAGCATTAGATAAAAACTGATGGGAAAACCTTTAATAACTTTCCAAGTGAATTTTGAGTAAGACTGGAGTTCTGAAATTACACTTTCTCAATGGACTGGAAATCATTTCCATTGGTTCTAAAATAGACTGAAAGTATGTACAAGTTTTTAGTGTTTTGAAGAATATTGGAGATTTTCACAGGAAAATATTTCATCACAGTGACAAATGGATAGTTCCCTCAAATTCAGCAGTGTAAATAGCCGTAACTGGCAAACTCAGAACAGAGTTTATATGAGCAATCGGTTCAACTGTGCTAAGGAAACAGAGGCCTTTTGTGGTTGCGGCACTAGTCTAAGAGTGCTTAAGAATTCCTGTCCTGTTAGGTTTCCTTCAGCAACTTATCAAATTCACTCAAATCCATATCACCACAAGCGTATAGTAAACTTAAACATCAAAAGCTTAAATTCTAAAAAACCTGGCTTACTTGATGTCCAAAGACAAAGGAATTTAACATTATAAAACACTGACACTTGAAATATTAAAATTCTTCCCTTTTATCTCTGGAGACACCCAGAAGTGTCTCAGCCTGGAAAGCAGTTGTGCTGAAATAAAAAAAAAATTAAATTTCCTGCTGAAATAAAAAAATGCGAAGGGTGACAATAGAAAACTGAAACAGGGGACTTGTGAAGTGTTAGGAATCAGTGATAATGTGGAGATACATCAGATATATAGACTTATGTTAAACAAAGATTATTTCAAATTAAATTTATGTATGTGCAATGTAATATTTTAATATTTTTACTCATTCAGTAGATAAACAGTGTAATTCAGTTTGGAATATAGCATTTAATAGTGGTAAATTAATATTTGCCTAGAAAAATAAATGAGGTACAGTAGCTGAAAACTTTCACCTCTGAAGATAATTATAAGAAAATTCAGATATGGCACAGAAGAATAGTCTGGTGTTAGTGGGCTTTATGCCAGCATGTTACCATAAATAATACCAAAAGTTTAAGGCATTTCCAAAGAAACACTGTAGAGAAGCAAGAAGCAAAACCTGGCCATTCAGTTTGCTTGTTTCAGGGCCTTGAATTCCATGACTTTATCTTAAGAAAGGTATCTGCTCTTTGCGTGTGCACATTTATAATAGCAAGTTCTTAGCTTACCTATTAATCAGTGTCAGTTTCTACTTGAGAAAACCTATCAATGCATATCATGAATCAACACGATGAGAAATTATTCTAATAACCCTTAGCTATTAAATGATTTCAAGTTATATATATATATCATATACATACACATATATATAGATATGCATGGAATGTCAAGCAGATCAATGGTAACTAATTTGTACAGTCTAGGAAGTTATATCTATCTACTTCAAGCAATCAAAGATTTCTTTAATAATTGCACTGGAACCTGGTTTTTTTTGTGTTGTTTTTTAGAACACAGTTGTCAGCAAACAGCTTAGGTTAAAAGGAATGGCATTTAAAAATTACGTGGATGAAAATTAAATGGAAATTAAGACCACTGTTGTCTAATAGGCAATCAGGAACACAGGAAGACGGGAATTCCCCAGACTGTTCAAAATAGTTTGGTTCTGTATTTCCCAAGTGTTTTGGAGTAGTGTTGAAGTGATATCATGGGGCTGAAATTCTATGTACTCATTAGTAGGAGTCACAGTGCCTTCAGTGGAAATTCTATATACCCTGTACCTAGGAAGATGAGTCTATGGGACATACTGTTTCTTGTCAATTCTTAGATGTGTATAAACAAGAAAAGTGAGACAAAGCCTTTTGCGTTGTGATGTTATTTGCTGCTGGAGATTTATCACTCCTTGTAACGCATGTTGGACATCTGTATGTGCTATAACATGTTTTGGGAATCTTTAAGTGGAGGGTGGCAGAGCACTGGAACAGGATGCACAAGAGAGTCATGGAGTCTTCCTCTCTGGAGGCATTCAAAATCCACCTGAATGTACTCCTGTGTAACCTGCTCAAGGCAGGCCTGCCTTGGCAGGGGCTTGGACTAGATGGTCTCCAGAGGTCCCTTCCAAGCCTAATGATTCTGTGATAATTGAACTTAAATTTTATTTATTGATAACAAACTTGACAGCCAATAGTATAAGCCCCAGATAGTGTATTAAATATTTTGTTCCATAGGATGCTTTGAATATATACTTTAATATTTAATGTGCTGATAGTATTAATGCTGCAGACAAAAAATGAATAAAAAATTCTAATGAAAATTGGGTGGGTTTATATCATTCTCTAGTGGATTTATTATCTTGTAAAAGTGGTGCTCTAAAGCATTTTGATGACTCAAGGGATCATCAATAAAATACAGTTCTTCTCATGTCTTGGTTTCCAAACCATTTCATGTTGTTAGTGCCTGAAGTTAGCATATAATAATGACTTAAAGCTAGTAAGAATTGGGCAGTGATCTTGATCCTGTTCCTGAACGAATGTACTGTCTGAAAGATGGACAAACACTAGAAAATTTTAGAGCTAGTCTGAGCTCTAAATGAACTGTAGTGTTCTGATGTCAAATCTGAGCCATGAAACATGATAGACCTATCACTTATATTAAAATAGTTAGATGCCAAGGCAATTTGTTTTTTCCCAGGATTTAGTTCAGCTAGATAGCTAGTGTGGTTCTGCAGGATTTTATTATGAATAGATTCAATTCTGATAATGGATGAACTGGTGTTTATTGAGCTTTCATATTTCTGCAATCTCCAGTTAGGAGTCAGAAGCAGAGACAGGACACCTGACGCGAACTAGCTAAAGGGGTGTTCCATACCACAGCACGTCATGCCCAGTATGTAAACTTGGGGGAGCTACCCGGACGGCCCAGATCGCTGATTGGGTCAGGCTGGGTATCAATCAGAGGCTGGTGAGCAATTGTATTGTGCATTACTTGAGTTTATTCTTTTTTTATTCTTTTCCTTTTCCCATTTTAGTTTTATATTCTCTCCCCTTGTTTTTCTTCCCCTTATTATTATTGGTGGTAGTAGTGGCTACAAAGGTAATTCTGAAACATTTTCCTTGCTGGAAAAAAATGAGCCCTTTTCAAAAAGCCAGTTTGACTTTCCCCAAATATGTAAAGTGATATAACTCTCCTGAAAGAGAGAAAAACCTGATCTAAGGGAAAGACTTGCAGGAAGTTAACTGAGAACAGCAAGAAACCTCAATGAAAACAGGAACATGAATAATATGCAGCATGCTGTTCACCTTTTTTTGCTTGTTTTAATCATTAACTCTCAAAAAACAAGTATGCCTCAGTAGATGCTAAAATTCAGTCTAAAATTCATATTCCTGGGAGTACTGATGGAAGTTATTTATGCCATAAAACATTTGAATACAAAGTAAAAATAAACATTCTGTTTCAGCATGGAAGGAAATAGAATAATTTGCTGCTGTGATTAAGTGGTTCAAGAGTGATAGCTAGATTGAAATCTGCTAGTGGGTTCAAAGCAAAATCTAACAACTACATATGAATTCTGAGTGCAACTTGGAGATTTAGGAGATGTTCATTGCTGCTCTCATGCAGAAATATTATAAAAGATGGAGAAATGCATTGTTTCAAAGGGTTCATTTTTGAGGAATTTTCTCATGTGCTTTAACATTTGGGAAATGGTTTGTATTTATATTCTGTCTAGTTTAGTGAAGAGGAGAATGGGGAAATAACAGAGTTCAAGAGAGACAGTTCTGAGATGAACATTGTGCAAATATACCGGGATCAGAATTCATGGTGTTCTTCATTTGTTTTATATACGATAACCAAGAGAATTGAAGGAAGAAAAATGAAGACACCCACAAAACTACTGCTTCTTAGAGATGTGTTGTGGAATTGCTAATATAATGAGAAAACCATTATTCATTACCTACTTGCGGACTTAATTTATTGAGGTTTTCTTACAGCACAACATATAAATGACTAACTTTGCACAAATAGAAACTGTAGTTGAGACAAGAGTAGGAAATCTACTCCCTGGTTTTCCCCTTAACAAAAGGTGTTTTATGTCTTGCTTGCTTGTCTAGATAAGACTATTATCTGGAAATATTTTATCATGATCATAATTTTCATATTAGTAGTTTTAAGCTTTATGCATGCTTGCACACAGGTACGTTTTTGCACTATACAACTGTTACAACCCTTCCTCACTAGGTGCTGTGTCTTTTTGTCCTCTCATCGGAACCCCAGTGTCAGTGTGAAGGGATACCTCTCTTGATATTCTGATGGGATATGTATGCTCTTTGGCATGAAAGGGTTGTCCTTTTTTTTCAGCGAAATTACACAAAAACAGTTGTCTTAGTAACAAGATTTTTTCGAAACATGGGTTAAATGAGATTATCTTTTTTGAAAGTGTAGGCAATATTCTTAGATTTACCATACATCCAACCTGTCAGTGCTCTTAGCTCAGTAGAGAATTACCTTTTTTAAAAGGAAATCACTCTTTGCTTCTCTCTGAGCAGGGTACTGCCTTACTTGATTAGAAAATAAAGGTTAAGTAAAGAAATTGGTCCTATTTTGAGGGTTTAGAAAGAGTCTGGATTTATCGTTGGTAGTACACCCTCATACAGACAGGGCATACTGTCAACATCTTTCTTGACAACCCTAAGGCTCTGTTCTATCTGGAGTAGACATGGAAATGTATTTTCATCTTCTTATCTTCATATATAGTCACAACCATACATGTTTCCATGCTATAGGTAGGCAGCCTTATGAGTCAGGTTGACATAATTATGTTCTGTATCTTCTTTATGGTCATAAATTCATCAGCCCAGCCGCTTCCAGGTACTATGTTCACTTCTTAAAACCAGAATGAGTGAGAAATTTAGTATAAATGATTCAAGCTCTTTTTTTTTTTTTTTATTTAGTATAAAATACTGATTGATTGCTGACAGATCTCAGACCCCCATCACATCTGCATACTGACTATATCTCCATACCAACCTGAGGTAGTGTTTGCATTTCTAAGTAGCCATTTCTTTATATGAATTATTGACATCCTATCTTACTTCAGGGCATCATTTTCACCTCATACTGTTTTCTTTTTTGTTCTATTTTTATGTCACTCTATCTTGTTCTTATCTACCTTTTTTCCTCTTTTAATTTTTTCCCTATGTTTCCATTTTATTTGTTCTCTGCTCTGAAGAACTTATAAAAAATTTGTATCTGTGCATTTCTCCTTTTCCTACTGTTGTTTCTTCTTTGCAATAATCTAGATGGTGACAGGCAAACACTGACATTACATTAATAGCTGTGAAGAAGTATGGTAATCTAGTATGCTAATCTAAAATTTGTGGAGTCTGGTGTCTAAATTATTTCCCTAGAAACACAGCATTTGTAGGAGTTTCTGGTTAGGAGGTTACTCTCCCTATTCAATGACTATGTCGATATCATGCTACAGGAATCTCAAGGTAAGTCATCTTACCAGTACCATGAATTACCATACATTTTTTTATTAACTAGAGATGGTCTGAATTCATGTCATGGTCCTTAAAGAAGGAAATGATCTCACTAGAAGTCCAGGTGAAGTGTTCCTGTTGCCTACATGGAAACACTGCTGCTGACTGATGTAGGCAATCACCAAGACTCCTGGCCTAGATTTTGAGAATCTAATACTGCACATTAGACCTACTTTTCCCGTTTTAGTATCCCTATTAAAAACATAAAACATAGTCCCACAGGTAATTTGTAAATACGTTTCATGTTTGGTTAAAATACCTGATTTAGACCACTTCAATTTTTTCCCTACTTTCTCACTTTGGCTTTTATTTATTCTCTTCTTTCCCCTCCTTTTCTTCTTCTCCAGGCAACTTTCTTTGGTTGTTCATTCTTGTTTCTTTCTCTTTGTCACCCCATCAACCGATGATGACTTCAACTGATTTTTTTGCCAGTCATTACACAGAATACTAGAAGCATGAGATTTTACTCTATCACTGAAAATACCACAAGATAATTTTCTCTCATCTGTCAACATTCATCTACAACCTGTTTCTAGAAGAGTCAGCTGGAAAAGTCAGCCTGAAGAGAGGGTAAGAAATAAATAAGACCTTTAAGCAAAAAGCACTGTAATGTTTAGAAAGTATTTGCATAGCTCATGGGATAAATACCTTTGTTATTCAAGATATTCATTCAGCTCCCATACAAAATAATGCTTAAATTACCAAATTAACCTTATTGTAATTAAATTTTGCATTAAAAAAAATTTTCCTCCTTAACTCCTTCCCTCTCTTTCTCACTCTTTTCCTCCCTCCCTCACTCCCTTTCTTCCTTCTTTGCTTCCTTGCTTCCTTCTTCCCTTTACTGCATTCTTTCTCCTCCTTTCCCCTTCCCTGCCCTTCACCTTTCTCTTTCCCCTTATTTTTCTTTTCTTCTTCCTGTCTCTCATTTTTTTTTATTTCCTTCCCTTTTTTCCATATTTATTTCATTCTTTTTTTTTTTTTTTGTATTTTTTACCCTTATGCAAAGTTTATGGTGTTTTATGAGAGGCAGAGCTAATATGCTCACATTTTTAGCTGTCATTTTCTTTAACACTGGGCCAGCCTTCCAGTGGGATGGTTGTGCATGTGATCTAATAAGCATTCCATACTGTTGATATCTTTAGTTTATTGTACTCCTGCCCTGTTTGTTATCATGGCTTTATAGGGAGAACAGCTCTGCTTGCATCTTTGCATTTTTCTGCTGGTGATATTTTGTTAAATGTTGTTCAATGATTTTTGGTATTGCTTTGACTTTGATGATATTCTGAGTATCTCCTTTCCTGATATTACTGCATTTATCATAAAAGTTCAGTCTCTTTTTCATCTACTTCTTTTTTTACCTAAACTTACCACATGGTTCTGTTTCACTGTACACCGTTGGGTTTTTTTCTCTGACTTATTCCTGTTGTAATAAGTTTATACTGTTGTAATACTGTTTCCTACTTATTATTTTTGAGGTTTATGCCAGTTGACATACATTGTGTATTAGCTTGGACTCTATGGCCTGCAGATTTTTCAGTCGGTGTATTTTTTCTTCTTCATTCATTACCTTTTATTGAATGACTGTGTGCTCACTTAGTAAGCTGACAAGCTTTTGGACAAAGTCTGAGGAGAGTTTTTTGCTAGAGAATGCAACTCAGAATTCTTCTGATCAGAAGAATAAATAAGCAGGTTTTGGACACTTCTAGACAGATTAAGTCCTGGGAAATAGGATAATGATACATAAAGGGACAGTAGGTAGTCAATAAGGACCCCAGTCTGAGAAATCAGCTATGCCAAATGTATATGTCTAAGCAACAAGAAATAAACATTTGCTGGGATTTGAAGGGTGGAGAGTGGAAGTAGGCTCATTGGCCCTTGTGAAACACTTTGTAAGGAAAAGAGAAAAGGAAATAAAATATATGAAAGCGATGTATATAAATCACAGCTTAAAGGCATGTAGACAACAATAGAAAAAATGAATTGTGAGTAAAAACCGAAAATATATTTAAAATTTTATTTCTGTTTTCTGGTTATTATTTATAATCATTTAACTTTTCCTCTGAAGCTATATAATCCATTTTTAAGTTTCATACTCAGTTAATTTTTTTTAAGAACGTGTAAGACAAAGCATGATTTACACATACAGCTTTTGATCTAGAAGTAGTCTTATGTCAGAAGCATTTGCAAGCACTTCACAAGCTTTATATAAGGACTATTCCTGATTTTCAAAAAAATGTGATGAAATGAAATGTGTTGCAACGCTTTTCAGGAAGACATTTATTTACATCTTCAGAAAATTTTTAACCAGTCAGATTTATATACTATGAGCTATGATGAAACCAGAATCCACAGCTGGATGTAAAACATTTGACTGATTATCCTTTATATAAAAAAGTTATAAAAGTGGTTGTCAGTAGAATGAAAATACTTCCTTTACTGTCATTGAGGTTGCAATCAACATTAGGTCTTAATTTCCTGTGATGCACCAGCAGGAACAGAAAACAACAGAAGGGCTGCAAAGTTGTTCAAGTAAGGTGGTTGATATCTCTTAAACATTGGCATAGGAGTACAAGTACAGTTTGCCTGGTTTGTTTCACTTTTACATAAAAGGCTGAACTATCTTTTCTTTACACTTAAAAAGAGATTATCAATTTATATATTGCGATCTTTGTGAATATCAAATTAATAAGAACAAAGTGGAGCATTTCCTGTGGATATTATTCTCTAGTTTGTTTTCCTCCACATTCATCAATGTGGAGGAAAATACTCTTCTGCCTTTAGATAGACAATGCTAAAGATACAATTAAAAGAAAAAAAAATGTTTCTGGTTGCTCCAGCATGTACATATGATTTTAGATATTTACACGGTAGAAATAGCACTAGGTTTTCATTTAGCATGAACAACAGAATGGCAATACAAAGAATGTTTCTTCTTGTGGCATCATTTAAATGAAACATTTTTTTTTTCTTAATATACAGTATCCTATCTCTAAACAAAATAGTGCTTAATGGAGATTGTAACCACGAAAATACCCATTATCATATTTCATCCTATATATTGTAATTTATTTCTTAATTCAAATATTTAGGTTCATGCATTTTCTGAGTTAAAGCTGAAACATGTTTTTATATATATATTCTTTTTTTTTTGTCAGATATGTCTTTAAAATTATTTTAAATTTTCAGTGATTGAAAAAGGGTTTTTTATATATATTTAGAAGAAATATTTTCCTTTAAAGTGTCAGTTATTGATTTTTTTACTCCCCCCCAACTCATAGTTTACATTTAATTATGAAGCTATAAACTTGCTGTGTAGCAGTCCAAAATACTAACTTTACACATAACTTAAAATGAACGTAAGTTAGAAATCTCAGGATAATAATATCAATGCATCAGAATGTCCTACTGCTTTGCCAGTGGTAGGGGTAAGTAAGAATTCAGAGAATCAAACATGCTTGATGACTGACATTTTTGTATATTTTCTGAAAGCATCTAGCAATTTTGTAGAGATTATGTATTTGAAAGTTACCTATGAGAAATAGGAGAGATATCTCTAGGAAAGTAAGGTTTAAATATTTGGTATGTGTAATTTGTCTTCCAATTAGGAACTAAGCAGTGAATTGGAAAACTAAGCATTTTACCAGCAGCCATGTTTATATAAAAGGAAACAGCAAACTGGAGTCACTAAAAATAGGAAAAAATCCCTGAAATTACTGACTCCCCAAAAGAGCTGATTATTTTTGATTCCCATTCAAAGTTCAAAATTACCAGCCATGAAGTCTGGCTTTTTTTTGTCATTTTCTGCAAAAAAATGAATTCAAAGGTCTCGGGTGTTAGTTGCTAAACTCTTGCAATGAGCTTTGTTTTGACCCAACAAATTGTGCAACATCTCCATTTTTTTGCATTTTCTAAGGGATTTGACCTTGGACCAAAAAAAGCATTTTTAACATTGTGCTTCATGAATATGGAATTAAAAAGTAACTCATGCTACTCTTTGTGCAACTGTTTGGCCTCTTCAGTACTAATCCACCCTAAAAAAACAATGATGAAGTGTAATTTATGGTCAGATCAGATTCACTCTGCAGCTGATTTTCTGTTTGCTGCCCAGGAACAGATTTCACCAGGAGCTGTATAGACTCCTGACCTGACCCAACCTTTGTATAAAACTGAGAGAGCTCTAGCAATTTATTCAATTCCACTATATGCTCAAAAATAGTTCTTTTTTAAAGCAGAAACAGTCTGCAGTGGCTAATTTCTGCAGAAATAGATTGTTTTAATAATATTTCTACACACCTAAAGATGCTGTCTGCTGATTTATTTAGGAGCTGCTAGGCTACACAGCAGGTGGTAAGTTTTAACCGTCATTACACTTCACAGAACCACTACTTATTTTTCTCTTGGGTTGTACCAATAACCATTACCTACTATACCAGTCTTTCAATTATAGGTGATCATCTCTCAAACCATCAAAATAATCCATTTTCCCCAGGTGCCAAACCCAATAACCCCTATTTTTTTAAATGTAGCAATCACAGCACCTGAATTTTGCATCTTCCTTTACTGCCTGTGTCATTACATCAGCTTTCAATAGTCACTTCTGTTTCACGGCCTTGGTGAAGATTGTATCCTTCTATCTCACCTTGCCATGTCCTTTGTAGAACAGAATTATGCTAATAACCCTATGTGACATAGTGGAACCCAAACCATTACAAACTTCACTGGCTGTTCATTTCTCTCAGGACTCAGAGAACAAAATAGGAGGACTCACAGATGCATAAAATAGTGCTAAAAATGTCCTCAGTAGCCCATATAAGTACATATTTTCTGAAGTACTATGGTCTGATTTGGAAGAGGTGTGTAAAGCATTAGGTTACATTCATTATGTAACTCCATTGTATAAACAAAGGAATGATACTGATTTTTTTTTTTCTTTCTGCTTAGCAGAGCAAGACCAAAATATCTCATAGAAATACAACAGTTTTTGACACTCCCTCTCCCCGCCTTCATGATGGCATTGATAATTAGTGCACTTAAAAGTAGTCCCTGAGCATGCTATGTTCCACAGGTAAGCACAATACAATTGTATGCATTGGCTGGATATCAGATGATATGACCAAGAGTTTATTATAAGAATGAAATGAAATACTGTAGGAGCAGTATACTACTGAAAAATCTTCACCACCAAAATGCTCAATAATTTTCTCAAGAATATATCCCTTTTGCTTTCAGCCTTCAAAAATTGACTGTGCTCTAGAAAGTTGACAGTTAAATAAGATGGGTCACTACAGCAAGCATACAAATGGTTCAGAAGAAACAGGCCAAGAAGTTGACTAAATACTGATGTTTTATGATGTATATGAGCCTAAGTCATTCTTACAGCGCAAGTAAATGAAACAATATGCCAAGCCACTTAAATGTGTATCAAAATTTTATGCAGTTGGTGGGTCAAAATGGTTAGAAACATGTCAATTTTTCTTGAAAAGTGATCCTAACTCCTAGAAAAATTACTGGAAAAAGAATATCAGTGATGAAAGCTTCATTTTCTTAACAGCTATTTATTTAAAACACTACAGAGAATGTTCTGTGTTTTAAAAAGAAATGATAACTATACATATCATACTGGAGAAATTAGATTTATTTTATCATGATACAGTCACCCAGTAGGCACACCATATGCTAACCAGCAATGGAAAAAGAAACTGTATATTTATACATGTTTCATTAAGTAATTTTCACTGAAAAATATTAAGTGATTTATTTTTTAAAGGGATAAAATTAATTTTAGGGAGCAATGTTTACTTAAATGTAAATAAGTACATAATGTAAAATATATGCTTATAGCACTGTGAAATGTTATGCTTTGAAGTCTATAACATTTGTTAATTGACTAATCATATTTGCTGGGGCTTTTAGACTGAAGTTAATTATTTAAGGACATGGAAAATGCCACGCCTCAAACACTGTTTTTCAAGTGATAATTTTGACAAGTACAGTCATCAACTTTCTATTTTCCTTTTATCTTTCCCTTTTTTTCTTTCCCTTTCTTCCTGTTGAAACTATACATTGTGTAGGTAGAAATAAAGTTGTAAGTCAAAAGAGATTTTTGAAACCAGAAAACAATCTACATGTATCTCTTATATTTAATGCTTAATCATTTCTTAATGGCAATTGACATTAAATTGCTGTTTCTCAATGGCAATTTGACATACAGAATTTTGACTCTCCAAAATTATTGTTGTTATTCATCGTAGAGGATCAGTTTGAATTTTCCTTCCTCTACTGTCCTGATTTCAAAACTTTGAGCTTTTTAATCAAACCTCTTTTTTTTACAGTTGGAGAAGAGAACAAGTCAATGCTGTTTCTTTTTTTTATTTCTACTTTTCTCATTATAAAATGTGTTTCTACTATTATTTTACAAATATTTTTTTACAGGTTTGATGGAAAGTGATCCCCCTTAGTTAACTTCTTTCTTAATGATTTTTATATTTGCTTCCTGACAATCTATTTCTAATTTTACTGGCAATATTAGCACCTGTAGTTTTGATTGGTGATCATGCTTTGGGAAGGCATTCATAATTTATGTCATGTCCCATAAGTGAGTACACTGCCAGCACAATATTGCTGTAGTTTAAGACATATCACTTTTAATAATTGCATGTGTTAAGTACCTGTAATAAATACATAGATACCTCCCTAATTAATTTATTATATATGCTTTAAACTATGTGTTAATTTGACATTTATGTTGAATATGAAAAAGCATAGATCCAGATTCCTACATGACTGCAGACTATGATAGAAGAAAGAATATTCTTTACACTTCAAGGAAGTGGTTGTGAACTAAAATAAACAGTAATGGAGTATAATATGAAATACTAGATGCCATTGCAGCAGATAGAAAACAAAGAAAAAAATAATTTTAGCTATGAAAAATGAAACATACCTTGGAGTCCTGTAGCAATAAAGTTCATACATGTTGTTTCTGTGATTTGTCAGCAGTCTGTAAAAGTAGCTGACCAGTGACACAGTCAATGAAACAACAAAAAAAGAAAAACTGGATGGAGAAGCAAAGGACCCATCAAAATTAAATGAATGGGTACCATCATGTCATATAAAAGTGTGTGCTTAGACATGCCAGATAATTCATATTGGAAAGAATACTTGATTGTAAGTTGTAAATGAACAGAAACTGGATAAATACAAGAGACTTAGGCATCATTCTAGAAGTGGATTTAAAATTATCCTTCACGTCTATCAAAAATTATGACAGTGAAGTCATAACAGATAAGACAAAGAAAATAGAAAATAATAGTAATCATGGTACGAATTTGTCCATTATGAGGCATCTGCACATGAAATAGATTGCTTGGTTCTCATTCAACTTAAGAAAAGTGGTACGTGAAATTAAAATATTTTAGTATCATTTGAATAAATCAATTTGTACTTGAATAAATGCCTAGAGGATCTCCAGAAACTGAGGTGCCTGAAATGTTTACAATACAGAAAGAGGCTGATGCTTGTGCAGGCTATGTTTGCATTAGCAGTTCATTATAATCAATTAGTGATGGCTCCTCCTGTTTCTATTGTATATGGTTCATGGAGTTTCCACCAGATAAAGCTGGATACTTGGGCCAAATGTCCTGCAAACTTTTATTTGCTTGACTGCCCATGCTACTCCTATCTGCTGAGGAAACACAGTCTCTTGAATCTGTTTCATATGTAGGACTAGCACATCAGTGCATTTGTGTGTTCCCACAACCATCACCTTTATAATCCCCGTAGTAAAGTTCATTTCTATTCCTGCCCTTAATTTTGCTAACCAATATTTCAAAATATATATGGTGGCTGCTGCCCAACTCAACTGTCCTATCCTAGTTTTGTCAGTATCCAAATAAAAGATCAGGAATGGACCTTTCATTCTTTGTGTATAGCAACTAATGCAGGACACTGAGTTATCTGATGCCAGCTCTGTTATACTTCCTTTAGTCTGAAATGCAAAGCAGTAGTTGCTAGATCTGCCTTTCCAGTAATTTAGTTGAAGTACCGACCCAGCTGGTGCAGAAATATTTGTCAGTAAGTGAACAGTTGAGGTCCCCACCCACGAACTGGTCTTTGACATCCCTCCTTCCAATTTCCAGAGCCTGTTTCCCTTCAAGAGGGGGATTGCTCTCCTGGTGGATTTTGCAACTCACAGCTTTTATCACTTCGTGTGGCAAGCCAGCTTAGAGCAGGCAATTCTGTCATAGTCCAAGTGATGACCAAAGTCTCTGAGATGGTAGGGCATCTAGAAGGGCATTTCCAGGCTTGTGAGCTGAAGGCTGAAATATTACGGACACAGTACTTGCCCCTTTTGTAAAGCACAAGAAACACTTCTGCTTCCCACGGAAGCTTAAGATCCTTGTATTGGCATGTGCACAAAGTCTATGTCAGAGTACCCAGTGACCATGTGAATATGACCCAGTTCACAGCATGATGCCCCCTCTGAGTGGTGGAGAACATTAGGACTGGGGACTGGGGTGATATTCCTGTTTATCTTCTTCACAATGGAATACATGTTATAGAGCAAAGCTGCTCTGCAAGCATGCTGTAAAAAAAAATGCAGAAAATTAAGGTAACTGCAGGGTAGTCTTCAAAATCATACTGTTGCCTTATTCTAATGTAAGAGGTGTATAAAGCGATAGAGGTTCAGAAAAGGTAGGTAAATCTTAATCTATTTTTTTAACATTTTTCATTATACAACAACAACAAAAAGGAAATTAAATGAACATGGAAGGTAATATCTTGAAAACTCATTGTCTTGAGATATAATTGAGGTCAAGAGCTTAGCAAGATTCAGTAAAGTATTAGATGTGTATGTGGAAAATATGAACATTTACTGCTATTTCACATAACATAATTTTCATTTTTCATAGAAGGGATTTAAACCTCACAAATTCTATTAACTGATAGGGTTTAGGAAAAAGAAACTTCGCCTCTTGGCAAATTGTTATTGGGTTTTTGATTATTATTACTGGCAACTAGAGAGTTTATTTCTGCATATTTGTTTCATAACTTTGCCACAGATCACTGTCAGAGAATGAATACTGAGCTTGACTGGTTATGCGCACATTGTAGTACTAGGGTTGCTATTACAGTGTGTACTATGTCAACTGTTCTATCAATACTGAAAATTTTATTTGCAAACTGAAACAACTTAGTTCATCATATATCGAGACATACAGAATAAAATGTGAACTTTGCTTTCAATATTCTGAAATAGTTTTTGTATGATTGTTCCGTGTTTTTTTTCCCAGTGCTCTAAACATTGTATAAATTACCCTTGTAGAAAAATCAGAGAAGGATAAAAACAGAGTAGTTTCTAATCCTGCAGAAATTATATTATTAGGGCATAAATTTCTACCAAATGCCTTGCTGCAGTTTTAAAAACGCATTTTTATCTGATATGTCTTGATTTCAAATTGCACAATTCTCTACCCTGATAATTCTAGAGACTTTTGCGTTAGCACCCTGAAAACTATACTGCTAGCTGTTTTATTTTCACAACTTGTATTAATCTAAATAAAAATTTAGAAGTTTAAGGCTGTAGGTAAATGATCTCCCAGAACAACAAATTAATGTAGTTAAATATATCTGTCAATCATAATTTTTGGTTTTTTTTTAGAATGAACAAACAGACATTTTATTTTATTCAATAGCATTCTACAAGTGTGCAATTTCTTGTGTATACCATTTTTAGCCTTTTATTGCTGAATGAAAGAGCGTAGCAGTATTAGAATGAAGTTGCATCGTGACTTATCCAATGACTGGGACATAAACAAATGACAAGGTAAGAGCTTGCTAGGAGAGGAAGAAATTCAGTCTGTCTTTTTTTGTGGGAGTATGAAACAATCCATAAACATGGATTTTGTTTTGTTTTGTTTTGTTTGGGTTTTGTTGGCTTTGTTTGGTTGGTTGGTTGGTTGGTTTGGGTTTTTGTTTTGTTTTGTTTTTGATGGATAAGAAATATAATCATAGAATCAGAGTTTTGACGATTTGGGTTGGAAGGGAACTTAAAGATCCCTTAAGGGTCACCTCCCACTAGACCAGGTTGCTCAGACCCCTATCCAGCCTGGCCTTGAACACTTCCAGGGATGGAGCAGCCATATCTTCTCTAGGCAGCCTGTTCCAGTGTCTCACCACCCTCACAGAAAAGAATTTCTTCCTAATATCTGAGCTAATCTCCTCTCTTTAAGTTTAAAGCCATTTCCCCTTATCCTGTCACTGCATGTCCTTGTAAAAAGTCCCTCTGCAGATTCCTTGTAGGCCCCTTTAAGTACTGGAAGACTGTTACAAGGTCTCCCCAGAGCTTTCTCTTCTCCAGGCTGAGCAAGCTCAACTCGCTCAGCCTGTCTCTACAGGAGAGGTGCTCCAGACCTCTGATCATTTTCAGGGCCTTCCTCTGGACTCACTTGAGAAGCTTCACACCTTTTGTGTTGGGGAACCCAGAGCTGAACACAGTACTCCAGTTGGGGCCTCACAAAAGTAGAGCAGAGGGGCAGAATCAACTCCTTCGATTTGCCGGTCACAGTTCTTTTGATACAGTCCAGTGTATGGTTGGCTTTCTGGGATGCCAGCACACATTGCTGGCTCATGTTCAGCTTCTCCCCAGGTCTTTCAATCAACATCACTCAGTGATGTATTTGAGATGGTAATGTGTAGTGAGAATTTTTGTTTCAGTTTGTTTCATTTTTCATCATAAAAAAATCCATTTTTAGGCCTGTTGCATTGCTGGGAGCCTCAAAAAATCAGTCAGCGCTCATAATTCTTATATATTCAGCAATATATAAGGGTGAAGTCTGCTCCATCTTCTGAGTGGAAACCCTGTTTTTTGAAAGTCAAATGAAATTTTGGAGTTTGGAACATGGATAGAATTTCGATGATTTATAGTTTTTTTATATAACTATATACTTCTCAGCAATTTTTTCTACTTGAATACTCAGGAATAAAATAATAAACAGATATTTTGTGAGTTTTGTTATTATACATCTACCTGGTAAATCTCTCCTCCTACTTACATTATATCATCACTGCAAAGTATTCTCATTCATTAAAAGTGTATATTGAACTTAGTGTAAATGAATATACATTATTGGAAAGAAGAATGTACAGATGACAATAATACTGTTGTTTCATTTTCCATTATCTCTGGAATATGAGAAATTTGTTGGATATTTTTGCTACAGTCTATACCAAAATGTTAAAAGCAAAACCTTATTGTGTATTGAGAAACAGGAATGCACAGTGAACCTATCGTTAAACAACTGTTTTTTGTTTTTTATGATATATTTAATTATACAAAAGGAACACTTTCAGATTGGTCTGGTGCAGGACTAAGGACTAGGTTAGCTTGGTAGCTGTGAATGTCATTAAATATATAAACTTCATCATTAAAAAAAAATAATTCAAACCTACATTTCTGATATTTCTCCAATTTGAACTTCTGTGCCACAAATTATGTGTCCTTCGCACAGGAAAAAACAGTCAAGATTTTTGAAATAAATTCCATTTAGCAAGCAAAAAGTGCTGTGAATTAGAACATAACTCCTAAATGTCAGTAGATCTTTAGACATCAGTACTTCTTCCATGTTAAAATATTTACCAAAAATTAATTACCCATATGCCAAGAAAAGGGGTAATAAAATACATTTGCTGAAATTCTTCAGTACCTTATTATCTGTTGTTTTGATTTGTACTTTTGGTGCATTTTTGATACAAAACTTTAAAGATAACATTTTTGCTTGAGTTTAAACAGGGGGTAATGTATCTTTTCTTGTATACCCCTTGTTTATTTATATACAAACCCAGCAATATGCTTTAGAAAGGATATGTGAAAGCTAAATCCCTTCCCCTAAAGGAATCTATGCAAAATTGTAAAGCTACCATTGATTTTTTTATGATCGTCATTAGGTAGCTTTGAGAATCTCATCCAGTAACTGCTGTTTCATGATACAGGATATTTAGTTGACTAAAAGCAGAGTTTAGTTTGTGTTGTGCTTGTCTCATAAATTTTATGCTAACTTGTTTTCATTAATCTACTCATTTATCTCTCTGCAAAAAGTATCATAATGATTAAATATCATGACTAAGACATGTTGCTAGCTCTTATAATTGGAGAATTTGTGGAGAGGGAAATAAAAATTACAGTGTGTAAGAAAATGACATAAATAATGCTAATGGACTTAATCATAAATCATAGTGAACAAGGTGTTACCTCTTCTTAAGCTATTAACCTGTGAGTCTGCTATCACCACTATTAAAAGGTAGTAGTAGTTGTTGTTATTATTATTCTAACTTATTATTACTTATTACTCATCTATGTCTCTTTTCCTGCTTCTTCCTATTTCATGAAAGCTTCTCAGGATCTAAATACAAAACTGAGGACTTGGACTGGAAGTGCTTTAGGAAACAGCTTTCTATCAGACAAGGTTCCATTACACTTTTTGTGGTAGTATAATCCATATTTAATTGCAATACCAGGTGCAATGTGGTCTCTTGGAAGGAGTGAAACAAAGAAGCACAGAGAAAAGGAATGAAGCAGAATGAATCAGTTTAAAGAGGAAAGAGCTCAGAGATATCAGAATATGGTCATCATGTGGTCTCCAACTGAGAACTTAAGAGCGAAGAGAAAAGCCAATTGGTAAACGTAACCAATATTCTTAGTAATACTAACAACAACAATAATAATAGTAATAAAAAGGATTAACTCTGAATGCATATCTGCAATTTCTATTTATATTGTGTAGAATATGTTCAAGTGACATAGAATATGTGTTAACTTGGAAAACTTTTTATCTTCTTTTGCTAACATAAGCACTGTCACCTAGTACTCTTATGTATATAAAAATATACACATATATACATATGCACAAAAATCCAAGTCCTCAGATGAAACTGAACTTGAATTTCTACTCTGCTCCATCCAGAACAGATAATCTCACAGAATTTTGTAATGCAACATTATGCAGAAGGTTTTCTGGATGTCAGCTAGTAATAGAAGTATAGGTTGGCAATATATAGTCAGTTGTCTCAGCTTATGAAACAAAAAAAATAATCTGAAAACACATTTCAGACAATTAAAAGCAAATTTTGCTTGTGTTTCAGCCCCATTTAGAGCATTCCCTGAAGATTACATCCTGAAATAACCATAGACTTTAAGTATCTTACATCTTTTGACTTTCTTGAGAGGCAAGGTAAGACATGTTGTGAGAGACTGAACTGAAATCAGAATCCACCTGAAATCAGACTCCACCACCGTCCATTGTATCAAAGATTGGTGTGAGGAGCTGAGGTTCATTGTTTTGAAGATTGCTGTCCATTATCTCAAGGATTGCTGACAGACATGCACAACTGAAGAGCTGGCAGCAAGACCAGAAAAACTCAATGCATGTGATCAGCCCGGAATGTGCAGTACATGACATTAAGAACAGAGGTACATCCCCGTACCACATAATAAAAGCAGACAAAGCTAATCACTGGTGTGGCCACCCACTGCCAAAGATGACTGGATCTGTGGTGGTAACTCTCCACATTCTGAATGCTTGCTTGCTTTCTATACTTTTTCACAATTTGTCTATCACTATCATTTTATAATAATCTTTTTTTAATAATAATAATATTTTCATAATAAACAAACTGACCAGTTGTGGTACTTGACCTTGTTTACATCTAAATTTCACCCTGGGGATCACAAACAAAATATTTCTGGTTTTATCCAGTCAGACCTTGACACATGCAGTTCTACATATATATGCATAACGAATTCTGGATTTTTTTTTCTTTTGCTATATGATCAAAACCAGGGAGCATATTACTGAAAAAAATATCCTTTAGTTATAAATAAATATGTACTTCTTGAAAAACTCCTATAGTGGTTGCACAAATCATTATCATTACTTTATATATAACGCTTTTATGCTGAAAAATGAAAATCGGGTCCTAATTTTCCTTTCTGCACTTGCTTAAGGGGAAGAAAAATATGTTAGAAAACTTTTCAAAATTCATTTTAAGGCATGGCTTTGATACATTAATGTAGATTTGCATGCATTTAATATACAGAACTTCTTTTTTGCTCTTGTAAGTAAGCAAAGAGAGTAATGTTGTGACTTACAGTTGCTAGGGAATAGAAAGCTCAGAATCAAAACCCAAGAACCGCAGAGGCTGTTTTGCAAACATGTTATTCAGATTTTAGTGTCTGATTTGTCTGTCTTAAATGATTGACAAAGACTTCTTTCAAATGTGGAATGTATTAGCTCTCATACATAAATTACATTCATTACAAGAAGGCATAAAAATAATGCTTACATGTGTTTTAATTATATAGTCTATCCTATTTAACACACTGTTTTGTTTTCCCCGTTTTGTGGCCAAAGGAGAGAAATCACAGTATCACAGTATGTTAGAGATTGGAAGGGACCTCGAAAGATCATCTAGTCCAATCCCCCTGCCGGAGCAGGAACACCTAGATAATGTTACACAGGAATGCGTCCAGGCGGGTTTTGAATGTCTCCAGGGAAGGAGACTCCACAACCTCCCTGGGCAGCCTGTTCCAGTGTTCCGTCACCCTCACTGAGAAGAAGTTTCTTCTCAAGTTTAAGTGGAACCTCTTGTGTTCCAGTTTGTACCCATTACCCCTTGTCCTATCATTGTTTGCCACTGAGTAGAGCCTGGCTCCATCCTCGTGACGCTCCCCCTTTATATATTTATAGACACTTATAAGGTCACCCCTCAGTCTCCTCTTCTCCAAACTATAGAGACCCAGCTCCCTCAGTCTTTCCTCATAAGGGAGATGTTCCACTCCCCTAATCATCTTCGTTGCCCTGCGCTGGACTCTCTCCAGCAGCTCCCTGTCCTTCTTGAACTGAGGGGCCCAGAACTGGACACAATACTCCAGATGCGGTCTCACCAGGGCAGAGTAGAGGGGAAGGAGGACCTCTCTCGACCTACTAACCACCCCCCTTCTAATACACCCCAGGATGCCATTGGCCTTCTTAGCCACAAGGGCACAGTGTTGGCTCATGGTCATCCTGTCGTCCACTAGGACCCCCAGGTCCCTCTCCCCTACACTGCTCTCTAACAGGTTGTTCCCCAACCTATACTGGAACCTGGGGTTGTTCCTGCCCAGATGCAGGACTCTACACTTTCCCTTGTTATATTTCATCAAGTTACTCCCTGCCCAACTCTCCAGCCTATCCAGGTCTCACTGGATGGCAGCACAGCCTTCTGGCGTGTCAGCCACTCCTCCCAGCTTAGTGTCATCAGCAAACTTGCTGATAGTACACTCAATTCCCTCATCTAAATCATTGATGAATATATTAAATAATACCGGTCCCAGTACTGACCCTTGAGGCACTCCACTAGTTACAGGCCTCCAACTAGACTCAGCCCCATAGACTACAACTCTCTGGCTTCTCTCCTTCAGCCAGTTCGCAGTCCACCTCACTACCTGATCATCCAGTCCACACTTCCTCATTTTAGCCGTGAGGATGCTGTGGGAGACTGTGTCAAATGCTTTGCTGAGGTCAAGGTAGACCACATCCACCGCTCTGCCATCATCCATCCACCCTGTTATTTCCTCATAAGAGGCTAAGAGATTGATCAAACATGATTTCCCCCTGGTGAAGCCATGTTGACTGCCCCTCATAACCTTCTTATCCTTGATATGCCTTAAGATGGTACCAAGGATAAGGTGTTCCATCACTTTCCCAGGGATGGAGGTGAGGCTGACCGGTCTGTAGTTACCCGGGTCCTCCTTCTTGCCCTTTTTGAAGACTGGAGTGACATTTGCTTTCCTCCAGTCCTCAGGCACCTCTCCCATTTCCCAAGACTTGGTAAAGATGATGAAGAGTGGTCTAGCAATGACTTCCGCCAGTTCCCTCAGCACCCGCGGGTGCATCCCATCTGGACCCATGGATTTATGGATGTCCAGATTGCTCAACTGGTCTCTAACCCATTCCTCATCGACTAAGGCAAACCGCTCCGTTGACCTGACTTCATCTAAGGTCTCAGGGGTACAGGGCTCTTCAGGACTGCCCGCAGCAGAGTAGACAGAGACAAAGAAGGCATTCAGTAACTCTGCCATCTCTTTATCTTCTGTCACCAGGGCACCCATCCCGTTCATCAGTGGGCCTACATCGCCTCTGGTGTTAGTTTTGTCTGCCATGTATTTAAAAAAGCTCTTTTTGCTGTCCTTGACCCTTCTCGCCAGGTTTAATTCTAAGGAGGCTATAGTCATCCTAGCTGCCTTCCTACATCCTCTAGCAGCAGCCTTATATTCCTCCCAAGTGGCCAGCCCCTCCTTCCATGACCTGTAAACTCTCCTCTTCCACTTGAGCATACCCAGCAATTCCCTATTTAGCCACGCAGGTCTCTTGGCCCTCTTCCTTGACTTCCTACGTGTCGGGATGCTCCGATCTTGAGCACGGAAAAAGCAGTCCTTGAATGTCAACCAACTATCTTGGGTCCCTTTACCTTCAAGCAGCCCTGCCCATGGGATTTCCCCTAGCAATTGCTTGAAAAGGCCAAAGTTTGCCCTGCTAAAGTCCAGGGTTGCAATTCTACTTGGTATTCTACTAGTCCTGCCACACAAGATCCTGAATTCCACCATCTCGTGGTCGCTGCAACCAAGGCAGCCCTCAACCCTTACTGGTTCAACCAGATCCTCCTTGTTAGTGAGGATGAGATCCAGCAGCGCTCCTCTCCTGGTCGGCTCATCCACCATTTGCAGGAGGAAGTTATCATCCATACACTGGAGGAACCTCCTGGACTGTGGCTGGGTTGCCGAGTGGTCCTTCCAGCAAACATCAGGGAAGTTAAAATCCCCCATGACGACCACGGCCTGTGACTGTGAGGCCGCTCTCAGCTGCCTGTAGAAGGCCTCATCAACTTCCTCACCCTGATCTGGTGGTCTGTAACAGACACCTACAACAGTATCCCCCCTGCCAGCCTGCCCCTTAATTCTCACCCACAGACTCTCAACTCGCTCATCATCTGTCCCTGGACAGAACTCGGTGCACTGTAGTTCCTCCCGCACATAAAGAGCAACCCCACCACCCCGCCTGGCTGGCCTGTCTTTCCTGAAAAGGACATAGCCTTCCATGACTATATTCCAGTCATGTGAGCTGTCCCACCACGTCTCTGTAATTGCCACCAGATCATAATCTCCTGACTTAACACAGGTTTCCAACTCCTCCTGCTTATTTCCCATGCTGCGCGCATTGGTGTACAGGCATTTCAGGGAGCGAGCTGAGCACACCGATTTCACCCTAGGATTGTAGGAGGCCTCCCAGTCTTCATTAATTCTGGAGCGCTGCCCCACTGGGGCAAGCCCAGCTACAAGCCCATCCCCCTTCGAATCTAGTTTAAAGCTCTCCAAATGAGCCCTGCTAATTCGTGCCCCAGCATCCTTTTCCCTCTGTGAGACAAACCTTTCTCACTTGTCATTGTCCAGACTGGTGCCCTATAAAACCAGCCGTTATCAAAGAATCCAATGTGTTGAATTGTTGTCATATGGCATCATACTAAGAGTAGTTATTTTTGTCAACTTGATGAGACTCACGTAGTATTATAGTGATACTGTTATTAAGTCAAGATAGGGAGTAAAACTCCAAACACTAGCATGTTAGAGAACATCCAAGCAAACAAACAAACAAATACAAAGTCTAAAGTTCTACAAAATAAAGACTGAGTTCCAGTTGCAATACACACATCTTCATTCAAATATGGCTCTGCCTTTCAGCATGACTTTTTTGTTTACCTGCTGCATAAGGATCATGTAGGCTAAAAATAGTTGCAAAGCTGGGAATCATTCAGTGTAGTCCACTTGCTGCAGGATCTAAAAACAACGATCTATGAGGAAAAGAACTGCAGTTGTTTAATCTGGAGGAAATGGGACATGGACATGATGAAAGAAAGATGGAAAGATGAAAGAAATAAAACACTGTCCATGAACTCTTCTGAACAGGATAAGCAGTATCAGCCTGTCCTGGGTTTAGAAGGAGAAAGGTCCCCAAGAAGGAGAAAAATTGACTGCTACTGCTAACCCCAGGACACAGCCAGACTTAGGCCGAAGAAGATTTTGAATATAAGATAAAATTTCTAAAAGTAAGAATATTTAAGCACTTTAATATACAGTCCAAGGGAGTCCATAGATATTCTGTCTCTTAGAAAATTCTAAGAACAAATTAGGCAAGTCCCAGTTCCATCCAGACATGCCATTGATTTCTTGATACAGTTTTATAACACAAATTCTGAGTACTATATAGTTATGTTATGTATTACAAGAGTTTCCTCTTGAGTTGCTTGTCCATAGACGTATGTCGATACCAATTAAGTAGTTTATAAACATCTGCAACTTTGGTAAATATTACTTGTGATCAAATATGACAAAAGTAGAAACGATTTACCATCACAAATGTAAAACAGTGACACATTTTATTCTGTTCTAAATTCCTGTTACACTCCCTTTTCTCCAATTTTATTCTGTTTACTTAATTGCAGGAGAGAGTGGCTTTCTGGAATAAAATTGTGCATGATTTCTGTAATTAATAAAGAGTGCGAGCAAACTGAGCTTCTGTCAGTAGTAGAAGCAGTATTTGTTAAGCTTCAGTGAAATTGTGTTCAAATTAAATAAAGGTTGTTGGAACTGACCTTTTTCCCCCTACAAAAGTAAAATGTTCAAATACATTAAAATCAGACTGGTGAATCCTCAAGGTCAAAATAAGTATCTGGCATGTGCTTTCAATTTATACAATATTTCAGCCAATTTGTGATTGTTAGAAGAAAAAGAAAAAAAAAACCAACCAACAAGCTACCAGCAAAAAAACCCCAAATCTTTCCTTTTCCAGGTGTATTAAACTGAATATCTATTTCTTTGTTAAACAATGTATGTTCTTTTTTCATCTGTGCATTTGCACATGATACTCGTAACAGTACTGAAAAATAAATGTAAATGGTTTATGAAATGATTAAATTGCCTAGTTTTTAAAACTCTGTTATAGATGTTTAAATATACATTTCCTTTTTTTTTTTTACTAAAAAAAAACCTAAAAAGTACAGGTTCCATAGCCCAAGAAATAACATTATTTCTCTAACAAAAAACCCACTTATTTACTTTACAAAGTATTCATATTTTTTTTGACATACAGCAAGTATTGTACAGAGCTAGACTAACATTTGCATTCGACATAAGGGATAAACATGGAAAAATAGAATCCTTAATAAGAACCACTTCATTAAAAATCAATTACGATTACACTCAGTATTCCAGTAGAAACAGGAATGACCAAAGATATTTTTCTTTTGAAACTGATGTCTAATTCAAATTATAATAGATTTAAATACACTTCTATAAAATACTCTAAAGATAGGCACAAGCCAGATAGACAAGAAAAACTCACTGTAAAGTCATCCTGCTGAAATTACCTTTGATAAGTTCTGGACCTTGATGGAGGTGAAAGCAGTCCACAGACAGCATTTCAGCATCTCAAAAAATAGTGGACCCAAGACCTTTGACATCTCACTTCATCTTTTCTAATAAAGACTGAGGAACAATATGAGGCAGAAACTGCCAGGGATTTGATCTAATGATACTGTGAGAAAAATCAGTGCTTAGAGGTGTGAGTGTGTAAATTGATTGGGAATTGCACTATAGATACACCAGATGAAGATGAAGTGATACTTACCCATAAAACATCATCTTGTGATTGTGCTCTGTCAAGCAACAGAGACACATTGATACACACAATTTCCACCAAAGTCAAGGAAAAAACAGTCAGGTAAACAGAGGGAAGGCTAGAACCTTGCTGGTTCATGAACTTCTGACAACATTTGTGCCAGATAGGATCATGAAATTGGATCTAACAAAGAGCAGTTCATCCAAAGGCCACACCCAAAATGTATTTGCATTGGAAACTTGGTGGCTATTGTCAACGTTCTTATGAAATGGTGCTCAGAGCACACACAGTCTCCTTGTATTTAAATCCCGATAGGTGGTAGCAGAGATGAAAAGTTTCATTTTGCTAGTATCCTGAGCTTTGCTCCAAATTTCAAAACCTCAAAGGTAATTTAGAACTCTTCAGTCCACCTTGTTCTCCGAGAAAGGCAAAATACGGCAACACATGGTCTCCAGAGGAAAACTGGCATTAGAGTGGAGCAAAGGCACTCTTCTGACATGTACACCCCAAGGTGCAGGGTTGTAGGTCCCCCCTCACCTGTTGCCCAGCCCTGATGTCCCCTTAATATTTTGCCAAGTGTTTGTATGGTTTGGACATTTGTCTCAAAAGCACACCTCCTGCCCTCCCGTCTTCGCCTCTATGGGGCTGTAGCCAGCCCAGCCCCAGGCAGTAGATCACAGAGAGAGAGGCCCTTGCAACAGAGCAGTACACACAGGGTTTAGGGGAGGAAACAGAGACCCCCAGAACTGTTTTTCCACTAAAAAATCACCTAATCTGCCACACCTGAGCATGGAAGAATCTCAGAGGGGCTCAGCCCACCGCAAAAGCATGTCAAAATCCCTCTGGATGGCATTCTTTCCCTCCAGCATATCATTCGAACCACACAGCTTGGTGTCATCGGCAAACTCAATCCTGCAATCCATGTCACTGACAAAGTTGTTGAACAAGACAGGTCCCAACACTGATCCCTGAAGGACGCCACTCATTACTGGTCTCCAACTGGACATTGAGCCATTGACCACAACTCTTTGCACACAGTCATCCATACAGTTCTTCTGAGTGGTCCATCTATCAAATTGATGTCTCTGATTTAGAGACAAGGATGTCATGTAGGACAGTGCTGAACGCTGCGTAAGTCCAGGCTCCTTCAGGACCTAAGGAAGGATTTTATCAGGTCCGATGGACTTGTGCACATTTAGGTTCTTAGGATGATCTTGAACCAGAACTTCTCCTACAATGGGCCTAAGTTCTTCTTTCTCACAGTCCCTGCATCTGCCTTCCAAGACTTGAGTGGTGCGGTAGGAGCATTTGCCAGTGATGACCAAGGCAAAGAAGTCATTCAGAACCTCAACCTTCTCCAAATCCAGGGTAGCCAGTTCTCCCAAGAGCTTTCTGAGGGGGCCTACGTTCTCCCTAGTTTGTTTTTTATTCACAGTGTACCTGTGGAATCTCTTCCTGTTATCTTTAACATCCCTAGCCAAGTTTAATTCTAATTGAGCCTTAGCTTTCCTAACCTGGTCCCTAGCTTTCGAGACAACATCCCTGTATTCTTCCCAGGCTGCCTGTCTTTGCTTCCACCTTTTATAAGCCTCTTTTTTCCCTCTAAGTTTCCTCAGCAGCTCCTTATCCATTCAAGGAGGTCTCCTGGCCTGTTTTTTATTTGCTATGTACCTGTAGAATCCCTTCCTGTTATCCTTAATATCCCTAGCCAAGTTTAATTCTAACTGGGCCTTAGCTTTCGTAACCTGGTCCCTAGCTTCGTGGACAACATCCCTATGTTCTTCCCAGGCTGCCTGTCCTTGCTTCCACTTATTATGAGACTCTTTTTTCCCCTCTAAGTTTCCTCAGGACCTCCTTATCCATCCAAGGAGGTCTCCTGGCCCTCCTGCTGCACTTCCTTCTAGTTGGGATGCAACACTCCTAAGCTTGCAGTAGGTGATCCTTGAATATCAACCAAGAGTCTTGGGCCCCCCTGCCCTCTAGGGCTATATCCCATTGTAGCACTTCAATTTCATTGAATGCTATTTAAGGGTTTTTCTGTCTTCTTAGCTTAGTTTTTAAGCCTTTTTACCAGCAGTCTCCTGGTTTAAAAGGAACTGCAGGTGTATTTGGAATGGCAGAACTCATATATACAATCTGTCAGCATGCTCTGTTATATTGTTGAAACTATGCCATCTTGCTGAAACTGTATTATGTTGCTGAAACAGCTTTGCCTCCTCTAGCATCCCCCTCTGCTGTGGTGATCAACAGGCAGAAGGCAATTTTGACAGTGCAGGAGTGTTGACTACTTGGGCAGCCTTCAGAGTTTCATGTTGCTGGTCAATTCAAAGCGCTTGCCCCAACATGGAAGGATACTCAGAAAAATCATTCTGAATTAGATATTAAAGTGTCGTGGATAATCTGTGTTGAACCTCCAACTGGACAGTGTCACAGAAAATTGTTATAATCTTCATTTGATTTGGCTTGATTTACTTCAGAAGTGATTTAAGTCATTGAATTAAACCCTGTTTAATTTGCATTATAGGTTTCACACAGGGATATTATATACTTTAACCAAACAACTCTTTATTTACTCAGTGTGTACCATTTACTCAGTAAGTATCTTGAATTACCCTGGATACAGGATATGTAAGTAGTATCAGAAAAATTTTTAGAATTACTTTCTTCATTAATACCAATTTCAGCTGTATGAAGACACAACACCCCTAGATGTACACACATGCACACATGCATGCAGATAAGTAAAAATGTCTTGTTCTTTTTAGACTGATATTTTTGGAAAAGGAAGTCTTCAGAATTTACAAAAAAAAATACGGTAAAAAACATTTCTAATTGTAATGAAAATACTATTTTTGTCTAATTCTAATTGAGGAATTATTTGTCTCAAGAGTGATTGATCTTGTGTCTGAATGTGTTTAGCAAACAAGTATTAGAAACCCTGATATTGATGCTGATACTCTAGATTTTTATTATTCAGCATAGCAGTAATGCAAGTTAAACATAAATTCAGCATATATATGTTTTTACTTGATTTTCTTGGTGACAATCTGAAATATGGCAAGTATCACAGACAAGGATTATCTACTTCCATTGAAATACTATTTAAGAGTTGAAGCTTCAATTTTATGCATTGCCAGACGTGTTCATACACTTCAAATAATCCATAAACCAGCCTGAATATGAGCAAATAATAATGTTATTTTCTTTATCTTCCACACCCCATTAGTGTCTATTCATGCACCAATCTCTTACCCTTCAATTTAGGCTTTTCTGGAAGCTCTCCTTCTCTTCATTTTTTTCACTTTATTCTTTTCACTGCCAAATGTAGTGTTTTCTTCTACTTCTAGATTCTTCACTCCCCAGATCTCTTATTTTATTCCCACTTTTCTCCCACAGTCTCACTGTTGACACTGACCAGAAAAGACCAGTTCCTGTAATCATGCAATCCAGTACTTTTTCTGAGTGATTGATGGGCAATAGGAGAGGAACTTCCCACTTTAGGCACTGTTGTGGTTTAAGCCCAGCCGGAAACAAGAACCATGCAGCCATTCGCTCCCCCCTCTCCCCTTCCTCCCCCCACTCCTGAAGGGATGGGGAGGAGAATCAAAAGAGTGTAATTCCCACGGGTTGAGATAAGAACAGTCCAATAACTAAAGTATGACACAAACCACTACTGCTACCACCAATAACAATAATGATAAGAGAAATAACAAGGGAAGAGAACACAACCACTCACCACCCACTGACTGATACCCAGTCTGACCCAAGCAGTGATCTAGTCCTTCAGGTAGCTGCCCCCCAGCTTATATACTGGGCATGAAGTGCTGTGGTGTGGAATATCTCTTTGGCTAGTTTGGGTCAGGTGTCCTGTCTCTGCTTCATCCTGGCTTCCCCTCCTCCCTGGGAGAGCTTGAGACTCACAAAGTCCTTGGTCAGACTAAACATTACTGAGCAGCAACTAAAAACATTGGTGTTATCAGTGCTGTTCCCAGGCTGAAAGTCAAAAACACAGCACTGCACCAGCTACTAAGAAGGAGAAAAATGACTACTACTGCTGAACCCCAGATAGGCACCTCCAGATATTATGATCAGGATTCTGAGGCTTTGACATCTGGCTTTTCTGAAGCCTGCAGTTCTGAATCATGGAAAACTGCTGAAAATGAGCTCTATCACAAAAGCAGTGCTGATTTTTTAAAACTAACCCTTGCAGGAATCACTGGAATCTGGTCTTAGGTCTCAGATAGCACTTGTGGGTGCGTGGTTACGCATGACCAAATCTAGAAAATATTGGCAGGGCAGGATTATTGCACTCTCTACTGGAATATTCTACTTCTATATTACGGATATATATTTCCCAGAAATCATGTTTTCTGCTCAAGTCATTGTTTGCATTATCAGCTCATGCTTACAAAGGAACAGTTGTCATTTGGATGTAATTTGGGATTTTTGGTGTTTTTTTTTTTTTACTTTGTTTAATTAATGCTTTGGATGATTGAAAAATTTTTGGTCCTGAAATCATGTGTGAAGGTGCCAGAAAAGATTGCATGAAATGGCTGTTGTGAGGTGCTGTTAGCCAAGCCTCTAAGCAAAGCACTATGAATGCATAATTTATGGCTATCACTTTTATTTTTCTACAGTTACATGAAGTTCTGAATTTGATACAGGAGACATTAAAATCTACAAGACAGAAGGGAATTTAAAGACTGCTGTAGCAGGTACACCCACCCTGACAAAAGCCCTGACAAGGACCTGACAAAAACTTCCCCCCAACAGTCCATGAGAGCTCCCCACATGCACAGCTCTTGTCCCACCCACAATGGTGGTGGTCAGTGGCCACGGGGACAAGGAAGCTGTGTCCTGAGTCCATAGCAGGGCTACATGAGCATGTTTGACCACAGCTCAGATTTGACCAGGTTATAAAAGCAGCTCTGCAGGCAGCCGTTTGGAGTTGATCCTCCTCAGAGTAGCTGGGCTGCAGTTGGGGACTCCCCCATTGGGTCAGGACACCATCCAAGGTAACTCTTCGAGGTTGAGTGCCCTCCCAAGTTGTGTGAGTGATTGCACATTTTGGATCATTGACAATAAAGTTTAAGAATCAGCACTGTAGTGACAAGTCCATGTGACATCCTGAAGCTGTAATTAATGTTGGTGGAATGTATAACTGAGTTTGAACAATAAATTTTGTTTGCCTTAATTTATTGGTTCTGTGACAACTTCTTAGTGGAAAAATGTAAGTTGGCACAACGTTTAAAGAAGTCTCACTGTTTTCAGCCAAGAATTCACATTAAAAACACCACCACCATATTGAGTTCTGTTATAGCTACCCTTGCTAATTAAAGCTGCATGAGACAAACACACATATTTTGTGCTACTTTCTTTTTGGCTGCAGAAATATTTTTGCCAGGACCTCAAGTTTAGTCTAACAAATAAGACTTGATGATGCTCAGCAATTCCAGCTGACCTACAGGTAGTAGAGATGTACTACATCTGCAGCCACATTAGTGAAGGGCTTATAAAGAGTTTCTGTCACTGCCACTTCCACTAATGAAAAGAAGAGGAACTGTCACACTTGGTCATTATAGGAAGCCTGCAACTCCCATAGTAGAGGCACTTATTTACGCAGCAAGGAATGGAAGAATTACACATATCCCTGCCAGATGATCTGCCCCAGGGCTTAGAATCAGTCAAAGCAATTCAGATGCCTACAGAAAATAGAGGAGTATATAAGTATATAGGAAGCTTATATGGGATCAGGAAGAAGTTCCTAAGTACAAAAGACAGTATAATGGAAAACAGGAGTTAAATAACATCTTGCTGTCACTGGTGTTTTTTTTCAGTTAGACCATGGAAATTAACTGAGATAGGATAACTTAAGTTTTGCTTGTTTCTGAAGTGTTAATTTGTTGAAACATTTTCCTCACTATTCTGTGATTTTATTAAATGATATATAGAAGAACATTATGCTCTTCCTGTCTTTCTGAGCATGGTCAGCTCCCTGTTTTGAGTAAAGAGAAATATATTCAGTCATATAAGAACTGATTACATGCCATGGCAGGAGGGCTGGAACTAGATGATCTTAAGGTCCTTTCCAACCCTAACTATTCTATGATTCTACTATTCTATGTGGAAATTCTGCTGTGCAAAATTAGTGTTTAGAGACAATAATCCAGACAAATTATACACAAAAAGGAGGAGTAAATTGAGTTTATATGATCTTTTATGGGTCAGGAATATGACTTAGTTTCCTTGACCATTTTAGATAAGATATAGTTGTTTGGGAATGGGAGATATTTTGCTCTTACATCAATCTCTGAGCACACTGTTAGAGAGGAGAGTCCTCATAATCTGGGGGATTTACAGCTGCCCATAACACACTCAGCTATTTGGGCTCTTAGGCTGTGAAATGGATTTTTAAAAGGAGGTAGTTGCTTTTTGAGAAAAAATTCTCAACCAGTATTTTTGCCTGAACTCTCTTAATATCTCTTCTTGCATAGAAGGATTATTTTATGTTTGTTTTTTTAACTAACTCATATTACCTACTTAAATCAAAAAGAGATTGTTTATTACATCATACTGTATTATATTATATAGGAAAGATTAGTAATACAGTAGTTGAATTCATGGGCAAACTGAACATAACAGTGAGTTATGACCTAAAATTGTATTATGATTTCTTTTTTTATTCTGATGAATATCAGAACATCTTACTTTTCTGAAATTAAGTATATGCTAATGTACCAAAACATTCATGAGAGCATCTGTAACAGCATGTCTCTGCTAGGTATATTTTCCTTGATGACTAGCAAATGAGGATCATGAAAAGTTGAGATCAAAGAGAAAAGTATTCCTGTGATATAACATCTCCTTTCCTTACACCATTCGAGATATAATGCTTCTAATTATATTTGCATATTATGACTAAAGAGCAAGATTCATAAATGATGTGAGACAGAAAAAGTTCCTGAAGTGAAAAAGTTATTTTGAATTACACCAGATAAAGATGAGCTGGAGGTGCAGTCTGCAGAAATCATTGATTACTTTGATCCTTGTCCCTTAACTATTGCGTGTTTTATTGCACTAATGCTTGTTATAGTAACTACAGTATTATAACATCATAATCCATACATATCATGAAATTTTGTGTATATTAATCAGAAAGCTAAAACAAAAGGAAGATTTGTATACTGACATACTACATCAGCACTCTAAGATTTTTAAATAAAATTTCTATGCAGCATACATAAATCAGAGCAATACACCTGATTCTGGAAGTTAATGTGCATAAATCCAAATTTTTATAGTATATATTAATGAACAATGGAAAACAGATTATACTTATAAAGTGGTTTTTAATGCAGCAATTTTCAATTTTATTGCACAGCAGATACTTTTGAGAGGCTTGCTTTAAGCAGTTCTATTTCTTCTACATTTTTGATACAACAAATAGACGCACTGTGGTCATCGTTCAATCAAAGAAACTTAAGAGTTGAAAAGTTAAAACGGGCATGGATCAAATGTTTAATACAGCTAGAATTTCAGCTAACATAAAATTATGGATGTATGACAATTGAAGATCAAGATTAATAGAGTTTAAACTGTATATGATAACTTTTGCTATTGTTTCCTTTTAGATTGATAATTGCAAAGACTTGGAAAGGTCCAGTTAGAAAATGAGTTGAGTGAGGTGCAGTCAGTGTTCAGTGCTGCCTTTAGTGCTACCCTTGTGCCACTCACAAGCCTTTCCCATAGCATGAACCAGGGAGTGGAATAATGATCATTCCTCTGTCCACTGAGGATTTACTTCAGGGCAATCTTTTTGGGTGGAGTAATGATCTGTACCTAAGCTAGAAGACAATATTTATTTCAGAGATATCATCCCTTAGGACAAAATATTATTGCTTTTACTATAGATTTATACTAACATACCAGAGAAAACAGAATGCAGGAATGATCAGCTATGCAGCCTTGTCACTGTGTAAGCTGCTTCATCATCAACTCCAAGGACACCTCCCTTCTATGAATTGTTCTAACTTTACTCTGACTTTCTATGTGCATCCTTTGTTTCTCAATTCCCCATCTCAATCCAGTCAAAACTCTCCCACTAGATAACTCTTTAATCCCTCTGCTTCATTCTACCCTTTTTTAAAAATTACTACTCACAATTTATCACATGCAATATTTTAATCCAGTTTAGGCTCTTAAAACACAAATGGTATGACATTCATTGAGCCTATGTGGGAAAAATCCTACTCATTGCAAATATTTTTGGAGATTATTGCCCTCATACATAATGTAGTGAGCTTCAGAAAGAAGTTTTGTATTCACTGTATCCTGTGAACATGAGGTTATAGAAAGTATAACAAAGCTTGTAAAAAAAATTCAGCCTTACCTTACTTTTCTTACCCTAACGTTATTCAAAAAACGTATTAGAACATGAGCTTTGTTTTTGAAAAACCTGCATTTATTTCAAAACTACTTGTATACCATGACCATCAACACGTTTTAGTTCTCAGGAATGTCACTTCTATCAGATATGTTCTTTCCCCATTTCTGCACCTCTTGCTCTATATTTTCTTCTTCTATGTGAAGAAATTCAAATCCTGAAATATTTACACAGCAATTTCAGCAGAAATCTAAATAGCGTGCAAGTATAAACTGAAGAGATTTGGGGCAGTTATTTGTAACCCCTGAAATGGTCAATTACAGTGCGAGCTAGATGCCTACATAGTTTTGCCATTCTAGTCCTTGGTCCTCGGTGGAAAGCAGATGACACATGGTAACTGTGCATCTGTGAATAAGTGCCACAGAGGTATTTCATCTTCCTTTTGCCAGCTGACAAATAGATATCTCACACACATGTTCCAGCGGGAAGAGAGAGTGAGAGAAGTCAGTTCTCAAGGAATTTATGGAGCCAACCTAACCCTCTGGTGTATGGGTTAGAAAAGCAGGCATATGCATAATTGGGGAATTTTTCCAGACTAATTTAAAGAGATATGATGAGCTCAATATTGGCTGCTGGAAGCTGAATCCTTCTGTGTATAAAGTTGGAGCTTGCAGCATCAGAGGTGAATTCTCAGAGCACAGTGAGTATGAACAGCTTACACAAGAGATTTTTATAGCACATAATTTCTAATTTTCCCTAAACCTTCAAGATAGGAAAGCATTGCTAAAGAGTAGGAAAAAGTGCTGCATTACATGACTTGTTTTTATTTCTGTCTTCTGTCTTTCACTATGTCAAATAAAACTGCAAAACAGCAAAGGAAAACCAACAAATAGAAGGTTGAATTCATAAAAGATTCCACCTGTGTCCATGACTAGAGACTAAAAGGTAGTCTATGTCTGGATATTCACATATACAGAAGATCTGAGGAAAAAAAACCAAACAAACCAAAAAACAAAACAAAACAGCAAACCACATTAAATAAATATATTCAACACTGACAATCAACAATTTTGGTGTCTTTATAAACAAGAAGCAGTGGAAGATGTCTTTATATATTTTCCCTCCTGCAAGAGAAATAAGAAGCACTTGCTAGGTCATCTAGTCCTTCATCTTACATATGGGGGAATGATTCTTTTCAAAATACTCTTTCATATTTAGTACAGCAATACAATTCCTTTTGAGAGTGAGCACAAAGAAAGGAGGAAATGGGGGAGAGTCAAGGAAAGAGGCCATCATTTCTCCACAGGGATCACATGAGACTGCTGAACTAGCTGGCATTTCCTAGGACACCTTGAGTCCTTTCCTATGGTATGGAAAACATTTCACTTTTACTAAAGGGAAAAGCAATACACACTCATGAAGTAATGGGTGAAAATGTTAAAACCATATTCATTAATGTTCATATCTGTGTGCCTAATAACGTACATGCATTAAAACTGTGAAATTCTACTACAGGCCTAACACTATTGAGGTGCCTTTCACATCTAAGTCTTAGTGACCTAGTATAAGACATGCCATGTCTCTACTCTCCTGACACCTTTCCAAGCCTTCCTTACCAAATGCTATGTGACCTACATGCAAGATACTGGGAATCGGTGGGCACCCATATATTCATCTCCCATATTTAGCCTTCTAATAGCAACTGAGAGGATATAGGCAACACAGAAGGACATTTAGGAGATCACTTCTACAGACCCATTCTGTAGAAAAATCTGTCCTTGATGAAGCTGAAGGCATCTACTGCTAAAATTAAAGCACATCTGGGGTAAATAAGGTGAATTCCTACCAACTCTTGTGATATGAAGAGATAAACAAAATTTTACTGAAAGCCAAGTCATCCCAGTATAAGTTACAGTCTTGCAATGGAGGAGATCAGCAGATAAGAAACATGCACTGTACAAAAAAAAAAAAAAAGGAAGAAAAAAAAAATAAAGAAGAGATAGCTACTGTGCTATGGGAAATATGTCCAGGGGCCCTACAGGCAGCTATGCCTTGAGCCAGTTTTTACTGAATTTCCTGTAAAATCCCTAGTTACTTAGTACATATTAAGTGTCACAGCAGCTATTTATTTCTTTACTGAAAAAAAAGTATTTGAATTGCATTTTCTGTTTTCCTCACTTATTTTCAAGGTGAGACCAAGTTGAGTAGATTAAACCCTATTATCACATAATTATTTTTATCATGACTTTCTTTTTATTTACTTTCTTTGATAATGCCAACAAAGTAGCTCTTATATTTTGATTAAATTAATGTGAATAGAAGAGAAGCAACACAACAGCAGCATGTGCAACACATTATTGCTTTACCGTGGGGTTTTAGTGACTGGGCTATAGTCCACCAATTTAGACCTCTAATCTGCCCATACTAATACGATATGAAAGTTTGCTTCTATGCATAAAATAAATTGGACTGACACAGTTGCAATTTCTTTCATCAGGCCACTGTGATCCAGCACCCACCCCCAGCCCTTGGATTCTGCTTCCATTGTCCTACCTTCCCTATTTCCTGGGTCCAGCTAAGTGGAGAAATTAAAAGAGCCTGTGCAGAGCAATTTGTGTGATTGTTGAATCTCTATAAAGAGATATTGTAATGAATGGAAACCTAATGCTTAACAAAGAGTGGTGGGGGACACAGTCTACTGCAAAATCCAGTCGTGTTTAAGAAAAATTTAGGAACACTCTGATCCTCCCTGAGAATAAAGCTGGCTACTACAGATCTTTCAGACAAAATGAAACAACACAATATTCAACAGTATGTATGGCAATTAGCAAGTGCAAAAAACATCAGCTGGCATTTCAACCAGTCCCCTGTGGTTTCAGATTTGGAAGCATCTGGACAAACCCCATTTGTACATTAGTGCTTTGCTCTAAATTTGATATTCTTGTGTTGCTTATACTGGGGAATCATTTATCCTTTGTGGAAAATGGTAGCTCATTAGTCAACTTTAAATAATATGTTTATAAATATCAAGTTATGAAATTTAGGCCGAGAAAATGAAATATGTTTGAAATATGGTTACCATGATGATAATTAATGGAAAATGTGGTTCTAGAGAATAGTTATTTACTAAAACAAAAACACAGCAGCCGTATATCTTCCAACGTGTATTATCCAATGAACTCATTTATTCTTCTTTATTTACTGCAAATGTAAAAGCAGATTTAGATGCAGAGTCAAGCTCTGCTAACGGGGCACCCCTGTTTATGCCCTGCATTCTTGGTGTGCTTCCCCCATTTTAGCCTCAGGCTCCATACTTCAAGTGCAGTGGAGATTAATATACAGAATCAAGATTTAAACAACCTTCTTCCTATATCTCAGTCAAACTCCCTTCTATCCTGAAAAACAGGAGAGACACTTTTCAACAAGGCCTGTAGTGACAGGACAAAGGGTAACAGTTTTAACCTGAAACAGGGTTGATATGAAGGTATAAAAGACTGAATATAAGAAATAATTTTTTACAGTAAGGATGGTGAAACAGTGGAACAGGTTTCCCAGGGAAATTGTGGATGTCCCATCCCTGGAACTGTTCAAGGCCAGGTTGGACAGGGCTTTGAGCCAGTAAAAGATATCCCTCCCCATGGCAGAGGAATTGCACTAAATGACCTCTGTTTCCTTACAACTCAAGCCACCCTACTATCCTGTGATACTAGGTTTAGCTTTTACTTTGGAGGTGAAGACTTACACATTATTATTAACAAGGGAGTTTCTAGAACGAAACAGAGACAACCTTGAGAAAAATGGCTGCTATATCATATCAAATCTAAGACACCATGATACATCTTAAACCAGAATAAGGAAAGGACTGGTTCACAAGTGGGCCTGATTTCAGTAAATTAAAAAACCCTACTGGTAAATGTGTTAATCCTCAAGTTACACCTCCTGCATCCCTGAAAATCCAAAGAGGAAAAAGGACAATCATCATTTAGGAATAAATTATATGGAGCAAATGGAATAGGATTTAAGGGTAAAATGCAGTAGCAAATTTAAATTAAACATGAAGGAAATAAACAATCTTCTTAACAATGATACCTATAAGAAAATGGAAAGTTCTTTTAGGAAAGTGATGGAAAGCCTCTCACTTTGGCAGCGTGCATGGAAATGAGTTTTAAAAGATGTTTGATGTGTGTTAGAAGGAAATTTGCGAGTCATTACAAAGTACATTACATTTACTTTGAAGACCTGAAGATTTTTAAAAATCTATGCCTTCCAGTCAAGTGTGATATCTGCTTCACTTCTCAGTTCTTGATATGGAGATAACCACAAGGATTTTCTGGTGTATCATTTACCACCTCTCTTTGGGCTCTGCCATCCCTCCAGTTTCCAGCTCAGCAAAGAAGAATACACCTACCAACTCTCACGTTGCTCCTGCGGTGATCACTACTGGGGTGCCTGCACAGCCCACCTTTGGCAAATGGCCTGTTCTGGTAAGACTGTCAGTGTGAGCAGCAGGGATGTGTGTGTGCATGTACATACTGAATACAGAAACCTGGTTTTTGGAACATTCGCATGCACTTGATGAGCTGCATTGAATAGTAATGGGGGAATTATAAAGAGGTTTTTGATACAAAGAAAGAGTCACTGGGAGTAGCATAAAAGGAACATGAATATTTGTAACTGGAGGGAGAGACTTTGCAGTGGAAAGGGTAGAAGTGAAACTCGGCACTGCCAGAAGTCACCCTGTCCTGTCGCTGCCCAGGCCAGAGGGGGCAGCATATCTGTTCAACGCCATCAGAGGGCCTGCCACCAGCCAGTGGCTGTTCCCACAGGCTGTGGACAGAAGTAGGGACTCACTCCAGGTGTGTATAAACAACCTCATGGGGCCCTTTCTCATCAGTGTGTGTGCATTGGTAGGTTGCAGGGGATGGGAGGGGTACAAAGAGGTTGGGCTTCCATGTCTGCCACAGGAGGGGAATGCAAACAGGGCAGCCCTCATGCTCAGGATGGTGGGGAGTTTCTGGTAGCCCACCTGTCCTATGATGGAAGCAATCTGTGAACATAATTGTGTGTGTGTGTGTGTGTATAGTTACAGAATAATGTTTTGGAAATTGTTGGGGGTTTATTATTCTCATTCATATTCTTATTCCCACTATTATTACGTTTTGTTTGTGATTATTTGTTTTGCAAGAAGCTAATATTGCAGATTATGTACCTTATTAGTGATATCAGTCCTGAATGCATGGTTCGCTCACTGCCAGTTTTTTACAAGTTATTAAGAAATCAATTAATTGATCTGATCCTGATTTGATTTAGCATTTATGAAGTGAACAGTTTTCCCCTGTGACTATCAGAAAGCATTAGAAGAATTGCTACTGGCCAAAGGAAAACCTGTAAAATTTGAAGATTTAAAAAATATATTCTTAATGACACAAACAAATAACTGCTTACATCATATTTTTCCTGCTAACGGTCTCAAAAAGTGATGGATAAAACCAGAAAATAGATTAGGATATATAGGATAGCTTTGTATTACTTACTCTCTGAAGAATTTTTGAAACTTTTTCATATGAGATATTGACCTATGAATGCAAAAATAACAATCCATCAGATTTTGTCAAAAAGGTACCAGTTTATACACAGACACAGTATGAGGCATGGGTGTTAAAAGATACCAATATTCTTTTTTATACATTCAGATAAGTTTCTCCTTAACAGAAATGACAGAAGTGGAAAATGGGTTTAAATTCTGTGGTCACAAAAAAAAAAAAATAGACATTTTCTTTCAATCTTTTTGTTATAGATTTTTTGCAGAGAGAAAGTGTAAAGCATTAGACATAAAGAGGATGCATGAGTTTGCAAGAAGTCTCAGGACACCTTTCAGTCAATATAAATTGGCCCTGCGAAATGAAATCTAGTGTCATTTCACATCAGCCTGTGAAATTTTATGCTATGACTTTGTATAATAAATTATAACAATATGAAATCATTCATCTGAAGAATTCCACTGGGAAATTCATTTTTCCATTTTCTCTACCTTTTGACTGTAGGTAGTGATCTTAGAAAAGTCTTGTTTGCAAATGACATAAAATTGAAGATATGCTTGGAAGGCATTTTCATATGAAAGAAGAGAAGAAGTAGCTCATATGTCTCTAGAATGTCTGTGTGAAATCCGTGCATAAACTGAGAGCAGTATCATATATTCAGGTAATTGTCTTCAGAGCACCACACATTTCTTGTAAGAATGAAATAATTAGCTTGCAAATGACTCAGTGAGGGAGGCTTCCATAAAAATCATACTCTGTTAAAAAAAATAATCATGAAATATCTAAAAAGAAGTTGTGAGAAGCAATCATCAAGATATCATTTCAATGCCATCTGTCTAACTTTCCAGAGCCTGATGCACTCCACAGTGGAATGAACTCAAGTGAATGGTTTATCACTCAAAAATGGGAGCATTTCCTTTAAACTTTATTCAATTTGTTTGGTTTGGGGTATTTTTTAATGTTTTCCAGCTGTGAAAAATCTATGAAATCCAGGAAATCATCTGAAATGTTATCAGTTTCCACTGGGCAGCTGAATGTTACCATTTGAATTAACAACATGAAAACAAAAAACACTTCACTCAAAGATTCAGTATATTTATTTTGGAAAGCTGGGTCTTGTTCCACTTCACCAAAAATATTTAGCTCACTGGGATTTACAAATACAACTGCTTGCAAAAAGATTCAGAGGTACAGGATTTCATGCGGTGTGAGTGCATGCTTTGCAATACAAATATGTAAAGAAGCCACTTAGGGTTTGAGAAAAAAGGAGAATCTGGGTCACAGCCAGAGCACACAGTGACACCAAGCTGAAAGGGTCTGATCCTGTTCCAGAATATTCATGATCATCTTACTGTGTATCATTAGTCTAACTGCAAGACAGGAGTCCAATAAGATTTTCAGTGGCTTTAGTAAGCACTCAAAAACTGGAACTGAACAGAAGCTTTTTTTTTTTTTCTCCAGAATTTGTTTTAATTTTAAACACAATATTGTGGTGGAAAACTTTTTGTCTATTTTTATTGGGATATAAAATTTTGTTTCATTTTTTAGACGCTTGAAGCAGAAAAGCAGAAATTGATATATATTTCCTTTGAGGAATGACGGCATATGTGCACATAGAGTGTATTAAAGTCACTTCTCTTTTCTTTTTTTTTTTTTTCCATTTAATGTAGTCCCTTTTTTTTGCATATCATAAAATTACAGAACAACATAGATGGGAAGAGACCTCAGGAGGCCACTGGTACAGGCTCATGTTGAAAACATCATTAGAAATTAGATCAGACGAAGTTACTCAGGGCTTTTTCTTGAAAGACCTCCAAGGATGGAGGCTGCACAAGCTCCCTGGACCACCTGCTTCAGTTCTGGACAACTTGGACCAGCTTGAACCTCCTGTGTTTCCTGCCTGCTGTCCTTCATCATCCTGAGAAAAGCTGGGGTCCTTGGCTTGGCAGCCTCCCTGTAGGTAGGTGCAGGTGCCTGCTGGGGGCCCGCAGCAAGTCCAGCTCACCTGGCACCTTCTTACAGGGTTGGTACTACCCACGATGACCATCCTGGGGATTCCTCTGGGATTGCCTTGGTTTGTCCAAGTCCATTCTCTACTGGGAGGCAGCACTTCAGGTGTGGTCTAAAGAGGGACTGTCCCTTCCCTCAATCTGTGAAGGATGCTGTTGCTAATGCAGCCGGGGGTGCTGCCAGGGCATGCTGCTAGCTCATGTTTGGCTTAGTGCCAGCCAGGATCCCAGAGCCTTTTCCACAGTTTCTCCCCACAGTACACAAACTGTAGCTGCCAAGGGTCTTTCTTCCCAGGGGCAGGACTTAGCATCTGTCCTCGTTCTGTTGCATAAGATCTTTGTGTATTCATCCCTCTGACTCACTGAGATTTTTCTGCACAGCAACCCTGCCCTTGAGCATATCCACTCCATATCTTTCTGCCCTCTCCAATTCAGGTCACCTGCAGACTTTGTAAGTTTGCAGATATATGTCACCACCCAGGTTGTTCACGAAAGTATTAAGCCGGACAAATCCCTTCTTGTTCCCTTTTCTTCTTCTTGCACTTCTTTTAAAGTTGTTTCCTCAAACATTAAAGTGAGGGGGAAAAAAAAGATGTTTCCACAATTTCATTGTTATAGGGGTTTTTGTTTCTTTGTTGTTACCTTTTTTCCTCCCTTTTTTTCACTTGTAATAAAAGGTGAGAAGTAGAACAGATAGCAAAAGGAGTAAAAAAAAATAAAAAAATAAAGTCTTGACATGGAAAAACAAGGCTTTTATCAAAAACATTTATGATATGAAATGAAAATGGATAGGAAAAAAAGCCTTGCAAAACGAAAGACATTTTGATATGATTATTCAAATCAAACATTTTTCTATTTCTCCCAAAATAACATATATTGCCCCTCTAAAAAAAAAATGTAAACCCACTAGGTTTATATTTATACAAAGTTGATTAAATCGAGCAATGAAATGGCCACAGCCAGAATAACTAGGGCCTCAAACTCTCATGCAATTACTCTGAATCAATGATTGTGATACAGGCAGAAAATTATACTCCAACTAATGAAACACCCTTGGTATATTTTCTATTGGATGGAAAAACGCTTTACATACTGTACAAATTGGGGATATGGTCCTGTTGTCATTGCCAAAGAATTAGCACAGAATAAAACAAATGAGCCAGGCAAGAATGTTACTGAACCTTTTGTAACCAGGGAATGCGCAAGCAATTATTTCATCTCAATATGACAAGACAAAATTGCATTTAAACCGTGCTGCCAATAAGCATAGCATAATTTTTTTCCAGGACTGATGCCTCAGACAAGGCCTGTGTGATTCAGACTGGAAAAGTTTCTAAACATTTTTGAAATTCATTAATCCTGATTATCTGGCATCTCCCCTGATAGATTAAAGGCCTAAGAGGATTCTTCAAACCTCCTCTTCTATGCCAGAGCTTTACTTTGAGTCCCAGAATCACAGAACAGCCCAGGACGGTGGGGACCCCCAGAGAATACCTGGTCTGGTTGTTAGTTGAAAGTAGGGTCTTACTTCAGGTTACCTGTGGCCCTGGCAAGCCAAGTACAAATATTTCCAGTGAAGGAGATCCCACTAGTTCTCCAAGTAACTTATTAATATGTTTAATTATTCACAATGGTGAATTATTTCATGAATTTGGATAGATTTTGTCCCTGTGCACATCCTTTTTTTTTGGGCATCCTTGTGAAGGAAATAGCTCCTCTTTCTCTGTAGCTACTTTTTAGATATTATCAGGCTGTGATTAGATCTCAAGTGAGCTTTTCCTTCTCTAGGCTGAATGGTCCCAAATTTTTCAAACTTTCCTCATATGTTTAGTTCTCCAGACATCTTGGCAGATCTCTGTCATGCTCTCTCCAATTTTTCTGTGTCTCTCTAAGGCTGGACCAGAACTGGACACTTTATTGTATGTGTGGCCTAAATAATCACACCTTTTCATCTGCTAGATATATTCTTACTGATACACAAGCCAAATGCACAGTTTCCCTTCATTGCTGCAAGGGAACACAGCTGACTTGTGTTCAGCTTGCTCTCCACCACCCCTCCAGGTCTTTTTCAGCAGATCTAAATCCCAGGCATTGATCTCCCAGGTGGTACTTCTTCTTGGGATTATTCTAAGACAAGCATAGGACTTTACATTTCTTCTTGTTAGACATCATACATTTGCATGATTTGCAGATCTTGCCACTTGTTAATGTATCCCTGAATGGTGGCTCTTCCTTCTGAACTATCCACTTCTTATCCCAGTTTGGTATCTACTTACTCGGTAATGGAACAGAAGTCAAGCCACATTACCAGTTCCATCCACCCAATGTGATTAAGATTTGAAAATCTAAAGAAAAAACAAAATTCTTAACAAATTTGTTTGCAACCGGGAAAATATGAGCAAAGAGCATAAAAAAAAAAAAGATTGTATCATTAGTTTGAAGAAACAGCATGGAAACAGCTGAAGACTATTTTGAAAGCATTAGGCAGAATTTTAGAACTATGCAGTGCATTCTTCCATGTAAAAGATAATAGTAGATTAATGATACAGAAAACACAATAAAGACAGAGTTTACACATGAAACTCCTATTTGTAAGCAGTTATAACATTGTTATGTCAATTCGCCTACCTTACAAAACAAAAAAAGAAAAGCCCTTATGAAAAAGCAGATAATATCCCATAGAAATAACAGAGGTGAGAACCAAAGCTGCGGTGCTGTTATTTCCTCCAGTTGGTGGAGAAATGGCTACACAAGTATCTCTGTCCTAAGCAATGACTGAATTGTATTTATATTTATGACAGTTGATTGCATCACACACAGCTTTGCTGACAGAAGAGGAAGGAATTCACACAGAGGAAAAGTCACTGGTCTTACCTCTGCACTCAGAAAAGCGGATGTTAAAGTATGAGCTGCTCACGGTGCCAAGTTCAATCAGATGCTGAAGACCCTGCTCTCCAACTGGTGCTGTTAACATGCTCTGTTTGGAATCAGGAGCTTCAGATATCGCTCTGGCATGGCTGGTAGCCAACATCAGCTTCTTTGGTTACTATCAGAATCATAGAATCATAGAATAGTTAGGGTTGGAAAGAACCTTAAGATCATCAAGTTCCAACACCCCTGCCATGGGCAGGGACACCTCACACTAAATCATATCACCCAAGGCCTCGTCCAACCTGGCCTTGAACACTGCCAGGGATGGAGCATTCACAACCTCCCTGGGCAACCCATTCCAGTGCCTCACCACCCTAACAGGAAAGAATTTCCTCCTTATATCCAATCTAAACTTTCCCCTGTTTAAGTTTTAGCCCATTACCCCTTGTCCTGTCACTACAGTCCCTAATGAACAGTCCCTCCCCAGCATCCCTATAGGCCCCCTCCAGATACTGAAAGGCTGCTATGAGGTCTCCACGCAGCCTTCTCTTCTCCAGGCTGAACAGCCCCAACTTTCTCAGCCTATCTTCATATGGGAGGTGCTCCAGTCCCCTGATCATCCTCGTGGCCCTCCTCTAGACTTGTTCCAACAGTTACATGTCCTTTTTATGTTAAGGACACCAGAACTGCACAAAATACTCCAGGTGAGGTCTCACAAGAGCAGAGTAGAGGGATAGGATCACCTCCTTCGACCTGCTGGTCACGCTCCTTTTGATGCAGCTCGGGATATGGTTGCTTTTCTGGGCTGCAAGCGCACGCTGCCTGCTCATGCTCATTTTCTCATCAACCAACACCCCCAAGTCCTTCTCCTCAGGGCTGCTCTGAATCTCTTCTCTGCCCAACCTGTAGCTGTGCCTGGGATTGCTCCGACCCAAGTGTAAGACCTTGCACTTGGCATGGTTAAACTTCATAAGCCCAGCTCACAAGCATGTCAAGGTCCTTCTGGGTGGCATTCCTTTCATCCAGAATATCAGCCAAACCACACAGCTTGGTGCCATTGGCAAACTTGCTGAGGGTGCACTCAACCCTACTGTCCATGTCAGTGACGAAGACGTTAAACAAAACCGGTCCCAACACCAATCCCTGAGGGACACCACTCATTACTGGTCTCCAGCTGGACATTGAGCCATTGACCACAACTCTTTGCATGCGGCCATCCAGCCAGTTCTTTATCCACCGAATGGTCCATCCATCAAATTGATGTCTCTCAAATTTAGAGACAAGGATGTCGTGTGGGACAGTGTCAAACACTTTACACAAGTCCAGGTAGATGACATCAACTGCTCTACCCCTGTCCATCAGTTCTGTAGCCACATCATAGAAGGCAACCAAGTTGGTCAGGCAGGATTTCCCCTTATTGAAGCCATGCTGGCTGTCACCAACCACCTCATTGTTTTTCATGTGCCTTAGCATGATTCCCAGGAGAATCTGCTCCAAGATTTTGCCAGGCACAGAGGTGAGACTGACTGGTCTGTAATTCCCTGGGTCATTCATTTTACCCTTCTTGAAAATGGGGGTTATATTATTATTTTTCCAGTCATCGGGAACTTCACCTGACTGCCATGATTTCTCAAATATGATGGCCAGTGGCTTAGCAACTTCATTTGCCAGCTCCTTCAGGACCTGCAGATGCATTTCATCAGGTCCCATGGACTTGTGTACGTTCAGATTTTTAAGATGGTCTCGAACCAGATCCTCTCCTACAGTGTGCCCAAGGTCTTCATTCTCACAGTCCCTGCATCTGCCTTCCAAGACTTGGTGGAGTGGTCAGAGCCTTTGCCAGTGAAGACTGAGTGAAGTCACTAAGAACCTCAGCCTTCTCCAAATCCTGTGTAGCTAGTTCTCCTGAGAGCTTCCTGAGGGGGCCTACGTTCTCCCTAGTCTGTTTTTTATTTGCTATGTACCTGTAGAATCCCTTCCTGTTATCCTTAATATCCCTAGCCAAGTTTAATTCTAACTGGGCCTTAGCTTTCGTAACCTGGTCCCTAGCTTCGTGGACAACATCCCTATGTTCTTCCCAGGCTGCCTGTCCTTGCTTCCACTTATTATGAGACTCTTTTTTCCCCTCTAAGTTTCCTCAGGACCTCCTTATCCATCCAAGGAGGTCTCCTGGCCCTCCTGCTGCACTTCCTTCTAGTTGGGATGCAACACTCCTAAGCTTGCAGTAGGTGATCCTTGAATATCAACCAAGAGTCTTGGGCCCCCCTGCCCTCTAGGGCTATACCCCATGGAACCTTACTAAGCAGGTTTCTGAAGAGGCCAAAGTCTGCTCTCTTGAAGTCCAGGGCAGTGAGCTTGCTGCACAATCTTTTCACTGTCCTGAAGATCTCAAATTCGACCATCTCATGATGGCTACAACCAAGGCTGCCCTGGAGCGTCACATTTCCAACGAGCCCTTCCCTGTTGGTGAGCACGAGGTCCAGCATGGCACTTCCCGTGTCGGCTCCTCTATTACTTGCAGAAGGAAGTTGTCTTCCACACAATCAAGAAACCTTCTGGATTTCTTGTGCTGGGCTGTACCGTCGTTTCAACAGATGTCAGGTTGGTTGAAGTCACCCATAAGAACAAGGGCCTGTGCGTGTGAGGCTTTACCTATCTGTCTATAGAGTGCTTCATCCACAGGTTCTCATTGATCAGGAGGTTTGTAACAGATCCCCACAGTAATGTGTCCTATAGCTATATTCCCTTTAACCCTGACCCACAAACTCTCTGTGGACTGCTCACCTGTCCCCAGACAGAGTTCCATACTCTCCAGCCTATCCCTAACATAAAGGGCAACTCCCTCTCCCCGTCTGCCAGCCCTGTCCTTTCTAAAGAGCCTGTAACCTTCCATTTCAACACTCCAGTCATAGAAGCCATCCCAATAGCCATCGTTTCTGCGATGCCTATTATATAATAACCCCGTAAACATGCACACATCTCTAATTTCTGTTGTCTGTTCCCCACGCTACAGGCATTAGTATAGAGACATCTGAGCGGAGCTCCAAATGAAGCTGGCTCATTGGCTGGAATCTCTCTACATTGCTCCAAGCATTTATTATAGGTGCTGGCAACTGACTGGGTGTGTTGGGATGGAATGATGCCCGCCTCCCCCAACACATCTAGTTCATCTAGTTTCAAGCTTCCTTGACCGGTCTGGCAAGCCTCCTACCAAATCCGCTCTTTCCAGGGGCATGGATCAGGGATGTTGCAGAGAGGCTGCCTCCTCTAATAAGTCCCACTATTACCCACTTCTAGTGATCCATGTGGGTGCTAGTGATATAGATAGCAGTAGCCTGGAGAACATAAAGGACTACAGAGCCTTGGGAGAGGTGGTTAGGGGCTCTGGAGCTCAGATAGTCTTTTTGTCGATTCCCCAGGATACAGCGGGAGGACCTAAAAAGGCTAGGAGGATTAGCCAGGTTAATAAATGGTTAGAAGGTGGTGCCACAGTCAGGGGTTTGAGTGTCTTGAACACGGGACACAAGCCTGTAGGCCAGGTCTAGTGGGGGCTGGTGGAGCTGGTGTGATGCCAGTGTTCAAGACCAGGTTGGACGAGGACTTGGGTGATATGGTTTAGTGGGAGGTGTCCCTGCCCATGGCAGGAGGGTTGGAACTTGATGATCTTAAGTTCCTTTCCAACCCTATTCTATAAATCGATAGGTTCAAAATGTTCAACAAGTCAATAAATAAGCCCTTCTTATTTAAAGAAAGGCTTAAAAAAAAAAAAAAAAAAAGAGAAAAAGCTTTGAAAAAAAGAAAGGTTTTTTTTTTTTTTAAATAAGTATTCACTCACAGTTAAGCAACTATGACAACTCATCCAAAATGAATGATGCAATGCCAAGACAGGATCACTCTCAAGGATGTGTCCCTGAGCCTCTGAGAGGTATCACATGCTGGTGGTGTGTGAGATGCTGGTGTCAGTGATGGGGAGGGACTCTGAGCCCTGCTCACATGTTCTGAGTGGAAAAAACACTGATTTCCAGAAACTCTACAGAAATTCAAACACAGTCACAGGGAAGGATTTAAAAGTGCAAAGTTTGGGTATTTAACTTTAGATTTTATTAGGGAAAATTACAGAGGTAGCCCATTCTGTCAAGACTTCTGTAGCACCTTGTGGCGTTTGCATTTGTACTAAGCATACAGCACAACCTGTGGAGAAATAATTTTAACGATTTTTTGGAACTGGAATGCTTTGCATAAACTAGCTATTAGTAACTCATAGAGACTTGGTGATGTTATAATGGTACAACACAGAATATCTCAAAGGTTTGTCAGTCTTTGTGTTTCACAGGTGTGTCATCTATCTGTCAGAACAAGAATAATTCAGCATTGTTCAGTAGAAATACCTTAGAGTACTGAGTCAGGTTAATCTAGCAGATGCTGTTCCCTGGCTTCTCTACCAGGAAAGGAAACAGCACTAGAAAATGGACAAGAACAAAGCAGGAAAATGAAAGTGTAAGATAAGACATAAACTCAAAGGGATGATAGAGTAAGACATGAAGCTTTGAGAGAGGAAGTCCACACAAGTTCATGCTCATTATCTGTGACAGTATCTGCACTTCTGGGCTTGGATGTGTTTTTCAGCTGTTGGTTCTAGGGGCATGTGTCAGTTGTGTTTGCTCCCATGGCAGAAAGTGAGTCTAGCACCTCTCCTTCTCTATTTGCACTCTGATTTCCATATAAGGGAACTCCACCCTTCCTCGGGGCATGCAGTGGCTATAACTTACTATCAGGGAGTCAATGGGAAGCCCAGAGTCCCAGGGTGAGCAGTGGCACATATACACAGATGCCTGAAGAGCCAGCTGCCATCAAAAGATGCTGCAGTGCTGAGACAGGTGACAGGTTCAGTGGTTACAGTTAAAGAAGAAGCAGACTGAATGCTGTGGGGCTGATCATGCCTGCAGCTTGATTACTAACTCATTCAGAAAGCACAAGCATGGCTGAAACAAACCAGCTTTCTGCAGGTAAATGTCTGGATGCAATTCACCAGAGCATGTACCAGTAGGGAGCAATGGATAGGATACCAGCTCTTACTAGGGACAGTGGACAACCGTGCATCAGCTTTCTTTCCCTTTGCTCCATAGGGTCTTCTGATAGTACCCCAGTATCTTAGCACACCACTGCATGTCCTCCCTTTTGTTTCAACACTGTGTCATGGTTTAAACCCAGTCAGCCACACAGTTGCTACTCCCCCCCCCCTTCCTTTCCTTCCGCTCGCCCTGCTCCCCTCTCCTGGAGGGATGGGAAGGAGAATTGAAAGGATGTAACTCCCACAGGCTGAGATATGAACAGTTTAGTAACTAAGGTATAACACAAACCACTACTGCTACCACCAATGATAATAATAACAAGAGAAATAGCAAGGGAAGAGAATACGATACCACTCACCAAAATGAGCCTGACCAAGAAGAGAGAGTGCCCTTCCGTGTAACTCCCAGTTACCTCCCTGGGCATGACATGGTATGGAATACCTCTTTGGCTGCTTGGGTCAGGTGTCCTGTCTCCGCTTCCTCCCGGCCTCCCCTCCTCCCTGGCAGAGCATGAGGCTCACAAAGTCCTTGGTCAGAGTAAACGTTACTTAGCAACAACTAAAAACATTGGTGTTATCAGTTCTGTTCCCAGGCTGAAGTCAAAAACACAGCACTGCACCAGCTACTAAGAAGGACAAAAATGACTGCTACTGCTAAACCCAGGACACACTGCTAAACTGAAACATTGTTTTCACATTATTCCAGGCACTTTGGACTGGAAAAACTACTCATGAAAATTATTTATACCTCAGGGACATGGGGCAGCACAAGGGGCACTGACTTAGAGTTGAATGGTATGTACTGTGGATGTGTACCATCTTATGTCACTTGGGTACAGAAAAGAATCCATCTATTCTTAAACTACAAATCCAGAATATCCTTATGGGTGGAGCTGCTGATGAAAAACTACATAAACAACATCAAGTGCAGTGAGCTGGAGAAACGAGTCAGAATGCTTCAAAAAGGCTTGAGGGGTCAGCACTAGAGTCTCATTTTCAAAAACGGATCAGAAAAACAAAGCTTGTGCCTCTGAATGAAGACAGAGGAACTGCTTACTGATCTAGGCAAACATACAGAGATTCAGCTCTTGAGGAAAATCCAACAGCTTTTACCAGATTGAAAAATTTCAGTTCAGTTCCTACTCCTGAAGAACTTCAGACAGGGTTCAGGGAAAGTGTGAAAAAAGTACAAATAAATAAATACATAAAGAAAAAGACTAGAAAACTTACACATGCCTCTTTCAGGGAATTCTGTCCTGAGTCTGGAATCTCAGAGCTGGCCACCACTGTGATGTAACAAAAATGGAATTCAAAGTGTTTTTCAAATGAAGGGCAGTAAGTCTGCTTCACAGTTTAAGAGACTCCATACTCAGAAGGAAAGTGTTACCATCCAATATTCAAATATGATCTTCTTTGGTGGTTTGTATGCAGTGGAGATTAAGTTATAAGGAAAAGTCTGAAAGGACGCTTCCTTTAATCCACATAAAATTCTCCAGTTCCTCTTCCTTACTGGCATATATCTCTTTAGAATAAGATAGCAACCGTGTTCATTTTCATGTGAAGACAGAAGCCGAGGAAAAGAAACTAATCCGTTTCATTGACAAGATGTATACTTTTTAACTGCAGAAAAATTAAGATCCCAAAAATATTTGGCACTAACTTCATTTCGAAAGCGTCAATAATTTTAAAATACAAAAGAAATATTGAGCAAGCTTGACATTATACCTAGATCAGTACACTTTCAAATCCAAATACAGAAAAAAATAATCAATTACCCATGCACTGCATTCAATGTTCAGAAGCTATGAAATTCTTCTCAAACTCAGGCATTATATAGCTCTTCTGTATTCAGTTCTCAGACCTTTCGCCACAGGAAAGGCCTGTGGGGACAGCAACAATCTGTGCTATGCAGTGTTTGAATTTTGGTCTGTGTCTCCTTTGTTGTGCTGCATTAAGTGCCACCATGAGGTCAAGGTGAAAAAAAATCATGCAGGATGCCACAACGCCATAGCTTCTGTTGCAGCACAGAAGCTCAGTGTGCCTCTGTGAAAAAAAGCTGTTACATGGATACACAAAGGGCATTTTAAAATCATTTTAATAATAAAATATGTCAGAACCATACTGAAAACTAGATTTCAACTCAGTGAACTGATTTTTTTATGCATCATAGAAAGCCAATTAGCATATAAATAGCTATGAAATAAAGTATAATTTAAGAATTCTGTGTTTTACAAAGAAAGCATCAGAAAGCACTTGTATTAAGTTCAAAAACACATGACCTCTAACATTCACATGTACAAAAAAAGCTGTGGGGCAGGAGAAGAGATGATTCAAAGACCATTTTGAATTACAGGGCAGAGTGTCTTCAACTCAAAGATTATCTTCAACTTCAAAAGATTTCCAGTGTTGGAGACACACCTGAATCTTTAAAAATTACAAGGAGTGAGATACACTAAAAAATTTTTAGATTCTTTCCAGTAACAAGAAAGGATTTCAGCTCATGTTTTTAGGTACAGATTACTTTCTTATCTGATTAGATGCAATAGAGATGATGTCTTTCAAGGCATAAGAATTTATAATCTGGTTTATAATGTGACATCAGGACTTTTCTCCTTGGCACATCTGTATCATCATTGCTCCAGCTATGCATTTATCTGATACTGTGTGCTTAGCCTCTGCTTTAGCTTACACCAGCAACTTCTTGTGGTAGAGGAACCTGCAAACGCTAGAGGGGCTGGTTCACTACTCCTTTGAGTCACATGGACCCAACTGAAGCAGGCTTGGCACTGTTACACTCAAGTTTTTCTAAAGACACTTCAGCAGAACCTTTTCCCTGACACATGCCTCAGCGCTGAGTATTTCCACTCTGCACCATTGCATTCATCTCACTAAAAGAGAAAGAGGGCAGAGGACATGTGTCATCTAAGAAGGGTAAAGACATCAGGAAGAGATCTTTCATGCACCTGCTGAATGCCTTCTGCTAGGAAGGAAACCAGTTTCTTCAGTTGCGGAGATTTCTTTTTTCAACAGGAACTTGTGAAGTACTTTATAAAAATAGTAAAATAATGCTACCAGGACAGTGATGTGTTCATAAGAATAATACCTAGGTACATATAGATCTTCCAGTACTACTTCTTCTGTCTCAGAAGAGACTTCTACAGCACTGACTTTATCACTAAGGACCAGTGTACAGTGTTTGGTTTTGTTTCAGGTTTGTTTGTGGTTTTTTTTTATTATCCACTGAGTTTATCTAAAAGGACAAAGGAAGAAATAAAGAACACAACTGAATAGGTGAAAACAAAAACAAAGATATAACTCCTCTCCTTTCTTTAAGCTAATGGGTCCTAGCTGTTATTGGTGGAAAAATATATTCTTGTCTTTTCAGACATCTTTCAAAGCAAATGATTAGTGTCAGGACTGTAGCAAGGTAAGGCATGTGACAAGGCAGGCACTCCTGGCACTTGGCAAAGACTGATGTGCCATGTGTCAGTCCTGAAGAATATTGCAGCTTTGGGCTGCTATTTGGGGTGGAATGGGCACACAGTGTGTTAGAAAAAGTGTACAAGATGTTCCTTATTGCCTGTAATTCAGACAACATTCAATCCCAGCTGAATACAGAGTGAGGCTAGACACATCTGCTAAAGCTGTCATGGGAACTGTAGTTTCAGAGCAATGAGTGCTGAGAGACGAGAAATGAATGTTCAGTAGGTGGGTGTCTCATGTTGATAAGTGTTGATATAAAAAAATATATATGTTGATATAAAATATATATGTTGACATAAAAAAAGCTTCATAAAGACAGGTAAGTCCAAGAAAACACATGATGACAGAAACACTAAAAATAGTTCTAATAGAACAAAAAGTATTTGCACAAAGAAAAAACTTTGTATATTGGAAGTCTTATGGCAGATGGATCAAAAATACTTAATGATCACTCAGAAGTGTATGTCAAAGGCAAAGTTGAGGCAAAAACGAATTCAGTTACAGGACTGAATGACAGAAAAGATGGTGTTAGAGACAACAAGTGTTTTCAGAATTCAGTTCATAAAGATGATGTCAGAAATATTTTGGCATAGGAGAAATCTAAGCATCATCAATATGATGGTAAATGTTATAGAATATGATCAATCCTAATATGGCGATAGAACAACAAATTATGGAAGAGTAATTGGAGCTCCTGGTGCACAAGAAACAAAGACATTAAATTCAAGAGATCAAGATGTTAAATAATACCAGGGAACAGATACATGAGGTAGCTGGGTATAGCTCAATTTGTAGGAGGAGAATATGGTTAAAAATTCAGATATTTCACAGATTTAATAAGAAAACCCAAAAATAGCTAACCTTGAAATTTAATCAAATTGTTAAAGTGGCTCTAGATGTGAAAACTTTCACAAACTGAGAATCTGAAAGAAAAAATACAAGTGTTGAAGAGTAGTTGTGTGTATTTTTATTTGCAGAGACTAGATCTCTAATCGTAATTGACAATTTCTCAGTAAAGTCAAGAATTATATATCTTGACCTACACACAACCTGGTGCCATACCTAGTGGTGACTTCCAGCATCCTTTAAGATCTGCTTTGAACTATACCATTACCTTCTGTCACAGTTTCTATCAAATAAAATTCTGTTAGGTTTTCATTACTGCATTGTCTCAGTACTACATATCAATGAATACTAGCATCACAGACAAAAAACTGTGAAATTATTTAAAGATAAAAATCTTCTTTAAATGCCACATATTATTATTGTAAACAAGGGGAAAAGGTATCCCACAGGAAAGTGGGTTGGTAAGTAACAAAGCCTGTTGTTTCATCTTCTGATAATAAGCAATAGCTGCATAGCCTGTATTTAGAGAAAGCAACTTTTTTTCTATGAAAAAAAAAATGAAGCAAGACAAAATTTGAATGACATATTTCTGTATTAACAGTCAAGTTGCAAACAGAACAGCATTTTAAGACCCCCCAGGCAGCACCTGTTTTATTTCTGTTTAGCAGATAAATTGTACTGTGCAAAAGTCTTCACTTTGGAAATAGTTACCTAATTATGCATATGTCACTCTACAGTTTCAGAGGAACAGATAAACTTATCACCTTAGGTTTTACTTTATTTGTTTCTACATTGGGACATTATATGCCTCTGTCCTATTGCTTCTCTGTAAACAGTTACACTGCATTAAATGAAAAAGGACAGGAGAATAAATAACCTAACTTTGACCTGCCCTTGAAATCAGACTGCTTTTAAGCAAGAGCAACCTGGGTGTTTCCACTCTGCCCTGAGTAGTTTTAAAAGTAAGAGTGGAAGGTGACAACATAAACTGTTACAATAACTCTCTTGGGAAATGCCTTGTTTGCAGGTGGGTTCTACTGTTGATGTTTTTGTCAGACTTCTAGCACTTCTGCAATCCATCAGCTAAGGACCGTCTTGCGTAAGTGTCCTGAGAGTTCATCGCAGCAGCTGCACTAGTAAACTGTTCCTGTTCTGACTGAATGGCTGTGAATAGGTTTTATTGCTTAATCAAGCATTTATGCTATTAAATACTCCAGCAAATTTGACTTTTTTTTGTTTTCCTTTTTGAAGCACTGTATTAATGTGAATGGCAAGTATTCATTGTGTCTGAAAAATCAAAGCAATTGCAAAAGGGCAAAGCCATATCATAATCACAAATTGAAAAATTCTCTTACTAGAGATTAAATGCCTGGAAATCATTTGAAGTTGAATAAGAAGCAATATCTTTTTTCCTCCTGCCCCGTAGGACAAAATATTGAATAAAAAAAAAAAACGTTTAATTAAGGCTAATCTCTTGGGTACTGAATTGTTTCCATTAAATGGCCACCTCTACTGACTTCTGTTCATTTGGGGAAATTAACTGAAAGCAATTATGTCTTAGAAGAGTTTTGTCTTTTGGTTTTAATCAGTCAACTCCTATGCGGATCTCCCACCCCTTAATGATGATATTTTATCTTGTAATCAGTGTATGTGATGTTTTTTATATTGATATGTACTTCAAGCTGTGTCTATTTGTTAACTTTTTGTTGTAGAGCATTTTATTTGAATAGCGTCAGAATCTACATTTGAAGTATGGAAATGTAATAGAAATGTAATATGCAAGAGAATAAGCAGAGATATCATTTAATGGTTGTCTGATTTTTATATTTTTGTAAAGTGACACTGTGGGTGTATGTGTATATGTAGAATCATAGAATCATAGAAGAGTTAGGGTTGGAAAGGACCTTAAGATCATCAAGTTCCAGCTATAGATAAATTGTGGATGTCCCCTCCCTGGAAGTGTTCAAGGCCAGGTTGGATGGGGCCTTGAACAACCTGGTTTAGTGGAAGGTGTCCCTGCCTACGGCAAGGAGTTGGAACTAAATGATCTTTAAAGTCTCTTCCAACCCAAACCATTTTATGATTCTATATATGTGTATATATATGAAGGTCAGAGGAAGAGAGTGAGAGCACTGCAGTTAACAACTGTAGATCATGAAAGGACACAACACACTTCTATTTAATGTTAGCATTTTATTTTTTTTCTTATTTCTAATTTCAGATGGCATTGGCTATTATTTAGAAAAAGCCATTTTTTTTTTTTTTAGTTTTTCCTCCTTCAAATTGAATAACAACCTCATCAGTGCCAAATTTTAGTATCTATATATTAACATATCCTATCTCAGAAAAAAAAAATATTCATTTCATAGAAAGGTCCTTGGCAGTAAGACTTTCCTTGGGGAAGTATTTAGTGTCACATCTTTAAGCACACACATGTCAATGACTTCACTGGAATCTCTGATTTTCATATATAAATTTAAAACTCCAAAACAGTGCACCTAGAATACTGTGTTCATTTCTGGGCCCCTCACAACAAGTAAGACATTGAGGTGCTGGAGCGGGTTCAGAGAAGGGCAACAAAGCTGGTGAAGGGTTTGGGGAACAAGTCTGTTGAGGGAACTGGGGTTGTTTAGTCTGGAGAAGAGAAGGCTCAGGGGTACCTTATCAGTACAAGTACCTGAAAGGAGGTTGTAGTGAGGAGGGAGCCAGTGTCTTCCCCCAGGTAACAAGCAATACGACAAGAGGTAACAGCCTCAAGCTGCACAAGGGGAAATTTAGATTGAATATTAGGAGAAATTTAGATTGAATATTAGGGAAAATTTCTTCACAGAGAGGGTAAGCAGAATTGGAACAGGCTGCCCAGGGAAGTGGCAGAATCACTGTCCCTAGAAGTGTTCAAAAACCGTGTAGATGAGGCCCTTAGTGACATGGTTTAGTGGTGGTCTTGGCAGTCCTGGGCTAATAGTTGGACTAGATGATCTTAAAGGTCTTTTCATCCTATTTGATTCTATGACACTGTTCTTATCACGCTCATATTTAAAACCCTGTATGCTCTCCCAAATCTTACCTTTCATTATACTATACTATTTTGTAGTTATTAAGAACTGCAAAAAAATCCTTTCAAAATTATAAGCCTAAAATGGGTGTTAGAGAATGTCAACAGGATGCTCAAGTGCAGCAAGATAAGACAATAGATCTGTTAGCTGAGAGAGAACTCTCAGATGTTTTAACTGTAGTGCCTAAAAAGACATTCAGATGCAAATAACTGTTTTTTCATACAATGAACAGATATCACCACTCTGTGAACAATATCCCAGATGTAACACCACAAAGGATATGTACCCCACCTGCTGATGCTTTGCTGGAAGCAAGTTGAATGTCCATCCAAAGTACAAATATATACATAAATCATTACAAGAATAATGTTTTCTTTGTGATTCACAAAACCAGATTCTCCCCCAAAACACATCACAGTTTAACCTTTGCTTAATTTTTGCAGTATATTTAAGTATTTTGCTGCATCAGTGCTTCAGTCAGAAGAATTGCACTGATGGCATTTGAGATATACCAGCTGGAAGCCTGAAGGCAAGGATAAAAGAATTCAAGTAGAATATTTAAGCAATTTAAATAAAACTAATGATTGAACTTGTTTTCTCAGTGGTCTATGCCACTATTCTTAGTCAATTTTTTTTTTTTTTTTTTTTAAGTAGACACATTTTGTGGTCTGAATACTAGAGTTTTGGGCCTCTTTAGTCTTTCAAGATGTAGTTTGATTCTTATTTTCAAAAAACAGAAATACAATGATACTGGGTAATGGTGTGAATCAGAAGATCTGTTAGTTCAGTTTTCCCCAACACTTCCCTTGAAGGAATTGTGCAGGCTCATTACTGCTAGATGAACCCAGGCCAAGTGAACTCCAGGATGTAGGAGATTTTTCCCATCCCTCTCTCATGGTTCATTTAAGGTTCTTGAAAGAGTACAATAGCAGAGAGAAAAGGTTCCTTTTAGCAGTTTAAGAGTGAGCTGGGCAGCTGAATCTTGATTGTTACATTAAGAGTATAGAATTTTGGCAGAAACTAAACTTCTTTGTGTTCCAGCCAGTCCTCAGAGATCAGAGGGGCAGGGTAAAACTAGCATAATTTCTGATTTTAACCAAATTGACACTATACATCCAGTATTGTCAATTGATAATTCAAAAAACAAAGGAAAAGGAATAAATTTTGCTCTAAGAAAAAAAAGCATGTAATGACAATATCTTTTGTCAGCCACCACTCTACTAGGCTGATGCTGCAATAGCAAAAAAAAACCAAAAACAACCAAAACCTGAATTGGTTCTCAATGACTTAGAATGTGAATACAAGTGTATTTGGAAAGGACTGCTTGTTAAGACAAATTAACTATAGGAAAAGACCAGCAAGATGTGGTTTAATAATATGCTTCCGCATATACATGCATATGTTTAATGCTCTTCGTCAGAGGAGAGAAAATATTCCTTTGTTTTTAATTTTGAGACAGTAGTGGAATAGCACAGCTACCAGTAAAAGAACACTCTATATCAATATGTGAAGGCAATAACTGAAAATATGTGTTGGGTGATAGAAAAGCAAAAGGAAATTTTCATTAACTAGGATAAAACAAAGGCTTTCTAAAGCTTTCATTTTTAATTCTATAGAGAATTAAAGGATATTCTTTTTGGTTTGACTTTTTTTTTTAAGCAGTGAAGAATGTGCTGTATAGGCATATAAAGGAAAGGTACAGGGTCTGCACTGTTTTCCCTTCCTCATTTACATGGGTAAGACCTTGTTATTGGCCTCAGAATCGGGGAGTTGTTGGAGTGTAGCAGATAGCAGATACACAAAAGAAAATTGAGCCTTTTAAGCACCTTTTAAAAACAAACTGAAAGTTGCAGACTATAACACTAATGACATTCTATATTGTTTTGGTGGCTCTATTGAATACTATTTTCCTCTGTAGTTTGCTAATGTAACAAGAAGTCATTTGAGAAACTAAGGCAACGGAATCATTGCTAACTTCTATACTATAGAGAACAGCTGAAAGCCACCAAGAAAACATCAGGAATGGCACCATCAAATAACAGAGATGAGGAGCAGTTGACAGTGCAGTGTCAAGCCATGTGTAAAATATTCTTTCATGTAATATTCCTTTGAAATTGCTAGCATTAGAACACCAACCTTAGCTTTATAAACTTGAAGTGTTAATCCACACAAGGGCTACATTTTCAGCTGCTTTATCCTCACAGCTTCATGGACAGCACAGGAAGCAACAGATTTGTACCTACTGAGTCCTAATTTAAGTTGTGACAACCTAGAAGTAAATTCTTTTCTGCACTAGTATGGTAGCAGGAAAAAAAAATATATTCTGAACATTTACTGATAATGCATCCTTTTTTTCAGCAGTGTGTGGGTGCACGTGCACAAGTCCTCCCTGAGTTTGTTTTAATAATGTAATAAATGATACTAGCACAGTTTCTCTGGTTTTGTATACTTTTGTTGCACAATTTTTAAAATCTGCATTTATCACTAAAAGCAAATAATACTTTTTATTTTTTTCAGTCTAGAGTTTAAAGAAGTGAGTAATTTCCCTCCTCATAAATCTCAATCTACATATTTTGTACCCCAACAAGAAGCAGGATTTAGATATTTGCTTTAACAATAAATACAGGATCTCTACAGGTATTTTTTCATGGTTGGAATCATTCTTGATTCAATGTGAAGTAGAAATCTTCAAAGACTTCAGTCACTCTCAGTGTAATAGTTAAATTCAATCATTTTACACTGGATGCAAGCTGCCAAGTTCACTCTTAAGAGGCTATGTATCTTCCAAATAAAAGCTGCTAAAAGGAACCCCTTCTCTCTGCTACTGCACTGTATTGAGTATCTTAAATGAACCAACACAAATGACAAAAGGTTGTTCAGTCAGAGTCAGCACATATAGCCAAATGCACTTGAAAGGCAGTAGATTAATTCCTAGAATTCTATTCAGAAGTCAAAAATAGCTGAAGATCACTTCAACTTTGAAAGTTGATACGTATGATGAGTGTTCTTTCATGCAACTGCCCAGGGTGAGGAGGATTTTCAAGCCTCAGCCACTACCTCACCTGATGAAAGCAAAGGGAGCAATAGTTGACGCGTACTGCACTCTTACATGGAGCTTGTAGTGGAGTTGCTGCTCTACTATTACTAGTAAACATGACTTGGAGCGCCATCAAAAGTGATCAATGGCATAAATAGAGAGTAATAAAAAGAAGGAAAAAAAGGTAGTACAGAACCTCATCCATTTTACATGACTAACATTTCTGATTGCTGAAGATCAATTCTTCACTATCACATGCATGAAAAAGAGTTCTCTGTTCCCACTACCAAAGTGCATGGGAGCAGTTGAGTGATAAATTCTAGGGTGAACTTGTGGCTCTTCAGAGAAGCTATGAACATTTACAGTGCATCTGGCTCTGGTATAGGGATGAGGAATTTACTGCCTGGCATGGTAGTCATGTCAAGTTTTGCAAAGTGAATACAGAATTATGAACAAACCACAAAATAACCTTTTTTTCATGGGTCTGTCATGGTTCTTTTTATGTAATCTTTATACAGTTAAAGATTTCTTCAAGCATCACATTGGCCTGAACTATTCAAGAATTATGTACATATGCATGTATTTACATGCATTAGAACCATTTAGCTATACATATATCAACTAATTCATTTCCAGCCGTCTGCTATTAGTACATATGTACAGGTTAGTACATTTCCCTGCAATCTATAAGTAGGCTTTTGAAGCTGTGCAACATAAGGTATTCTCTTCCTCTTTAATTCCCAGTTTAAGTACATTATACTATGCATGCTGACAACAGAAAAAAAAGCATTTCTTCAATAAACACTTTTAGTCTGTACAAAACAGAGCAGTGTTGGAGAGCTCTGTGGTGCCATAGTCTTTTACATAGTGGTTTCAGGTTACTTCAGCTCATTAGGAAAACACACATGAATAATTAAGCAAAAATGAAAAGAGAATCTCTGCTTCCTGTATCCTAGCTGAACACACTAATACTTTCTGTTGGCATGTAGTAACCACTGCCTACTGCAATGGATATTTTAGAAATCAGTATGTACTTTTATCATTCTTTGAGTCATCCAGAATAGATTTTTGGTTTTAGTTTTGACAAGAAGACTAACTTCAGTAGCATCTCAGGCAAACAGACTTATTCACACAGTCTTATTTAGATTGATTTTTCATCAGGAGATCTCACTCTGCCTTGCAGAAACGAGGAAGCCAATCACCAACTGCAAAAATTAATATGGAAAAGGGAACTTTTTTTTCTTTTTAAGGAGGCACATTACACATCAAGACTAGAGTATGGTAAGTACATATGAGAGCACCTCTTCAGTTGCCCAGATCTCCTCTTGAATGCAGGAGACAAAGAGTCTTCCCTTTAAACACTGAATTGACTTAATCCAAGGTTCATTGAGGCAGACCAGAACAACACAAATTACCAAATTAATCACCCAGAAAGGGAAATATATTGCCCAAACTAGCTCCTTTTACTTGTAAAGTGACTGAATTTGCTAGAAGATTCCATCAGGAATCTGTTGTTCTCTTGATGTAGAAGCTGTTGCAAAAGCATGAATTTTCAAGTTAGGCAAAGTTTACAGACACTTTGCACCTTGAGAACAGAATCCTACCATCTGTGGCACCAAAAGCTATCAGAATGACACATACCACGTGATACTTCATATCACAAGGGAGGAAGTGACTTTAAGTAGTCATCCTGACACACTCAAGATTTCTACAGAATTTCCTGACACTTCAATTTCTGCTTCTCAAAAGCCCAGAAACATGATTCAGTCTTCACAGATGCTGACATGTTACAGTCTAGTTCATTCTCAATTCATTTTGGGTTTGCTAAATTAGTTTTCCCTCTGCAGCCCCTTCAGAGATCAGTTCACAAGGATTATTCCACCTGTTTCTCTTACACCACCAGAAAAACTAGGCAGTTTCCGTTTGCCCAGCAGTTTAGCTTCATTTGATCACCTCTTTAGAGCACTAATTTATAGGTAAGCATTATTATTTGCCTGAATTTTCTCAGGCAAAATTGGAAAATGACAAAGGATGAGTGTTTTAACCTCTAGAGAAAAAGTAGTGATGATTTCTTCTTCCGGATTCTTTGAAATAAGTACCTACCAGACAATAAGACTACCGAAACTAAGGAAGCCCTGTCTTTTTCAGTATCTGTTAGAGTAAGTAAGCACTTTATTTTATGTATTAATTGCAGAACTGCTAGTGATGCAAGATAGGCATAGAGGATGGAAACCTTTTTCTGCATTTTTTCTTTTTTTTTCTTTTTTTTTTTTCCCCAATTTGAATAAAGCTTTTAATCCTCAATCAAAACGTTTTTGTGCTGAGAGATGGACCTGATTTTTCCCCAGTTCACAGCAGGTTAAATCAGGTGATAAAAATTATTATACACTGAGTGACAAGAGTGCAGATTAGAGTAAAATGGGACATAATCACATAATTTTTGAAGAGGTGTTTTCTTTGATGTAGCAGCTGGGGGGGTGTCCTTCCCTTTTATTTTCCCTTCTTAGGTTTCTTCAAATTTTTTCCCATAGCTTTAACATTAAGCTTTTAAAATCATAAGTAATTTGAGATATTTTTCCTCTTCATTTGAATTTCCATTTCTTTAATACCTGCTCAATAACCAAGACTTTGCATGATTTACCCTCACAGTGTACTAGCTTAGATTTTCTTAAAGGACCTACTACTGCCTATAGGCATGTATATTTGGCTTTGTCTAACAGACTTCTTTTTGATAGGAAGGTGCATGGAATACTTCCGTGACTTACAGAGATGGAGAAAAATGAGATAAGTGCATCTTACTGTGGTGCTGAAATGAAAGTCCGCTTTGGTGCAGGATATTAGAATACACGAGAGAGCACTGTTCTTGTCATAAAAGCTGTCAGCTGAGCTTTCATTACCTAATCACAAAAAATGACATCTGGACAAAGTCACAAGCATAGATGAGGAGGAGCTGAAAATCACTAGATCAGAGAGAAAACTTAAGATAAAACTGTGACCAAGAGGTGATAAATGCCAAAGACAAGGGGAGTAAATTACCCTGTCAAGGGATATATACCTGAAGAGCAAAGAATTCAGGTCTCTAATGCCTACAGATAAAATGTTTTCTGTATGAGACAAGTCATAGATTTATCTGTGTCAAAATGGATAAGAATGCGTGCATCCAAGTCTCTGAACTCCTACAGCTACATAATGGAGCACTGCAGCGCCCAGGGCTAGCATTCAGGCCAGCATTGCTTGAGGCTAAAATGAAATTACCCACATGGGCCTAATACGTCTCCTCCTGAAATAAAGTGGAAGCTTTCCATTTACATTTATGAGAGCTAGATTAGGCCTGATACTTATTTCTGAGATCCAGTACACTAACCATGCTCAGTGTTACCTTTTTGGTATGAATCCACTTTGTACGTAAGATTTTAATTTACAAGAGTTATGACTCTAAAAGCTACCATGAGAAAAGGTTTTCTATCCTTGCTTCTCCATCCAACTTCATGGGCCCCAGGTATAAACTAAAGCTTAAAGTAATTCTGGATCTTCTTTGCGTTTATTGAAGAAATGTATTTTACAAAGAGGAAAGATGCATAGTAAACAAGTGAACCATAGGACCTCATAAACTGAATCATACAAAATGAATAGTATGGGTTGAGACAAAATTCCAGGACGGTTGTGGATTACAGGGAATGATTTTGGATTTGCAAGTCAACATCTTAGCATATAACTATAAGCAGCAACCCACCCAGTAGTTGCATTCATTCCTGGATTTTGTCAGGTAGTTACAAAAAACACAGTGAAGTTAACACTTTGTGGAAGGAACAGGCTCCCCTTCTTGCCAACTGTTGCATAACTTATTAATATTTGGGAGAGAAGGTATTGTACAAAGACCCTATGAATATCACCTCTCTTCACATATAATTAGCATTTTATATACAAAAAATAGCCTTTTAATATCTACCTGGAGAAACACTGGAAAGGGAGCAGATTGTAAATATTGTGTTGAGTGTTGATTTTAAGGAGTAGCAAAATATCTCCAATTCTAATACTCTTTAGTATTCTTCTCTTCACAATCAGTGAACAGCCCATTGCTTTTGTGGAATGAAGTACTATTTTACCTACAAAAAAGATGTCACTGCTTTAAAGAGGCTTGGCCAAATCAGCTGCTTAAATCTTAATTACATTAGGCAAAAGGCTGAAAGATAGTTTATCACTGTCTGCAACAGGTACACTACCAGCCCATTTCATTCCTGTTGAGCTGGTGTTCAAAAATTACCTACAATAATGGAAAAAGCTTCTTATTTAATTTATAGTCCAATTAATCATTTCATGGTTTATGAGTTCAGGCTTTCAACAAACAGGAACATAGCCAATTCTTTTCAGAAACAACCTGCTTGAAAATAGGTATCACAAGGGCTTCAGAAGTTAGCTTTCTGATATAGTAAATAGAATCTAATTTTATTTAGAAAGTGGGCAATTATTTTTAATGTTACAATGAAACCTTTTTGTTGCAGAATGACTCTAAGAGCAGAACCATAGAGTTCTGGAGGACTGTGCAAGCAAGGCAGGGGGTGGCCCCCACAGGTGGCTGGAGACCGGACCTGGGAGGAGAATGTGGAGGAAGCTGTGGGGGCTAACCAATACTGTTGTGCCAAGAAGGAGTGGCTGAATACCACTCCTATATATGTGTGAACTGCGTCACAAATAAAGTAGAAGTTGAGTATCACCCATATTGGGTTGGCCTGTCTGCTTCTCCTCGCTGCTTACAAATGGCGCCCGAACAGGGACATGGATGTGAAGAGTTTGATGGAATGTGTTGTATGAGTCTCTCTGATTATGCTAATTCAATGCACGCACAGCTGAGAACCCTGGCTCAGCTTACCCAGCAATAGTAAATGAGCAATATCCTAAGAATAACTAGATGGTTGTCTTCACGGGGCATTACAGGTTGAGTCAAACTCTGTTGTTTGAAGTATTGCACTTATGTATCATTGTTAGGTTAATCATCGTAGCTATTAGACTTGCTTATAGTTGTGTGATAAAACAGGTGAACAGAATAACCCATAATGCCTTGCTTGCACAAAGGGGGGAATTGTTGCAGAATGACTCTAAGAGCAGAACCATAGAGTTCTGGAGGACTGTGCAAGCAAGGCAGGGGGTGGCCCCCACAGGTAGCCGGAGACCAGACCTGGGAGGAGAATGTGGAGGAAGCTGTGGGGGGCTAACCAATACTGTTGTGCCAAGGAGGAGTGGCTGAATACCACTCCTATATATGTGTGAACTGCGTCACAAATAAAGTAGAAGTTGAGTATCACCCATATTGGGTTGGCCTGTCTGCTTCTCCTCGCCGCTTACACCTTTTTTCTGCCTTAAAATCTTGGGATGGAAAAAAGTTGCAAAAATAATTTTTCAGAAACATTATCAGCTAAATGCAAATCTTAGAGTGAAAATGTCTGCTTTCTAAAAAGAACTAGAGACTAGATGATGCCTTTCTGGGGATAAGAAGGAAGTGTTTCTAAAATAAAGCAGGGCTAGTTCCACTAACTTATTTAACTATGGTCTAGAAATGCATTCAAAGACTTCAGAGATTACTCAAACTAGCCCAAACCCTGAATATCATGTTTTAATGTCTTTCATTTGCCAGTGAATGCTCTGTTGCATTCAATCACTATAATCCAGGTTGACTCAAATGCAGTTGTCAGGTGCAGTACCTGGAATATCCTTTTGAAAGGCAGCGTTTTATTTTTCTTTTCTTTTTAAATGCCATCCAAACAATAATCAGAGTAGCTATTTTTCTTAATTCCTTGCCCAGAAACGTAAATGAAAACATAGCAATAGAGCAGGTACATATTTAGTCAGCACATAATGATCCGGTTTATCTGCTATAGGAAGAATGAATCAGACAGGTTTACACATTTCTGTGAAAATGTCTCGATAACAAGTCGTAGTACAGCAACAAGGCAAACAACGTGCACTTATGACTGCCATCTCTAAAAGTTGCTACTAGTCATTGATTTATTAGGCAAAGCTGGTGGCAAAAGGAGGAGAGACAACTTATAACCGCAGCCTGGTGATTCAGGGCACACCTCTGGAAAAGGGAAGTGTCATAAGACCTTCTCCAATACCCAAGTAAATAGGACTGTAATAGGTGAAACAGAGTTCTCAGTGAGGACTACAACACAGAGCTCTCTCTCATGTTCCCACCAAGTAAAAGCCCTTAAAAAAGCAATAAATACTGAGTTATTAAAACCAATCTGCTGGAGAACACAAAACAAAACAAAAAAACCAAACAAACAGAACAGAAAAATAAAACAAAAATGGAAAAGAAGAAGCTAAAATTCACCCAGAACATAAATTTTCTTTTTCTTTTAATTTATTTTTATTTTTCATGGAACAGAATGAATGTTTTGAAGCAGGATAACTAATCAGAAGATAAAGGTACTGATGCTCTGATAGCAAAACTTGTTTTCAACTCCAGCTTTTGGTAACTGATGCTTAGGTAAGAATTGTCTGGGTTTTGAAATATGAGCCTGTGCATTCTTGCAGTGTGAATCAATACATTTATCTGCTGCTTTTAGTAACACTGTAGAAGCTAAACATCAAAACTGTATTTCAGTATTGCAAAGGTGTTAACATTAATGACAATTAGAAGAAATATAGTTTCTATATAGAAATAGAGAACTGTTTCTTAGTTTAGGAAATCAAGGCACAGATGGCTTGCTTATTTGCATATAAATTACAATAAATTTTTTTTTACCCAAGATTTTTGGCCCCACAGAACATGAAACCTACAGGAAGGTTTGATTATTTTATTTGTGTTTCTAGGTGACAAATTGGGATTCATTAGAGGTCTGAAGATTCAATATCAGTAAGACAATTACTGGTCCCTTAAGTTATTCACTTTGGATGTCTGCATCTTCCCATAAGCGTCTTTTGCTGATTAAGTCACACAAAGGTGGTGAGAGAAGCTGTGAAATAAAGGCAGACTTCCTATGAAAGGATAAAACTCCCAGATTTTGGAGAATGTTCTTAGCAAATAAATAGTCTGCATTATTATATGCCATATGAAGTAGAGATGCAGAACTAGAGCTACAGAGAATCACATAACATTTTTCCAAGTGCCGTCTTACATCCTTGTCCTGGGTTCAGCAGAAGCAGTCATTTTTCTCCTTCTTAATAGATGGTGCAGTGCTGTGTTTTTGACTTTCAGCCTGGGAACAGCTCTGATAACATCAATGTTTTCAGTTGTTGCTCAATAATGTTTACTCTGACCAAGGACTTTGTGAGTCTCATGCTGTGCCAGGGAGGAGGGGAAGTCGGGAGGCAGCAGAGACAGGACACCTGACCCAAACTAGCCAAAGAGGTATTCCACACCACAGCACTTCATGCCCAGGATATAAACTGGGGGGCAGCTACGTGAAAGGCTAGATCACTGCTTGGGTGAGGCTGGGTATTGGTTGGTGGGTGGTGATCAGTTGCATTCTCTTCCCCTGTTATTTCCCGTATCGTTATTATTATTGGTGGCAGCAGTAGTGGTTTTGTATTATATCATCTTAGTTACTGGACTGCTCTTATCTTAACCCATGGGAGTTACAGACTTTCAATTCTCTACCCCATCCCTCCAGAAGCGGGGGGAGGAAGGGGGGGGGGGGGGGGGAGAGAGGGGCTGTGTGGGTTTTTTGTGGGTTGCCAACTGGGCTTAAACCACGACAGTTCTTTGTGGCACCCAACGTGGGGCTCGAAGGGTTGAGATAATGACAGATGACCAGAGTGTGTCTAATCGTATTTGTGATAAGCATTCATTGTTTTGCATTAATAGTCACTCATCACAATGCTGATTTATTGGCTCTCAAAGTTGTTGCTCTTGATCTCGGAGTTTCAGCATTACATACCTTATTATAGTCGGCATTTGCTGTATTAGTGTTTATTGGCTGGGGGCATTGGCCTGCTGAAGTTCTTGTTTCGCTGTACTTTATGGCAATGACTTGTAATACAATAGACTCATTGATCATGAAACTGATCTGGCTTGCGTTCCCAATGTGGTCATCACCCTGAAACTTTGGGAGGTATATAATGGAAGTGCTTAGCAATTAGACATCCTTTTTCCCCTCCTCGGACAGTCAGCCTATGAGAGAGACATTCCCACACACCCTAGTGACAAGTACAGCAGCTATTCAGGCTCTGACTACAATAGATAACACAGATACTCCAGCACCAAGCACAGCAGCTACACCAGTCCAAGTGACAAGTAAAGCACCATCATTTGAGAGTTCTGAAGGTTTTGAATGGCTTTTGGGTACCCTTGAGACCTGCCTGTTGACTGTGATGTGGATCACCATGTTGGCACACAGAGTGTGTTTTACCCATGACCATTTTGTCTGATCTTGAAAGTTAACTGGAGTCATGTTTGGGTCTTGTCTAGGATTAGATGACAATATAGGAGGACCAGCAAGAGATTTTCCCTGAGGCTGGACAGTCATGAGTGGCAGGGTGTGTGGAACAGTACGGGCACGTATGTAGTCCACTGGGCACCTCCAGTGCTTTAGAAGCATCGGAGATGGAAGGCAGCTGTATGGAGTCCCAATGACAAGTTGCAGAAATTGCTGAAGGAGAAGGTGAATTGAGTCAGTTTTCCAAGGTGAAAGCCATCCAGCTGCCCCTGGACATTGCTGAATGAGAAAAGTGGCCAGTACTTTATACTGACTCATGGATGGTGGCAAAAGCCCTGTGGGGGTGGTTGTAGCAATGGAAGCAGAGCAACTGGCAATGGAATCTGGGCTGCTGCACTGTGGCAAGATATCGCTGACCAGGTGCAGAACCTGGTGTTGAAGGTACGTAGATGCTCATGTCTTCCAGTATCTGAAGGGGGCCTATCGGGATGCTGGGGAGGGACTCTTCATTAGGGACTGTGGTGATAGGACAAGGGGTAACGGGCTAAAACTTAAACAGGGGAAAGTTTAGATTGGATATAAGGAGGAAATTGTTTCCTGTTAGGGTGATGAGGCACTGGAATAGGTTGCCCAGGGAGGTTGTCAATGCTCCATCCCTGGCAGTGTTCAAGGCCAGGTTGGACGAGGCCTTGGGTGATATGGTTTAGTGTGAGGTGTCTCTGCCCATGGCAGGGGGGTTGGAACTTGGTGATCTTAGGGTCCTTTCCAACCCTAACTATTCTATGATTCTATGTACCCAAGAGTTGAGACACTGAAGAACAGCAGAACGACCAACAAGTGGAGAAAGCTGCTAAGATTGAAATGGCTTAGATGGATTGAGATTGGCAACATAAGGGTGAATTATTTTTAGCCTGGTGGGCCCATGACACTTCAGGCCATCAGGGCAGAGATGCAACATATAGATGAACTCATGATCGAGGGGTGGACTTAACAATGGACGCTATTGCCCAGGTTATTCATGACTGTGAAACGTGCTGCAGCAAAGCAAGCCAAGCGGTTATAGCCTCTCTGGTATAGAGGACTGAAGTACAAATATGGGGACACCTGGCAGATAGACTATATCACACTTTTTCCCCTGCCCTGAAAGACTGTTACAAAAGATAGAGCCCGACATCATGGACCAGATGAACTCAGCAGCTTTATAGGGATTGGTCCATGCACTAAGGATGATCTCTCTCTTTATGCGTGTGTGCATGTATATATGAGACAAGAGTGATGGTATATTGAAAAATGTGGGATCTAAAGTTCACGTGAATGGCATGGAATAAGGGGTGGATACCATCTTGGGTTCAGCAGTAGCAGTCATTTTTCTCCTTCTTAATAGATGGTGCAGTGCTGTGTTTTTGACTTTCAGCCTGGGAACAGCGCTGATAACACCAATGTTTTTAGTTGTTGCTCAGTAATGTTTAGTCTGACCAAGGACTTTGTGAGTCTCATGCTCTACCAGGGAGGAGGGGAGGCTGGGAGGAAGCAGAAACAGGACACCTGACCCAAGCTAGCCAAAGAGGTATTCCACACCACAGCATGTCATGCCCAGGATGTAGAAGTGTGGGCAGTTATCCGGAAGAGCTAGATCAGTGCTCGGTTGGGCTGGGTATCGGTTGGTGGGTGATGAGCACTTGTATTCTCTTCCCTTGGTATTTCCCTTATTATTATTATTCTTGGTGGTAGCAGTAGTGGTTTGTGTTATACCTTAGTTACTGGACTGTTCTTATCTCAACCTGTGGGAGTTAATTCTTTCAATTCTCCACCCCATTCCTCCAGGAGTGGGGGGAGAAAGGAGGGGGGAGTGAGCGAACGGGTGTGTGGTTTTGGGTTGTCGGCTGGGCTTAAACCACGACAATCCTTTATCCATAGTAGATTTACACACTGAAGTGACAAAGGTCTCTCTGGCACTGGAGAAATATTGCCCAAATCTGAACTCTTAAAAAACAAAGAAATTTTCTAATTACTTTCATGATCTAAGACATGGGGACAAAAGTAATTTCTGTAAAGGATTCAATAACTTTCATTTTTTACATTTTTTCATGTTAACTGTTTATGTTAACTTTTTTCTATTAGTCTCTGAAGTGGAAATGCTAGAAATTCAAATGGCTTTTTGAAATCCATTTGAAACTATTTTTTGTGCTGACTCCTTACATGCATATTAAGTCATAATCTAGCAAATATTTAAGAGTGTCCTCACCTTGATTAACTGTATCTAGTGCCAAGGGAACACATTAAGCTAAAATCTAAAATGTTAGCAAAGAAGTAATGTTCTTTAGAAGTTCAGATAAGGTAACGGCCTCCCTCCCCCCCCAAAAAAAACACAAGCAAACAAACAAAAAAACCACCACTAAAAAACACCTCTTGGACAGGAAGTCCCTTTTTCAGATCTGCTGAACATGTTTGGAAGTCTTTTTCAGCATTAGAATTACTTGGCATTTAGTCAATTCTTACTCTTCTTTCAATAGACTATCTATTACTGTATAGAGTAATCAAGTCTCTTACTAACTTAAACTGTCTTCTGTCTTATTTCCCTCTCCCATTAAAACAGGTATTACAGATTGCTTTGTATACCAAGAACAAACAGAAGAAATTTCTATGTTTGCCCTCCATTCATGTTTTCCATGATTTTTCTATCTTCTTTCTAAATATTGTTTCACTGTCTTTCCTGCCCCTTTCATGATTTTTCAATATACTATTGCAAAGGTAAATGGAATACGTGTTGTCTTAATATTTTTTTAAAAATATTAACGTTGTACCATTTTAGTTATGCTAAATCACCTACACAATAGACCCCTCCAGAAGGTGTATCTAGCGCTAAAGCAATTATATTAAATATATTCAAGTAGAATAAGTATGATTAATCATTCTATTCTTCCATGACTGTTTAGGGATTTGAAAGCTCTTGAGTAAATGTTAGGATAAAAAGTTCAATGTTTTTATAAAAGTGTTGCCTTTTAAAAAATATACCTAACTGCACACACACTAAAATAAGCACAAGCTGCCATTCAGGTTCAGCAAGGATAAAACCCACTATTCTTACATATAAAATGCTTACAATATGTAGTGGAAAATGTTATAGTTAGATGCATTTTAAAAGAGTTCTGCTTTGTTACCCAAACACAGTCTCAAGAGCCATAAAACACCCAAATGTATTTATGCAAGCAGTGAAATCTGCTTTTATAAGTAAGTTCTGTCTTATTTTTTTCTTCACTAATGTTTTGTACTTTTACTTTGGAAGAAAAATGTATAAACACACAGGCTAATACTTACACTACATACATAGAATGTTAAACAAAAACTTTTACATAAATAATATGAATATGCAAATAAAAAAACTTAGAATCTTTAAAGAACAAACCTCTTATTAAAAGATATTGTCTTTTAGAAGAATAATGCATAATTAAGTCAACAAACTATGTAGGACATTTCCAATATAGATGCGTATATCTCAGTTAGGAGCGAAGGAACTAAGCATCTTTAATTTTCAACTGGAAAATTTCTCATGAGAAATCTTCTGCTGATGTTGATTATTCTAACTGTTGAATATCTCTAAGCCACAATGCAGTTCTTAGCATTTCCTTCTGTGTGAGAGATAGCACTGTTTCTTTAAAACTTATAAATAATTTTATTCCATCATATCAACATTCAAATTTTAGTTTTCTCATCATCTGTGGTAACAATGAATTGGTTTATGTATATTTGCATACTATCAAAACAGGCGGTTTTATGGAGACAGGTAGAAAACTACATTATTAATAGTAAAAAACTATGACAACTTAAGCTTCTTATTTCCTTTAAAAAAACTTTAGTTATTTCGACATAACATGAAGAAGGATACTTTAAGTAATTTAAGCACTGTATTCTCCTTCACTCTCAAGGACTTTTTTTCCCCAAAGATAAGATATTCTATATAAAAATAAGATCGTTTGGATTCACTGGAAATAGATTTGCAATTCCTACTGAAGTCTTGAGAGCAAGAAATGGCTAAGGGAGTTTATTTTCTTTCATTCCTTTTACTTTGAGAATATCTGAAAATTCTCTTCAGAACAATGCCTACTAAAAATCAACTGGCACATCATTAAGCAAACTATACATCCATGCATGTGCTGGGGATCTTAGAACTAAAGATAACTAATATTTTTCTCTTCTTCTCACATCCTTCTACCAGTTACACATTTTCCTGAAAATATGCATGTACAACTGATTAAAATGTTAACCCCTAAGAAGGTGTTGAGCTAACAAGAGAATGAAAAAAACCTAATACTGCAGCCAGTCTAGTATGACATGGGTGTACTTTTCTCCTCTCTAAAAGACAAACAGGTTGGGAAGAGGCTACGTGTTCCACGTTCATAGGATTTACATGTACAAAGACTGGACACCAAACACAATATATATAATTAAGTGCTCCAGTCTATTTATTGAGGTATTAATGCAAAGCAAATATGTATGCATTAATGCGAAGCAGGTTACATACATACTGATCCCTGGTTGAATAGGATACCGCCAAGCAGGAGAAGGAGATGGAACATGCTGCCCAGTCAGGAGGGTGGTAGGCAGTGCATTGGCAGGGTGTCCCCCGAATCAAGATGCGCATCTGGCCTTCTCACCTGTCCGTCCCTGCATAGGTCCTTATATCCCCTCTCGAGTTGGAGTGGAAAATTACCAGTTGCAACATCAGCGCATACATGGCCCACCTGAACAGAGGTTTACTGGTATAAGACTCCCTTTTGCTAACAGCGGTGTTAACTCCTTTATTTTCAAGGTTATGTTCCCACAACCTGTTCCAACCTTTTCTATTTTTGTGTGCTTCACCACGGACCATTATCTACTGCCACTAACACACTGTGAAATTCAACCAGTAGTCTTGCTTCTGCTCCTACTTTATAATTTAAAGCATTTATCAAAGCTTATTGTGTTCACTGGTCAGCAAGCAACAGCAAAGAAGGTGAAAAGAAGAAAGAATTAAAAAAAAAAGGTACATTTAAATATCAAGCGGAAGCAACTTCCTGATTCAGAGGATTGGTGAGCTTTCAATGGTGCTGCTTAAAATGAGGTCGCAGTGCATTTCCATAGCACTGTTTTTCTCTTCTATAATAAATAATTAAATGCAGAAATGTTACAGTAATTTAATAGAGAAGATTTTAATATTTAAAAAAACAGATTACATTATATTTTGTAATCCTGGAAAAAATATATGAAGTTAATTTAGAACAAAAAAGAAATAGTAAGATTTTATTTTGAAAATATTTCTTTTCTTTCCCCATCATATAAAGACAGTTGTTTTTGTGACTATTTTACCTCAATTTATACACCCTTGAGATGGTTTTAGATCACTGAATACGATTACTTAAATATTCTAGGTTTTCAGGTTACTTCAGATAGTCCAGAAGTTTTTTTCAGTAGTGTTATGTTCAAACTCAGTATTTGGAAATTGGCTCATTTCCATATGTTATGATTTGAATTACAGTCTACTAAAACTGACAGTGAGGTAGACTTATGCTAATAGTCTCTCTGGAGACATATACAAAGAGATTGCAGTAACTTTATCATCATTTCTGGCATTTGATTTTTCTATTATTTTTTCTTGAATTATGTAGATTATTATGGTAAATATGGATATTTTTTCATAATGCTATCTACAACTTTATAACCTAATGAGATCCCAGAGATGTTTGCCCTTGAATAAATTTAAATTTACTAAAGTGGTTACTGGATTGGCATGTTCTTTCTTATTATTCCAGTCTATGTATTTTTATTAATTGATTACATTCTCTACGTGTTTTGATTAATTTAAATTCAAGTCTTCGGCATTCAATTAATAGACAACTAGTATTCAGCCTGTCACTGATGACCTATCACTGGCACAGGTTGCTCAGTGAGGTTGTGTAGTCTCCATCACTGGAGATACTCAAAAGCTGCCTGGACAGAGGCCTGGGCAACTGGCTCTAAGCGGCCCTGCCTGAGCAGGGGGAGCTGGACAAAGAAACCTCTGGGGGTCCTTTCTGTACCTAGGTTTGCTCATGAGTTACCAACTGAGGTATGTGGCCAATTTAGTTTTTCTTAACTGTTAAAGAATTTAAGTTTGTATATTTGACCTGTGGAAATTTGTAATGGACAGTGAAACAAGTCCAAGCTAATGGATGGATTTCTGTACTGGTGCACTTTCTGCTCCTTTACATATTGAAATTCTTTTGTGGTGAAATCTATTAACCTGTCTTTGGAGAAAAAAATAGGAGAAAACAAGCAAGGCAGGTACAGAATATATTATAAAACTGAGAAGAAAAATGAAGGCAGAAAGAGTGTTCACTATCAGAAAGCAGCACAGACAGACGCTGTGTATCCACAGTAACATTTTTGCAACATATCTGGAAGTCTTCAGACTAGGCTGATCATATAGGCTGATCAATTTTACAGCTATTCTAAAGTGGTATTACTAATTATTATGTTTAGTGATTGTATGGTAACAGTTTCCCATGAAACAAGGAAGTAAAACACCACACAAAAAAAGACAGAAAAGAGTCTTGGCTAAAGGTTTTTAGGAGCATGGGTGCCACACTGAGATTTGGAACCAGAACCAAAACCAAACAGGTATGGTTATTTCCAGTATCAGAAAGGGGCAACGTAGCTAACTGAAGAGTCATCTACGCTAATTTCTGAATATTAGATTGCCTTTAAAGATACAGGGAAAACCCATGTCCCCAAAATCAGCCTATAAAGTAGCATCTGTGAGTTTCCGAATTCAGAAATAAATTTTAAGTGCCCAGTTTGTGAATTGATGGTTTAAAATTAAATAAATCCATCAGTTAGACTAAAGCCATGGTTTTAAAGCAAAACTTCTTCTCCCAAAGCAGACTTTCAGTGAATTTGGCTAATCTGGAAGATATCTGAGAGTGTGAGGGTCAGAAAAATTGTATTAATATGTTCATAAGCATACATCAAAACCAGGTTCACATACTAAATCGTATAACATTTTAAGTCCCTTGTGAATGTTAAAAAATTTAGTCACAACATTTTTTTTCCTCTTTTCCACACAAAAAAAGACCAAAAAAAAAAAAAAAATCACACTGTTCCAATAAAAATGCATTCAGAAAAGCAAGGCAGATGTTACCTTGCTAGCATTTCACAATCCACAAACCACAAATGTTTCTGCATTTTATCTGACAATAATAATATATTCTCCTTTTATTTTCAGCTTTACTAAGTCAATAAGAGTCTTTTTAGAATATCTAAAATGAGATAAGAACTATAAGCAGAAGCTGATATTAGATGCCAAGCAATGTTGGATGTTTGTACAATATGACTTGCAGATCAATACACAACTAATATTTTAGAGTAAGATGGAATATAGAAGCTGTTTTGTTTTTCTGTTATACCTCCTGTTATGTTACTCTTATTTCTTCTGTTTTTCAGGAGAAAGTCTTTGAAATGGGATATAGCTTCTTCTGATAAAAATCCATATAAAACAATTAAAGTTTATGAAACTAGCCAGTTTCTGTTTGCTACATGTGCAGCTCAAAATGAGCTTTCCAATATTATTTTTTTTTAATTCAAAATTAAAAGTAGGCATCTTGAAGTAAAGGGTTTATCAGCAGTCTGTCTTAATTTTCTTCATCACCTGCTGCAATGACGTGGAATGACAACACTAAATATTCTTTTTGCCTCTATTCCTCTTACTCATCTTTTCAGTCAAGGAAGGCTGAAAAAGGAAATAAGAAAAGTTGACAACAAATTCACAATTCTTAGGGCTACCAAAAAAAAAATAAAAGAATTTTCCATCTCTCCTAACAGCTACAGACTTTGTCAGAACCCTGGCAGGAACTGTAATTTTTACTTTCTTTTTTTTCTTATTCAGTGGAATATTGAAGAGGTCCATAATTTACCATGATTGCTTTAAGAAATGATGCTGTGTAATGAAACATTCTGGCATTTTATTCTTTGAACACTAAAGGAGTAGGAAGTATTGTGGACTACCCATGCTTAATGAGAAGTAGTATATAATAATAGATCTGAAAATTGCTCCAAGAAAATTTTCAGAAAAACAGAATTATTATATGCCTCTGTTGAACATTGTATAAGAAATTAACTCTATTCCTCTTCTTTTGAACTTCACTGCCTGATCACAAACAAAAAGGACAGGAATAAAATTAACCCTGATCTGGAAGCCAAATGCTCTTGTATAGGGCTGTGGGTGGAGGTTCAGTTAAAAAGCAATACTGCATTTCTAATAAATGAAAACATATCATAAGTATCTTTGATTTTTCCCAGTTTACATGCATAATTGAGCAATCAAAAAATTCTATCTACATTTCTGTAACAATATTTTTATATTCTCTCTTTCTCAAGTTCAATAAGAATGATAAAAAAAGCCATTTGTGAACACCACAATATTTTGTACCTACAGCTGCAAACACCTCTTTCACAGTGAGTTTCTACAATCTCTATTGACAGCAAATTATGTTGGTCAATGTATAATTTCACCAAATTTGCAGGAATATTTTATAAGATTATTTGGTCACCTGAAGGCAGACAAATCTTGCCTTTTGTGGTTTCCTTTAGCATGAATATTTGAAAGGCTATTTTGAATGTTAGAGATAAAAATGTTTTATGAAAATTTTGGGAGAATGGGGGTGTCAGAGCACTCTTGGAGAAAAAATCTGATGAATAAAGAAACAGAGAAGTACTGCTTTCAGAATTAAACCAGCATTGTTCTAAAGTCAACAAAAGCACTGGGATGTCTAAATGATATATTGCTAGTCAGAATACTTTGTGCTACAGTACTTCCACTAGATGGAGTTAAACATACTAATTAAAAAGCTAGGTCAGTCAGGGCAAGGTTTAATTACCTTTCTGCTACAGACCATTTCTCTTATATTCACAAAGTATTATCCAGGGTTTTCTTTAATGCAAGCTTCAGAATAATTTTTATCATACTCAATAATAATGTATGGCAGTCACAGGAAGGATCATACTATACCAGTTGGGAGAAAAGATGACATAACAGGAAGGCATTACTTTTTTTATTTTCTTTCCTTTCTCTCATTCTCCCTCCTTCGTTGCCTAAAAAAAGGTGACAAGCTTGTGCATATATACAAACCAAAGGCATAAATACCTATCTTTTCAAATATATATTTACCCACAAATCCATTAAAGGTCCAATTTTTTATCTTTAGTACTTAGCTAATAATATTTTTAGTAAAAAATCTCTCTGCATCTATTTCTGAAAACATTCAATTTTTTTATCAAGTTTTCCTTCCTAATGCGCAGGGGCAAAAGCCTTTGTGTCCATCATCAGACATGATGTAGTATCTCCAGTTAGACTGTAGAGAATATTCAAGATATCCTGAAGCCTAATTTGATTTAGAATATAACTTCAAGTGTCTTTATGAAAAGAGTGCAGAAATGAAAACTTATATTTTACTATGTTCTTAAAGAGTAAAAAATATTTACCCCATATAAACAAGCTTGATGTTTTTTCCCTGCAACAAAAAAAGTTTTTCCCTCTACGTTGTTTTTTGTGTTAGAAAAAAAAAATCTCATTTCTTACAGAGGGAACCCCACTAAAACTGCTGGTGTGCACTGAATAACTGAGGTCTTATGGTACCAAATCCAAAAGAGGACCATAGCTATTATGCTTATTGTGCATCAGTTCCCAACATTTCATTGCACAAGCTGTGTATGTACCTGTAATGTCAAACAGAAATTTTAATCAGACTAATTCTAATTAATATAAACCATCAGAAAAAAAATGTTTCCTGCTTATTGTTTCATGTTGCTGGCAGGAAGTACAACTGACTTTTGAAACTACAAATAATTGAACTTATGTATAACAGCTCAAGGCCTGAAAGGAGACAAGGTAAAGATTCCATCATATGCATACTTTTGACTCACTTTTTTCAGACTTCATTTCAGTCTTTTAACATAAGTCTACACCACTTCATATCAAAAAGCATTATAAAAAAAAAAGGAGCATTTTTGCCCTTGGATGTTGGGTGTACTGCAACGGCAAGGAACCAACGTTTGATACTATCAAAACATAAAAAAAAAACCCCAAAACCCAAATAATAAAACCCAGCTGAGTCTACTTGGCTTTGTTTTGGAAAGTTTGCTTTATTATGTGTACTTTTATAAACCTGGGGGAGGATAAAAGCCCACTGAGATAATAGGTAGACAATCCAGCTTGCTGAAGATTCACTACATAAAGGATTATTTATTAAGTCTAAAAATTGATTAGATTTCCCAATTAAAAACAAAATAGAAACAGTAAGCATCATATGAAGTAATTAATTAAAAGATAAGCAAAATTATTCTCTTAAAATTTCATGAGGATTAATGCTCTGTGTTCACATTTCTTAACATTTACTTAGTAACTTATCCTTGAAGTAAAAACCTCAATTTTCAGGCAAGATAAGTTGTTACTTTTCCCATTTACAGTCAGATAAATAATAACAAAGGCTAAATAAATAAGCAGACAAATATCTTATTGAAGATACAGACCTGATTAAAGATATTACTTCTATTTGCACTACAGGAATTTTTACTTCTATACCTCTTGCAGCATAAATTATTCTGTGAGTAGTTCAAAGTCAAGTAAATTAGTCAAATTAGCTTTTTGGTATATATACTTAGCCAGCTGACTTCATGTAAATGAGGTTACAGGCTGCTCGTGTGATCCTTCTATCACCACAGCTGAAGATGACAGGCAAATGGGTGATGTTAAAAATTTTACCTGAAGCAGCTGTTTGCAAAATGAGCACTTGTTGATGGCAAAAGGGTGGGTTTTCACCTTCATTATTCTGAAATGTAGAGATAAGTGGCTAAAAACTTTCAGTGTATAATGAAGTCTAGAAATCTTTAAGCTCTACATTTGGCTCAAACATGCAAACAATCCCACACCTTTTTGACTTCATGCACAGGCTGAAGCCAGTGAGTGTGATTTGAGAATAAAAAATACTCTTGGTGGAATCAAATAATTCAAAAGCAGACTGAGACATTCTCAATAATAATGTAGGACAAGGGAAATCAAGTGTAAAAATATGACCAACTTAGGATGTCCTTCAACGTTTTGTTGCAAACATACTCATGGCCAAATTAATATTTGCTGTCCTATCCAGTTTTCCTCTGTGAAGGTTAAGTTAGAGTTTTCTGTCTGTGTTGTAAAGAGAAAATCCAGGTCCTTTGTTTCCACCAGGTGACAATTCTCAACCCTTGAGCCCTCCAGTGTAATTTACATCCCCACAAGTTTAAAAAAGTCAAAGTGAGAGCAAAGGAAAATCAAAGTATGATGCTGCCTGATGTGCACTCTTCTAGATGCAAATAGATTGCATTGCAGAGCAGGATAAAATGTGATAAAGGAAGACAAACCTGCTGAAAAAAAACTTTTTTTTTTTCACTGAAACGTAGGACTAGTATTTACACAAAGGTTCAAGGTGTCATGCCTTTTGCACTCACAGGTAATGGTGGAGAAAAAGATTTAGTCCAACAAAATCTTCCCAGTTTCCACTGACAAATTTTAGATTTACAATACAATTGTAAATTGTAGCATTTACAGCAAAAGGTAGAAAGAAAACTCCTTCTCAATCTTAAATGAAACAGCTCAGTAGATACTTAAGGGCCCAAACAAGTCCAAGCGGTATCAAATTCTACTTGGATAGCATCATACAGAAGGCACTGAAGGCTTTCTTGTCATAGGGAATAACAGAGAGCTGAACATCTGGGTCTGCTTCAACTCCTGGCCTTGCTACAAACTATCTGATTGACCACTGACAAAATGCTTAAACATTGTACAAAACGGGGATTATTCACACACAGTATCACAGTATCACAGTATGTTAGAGATTGGAAGGGACCTCGAAAGATCATCTAGTCCAATCCCCCTGCCGGAGCAGGAACACCTAGATAATGTTACACAGGAATGCGTCCAGGTGGGTTTTGAATGTCTCCAGGGAAGGAGACTCCACAACCTCCCTGGGCAGCCTGTTCCAGTGTTCCGTCACCCTCACTGAGAAGAAGTTTCTTCTCAAGTTTAAGTGGAACCTCTTGTGTTCCAGTTTGGACCCATTACCCCTTGTCCTATCATTGTTTGCCACTGAGTAGAGCCTGGCTCCGTCCTCGTGACACTCCCCCTTTATATATTTATAGACACTTATAAGGTCACCCCTCAGTCTCCTCTTCTCCAAACTATAGAGACCCAGCTCCCTCAGTCTTTCCTCATAAGGGAGATGTTCCACTCCCCTAATCATCTTCGTTGCCCTGCGCTGGACTCTCTCCAGCAGCTCCCTGTCCTTCTTGAACTGAGGGGCCCAGAACTGGACACAATATTCCAGATGCGGTCTCACCAGGGCAGAGTAGAGGGGAAGGAGGACCTCTCTCGACCTACTAACCACCCCCCTTCTAATACACCCCAGGATGCCATTGGCCTTCTTGGCCACAAGGGCAGAGTGTTGGCTCATGGTCATCCTGTCGTCCACTAGGACCCCCATGTCCCTCTCCCCTACACTGCTCTCTAAGAGGTCGTTCCCCAACCTATACTGGAACCTGGGGTTGTTCCTGCCCAGATGCAGGACTCTACACTTTCCCTTGTTATATTTCATCAAGTTACTCCCTGCCCAACTCTCCAGCCTGTCCAGGTCTCGCTGGATGGCAGCACAGCCTTCTGGCGTGTCAGATTCATCTTACCTTCTAATTCATCTTACCTTCTAATGACTACAAGGTCCTAATTCATGCATTCCTTAGGCTTTAAAATATGTTATACTGAGGAAAAATTATGACTTATAGTAATTGATTTGTTCTGTATTTTTTTATATGTGTAGAGAAAAAAAAGCATGCATAAGGGTATTAAACAGTTCTCTGAAATATATTAAATTTGTTTTTGGTTTTCAAATGTCTTTGGGTTTTTAGAAATAAACTGTTTTGTTTGGGGGACTCTTACCTGTTCATAACAATATAAAATGGACATGAATCTAACAGTAGGCATATATAACAACTGGTACTTAGGTTTTAAGATACAGCCATGCATTTTGACATTTCATATATTGTTTGCTACGTGATCACCTGTGGTAGCATCCACAAGAGTTAAGCCCAAAATGGTATTTCCAGGCATAGAGAAACTTTGTAATTAAATATGGTCAAGATACTGTGCTCAACAATCTTACTCTTTTCTAGATGGTTGGACATCTTTAATGACTACTCATCTTAATAATCTTAATTTTGTCTCCTAGTATTTTTAAAACAATGGCTGCTCCAACACCAGGCTGCATTTTCTGCCCTTCTGGATTCGGTGCTAAGCCAGAGAGAAGAGTGCCACCTAATGATCTGTAAGTAAGGACAAGTTACAGCTGGTATCTTTTGGTTCCAAGTTTTTGCATCCTCCACTGCCTGTAGGCTTACTAGAGATTCAGAGGTGGCTAGCTGATTTCACAGTTTGCATTTACAAACACAAATACAGAGCTGTTTGTATCTAAGAGCTGAATGGGGAACAGTGATCAGCTTTCCATTTAGCTTTCTAACTGCAAACAAGCTTGAAAGCATCTCAGCCTGCCTTTGAAGGTCTGCTGAGTGCAGCAGCCAGGGAAAGGTATCAAGGGAAAGAAAATAAAAATCCTGAAGTATCATAGTTTGCTTTACTAAATTCATGGGAGTTAGGCAAGAAAATAATGTCAGAAGGGAAGGGCACATGAATGAGGAAAATATTATAATGCAATGGTAGCTTTATAAAGAAAAGTGCTTCTCCCATCACAGATCTGAGAGTTCCTTGGTGGAATGAAAAGATAAATACTTTCATAGTACATTCGAAAAATGCATGTAAACTGCAAAGTTGTATTCAATAGGAGTCATATTTTTATGTATTGAGACATTGTAGGGGGTGTCAGTCATACTAATATATGCCTTGGGTGGTTGAATATTCAAGCACTCCTTGCTTCCAATTGCACTAGAGGAATGTGTTAATGAGTCCGTAGAACATAATCCTGTCATATTTTAATGCTATGTTAATTTAAATGGCTTTTGAACAAATCCTGGGGCTAGGAAGATCCATAGCATGGAGCCAAATGAAGTCATGCGTTTTGTCTTGATCGCCTGTTCAAACAAACCTAGTTCTCTTGAGTGAGAAATTTCTGAAGACACCTTGAAGAAAGGAAAGCTACTATATAGCTACCTTACTCTCACCTACCTTGTCCTCAGGGATGGGTGATAATGAAATTGTTCTACTGAGGATTATTTGGAGATGGATTGAGCATGACTTTTTGGCAGCCTTACTTCTTTCACAGAAAAGCTGAAGGACATTTTATACCTTCTGTTTGTTGTGTGTTGTTAGCTAATAATTCCAAAGGAAAGAAGAGGAGAAAAAGGATTAAAAGCCCTTCACTTCTCAGAAGCTCAATTTCAGCCTTTCAACAAATGCTACAACCCCTCTTTTCAAAATGCACCTTATATTATAAAAATGAAAAGACCCTTTCTGGCTTCAGCCTTCCCACTGATGAGTAGGCATCACTGCTTAACTGGGCTAAGAACATCATGAGTTATACTGTGCTCACTGGACAGTGATAATGATTTGGCCAAATCTTTTTCTTGTAAAGAGAGATTGCCTACTCAGGGTTTAACTGACACAGGGAATACTTGGTTCCACACTGGTGCCATCAAATTCTTTCATTGTCTTGAGTGTACAAACAAGGATAGTGATTTCATCCCCTGCCCCGTCTCCTATATTGAAGCTCCCAAAGAAGTTGTAAGTAAATGCAGTGAACCATAAGAAATCTGAAAAAATTTCAGCTCCATTTTAAATTTAGAGAGCTGAACATGGGACTGAAGACATTTCCAAAGACAGCAGCAGTTGCCTTAGTTTGGACCTTTCCACCATCAACATGGAGTTCATGGAGTAGTTCTGAAACACTTAAGACCCTCTTGGTGCACTGCACAAGCCCTTGTGGCTCCACCTGCAAATACAACAAGCACTTACCCTGTAATCCACTTTGGGTCCTTACCTAGTCCCATATCTTTCCCTATATAGAAAGCTTTTGCACATTAGTGTCTTCACAGAACTTGTTGCACACCTTTCTGTGACAAACTGTCATTTGCAAAACTGCAAAAGGACAAACAGGGACAAGAAGCTGCAAGGTTCCCTATGAGTCCGGCCAGGCAGAGCCTGCAATTCTTATTGTGGATGAAGAAGCAGCATTGCTGTAGTGCCTCCTGCTCTCTTCTCTCCAGGATGAGAGAGATGGTCAGGGACACCAGCATGAACATCAATTGAAAAGCAGCCACTCTTCAGCCTTGGGATGGGCCAAGTGGCTAGCAGCCACTGTTCATCTCTCCTCTCTTCTAAGAGAAGTGCTTCCTGCTCATCTACTCAGGTCGACTGATGAATGACCATAGGTTGTATGCTGGACTCCCTGATGAGGACCTTCTGAGACATCCCATGCTCACAGATTAAGCAGTTTTACACTTTATTCTCTGTCATTGGCTTAAGTGTGGCTTCCCATTTTCCTGGAGCTCATTTAGCCCAAAGCTACATAGTAAATTCTCATGAGCCTGTCGAGGGTGCTGTTTCCAAAACTGAAGTCCTAAATTCTCCTTCAATATAGAAAAAACTGAAAACCTGTTCAGCACTTTGTAATAGATTCAGTTCTGTCAGAACCAGATTCAGTACCCACCATGGTGGTATTGGAGTGCTACACATCCTGCCTGTACTTGGGGTTTCTGAGTAGCACACAGTGATTACAAAAAAATACTAAGGCAGAACATGCACGATATTGCTATGTATCCTTAGGGTATGAATGGAAAGTGTCAGCACTCTCAGGACTCCCAGATTGTGCTGGAAATTTAGATAACAGAGATACTGGGAGGTTCATCAACCCGAGAAGGCAACGGATGCAAATATATCTGCTCTAAATGCAAGTAATGGGGAAGACCAAACTTCAAAATCATTATCACTTTGTCCCAGTTATCATGTCACTTCAGATTTGAATAATTTGGGACATAAACTTATGAACCATATTCTGAAATAATGTCTTGCACTTATCTTATTTTCTGTCTCCAATTTAGCTTTTTTTTTGGACAGATGACAAAATAAGTCTTAAATACTTTGATAGGTATTGCCAGCAGATGACCTGAACCCTCACAGCATCTCATAGTCATATTTCACCTGTTATTTTCTATCAGCTTCTCACACAAAGAAATGAGGAATGTCTTTCTAATTGTGTTCTTTCCACTACTTTTCACCATTAATTGGCTGAAAAATCAAACTAGCTTAATAAGATAAGGAGAGAGATGTGTGCGTGCTTTCAGAGTTCAAAAAGTAAGGAGGAAGGCATAAAATTTTCAAATGTGAACTAGGAATTTCCTTAATTTATTTTTCTATTTTTAGACCTTTTCTCCTGATGAGAAGCATACACAAATTTAAAAAAAACAACACTTTTTTTCCCTTCTTCTTTTTAATAGAAAAGCCTCTAACTTAGTTTAAACTTGCTAAACTTGCTATGTCTACAAACAAATCATAATTATCTAAAAATCAATTAGTGACCAAATAGTTGTAACCACAAGAAAACAAGTAAAGGACATTGATTAAAATTCAAAGATATTTTAAGCTCTTTCAGTGACTTCTTGACATAACAAACGAGTTACAACCTTAGCTTTGATGTCTTTTTGTTCAGTATCCGTTAAATTGGAAGTTTATTGACAGACTATAGCTTAGTTAAGAATTTGTTCATGCCATGTCACATTGTCCTTTAGATGAGGAGGGAAATTAAGGGAAAGATTTTTAATTAGGGTGTTGGTTTTATTTTTAACTTGGCTCTTATGGACAAAGGTGACATCCCTGGTAAAAAGTGAGATCCTTTTATTTTGTAATTATCTTTGAGAACATCTGCAAATATGGCTGCAGGAAAAAAATTACAGGACAAGTGTCAAAATTAATAATCCCAAGTAATAAAACAGCTTTGAAGATTGCTAGTTTCTTCACAATGAAACAACAGCCATTGATGCCATTAGATGCCAGTATTATATCATATAGAAGTATATAATCTTCAGTATCATACCTAGTTAATGTGCAGATTCCTACAGTCTGTCACACTCCTAATATTGCAGTGATCATGTCTGAAGCTAGATAAATATTCTGAGTGCAAACGCCAGTTCAGTCTGGAAAACAGGGAAACAAAAATGTGACTTGATAAATATTTCTTATTGTCAAAGCTTTCAATTTTTTTCCCTTGTGCCATTGAATACTGCAACACCTTGTCACTTAGAAGTGAGAAACAAATTAAAATAGATTTTAAATCATTAAAACATACTAGCTAAAGTGACATAACACTGAAGAAAAGTAATAGCTGTTGATTATTTGACTACCTCCTGAGAAGTATGCACAAGTAAGAGATGCACAAGTCTTTCTCCATTTCTGGGTCTATTTTCTATCATCTCTGATATAGTTCAGATAAGTGTTTAGAATAACCAATAAAAGTTAAAGCAATTTAAGTTGTAAATTTGATGGAAATGAGGAACAATCCCATACAAACCCGTGTATTATTTAGTACCTGCTTTTCTGAAGCAAACCATCCATACAATGTGCTTTAACAAATATAACTTGAAATAGATGTCTTAAGCTGGTTTGTCTTAACTTCCTTGCACGCTCTGTGTAAACAAGCTGCTAACGGAATCTTAGTACAGAAGCTGAGGGCAGAATTAATGACATTCCCGGGCCATAGATAATTAAAACAAAAGAAATCAGGGAAAGTGTATCAAACAGCTTGTTCATGAAAAGAGAGTGACTTCAGTTTCTCCTGTAAGGCTTTGACCATCAAGGCAGATGTAATCATAAGGTATAGCAAGAGATCTATTTGTGAGTTTTAAAAAAAATATATAGCTTTATTTTTAGACCTGACAGCTATTAGTCACAATTCCTCATTTGCTCTTCAGGTGTTTAGAGATTTCAGGATTATCAGTATTGAATTGTTATTTTGCAAAAGTTGTTGAATGCCTATATAGGTATGCTATTATAAAGCACCATAAAACCAAAAGAAAACAGAAAAAATGTTGTCTTTTTCTATGTTCCTAGGCAAGTGAGTAGCTTTTTAGCAACCCCTTGAAATCCTTGTATTGCATGCAAGGGCACAAACATAGGATATATAATTTTTTTTCTTTTTTAATCTCCATAAATTTTACTAGTATTTCTTGCCACCACTATTGGAACTATTGGAAAATAACCTTTTTTTTTTTTATTTATATGTAATGCCTTCTCTCTAAATGCACACACTCATCTCTACTTACTATTTTACATCCTCTTCACATATTAACATCAGGAATAACCTCACACAGCCTTAGGCATCTGTCATGTACCTTGTATTTCCAAGCTTTTCATGCACTTTCCTGTCTAGCTGAGAGGGTGAAATAGGTCCTTTAAAGATGAGATTCACTTAAGATGTCTACACTGGAATGACCTGAATCATTTGAAAACAGTCCTACTTCTCTCCAGTGCCTATAAGGTCTCCAGATGATGATCTCAGGATGAAGATGACAGCACCCTGAATGCCTGAAGTTATAGAAGATTAGTTCTGCCCTAATTACCAGACTTTTAGCATCACAAATTGCAGTGTCAGAAAAATTGTTTTAATTTGTTACAATACATTGCAAAGTTTTCTTGCTATTCATTCAGACAAATCTTTTAAAATCGATTTAAGTAACTATTCAATTTGTGATCTTCTGAGAGAGAAACTTAGTAGTTTCATGGCTATAAATGATAGTCATGCCTCTATTTAAAATAGAAAACTAGCTTAAAAATGTTTCACATTTTCTCTTAAGAAGCTGCCTTATAATTTCTTTTATATCTATATATTTATATAGATAGATATATATTTGGACTACACTGTAAGCCTTTGTGGAAACACCTGAAGCTATTTCCATCATTACTGATATAGCACTAAACAAGGTTTTGATTTGTGGAGGAGTTGGGTTTGGTTTGGGGTTTTTGTTTTTTGTTTCTTTGGGCCTTTTTTACCCCCAAATTTGCTTGGTGGTTTTACTGTAAGTATTCTTGTTTTAAAAATTCATAAAGATGCAGTCAAATGTAAGTCATAGATTAAAGAACAACCCAGCAGTAACATCTTAGTCATTTATTTCAGTGGTTTTACTTTCAATGTAATGTCAAACCACAAAAAATAAATATGTGAGAGACGTGGGATTTTGGTGAAGAACTGCAGGGAAAGGAAACAGGAGAAATAAAATAAATGACCTGAAAAAACTCTCTCAATCTGTAATCCTTCAATTTATCATTAATGCTAAATCCTTCTCTATTGTATCTTGGTGTATCAGCAAGAAGAGATCCCTACTACATAATATGAAAATGTGTGTGACATACTGTGAATGTGTGGACCAGAGATAGTAAAAGTATTGCAAATATACAAAGTGTTCATTAACACGTGAATTCCAAACCCACATGTCCTGAGAAAATGCACTGCTGCTCTGCTGTTTCTCCCAAACCTAGGTATAAGCTAGGTGCGGTCATAAAAAACATGTATATTTTCCCATTAGTGATTTATGCAATTGTTATCTTTTTTTGGGGTGCGTTGTTTTCTTTTTTTTCATTTGGTTGGTTTTTTTTTTTTTTTTTTTTTTTTTTTTTTTTTTTGTGAATGGGATATTGCAATGAAGTGTAGTCAGCCTAGTAGGAATTTGAATTATCCTTATTATAACTTTATGTAGGAGTCATAACAGCAGACAATTTTGCCTTTGAACACTAATATCTGAAGTTGTCCTTCCACCTGCATGCACTCCATTCAAAATTGAGAATGTGAATAGGAATAATTCCCAAGAAACTGGGTTTGGTTTATGGTTTTGTTTTGGTCAGGGGCTTTTTTTCCACTATTCTCTTTGTCTTTGAAACATAGTTAATAACAAAGATTAGACTTTCCTAATTATCCTAATAGATTAGGGTTGCATTAAAATTAACAGCTTCTTTTATAATTCATGTCTTTTGCTCAACACAGGTGCGATCAGATTAAGGTACAACTTGGATACAAGGCTGCACTAATACTGTACTGTACTGTACCACATTGATCTTAAGCAAGAAAGGAGATAGAGGTGAGTTTAGGCACTTATAGTTTCTCCCAGAACAAATCTATGCGTAGTGGAATTCTTAATTTTGAACTTTATTCCCCAAAAGATGAGGGGCCCAAACTCAAAGCATTTCCACACATCCAGCAAACCTGGCTTTCCGAGGCTTTAACATGGCAAAGGATGAAGCAAGGCTACAGGCATTTTACAGTATCCATAAGTCTGATGCTCCTGACAACTGTCTACCAGCCAACAATTTTTTTGGGGATGTTCTAGCAAGTTTGCATCCCCTGCATTCATGTTTATTTTTTTGCAACTGCACTTAGGCAAATTGAAACAACATTTTAAAATGTTGAAATAACAGTATACACACAGAGATATATATCAAGATAACAAATCTGCTTTGGTTCAAGCATCTCAGTAAATTAGACTTTACTGCATCCAAGACCTACGGAATTTTGGGGAAACCTACCATAAGTGCCTTTGAAAAATTCTAACTGAGGTGTTCTGCCTAGTCCTTACTGTTAAACATGCTACAGTTATCAAATGTATTTTACCTTTAAGAAAAGCTACACAGGTATTAACTAACTAAAACTCATGACTTCTATATACCAGGAAAAAAATGTATAATTTAACTTTTACTCTTAACTTCTTGGTCAGGCAAATTAGCCACAAAAGTGAACATGCTTTTCATTGAACAGGTCAGGATTTGAAGTAGCACCTTGGTTTTCTTGATTGTCTTGATTGGTTCCAGTGAAGTCACAGTTTCCATGTAGCTGTACTACAGAGGTAGAAAAAACAAAAAAGCTTCAGATGTACTGCAAAAAGCCATTATACAGCAGGACAATCAAGACAGTACTAACTCAGATAGCATATAAACTTTAGAAGATTATGTTTTTATCTCACTGTAAAATTTTGTGGCTTGTATATTGCATACTTCACAATCTAATGACCCATTTAAGTCCATGTTACACACATATGGATATATGTCACTATATTTAGACCTACACTGTGAAAAAGTATTTGCTGGGAGAATACACACTGTTCTGAGCAACAGCCATGCTCATCTGCGGACCCTGATTCTTTGAAAACAGCGGCCATCAAAGCCAATGGCTTGATGGCTTGAAGGTGACATTTTTCCCAGTGGAGTAGCATGTGTTGAAGCAAAACTTCAGCAGTTCTTGGTGGACCTACCTGCTATAAATTTTATGGTTTCTGTTTTTTTAAGTTTGGTAACCTTTTATTTTCAAACATGGCATGTCTGGTTGGGATTTTTTTTTTTTCGTTTGTTTTCAAAACAGGATTTCCTCTAAGTACTGACATCCATCAGAGAAATATGTTACGTTATGAATACACTTAAATTACATACAGGTAAAATACCTAATGTATTTAACTATACTGTATGTTTCCCTGGAGCGTGGATATGAATTGTCAGTACCTCATAGACCTCCTTTTCTTGTAATCAACCTGAATTACTCAGAGAAGAATTCTCAAACCTTGATAAAGTCCAGTTCCATGGACTGAAGGGTCTCAGAAAATGGGGGAGAATGGGATGCAGCTGTTGAGCCCTTCCCCTAGCAAGTATCTGTCACAGGGCCTGCGCAACCACCAGCACTGATTGTGAATCCTGCTCTTTCCAGTTCTACAATATAAAAAGAGCGCAAAAGTGTGTCAACAGGACAGATTTTACACACTGGAAATAAGAGGGTGAGAGAGCAACAGAGAGAGATCTTTCATCTTGTCAATGCCTCTTCATCAATATTCAGATCACATTGCCTTCATTTCAGACTCTGCCACTCTCCTCTGCCTTTATTTTTTTCTTGTTCTGATTCATCTCCACTGCCGAAATCAAAACTTTCTCCTTTGCATTTACATTTGTCTCTCTTCTTTCAGGAAATGCTGCATCACCACTGTTGCTCTCATGAGGAGTAGCTTGTTGCCCTCATAAGAAGAAAGAACACTGACCTTTCAAACAAACTAGTATTTTTAAGATAAAGCAAGTCAAAACTACACATTGAAATGGAAGTTATGTTTCTTCCAGGTCCACAGAACACAGGTATAAAGGAGTGTTCTTGTAAATCTTGGTAATTGCTGGCCTTCCATTTTTCACTGCGTGCAGCTTGCTTTCTGTTCTATCATGGATGTCCTGTAACAATCATGCTAAAATTGTAGCATTTCTTTATGCTGCTTCTTATTTCAAGAGAATATTTAACATAAGAGTGGGAAATCTGCATTTCAGACTGTAGATAACAAAAGTCTGACAAAATCATTTATAGATTCACATCAGGAAAAGCTGGCACCCTTATAAAGCTGTGTGAAGCTTCAAATTTGTTGATGTTGTAAAGCTGTCCTGTAGCCACATAGCATTTCAGTAGTGCACAATACTCTCCCACTAAGGCTGTCATGTTTCTCTATAGAGATGAAGAAAGATTCAGATAGAAACCCCACAGGCATGTTAAAAACTAGTTTTCTTTAACCCCTTTACTGCTGATACATCAGAGGCCCTGCCATGCTGCCATCACCCACAAATGCATTTTTTTAGTCACTCCAAACCTGAGGGCATGTTAGGAAGGTTTCTGTCCGATGAACAACATTTTCAGCCTTCATGAAATACTAGCAGCTCTGCTAGTAAGGTTACAGCTTGTACAGCAGGAATAAACTAACAATAAAAGAACCCAAACAAACAACCAAACAAAAGAAAAACACAAACAAACCCAACCCAAACCCCCATGTAAGCTCCATGTGAAAGTGTAACCTGCACCATTTTGAACTGACTTGTGTACTTAATACAGCTCAGTATTTATTAACAGTGCCTGACAGACAGAACTGAAATTCAGCCTGTACTTAATGCTTTTTCAGGATCTCTTGCCCTTCTTCCTACTGCATTCATAATATCTGCTTACTTACACCTATAAGAAAGAGAATTTAATCAATGCAAGAATTCTTACCTGTTAGCAGTTTTTACTCCCTTTTTAGATAGAAGTACACAGCAGTGGAAACTGAAATACCTGTACACTAAACCCAGGAAAGTGACATTCCTTTCCATTTGTTTCCAGATTCTTTGTTGCATTAACTCTGCATAAGGTGCATTAACTCTTTCAATAATGCAAACTTTCACAGTCCATATAATGTAAAAGCAAAAAAACATGTCCACGGAGTCAGCACAAAGACCCAGCTAGCTCACTGTCTTGTCTCTAAAAATGACTAGAAGAAGTCTAGGAAAACGTGAAAGGAGGTTGTAGCAAGGTGGGTGTTAATCTCTTCTCCCAAGTAACAAGCGATAGGACAAGAGGAAATGGCCTCAAGTTGAGCCAGGGAGGCTTACATTGGCTATGAGGAAAAAAATCTTTACTGAAACGGTTGTCAAGCTTTGGAACAGGCTGCCCAAGAAAGTGGTTAAGTCACCTTGCCTGGAGATATTTAAAAGATGTGTAGATCTGGCACTGAGGGACACAGTTTAGTGGTGGAGTTGGCAGTGTTAGGTTACTGGTTGGATTTGATGATCTTAAAGGTCTTTCCCAACCTAAATGATGCTATGATTCTATAATCTTTCTAATCTCCTTTACAGTCATTGTAACAATCTTAGATAGGTGGTCCAGAGTGTAGCTGTAGTATGTTCTTCCCATCCACATATTTCAATCAAGGTCTGTCATACATCTAATGAAGATTTGATTTTCTCCTCTTTTTTTTCCATTGTGTGCATTGTTCTTGTCTTGCCCCCAGGTAAATTATTTCCACATGCACAAGCTATACCTGTATCTAGAATTCTGAATATCCCCTGGCATCCAAATAGGAAAATTAAGCTGCAAAACATTCTGACTGCAGATAAATCCTAGTATCTTATATTAATAACTGGGATAAACCTTTGCAGCTGCTAAATTGGGTGCACTTGTAAGCTCGAAGTCAAGTACCTCTGTATGCACACATATGTGCATGTGTAGGAGACAGAAAATCAGCTACACTGAATAATAAACATTTCTAAGGTTAATTAAATTTGACAGGTATAGCTTTATTGTAATTGATTCATGAGCTCTGTGAGGTAGGTAGTTCACACAGCTTTGATTTTAGCAACCTCTTATTCTGCTTCATGACTTTCCAAAAGGATATTTTTATGAAGAAATATTAAACCAGTTAAATTTTAGTCTGTTCTTGTCAAAGTGTTTACATCTACACAGACAGTTTCTGGATTTGATTTTTTCAGTCACACTGATATATGAAAGTTTAGTACTTAATGTACTTCAGGATGGAAGTAACCATACTTCTTTGGGAATTTGCTGTGAACACCTTATTACCCTGCTTCTAGCATCCATACTGTTACACTGACCTACACGACTTCATGTTTTGATGGGTTTACTTGCACCAAAGCTGCAGCAGTCATTTCTGTAGTGACTGGTTGAGTGCTTCAACAGAAGACCCTGCAGTCAAAGGAAGAAAATTTGTGCTATGCACCCATTAGCTACATGATGACCACCTGAACCTCATTCATGCAAAGAGTACCAATAGTACATCTCAGAGTGACAACAGGCATGTTTTGATAGATGTCTAGGACTGCATAACAAATATTTATTAAACTGTTTATAATACCCTCTATGCACACCCAGGCATCTATGAGGACCCGACTGTCCCTGATCAGCCTCATGGCTCCCAGATTCACCTTGGCCTAACTCCAGCCCTTGCCTTTGCCTCATGTTTGCCAGACAGCTTGTAGATCTCGGTCATCTTCCTTGTCCAGGCTTGGAGGGATGGTGCTGCTGGAGGAGGTCCCAGCCACACTGTCCTGCTACTGCCTGCCCTGGTTTGCCCCACTGATGCTCACCTTGGCCTGCCTGTATGTGGGCAGGGAGACATAAAAAATCCCCTTCCTCCTAAGAAAATATTTCATTGACAGAGGGGCTCGGTAGGCGGGAGCAGGTGGTGGAGGAGGTGTGGGGCTGGGGAACAGTACAGCGGGAAGGGAGCTGTGGCCCATGGGATCTGCTCTCTTGGCACATAGAATCACAGAATGGTTTGGGTTGGAAAGTACCTTAAAATCATCTAGTTCCAACCCCCCTGCCATGAGCAGGGACACATCACACTAGACCGGGTTGCTCAAAGCCCCATCCAGCCTGGCCTTGAACACTGCGAGGGATGAAGCATTCACAGCTTCCTTAGGCAACCTGTTCCAGTGCCTCGCCACTCGCACACTAAAGAATTCCTTTCTTATATCCAACCTGAATCACCCCTGTTTAAGTTTGAACACATTACCCCTTGTCCTATTCCACCTTCTGGCAATTTTTAGAATAAAAAAAGAAAAACTTAACAGAAAGACTGAAAAACAGTTTTTCACAAAGCAGCTGGATGACTCAGGAAGGATTTACTTGCTTTCTTGATCTCTCCACTATTTTTTTGGGGTTTTTTGCAACTCAGATCACATTTGTCACTTAATTTTCATATCTGTGATTGGCATTTTCTCATGACAAAAAGTGAAATTCCCTGCACTGACAGTTGTCAGAAGTCAGGAGGTGTATTATGCAAGTATTGCTTTTGCATTTCATCAGCACTGCTTTTCTAACCCCCTGTTGTTCAGTTCTTGTCGCTGCTGGGCATACGCTGCTGGCCAATGTGTATTACTCCTAACTTGGGTCAATTGTTCTTATGGAATTTTTGTCTAAATAATGCTTATATTTAAAATCTCTAATTTATGATATTTGATTGGATAACGGTAGTGCAAGACCTGCTATAATGGCTGTTGAAGTAGTAGGAGCCTTTCTATTGACTTTATTTTGAAAGTAAACAGATCCTCAAAGGAAAATAATCCCTTATTACTGCCTACCATTAGATCTTTGGAAAAAAAAAAGAGCAGTAACTCTGAAACAAAACATGAATCTTTTTTAATGCATGACTGCACCCCGTCTTTTTTGTTTTCCCATTTTGTGATAGAGTACTGTTTAACTAAATAGATGAGGTATACGGTCTAAGTAGCTTATGGATGGATATTACCTTCTTTTGATATACCCTAATGAGAGACTAGAGGAACAGCAAGTAACCATTTTTCTACAAAATTAAAAATGTGCAAGAGATGTGCATCTAACTACCTTGACATTATTCTTTGCTAAATGAGGTTAAAGCAGTGAGTTGCAGGACAACCGAGCTATTTTTTATTTTTTAATATGTGTCTAATTCCATCTTCTTTAAACATTAAGAATCAATGAAATGCATGTTTTGGAGGAATGGCTTTCTGAATGAACGAATCCTCCCACTCAAGTAGTAACAAGATATTTAGCTTTTATGTAATGTCACTTTTCATCTATAGGTGTCGTAGTGCTTTGTTCAGGCCACCTACAACTGATGCCTTCCCGACACAGGAAGGCTTCTCTCAACTGCATAGAAAGCAAAGCCCTGGAGAACTGTGTATCAAATAGCCTGAGCTGTCTGGCATGCTCGGCACAAAGCTGCTGGATTAGTCACACAAAAGTAGTACCAACAAGAAAAGCATAGTAAAACTGTAGCATTTGGGACAACATAGCTCAGCAGTGAGTACAGCACCCTTATACTTACGGAAATGTGTATGTAGCTCAGGAAGAGAGAAATATAATTGCATTTAAGACTATAAACAAGAATTGTTGTGATTAAATCTCTTCATTATGAGATGAGTATTATTCCCTGACTAGATATTACTCCTCAGAGTCAGGCTCCTCTGCAAAGGAAATTGCTTTTGAAATTTTCATAAAATATGGAATTATGGATTATTCTTTTTGAAGTATTTGCTCTCTTGAACACTTTTGCCTGGATTTATTAGAAATCTGGAATATGTAATCTACAATATATAAAGCACATAACATAAATAAAATGTAATTTTATATAAATTAAGAATATAAAAAAAATACACAAGACTCAAGGAGAATCAGAGAAGTTAACCATATAGCAGTTTGCAGGTTTTACCTTGTTCTCTTTGAAGTAGTCCAGACTACTTAGTCATGACAAGCAAAGCTGTTTTTTAATCAGATAAATGCAATTGTGCTTGGAAAAGGGAAAAGAAAAAAAAAAAAAAGATAAAATGCTGACCATTTTGCTTTACTGAAACTGTTCAGCAATTAGATTGATACTGCCGTTTACAGAATTCAGATGTAGATTTTTACACGAGCAGGGCTTCGGTCTGGTGTTTTCAGTGGGGGAATGAAGGTGTATTTTGGAAATTTGGGGTTTCTTTCCTCATATAAAAAAAACTATGCTTGCTTACCATCCTGTTAGATCTGTATCATGTTGTAGTTCTATTACACGTGCATACTAAACAAGAGAATGTGTAAGTGCTGGTGTTTTGTATTGCTTAGCCTTTTTCTCTCATTACATTTCTTAAAAATTGGGAACAAATATACAAATGGAAACGCTGTTCAATATCTGAAGTCCACAGGTAGGTAGTGAGAAATCAAGAACCTCTGGACAGACTTGCCAGCAAGGTAAACACAAGGCCAGGAAGTTTTAAGGGCACCATGCAGCTAAGGCATAGTATTAGATCTTGGATGCTACCCATCTGAGCAAATTGAACTTACTAACCAAAAGCATTCTGCATGATGTTAACACTCTTCAGAGCCATATACGCTGTCAGCTCTTTCATTTTAAATATGTATTACTTTTAGAAAAGGGAGTTTACTTCGACTACATTGTTTTCCTCTCCTTAAGACACATTAAATGGGATAATCCTTTTAAAGTCACTTAATGAAACATAGATGAGAATGTGGTTTGTGCCTTTTCCTTACTTCAAGAGACACGATGCCTCAAGATTATACACACAGAATAATAGAATGAGGGAATGGTTAGGATTGGTGCAAGTACAAGCACAACACTCATTGACATTACCCCATGCATTGAATGCCACAGAATTAAAACAATGTTTAGAAAAAATAAGATTATGCTTCTCTCTTTGATAAAATATCTTGAAAACACTCAAGTCATGATCAGGAGAAAGGAGACCCTCTTCTATATTATACATGCCATACTTATTGATGGGAGGACAAAGCCAAACAGAGATTCAGTATATGGCTGAGGAAAAAAGAGATCTAAAATCTCTTTACCTGTGTCTGTACAACTGCATTGCTACTCACAGCAATTCCATGATTGAGAAATGAACCCAAACCAGTTTCCTCAACCCAGGGGTGAATTTAACCAAGAACACAGGCGGTTTGTATTCTGCACATGTGAATGGTCTACATCCTTACTGTGTTATTAGTCTGGTTTCAGCTATTTTAGCAATTACATTGTATTTTGTTCACATCTTTTGTCTTCCACCATTTTTCATTTTCCCTTTCTTCTGCCAGACCCTTAAGCAGCCTCTCTGGGAAGCAACATAGCCCCATGACCGCTATATACAAACATCTCACAAACATTAACTTTTTATCTTCACTGCACCCTTGTGAATAAGCACAGTGTTAATTCACATTATAGAGAAAAGAAACAAAAGGATGGAGAGATTACATGACTTGCATATCAGTGGAAGAGAAACCTGTAAAACACCAGGAACTGAAGGCAAGTGCACCGAGTGTCTGGCTGACATGTTAACCCCAAGCACCACCTTCCTACTCTGACTACTGCAGAGCATGAACAGCCTCAAGCACTCATCATTCTGTCCAGGAGCAAAGACTCTTGATATCATGTAATGGAAGTGCCTGTGACGGGAGTCTGATACTGCTTCTCAGTGGTAAGAGAGCAGCTCTCTCAAAGGATAACAGAGAGAATCAAAGTTAGAAGCCTCTCTCGCTTTCCCTCTCTCCCAACCAGCTAGGATGCCTGGGCTTCTAAATCAAGCACCCAAACCAGCTCTCTGAAGTAGATAGGATGAGTCATTTTGCTAACTTAAAATGCCCTGTACTGATCCACAAAGAGAATCCCAGAAAGTTTTTCATATGTCTTTTAGCTACCCTCTCATATGGATCACTCATCATAGTAGTATCTGAATGCCTGGCTTAACCAGTCACATTAATTTCTGTGTTTTAAAATTTAATTTTGATTACTAGTTACTGCATTCATTTCTGGTTTATTCTACTCTTTTATCCAGCATGAAGAATGGCATTCTTTTTATCATAAGGAGAGGTGGTGTGGTGTGTGAGCAAGCTCCACAAATTCTGCAACAGCTCCCACCTCTCCTGCAACCCACTGACTCTGCACGGCACGTTATCTATCGATAATCCTTTATCATGTTCCATAATAAAATCACACTTTCCCACGTGCTGCTTTTCTTTCCTCTCTTGTCTTCTCTTGTAAGATGTTGGGGGTTTAACAACTGTAGCAGTTCGGATTCTTCTCTACAACCCTGCAAGGAAGCCAGGATGGATTTATTGGTAATGGAATGTTGCCTAGTCTCTTTGTCCCTGTTTTGGGGAGTACCATTTACACAGACATAAACAGATACACAACTGTATATGTTACTTCACAATGCTCAGACACTTCCTTCTCCTCCACCCTCCCACCCCATGCAATAGGTTGTAAGAGTAGGGAATGCCTCTTGACACAACTGTCTACCTGAGGACAGCCAACTCCATGTATATATTCCCAAAGTGCGTGAATGCAGGGCTAGTTCTATAGAAGAGGGGATGTCTACTCCACCTGCACCTTTGTGCAGGCATGTGATCAAATTTATTGCGGGGAGTGTCAGAATTTTAGAGTTAGGTTTTATGGAACATTTGTTTAGTATTATAAACATCTGCAAATTACTATTTATTTCATGAAGTAATTAACATTCTTAATTAGATGCACCTTGCAGCTGCTGTTAATTGGCAATAATGCAGTTACATTTGGCTACATATCTTCAGAAGAGCTACTGAGGAGAAGAGGGGGAAAAAAAATCTGAAGGGAAGGAAATAAAACTGTTCCCACACAGTTCAGAGAGTTCGCACAAAGAAGATCCCATGGCAACAGCGAGGCCCACAGTTTGCCTTATAAAAATCCAAGAATAGATAATGTATCATCTCTCCTAAAGCAACACTTCTCTTCGGAAACCGGAGGGGAACGGGGGGGGGGGGGGGGGCGGACGGACATAAATAAATTAAACCCCATTCGGGAATGAGAAACAGGCTGACCCCCGCGCATGTTGCGCACCGGGCGTTCAGCCTCCCGCTCCCTCCCCGGCCCCTGCCTCTGCCTTAGCTACAGCCCCTGCCCCGGGCGGGCGCGGCCCCAGCGCGGCGAACCGAGGCGGCGCGGACAGGCGGGCGGCGCGCGGGAAGGAGGCCCCGTACCGGGGAGTTTCTCCAGGATCTCTTCGAAGGGTCCTTCCCTCCTAGCTCCCTCCCTCCCTCCCTCTCCCAAACACCCACCCTTCTCCGCCTCCTCCTCATCGGCGGGCGCTGGCGGTGCGGTGCGGGCGCGCAACCCGGCGGCGTCCATCGGGTGGCGGTACCAGCAGCTGCCGCCGGCGGGCGGCCCGGCGGAGGACGCGCTCCGCCGATCGAGCGCGGCTCGTGGAAGCAGGAGAGCCGTGCGTACGCTGCAGTTCCTCTGCTTCTCTCCCTCCCGCTCTGCCTCTGCTCCTTAGGATATTTTGGGTGGATTGTGGTTATCAGTCAAGACCTCCTCTTCTTTGCTGATCACTTGTCATTCTCACCGGGGATTAGTATCGTTCGGGGCAAGCGGACAACCGATTTTTTTCCTCTTTCTTTTCCCTTTGGAGATATTTTCCCCCCACCACCCCCTCTTCCTTTTTTTTTTTTTCCTTGGCACGGCGGTGCGGGTGCTAGGACCCGGCAAGCAACCTCCCCCCGCCTCGCCGCCCCCTTCTTCCCATCCGCAGCGCTTTCCCCATAGCCGCCCAGCACCAGTGAACCCCGCCGGACTGCTGCTCACTGGATACTCGTGCGTGGCAGAACCCGGATCCGGCCCTCGGCGGCGGCGGCGGGGAGCAGGGTGCGGAGGTGCCCGCGGGCGGCGCGGGGGCTTCCAAGCAGGCCGCCCCCTCCAACACACCCCCCCCTCCGCCACACCTGGATGGTACCTCCCGCCGGCGCCGCGGGCACTTTCTGAACTAGGAAGGAAGGGGCGACTCGGGGGGGGGGGGCGGGGGGGCGCCGCCGAAGTCTGTATGGAATTACCTGCGCCCGCGGCGGGGCTGGCAGCGGTGGATGGATGGGCGCCGCGGCACTAGCGGCCAACTCAGCCCCAGGAGTAAACACGGGGCTTCTCCGGCCGAGTACGCAGTGTGGTGACCGGCACTCGCCTTGCTGACTGATCGCACAGGAGGGATATTGCGGGAGACTCCTGAGGGTAAGGTCATTTTATCCAAGAAAAAGCCTGGCATTGCTAAACTTGGTGGTGTGGGATTGAAATGATGGGTACTTTCGGGATTGCTGCATTATCCTGATACGAAGGGCTCCAGCCGGTATTGGCAGTTGAGTGGAATAACTGCAGTAGGTCTTCTGGTGAGTGATTTTTGAGATAAAAATATCCCCCTCCCTCTCTTGTTCTTGCACCTTCTTGATTTGGGAAGGAGTATTGTATTCCCCCCCCCCCCCCCCTTTTTTTTTTCTTTTGCCTAGGTTGTGTTATTTTTGACTGAAAAGGTGATAGTGAAGAAGCTCTCCGTGATGGAATCTAATATGATGATCGGATACCATCCGCTGGTTAAAACAAGTGTTTCCAGCTCTGTGCAGCATTCTGCTGCATTTCATAGCTGCAATGGAGGGAGAGAAATCCTGCTTTTCAAGTTGTCAAACTTTAAGGTGGCGATCCTTATTGATCGTGGTACAGAGCTCTGGTGCTGAGGGTGTTAAATGCCACTGGTAATTCGGGTTACAACTGTGCCTGTAAATCCTGCAAGGCAGTTATGAACTGAGGGACGGTAAGGAAAAATCTTGATAGTAGAGAAATCTCGTTAATGCCACTAGCCTGAAAATATCTCATCCAGCTGCTTTTATATTCCCCCCCCCCCCCAACAACTTACCTACTGAAACCTCATACCACGTGTATGGGAGTTGAAGATTTTCAAACAGAGATGCTATCTTTGGTATTTCATACATACATGCATCTGGCTGAGGGACTGTGTGTGAATTAGTTCCTGCTAGTTTTGTGAAGCGAGACAGGGAGAAAAAGGAGAGAAAAGATTGTCTTCTTAAGAACAGAAGCGAGCAAGGGAAGCTTCTAAAGATTTAAAGGGATCCAAGCAATGCACTGGTAATCTTTCTCTGCACGATCAGTTCTGATAGAGAGAATGGGGAAAGGTTGAGGCAATCAATTGTGATGATGTTGTGCAGTGCACCACACTCCAACACTAAAGTTCTGTAGTGTGTGCGAAAATACATACCCTTATGTACTGCTGCTGGGTTCATGCATAATGGATGGAAGAAGATATGCAGATCTATCTGTAGGAAGATGGATGTATTTGTGCAAAGACGGCGATTATGTAACTTGATTACATCAGTGGCATTAGTCTCCGATAGTGGAATAATATGCTTATATAGCGTATTGATCACTTGGGTTAACTTTGTAGTGCTGCTGGCAGCGGGGGATGGAGACTTGGGCAGAAGAAGAGACATCCTTGCTCTGCTCCTGACAAGGGTCTTGCCTCTCGCAGGAAGCCTTTTTCTGCCTCAGCGTGCTCCTGGCGGAGTTTCCCCGGGACAGCATGCCCAGGCAGGATGAGGCTGCCACACCCGCGGAGAGGGCTCCAGCGAAGCAGCCCCTGCGAGGAGTCTGCACAATGGTACCATTCAGCAGGTCCGGCTGCGGGCTCCTTGACAAGGTCACTCGGCAACCTGGGGCTTCAGTGCATGGCAACAGCTGAGCGGAGGAGGAACAAACCCAAAATTAAAATCGATCCTCCTCCCCTCCTCGCTGTCGCCTGCCTCCAAACGTGGTGTTCTGCTGACCCCTCTTCTAGTGTTAAGGCAGAGCTGGTGCTGCTTCACCCCGAGGATATTTAACACAGGTAGGGTTGTCTCTCGGTGTGTGCAGTGACTGCGTCACAGCTTTAGCAGGATGGTACTTTAGTATTTTACAGTACAGCATGACTGATTTTAGAAAAAAGTATCGTCAGCTCTAACAGCCTAATCCACCTGTTACTTTATGGGGAACCTAAAAGGTGGTCCATTAACACGTTTCAAGCATCTTAGAAATGAGCAGAGGAAGAGCAAAGGTGTGACAGGATTCACAGCGATTTAACTTGGATGGACTTTTCACCAGATTATCCACAAAGATAGTAGTATCAAGATATACTTTATCTTAATAGGCATTTTAGAATCATAAATCCCTATTCCTGTCTGTTCGGGAGGCGGGGGGTGAGTACTTCTGGAATACAGTTAAGCTTGTAAGGGCACTGCTGAGGCCTCTAACAGATGCATTTTCTGAAAAAATATAAGCCTGATGAAATCTTAAGTCAGGTGAAATGAGTGATCGTATCATCACTGGCCTATGTCCTTCCTCACTTCACTCTGAATTTCTTCCAGAAAAAATTCACTAAAATGCTTTTCAGTTAAGAAGAGGTTAGGGCACAGTGGGTTTTACATCTCTTGATAAATGTGATCTTCACATACCTACTAGATTTAATGAACTATCAAACTCACAGTATTTTTACCATGGAACAAGCCTGAAAAATCATTTTTACCTCTGCTTCCCCTAAAACATCAGTGTTTTGAAGTTGATTCACCATTAGTTCATGACTATTTTCATATTTCTGGAGGATAAGTCTGGGCAAGCACTAATAAATCCTCCTAATGCAGTATAGAGTTTGACATTCATAGAGTATACTGAGTAAATTGGAAAAAAAAAAGGATATGAAGTTAACTCTGTTTTCATCCTTCAGGGGTCAGAATAACACTATGGCAACTCCTGTGCATTGCTACAGCTCTTACAGTTTTCAGAAATGTCCATAGCATTCTCTGTTCCACCACACATAATTACAGGCATGCTCTTTCCTTATGGGACTTCTCGTGACACATGGGCAACATACCTGTGCCACCCATCTTAGAGGAATTGCTACAGAAAATGTTATAAAACTGGTACCGTAAAAGAGTAGGCATTGACAGTGTGGGAATATATCACATGGTACATGTAAGCTGCCATGCAGCATGCAAGGGTTTGCAAATTCAGGGTAATAGCGAGCAGCCAAGCTTTATTAATAGATTAATTTCATTATAGTTAGTGATACCCACTCAGTAAAAATAGAGGGTTTCAGCTCCAATGCAATATCTGTTCAGTTTGCACCAAATATAGTATCTTTGAGAGGAAACTTTCTTTGCTGAAGTAAAACTGTAAATCAGTTGGACAAATGAAGAGAAAATGTGAAGAGAAATATTTACATAAAATATTCCCAGGCTCCAAATCTCAGACCACTGAAAGCAGTGAGAGTTTTGCCACCCACTCCTCGCTAGCACTGAAAAGCCGGCTTTTAAAGAAGACAGCAGTGCATGAAGAATAATCTCAGTGCCTCCCTCTGAAAGAGCAGGCTTCTAACTGTCATTATCACTGAAGACAGTAGACTTGTTTTGCTGCTGATAGGAAAATTTGAAACATATGGGGCAGATCTTAATGAAGCTTTTCTACTAGTGACATTTTTGTAATATATTCAGAGTACTTTCTGTGGCTATTATATCAAGCCCAAGTATTGGGAAACAAAGCACAAAAAGGATAACTGACTGAGGTTTTCATTTGGTATGTTCGCACTTGCAGAGAAGTGTTTGGATATACTTCTGTGTTTCATAACAGCTATGATCTTCAGTGGCTGGGAATCATCTTATTTTTATAGTGCACACTGCATGATAATATATGGCAACTGAAACATCCAGGATCTGATTAATATGATTAAAAACTAGCAACTTACCTAGTGATGCTCAAGTTGTAAAGATTAATTATAGTGGCACCATTTGCAAAGCTATAGATAAGGTTGTGTCAGCATTTCTATTATAAACCTCTATCTTGCTGCCATCCGTTGTGTCAGGTGTCCGTGAAGTAAGAATTTACAGTAGAGACCATAATGGTTATTTTGGATTGCCATCATGGCCTGTCAGGTCAGTAATCCATGTGTTTCTTTAAGTCTTTACATGCACGTCTTTACATGCATGTCTTTACATGCACGTCTACATCCGTTGTGTCAGGTGTCCGTGAAGTAAGAATTTACAGTAGAGACCATAATGGCTATTTTGGATTGCCATCATGGCCTGTCAGGTCAGTAATCCATGTGTTTCTTTAAGTCTTTACATGCATGTCTACAGCAGCACCAGAGCAGCCATCATGCTATATCAGTTTAAGTGTATGCTTGTTTTATTTTAAAATGTAATTAAACATGAGATCATGTAATTAAACATGATCACCACAATGACTCAAGAGAATCATTTAATCTACTGTTTTTCATGCACTTTTGTATTGTTTTCATATTAGACAAACAAGAAAACCCATTTCAAAAGCAGCAATGAATTTACTTGTGATAGCTTCAAATTAATGCACATTTGGAAGAAAGGTCTTCTGGAGGGGGGGAGAGAAGGGGGAAGAATGAAGGTGAAAGGTTGTGGGGTCTTTTAATATTAATATTCAGGCTTTGCATGTTCCTCTAAGGTAGTCATATATGGAACTCCATCTATTGCAAAAGGGAAAAACCTTGTGTTATTTGCCAAAGCTATGTAAGACCAGGGCAAGGAAATCGGTTAATGCTGGTTCTCTGTTTTAGCACTGGATACTCTGTTTTTCTAGGTCTCACTGTACCTGTGCATTATAGGTACTCCTAGGTCATTTCATGGTGTTATACAGCACACTATTTATGCCTCAATAACTAGGTCTGAACAAATGAACCAAGGACATCAGTCTTAACAGCTTTCTGTGCTTAGAAATTTTGTGTTTGTAAGAACAGCACACAGACAAACAATAGTCCTTCAGTGGTCATAGCATCAACTGCAGCAGTTACCCACAGAGATTTTTTGTTTGTGGATGAAGAAGGAGAAAGGGAGGAAATGAAAACATCTAGATTTTTGCCAATGCAGTAGATACTATTTCCATTTTATTTTTAGTTCAGAGCATAATTTAGGTAATGCTCACTGTAGCTTTTGGAAAGGAATACAGAAACCTAATTCATGCATTGAAAAGACCAATACAATTTATACAAATCTATACAATCAGCAGGCAGGCAAGGGGTTGTACTACTTGGCGATTGGTTGGCTAGTGGCGTCAGAAAGTTTTCTGTTCTCTGGTCCTTCACAGCTGTCCTCAGTGAATAGTGCATTGTAAAAGAGGAAGAAGATGGAGACTAGCAGAAAGGGTTAAAAAGGGGGCAGAAAAGCGCATAAATATAAAGACATTGGAGATGTAGGTTCTGTTTCTTCAGAGATGGGATATATTTCTGTATTCATTTTGTCTGCTCTCCACTAGTGAGACCTGAATGCTTAATGTTTCTGTGGTTCCCAGCTCCCCCTGCTCAAGTGTTTTGAGAATCCTGAAACTCTTCAGTGTGAGGGCCATCACCTTTCCATTTTCATGCATGTTTCAGTCGCACAGTTGAGACTGATCTTTCTTCTGAGGAAACTTGAGGTACTTTTACATAAAATAATAAATCAGTAGCAGGAACGTAAGAAAAATAGTGTTACCTGTTGACTATTTCAGAAGAGACAGATATATTACATAAATCAAATTCTCTTCTAGCAAAGCACAAACTGAGTGGAATCTCACAACACTCTTGCAAGTGTACTATGAAATCACAGTAGCGTGCATCATTATAATGTATGGGGAAAGGCATGTGCTGGTGAGGTTAGGAGTGCGTTCAACCGTCAGTGACCTGTCTGGGTTTCCACACCAGTTGTCTCAGAATGAGAATTGCGATGTCTGAATGGTGTAAGGGCCCTGCATGTATATTCATCCCTGCCTACATCCATTTATTTGGCAGTGCATCTTTACCAGATTTGACTCTGAACTCAGTGGATCATATGCCTCAAGGATAATTCCTACACCAAGAAGATATGTTGGTATGATGGAAGACTTGGGATGGAGCCACTATGTCTGCAGAGGGATGTGTTTGGCCAGGAAGCTTTTGTGTGGCAGTGATCCCTGGCAACAGTTTTAGACCTGTGTCTGTCAGGTTGCTGTTCAGTGTACAGAATTTCAGGATAGCAGCAGGGCACAGCTGTTACCATATAGCACCTTGCCATTCCTGCATCCTTGATTTTTCTTCAGTGCTTTCTGCTGTCTCCTCCCAAATTAAAACTTTTTTTTTCCTTTTTTTATCATTTTAGAATAATGTAACTGGAAATGCATGGTATTTCCTTTTCAGCAAGTTATGTGCATGACGGAGATATGTGTTTTTGTCGTATGTCAATCTGTCAGTAAGATCTGCATATGTGTTACACGTAGAGTTTATTTTATTCAACGTCTCCTCTTAGGAAACAGAGAAGGCCCGTGAAGTTTCTACTAGATATGTGTTTGGGGGGTCCCCTAGCTGAAGGTGGTGTGCTTATGCCAATGTTAAATCAGGTTCACTGGTTGGCACTGTTTCTGTACATATATATTTATATATATATGTATATTTAGTTATGTACATGCACAAATGCATATGCCCACTTATGTATATACATACCTAAGTATTTATTGCCATACATGCACATTTTCTCACATACATACACAGGAAGACTGAGAGCAAGCCATTGAGAGACAGTACTCTAGTTATTTCTTATACTAAATGTAGGAAACATAACATCATTCAAACATACCATGAGATGGTAGATGGGTTTGAGGGTTGATTTACTACTAATATTTTTTTTTTAATTATCTGTAAACACAGTTTATTTGAAGACAACACAGATTTATTTTGGAAAGCCAATACTATGTAAGGACTATTAAAGATACCAGTCAGGGCTATATGGTATCATCCATAATTTTAGAAATATACATGGTAACACTTTGGAGGGTGCAATCTGAATGTTTCTTGTATACCTCTCCAACAGAACAACAGGTACTCTTGAAAATCCCTAGTCCATTATTATAGAAAAGCTCAGGAGTGTTTACTCAGTTCATAGTAGAAGGAAGCTATGTATATTAAAAAAAAGAATGCAAAACTTTTAGTATTTCTGTGTAACACTTGCCTTACCAACTAATGACTGTCATATTCAGTATGAATAATGTGTCTGTCTTTGGTCACTTCCTATCCAGAAAGCTATTAAGGAAGGAAGGAAGGAACAGAGAATGACAGCAAAAAGAAAAACCTTCACATAAAAAGAGTACCATCTGAAGAAAGATATGAAGGTTTTGTTACTCAGAAAAGAGAGGAAGATATGATATTGAGAGCAGGGGAATACTGAAGGCGGCTGAAAGATACTTTGGATGCTCTTATATATTGTTTTCCTGATGACCAGTAAGATTTAATTGTGACTAATTGTCCTGGGTTCATCAGTAGCAGTCATTTTTTCTCCTTAGTAGCTGGTGCAGCGCTGTGGTTTTGACTTTTGGCCTGGGAACACCACTGATAACACTGATATTTTTAGTTACTGCTCAAATGTTTAGTCTGGCCAAGGACTTTGTGAGGCTCATGCTCTGCCAGAGAGGAGGGGAAGCCTGGAGGAAGCAAAGACAGAACACCTGACCCGAACTGGCCAAAGAGGTATTCCATACCACAGTATTTTATGCCCAGGATATAAACTGGGAGTTACCTGGAAGGGCTGGCTCACTGCTTGGTTGGGCTTGGTATCGGCAGGTGGTATTGTGTTCTCTTCCCTTGTTATTTCCCTTATCATTATTATCATTGGTGGTATCAGTAGTGATTTGTGTTGTACCTTAGTTGCTGGGCTGTTTTTATCTCAACCTGTGGGAGTTACATTCTTTCTATTTTCCTCCCCATCCCTCCAGGAGCAGGGGGGTTGGGGGTTGGGGTGGGGAAGAAAAGGAGTGGGAGTGAGCGTGAGGGCTGCGTGGTTCTGATTTACAGCCTGGGCTTAAACCACGACACTAATCTAAAATGAGTAAAGGGGAGCACTCCAGTATAGTTCACGCAAATGCTTTGTCTCCTACTGTCAAGGCTACAGTGAAGAAAAAGGTTTAGTAGAATAGAATAGCTTAAGTAAGCCCATGAATAAATCATAATTTTAGAATTTTGCATTGTAATAACTAGATAAGAAGATTATCAGAATGTGTAATAGATAGACTGGGAGGCTATCACGTTGTGTGCCTCAAGGACCAAGCTTCCAGTTACAGGGTAATCAGTGGATGTGCATGTCTGTGATTTCTAGTGTTAAAAGATGCTTCTTCCAAAGGATTTGCTACTGGCTTCTTTTGGAAGTCTGCTGTCTGACTGTATGGACTGCAAGTGTGTTCCTGTGACCATAGTTCTTCACTACCTATTCTGTTTCCAAATCTGGCAACTGCGGTACTGCTTAATACTTTATTAGTGCTAACTGAGCAACTGAATTTGGCTGTTTAAGTCCTCATTACTGAAGTCCTGATCCAAAAGTTACTGAAGAAAATGGAAAAATGCCCTTGGTAGGTTTTGGTTCAGTCTCTAGCTTTATCATCTAATTTCCTCATTTTTGTTAGTTTCTATGAAAAAAAAAGCGTATGCTGCTTCTTATCTTAAATAGGTTACTATTGGTTAAAAAAAATCAAATCCTGTAAACCTTTGTAGAATTCAGTAAAGCTTCACTTTGTTATTTACAGCATAGTCAGTCTCATCAATTTCCATCATTAGAAGATATGCAACCCTAGTATTTTGTTTCTTCATAGAAAGGAATGTCTAGATTTTTAAATGCTTGTTAGTCCGTCTCTGGTACTTTTAATTGCAATGATAGAAAACTCATTAAGCCCTTTAAAAATAATTACTAAAAATATATGCAGTATTGGTGTACATTCTCAGCTAGTTATTTCTAAAAATTGGGCAGGTTAATAAAATTACAGATATATTTTAATGTTTAGTTTGTTTAACGTATCCCCCATCCTAGTGCCTCTTCAGTGCTTTATAATGTATATTCTATTAAAGGACAATCATATGGCTCAGTGGACAGACACTGTGCTTCTATTTAAGACTGCTCACAAGAGACCTTCCTTAATTAGTGTTTTCTCTGCATTGTGTCCCTTTGTAGTAGCACTTAATGCTTAATTCTACTGTATTAGCTTATGTAATGTATGTCTTTTATTTCTTCAGCATCCTAAAATTAGTTTTGTAGGTCTGGAACAAAGATAGAAATAATTAGGGTAGGTAGCAAATGAAGACGGGTTTCCACAAAGGCTCGCAAAACCTCAGACCCTTTCTATCATTACTGTAGGGAGAGGTGCTTCCAGGGGCAGCTGAGAGCCAGATGTTAACTTTAATGATGTATCACTATAATGTTTCCCCTTTCTGAATGTTCCTGGTAGAACAAAGAAACAAGTCCTTAGTAATGGATTTTGAATACTTCAGTGTAAGACTGAAAGTAAAATTCAAGATGAATGGCATTTAATTCCAGTTGCTGCTTTGCCATACTACTTTCCCAGCACTGCTGCTATTTAATAAAATTGATTTGAAGTTATTGGACCTCCAAGCTCTAAAAATCAGTCTGTTTCACTAGTTCCAAATACTTCTTCTCTGTAAAACTTTACTAGATTTATCAAGTTTTATATATGTTTCCTGTTTCTAAACTCTGGAAGACAAACCCACCTTCTGCTTGTCTTTTGATGTGTTTTATCTTTTATAATATAAACTCTTAGTTTATGATTTCTATTATATATAGAGGAGTGTCTGAGGAAGATTTAATGTTAATTTCTTCTCCTTATCTTAATGGAAATTCAATGCCAGCTGTTGAAAATTGTGTAAAGTATTTGCTTTCCTCCCGAAAAAAGGTAATTTTCATGTTGGTTAGAGGGTGTTTTCTTTCATAATCTTTTTTTTTAATTAATTTTTATTATTATTATTATTATTATTATTATTTATTTAGAACTTTGATTTGGGGAGGATTGGATCAAAATATGACATTTTGCACCAAAATTTTAAGGAAATGAAAACATTTTCTTTTCTGTTATCAGGCAAGTTCTTAGCAGAACAGCTAACATCTTTAGATGCTAAATACAATATGAAAATAGTACTGTAAGTCACCCTACTGGGGGTGGCTGGGTCAGCTGCAATTTTTAGTAGTCAGCCTTTTTAATTTAAGGTTACCTCACTATTCATCTTTTTCCATGTTGTCTGTATTGTGTACAGAATATGGATGGGTATGAATCAAAGGTAGTTTGTGGTTTTGTTTTTTGCCAGGGTTCAGATGTAACCCACCTAGTTACCAGGACAAAAATATTAATTGTAATAGGTCTTTCTGGCTTTGATGACAAACTTTGACCCTGTGTTTGCTCCTATGCATCAAATCTTAATACAGTGCCCAGAGAATTGTGGGAAAGACTACGATTGGTCTCGGTGTGTAGTGATTTATAATTTTAGCAGCAAAATTCTCTTATTTCAAGTGGTGAATTTGCCTGTTGCAGGGCCATCACCTGTTGTGTGCTCATAGGTATTACTGGGTTTGCGAAGAGCAGCTTTTCCAAAGGGAAAGCTGAAGCAGGGAAGTTGCCGTTTTGCTGGAAGATAATCCTAGAAGCAAGGAAATCTCTGCTTTCATACACCAGACCTCTGCCACTTGTTTCAAGTCTTGTTACTAGAAATGACAAGCCGTGCTCAAGTGCTGTTCTTTGGGCTAATTCCAGCTGACGGCTTTCGACCATGGCCTGACCACAGAGCTCAGCGGGTACGCCGGCAGCATTTCCCCTGTCACAGCTAGCCGCAGGAATACACCCAGCCAGTGGGCTCTGCGCCCGCCGCAACCTGTCGCCTAGAGGCTCATGGTCTCCATACCTTTGTTTAATACAAGACATTTTTCTCTTCTCTGAGTTTTGTTGATTGGTGATAATCAGAGCTGATGCTCTGGTGTTTGCTAATTGGAAATAATACTAAGTGAAGCAAAAATAAACTGATTTCACACAGAAACTCCTGTCAGAGCTCTGTGTTACATCAAGAATAAGCTTAGAGTAATTCCAGTGAAGCTGTTTCATTCAGCTTGCCAGATTGAGTCCAATATGAACCTTCAATGTAGATATTATTCTGCTAATTTTAATGAATAAAGATCACAGACACATGCCTTATTCAATTAACGTAGCAAAACCCATTGTCAGCCAGCAAAGAAGTACTGTACAGCCACTCTAATGCAATCATAAGAGTATACTTTATGGCTGTGAGGATATAATTTTCTTGTTAAAAACCTTTGATGTTTCTTTAAATATATAAAACCACAGGAAATGTGTAAATAAGGCTTGCCAGCCATCTCAAATGCCTCATATCAAAATTAATCTTTTAGCTTTAATCTGTGTTTATTTTGGTGTCTTTCAGGTAATGCTATTGTATATATATATATATATATATATATGCATATATACAACTATAAGAAGAGGTATACATGTATGTAAGCAGAGGTGTCTCTATATGCACATCTGTTTTTGCAGAATCATAGGAGTCAATACTGAAAATACAACTATAATGTCAATTTTCAGATGTTACATTTACCTTTTATCTTTGTATTTACACAGTTAAGGGGCATTTAACCACAAGAGTTTCACTTTTCTTATGCTTTAAGACTACATGTGTTTTTCCATCTGAACTCCTTCATGCATTACCACAGGAGCTGGTTCAAAGTTTCTTAAAATCAAGGAGTCAAGAGACCACCAGGCAGCCGAACGACAGTATCTTGACATGTGCAAGATAGGCTACTGGCTCTGTATTAGTCCTGAATTCATAATTCAGAGGGAATCTGTGTTTTGTGAGGGAAGGGAAGCTGCAGGCAGTACATCTCATAGGTTGGCAGGAGCTGTGTGCTGTGTAGATAGGTTTACATTACAGTAAGAGTCAAGATTTTAACACATATTTTGGTGTGCTTAACAACGCACTGATACAGACAATGAAAACCATTGCTTGAAAGCAATATATATATATAGTCAGACTGATGTTTATCTAATAATGAAACCTGAACATGAAAACAGACATGCGAATATAATGCAGTCCACCCAAAACAGAAATAAGTAAATTTATTTTTTATTTGGCAGGGACTGTGGTTCTACCACCCCTGCTTTTATTAATACTTTTGGTGCTGTGATTTTAACCCTGCACAGTGCTCCCATATACGCTTTTAAGCTTGAGCTTTATTGTGGTGAATGAGAATGAGTAAGTTTTCAGTTAGAGACAGTTTCCTATAGCATTATCTTGTAATTTTTTCTACCAAAATTGGCATCATATTCTCAGCTTAAAAAGGAAATTTTTATTTTTTATCTTTTACTGGAAATTTGTAGTCTAAAGGTTATTGCAGGATAGAGGAAAAATAGAAGAATAAGATGATGTTCAAATAATACATTTTTTTTAGACCCACAAACTTTTGATTTTGTTTTAAGGATTATCTACTAAGACTTCTCTCCCCCCCCCCCCCATCTTCTCCCCCCTGAAGACAAGGGAAAGGAGCAGGTCAGAAAAAAAGAGAAGTTTTTATAATTAAATTTCGATACACATTTCTTTAAGCCATAACTTGTTTTTACATGCAAATTGTCTTTTTGCTTATCTTAAAGGGCAGAGAGTCCCCTTTACTATTTAAAGCTTACTTTTAAAATAGCTTCGTTATGAAGATGCCCAGTTTTTGTTCAGTCCTTATCAAATAAAATAATTTATTTAGTTTAATAAAAATTAAACAAAATGTGCTGTCCAGCAATTCTCACTTTCCTGTAGATGTTCAGAAATAGTTAAAATACAGAAGAAAGCACTACCACTGATTTCAGTATCAAAATAATATGTAATTCTAGGGGGTTCCAGAAAATTTAGTTTATGGAAGTGAAAAATGTTATAACAGAGCTGTTGGTGTTTGATATATGGAATCACTGATTTCAGCAGGAGGTTGTTTTGTTGATGTCTGGAAATCTAGCTCACTTTTACTGATTCATCATATGTATGGGGCATAGCTTTTTTCCATGAGCAAATGGGGACTTCGTTTTCTTTGGCTGTTCATGCCTCTTTTTTAATGAACACTAAATTTAAGTTGAAAACAAAGCTGTAGGGGAGAAAATACCCTTAAATGATCTTGCATTTTGTGTGCTGGGATATACAAATACATGAATTATCTTTAGCAATGTGGAATCTATTTAACTCTATCAGTTGAGACATTCTAATTGTCATCAGTCCCTGGCAGTGATGGTGACTCCCTTCTGCATGCATCACTTATGTTGTATGGCAGTAGTGCATTTATGTAGTATTTTATTTGTGAGATTTCATAACCCAGATGGACAATTAGCTCTACACCTGCCAGTTAAAATAACAAGAGCTCTGCAATTAGATTGTGGGGCTGGTTTTGGCAAAGTTCTGCATCTTCCTGAAGGTAAGTTGTGGACTGGTATTGCCACCTTGTCGTTTCATTCCTGTGGTTATGTAGGCATGTGGAAGGCTGCTTTTGGATGGATATTAATGGCTATTAATAATTAAGAATTTAAGAAATCCTAGGTGTTGGTCAGTGGCCTCTGGCATGACTTTGGGTTGATAACATAATATTTCCAGTGGCATATGTCATCCTTAGGGAGAGATCCCTGCCTCCTAGGCCAATGTCAAGCCTTTCCTTAACATCAGCTTACAAGTGAAGAAGGGGACTTGGTTGGGGAAGCTGTCTCTCCACGGCAGCTCTCTGGCCAGGCGCTGAGAAAGTGGTCAGTGTGCTCCAGGCTGTGAGAGGCAAGTGGTTGAGAGCAGTTCAGAGCTTGGCACCCATCTTCTTTCCAGCATGTTGGCCAAGACCACAATATTTATCATTTGGCCTTGGGTCCCTTCTCAGCCACCTGAGGTGGTCCCAACACCGAGTTGTTATTATTACTGTTGTAATTTTCTGTAGGTTTTGGGGGTGTTTTTAGTTTTGATTGCTTGAACTGCAGGCTCTCCCCCTCCATGATAAGCTTAGGGATGGGATAGTATCAGAGGATGGTTCAATACAGACCAAACCAAGCCTGTCATTGTGGTATTAGAGGCAGTCCTTGGAGTGAACTGTCTTCCTTTTCTGTTGACTTCAAACAGAAGCCAGGAATGAGCTCCTGTTAAGCAGTGTAGGTGGTCTGCATGAGGGAGTTTACTCGGGGACTGTATTACTTGGCAGTGCAGGCATATTGCCTGACTTCAATTCCCATGAGCAGGATGAGGTGATTGATAGCACTTCTCACCTCACTGGCTCACTAAAGGAATAGATACATTAGAAACTGTGAGATGTTAAGATATGGTAAGATAGGGGGTTTTGCAGTGTGAGGAGACCACAAAAAAAAAAACTTCTGTCTGAGAAGATGGATGGGGGTTTCCCTCAGTAAAGCATTAATGCATTCTGTATTCTTCCTCTGAATTGCAAGCTAATAACCACAGGTTCTGCAGTTGTTTCTATGGATTTTGTTATGTAGATGGTACTTTTTAATTATTACATTGTAAAACTCATGCACGTATGAAAGGGAAGAGTGAAATGGAGAGAGTTATTTCATAACTAAATATGAAAAGCATATTTATAAACATTTTTTCTTACACTTTGGAAGTATGTTTGGCTTTATTTGTGTTTATAGGATGCCTGTGCCTCTTTTTTTTTTATTTCCCGTTGAAAAGCCTCAGAAACCTGACTCCCATCATTAATATGCTGTTGAGACATGTCAGCACAGAGCTGTGCACCTTTCCTCTTGCCTATTTCACCCTGGCAGGATGGGGAAGTGTGCCCCTCTTGCTTGTAAAATCAGGACTGGGAAGGCAAATGGGTCTCCAACGCAGGTTCCCTTTGGGGCATCCCTCTGTAACACAGCTGCTCTTCAGAAGTAAGCTACAAAACTGCTTGCTGTGGTGCCCTCCTTTCCACAAATTGTCCTGCTAAAAAAGGGCTGATGAAATGAAGGTTTGGTAAAACAATTTTCTTAAAAGGCAGTTTGACACAGCTATATTTCACATTTGTAGGAGGACTGATATGTGCATGGCACTCCAGCAGATCATGTTTGTTCAACAGATTTCAGTTAAGGGTGTTACTGCTTTTAAAGGCCAAGCTGGACTTTTCCCATGGGAGATTTTTTCTTTTCCTCTCCATATATTACTCCATACGATTGCTTTATACAGGCAAAATGTGCATCTACCTATATCGTTAGAAAGCTTTTACGATTAAGTTGTGGAAAAAATTCTTTTACCTTGCCCTGCCTGAGTCAGCAGCAGTGTCCGCTGTGGGAGGAGGCCAGCATTGTGTTTAGGGTTTGGATGGGATAGGGATTGTACTATTGGTGGAGGAATTACTATTATTTCTTTCTGTTACAAGATCACTCATAATCACTCGGTTTCCATTTCCCTCCATGTTGTGCACAATCAGAACTTACTGCATGCAACTTACAAGAGAGAGAAATTGGATGGGGGCAGCTGGGGAGTACAAGGTAATAGCAAAACCATATTGGCCACACTATTGACAGTAGCTGTCAGTTGCCACTTCTCAATTTTTCATAGGCATCACAGTAGAGAAGGGATTTGAAGGAATGGAGGTTGGAGTTCACTGTCTTTTTAGTCTGCTTGAATGATTGAGGAAGGCTATAAAAAGCCACCTCTGGCTTAATTTCATAGCAGCCAATTCTTATGAAGGGCAAGGTCTGTGCAGGAAGAGCAGAAAGCTTTTACTGTGCCAGCCCACCTGCAGATGTCACCTAAGAAATAACAATCAACAGTTCAGTTTTCACTGGCCTGTCAAAAGTATTAGCTTGCTCAAAGTCATGTTGATTCTTTAAGGTGATTTTACCTATAGAAGAAGAAATTTCTGCACAAATTCCCACGTGCTTTTCATAACTCTGTGGCATAAATCTTTCCACCATCAGTGAGATCTCAGCACTTCAAGTTTAGATAACAGAAAGCTGAACTATCACTGAGGGGAGGTAAGCATAATTTCATATTACACAGTACTCAGAGTATTTAAATAGAATACTTAGGCTCTTAGTTTGAATTTGGACTTTTGACCTCCTATTTAATAAGCAAGTTTTAATCTATTTGAATTTGAAGGATATTTAATTTTTAATATAGACTTTGTGTGGTTTTACTTTCTTAATAATAAGGTCACATGGTCCCAAATGAAACACCTTATGACAATCAAAATTGAGTATATGACTTTTATCACTCAAAATTAATTGTGAGAATTGCTCATAGATCATGATGTCTGGTTCTGAAAAATGCATTGACCTATAAATTGTCTTCCAGTAGCCATCTTCAGACGAGACAGTAGTTACTAAAAGAAATTTGTAGAAAGGTGTTTTATGAATGATGGTTGTTAGCACATTAAAGAATAAAGAGGCTATTCAAGGCCCCTTGTAAAAGTTTTTTTTTTTGTTAGATCTTAAAAAAACCCCACAACTCTAATATGACTTAGCATTATTCACATGAGATATATTTAATTACTTTTTCCTGTCTAGTTTTTTCCATGTAAGACAAGACACTGGTGAAGCATGCACTAACCACCACATTAATTTACAGATACATGTTGCTGCTGCCATATTAATTTTTACTCAAATGCAGCAAAGTTGTTCAGCAGATCAATAATTCCTGGAATGAGTTATCTTTGTATTTATTTTTCAAGATCTATTTTACAATGACTCATAAACTTTAATTGTGAATTGTTTTGTAAACGCTATCATGTGCTACTCAGGATATACTCCAGTTCTGAATATAAATACCCATCCTTAGGAGCAGAGGACAGGGCCTTATTGTTGCGCAGTCCCTACTCCCTCTTAAAACACTTTTCTTTTGGATTTGTCCTTCTACTCTAGTTTCTGCTTTCAAAGCCAAAATAATTGCTGAACAGCTGAGATTTAGTGCCTTTATGGCACTAAATGGCTTTTATTCCGACTCATGTCTATTCCCTGATCATATAAAGAAAGCAGTCATAACTTCCCTGATACTCATCACAATAAACAAGCTCAAATTTTCTGTTCTGGTTAGACTTTTATTCTTGTTATGTCCTTTAGCAGCTGTCTTTGCACTTTGTAAACTGAGTTCATAAATTTGGAGAATATTGGCGAGAAGCCTCTGCTTTATGCCAGAATATGTCTTGCTAGTGCCATATGCAGTAGCTCTCCCACATACCTGTCTTAAAATACAGATGCTAAATTTGCAGCTATTCAGTGAAATGCCATTTAGATTATTATACTTATTCCATATGGTTCTTCTGACATCCAGCATGTAGCAGTGTTTGCTTTATTGGTGGTCTGTGGCTGTCTCAGCCAATTTTTAATGCTTCACCTCTTTAACTGAAGTGTTTATTCAATGCTGAGAATCTGCCTAGTAGCCAATCTGAATGTAGCCAAAAGTATTGCTCTCTCTCTGTTCTTGTAAGCATTCTTAACAGTGGTCTTTCTTCTCGCAATGTGGGAAAAGACATTAATTGTTCATAGCTTAAGCCTGCTTAAGAATTAATCCTAGTACTAGGTTTGCCTATTTCAGTGCTGTTTCATAGATACATTATACGTGATATCATGTAGCTACTAGTATATAGGTACGTAAGATTGAGCAGGTCAGTTTTACTCGCAGAGTATTAGTACATTCACTGGATCACTGGAAACAGGGATGTGAGTGAAGCAGAGACCTCATAGAGTATGCCTTATCTTACCATATCAAGACACTGTATTTCTGATTGGTTCCTATAGTTATCAAATATTCAAAAATTCCCTCCTCTCAGTGGTAAAACCATGCCAGCAAATCTGGCATTCCAATGCAAATCTCAAATGAAGCTAAGAGAAATTTTTATTATTATTATTTTTTTTTAAATTTCAGACTTACAGAAATTTCACATGGCACATGTTTAGTTAGGACAGGTAGTACTCAGATACCTCATTATTAAAAAGTGAAGAAATAGAAGAATAATGCACCTGGCATGAAAAGAGTATTAACTTTCAAAAGAAAGGAAAGTCATGTGGTGGTAAAGTGTAATATCAGCATGATTTAAGTATAAAACCCCGAGTTGTGGCTGTGTTTTGATAGGAGTAATATAAATTAGCTTTTCTAGAGTATTGTGGCAAGTGTTGTGTTTAGTATCCTAAATATTTTATTAGCAGTTCTTTAGTCTTATGGCCTCATCAAGTACCAAATTTTTGTTAAAAACCCCTCCATCTTACATGCAATTAAGCTTCACTGAGGATGTAAGATTAAGGAGTAGCCAGTGTGAGTTAGGGTCATCAATGGCAGTGACATCTGTCAGATGTAAGAATAAAACTATGTTAGGAACCCTGGCCCTTATTACATCATCTCAAATTTGCATAACCCGTGTTAAAAAATCCAATTATGTTAGGCACTTAGTGTTTCAGAATGGCCTTAAGTACAGGAGTAAGACTGGGGGGGGGGTCATCTAATTTTAAATTGCAGGATTAAGGTGCTGGAAACCATTTGGAGAAGTGGCCGTGCTGAATACAGCGGAGCCATGGACCATTCCTGGCCCCTGAAGCCAAGTGGCTGGGCCAGGCTATACTTACGCTCTGTCATTTGTGGCCCAGAGGTATAATCCTGTGAGGAAGGCTTCTGTTGCCGTTGCCTAAAACATAATTATTCAGTTTTGTGAGTCTCTTGGGGTTCTTTCCAGTTGAAGATACTGGATGTGATGTGAAGGCATTGTGTTGTGTAATGGGGGTGATGTGCACCTGATGAGTGGCACATCAGGGCAGGGAGATACGAGTTCTCCCAACCCAAAGCCAAGAAGGGAGTGCGCTAGCAGAAAAGTAGTGGGGACAGCTGCAGATCCAGTGCTTGCACTTTCTTCCTGGCTTTATTTCATTTAGCAGTGGTGCAGTCGGGAGTCTAGCTGACTGCAAAAATAAAATACACAATTAGTTTAAAAAGGACTACAGAGCACCAACCCCACACCACTTACATGTCAGAAGCTCCAAGCTAATAACTCACAACATCCTATAATTAATCAGAATAAAAAAAGTCCCAGAAATTACAATGTGCCACAGAGAAAGAGCAGGAGAAATCAAGGAAAATTGGGGATGTCCTAGGATATATGTGGTGCAGCAGTGAGAATACTGATATAACATTCTTTATTAAACTAAATTAAGAAGTTTTAAACAAGAAATTACTAAAGATACAGAAACAAGTCCCATGTTGCATAAAAACGATACCATTTTTCTTCATTAATGTGTAAGATGGGAAAGGACAGATAGGAAAAAACACTCCAGAAACAGTATGTTCTTAACTACATCAGAGCGACGAGAGCCAAATGAGACATCTAGATGGGAAGCACCTTCGCAGGCCCTTCTGTTTCACTACTGGGCACACAGCAAAAATTGCTATTCTTATTAATCTCAGGTACATTTAATCAGCTAGGCAAAGATGTATTCGTCCTGTCACAAGATATAATAATTGCCCAAGGAAGCAACAACGAGAGAAAGGATTGCTTTGAGGCTGCTACTGCAGAAGTGTGGAGGAGCTAGCTAGGGCTGAAATAGTATTTCCAGGAGGGGAATGCCAGTAATTTTTCACGCTTATGTCTTCTCCTCCTTCCCTTAGTTAAAGCAGCTTTGCCACGTGCTGGTAGTAGTACAGCCAAGCCAAATGAATCTCTCCAGGCACCACCTGAAAAATAACAACAGAAAGAAATAGATGTTTGTTCAGTTTTATTTTTGATTTTACTTTCCATTGCAGAAATTGATATCATGGATTTAGTCAAGTTAGTAAGTGCAAGGTTATCACATTCATGGCATTTACACATCATTTTGAATATTTTCAAGGTAAAAACCATCCACATTTTCATATCACTAGAGAAAAACAAACTACATGGAGAATACAGAAAATGAGTATGTTTCCCCAAGCAGTAATTTCACAATATTTCTTTTCCAGCTTACAAAGATGAGAGAGGATTTATATTGCTCAATGAAATAAAAGTTTAAACCACTCTTGTAGACAAGAAGTGAATTCTTGTATTGTAGATGAACTGCAATGTTTTCTGTACATGAGATTCTAAATGGAATTAATGCACTTTTCTCTCAGAAACAATGTCTTCAAAATTCATAAAAACAATGAACAGACCATTCTGAAGAGCAACTATGAAAAAAATTATTGTTCTGAGTGCAGTGGGCTGACCCTGCCTGGATGCGCTATTACTCCCCTTCCTCAGCCGGACAGGAGAGAAATAATGTAACAAAGGCTTGTGGGTCAATACAAGGACAAGGAGAGATCACTCACCAGTTACTGTCATGGGCAAACCAGACTCAACTTGGGGAAAATTAATTTCATTTATTGTCACCAAACCAGAGAAGGGTAATGAGAAATCAAACCAAATCTTAAAACACATTCCCTGCACCTCTCCCCTCTTCTGGGCTCAGTTTCATTCCCTGCTTCTCTACCTCCTCCCCTCCAGCAGTGCAGAGGATGGGGAAGGGGCTGTGGTCAGTTCATCACATGTTGTCTCTACCACTCCTTTCTCCTTAGCAGAAGACTCCACGTTCTTCCCCTGCTCCAGCATGGGGTCCCTCCTACAGAAGGCAGTCCTCCACAGACTTCTCCAATATGAGTTCTTTCTACAGGCTGCAGTTCTTCGTGAACTGCTCCAGTGTGGGTCCCCCACAGGGTCACAAGGCCTGCAGCAAACCTGCTCCAACATGGGCTCCTCTTTTCATGGGGCCACAGGTCCTGCTGGGAGCCTGCTCCAGCATGGGCTTCCCATGGGCATTCTCCTTTGGGAGGGAACACCCTCCTTTGGGCACAGCATGCAGTCTTCCACAAGCTGCAGGGGGATCTCTGCTCTGGTACCTGGAGTACCTCCTCCCTTTCCTTCTGCACTGATCTTGGTGTCTGCAGAGTTGCTGTTCTCATATATGCTCACTCCTCTAGCTGTCTGCAGTTGCTGTTGTGCAGTTTTTCCCGCTGCTTAACTATGTTATCCCAGAGGTGCTATCACTGTTGCTGATACATTGGGTTTTGGGCAGTAGTGGATCTGTCTTGGAACTGGATCTATTGGACATGGGGGAAACTTCTGCCACCTTCTCACATCTTCTCTACCCCTGTAGCCCCTCACCTCCAAAACCTTTCCATGCAAACACAGTACAGCTGGGTCAGAGTGAATGTTGCTATGAGCTGAATTGTGATTAACCTGAATGTCACAAAAAAGTTTTCAATTACATGAGTTGCACTGGGCTCTGTCCACCTTAGCACTCTGGTTTGAAGCAGTAACACAGTATTGAAACAAATTTGTTGTCTGTTCCCACTTCCTAGGGACAGCTTTTGGAGACTGGCTCCCTCCATCTCTGCACCAAGAATTCTGATCCCCATGGGGCACATGTGGATTTAAACCCCTGACTGAATCTCCAAACAGCCTTGAGCTGGTTTCAAGGACCAGATTATGTCTATTCTGAAGTGCAGTCTACTGCAGTGTAGAAACTGGGGCTTCCATGCCACATGATTTGATTTAATTATTGTTTCACTCTCATTGCCATGAATTAGCAGATAAATAGGGGAGTGTTTTCCTTTTTTTTTTTTGTTTTTTTTTTAATGAAAACAGGAAAGACCAGTGATAGGAAACCAGAATAAGTGAAAAGAAGGCAATTTATGGGTGTTGTGGTTTAAACCCAGCCCGACAGCTTGTTCACTCACTCCCCCCCTTTCCTTCCTCTTTCTTTCCTTTCCCCAACTCCTGGAGGGATGGAGAGGAGAACCGAAAAGAATGCAATTTCCACGGGTTGAGATAAGAACAGTTAAGTAACTAAGGTATAACACAAATCACTACTGCTACCACCAATAATAATAATGATAAAGGAAATAACAAGGGAAGAGAATACAACACCTCAGCACCAGCCAACCGATAGCTCACCCCCCCCAGCCCAGCCAAGCACTGACCGATACCTCGTCCACCCCTGCAGTTCTAGCCCTTCCGGGTAACTCTCAGTTACCTCCTGGGCATGATGTGCTGTGGTATGGAATACCTTTTTGGTCAGTTTGGGTCAGGTGTCCTGTCTCTGCTTCCTCCTGGCTTCCCCTCCTCCCTGGCAGAGCATGAGGTTCACAAAGTCCTTGGCCAAACCAAAACATCAGTGTTATCAACTCTTTTCCCAGGCCGAAAGTCAAAACACAGCTCTGCAAGGCTACCAAGAAGGAGAAACATTACTGCTACTGCTGAACCCAAGACAATGGGGATAGTGGTAAATGCATGAATGGTATCATGTGTGGTAAAAAATGATGTGAGTGAAATGAAGAACCATCTTTACCTTTATAGAAGAAATTAGCTTTCTAGTAAAAAACGAAAGTGAGCAATAATTAGGAAGTGCTTTCACCATTCACATAATCCATTAAACTCATCTGTTAACAAATTAAGTAAAACTTTAACAAAGTACTGCCATGTGGGCTAGACTTTTTAAAGTGCTCAGCCTGAAGTTGGTTTCTAGAGATGCCATTGGTCCTGTTAAAACAGGAGCATCGACTGTGTGCATGAGTGTTCCAGCCTTCCTCCCCCTTCCTGCCTTCCTAGGTTAAAGGAGGTTTCCTCTTCTTCAGCTGGTTTGTAAATCTGACAACCAAATTTTTTTTTCTAAGTTGGAACTGCTTACTGAATTTGACCTAGTTTTGCAAATAGTTTTAAAACAGCTGAAATCACATTTTGGCATGAAAAGAAAGAAAAAAAAAATTAAAAAGCAAGAGGAGATTTACACATTGTGTAGCACTATTTTGTCAGGTTTCACAAGAAATTCATTATATAATATGGCCTTTTAATCCATAATGAGATTAAAAATAATTTTTTTCCCATTTTCTGCTTTCTTCTGGGGCTGGTTCAGTACATATCCTGGTGTGTGTGTAGCATTGCATTATTTAGTCAAATCCTCAGATAGTGAACAGCTGTTTGCTGTTTTGACCTGGAACATTAGAACGATAGCACTACAAAGGCAACAGATTTTGGCAGCTGTAAACTGTGTACAGCTGAACTTTGATATTTGCAATTAATATGTTAGTTGCAAAATTGCATTTGCTTATTTTCATTTCTGACTGCTTTTCAAGTAGCGCCACTTGTTAGGATCTACTAAGACGTAAGAAATTGTGTATGCAGTTACATAATATGTTTGGATTTATTTGCATTATATGTTTCATATCCAGATTTAAACTTGGAGACCTAAACTGGTCTGTAGATAAGGTCCATATGAATTTAAGACTTTGTCAGTGGTCAGTGCTGTCTTAATAGAAAATGACGTCATGTATTAAATTTTAACTTTTCTCCAGTAAACGCACATTACATGCATGATTTTTTTCAAATGGCCGTTGTCCCTGTTATTTCAATTGCAGTAATTGCCTTACTGGATATCATAAGCAGAATCCAGATGCAATTGCATTAATTTAATGCTATTTTATGCATAAGAATTTATTGACAGAAATATTGTTTGCTGCCTAACTCTAAAATGCCATTTGTCTTAATAAGGTTAGTTGACGGTCATTCTTTTACTGAAAGGAAGCTGGGAGAAGAGATGTTAGAGTAGAAACTGGAAGACGCTGACTTGAGGAGACTTCGCCAGCTGCATAGACAAACAAGGCTTACTTTATTATTCCCTTAATAAAAGCTATTGAGCCCGAGTACATCGTAGTTTCTTGGCACCCCATACCCTGTGTGCATGGAACATCCGATTCTCCTGTTAAGTGGTCTGTTCAGTTACACTTGATTTCTCTGGCCCATTTTTTGTTGCTTTCCAGCCATCCTAGTCTCACTAAATAGATTCCTAAGCAACTACTATAAAACTCTTTCAAAAAAGAAAAACATCCAGAAGGTGGGCCCCACTCCTGCCCAGTACCGAGCAGTCTAAATTCCTGTGCAGCCCTGCAGGAAAGGGGTGTACCAGTCATGCTGGGAACAGGCAGGAGCTTGTTTGAGTGGACGTGGGTTTAGCACTGCATGCCCTCCTGCCTCTTGCTGGAAATCAAATTTGCACGCGTGTGGGATAGCACCAGGAGCTAAAAAAGTCTGCTCTGTGTGTGCCTTTTTGTTTGGTTTCTGAAGAAGATTTTGCATTAGTTAAACTGTATTTACACTGGCCAAATGTAAGTAACTTTACCTGGTTCATCAGCTCTTGAGCCTTTTTGTACTGCCATGTATATTGTTTAGTACTGTCAGGGTCGTGGATCTCCAGTATAATACATTTCCAACTAGGAAGCTGACCCATGACAACCATTTTAATAAGTTAAAAAATGCTAATTCATGGTGACAAAAAAGGAAGTTACTTTTTGAAAGTCTATTTTCGACAAAAGTAAGGAAAAAAATTGAACTATGTGAAATTCACGTAGTATAAAAGTGTAAACATATTTGAGTATTGCACAAAATATTAAAAATAGTTCTTATTAAATAATAAATATTGAAATATTAAAATATTAAAAATAGTTCTTATTAATAGTCTTCTTTGTCTAGTTCACAAATTAAAAATTTAGAATCCATGCTTACCTAGTTCATAGCCATTCAGAGAAAGCTATGCCATATTTGGTCAATATTCTTGAAAAAGGTTGATGAATATTATGCTTGGAAATGACTGATCTAGAAAGAGGTGGTGAAACAAAAAATAATACTGTAGCAATCTGAACTTAGGCAGTATGTTTTACTTAATAATTCATAGTTAACTTTATTTTCAACTGTAATTGAATTTGACTGTAATGATTGAGCAGAACAGGGGATTTTATTGTTGTTCTTCCTACATGTGAAAGAGTGATTCTACAGGTTGCCAAGTGCTCCAGCTTTTATGCAACAAAGCACATGCTAAAATAATTAACTGAAGCCTTCAGGCATTCTTTGTGACTAGAGTTAAGCAGATAAAGACAAATTTTGCTGGGCAGAGATATGAATAGATTTCTCAAAAATCATAACCCTAACATTTATTTATGTAGTTAATATCCTAGAATAAGCTTATTTTATTTACTGTCTTAGGATGAGCCATTTGACAGAAACACTTTTTTGACTTTAATTGGTCAAGGATGGGGATATGCTTGCTGGTTCCCTGTTGGTATTACAAAGCAAAGTAAGTGACTTGCAGTATCTGATCATTGAGAAAACTTTTTTCTTTTGCTTTATTCAGATTGGAAATATCTTTTCAAAGACTTTCTCGAGCAGTTCTTACATTTTATATTTAAGACATTTTATGTTGAAGATGATCTGTTTATACTCTCAAGAAATAGGCTCTTGCTTCAATATGCATTATTTTATAAGTTTTATTGTTTATAGAAAATAGACAAGGAAAATCAATCGCCCTTGATGAAACGTGAAAAGTAATGGAGACTTGTGTTCTACAGAACTACAGAGTTTATTTTAAATTCTGTTTCCAGACCTCAGAAGGTGACAATTTTGCTGATTTAATCTGCTGTGACTTTTTTTTTGGTGCATTGAAATGTCTGCTATAAAGTAACATTATTGAGAAAGAAGATATAATTCAATTTAAAATAAATAAAGATTGAGAGTAAGTTTTGAATAGTAGGCCCAAACAAAAGAAAAAAAGAAGAATTGATTTTTGCAATAGGAAAAGTGTGAATTTCAATATTTACTGTTAGAAAACAGAGTAAGTGAATGCTTTTGTGGCTTATAGGTTCACAGGCCACAGGTTCACATACCTGCATAATCCTATCCTGGTACTTTTTTCGATGTGCATTTGATTATGATAATTTTTTAAGGCTGTTTTTTTTTTTTAATCTTAGGGTTTTTTTAAATTTCATTGGACACTGTCCTGGGTTCAGCAGTAGCAGTCAATTTTCTCCTTCTTAGTAGCTGGTGCAGTGCTGTGTTTTTGACTTTCAGCACTGATAACACCAATGTTTTTAGTTGTTGCTAAGTAATGTTTAGTCTGACCAAGGACTTTGTGAGTCTCATGCTCTGCTAGGGAGGAGGGGAAGCCGGGATGAAGCAGACAGAGACAGGACACCTGACCCAATCTAACCAAAGGGGTATTCCATACCACAGCATGTCATGCCCAGGATGTGGAACTGGGGGCAGTTACCCGGAAGGGCTAGATCACTGCTCGATTGGGCTAGGTATCAGTCGGTGGTTGATGAGCAGTTGTATTCGCTTCCGTTGTTATTTCCCTTATTATTGTTATTGGTGATAGCAGCAGTGGTTTGTGTTATACCTTAGTTACTGGGCTGTTCTTATCTCAACCCATAGGAGTTACATTCTTTTGATGCTCCTCCTCATCCCTCTGGGAGCGGGGGGTGGAAGGGGGGGTGTGGGGTGAGAGAGTGGGCTGTGTGTTTTTTTTTAGGTTGCCAACCAGGCTTAAACCATGACAGACACTGAGATGGTTCAGGTAGTAATGAAATATCTAATACTGAAGTGCAGTCCACAGTGTCATGATTACTCAATTTCAATTAATCAATGGTAATATGAGATTATACCCTTTATGGCAATCTCTCTTTACAGAAACTGCAGCTGAAGCGTTTTAGATTGGAAAGAGGGCCTGGACTTGCTTCTTGTGCTCATTTATGGTATCTGAGGGTATCAGACTCTTTTACATAGTATCGAAGGATAATGCTGATTAGAAACTAGCAAAACAGGTCAATTTTAGTTCATCTGAAAGTTCCACAATTGTTTATAACCCATGTTACCTTTACAGATAGAGCAAATTATTTTTCCTCTGGCTTCTTAGGAAAGTCTACTTTGGTCTGTGACCTTTAAGACATGAGCAAGATACCTTTATTTATATAGCATGGAACCTTTTAATTTTACTTGCTTGCTATTGTAGAAACTTTTCTTTCACTTGCATATCCTGTTAAAATCTTTAAGGAGACTTGCAATTAGTTCTTCATGATGGTTTTTGCATCTCTGCACTGCAACACAATTTGTTATACATCCAAGTTTTACAGATGTATCTATATTTGCTGTTGCATTTTCTATGTAGACATATCTCCTTCCAGAGAGATAAGCAAGGCAATGAAGCAAGGTAATGGTAAAGGAAGGCAAAGTGGGAGGTGAAGAATTGATGACCATGCTGTGTGTGCCTCTTTCCCTCCACTTGACAGTGTGACAGAGGGTGGGCTAAAGGCAAACAGTGTCATAGGCTGAGCTGAAGGAGACCAGGCTTACTCCTCCTCCCACCACAGCAAGAGCATCCCCAGGAACTCTTTGGAGCTCACTCTTAGTATGGCAGATGATTTTTGAAAAAGACAGAGGTGTTTTAATTAAAACAAAATACAGTGTGTTATGTATCATCTATATATAGATTGTGTAAATACGTTCAGCTTTTCACTTGATGTCTTTAAAAACAGTGAGGATCATTACTGTTAACATACGAGTATCAGCTTGGCTTTCATGTTTTGGCTCAGAGCCAGTTTTATATGTTTTTAATGATGTTGCCAAGTTCATCAGGTTCTCTTATGTAATGGAGGTTATTCATGTGTATGAGTGGTTACAGAGCCAAGGCCTGGTATCTTCACTAACACCCAAAGCCTTCCAAAACAGATTTAATGGCATGACTCATAGATGCAGTGCCTCCAGTTTAGGTTCTTCAACAGTCACCTATGCAGCTGAAGATATTTGATAATTGATGACATTTAGCAAATGAGAAGTTGCCTTTTATTCATGTAGTACAAATCAGCAAGAGTACAATATTGAGATTTTGTATTTAGTGAGTTTCTGTTTAGCTTGTGTCAATGGTAAAAGAAAAAAAAAAGAAGAAACAAAAAGATAGCTGTTCATTCTTCCCAATAACTTAAATGGTCTGCAAGATTAGTGCAACAGTATGGCAGAGAGTTCTACAGGCTATTTTTTTTTTTTTTGAATTGTAGGCTGGATTGCCAAAACAGCCTAATTGAAATTCATTGGAAGTTAGGTTTCTTTTATTTAGGTTTAAATTGGTAATGTTCAGAGTGAAAGGTATCTGAGGATGAGGACAGACTATTTGTATGGAGCCTCTAATGGTGGAGAAGAACCTGATGTACCGACAATGCAAATAGTAATATTTGAAGAAAGAGGGTAGTTTTATATATGTTCTTTATACTGTTATTGGTATTTTTTAAAAATAGAAAAAGTGAATTCAAAAATTAAGCACCTTTAGTTGAGATTCTCAAGCATTCAAACACGCTCACTTAAAATTTCAAAAAAGAAAAATGCAAGGGGTCTTTACAATGATCTCCATAGAATTTTTATTCTGCATCATATGTTTACAGCTGAGTTATCAACGAAAATATATAGCAAAAAAGCAGAACAGGTCAAGATATCTATGCTATCACAGAGAAATTATAGCAACATGCACTAAAATAATAATGAATCATGATGCTTCATTAGTTCCAACTTTATTACACTACTGCTTAGCAGTGTTTCCTGTCCAGGAATATGCATGTTTATCCTATCATAAATAAAGGTTCAAATAAATTATGTTAAATATTTAGCAACTGATTTAAAACATCTATGATGTTTCATGGAGAACATGGGGTTCAGCCTTAACCTTTCTTAAAAGGCCTGCAATCATGTAATTTTTGAAAGGTACTTTAGCAAGAGTATTAAAGTATACTATCTCATAATCTTTTCCTAAATATTAGTTGGTTTTAAGAGAAATCGCTTCACTATTCCCCTACTTGGATATTTATGCTAATGTTTTCAAAGCATTCAATGTGCCATATTACAGGATACAGTCTTTCACTTCTTTTGCTGTAGGCATATAAATCAAAGCAGTCATGCACACAGAGTATCATGAAACTGATGATGCAAATGTCTGGAAAGAGGGAGACATTTCTTTTGTTAATGCCCTATGCTGTAGGGTGGTACTCTCACTGGAACATATAGCATCATAGAATCACAGTACAGTTCGGGTTGGAAGGGACCTTCACAGCTCATCTAGTTCCAAGCCCCTGCCATGGGCAGGGACACCTCCCACTAGACCAGGTTGCTCCAAGCCCCATCCAACCTGTCCTTGGACACTGCCAGGGTTTGGGGCATCCACAACTTCTTAGCGCAACCTGTGCCAGTGCCTCACCCAGCATTACAGTAAAGAACTTCTTCCTAATATCTAATCTAAATCTGCCCTCTATCAGCTATCTATGACATAAAGTTTATCAGGACTTATGTTATCTTCTGTTCTTTTACCACTGTGTATATTTCAAATAGGTGTCTGAGGGCAAAGGATATGTTTCATGTCTTCCTAGAAGATGGAAAAAATGTATAGCTAGAACTCCTAGTAACTGACAGGTATTAATTTCATGAAAATTTCATGCAAATAATAGGAGGGACTTGTTCCCCACACTAGTAAAATAATACTTTTCTTCAGCATTCAGGAGTTTTAGAAAAGAAAGTACATTCTCCAGGCTGCTCTGGGTTACACAGATCACATCAAAATGAAAACAGAAAAACTAAAATCCTTTTCTTTTCCCAGTGTTAAGCCCCAACAGTTATAACAGGATTTTCAAGAGATACTCAGATAAGGTGGGAATTAGCCTCCCCCAAATGCAAACATTTATAGACCAATTTTCAAGGAGAAAATGCAGCTTTTATTATTTGCATACACATTCTGCATTTATTGCTTGTTTGGGTTTTTTCTTCTTTTTTTCCTTCTTTTTTTTTTCTCTCGCCACATTTAAATCATTTTGCTTTTTATTTTGAGCTTTCTAATTGTTTCCCTTATGAAAAATATGTACCTTTCCATACCAGAACCCATCAATTGCAAATATTGGACTATCTTCCATTAAATAAAACTTCAATTTGAACATTTGTTAACGTTTTCCTGTCTCCCATACTATGGCTAATTTTGGATTCAACATATTAAAATTTCACATTTACACTGTTTTATGCAGAATAAATATAATTGCTAATGTGGGGAATGAGGCTGTCAGTGCAGTTTTTATAGCTTCCATTAAAGAATAAGGATTTGTAAATGCATTAGGCCACACCCTTCTGCACAGGAAGGCAGCTCTCCAAGGATGGCATCCCCATAGCTTGGTAAACATCTTAGAGGATCCTTTGTGCTAACACAGTTGTCATCTTCATGGCTATTAAGGCTTGAACCTGTAAACATGATACATTTTTTTACAACTGTAGATAAGAACTCCACTTTGCCATAAGGGGTAACATTTTTTACTTCTATTGATTAAAAAGTTTCTCTAACAGAACGGCTTATTTTCATGTACTCATCTAAAAGAATTACAGTTAATATCTAACAAAATGTGTGCTTAACTTTCTTTGCATTCTGAAAAAGCATTAGCATATATATGAAGGAAAATGGGGATATAGGTAGATGGTAAAATTAAAAGTATACAAGAATCTATGCATACACGTAATGTTTGCAGAGAAAACATTTGTGAAAAAGGTAAGATCCTTGTAAGCGGCGAGGAGAAGCAGACAGGCCAACCCAATATGGGTGATACTCAACTTCTACTTTATTTGTGACGCAGTTCACACATATATAGGAGTGGTATTCAGCCACTCCTCCTTGGCACAACAGTATTGGTTAGCCCCCCACAGCTTCCTCCACGTTCTCCTCCCAGGTCCGGTCTCCGGCTACCTGTGGGGGCCACCCCCTGCCTTGCTTGCACAGTCCTCCAGAACTCTATGGTTCTGCTCTTAGAGTCATTCTGCAACAGATCCTGATAAACCTCACTCTTATCACAGAAACATAGGATGGTTTAAGTTGGGAGGGGCCTTAAAGATAATCTACTTCCAAGCCCCCTGCCATGGGCAGGGACACCTTCCACTAGATCAGGTTGCCCTGTCCAACCTGTCCTTGAACACTGCCAGGGATGGGGCATCTGCAGCTTCTGTCGGCGGCCTGGTCCACTGCCTCACCACCCTCTTCATAAAAAATTTCATCCTTGCATCCAACCTGTTTTAGTTTAAATCCATTCCTCCTTTGTATCTTTTGCTCCAAGTGGCAACATTTCCTGTCCTTGTACAGATAAGTTAGAGGATCAAAAAATAAATTAATGTTGGGTTGGTTTGGGTTTTTTTATTAGTAAGCCAGGATCATGCTCAGTAATGTATCAAACTGATCTTTGTTATTTATTGAATGCTCTGGCTTGGATCTGTTGCTGTAAGGAAGGGCTGCCTAAATAGTAGAGAAATTTCAGTAATGTGTAGCTTTTCCAGAATTCTTTAAGCCAGATCAGTTTAGTCTTACTCTTAGTGTTGGACCAATCTGTGTTTGTTCTGCAAGCTTAAAATCTCCTATGTACATGTATTTGCTTCCTAGATCTGTCAGTTATCTGGTACTACAAATACCATGTTGATATGGATTAAGACAGTAGCAATAGTAATTTTTTTCTAGAGAAATAGTATATTTTTCTAGAGAAGTATTTTAATCTTCCTTAGATAGATACTGTACAAATAGTGAATCTTCTACAACAGGCTTGTCCTTTGTCTTTATGTATGTCACCTTTGCTGACTTTGCTGAGACAATTTTGACTACTTTTCACTTCTAATGGCATTATAAATTCAATATAGTTCAGGAAAAACCATGAAGTTCTATTCTAGGCCACTGAAATTAACTTCTGGATAAGATACTGTTACAAAATCTGCAGAAGATGGTAAATGAGGAAAGGAAAGGAAAAAAATAGATTTGGGAGATGTGGAGGAAAGGAACAGCCTGACTCTCGGGTTCAGGAATGTGTGTGCAGGGCTGGCAATTCAAAAAGCCATGTTTCTAGTTTAAATATGAGAAGTTGACCTGGAAGTAATTAGTAAGAAAATTATATTACACCATTTTAATGACTTTTCACACTAGACATATATTTAAATTGCAAATGCAAGCAGCTATTACCTAGTTACACTAAATTAGAAAAAGAAAAAGGTAAACTGCATATAAACATCTAAGCCCACAGCTACAACCTTCTGTGCAGAGTTCTAAGGTTTGGAGTACAGGTGACTCATCTAATGTACTTCATTCATTTACTTTTTCATTCTTTTTTTTTTTTTGCTTATTGTTTAAACATTTCAAACTCATCTTCTCAACTTTCTTGTGCGGATATCAATTGTTCCCACTTCCAAAGTTATTTAAAACATGCTTTTCTTTTATACACACTTGCTAGCTAGGGTTCCAGCATTTTCTTGTAACATTTACCTTTTGAATAAAATACACATTCTGAATGGAGAAATTATCATTGCATCTCCAGGTACTTTCTGCAGTAATGTCCACTGATTGCTTGTAAGAGCAAAGATGATCAACTGCACTGACTCAACAAGACGCCCAATTATACTGCCAGATGCTTTTATTTTTACACAGTAAGAGGATCTTTGTGGACCACTGTTTTATTTTTCTCCCAGAAGGATTTTCCAGTGTACCTATAATTCCAGAAATGAATGGTGTATTACATGCTTAAAGAAATTCCTGGGAAGACCTGGAGAAATACAGGCTATGCTACACAGAAACATTCTTTATGAAAGTACTAAGCTTTCAGCATGTCCTGAGTTCAGCAGTAGCGGTCATTTTTCTCCTTCTTAGTAGCTGGTGCAGTGCTGTGTTCATGACTTTCAGCCTGGGAACAGCACTGATAGCACCAATGTTTTCAGTTGTTGCTCAGTAATGTTGAGTCTGACCAAGGACTTTGTGAGCCGCATGCTCTGCCAGGGAGGAGGGGAAGCCGGGATGAAGTAGAGACAGGACACCTGACCCAGTCTAACCAAAGGGGTATTCCATACCACAGCACGTCATGGCCAGGATATAAACTGGGGGCAGTTACCCGGAAGAGCTAGATCACTGCTTGGGTTGGGCTGGGTATCAGTCGGTGGGTGGTGAGCAGTTGTATTCTCTTCCCTTGTTATTTCCCTTATCATTATTATTATTGGTGGTAGAAGCAGTGGTTTTGTATTATACCTTAATTACTGGGCTGTTCTTATCTCAACCCATGGGAGTTACATTATTTTGATGCTCCTCCTCATCCCTCTGGGAGTGGGAGGAGGGGGTGGGGGGGTGGTGGTGAGCAAGTGGCTTCCTGATTCTGGATTAAACCAGGCTTAAACCAGGTTTAAACCAGGACACAGCATTTGTGTGAAAATATAATTCTGGGGAAAATCAACAACCAACAAAACCAGACAACCAATACCCTCTTCCCTCCCCTTCCTTTCTCATGATAAATATATATTACCTAATAATTGTTGTTTTTTCTTCCTGAAAGATGACAAAAGCACTCATTGTCTTTCATGTCTCACTGTATGGACACAAATCACAACAACTTTCCTAATATCACCCCAGAGAAGTTATTTCTGTGCTTTCTCTGTGTTTACAAACTAAGAGTGTTGCTTTTCCTGACACATATATTATTCTCATTCTCTAAATGCTTGTTACAAATCCACTGATAATTCATCAAGTGTGTGTAGTGGATGTTGCATATTTGAGACACGGTTGAACTTCTAAAGGTTGTGTTTATTCATTCACCTCTTTGGAAAGCTCATTGCCAAAGTTTGTCAAAAGCCTTTCAGACCTTCCAGTTGGTGTGGAAATATCACTGGGTTACTAATGCATTCTGCTTTTGTTGGTCTAGTGAACAAATGAGAAATGTACAACTCTCGTATTTTGTACTTCAGGTTGATGCTAAAGCAAGAAGCACAGAGTAAGCATGTTCTAAAAAGTAGACCATGTCTTGTTGAATGCTAAAAAGTAAACAAACATGGACTGGAAAGGTATTGGTTGAATCATTTTTCTATTCAGTTGGGCATTTTTTCCTGTATCACATATAAAATTTTTAAGTATTCACTCATGATTCTTACTGTCCTCTATAAAATTCAGTTTTAGTACAAGAAATTCTGTCACATTACACTAAAGAAGACAAGGAGAAAGCTAGATTTCCACATCTTTTAGAGAATTTCTAGAAGCCATTAGAGGTATAATAGTGTATAATTATATAGGACTGATAGGAGTCAGAATCAAGACCAGTAGATGATGATATGCTAATAACATTAAAAAAAAAAAAAATCCTAGTTGTGTTGTTGTTTTTGTGTTTTGTTTTGTTTTTTTTGTTTTTGTTTTAGTTTATGCTCATTAAACAGGTCAGCAGCCATGTATCAGTGTAACAAACAGAGGAATGTGTAAAAGCTCCCTATTTGCAGACTAGCCAAATGATTTGTGTGTCACTGTTTTAACTTCCAAGCAAGCGTGATGTTTCTTGTACTTTTTAGAAATGGAACCAAATTCAAAGTACTGGCATGAAAAATACTTCTAAGAATGCTTAACCAGGAAATAGAAATTAGCTCTGCCTTCTTTACCTGGAAGAAGTGTCTCTTAGATTTATGTATTTACTCTCTTCCTATAAAAGTGAAGGGTGTTTTTATCTTACAGTGTCTAGCAGCAGAGCAGTGATTGCATAGCACCACACAGAAGGCAAGTGTATTCTTTTTCATGCATCATTTAGTGCTCAGTGCAGTGATTTTGCAGTGAGTTTGCATATCCTTTAAGTAATCAAGGTATACAGAGAGAAAGGAAGAAAGAAAGAAAAACATAAAAGAAGATGAAAGGAAAGCAAGGAAGCAAGCAAGAAAAGGAAAGAAACTTCAGCAAATCAAGTAACTATTGAAACATTGAGCATCATTGACATTGTCACTCTCCCACACTGATATCAAGTGTCCTCAAGTTTCAGACATAATTTGTGTCCGGTAATGCAGAGGGGAAAGGAAATAACAGCAGACAATTACGTTCAGGCCTTGGTAATTTCAGCTGTTGTAGTTAACTTTTATGGGATGGGATTTCTGAGACAGTGAAAAGCTGAATGGAGGAGAGGTCACAGTCAGGTCTGTAGCAGCCTCTCACAGCTCTACAAGTGCTATGCTCTTTCATTGCCTGGGGGATGACCAAAGCAATAGTGTCTCCCTTACAACAGTCTGCCTTCAAAATTCATTGTAACTTTAAGGTCATTTCAAGTAGTGCATGTTAGTTCTTCCTCAGCTATGAAACCTACTCTCTGGTCTTCTCATTAATGTCTATAGTGCAGGCTAGCAAAAAGGTGACTAACAGAAGAGCTATTATTTCATTTGTTTTGACTGAAGACACTGCTTTAAATTATTTAATTTGATCCAAGTTGTCTAGGAACTAGCAGAATGCTTAGAAAAGCTTCATAATGTTTCAGTTCAGATTAGACAGTAAAAGAGACATTTACTTTTTCCCTTAAATATGGATATATCAGAGAAATAAAATAGTGTGGAAACAAAGAGCATGCATTACAATTTTCTGGGGAAAAATCCTTTCTTTTCCCTGAAAATGTTCTTATGGAATTTAATGTGTAACAGTTTCAAGCAATTTTATAGGTGTTTAGTTAGATAATGTATAAATGGTTGGAGTCATGGAGAGCTGAATATTTCAGTGTATCCGCCTGAGGGCTAACAGACTGAAAGAAAAAGCTTCCCCAGTTGGTAGGTCAAGATATAGTCATTCGACCCAGTAAAAGCCCTGGATACTCTCTGTACCTAAATCTATAATCCTAAAACCAAGAAATAATCCTGAAATTGGGAGTATTACCTAACAATTTACAAACATATCATGTATTTTGTACTTTGAGTTTTAATCTCCTTTGATAAGCACTTTTTATGTAATGGCAAAAGCCAATCTAATATGTTTATCTTCTGATGATCTTGCTGTTGTCTTTACTGCTAAGGAGCCATGATGCAGCAATTTCTTTTGGAACTGTGGTTTGTTGGTTTTGTGGGTTTTTTTGTTTGGTTTTTTTTGTTGTTTGTTTTTTTTTGTTGTTTTTTTTTAATGTAAGGTGAAGAATATACCAAGCCACTATTTAAAAAATGGCCTTAGGCTAATTTTGAAAACTAAATAAAGGAAAACAAAAGTAGGTACTAAATGGATTATTTTGAAGGGTATATTTGAAGTTACTGTAGAAGCGCTATGGTTTTAGAAGACTTTTTTAGCTTCATGTAACTATGAGTAGGTATGTATCTAGCACATAATGTATCTACATCCTGAAGTAGTATTTTTTAATTATTTTAAGAGAAACTGGTCACATGTCCAGTATTTAATTTTGAACTCTTTATAGGAGTTTCAATAGTATAAAAATAAATCCATTTTTTCGTTTTTCTTTGGGTGCTGATGTTATCCTGCCCGATGAATAAATTTAGCAAAGAAAAGGGTGAACTTTTCAGTGCTTAAAGGTGATCTCAGGACTTAGAGGAATAGGGACAGAAAGATTCAGTAGGTGGCAGTCTTTCCTTCGAATATTATCAGCACCAAACTCTCTTAAGTTGCTTCTGAAAGCTGTTGTGTTTTAGAAGGACTTTAAAATAAAGACATGCTCTCAGGTGGTTAATGTAGATTGTATGAGTTGCTTTAGAAAAATAGTGCTTGCCAATTACTATGTCAGAAAATCACATTCTATTGACTTTCATTTCCTCAGTTCTTTCAGTTGGGTATCATTCTTTTTCCAAAATGTGGAGAATTTTTGTTCTCTTTGACACAATGGCATTATCTTTCAATGCAGTTATTGCAGTGAAGTTGAGAAAATGCAGGTCCTTGCAACACTGTAGTTCTGAGACTATATTGGCTGTTTCTAAGATCACAGAAGAATTAATGGATTAGAGAAGCATGATATTTTTGTCTGGATAGGAGATTTACAACCTTGATTCACCTTTTCTTAGCAAAAAAGAGTGTTTGCCTCAAAAGTAATCAGAGTGATGTGACATTTTAAGAGTTGAGAACCACTTCTGGTAACTAGCAGAAATTCAGGCCCAAACACTTTGGAGATAATTCATATTCTTATTTAACTAAACAAGATGTAAAAGATAGTATGAATATAAAGACAGGATATTTTGACTGACCAGATCAGACACACAAATCTTTAGTGCCATTAGCACTAACTGATACATGTATTCTTGGAAGTGAATGCACATTTGCACACAAACAGCTTTGAAATATCATCTGTTAAGTTTTGTTGTCTTCTGTCTGTTCATACCTTTACCAGTGGTAAAAGAACAAAAGAAACATACAGTTTTCCTGCAGTGATGCACATTGGGATAAGATGTGACCTAATGGAGTCTTCTAAGGGGAAAACAGAAACTCATCAAGGAGTACATGAAGTGTCAGTGTACAGCATAATCATATTCCCAGCATGGCTCTTGTGTACCTCTCTGTCTAGCTCTCCTGGTGGTTGCCAGCGTCAGACTGAATGTGACGGTTGGGCATGCTCATCCATGACAAAAGCTTTTGCAGATTTGCCATACCATTTCCTTATTGCGTTCATTTTGTACTTTACCTGAATTACAACTTCTATACTAGTAGTGCTAAAGGGAGAATGAGCTTCATTATATGCTCCCATCTCTTTTTCTCTTGTAGGCATTGACATAATTCTTCTGTTGAAGAGCAGTTTTTCTCTAAAATCCATATTGTAAAGATGGCTCTCTGTTCTTTTGATTTTCAGCCCTATCATTTCAAGAACAAATACACTTTGTTCCAGTGACAGTATGGTTTGAAGTGAGATATATTCCTTCCCTTAAACAATTAGTATTATATTAACTAAGTTTCCATGCTAAAATCTAATTTTTCCCCTTCATATGAGAAGAATTACATTGAACTGAATAAATGTTAAGGCTGGGTTAGTCCATTTTTATTCCTCGTAGTTGTTGTTCTAGCAGCAAAGGATGCCTCTTGATTTCCTGGCCACAATTTGTAAGTGTAAGAACCAGACTTTTTTCAAAATAATATACACTATATGATCTGTGTGGTACTTTCATACTGTAAGAATTGAGTTGAATATACTTTTAGTGCCTTTTTCTTTGTACAAAGTGGTTATATGTATCTCTTGGCACTGTCTGGGAAATAGAACTAATAGAGGATACAGAAAGCCAGTTTCTGAGGTCTACTTCATATAATGCTGTGTAGCTCTCAGTGACTGACACTTAGATTTTGGATAGAGGTTAAGAAGCTGATCTTGACCTATAGGACCCAGTACAATTTTGGGCCTGATTTCAGGGCTATACATGTGGTATGGTTACAGCTGAAATTAGTTTCCCTGCTTAAGAAAGGATAAGGTGGTGCAAGCTATGATCTTTTAATCATTGTTATTTAAGGGTAAGAAGGAAAGGCTTGCTTACTAAGGAATTTGCTCCCTGAATCTTTTGGAGCCTGTATCTGTTTATACGTAGGACTCAGCAGTACCTTGTCCTTTTCTCAACATTTTGAGAGAGAAGAAGACGTATTTTAATACGTTGCTTTAGGGTGGTGCTTTATTATCATGAGATATATTAATTTATTTTGAGGGAAAACTGTGATTTACAGTTTTTTATGTTGAGCAAAGATTCAGAATATGTAGTATGGTTTCCCATCCTTAATGGGAAACTATTAACTAAGGACACATAAAGAACATGCAATTCCTGCAGGTAATCCTGTATTTCTTCCCATTATTCTACTCTTTGAGGGAGCAGCTCTCAAATGATGCTGTTGTTCTCAGCTGGGCAAGTAAAACGGTATGTGGCTCCACTGTGAGAGAGATTTTTATGTTGAGTGGACCTTTTTTCCCTATCCTCCATATGATGACTTCTACTGGTAGACATGATATTCATAACATTCTTCTTTCTTTCTTGAAGTTTTCCTTCCTTTAATGCTTTCTTTCCTACAAAAGGTTGGACCAGATGATCTTTTGAGGTTCTTTCTAATCTGGCCTGTTCTATGATTCTGTGGTTCTAAGTCTTGAGGAGAACTATGGTAACTAGGCCGAGAAATTGGATAGACAGTGCCATTACCTGAAGTTCAGCTGTGATATTTGATAGAACCTGGTAGAGAAATGAAGGTAGGGTGGCTGCCCATGGAGGAGAAGGTGAAGGGGGGCTCTTAGGTGCTAATCAGCTGCCCTTTTGTACCTGTCATGGGATTCCATTCACTTGAACATTAGACATGAAGTTAACACTTCGAATACAGACCGGGCAAGATACTGGAACAGAAAGTGTTTGACCACAGGAAAGAAAGGTGGGCCAAGAAGAAGCAGGATTTCAGTGAGGCATAGTCAAAAGAAGTGGATGGCAGGAAGAGACTGACTTAGCAATACCATTCTTAAGAGAATGTATAAAAGGCTGATGCTTAGGATACTTGATGATGTGAACTGGCCACCTTGTAGTTATAGGGGGCTTACTTGTATCCAGATACCTTAAGTAATTTTCGCTCTCAGCAGTTATTCCCAGCATTCTCTGAAGAAGCTGGAAGATGGGGAGATGTAGCTAGATATTTTGCGAATTCTGCTGTTTGGGTGCCTGCCTGCCCACTCCTTTCACAAGCATTTCCCTGTGGCAGGCAGCTCCCCGAAAGCTTGTAAAAGGCTTGAACTGTTTTACAAAATGCACTTGGCAGAGGAAGAGTGCTTTCCATCAAAAAAACTGGAGCACCGTATTTTCCCAGCTGCTCTAAGGCTCCATATGTTTGCTTCATGGCTATTAATGCTACTCCTTATTTCTTCAGGGGACTTCACAGACATAACCCTCAGTAGTGATACTTGTACGCAGATAAGGAAACTGCTGGTATGTGGCAGTATTTCACTGGGGTTAATGCCAGGGTCAGCCCTGTCAAAGTAGCTGACACAAAGTGCCTCTAGGAATCAAAGACCATCAGTATTACCAGTCACATTTGACACTATAAGACCTTGGGAGCAAGATTTGCAAATCTTTCTGACTTGGTCAGCACAACTGAGATTCAGAACACCAGAAGGGTGTTCTTCAAATGGTATTTTAGATGTGGTCATTTCAATTTCTATTAACAATATCTGTAGAATTTAGCACAGTAAAATTGCACAGTGTATAACCAGCTGAATGTGCCTCCCCCATGCCTCCAGATCTTTACTGGGACAGCTGTGCGTCAAGCAGCCAAACCATTCCTCCTCAAGGTGAGAAAGGTAAGCTTTTGTGCCCCAATTAGTAGTACAGACAACAAACAGGAAGTCAAAATGCCAGGTGGGGAATAAGGTGCTGAGCTCAGTGCTGAGCTCAGTTTCAGAACTCTCCCTGGTGGGTGGCAGAATGACAACCACCAGGAAGAAAAAGGACAAGCAGAGCATGTGGCTGAGTCAGGGTTAGTGGCAATTGCCCAGGATTTAGAAGAGATAACAGCCTGGAGTATATAGACAAAAACAATGTGCTGGAAGGAGCGTTGACAGAAGTCTCTTAAAAATTTGCTATCAAAACCAGACACACAAATCTTCTCTCTCTTGGTAGACTTTGAGACAATATATATTGTGTAAGGTGAAGAGGTCAGATGTCACATATTGGCAGTCAGTGGAAGGGCTAAAACCAATAGGACACCAAGAGAGTATGGGGAGAGGTATCTGCAGGCAGGTAAATTTGTCAAGGTTTTAAAGTTACAAGCCTCTGGTTGCTAGAGCATTCATTTCTAGAATGACACTGGCAGGGGTGCCCACATCCATTTGTTGCCTCTACGGATTATCAGTAAATAATAGCATTAATTTACAGCTGCTTAAGGCTATTACTCATCATTCATTGATTTGGCTACGTTTGCAAACAAAAATTTGGGTTTTGGGGAAATGCATTTCTATGTCTGTTCTGCTTCCTATGGAACCTGACCATGGTTTTGGCTTTTAATCTTTTTGAATGTCAGATCTTCAGTTAGCATTCTGGGAGAAGGGCTGGGCTCACTGCAGTAAGAGCACTTCGGGAGGAGGAGGAAGGAAAATAGAGAAAGAAGATGACAACTCTGAGGAGCCAGCACAGAAGCAGATGTCCAGAGCAGGGTTGCATTGAACACTGGATAAATCCCACTTCCTTCACGGTGCAAATGAAACATCTGACTTTCAAGCTGGAAAGCCGTTAGAAAACTCTTTGCCAGCCACGGAAGAGTGGGGCATTTGCCTGGTAGTGTCATCTCACCAAGGCAGTGTGTGCAGATCACTGACTACAGCTGTTGCACAGGGATACATTGTCATCTTATTGTGACCAGAACTAGGAAGGTACTCATAAAAGGCCATCAGTAAACAAGAGAATTAGAGGTGGTTTTCTCCATTTTATAGCATGGATATTGTCCTCTCAAAAAATTTGTTCTCTTTTTCCTAAAACATAAAATAGTGATGTGGCTATATGGCTACATAGGGCTGGTGAGATCACAGCTGTATCAACTCCCTCATGGGCTGACAGGACCACTAGTATTTACTGCCGCGAAGTACTATACTCTGACACAGAATTTCAATGGTATGAGAAAAACTTCAAAAAGCTAACTGGTACAGAATTAAGTGGGAATTCCTGGATTGCTTTGGGTGGGTTACGTTAGTGCTATATTTCTTATCTAGTCAGTGATGCAATTGAGAGAGGTAGGTACTGTGCTGGATGAGACAGATTCACTGTCAGTGTGACAAACACGCAATACTAGATTGTGAACATGGCTGAGTACAACAGTTGTGTGCAAAGAAATATACACTGTATTTTGCTGGGTAAATTTAGTAATGATGGAGTTCATGTGTCAGGTGAACATTAGCAAAATTGAATCTCTTTAAATTGTGTAAGGACCAATTGAACTTCATAAATACAAGGAAAAAAAGAACTGAGGTTGTCCAAGCATAATAGCAATAAGGGGGTCTTTCTGTGCAGTATAAAATGCATTTGAGCTGAATGACAAAGGGCCAGACCTAGGAATTGAAAAATTCAATAACAGGCTTATGAGCTGAGATACAGACAACAGAATAAAATGTTGTGAAGTTGGGTAGTGGACTTTAAGTTTTGCTCAGAGGAGAGGAGAAGAGAGGAGAGGAGAGGAGAGGAGAGGAGAGGAGAGGAGAGGAGAGGAGAGGAGAGAGGAGAGGAGAGGAGGGAAACCTCAGGAGACACACAGATCAGCCTTTAAGCTATGTCTGGCTTTTCAGTATGTCATCTATACTCATTCCATAAGGCACATGAATGCATGTCTAGCATTATAAAGTTGCAGACTGCAATATAGCCAGACCTCAGTTTCTGTCATTCAGTGCTTGGGTGTCTGAGTCAATGACTGTGTAGACTTAAATTTAGTCACATAGAAAAGCGTATTTTTCTCAATCAATTTTCTAATGAGATTTTTATTCAATTATTTAAGACTGGCTAAACCGGATAAAAAATAATTTGAAACTGTTGTAGTTTGCTACACATATTAACAGACCAGGAAAAACAACCAACCAAGCAATCAAACAAAAACTCTTTATGTATTTACAATGAGCTATGATACTAAGAGACACAGATATCCACAAGAAAGACACAATTACGCACTAATACATTTTGTTTTCAAAACCAGAGTTTTTATGAAAATAGCTTGCAGAACATACTACAGAGGTATTAATCTGTAGAATTCGTAATTTCAATAACTAAATCAAGAATAAGATACTCAGAAGATAGAATTTGCTTTAGAAATGTAGGAAGGATATCTTGAAGGGTAATAGCGACATACTAATGAGAATGATGAGTAATAGTGTGAACCTAGTGAGATCTAGAAAAGCAAATTGTCAGTCAAGCTAGGCAGCGCTATAAAAGCCCAACACAACAGCTTTCAGTGTGTAGGTTCACTGTGCTGATTCTCAGTAGTTAGAAGTCCTGAGGTACTATACAGAAATGAGATGGATTGTTTCAGCAGTGGTACATGGGTATTTTAGGGCCTCTTATTCTTTGTATTGTGGCCCTGCTGCCCCACTGTAAAGGAACATTACATAAGTCATGTAATATGTAACCAAAGGCCTTTATAGGTTGACATAATGTTAATATGTAAAAAACACAGGAAATAAAAAATCAGCTAGTGGATTTAAGCCCAAGGAAAAAGTATCAAACTGATATAACTTGAATATCTCAAAATTAAGAATAAACAAGTAATGTTAAAAGCTTTACTTGGAAAACTTTGAATTAGATTTTTGTAAGTCTACTGACATGAACATGCTTTATTGGTGAAGTTTTACTGTATTTAGGAAAGAAGGTGAGATTAAACTTTACAGTCAAAATAAATGCAAAATCTTGGAGCATATTCTCCTGGAAATCATGCTAAGGCACATGAAAAACAATGAGGTGGTTGGTGACAGCCAGCATAGCTTCAGTAAGGGGAAATCCTGCCTGACCAATTTGGTTGCCTTCTATGATGGGGCTACAGAACTGATGGACAGAGGTAGAGCAGTTGATGTCATCTACCTGGACTTGTGTAAAGCGTTTGACACTGTCCCACATGACATCATTGTCTCTAAATTGGAGAGACATCAATTTGATGGATGGACCATTCGGTGGATAAAGAACTGGCTGGATGGCCGCACGCAAAGAGTTGTGGTCAATGGCTCAGTGTCCAGCTGGAGACCAGTAACGAGTGGTGTCCCTCAGGGATTGGTGTTGGGACCGGTTTTGTTCAACATCTTCGTCGCTGACATGGACAGTGGGATTGAGTGCGCCCTCAGCAAGTTTGCCGATGACACCAAGCTGTGTGGTTCGGTTGATAACCTGGAGGGAAGGAATGCCTTCCAGAGGGACCTTGACATGCTTGTGAGGTGAGCAGATGCCAACCTCATGAAGTTTAACCATGCCAAATGCAAGGTCCTACCCCTGGGTCGGAGCAATCCCAGGCACAGCTACAGGTTGGGCAGAGAAAAGATTCAGAGCAGCCCTGCAGAGAAGGACTTGGGGGTGTTGGTCGATGAGAAAATGAACATGAGCCGGCTTCAGTGTGCGCTTGCAGCCCAGAAAGGCAACCGTATCCTGGGCTGCATCAAGAGGAGCGTGACCAGCAGGTTGAAGAAGATGATCCTGCCCCTCTACTCTGCTCTTGTGAGACCTCACCTGGAGTATTGTGTGCAGTTCTGGTGTCCTCAACATAAAAAGAACATGGAACTGTGGGAACAAGTCCAGAGGAGGGCCACAAGGATGATCAGGAGACTGGAGCACCTCCCATATGGAGACAGGCTGAGGAAGTTGGGGCTGGTTAGCCTGGAGAAGACAAGGTTGCATGGAGACCTCATAGCGGGCTTCCAGTATCTGAAGGGGGCCTATGAGGATGTTGGCGAGGGACTATTCATTAGTTACTGTAGTGATAGGACAAGGGGTAATGGGTTCAAACTTAAACAGGGGAAGTTTAGATTTGATATAAGGAAGAAATTCTTTACTGTAAGTGTGGTGAGGCACTGGAATGGGTTGCCCAAGGAAGTTGTGAATGCTGCATCCCTGGCGGTGTTCAAGGCCAGGTTGGACAGAGCTTTGGGTTGACATGGTTTAGTGTGAGGTGTCCCTGCCCATGGCAGGTGGGATGGAACTAGGTGATCTTGGGGTCCTGTCCAACCCTAACTATTCTATGATTCTATATGATAGAAAAAGAATTGAAAACAAACAAACAAAAAAAAGATAAATACAAGTCTTGCTGAGATTATCTTTCATAATGAAAAACTGAATGAATTTGTTTGGAAAAAACATGGTAAGTTATTGATGGTACATAGTGCTCAGTTTTGAAAAGCTGAGTGCTCTCTCCTGTCCCTGAGTGAAGTTGAAAGCAAATAATACAGCCATTACTGTGCAAAATCTGTTTTTTTACTTCATGCTGTCACTGCTCTATTGAAGCTTTCTTTTTTAAAGTGTTGGGTGACCATGTACTATTGTTGCTTCATGCTGCTTCAGTCTGTGTGGGTTTTTAGCTTCTATTTGATGTGCTATCTGATGTCTCTTTTCCTGCTTCTCACTTAAGTCATTTTACTTCTTTTCTCCTCAAAGAGATGTGTATCTTGATCACTCTGCTAAGCATCAGAAAAGTTAAAAAGAGAAGGCTATGAAAAGTCACATGCTGGATATTTGCTTATATCCCTTCCACTGAAAAACATACTTTCAAAGTGTCTTGAATCACATTTAACTATCCAAACCCATTTGCTCCACAAATAAGTCAGGCATACAAATGTACCTGCATTTGTGCATGCATGTTTGCATATATCTGGTTTAGGTTGGTAGATGCAGCTGACCCACTCCTGAGATAAAAAGCCTGTTAAAAGCAGAAATAATACATTTGACTGCTGAAGTGTTAAAGCAGTAAACTACGAAAGTCGTGGTTTAAAACCAGGCAGAGGGCTCGTTCACTCACTCCCCCCCCTTCTTGCCCTCCCCCTACTCCCGGAGGGACGGAGAGGAGAATCATAAAGAATGCAACTCCCACGGGTTGAGATAAGAACAGTTTAGTAACTAAGGTATAACACAAATCACTACTGCTACCACCAATAATAATAATGATAAAGGAAATAACAAAGGAAGAGAATACAACACCTCACCACGAGCCGACTGATAACTCCCCCCCCCCAACCCAACCAAGCACTGACCAATACCTTCTCCAACCCCGCAGTCTACCAGTCCTTCCGGCTAACTCCCAGTTACATCCTGGGCATGACGTGCTGTGGTACGGAATACCTCTTTGGTCAGTTTGGGTCAGGTGTCCTGTCTCTGCTTCCTCCCGGCTTCCCCTCCTCCCTGGCAGAGCATGAGGCTCACAAAGTCCTTGGCCAAACCAAAACATCCTTGTTATCAGCTCTGTTCCCACGCTGAAAGTCAAAACACTGCACTGCACCAGCTACCAAGAAGGAGAAAAATGACTGCTACTGCTGAACCCAGGACAGCAGTAAACTACAAAAGTCTTTTGCATGCTAATCTGAAACATAGGCTAAGGGTTAATGATTATGGGGATATTTGAAGTTGGGTCAAAAAAGGGCTATTAAGCAAATAAAAATATCACTATGAAGTTAGTTATTGGCATAATACACAAATAGGAAAATAAATTAACTTTTCCTGGTAAAAAGCAAAACACTAATAGCTCTGACTGCAAGCAGATAGGCACGCTAATGCTTACAACACTCCAGTGGTATACATGAGCCCTGACCTGAAAATGTCTTAACATTGAACCTCTGTTGAGGATATAGTGCCAGAAGAGTCAAGCTGAGACACATTATGTTCCTGTCTTCTGAAAGTGAGTACATGGGAAAGAAGCAGAGAGAAAGTGACCTAAATTAAAAGCTGAGTTTTGGGTTTTCTGAAGTGAAACCACTGTGCACTAATTTCTGCATTTACCTTTCAAATTAACTGGCTAAGGATACTCAAAAATTACAAGGATTAATTAAAAGGGATACTAAACACTCTTTCCTGTCAAGTATTTACATCTGGGATGGTTGGCCCTTCTGGCACAGTATCTCAATTTATAAGAGCCAGCATAATTCATTCTTTCACGTAGGTATGTTGAATATTCTGAAAGTGAGATTCTTACATTTTAAATAATATTTAATTCCTAGAGTAAATGGCTGCACAAAGGGAAATCTTATATAGCTCTCAGGTGGATTTGTTATTTCTGGATGACTTGAAGAATGAACAGGAATGTAGATAGTACATTGGTAGCAGTAGTGTGGATTCAGATTTTCAGATTCAGTCTGATAATACATTTTGTAATATCATCAGTGTTATGCCAATGTTATTATTTTCTCCTACCTTTCTTAAAAAGGAAAGGATTCTATCTCTCTGTCCTCAAGGTAACAGTAGATTATATTTGGTTGGTTGTTTTTTTTTCTTTGGTTCAAAAAACACAACAACTCAAAACTTCCCAAACTTGTGTGCACCCTCTGTTCTGTGCCAGCTGTTTGAGAGAGCTTCTTAGTGACTTTGCTGCACTGTTGATCACCTCCTCAGTGATCTTAGTAATGATACTGAACTCTGTTCATTCAAAATGAAAGGTTCCTTGCTTTGGTATCTGAACATTGTGAAGCAATATACCTTAGAGACAGACTAAGATTTTTTTCCAGCTGGTGGAATGGCAATGTCAGGTGTTTGACACACACATGTCTTCACCTCATAATCTTTTCTCTTTTTTGTCAAATATATGCACATTTGAGAGTCTATTCAGATCAGATTAAACTAGGCGATCACTTTTGGGCTTCAGAAATAATACAAGAAGTTAATCTTAAACTATTAAATTCAACATTCTTATCACTTGTAGTGCTGTGCAGGTAGATTGTAAACTATGGGGTGTAAAATGACTGCACAATGAATGCAAGGAAAGGGAGCTTGACTGTAATCAGCATCTCCCATTTCCTTGAGGGTAGTTGTGTGAAATACTTCACGCACTGCTTCTTTCCACTGGAATTGAATTCTAGGTGTTTCACAATTTTAAACCTTCGAAAGATCCACAGAAAAATGGAGGTGATTATGTTTTTTTTTATTGTGATGAACAGGAGGATTTAATAATAAATCAGCTCTTCTTCCTGAGAAACAGATATGACAAAGTTTGAAGGCAATGTATTGAAATCTCCAAACTCAAATAATGTTCATGATGCCTGATGCTGGTTAAGTCATACTTATGAAAGTCTGAGAGAGAAGAAATATTTTTGTCATATATTAAAAATATGTGGGGTTAAGTAAATTCAGTCGGATTTTGAATGCATTAAAAATTGGTATCTAAACAATTTATATGAGTGTATTTCAACTTAGGAAGTGTGATGCTATCTTAGTTATAATACTAGACTGTTTTTGAATTTGACACTTGTTCCTATATGAGTAAATCATTTATAGGAATATTCAGTGATTAGACAGTATTGTAAATAGCACAAAAGTCTTTTTTTTTTCCCAAAAAGAGTACAAATGCCCTGTATATATTTTTGTCCATCTTTATTGCATTTTAACACTAACAGTTACTGATAAAGCAAGGAAGATTTATAAAGTAACTAAATAAGTCATTTCCAAATGAATAGATAAACAGTTGGATGTATCTTCTCCATCTCTACATATCAATATTTTAATAAATGCTTAGAATATCACATGATTGTAGTTTAATTATCACAAAGTTCATATATAGAATTGGATATATAAAATCTTTATGATACATGCGTTGTAGACTTCTAGAAAACAGAAGTGCTCCCTAGGTAGAAACATTTAGAGAAAACTCTTTAATGTGTTACTCAATTCAAGAATAAGTAAGAGTGTTTGAAAGCAAACCTGCCTCAGTAGAGTGTTTCAGAGAAGTAAAGTTTAACAGATGAAGTAATTGCATGATACTCAGTCCCTAGTTGAAAGCATCAGAGCTGTAACATGCAGGATAGATTGTATCAGGTGGGAAGATATTTTTTATGAGTAGAGAAAAAAAAGTGAGATAACGAGATCCAGAGTGCTTGCTGGAAGTCATACGAAGATTTCTGGTGCTTTGCTCAGTAGTAGATTACTCTTGTAGCCTCTTGACTGCTCACATCAGTTCTTCAGAAAAGTGGGCTGAAGTGTTTCTAATACTGGATGTTTATGTATGTGTTTGTTTGTATACACCTTTGCATTGCCTGACTTTGAACCGCTTTGAAATTTGATGCACAAGAAACAAGAAACCCTCTAACTTCTGGGGGTGGGAGGGGTCTAGGGATGAAATTTAATCATAAGATACAAATTGCAAAATAATTTAGAATCCTACATTTGAAGTGCAGTGATGTACTAATACGTCTTTGGTTAGTGTATGGGAAAAATGACTTATTTTGATCTCTGTATGAGGGCTGGAGAGGTGATGGCTCATGGAAGATATCCATCTCTAATTGATCCTTTTAGGGCAGGATGGAACTGGCAGAAGTGTCTTCAAAATAAAACTAAACTTTTATTTTACATGATAGCAAAAAAAACCAAACAAAACAAACAAACAAAAAAACCCCAAATGATGCCTACCCTTGTCACTGAAAATAGAGAGCTTCATTTGCCAAATTCTGAAAGATGATCGGGGTAGACTTAAAGATAATGTGAAAGACTCCAATAAATGATTCCAAAAGATCATCTGGAATAGACTAAACTGGCATTATTTACATGAATATGCATCCTGTCAAGGTAAAAACTTTGTTTCTGGATATTATAAAGAAAACATCCTTTTATGTAGATACAGAAGTATATAACTATTTATCCAGACAGACAGATATTGCAAAAACCTGTGAATTTTAGTGATTTCATGACAGACTAACTAGTAATAATGTGACTGTCCTTCCACCCTGAAACCTGTAGTTTCTGAGGGCTGTAATCATCCGTGCAGGATGACCTCAATAAGCTGGAAGAATGTGCTAACAAGAACCTTATAGCATTCAACAAGGGCAAATGTCAGGTCTTGCAACAGGCTAAGCGCAATGCAAGAGTGCAGCACAGGCTGCGATCTACTCAGCAGGGGAGCATCTCTGTGGAAAGGTATTGAAAGTATGGGTACAAAGAAGATGGGGACTCCCATTTGATAAGGAGTCACATGAAAAAGACAAAGTTTGTTTTGAAGATTAGATTCTTTGGGGTTCTTCTCATATGTTATGTAAACATAACATCTACTTACTGGAATAAAAATGACAAGTTATTTGCTGTGTTATTTGGAAGTGTTGGTGATGAGTGACATATACTAAAAGAGGTGATACCTGACTTAAGGCCAATTACAGGCCCTTAGTGATGTGGTTTAGTGGTGGACTTGGCAGTCCTGGGGTAATGGTTGGACTTGATGATCTTAAAGGTCTTTTCCAACCTAGTTGATTCTATGATTTTCTGATTCTAATCAGATTCATGGAAGAAAAAAAGTGATCAATGTCTAATGACTGACAAAACCAGATGAGGCATATTCAGAATGCTAAAAAAGTTGCAGCAAGCTTTTTGAGTTACTAATATATATGACATTTCACTGGCGCTAAACAATTTTCAGGGTTACGAAGAGCTGCAGTACAGTGAAAGAAATACTCAGTGACCACAGTATTTGAACCCCCTTCCTTAAGGTAGGATATAATTAAGGTGAAGAGGTACAAACTGAACAGAGAGACTCATGTTTAATAAAGCTTGTGTGTAGGTGTGTGCATGTGCCTGTGAAAAGGGAGCAAAAGGCACAGGAGATATGTGGACTTTAAAGAGCACAGTGCATTTTTGTGATTCAGTGCTGCACAAAAGGCTTGTATGCCAGGCCGGGAAGTATTGTATCAAGGATGAACTGCTCTACATCTAGGATAACTTAATGGAGACATATTTCATTCATAGGTCTGAATAAAAACTTTATTGGATTGTAAGCATAGAGAAATAGAAGATGACTGACGAAATGTCAAAAGGATGAATATTACAGTCATCATTTACCTTCCAGAAGAAAGGCAAGAAAAGCTGCATTGTTCAGCAAGCTTTGTGCTTCAGAATAGCTAAACAAGCATGGTTGGCAGCTGAAATACAGGTTAGGCTTGGCTGGATTCACATCGGAACTCAGATTTGAAGTGCTCATTTGTGGGTTTCAGGGTTGTCCCCAGTGGGATCACGAATAGCACAGAGAATAGACTTTTGGTGTTATTCTCACAAAGGATTAGTATGTTCTCAGATTTGAATATAATTTAAGCTTCTTAACTATGCACGTCTTCAGTAGGTTATGAAAACCAAACTGAATTTCCATCACCATTATGAGCTCAGCTATAGGTTCCTATTCTCACACAGCAGTGTGCATGAGTGAAGTCATCTCTGGAAAAGTTTTGTCACAGATTATTCAAAAAAGTAACATATGGAGAGGGAGAAGTGGGAGCGAAAGAAAGAAGTGTATTACCAGGCAGCACAGTGATAACAAAGATGTATAAATTTTACATGTTCAAGAATAATTAATATAATAAATAAGTCTTCATGGGGAGAGAAAGGGAAAGAACTGTTCTGACCAACACACATTTCCACAGAAAGATGCACTGTAGCACTTTTAAGCATAGAAGAGCTTTAAATGAAAACAACAGTTAGTTTAGTTTGTGTGTTTGGTTTTCTTTATGTAAATCAAACATCAAGGAAATGTATTCAAGATTTATACAAAGATAGAGCTGTAGAGAAAAAAAAATAAGTGTCTGAAGCTCATAAATCTCCTTTTGGTGGAAAAATTTGACAAGAAATTGACACAGGAATAAAAAGCCCCTTGATAGCTACCTGTAGCTCAAAAATTGTTACAAAACAGAACCAAACATGTCTACTGCTACAACTGACTTGCTTCAGCTTATAGCACTCAGCACCCTGGTGATTCTGTGTTCATGAAATCAGATACATCATTCTCATTAAAATATTTTGAAATTCATATACAGTCATAAAACATAACATATGAATGTGCTGTTTCATGAAGAAACAGAAAAATAATGGGTTTGGATTTGCAGTATGTTACTTGGAGAATGTCTTACTTCTCAGCCAGAATTTTCTCAGTACTTCTGAAGTTTTCAAGAGGTACTGAGCATTCAATAGTAACAGCAGCTCCAGTCAAGAGACAGAAGAGCTCAGTATATATCAGGATTCGGCCTGGTTTGAGTTGCAAAATTCAGGTGTTGGTAAGGGTCTTGTTTTTTTCTTTTTTCTATTTTTTTCCTATAGCAATAGGGAATAACAGCATCACACTTTTGAAAGTGTCTGTAAGGAATAGAAATTAGTCTCTTCTCCCTCTGTGAAGACTTTCTGTACATGTGTCATATACTGATAACATTTAGTCATCATTATCTCTGAGCAAGTGTTTTCAAACCTTTGATATCTTTTAATAAGGCATAGTGCATTCTGTATGAGGGAGCTGGCAAATTTCAGGTGCTGCAGTTACTCAGGAGGAGAACCAGGGGAACAAGAGAAGTACTGGGGATTAAAAATCAAGATAAACAAGAAAGACATTCTAGGCAGAAAAGAAGACCACTCCTGCATAGCATTGTTGATTAATAAACATCATAATGTTCTCTGGAGATACTTACCTATTCAAATGTGGGATCATTTAGGATAGAACATTTTAGTCATTTTTGTTAACTGAGTGCATCAGAGTGCTAATTAGGTGTGTAAATCCTTTGCTGCTATAAAAAAAGCAGACTAAGGATCCTCAATCTCTATTACAAGCAATTTTGTCCGAGGCAAGGCTGTTTTCCATTTTGGTTGTGTCTTTCTCGGCCAACGTGTTTATTCTTTCTTTGCCTCCTTGAAAATACTCTGAAAATATTCAAATATCCAGAGAAAGATCCAATCACCAGTTAGTGGAGAATGTCCTACTACTAAGTGGTTGATAAATTTGAATTAAGTTATAAATACATACAGTTTCAATCTTTTATACTGTTACAACTTACTGTGCTCATAGGAGGTGATAATAATTTTCTCGTGGTAAATAAAGAATATTAAACTGATTCAAAAAGATAATTTAGACATTGTGTAATGTAGAATTACTTTGTATTATGCATAATTACTCATTTATTAATGTAAAGAGTAATTGAAAATGTCAGTGGAATTAATGAAATGCAGAAAACAAAATCTTTTTATGCTTATCTCTTTCTTTGTATAAACTATGTATTTGGATACATGTTCTATGACTTCATGTTTTTTATTGAAATGTTTCAAGTAGTAACATTAAAATCACCATTGCATAAAAGTGTTGGATTTTTTTTTCCTCAGCCTTTTAATTAAAATAGTTCATACATGGAAAAATGAAAAAAAAAAAAAAAACAACCAACCCCCAAACAACCTAAATCCAAAATATTATTTTTTTTACCAGCCCTTTATTGTTTTTCCAGCTCTTCTGTATACCTTAGCTGAGATCTGCTAAAATGCATGACCAGCACTGCGTGGTCAGTTGTAAATAGCATTGAACAGACCAGACCTGTGAAGTCTGCCTAGAACAACATAATCTCATGAGCTTGACCCTGGAATGCTGAATCATAAATTCTCATCTCCTTCTATGGAGTTGCTGTGTATAGGTTACTTGGGTTGTTTAAACCACTCAGAGTTAAAATAAAAGATAATAAAAAAATAATCACCTGCACCAGCTCTCTTTATAAGGTAGAATAACAATCACCTGTCTCATAGGGTTACTGTACAGATTAAGGAGTGAACTGTAGTTACCTACTGGATGTAACTGTAAAATATAATTCACAGAAATGTAAAACAGTTCACAGTGGAGCATATCAATGAACTAATAAAATACCCAATTCACTGAATATATGTATGACACCATTTTTAAGTTTTTTTCTTCACAAAAGGGCTGTAACTGTTTTTCTTTAATTATTTTATTTCAGTTTTGGCATAATTTTGAGTTTACCACTCCAGCTGCAAAAAATGATTAGTGAACCTGTAACTAATTCATGTAATGGTACAAAATACTAATGTATAAAATAGTGTGTAAGCACCACACTTCTTTTACCATGCTCAACAGAGGTCAGGCTTTCCTGGGAAAAAATTTACAGTATATTAACTTCCTGGTCATTGAGAATTAATTATGAATTAATTTGTCTTCCTTTGCCTTTTCCTAAACCCACTACAACATTAGATGTGCTGCTACAGAACTGTGATTTGCAATGATATAAAGGAGTGCACCAGACTTCTGATTGCTCTTTTTCTTCAAAACTGTAAGCTGGTATAGTTGTAATTTAATTAGCTGAAAAGAATAGTTTAGCATATCTTACCTGTTTATATTCAGGAACACAGTGAACATCTTGCTATCATTAACAGAAAAATACTGATTTTTTTTTTTCCTCACTATGAGTAATCTTGCCACTTCCATAATTAAATAATTAATTTTTTTTTTAGTCTCTGGGAAGGAAAATACAGTGTTTTTTACATATTTTCAATCCTTTGCAAGGTCTGAACTTGATGGTGAATCAGAATAGGTTTTCTTCTGGCACTGTTATTATCTAAATAGCAGTGAGGTGGATAGTACTACAGGAATGCATACATTCCTTTTGATGTAGCTTTAAAAGTTTGGTTGAGTAGGGAAACTTGAAGGATTTCCTTCTCCTTCTGTTGTGTGTAATAGCAAGTTTGAAAACTAGCCTGTCCCATGTCAGCTTTGTCATGGCAAGGAAAATACATTCCTTCAGTCTTGGTCTCAACCTGAAAACTTGCTATGAGTTTCTTGTTTCAACAAATGCAGTGCTGTGCTTCTCACTTGATTGGAATCTCATCTGCTTTTCATTGCCTATGAAAATTTGCTGTAGATCTGCTCCCTACTGCAAGCTCTACGCTGTTTCCCTCAAAAGTCTCCCAGCTCAGATAAGCAGCAGCAGGTTTAGGAAAATTTTAGCTCCTGTAGCAGTGTAGTACTGTCCACACCTCTAATACAGGCCACCTGCTTGTTGTACCTCCCAACCAGGTTTTTCCAAAGGAAGGATATACAGACAAGCTCTCAGGGAGCCAAATTGTCCTCTTTGGCACTGGAGTAGAGTAAAAGGAGCAAACCAACAGCCTGCTTTTGGCTGTTCTATTCTCATCTTTTCCACTGGAATGAAACTTACAATAGAGGTACAATGAACTGTAAGCAGGCAGCTTGTTATACTAAATGCTGTACCATCTGATCCAGATGCAGCTTGTTATACTAAATGCTGTACCATCTGATCCAGATAACAATTCGCTGTGGATTGCTGTTTATAACACTGATTGACACACCACCTCTGAATTAAATCTTGCCACTGACATCTTGCAGGACCTAACCCTTAAAATGCCCGTGACACTGTACAGCTATGACTAAGCCTTTCTAAGAGAGAAAAGGTCCAGAGGCTGCCAGCACTGCCCATTTACCAGGCCCCACTGTTAGCTGACTGTGTTTTCCTGATAAAAGTCTTGGGGAACATATGGAACTTCCTGTATTTCTTATTTTCCTATTGGGGTGGGTGTCTTAAGTTGTGAGAAGGTATTTCAAAAAACAGAGTTCAGTGGGAACTGGGGATGCACAATTGGGGTTTGTGCTCTATTCTCTGGGTAATAGTTTAAATAACATGTTTAAAGGCTTTCTGTGTTCTTGCTCTTCTTTCCTGAACCTCAGAAACAAAGACAGCTTTTCACATAGGTAGAAGTCACTGGGAAAGAATGTAAGTTTAAAGTGCACTGACTCAGGCCTTTCAGAGGTAGAGGAAGGAATGAAATACAGTGCTCATATCTTTGTGAATATATATTGGGTGAAGAAAATCTGACAAATAATAACAAGCCCTCTCCTTGCTTGCCTTAAGTGCTGTTGAGGTGATGTATTATCTGTTCTCAAGAACTTTGTTCTTTTGCATATATATAAGCTCTTCCTAATGAACAAAGACTGCATCACTCCTAATACTGTCTACTGATCCTTGCCGTCCTTTTGCATTGTGTGCTAACCTGCTGCAGTTTAAGATAAAGCTCTGTTATTCTAAATCACTCAAATAAAAAGTGAAACTGTACAGCAGGGAAATGCAAAAGACGAAAATGTTTTAAATAAGCTTTGTCTGTAAGAATTAAGCTTGCAGATCCATCCAGGTGTGTGCAAACACCTATGCAAATTATTGAAGAGTGCAAAAAGCCTTACAGGAAGCCTTAGGCTGGCCTTACCCCCTTTTGTTGTCAGTGATGAGCATGGCAGATTGCAATAAGCTGCAGGCTTAGTTAAAAAAATAAAAATTTTTAGTGTAAAGAAAACATTGAAGTAGTGGCAAAAATAAGGAGGAAGTATGTTTCCCTTCAGGGAGTAAAGCTGGCTAGAAAGTTACCCGTGCATCATGAACTGATGACAGAAAGACCATGAATGCTGACTGACCTGGAAAAAAGGCATTACTTCTAAATTCTCTGCTTCCTCCTTCTGCTCCCTTCCATCAAGCTTCCACCTCCACAACCTGGAGAGGAACTGGAGGAAAAGGGAAGGATATCTAAACATGATTTAGGAACTCAGTGAATTAGCTTCAGTTACAACTCTAAGTCTTGAAATGCTGAGGCTCTGAAAAAGGGAAAACAGTATGGAGAGAACAGATGTCATCCTCAAAAGGACAAAATTTATAAAGCCTAAATGGAGGCCAAACTATGTTTATGAAAATCTGGTGACAGCTCTTAAGCTGTAAGGAAAGAAAACTAATTGCATTCATTTGTTTGCTTTTCAATAAACTTATCCTTAAAGCAATACCAGGCTGTATGTGGATGACTTCTTATACAAAAACCAGATTTTATATATATACAGAATGTGTTTTCTCTATATGTGATTTCAACTATTTCTGTCTCCATCAACCACTGCAGGTTGATGTTTTCAGATTCCAGGTTTCATATTTTGAGCAATAACATAAAATATGCTAAAGAAAATGCTTAGAGCACTCATGCCTCTACAGGTACCATATAAAAATCTGTTTTGGTTCCAGGAACTGAATGAAATCATTATGCTTTGTATTGCTTTGATCTCTCTTGTTACTGCTGATTCTCATATTAGAGGAAAGAAAACTCTCTATAGGTTTATTGTATTGAAAGACTAAGTTTAGAAACAGGTGACAGTGGAAAACATTAAGGAATTACTGGTTTTGCTTGCATGTCAACTCAGAGTACGGCTTCTTAGTTGGTATGACTTTTATCTCCAGTTTATGCTACAGAGTGATATCTGATAGCCTGGACAGTTACTGCTTATTAAAAATTGCTTATATTGAGACTATCTTGAAAGTGAAGATCACTTTTAGTAAGTCAATGCAACACTGTAAGTTAAAAAATAGTCAAAAACTACATAAGTTTTTAAATATTCTAGTATTGCTATTCTTTAGAAGAGGAATCTGAAATTTGATGTGTGGTTTCCTCATTCATAGCATGTCCTATGTGAAAATGCATATTACATTTTATCAGTCTACATATGCTACAGAGCTACACAGACTTCTAGCATTCTAAGTGTCTGAAAAATGTACTGACGCTTCATGTTTATAGAACATTTTTATGCTGACCTCACGTGGCAATTCCTTGCAGTTCCCTCCAGGAAGTCCTGCATTGGTTGAAGATCTAGGCAAGGATATTTGTGGTAACAGAGAAAAACTGTAGTTGTGTAGTGGCAGAAGGAAGGGAGGAAATACAAACAGTATGGTAGATGGAGACACATGAGATCAGTAGCAAGTACTTCTGGGAGTATGGACGGAAGTACAGAAGACTAAGAAGTACAGATGGCAGACTAAGCAGGAGCTATGGATGTCATAAAAGGTTAGGGGACAAGAAAAATATTCTACAAATAATAAAATACTTGCAAGTCATGGAAGCATGAATTATGAATAGCTGCATTAAGGAGCTGTAATATGTACTGGTGAAACTCATGTTGCTACTCCAGTAAATCTCTATGAAGAAGCTGGCTACTATGTACTGCTGCCTTTTACTGCCTTTTTGATATAAAGTTCACTGACTTGATTATTCAAGGTTAGGATGTTTCTATGTCAATGAAGTCATTGCTTCATTCTGCCTAAAACAGAGAAAGAGTATAATTTTTTTGTTGTCAAAATCTTTTTAAACAACACCGAGATTTCCTTTTAGCCTGAATAATTTAATCTTACACTGTTATACAATATAGACAATTGTGCAATCTTCATTTGCATTTAGTATCTATATCCATCATGGGAAAAAACGTTACATGTTTCTAAATAATTTTTGCATGAGATCAGTGGTTTTACAACAAATGTTGGTTTTACAAGCACTATTTACATGGTTTTGGAGAGCCTGGCCACTGAAGTGAGAAGGCTACATTTTGTATAGTGCCCCCAGTCTGCCTCACTGCTGGAGGGATTTGGAGGGAGAATTTGCAGGGGTGCTCTGGTGGGAGCTTGAGAGGGGTACTGTAGGGAAGCCAGGTAGTTGTAAGAGGTGATGCTGAAGCAGCAAGGTCAGGTAAAAATGAAATAAAGCTTAGAAGCATGTCCTTGTTTTCTACTTCTTTTTTCAATATTCATTTCAGACATTGTGTTGGTGAATTTTTAGTAACAGTCATCTTTGATGCATGTTGATAAAGCTATCTGTGAATGACCTGATAAACTCTAGAGTATTCAGTCCTTAGGATACAGAAAACATAGGGTTTACTGAATTTGTCACACAGCCATAGCTCAACTCAGCTCAGCCTGGACAGATTGAAGGAATACTAAGCTGGAAGTGCATTCCACCCCATCACACACACTCAGCTACATAGTGACACTGGGCTTTTTTGTTTCTCAGCTGCTCCAAGCTGGAACAGGAAGTGTCATGGAAGTAACAAGGCATGTCTCACAAGGGGATATGAGAGTGCGAGAGGACTGGGAAAATAATGGGTCATGCAGACATGAAATGATAGATGTGAATTTAGATGTCTGGAGACAGAATTTCTCCAGGAATTGTAAGAATTCACTTAGGAAATATTTTTATTTGCCTTTTGTGTGTATCAGGGAGAATTGGAGTTCTTTGAGGTGTTCCTGGTATTTGTTTCACTTGCCTTTGTAGAAGTGCTTCATGACAAATATTTAACTTCTGCAGAGAGAATACAAATTGTTACATCCTAAGTCTTAAAAAAACCCACAAGCAAGCTTTATCAACCGACAAGGGAAAATAAGACTTTGGGGAAAACCCTGGAAAAAATGAGAGCTATACCCCAATGCATACTAGCTTTTGGTTCTAATTTTTCTGTCTGACTGCATCGATATTTATTTTTCGCCTTTCTGTTTACTCACCTTGTGTTGCTGTTTCAAGGTGAGAAGTTTACTTTCTGTTGAATGCTATACAGATTTTCCCAGAGAAAGCACTGATTTATTCTGTGCTAGAGGGACACCATATTTTTAGTTTAATTTTCATTTAAATCTTTTGCTTTGTTATCAGTGGTAATCTGAAAGCTGAATAAAATCAATGTACACAGAAAATTAAATTATTTACTCAAGGCTCATTCAGTGCTATCTGTCTTACAAAGATTCATAACGTACACATCAGATATGTCTGTTTCCCTTGCCTAATTGCTTTCAGAAGCTTTATTCCTGTCTCCTTGATGCTATCATATTGTGCCAACTGAATGCAAAAAGAACATATTTTGTGCTAGTTTATATCCTCTGATATCTCACTGATACAGGTGGAATTCTGGAGATCTAAATTTGTCTGAATAGCTTCTGTAACAGTAAAGTGTTAGAGAATATTTTTAACATGTTTGAAAAAGTATCTCTGTGGTAGAGTTTCTGATAACATGGTAATTTCATGTAAAACTTCTGGTTTTAGCGCATCTTCACTGTTTCAAAATAAAAACTTACACTTCTGCATGCAGGAGATGTGTTCCCAGGTCTACTCTAAAAATGTATGCACTACAAAGAATATACATTCTGGGACTGATTTGCCAATGCTCATTCACTTGTAAAATCTTTACTTGCACAAGCAATCCTGTTGAAGTTAAAACTCCCAGATACAATGCAATTACTCACATGCTTTAAAGCTGCATGGATCTTGATGACTGTGTTCTGCCAAAGAGCTAAAGGCTTGCTTCAGTTGCATCTGATAAAACCTTCCAGCTGAATGCTTCCCTGCTGTGAATATATATTTTGAAAGCTGACAAGTATATAGCTTAAGAAGTAGAGAGCCAATTATAAAACTGACAAGCAATTTTTATGAAAAAAGCAAATCTAGCTTGCTTTTAATATTATAACTCTTTTCAACCTTTTAGAATGTTGCTGTTTACCTCACTTTACAGCATTTATTCTGAAGAAAGACATGGTGATTATAGATTTCTTGCTGATGGTAGGAGAAAGAAGAAAGAAAAAATGTGAACATTGTCAATACTACCCTTAGCAATGATCTTTGTTGTCGGGGCAAGAACTGAGGTCATATTTGGCACTTAGCCCCAGACCGTTCTGCAGTAGTGTCTGTTCCAGCATGGATTTTACCAAAGAGTTCTGCTCTTGAAACTCAAGACAACTATTTGCAAAAGAGCAGTGCCAAAGCTGAATTTTTTAGTCTCTCAGGGACAATACATAGGCTGGCTTCATTCTAGGTTATGTCGTGTTACAGCTTCGGGGTATCTACTGTATGTATGCGTACTGGGTATATGCACATAATATGTCTTCCCTATGATACTAACAGTGATTAAACCTTAAAAGTGAATGGTGGACAATATTGCATTAAACTGGCTTGGCTTTGCTAGGATAGCTGGCATAAATTGGTTTTACTATGTCAATAGTGGCTATTAGCTAATGATATAAACTGGCTTTTTGATGTGCTTCACATGCAGCCTTACTTTTAGACAAAGTTTCTGACTGAAGAAGAAATGGATTTTCATTTTTTTTTTCCTTCAAATTATTTAACTACATACCATACCCTCATCTTTTACTCACAGTAGTTAAATGATTCTTAGAAAATTATAGATTCAAGAAGTCTTTGAAACACAGTTGTGCTTATGAGTGAGTGTATGCATGACAGGGAGTGATGCGGGTAATGGGGGTATTATCTTTGTTATTTGAGTAAAATGGGTTAATGAATGGTTTCCCCACAAATACCCCATTCTACAAGCCAAACCCATGAAGCATTTCCCCTCAGTGTATTATTGTAATAAGCATTGTGTTTTGGAAACTCCAGTTCTCCTTGCTGAATTTCTCTCCACAGTACAGTGGGATTTTTGGGAGGAGTTAGCAGGGAGCATATGGGATCTCAGTATTAGACAGAGATGTGCTGCTGATGGAGGAAAGTACTGAGCCCTTGTCTTGCAAGGGTATCTTATGATGCATGGGAGTTATGTTAAGGTATCTAAACACTATTCTTGATGTGGTCAGTTGCAAAAGAAGGATAAAGAAATACATCAGACAAAATGTTATGGAAATTAATTTAATGTTTTGCTATCTATTTATGTTCTGTAAAGTCACCTTATGGAGTGTCTGTTGTCTTTGCATGTCTGTCTGAATCAAATGTTTATTACTTCACCATAAAATGAGCATGTGCTTCAGCTTACATTCTAGCTCACAGAAATTTCTGCAGCTCCATGCAAGTCAGCAGAATAGCACAGACTTATACCAGTAGCACTGTGACCCAAATATTTGTTAAGCTAGTACATGTTACCTCATTAGATGTACACTTTCTCTAGTGTATTTTTAATATCAGCTGGCTGCAGCATGTTTTCTGCTGTTTAGCCTAGATACCTATTTAGCAGGCTATGTAATTACTGCTGTATGTGTCAAAAATGTCCTAAGGTGATAATATCTTGTTCTCCTATTTCATTTACCCCTACAAGAAAAAAAAAAAAAAAGTTTTCACAGCAAGGATCACTTGATTTGTGTTATCCAGGGAAGCAAAATCTTTTGATACAGTTGACACAGCATCATTTTATTTTTAAGTTACCGTAACTGTCCTTGCTAGTCTGCTTTAATTCTGGTAAACTACCTTTTCTTTCTCTTTGTTTGTGGTTCTGAGTTACCAGCTGGGCTTAAACCACGACAGTGTGCATGTGTAACACTGAAGAAGGTGCTATCCTTATCTCATGCTGATACACATCAAGAACAACATTCCTAAGGTGAAACTTCCATGTTACAAATATTACAATGGTGAAAAAAATCACAGAATCACAGAATGGTTAAAGTTGGAAAGGACCACCATGGGTCATCTAGTCCAGCCTTCGTGGTCATGTAGAACACATTGCTCAGGATTGTGTCCAGTCAGCTCTCAACTATCTCCAGCAACCCTCTCTGGGCTTACTTCCCTTTGCCTCTGTCACTGCTCTTCCTAATGCAGCACAGTATACCATTGACCTTCTTGGCCACAACTGCATATTGCTGCTGACTCATGGACAACTTGTTGCACACCAGGACCCCAAGGTCCATCTCCTCAGAGCTATGTCCCAGCAGGTCAGACCCCAGCCTGTACTGGGACCTGGAGTTATTTCTCTGTAAATGCAGCACCCTGCACTTGCCTTTGTTGAATTTCAAAAGGTTCCTCTCTGCCCATCCTGTCTAGATCTTTCTGAATAATAGCACAGCACTTAGGGGTATCAGCCACTCCTCACAGTTTTGCATTGTCAGCAAACTTGCTGAGAAGACACTGTATCCTTTCATCCAAGATGCTAATGGATAAACTATTGGACCCAGAACTGGCCATTTCTGAGCACTGCTAGTTACAGGTCTCCATCTAGACTCTGTGACACTGATCATAACCCTAAATGTACCCTCCTGCTCCATGTCTCATGCAGTACTATTACCTGCCTCTCTTTTCCTGTTCTACCCACAAGTGTTTGTAACACTTAAAAAAAAAAAAAAAACAAAAGGACATAAATTAAAAGTTTCTAGCTTCTATTAGAGGAATTTAGTAGTAAAAAATTTGCTGTAACATAGGAAGGAAATACTGTATAAGGATAGTTAAACAACATTGTTTACAAGCATCAGGTCTCATTTATTGTTTGTTCAATACAAGTCCTTTATATGTATTAAAAATCATTTGATACTGCTTTTTCTGGTTCATCTGCACTGGAGAGCTTGTAAAATGTAATTTGCCAAGCTCTGTGACTGTCAGAATTGCTTAAGCAGTCTTAGCATATTTTTTTTTAATGACAGCCAGCCACCTAGCTTCACCAAAATACTACTCTATCTTTTCAATGGTTGTGATGTTGAGCTCTATCTAGCTGCTGTTAAAATATAAGTAAATACCGTAGGCCTGCAAGAATAATTTGAGAAAGAGTATTTATCTTAACCCATTCTTCTTGCTCTATTTTTCTTTTTCTTTTTTTTTTTTTTTTTAAGAAGATAAGGTGTGGATACTAAACAGGAATATTAAACTGTGTGTAAGTTAAAACACTGGAGAAAAGTTCATTGTTTCAACTCTGTCCCCACTGACAGCTGTATCAGCTCAGTTGTCTACTGCTTCACCTCCACTTGTGCATCCCCCTAATATCTTCTTTAGGTCTGCAGCTTGACCAGGGTGATTTTCTGGTCTGAAGTGTGGTGCTAAGACCCAGTGCTATGTCCTTCCTTACATCACATTTGATACCGCTGCCAAGTACAGTTCATAGCATGAATACAAATAATGCCATTAAACTAGAAAACCTTTTAATGATTGCTGGCTATTCAGTAGGCTTAGAAATTTAAGCTAACACTTAATTACAAAAAATACCATGGTTACTCAAAGTTCTAAGCCCAGAAATCATTTCAGGACAATGTGGTAGCTTTCTTTTATAAAGTGGGTCACTGGTGATTTTATGAAAGCTTACCCACGTAATATTTATATTCTTTTTATTGCTATGTACATGAAGAAGTACAAAATGTGATCTGGCTTGTCAAAATGGTATAAAATTATTTCACTTTAGCATGGACTGTCTAGGAATAAGGCATACCATGGAGGTCATTCGTAATTCCCAGGAGCACACTTGCTCTGAGTTGACAAATACATACTTTTCCAGCCCACCATTCTGCTCTTTGTAATGTTTAAAGAGCAGATTAAAAGGACATGGCTTCTCTGTTGCACCAAGCAAATTCTGAGTATAGATTTTTTCTGTACTCATTCTGGTTTTTATTACGAGCTATGCTTTTTGTCACCGAGTATCAACAAAGTAGAGAGAGTACCGCTTAGCTTTCCTTTTTACACCTATATAGTAAACATTTCCTATCTAAAATGTACAAAATATATGTACTTTGTAACTAGAGAGATGTTCAATAAATCTTAAAGTGCAGAAAAGCTTTTTAAGGTCATAGAGAAACATTGAAGGACACAGTTTTAAAATTAGTAACTGATGGGTGCACATGTAAATTTAACCAGAAATTAAAACTAAATCCTGCTGTGATCCTAAACTTGAAGCTGAGTTCACTATTGATTCATTTTCATTTCAACAAGCAGGAAAAGGGAATAAAAAGTTTGAAAAGAAATTTGGCTTTTTATTATTATTTTGCTAAACATAGAACATCTTTCCTAAAGTCACATGAGAATTTGGCAATTTAAAATGAATTTAAAAATCCTCTTCCATTTGCAGAATAGGACATGTACTCAGGATTAGGTATAAAAGGTATAAATATAAGTTCAGTGCTCATTCTTGGAGACGCCTTAGCACAGCCTGCAGGGAATTATGCACTGTAGTGGAGGTTCCCTGCAAGGCTCAGCAGGTAGTTCTCCTTAGGTCCTTAGCAGATCTGACAGATGACATCCTTTCTTTATTTAATTTCTTTCTTTCCACACACACTTAATGCATTTCTAAAATCTAAGCAAGAATGGGTAATTGAATTCTTTGTTTTGCAATCATTACTTCATCAAAACACTTTTACAATCTTGAAACACATTAGCTTTTAATTGAAACTTCGGATAATTTATTCTCTCTTGTCCACTGTGCTGTAGCACTCAGAATTTATTAGGCTGGTATTAAACACCAAAATCGTGTTTATTCCATCACTTCCTAAAAATATAGATGCAATTGTAAACAAAGAATTCACTCTTTCATAAATAATTGATTTAGTTGAAATGTCAGGGATTGTTCTGAATGTCATTATAGCAGATTTTTTCAGGATTTTCCAAGTTTGCCCTTGTAGAAGTCATATGCCCAAACACTGAACCACCTGACAGCTTGCAAAGGTTTTATTGCTCTGATCTTTTTGAATTTAGACTCCAAAATGACTCACTGTTTTTTTTTGCTTTTAAAAATAAGTGATGCTGTTTGGCAAATGTATTTTTCTATGAGAATGAGGTCTCTAAGTGAGTTGATTCTCAGAGAAGAGAACATGCACATGCCTAAAGCATAAAAATACAAAGGCATGGTGCACATCCTCTGTGAAGGTTCAATATTAAATCTCCCGGACTCATTTCAGTTCCTCATAATTGCTGTTATTTGGAATATATTAAAATAAGATTAGCTAGTATTTTGCAACCTTTGAATAAGCATGAAGCTGACAAAAAAAAAAAAAAAGCTGTGTGGGGTTTTTTTTGTTGTTTTTTTTTTTAGACTGTATTAATTACAAAAGGTGGTCATGACAACAAAATAAAGTCCTTGAGGTTTTATGTCTGTGCTTTCATTCAAAGTGGGTAAATAATTTCTGGTGGAGTTTATATAGGTGTTTGTCTTCAGAGATGTTGGTAAGCATGCAGATTACAGGAATAAAACAGGAGTTCTCATCTTCCGGGAAATGATTTGCCTTCAGAAAGGGGTAAGGGAAAGAAAGCACGAAGGGGGATCTGTTAATCCTAAAACTGGTCTCTTTATATTCTTAGAAGTGATATGGTTAAGATGAGATATAATCTTCTGAGTAAGGAATTCAGATTTTATCTGGGGGTGGTAGTGAGAGGGTGATACTATTAAGTAATCTGGCTCCTCTTCTTGCCTGTTTTGGTAATCAAACTGTGATGAGAGTAGGATTACAAATTGAAGCCCTTTTGTTTCAGACAATATTACACAAGCATCATCTGTTGTTAGGGAGATAGTCATCCAGGGAACAGTCATTAAAAGATAGCATGATGTCTTTACCAAATTCAAGCCCGCAAAGACTGCTTTGTTGAAAGCAAAATGGTCCCTTCCCGTTTTATTTTAGGCTTCACTAGCATCTGCTCCAATACATAAAACAGCTAAATGATTTCATGACAGTATTAATGAATTTAAATGAGAGTTGCAGTCTGCTTTTCTCCAGTCTAAATTTTCAACTAACTGGGATGAGCAAAGACTACAATTTGAGTCGTCATCCCTTATATCTATAAAACTCCCATTGATGATCAGGCATATTCAGAAAGAAAAGGGAATTAACCTTATTGAAAACATTGTAAACCAAAATATTTTAAACTGGCAATAGTCACAGGAAGGACTTTCTTGGCTGTAATACCAATTTTTTTACGGGGGGGGGGGGTGGGGGTGGGGGGAGGGACAGACAAAATTGTTAGTGAATTGGTGTGAATGATAAATCGGAGATGATACATATGAATGTGATTTTTAACTCTTAAAATCAGAACTAACCTTTACTGATGACATTCATGTGGAAGAAAACTCTTAGGATAAACCATTCAACCAAAATCTTAGCTAATATTTAACTAATATATTTAACTGAATGTCCAGCAGCATACGAACTGTGTATGCTCAGTATACTTCATGTATGCAAAGCTTCCATTCAGTTTGCAGAGTTCAGAGGAAGAGATGCATGAAAAATTTCAGCTAAAGTAAATGCAACACAACAAAAATCTTGTACATTTTAATTCTAATACATATTTTTAATACTTCAGTACTAATTATTTCAGTAAAGGGATTATTCCATTAAATTATTCTGGGAAAGTTTTTGTTGTTTATTGGCATTGTAAGAAAGTGTGGAATATTCTCATAATGCTTCTTGTAACAATAACAACTTCAGACATGTTGTGAGTCTATCCTCCATCTAAATAGATGTTTATAGTGATAAGCAACTGTTAAATGTCTTATTTGAGTTGTATATATTATTAGAAATTAAAAAATAAAGAAATCTGACCTGAGAAGCATTCTGATTTGATCTTATTCATACAACTATAAAATTTCTTTAAGCCACATCTATTGGAAAATACTTTGTCTCATCTACTTACAAATTGGAAATACTGTAGATGAATAGAACTAAGATTATTTAGTTTGTCTAATAGGGGTCTCATTAAGCATGCCCTTAAATTAATGCTAAAGGGCTTTGCTCAGTTGTTCCAAATGAAATAGAACCGCTAAGTAGGTATTTTTCAACTGTAGGATCAAATGAGGAAAAAAATAAGGTTTAAAATCAACATTGCATGTGTTTAACACCATGCTTGAAAGACAAATGTCTAATGAAGTAAGCATAGGGATATACTTACACTACAATCTTGATATTGGATCTGATTTAACAAATTGATCTTTTAATCTGTGACAATTCAAATGATGTTTCTTTTGGTGGACGCCTGTCAAACTCCTTTAGATTTCCATCATATATTAACTCTGTGTGCTTTAAAGAACTTAAAAATTTGAGTGGCATCTTGCATTGCCTTCTGCCATGCGTTCTGTCACATACAGTGCTAATTAGCTACTCTGAAGTGTGATCTTGCAACCTGACCTTCCTGCCTTCCACCCTCTCTTTAGACCTCTCTGCAAAACTTTGTAATTGCCTACCACACCTTTATCCCTGTTGCATCTGGTGGAGACTTGCCATGTCTTTGGGGATGAAGCACAATGCTGGCAAGGAAAATATTTGCAAGTGGTTGGAACCACAAAATGCATATACACAATGAGGGAACCAGAGGCAGGGGGTGATGGAGCAAAACACCTTTTTTTTAAGACTCCTTCTTAACTGTGGTGTCTGCAGCAGTGCCTCAGGCCAACATCTGTGCCTCCTCTGATTCTGCCATATTTGTCCCTACACTGTTAAGAGTCCTTTCTTTAAGCCTTTTCTAATGGAAAATAAATGAAACATGCACTTAGCTTTGAGATCCACCTCAGAATATCTTATCCCAAACTGTGGACAAACATCAGCAGTGCCAGTATCTGTTCTAGGAATGCTTTTTGTCTTTGAATGTTGCTGAATAGGTTAGGCAAAACCAGTAGTTCAGCCCCTAATGTCTGCATCAGTGGTTGAATAAGCCCTTTATAGCACCATCATTTCTTTCTAAATGATACATTCTGGGCTGCTGCCACTGCCAGTACTGGTGAACTGATAGTTATCTGTATCTGACACTCTTGCTCTCCCTCTTAAGAACTCTTCTGTTCCCTGTTTGTTTGTTTGTTTTCAGGTTATGTTCCAAAGCATGTTCACTTCATAGGCATCCCACTGTTATTTTCAGAGGAAGTTTCAAAGAATGAAAAGCATAGAATAAAACTGTTCCACTGCCCAGTGTCAAGGTCAACTGTACTAATGTAATGTGTGTAAACTTTAAGTTCCTTAGATCTTCAAAGGTAAAGATTTCACGATTACCCTGCTTTCAGCACATCTCAGGTTGGCATTTAACTTCTTAGTAAATGTAATATGAGTTGTAGTCAGCTTCTGATCTACTGTAATTGATAGTTTCTTTTCTGTAGAACCAATACATAGCCAGCTGTTCTTCATCCTATTTGTATTTGGTTCATTACATCTTAATGTGATAATTTATACTTGTTTCTCTACAGTTTTGTCAATTTTATTGTATTATTTTTGTGGTCTGTCAAGATAATTTTGAATACTGTCCCTGACCTCAAACAGTTATGCAATTCATCCCACTGTATTTAATCTGGAAATGTAATAAACAAAATATTTTTTTCCCATCATGTAAATGATTACTGAGTAATACTGAGCTAACAACAGGCTGTGTAGAAGCCCACTTGGTATCTGTCCTTCCAAACTGTTGCCCTTTGGTCATCTTGATGAAACAGTGGCATCTTTCCTGCCATAATTGGTTTTTGGAAGCCTTAGGGTCAAAATCTATCCTCAAAATAACTGCCTTCCTTTAAAGAGATGTAAAAAGAAATGTGAAAAAAAAAAAATAGAAGGGACTGGAACCCCATAAACTGTTCTACTAATAACTTAATAACTGTAATAGCTCTGATTAATATCCTGGTGCTATAACCAATGAAGATTTAATAGGATATATGTGCATGGTATCAAATTCACTACCTATGAAGTAAATTTAATCTTGTATATATGCCCAATTCTGATCCCCCCATTGATATGTGAGCACAACAGCCTCAAACAATCGAGATAGGAACAGATAGATGACTGTCACTTGTGCATCTTCTACTTCTGCAGGAACCCAAAAAGTACTGCCTTCCCAGTTCATTTCTGAGGCTTGGGATGACTGCTATTAGAGAGTGGGAGATCATGCTCCTTCTTAGTGTGCATGAGTGAGTATGTGCTTGAATTCAAAATCCTGTGGAAATAATTTAAGCATCGGATGTTGATACATATAATAAAATAATATAAAATACCTAAAATCTTACATTTTGTACATCCATTTTTCAAAGAGGTCAAACCTCAGAAGTATTATCCTGAATATAGATTTTGTATATGTAATTTATTGGTATGATAGTAGACAGTCAACAGGGTGGATTCACAGCTAAATACATTTATGCTCAGTTTTGAATTCTGTGGAAACTAGATGCATTTCTAGTGAGCTTTTAAAACTTCCTGGGGGCTTACACAATGAGAGCGGATAATTTTTTATGGAATGCTCTACTTTTATGTTTAATCAATATGATGGGAATCATTCTACCCTGTACAACAGGGTAGAAATTAACTGAGTAGTTTTGAATGAGCTACCCATAAACATTTGCTGCGTTTATTTTACACCATAATATTTTACTGGGAACAAACTACTCCTTTGAAAGCATGCAATGTGTCTATGTGTTAAGGAGTTACAGCACATGCTCAAGAAATAAGAGCATTATTTTATAAGTCTTCTTGATTTGAAGGATTTGAACTTACATTTCCAAATGTCTCATCCAATTATTTTTGACAACAGCAATCTCTATGATTTTTGGGTAAAACAGGCCACCATGTAGCTATGCATACTAAATTCAGGGGCCTGGAAAAAAGAAGCAAAAGGGAACAAATTCTGGCTTAATAGTTATAACACTTCTGTGGGAAAGGAACAGTCCCAGGATTCCAGTCACTTCTGTTATTTCTCTTAGGCATCTCATCTATTTTAAGAAAAAAAGCTTTGAATTAGGGGCTTGGAATCCCAAGTCTGGTCTACCACAGCTGAGACCAGAGTGGTTCTTAGTGTCCTTCTGATCCATGAGTATTTGAAATCTGAGTTTTTAAGGGGGAGGTGAGTACCTGTCATGGTGGAGGACACTGTTCCTAATTTCCAGAGGAAGGTTATTTTTGACAGTGCTCTTTTTCTGCTTTTGATCATTATTCTCAAACCAAGGTTTTGAAGAATCTCATTATAATAGCTCCAGCTATGAAAATGACAGAAACATACTGAATGTACTGCAGAGTATAATACTCAGCCTGTGACCTGCATATGCATAAATCTTTATTTCATTTATATTTTCCACAGCTAATAATCTGAAATTAATTTTGGAAGGGTTTGGAACAGACATTATCCATCAGACTGTTGTTGAAGCTTCAAGTCTGTATATTATGTATTTCATCGCTACACACTGGTTCTGGTGTCCTCAACATAAAAAGGACATGGAACTGTTGGAACAAGTCCAGAGGAGGGCCACGAGGATGATCAGGGGACTGGAGCACCTCCCATATGAAGATAGGTGAGAAAGTTGGGGCTGTTCAGCCTGGAGAAGAGAAGGCTGCGTGGAGACCTCATAGCAGCCTTCCAGTATCTGAAGGGGGCCTATAGGGTTGCTGGGGAGGGACTCTTCATTAGGGACTGTAGTGGGGAACTTAAACGGGAAGTTTAGGTTGGATATAAGAAGGAAATTCTTTCCTGTTAGGGTGGTGAGGCACTGAAATAGGTTACCCAGGGAGGATGTGAATGCTCCATCCCTGGCAGTGTTCAAGACCAGGTTGGACGAGGCCTTGGGTGATATGATTTAGCGTAAGGTGTCCCTGCCCATGGCAGGGGGGTTGGAACTTGATGATCTTAAGGTCTTTTCCCCCCCTAATTATTCTATGATTCTATGATTTACAACTTCCTTGGGCAACCCATCCCAGGGCCTCGCCACCCTAACAGTAAAGGACTTCCTCCTTATATCCAATCTAAACTTCCCCTGTTTAAGTTTTAACCCATTACCCCTTGTCCTGTCACTACAGTTCCTAGTGAAGAGTCCCTCCCCAGCATCCCTATAGGCCCCCTTTCAGGTACTGGAAGGCTGCTATGAGGTCTCCACGCAGCCTTCTTTTCTCCAGGCTGAACAGCCCCAACTTTCTCACCTATCTTCATATGGGAGGTGCTCCAGTCCCCTGATCATCCCTGTGGCCCTCCTCTGGCCTTGTTCCAACAGTTCCATGTCCTTTTTATGTTGAGGACACCAGAACTGCACACAGTACTCCAAGTGAGATCTCACAAGAGCAGAGTAGAGGGGCAGGATCACCTCCTTTGACCTGCTGGTCACGTTCCTCTTGATGCAGCCCAGGATACGGTTGGCTTTCTGGGCTGCGAGCACACACTGAAGCCAGCTCATGTTCATTTTCTCATCAACCAACACCCCTAAGTACTTCTCCACAGGGCTGCTCTGAATCTTTTCTCTGTGCAATCTGTAGCTGTGCCTGGTAACAGGAAGCAAACAGGAAGTAAACAGGAAGTTCTGCCTCTTCTGAAAATGTCTTCTTCCTCTTAGTGTCATGTTATAAATTGCAGCTATTAATAAGCAGTAATATTTAGCAGCACTTAGAAGTTGTAGTTGGTTAGGCCTGCAGCACCGTTTTCTGACCTTGGGTCTCAGTGCACTTTCAGATCACAGCCAAAGTTAAGCAGTAGAATCATAGGTCTGCTACTTTGTACTCAAAGAAAGAAAGATTCTTTAGCATTGGAATTATTAGGTAGCTGGTTGGTACTAGAGCACTGAAGTAGTGAGCAGAGTTTGGCTAAGAAATTATGCTTTTCAAAATCTAGTCAAACAACTTCAACACTGAAAATGAAGTAGGATTAAGGAGTGTAATCCCAAACTGAATGATGGGCCTGGGCAGATTCAAAGTTAAACACTTTCCAGTTTTAATGTGAGAAGCTTCATAGCATTATTTACATTATTTTAACCTTCTGCTCTTTTTTATAATAGAAGATCAGAATTTATGAATTTGTGATGTGATCATCAGTATTGTATGCAATCTGGCTCACAGGATGGGGTGTAGAACAAAGCAAAAGACCTGCTGTGATAATGACTACACTTACCATTATTGTAGGAAAATAAAACAAAATTGGGGACTCCCTCTCCTTTGAAATAATTACTATCTTCCTGCCACTGTGCTGGGTAGACCTGTGTAGCATAACACATTGTCATGGAGTTATAACAAATTGTAGTCTTGAAGTTTTCTCCCTGAAACTTTTAATAAACTACAAAGGAAAATACTATATATAATCAATGCTTGAATCCTTTACAAACCAGTTTAATAATGATAATCCTTGTAGAAATATTTCTTCTTTTATTATACAAAGATGCTGTATCTGAATGGCAAAGCTTACTTATCCTTTGTATGTGTATTTCTCTTCAGGTCCTTGTTGTTCTTGTGGAAATGGCAAATCCATTATATGAATTCTTTTGTCTTTATCAGGTAGTAGCTTGACTGTGAAATCTCATACAGATACTGAATTGCTGCTACCCAAATGCTTTTATATGTTATATAGTGGGCTGACATATTAAAATAATTTTATCATAGATACAGAAATCTATAAAATTGTGAACTTCTAATACTTTTTATTATCATTTCTGTACACAGAAATCTCTTATAATCTCTGCATTTTCAAGGGGAAGTAGTGACTCTTCCCAGATTATTTACAGCATTAAAATGTGAGAAAAAAATCTGTTGGAAACAAAAAGATGTGAGGCAGACACTGGTGAATAGTTATTCTGGATTTCAGACCCTGTTAAGGAGGGAGGTGCCAGGGTGCAGTGAGAGCTGACTGCCCCCTGAAGTGGGAAGCCTGACCCCAGGGGTGACACTGGCACCCAAGGTTTGCAATTCCACAGCATAGGGGCTAGTTATGGGGTCTGTTGACAGCGCCTGGCATGGCAGGTGGTGAGACAGAGCCGGAGTCTCTCCTGGCGCTCTAGCCAGTATGAGTAAGTCCATGCTGAGATGGACCCCTTACAGTGTTGGTACTGTCCAAGAGGCAGGGCCAGAGCTAGAGCTGGAGGCCAGCACTCCTACAGTGTCTCTGAGCAGTGACTGACGTCTCTGGGATAAGATGAAATGGGGTCCTGGGCCTGTGGGCGGGGAGGCCCCAGGGGAGGCTGGGCAGAGACAGTCAGGCATGGTAATGTTTTGGGGTCTGACAGCAGGTTTTAAAAATTTGGTTTGAACCAGCGTAAAGGGCTTGTCAATCAGCCTGTGAAAGTGAAGGGATAAACAAACCACTTACTTATTTCTCCCTTTTCACAACTCTAAAGTACGGAGTGAGCTCCTATGGTTTGAAGTATAATGTGAATTACAGACCACTAGCTTGAACATCTAATATGGCATGGTCGAGTAAGCATTAAATGAGAGGCAGATTGTTCTCCAAGGGCCTGAGATTACATTGCATTTTTAAGATGGTGTTACAAATGTCAACTGTGGAAAAAGGAAAATACATACCCTGCTGTATATACGTAAAACCACTGATGTTAGTGTTATGTAAACTGATAGTGGTGTTGAGTGGGTTTATTATACTGCATGTAAACATTCTGTCAGAATATCCACAGTGGAGCTTCATCCTCCACATTCTTCTGTCCTTCTTCATTTTGAGGGAAAATTGCTCTCTCATTAGTGAATCAGATGGGAAATACTATTTAGAATTTTTTTGGGGAATTAAATCATTCTTTTAATGTGTGTTGCTTGTCAAAGTACCTAAAATCATCTGCGAGTGTCTGAGGAACATCACGCTTACTTTGTCAAGTAACTATTCAGAAAATTTCAGGAAGACTTAACTTCTAAAAAAGTGCTTTTGTCCTAACTTAGGCTCAAAATTAGAGATTTCTTCACTTACTTTAAGTTGCATCTAGTGATTTTTTTTTTTCCTCAAACATGTTGTTATGTAACTGCTGCTCTTCACTAAGTAGAAAGTGGGAGAAAACAACACCCATAGGAATCTGAAGTATCCCAGCTTTTCTGCTGTTGGTTTTGCTGTAAATAGCTAGTCTTTGAAGATTTACCATAGATAGAAAAAGAGTTTGAATATACTTAGTAGAGCAAGGTTATTGTTATGCTGCTATTGTCAATATTTCAGGAGTTAATTTAGTTGCTTGAAAACACAGACAGAATTATCCAATAAAATTATATTTGCTGTATTAAAAATCTGTCAGTTTTGTCAGAGGTAGCATTTCAGCTAGATATAAGAACAAAGCTATCCATCTGCAAAAAGCAAAGATACAGAATGGTCAAGAAACAATACAAGAGCAGATAATTATGATTAGACATCTCACATGTCAAATCCATGTCATAGTAAGTTGAATATTGGTTACCCATACACACAGATTTGGAAGGAAGACCTTTTTTATTAATTTTGGAAGAATGGCATGTCAAAGCTTCTCTGAAGATAATATTTGAATTTTGTCTCTTTGTCTGACTTTACATACTTGAGACTGAAAAGGGAGAAGTGTTTTATTTATCCTCTTATACATTGCTAGTCTAACTCCCTTTAGAAAGTAAGTAACAATACAACCGTTTTCAATCTAGCTTTCTTTAAACATTGCTATAGAGCTAACTTTTTTTAATATTGTCTGCCAGGCTGTTATCAGTTTTTTGTTTTCTTTCCAGAAAAAGAAATTATAGTTTTATATTTTCCATTAACCAGTTGGCCTAATTAGCATCCTGAGTACACATTTCTTATGCATTCTACTAGATAACTTGTTTTCATCTAGTATTTCAGTTCAATTTGTTCATGTTTTGTTGCAAAAACCTTTCTTCAGTTTCAGATTCTTTGTGATCATGAGTTGTTAGTTATTAAGAGGGAGGCATGTACTTGTACTAACAATACTGGATTGTTTCAAACCTAGGCTGATGCATTTCTTTCTCTAATGTAAAGGCTCCCAGGGATGAACTCCTGTGTATCCACTGCTGTGTTACCCCAGGAGTAAATAACTCATTGGCACACTGTCAAGTGCTTTCCTTTCCTGCCCTTTGTGCACCAGCACTTACAGAATCATAGAATAGTTAGAGTTGGAAAGGACCTTAAGATCATCCAGTTCCAACCCCCCTGCCATGGGCAGGGACACCTCACGCTAAACCATATCACAAAGACGGGGCCTTGAACACCGTCAGGGATGGAGCATTCACAACTTCCTTACGCAACCATAAGGAAGAACTTCTTCCTTATATCTAACCTAAACTTCCCCTGTTTAAGTTTGAACCCATTACCCCTTGTCTTATCACTACAGTCCCTAATGAAGAGTCCCTTTCCAGCATCCTTGTAGGCCCCCTTCAGATACTGACGTCTCCACGCAGTCTTCTCTTCTCCAGGCTGTACAGCCCCAACTTTCTCAGCCTATCTTCACATGGGAGGTGCTCAAGCCCCCTTATCATCCCCATTGACCTCCTCTGGACTATCTCTGACAGCTCCATGTCCTTCTTATGTTCGGAATACCAAAACTGCATACAGTACTCCAAGTGAGTTCTCACAAGAGCAGGATCACCTCCTTCAACCTGCTGGTCAGTCTGCTTTTGATGTAGCTCAGGATATGGTTGGCTTTCTGGGCCGCAAGTGCACACTGAAGCCAGCTCATGTTAAGTTTCTCGTCGACCAACATCTCCAAGTCCTTCTCCATGGGGCTGCTCTGAATCTCTTCTCTGCCCAACCTGTGTCTGTGAACTGTGTAGCTGTGAACTTCTGACTGATTGAGCCAGCCTTGATGAATTATCTGTAAGTGAGGAGGACACCCTTCTGACCGTGGATCCCACAAGGTTCTATGAGACCATTGGAAAGCCACTGGCATTTCCCTTTTTTATATTTCTCCTGAATTAGTACTTTCTTTTCTTAGCCACAACAGCTATCAAATTATGTGTCAGATAGTTTTCACCTATGTAACTATTTTAGCCTATAGTTCAGAGGGACAAGATAGTCATCTGTTTCTTCTAGAGAATTCTCAAGCATATGTATTATATTTCAGGCATCTGCAACCTGCTGCAATTTATTTGTCTCTTACTAGATAAAGCACTCTCCAGAAATCTTCTCCATTACCTATCACATAAAAAAAAGTTACTTAATAAAATAATTAGGAACACATTAAGAGATGTAAACAGTATGCAAAATATGAATGTTTGCTAGTCCATCAGGTTAAGTGCAAATGCTATTGTTGACATTACTGTTTTATAAAAAACTGGGAAAATAAATACTGAACTAGATACCAGGATTTTTCTAGTTCTGACAGAAGGTTTCTTGCTTGTAAAATCATTTTTAACTACTCTAAATGTTTAAGCAATGCATGTTTCTTAACGGAAACTTTTGGGAATGGCAGATTGTATTTTTATATAGAGATACATGAAATGAACTTAAATTTTTCCAGCCAAATTGCCATGTGTACTGTACCATGCATGATGGATGGAGTCTTAAGGAGATGAAAATCTTAACAATGAAAAGAATCTTTAAAAGAAAGCAGTAATGAGTGCCAGGTATAATGTGAAATGTGATGATACAGTTGGTTGGAAAGCTATCCAAAGGACTCTACTGAATTACTATTCACAGCCTGCTTTGCTGCACAGGTGGCGTATTGGCTTTTGGTTATCACTGCTGAAAGCACTGTCACCATTCCTTCAACACTTAGTGCTTTTTTAGTCACCTCTGTTTGTTTTATTTTTTTCTCATGACAGTCACAACTTTCTTGAACTTGGGAATGCTGCTTAGCATGAAGAGGGTGGTTTGCAAAGCAGAACCAGTACCTTATTGCCTTCCTGGTGCTTATGACTAGTTTCTCATGACTTCTTCAGAATTTGATTGCTGAAACTTTCTGTTTCCTGGGACTTCGGAAAGGATTATTTTTATGTCTTTGAAATAGGTGTATTTTCTTCTAGGTAATGTTTTGAGTATTGTTAGGGCTTTCCCTCTGTTCTAGAACAGTAATTGTAGAATCATAGAATGGTTAGGGTTGGAAAGAACCTTAATATCATCTAGTTCCAATACTCTGTCATGGGCAGGGACACCTCCCTGCCCATGTTGCTCTTGACCATGTTGCTCAAGGCTCTGCCCAACCTGGCCTTGGAACACTGTCAGGGATGGAGCATTCACACCTTCAGTGGTGTCATGGTTTAAAACCAGTCAGGCAGCTTGTTCACTCACTTCCCCCCCCCCCCCCCCCCCCCCCCCCCCCGTCTTTCCCCTGGGTTGAGATAAGAACAGTTTAGTAACTAAGGTATAACAGAAATCACTACTGCTACCACCAATAATAATAATGAGAACAGAAATAACAAGGGAAGAGAATACAACACCTCACCACCAGCTGACCGATAACTTGACCTCCAGCCCGACCAAGCACTGACCGATACCTCCTCCGACCCTGCAGTCCCAGCCCTTCTGGGTAACTCTCAGTTGCATCCCGGGCATGATGTGCTATGGTATGGAATATCTCTTTGGTCAGTTTGGGTCAGGTGTCCTGTCTCTGCTTCCTCCCAGCTTCCCCTCCTCCCCGGCAGAGCATGAGGCTCACAAAGTCCTTGGCCAAACCAAAACATCCTTGTTATCACCTCTGTTCCCAAGCTGAAAGTCAAAACACAGCGCTGCACCAGCTACCAAGAAGGAGAAAAATGACAGCAACTGCTGAAACCAGGAAAATTGGGCAGCCTGTTCCAGTGTCTCACCACTCTCACAGTAAAGAATTTCTTCCTTATATCCAGCCTGGATCTTAACCTGTTTAAGCCTGAACCCCTTACGACAATGAAGTGATACTTATTTATGAAATCACACTGGTAAAAATTTACTTTGTCCTTGCAATTTAAGAATTCAAAGTGATTGTTTTCAAGCTGTTTGAGTTGTGTTCTGACTGTACCAAAGATAGGTTCTATTATTACACTAATATCTTGTACTGGTTTTTACACTTTGGGAGATCTAATGACATGCTGTTCAGGGATTTTTAAAGAACTGCTATATAAAAAGAGACTGTTACTGAACAGACATTTTTGTTTATTTGTTTGTTATATATTCAGGTTTTGTTTCTTTGTAATTTTGTTACTCATTCATAATTTATCCAGGACAGTTTTGTGCCTTATTTGGTAGTACTCGCACCAAGAAAGAAACTCTCAGTGTATACCCCAGTTATCACTTGTCAAGAAGGGAAATTGAAAACTGTGAAGTTTTTACTGCTGTTTAAAGTCTTTTCTGTCACGTGAAAATACACAGGCTTAAGGGAAGTTTTGTCTTATTTGGGTTTTTTGTTGTGTGGGATTTTTTTTGCCCCCTTTTTTTTTATTTTATTTTTTAAGTGGACTAATCTTCCTAGCAAACATAAAACTTCCATGATGTTGCCATAGAACAGTCATGAAGTGCTTTGCAGGGTTTACAAGATCCTGCAATTTTGTAATGGAAGATAGTGAAGTAGTTTTGAACATGTGTAAAAGAACGTTCTTCAGTGTTAGGAAGCACGGGAAGAAAAATGATTTTCAGATAATTAGGTAATGGAAGCTGCTAGCATTTATAGGCTAACTGAGAATCAACCCCAAAATTATTGCGAGGGAGTAAGCCAATGGAAAATTTCTTACTTCAATTAAGCTTAATTTGGGTTTTGGGAAAGTCCCAAAATGAACATAAGTAAAATTAGGAAATTAAGAAATGAGAATTTTCTTTTTCATTTTCCTGTCTTATCAGGAATTGCCTTACTATTGTTAATATACTCTCTGCTGAGCTGTTTTGGGAAGCATGTGTGCATGTGTCTCCTCGCAGTGAGTATTCATGACAATTTAAGGAAAAAAGCTTTCTTGGCATTTCCCCAAAGCCTGCTAGTGTTGAGATACAGCTGTATTTCTATTTCTGCATCAATTGAAAAATTAAATACTTGGTGATACAGATGCTAGAGGCTTTCTGTATAATTCATGTGATGATCAATGACACCCTGTACAGAAAACACTTAAAAATATATATATATATATATATATATATATATGCCCTGTTAAAATTTGTGTGGAATATGTTTATCCAGGAATATTCAACATGTTTTCAGCGTTGTGGTTCATGCAGACAAAAAACCCACTACTGAAAACCTGAATTTGTGAATACTGCTTCAAGATGTAAATTATTTCAATTCTTGTTATCATATAAAGAAAAAGCAACTAAAATTCCCTGATTCTTAAAGATTTTGCTCGTTGACTATTCACCCATGCAGTATAAAAGCCAAAAAGTATGTAAAATATGCTAACATTGATGCAGCCTAAAAGGAGCAATTAAGTTTATAACTACCATACATTGTCTCAGCTTTTTGGTGGAGGTAACCGAAAACCAGAACAAAAAAAAAAGTAAAAAGGATTTACGTATATGTCTATGTAGGCTGATTATCTGCCTATCACTTAAAAAACAGCAGACTTGTTCCACTTGTTAAAATAGAAATTCCTTAATGTTATTAAAAAAAAAAAAAAAAAAAAGCTAGGTGACTAAAATAGTCTCATATTAAAACAATTCATTGCCGAAAGGGAATTATTTCTAATTCATGGAGTATCACAATCCAGTTATTCTTAAGAATTTGACTTCTCAGAATTATGACTTTTTATGTCACCTAAAACTTAACTGAGTATGTTACAGTGTCTAGGCCTTAGGCATCTTCATTGCAGCAGTGAAGGCATTTTCTGTGGACTTGTGTGATCCCCCTTGGGATGTTATTTTTATTCCTTTCTGACTTGCTTATTTTGTTTTTACAACCAATTTCACTAGGGTGACATTTTCTAGAATAGTCAGTTGCTCAGGCACTCACCTGGAACAGGGGACATGAGATGTTAAGTGTCTGCTTTGAATCAGTCATATGAATGACGTGAAGCAGATTTTCCAACCTCTCAGACAACTTCCAAAGTCATAAGGCACCAGCTCCCTCCGCTTTACTGACTGCTGACTCTGTTTTGTTTGTTTGAACTTTTGATTTTAACTTTTCTTAACTGAATAAAAGACCAGAAAAGAAATTTCTCTTACTGTGGAAAAGGGAATGGAAGCAGGAGAGAAGGGTTGGAAAACTCTGGGAAGAGCCTATGTAAGATCTTACTTGTTGCTTGTATTATTGCAAGGAGTCAGTAGCTGCTGCTGGGAACCATCCCTCCCCTTTTAAATCCCCATTAGCAGTTAAGTGTTTTCTCATATCTCAAAGACAGTAGCAGACTTTATTTTCTAGGGATTTACCGCAAGCAATGTAGGCAACAGCCAATTTTGCTTATGCCTTTAAGCTAGAGCTGAATCTCTGGGAATAAATGTACATGAGAATGGCTTCCATAGTGGTGTCACATGTTTAAAATGCAATCCATACTATACCATTGTAATAAATATATTTCTTCTTGTTGACAAGTTAAATGAATGATATATGCATGGACCAGGAGAAGAATTTAATTGACTGAACTGTTTCTTACTGATAAATTTGTATTTACTGAGGCTTTCTTTGGTAACTTCAAGCTTTATAGCTACTGCATGGTTTCACAGAAAAATACGTCTAAATACATATGAATACACACATATATATACACACATATATGTGTAGGTATGTATGCATGCCTTTTTATTTCTGTCACAGTAATCTGCAATATTGTGTTTTGATATATGGTCCAAAAGGGTGTGTGTGGATCTGCTTTCACAGTAAGAACCTATTATTTAGTGAATTTGTAATTGTATAGTGAGATCCTGTGGTTCTTTGGACAGTGTTCATTAGGCTTATACAGAGCAAAGAGCTGATTCTTGCTAGTACCCTGGAGGCTGAAGGTACCAACTTCAGGATTCCCTGCAGCACCAGTTAGTGCAGTGACTGAGAAATGAGATTTTGACTTCAGGAAGTCTGACTCAGGTCTGCAGTAAAATGTGGCATAACACTTGGTAATATCTACTAACTGTGCCCCTGGAAAATGAACCTTCATTTCTAGCTTCTAAAATTCCAAGGATTCGTATTATTTATAATTGCCAGTGATCATGAGACTTAGTTAAATTTTAAATTTAACTCAAAATGTTAACATACGCGTAATTTAACTCACAGTAATTGGATATTTCACACTTTAATTGCTACATTGGTAGGCAATTTGTTGCCTAGCGTTTCTTCAGTTGCACATGGATGTAGGTAAATGATAGACCTTCATCTGTGATGCTGAAATGCTAGTTTGTTTACAGCCAATGAATAAGCAAACATATTCATGCTTGTATGTTCTTCTATGAGTATAAATATTGCTATATAAAGTAAGATATCACAAACTGTTGTCATCAGACTGTATTTCCACTCTCTCATCCTCAACAAAGTCATAATGCAGTAAGTTTGCATTTAGTTCTCAAACGTCTTGAAACATAAAGCTAGAAGATGGATTCTGTATGAAGTCATTATTTAAGTAATTCTTCCCATAATGTGCTCTTTTACACCCCCACTATTTCATTTCTAACCTGTTCTTTTCTAAGAAGAAGGTATTTTAAGCTACTGCTTTCAAAAAAAAAATATCTTCGGTACTCAGTAACCTGACTGTCAGTGAAAGTGTAAAAGATTCATAGTCTCTTTTGAAATCAAATCCTGTACCACGTGGTTCCTCTTAAGAAATTTTTGTTGCTGTATGCTGCTGTGATTAACAGAGGTCAATATGAAAAACATTAGTTTTGTGAGTCTTTATTTGTAATACTAAAAAAACATTGATCACAGACCATTTTTTCTCCCATTAGATAAGAATATTTTTGCATAAAATTCTGTAATGACTATAGATAGCCTCTACTGTCTAGCTTGACTAGACAGAAGATTTGTCCTCCCTTTCCCCTTTCAATACATTGAAATGTGAGATGTTAGTCTTATCAGCCATTTCAGAACAAAGCTTATAATCATCATGAATAGATGACACCCTCCTGGTTGTATGAGGAATTAACAGAAAGTTTATTCCCTTCTTCACCAGTTGCTGATACCACCCAATCCTCAGAGGACACAAGTAATAGAAATGCAAAACTTTTATTCACATCTGTTCTGCTAAAAGGCAGGGTACTCAACAAACCAACCACACACTAGCCATATAATATGCACAGTTTGTTAAACAGGCACACTAAAGCAAATAAGCACACTAAAACAAACAAGCACACTAATGCGAATCAGATATATATGTGTATATATAGAGAGAGTAAATAAGCACAGTAAAGCGAATCAGAGGTACATATATGTATAGCACAGAGGAAAATTAGCAATGCATTGAATATTTACTGCATAGAGAGAATAGTGATTAAGAAAAAAATACATCACCAGTTACTTCCAAATCATCATCCAGTCCCACAATTCAAGCTATTAAGCCCCATTGCAGCTGGTGCTAGGAGTATCAGGTAACTGGGAAAATGCCTGCATGGTGCATTCCCCCATAGGTGAGGTTTTGGATTTGGCTACAGGAGGATCCGGCTTTTATATCCTTAGAAAAACTACTGGCTTTATGCCAGATCTGTAATTGTTCACTCGCGGGGGAGCATGCAGTTTCTCATTATCTTGCTGTTGTTCATACCAAGAACATTGGCCAGGCACCCTGGTGTAAGAAGGTCATAGAACAGTTGCACACCTGTGTTTTCCTGCCTCTTTCTGACAAACGGTTCTGAGGAGCATAAACATATATACTCTGCCAAATACACTGACAAAAACCTTACTTTGTTGTGTGTCCCTGTCATGAGTGGGAATCAAAGCTAGGTTCCCATCCGTTATAACATATTAGAGGTGAAGGATGAGCCACATCCTGTGACTCACCTCTCTCCCATCCTTATATCATCGTCTTCTAATTTAGTGTTAGTTTGAACTTGCTCATGGGATTTCAGCTCATCTAAAAGGAAGTCTCTGCTACATCTGTGGGAGTGTCTTTTGCTTTCTCTCTTATTTTTCCCATTTCACTGTTCCTAAGAAGATGACCAGATTTGCTTTTTATTAATTTTTCATTTCATTGTGATTCTTGTGCTCAATCTATGGAATAAATAAATGGAAGCAAAACTAATGAATAAGGGCATTATTTTCTCTTTCCTGTTTGGGGTGGGGGAAATAGATTATATGATTAAAAAAAAAGTTAGACGTTATTTTGCAGGCTTAGTGGAATGATCACACTTTTTTCATCGAATAATTTGATAAAACTGTTTCATTCTGGAGATCTGTTAGAAAGTTTTAACAGGACCCAGTGAATTTTCGATGAGTAGATAAAACTCGAACTTAAGCACCAACATTAAATGTAGTGTGTGCATGTGTTTGTTTTATGGTGATTTTAGTTTACATATTTTTTGTCAGGAACAGTAGATAATTTTTTGTGCATTAAATTGCTCACAAACACATATTCAACATTTGCACAATGTCAGGATTATCATTAGTTGCTTCAAGGTTGTTTCAATGCCAATATAAAACCAGTGTTTCTTTCTTCTTTTTGATATTCCAGGAAGCAGTCACAGAAAGACAGAAGATGAAAGTTCCTATTCCCAACTTGATTGTCTTGTATGCTACTGTAACTCAGAGCTTGAAGGTTGTGACCAAAAGGGGATCAGGTAAGTAAATCTCTATCTCTGTGGTTACTGTGTTGTTTGGAACAAAGTGCTTAATACATACGAAGAAGTACAAATATAAACTGAGATGTTACAGTGATTTGTAACAAAATTAAGAGGATTTCAAACTCTGCAGCAAAAATATTTAGTAGCTTCTGTATCTTTTCAGACTGTATTATGGTGTGTAAACTTGATGCAAAAACCCCAAATATGTTAAAATCAGATACTTAATGTGAAATCAATGTTATCATTCATCTACTGAAGGAAAGTTATTTCCAGAACTATTTAACTTACTTAAAAGACTTTGTTGCAGTCAGTGTTGTTAGTGTGAGCTACTAGATTAGCTGTTTGACTATATACTTTATTGTGAAGAATCTCTTGGAAATTCAGATAATACAGTTTTGGTTTAGGCTACTGTTTTTTGTAATACAACAAAGAGATTGAGCACAGCAAATTTAATAACCATGAAAAGTGAGCAACAAAATATATTTTTGAAAGGGCTACTTGATACGTGGTTGAAGAGTTTAATTCAACAAAGAAAAACCAGGCAGTTTTTCAGAAACCAAGCAGAGGTTGCCATGTTTACCAAACATCTTTCATACTGTTACTATAATTATCTTCATATATAAATGAAGGGAACACCAATATTGAGACAATTGAATAGGTTTTTTTTTTTTTTTTTTGTCTGTGACCCTGAAATTCTGATTTTTCATTCCTTCACTTTTCACTGGATAATAATAATAAAAAAAAAAAAAAGCAGGATGTTGCTGCTCTAAACTGTCTTGCTCTTTGGCACCAAAAGACACTAATCCTTAATGGGTGTCTTGATCCCATGTTGTTGTAATTAGTTAATTAGGTTTGTTGTTATTAGTAGTTTTGGCATTGGAATGGTTTAGGTAGCTTTTGTTGTACTGTTCCACAAGTCTGGCTCTGATTTCTTTTTGTATTTCTTTAAATTTGTTTCCAGATGGTGTTGGTTGTTGTAAACTGGTGCTTAGGGAGGACATAGGTCTTCATACATTCTGGACAACAGCTTAAATCATATCTTGTATTTTCAATGGATTATATTTGTAATAATACTATAAAACTGATTATATGTTCAATATTGTAGTGACTGGAAATGTAGATGGAGGGAAGGCAAGTAAGTACCACTATAAACTACGGCTTGAGATTAGAATATATTTAAATTCAAGAAAACTGGAGTTTACGGAGTGTGTGCAAGCAAAGGAGTTGGTGATCTCTATATCATGATATCATCAAAAGGTGTTTGTAATACGATGTTGAAGCCTAGATAGATATCACAGATATCCTTTGAATGTGTGTCCTGGGTTCAGCAGTAGCAGTCATGTTTTTTTCCTTTGTGTTAACTGGTGCAGTGCTGTGTTTTGACTTCTAGTTGGTTCACCAACACTGTTCTCAAACTAGAAGTCAAAACACAGCACTGCACCAGTTAACACAAAGGAAAAAACATGACTGCTACTGCTGAACCCAGGACAATGTGTCTGGGTGAGGAGGTTCTGTTTGGTTAATATTTAATACTTGTAAATTTAAGATGAGGCCTCTTAATCCAAATTTAGTATAAACTTTATTGATTATCTTAAAGTAAATTTCACAATGACATCCATTTTTAAGGAACCAAAAAATAGCCAGTCATCAGTTACCTTTACTTGAATGTGACAATAATAAGAACTTGGGCTGGTTTTTTGCATTTTTTTTTTTCATCATTTTTGTCTGTATTGTCTTCCTCTGATTAACCAATGCAAGGAAGAGCAGTAAATATGCATTTTAATTTTTGTTTGGTAAAGTAATGTAGTTGCTATAATAACAGCAAGAGAAAGAGCATACATTACTTTCTAAGATGTACAGAATGTATTCTCATACTGATGCTGTCATAAAAAGGAAAAACTGTAATGGAAATCTTTGGATAATGCCTTACTACAGTAAAATGTAACATGGGGTTTTTGATATTATCACGTGAGATCTGCTTATCCTGTATATAGTTTCAATTAGCTGTATCACCAAGAGGGTTGATTATCATAATGTAAGTGCAAAGGAAAAAGCTGATTTTCTGAAATCTCAAATCCTGCTGCCTTTGGTCATGTCATGTAGTGACTTGAGATCGGACTTGCACAGAAGTAGGTGGAATATAATAACGTGTTGCTGCTTAGTTTGTTTTTTTTTTGTTGTTTTTGTTGTCCTTTGGTTTGGTTTGGTTTGGTTTGTTTTCCCTCCTTTGGATGCTCATGAGGCCTATTCAGCAATCCAGAAGTGTTTTTACAAAGAAAACTTTAACAGAAGTTTTAGCAAAATAAGATGCACTTATCTGTACTTTGAAAATAGAAACGGTTTCCTGCACGTGATGCAGCATGTAATTGGAAGCAGGAAGGAAAAATCAACTTGGAAAACAGAACTCTAGTTTTGTTAACATGTTAACCAGAGGCAGAGGGTGGTGACAACATAGTTAAGTCTCTTTAGTTAGTTCTACTTGTGAGTTTACTTCATCCTTGAAATGTCAGCATTAAAGTACAATTAATAGCAAAATAAAGATGTTGGCATATTTTTATACTTATGAGATGATATAATTATAAACAGGGAGTAGTAGTATAAACCTTTTAGTGATGTCTTACTTTTGTGCACTTTCTTCTGTTAAAAGGAATATATTTAAAGAAGTTGTTGCATTAATATGCTAAATAGTTATCTGAATTGTGACTTATTCCTTCTCATCACTTATGTTGAATTTATTTCTAAGCACCAGACGTGAAAACACAGATTTTGTGTTCTTTATGTATTTAACTTCATTATTTTATGTTAAAAAGAGTTCTATTCTTCGAAATACATATTTTGTATACTGTCATTTAGATTTTTCCTAGTAGAGTGCTTCAGCTCTAAGTTTGTTATCAACTGTACTAAAATGATAGTGATTAGTAAGAGTTTCTCCTTCCATTAGAAATACACTTCCAACCACTTCTCTGATCTGTCAAGAACATGAGAACCTACCTTCATAAAGTCATGTGGAATACTTCACAGACTCAATTCCTGGTTTTATTTCTAAAAATGGATAACAGCTCTGACAGTCTATTGGCTTTTAGGACTGACATTATATCAAAGATTTAGCTGTATGTGTAAACAGTATCAATCTAGTATTCTTTTTTTTTTTTTTTTTTTTGATTGAAAAGCAGGTCAAAAAAACATTACAAGAGATAGTCTAGGTTGTGCTCATTGGATTAAATCTCTGATCATGAGAGCTGTCATTATGAAAGGCACTTAAATAACGTTACATAAAGGCAGGTCTTGAATCATTCTACCACTTTGTGCTATTTATCAGTTAAATATAACAGTACAGGGCATAAAGTGAAGAGTATTAATCAAATATTTATTACATTAGCAGGAAAACATGCTTTAAATTAGCTTGTTCATAACTGTGTGATGTACCTGTTTAGCACATTATCTTGTATGCATGATTCTGCTTCTATCTCTCAGAAGATGCTTTTTTTTTTTCCAGTTGATATTTTAAATAATTTCTGTAATGCAATGAACCATTTCAAATTACTCCTTAACATGCAGTGGATTTATTTTACATTAGGAGTGTAATTGTTTGTTACATAAGAATGGTTGGGTAAGCAGTTCCAGTAGCAATTCCATTGCTAAATATAAATGATTTAAGAAATTTCTTCTAATATCCACATATAAAAAAAACTAAATTGGTCTTATTCACACCTAAACTTTTCCTGTCAATTGTGGTTGAAATTACAACTCTAAAAGTTATAGTTTTTTTCTTCTCAAAAAAAGAAAGAAAACATCCTTTGCCTTAAGCTTTGCTGTTCCAGCCACTGATGTCAGAGTAGATGTAATGTTTGCTAATTGTACATTTTAGCTATTCAATGAAGTCCCCATGAGCTTCTCCAGAGGTTTCAGAGCCTGCAACAGTAACTGCAAAGATGAACTTTAATTTGGCACACAGTGGATATCAGATGTAATCTACTGAATGGGAAGCTGATTCTAGCATTACTTCTTGGCTTTTTGAGATATCTGAAAGCGTCTTGCTTCATGAAACAATTCCTGTCTTTGATCACTATGTCCTGCTTGATGCAAAGGAAGAATAAATACTTAAAGCATTCATACTTTGATTCATTCAGCACATGGTTTTACTGCAATGGTCTTAAACCTCAAAAGTGTGGGAAATAATGCCTGGTATTTAACATGATGCCAAACTTCATATAAATTTACAAAATGCGTAAAAATGTGTAGATGTATTGTTTGTGCAGTCTGCCGACTATCTAGCAACTAATTGCTAAGTTCAGTCTTTAATAGTATTTTGATAACTTTATGGTAATGCATTTCTAAATGTTTTCCTTTCAGTGATTTTTCCTGAAATTATCCTGTTTCATAGTCCTAAATAAAGTGATTATTTTTTTTTTTTTTTTAGCTATATGGTTTTACATCCTTAGAAACTCACGTTTCTTAAAGTCTGTTCTTTTCAGGTTGAGTGGTATTTGATCACTTGTGGTGAATAGAGTTTTTGCTTATGAATTATTTAATATTCATCAAAGAGGAAGTAGGTTAGGAAAGAGCCTCATGCTGATCGCTACAGATTTTTTTCCATGTAACACGTATATAGTATAAAATACTTGAACACTGCATTGCCACCTGGTGCTTTTTTCCAAGCATGCTCAATAGACAAAGGAAAGAATTTTTTTTTTTTATTTTTGTGGTTTTTTTTGTGTTTAACCAGATCTGATAAAAGGGAGAATGGGGTGAAAAGTATGTAAAAAAAATTATCACATAAAGAATGGTATCATATTAGTATAATTAGATAATAGTAGTGTAGTGGCATTTTATACACTCACATTGCCTAATGGCAATCTGGTGTTGCCTTGTATCAAAAAAGGTGAGAGTTGTTATTACTGTTTGTAGTTCTCTGTTTTTTTTTTCTGCTCATTATCATGCATTACAAGTTAGTTGATATTCTGTGTTCAGTTCTGCTGAATGGAAATTTTCTTTTCTAGGTTAAATTTATTCTATGATTGAATAATTTAACTGGAAAAACAATCTTTCCAGTGATGGTTTATTAGGATATGTATGAGATCCGTCACATCATTATGATGACATTAAAGTCTATAGACGTATTTTGTTATGTAGTAGATTACTTCTCTTTTTAAGAAGTAATTCTGTGCCTTAGCTGTTACAAATGAATATGGGTGGTTCTAGTTGTTGCACTTGTATGGAAGATCCACACTGTGAAAAACAGAAGGACCTTTGACATTGTGACATTGGTATTTCTGAGTTTTAGTTTGTTTTGTAAGAGCAAAATATGAATTTTAACTAGGTAAAGATAATCCAAGACTTTTTTTTTTGTTTCTAAAACTAGTAGAATTCTGAGGAACAGATTAGAAATATATATATGAAAATTCTCATGTAGTTATTTTATTTGACAAATTCCATACTTGTTAAGAACTATGAGCAGACATTTTTCTAAATTATGGTCCTCTATAAATTTTTTTATTAATTGTTTCTCATGTAAGGATAAGTGTATTGTAGAAAATAATATCAGATGTATAAAGAATATCTCTTCACAAGTAAGATGGTTTTTCAAAACAATTTCTTTTAACTGCAAAAGAAACACATGATCAGTGCAATGTAGGCATTAGCATCAGCAAAGCCAAGATTTTACATCTCATGACAAACATTGTAGTGAGAACTCATTAATGTATCAATTAATAAAACAGAAAAAAAAATATCCATGGAATAGACATTACTCACCTGGGCCATATGTAAGGAATATATCTACAAAAGTCAAGACAGTTTGAGAACTCTTTTCAGGTAGGAAGAATTTTTAAGTTTAGTTTAACCGTTTGTACCTTATAATTGAATTGTCACTATTTTACAGAAAATAATTTAGTATATATATCTAGAATCCAGCATACATGACAAAAATACCTTGAGAAATTGCACACAAGTAAGTGCTGAGGCTTAGCAGAGGTCTGATACCCAGTATTTGAGATTTTGTATTTTTTTTTTTTTATTTCTTTTTTTATAACCCTTCAGGGTGAGACTTGGTGTTCTAAGTGCATAGTACTACATAAGTCATGCTATTCTTCTTAGAGTCTTTCCTTCAGTGGAGCCATTCTGCCATTCTCTTTCTCATTCTGCCTGTGTCTTGACTACCTAAGTATTTTCTTTTTGGATTCTTGTCAAAAGGTAATTAGTTGATGAATGTCATATTGGATCTGATATGTACTGAATAGTAATCATATGGGTCAAAAATAATTTATCTGTTGTTCTCCTTATACAGTTTATAGGCAGAACACTCTCATATACAGTACTCCAGCTATGCTGGTCTTGGAGCAAAGCATTTGCAGCAATTAAAGCATATGCTTCTTGCAAGCCATAGGACTTTATGTCAATTGATATTAATGGCCCCTAGCTATTGTTTTCACTCTGTTACAGAATGTTAGTTTTCCATTATTAATTGATGAGACTTGTGGCTTGTCGGGCAGTTACACAGAACCTGAAATAATATCTGTCTACCTGATGTATAAGATTAACTTCTGTGAGGAAGGAGTTTTTAAGTTGGAACAATTAAGATTACTGTTATTACTATGAAAACCTTTTTCTGTTTCTCTTTGGTGACAAGAAACAAAAAGTGAGAGTCCTCAGAAAAAAAACCATATATATTATTGCACTGGGTGGGGGTGGGAATATTTTTCATCATGACTTGATTAAGAAGTTTACCTTATTTCATCTGAGAATTGTTCAAAAAAAACCCAATCATTCTGAATTGCCATATAAATGTTCAGCCTTGGTTGTGGTTTGCAGCTGTGGGGCTGAACTGGGAAAACTCTGTGAAACATTTTTTGTTTTTAGGGAGAAGACAGAGGAAGATAAGGGGAAACCTTTATGTCTAAACCCGCAGTGGAGATAAACAGAAATCCCTGAGCTTCATTCTGAAGGAACTTTATCTCCTTATCTAATAATTTGTTCCATATTGATTTTATTAGCACTAATATTTTTCTGGTTTTTTTTGGTCTGATTTAAAGATGGTTGTTCCTCCTCATTTATTGTATAGTAGAAATCAGTAGCTTTTATTTTTAATAAAAATACATGCTTCCCATATACAGTTGGCATAAGCAAAATAGTTGAAGAATTAATTGTGTGTATCCACTTTCTTGGATTTTACCTAATTACTTCGCAAGATATAAACCTTGTATATCAGTAGAGGAGGGTGAATTTGCTTTCTTAGGTGCACATTTCTTTTAAAGATAGAAAATCTTCAACAATACCCTTGAATATATAGTAAGTCCTGTGAGATGGTAAATAATACCACAGTATGTGAAAAGCCTGTGCATTAGCAAAGGGTCAACATTTTGTAGTGTGTAATACATACTAAGAAATGACTAATGATAGTAAAGGAGACAAAGCAAAATCTAAAGCCAAAAGGACAGTAATAAATATTCTTACATAGTTTGATCATTGAGTTTTAGTGGAGATTCAGATTGACTCTCTGCTTCCACAGACTCTGTTTTCCCTGGGGAATGGTTAGCAGTTGTTTCAGTGATTGCCATCTGTTGGCAAATGGCCTAGAAGATGCAAAAAAAAACAAGTGACCTTTGATCAGAAATAGCTGTTGCAGAAGATTTATTTATTTGAATATTATGCTGTCAATTTTATGTAGAATAATGACTGTGGAAAATAAGGAGAAAAATAGCCTCAAGGGCAAGTAATAGCCAGCTGATAGGTTTTTCTTTTTTATTTAAGTGTACTCAGTTGTTAAATATTATTAAAATCCAGAAATAAGGGCTGTGATATGAAGTTTCGCGCATTAGAATATGTTCTGTTGCTACGCCTAAAGAAAATAAAAATCTATGCAATCTGTCCTAGATTAAAATGCTTTCTGACTTTGTCTTCCTGAAAGATAAAGGGAGAAAGTGCTCTCAGTACTGCATACACAGACATATGGGAAGCAACTTAGCATGAAATGAGAAGGTTGTCCTTTTAGATTGCAGTTCTGAAATTTTCAGCCATTCTTGCTCATACTTGGTGTTGCTGTTATGGTCTCTATTTCAAATGCAAAATGCACATTGCCCATCATTATTTTAAGATGCATACTTTATCTGTTTTCCGAAAGCTTCTTGCAGTTTTAAGTAAAATTATCAGACTGCGATAATGGCAAATTATGACACAGTTGTGTTAGTTGAAAGATGAGTGCTCCATAATTTGATCATCTTGTTCTGAACGCTTAACTCATTTCAGGAAACTGTCAGGTGTACAGTTCCAAAGCACATAATTGTGTTCAAGCAATCTGCAACTGCATTTGGAGAAGCACAGTTCCAAAAATGGCTTTTTTGCATCCTTGGCAAAAAAAGAACAATTTTTACTCTCTTTTAAGTCAAATTCGATTCCAGTTAAAATGCTTCCAATTGATAATTCCAATTTTAATTACAGAACCACTTAAGTTGAAAGGGACGTCTCAAGATGATATAGTATGATGTCCCTGGTTGAAGCAATGTCAGCTACAGCAGGTTGCTCAGGACTGCAAGCAGTTGAATTAAGTGATTTCAGGACTGTTTTTTAAGGAATATATTTAAGGTGCTTAGGGAGACCTTTTAGAGGCTGTATGTTCATGCTGTAGTCCCTGACCCTCAGTTTTTCCAGTTTGCAACTTTCCTAAACATTTCGTTAACTGGGAGTTGTCTCATTTCCCAGTGGAAATTGTGGCATGTTTAGGACAGTAGCTCCAAATTGCTCTAATGTGGAGTTGCAATATACCAAGGAAACACCTGGAACTATTGTCATGTCAGGTTCTAAAATGTGACCTAATTGCAAGCAGCATCAGTTAAAATTACTTAATACCTGTTCAGGATGTTCAGTTTCTTTCACAATAAGATTATTTATTTTCTGGAAATAAAAAATGTTTTCAAACTCTATTGAAACATAAGCCAGTAAATGAGGCATGTGTGAAGCTATGTGAAATAATGAGTGTACAGAATCTGTGCTTTATCTTTCTCTTGCCATCTTACTTTTAACCATAGTTAATATTCTTGATAATACAAGAAACATAGTATTTTCTTATGGGAAAAGTAATTGGGTAATACTAAGCATGTTACCTTCATGCATTTTTACATAATTCAGTATGATCCTTTTTCTAATGAGGTTTGTCATATTAGGTAGAACAAAGGCAGTGGATATAAAAATTTAAAGAGCAGGCCATAGAGTCAACAGCTTCAAAGAAAATCTGCAACCTACGTGGGTTGTCTGCATAAGAAGAGCGCAGCTTGAAGCAAAGCTGCTCTTAATGCTATGTTTTGTTTTTTTTTAAGTGTAAGTTTGGCTTGTGTGAAACTCCTGAGTTTTCTGCTGAATGCCATTGGCCATGTAACTCAGAGTGAATCCTGAAGGCAAAATAGAGAGATAGGCAAGGAACAATGAAAAAGTAACTGTGCCATGAGGGAAGGCTTAATTCCTTCCCAGGGATCATGAAGCCTATAGAGAAGCTGTTAAGCTGTTGGTAAGTGATCACTTGGGTGCACACAGCAAAGGAGGAGGGAAAAAATGGAGCAATATTGTCAAATTCTGAGCCCTTTCTAATCAAACAAGTTGAGACAGGTATGACAAGGATTCAGGATACCTTTTCTAGGAGTGACCACTGCATACCTCATGATTTCATGAGGGGCCTCCTTGAGACGAGCAAATGCCCTGCTTTTATTCTGCTGACTATGCTAGGCCACTTTAAGCACCTTGCAACAAAATCACTTTCTCATATTGTAAGTTAATTTTTGCCATAGGCAGTGTTTTAAATATAGTTTGCATATTTATAATTTGAGACAAAATCAAATTTTAAGCTTTATAGTTTTCTAAGAAATTGAATAAGGGTCAGTGACAGAACATTCTAGTTGGGTAATGTTTTTTGAAATAATTATTCAGCAGAATTGCAAGTAAGTATAAATGTACAAATAGGTATGCATTCATTTTATAGTATGCAACTTGCTGTAAAGTTTTAGCAAAGTGATACTATTAAGGATGAAGTAGGAAGCTTAAAAAAGGCAAAGTCTGGGAAGAAATCATAGCAAACCATGTTTTTCAGAAAATGCATTTTTATTGCAAAAAGTAGTTTTCAAGGAGTAGAGGAACAAATTGGGTCAGAGTATGAGGAATGATGGAATAGGATGGCTTATATTTTAAAATTGTAATAATTTTTCTATATATATTTGAAATTTATTCCATAAAACACTTGAAAATAATTCATATACAGATTTGAAATAAGGTAAACACCTATTATTTTTTTTCCTAAAATTTTCAAAGAAAACAAATCCATGATGAATGTAGTGTGGTCTGTTAACAAATTTTATTGATTCCCTTGAAATAGCTGCCAAATGTTACTATTATCTGAACTTTTTTTTTGTTACAACTCCTAGTTAAATTATCAGAGGTCCATGCAGTGGCATAGAAATAATGAGATGATTAAATAAAAAAATAGTTCAGACAGGATGTCATTTAGCAGCATAAAAATTTGTTTGTGTAAGAGTTTATGACAAGAGTTCGTCAAAATGCAAGAGGTCATTGCCCCCACCAAAAAAACACATCAACTTACTCTGCTGCAAAAAGCAGAGAATAATTATTAGGAGGTAATGTAGTGATTGAATTCCAGTGTGATTACACTTTTACAGTGCCCGTAGAAGCTGTTAGCTCTGTTTCACAATAAGATTCCCCTAGAAAGCAGCTGTCCTTGCTATTGTCTGACTAGTATCATGCTATCTGTAATTTGGGGCAAATTTTAAAGTACTAAAATTCATATTTAACTAGGTAGACGGCTTCATTCGTGGTTTTATTTCACTTTGTCAGTGTTCAGTAATGCATGTGCAATAAACCTGCATTTCGAAGTAGGTCATGCTATTCTCATACATATACCAAGCTGACGTGTTTTGTATGAGTTTGGTATTGAAGATGGCTATGTTAAGATGGTGCTGTTGATACCAAATTTAGAGTACATGCTGCTCTTAGGATTCAAAATAACTCATACCTAGAAATACTATTGTTTCCAGTGGGGAGACTCGAGTCATTAATTTCAAACTGTGCTTGAACAAGAAGATGTGGAAGATGAGGAAGAAATTCACATTCCATGCTACTAAATGACTTTTTCCCATTTGCTTCCTTCAGTTATAGATACACAATGTGAAAGATGTAACAAGGTATGGTAGTTGCCTGTGACTGAACAGCAAATTGTTAGATGTTCCTAGGCTGAGAAACTCAAGAAAAGGCTTTAAAAGCTGTTTTTCTGTGCCAAGATGTATTCATCAACTTCAAGGTATTGACAATTGTGATAAACGGAGAGAAAGTGGCCTCTGTCTCCTGCAAATAATTTCCTACGTAACTGCAGGTGGTGAAACAACCGTCCTCAAACACATGGCTGTTTAGAATTTTATGTCCACGTTCTGAATCCTGTCAAGCAGAACCTCAGTTTTATTTAAACTGAAAATCACAGGAATCTAATTTTCTGATAGAGGCTCTTGCAATTGTTAGTAATATATAGGAACTCCTGGAAGTGAATTACTGTGTAATTTTAAAAGTATCCAACTGTTTATGTCAAAGCTGCTCTGCTACTCTCTGAAAGCTGCTCTGCTTCCTTTTTCTATATGAAATTATTAAAAATAATTAAATTTCATTTATGTTTTAGGCTGATTTCATTAATATGTCATAAAAAATAGCTCTTTATTTTCTCTCCCATTTTTCTGACCTCAATTTCTAGGCTAAAATGTAGTATGAAGTCTTTCTTTAATGGGAAAGATCAGGCATCAAGTTCCATCACACTCAAGATAGCAGAATAATGTTATCTCTGCTTTGCTCACATCCCTCCTCTGCTGTGATGAATTCTCAATGCAAAGCCACATGTGAAAGTAATTTCTGTTTATGTTTACTTCAGTCAAAGAAAAAGGTAAACTTTTTTCACTTCCTCCCCCCCTTCCCCTTCATGATGACCTCTTTCTTTACTGTATATTCATGGATTATTTTTTGATTTGGATTTTTTTTTTTTTTATTATAGTTAGTTTTGGTATAAACAATACAGTGCTGTCTAGTTTGCTCATTTTGGGATGAAAATGTAACACCTGCTGAATTGAGTCTCTGACTTACAGGAGGATAACAACCTAATGTAAACAAGAATGATTAAAGTTGTCCATGTATATGTGCAACTACAATATAAGTATTACATATGTACACATATGTAGTTGATAATTTCCATTTGAATAAGAGCAAATGGAGAAAGCACTTAATCTACCACAAATTATTTAATTTTAGCTACTATTTAATCTGAAGTTCATAATTTTGTAATGGGATGGCAGGTTCTTGTGTAACGTTACTTTTTTTTTAAATATTTTGTACATGTGATGGCTAGTTGGTGCATTTTCCCTTCAAAATACATTGGAAAACAGTCATCTCATACCTATTGATAAATTATACATACTGTGTAGCTTTCAATCTTGAACCTAGAGTCGTGATTAACAAAAATTCACACAGCAAGATTTAGGACAAAAAGATAAGGTATACAAACAGCAAATATTCTGAGAGAGTTCATGGAGATAAGTATTTTTTTCAGTCATTGATAACCTTTTTATATTGGTTTTTTCAGACAGAACTGTAGGTTTTCCATTACCGTTTTTTGAACATCTTTGATTAGCTTTTCATTTTAATAGATGCAGACTCATTTAATTACCATTGACCTGTTTACTTTGTACTGGTTTTACTGCAATAAGGCTGGTTTTTTATTAGGATCAGATAATTTTTAAAGTATTTAACTTAACTTCAGTAGGATTGTTTATAGTTGATTACTTAACCTGAGCCATAGGTCTACATTATGACCCTGAAATTTTGTTTCTAATATTTATTAGTAATTTTACATTAACACATTGTTTTTATTGTGTATTCCAATTTTCATTCTAATGAAGTTAAAAACAACTTTCAACATTTTGAAAGACTGCAACTGTGATTATACGTACTTTTAGATAAGGAAAAACAGAATACAAAAATATGGGGTTGGTGGAAAACTGTACAGCTTTTAGTATTTCAGACTGAAAGGAGTTATATATCTATTTATGCTACTGCTAGCATATTTTATACATAATGCGCAGCACTTTCATTGAAAGTAATAAAAATGCTAGTTTTAATTAGAATCATAGAAGCATAAAATGATAAGGATTAGAAGAGACCTTAAAGATCATCTAGGTCCAACCCCCCTGCCACAGGCAAGGACACCTTCCAGTAGACCAGGTTGCTCAAAGCCCCATCCAACCTGTCCTTGAACACTGCCAGGAATGGGGCAGCCACAGCTTTTCTGGACAGCCTGTTCCTGTGCCTCACCATCCTCACACCCTCTTCCTAATATCTAAACTAAATCTCCCCACTTTCATTTTAAAGTCATTCCTCCTTGTCCTGTCACTATGCCCTTGTAAAAAGTCCCTCTTCAGGTTTCCTGTAGGCTCCCTTCAGGCACTGAAAGGCTGCTATTAAGGTCTCCCCAGAGCCTTCTCCAGGCCAAACAACCCCAGTTCTCTTGGTCTGCCTTCATAGGAGAGGTGCTACTGCCTTATCCTATAAAGATCCTCTTTGTGCCTCGCTAGACTTGCTCAAGAAGGTTCATGTCTTTTTTGTGCTGGGTGCCTCAAAGCTGCATGTTGTAATGCTGCTGGACACATTTCTTTTCATTCTTTTTATATTGATTATGATGGCTTGGCTTCGCAAGCAAAGATTTCGGAAGGGCTTTACCCATACTTACTACAAGCACAGTGACCAAGGGCATGTGGGATAGGCAAAATTGTAAGGAAAAAAGGCTGCTTAGGCAATCAGGAAGTTTCTGACCAGGACTGTCATCTCCTGAGGCAAACTCAAGCAACCAAAGTCCTGATCCGCCCGCATGCAAGGCTGGATCTGCTTCTCAATATGAGTCACAATGGTGTTAAAGAGAAAACCAACCCGGTGTGTTAAGGAAATTATTATAATACTCTCTGAGAAACTGTTCAGAAAAAAAAAGATATTAATGTTACCTATATAGAAATATTAAAAAAAATACTAATTTTAGGTGGAATATATTAAATTTTGAAAATATCTTCAAGAGTTGTTTATAGAAGTGCTTTATTATATGGTGAAAGAAGAGGTTTTTTTTTTTATACATTGTACTGTTCTGTACAATGCATCTTTTAAGTTTTTGTCATGAAGATGCGCTTAAACAGCATGATATAAAAATATGCCTGTGAGGAACTGCAGCTAAATGTGAGATATGTAACTGATGTGGATTTCCTGTGCTACAGTTGTTACCAGAACAATATTGAAGTGCTTTTTGACCACAATAGAAGATTTTTTTTCAAATCTAGTTGGATTTGATGGCACAAAGATTTTTGTCATGAGCTGAAGCTGGCTTAGTCAAGTAATACTTTTGATTTTTCAGGTTTCTTCTGTAGGATAATTGAGGTCAGAAAAGACCTTCGGAGGTCTCAAGTTTAATGCAGGGCCAGCTTTGATATCAGTCCAGATTGCTCAGAGCTTTATCCACAAGGCTTTTAAAACCTCCAGAGGCAGAGCTTGCACAAATTCTCTGGGCAATTGACAGAATTACTTTGAGACTCTTGCCTTCTGCTAGGGCTCTCTTGTTACAAAATATTTTCCCATAGATCAGAATAAGCTAAAGCATGAATTAAAAACTATGCCTCATGTAGACACTAAAATGAAAAAAAATAAAAACACCAAAGAAAACATGCAAAGTTAGTTAGTTGATAACAGTCTTGATGGTAAAACTTATCTGAAGTAAAATACTACAAAAGAATTAATATAAAAATAAGTTAACTTTTTCCTTAAAAAAGCTCTATGATTAAACCAAAAGAGGTAATTTAATATTTAGCTAGTTCAAATTTCTGCATAATTTGTTTCCATATGTATGCTTTCTTTTGTTTATATTTTTTTGGTTTTCTTTTTCCTAAAGGCAATTTATTGCTCTGTTAAAGACTACTGTAAATTATGTCCTGATGTGGATAAAAGTCTGATGGACCCTTCTACTTTTTTTTTTTTTTAATATAAAGTTATTTAATTTACTTTCAATTCTTTCAAAATTTATTGTATGAAATGTGTTTTTTTTTTAATAAATCAGAATTCTGATTAATATATTAATGGCTAAAGTAAGACCTTTGTGTGATTGGGAAGAATTTTAGAGAATTTTCAAAAATGGTTAAAATTTCATAATTATTTTGATCACTAGAATAAATATCTTCTTTTTAATTCCACGAAGTGTAACTAGCTCTGTCAATGAAAACTTTACTGTCAAAACCCTGTTTTTAAGTTGATACATATTTAGTGTATTAGAATACCTCATTGAAACAATGAATGACACTAATTATTGAATAGCAAACTTAAGTTTTCATTAGCTAGCTTATATAACATTCTGGAAGAGGGCAGTAATAAGCATCATTGTATTTTGTCCTTTGGAAAAACCCTAACCTAAAGATCTACAAAACCAAAACCTTTTTTTTTTATATATGGGATAGAAACCTTGACTGATATTACTGCTTTTGATTAGGAAGCCACAAAATCCTAAATCACGCAGTTTTAATAATTGAAAAGGACTCATCATCCTAAGAATCCAGCAATAATGTTGTCCAGCAATAGTGTTGTCAATAAAGTATTCAGTTATAATAGTTGCCTTCACCTGTATTAACACCATTGCTTACTATTTTTTCACTATAGCTTCTGTTCATAATTTTTAACAGGGCAATACCTGTTACTCTCTTGAGAAATCCATTACAGCTCTTGATTAAACATGTAAAAAAAAAAAAAAAATCATTTAAATTTGTAGTGACACTGTTGCAGCATTTGTTTAATAATATAGGCATGGAAAAAAAATTGTTAGGAAGAAGAACATCTTTTATTAGATGAAGGGGTTCTTTGTTGAAAAAGGTCTTTTTTGTCACTGTCAGGTCATGTGAGGAAGCAGATGTACTGAGAAATAAAATAAATTGTTAAGCATTAACCCAAATTCAATAGAGACAATAATTAAGCTTGACTATCATGAAACTATTCCATTTCTGTTGGGCTTTATAATTAAAAAATAACCATGATCATTTACAGTTCCTTCAGAGAACGTTATTGCTATAAGGAGGACCTTCTTGTCCCTAAGAAACAAAATTTCTCATTCTTCAACATGCAGAAGCTTACTTATCTTGAATATTGTATAATTTATGTTATAATTACCTTCATCTCCTGCATATAGAGAGTAAATATTTCTGAATGTTATTTTTCTGCACATTATGTTTTTTTAATAACCTCATTATTCTAATAAAATATTATCTCTACCTACATGCCTAGGCTTCTTTTTTCCAATGTTTGACTTAAAGCTTAGAATTAGAAGGACTGATGGAAACTGGGGGAGGGGTGAGAAACAGAGACGTTCTAGCTTAGGGAGGGATGTTCACTGTTTCAGATAGGATTAATGGGTAATTTTTTTCATGGCAAGCACTAAACATTTATAAGTAAGTCTTCTTGGTTACAATTGACTTCTCAACAACACTTTATAAGTTAAACTTTGTCTTAAAGGGTAAAAAGAACACATTTTGGGTCTTGTGAATGGATGTTCCAGCCTCTGATGCCTTCTTCAGGACACCGATGGGTATCTATAGGATATCATGCTCAAGGACAGACCATTGAGACAGTGGTCAAATTCTTTTGGGTTTGCTTTTGTTTCTTAGTCTTACTTTCCTTCTGAGGTTGACATCCAAAGGCATTAGTGTGTCAGCTCAGAAGCTAATCACAGGTAGTTAAATTGATTTATATATAGCTAAACTCAGAGTTTTAAAGTAGGGTTGGCTTGCTTCCACTGAAAAAAAGATGTAAAGTTCTGGCCAGAGGTAGGAGAGAAGGCGATTTTAAAACAAAAGTCAAAAAAATGAAAAAGCGAACTCTGAATTCATTTTGTTTTCTAACATTTTGTAACATTTTGTGTACCATTCTCTTTTCTTCAGTCCCCAAGACAGTTATAGACCTATGTCTGGAAAGACTTTTTAAAATAAAATACATATGTGATCAGAAAACCATCCTAAAGCAGAGTAGTTTACATTTAAAGCTGAGATTTCAAACTGGGTTCTAAGTTACTGACTTTCTCTCAGTCTTGGCTGAATGCAGCTTAGCATGAGATTGTGTAGAGATGAAGCACTCTGATATGAAGGGAAGATTACTTTTTAAAACAAAATTTGGATGAGCCGCTTTATACTCTACTTGTATTGAATTGCAAGTCCCACAGAGAGCATCAGTGGCATGAGTCTGCTTCACGATGAGAAGGATCTATATAATGAACCAGCTGCCACTTCAGAGAGAGAGACAAAGGTGCAGCATCAGTTTGAAGAATTTTCCAAATAATTTGTAAATAATTTGGAATCTTTCAATCAGTTATGTGTACCAGCCAAATATTTAAAGACAAATACATTAGCTTATTTCAGATGCTGGAAGATATGGGAAACAGTATTTATCCTGAGTAAGTAAAAGACATAATTTACAAGTTAACTTTAATGTAGCCAAAAATGGCAAATATTTTGCCACATGAAATATTTTGTAAGGAAAATGTTAACTTATCAAATTGGATGTGTCCATGGGGAACGTGTATTTTAAAACAAATTTCTAAAAAAGTGGAGAACATAAACCCTTCAGTCTTTAGTCTACAAAGATATTTTCTTAGCTTTAATTAAATGCATGTTAATATTCTTTACCTTCTCAATTATGCACTTTCCTCCTTTCTGGATACTCACTTCTTTCTTTCCAACAATAGCGCTATCCACAACCCAGCTCTTTTGGCAAGTTTCCCTCTTCACTTTTGAGTTGTTATTGAGCTTCTCAACTTGACAATGTCTGAGAATAGAAAGTAGTTCCTCTAGTTCCTTTTCAAGACCACTGCTTTTGACAATCAAATTTCTCAAAAATCTTTAGAGTATGTTCAAGATGCAAATATTTTCAGTTTCCTGAAACTCAGTAAATTTCCAGGGAATTGCATGTATGCCACTTTGTTCTTCTACTTCAGAAGCAGCAAAATGGCAAATAACTCATCAGTTATAGCCCTTAGGGATCATCTATTTTAAAATAACCTGAACTTCTATGTACTTCCTCCTAATAGTTCTAGGATAGTATTTCCTTTATTGAGAACATAAATGCAATTGTTGAAATGCATTATTTCATGAGATGCCCTAGAGACATCAAAATTTGGACACATATCTGAGTCACACCTCTGTCATTTTTGCTTTAGGCAGTGAGGGTAGTAATTTGCTACTGGCCTAATTTTACTAGCACAAAATTTCCAGTTTTTCCTCTACCATCTCTTCCTATATGTGTAGCTTCATTTCTCTGTACAGGAAATGCTCCCTGATCCAAGTTTTTGAAAGACTGAACAAAAAATGAGGAGAGATGTTGCATTGCATTTCTCTTGAGAAAGTGTGCTGTTCAGTTAACAATAGAGCCCTTCAATTTTCATCTCTTTCCAGTAGGAGCTCTACCGGGTTTTGACATTTATAAGTGTATATCAAAAAATGACAAATAATCATGGAATCTAGGCAGGAGCTGACTACTAAATACCTTTGTCTTCATTTGTTCAGCCACAGTTCTCAGTTTGCTTACTCTGAATATGTGATATTTAAAAATATTTTCCTGGACTGTGATTATGTAATAACTACATTCGTTCCTACTTGCTTAAATGTAGTATGCACAGAGTGAAGAAAAGATAAAAATCCCTGGAAATATTTTAATTTTAACTATCAGGTATTCAAACTCTCAGAAGGTGACTTTAAATTTGTAAAATCCCGGCTTCTTTAAAAGGTTGAGAAAGTAAGTCTGTGTTTCTTTTTTTTTTTTTTAATTACTTAATTCATTTATTTTTTAACAAAATGTACCTATAAAACTGTCTTTAAAAGCTACATCTTTCTATCAACATCAGTTTTTAAATTCTGCATCTGAAGTAGAAAACAAATCACTTTCACAAAAAGCATCTTTTCTTTTTTGTGAGGATTGATGCTTATAGCTATCTCTCTACTTCCAAGCACTCTAAGTATCTTCATAGGGTGCTAATGTATTTAAAATCCCTATAGGTTTACAATCCACCCAGATTTCTGTCACTTGTGCATCCTTAGCATTATGTTGCCCAGTCATACCTATTTTGGTGTATTCTGGGAGTATCTGGCCAGTCCTCTCTCACTGCTTTTGGGAGAAATAGAACGCCTTTAATTCAATCTTGTAATCTTGTTCCTTAGAAAAAGAAGCATATATTTAATTTTGTTTTCCCAACACAAACTTAGGTGACATCTGGAGGTAATAAAATTCTGGAAGCAAAGTGATTTTTTTTTATTCTTATTGTTTTTTTTTAAATTTAGCCTGATTAATGTAGACATTTACCTTAAAGTTTCCAGAAGAATACATCTATCTGTGATTATGTACTTCCCCTCTATATGAACGAAGCAATACCATTCTTTTCAATAACAGCTATGTGTGTTTAACCTGTAGACATAGAGAATACACTTGAATATTCACAGGCATTTTGTGCCTTCTCCAAAGAACTAAATCAAAGGAAAAAAACCCAACATCTGATCACTGCTGCAAATAGAAGAGATAAACATTTGAAGCTACAAGTGCTTTCATCAGAGAACCACTTGGCAAATTATTTTACTCAGAAGTAAAAAATTATGATTGATTCAGTTATAACATACTCTTTTGCATTGTCCACAGAAAGCTCCCATTCAGTTATTGAATGGAGGACACCTCCCATTCAAATTTCCACTAACTTCTTGTAAATCTTACTAAAGTTATCTTACTAACTTATCTTTAGCCAATTTAGCTTCATCACAAGACTAATGTTCATCTGAATCATTCCTGTGGAGATGATTTTTTTGCAGTTAATTAGACATTCATTACCTACTAGCCAGTAGAAAGCAGAAAGTTTCTTGGTTCAACTGTTAATCAGTAAATTAACCCTGTTTTTCCTAGTTAATTTTTTAGACACTGAAAAATTCATGGAAAGATCCTTTCAATCTTCTTGTAAAAATACTTATACTTTAAACCAAATGCTGAAGAGAACACGGTGCACATTTCTTCCACTGACGTGAAAATCACTGTGAAAAATTCACTGAATTCTAATTTCTTTAGGTTTAATTTTTCTTCCTTGACTATGTTGACATTATGGAAATTGAGTTTTATGTGTCTTATTCTACATCTCTGAAAGGGGCCTCTAAACATGCTGGGGAGGGACTCTACATTAAGGACTGTAGTGATAGGACAAGGGGTAATGGGTTCAAACTTAAACAGGGGATGTTTAGATTGGATATAAGGAAAAAGTTCTTTACTGTAAGGGTGGTGAAGCACTGGAACGGATTGCACAGGGAAGTTGTGAATGCTCCATCCCTGGCAGTGTTCAAGGCCAGGTTGGACAGAGCCTTGGGTGACATGGTTTAGTGTGAGGTGTCCCTGCCCATGGCAGGGGGGTTAGAACTAGATGATCTTAAGCTCCTTTCCAGCCCTAACTATTCTATGATCATATGTTTTGATTCTGTATTCTGTAATCAGTCAGTATTAGCACACTCTTCCACTTAAGTACATTCACTGAAAATAATAGAACACTTTGTTTTTTCAGTTGCACAGATTACTTATAAGGTCTAAATATACTCAAGTAAGTTTCAATCATTTCTGCTTTTATTTCTGGCAGCTTTTTATTTCCAATATTTCCGTTTCCTTCAACACATGGGGATTTTTCATCTTTATTATGCTATGGTGGAAGACTAATTTAGTCTTCTGTTTTCTGCTTTCCCTAGAGCTTCAGAGGGTTGAAAAGGAAAAAAATTGAGACTTGTTTTAAAAGACCTAATCTAGTGTGGGCTGAATCTCCTCATTTGCACCAATTTAAAAGGGTCTTCCTGACTCTGATAGTTACTATCTGCTGATTACTCATGAGTCAGACCCTCAGACAAAGGTCTGATATGACAATGCTAACAGGAAACTAAATTGTTGTATTATGTATTTAAATAAGTGCTAGTGACAAGTTAATGGAAATTACTGTGATACCAATGAGATACATATATATATATATTTAAGTCTAACCTGAATCTTTATTCTTTTCTTTAAAGTAGTTGAATTGCTTGGAATTGAATTACATTCAAGTGAGTGTAATTTAAAAATTCCATAGTGCATTTCAGTGGTTTGGCTGAGATTCAGAAGGGCAAATAGTACAAGAAAGAGGATAGTGAGATGGAATATGCATGTCTAAGACATGGTCCTCAAAGAAAGAACAAGACCTTTTTAACATAGGTACATATTTCTTATTATTGCTACTTTTAACGTCTATTTTAATAAAGTCTGAAGATTACGCAGCTGTTCTGTTTTGTAGTTTAACTCGAGTCTGATTTTTCTCCTTTTGTATACTTCTGTAAATCCTTTGGGAAACTGATGCTTTTATTTAACTGTTCTGACATTCTCATATTTGATTAGAGGCATTTATATGCTGCTTATTCAAAAACATATCCTAACAGTGAGGACTGATCCTGTGCCCTAGGAAAACACAGTAGAAGGTGTTGAAAGTAATCAAGTAAGCACAGTTCTACTACATATTATCAAGCTTTCAAAGGTAAATGAAGACTTATCCTCTGTGTGCTGTAGTTTGCTCTAAATGAGACAGGCTGGAGGTAGTTCTTCATAACCATGTGCAACCATCAAGACCTTTTATGGTGTAAAAGAATAGTAGCTGTATGAACTTTTCTGCTATGAACAGGTTTAGTTACGGTTACAGTATGGCACAGGTTGGAGCTCCTTCCTCTGGATCTTTCGAACTTTGTGTTGCATAGTTCTGTTTTGGGCAGGAAGATCTTGAATTTTTAAGCTGTTTCTTTTACCTTCCACCCCCTCCCACCATGCAGGAAATGTATCTTAAAATATCTATTAATCAGCAGATACAACACTGCTGGGCTACCAGTGCATTTCCAGTGTTCTCGTATTTCTATTCACCAGTGGTAATCTAAGACGTTTATTGTAAATATCTTCTAGCAATGATGTTTAGTTTCCAGAATTTTTAGAAAACTGGAAAATCTCTTAAAAATATCCAGTTCCCTTTTTAAACTCAAGTTAGTTAAAAGCCTCTAGTTTCTGTCTTCTATGCTTTTTATTTCTATGAATTTCATTTTAATGTGCATAAACCACACATGCCAAAACAGGAACGCTGTATTTCCTGTTTTACTTGGCTACTCTTTCTTGAAGTCCTAAAATAGAATGGCCAGGGATATGTGCAATATTATTATTTACTCATGCTAGAATGTTGTTATTTTGTTTACTGCTGATACGCATTGTGCAAAAATGTAAATTTTGCTTTTAATCCAAGATTCCTTTTTCTGTCTTCCAGTATCTGTAGCATGAAGAATGTATTCGCCTTCCTTCCCCTTTTTCCTCCAGTCTCCATTAATTTCTTTATCACGATTTGTATAAACTGCTTATTTTCCTGTACTGTAGAAATCATTGTGCTTTACTGCCTCCTCTCTTTTCTTGGTGTGACTGCTGCTTTAGTATCATTGGCAAGTGTGATCATTTACAGCATGATCCCTGGCGCAACTTTGAAGTGATGCACAGATTCAATCGCGCTTGATTCAGTCTTTAGTGTCTTCACATTTATTTCTCTTTTTTTTTTTTTTTTTTTTCCCAGAGTTGCTTTTCCTCACATGCAGTCTCTGTAGCATGTAAAGCATTGGTAATTCCTATGCTGAACAATAAGAATGAATTCTATAGTTTTCTGAATAGATCTGAATTAAATTTTTCCCCACATCCATTAAACAGCATTTTAGAAAAATAATTGCTTTTGACATTAGCTTCTGTGTGTTCAGAAACATTTACAAAAGCTGCAGTCCAGTGTCCTTTCTGTCCACACATTCATAATAAAATATATTTGTGTGCTTGCTATAAGTTTCTAGAAGCTGTTGGTCCTTGCTAACTCAAGCTCCAAGCATCTATGTGTACACTTGTGCATAATCCTTTTAAGAAGGATAAATTTAAGACTAATAGCAATCAACAAATTACTCTGTGGGATTAATTTTGAAAGCAACATAGTGGTTAGGAAAAGAAAGCGAAGTCTGTAAAGGGTACTTTAATATAAATGTTTTCTTACTATACAAGCAAATAAATCTTTGGTAGTATGGTGTTTGTTGTTTCCAACAGATTTAGGTATACAAACAGTGTATAATGCTAGAAATAAAGCAGTTCTCAGCTCTTCTCAGCTGTTTAGTTGTTTTAGTGAAATAAGAGATGCTACAATAAATACACAATTTTTTTTTTAGAATAGAACGTTTTTTTTTATGTCTTTCAAAGCTAATAGAAATTGGAAGACAAAACAATGCGGCACCTTTACATGTTATTCATTTAAGGTGAAGGAAAAATAAATAAACTTGTTCTAATAATTTCTTCATTTCATTTCTTTTTGTAAGGTTATTACCTGATAAGGTTATTTATTTTATGTCAGAATTCCTTATCTAGAAATATGGCAAGTCACACAACCAGTACTATGTCAGCCATGTGTGTCAAATGCATTTTTTTCCCGTGTTAATAATTGTTTGTAATTTTGACAATATAAATAATTTAAGCTTCAAAATGGTAAAAGCAGTGTTGCAAAAAAATCCAGGTTCCTCTATAAAATGATCTGAGGGATGGAACATTTCTCCTATGAGGAAAGGCTGAGAGAATTCATGTTGTTCAGCCTGGAAAACACTCTGCGGGGAACTCACTGAGATTTTTCAGTACTTAAAAGAGGCCTATAAAAAAAATAAAAAAAAAAATGGGGAAAGACTTTTTAATAAAGCCTGTTGCGACAGGACAAGGGTTAATGGTTTTAAATGAAAAGAGGGGAAATTCAGGCCGGACTTGAGGAATACATTTTTTACAACGGGGGTGGTAAAATATCGGCACAAGTTGCCCAGAGGGGTTGTAGATGCCCCATCCCTGGAGACATTCAGGGCCAAGCTGGATGTGGTTCTGGGCAACCTGATCTATTTGAAAATGTCCCTGTTCACTGCAGGCCATGGGGGGTTGGATCTTTAAAGGTCCCTTCCAAACTGAACTCTTTTCTGATTCTATGATTCTGTGCTTCTAGATTCTATGATTCTGTACCTGATAAGTCTCAGAGATCTCATTAACTGCGGACTGGAATGACAAGTGTTGTAGTCTTGTCCACTTGAGTTAAGCAGAAGTGTTTGCAGATTTTTTAAAGACTCTAAGGACAAAATCAGATATATTTCTGTGGGGCTTTTTTTGTGCTTTTAAAGAGATCATACTGTTGAGCGTAGCACCTTGCTATTTGTATAAATGACAGATTCTTTCATAAAAATATTTCCTCTCCAGGATTTAATTAAAAAAGGATTAAGGAGAAGAGTAAAGCAGTTCCTGTTTGTTGTTTTTTGTTTTTTTTTTTTTCAGCATAATTGTTTTCAAAGTTAATTTCTGAAAACAAAATAGTGCTGTATTTGAAAAAAAAAAGACATAATAATAATATGGTGTCAAAATAATAGAATTAGTTGCATTTTTTCAAGAATTGGGATTTCTTTCTTTCTTACCTACAGATGCAAAACTCTGCAGTAGTCATAGAACAATTCAGGATTTGTCTGTATAGTTCTTGATTGAAGCATGTCTTTGCTTTTGTCAGTTATTAATGTTCATATTTCAAAGTAGAATTCAGCTCTTTGTCTCAGTGAAAGCATTAGAGAAATGGAAGGAAGCTGAATATTATAGTAACTGCAGTTTAATATGAGCCTTATACCTGACCTGGAGGTGGCATTTATGGAGTATGAAACTAGTAGAACAGTTTCAACTTTATTTTTTTACCAAGAAAGATCCTTTGTTGACAAGTACATTTTCAAGATTCGTGTTTATCTATTATTAACAAGATCTCTGCTCAAAAAGGCATCTGCAGTTTTTTGTCAGCATTGAAATCTGAAACTATTGATTTTTTTTTTCTGATGGATCAGAAAAATTAAAATTAGTGGAATCTTTTTACTGTTTGTTTGAACTCCATATATTTACTCACATATTTACTGAAAGTTGCTAAAACCCTTCCCCAGACTGTTTGAAAACTCTTTAAGAACTTTTATTATCTTGACTTGAGATTGCTTTTCCCAGTTGTCCATAAGACAAAGAGAAGAGACGAAACTTCTCAGTTTTATCCCTAGTGCAGTGGGAAGTTGAGTTGCCAAAGTTGGGGAAATGCCCCAGCCTTGAATCATCTACCTGCTAATCTGCCCTCTTAGAATTATTAAAGACAGATTTCCCCCAGAGAGCAGAAATCCTGTGTGAATGATCAAAATAACTGAATAACACCCAGGAAGACCTTGATTTCCTTTCGAGATGGCAGTGAATATCAGGAAACTGGCCAGGAAATTAGGTGCTTAAATACTCTGGAAGAGCTCTTCTTTCACAAAACCATCCCTTATCATTTCATAAACTGATAGAAATGACTTTACAAATGTATAAATGCACTTTTTTTTTTTTTTTTCCCCATTAGTACTGGCTATTTCCCTCACCCCAAACTTGTGCATAAGGGTAGACTAAGACTGAATATAGAGAGGTATGTAAATCACTTACTTTTCACCCTTATGTTTGAGGTCTGTAACTGAATTGGAAGTGAAAAGAAGCTGCTAGTCATGGACCACTTTTCAGAAAGTCAGGCTGTGTATATAAATATTAAGATTTTGTGCCAGGAAACTACTCGAAGGAAACCATAAAAAACAATCTAGCTTAATTTGTCATTCATGGAACTGTTGCCCAACTGTTAATAATAGATAAAAGGTAACAGGCCTTGTTGAGTAAGCAAAGACATGTTTGAAAGTATGCAGCAAATCTAATACCGTTACTTGTTTTCTTTCATTCTTTTTATGATTTTCTTAAGTGTAAAAAGTGACTTAAAATATGACATTATAGGATATGTATTTAGAATTTTTACTTCTTGTATCAACATGTTGGAATTCAAACAATTTTTCTGCATGTGCTTATGTGCGTATACAGATTTCTGACCTGCTAGATCTTATTTTTCCACACTGACTTCTTATATTAAACTAAATCCACCACAGTAACCCCCAGATGTGAGTGTAATTTTGTGTATTTAAAGGTTCTGCCCTGAAAATAGAAGATACTTTTTTTTTTTCATAGAATAGATGACATCTCCTTCTTACCTATAGCAAATAAGTGCATGCAGTGAAAGAAAAACAATAAAGTCTATTTGCTGAGCTCAAAACCATCTAGATCACTGGTAATTTAGCTTGTCATCACAGGGGAATTTCCTTTTTGTATAGTTTAAATGAAAATCATTCCAGAACCCACACATAGTCTACCTTTTTCTCTCAGATTCTTTGTCAGTCACACATGCTTGGCAATTGTGTATAATAGAAGGAGGAGCATGTTTTTCCATTATCGATATTATACTATCTTTTTCTTTTTTCTGTTTTATACAATACTAGTAACTCCTGTTTTATGGAAGCTTAAGTGGTTATTCAGCATCTTAAGGAAAAACATCAGAGAGTAACAATCTTTGCTTACACCTTTTTGTAGAAAGAGGGTACAAAACCATAGTTTGAAAGACAGCACTCAGTTATTGATAGCCCCTTCTTGTGAACCTCTGAAGATGTTTTTCTCTTTTTTACACCCTGTTAATACAGTTCTAGGAATAAGGCTTGACGTTTTACTGCTGACTGTGCATCAGCACAGAACAAAACATTTTGTTTTGGTATAGTTATTTGTTACTTAACTTTAAAAGAGGCAAGAGGAAATTGCTGAATAAAGGTTTGGAGGTTAAAAAATGCACTGCTTCACTGAAGTATACAACTACAATCTTATTCATAGTGCTGCTTAGTAGTGAAAAGGACAAAAGAAGGAAGATAAAGCTCTTCCTGAGAATTTCTGAGTGTTATGCTGCCCTATATGAGAGCCTAAAATACTTACGTTACCTTTTACTTTTCAAAATATGTTTACTTCACCTTTTCCTGATAGAATACAATTCTGTTATTTGCAGTTGACTCAAAATGAAGGGATACTACCAGTGCATCTTCTAATTTTTACTAGGGTTCTTCTACTAGTTGATGGGGACTAAGGAAAGAATGAAGGAAAGGAAAAAAAAAAAAAAAGATGATTCAATATATGCTAACTCTGAAGGTTTTCAGTTAAGGTAGAGAACATTTAGTGGGTTAAAAAAAAACCACCTCAACATATATGAATACTGAGAAAACCACCAGACTGTATGTGTTATATCAAAATTGTTAGGAAACAGTTACTAAATGAAGATACAATAGTTACTTGTTTTTTCTTTTTTTCTTTCATATTGTAAAAGAAAATTTTTAAAGAAAATGTTATTTACTTTTTTAGAAAGGGCTTACATGAATATGATTTTACTATAAAATTTGATTATTAATAAGAGTTCATGAATGCAGAATGAGTTATTTGCTTCATTTATTTTATTCATTGTGTTTTCAAGAATAATTTTTGGTACATGGAGGTGCCGTCAAGCTTAGGGTAAAATTAATTACCACAAGGGAAAATTGGAATCCGGATTGTTCTGATTCCCAGATTTCATCCTTAGTTGTTGACATTAAAACCATTCTAATAATTTTTATTATAAAATTTATATCAAAATTTCCAATTAGAAACAAAATTTTTTTTTTATACTTGACATAATTCCACCTCTCCTGTTCCTTCTCCTTGATCAAGAGAACAGTGAGGGTGCTGGTTTGGTTCTCATGGTTATGCCACAGCTTTGTACATGTTATTTTCAAGAAGCTGACAAGGTAGCACTGTAGAAAACTAAATGGAGGATAACTTTATTTTTCTTTTCTGCCTTTTGGTTTTGTTGTGTTTTTTTTCTTTAAACATGCTGTATGAATTTTCACCAGCTCACAGGAAAAAAACGCAGTTATAGCAAAGACAAACATCTCCTGAAGTATTCTCAAACTCGTAAGGAATTGCTGGAGGTGCTGCAATAAAAATATTTATAGTCTGTGCTCTTGTTGGAGATACTGCATGATTCTGTGTTTGTGAGTGGTTCGGGTGTTATTAGTTTTCTGGACTGTAGTTTTCAGAGAACTATGAGCACCAGTAATCAGGAAATCAATTTGTGAAAAGAAATGAAGCATGGGCTTTTATTTTCAGCTTTAGAACAAGCAGGACAATAGTGTGAACTGCAACCAGAGAGTACTTATGGATCTCAGAATCTACTGTTAGAGAGAAAAAGCACAGTATAAACTACTTGTAGCACTTTGTTTTGTAGTTGTTGGAGAGGGTAGAGGGTTTCTTTTCATTAGGACCCTGGGCCACTCCCAAATCATATGGGATATTTTCACTGATGCTGGATTGTATAATATTCTTCAAATGAAGAAAACAGATTTATTTAACTTACAGTGTTTACTATATGGATGTTATCCATAGTATTGCTGTGTCAAATTAGTTGTTATACAGTTTTCTGGAGGTTGAAAAATTCCAGCTATTTCTAGTTACATTCAGTGGAAATAAAAATAGACAGTTGGTGCTTGGTCATGTTTTAAAATATTTTATGCTTTTATGTTTAATGAATACGTAACTTGAAGGTAAGGGAAATAAAATAATTCTTGGCAGAGCTAAAATTCATATCCTCGTTAGCAGCATCTCAAATGGTATGCAGCCGGTTAGGTGTTGCTACATGATCCTCGTATTCTTTCTTGAGACATAATACATTTTAGGAGTATTGCACTGCAAACCCTTACTACCGTATAAAGCATTTTCTTCCACTGGAAAACAGCCAATGCATTGTCAGATAGGCCTGATACCCTGAGTTAGTCTATAAAGAAACTAAGTTGTAACCAATATGTTTTGAAATCCAGATTTTTAAATATATTTTCAGGAGATAAACAAGTTTGTTCAGAAGTACTTAAGGACAAAATCAAAGTAGCTTTGCATAAAAATTTATCTTGAGTTAACTCACCATAGTGCAGTTTTTAACACCTACTTTAGACTGTCTTTGCAAGAATCAGTATCAGAATCAGTTTGCGTATTACTATTCTGATAAAGTTTATTTGGTGAGACTGAATTTTTAGAATTTCTTAATCTGTAAGTATCTTAATTTGTGTGACAACTATGCAATAGCAAATTAGCCTTTCCTGTCCTTTTAGACTTTACCACTATGATACAAAATCAACTACACATATGATTACTAATTAAAGACTGTTTACTTAGGTTTTAAGAAGTTTGTTTCAGATTTCATGTATAGTAAGATTAGATTCAATATACAGTGCAGAGAGCTTGCAGGACCTAATTAACTATTCAACTGTTTGTTAAAATCAAATGTTATGAAGGTGCCTTCATCTTTTTTTCATAATTTCCCTGAAATGCAGAGGGGAAAAAAATAAAATAAAAAAATGCTTTAACTTTACATTTACTTTCAAGGCCTTTGAAAGCATTTTATATTATGCTGTAGTGATACATTAATTTAATTAAATCTACCTGTCAGAAGAATTGAAAAGACTTATTGATAGGTGCAGCTAGGATAAAGTTAGGGAAGTAATTACAGTGCTGACTCTATAATCTTTTACTACAAATACTGAATGGCATTAACATTTTAGCATATCTTGGCGTATCTGTTTTTTTTTTTCCTAGCTTAATTAAAAATAATTCACTTAAGCAGTGCTTGTCAGATTCAGTAATTAAAATTTCATTAAGTAGTAATAAACCCTATAATGACCATGTTGTTTTATTTTGTCTTGTCTTTTTTTTTCTGCATGTGAAAAAAATACTTGTGTGATGTCATCTTTTCCTGCCTGATCTTGCTAATTAGACTGCTGTCATCTTGCATGATGATCAAAATACATTTATTGTTGCTTTTCTCAACTAATAGTGCAGAGGAAATGGATTTGGACAAACTCATTTTTTGAAAAGTCTTCAGCTGATGCTTCACTTTAAAAAATAAAACTCTGTATGTAAGAATTGAAAAGTAACCTTGTCTAGATAACTGTGTGAAATGCCAGTGATTGCTATGAGACAGGGAAATATTTTTTAGGCAAAAATCTATGAAATTAAAGGCTCAAGGGGAGTATTACTTTATCTGACCTTTTATGGTGAAACTCTAAAATTCCATGTAGTCATTTCTGTACTCCATTTCGTACTTCTGTAATGACAATGTATTTTCTAGAATTAAAGCTACTGTTTTGTCTTCTTCTGGTTCTGAATTTTCAGATTTTGATTTTTAAGCTCTTTTTTGTAATCATACAGCCAGTTCTTTGGGTTTGCTTAACAAAGAAAAGATAAAATAAGACAAAAGCAGTGTTTCTTAAAACTGATGATCTTTGAGGAAAAGGAAAATAAAGAACTGATGAATCAAGGGAGAAGGGAAGTGTGCTCTTTTCTCAGTCTTCTAATGCTCCACTAACAAGTTTAAAAAAGAATAAAATATAAAGTCACAAAACATCAAAATGAAAGAGTGCTTAACTTCTGTTTATTTTGATGGGAGGATGCATCTACTGCCTTTGGTGCAGTAATGTCTTGTATGAATAGTAGCAGAAAGTTAAAGTACCTTATGTTACTGTTTTCTCAATACGTATCTTGTCAGTAATCTTTCAATTAATAAGCTGCTGAGTTTTCACACTTGAAAAACAAATGCATTGTTTTTTAAATTGATATATGGCTATACATAGGTCAATGTATGAGGATTTGAATTATGTTGTTACTTAGGCACTTCTGTCTTGCTCTTTGCCTTTCTTTTTCTTTTCTCTTGAAAGAAAAAGAAAAAACAACAAAACATACTTTTCCCCTAAGTGCAATAGGAAATTTATATTTGTCATTTGAGAAACTAAGAAAAAAACCTTCCCTATTTCTAATTCTAATCGTTTCAAGAGTATATTGCAACCAGTGTGCTGTTCAACTTACTACATTCCCAGCTCCAAACCAACTTCTTTCATTTTGAAATCAAATAAAACTCTAAACTTGTCAGTATCTGAAACCCAAATTCTTTAGTAGTATCAGTTACTTTCTTCAAACATAGAAATCCATAAGAGAATCAAAAAGTTCTGAAATACATGTAATATTGCAGTTCAGTGAAGTTATTTTAACTTATAAAATATCTGAACCATGTAGCTAGGACCTAAACACTGTTTTACTGTTGAGAGTTGTACTTAATACTCAAAGTACTCTAAAACTGTGCCTTCCTTAGTATTTTCTCTTGGGGTGCATATGGCTTTAGGGAACAGTGTATGATGCTAACATACTCTGAAATTCTAAAATCAATGGATTTAAACCGATTTGACCTATCTAAGGAGCAGGAGCTCATTGTTTTTAAATCTCCCAAATTCACCAGTGGTTCAGAAACCTTTACCATAGGCTGTCGCAAACAGAAGGGTTTCATTTTCTTTCTTTGCAATCACTTAAGTCACTTCCAGAAACACTGTAATACACCTGTTTTGAATGTACTATGAGAGTATGACTGCATGTCAGGGTATGACTTCTGGAGCAAAATCACATACATGTATGCATGTCATGGATGGAGTAATGCACTTTTCTCATAAAAGAGAAGTAGCAATACATTGTTTGATAGTAAACGTGACACTGGTTTAAAAAAAATCAATGGCAAGGTAGACTTGATTATTTACTGCATATTTACTGCATATGGGACAGGGTCAGACAAAAATTATCAGAGAGACATGTTGAATCAAATTATCAAGTCATGAGATTCAGAATGGACCACCTTGCATCCTAAACTCTTTCTCAGAGAGGAGTCTTGGTGTGGATGGATCCAAAGTTAGTCCCAGACTTGGTCAGCGGTTTATGTCTAAAGGATTACAGATGCACAATCAATCCTTTATATCACTTATCTAAGATTTCAAAGTGTAGCATTCTGTTAATCACTTATCAAGAATCTGTTCTGGCAAGGAACCTTTCAACCTTAAGGAGTAACCTTGAGAAGCTTCAAGGGCAGATCCTGATGTTCAGGAGAGCTCAATAGGCCTTGGGATATCCACTGTTTATGGAGTAAGATAATTGAGCCACAGTCATATTTGCATACCAACTACAAAAGTTAGTTTCTTTCAAATTTGGCTTGAACTGGACCTTGACCAGGACTATGGTTAGGGGCTGCATTGCTTAGATTAACCTGAGGCTGTTGTGTTGTTACCTGTCTCATCTGAATCCACTTTGAGTCAAATGCAGCCATTATGAGCAGACACATTCACCAAAGTAAAATGATACAGATAAGTTACTTGCAGCATTCCCAAAAGATACTGAGCTTTTTGAAGCAGTCACCTTTGCATCAGTTCTCATACCGTTCAGCAAGACTAAATGATTTGTTTCTTTATCTTGCACTCCAATAGAGAGCACTGGTTTAGTATTTTTCATGTTTAGTTCTAGATTATTCTTTTCTCCCAGACACATAATAAACGTATTTTGAGAGCTGCTGAGAATAGATTGAGTATAGTTTAACTGGGCCTTTTCTACAGTGCTATTACACTTTTGGCAGTGCTTAGGAGCTGTGGGATGTCCTCCACACTCCACTTCTGAGGCTCTCAAAACTTTTTAGATCTGCCATATGCTGATATTTTGATTTAAATTAGGTAATGTAACTGAACTTGTTTAATTTATGTACTCTTTTTCATGAAACATGCATTACTGCACTCACAGACATTGTAATTAATTATTATTAGAGCTACTTGAAGTAACAAGCTCTGAGTTCAGCTGAGGTGTTCATGAAAGAGCAAAGTAAATATAAAGCTTTTTGCGAAAGAGTGCACACTGAATTTAGTTCTATAAATAATTGTTTTGATTGATAACTGATGATTTTTTTTGTCCTCGGTATATGCTGCAATAGTGGTCTTGGTTAGGTATGTTTTTATTGTAAAATGAAGCATCCCCAATTATGATAGTGTAAGCATAAGATACGCTGCCTAATTATGTGTTTTTTTCTTTTGTTTGTATTTTTTTTAGACAAAAGAAGGCAAGACTATAAACTCTGTGTTCAGAAGAAGTGTTCTTACTCAAAAAATGAGTAAGATTAAAGTTTTTGCATCAAGAAATTATACTAAAGCTGCTTCGTGTTATGCATATTGTGCCTAAAATATTTCACTGCTACATTTATTGTACTCACAAAAGTGTTTCAGGGTTGCCTTGAACAAATTAGGGTTTTATCTTTCAGAAACTTTTGGGTTCTTGTGGATGTTTTGCAGCATTTTTTGTGAAAATTTCTGTCTAGAAGGTTTCCAGTGCCATAAAGGGGAATAAAATCTGAGGGTTTCAAGAAAGATTAGGAATTTAAGAGCTTAACTCAGTACCAAATGCGTAAGATTCGTGTTATTTGTGGGCATAATTGTTATCAGACTTTTTTCTGGTGGATTTTTATTTCCTTTTGCTTTGGCTCCTTGAAACTGATACTTTTTCTGCCTTGAAGATTGTGCAGGTTAGAACAGTGAGAGATAGAGAGCTTTCTGTGAACTCAACTCGGGGACTGAAGGGATTAAAAATGTTCACAATCAGTTTGAGGATGCTTTAAGTAATATGTGTAAAGTTGTAGAGCTGAAGTAATCTGTGCCTCCAACAGATTTTCCAGAGCCAAAGAGAGTTGTTTATCACTTGTTATGCAAGGTTTATATTCTAAGCCAAGAATATTCTTTTTGGCCAAGGAAGGATGCTTTATTGGATTTCTTCAAAATGGAAAACAAGATTTATTTCTGCATTTCTATTTATGGTGGATCTCACTTAATACAATTACACATTTACAAAGATAGTATAATTAAGATAATCAAACGACCTGGGAAAAAGTTTTTGCTCTTACATAAATCCTAGTAATAAAGTCAGTGCTTAGCTCACATAATCAACTTCTTGTCTTCCTTTACTTTTCTTGTGTTAAATGAAGTGCCTATACTTGAAATACTGCTTTTTCATTTAAGCAGTGGTACAATTTAATTTTTTCTCCATGCTGAAAGAGCCTTAATATTGAAGGATTTTTGTAAGTAAAAGTGTGTAGTGTACCAGCATAATTCCTGTTTCCTCATGAAAATACCTGTGCTTCCATAAATCACTATTTAATAAAAAAAAAAAAACACACCCCCTCTAGGAATTGTAGCTATGCTGGGAAAGACAAAGTAATGTTATGTTTTAGTGTACAAAGCCATAGGGGGAGATGGACAAACAACTATTTTTCTATGTTCATTCTCCGTGTGCTGTCGGGATGAATTAAATGCTTTGTCAGGATACCATGCTGAGTGATATCCGTGCTGACTGAGTCTCTTTGCTCTCTAATTCACACTGTTAAATAGCAGTGCTAGAGCAGGCTGCACCACCCTCACAGGAGGAGGCACTGAGATGATAGCTGTAGAGTCACTCAGACCAGAGCCAGAAGTGATCAGACTGGAGCTGGAAAGCTGCATAGGTGAATATGGAGTATTGTCATCTCAAAAAGAGTGAAAGACAAATGCTTCTTCTGAAACAGGCAAATAAAAACAAATAGACAGTCAATGACTAATAAACGAAATAATTACATAAAAACTCTTCTGGGTGAAGCAGATTGACTAGTACTCGATTCCCATCGAGAATCATGTACATAGTACCATCTGCTTTTCTATATGTGACTTCCTTTTTTTTTTGTGTTTTTTTTTGTGTGTTTTTGTTTTTTTCTGACATTTAACTGTTTGATCTTGTTTTGTGAAGGTTAAATTTCTTGCTCTAGGCTGCCATAGAATTTTATTAAATTTTATCAGCAAAATATCCTTTTGAACATGCCAGAGAAATAAGAAGAAAAGCCATGCATATTAAATCCCTTTAAAAATTTCAGGTTCAGTTTTTTCATCAGCCTAGGAAGACAGCATATACATTTAAAGGTTATTTTCAGTAATATAGGGAGCAGGAAAAATCGTAATTTTAAACAAAACTCCATGAATATGCTCTCTTCTGAAGCCACCCATGGGCAGGTATTTTATCATAATCATTAGTTTCACCCAACAAAGATTTTTTCAAAATATAATTTCATGGTTGCATTACAGTTGTACAAAAAGAGCACTCAGGTCACCAAAGTGGATGTTTTAGAAATGGTGCAAACACCCCTCAATAGCCATATAAAATGTAATAATTCAGTAATTTAATACAAAAGCTTGTTTATGTAGATTCAGTCTGATGCAGATTTTTCTGCTTTTCAGTATATTGTTCTTTAATAGCCTGTTCCTGTTATCATCTGTTGAGCTCTTTCATGTTATCTTGTTGTACTGGAGCCAAGTTAGGAGAGCAGTGACCAGTGGTGCTCTGACTGTGAAAAGCTTGTAGGTAAAATACAAGAGTTTCATGACATTCAGTTTACTAACTCTTTAGTTAACATGTTAGGTGATTTCTTGAGCTCTTAAAAATCTAATTTAAGATATTATATGATGATATAACAAGATAAAATTTGGGACGATATTCTTAACAAGCAGAGCACTTTAGGATAAATAAGTTTTTAAGAAAACCCTGAAACAAATAGCTCTCATATGGATATGCTACTTTGAGGTTAGCAACTATAAGCACATAGATATTTGAGTTTTATCTATCATCTATCATCTATCTATCTATCTATCATCTATCAGCATTTAAGTGTCTTGCACGTAAGAATCAATAGGGTACTTAAAGCAGCTGCTTTGAGATTGATTAGAGAGAATCCAGGAAGCTGAATGTAACTCCTCTGTGAGTGTGGTGAAGGCAATTCAGACTAAGTATAGTCATCACCGGAGACTTCCAGGAAGTGTGCCACAGGGATGGATTGTTGTAAAACTTTCTTCTTTCCTAGTTTATAGACTCTCCTCTCCTCTTTATTTCCCTTATCATTATTATTATTGGTGATAGCAGTAGTGGGTTGTGTTATACCTTAGTTACTGGACTGTTCTTATCTCAACCCATGGGAGTCACATTCTTTTGATTCTTCTCCCCTCCCTCTGGGAGCTGGTGTGGGGGGAGGAAGTGGGGGCAGTGAGCAAACGGCTGCATGTTTTTTCTGGGTTGCCTGCTGGGTTTAAACCACAAGTATGTAAGTAGATTCATGCATACGTAACTTACTGAAAAGTGAAATAACAGTTTATGATTACAGATTAAGGTTCTGAAGTAGAAAGTGTAAAAGAAAGAAAGAAAGAAAGAAAAAAAGGCAAATAGGGAATGCTTTACATGGCTGAGGGTTTGTTCTGAGGTTTGACATTTATATTTTTTTTTCCTCCAGGAAATACTCATATATAAATTTAAAACTTTGACTGGAAATATTTTCAGAGCTGAAACAGAATATTAGTTTAAAAGAAAGCAGTATGGCACAGAATAGTAATACCTTAGTTCGACTTTTGGCACTTATCCAAGATGTAGGACATTTTTAATTGACTAATTTAGAACAGATACATGAATTTGAGTTTCCTATGTTTTATGCAAATGATTGAGGCAGTAGGCAGTAGGCAGTAGCCTTTTTATGGAAGGTCAAATTCAAGCCAAAACAAAACAAAACCCAGAAATCTGTTTCTTGTTTTATTAGTTATTTATAAAAAAAAAATCTAAAATACTGTTATTTCTTATGTGTGCCGAATATTTTTTTTTCTGGTCAGTTCTACATCTAAGCCTTTTTCTTTTCTTTTTTTTTTTTTTTTAATTCACATGTTTCTAAGTAAAGCTTGTGAATTCTGAGGTTTTGCTTAACTGTGTATCTGTGCATCTGTGTGTATATGTGCACTTGTGTTTGAATGTTCCTCTGCTAGAATATGCTAGTCAAAGCTGGAAAAGAATTCCTTGTGAATGTTTGGCAGTTTATAGGGTCTATAATTCCATATTCATCACGTACACCCTGTCTTTTACTCTGAGTCCAGAAAAATTCTTCGAAATGGAAAATTGTGCATCTCCAGGATTTTTGAATGGGTAAAATGTAGATTACCTAGAAAGCAGATATAAAAACACAACAACAGCAAAAAAACCTTACATGTTTCTTTGCAAACTAAATATTTGCCATTGAAACAAATAATTGGAAAATCAGTTGGTAGGGCATTAGCCCATTTTTTTTTATTCTGAAATCATACCTGTTTAGAAATCCCCATTTAGAGAATTTGTGACTTCTCAAGTTCAAAGAAGTATCCTGAGGACTCTGGCTGGTTAAAATGCTAGTCCAAAATAACTGCACCATAGTTCGTCTGCTATGAAAGAAATGTGTTGTATAATGAACCGATAAAATTGTGGTTGTAAAAGAAAATGAACACAAAGGCATTTAAAAATAGAAGACATAACTGGAGTTTGTTGTTCTTCATTCCAATTAAAAAAGATGAAATTCATTCCAGTATTGCAAAGAAGCCCTTCATAAATGATGTATTTATAGCCACCACTTATCTGGCAGAGATACTGCCATTATTAAACATAATATTGATGACTTAGACAAAACGTTGAATATGCTAACAAGTGTGATTCTTTTTTTTTTTTTTTTTTTAGTTATACATGTTATTAATGCAGTTTGTGACAAAAAGGACTGTATATTTCGGGTATGTTCTTTTACTGCATATACTGTCACAGTCTTGTGTTAAACTGTTTTCTGTTTCCATCGTGTTTATTATGTTTCATGTGATATCATAGAAAATTAACAGAGATATTCAGAGGAAGAATAACTTTTCAGTAAGATGGAATAAAATGTCTGTGTTTTGTCAAAATGTGGTGATTTGAGTATTTTTGATGCTTGACGCTTCTAAGGAGAAGGACCTTTATTTCCCCTCCCCATTTTTTAATTTTTTTTTAGTATCTATTGTATCAAAGTATTCTGTGATACTTAATATTCCAATAGACTATAGTACAAGCATATTTACTTGAGAAAAAAACACTCGCTGCAATTCCCGATGCAGTAAAAATGCTGTTTCTATGTGCTACTAGTGCAATAGCGAGGCTTGCTTTGCTAGCGTGGTGATCTGAATTTTTTCTTGTTTGATCTGATTACACCAAAATTTGTGCAAAAACAATGATAGAAGAACAGCTGATGTCTTGATCTCTTGTTTTAATTTCAAATATCTGTGATATAAGCTAAAAGAAGATTGTTTTGCAGGTGACCTTTAAAATATTTTCTTTATACCCTCTCACACTATGTCCTCATCTTCATGAGCCTGTGATTAGTATCTTCTTAAAACAAAAAGAAAGGTCAGGGTAATGTTGTTTTGGAGAGACACAAGTTTCATTGTCTGAGCTGTAAGAATATGCTGACTTTCTCATCTTGTGACTTAACTCATACTCAGTGGTAGAATTCTACTGGGTGCTTAGTTGTCTTTCTTCTATGAATGAATTTTCATTTGACAATAATGACTGCACAGTAACAGCAGCATCCTTGCTTCCAGCTTGCATTTTGACCCCTCTGTCGTAGGACTGGATTTCTCTGGTGTTTCATTTGGGGCATGCAGGCACTTCTCTCACTGAAGGGCCATTCTAAGCCATGGGTTCACCTACATCAGGAATCTTGATGACTGTAATATAGTAGCATGTGTCATGGATTTGCATTTTTGTCTTGAAGCAGCTTAAGATATTTCAGGTTTGCTGAAGTTAATATCTGTGTCTTTAGGCAGATAAGAACTAACATTGTAACAAATACGTTTGACTCTTGATGGTAGACACTGGTGTGTCTACTCATCTGGAATATAATTCTGATTTAATAGCAAATTGTCAGAGACTTGGCTGTTAGCTCTTATCCTACAAAAAAATATTTTCTTGTTTGTCCATGTTACTTCTGAAAAAAAAAAAGGCCCAAACCTACCCCCCCTCCCCCCCAAAAAAGCCATACCAGAAAACAGTGTCCTCAGAGCAAAATTCCTTTTTCTTGGGCGATAAAGTTAGAATTTGCAGTGAATATGTAAGAAGTAAGGTAAGGATGCCCTGATGATGTTCAAGATCAAAAGGCTCACAAAATGCAATCCCACAATATGGCCGGATGTGAAAGTTTCATCCTTCTGAGTCCACTTTTGTCCCTGCAATACTCCCTTCTATTTCATTATTAAGAGGATAATAATTTTCAGGAGCAAATTTTAACCTTTGCTTCTGCCTGACTCAAAGGCAGATCTGAGCTGCCCAGACCATTGATGAATGGGGAAAGGAGGCTTGGTGAAATGTACACTCTCCAAACTGGGAGTTTAAGAGGAGACTGAACAAAGAAATTCAGTTAACTGCCTTCCTCCATAGATCAGTTAGTACGGCTATGAGTTTTAGACTGGACAGTATATCCACACTTTGACTTACCTATGAAGGATGTGTACAGTTAAAATCAGGATCTGGCTTCATTTCTAGGTGTGAACTTGCAGTAGTGTTCCATGTAATGCTTTCTTCAGCCCGATGTAATCGTCCGAGGATCTATCCACTATTTCTTTTGCTGGCAAATATGTTTTTTGATGTCATTGTCTAAGGATGTGCAGGAATGTCTGTACACCAATGCGCGCAGCATGGGAAATAAGCAGGAGGAGTTGGAAACCTATGTTAAGTCAGGAGACTATGATCTGGTGGCAATTACAGAGACGTGGTGGGACAGCTCACATGACTGGAATATAGTCATGGAGGGCTATGTCCTTTTCAGGAAAGACAGGCCAGCCAGGCGGGGTGGTGGGGTTGCTCTTTATGTGCGGGAGCAACTACAATGCACCGAGTTCTGTCCAGGGACAGATGACGAGCGAGTTGAGAGTCTGTGGGTGAGAATTAAGGGGCAGGCTGGCAGGGGGGATACTGTTGTGGGTGTCTGTTACAGACCACCAGATCAGGGCGAGGAAGTTGACGAGGCCTTCTACAGGCAGCTGAAAGCGGCCTCACAGTCACAGGCCATGGTCATCGTGGGGGATTTTAACTTCCCTGATGTTTGCTGGAAGGACCACTAGGCAACCCAGCCACAGTCCAGGAGGTTCCTCCAGTGTATGGATGATAACTTCCTCCTGCAAATGGTGGATGAGCCAACCAGGAGAAGAGCGCTGCTGGATCTCATCCTCACTAACAAGGAGGGTCTGGTCGAAGCAGTAAGGGTTGAGGGCTGCCTTGGTTGCAGTGACCACGAGATGGTGGAGTTCAGGATCTTGTGTGGTAGGACTAGTAGAATAGCAAGTAGAATTGCAACCCTGGACTTTAGCAGGGCAAACTTTGGCCTTTTCAAGCAATTGCTAGGGGAAATCCCATGGGCAAGGCTGCTTGAAGGTAAAGGGGCCCGAGATAGTTGGTTGACATTCAAGGATTGCTTTTTCCGAGCTCAAGATCGGAGCATCCCGACACGTAGGAAGTCAAGGAAGAGGGCTGGGAGACCTGCGTGGCTAAATAGGGAATTGCTGGGTGTGCTCAAGTGGAAGAGGAGAGTTTACAGGTCATGGAAGGAGGGGCTGGCCACTTGGGAGGAATATAAGGCTGCTGCTAGAGGATGTAGGAAGGCAGCTAGGATGACTAAGGCCTCCTTAGAATTAAACCTGGCGAGAAGGGTCAAGGACAGCAAAAAGAGCTTTTTCAAATACATGGCAGATAAAACTAACACCAGAGGCAATGTAGGCCCACTGATGAGCGGGATGGGTGCCCTGGTGACAGAAGATACAGAGATGGCAGAGTTACTGAATGCCTTCTTTGTCTCTGTCTGCTCTGCTGCAGGCAGTCCTGAAGAGCCCTGTACCCCTGAGACCTTAGATGAAGTCAGGTCAACAGAGCGGTTTGCCTTAGTCGATGAGGAATGGGTTAGAGACCAGTTGAGCAATCTGGACATCCATAAATCTATGGGTCCAGATGGGATGCACCCGCGGGTGCTGAGGGAACTGGCAGAAGTTATTGCTAGACCACTCTCCATCATCTTTACCAAGTCTTGGGAAACGGGAGAGGTGCCTGAGGACTGGAGGAAAGTAAATGTCACTCCAGTCTTCAAAAAGGGCAAGAAGGAGGACCCGGGTAACTATAGACCGGTCAGCCTCACCTCCATCCCTGGGAAAGTGATGGAACACCTTATCCTTGGTGCCATCTTAAGGCATATCATGGATAAGAGGGTTATGAGGGGCAGTCAACATGGCTTCACCAAGGGGAAATCATGCTTGACCAATCTCTTAGCCTTTTATGAAGAAATAACAGGGTGGATGGATGATGGCAGAGCGGTGGATGTGGTCTACCTTGACTTCAGCAAAGCATTTGACACAGTCTCCCACAGCATCCTCGCAGCTAAATTGAGGAAGTGTGGTCTGGATGATCAGGTAGTGAGGTGGACTGTGAACTGGCTGAAGGAGAGAAGCCAGAGAGTTGTAGTCTATGGGGCGGAGTCTAGTTGGAGGCCTGTAACTAGTGGAGTGCCTCAAGGGTCAGTACTGGGACCGGTATTATTTAATATATTCATCAATGATTTAGATGAGGGAATTGAGTGTACTATCAGCAAGTTTGCTGATGACGCTAAGCTGGGAGGAGTGGCTGACACGCCAGAAGGCTGTGCTGCCATCCAGCGAGACCTGGACAGGCTGGAGAGTTGGGCAGGGAATAACTTGATGAAATATAACAAGGGAAAGTGTAGAGTCCTGCATCTGGGCAGGAACAACCCCAGGTTCCAGCATAGGTTGGGAAACGACCTGTTGGAGAGCAGTGTAGGGGAGAGGGAGCTGGGGGTCCTAGTGGACGACAGGATGACCATGAGCCAACACTCTGCCCTTGTGGCCAAGAAGGCCAATGGCATCCTGGGGTGTATTAGAAGGGGGGTGGTTAGTAGGTCGAGAGAGGTCCTCCTTCCCCTCTACTCTGCCCTGGTGAGACCGCATCTGGAATATTGTGTCCAGTTCTGGGCCCCTCAGTTCAAGAAGGACAGGGACCTGCTGGAGAGAATCCAGCGCAGGGCAACTAAGATGATTAAGGGAGTGGCGCATCTCCCTTATGAGGAAAGACTGAGGGAGCTGGGTGTCTATAGTTTGGAGAAGAGGAGACTGAGGGGTGACCTTATAAGTGTCTATAAATATATAAAGGGGGAGCGTCACGAGGATGGAGCCAGGCTCTACTCAGTGGCAAACAATGATAGGACAAGGGGTAATGGGTCCAAACTGGAACACAAGAGGTTCCACTTAAACTTGAGAAGAAACTTCTTCTCAGTGAGGGTGACGGAACACTGGAACAGGCTGCCCAGGGAGGTTGTGGAGTCTCCTTCCCTGGAGACTTTCAAAACCCACCTGGACACATTCCTGTGTAACATTATCTAGGTGTTCCTGCTCCGGCAGGGGGATTGGACTAGATGATCTTTCGAGGTCCCTTCCAATCTCTAGCATACTGTGATACTGTGAATTTGATAAATATATGTTTTTCACAGAGAAGCCCCTGTAAAACCAAGTTAACTTTCTTAGAAGAAAAACTGAAAAGTCATAGTTAGCTTGTAACCACCATGTTTAATGGCAGCTTGAGGAAATAATAAAAAATTTAATGCAAGCACGAATCACCCCAGAGAATACTAATCTACAATCAGTAATTTTACTGTCAAAACCTAGAGATTTTACCAAGGGGTACTGTGCACACACTAAAATTAGAATAATATATTATGCACTTTGAAATGGCATTTCAGCCACAGAGGTTACTTATGACTGTATTATACAGTGTTTACTTGCAGTCTACTTCAGGGTAATAGAACTGCTGACTTGATATGGGGATGGTGATTTATTCCTACTCAGACATCCTTAATGTTGACATAATATTATTTCACTGTATGAATTCTTTTATAAATCTACCAACTAAAATAATTTATAATGATTGAAATTCCAAGTTTGGGTAAATTATCACTGCTGTACAATACAGATAAGCTGCAGTATCAGGGGATACTGATGTGGATAATGCAAGAAATGAAATTACGAGATCTTCAAAATTTTTCTCAGAGTCAGGAGCAGTTTGAATCTCTTTTCTGTGGGGATTTACTACTCATGGTGCTCAATACTATTTTTGTTGTGGGGGGCGATTTACACCCTAGAAAAAAAAATTAAAAAATAAAATACACTTTCAGCTTCTCTAATTTTACACTCAGTTGTTGACTTCTGATGATTTAACTGGACTTAATTTGGAGTACAATAAATATTTTAATACATTAGTGATACACACTGAAAAATATGATGACATTTATTCTCTCTGGGTTTTTTTAATGAGATATTAATATTGAAACCTCTGCATGACTTATCTTAACCCAGTTTATGCCTAAAAGCAAACTGAGTTTTTAAAGAAAAGGTCCATCTGTCAAAACCCTTGCACTATTCCCGGTGGTGTCTCTTGTGTTGGTTTATGTCAGCCAGAATAAATATAAGAAACAAGAAACACTTGTATGTTGACTATCAAATGATTAATGTCACATTAATGATTGTTGGTATTTAATGGGTTCAGACTTAAACAGGGGAAGTTTAGGTTAGCTATAAGGAAGAAATTCTTTACTGTGAGGGTGGTGAGGCACTGGAATGAGTTGCCCAAGGAAGTTGTGACTGCTCCATCCCTGGCAGTGTTACAGGCCAGGTTGGATGAAGTCTTGGGTGACATGGTTTAGTGCGAGGCGTCCCTGCCCATTGCAGGGGTGTTGGAACTAGATGATCTTAAGGTCCTTTCCAACCCTAACTATTTTGTGATTCTGTATTCTATGTGCATTTTTGATTCTCACAAAGCAAGCAATTATTGAAACAAACATTATAAGAAAATTTACTTACTTCTTGTAAGTAGAGAAGTTATTTGACTTTGATCAACATATTAATCAATAATGAAACTAAATTAATTACATAATCATAGAATGGTTATAGTTGAAAGAACCTTAAAGATCATGTAGTTCCAACTCCCTGGCATGGGCAGGGACAGCTTCCAGTAGACCCCATTGCTCAAAGCCCAGTCTGCCAGGTCATGTTCAGTTTCTTATCGACCAACACCCCCAAGTGCTTCTCCGAATGACTGCTGTCAATCCATTCTCCTCCCCACCTGTAGTTGTGCTTGGGATTGCCCTGATCCAGGTGTACGACCTTGCACTTGGCCATGTTGAACTTCCTACGGTTTGTACTGGCTCACCTCTCAAGCCTGTCAAGGTCCCTCTAGATGGTATTCCTTTTCTCCAGTGTGTTGACTGCACCACACAGTTTGGTGTCATCAGCAAACCTGCTTAGGGTGCACTTAATCCCAGTGTCCATGTCACTGACAAATATGTCAAACAGCACTGGTCCCAACACTGACCCCTGAGGAATGCCCCTCATCACTTATTTCCACCTGGATATCAAGCCCTTGATCACAACTCTTTTGAGTGCCAACCATCCAGCCAATTCCTTATCCACTAAATGGTTCATATTCATGCCTCTTCAGTTAAAGATGCAGATGTCATGAGGGACATGTTGCTTCTGTGTTTTTCATCAGCTAGCATGCAAATAGTTTTAACAAAACTGTATTCTTTTTTGTTTGTTTATGCATTATTTTTGTGAGAATCAACATGCTTTATATCTTAGGACTGTGGGAATTAGAAATTGTTTATTTAAAAGAAAATATTTAAACTTCCCTCCTTTATTTTAATAACTTTCAAATGGTGTAGATAATTTCATGCAAATATTATGGACTTTGATCCTACAAATTTTTGCTTTTTTCACTGGTTTCATTTAATCTAAGTTGAAGGACAGTGAAAAGCTACATACGTGCAGTATTGTAGTCCCAGTGATTTCTTTTTTTTCTATAACCCATTCTTGAATTAGAGGAAAGCAAGAGAAAAAGGGAGCAGCAAGCAAAATCTTTTTTTTTTTTTTTTTTCTGAAGTAATGAGAGAGATCTTGGGACTAGCTAATTTGTGAACTAGAGGGTTTCCTCTGGTTTGCTAACTTCCAGTTTGCATAAAATATTTAAAACCTAGGCATACTGTTCAAACAGAGAGGAATTTTAAACCTGTTGGAAATAAAGAGCAAGACAGGAATTACTGCAGTCTGAGTGTTTCGATGTGGTTTTCCTATTGCTATGGAAACTAGGTAATGATTTATTTGTCTCACTTGGATTCCAAGAGAGAAGGAAATGTTATGTGGTTTCAGGGAAAGAAATAGCTGGAAAGAAATGGTTATCAAATAGGGAAAGAAATGATTATCAAAGAAACTCTAATATTTAGCTGTGTGACATGAGAATGCAGTCTTTACTAACTTTGGTGCATCTTTGAATAACAAATTCTTTTTGGTTTGTCTTTGTCGGATGACTTCATAAATTATAACTTCCAAGGAAAAACGGCAAAAAGAAGGATGCTGCTGTTATACAAACTCTGAGAATATTTTGTTTTTATTTTTTCTGTCGTGAAATAATATCTGTGCACAGAAAGAGTCCATGCTTTTTTTTGAGCATGGCAGAGGGAATAATTTAAAACTATTGATCTTGAACCTTTTTCTCTTCCTTTAGGTCGCAGGTCTCTAGAATATTTCCAAAGCCTTCACTATTAGGCTCAGGCTTTTTCAGAATTTTTTTTCAGAAAATTGGGTCAACAGGACTCCTGTTCAGCTCCAAATGGGGCTGTTTTTCTTTAAAGGAAATAAACTTCAACTGCTGAAGGCTTTCTTGCACACAATGCTAAGTTCCAACTAGGAATGCGGATTGTGTGTATGCATTTTCTTGCTGTTTAACTACACTAGTACTTCACATAGTAAATATGGCTGGCAAGCTCTATGAAGAAATTGCTGCCACCCTTTATTATAAAAATACAAAAGCTAATTTTTGACACTGTATCTTCTGAATTAACTTGATCACGTTTCAAATCTATGTCAGTGGTATAGTGAAAGATCCTGCAGACAATTCTATGCTTTGGAAAGATGATGATGATTATTATTAATATTACTATTGTTCTCTAGCATTTTGTGGCTACTTTAGTAAGCGTTGGATAAGAGGTTAAAATTCTAAAAAGAGTGTGTGGAAATAATTTTCACTTCAATTAAACCCTTCTACTGGTTACTTGAAGTCGCTTAGAACTTGTTTAATCTTCCATTGAATAGATGAGTAAAACTTTCCCTTTGACTTTAACGAACATTACATAAGCTGCAGTTTAGATGTGAAGATTTTTTGCAACATTTCTAACAGAAGTTTTTTCTTAAGGTATAAATGTAGCAACAGCAGTTTTTCCCTTGAGAGTAGATTATGCTAAACTTATGGTTGTAAGTTGTCTTTTTTATTTTCCTCAGAACAGTTGTGGTTTTAATTTTATTTTTGCAGTTATCTCTGCATTGTTCCTGATGACTCATTTTACCTTTGCTCATCATGTTGGAAATAAAGAATCCAAGGCCATGTTCACAAAGGTGAAGAAAGGTATAGGCTTTTCTGCATGAAAAGTTTGAAAACATTGTCAAATCTGTTACTTCAGTCACCACTTTGAAGATAAGAGGAGCCCCACAAATGTCTTTAAGCCAAAACCTTAAGTATAAGCATACCCTGAGATGCTTACCCTTTCATTTCAGGAAGGTTGCACAAAACACCTGAAATGGAAATCTTAACTGTTGCTCGCAAATGGTTTTCTTTACCAAGATTAAAAAAAATTACTAACTTTTTTGTTTCTCCTTTCCACATCACTCATTTCCTGAATAGAACAGATGGGATTTTTTTCAAACTTGTAAAAAGGAAGTGAGAAGAGTGGTGAGGTAAAAAGATAACATTGCTATCTCATTCAAAACATTTTATTTCTCTCCAAATATGAGAAAGTTCTGAAGTATTTGGACGTCTAGTTTGAGAGTGAAACAGTATTATGTTGTTTCTAGTTCTAATGGCAGACTGAAATATCTATTTGAAAATTTAAAAATTTATTTTTGTGCGTTAATAAAAATATTTTCAAAAGGCAGGCGATTTGTTTAAAAGCCTATTGTACAATTATTGATATGTGGAGTTTTTAGATTTTAGTTTAGGAAAGAAAAGAGTTGTAATAGAATTTAGAAGGATTTGTACTTGGCCGGTTGTCCCGGTCTATAGGAGTGCAGGAAGCACAAAGAATGCCAAAATGATGTGAGTGTAGAATCCTTCCCAGAGATAAATATTAAGTTTTTTTAACTTACAGAAGTACCTAAAAACATTTAACTTGTGGTTTACTCAGATTTATTCAACTGAAATAGATACTTTAAAATTTACCTATAATTCGTGGAAAGTAAGTTTTTTGCATCTTTAGTTCCAATGAATAGCATATTTGTATTAAAAAAGCCACACTGATAATAGGACACATTATAAATTGGCAATCGAGTGATTTTCATGTTAATGACAGGATTGACAGAGCATTCTGTAAGTGCGTGCTTGGGGTAATTTCCCTAAAGAACTCTCTGATATGCACATAAGTTCTCCAAAAAAGATTAGGAGGATAATATGATTATTTGGAACATAGCCAGTACATAAGAGTTAATATTCCCGTTCCTCAGAAAGTTGGTGGAATGGACATCACTGATTATTCACAATGCAAATAAATCTGAGTAAGCTTGAGGCTGTTGATGAAATCTTCCAAAAGCAGGTGTTTTCTGCTAAAGTCAGTCAGAAGTTCAAACAGTATACCTGATTAAGTTTTTGCCAACTTCAATATTTACATAGCTGTGAAAATTTATGTAGTGTTTTCTGCAAGTGTGGAAGTTTTTTAAATATAGTGTGATTGTCTAATTATATTTAAGAAGACAAGAAACCTAGCTGTCGTAACACTAACCTCTAATCAGACACCAAAATAAAGATTAGGGAAATGTACTGTTAGTTTACCACATCTTGTAAAGCCAAAACTGTTGCAAGTGTTGACCGCTCTTTCTGGTCATGTCAAGCTGAAATTTGTAACAAAGTTTGCTCACCTTTAATGTTTTGTCCTTGAAATTTCTTTTCAGAGAAGGACCATTTGGAACTCTACTAGCTTTGTTGATCAATAAGTTCTGTGTTGTCCCAACTATTTAATTTCAGTTTTGGTTTTAAATAGAAAATTATTTTCTAAAGACTTTTATTTACTTTTTCTTCCTTTGGATGAAAACTGGGACCTTGAAATAATATGGGGGAGGGGGTGGGAACATGTGATTGCTCCATAAACGAGAAAAAAAAAAAAAAAAAAGCAAACCCAACCAGCCAAAAATGAAAAGGCCTTTCAGTTAGGCTAAAATGCTGTAGTATGGTGTTTGGATTATTGAGCAAATGGAATACCTGGGGTAAAAGACCCCATATAATAAGTCTGAAGTAGCTAAGCATTCTGTTTGGATAGTTTTGCAGTTTTGCATTGTATAGAGATTCTCAATTTTCAGAAGTATTTTAATAAAACTGTGTTTTGGCAAATTTCCATTCCTTTTAGCTCCTTTCAAGTAAACTGCTTTTACATTACTTTGGTTCCTTTTCTGACCTGTATATCAAATGGTCAAGCTCTGCTGGAAACCTTACTGAAATATCCAACTACTTTTATACACAACGTCCACTCTTTTAACTTATTCCTTGACATCTCTCACTTGTTTGTTTTATACTGTTCAATTCTATTTGAATATCAAGATCTTTTTCCTTTGCCTCCATTTCTACTTCTTGACATAATTTTCCCTCTCATTACCTTGATTTTTTGCTTCTCATTTTAGTTCCTTTTCCATTCTTTGTTAGACTGCTCACTATGTGTCCAATCAAAAATATTCCCCTTCTTTTCTTATGTAATATCTGAATGTTCTTGTTTCTTCACCTAAGCAAGTACTTGTAAGTACCTCTATTACATAAAACTCCAGGTGACTGTGATCCTTCATGGGAATGTTAATAGAGAAAAGTAATTACTTATGCGGTTAATAAATAAGAGCTTATGTATTTTAATTTCATTCTGTATTCTGAAGTAAACATATCACATCATCAAGAAATGGGTGAGGATTATGCAATAAAATGTAGTTCTGCTATCAATGCTATATTTCTTGAAAGAAAGCAAACTATTGTTGTATAATGTAGATAATAGGTTGTGTAGCTGTAGTATGTACACTTGGCAACTCAGCCATCAAGTATAGTTTCATTTTTGAGTAGTAAAACAAACTATACTGTTTAGGGAAGAACTGGAGAATGTGGGAAAGGGCAATTTCTGTGTGACACTGTCCTAAGCTCCCAGTCAAAGCAGATACATAATCACTCAGTGCCAGTAGACTGAGTCTGCTGCATTCTGCTTTTCCATTCTTTTTTGTAGGCAGATTTGAGCTCTTCAAACTTCATGCACTGACTGTAAATTAGTACAATAAAAATTCTGTTAAAGATGAAGAAAGTTATCTCTAATATTTTGACACATTTGGGTAGATGAAAGAATGTATTTAATCTGGTAATTTGTGCTCTAGTGGGCAACAGTAAAGTTTTAGGAACCTTTGTTTTGGCTCAAATCAGTTGCTGAGAATTGCATTTAACAGAGCAATATTATTCTTCACAGATGTAAGTAGTTGCTATCTTATTCTGTCTTTTCCTCTGTTCCAGTGGGAAGTGTTTTACCTTTATCCCTGAAGTGCAGGCATTTTCTATCTTAAGTAGAATCATGTGTTGGTTAAAGTATTTTTAATATCTGATTATCATAGAGTCATCATTCCTGTATGATTGCTGCTGTATGTTCTTTCTCTCATTGTACCCAACAAATTCATCAGAGTGCTGCCCCACAAAGCAGGATTACTTTTGGTGCATCACTGCCTCCCAATCTCCCTTCTCTTGCTTTTCTGAGAAAGGGAACAGCGGTATCCAGCCCTCTGGTCAGTTCACAAAAAACATGGTGAGGTGCAGAAGCCTCACATTCTCCCCTTTGACCTGAAATTCTGGCACCTAAATATAAATAAGTCAATATAATAATGTAGACACACTACAATGGGAACATTCTGTGCCTGTTGATGTTTTCCTTATGACAGATGTCATACTTTACCTTACTATAGATTATGGTAGCAATATTTGTAAATGGAATAAGAAAAAAAAAAATCAACAAGTAAATAAAAGTTTTACTTGCTGAAGCAAGTACCTGAGCACTGGTGATGCATTTTGCTGTGGCAGTACCCTTACTGATGATTAAATATTTAACTTTATTAGGATGCCACTTGTAAGCAAATAAAGCAATGCAATTTTTTAAGGGTAAGTTATAATTAATAATTATTGTTAAGTAGGCTCTACAGAACAAAGTACGTCAAATTAGTCAGATCAGATTTATTTCTCGCCAATGATGTCATTTTACCATCTATAAGTACATTTGAGGAAAGTTGAGAGTAATGAAAACAAGGATGTTATTTATATGAAAGTAGAAGGAAAAAAAGAAGATAGGGAATAAAACCTTGCTGATTGTGTTCAGCTAACAAAAGAATTGCAGAGGAAAACCCAAAATGACTACAGTATTACATGTAAGAAGTATAATTCCAACATCTCTGTCATTCATGGTAATTAGATGGTGACTACTGTCCAGTTTTTGACCAATCTCAGAGTGTGAGCTATTTTTTTTCATAAGGATTTAAAATGTTTATTTACAATTTATTTGCAATTTATTTACAACTTCTTTTTTTTTTAGTTGCTTGTAGTCTATGCGTACACTTGCTTTATAGGTCAGTCACAGTGGAGTGATCACAAGAAGTTAGCACCTCATAAGAAAACTTTCAGTGTTGCCAGACATAATTGGCACTCCCTAGAGTGAATGTGCTCACAGCAGAGGTTCTCATAAAGCCAGGATGTTAGGGATCTTTTTTTACATTGTTCAGTAAGGAGGCTGTGCAATTTCTGTCTTCCAATGAAAGAACTGCTGGAGAAATAGTTGGGGAAAAAAAAAGGAAATTGAAATTCCAAATGAATTATGTCTAGAAGCATATTACATGTATTTAATGAACTATCTAATGTCAGATGATCAGTACTGTTATGCTTTAGACAATAATAGAATATTTCAGTAACCTAACAGAGTAGTCTAAAAGAAATATAATTTAGTAATTGAATAGATATATTTTCACTGGAATATAAATTTAATACATTTTCTGTACGAGCCTAATCATTAAGACTTTCCAGTTTTGTAATTCCTTATGAAGTACACCTGTGCCTGTGTGCTTTATTTCCTGAAACAAAATACAAATCATCTGCATGCTGTGCGTTTAGTCTTTTACTTGTGAAAGTCCACATGACAGTATGAAACTTATGTTTTGAAGAAATATTGCTACAGTTTCACAAGTGTAAAGATGAGATAAAACATATTCTTTGGAAAAAAAGGGAATTAAAAATGCAAACCCTATGCAGCATAGAGCCTCTAAGGTAACTTATTAAAAGAGAAATATGTAGTTCTTCAGACTTTTAAGTTTTTTATTCTAAAACAAAAGCCGGTGAATTGGCTTTTAAGGTAATCACAGCTATTTGAAAGTTATTGTTGAACTGTAATACCTGTCATTTTTATCTTCATCTTTGTTGCTAAATTGATTAATTAGAAGTCTTTAAGTATTTATTTCTACAAAGTAATATATTGGATATTCTAAACAAGGCACCAACAGAGGTACTTTACAAGTTCCAGTAAATTCTTATCATCTGTCTTGTTATTTATGGCTTTTTAATTTTTTGAGGGGAATCCATGGTAACACGGATAAGAGAGTTCTGCTTGCCAAATTTAGCCTGAAAATGGTATTTCCTGATATTGAACATATGCTTCTGTGAAGGACTGAATGGTTATAGAGTAGGTTGAAAACTTTTGAGAAAGGAAAAGTTACGAATAAACAGTTTGAGAATTAAGAAAAAATAAAAAAAAACCAAACTGTTGTGTGAAGGTCATTATAGCGATGCACTCATTTTCTGAGTAGAAGTTGCCAATTTTCTAGAGGCTAAACTCAAGTATGTTGAAGATCAGTGTAATACACTTCAGTGGATGTTTGGTCAGGCCCTTTAAAGTCAATTGTGGCATCTTAAGGTAAATATGAGAAGCAATTTCCCAGTGGAAAAAAAAAATCTCAACTAAAATAAATTCTCTACCTTTATTCTTCCTTGTAGATATCTGTGAGAGAAAGAATTTGTTTTTGTTTATTTCAGTCATTGAAAATACCACCCTATATTCCATGTTAAAGACTGATAAGGAAACAAAAAATTAGCAGGTGTTGATAGGTGTGGCAGCAGTTAAAATAGTCAGGCTTTGTGTCCCTTCTTTTCCTTTGCACGTTCTTTTCTGCAACCTGTTTTGATGTTGATATGCACTGAAATTGATACTAATATTCACGTGTACAAAATTAATATTTTTAACACTACTTAATAGTAATTCAAGGTTCAAGATTACCTGCTAAATGAAGTCCTATGGAGTGTGTTAATTAAACAAGTAGGTATTTCTGTTTCTACAGATTTTCTTTGTTGTTAAAAAAAAAACAAACAACAAAACACACACAAAAAACAAACCAAAGCAAACAAACAAACCCACAAAAAAAAAATCCCCCGCGAACCAAACCAGGTACTTACTTAAGCTATTTTTTCTTCATTTCCATCAGCTGGATATTGGCATTTAGCAGTCACTATGCCAAAAAGCCTTTAGGAATGTGGATCCAAAAAATAATAGAGGCCTGTTGGAAGATTTCTAGTGTTTAAAGAGCCTCTGAGATTTTGTAATACTTCTGAGGGCTTTGTTTAGGAATGGCTGTCAAAACGTTTACTGGTGTCTTTACTGACATTATTGAAAATACAGTTTTTAACAAAAGAACCTATTATTGCCTGGGATTTAACCAACAGGTGGTATGCATTTATATACTTAAAGATATCCCTGGTATGTGGAGCTCCTTACTTTGTTATATTGATGAGTAAACACGACATTTTTCTACCCCTTTAATGAACATTTCAGCCTGAATTTGGCAAGTATGTTTGCTTGTGCCAAAATTATTTTTAAGAGGAAATGTGTGTTGTGCTTTATATTATTTTGCCATCTTAGGCAGTTTATGCAGAAGGGGAAATGAGGTGTATGAGCGGCCTGGAGGAAGGAAAACAGCAATACTTCCATTTGGTTAAGAGAACTCTGCTGGTAACATCATCAAATAAATATCTTCTTATGTTAGTCTCTCCTGCTCGAACTCTGAAACACAGTTTGCTTCATTTTATCTCTAACAGGCTACTTATTTGATGTCAGGAACAGCTTTAAGTGTGGCTTGAGCTGTTGTTTATCAAAGGTAAATGACTGAGAGGACAGGTGCAAATGATATATGTTGTACCAGTTTTTTATATATTGGAAAACAAATGTACAACATGCTGAGATCAAATGTGCTTGTGGCCAAAGAAATAAAGGAACCTATTCAGTTTTTGAGTAATACGCACCACTATTTAGGTTGCTTATGTATGTGATCCTGAGAGTTTAATGCACTTTTTAAGCATTTTTATACTAGGAAAGGTGCAATGACATTATACAGATATTGGAAAGATAATGAGATAATAGTGCTTGGGGTGTTACCTTAGCCCTCATTATATGCTGCATTTTTAGGTGTCTTTCTTGCATTTTCTTCTTCATTCTTCCATGACTCACTTCGCAAACTATCCTGCTCTGGCAGTAATGTACGTTTTTTTTTTTTTTTCTTGCTGTCTTATCACAAAGAAAATGTGGAAGTTAGCCATGAATATTTACTTGTTAATAGGTTTGACTGTATCAAATAAATGCATAGTATAATGCTCAAAAGTTGTTTCTTTTTCCCTTTCAGGATGTTTGAAAAGTAACATTTCAAAATATTGTTGGTTAACTTAAATATTATAATTTCACACAAAAGTTGATCCTCAGATGTTTTTGGGTTATTGATACTTCAGAACTGACTACTGTTGACTGGCAGGTGTAAAATGAATGGAGCCCAGAAAAAAAGCATCCTAAAACAGCCTTTAAAAAGAGCCAGGAGTCTTGTATCAAATGCACTGATGTACACATTCTTCCCAGATATGGCTGATATGAATGAATGCTGAAGGTGTATCAGCAAGGCAGAGAAGCAAATTTTTTTCTTTCCCTTTTTTGAGAGAGGTTTTTTTTGAGGTGAGGGTTTGGTCAGGACAGTTGTTTTGCAGACATCCTGGAAGGCCTGAAATGAAAATATAAACATAAAGGAAGTATTCAGATTACAGAGGGATCATCTAGAAGCATGTATTTAGAACTGTGTAAATTTATTAGAAACTATGCCTAAATTTGTATGTTTTGTGGCAGGCTTGATCAGCCCCTGGAAACGTGTTTCTGAGTGGTTATACTGATCTCCCCTAATTTTGGTTTAAGGAAGTTCCAGCTTCCTGTTTGAAGTCTGAAGAGAGAAAATTCTATCCAGAGGTGGAGACTTCCCTACTCTTAGGATGAAACAAATCATTCCTTTATGTTTGTCCCTTTCCTCATGCTGCTTGCCGGCCAAGTTTGGAGCTGATGAATACTTGTAAGATAGCTCTTGTCCTACTAATACTGAATTGTGATGGTATTGTTCCCAGTCTCTGAAGGGTTCCCTTACGTAGGGAATAAGGGAATATTGGTCCCTTACGAGACCAATAATACTGTGAAAGGAACTAATCAATAGAAATACATCTTTGTTAAAATTCAACTTCAAAAAGCAATTTTGTCAGTAGATGAATCCTTGATCTTCTGGATCTGGCAGAAGATGTTTGCTATTTCAAGATATTTGAAAATAAACCTTCCCAATCCACTGCTTCCTTTCAGGAGGGGTCCTTCTCACTCCAGTAATTTTTAGTGGCTCATTGATTAATATAAACTTTGTAGTCTCCTCTAGATCCCTAGGAGAATTATATGACTGTCATTATGTTAGAGATCTCTGGGACTGTTTGTCTTCCCAGGACACTTCTCAACTCTGCTGGCCCTACTGATCCCATGTTTATGGACTTCCTTATTCTGTTCTGTACATTAGTGTTGAGAAATTATTTCTGAGCACACTCAGTTATTCTCAAGAAGAGAACTGTGCCCTTTCCCCTGAGAAGTGTCCCATTTGAGCCACAGGGCAGCAATCAGGATAAAGCAGCCTGCCTTTCTGGTGTCCAGCCTCACCCTTAAAAAGAAAAAAGTCAGTATTTACACAACACATTTTGAACAAACAAATGAAGCAGATATAAATTATGACTCAGATATTGGTGAAATAAACTTCCACTGAGGTGGTGTTTCACCAGTACCAAGTGCGTGGGCAGTTCATCCATAACACAGAGGTTTTGAATTCTGTGTTTTAGATTTTGACCTTTGACTTTTTCAAAAACAAAAAGCATCTGCTGCGGGTTTGGCTATATTTGATTTGATGAACTGAAGAAATATTACTGTGGCTTCGCTATCGTCCATTCCTCTCATTTGCTGTTCATCAAAGAGACAGGAGGACTCATGCATTTTATTTTCACTATTTTACACAAAAATGTTGTGAGGATTTTTCAGTTACTGCAGTTCTGAAGCTAAAAAGGGTGTGTTAACATTTCAGCCTAAATACTACCTAGGAAAGAAAGAATGATTCATTGAATATTGTGCTTTTTCTATCTTAATCAATATGTGCAAATTGCTTATAAAATAACTGCATTGTAAAATCAGATGGCAAAACTGTGACCTTTGACTCATTTCATATTCAAATTTAGACTTTAAAGTTACTGTCTTTTGTATGAATTTTACATTTTTTTTTTGATCTATCACTACTATCTATAGTTATGTAGGTTCTTTTTTTTTTTTTTCCAAAGAATTCCTCAGTATTAACAGTAAGAAAGAAAAAGTAATGATGGCCTCTGATGGGTCAGTCAGTGAAAGATACTTGGATGGAAAAACATTATCACCATCACAGAATTTTACTTAATATATCATTGTCTTGTTGATGTGTTCTCTAAAATGCCACTAACTGCAATTAGTTCCTGGTGAAATGTACATAAATACCATACAAATGCTCCATTTTATATTTAATTGAAAGAGAACATAAAATTTTCTCTGAAAGCTGTTTGCTGTCTATGTAATTTTGTAAATAACTGAATGAAACAGGTTGTTAAAGCAACAAAGTGAATTAAAAAGTGATATAAATATAGAAATATGAGAAAGCCAACAAATGCGCTTACTATCTTAAGGAATCTATACTTTGTAGTGTGAAAGTGCATCATACATAGTAAGGGACACACCACTTATGTCTGTTAGTAAAGTTAGTAAATCAACAAAGTATAATAAATCTGAAGAATTTTATTTGAACTAGGAGACCTAACAGTCTGTAAGAATGATACTAGAAAAAGAGATGGGAGAAAAGGCAATACTTTCCTTTTGGCTCTGAACAAGTAGAGGAATATCGGCCAAGTCTTTTCTACTGCCAAGAAAATTCAGTCTTACTAATAGTCTTCGTAAGTGTTTAGTGAATTCATCTTGGTGGCAATACTTGTTAACTAAGGCCCAGTGCATCATGAGCTGAAATAGCAGAATGGCAATTAATTGTAAATATGACTAGTTTTATATCCATTTTTTTTGTTGTTTCTTGACTGATATTTAGCATTAATACTCTAAAGTAGTTGGCTCTCTTCCTGTCTTCTGGCTGTGGGGCCTGAGGGATTTTTTTTTTTTTGTGTGTGTGTGATGTGCATGTACACTGTATTTAATGTATGCATTTGAGCTTTATAGGAAACTCCTTTTTGTCATAGCAAAAAAAGTCCACAGACATTCTGATTTCAAAATATAACAGTCAAGTTTTAAATTCAAAATATAAGACATAGAATCTGACTTTTCAATATTTTCTCAGAGATTATAGTTTGTATGACGAAAACTGGAGACAAAAGAATGTGTGTTTAATGTGGAAAGTGTCTCATGACAACAGATTAAATAATTGAAAACAGAACAGGAGAATGTAGAAGATGAACAATACGATGCTGTCGTGGGTTAGTCTTGGCTGGATGCTATGTGCCCACCAAGCTGCTCTATCATCCCCCCTCCTCAACTGGACAGGGAGAAAAAATGCACCAAAAAGCTCATAAGGACAGGGAGATCACTCATTAATTACCATCAAGTGACTCAACTTGGGAAAATTAATGTATTGCTAATTAATAAGATAATAGGATAATAAGAAGTAAGAACAAATCTAAAAACCACTTTCTTACCTTCTTCCCAGGCTCAACTTCACTCCTGGCTTCTCAGCCTCCTCCCCAAACAGCATGGAGGGATAGGGAATGGGAGTTCTTGTCAGTTTATCACACATTGTCACTGCTACTCCTTCCTCCTCAGGGAGAACACTCCTCCCAGTCTTCCCCTGCTACTGTCGTTATTGGCTGCGTGGTCAGGAAGGCAAGCTTTCTTTCAGTTCTAAACATAAGATATAGACGATAATAAAAGATATAGACTGTAAACCAAATCAACACTTACTTGTACGTGTTCAGAAAGAAAAATAATCATGTGTTTAAGAGTACATGGTATAACTTACACTCAAAGAACTTAATGTCTAATGTGTTGTCAGAGAGGGCTCAATGATTACAGTTTATTCACTGAAGTAATTGTGAACATATAATTATTTCTTCCATTACTAATAATTACCAGCCCATTTTACTTAGACATAAAAAAACAAGACAAAAACTTAAAACAGCCTGAGAAGGAGGAAAAAATTATGTTCTTTAGTTGTGAACTCTAAAATAAAATATACAGAGCCAATGGGCCAAAAAATTGCTTTTGCTATACAGTGACATAATGCTTGGTTCTTATTTCTACTTTCTGTATAACTCCAGTCAGTTGAAAATCTGTATTTTTAGCCTTTTTTTATGGCATTCATTGTCTTGCCTAGTATCTCATAACAGAATAGAATAGAATAGAGTAGGTAATAGTGTAGTGTATAGTGCTGGGTTTGTATCAGTGATTTTCTTCTGTATATATTGATATCATTATCTGTGCATAGAAATGCTGCTGTGAAGGTTGTAATTCTCAAGATATCTACATTATTGAGAAAGCAGGTACTACCAAAATAGCGCTGTGACAACCACTGATCATAGTGTAGGTTCTTTGGGACAGTGACTTTTTTTTTTTGGACCAGAAAATTGGGAAGAAATTTAGGATTCACAATTGGTAGTTTATCTAGGTCATAGCATTATTAACTTCTGTCACCTAGGACCCATGGTAATGGTTGGACTTCATCTTAAAGGTCTTTTCCAACCTGGTTAATTCTATGATCCTGTGATTCTACTAGAGATACATCATTGCTTTTTTTCTGCCTACATAGTGCTTGCTTTCAGATTTGGTGTTACAGAGTGGGTGCCTGTGCACTCTCAGAAATAAGAAATAAAAGAATTGAACACCCCAAATAAAATATAAGAGACTAAGTCCTGCACATTCAGGCAAACATTCCCTTCTCTGTTTTTGAGATTAAGGGTTGAGGAAGAGAGTCTTTACTAAACAAAATTTTTGCTTCTGACTATCTCTGCTTTCTGACAGTTGACTTCCAACTCCTTTGTATGAGAAAAATGGTAAACCTTTTTATTTACTTATATTTACTGGATGATTCCACAGAATTGATAACCTCAATATAAACAGTAGGAGAAGATAGTTCCCCTGTGATTCCCCACCCACTATACCCATGGCAATGGACCATTGAACATTACATTGAACATTTGGTTTTTATTCAGCATGCAAAATAATAATTAAAAAAAAAATCAAAAAAAAAAAAACCCAGCATCTTCTCTAAAGCTTTCTTTTCAGAAACATATGAATGGAAAACAAAGATAATGCATTAGTTAGTCAAGTCTTTTGATAACCTGAATCCAGTCAGTAACTGCTTGAAGTTTGCTTCTGCAATGACGGTTTACAGTGAACTATTTTTCTAGAAAAATAGGACAAATCATAGACAAGCTTTCTTTCCTCTGAAATACATGAAAACCTATTAAATGATAAACTGCTTCTATAAATATGATAGCAGTATAGATTTTTGAAGTAAATTAAAAAAGCAATTATGCAACATTTTCAAAAGGCTCACAGTCTTTTCACTGTCATTGCTAACTTGATAATTCATGAGTATTTATCAGTATAACTCAAGCTGAACAATACGGAAAAAATCAGGTGTGAGCAAGTAGGAGGAGTAGTTATTGAGATATTATCAGATTGTTCACAATATTATATTTTCCTTCTGAATTTGTATTCAGTTCAGATTCTTGAAGTCCATTCACATTTTAACACAATTAAGCTCTCCCTGTATCTGTTTGGTAGGTCGTACTTGATTACACCAATTATCCAGACTTTAAAATAACATAATCCAGCAGAATATAATAAATGTAGACTATATCCAGACTTGTTTCTGACATTCATTCTTCTTATTCTTTAAAGTGACTTTTAAGGCAACCTAGGAATTATTTCCATGCCCCAAATTTCTATTCTTGCTCATGTGTGCCTAGGAGTCAAAATCCCATAGCTTCCCTGATTCTTTAAGTAGTGCCAGCCCACCCAGTGATTTAGGTCATATATGTCTCTTTTTCCATATTTCTTCCCCGGAGTTAAGGAGGAAATCCTAAAAGGAACCACAGCATTCTCCCTCCAGTTCACTCCTAACTTGTGGGTTTTTTTTTTTGTTGTTTCTTTTTTTTTTCCCTCCATCTTTGATATGCTAAAAAAGCGTTTTACAGAAAAACACACAATCAGAGATAGAGCACTTTCAGCAGTGCTAAAATATAGGGGAAAAAAATGGTAAAAAATAATTTCCAGACATCTCACCTTGCAACAGGTACATTTATTATAAGACATTTCTTCATCACAAAACACTCAGACAGCATATCTGTGGTTTAATGTTTCACTAGAAAGAAACAGTTGTTTATTAAATGTTACCTTCCACTGAAGGAAAAGCATAATGCAAAGAGAAAATGTGCTCAGTTATCTTTTTCCTTCATTCTTTTCAAGATCACTACAAGTTCTGTCAATTATGAAGCCAAATCATGCAGTCTGTCTGACAAAAGCATCAAGCTCTGGTCAGGTTTCATTTGTGTGTACTGAAATTTCTTCATTTGTTCAGACAAACTGAAAGCATCACTACTGATTAGTAATTTTTTAAGAGGGTGGCTTTCATATTTCAACAATATGTTTGTAAATTTAAGTGAGGTTTGTGTCACATGTAACGAAAACCTTGAAAGGTACTCTGGCTTATAAAAATTGAATGTGTCATGAAAATTGTTTTTTTTTTTATCAGATAAGAAACAAAATACAGGGAAAAAGAAAAATAAAACCCACTTAGGTTTGTTGTTAATGATCGTGTATTCAAATAATAATTTTTCATGCTATCTGCGATTAGTTCTCCCTTCATAAGTTGTCTCATGTCTGTCCCTTTCCTTGGAGTATTTAAGTCCTGAAGAAAACTAGGTATACGTTTTTTTATCCAATACCTCCATTTTACATTAACATTCAAATTACCTTAAGAAAATGGGGAGAATGAAATCTAAATATGGTAGATTCCTTTACAGAAATGACAAGAGGCAGTGATATAAATGAACACTTAATATATTCCAGCTTCTTTGTTTTTTGTCTGTCATAATTCATTAGCTTCACAGAAATTATGCTATATAGAGAGCCACTGGAAATCTGAAATGTATTTAAATATCAAACAGATCCCTTTCTCATAAAAGTGCATTGCAGCCCAATAACATTTACCTTCGTTAAAGGTAATGTAACTTGTACTCTGTATTGACCTTTTTAACAACATGCATAGTCCTAATAGACCCAAAATAGGAATACCCTTTATTTGTTTATAATTTTTATAATTTGCCTGTCAGTACAATTAATGTGTTTCAATATTTTGTTTCAATATTTTGCATTAACGCAGTAATATGTTTAATTTGCTATCATCATTCCTTATACAGAAATTAGGTAGGTTTTTTTTTTTTGGCATCTCTCCTGTCCAAATCCTTTAAGTTTACACATCTTAGCAGCTTTAGATCATGTGTACCATGAAGGAGAAACTTTCTCAATATGCTGCTCTGTTCTTACAAAGAAAATGAAACCCACAAACAAACAAACCCCAGCTCTAAGGTCCCTAATTTTTACTCTGATTCAACTCTAAAGAAAGGCAATCAACTATGACTCAAAATCCCAAGCACTTGCAATAAGCATATAGTAGGAAATAAGCATCTTTAAACAGGTGTTCCTGCTGGATTGACAACACTGCTGTGATCTGGGACATGAAGTATGTTAGTATTCAGAACATCTTATTTTATTGTTTGTCATGCTTTGGTTGGGAAAAGGATGCCAGGTGTGGGAAGCCTGATGCTTTTGCCATTAACAGAAACTCTGAATCATTGCTATTTCTAAGACAACCAAAGCTGTCTTACCATTCCATTCTATATTTCATATTTTCAACAGCTAATGAATTGTTTAAGAAACTTCTGAATGGCAGTGTGCACAATAGTTAACATATTAAAATGGTGGAAATGTAATGTTAAAATTATGCAACTCATGTTTTAGACATTTATGAAATTCTTTGGTTCTTAACAACTTCAGGCACACAAGCTGCATTAAATCTAAATTCTGTAATGGTGTATGATATTCCTAAGAAATGAAAAAAAAAAAGTAAATCCTCCTGAGACACGGTCAAGTTGCTTGCTTAGAAAAATCTTCAGTTAGCCCCTTGTACTTCCATGAATGCCCATAATTTAGCAAAGTAAAAATAAAAAAACCCTCGAGGATGTGGATGTCCATTCAATCAAAATCATCCACAAAGGACTGTAGTAGAAGCTTTCCTGTAGGCTGTGGTTCTAGCCTGTTTAGTAGCTTTCCTGCTCAGTGGAGATGTCCTTATCTTTGGAAACCTCCCGTGAAAGCAGATCCACAACCTTACCATTGTAAAAATATGCTTCTATAATGTTTCAAATGTGAGATTTTATTTGTTGTTGCTCTGTTCCTTCCGTCCCTTAGTGTCTAATCTTGGTAATCATTCAGGTGGTGTGGTCTAACCCCACATGGCAACTAAGCCCCACACAGCTGCTCACTTGCCTCCTCCAGTGCAGTAGGGGAGAGAATCATAAAAGGTGAAAAAAACTTGTGGCTTGATATACAGACAGTTTAATAAGTAAAACAAAAGCCATGCATGCAAGCAAAGCAAAACAAGGAATTAATTTACCGTTTGGCAGGCAGGTTCAGCCATCTTCAAGAAAGCAGAGCTCCATCATGCGCAATTTGACTTGGGAAACAAAATGCTATCACTCCAAATGTTCCCCCTTCATTCTTCTTCCACCAGTTTTATATGCTGAGCACGATATCATATGGTATGGGATATCCCTTTTGTCAGTTGGGGTCAGCTGTCCAGGCTGTGTTCCCTCCCAGATCCTTCTGCATCCCAAGCCCACTTGCTGGTGGAGTGAAAAGCAGAAAAGGCCTTGACTCTGTGTAAGCACTGCTCAGCAATAACAAAAACATCCCTGTGTTATCAAATGTCCTTTCCAGCACAAATCCAAAACACAGCTATGTACTGGCTACTGTGGAGAATATCAACACTATCCCAGTCAAAACCAGCACGTCAGCCCACTGAAGTACATTATGATTTGTTCTGCATTACAGTTGTTGCATGGATATGCAGAACTAATCAGTGGCTTTTTGTGGAATTTTTATTGCCACTTCTTGTCAGTCTTAATCATGTACAAGATTTGTATATTATATGACCTAATGACTACTGTGGTGAAGAGATAACTCATCCTTCTAAATGCTGTCACCCAGGTCATACTCTCACTCTTCAGAGAAACTAGTTAACTTGAGCAATCTATCATGAAATTCTGTTTCGCTCTTTTTTGAAAAAACTTTAATCAGTGAATCACTGAAACAGCTGGTAGAGGGCAGGTTTTTTTCCTCATTTAGTTTACAACCTGGTATTTGGTTTACAACCTGATATCTACTTCACTGGGAAGATGTTACATTACATTTCAGTATTTCAAAGCTGACAGGCTGGTAATTCTACGTGTATATTTTGCAGACTTATATATTTGTTAGGCAGAAGTGGAACTGTCGGGTTGATATTTGAGTGTTGCAGGTTGTTTATTTCTTACAGGAAATTTACTCCAGAACTTAAACAGTTAAACCTTCCTGGTGGTAAATTTTGAGATGACCTATACAGCCTCGATGGTATCATTTTTTACAGGTAATCAGGCAGTGATTTACTTACATTACACATCTATATCATAAATCTTTATTGAAGTGTCCAGTGGCACCTAATTTTACCAGTATAATAATGCTAGATTGTAACAAATTTTTTTTGAAAATAGATAAGACATCCACATTACTACAAAACAGATTTCTTCTGACTACTGTTATTGCAGTGAATACCAAATGAATTTATGAAAATGAATGCTTTAAAGTATCATTCTTTCTAGTACACCCTGACATTTATTAATACAAATATCCATGATATAGGAGTAAAAATCATGAATACTGAATGTCCCAATGTGGCTGAAGGCTGAAGCTGGAAAACAGATTAGCTATCAGGCAGACATTTTTATAGTATGATTGTTTAACCTTTGGAAGAATGATTGTGGTGGATTCACTTTTTTAATAAAGATGGCTGCGTGGGGTCTAGCAGCCAAGGTCAACCCACCACAAAGTATTTTTTCATCCTCAGAATGTTTTCCGGTTTAAATAGGAATTACTTCAAAACTGTGCTGTATCTAGTTTTATGTATTTGGTGCCATATTAATGGACCTTTTTTCTTTCAGAATTCATGAATTATTGATAAACACAAGACATAAGCACACTGATAGTTTTAGGTTGTTCTCAAAGTTGTAGATGGTACACCACAGTATTACAAAACTATGTTTGCACATTTCTTCCAGTATAATTTAATCCCTAATACTTTTTTTTAATATGCATGTGTTAGTTTTTAAAAAGGTAAATACAGCATTGCTTTTTCTGCTCTGCCCAAGATGCATAGAAGAGTTTCTGTATTTCTGAATTGAAAACTGTATTTCAGAAATTCAGAGACTGTATCAATTTCTGATTGTCAAAGAACATTTTTTGTTTCCTGGTTCAGTCTGTTAATTTCTTTAAAAAGTATACTTATATTTAAGGTGCATCATAAATACTACATTGATGGACTCAGTATTTTTTCAAAGTTCTGTGATTACCTTACAGTCATTTTTTTTTGATTACTAATATCATGCTTAAAATAAATCTGTTTTTCTCTATTTATTCTATTGGATTTTTTTTTACTGGGTTAATTCAACTTTTCCCTCCTTTTTTCATCTTCATCCCTACATTCCCCTATATTTCTAAATGCAAGTGACTAAGTGCACTGTTAGGCTTGGACTACAGGCTCACCCTTTTCCTTGCCATCCCCTTCTCTCGCTCTACCTCAGCCAGATTAGGGGTCTGCCATCTTTTTTTTCCTTTTCAGGTAGTTTAAATTCAGGAACTCAGGGTCTGAGATTTAGCTAAAATCCTAATGATTGAAGTTGGTGATACTTTCAGTTTTTGCTTTGCTATATTCTTGCAAAAACAATGGAAACAAGTTTCAGTGCAAATATAGGACATGAAGTCAATTTGTGTAAAACAAGTAAGTATTTTTTGGAAAAAAATATGAGTAACTCTGACTGAAATGTAGCCCCAACTTTGGGTAACAGGTGTAAGCCTGAAATACATCCTTCCTCTCTCCCATTTTTACTTATTACTCTTTGCTTGGTAAGTGTGCCAATGGATATGTAATCACACAGCATGTACCTTTTCTCTGAGTAAGAGGATTTAGGTCTCTGAGGAATACGAACTTATATATATATTGTATATAAACACCCATTTGTCTATTAAGCCAAAAGAATTTTATAAAGTGCTAATCCCAGAGGTGTCTTTAATGCTTGCAAGCAACTGTTAGTGGCTTTTATTTGATGCTTGTAAATGGAAGTCTATCCATTCAGTGCTCTGATTATTTCTTTGTCTTTGGGCACGGACAAAAAAAAAAAAAGTAAAAAGTTTGCTCTCTCATCCTTCCTGTATGATTTGAAAGCAAAGAGAAGAATTACAGAACTAAAAAAATCTGAAAGAGAAGCAAAAAATAGAACTGAATAAGAAAAGAATAAAAGAACTGAAGTTTCTATTAAAAGTTTTTCCTAGGGTATAATTGGCATACATTTAAAATATACATTTAAAATTTTTGTATGGGTGTAAAAACAGTTTCCTTTGAATATATTTTGCATGTTAAATCCTAAAGTGATTCTGAACAGTAGATAAGTTTCTTCATTACAAAACTATAATGGTGCACCAGATAGGTATGTTAGTTGGGAATCTTTCTATAGCACATTAACTTGATGGACTTTTTTATTATTTGTATTAGCTTGAACTGTGCATCGTTTATACATACTAGGCTTCCACAGATTTTCTTTTAGTCCTTTGACTTTTTGGAGTTTACTAATTGGGTTAACATTTCTAAAGATACAATGGCACTTCCTCGGATATCTAAGCCAATATAGGCTTATGTCACTGAACTGTGTGTTTCCATGTAAAATTTAAAATTCAGAAGGAGAATGTAATAAGTAATGTCTTTAGTTATAGAGTACGCCATATAATGTTGGTTTATTTTTCATTGTGAAATGGCAGTATGGCTTGTGAAGCACAGCTTGAGCATCCGAGAGAAGTGTGACTATCTTTGTCTATGGTGCCAACAGTCTGCTGCCTCTCGCAGGAAAAAACACCAGACTGGTAGTATCTGTTACTATTTGTAGGATTAACATCCCATGTACATTCCAGCTGCTGCTCATGTGATTGGTGTTCCTGGTAGAAAAATGAGTGCTTCTTGTGCCCAGTGGGGGCAGCTATGTGTCAATTTGGCATTCGAAAATCCAGTCTGAATTATTCAGAGAGACATTCTCTCTCCGTGTGCATCAGAAGTCCCTTTCCTTTGTATTTATAAGATTAGAATGGTATGAATAGCTTATATATCATGTTTTCTAGGTAGATCATATGTTGCAAATTGTGATTTAATTCTTTGTGTTAAAAGTGGTTGTTTTTCTGCTTTTCATTTGCTCATCCAGGCCTGTTTCTGGCTTTTTCTGCCTAGGTGCATAGTTTGTACAGTTGAATTGTAAGAAGGATGTTAGTGAAACTGCATTTCATTCTTTCCACTGTTCATCAGTGTGAAGGACTGATCTCATCTGGATGAAAAAAGAGTCATGGTATCATCAGTACTGCTGAGCCTTTCTGAGTGCCAGAGACAGTCTGAGTGACTCATAGCTGAGACAGTAGGGCTTTTGAGGGCTGCCTCTGGGGCAGAGCCACATGGACTCTCACAGTCCCTCTGTTATGAAAAGCAGCAATAAAGCTTCACAATGCCAGTGTGTGAAACACCAAATCCTGAGCGAGTTGCATTCTCATGCTGGTAAGAGCTATGAATGGTGCAAAAGTTCAAACTCACATCCTTGGATTTGTTTTCTTCATCACTGAAATTGTAATAACAGATTGGAAATCTCTGATTTCATTCCCAAACCTCTCTGTTTCAAGGATTCCTCCTGTATCTCCCTGTCTTTGTCACAGTTGCCTCCAGCATTAGAGACACACCTGCCAACATGAGTCTGGAAAACTTAGCAGTCCAATGCTAATAAGAAGCACCCTATTAATCACCATCCTGGTGACAAGCTTGTGTGTGATGTATGTGTGTGGGCTAGTAACAGATTTGTACCTCGTGTAAGTATACACATAACACACAAGCCTGGGATTTCACTAATACCTGTAAAATATCTGTTATGGTAGAGTCTCTTCAATACAGCTTTTTATACTAGACACAGATGTCCTAAACAAAAAATAAGCTAATGAACAACAACAAAAAAAAAAAAAAAAAAAAGCTCTGTTGTATTCATTCAGTGTTGGGAGATTCTGTGTTTTGTACAAACTCTTTTTTGTTTGCATTTGTAAGCTTTTTTTCAGAACTATTGTTGGTCTGCTAAATAGATAATGAAAAATTTCATATGATGTTTGGGCTTGTTTGTTAACTGACCGTTTAGTTCTGTATATTCCTCAAAGTCTTTAGGGTAGGGAGTACTTTTTCCTTGTCCTCTTCCACCACAGTATCATGGGGGTCTACATTCACTTGAATAATGCACATAATAAATGTGAAAATTCAGAAGGCTCTCTTCCACAGGTTTAATTTTTTGAGTGACCTGATACATCTTTAGGTACTGCATTTCTGTTTCTCTTTATTCTGCCTTTCCCTTATTCCTCACCAGCAGACCTTTTGTTTTTTATCTCTTTTCTAATGACAGCAATTTTTTATTTCTCTGACTGGCGTTCTTTCCTGGAATTAAATTCTTACTCATTTTGTAGATGGGAATATAAAACCACAATTCCAGAGACATAGGGTGGGGCTTGATAGCTGCTGAATTTAATTGAGAGCAGAACTCTAACACTTGTACATCACCAGCAGGACAAAACAATTGCCTTAATCTGGAAAATGAAAGGTGAAAATTCCAGACCTGGAATAGCACAGTGCAGTATTCTGCTGTATGACAAAGTACCCCAGCATGAAGAGAAAGACCATTGTTGCTTGTGCAAGCTTCTTTGTGACAGTCTTGCTTTTTTCTGATGGTCTTGAATACTGTTCTCTACTTATGATTTAGATAACTTCAGGTTTTTTCAATTCCTATATTTGTGTTGTATTTCCTTTTTTTTTTTCTTTTTTTCTTCTTGTGATACAGCTGAGGAAAACAAGGAGGCAGATTCATCCATGAGGTTGAGGGATTTCCAAGAGATTTACATGTAAAATACTAATATTTTATCATTACATTTTTCAGTTTTATCATGCTGAGCATCAAAAATACAATCAGAAAAGTCACTTGGATTTAAGATACTTTGTTTTGTGTATTTTGAACTACAGTACTACACAATGGAACCATACTTATGCTTTTATCCAAGCATTTACAGTTGCTGATAAGCACCCTAGAATAAAACCAGATGAAAATATTAATAGTATTTTCCTTCAGTTATTAAATATTACTATAAATATATTCTGTCTTAGAGGAAGTAAAGTAAGAAAAATTAGTGTGACATTCAAAAAGATATGAAAGTTTTTTTAGGAACAAATTATATCCCTAAATTGTTAATGGATTGTAAAATTTTGCTTTGATTTTGCTGTTCATTCATGGAATAGGAATTGGAAAAATACTTCCTTATTGTTATCATAGTGGTGTTATAGTCAGATGTAGCAAGTTCATTGAGCTGGGTTCTACGCATATATAGAGAAAAAAATTGTATTTCTATTTATGTGCAACTATGCTAAGAGAAATTATCTGCAGGGAAATAAATACTGTTTCAGGTTGATATTGGGGATAAAAAAAGTGTACGTAGAGAGCTACATTATGAAGAGAATGGGAATATATAGTAGTCTCTTGATGTAGGCTACTGTTCTCTGAAGTCAGCTAAGCCTATACAGAGCAACTGATTTGATTCCTGATAAAAGAATCAGAGCTCTAGGGACCCATCACTGCTGTTGATATTTCACCCAAACTGATTTATATTCAGGCAGTTATGAACTCAGATACACTGGCAAAAGAATATCTAATGTAAACTATATTCTAAGGAGCATGCCTAATCAAACACTAATTATCTCTTACACAGCGCTAATAGTGATAGATTGTTTCATTGTAGCCTTCTTTGCTGTCTTGAACAAAGATTATATGTCTGACATTGTGGTTTATTCATTAGTAATGTTAGGAAGAAAGAAATAACTTAAGAGCATGTTTAGGATGCATTCTCTATTCTTTATTTCTCCAAGTTATTTATGTATCATTTTCTTCCCTCCTAAGTTACTGTCGTGGTTTAAACCCAGTCAGGTAATTCGTTCGCTCACTTCCCCCCCTTTCTTGCCCTCCCCCTGCTCTCGGAGGGACGGAGAGGAGAATCAAAAGAATGCAACTCCCACGGGTTGAGATAAGAACAGTTTAGTAACTAAGGTATAACACAAATCACTACTGCTACCACCAATGATAATAATGATAAAGGAAATAACAAGGGAACAGAATACAACACCTCAGCACCCACTGACCGATAACTCGCCCCCCAAGCCCGACCAAGCTCCGACCGATACCTCCTCCAACCCTGCAGTCTCCCAGCCCTTCCGGCTAACTCCCAGTTACATCCTGGGCATGACGTGCTGTGGTATGGAATACCTCTTTGGTCAGTTTGGGTCAGGTGTCCTGTCTCTGCTTCCTCCCGGCTTCCCCTCCTCCCTGGCAGAGCATGAGGCTCACAAAGTCCTTGGCCAAACCAAAACATCTCTATCAGCTCTGTTCCCGAGCCGAAAGTCAAAACACTGCACTGCACCAGCTACCAAGGAGGAGAAACATGACTGCTACTGCTGAACCCAGGACATTATCCACCCCTTATTCCATACCATTCACGTCATGCTCAGATCCCACATTTTCAATATACCATCACTCTTATCTCGGTGCACTCTTATCTTAGTGCATGGACCAGTCCCTATAAAGCTGCTGTGTCCATCTGGTCCATGTCAGGCTCCATCTCTTGTAACAGTCTTCCAGAGCAGGAGAGACTGTGTGCAGTGTTCACACTCGTGAATAACCTGGGCAATAGTGTCCATTGCTAAGTCCACCCCTCGATCATGAGTCCATCTGTATGTTGCATCTCTGCTCTGATGGCCTGAAGTGCCATGGGCCCACCAGGCTTAAAATAATTCACTGTCCCCTTAAGCAGTTTCTGCAGCTTGTTGCTGGGGACTCCATACAGCTGCCTTCCATCTCCAACGCTTCCAAAGCACTGGAGGGGCCCAGTGGACTAGATACTTGCCCATACTGTCCCACACACCCTGCCACTCATGACTGTCCAGCCTTGGGAAAAATCTCTTGGTCCCCCTATATTGTCGTCTAACCCCAGACAAGACCCAAACCTGACTCTGCTTAACTTTTGAGATCAGACAAAATGGTGGTGGGTAGAACACAGCCTGTGTGTGTGCCAACATGCTGATCCGCATCACAATCAGCAGGCAGGTCCCAAGGATACCCAAAGGCCATTCAGAGCCTTCAGAACTCTCAGTTGATGCTGCTGTACTTGTCACTGTGGCTGGTGTAGCTGCTGTGCTTGCCGGCTCTCCCACCGCCAGCTTCTCTTTTCCTGAGTCCAGCTTTTCCTCCTCTGCCTTGCTGGGAAATGCTGCGTGGTCTCCTGCGTCCTCCTGGGGCTCGGCGGGTGGCTGCCGGGGAATGCTCTCGGCCGTCGCGGGGCTCGGCTCCTCCGCGGGGCTCGGCTCCTCCGCAGCCTTCTCCCGCTGCTCGGCAGCCGCCTCCTTCTGTTCCTCGACCGCCCCGACCTCCTCCACCAGCAGCCGTCCCCTGGCGGCCTCCGGCCCCGCTCCCGCCGCCGCTTGGTCCCCGGGGCCGCTCTCCCGGGCCGCTTCGGCTGCCGCCGGCTCCCGGGGCCGCTCCCCCTCGGCTCCCCGCAGCCTCACGAAGATGGAGAGTAGGGCGAGGGCCAGGACGGTGAAGAGCAGCCGGACAGCCAGGTACAAGTCCACAGCCACGTCCGTCCCGCCCTGCTGCTGGAGCCCGCCCGTATTACAAGCCATTGCCATAAAGCACAGTGAGACAAGAACCTTAGCCCAGGCCCCACACTTGATAAACACTATCACAGCAAATACCGGCTCTACGTAAGTTACAACATTCTGAAGCTGTGAGATCAAGAGAAACAACTCTGAGAGCCAATAAATCGTCATTGTGATGAGTGACTATTAATCCAGACAGATCTGTTCTTATCTCAACCCCTCGTGCCCCACGTTGGGCGCCAAAAAGAACTGTCGTGGTTTAAACCCAGTCAGGTAATTCGTTCGCTCACTTCCCCCCCTTTCTTGCCCTCCCCCTGCTCTCGGAGGGACGGAGAGGAGAATCAAAAGAATGCAACTCCCACGGGTTGAGATAAGAACAGTTTAGTAACTAAGGTATAACACAAATCACTACTGCTACCACCAATGATAATAATGATAAAGGAAATAACAAGGGAACAGAATACAACACCTCAGCACCCACTGACCGATAACTCGCCCCCCAAGCCCAACCAAGCTCCGACCGATACCTCCTCCAACCCTGCAGTCTCCCAGCCCTTCCGGCTAACTCCCAGTTACATCCTGGGCATAATGTGCTGTGGTATGGAATACCTCTTTGGTCAGTTTGGGTCAGGTGTCCTGTCTCTGCTTCCTCCCGGCTTCCCCTCCTCCCTGGCAGAGCATGAGGCTCACAAAGTCCTTGGCCAAACCAAAACATCTCTATCAGCTCTGTTCCCGAGCCGAAAGTCAAAACACTGCACTGCACCAGCTACCAAGGAGGAGAAACATGACTGCTACTGCTGAACCCAGGACAGTTACCTGTTGTTACCAGCCAGTAAAACATGCAAACAAAATGCATCTCTTCAGTGAAGAATAAACTTAAAATTGTCACTTGTCATTTTGCTGTTAACTCATTTTGATGTATATACACTCAACAGAAGCCTTTCCAGAAATGCTAGTGGTGATGATCTATGGCAATCTCCTGCAATAACAGCCACATTTCAGAAACATGTTTAGTGAGATGCCTGTGCAGAAGATGTTTCATAACAACTTTATTACTTATGATTAGAATGTTATTTTATGCCAGATGCCTTAGGGCAATAAAAAACACGTGCTTAAATATTTCTGTAGGTAAGATAATTGACTTTCAGATTCTTACTAATGTAAGATTTCTTATATATGTTATGAATTCCAATTAATGCTTGAGATGGAAAGGAGAAACTCAGAACTTTAATGCTGTCATAGGTGAAATTTATGCCATAATATGTCTTCCATACTATTTTAAAGTAAAAATCAAAACAAAAAATGAAATTAATTGTTGGAAGTTGGGAAGTTTAGACTTTATAGTAAAATCACAAAGGCTGAGCCTTTAAGTAAAGACTCGAAGACAAAGGCCAAAAAATGATATTTTAGTGATTTTCTTCTGATGGTAGCAGTGGAATTAGCTCTTTCAGACAACTAATATCTATCATTAATGAAATAGCTTCTTCAAAAGGACTTTTAATATGACAAAGGAAAATGATTGTTTGATGTCACTTTTTTGACTCTCAGGCATTTTTTGTATATATTAATGTATATATTCTTGGAAAAGAATGTATATATTCTTTTTGTGGAAATTATGACTTCATTTTATCTCAAGCAGAAGTTATGTATGTCATGTGGGTTCTTTCTTTTTCGTCTGCGTAGTCTGGTAATAAGACATATTTTCTTACTTCAAAGTAGTACTAATTTTCTTTTTTTTTTTTTTTTTTGCATAAAGACCTTGGAATTTAGATACTAACACGGGGAGTAAAGCAATACAGATAAAAAATATGCAAAATATATATGTATGTATTGTATAATGTGCATTTTATTTAAATGCATATATATTTTATTTGTATATATTATATACATGTGTGCTTATATACATATGTATCTCATGTAATGACCTATGAAAGAGGATCCCATCATGGTAGCTGAAACATCAAAATGAATAAGGAAGCACCAGCTTTTTCCACCGCATCACTTTTTTATTCCTGTTAGATTTCTGTGTAAGTAACGTAAGACTTATCACTGTCTATGCTGTTCTTGACAGCTGTCAGCTGAGCTTCTCCAAGGACATTGACTGTTTTAATCCTGATGTGTAGGTTGGTGTGGACATCTGCCATCATAAAAGGATGCATTTGCTTGTCTTCACAATTGCCTTGACTTTATTTTCCCTAAAGTGAGGTGTAGCTCTGCTTAAAACTTATTATGTTGCTCCTTAGTCAAGAGTTCTTTAAGCTACTACTCTTAACAGGTAGGTAAAATACTGTAACTTCTTTGTTATTTACTAGAGTTGATCTTCTCTCATGTCTAGATATTTATGACAGAATGATGGTTATACCAAGCTAAAACATTGGATTCCTTATCTTTGTGCTGCCTTTCTTCTTTTCTTTAATAGGTTTTTTCTTTTTTGTTTTTTCTTTTTTTTTTTTTTTTTTTTCTGGTGACTTAAGAACATGTATAAAAGTCCTTATGAACTAAATTTTTCATTATCCCATTTTCTCATTTTATACAATTTTTCTTTTTTTCCTCAGCACCTTTTACAGAAACTCTTAATATTATATTAGGGGTTTTGGTTGTGTTGTGGGTTTTTTGACAAAGTTCCATAGGCAAGTTCTTCTTTTCCTGACACTTCATACAGAAATGCATATATTTTGAGCGAATATTTGGCAAAGATTGGAAGCTGAGGACTAGAGAAAGAAAAGGTTGTTATAAAGGAAGAAAAGATAAAACTACAGTCCATTAAAAAAGATAAGTGATTCAAAGATTCGCCTGTGATGGCAAAGTTTCACCTATAAATCCCCATTTGCCTTGCTTTACACACCTGAAACACAGCCTCTGACATTCTGCCATTTTTCTCCCCCACAGCCCAGTGGTTTTTGCTGACCTGAGCATGCATGTTATTAGTAGATTACCCAAATATTGACATATGAAGGACTTGTAATTTAAGTCCAGAGTTATGCCAGTGGCAATCTACCATTGGAGGCTGGTATGAGTGCAGGCAGTCTTGTAGCACGCACCAGGCACTGTGGGGCCTGACTGCACAGAGCCATGCAGGTACTCCCCTGGCTGTGCTCTGAGCAGCGCCCTCCTTGAGAAGATACAGTTCTTTCCTTATTACTGGCTACTATTTCTATTGGGATGACTTTCCTTTTTACCTTGTAGTCTTTTTCAAAGGGATGAATCCCACAGTTTTTTCCTAGCTTCTATAGAAACAATTCTGTGAAGGAAAATGCCTCAAAGCAGAATTTCATCCAATCTTGCATGCTGAAGGCTGTTAAGTAAATCTGTTATATAACTAGAAGTACAAAGTTGTCTCACTCTTTTAGGGAAGCCTTTGAAAACTAGCTCTATCCCTTACTTTCTGTCATATACCTTCATCTTTCCTAGAGCAGAGGAAATCCTTTAACAACCTGCACAGTGCTAAAGGTTACATGAAGAGTGCTAATGTGTCAAAGATGTTGCTTACCTTCCTTTAACTGAAATGGTGTCAGAGCATAGTTACTATGAAAAAAAATAAAATCTTTTCTTTCTGATTTTAAATGTAAAATAAATCCAGATGATTATTTTAGATGTTCCCTGATAAAAACAGGGACAGACAGAACAACTTATGATTCAGGGCTCTACTTTATGTTAAATTAAGTAAAATATACATTTCATTAAATGATTACTTGGGCATACCCTTCCCACTTCCCACTCTCTGAATGCAGGGAACTGTAAGTCAGAGAAATCTGTTTTTCTAGCAGATCTGTTTTTCTAAATAATTAAAATTGCTGTAAATTTCATTAAAAAAATCAAGCTTAAATTCAGTTTTTATGCAAAATTGTCTCCAGCTTCTGTTAGTCTAGTATTTCTCCTTCCTCCAGTCATCTTAAGGGAACTTACATAAAATGGCTTCCAAAGGAATAAGAAAGGGCTGTAGTCTGATGATCTGAATGAAAGAAGTGATTGCCTTGCTTGTGTTCGGACACTATAAGTGCTATCCATTCCTGATCATCAGTTGTTTTGATCTTATTAACTTGTAGGAACATAAGGTAGGATTGTGCTGAGCAATATTTAACCAGGCTGATTTAAACCCAACCACTTGGAAAATATGTATATGTCCATACAGTTTTCCTACATGTTATTACAATTAGTATTGTAATTCCTCATAGTTTCATGTAATGTTAACAGAGCTTGAATCTGTAGACAGTTCTAGTTGATTGGTTCCTTCAAGATGCAAAGCAAAGTTGTGTTTGTATGCATTCATACTTTTATCCTCTCCTGGTTTTTTTTCAGACATTTTACTGATTGGATGCTCTTCATTGTTAAAAAATTCCATGCTACCAGCTTTTTACTTTGTGTTTACAATATTATTGTCATCAATTTTTTAAATATACAACATAAAAATTCTTTTTTTTTCCATATATCTTGAAAAGATTAATGAAGTAATTAAGGGAACATATGGGGAAAGATGATTTTTCAATACTATTCTATAATCCTGACACATTTTCTTCAAGTTAAATAGTCTGCTAATATAAAAGAAATTACAATAACTTTTCCCATCAAATGGAGGTTAACATATCTATAGTTCTGCATTTCTATAATACCAACCTCACTGAAATGCTACAGTGCTTTAGAAATTGTTATTTTCTTTCTAGATGTGTGAGAAAGAAGGGATTTATTTTAAAGAACTGAGTCATTAGTGGTGCTAGAGTCCGTGGTAAATTCATAGTTAAAGTATTAAAGTATCTTTTCAACAATACCTGTAAAAGAAGAGAATAACATGACCCATCTTTTGCTATGTCAGCACAGAAAGGCATTAAAAAAAAGGACAAAGTGCAATTAAGATTCAGGTTTTTGCTAGTGGACTTGTAGAGATTTAGTTGTTGCTATGAGAGAATGAGCAAGGTTGGCGTCTAAGGTGGTAGTTGGGCTGAAATAATTCCATGAATTAAATCGAAGTGCTGAAAATTACATGTAGTTAAAAAAAAAAAAAAGAAAAGTTATCTGCTTATTTTTGTATTAATCTAATACATAATTTAGTGAGTGTATGCTAAACATTTATATTGCATTTTCATATATGTCATAAGGGTTGCTTACAATACATGAAACAATCTTGTTCTGTTGGAATGGACTTCGGAACTGAGTTACAGATAAATGTCCAAGATAAGTGGCATGTTTAGAAAATGTTTTATTTTTGCTAAAGAGCCATGACAGAGTAATTTATTTGACTCATCTGTACAGGAAACTGCTGGGATTAAAGGTCTCTTAAACTACAAATGCTTTTCTATTTTAAGTGTCAAGATATGTGTTGGAACATGAGGTTTTAGTGTTTCTCTTGACAATTTTTTGAGTATCAGAGGAAGTACCGTAAACCATTTCTGTCATACAATTTAAAACTTTAGATAACTCAGGGTTTTTTTTTCTTTTGCAACTTTTTAAGTGGCCATTTAACCTCCTAACTGGAAAACAAGAGTAACACTGCAGTTACCTATTATCCATACCATTTAGAAGGTATGGAAAGCAATTAACCTAGCAGATTTGGCAGATTTGTTTTGATTACATCTGTAGAAATAGACTCTACTGTAAATTTAGGAGTCCAGTATAGCTTTTAGAAGCAAATTTAACAGCCTGCTAGCACCGTTTTCATGACTGATAGCTTTTTTTTGTTGTTTTTTTTTTTTGTTTCCCTCTTAGGGAAGTTATGTAATAAATTGTACTTCATAACTCAGAGTGACTGAAAGGCTAATTTTAGCTCTGAAGGGTTTTTACATCTAAACTGATCCATGAATTAGATGGATTAATTAAGTTCTGCTGTCAGAGCCAAGGTCTGTAAGTGTATGTAGCCTTGCTGATGTATCATTTATTAGTATCTCAAAGAACAATAGCTTTTTAGATGTCTCTGTATATCCTTTCCCTTTTTAAGGCCTTGGAAAGGTCTACATATTGCAAAGAATAAAATTTCATCCTATTAAGAGTTGCCAAAGTCCTATGAGTAATACAGGCTGGCACTTACCTGAAAAAAAAAAAAAAGAACAAATTCTGGAAGAATTAATTTAGTTCTGACAGCTGCATAAAATAGAAAGAATCTTCCTGACAGATGACATGATTACTTTTTGTCCATATAGCCAAAGTTTTACCTGTTCAGGATGAAATAATGTAGGTGAAAACAGAAGAACTACTGACACATGAACAAACACATATGAAATCCCATTCACTGAATGAGAAGTTGTCTGTGTTCAGTGCAGCCCCTCAAAGGTGTTTAGCATAAAAAAAGATTTACTTCTCCTGCTCAGAATTTCCATAAGATAACAAATAATTCTCAACTAAAAGAATGATTCAAATTATGATACAAATAATTCTGAACTAAGGAAAGACCTGTTTGTTTTTTCACACAAACTAGTCCCAGAATATGCTAAACCACCAGAACTCTTATGAATCATGTCCAGAATTGTGCTACAGGTTCTAGCACTGTATGATACAGTAAATTTTGTCTCTCAGTAATGTCATCTAGATGTTAAATCCATAAAAGTAATGGATAAGGAATAAGAACCTTTTTCATTATGGCCGACCACGTAAGATGGTGTCTACATTGCAATGGCAAGCAGGTTGATAATTTTAAGGAAACTATGAAATGCATAATACATATATTTTAATGAGCATAGCATAGTCCAAGTCTTACACTGTAGAAACGATAACGTAGTTTACAGTTTAGAACAGCAGTTAGAGTGACATATTATCCATATTTTCTCTTGTACTCATACAACCAATGCACAGTTGAGATACTCTTTTACTGGGCTTTTACCAATAGTTAGTAATACATTAAAAAAAAAAAAGGAAGAAGTGGCAATAGATTCACTGAATATAGATAAAATATCACTGACTTTCTTAATTATCAAGAGACTTGCTATGATTAATTACTATAAAAATAAATATATCTTATAAAATGTTGTTGTCTGATGACATACATACGGGGATATCAAACCATAGACAACTTGGGGGAAAAAAAAATCCCACACAAAACTGAAACAAGTCTACTCCAGAAATCAAGTGTAGTTTCTCCAATTTAATCTTTGTGATTCCTCATCTTCTGTTATGACCCTTTTTAATTAGTTTGCATTTGAAGCATCACCAGTACATTAAATCTAGATAGGTATATAAATATATCCACTTTTTTTTTTAAGAAGATAATAATAATAAAAAAAAATACATGACAAACCATATGAAAAATTACATAACATATATCAGTTCCAGATGCAGTTTGAAAAATAAAATGAACATTGAAAAAGAAAGCTAAAACTCTCAATGTTATAAAGGGTAATTAGAGTACTCCAGTCCTACTGATGGCTACTGGTATTAGGACTTCTGTAAAGTGTACCTTTTAGAAAGAATATGTTTATACTGCACATAGCGCTCAATAACTCTTATTGCATTACATACTCAGAGGAATGTCTAAACTAAAGTATAATTTCATAATGTCAGTGGCTGACTAATTTTATAACTAATTATTTTGAAGTTATTTATCAATGTTATAAAGTTAGTTGGCTGTCCGGTGACAGATATGAAAACCAAATCCTACTCATGTCATTGTAATGGCCAAGGTATGGTTTGTATATTTTATAATGTATCAATTTAGAGCAGACTTTTCTATAATCTTCTGTATCATGTTTCTTGCTGTTTCTTTTTTTTTTTTCCCCTAATTGTTCCATTATTTACTCCTGAATCAGGAAACAAAAATACTTCTGCAAAATTACTTTTATTTGGTTTTCTTAATGAAAAAAAAAATTCAACACTTTCCTCTGCATCTTCAGTATTTCTTTTTATTAATCAAACCTGTTTAAATAGAGTTAAGAAGTCTTTGTTACTGGTCTGTAAAAGCCTTTGAGTAAATTGATCTATGATCAGTGGTCAGTCCAATGAAAGCTCTAGTTTGCATGTTTGCTTATCCATGTTTTGCAGCTGATAAGGGCATATGTCTTTAGCAGGACAGTTCGTCTCCATAAATATGGCATTAAAAGTCTGAATAATCTTTATGTCTTTCCATTTCCACTTACAAAAGAAACAACAGGAAATTGCTTCAGGATTCATTAGGATCTGATTATCTTCTAATTTCTTTAAAGTGTAACTGGCTTTATTAGAGGTATCTGCATTTGTTTAGAGATGTGTCTTGAACAGATGATCAAACACATACAGAAGCAAAACCAAATGAGCTAGTCTTAACAAAATGTAATGCTTAACAATTTCCTCCTTTCACTCTTCCTGTTTCTATCCTACCCTCACTTCTTATGCTTTCTGGTTGTTGGTCAAGAAAGCATTTGAGAATATCAGTATAAACTCAGTACAGTGAGAAGCTGTAAAGTACTCCAGCTTTATTTTTACTTTTACGACTGGAGGAAGCAGAAAATACATGCTTGATGACAAATTTCACTTGGCCAAAACAAAGATCAGTTGTGAAGTTTTATGAATTCATGAATACCAATAGACTCTAGTGCTCTCCATTCACACCAAAACCTTCCTACCTGAGATTTTCACCACATTTTGTGTTTAATTTGTTCTTTTAGTTACAACAATACAGCATCAAGATCATTAATTTCAATGCTAAGTATCTGTTTACATCTCAGAGCAATCTTTTCTACTTACAAGGAGTTAGGGACTATTTCTTTTCTGTTATAGCAATGTTTCTTTTCATTTTATCAACTAATTCAACTTTATTGTATAAGGTTTATATTTGGTTTAGAAGCTCACAGCCAGGTAATACCTTGTCAGGGTTCAAGTTTATGTTGCCACTACAAGATGTTAGATTTCACCGTACTTCAAGCAAAAACAAGGAAAGAGAGGTAAGTACCATGTATCAGAGTCTGTAGTTGACACTGTGCATTTCTTCTAGTGCACTGCTGCTGTCTGGAATGTTGTGGAAACAACTACTGAGGCAAAATCAGAATCTTAGCCGCATAAAAATTACCAGGGGCTCACTGAATCAGAAGGATTTAGATACCTGAAGCTTCACATGAAAATGGTAAAAATACCATAGTCTATTAGGAAACAGTTTCCTGCAGGCATCTACATGTAGGAATCTGACTTTCATACTTTCAAAAACCTAGCAATCTCTGAATTGCATCATTAAGTGCCTAAATATCTTTGACAGTCTTGCCCTTATTCCTCCAGAATTTATATAATGAAATAGTTGCAGTGAAATGATTCAAGAAGGAAGTACATGTAAATGTGTAGAAAAATTATGTAAAGGTGCATACATATATTGTAGAGGTGTATGATTCTTCTGTCAGTTTAAGAACAAAAATATTATGGCATGTAAGCTAAAGTTTTCAAAGCCACTTAAACACTCATGAGCTCATCTCTTAGATGATCTTCAGTATTGCATTTTGTATGAACTAACTTTAGAAAATACTACACTGTGACAAATCTAGTTTTCATATTATCAGTAAGTTAATGACTTTCTCTTTTAACTTACTGAATTAACATAAACATTGCACAGAGGATTACCATGCCATGATAAAAACATTACTTTAGTCTTAATTATTATAAATGTTTTATACTACTTTGATTCAAAAGTGAGAATAGCTGTAGAAGTAAATATAATAGGAAGACAAACAAAGAATTTCAGAAGATTATTATATATGGTTTTATTTCTGGGCCTGTGTTTACTCTGTAAACATAGTCCTAAACTGTGCCTCCAAGATTTGTACACAAAAATCTGTTACTAACTTCTTTGTTACTGCACAGAGAAAGAGAACGAGAAGCCAGATACTTATTGGTGACATTTTTTTCCTTTCTTGTCCACTGATAGTCACACAGTATACTGAATTCAGTCCAGGAAAGAAAGATGGAGTCCAAATTCTTTCTGTATGTAACTTAATTTTCCCAAGAAATTATCTACAGGTTTCTGTAGTATTTAAAGTACAGATCATGTAGCTCAACCCTGTCAAGCCCCATGAATTATGAATCCTTCCCTTCCTTGTGTCCTTGCATTGCTTACAATTCCTATCTTCACAGTACTGCACAGTGCTGGCTCACTGGCTTCTGGATGCAAATGTGTAAGGCAAAGTGACATTTATGTCTTCTTTATGGCATAGCCATAGTAAGGAAGAAGGTTCTTTCTGTAGCATAACCCTGTTGATGTTAATAGATTTTATGCTCATTTGAAGCTCATAAGGATCTAGCCAAGCTATCCTTGATTCAAATTATATTGGGAAAGAAATAGGTAAAAAACAAGAAAATAGAAGGACCTTCAATTTTGTTTTTCTACTTTGCTTGCCATATTATTAATATGCTTGCTTTTTTTTTTTTCTTCTAAGTACTAGCTGCAAAATGTGCCCATAAATCTGATCAGTAAAATGGATTTACCAAAATACAACCCATGCTTTTGAAAATACTAGTAACAGCAATATAGCTTCACTGATTAACCTAGGATTAATTTCTATTATACGACATAATCTGAAATGTTCTGTCTTTATTTAATATTCAGAACCAGAGCCTTCTTGGTCCCAAAAGAGCTTGGAAGTTGTTAAGTCATTAAGACCTCCTATATGCCTAACATAGATGTGTCTGCTTGAGCAGTGGGGGTTTTTTGTGTTTGCAAATATTTTTGCTTTCAAAGTAGATGAGAACTTTTGGTAGAGTTGCAAAATTAACTAAGCCACAACTGCTTTGACAATTAAGCGTCAAGAAATTTTATTTGGTTCTGCTTTATAAAACATTTCAACATAATACAGTTGCAACAGCATGAAATTTATTCTCCGGTTTCAGCTGTCACGATGACCAAATTCTTTCAGTGGAAGACCTCTTCACACTTGATTTGTTGATAAGTTTGCAATACTATTGCGCACCATTCTTTAGCACGCTTCATGGCTTCAACCTGTTAAGTTGCGTTATGAAAGAAAAGCTGAAGCCCACAGGTTCTGAACTCTGAAAATGTGAAAAGAAGTTCTTTCACTAATTCAGGGAGACAAGTACCCTCTCTGCCAGCTCCCAAGCTGACCATTTTGGTTTGGGATAAGAACTTCATTACAGTAGGCTTACTTAGTCTTTGCCATTGAATTGTATTGTCTGAAAATATTCAGTGGTAATTGAAGAACCATGAAAATATCAGTTATCAAATAATTTTTAATAATATTTTAATAATTTTAAATTTACATATAATATTAAGCGCTGAAAAGTTTGTAACTGTTAAGAAGCTTGTAATAAATTCTTTTCTGTAAAGGGCAGCTCTGCAATCCTTAGTTCCAAGCAATCACTAAAGCTAGGTGCTTTCTCTCATTCCAGGAGTTACAAGCATAATTTTACAAAAGATTTCGTTGTGAAACATTGATGTTTACAGTGTATTATCTTGGCAAATACAGCTTCCCTGCTACTACTGAAAAATTAGTTAAGAATGTTTGAATTACAGTCTAGATTCTCTTTTTCATGAGAATCCATTGTGGCTATAAAAAAAAATTAAAAAAAAAATGGTTGTGGGTTAGTTGGTGGAGTTTTTAAGCCTTTTTTTTTTTTTTTCTTTTTTCAGTTTATGTTAGAAAATTCCACTCTTTGTAATTAATAGTAGAACTGAAGTTCTTTGCCAAAGTCCTGGATTAAAACATTGCTTGCAATTTTATTTTTTTTACTGCAGATGAATGTTGATTAATGAGAGATTTTGAACTGCAGCAGTCATGTATTTGATTTCTTTTATATTTTACATAAATGTGTAAAATCTATTTTTTCCTAATATAAGCAGAAAGATTGTCATAAAGGTGAATCATCATAGATCAGGAGTATTTCTGAAAGCATTAAACCTCTTTGGATGGGCGACCTCCAGCTGTAAACAAGAGAAGTCTCTGAGATGCATTTGATAGAAGGAAAGAACCACCCATGGCTGCCTAATTATGCATCATGGTAAAAAGAGTTTGTTTTAATGTTATTATTGAACATTCATCAGCAATTACTAAACAATAATTAATTATACTGCTGAGTCCTGCTTAATGTTTATATGCATAGGTTTATCAAGCATGCATATTTTACTGAATTTATGGGACATGGTGAAATTACATTATACATGGGCCTCTTTCAATATGAAACTCTTCATAGTACAGAGGTCACCTTGACAGATTTTATTAATCATATATATGTGGTAAAGCCCTGGAACAGGCTGCCCAAGGAAATTGTGAATCCCTGACAGTGTCCAAGGCCAGGCTGGACAAGGACTTGAGCAGCCTGGTCTAATGCAAGGTGTCCCTGTCAGTGGCAGCAGGGTTGGAACTAAATAATCTTAAGGTCCTTTCCAACCCAGACCATTCTATGATTCAGTATAAATATGAAATGTTACTTTTTGTGTAGAAACACTTTTTGTGCAGATTCCTCATGGGTGAATTCCCAGTAGTTAAGATTTAATGGCTAATGTTACATGTGAACAAAGGTATAATTAGCGAAAGTAGAGATGTTAATTTCTTCCTTATTTGATCATATGAGGTGATACTTCAGTCTCCATTTTTGCAGATGAGTGCATAGGTGAATTGCAAATTGGGATTTTGAGAATTAGTATTTGGACCAGGCATGCACACAGCCAGACTCATTAGGTGACTGTACAGAACTAAAGAGCTATGCAAATCTGTAATGTCATTGCCTTATAAATAGCAAAAAAAATGAGGTAGTAAATACAGGAAAAGAGTTTGCTTTGGTTGTTTCATTTAGGTAAAGTTGATTTATACATCAGATTAAGAAAAAGTTGTAATGTAGAAATTATGAAGAAAACTGGAGGAGCAATGCTTTGCTCCGTAGAAGAGTACAGAATCAGATCCTAAACAAATAAATACAAAATTTTATGGCACGTCAGCAAGTTTCCTGGAATAATCAATGACTATGGCAACGTAGAAAGTCTTAAGTGCTATCTAAATTGCCTTGTTTTCTATATTTATTATATTTTCTATATTTGTGATATTAAAATATTATTGTATTTTCTATATTTATTATATATTTGTTCATCCAAGAGGTGGATTGAAACAAGCATGAGTTGTTTGAAATACTTCTTTCCAAATAGCAGGTTATAGAATTGATGTATAAGAGAGCAGCTGTGTTCTCACTACATGGAAAAGCTCAAAGCAGCACATTATACCAGAACACTTTATCTCCAATGCTTTCTTTACTTTCTGTACTACTTGCTCTGTAATTTCTTGAATTATTCATTAATTAAGGAAGTACAATGCAAGTTACTGAATTTCAGACTAAGACCCAAATAAATAAATGTGCCTTTAAAAGGGGGAAAGATGCTATTATTGGAACAGTTCTGACTCCTTAGTTTATTTTAATTATTTGCATAGCTGTAATTAAGCTATAGTGCACTTCATTCCTGAATTAAAATTAAGTAGAATAAAATTATCACTTTTTAATAACGTCAAATTAACTGTCATTAATGAGAATTTAATCACCGTGTTTCATATTAGATATAATTAGCTAATGGTCTATAAAACTATATGAAACACAACAATATAACACTTTACATAATAGAATAACTAATGTAAGCCCAAGAAGTAATTAAGAAGATGTCACATGTATCATATTTCATTTTCCATGAGGGAAGACAATTAAAACTCTGGTAAAATATGCAAGAAAAAATTTGAATTGGCCTATCCAAATCCCTCTCAAAAATTTCTTAGGTTTTTATCTTGTGTTTTCTGTCTTAATCATATAAATAGTCTTGTATTTCTCTGCCTTTGTGTAATTATAATTGCTGGCAGGTGAGGAAAATTTATTTTGAGTGTTACTTTTTACACTATTAAGTCGACTTTGTTGGAAACGTTTGCATTACTTTTCTTGTTTTGTTCTCACCAGAGCATTTACATTCTTAGAATTTCCTAACATAAAATTTTAAGATTTCCATGATGAAACATCTCAGATCCTCACAATAAAATTTCTGCTTGAAACCAGTAAGAAAAGCAAGATCTATTTAGTTCATTGTTAGGAGTGATAGCTTAGGGTTTCAACTTTAATGCCAGTATGAGCTGATCCTTGTGGGCAGAGTACCAAACCAAATATCTTGTCTAATTTATGAGACATAAAGAAGAATACCTTTTATGCATAGTCAAGAATTCAGTGTTATTCTAATCAAAGAATTACTGTTAGTATAAATTGCTCCAAGCTGATTTGACTAGACTAGGTTCTTAGAGCAAGAGGATTCTGTTCAGGTGCAAAGGAGATGTTGTCATCTGCAATTTGTGATTTTTCTGATGTTTGCATCTTGTTTGCCTGCACTCCAAGATCCCTAGATCCTTCCGGGCAGTGTAAGGAAGCCGAACCTCAGCACAGTATGACCTCTGCAAATTGTTCAGACAAAGTTTGTAAGTTGTTGTACAGACAAGGTTTTATATCAGTCCAGACTCGACTTGTCTGCAATTTCTTCCTCTTTTATTTGCTCTTTTGCTTGTTCATAAGTGGTCACTATCATCTCATTGCTTCCCCATGCATAATATGATTTCTTGTGTTCTCCTGCTGGTGGTTAACACCAAGTGGGAAAACAGGTTTGAACTGTTGCATGCAGGAAACATGCTTGCTATGTGCAATTCTGTTTTAGATCAGTGTCTCCATGGCACAGGCCGTATGCAGAGGCCAAAGTTTTCTAGAGCAACGCATTACAATGAAAGTATCAATTTCTAGATTGTCTTATGATATTGTATTCTAAATTGTGGCACAGTGAAAACTGATAAACTTTCTCATATGCACCCTTTCTCTGTTGTTATGCTTACCCTTTTTCTGATCTTCTGGGTCCCAAATTCAATGGCAACAACCTTCTCTTTGGAAAAGCAGAGTTGCAAAAGGGCAGAGTTTCAGTAAGTGGTCTGTGTCCCCCATTCTTCACCGTTAGAAGCATGATGTTGCAGATTTACAGTGTGGTTGCTTGATCTTTCTTTAACAGTTATCCTTAAGAACATCTTTAGCCAAGGTCCTTTATTAACCAGCAATTTTCCATTTATGATTTTTGTTTATAGCTCTGGAGCCTCTGGTATCATCTTGTACTAGCAGGTTCAATGCTTCTGCCTATATCTTGTGCTCATACTTTTGGGGACTACAAAAAGTGTGATCCATTAAAAGACACATAGAAACATATGGGTAAAATTAGTTCAGAAAGGAGTGCAAAGTCATGCACCTGGAGAGGAACAACCTCAGGCACCAAAATGTGCTGGGGGACACCAAGGTGGAAAGATCTTCACAGAAGAGAGAGACCTCCTAGCAGCCTTCCAGTATCTGAAGTGGGCCTATAGGGATGCTGGGGAGGGACTCTTCATTAAGGACTGTAGTGACAGGACAAAGGGTAACGGGTTCAAACTTAAACAGGGGAAGTTTAGATTGGATATAAGGAAGAAGTTCTTTCCTGTTAGGGTGGCGAGGCACTGCAATGGGTTGCCCAGTGAAGTTGTGAATGCTCCATCCTTGGTGGTGTTCAAGGCCAGGTTGGACAAAGCCTTGGGTGACATGGTTTAGTGTGAGGTGTCCCTGCCCATGGCAGGGGGGTTGGAACTAGATGATCTTAAGGTCCTTTCCAACCCTGTGATTCTATGAAGAGGACCTGGGGGTCCTGGTGAACACCAGGTTGAACATGAGCCAGCACTGTGTCTGTGCGGTAAAGAAGGCCAGTGGTATCCTGGGCTGCCTTAAGCAAAGTTATGCCAGCAGGTCAAGGGAAGTAATCCTTCCTGTCTATTCAGCACTGGTGAGGCAACTCTTGGTGTGCTGTGTCCAGTTCTGTGCTCCCCAGTACAAGGGAGATAGGAACATAATAGGGAGAATCCCAGAAAGGGTCACTAGGATGATTAAGGGACTACAGCACCTCACATACAAGAAAAGGCTGAGAGAGTTGGGACTGTTTGGCCTGGAGAAGGAAAGATTAGGGGGATTTTATCAATGTCTATAAATACTTGAAAGGAGGGTGCAAAGACAATGGAGCTGGGCTTTTCCCACTGGTGGCCAATGACAGGACAAGAGGCAGCAGGCACAAACTGAAACACAGAAGGGACTGTCTGACCATCAGATTGACCAAGACTTGGTAGAGATTGCCCAGAGAGGTTGTGAAGTCTCCCTTCTTGGAGATACTCACAAGGCATCTGGACACAGTCCTGGGCCATCAGCTCTGTGTGGCCGTGTTTGAGCAGGTGGTTGGACCAGCTGCCCTCCAGAGATCCCTTCCATCCTCAATCATTCCATGATTCTGTGAACGCTTTGGTGCCATCTTGTTATAAATATCTGGTAGTTACAGCAGTACTACTGGTGTACTATCAGAATTATAACATGGGATAAGCATGTCTTGTTAGTTATCTCAGATTAGTTGCTGTGAAGTAACATGTTAAAACAGAGAATCTTGTTTGCATTTAGTAAGAAGCACCTGTCCTTGAAACAATCCCTCCAAAATAGAGGAGTCATTTAGGATGCATATTGAAATTCAGATCAGAGTTTGTATTGACATTTCATTTTTCTCCTCACCTCTGCCTTCTTTTACACATTGATTTATCTGTCTTTGGAGGCAGAGACTGAAAATGAATCTTTCCTTTTCACATGCTTTACCATGTTTTAAAGTAATATGCGGCATTACATCCTTAATACAGATTAAAAAAAGTAAAATTCATTCATTGATCTAGACATGTTAGACAGTTTTTAAAATGTGTGTTGTTATATCATATCACTCATGTCAAGCCTTGCTTAGGAAGCCTTTAGTAATCAAAATCGTCAAGCCAGCCTTAAAGGAGGAGTGCAATGATTTGCTGTTAATATACATGTCAGCTAAAAATCACTGTCACATTTTAAATCAGATTTTTTTTTTTTCAGTTAAAAAAAAGTTAAGATTGCTTCTAAATACTGACTGGTACTGCATGAGATTACATTTAGGCAGAAAGAATAATCAAATTACTTTTTTTTTTCTGTCTGAAAATAAAGCATGGTGTTTCTACATTGTTGGATTTAAAGTAAAGTATCTTTAAATTAATGTAATACTTTCCCACACATAAATAATTGTCTATGCAATTCCCACATCATAGTATGTGTAGTTGTATAAAACTGAAATAGTATTAACTAAAATTTCACTTGGGTCCTGATGAGATCCATCCGTGGGTCCTGAAGGAGCTGGCAAATGAAGTTGCGAAGCCGCTGGCCATCATATTTGAGAAATCATGGCAGTCAGGTGAAGTTCCCGGTGACTGGAAAAAGGGAAATATAACCCCCATTTTCAAGAAGGGGAAAATGGATGACCCGGGGAATTACAGACCAGTCAGTCTCACCTCTGTGCCTGGCAAAATGTTGGAGCAGATTTTCCTGGATGGCATGCTAAGGCACATGAAAATCAACAAGGTGCTCGGTGACAGCCAGCATGGCTTCACTAAGGGGAAATCCTGCCAGACCAATTTGGTGGCCTTCTATGATGGGGCTACAGAACTGATGGACAGGGGTAGAGCAGTTGATGTCATCTACCTGGACTTGTGCAAAGCATTCGACACTGTCTCACACGACATCCTTGTCTCTAAATTGGAGAGACATCAATTTGATGGATGGACCATTCGGTGGATAAAGAACTGCCTGGATGGCTGCACGCAAAGAGTTGCGGTCAATGGCTCAATGTCCGGCTGGAGACCAGTAACGAGTGGTGTCCATCAGGGATTGGTGTTGGGACCGGTCTTGTTTAACATCTTTGTTGCTGACATGGACAGTGGGATTGAGTGCACCCTCAGCAAGTTTGCCGATGACACCAAGCTGTGTGGTTCAGTTGGTACGCTGGAGGGAAGGAATGCCATCCAGAGGGACCTTGACACACTTGTGAGGTGGGCAGATGCCAACCTCATGAAATTTAACCATGCCAAGTGCAAGGTCCTACCCCTGGGTCGGAGCAATCCCAGGCACAGCTACAGGTTGGGCAAAGAAGAGATTCAAAGCAGGCCTGTGGAGAAGGGCTTGGGGGTGCTGGTCGATGAGAAAATGAACATGAGCCGGCTTCAGTGTGTACTTGCAGCCCAGAAAGCCAACCGTATCCTGGGCTGCGTTAAAAGGAGCATGACCAGCAGGTCAAAGGAGGTGATCCTGCCCCTCTACTCTGCTCTTGTGAGACCTCACCTGGAGTATTGTGTGCAGTTCTGGTGTCCTCAACATAAAAAGGACATGGAACTGTTGGAACAAGGCCAGAGGAGGGCCACGAGGATGATCAGGGGACTGGAGCACCACCCGTATGAAGACAAGCTGAGGAAGTTGGGGCTGTTCAGCCTGGAGAAGAGAAGGCTGCGTGGAGACCTCGTGGCAGCCTTCCAGTATCTGAAGGGGGCCTATAGGGATGCTGGAGAGGGCCTCTTTGTTAGAGACTGTAGTGACAGGACAAGGGGTAACAGGTTAAAACTTAAACAAGGGAAGTTTAGATTGGATATAAGAAGGAAATTCTTTCCTGTTAGGGTGGTGAGGCGCTGGAATAGGTTGCCCAGGGAGGTTGTGAATGCTCCCATCCCTGGCAGTGTTCAAGGCCAGGTTGGACGAGGCCTTGGGTGATATGATTTAGCGTGGGGTGTCCCTGCCCGCGGCAGGGGGTTGGAACTAGATGATCTTAAGGTCCTTTCCAACCCTAACGATTCTGTGATTCATAATAATTGAACGGGATGTAAAAGCCTTCTTTCAGTTTCCATTAATTTCACACTGCTTTCCTACACTAACAAATTATTTATGCTTTTCTAAAGGTTGTACTTAGATCTTTAATCACAAAACTTGATATTCTTTGATTTTTATAAGACCGTCATCACCATCAGAGAGCTTTTATCACAAAGCAAAGGTACAGGAAGCAATTCATTACAGAGCATTGTTAAAGTTTGCCTGGTTGCCAAAAGATTAGCACATGAAAGAGGAGTCCATTAAGTGATACCAAAACCAAATGATGTAACCACTGGCTTTCGAAGTCCTTGAGCCACTAGTGGCTGGAAGCTGACAGGGTTAACTGGAGATGTTCTGAGATATGGCTATTTGCAGAGTGTTTGCTGGGTGCAGACAGTCTTACCCACCGGGTGGCTCTCAGCCACCTGCTGATACTTCCGTGGTGTTGGGGCTCTGTTGATTTGTAACAGCTGAGAATCTTTGTTCTATATTTATGTATTAGCTGTGAACTCAGGGACAAAGCAGTTGTACTCAAAACATGGGTGTGCCCTTGTTTTGGCTGGAACACTGTGTAATCAGCAATCACTCAATAGAGAGTATGATGCTAAACATTTACTCTCACAGATTTTTTTTTGGATTTGCAACAAGAGGAAAGACTTTGTTCCCCTCAAGGTGCATTTTTATGCACTGATTAAGGTAAAACTGTCGTGTACGGTAAAACGTTTGAGAAAAACTATGAAAGGAAGCATTCTCTGATCCAGAATATTTCTTTCAACCTTCCAAAATTGAAAAAAAGGGAAAAGACAGCTGCTGTCATTTGTTACGAATTTAATTATATTCAGATAAATATTTTCAGTTAAAGTGGGAACTCTGATTTTATATAACTCTTTATGAACATTTTCAGAAACTGAAATGGGAAATAATTAATCTCTGCTAAGTTTTACCAGGAGAAAAAGGAAGGCCTACATTCATAATTACATGTCAGAACTGTCAATAACTTTGACAGACTTCCAGTGCCTAAAGAAGGCACGCAAGAAAGTTGGAGAGAGATTTTTTACAAAGGCATGTAGTGCTAGGACAAGGGGGAACGGCTTTAAGATGAAAGGGGGGTAGATTTAGATTAGGAAGAAGTTCTTTACTGTAAGGGCGCTGAGACACGGATTTCCTGAAGAAGCTGTGGCTGCCCTGTCCCTGGAAATGTTCAGTGCCAGGGTGGACGGGACTTTGAACAACCTGGTCTAGTGGGAGTTATCTCTGCCTACACCAGGGAGGTTGAAACTGGATAATCTTTAAGGTCCCTTCCAACCGTAACCATTCTATGATGCGTACGTAGACAGGGATAACACAGTGTCTGGGTGCAAAACTTTCTCCTTTAATCTCACATTTTATTTAAGTGGATTTTTTTTTTTTTTCCTTTCATATTCTTTTCTGGGCCTCAACTTCTAATCTGTCATGGAAGAAAAAGGATGGGATGTGAGGCATGGTTCTGAATTTTACCAAGCCAGAGGAAGGCCAGGAGGTTTTGATGTGAGTTGTTTGGTTCCCAGTAGGAAGAAACAGATGAAAGGAAAGTTGTGAGAATGCACTTCAATATGTGTGGTAGGACATTAGGCATTGCTGCCTGATACGTCAGAGAGTGCAAGGATATTTGGCAATATCATGTATTTGTGTTGAGGTTTGCAGTGTAACAATGTGTGTACATTTGTGTGGTATTTGATGAAAGCTGAAATTTTCCAGGACATCCAGACTTACCATGTGCTCTGTAGTTCAGTTTTTCTCATACTTCAGAAATGTTTGTGATTTGTTGATTTTTTAGGTGCCCAGTTAAAGCTACCATACGAGTGCTGCAGACCAGCTACAAGACTGGGCACGGGATATCACTTCTTTACCAAGTAACTCTGAAAAAATCCTAAAAGTTAAATGATGACTAAATGTTTAAAATACTTACTTATACTAATTCTAACAGGTGTTTTGGTTGCAGATATTATGAAGTCCCAGCCACTTAACCAGCAGAAGCGTATCTCTTGACATGGTGGTAAAGAGGCTATTATTTCCATCTCTAGCAACTGGTGGCTGCTGGTAAACACCCTTTCTTTGAAATTGGAATTATTCCAGGTATACTAGCTTGATTCTTGTCATTTCAGCAAAATAATCTTCAAGTCAGCCTAAGCCAAGACTGTGCAAACAGAATACACTGTTTCCTTCTGCACATTTCCTTGTTCTGGAAGTTTCAACAGGGATTAGTCAGACCTATAAATCACAGGCAGACAATCCTAAAGAAATAATTTCACTGTCTAGCCAAAACAGTCTCTCAAAGAGGCAGTGTACCCAAGTTGACTGAAGAAGGAGATATGTCTTTTTAGTATTCACAGTATGTGGATATTTAGTCAGGGTTTTCTTCATCATGCTTTCTGCATCAGCCCCACAAGTTCATGTATAGCCCAGGTGTCTCCACCGTTGTAGGTGTTAAATTTACTATATGACAGAGTTCATCAGAAATTAGTTTAAGACTGCATAAGTTATAGGTTAACATGTCAATGCTAATATAAAATCTCTTACGGTTTTTGGTGAAGACTGTACAATTTAGGTATTTTGCTGTCAATTTAATTAAGTCCTGCAATGCCTTTGAATTTTGTAACATTTTTCTGGCAGGTAAGATATCTTTACACACTTCAGACTGTAAGCTCAGACCTCTTCTACCTTTTCCCCTTTCCATGCCAGTTTTTAGGCATATTTGTTTATTGCAAATTATTAATGTTGAATCCTCAGTGTTTGTTAGTAGATTAGATTAGTTAGTAGATTAGAAAGCCTGTTGTGTAGCTACTCTGTAAGGAGCAGTTTCTGAGGTGAGAAATTAAGTACTGGTATAGCATGCATTTTAAGTAATCGAACACATTCAAAACTGGATTGGGGGATGTTTCTGAATCATAAAGCGCAGATATCGGACTTTCATTGAAGGCTTCAGCTTAACTACCGTTTGTCTTTTTTGAAGCCTCACCTTACATGTAACAGTATTTAAAAAATAGGAAGGTTAGATAATTTGAAGACTCTAAACTCCACTAGGCCTTGAGAATCACATGTTCATTGTTGTCTTCAGATCATCTGTTGACTGGGAGACAGCTTTAGAATTAAAGATTATGACCAGAAGAAAGAAAGGACACTATTTTTCAAAGCTTCCTTATGTTACTTGGGAAAGCTCACTGAGAAGGAATAGTGCTGTAAAACCTCAACTGCTTTGTGCCAGGAGCATGGATTCCTTTGCTTAATGTGGGTTGAATTCTGCTTAGGCAAAACTAGAATCACTGTTTTTCTTAAAGCACAAAACTTTTTCTGAGTCCAGTATGAACCATTGTCTCCTGTATTTCTCAGTATTGAAGTGAATGTCATAATTTTTTAACACTTTACTCTGCAGCATTTTAAGAATCAATAGCATGGTTTCTTTAAGTAAAATTCTTTATTATGTTTTGCTCTCTCTCTCTGTTAAATTGACAAAAGGGTTGAGGATGCAGTGTCACAGGCATTCTTTGACGCTATCCATGATTGTTTTCTTAAGAGTTCCATCCTAACTGATATTAACAGGCAATAGCAGCCAAAGTAGAGATCTTATTTTTCCCTTTGTGTTGGAAGGATCCAAAGCCTAGCTCAGAAATTTGCTCTTCTGCTCTTTTGTCACTCTTTCGTGAGACTGCTTATTCTTGCCATGTTGCTCCAGAATTCAGCTGTGCATCTGTAATTCCAAATAAGCACTTGTCTCTAGCTTTAAAGGAGGCTTGCTGATCTCCTATTTTAGTAATAGTGCTAAGTGGTTCATAGGCACTTAAACATAACAATTAGTGTAAGAGAAAGTGTTAATGGTGTTTGACTGAAAACAATGTTTGACTTTAGGTAGGTGAAGAGCTTTCCAGTTCTGCAGAATACTGTGCTGAAATTTTCTGATTTACTAAGTGATAGCTGGAAATCCCTCCTTCCTCCTATCTCGTGCACTTTATAAGAGAAACTTTTTTTTTTTTAATAAAACAAAGAATTATGTATAATTTTCTCTCAGCAATATGTTCTTATTATGTATGTTTGCAGTTTGCAAATTCTCAATGTATTTTCCCTAATTGAAACCTCTGTACATGTTTAACAGAGTTACCTTTAATTATGTTTTTCTTTCTTGATACTAATATCACTGTACGCTTGTGATATATAGACTTACACTGCCTGGCGCCTGTAACCTAGTCTATAGTGGGATAGTGGTTTGCCATATTCTCACCTTTGGTGAAGCCCTGTATGTTTTCTATAGAGAGGTCTTTAATCCAGAACCCCTGTTGTCATTATCTTTACCAATGATACGCAGAATTTCCTGAAGTTTGCAAATCCTTGCAAAGCAGTTTAATTCCATATAGCCCTAGTATGCTTTTCCAATTGCAAAAATGTCTGAGATTTTTTTCCAGATTGAGGTATATTGCTCTGTGTTCTTCAGTAAGGGTGCTGAACACTGAAAAATTGTCTAAGTTGTATGCATTGCAGAGTATTGCACATGCTACTTCTTGTAAATGATTGGTTTAGAATCTTTTGTTTAATTTTTATGTACCATGAAGTAGCTGTTAAATTTTGCAGAAATATTTCAGTGTCAAGTTATTCAGATACTTATTGGCAGAAACACATGTATTTTATGAATATCTTCTTTTTCTGCCCTTTCAGGACTGGTCTTTCTAGGATCTCTTTAAAGTGAACTTCTTTTGCAGGAGTGGGTAGATGGGAAAATAGTTCTTTCCATAATTTCTACAGCTCCATGTGCAAGATTATTCATGGCACATGAGTGTATTATTTTTAAGGCAGATTTTATTTTTCCAGACTTCATATCCTTGATGTAATTTACATTTCAATTAGTTTAGGGTAAACTAGAAATAAAAGCAGAAATCCCCTGAAGGAAAGCAAATTAACAAGTTAGGCATGAGGTCAAACAGAAAGGAAATGTACAGCCCATAGGCACATCAAAACCATCCTGAAGAAACAAATAATAAGCATGCATGGATACTCCCATATATTACATAGTGACAAAAATAATAAAAGGAAATCCACCTTGATCCAGTGAGGTTGAAATTAAGTGAAAGAGAGGGAACTAATGGGGGAAAATGTATTAGAATATGTTGTGCTTTTCTTAAGTTGTTAGTGTATTTGTTCATCATTACACAAAAAAAGAAGTATTAAAAAAAACGCTTTTAGTAAACAAAGTACCTTTCCTTCTTTTATTTCAGTTTCAAAGCCTCTAACAAACCCTTGTTTGTTCTCTTCCTTTGTAAGTATGTTCAGTGTCCATTATATATGCAGTAGTTGCTAAATGACATTAAAATGCACTCAGTTTTCTTACCTCTAGTCAGTACATAATGGGTTTAAATAAGAAATGATGTTTAATCTAGATACATGAGATTTTTTTAAAGTTGTAAAGTTTGTCATGAAGTATGGAGGTCTGGAAACTTCTAGAAGCCTGAGTATGGCTTATTAAAAAAAAAAACCCAAAACAACATACACACATACAAAACCCCCAACAAAGCCAGCCAATCAAAACAAACAAACAAAACAACAAAACAACACCATTGCCGAAACAGCAACAAAAAAGCTTTAAATAAGAAATAAAGGGTTAGAGTTACCTATAAAAGCACTTCACTGCTACATACACATTAAACTAAGAAACTCACCGTTAAACTGATGGAAACTTAGAAACTGATTAACATCTGAATTACTTTATAATCTGTGATTCACTTTACATCCCTGATACTTGAACCACTGAACATTTTGAAACAAAGTACAGATTAGAAAATATTTTAATTTAAGAATACTAATTTCCTGAGGAACTGTGAAACGTGCATGTTCCTCTTTCCTCAAGGAATTTGCCTGTACTTTATCTGCTAGTTTTATGTAGATCTCCACTGCTCTAGTGAAACAAAGAGCAATGTTAAAGACCTTATCTGTCAAGTGCATTGGTAGAACATGGTTTTGACAATATCTGCTCCTATACTGCTAAGCCATATTTTATGAATGAATTTTTATAGCATGCAGATATCTTGGTGTTAGTAAATAATAATGAAATGCATAAATATAATGAAAACATCCCTTTGAACATCATCAGTAGAACATATCGTAGCCACAGCTATTTGTAATCCAAGTCTGAAAACAGACTATGAATCTAAAATCATGCTGATGGTGTTTTCATTCAGTCAAATCACATTTTTTCATGGAGAAGAGTTTGAGAGCAAAGCCAAATTCAGGAAGGCTAGCAAGGGGTCTCCCACTCTCACTGATTCTGCCCTATATCTGTTTTTTTCTACTGAATTTTTGACTGTCATTGCAAGGTAGCTGGCTCCAGGTTCTTTCTGGAGGGGCCAGACACTTGTTCCTAGAACACGTATGAATGACAGTGACTAATTTGTTTCTACATTGATCTAGCTTTGAAAAATGAAAGTACAAGTAAACACAACTTTGTAGAGAATCTCCCTTTGTTGCTGCAATCACATGCCATATTGTACAAGTTTGTATCATCTCTGCCTGAGTTGAAAAGAAGCAGCAGAAAAAAAAAGAACAAAACAAATTTTTAAAAATGCCTAGAAAGATACTAAAATTACAATTAGAACTCTTTATGTATTAAAGCAGCATATGCACTGTAGAATAAGAGAGCTGTGGAAACTATAGGAATGTACCTCTCATAATCAAAATAGCAGAAAATTCTGAAGAAAAATCAAAACTACATTCTCATGGTTGTTTGTAATCCAGTTTATGTATGGGCAATTCCAAGGCAGACAGGTTTTAGTTGCTCAAGGACAAAGAATAGATCAGTGGCACAACTGAAAGTGGCTATTAAAAGTATCCCCCAAATTTATTAATTTAGACTATGTTTCCTCTGGGACATAGAGTGATGCATTTTTACAATATACATCTTAAAAGAACTTTTGATATATGTCTGGGAATTGAACCAGAATAAGCCAAGCATGGTTTAAAAAAATCTAAGCACGTAAATAAAAAATGTTGTATTTTGCTTCCCAGGAGGTGAGTTTCTGAAAAAAATTACATTTTGAAAAATCTCTTTCTGTAGTTGTGCATCGTTTTGAGTAAAGACATTGTTTGTTTTAATAAAAGTGTTCAAATACTATGGTGATAAGCATTTCAGAAGGTAGATACTGCATAGAAAATAATTTGTAAGGACTAAATTCATAAGGCTCAAATAGTTGAAATAAAATAATAGTGGTACCCTGAGTAGACAAATTCCTGTAATTATGGAATTATTCTTGAGAGTAAGATCAAAGGCAAGATTTACAAAGAATACAATCCTTACGGGAAATCCCTAGCAATCTTTTGTTACCTAGTGTTTAATTGAGAAATGAGTTCCTCTTTTTACTGCTCCTGATGGCTGTCTACTGGGCAAATTATAAAGGAGCAATATGTGAAAGGAAGTGTTTTACATGGCTAAATGAGCTGCAGTGTAAGTGTTCCAGAATTAGTATATCTGTACTTGATGCAGTGTGTACATCCTGCTATATTAAAACCCCTCACAGATTAAAATATTGATATTTAATAAATGCATCAAAATGTCAACAAAGAATATACAAACATGTACTTAATGTTAACATTTATGTTAAAGGAAAGGTCAGTTGGCATAATTTTTATGCCATATTTATTGCTAACTTGCTGTGCTTCTTACAAAATAAATAAAATATTCCTATCTTTGGGTCCAATATTGTTTTCAAATCCTTTCAAAATTTTATATTCCAATGGGCCATGAAGAGCTCAGTATATAATTTTTAGACATTTCAGCTTCCCACATTGGAGCCAGCATTAGAGCTCTTCTATGGTCCATACTCCAAAAGAGAATTCAGAAGGGAATGATCCATGTTACCTGCATAATTAACAAGCTTATCAAGCACAACTTCCCTTCTTCATTCAGATGATACTTAAAAGACTTTGCCCTGCCGTATTTAGACATTAGTAATTTAAAGGCAGTTACTGAAAATCGTGGAGGGCTATGATCAAACTTTGGACTAGTCTTTTGACTAGTACGCATTTTCCTCTATGAAATGAAAGGGCAGCATCACTGATAAGGTGTTCCTTTCTTTTTATTTTTTTCCACAGTTCCTAATCTTCGTTTTTCACGTCCTTTCTGTAGAATTGGTGAAAACTCATAGAACCCTCTATAGTTATTATCATAACAAAATATATGCAAATTATAAATCATGTATGTTCTTAAACTATGAATTATAAAACTATAAATTATTTATTTTATTATTATTTACCCATTTATTTATTTTTTTAAACCTTACTAAATGGTTCTGATACGCTATTTCAGGTTTGAAGCAGAATTGTGAGGTTGAGAATTAATGAATTTCAAACTTCTATTTTATCAAACTTTTTTTTTATATAAATGTGTTTCTTTATATGCTAGGATCACTTACTGGGTTCAAGATTGAATTTTGTAACTGAAATGTAAAAAAAAGGTGTGGAGTGAGACTAGCAATTGAGGGTCGCAATGCTGCATAGTTCTTTAGAGTGGTGCTTAAAAAGAGATACTCAGGAGGTACATCACTGGTCCCTTTTACTGTTGTTGGAATGCTAACATATTTGAAAACTTTTAATTATTGATTAACTTTTTTAGCATTTACTCTTTTGTGAGGAGAATAAATGTAAACAAATCTTACTGCTTGGTCTTGCTAAGACCAAGATTCAGAGAAACCAGATGAATCATCTTCATGGGCAAAGTAAATAAACCTAAGTAAAATTATTTTAAATTCTCAAAATGTGAAGTGAACGTACATAATTTTAAGCCTCTTTAAACATAGGTAAATTATCTTGTTCATAATTGAAGTGGTTTTAGAAGGCTCTAGTTCATTATTCAGCACACTGAACAGCAGCTGGGCAGTTACTTTAAGTAATATATATCTCTCATTTATCAGCAAAATTAGTGGTGCTATTGTGGATGCACAGGGAGCTGAAGGAAGCATAGCAGAGCTCTCAGTCTGCTTCATGCTTCCTTCTTAGACATCTTCCCTATACGCCTTAGCTGCATGCTCCCATTCACTAAGGCAGATTGCAGTGAAGCTATAACTTAGTCTTCTCTGCTTCCTTACAGATAACTATCAACCAGCTCTAAATTAACCTGCAGATAATTTTTTTTAACATTCACAAGACTCCTTTAATACTTATTTTTTCTGCCTTAGTCATAAATAACCTTCTAATCTGAAAGTACTTAATCTGAAAGATTGTCCAGGTGAGATGTCTTGGCAGAATAAAATTGCACAAATATTTTTAGAGGTGTGACTTCACTTAAAACTTTATTTCTTGGAAGGAAAGGTATTCTGGTTCTTTGTTTTGTTTTGTTTGTTTGTAGTATTTAAAGGTCTGAGAAGCTCACTATATTTTCAATGGCAAAATATCAAAAATAAAGTTGAAGTGAAAATAAATCTGCACTGTCAGCGGTTTTTGGAATCATGGGATTATAGAAATGAGCTGCCTTTGAGGTATCACTTCAGGAAAGTTTAGTCCCAAAGAGACAGGAATGACCTTGCGCCCACTGTAGGGGAGGAAATGGTTTGAGACCATCTTAAAAATCTGAACGTGCACAAGTCCATGGGTCCTGATAAGATCCATCTGCGGGTCCTGAAGGAGCTGGCAAATGAAGTTGCGAAGCCGCTGGCCATCATATTTGAGAAATCATGGCAGTCAGGTGAAGTTCCCGATGACTGGAAAAAGGGAAATATAATCCCCATTTTCAAGAAGGGGAAAATGGATGACCCGGGGAATTACAGACCAGTCAGTCTCACCTCTGTGCCTGGCAAAATCTTGGAGCAGATTCTCCTGGAAGGCATGCTAAGGTGTATAAAAAATCAACAAGGTGGTTGGTGACAGCCAGCATGGCTTCACTAAGGGGAAATCCTGCCTGACCAATTTGGTGGCCTTCTATGATGGGGCTACAGAACTGATGGACAGGGGTAGAGCAGTTGATGTCATCTACCTGGACTTGTGCAAAGCATTCGACACTGTCTCACACGACATCCTTGTCTCTAAATTGGAGAGACATCAATTTGATGGATGCACCACTCGGTGGATAAAGAACTGGCTGGATGGCTGCACGCAAAGAGTTGTGGTCAATGGCTCAATGTCCAGCTGGAAACCAGTAATGAGTGGTGTCCCTCAGGGATCGGTGTTGGGACTGGTCTTGTTTAACATCTTTGTTGCTGACATGGACAGTGGGATTGAGTGCACCCTCAGCAAGTTTGCCAATGGCACCAAGCTGTGTGTTTCGGTTGCTACCCTGGAGGGAAGGAATGCCATCCAGAGGGACCTTGACCCACTTGTGAGATGGGCTGATGCCAGCCTCATGAAATTTAACCATGCCAAGTGCAAGGTCCTACCCCTGGGTCGGAGCAATCCCAGGCACAGCTACAGGTTGGGCAGAGAAGAGATTCAGAGCAGGCCTGTGGAGAAGGACTTGGGGGTGTTGGTTGATGAGAAAATGAACATGAGCCAGCAGTGTCCACTTGCAGCCCAGAAAGCCTACTGTATCCTGGGCTGCATCAAAAGGAGCGTGACCAGCAGGTCAATGGAGGTGATCCTGCCCCTCTACTCTGCTCTTGTGAGACCTCACCTGGAGTATTGTGTGCAGTTCTGGTGTCCTCAACATAAAAAGGACATGGAACTGTTGGAACAAGGCCAGAGGAGGGCCACGAGGATGATCAGGGGACTGGAGCACCACCCGTATGAAGACAAGCTGAGGAAGTTGGGGCTGTTCAGCCTGGAGAAGAGAAGGCTGCGTGGAGATCTCCTAGCAGCCATCCAGTATCTGAAGGGGGCCTATAGGAATGCTGGAGAGGGACTCTTTGTTAGAGACTGTAGTGACAGGACAAGGGGTAACAGGTTAAAACTTAAACAAGGGAAGTTTAGATTGGATATAAGAAGGAAATTCTTTCCTGTTAGGGTGGTGAGGCGCTGGAATAGGTTGCCCAGGGAGGTTGTGAATGCTCCATCCCTGGCAGTGTTCAAGGCCAGGTTGGACGAGGCCTTGGGTGATATGATTTAGAGTAAGGTGTCCCTGCCCACGGCAGGGGGTTTGGAGCTAGATGATCTTAAGGTCCTTTCCAACCCTAACAATTCTATGATTCGATGATTCTAACTTGGGTTGTTTGGTTGTGTTTTTTTTTTTAATTTCCCAGAACCCTCACAATATAAATACTGATATCATCATAAGTGAGCATGCAGTCCATAATAGCACATTTTGTATATCAGCTTTGTTGAAACATTAGTATTGTAAATATCTAGTGATGAAATAACTGAGGGATTCAGGGTGTAAGTCATTGGTCTTTAAAGAGTCTCTAGAAAATTTATTCTTCTAAAATTTTTGAACTATTAAATTGAGATTGGCTCTGCTTCAGCATCCAGAAGATACCACAGTTTAATTGATTACATCAGTGATTTTCTGAAATTTCTAAGTTATTTTTTCATGAGCATGTAGGCAAAGGAAAATGCCTATAGCAGAGTAATTATAGGAGGTTAGGTTAGGTTATATGACTGAGGAAAATGTGCCAAAAATATTGATATAAATAATTTCAATGATTATGAGAAATGCTTAGAAATTAAGAGAATGGTTCAGAAAATAGCATACACTCAGTAGCTGAAAAGAGGGAATGCTGTCAGAAGAAGAAAAAATATTATTGCTGTGAGGACCAAGAGCAGTCTGCTAGACTTGAGGAGAATGAGCTTTATTCTTCATTATTTTAGGAAAGGAAGTAAAATGCATAGCATTTCTCTTATTCTTCTGTGTAACCCAAGCATCCCTATAAAGATGAAAACTTTCATTTCAGGTCAGTGCACCCTTAATCCTGAATGGTTTAAGTGAAAACAAAGAAACAAAGCTTAACTTTTGTGTCTTTATGTAAAGCTGATGTGAAGCAAACCTCTTGAGACTCTTCAGATTACCAGTTATTGATCCAGAATACAGCCACTACTGGAAAATGAAATTGGCTCTGCAGTAAAACTGAGAAAGTTCACCTTCTTACTTACTTTCCAGATTTTATAGCACAGGGATTAGTGCTCAACTGTTAATCTGCCTCAAGGCAGTTTTGACTCATTTTCGTCCAAACTGGTGAGTAGATTTCAAGACAAAAAGTGGGAAAAAGATACAGCCTTACCCACCTAAAAGTCATACTTTTGGCAGCTGTTTGCTGGAAAGGTCTAGTATGTATTACAGAGGAGAGACTTGAACCTTGCAAGGATTCCGTATGGGGCGGCACTCTTAGCCCTCCCCGGGACTTCACAGCCCAGTGTCCTGGGTTCAGCAGTAGCAGTCATTTTTCTCCTTCTTGGTAGCTGGTGCAGTGCAGTGTTTTGACTTTCAGCTTGGGAACAGAGCTGATAACAATGATGTTTTGGTTTGGCCAAGGACTTTGTGAGCCTCATGCTCTGCCAGGGAGGAGGGGAAGCCAGGAGGAAGCAGAGACAGGACACCTGACCCAAGCTAGCCAAAGAGGTATTCCATACCAAAGCACGTCGTGCCCAGGATGTAGTTGAGAGTTACCCGGAAGGGCTGGTAGACTGCAGGGTTGGAGGAGGTATCGGTCAGTGCTTGGCTGGGCTGAGGGGAGCAAGTTATCGGTCGGCTGGTGCTGAGGTGCTGTATTCTCTTCCTTTGTTATTTCCTTTGTCATTATTATTATTACTGGTGGTAGCAGTAGTGATCTGTGTTATACCTTAGTTACTAAACTGCTCTTATCTCAACCCGTGGGAGTTGCATTCTTTTGTTTCTCCTCTCTGTCCCTGCAGGAGTAGGGGGAGGGAAAGAAGGGGGGAGTGAGTGAACGAGTTGCCTCACTGGGTTTAAACCACAACACCTGGCTGACACAGGGCACAGCCAGCACTGGCACAGTGGAAGCCTTGGATCACCTGGAGCATGTCCTGCTGGTGTGGAGATGGGCTTTCCCTCGGTCATGCTGAGTCTAGATTCAGGCACCTGAACCAAAAGCAAGTAAAAGGAGGAGACAAATTCTTCTGTGCTGACAGTAAAAGCCTCCTACCCTAAGTAATGGGCAGCATTATACAGACAGTTAGTCTGTATCCTCTCTTTCATATGCATAATACTATTAGTAATGAAATATTGATTGCACTCTTTTAGCTCTCTTGTGGTACTTACCTAGGCTTGATCTCAGCAGTTCTGTATTTTTGCTGCATGGCCTCCCTGTTTTCAGCAACCTACCCTATCTCTGGGGGACTTACTGTGGAGCCACATGAACTCCTTTTTTTTTACAGATCAGGGAAAAAGCTGTAGTAGGGTCCTGTCTCCTTCCCTCTCTTCTGCAGGCACTCATATTTCTCACTGAAATGTGACTCAGAGAGGAAATCTATGAGTCCTGGAGGAGAGGTCATGGGGAGCTGCCCACGCTGAGGCACCCTGGGGTGGTGTGAAGAAATGGACAACACTTAAAGGGACTGAAGAACTCAGGACACAATCTTGGCCTTTTTCTTGGGAAGTGTTGGTCTCCATTGGAGCAGGGGAAACCTCCTTCAAATCCCACTGGAAGGCTGAGAGAGAAACTTGAGCAAGCGGAGGAAGAGAAAGGAAGAAGGTATACAGGAGAGTGGGTCTGATTGGGAAACCCAGTCAGACAATGGGATCAAGACTGGTGTTAACAGATGGGTACGGGTAATATTAGACATGATAATTTGTGTGTATTTTTGTCAAATTTACTGTTATTAAAATCATAGAAATTAAATATATAAAATGTACTAAACCAATAGATTTATGCTTTTTAAATTAATATTATAGAAATACTGGAAGATTTTAGAAAATTCACAGCTTCAGTTCTGTCACATTTGTGTATTTATTATGAATCTTTCATAAAAGCACTGAATCATTACAGATCTCAGTGGTCAGTGTGGTCTAATTTGGGCTGAGCCTGCATGCAAGCGCAAGAAAAAAGATACTTGGAAGAGGCAATTTTTTTCTCATTACTTTAATGATTGTTGAGGTAGGAACATGTCAGTAAGCAATTCCTAAAATAAAAGGCCAATCTTCATCTAAAAGAAAAGGTGGAGATAGTTACTGGTTTACGGTTTCTGTTCATGATCATTACTGAAAAGATAGTACAAGAAAAAAATGTGGTTAAAGAAATCAGGTATTTCCCTGGAGAAGTAAATTTTATCTCTGCTGGAGAATAGCTGAGTAGTTTCTTAGAACTACTTTTTTCAGTGTATTAATGACTGATACCTTATTTTCAAGTTTTGAACTTCAGATCTTGAAGTCTGGTTAGTAACCAGTGGGATCATATCACTGAAAATATCAAGTGCTTGTTGTAAATTTAGATACCTGAAATTAGAAGATGCTTCCAATTTTCTTTTTGTGTTTCCATTTGTCTTCTGTAGAATGGGACAGTAATGCGCTCTTGTCTCATAGTGGTGCGGATAGCTATGGAGAGTCAAAAAAGCTGTTGAGATGTTGCAGTTTGTTTACAGGAAATGGTTTGAAGGGTCGAACAATGAGGAGGAAAGAAGAGTGTTGAGTGATTTGTCATGAACCAAGCACCACCCATTGTAAGGTTTAATGCAGCAGGGATTTGATTGAAAAAAAAACACAAAAAAACATATTACCATGTCAATATAATGTACATACGCAGAGGGTTTGACTATTCAGGCCTGAGTTACTTTGGCAATACTGTAAGTGTTCTTTCAGAATAATTGGTTTATATCTAATAAATGTGTCTTTATTATAGTTTGTATTCGGAGAGGAGATAGAAATATTTTCTCCTTTACACACGTATAACTAAACAAATGTATGTATAACAGAGGGAAGTTCTAATATCTTATTTATAAATCCAGGTTCTATTGACATTCATGTGAAACTTGAAACAAGTCACTAGTAATAGGATTTCACTCCAAGAGACTTCTTTTTCTTACAGCTTTTAGAATGTGAAATCACAGAGGCAGGCATGATACATTTTATATTTTAAATAAACGAGACCGCATACTGGGTGCCATTCGGGTAAAAATCCTTTTTGGTGTTTCCATTGTCAGTAATTTCTAATTCCAGTAAGAAACATACCTGTATTTATATCTATTTCTATGTCTTTAGAATACAGATAGAGTAAGTTATTTTTTTCCTGGATAATCTACATTGTAAAACATGCAGGAAGTTAAAATCACTGGGCCATACTGTGAATATTCAGCAAACTGACCTTTTTTGCATTTTAAACATTTTTTGCATAATACACATTTCAGGCCCGATTCTGAAGCTCTGGTATACTGCTTTTTTTTTTTTTTTTTTTTTTTCATTTTAATAATGGTAATTTCACTCTTAACTTCAGATAGACCTGCAATAGCTACACGGTCCCTATCTCCCTCATTTCCACTAGCCTCACTTGATACGACTTTTGGTCTTTTTGGTATTGAGTTGTCAGCCTTGTCAGCAGCTGGCTCACAACTTCTAAATTCTGTGTTTCATCTGACTTCACTGTTGCTCACTAACTGCCTTTCAAGGCTTAAAACTACAAAGCAAATGGGAAGACTAGATAAAATTGAAACTGTTTGAATCTGTACCTTGACTTTTTTGTGATTTTTAATATGAGATGATTGGTGACATCTTGCCTTGCTTTGTGAATTCCAGACCACTCTTTCTCATTTTTGTTGGACATGGTTACTCGTTCCTTTTGAACTTTGTGCTGGTCTGTCTTGTGCCTTTTTTTCCCCATCTCCATCCTTTCCTCCTCAATATTTCAATTTCTCTTGGTGCTATTCTTTGCAAGGTAAACATGTCCTAGTTTCCCTGGCTGAAAAGGAAACGCACTTGACCTGACTTGTTTCTCCAATGACACCACCATTCCTTTTGTTGCTTTAATCTCTTGAGTTTATGGAATACTGTTTTTAATGGATGGCTGGTGGTCCTCTCCTTTCATCCCCATCCACTCCCTCTCCAATCTACATTTTGTTGCTGGAACTTTACTACAATGACAACTTCTTCACCAGGTAACAGAACCATTACTTCAGCCTCACGGTTCCTGTGACTTCTATACAATTGAACAGACTTCTTTTTTTGAATCTTGTTCTTTCATAGCTTCTGTGCTTTGGTTCTTCACATGTTTTCCTTTCCTAATCACACCTCTAGTATGTCCTCATATTTTTAACATGGGTGTGCTTTAGCCAGGTTTCAGTAAATATCTTAAATATATATACACCAAGATACAAATGTATCTCAAGCATAAAGGTAGTAAAGAACCAAAAAACCCACCCTATATTATGAGCGTGGGAGAGAATATTTGCTTCGTAAAGGAATGCCTCCTTAAAGTATCCTTATAATTCCTAATCTGAGTTAAAATTTAGTATTTTCATCCTAGTATATTGGCAGTAAATAAATAAAAGCTTACAGATTTATTATTAAAAATATTTTTCCTACCTTAAGGACTTTCTTTTTATTTTATTTTGTTGAGTCTTACCTCCACTTTTTGCAGAGTAAAATATTCCAACAAATGTATTCTCTTAATTAATTCTCTATTTTTCACATCTACAGTCTTTTTTTTAATAAAAGATGATTCCCTTTCCCCAGACATCTGGACACCTAATGAAATCTATGTATCTCCACCATGTCTCCAAAGGTTAAAGAGATTTTCCAGTTCTAGTAAGGCTTGTGATCCAGAGAACAAAGTATTCAGGGTGGAGATCTCAAAGCTGAGAAAACAGCCAAGAAAGAAAAAACTGTCTACATTTTTTTTGTTTTAATGTTTTTATTTAATAAATTGGTTTTATTTAATGAGAGATAATATACTAATTGGTTCATTTATTTTAATCCTTATGTAGCAGATGAAACCTAGAGGATTTCATAAGGGTCCAACATTAAGCCATGATTTGCTTCAACATAGAAAATAGCTAGCATTCAGATATAATGATGGTGGTGACAGTATCAAAACAGAACTAGACAGATGTTTTAATTTTGCTACTCAGGTGTGAAGGAACAAAACCAATCAACCGTCAAGCACACAAGCAAAATGCAAGATTGTTTCTGTTAGTTTTATAAAATATTCAAGCTGAATTTGCCTTCTTGCTACAGGAAAGCCATCCTTTTTCCTTAGTGAGCTAGTAATGTCCCATATGAAGTTCAGCAAAAGGAAGTGCCAAATCCTGACCACGGGGAGGAATTACTGAAGCCACCTGTAAAGATCAGGGGCAGCTAGAAAGCGGCTATGTGGAGAAGGACCATGGGGTCCTAGTGGACAGCACGTTGGACATGAGGTTGCAATGTGCCCTTGCAGCAAGGCCAACAGCTTCTTGGGCTGCATGAGCCTTGGTGTTGCCAGTAGTTCAAGGGACGTGATCCTGTTTACTCAGCCATGGTGACACCACACCTGAAGGATCGGGCCCAGTGAAAGGGCCGCAAAGATGAGTAAGGGAGTGGAATATGTGACGTAAAAAAAGAACCTGAGGAAGTTGGGACAGCCTGGAGAAGAGGCAGCTCATGGAGATATTATTGGTATGTGTGAATACTTGATGGGAGGGAATACTGAAGGAACCAGTCTCTTTTTGGTGGTGCCCATTGATGGGACAAGCACCAGTGGGCACAAAACAAGATTCCTCGACAGATCAACAGATTCCTTGAGAAGAAAAAGGATGCTTTTATAGTGTGAAGGAAAACACCTCCCAGAGAGGCTGTGGAGTCTCTCTCCCTTGAGATACTTGAAACACAACTGGACAGAACCTTGAGCAACCTGCTGACTGCTCTGGGCAGGGGGCTGGACTAGGCAATCTCCAGAGGTGCCTTCCTGCCTTATCCTGTCTATGAGTCTGAGACGCAGGCTTCAGATAAAGCTTGTAGTACATCTCTGTGAAAGACTGATTAGAACTGAGGCATATTTTTTGTCCATGTTAAAAAATCCTTTCTTTTCTTACCCACAGTGCTTCCTTTTCCATAGATAGGTCCCATCCTAAATATCCAGAAGATTACATCCGTGTGTTTTTTGTTTACTTGTTTTTCTTGTAATATTCTTGTTGCTACATACAGTCAGAGAAACAATGGTCACATATTTTAAGATGACAGCAGAAGACCTAATCAAATTATTATGATTTTTGGAGACCACGTTACTTCTATAATTAATTCATCACTAAATTGTCCCCTATCTGGTGAAGACAATGGATTTAGGTTTTATTTGCCTTTGAGTTGAGATACACACTATGCAAGTAAAGCTTTCTTGGAAAGAGGAGTAAGGTGTGCTGTTAATTTCCTGAACTTTTATTATTATGTCAGAAGCTCAAGCACAAAAAAAAAAAAAAAAAAAAATACTGGAAGGAGGAAGAAAAAATAATTCTTACTCTGTTCATTCACAGTCATGCATTCCGTGTGCATTTACGCAAGCATTAGGACAGAAATTGAGTTTGCTACAGGCAAGTATGACACTGCATATAACTTCTTCATTTTAAAGCAGTTTTCATGAGAGGTTTCCTAAGGCTGTTTTATATTTAAAGATTGAAAACAGCCAAGTTTTCCAACCAGGTACTGAACAGTTAATGGAATACATTCATTAAGTCTTATTTCTAGAAAAAAAAATAAAAAATTCAAGGAAAATGTCTTTCATGAACAAGTTGTCAAGCTGCCATTATTCTAATCTGCAATAAACATTAATGTTTATTTTTACTTTGTATTCTTCTTAAAAGGATATGAGAATATTCTAGTTTGAGATTTTTTGAAGGCATTATGTTGTGTGAATTTTGATTTTATTTTCTTTATTAACGTCTTTTCTTACAGAGCACAGTAAAGAGGAAAGACATTAAATGTGCTCATAAATCGTAGGAATGCCATTTACATCTATGGTGCAGAAGAAGTAATAACTTATCCATTCTGGTCTTAATCTCACCTGTTTTTTTAGCTGCTATTAAAATGCCAACATCTGCTATCAGTTACACCAGCATCGTATCTGCAGTATTTCTCAATAGCTAAAATAAGAAATAGCAGTAGTATTTCACATAATGTAGGACTGAAATTGTTAGAAAGTGTACCATAGTTGATACCTACAGGATTTTTGGAAATTATAGGAGGTTAAGGAGCAGTGATTATAAAAGAAGGATCAGATGAAATGCACATATGGTTAGAACTCAGGTTAGTGACACAGCACTGACTTTGTTTAAAAATAAAAAACAAACAATAACAAGTTTGGATTAGAAAAATGATGTTATGAGATTCAGTCTTTCCTTTATGCTACGTTGCCTGAGTTTTTTGAATTATAAGATACTACCCATTTTGGAAAGCTCTCTTTTAGTGTTCTGTGTGAGCATCAACATTTTCCTGAAAATTATTCTTTTTGAAGTTGTTAAAAAAAGACTGCTAGCAATATTTTTCTGAAACTTAACATTTATCCCAAGGAGATAAAGGGGAGACAAGAGACATAAAAATAAAATCCTATTTGAAGTCAATCAGCATTATTCCTACAATTTACTCATGACTATGATTTCTTTGCAGTTTGTTTATTTCATGTTTACTTTATAATATCAAACAGAAGCAAATTTGAGCAAAGGTTTGGGAGTAGAAAGCAGTAAATCTATTGTGATACACTAATATTCTAAGACACCCAAAGATCCTTTTTCTCTGAGAAACTGGTGCTGTTCTTACTAATGTCAGATGAAAAACTGTAATCTGATTTCAGTGGAAATAGATTGGAGCTCTCATTTTGAAAGGCTTCAAACATGTTTTCTTTTTTTCTCTCTGTATATAAACAGGCAGTAATTATGGTAGAGAACAAAGAGGGGGGGGGAGCAGCAGTATTTCCATATTGGCCATTTAACATTACAGTAGGTTTTGTTTGCTTGTTTTTCAGGCTGCTAACAAGCATCAGATTGTTCACTACAGGCTTTCCAATATAGATAGAATTGACAGAATTGAAGTGATAGAATTGTTTCATATCCTCCCCTGTAGGGGTAGTTTAGCTCTGCAGAGGTAACATGAACAAACTGTTGCTGTATATTGTTTAAGCATTATCCAGTAACTGACATAGGTTTCTGTCATTCAGTTAGAAATGCTTCCTGTCCTTGGAATTAATGTTTGTTCTTTAAGCAACGAGTTTGTCTTGTGCTTGGCACTTTCCTGAGAAAACCACATGAGCTGATTGTTTTGCAAGGGAAAATGAGGGATGCATGTTTTGTAAATGTTTGAGTGTTACATTTTTTTACATATATTTGTCAGAGTCCAATATTGTTTGACCAGGTTCTTTTACCTCTTCCTCATGTGGATGGATATCAAATGTCCTTATATGAAGCCAGTTGATGTTGCATGGGATTTCTGATTTAGCAGAACAATACAAAATACATTTTATAATACAAATGTGAGTTACACTTAAAACATAGCAATATACACAGTTCAATCACAATAGCAATGTGATTCTCATTGCCAGTCTCTATTGCATGCTCACCATTATGATGCTGAGCATCCCCACTCAGCACAAAGGCATACATATGGACTGAAGCCAGTTCAAGTCCATTTCTCTATTCAAAATTCTTTTGTTATTTTTGTTAGTTGTTTATACTCTGCTGGACTGAGCCAGGTTTTCACTCCCCTCCATGCTGATCTGGCTAACTCAGGGGACATTCACCCTTTTTTAATGAGCTTAGGGAGAAACATTTACACCATCAGTTGATCCACTTAACTTGATAGCTGTTCACCTAAAGCAGAGGCCACCCTCTGGACACCTTGGTGGTGAGGTAAATCAGCTTCTATGCATAGCTGTGGTCAGTCACACTCTGCACTGTTTCCTGCGATTTATGGTCACATCCCATCCCCTTGCCCATATCCTCAGCCTTCTTCCACTTCAAGGATTTATTTGTCAGTCACAGTGTTTTTGAAAAAAGGTCTTGTTATGAAGTCTGGGTGACAAGGTAGTCACGTAACATTTTGCAGTTGATTTGAATGAGGACAGGATTTCTTTTCAGGAGCACATACTTCTGTTTATAAAGTTCAATACCAGTCAGACACATTAAACAAAATTTGATTCTTCAGCTTCTCTCTGTAATAATGATGTATTTCTCAGTCAACAAGACTTTTGGAGGTAAAGTAAAAGGACCTTGATATAAGTAGCAAAAAAGGAAATTCTTTTAAATAAACTTCCTGTGTATGTTTGAAAATAAAACTGTAAGTTTTGTTGCTTTGTCATGTAAAATTTTGAAATGACAGTGCTCTTCTTTGGTATTTCAAAAAAAAAAAAAAAAGACTAATCAGTCTCAGAAAAGTAGACTAGCTTTGTTTATGTAAGACTTGGGGACTGTAGATCCAGATGCAGTTCGTATATGCCAGTTGCCGTGTAAGCTTCTGCTGCAGTATATTTTTTTCCTTTTTCTTTCTCTGTGCACAGACATGCGCACCCATGCAACTACATGTATAAAAAGAGATGACACAAAAATCTCTACTGAAATTTCTACTTCAGCTTGACTCATGTTCGTTATATGTATTTTAACTTGATTCATGCATGTTATTTCATAAGTATAAAAATGCACTCTCTATGAAGATGTGCATTCAATACTTGTGAAACAAATATTCTGATAATACTGTTGTATTGACTGCATATAATCAGTTTGTGAATCTGTGTGTGCATGTGTGTGTAAGCTTTTCCCTCCTTGAAGTTTTTTGCTAACCTGAAATAACGTGAATTCTGTTTGTGTTTGCCAAGAAGTCTAATGGTATCGAGCTATATCAGGATGTGACTTGTTCCTTTCTCATTAATATAATTGGAACTAGGCTACATCAGATAGTCTTGAGATACAGAGTAGACATGCTAAAAAGTGCACATTCTATTTTCAGAACTTGCCTGTTAATTGTGGGAATGCAGAATATTTTAAAATTATAAGATGAAACAGCTTATTTCCCCCTCTCTCTTTCATATTTTCATATTTTTCCTGTTCTCTTTTACCTTTCATTCCCCTCACTTTTTATTTATACACTACTCCATCTGCTATGCTTGCTCAAGCCTTCAGAGTTGAGCAGCAAAATGCAAGAATGAAGTAATTAACTTTCATTCCCACTCTTCCTTTGATCAAGGGTAACTGGAAATTTTAAGGTTCATTAGATAACCAGACAACTCAGGACAAAATCTTTGGCAAATGATGCCACAATCAGTCTTTGCCACAAATCAGAAATCTAAGAGATGTCCCAGGTCAGAGTGCCTGCTTTTGAAGTTTCTTAGTTGAACCTGTGATATGATGATTGTTCTGAAAATCAGAGTTCTGACATATATTCATCAACAGATTCTGTGTCATAAATGGCAAAGAAATGATGACCAGAAAATGTGTCATGCATGCAGAAGCCTTATGCATTTCATTTTTAGAACAATCAAAGCACATTTCCTCTGGGGACACGTCTTAAATCCCTTGTTACATGTCAGTATGATCAGTATTTTTGAATAAAAGTAAAATTATAATACTGTTAAATGCTGGAATACAGCACATCCCATCACCTATGAATTGTTCATACTATCTATGGTAACAGATTTTTTTTTATGTTGGTTTTCCCTAACTTTGTAATTCTCTAGTATTCCCAACAAATGCATGGCTTGTGAAACTATGACATTTCTTCCTTTGTCAAAGGCGATCTCCAAGCCTGTAAAAAGGGACCCTGGAAGCCCTAAGCATCCAGATGAATCTGTCAACCTCAGCACTTCCATGTTCTCTTATTAGAGACCACAGCCCTCAATCATGAGAGCCACAGGCTTTGTAGCACTTGAATGAATTTCATTGAGGGTTCATGGAAAATTTTTTGTCAACTTAATTGACTGAGAAAAAGTTAATAAATTGCTGGAGAGTCTTGAGGGGTCATGGATCAAGTGGACGTCAAGGTATCATTTCTATGAAACAGTAACAGATGGAGGGTATCTGTCTTGGAAGCCTGCCAGGATTATAATGATGGCACTGGTCAGGCTCCTACTGGGAACAAATAGCTTGATAGCTGCCTAGGTTTCACCAAATTTGCAGTAAACAATGCTGCTTTAGGGAAAAAAATAAAAAAATATTTAGTATCCTGATGTTCAAAGACAACTTGCAAAATAAGTCACATCTCTTGAAAAAAATGCTTTTTTTTCCTGCTTGTGGAAAAACAAAACGTGAAGTAGTAGTGTTGGTAAATACATCTATAGCTGTATCAAACTAATTTTTACATAAATGATTCCTAAATATATTGGATAATGCCATAATTCTTCTGTACATAGACCAAAAATGCTACTGATTTTCAGGTAATATTTAGAAAAAAATCCCAATCCCGTAAGATTAAACAATTATTGTCTATTTGAAGCCTCTTGAGAAGGTAAATATTACTTCTACTTTCCTTACTTATTGTGTGACCTTGCTCTCTCTACTGAACAATGTAATAATATTTATCCTGATCATGTAGATTTTTAAATAAAAAATACATAGTATTTCTGTGGCAGAGATATATGAGGAAAAATTGAAACAGTGAGCTTCATTAAAGCTTATATATCTTGATTAAAAACAATAATGGTGAGGTTTGCTTTATAAATTTAGATTGATGTCAGTGAAGCTAGGCACTGACAGAGGAATGAATTTGAATAATATTGATACAGCTCTCAAAGGGAAAGTTTTGTAAACAGAATAGTAAAATCAGAGTTTGGATTATGCTAATTATTTTCTACACTTCATCAGTCCTTTGAACAATAAACACTTCACCCCAATTAAAATACCACCCGGGGGATATGGCTAACCCTTGTAAATGTGACTGTGTGAAGATGCCATGGATAGCAGCAGTGAACAGGGTGCTGACAGTACATATAATTGTTATTTTCCCCTTGTATGTGGCAATAGAAATTTAGAAAATAAGTTTAAATACTTCTGCACAAAGCAAAATTTTCTCTCAGCCAATATTTCTGAAAATTTTCTGTATAATTCACATGATCCTTGTCCATAAAGCTTCTATCAGTATGTGAAATAATCAGTAAAAGGGCTTTGTATTCTCGGGTTTGTTTTTCTGTTTGTTTTCTGATCTTATTTTTGTCCAACTCTGTTATCCTTACTAAAAGCAAATCCTTTGCTTAGGCATGCAAACATCTGGATTAATAAGATAATAGTAAGTATAACAGGTTTGTGTCTTCTTAGCTTGATTAATAAATCAAAATGACTACTTAAAAGAGTCTGGGGAAAGGAATATAATGAACAATATTTTTTAAAAAACATATTACTCTGTTTTATGGGCAGTTGTCTCTAGACTGAGGCAAAGTCCTGTGACAGAAACTTTTCTTCCCAATACTTTAGTATTTTGTATACCCTTAGCCTAGAATTAGCACACCAAAACCTGTGAAAATTGCTACTGAGCACTGAAATCAAAGGCTAGCAACATCTATTCCGCTCTTTACTTCTGTGTGCACAAACTGCTACTTGTACTAAAGGACATTAAAACACAAATTTATTGTCTGTCTTTTACATGTACATATTCCCTGTTTCAACTTTTTACCTTTACATCTTCCATCTTTCTGTTTCTCTTACCATTTCAGTTAGAGGGAAGACAGCTCTTAGGTTTCTGTAATTCAGTCTTTTAAGTGTTTTGGTTTGTAATAACTTATTTACTAGTCTTGCTTCTGCTGCAAGTCACTCTGGGATTTTTTTGATCACTGAAGTTCAGTAATTGAATACAGAATCCTAGTTTCGTAATTAAAAATTTGTTTTCTTATAGCCTGATACCAAACCTATCAAAGTGAATGAAAATTCTGTCTATTAATTTATGTTTATTTTTCATATCCTTTCTTGACAACAATACTGAAGTTAAATTCAAAGAGTATCAATGGTCTTGCTCACCATACAAAAGGTTAGGGTACTTAAGTACCCTGATAAGTTTTTGCACCTGAGTTAGGACCTAGAACATCTTACTGTGAATACTGCCTCATACCATCCATCTACATATGCTTTCCCTTTTTTTTTAATGTAGTATTATCCTTTTCTTTTAGTGTTTTAGGGATAACTGGTTGGTTGGCTGGACAGTTATTATTCATTTGATTTTAATACATCACAATTTTTTTCCCCTAAACTGACTGGGGGAATAGGTAGGAGAAAACTGCAAAACCAGCATTCCTAAGCAGTGTCTAAGGACATTATTACTATGTCAAAATCCACCTGACTCTTGAACTTCTGAAGAATTGAAGTTGTCACTGTCACAAAGAAAAGAGGTAAAGAAGAATATTTGTTTTTGTAGTTCATAGTCATGCTTCTCAGGAAAGATTGAAGATACAGATATATATATGGGATGCTCTAACTGCCTAATCTGGAGAGAGGTCTGGTATCACTTCCATGATAAAGTAAAAAGTTGTCTATAAAAAGTCACTTCATTCACAATGGAAACTCCTCTTAACTGGACTGTGATGTTATGGCAAACATTTTAATGAAAAAAAAAAAAGCTTATATTTTACCCTTAGAATCATAGATTATAGAATGGTTATAGTTGGAAGAAACCTTAAAGATCATCTAGTTCCAAGCCCCTTCTACGGGCATGGACACTTTACACTAGACCAGGTTGCTCAAAGTCCCATCTGCGCTGGCCTTGAACACTGCCAGGGATGGGGCAGCCACAGCTTCTCTAGGCAACCTGTTCCATTTCCTTACCACCCTCACAGTAAAGAATCTCTTCCTTATATCTGATTTAAATCTCCCCTCCTATGTTAAAAACATTCTCCCTTGCACTGTCAGTACATGACCTTGTAAAAAGTCCTTCTCCAAATTTCTTATAGGCCCCTTTTAGATATTGAAATGATGTAATGTGAATACTGAATTACAGTTAAGTATTTCATAATTCCAAAAGATCTGTTGTAGCTATCTTAAATACAAAAAAAAAAAATCTAAGATTCTTAGTGAAAAAGGTGATGACAGCCTGTATTTTTCATGTTTGACTATTTTACAATAATCTATTAATTGCTTCTGTCAGTTATTAAAACAAGTAAGCAAGATGCCCTCTGCACATCTATCAGGATGACTGGCCTAATCAGGCTCAGAAAATTCAATGAGTATTTTGCAAAGCTTAATTAAAATTCAGCGCTGCATTTGAGCAAGCCGCAGTGGTTTGGCAGACCTTCAAAGGACTATACTGCAGCACAACAATAAAAGTGATAAAGGCACACGTAACAATAAATATAATGCAGATGTTCCCATTATTCACAAATCAGGTATGAAGTTGCTCCTTTAAGTAGTTTCTGCTTTCTGTGGTGAAAAAATTCAAATATATGGATTTTTCATTTTCAGTCTCTGCATATGTTATTTTTATCAATATACCATTTTATGGTTCTAATGAATTGAAATAAAATAATTCTAACATTTAAGAATGATAGTGTGTGTACCTTATTTCCCACACTAAGAGAATTGCACATAGATTAAAAATTGTGAAATGGGACTTTAGCTTTGCAGTGCCGATGCTGTCAGAACCTTAGTTCTGACATCAGCTTGACCAGGTACTCCTTCAGGTATCCTCTTTATCTACTGTTCTTGACTATATGAACCAGCTCTAGGTTTCTTCTGGCATTATGGAAATTACAGTTCTTCAGCATTAGACATGAAATGGAGCCTTCCGTGCAGGTACTTCAGTTTTGATTTATAAACTGGAATTGTATGTCTTTACAAATTCTTATTTTCCTTTGTTACAAAATTCCTACTGTTCCCCACATACCTTAAATATCATTGGGATGCTTATTCATCACCCCTTGTGAAACTTACTATTTAGACCATACGATTTCTTTAGAACTAGGATTTCATTCTGAAAAAAAAAATTATTATGGTCACTTTGAATGGCCAGGGGTCTGTATCAGAAATCATTAACAGCATACTCCTATGTCTTACACTTCATGATAGCCCCATTTTACTTGTCCCATTAGGTTTGTAACATATACGTGCTACTGATATTTTAATATTTTGTTTGCTTTCTTAGGAAACACTGCACTGACAATCAGTCGTGGCTAAAGATTTATTACTTTTTTTTTTTTTTTAGAAAGAGAACTCTTGGAACAGTTATGCCATTCCTTATCTTCTGCAATGAAGTAAACTGACAACTGTAGTAACAGATTTTTTAAATACTATTGAGGGAGCAACCTTTGGCAAAAAAGGAATTTTTCAACTACTAGAGAAACCAAAATAGGAGAAAACAGCAAAAATAAAACAACAAAAAACAAACAACAAAATAAAACCCCATCACAAAACCTCCCCCCAAAAAACCAAAACAAAACCAAAAAACACCCAAATAACCATTACTATTGATGAGTATTTCTAGAATCAGATTTTTGTCATAAGAAAATGGGATGATTTGGAAAGAAAAAGGGTGATTTAGAGATAAAGAGTGGTAGAAATATCACAAAGGAGAAAGACATATTTCTAGTTTATGACACATTGTTTTGATATTTAGTATTTGCTAAAATTAATTATCTTTATAGCAGCTTGTACAATCGCAATGTGTCTTTCAAGATAAATCATAGAACCATAGACTCACAGAACTGTAGAATGGTTAGGGTTGGAAAGGACCTTAAAAAGATCATCTAGTTCCAATCCCCCTGCCATGGAGGCAGTATTGCCTACACCTCACACTACATAAGGTTGCTGAAGGCCCTGTCCAACCTGACCTTGAAGACTTCCAGGGAAGGAACATTCACATCCTTAGGCAGCCTGTTCTAGTGCCTCACCACCCACACAGAAAAGAATTGCTTCCTTATAACTAATCTTGTTTCAAGCTTAAACACATTGCCTCTATCACGACAATTCATCATGAAACATCCCATTCCAGCATCCCTGTAGGCTCCTGTCAGTTACCAGGAGGTGTCTATGAGGTCTCCACACAGCTTTCTTTTCTCCAGGTTGAACAGCCCCTATTTTCTTAGCTGTCAAAATCCACATAAATATATAATACATAAGAAAATACACCTAACCATAAGAACAGTGTCAAAATAATTTTTCATGGGAAAATTAAAAATTCTCATATAAATTAAATTATTTGACTGAATGAAATTAAGAAGGTTGTTCAGTATGCTAACTGTAAGTTAACATGGTTCTAATAATACCACTGTCATAAATAAGCAAAGAGTAAAATGGAGTGCTTACTTACTTGGACTCCATAAACCTTGACACAGCAGAACAAGTATGCATGAAGCTTCTTCACGTTTCTGTGTGAGCACATGACCTATCTGCAATTATATCATTTCTGTTTGCTGCAGATCTAATCTGGACTTTGTTAAATGAAAACCTTGCTTTTCTTAAACAGATTTGCAGGGAGCAGATCTTTCACTAGGTAACTGCTCAGCTATCTGTCATTGGCCATTTCACCCTCCTCCATTCAGCCTTACTGTTGTACAGGCTTAAAAATGCTTCTGACAACAGCTTGCAGGAGACATTTAGGATATTTCCAGCTAATGGTAAGAGAAATAAAATGGGATTGCAAAGCTTATGTGTTTCGTTTTGTTTTTAATTTATTTATTGCCTTAAAGTGTAGGAAAGGATGTTGTTAAATGAGAAAAATGACTACGTATCTAAGCTCTTAAAAGATTATGAATACTGCCTACAGATTGTGAATAAACATTTAATTCAGATTAAAAGTTATCCTGTATCATTCAGTATTTTTTTCCACAATCTTGACTGAGAATGAAAATTCTTGTAAATCTTTATAAACAAAGATTCCTTCTGTTTTTCCTAAATTGTCTCCTGATAGCATATATAATTAATCACTTCCTAAATTGTCTCCTGATAGCATATATAATTAATCACTATCAGTAAAAGGATCACTCTTTTGCAAGATTTTTCTTTATGAAAGTGAAGACTCAAAAAGCCAGATTTTTAAAAATAAGCCTTACCTCAGTTCTTTTTATGCCTAGAGAAAGACATGAAATAAAATTTAGCACATTAAATATTAAACATTTGCCACTGTAAATTAAAATATTTTCACAGATTTTTATAGCTATTTTTACACTTTTATTTCATAAAAGTTTATTGAAATAATATTAGGTTGGATGCTCTGCTTTCTTAGTAACAAAATCACTTTCTATAAACTTATGTTAAATATTTTATGATAAAATTTTAAAATGATGCAGTTAAAGGAGGTTAAAAAAGTCTGTTCAAATAGCGTATTGGAGAGTTGACTCTCCATGCCAGGAATATGGAATGTAATGTTCCACACTAAAAGTTCCTAATTCATACCAGTGGCAGTCTTCTTCGGTCTGAAATTCTTGAGTCTATCTTGAAGTAGTAATTTTCTAAAGTAATTAAAACATCAGGACCCTGCCTTTTACAAGCCAACAAGAAGACATTAGTAGAATTAAGGAGTGGAGGTGGATTTAGCTTTTAATACAGATGTAGTAAAACAATCAGTTATTTACATATATGTAATGCTTGAACTGAGAGACGCTTGCATTTAATCAGACTTTCCTTACCCATACACAGCAGCATACAAAGAGCAATGCCATCAGTGTAGTTGCTTGATGATCTATCTGTGTCAAGCCTTTCCCTTCTAGTTGAGCTACAGTTTATGTTCACTTAAACATGGTTACTGTATATTTGTATTTAATTTTAAACAACAGAGGATTGCCTTGCCTTACGAAACTAAATGTGTCTGGTATTTGAACTTAATTAGTCCCTCATCTCCTGGCATTTGAGTGGGAGGCTTCTTCAGAATCACAGATACAGAAAACAGAAATCAGAATATGTTTTTCATTTTTTTAAATTTTCCTTCTCCTTCGTTATCAACTCTTCCCTTTCCATACCACCACTGACAAAGAAAAAAAAGAAAAAGGAAAAAAGAAAAATGGATGCTACTTTTTACAAGTATGCAAAAGAGGGGTTTTTTTTTAAGACTTGCAGTCTTTCTTCTATCTTATATTTAAACCATCTTAATGATGGTGCTGTTATAGACTATTGTTCATACTTCTGAGATGCTAACATCAAGTTTTAAGTGTGATTCAAGCAGACATGTATTTAGACCTATATTTATAGCCACATAGTCTTGTAGAGCTAATACGTGTAAGTGTAAAAGTGAAGTGATAGAGGCATAAAATGATGCAAAGAGCAAAATCTAACATAAGAAATTACACATTGTTTTGCTGTGACCCTGCTAAGGGATTGTGTGGTCTGACTACTGAGTTGTTCTGATGTCTCTTTTATAATTAGCCTGGATCTTTTATAATCTGGTGTAAGGAATGACTGAAATGAAATAGGTACTGAAGCAGTGATTAACAATTCACATCTGAAGGATCTGTTGCAACTTAGGCCTGCTTAATGCCAGAATGTGCATAAGAATCAAATGTTCTGAAAAGAGCTAAAATCAATTAACAGTAGAACTAATAAATTACTGTGTCATCTTTTACATTTTCTTTTCTTGAATGTTAGGGGAATTGCATATTTTAAAGTAACCGCTGGTAGCATTTATCAGAAATACTGAACTAACTACAGAAATTACTATTTTGTTTTCTGTTTCAGTGCTAGCAATTGCTTTGTTCTTTTTCCTTCTATGATTGCAGCAGCTATCATATTTTAAAAGGCTTTTTCTTTTTTTCTTTTTTTAAACCAATCAGATATCCAGGGTTTCCACAGTCATTACACAAAATAAATGTAGCCAAAACATGAGATTTTGAATAACAGGTATTATAATTCTTGGCACTTTTATTTTTCCAATATAATTCACCACTGGTAACAGCTAAAGATTCCAATTTCCATCACAGTTCTGGGAGATGATTAACAGAAAACTGTTAGCTTGGTAGTTTAATAGTATTTAAAGTAGTTCAAAGCTTAAAGGAAAAGTAACAGCTGATGCACAGAAGCTGAAAGTTGTTCCCAGTTGTTCCGCTAGTGTTCACTTCAGAAACACAATTTCTATTTTATATTTTCTCTTATTTCTGAAATTACAAGCAAAATAATTAACTCAACCGAAAACTGGGTGAAAAAGATGGAAGCTGTTCCCATGGCACTTACACATGATACAGGAAAGTCAGAGATGTGTGGTCGAAAGTTCTGGCAGTCAGGTTCATGAATGCCTAATGTTTATAAGGGTACAACAACAACAACAACAACAGTAGTATAGTATGTGGTCATTTGTGGGGTTTTTTTTCTGTTTGGTGGTTTTTTTTTTTTATTGTTTGGGTTTTGTTTGGTTTTTTTTTTTTTCAGATAAATAATTTGCATTTAGCTATGGCTAAAACAGAAAAGAATGCATGGCACCTGAAAGCACAGCAGTAGGAAAAAAAAGGTCAAGTAAAGATCATGGATGAGGCAGTAAATAAGTACTTCAAGCAACATAAGTATTTTAAGACCTACAGTATAATGCCCACACTAGTGCTTGAAAGTGTTTTTATGGACTTAAATAAAAACCTGCAACCCTCTGCATTCATTTTCATACATACAGCTCCAACCCTATGCCGTAACCACATCTGTGAATCAGTTTTGCTGTACTTAGAAACAATTTACAGTTGTACAGACTGCTTAAGCTAAACCTGCGTATATGTTTACTGTACACATGTCACCTACCTTCATATAAATGGCAATTTATTTCTTACTAAATGAATTATTTTATTCAGCTGCAAGGTGGAATTTGACTAGAATATATTTCAGTCTATATTTTAAGTGTTCAGTAGGTGTAAGTTTAAAAACCAGTGTGTCATTTTAGGGAATATATAGCTTGAATCACGTAATGACAGAGTTAATATTGATAGTCTTCCTTCCAGTTCAAATGATCTTAATAGTTAAGAGGCAGGGGAGAGTTGTAATATTGATTGCTTATTTTTCACCTGGCACTGTTGCAAGAAGCGTAAAAACACCGGGATTGGAATAGTTTTGGCTGGTGAAAATATGCATTTTTCTTCTAAAACTTACATGTTTGGTAGTCACCTATGTATATTTCATTATACTTTGTGTTATTTTTTTTTCTGTAATTTTGGGAATTACATTTTGCAGAGACCAAGAGGAAAAAGAATTGTTTCATAATCAGTTCAGTATGGCCTTAAATTTGACAACTTTGCTGAAACACATGGACATATGCAGAAACTTTAGTTATCTTATAACCTTTGAAATTGAGAATATGTAAACCTGACTACGTTTTAAGTCACAAGAAAATGAATTAAATTATTTATATTATTAAGCATAATTCAGTTTATATATTTACAAGTCAGCTTCTTAAATTTTAAGTATCACCAGTCCTTCAATTAGAGCCTCCTGATGTAACTAGCTTGTGTGCAAAAACAGAAGTACCAGGCATCTATATCACAGTATCACAGTATCACAGTATGCTAGAGATTGGAAGGGACCTCAAAAGATCATCTAGTCCAATACCCCTGCCGGAGCAGGAACACCTAGATAAGGTTACACAAGAATGTGTCCAGGCAGGTTTTGGATGTCTCCAGAGAAGGAGACTCCGCAACCTCCCTGGGCAGCCTGTTCCAGTGTTCCGTCACCCTCACTGAGAAGAAGTTTCTTCTCAAGTTTAAGTGGAACCTCTTGTGTTCCAGTTTGTACCCATTACCCCTTGTCCTGTCATTGTTTGCCACTGAGTAGAGCCTGGCTCCATCCTCGTGACACTCCCCCTTTATATATTTATAGACACTTATAAGGTCACCCCTCAGTCTCCTCTTTTCCAAACTATAGAGACCCAGCTCCCTCAGTCTTTCTTCATAAGGGAGATGCACCACTACCTTAATATCTTAGTTGCCCTGCGCTGGATTCTCTCCAGCAGGTCCCTGTCCTTCTTGAACTGAGGGGCCCAAAACTGGACACAATATTCCAGATGCGGTCTCACCAGGGCAGAGTAGAGGGGAAGGAGGACCTCTCTCCACCTACTAACCACCCCCCTTCTAATACACCCCAGGATGCCATTGGCCTTCTTGGCCACAAGGGCACAGTGTTGGCTCATGGTCATCCTGTCGTCCACTAGGACCCCCAGCTCCCTCTCCCCTACACTGCTCTCTAACAGGTCGTTCCCCAACCTATACTGGAACCTGGGGTTGTTCCTGCCCAGATGCAGGACTCTACACTCTCCCTTGTTACATTTCATCAAGTTATTCCCTGCCCAACTCTCCAGCCTGTCCAGGTCTCGCTGGATGGCAGCACAGCCTTCTGGCGTGTCAGCCACTCCTCCCAGCTTAGTGTCATCAGCAAACTTGCTGATAGTACACTCAATTCCCTCATCTAATTCGTTGATGAATGTATTAAATAATACTGGTCCCAGTACTGACCCTTGAGGCACTCCACTAGTTACAGGCCTCCAACTAGACTCCGCCCCATAGACTACAACTCTTTGGTTTCTCTCCTTCAGCCAGTTCGCAGTCCACCTCACTACCCGATCATCCAGACCACACTTCCTCAATTTAGCTGCAAGGATGCTGTGGGAGACTGTGTCAAATGCTTTGCTGAAGTCAAGGTAGACCACATCCACCGCTCTGCCATCATCCATCCACCCTGTTATTTCCTCATAAAAGGCTAAGAGATTGGTCAAGCATGATTTCCCCTTGGTGAAGCCATGTTGACTGCCCCTCATAACCCTCTTATCCTTGATATGCCTTAAGATGGCACCAAGGATAAGGTGTTCCATCACTTTCCCAGGGATGGAGGTGAGGCTGACCGGTCTATAGTTACCCGGGTCCTCCTTCTTGCCCTTTTTGAAGACTGGAGTGACATTTACTTTCCTCCAGTCCTCAGGCACCCCTCCCGTTTCCCAGGACTTGGTAAAGATGATGGAGAGTGGTCTAGCAATGACTTCCGCCAGTTCCCTCAGCACCCGCGGGTGCATCCCATCTGGACCCATGGATTTATGGATGTCCAGATTGCTCAACTGGTCTCTAACCCATTCCTCATCGACTAAGGCAAACCGCTCCGTCGACCTGACTTCATCTAAGGTCTCAGGGGTACAGGGCTCTTCAGGACTGCCTGCAGCAGAGCAGACAGAGACAAAGAAGGCATTCAGTAACTCTGCCATCTCTGTATCTTCTGTCACCAGGGCACCCATCCCATTCATCAGTGGGCCTACATTGCCTCTGGTGTTAGTTTTATCTGCCATGTATTTGAAAAAGCTCTTTTTGCTGTCCTTGACCCTTCTCGCCAGGTTTAATTCTAAGGAGGCTATAGTCATCCTAGCTGCCTTCCTACATCCTCTAGCAGCAGCCTTATATTCCTCCCAAGTGGCCAGCCCCTCCTTCCATGACCTGTAAACTCTCCTCTTCCACTTGAGCATACCCAGCAATTCCCTATTTAGCCACGCAGGTCTCCCAGCCCTCTTCCTTGACTTCCTACGTGTCGGGATGCTCTGATCTTGAGCTCGGAAAAAACAATCCTTGAATGCCAACCATCTCGGGCCCCTTTACCTTCAAGCAGCCTTGCCCATGGGATTTCCCCTAGCAATTGCTTGAAAAGGTCAAAGTTTGCCCTGCTAAAGTCCAGGGTTGCAATTCTACTTGCTATTCTACTGGTCCTACCACACAAGATCCTGAATTCCACCATCTTGTGATCACTGCAACCAAGGCAGCCCTCAACCTTTACTGCTTCGACCAGACCCTCCTATATGTTGGATGTTGAGCTATATCAAATTAACAACCTTTAAAAAGTGATTACCTGGAATTCATTTAGTATTGTCTCTTTGCTGTAGATTCAAAAATCACAGAAGCAAACATTAGTTGATTTATATGTTGAACTTCAGGTTTTGCTGACAGAAGTTTTAGGAAAAGCTTTTTCCGCCCCATTTGATTTCACATCTTCACTTAGTATTCTGTTCATATTCAATTTTAATTGCCACTTTATAGTTTGGAAAGATGGTATGCAGCTGTAAAATACCACATTTTATTGCACCAAGAGGAATATTTATCTGAACAGATACATTACTCTTACTGTAAAGAATGGGCCTATTTTACTTTAACAGCAACTAAGGGGAAGGTTAATGGCCATGATGCATCTTTTATGTTGTGTGTGAAACATGGAGTGCTCTTCACTGTTAAGATTTACAGTGTAAAAGACAAAGTGTGTGCTAGTATAAACACTCTCTTAACAGCAGACTGTAAACTTGGAAATTAACTTCAAAACCCTTAAAGGTGTTCAAACAACATTAAGACTGGAAAACAAAATAATTTCTTCTCCTGAATTCATACTTCTAAGCTTATGTTCATGGGAAAGCCTTATAAATTTTCTGGATGTCATAAACAAATATAGAATGCAAGTAACAGGGATGTTTTCAGTATTTATTGCATTTCTGTCTGTAATGCAGCAGAACAGTCTCATCCAAAAAAAAATGCTCAATTTTTGATAAAGAATCAGTACCTTCAGAAGGGATATCATCATCCCTTAGCATACCCATGCATTTTCAGCTACATTAGCAGTGTAGTTCTTGTTCATGATGGGAACAGGAGACATTAGAAAGCATATTCTGAAAGATCCCAGGTTTTTTTCTTTTAAGCCTGAAATGTCCTGATCATTTTGATTAGGTTACCAAGATTCTTTTCATACATTGTACTTTTCAAAATGAAGCAACCGTTACAGTTTCAGAGCTTCAGACTCTTTCCCTTCCCTTCCCTGCTCTCCCCTGCCCTCCCATCCCCCTCCCCTTCTCTTCCCTTCCCATTTCTGCTTAGTACTACATCAGAAAAAAATATTATATTTCTAAATACTAAAATAATCTTTACACTAAATGATAAAGATAAGTATTCTACTCAGTCTTTACAGTATATATATCATTAGTTGCCTGGTTTTCTTTCTTCTCATTTTATTATTTTAGATAATCTTCACAGACGCTGCAGACTTTTCAAATGAGAACAGCCTTATTTTCTTTATAATAAAGTGTTAAGTATATTCAGTTTTCCATCTGCAATGTTTCTTAGCCTGTCAGACTTAATACAGCCCTAAAAAAAAGAATATTTGGGGATCATTCTGGTAATACTTTAAATTTTACATTAAATATTTTTTTCAAAATGGAGCTGTAATAGCTAATGTTGTTACACATACATACATATATATACAATAAACATAAATTTGTTAAATACAGGGCTGCTTCTTCTTTGAACAATTAAACACCCAGTTTATGTATTTGTTTATTAATTATTTTTTTTTTTCATATGCAGTGCTAAAATGTGGAGGTCAGTGTGGGAAGCAGCTGGCAACTTTGCTTGTAGGTGCAAGCCTGAGAACTTATCTACTCCTCAGTTTTAGGAGCACTTCATACTTATTGTGTCTCACCTTCCATTTTGCAGACCAGAGGCTTAAACAAAATTTCCAACTATGTGCTATGCAATTAATACTGTGTTAATACTGTGTTCATAGAATCATAGAATAGTTTGGGTTGGAAAGGACCTTCAAAGGTCATCTAGTCCAACTCCCCTGCAATGAGCAGAAACATCTTCCTAGGTCAGGTTGCTCAGACCTCTATTCAAAGTGACCTTGAATGTTTCTAGGGATGAGGCCTCTGCCACCTTTGTGCACAACGTGTTCCAATGTTTCACCACCCCCATAATAAAAGATTCCTCCCTTCTGTCTAGTCCAAATCTATCCTTTTTTAGTTGAAAAGCCCATGTCCTATCACAACAGGCCATATTTCTCAGTTCACATGAAAAGCAAAATTAACAATATTGTTATTATTAGTTACTATCTTACTAATATCTTCTTCTCAAAAGACATATATAAATGCCATATGAAGAAGTATTTGTAGAGTACTTCTTAAGAAGTTATGTTCCAGAACTTATATGCATGCGTACTGTCTGTATTAGAACTGAATATCATTTAGGTTCCTTTATCAAAGTGGAAAACAGTGGTTAACTTAATAATTATTTAAAAAGCAAAAGTGAAGTTCTCAACAGTAAATCCATGCTTGAGTTTTAAATAAAAAGTAAGACTTTATGTAAAAATGACTCTTAAAACACTACCTTTATGTAACAAGTGATGACTGAGTTTTTAAGACCTGAGACAGTTACAATGCTATAGCATTGTGATAACTTCTTTCATTCAGTTCCAGCTGCATACACCATATGTTTATTTCCCAGTGTCCATTCGGCTATGTGCTACTCTCGTGGTATTTTTTATTTTATGACAGCTGGAGAATGTCCTTTCCACTTACCTAAAAGGAAATGGAATACTTAAAGATCCAGTTGTCCCTCTTTGTTGCTTCTGGTGACATAGACTGTTTCTCCTCTTCGTATTCTAGCGTATATTTTGCCTTCTCTTTTTCAGGGATCATGTTGGCATGATATCTGCTTGAGAAAAACGTCCTAGAAACTGGGGTTTTGTTTGTGTGTTATTGCTAAATTAATTCTCTGACTGTTGAAATACTGTCATGATTACTCAACCTAATACCCGTATCTCTCCAACTCATGGCAAGATTCCCCCCAAAAATATAGCATTGACACACTTATTTGTGGAAACTGTTTTTCTAACACATTCCAAGGAGTTCAGTCTCTATACATTTCTCCACTTCCTGCAGCCAAACTGAGAACATGTCCTTCCAAGATGAATGATGATAAAAGTAAATCATTTGTGACCCCTGCAGCAATGCCAGTGCTGCAAAAAATCCTGTTAAGGCCATTAACAGCCATAACATCCTGGGTTCATAAATCATCTAGTTCTCTTTCTACCTGTTTCTTTCACTCCAGCCCATAAGGAAAGAAGCTGACACAAAGCAGAACTGTAGAAGATTCAGGTGTGAATGTCCTAAATTCAGCCTGTATCTGATCTACCTTGTAAGTCTATCTGTAAGCTTGCAGGGGGGGAAAGATGATGTAAGTGAAAAGACATATTTATGTGCTGCTGACATAATTAAAAGACCTGATTTTTCTGAAATTTTAGAAATAAAATTTGAAATGTAATTTTATGTATGGTATTGGCTTCATAGATTTCAGTTTAAATAATGACATCTAAAAGAAAAAGAAACAGGATTTAAATAACGAAAGCTTTCACTAGAATTGTTACAGATTTAGGTAGTACAGCTAATTTCTATATGCTACATAACTTTCTTCAAACTAAAGCTATCATAAGCAGGTAAATCTGGAGTAAAATATTAATATTTGAGACCACTTTGGGCAACCCAGAATAACTCTTCAGAAACTTGGATCCCAAGAATAAGTTTAATAATCAAATTAAAACAATCATCTTATCATTAAAGTCATATCTGAGCTTTGCCTCACGCTTCAGTGATGTTGAAATCTTAAAGCAGAAATCTATGTCTGTTTCTGAGAATTTTTTTCATGCCCAGCTGCCTTTTTAAAGGCCTCACTGTATTCAGGTGTTACTTTCATTTTTTTCCTTCTTACAAAACCTCTCAGTCCAGTGCTATCGGAGGGAAGAGATTCATGCCATAAACATGGAATAAATAGTGAAATTTGAAATTTCTAGGTCATGTTCATTTTTTATTTTTTTTGTGAACATGTCTGCAGAAGTCATCCACTGAACTCTGGCTGCTGTACTTAATGTATCAGTAGTTATTACTCTATGCACCACTTTCTCTTCACTTCTTTGGAGTTTGGGTTTGTGGTGTTTTGGATGTGTGTGGGGGGCGGGGGTGCCAGTTGGACTTCAGAAAGTTAGTTTTGATCAACAGTATTATTTTTTTGTTATATTTCACTCTCAAGTATTCATTAAGAATGATGCTCAATACTGAGTGCCATGCAAAGTATTTAAGAATAAGCAGAAAACTCATAGTAAGCAAATTTTTTCTAGGCAAGTTTACCATTCGTGTTTGCTAAAATGAATGGTCATGAGATGTGTTAAGTGAAACTTTAAAAAGTAATATTAGTATAAAATAAGGAGATGAGCTCTACCCTCAGGCAGTGTCTAGTGTCATAGATGCCCTAGGTTATCCCATCAAGATGCTGGCTTCTTTTCCAAAGCAGTGCAGGTCTCTCACAGATTCATATCTACCAGACCTACACAGGTGACTTGAAAATCCTAGGACACTGAAAACAGCACTCAACACCACCTTCTATTGAATTAATCCTATAAAAGTCCTCAGAATCCATCAATACCACAGACCTTCTGCAGAATTTGTACCCGATGCTAGTTAGCAGATTAAATTTTTCACAGTATACTTTAAATATAACATGCTCTTTCTGGATTCAGTTGATACCTGTCCCCACAGTGATGGAAGTGCAGCCTGAAGAATTCAGCTCTCTCAAAATTCCATATTCTCACAACTCAGCAGGTTTTGATTACTTCACTTAGCATAAACATAATGTAAAGCAATGAAATTACTTGCCCAAAGCTATACAGAAGTCAAAACTAACAACAAAAGCCAGTGGTTTTGATTCTTAGTATCTTGCACAAATACAGTTTCCTGCTATGAGCACCACATCATCACTGGTGCACTTACGCTTAAATATCTAAATAAGTTACTTCCAGAAATTTAGATGTGAAAATAAATAGGTAATTCCATATGACAGTGTTTGAACTGTTTAAGATCAAGAATCGTTTGTCTTGCAGAAGCAAAGAAGAATAAAGCTGTACATAAGGCTATACATGTTATTTGTGCCTTCAAGGGAAGAGACTTTATAAAATATTTTTAAAGAGGTGCAATTTGTCTTTTGGTAAGTATATTACTGTATGCTTTAGAAAAACAGGCTTTTGTATAAGAGAATTTTTATTTAATTAAATCTTCCACGCAATAATAAACATTTTATTAGCCCTTTTTTACCTAGCACTAGCTTCTAAAATGCTGTATTTGCTACAATCTCTAAGTTATTAGTTAATTGCTAATTGTTTAATTACTATAATTAGTAATTAATTACTCATAAGTTACTAATGTTACTATTAAGTAGCAGAATTGTGTTTTGTGCAAGTGGAAACTTTGTTTCAGTCATCACAGTATTTGCCAATCTAAGTATCATGTCGCAGATACCTGCATGTTTTGAACTGGACTGACACTACTGCTGTATTTCACAAAAGTACTGAGGCAAATTCTGCAAATTCTGACCTTTGTATTTAAGTTTAAACACATACTTCTGCTAATAGATTTGTGATTAGTGAACTATTAAAAGATTGGATTGAATATTTGTTCCTCTATCGCTTGGAGGAGGAAATTACCAACACATTCCAGGAACCTCCTGGATTGCTTGTGCCTTGCTGTGTTGTCCCCCCATCAGATATTGGGGGTTAAAGTCTCCCATGAGGACCAGGGCTTGTGAAGGTGAGGCTGCACCTATCTGTCTATAGAGGGCCTCGTCCTCTAGGTCTTCCCGGTTGAGTGGCCTGTAGCAGACCCCCATTGTAATGTCCCGTTGTACCTGTCCTCCCTTTAATCCTGATACATACGTTCTCAGTGGGCCCCTCATCCATCCACAGGCAGAGTTGTGTGCACTCCAGCTGGTCACTGATGTAGAGGGCAGCACCCCTCTTCATCTCCCCAGCCTGTCTTCCCTGAAGAGCCTGTGTCCTTCCATGCCAACACTCCAGTTGTAGGAGTCATCCCACACGTCTCTGTGATGTCAGTTACGTTGTAGTCCTTCGGGTGTGTGCACGCCTCTCACTCCGCTTGCTTGTGCCCCATTCTGCACACACTGGCGTAGAGGCATTTCATTTGGGCCCTTGATGATGATGTCTTATTGGCTGGAGTGGGTGGAAGTACTTTGTGCTGTTCTTCAGGGGCTACCTTGCTGAGTAACATCTCTCCTGAATAATGAGAGCAGTAATGTCTGCTCTCACAGGTATATGTATTATTGTAAGTTTTCTGTTTCAGCTACCTAAATAATCTAATACAAAAAAAAGAAAAAATGGACATACAACATGGAAATGATCCTCAGTGGCTCTTGATGTCACCCCAAACCTCTAGTCCTTTTTTGTTCTAGTAGTTTTAACTAACTCTGAAGGAGAGCTATATGGTGACAAAAAAAATCTGAAGACAATATATAACCTCTTCCAAAGGAGTCATCAAGTTCAGTTTATGAAAATTGTATTTATTTTCTTATAAAATATCAAATTCAATTGAAAATCAAACTTTTTTTTTTTTGATGCTGCTACTTAAAATATGTAGGTTACCATTTATCATGCATTTTTCTAGGGCTTAAATAATTGTGATTATGTAAGAGCAAAGATCTAGTGATAATACCTCTATTAAATACTGTATTTTTAGTTAAGCAGTGTGATTGCTACAGATTTCAGAATATAAAGCAGAGAGGAGAAAAATCTAATTGATTCCAGTGTTCATAAATTGATTAGTGTGGATAGTCCCCAAAACTAGGGAATGGTTTTAATGTTTTAGTTAACAGGGATTGTAATTCAACTTAATTATTACAGAAACAAGGTCTTTTGAAAGGACTGCATTCCTAGTTAAGCATACTTTCCATAAGTTTACAAAGGCTGACCTTTTTTTTTTGGATGTAGTTTAGATAAGGACATGTGGAAAATAACAAGAAAGCAATCCTGAGCACATTTTATTTTATAACGTTGAAATTCTGTAGTGCAGAAAGGTGTGGTTTGTTTTTTTTTTTCTGTTGCTGTATCTTTTTTTAAGCAAACAGAAGCACCCGTTACATAAATCTCTTGATGAGGAGGAAGGCTTGTTCAACTTCACTCATATACCTAGAACTTCATGGTTACCTTCTAGACCCACAATCATGCATAATACAAAGATAAATGAAATTATGTATTTCATAGTCTATGTTGTCTAAGAGTAAAAAAAACCCCAAGACAACCAAATACTGTTTTTTCTTTCAGCTGAAGTAGTTAGGGTTTTTCTCTGAATTCTTTCGGTAATTTTTTTTATAGCTATGGTATTTTCAGATAGAGATTTAACTTTTTCCTCTACCCACATGTCTGCAATCTATAATACAATATTTCAAAATATTTAATTGCAAGGTATTTGAAGAATTTAAACTGTATTTTCTGATCCATATAAATGAATTATGTCTGTAAGTGCATTATTAATGTTCAAATGAATAAATAGGCGGTTCTTATACTGAGGGCCAAATTGTTCTGTGATTTACGTTTTCATTAGTGAAGAGATCTGTACCTGATCAGATCTGCTGTCCCCATCAGATTTTATAAGTTTTTTGATTTTTTTTGTGAAGAAGGAAGATTTCAAGACAGTTTAGGGTGCTTGGAGCATAAAGAAAGAAATAAAATTTTAGCTAGGGCTTGAGTCCAGGATGCTTATAGCAACTTATTATGTGAAAAGAAGATTTGCAGAAATGTGAGTTATTAATTGTACAGTCTGAAACATACAGACAGGAGTCAGAAAACTTTGAAGTTCAAGCCAATTTCATACTTAACATTTGCTGAGCTTTTTATCTCCATGCAACAGTGATCTAAGGACAATTGTACTAGTATCTGCTTTTGATCCAACTAGTGAAATAATTTTGAAATGTCATTATTGCCTGATGAGCTTATTTAGACACACATTCTGGCAAGGTGAACATTCCAGTATGCAAAAATTATGTAAAAGACAGAAGTTTCTCTGAGGTGTTTAGTACTTATTGATTAAAACCATTTAGACCATAAACATTCTTCATATCCTGAGGCTGGAAAAGAAACTTTGATTTGCAACTTAACCAATGGCATCCAACATCTAGATATCTTAATTAATTCATGAAATCATGACTGTTACCCACTTCTAGTCATCCATGTGGGTGCTAGTGATAAAGACAGCAGTAACCCAGAGAACATTAAGGACTACAGAGCCCTGGGAGAGGTGGCTAGGGGCTCTGGAGCTCAGATAGTCTTTTCATCAATTCTCCAGGATAAAGGGGAGGACTATAAAAAGGCTAGAAGGATTGGCCAGGTTAATACATGGTTAGAACAGTGGTGCCATAGTCAGGGGTTTCAGTATTTAGAACATGGGACACAATTTGGGAGGCCAGGTCTACTGGAGCCTGATGAAGCTGGTTTTGGTAGGAGGCTTGCCAGGCTGGTCAAGAAAGCTTTAAACTAGATGTGTTGTGGGAGGGGGACATCATTCCATCCCAACACAACCAGTCAGTTGCCAGCACCTATAATAAATGCTTGGAGCAATGTAGAGATATTCCAGCTGCTCCAGCCAATGAGCCAGCTTCATTTGGAGCTTGGCTGAGATGCCTCTATACAAACGCCCATAGTATGGGGAACAACTAAGAGGAATTAGAGATGTGTGCACATCTACAGGGATATGATATAATAGGTATCACAGAAACATAGCAGGATGGCTCCTATGGCTGGAGTGTTGGAATGAAAGGTTACAGGCTCTTTAGAAAAGACAGGCCAGCTGAAAGGGAGGGGGAGTCGCTACTTACATTAGGAATAGGCTAGAGTATGGAACTAGGTCTGAGGACAGGTGAGCAGTCCACAGAGAGTTTGTGGGTCAGGGTTAAAGGGAGAACAGCTATGGGGGATATTATTGTGGGGATCTGTTACAGACCCCCTGATCAAGAGGAATCTGGATGAAGCACTCTATAGACAGATAGGAACAACCTCACACTCGCAGGCACTTGCCCCCATGTGGGACTTCAACTACCCTGGTATCTGTTGGAGGGACGGTATGACCCGGCATAAGCAATCTAGGAGGTTCCTTGATTGTGTGGAAGACAACTTCCTTCTGCAAGTAATAGAGGAGCTGACAAGGAGAGGTGCCATGCTTGACATGGTGCTCACCAACAGGGAAGGACTCGTTGGAAATGTGATGCTTCAGGTCAGCCTTGGTTGTATCGATCATGAGATGGTCAAGTTTGAGATCCTGAGGACAGTGAGAAGAGCGTGCAGCAAGCTCACTGCCCTGGACTTCAAGAGAGCAGACTTTGGCCTCTTCAGAAACCTGCTTAGTAAGGTTCCATGGGATATAGCCCTAGAGGGCAGGGGGGCCCAAGACTCTTGGTTGATATTCAAGGATCACCTGCTACAAGCTCAGGAGTGTTGCATCCCAACTAGAAGGAAGCGCAGCAGGTAGGACCAGGAGACCTACTTGGATGGATAAGGAGCTGCTGAGGAAACTTAGAGGGAAAAAAGAGGTTGATAAAATGTGGAAGCAAGGACAGACGGCCTGGGAAGAATACAGGGATGTTGTCCGGGAAGCTAGGGACGAGGTTAGGAAAGGTAAAGCCCAGTTAGAATTAAACTTGGCTAGGGATGTGAAAGATAACAGGAAGGGATTTTGTAGGTACATTGCAAATAAAAGACACACATGGGACAATGCGTGCCCTCTCTGGAAGCCATCAGGAGAACTGGCTACCCTGGATTTGGAGAAGGCTGAGGTTCTCAATGACTTCTTTGCGTCAGTCTTCACTGGCAAATGCTCTGACCACACCACCCAAGTCTTGGAAGGCAGATGCAGGGACTGTGAGAATGAAGACCTTGGGCCCACTGTAGAAGAGCATCTGGTTTGAGACCATCTTAAAAACCTGAACGTGCACAACTCCATGGGACCTGATGAAATCTATCCACGGGTCCTGAAGGAGCTGGCGAATGAAGTTGCTAAGCCACTGGCCATCATATTTGAAAAATCATGGCAGTCAGGTGAAGTTCTCGATGACTGGCAAAAGGGAAATATAACCCCCATTTTCAAGAAGGGGAAAATGGATGACCCGGGGAATTACAGACCAGTCAGTCTCACCTCTGCTTGGCAAAATCTTGGAGCACATTCTCCTGGAACGTGTGCTAAGGTACATGAAAAACAACAAGGTGGTTGGTGACAGCCAGCATGGCTTCGCTAAAGGGAAAACCTGACTGACCAACTTTTTGTCCTTCTATGATGGGGCTACAGAACTGATGGACAGGGGTAGAGCAGTTGATGTCATCTACCTGGACTTGTGCAAAGCATTTGACACTGTCCCACATGACATCCTTGTCTCTAAATTGGAGCGACATCAATTTGATGGATGGACCACTCGGTGGATAAAGAACTGCCTGGATGGCTGCATGCAAAGAGTTGTGGTTAATGGCTCAATGTCCAGCTGGAGACCAGTAATGAGTGGTGTCCCTCAGGGATTGGTGTTGGGACTGGTCTTGTTTAACATCTTTGTTGCTGACATGGACAGTGGGATTGAGTGCGCCCTCAGCAAGTTTGCCGATGACACCAAGCTGTGTGTTTCGGTTGCTACCCTGGAGGGAAGGAATGCCATCCAGAGGGACCTTGACCCACTTGTGAGGTGGGCTGATGCCAAACTCATGAAGTTTAACCATGCCAAGTGCAAGGTCCTACCCCTGGGTCGGAGCAATCCCAGGCACAGCTACAGGTTGGGCAAAGAAGAGATTCAGAGGAGCCCTGTGCAGAAGGACTTGGGGGTGTTGGTTGATGAGAAAATGAGCATGAGCCAGCAGTCCAGAGAAGGGCCACAAGAATGATCAGGGGACTGGAGCACCTCCCGTATGAAGACAGGCTGAGGAAGTTGGGGCTGTTCAGCCTGGAGAAGAGAAGGCTGCGTGGAGGCCTCATAGCAGCCTTCCAGTATCGGAAGGGGGGCTTTAGGGGTGCTGAGGAGGGACTCTTCATTAGTGACTGTAGTGATAGGACAAGGGGTAACGGGTTCAAACTTAAACAGGGGAAGTTTAGATTGGATATAAGGAGGAAGTTCTTTACTGTAATGAGGCACTGGAATAGGTTGCCCAAGGAAGTTGTGAATGCTCCATCCCTGGCGGTGTTCAAGGCCAGATTGGACAGAGGCTTGGGTGATACGGTTTAGTGTGAGGTGTCCCTGCCCATGGCAGGGGAATTGGAACTAGATGATCTTAAGGTCCTTTCCAACCCTAACTGTTGTCTGATTCTGTGATTCTAAGATAGTTATAGTTACAGTGTAGAACTGCGAAAGGAGTTTCCAAGGATTATAACTGATGCATGCTTGCAGTTTATCTGAGAACAAGAGATGGCTGACAGTATACTATCTAGCTCTGTAATGATTTTATAAAAATTAATGATGCCCTTGTTAATATAAGAAGGTAAACATTTTCATCAATCTCCTCTGAAATAAACAATTCTGTGTCCAAGTACTCAGCTATGAAATGAAAAGACTTATTATAACTTTATGTTATTTCTTACGATACTTTTGTTATGTGTGCCAACACTCAAAGTATGCCAACACTGAAAGGGAGGATTCTCCTTTTCTTCCTCAGCCCTTACAATATTTGTGAAGGTGCATTTACTAGTAGGCACTCTGTAAAGGCAGCATGTTATGTTTAGCCAGCAGAGATTAGGCTAAATGAGAACATACTAGCCATAAATATAACAGGGTTCATTTTCTAAAGTGACTCTTTTATGCATCTGCAAATGGAAAGAAATTGAGCATCAAGCTCTTAATTTTTTCTGCACAAATAAAAGCTGTAGTATGAATGTATTCATTTAACATCTTCAAAGCAATATTATTTTTATTAGATACCAGAACAGAGTACAATACAGGAAAAAGGGGGAGATATTTAGGACTTTTGTATTATGCACTTTCCGTAAAAAATAACTGGTTTTTATAACTATCCCTGACATCTTTCTAAATATTGTTGCACAAATCACCAGATTGTAATGTTCCGTAAACTTCTGTGTTGGTGACTGTGTGTGTGGGGTAGAATTTTATATAAGTTTCAGTGGTGCATGTAAAATCCATTTCTGCAGCATGTTTATTTGGGATTCAATCCATTTCCAGTTCAAGTCACTAATAATAATTCTACTGACTGGAATGGAGCAGGATCACTAGATTGCATATCAGTTGCTGTTAGTACATAAGGTGAATGAATTTAAAAGCAGGAATAGGCTTTGTAGCAATTGCTTATTTTTAAAATATCCCAGATAGCCAGATTCTTTAAAAACTAGTACTATCTCAGAAAAATTATCAAACTGCCTTCCCGCACAGTTCTTGCTTATGAGTTATCTTTTGGGGGTATTTAAAAGAGTAATGAAGAATGTTGTGTATTGTCCTGAATATTTACTGTAGATTGAATTATTCAGAATTGATTTTGTTGAAAGTATTATTTACCATGAATTTGGGGCTTTTATATCATATCGTACCAAGTCAAAGAAACTAGTTTTATCATATAATAAGATACAAAATAAAACTGTAATGAAAGTCAGGCTGCTCTAAAAAAAAAAAAGTTGCATCTCTATATAGGTCTTATACAAAAGTGAAAAGAATGAAACAGTAGGAGACTAAAGAAGCTATTTAATGCATCGAAAGATACACAAGATAGCTGCCTTGCGCAAGGAAGGTAAGCACTCAAAAAAGAAATGTCTGAGAGCAATCACACTTCAAATAGCAATAAAAGAATATCTAATTATAAGAACTAAAATTTGGGCATTGTCAGGCCAGATAATTTTTTTTTTTTTTCCCGTACTAATAACAATTAAATACTTGGGCAGCTTGAGATGGCACTTGATAGTTTTTTATTTATTTCTGGGAAACATTCTGAATGGTATGTTACATTTTAAATAATTTTTTTCTACAGAATATCAGAAAAGATTGTCATAATGATATCTTCATAGCATTTTTCAAATCTCTGCATGGCTGTTAATGGTAAAATTTCACATGTCTTTTGTCTCTGTTTAAATCATAGTCTCATATGGGGGTAGAATATCTTTTATAGAATATGGATGATAGCCAGAAAAAATAGTGATTCAGCAGTCTTAATATATTGTACTCCAAAGTTGCAGACAGAAAAAAAATTACATAATCTATACTATTTTATAGGAAAGGAAAAAATATGGGATATTTTACTTAATTGTGCAGAAGTAGTTTCATGCTACCTTTTCTACTTTTCTAAAATATTCTGACTGAGCATCCTCATCTGGAAGGAGAAATTGGTTATAAAAATATTTGACTGTACCTTTTTTCCCCACAGCCAGAGTGAAGAGAGAAAAGATGTAGCAGGAAATAAGCTGTAATGAACGTCTAAAATGCCAAGAAAACATGCATGGCAAAGCTTCCCAAAGCCTGTGGGCACTAGAAATGTGTTCCAGTCTTCCAGTATTTTGTGTCAGGTGTCTTAGATTCTTGGGCCATTTGGAAGATCTTCTCAAGTTTATAGGATGGAGTTTGAAAGTCTGCTACGGCTGCACTTCAGGTTGTGTTGAAATAAGATGTCAAATTAGGTACTGTCTGTTATCAAATATGAACAAAGTTCTCGTTTGCTCCACTTACTCAACCAACCAACCAAACTAACTAACTAGCTGACTAACTCAGACAAATTGCTTAAATGGTCCTATCCTAATGTCTGTAGAAAATACACAGCAAAATTAAAAGTCTTTGTTATGAGCTGGGGTGTAGATAATGCTGACTCATTTCACTAAATGTTTGGACATTCATTTGCTTCTGTCACACTGAACTGGACATTTATATGATTTTATTAAACGTAAGTAGACCTTTTGCTTAGTACATGAATACTGGGGGTTTGAGCTTTTTTAGCAGCAGAGTAAAAAAAAGAATATCAAATTATTCCTTCAAGTTAAAGAGCATGTGCCCACATGGTTTAACCATCAGCATAGGTGCACCCTGGGGAGGATGGCACATCATAGAAATATACTCTAGGCCTTGGGACATACACTTGACTAGAAGTGACTATTCCAGAAAATGTAGTGGCATTTTCAGGAGAAGATGAGCATTTCAATCTTCTATACATAGATTTGAAAGTAGATAATTGGTTTAATCAATTTTTCTAAGAAATTTAAACCATAATTTGCTTAGCCTGTCAATGAAAAATTAGTCTTTTCATGTGCTGTTTTCATCAAGTCTCATTTTCGGCTAGTTAAAGCTTAAGGGCAGAATTTTGAATTACAAATAAAATTTAACATACCTTTTTTAAATGGTTGCCATTTTCTTTGTCCAAATGTGTAAGTCTTCAGACACTAAAGATTTATAGAGAATGTATCCTATCTATTCTTGAAGTAGATGATGTTGACTCAGGTATTGTGGCTTTGACCTTTTGCTCTGATAATATGTCACATTCAAAGAGACATAAATAGCCAAAAGTTGTTTAACCAAATGCTGTAAACTGTAATTGGTAGAATAATTCCTTTTCAATTAAATGCATTCCAAAACTAAAGGAAATAATTTAGTTAGAATATTTCATTTTACAGTAGTACTAAAGCAGCAATAAATGCAGGAGTTGTTGCATTAATTAGTCTGCACCTACCTCAGTGTTTTAGTCCAAATTAGGAAGGTTCTTTTTAAGTGAATGTCCTTTTTTCCCCTACTCACTGTACTTTCATTCGTATCTTTGGATAGCCTTTGAATAAACAGTTGGACTTATTTTTGCATAAAACTAAACCAAAATCTCTAGTCAAGATTGTGTTCAGCCTGTGGAGCTAGACTAGAACCAGTCTAAACTAAAACCCACATAAAAGCATGTACCATAAATACCAGGTGCACAGCACTGTCCACATCAATTTCTATTGGAGATGTAAATGTATACTAAATACTCTTGCTATGCTGTGGTATGGATTTCCTTTTGGCTAGTCCCGGTTAGCTGTTCTGGCTGTGGTCCCCCACAGCTTCTTGTGCCCCTCCTCACTGACAGAGCATGAGAAACTGAAAAATCCCTGATTAGAATAAGCACTACTTAGCAACAACTAAAACATTGGTGTGTTATCAGCATTGTTCTCAGGCTAAAGCTAAAACACAGCATTGTACCATCACCTAGGAATTAAAATAACTCTAGCCAAGCTGAAAACAGATCAGGCTTACATTTTATTTTTTTTTTTAATAAATGAAACCAGCAGTTTTCTAAAATATGCATATTTTTCCTTTTACAATTAAATCTATTCCTGCCCACACAAACAGTAAAGGAGTAAATGTATTAGGTAGCTGTTATTAAGGAGACTCTTTGATGCATTATCAACAGTCTACAAAGTCTTTGGAACTTAGGAATTCTTAAATTAATTTTAGTTATTAGGCAAGGTGGTAAGGCAAACATTTTGTAATATATGTATAGTCTTTGGAGAGAAGACTCTGCATGAAAGCTTAGATTGGAAACACTGCAGTAACTGTGTCATTGGTTGACTTTTTTGGGTCTGTCTGATACATCACATAGTATCACAGATTTTTATGTTTGTTTAGTCACATATTTTATTTATATGTATATAAACCTTACATACATAAAAGTAAACTTACAATTCAGAGTCATACCTTCCATTTTAGAATATTGTGAACACTAAATCTCTCCTTATTATGGCTATCATGTTCTGTAAAGATGTATATGCACAATTGAGCAATATTTTGGGGTGCCCAGAAACTTTAATGGGATGTAAGATGCCTAGAACTTGACAGGAGTACTTGGCATCATCATGGTTGTTCAAGCAGGTTTCAGTGTGTGTTACATATTCACACTGCCCAGCCCTTGGTAACAGAATTATGAGTCTAACGTCGTTTCAGTATTTCTATATGCAATGAAAAAATAGAATCACTTCCATGATGGAGATGATGGAAGTGGATGATTCAGTTTAGTTTTTTAATTTAGGCACCTTTTTTCAGGGTGATGATTAGTGACTTTCTTTTTCTCCAGCCCACCCAGCCCCCAGTTGCTACAAATACGAAGCATTCATCTAAGACCTGGAAAAAAAGAGTATCAAGCTTACAGAAGTTGCATGGAGAGCTAATAAAGGAGATATTTTCATTATCAATTTAACTTACTGTTGCTTCTCACAAATAACTATAATTTTAAACTTCCAAAGAACTCTGTTGATAAGAAAATAGAGGTACATATCAAGGTGAATTCTAGCAACTAATGATTTTTACTCTGAACAATGAGACAAGAGCATGTAAAAGCATCAGCTGATTTTTCTATCCAAAATACAGGCCCCAGTGTCCCTAAGGGCTTGATCATATTTTCATAACAGCAGAAACTTTACCAAAAAAAAAAAAAAAGTAAAAAAAAGAGTAAAAAAAAAAAAAGCTAGGATTTTTTTTTTTTTTGTGAAGTTGTAAGCATTTCAGAAAATGGTTTTACTCTCTGAATGGAAATAGACCAATGCTTTAAATAGTTTAGTAGCTGAAAATACAGTGTAGGATTAGATTTGCATCCTAGTATTTACTGATTCCAGGAGGGGGATCAATGGCCTAACCATATGCCACAGTTATCAGTGATGTGATTCAAATCCATTCTAAACTATATCAGTGGGAGTACTGTATTACGTTAAAAGTTCACCTGAATAAACACACAGTGTCTGGAAAACCACAGTGGTCTTCACAGTTGTCTCTGCCACCACCATCAGTGTTCTTCTTTGGCTGCTGCTGCTCCTCCCCCACAGTTTTCCCAGGTGAATGAAAACCTGTGGACATGACACTGTGCAAAGTCAAGAAACAGCTTTTATCCTGATTGCTTTCTTTCCCCTTTATAATAAACAGTGTTGTTCTTATCACCTGTTGGGGTCCAGTTCCATCTTGCTGTTAGAGGCCAGCAATTGCTCCCTGACAGTGAATGGCTTCATATACTTATCTTAGACATTCCTTCTTTTCTCATGAAACCTGAACCAGAAGTGTTCTTTAAGAAGAGCAGAGCTGGAGGCTGGAAGAGTGCTGGCACATACCATGCTGTGGTGCCTTTTATTTATTCAGCATCTGCTGTTGGCCATTGTGGGAAGGAAACTGGGCTTGATGGGCTTCTGATCTGACACAGTGCAGCCATTTCTGTGTTCTTCTGTAGCATCAGAAAATGTGTTAAGTACAGTGTGAACAGATCTTTCATGAGCATCTCTCACGAAACAAAGGAAATCCGGAAGTACATAATAAAGTTCTGCAGAAAAAAATGTCAGTACCTTCTTCCTGCTTTCTGCTTCTACATGGACCTTATGCCCATTCAGAATGCAAAACACTTAAACCATTCTGGAGCTCAACAGTACATGCAGCACTCTGGCTGTTTGTGACAATATTTTTAAGTTGTATCTCTACTATTGATTAATGTTTAAAACATTTCCAATGAAATGTATTTTCTCTTTATCGCAAGGACAAATTTGACTACTATTTCTGAAAAGAGGAAAAATTAAATCTCTATAAACTGTACTTCAGTGTTAATTGCATATTTAATTAAAACAATAAATAGTTTAGCAGTCTTGAAATGGTGTTTGTTACTTCCTCACTGAGAGTCACTACAAATCGTCATGTATTTTCACTGTAGATATTAAAAGATATATTTTTTTTCCAAAACAAAGATATAGCTTCGTTTTAGAAACATTAACATCTTTTTTTTTTTCCAAACTATATCTATTAATCACTCTAAGTCCATAGATTTGTGGCCCATATAAACGCTAGAATTTTTTTATCATAAAAGTAACGTACTTTTCATAATATTTGTCTCCTAAGATAAAATCCTGTAGTTGCTGTGAAACAAGTATTTTTCTCAGTTTGTTGGGCTTTACAAATCCTACACAGAGTCCCATAGAAGCCTAGCGATGCCAAATTGGCAGTGGCTGCGGTATTAACTACAAGAAGGCTTAAGAAAGAGACTGTCAACATTTCCTCCTACAGACCCTAAATAGCTATGGGACATGAACAGAGCTTTGTATAAAAATGAGCTCTTGTCCAGCAAATAAGGAAAGTCAATTCTGAATTCATGCTATGGTGTATCATGACAGTGCTTCTGCTCCTCTTCACTAGATTTTTTTCTCTGTGGAATTGCAGTAGAATGTAGTCTCAGTGTGCCCCTTTCTATGTTCATAATTTCAGTTGACTATAGTCATTTCAAATAGAAAGACAGAGATTAACCTTTTAAAAAATACTGTCTTCTCTCCTTTTCTCTCCTTCTCTCTCCTTAACCAAAAAAAAAAAAAAAAAGGCTGAGAAAAATGCAGATATTTAGATAGTTTGGGACAGTGAAGTACTTAAGGCTTGGAGAGCATTTGATCATGATTCCACTTCATCATTTAATTTTAGGAATAACTCAGATTCAAAGTCTGTGACTTAAGCAAAACCACTGCTGCTTCTGGACCAGTGGACATAAATCCATGTATCAGTGCTACTTTTCCTTTTTCTGTTTAAGCAACCAGATCACTTTATGATTAATGCCTTTGTTTTCCTCAACCTGTCCAGTAGGCTGGCTGTTATATATTGCCATGGAACATCATCTCATTTTAAACAGAATTCAAGATATTCGTCTTTGAAAAGAAGCCAGTATAATGTCACTGTTCAATATCACACATTTGATCTTTTGCTATGACAACTCCCAGTCAAATATCAATTATACACAGTGACAAAACTTATCCAGAAAGTGGGATACTCCACAGCCCACAGGCAATGCTTGTTATAACAAGTGTGTTTTCACTTCTTACATGGTGACAGTTAACAGGTCATAAGGAAATTAGAGATTATGCACAGTGGTAAAATAGAGATTCACAAAGCATTATTTAGCTAATTTCCTGTATTCTGTAAAATACAGCTGATACCTGAGAGAAAGCAGATATTTTATGAGATGAAACCTCAAATATTAGTCTGGTAATTTCTGAACTATTACACAAATCATTGAGGACAAGTAAATTAGGACATATTTTCTTTTATTTTTTCCTGCTGTATAAGAACATTTTTTAACAATAAAATTTGAAATACCCCAGCTTTTTCTGCTGGGGTATTTCAATACTGGATAAGCAGAAAGATTTATTTTCTAGCAGAAGACATTCTGCAACATTTTCTTTGCCTTAGCTCTACAGAGGGAGAGTCCTTATAAGTTCTATCTGAATATGGAGATGCTTGTTTTAGGTGCTGGTACGTTCTTACCAAATGATTTTTTAAGTTTTGTGTCAAAAACCTGAAGAAGTTGAGCTAGGAATCCACCATTTGGGTTGGAATCAAATGAAGTTTATGCATAGTTTATGTGTTTCTACTCATTAGAATAAAGAATTTTTCCTTCTTTTGAAGACAGTTATTTTGAGAAATGTTAATGATATATTTCAGCAAGAAGATTTTTCTGAAATCAAGCTTCTATAATGAACTTGATAAGATATTTCAAAATAAAAGTGTTCTTTAGACTTGAAATGGCAAGTACAACTACTGTCTTCTCCTTCATGGAGATGAAAAAGGCACCAGACAATCTACTTTTGACCTTTTAAACTCTAAACACATTTTGTAAGACTTCTGAAGATAAATAGAAGAAAATAACACTTCTTTTTCTGTCTCTCAAAGGAGTCATTCTCCTCAGCTTCTTCACAATTCACAAATTATTAAATTGATAATTTTCAGCAGATTTTTCTTCCATAGTCTGGAAATCATTAATTTTTAGAAGTTTTTATTTTCTATACATTTCAGGCTTTTGTACTTGGTATTAATAGAGGTTACAATTATATAATTTCACTTCTCTTTTTGACACCTAATTGTAAGCATTTAGTGAATCTTTACTGCATTTAAGATTCATTGACTGGTAATGGTACCTATTTTGGGGATTCTAAGCATGCTACAGAGACACTGGATGTCTGAGGCAGGGATACCACTGAAAAATAATATACCTGTCTTCAGGTGTCTACATGAGTGACTACAGCTCTGCCATGTATTCAGAATTTCATTATCATAATGGAGAGCTGCTAAAGAAAATCATTGCATTTAAAGAACAATTCCTATCCTTATGAAGTGGTCACATTGAGTAGTAAAGTGAATACCTTCCTCAACGTACTGCCTGTAGGAGCTGGATTTTCATGCAGCCATCTATTGTGTTTGAGGTGTGCTAGGATATCTGAGACTCTCTGTGGCACACAGCCTGCAGATACTTGCACCACTCTTGTATGTGACTGTTTTGTGGTAGAAGCTTCTGTCATGCTAGTTAAACAAGATTATTCCTGTCCAAGTGAAAGACATTTGTCACTTCAGAATGAGTTTTGAGTTCTTACAAGAAGCACATACTGCAGTACCTGTAAATACGTTTACATGGTTTTATCTTCCCAACTTTATAATAAAACCGAAGGACTGACTCTACCATCTATTTGGGTTTTCTTTCAGTACCACTGCTGAGTTACTTGACTAGGTTTAGAATATTTTGTACTTTGATTTTGCTTTCTGTTTCAAAAGGTAAGACGATGAATTACCAATGAAGCCAAGTAAATAAAATCGATGGAAACTTTTCTAATGGATTCGGAAAGAAATGTCTGATTTAATTACACTGGGCATTCAGTTAGACTATATTATTGGGATTTACATACAGATAATAAGAACTCCTGTACAGTTTATGTCAAAAGAAATTTAGGATTTACAGTTTTATCAGCTAAAGCCACTTGAGACTAGGATGTGCATCATCTTGAATTGTTGGATTAGCAGTTTGTCTATTGTGTTGTCTGAAATTGCTAAAATATTATTTTATTAGCAGAGATTGTTTGTTTCAGATGCATTTGCTTTCAGTTACTAAGGCCATATTATGCGTGGGTTTGTATCTGTGTGGGTTTGTCCCTGCATGAGATTGTAAATGAAGAATGACAGAGGAAAAAGGCCCTTTAGTTATATAATTTTAAACCAAAATAAAGCTTTCTGATGAATGACAATAAAATACTACATAACTGACAGTGTTACTAATTAATAGGCTTTACAGGTTTTGATCTATTCAGCAGTATGACTTATGTTTGTGCCTGAAAATGAATGTTAATGATCTATGTAGTGTTACAATACAGATAGCACATTGTCAAAAACTGTTATAACCACAAAGACTCATTTGTGCAAAATCTGTAAGAAGAAAAAAATATAGCTGTAATTCTCAAATAAGTAATTATTTTCTTACTGATGTGCTGAGAAACCTGGTTCCAATTCAAAGTGTGGCTATTTTCATGTTACTTTCCATACAAGTTTCTTGACTAGGTTTAGGAGATTTTGTACTTTGATTGCTTTCTGTTTCAAAAGAGGACAATTTACTAATGAAGCCAAGCAAACAAAATAGATGGAAACAGTTGGACATTCAACTTCTTTGAGGACCCCTTATCTCGTGTTTACTAGTTTAGAAAACTTAAGTCCAGATCTACTTTGACTGAAATTATTATAAATTTTCTCATTTATTTTGCTAGTTATAAGTTTCACATCCCTTTGTTCTGTTAATGATAAATCTCTTAAAAATTAAACAGTACCTTTTTTTCTCTACAGAAGTATGAGGAAGACTTTTTTTTTTTTAACTGTGAACTCAAACATCTTTTTAGCTGCACATATTAATCATCACTAAAGTATATACGCAGAACGATGTATAATAATAGTACATTCTTTCCTTAGACTGAGATAGTGCAGTTTAGTTCTTGGTATAATTCATTAGCTTTCTAATTTTCTAGAACCAAAGTGAGTCATGGGAAAGAAGTGTATATTAACTTAAAGGTGCAATCATACATGTGACATTTAACTATTACAAATAAAAGCCCTACTTGACAAGAAAGCCTTGGGCTTTGGGACAAAGGCATTAAATAAGAAGCTGTTGAAATAGCAGTAGAGAGGAAAAACAGACTCTAATTCAAGTTAGACTTTGCTAGGAATTTACATGCCTCATAGGCAATAAAGGAGAATCAAAGATTCAGACATGTCAGCCATATTCACCTGTCCTTCAGAGTCAATGTCCTAACATGTTTTAAATATATCCACTGAGATTTATTGTGGACTTAGAATAGCTCCTATGAGGATCTGTTCCATGATTTTTCCAGGCAGAGAGATGACACAGGTTGGTAGTTCCTAGGCTCCCCCTTTCTACCCTTCCTAAAAATGAGTGCAGTTTTTCCCTTTTCACAGTAACCAGAGATTTCACACGACTGCCATGACTTTTCAGATATCACAGAGAGTGGTTTAGGCAACTACATCAGCCAGTTCCCTCAGGACCCTGGGAGACATGTCATCAGGTCCGAGAGAGTTACAGATTTTCAGCTTCCTCAGGTGATCACGAACCTGATCGTTTCTTACAGTGGGAGGGGCTTTGCTCCCCCAGTCCCTGTCTTGCAGTCCATCCACTAGAGAAGTGGGGAAAAGAGGTTGCCCGTGAAGACTGCAGCGGAAAGAGTTGTTGAGTAACTCAGGCTTCTTGTCTGAGTTACTGGTTTGCCAGTGTTGCTCATCAGGCATGGTACACTTTCTTTGACCTTCCATTTTTGGGTGACATAACTGTAGAAGCCATTCTTGTTATTCTTTGCATCCTTTGCCAAATTCAGCTCCAGCTGTGCCTTGGCCTTCCTGACTCCATCTCTGTTCAATCAGGCATTATTCCTATACTCTTCCCAGGACACCTGCCCTGTATCCTAATACAGTGCTTCCACTGCCTGTGCATCTCCTTCGTGCCATTTAGTTTAACCAGCAGGACTCGACTCAGCTGTTCCAGTCTCTCAGCCATGCCAGTCTCTTCCCTTCCTTTCCTGATTTCTTACACCTGGGGATCAAGAGCTCTTGCACTCTCTGGAATGCTTCCTTAAGGATCTGCCAGCTCTGTTCTGTTCCCTTTTCCCTGTGGGTAGTTTCCCAAAGCATCCTGTTGACTAACTCCTTGAACAGATGGAAGCTTGTTTTCCTAAAATCCTGGGTTCTGATGTTACTTTTTGCCTCTCTCCCAGGACTGTGAACTCCACTACTGCATGATCCCTGCAGTCCAGGCTGCCTTCAACCTTGATGTCACCAATGAGCTCACATCAGTGACCATTAGGTCTGGTATTGCATTCTGCCTGGTAGGGTTGTCTGTTACCTGGATTAAGAAGTTATTCTCAAAGCACTTCAGGAATCTCCTGATTTGCCTACAGCTTGCTGTGCTACTTTTCCAACAGGTGTCAGGACAACTGAGGTACCCTAGGAGGGTAAGAGCCTGTGAGCATGATGCCTCTTATAGCTGAAGTAAGAAGGCTTTGACAGTAGTCTCCCCTTGATTGAGCAGCCTGTAGTAGACACCAACCACACGGTGCCCTTTGTTGCCTCAGTCTCTAATTCTTACTTATAATCTTTTGAACTGTTTATGGCTATTCTTCAGAGACAGCTCTTAATACTCTATCCATCTCTTGATGTAGACGGCAACTTCAGTACTTCAAAAGCCTCTAGTGTATCTGAAATCTAAAATGTATCTAGAATAAGTGTATGGAAGACAAGCTTTTAGCACAACATTCATCAGTAACAGTCTCTTCACGATTTTTGAAAGTGAGAAACTACATGTGGGAGAGAAGAAATCTTTGGAGAACTACTCCTGAGTGCATTGGGGCTTTTTTTTTTTTTTTCCTCATTTTTGTCCTATCTTTAATATTGCTGAAAAAATTCGGTACAATTTAGTAGTTGACATTAACATTCTTACAGAAAGGAAACCACAAGGGTCCCATGGTCGTCAGTTCTAGAAGTCATGAAATTGGGCTCCCTTTGCTGTTAGGATGTGAAGGCAGGAATTGTGCGTAAGGTATTCTGTCTGCTCGGGTAAGGATAGAGTGTGAGTGTGTGTGTGTGCAGTGAGGGCACAACTAGCAATTGCATATCCCTAACTAGATGAATCACCCTAGAGGAAAGCTGTAATATAAACCTTTTTGTGGCCTCATCTCTAAATATATGGGTAACCAAATACAGGATTATTGCCACTGTCATGGATATTTTTCATCAGATTTTAAAGGTTCAGAAGATAGGCAAGCTATTGAGTTTCCTTTCAGAATGTACTATGTGTTAAATTATATATAATTGCTTGGAGCATACAGTAGAAGTATTGCAATGAAAAACTGAAGCCTTTGTTGGTTGCCCGCAAAGCCTTTGCTGCTTTTGATTGCTAAAACATCTTGGTATCAGTCAGATTGATATGCGATTAAAATAGTTATGAAAGAAAATTCATTTTGCATATGGTAAAGTCTGCTTGTGCAAGATAGGATATGAAGTCCTACAGTTACTGATCCTGACTAGTGATACTGAGAATTGTTGGCTTTCAATTAATTCAGTGGGAGGTAAATGCCCTTAAGATTTTAAGAGCAGTAGATGTGCCAAATATCATAAATATATAAAAGAGATCTACTGTATCTGGAAGCACTAGTTTTTATTGCCAATCACTTTACCAGCTGGACTATTTTAACAAAAAACATGTTCATCCATATAGGAAACTCCCTGAAGACAGCTGAAAACTCTGGGAAATAACTCCACTGAACTGAGCTATTTAGAAGGTAGTTGCCTGTTTCAAGTTATCTGTGTAGACATCTTTTAAAGTCAAGCAGATTGACTAGATCTTCCAAAAGGCATGTTTATTCACTCATTTTAGATACTTCAACTCCGTTTTCCTTGCCTTTTTGGTCATTAAACAGCTGGAATACTTAGAAAAACAACTTAGACTAAATGCTTAATAAAAGTGAACTAAGCTAAGTTAGCAGCCTGAAAGGTGATTAATTCTGAATGTGTCAGTCCAACTATATCTTCCCAAACTACACCTATATACTTATTTTTTTTTTGTTAGCTTCTACCACGGCGATGCAGGCTAACATCAGATTTGTAAAAAGGGTATTTCCCTTCACTAGTAAACCAAATAGAACTGTAATTTAAGAAAATTAATCCAACTGAAAAAATAGCAGCATTAAAGGAAGCGTTAATATGTAGCATAATTTTATTCTTATCTATGGTAGCCGAAGTAATTGACTATTTTAATTATAAATATTAAAGGTTATAATTAAACACCAGATTAACACACTAGAATGATCTAAAAGGGGTGAGATTCATTTGGCTGGGAGATTCCTTGTAAGTTTACTGAAATTTGCACACATGCTTTTCTGTCTATTATAGATTATATTCACTAATTATTATATTCGCTAATAACTGGGAATTCACCATAGCTATTTACACTGAAACATCCATTACTCTGCATTTTTCTTAAGAAGACATTCTTTGAAAATTGCAGAATTACCAGTATATATTTGTAGTTATTTGCTTGTGATATTATATGGCTCAGTGCATAGGCATAATAAAATGCATATGAATAAAGTTGGGAGATTTTTTTACTTGTTGCTGTTTATTTTGTTGTGGGTTTTTTTTTTTTTTTTTTTTTTGAGAAGTTTGTTTCAGTATCATATTGTAAAAGCAAGGATCAGAAGTTAGAACAGAGAAACAATATTTTTGGTGTTTTGTTTGGGAGCATTGTCATGAAATTCTAATAATGCTTGATTAACTCCTACTGGTAGTTATGTTATCTTTTTTCCTGCCTGGAATATAACAGATAGTTTTCACCTTAATTAAATATAGTACTTTAAATCTTAAGGGGTTTTTTTTGGCATCCTAGCATTAATACAGGCACGTTCCTTGCAATGCATATCCAGTAGTTTCTAAATGCATATAGTAATGCATATAGTAGTTTTTAAATGTCTTTTTTTAACCTATAGCCCATGATTGCTCACAGAGCAACAGGGTTATTGTCAAGGTGGCACTTTCTGAGGGTCTGAGGATGCACAGAACATTGTTTGCTTGGATCCAGGTCAACCTGTTGGCCTCAGAGATGAAGATGCAGCAAAATACCTCTGTTGCACTTCAGATTTTATTTAATGATTTACTTGAACTAATATAATTTCCTTTATAGTTAGATTAAGGTCTAGCAGTTCATAAGTATGTTAAAAAAAAAGTGAAAATTAAACTAGTGTTGCTTGAATAGGACTTTCCCAAATATTGTTTTAAATAGCATCCTGCCCAGTCAAATTAATATCTAATAAGAGTGAATTACATTTTTTCCTTACATACAATAATAAATAAAAGATGTAGGGGAAAAAAAAGCAGCATGAAAGGCAGTCAGAACTGTTTTAGAAGACAAGCACATGCCATTTTCACCCAAAACCAGTATCTTCAGTTTACATTATGTCTGGAGCAGAGTGACCCTGAGTTTATGAACTCTTCATGAAAATAGAATTTCAGTAATATCTTTTTCAGCTTTTCTCTTAATTTTTAATAAACTTTTGAATCTGCAACCACTACCGTTCATCCTACTGTCTGTCTAATAAAGATGGAAAATAGCATTATTGTACCTATGTATAGTTGATTCATTAATATTCAGTGCAAGTGAGTTTAACGGACTACACTCTACTTTTTTATCCTATTAAAAATAAATTGCCGTATCAGACCTGCCTGTAATATGTAGGTAATTACAGTTCCAACTACTGTCGGGGTTTAAGCTCAGCAGTAAATCACGCAGTAGCTTTCTAACTCCCCTCCTTTCCTTCCCCTGCTTGCAGTGGGGTGGGGAGGAGCATCAAAAGAATGTAACTCCCGTGGGTTGAGATAAGAACAGTTTAGTAACTAAGGTATAACACAAATCACTACTGCTACCACCAGTAATAATAATGATAAAGGAAATTACAAGGGAAGAGAATACAATACCACCCTCCGACCTATACCTAGCCCGACCCAGCAGTGAACCAACCCTTCTGGGTTACTCTCATTTTACATCCTGGCCATGATGTGCTGTGGTATGGAATACCTCTTTGGTCAGTTTGGGTCATGTGTCCTGTCTCTGCTTCCTCCCGGCTTCCCCTCCTCCTTGGAAGAGCATGAGGCTCAGAAAGTCCTTGGTCAGACTAAACATTTGAGCGGTAACTGAAAACATAGGTGTTATCAGCACTGTTCCCAGGGTGAAATCAAAAACACAGCGCTGCTACTAAGAAGGAGAAAAAATGACTGCTACTGCTGAACCCAGGACAACTACCACAAAAAAAAAAACAAAACAAACAAACGAATAGTGTAAAAAAATCAGAGATGAATAGCAGGAAGATAGAATGACTGTAATCCAGCTGTCATGGTTAGTATTGGACCAGTGATTCATTTTTACTTTGTATCTTATGTATTTTGCATGAGGGAAAATGATTCATTGCTAATATAACTGTAAGTGATTTTAACATCTATCCTAGAGATATTACAGATGTTTCAGCCTATCCCATTTATTAGAGCAGTTTGTATTTATCTCTCGAGTATCTTCCTTCAAAAGGGATTTCTGCTGCATTTCTATATTTTATCCAGCATCAATCACTTTGATTAGGGTCTCACTTCATAAACCGAACAGCTTTTCTTCCATGGCAGCTCCGTATGTTTGCTGCAGCTGTTACAGTTTCCAGGCAGAATGTGACTTTACTCTGTTCAGAGTTTGTGTCCCTGTCAAAGAGGCAGGAAATTATTCCTCTCTGCTTTGATTTGCCTTGAAATCAAGTGCCTTGAAATCTGTCCTACAGTTATACTATAGCTGCCTACAAAGACATACATGAAATTGCATCTGCATCATATTTTCGTAACTATGACTCTGGAAAGCACACTACCACGGTTCGTTCCCATGCAACTGTTTGAATAGCACTCATCTAGAGTGCTTGAAAGGTTACTCCAGGGAGATTTTTAACATGAACCCAATGACAGAAGACTACAGTCAGCTGCAGGCTTGTTACTTAATGGATGTGAGCAATAAATATACTGAGTTTTATTTATGATTTTATGGTTTCTGGCTCATTTATTGATTAGTATTTTTTATCTTGTGCTAAGGCAGTATATAGAACTACGTGTGGTACACTGTACTACAGTACAGTAGTACTACTATTAAAGTACAGTGAATGCAGTGCAGAGAATTTACCAGCTAGGAGATTCATCTCTATTTGCAGAAATACCAAATATTTCCATGAAGGAAACCTTGAAGATCACCAAGTCTCTATGCTTTTGTTGCATATACGAAATAGAGAGAGCTAAGGTTATTAAAACACGTTTGCAAATACAACTCCACACAACAGTGAGAGCTGATTTTTTTTTTTTTTTGTTTGTGATCATTGGCTAAGTCTGACAGTAGTCAGTATTGTAAGAACTTTATTAATTCTAAAGCCTCATGTGTTTGTTCACCAACTATGCATTGCTGTGCCATTTTGCATTGCATTTGATTAGCTAGCTGCCAAGATGATTATGCAATGGACCATTGATTTTTGGTGACCAAACATCCAATTTGCCATGTCTTACACATGCTTTTACTGAAACTTGTAATAGTGCACATTTTCAGGTGACAAGTATTTTAAAAGCCTTGGGAGCCCACAAACTCAGGTTGACAGTTAAGGTCTGCCACAGATGAAAGAATGTAGTGTATTCACTATACTAGTGGTAAGAAAAGTGACTTCAATATCAGAATATCTTACTGTTCAGTGATCCTTTACCTCTGTGATTCCAAATTACTGCTCTGGTTTTATCAGCACAGTTGCTGGAGGGGCAAATTGTTCCTGACGCTGCCAAGTGCACTCTTTCGCTGTGCGTGACTTCAGAATGACTGTAAGTTGTTGGGCTGTAACAGCACAAAAGCTTACTCTTTCCCACCAAGAAATAAAAGCAGAAAGCACATGCAGACTCTCAGACACATGCACCATGGTAGAAACACAATGGTACTTAGAGGAGCTAAGACTGCTGACATAATAAAACTAGCTCAATGAAAAACCCTTCTCAAAGTACAAAATCCGTGCCTACAATTTCTAACTGATTGAAATAGGTCTCTGTCAGATAGTTTTTTTCCTAATTCCCATTTGTCATGGTTTAAGCCCAGCCAGAAACTCAGAACCATGCAGCCACTCTCTCACTCCTCCACTTCTTCCTCCCCCCACTCCCGGAGGGATGGGGAGGAGAATCGAAAGAATGTAACTCCCACGGGTTGAAATAAGAACAGTCCAATAACTAAGGTATAGCACAAAACTACTACTGCTACCATCAATAATAATAGTAATGATAAGGGAAATAACAAGGGAAGAGAATACAACTGCTCACCATCTGCTGACCAGTACCCAGCCCAACCCGAGCAGTGATCTTGGCCTTCCGGGTAAATCCCCTCAGTTTAAATACTGGGCATGACGTGCTGTGGTATGGAATACCCATTTGGTTAGTTTGGGTGAGGTGTCCTTTCTCTGCTTCCTCACAGCTTCCCCTCCTCCCTGGCAGAACATGAGCCTGAGAAAGTCCTTGGTTGGAGTAAGTGTTACTTAGCAACAACTAAAAACAATGGTGTTATCAGCGTTGTTCCCAGGCTGAAAGTCAAAAACACGGCACTGCACCATCTACTAAGGAGAAAAATGACTGCTACTGCTGAATCGAAGACAGTATCCACCCCTTATTCCATACCATAAACTTCATGGTCAGATCCCACATTTTTCAATATACCATCGCTTTTGTCTCATATATGCATACACACCCACACAAAGAGAGAGAGATATCATTCGTTAGGGCATGGACCAGTCCGTATAAAGCTGCTGATTCATCCAGTCCATGATGTTGGAATCCATCTCTTCTAACAGTCTTTCAGAGCAGCAGAGGCTGTGTGCAGTGTTGGATTGACGCCTGCTGATGACACTGTGGAACAAGTCTAGTCACTTCTGAGCTCGTCTGGTTTCATCAAATTTCCGTTTTTGTTGGGATGATGGTCAGAGGGAAGTCAAGGCCAGTTGATAGTGACCTGAAGACATCTAGTAGGTGGGATATAAAAGTGCTAAGGGGATGTGATATACCCACTCAGTGCCATGCTCTTTGGCCTAAGTATCTATAAAACTGTTCTGGAAGTAAGTCACATTATCTGACTCAGTTCTCTCTGGGATGTCATGTCACCACAAAATCTGTTTCTCAAGGCCCAGGTTAGTGTTCTGGTGTTCTGGTCAGTGGCGTGGGGCACAGTGTATGTTTTCAACCTCCGCTGGTTGCTTCCACCATGGTAAGCACATGGCACTTGCCTTGGCGGGTTGGTGGGAGTGTGATATAGTCAATTTGCCAGGCTTCCCCATATTTGCACTTCAGCCATCGTCCTCCATACCAAAGAGGCTTTAACCATTTGTCTTGCCCATGTTTGACAGTCATGAATAACCTGGGCAATAGTGTCCATTGTTAAGTCCACTCCTCGATCACGAGCCCATCTATATGTTGCATCTCTGCCCTGATGGCCTGATGTGTCATGGGCCCACTGGGCGAAAAATAGTTCACCATTATGTTTCCAACCTAAGCCCATCTGAGCCACTTCAATCTTAGCCACGTTATACACCTGTTGCTTGTTCTGGTGTTCCTCAGTGGCCCGACTCTTGGGTACATGAGCATCTACATGGCGTGCCTTCACCACCAGGTTCTGCACCTGGGCAGCGATATCTTGCTACAGTGCAGCAGCCCAGATGGGTTTACCTCTGCGTTGCCAGTTGCTCTGCTTCCATTGCTTCAACCACCCCCACAGGGCATTTGCCACCATCCATGAGTCAGTATAAAGGTAAAGTACTGGCCACTTTTCTCGTTCAGCAATGTCCAGGGCCAGCTGGATGGCTTTCACCTCGGCAAACTGACTTGATTCACCCTCTCCTTCAGCAGTTTCTGCAACTTGTCGTCCAGGACTCCATACAGCTGCCTTCCATCTCCGATGCTTTCCCACAATACGGCAAGAGCCATCAGTAAACAAGGCATACTGCTTTTCACTTTCTGACAGTTTATTATATGGTGGGGCCTCTTCAGCATACATCGCCTCCTCCTCTGGTGATGTTCCAAAATCTTTGCCCTCTGGCCAGTCCATGAGGACTTCTAGAATGCCTGGACAACTGGGATTTCCTATTCGAGCTCGTTGTGTAATTAGTGCAGCCCACTTACTCCATGTAGCATCGGTTGCATGATGTGTAGAGGAGACCCTGCCTTTGAACATCCAGCCCAGCACAGGCAACTAGGGTGCCAGGAGGAGCTGTGCTTCAGTGCCAATCACTTCTGAAGCAGCTCAAACCCCTTCATAGGCTGCCAGTATCTCTTTCTCAGTTGGGGTATAGCTGGCCTCAGATCCTTTGTATCCCCGACTCCAAAAGCCGAGGGGTCGACCTGGAGTCTCCTGTGGAGCTTTCTGCCAGAGGCTCCAGGTAGGACCATTCTCCCCAGCTACGGTATAGAGTACATTTTTTACATCTGGCCCGGTCCAGACTGGTCCAAGGGCTACTGCATGAACTATCTCTCATTTAATTTGCTCAAAGGCTTGTTGCTGCTCAAGGCCCCATTTAAAATCATTCTTCTTCCGGGTCACATGATAGAGAGGGCTTACAATCAAACTGCAATTCAGGATGTGCATTCTGCAGAGCAACAGCACCCTAGAAAGCTCGTGTTTCTTTTTTATTAGTTGGTGGAGACATTGCTGTTATCTTGTTGATCACATCTGTGGGGATCTGTCTACGTCCATCTTGCCATTTTATTCCCAAAAATTGAATCTCCTGTGCGGGTCCCTTGACCTTACTCCGTTTTATGGCAAAACCAGCTTTCAGCAGGATTTGGATTATTTTCCTCCCTTTCTCAAAGACTTCTGCTGCTGTATCGCCCCACACAATAATGTCATCAATGTATTGCAGGTGTTCTGGAGCTTGCCCCTCTTCCAGTGCAGTCTGGATCAGTCTATGGCAGGCGGTAGGGCTGCGTTTCCACCCCGGGGCAGTCAGTTCCAAGTGTACTGGATGCCCCTCCAATTAAAAGTGAACAGTGGCCTGCACTCTGCCTCCAAAGGAATTGAGAAAAATGCATTGGCAGTATCAATTGTGGCATACCACTTGGCTGCCTTTGACTATAGTTCATACTGAAGTTCTAGCATATGTGGTATGGCAGCATCCAATGGTGGTGTGACTTTGTTCAGGCCACGAGAGTCTACTGTTAGTCTTCATTCTCCATTAGACTTTCACACAGGCCATATGGGGCTATTAAGGGGTTAGTGGATCCTACTGATCTCTCCCTGACTCTCCAGTCTACGGATCAGCTGATGGATGGGAATCAGGGAATCTCAGTTGGTGCGATATTGCTGCCAGTGCACTGTTGTGGTCACAATTGGCACTTGTTCTTCAACTTTCAGCAACCCCACAACAGAAGGATCCTCTGAGAGACCAGGTTAGGTGGACAGCTGCTCAGTTTCCTCTTGTCTTCAAAGCAGCAATACCAAAAGCCCACCGGTACCCTTTTGGGTCTTTGAAGTACCCTCTCTTGAGGTAGTCTATGCCGAGAATGCATGGAGCCTCTGGACCAGTCACAGTAGGGTGCTTTTGCCATTTCCTCCCAGTCAGGCTGATTTCAGCCTTTAGTACAGTCAACTTTTGGGATCCTCCTGTCACTCCAGAAATACAGATGGGTTCCAGCCCTTGACAGCTTGATGGCATCAGGGTACACTGTGCACCGGTACCTACTAGAGCCTTATACTTCTGTGGGACTGATGTGCCAGGCCATCTGATCCACACAGTCCAGTAAATTTGATTGTTCCTTACCTCCACCTGGCTGCAGGCAGGGCCCCTCTAATGGTCATCACATTGGTCACTTACATCTTATTGACAGAGATTAGTCTTTATCACAGGAGCTGAAGTAAAATCAGCTCTTCCATGCCATGTGGGAACCTGCTCACCAGAGACTGAAGCCGCAGCTTTCATGGGATGATCATCCTTGACCTTTGTTCTCCAATTCACACACCCATTCCTCCAAAGCTGAGGTAGGTTTTCCATTCCACTTCATTACGTCTTTGTGATCCTGCAGGTCAAACCATAGGGTGGCCTGTGGCATATACCTTCTGTATCTTCTCTCTTGAATAGTAGGACACCTTTTATTATTAGCTGAGACGTGTGTTGGTACACGTGAGGAGCTGGATAGATCAGATAGATCATCTCTCAATTGTCTGAGGTCCTGGGACAGTTTTCCCACAGCTGAAATGATGGAAGGGGTGAGATTGTCTCCAAACTCTCAGAGTTTATGAACCATTTCATCCACTGTTAGTGGTACTATGTCATTCCAGGTTACTCTTGCCAATGAATGGGCATATGATGATGGTGCATTCTGTGTAAATTTCTGCCACATGGGTCTTGTACATTCGACTTCATGTGGATCTATAGGTGTATCCCCGTTGTTCGGCTTGATGTGATAGATCATCTCTAGAATGGCTGATTCCCTCAGAGACTGAATGCCTTTCCCTAGCATGGTCCTGTTGCCCAGACGACTCATAACATCGTCCTTGTATGGAAACCTTTCTTTCACAGCTGCCAAGAGCCTTCTCCAAAGGTTGGGGGTCCATTTCTTGTTTTCAATCACTTTGTCAATTCCCTCTTCCCTAGCAAATGATCCCAGCTGCCTGGCTTCCCTGCCTTCTAGTTCGTGACCGTTGGCCCCATTGTCCCAGCATCGGAGCAACCAGGTGATGATGTCCTCCCCTGGATGACGGGTGAAATCTTTTTGCATATTCCGTAGCTCAGTTGAGGTCCAGGGTCAAGAAGTCACCTCTTCTTCCTCTTCCTCCAATCCACATAATAATAACTCTTGTTCAGATGATGCCCTGTCTAGTAAGATGTTTGGTTCTTCATCTTTCTTCACTGTACGAGTTGCTCTTTGTGCCTCTTGTTTGTGTTTCTTCTTACGTCCAAGGGCAACCAATATTGGCACAAGTTGGTTCTTTGTTTTATCTGCAGTGACCATCACTGTGGTTTGAGTGTCTGCAGTGTCTGCCACTAGGGTTGGAGTGGCTGCAGTATCTGTTGTTAGGGCTGGTGCAGCCACTGTGCTTGGGTGTTGAGTAGCACCAGCAGCTGCATTGTCTGTTGCTGTCGGGGTTTGAGTGGCTGCTGTACTTGTCACTGGGGCTGGTGTAGCTGCTATACTTGAAGTTCGAGTAGCTACATATTGTCTGTTGTAGTCAGAGTTTGAGTAGCTGCTATACTTGTCACTGGGGTTGGTGTAGCTGCTGTACTTGGGGTAACTGTATTGTCTGTTATAGTCAGAGTTTGAGTAGCTGCTGTACTTGTCACTGAGGTTGGTGTATCTGTTGTACTTGGAGTTGGAATAGCTGCTTTGTCTGTTGCTTTGGCATCAGATCCAGAGACATCTTTTTCCCTTTGAAGGTGCTGGATAGTGTTGAACAGGGCTCTGTAGGTGTAGGCCAAGCCCCAGCACGTTGCTGTGATTTGTCCCCCTCTGATATGACCAGGATCACAACACACCTCACTTAAATATTTTACTAGTTATTCCGGATTTTGCATTTGTTCAGTGGTGAAGTTCCAAAGCACTGGAGGAGCCCACTGGCCTAGGTAGTTGCCCACACTATCCCACATACCCTGCCACTCATGACTGTCCAGCCTCTGGGAAAATCTCTTGATCTTCCTATATCGTCATCTAATCCTAGACAAGACCCAGCCCAACTCTGCTTAACTTTCGATATCAGACAGTATGGTTCTGGGTAAAACAGACTCTGTGTATGTGCCAACATGGTAATCCCCATCACAATCAGCAGTCAGGTCTCAAGGGTATTCAAAGGCCATTCAAAACCTTCAGAACTCTCAAATGATGCTGTAAATAGTTTGGTGGGGTAGCTGGGAGTGTAAGGGAATGTCTCCTTCATAGGCTGACCACCCAAAGAGGGAAAAAAAGATCATCGAATCATAAAATAGTTAGGGTTGGGAAGGACCTTAAGATCATCCAGTTCCAACACCCCTGCCATGGGCAGGGACACCTCACACTAAACCATGTCACCCAAGGCTCTGTCCAACCTGGTCTTGACCACCGCCAGGGATGGAGCATTTACAACTTCCCTGGGCAACCCATTCCAGGGCCTCACCACCCTAACAGTAAAGAATTTCTTCTTTATATCCAATCTAAAATTTCCCTGTTTAAGTTTTAACCCATTACCCCTTGTCCTATCACTAGAGTCCCTAATGAATAGTCCCTCCTCAGCATCCCTATAGCCCGCCTTCAGATACTGGAAGGTTGCTATGAGGTCAATGTGTAATTATTAAACACTTCCATTATATACCTCTGTCGTGGTTTAAACCCAGCCAGCCAGCTCATTCACTCACTCCCCCCCTTTCCTCCCTCTTTCTTTCCTTACCACCCCCCCCCGGCCTTCCCCGCTCCCGGGGGGGGATGGGGAGGAGAATCGAAATAATGTAACTCCCACAGGATGAGATAAGAACAGTCCAGTAACTAAGGTATAACACAAATCACTACTGCTACCAATGATAATAATGATAAGAGAAAATAACAAGGGAAGAGAATACGATACCAACCACTGAAACGAGTCCGACCCAGAAGACCCTGTGTCCTTCCGGGTACTCCCAGTTACCTCCCCGGGCATGATGTGCTGTGGTATGGAATACCTCTTTGGCTGCTTGGGTCAGGTGTCCTGTCTGTGCTTCCTCCTGGCTTCCCCTCCTCCCTGGCACAGCATGAGACTCATAAAGTCCTTGGTCAGGGTAAACATTACTTAGCAACAACTAAAAACATCAGTGTTATCAGTTCTTTTCCCAGGCTGAAAGTCAAAACACAGCGCTGCACCAGCTACAAAGAAGGAGAAAAATTGACTGCTACTGCTAAACCCAGGACAACCTCCCAAATTATAGAGGTGATGACCACCCTGGAAACATAAGCCAGACCAGTTTCATGATCAATGAGTCTATTGTTTTACAAGTCATTATCATAAAGTACAGTGAAACAAGAACCTTAGCCCAGGCCCCCCATCTGCGTCCCTAAACCACAAATACCATCTGAAAGTAAGATACAGCATGTTGAAACTCTGAGATCAAGAGTAAAAACTTTGAAAGCCAATAAATCATCATTGTGACAAGTGACAATTAATCCAAACCAATAAATGGTTATCACAAATACGATTAGACACACTGTGCTCAGATCTGTCGTTATCTCAACCCTTCATGCCCCATGTTGGATGCCACAAAGAACTTTTGTGGTTTAAGCCCAGCAGGCAACTCAGAACCATGCAGCCATTTGCTCACTCCCCACCTTCTTCCTCCCCCCACTCCTGGAGGGATGGGGAGGAAAATCGAAAGAGTGTAACTCCCACGGGTTGAGATAAGAAGAGTCCAGTAGTTAAGGTATAACACAAAACCACTACTGCTGCCACCAATAATAATAATGATAAGGGAAATAACAAGGGAAGAGAATACAACCACTCACCACCTGCCGACCAATACCCAGTCTGACCCGAGCACTGATCTAACCCTTCTGGGTAACTGCCCCTCAGTTTATCTACTGGACATGACATGCTCCTGGTATGGAATACCCTTTGCCTGGTTTGGGTCAGGTGTCCTGTGCCGGCTTCCTCCCGACTTCCCCTCCTCCCTGGCAAAGCATGAGACTGAGAAAGTCCTTGGTCAGAGTAAACATTACTTAGCAACAACTAAAAACATTGATGTTATATGTGTTGTTCCGAGGCTTAAAGTCAAAAACACAGCATTGCACCATCTTCTAAGAAGGAGAAAAATGACTGTTATAGCTGAACCCAGGACACCATTAAATTTTGACTGAATATATGTATAAAAAAATCTTCAAACATTTTTCTTTGTACAGAAAACAGGTACCTAAAAGCAGAAGACAATAGTATTCGGGTTTTGTTTTTCAGTTCTCTGCTTAAATGCTTAGCCTTTACACTAAAAGCAGAAGTTATCTATCCAAAGTCAAAATAATTTTTCATTGTTGTAGTAAGAAGGCTTTTAAAAAAAAAAAATTTCTGAGTTATTCTGAAAGAAAAGCTCCTGAACTGCTCAATGAGAATAGGAAAGGTTAATTTATTATCTGTATGAACACCTTTGTCCAAAAAAGGACTCAGCTTTAAAGTGTGAATAACAGCACAGATTTCAGAGAGGCATCTTGAATGTTTAAGTGCTTTTCTGAACAGGATTATAGAGGGAACATTATTTAATAACTGAATTAGTAGTGGGACATATTTAGCTTTCTTAGAGCTATAAAAATAGTCAGTTTTGGTCTCTACTCCTCATCTGCCGCTTTCCCTAGTCATTAAGTGCTGAAGTGAGAGTTCTTATTGTTTAGGTGTGGAATAGGAAATGGGAGGACTAAAACATATTTGGAGCCCTGGGGTGTAGGCAAAAGCCTGTCTGGGCAAAGCACTGGCACCCAGGATCACCCTAGGGCATCAAGGGTCTCAGATCCTGAGCTGAGTCTTTTAGCAATAACTGCAGTTTGGCAGTATTGGATACCATGTGAAAAGCTAATATAATTTCTTGTCCCTCGGGAAGATTAAATGCTTACAGATTTTTGCCAACTATAAGCCGGTTTGTGTTCCAGATTCAAATATTTGAATTCTAGCTAAAATTATATTCCCTCTATAACTGTGGCATAAATGATATTAGGAAATCATATTTTGTAAGTTGTTTAGCTTGGACCTCAAATACTAATCTATGTGGAGGAGACCCCTTCCCTAACTCAGGCGGAAGAGCATTTTTGTTGCAGTAGATGCTATATATTCCTTGTTAGTGGAGAAACCCAGTAGCTGTATGATAAACACTCTCAGAATGCAATTAATAATTATTTGGCTAGAAATTGTCAACAGCGAGAAACATACTGCAGTGTGTATGAATAATTCTAGACACCATCATAGCATTGAAATGTTGTCCATTTTTTCCAGTTAAAAAACTGTATTCCACAATAGATGTAGTTAATTACGTTTTAATTGTAGTAAGTCAAAATCTATTCATAGAGATGCACAAAATGAGAAAGGCTTCTCTGCTAGATTTTCTAAAATGTATAATTTTTATGGCTGTATATTAAATTCTTATATTTGTCTTGTCTTAAATTTAGAAGTAAACTTACATGAAAAGTAAACTTATGCTTATATGCATACAATCAGTCACTCATACTTTATCCAACAGAATGCTTTAGTTGTACTTATTTTAAGAGGTAAGGATGTCATTTTATAGTACTTAAGGGTCTTTTAAATTTTAGGAACTTTAGGAGAAACAGAGCACAGTACTTCCCCATGAACAATAGCTGACTAAGATGTTTCTTAATTAGGCTTTTATATATAATATCTTGATCTCCTGGTTTTATTGTACTCGTAAAGCTTGGCTGTTATAACATAATACTTGAATGAAAGAAACAAAAATCTAAATTAAGACAAGAGCAATGAGACTGACTGCTTCCAGATTAGACATCATATGTCCTAGATTCAGTGGTGGTGGTTACCATGAGAACTCCAAAGATCTTGAGCACTTGGATCCTATATTACTTGGTACAGTGTCTTGGCATATTTGTATTTCATATGTTTAAATAAATTCTCAATAGCTGTAATGAATCCTTTCCTTTCTGTCAGGGAATAATATGATTCCCTAATACTGATTCAGTTCCCTTGAATCTTCAATGCAACATCACTGGAGATTTGTTAGTAGAAGAATTAACACGTACCAAAATGGAAGTGCATCAGGGAGATTATATTTGCTAATAGATTTTTTTTTCCTGCTATGCTAAATGATGTTCTTTCTCTATAAATCTATGTTAACACTGCCAATTCAGCATCTTTAACCTGGTTGTTTCATTTCCACGGTTTGCCTTTGTTATTGGATTACAGTTTGTTTTACTTTATTATTAGCTCTCTGGATATGTAATTATGCTTTATCACTTAACATTCAATTTACTTTGATCAATATTTGAGTATAAGGTCTTGCTCAAAGGCAACAATATACTTTTTTTTTTTTTCTGTTTCTGAAACTCTTCAGTTCAGCCTCTGTAACTTTGGAAAAATGTAAATGGAAAAATGTAAATTGGAAAAACTTGTAAATGACATATTACTGCTGAAATAATTACAATCAGCTGAAGAACCTGAAAATAAGTTTCAATTTATATATAAATTGGTCACATCATTTACAAGCTGATTCAAGACCCCCAAATGGAGATTTTGTATCCCCTATTTACCCCCCCCCCCCAAATTAAAGAAATTGCTTTCAAAATTATTATTATGAGTTTTTGATATAAATTAAGGAAGAAAGCAAAAGACTCAATTTGGTCATTTTTCACAGGCCATATAGATGAAACAAGTCTAGTTATAAAGAAAAGTTTAGTTAAAAAATGCTATCAAATTCTAAAACTATGAAAACCTGAAATATACTAATTGGATATATTTTTCATTCCCCTGCTTATGTTACTAATAAAAAAAAAAAGAGGGCAAAATAAAAAAAAAATATTTTTTCAGATTAAGGTAATAAGAAAACCTACTAGTTCTTTCCCTGCTGCTTCTTTAACTTGGATTTTTATTTGACATATCATGGATATGAAACTTTTTTTATAGTCACTGGTGACTACGCTTTTGAAGAGACTTGGAAAGAACTATTGCTAAATGTAATGGAATATTACAAAAAGTAAAGATAGCAAAAAAACTCTGGTAGGGTTTTGTTGTTTTTTTTTTGTTGTTTGTTTTTTGTTTTGTTTTGTTTTCTGGTTGTGTTTTGTTTTGTTTTGTTTCTCCCAGCCAGTCTGTTATAGAGCAGTGATTAGAAACAAGGCAAATTATAGAAAAATACACATAAAAGATTTGCAAATATATTTGGTTCAATGAGTCATTTTTTATTTCGTATTAAAGTATTTTCAAGAATAAGACTTTATTAAGCAAAATTACTGAGATACTCAAATTTGAGCACACAATCTTTATTTGAAAATTCAGAAGAGACAATTTTATTTGAAATGCATGATAGGCATATGAAGACATTGGACATTTAATCAGGAATCTGGAAAAAAATACGTTGATTTAGGTGCTAAATTTTCAAACATCTTTTAACAGATTATAGAGGAGAGCATATAAGCACAGGGAAGCAAATGGTGCGATAAAATGTGCAAGAATATATCAAAGGTAAATGACACCTAATTATTTAAATATTTATAGTAAAATAATAACCTTTGAGACAAATATAATGTGGGGTTTCTAATTTACCTATATTTAAATAGGTAATTTACTTAATTGCTACAGCAGAGTGACTTAAGATGCAGTCGATGGAAATAAAGAGCTACATATGAAGTTGCAAAGCCGCTGGCCATCATATTTGAGAAATCATGGCAGTCAGGTGAAGTTCCCAATGCCTGGAAAAAGGGAAATGTAACCCCCATTTTCAAGAAGAGGAAAATAGATGCCCCGGGGAATTACAGACCAGTCAGTCTCACCTCTGTGCCTGGCAAAATCTTGGAGCACATTCTCCTGGAAGGCGTGCTAAGGTACATGAAAAACAACAAGGTGGTTGGTGACAGCCAGCATGGCTTCGCTAAAGGGAAAACCTCCCTGACCAATCTGATGGCCTTCTATGATGGAGCTACAGAAGTGATGGACAGGGGTAGAGCAGTTGATGTCATCTACCTGGACTTGTGCAAAGCATTCGACACTGTCCCACATGACATCCTTGCCTCTAAATTAGAGCAACATCAATTTGATGGATGAACGACTCGGTGGATAAAGAACTGCCTGGATGGCTGCATGCAAAGAATTGTGGTCAATGGCTCAGTGTCCGGCTGGAGACCAGTAACGAGTGGTGTCCCTCAGGGATCGGTGTTGGGACCGGTCTTGTTTAACATCTTTGTCGCTTACATGGAAGTGGGATTGAGTGTGCCCTCAGCAAGTTTGCCGATGACACCAAGCTGTGTGTTTCGGTTGCTACTCTGGAGGGAAGGAATGCCATCCAGAGGGACCTTGACCCACTTGTGAGGTGGGCTGATGCCACCCTCATGAGGTTTAACCATGACAAGTGGGTTGGAGCAATCCCAGGCACAGCTACAGGTTGGGCAGAGAAGAGATTCAGAGCAGCCCTGCAGAAAAGGACTTGGGGGTGCTGGTCAATGAGAAAATGAACATGAGACGGCAGCGTGTGCTTCCAGCCTAGAAAGCCAACCGTATGCTGGACTGCATCAAAAGGAGCGTGAACAGCATGTTGAAGGAGGTGATCCTGCCCCTCTACTCTGCTCTTGTGAGACCTCACCTGGAGTATTGTGTGCAGTCCTGGTGTCCTCAACATAAAAAGGACATGGAACTGTTGGAACAAGTCCAGAGAAGGGCCACGAGGATGATCAGGGGACTGGACCACCTCCCGTATGAAGACAGGCTGAGGAAGTTGGGGCTGTTCAGCCTGGAGAAGAGGAGGCTGTGTGGAGACCTCATAGCAGCCTTCCAGTATCTGAAGGGGGCCTATAGGGATGCTGGAGAGGGCCTCTTTGTTAGAGACTGTAGTGACAGGACAAGGGGTAACGGATTAAAACTTAAACAGGGGAAGTTTAGATTGGATATAAGAAGGAAATTCTTTCCTGTTAGGGTGGTGAGGCGCTGGAATAGGTTGCCCAGGGAGGTTGTGAATGCTCCATCCCTGGCAGTGTTCAAGGCCAGGTTGAACGAGGCCTTGGGTGATATGATTTAGCGTAAGGTGTCCCTGCCCACGGCAAGGGGGTTGGAAGTAGATGATCTTAAGGTCCTTTCCAACCCTCACTATTCTATGATTCCATGAGATATCTGGCTAAACAAGAGACTGCATAGGATTTTTATTAGGAATTCTCCAGATGGGAATTAGTAATGAAATTTTTTCAAGGATAATTTTTCACATTTATGCTCAGTCATGTGTTGATTAATGACATTACAGAAAGAATGAAAAATATGCCAATTGGCAATTTCAAAGAGAACTGGGGCAGTTCATAACTAAAAGGTGCAAACCAAAAGCACATCAGTTAGAGGTGGCAGTTCAGGAAACTGCAAATGTAATATAGCTCTCAAAAAGTCTATCATGATTTTAGGCATTGATAGGGTCTCCTTTACAGAACAGTATATATTCTAGGTACAAATTGCACTGGGACAGGTTTTATCTCAGCATAAAGAAATTTTTACAGTAGGTACGCTCATTCACCATAACAACCTCTCAAGGGACCTGGTAGAGTCCCTGTCACTGGAGGTGGAGGTTTTAATTATAGGATTGGATAGGGTGCTAGATAATCTCATCTAGGCTCTCTTTCCCATAGATCTGATTCTTTAGTTTAATCTCAAATAAATACCTGAGCCTAATCAGTGAATCATGTGGCATTAAGACGGATGGTAGTACGTTGTTTGTTCTTTTTTTAAGAACTGTTTAGTAGCAGTTTTAATGTCATTTACTCACGGCTCTTTAAGAAAAATATTTGTTACGGAGCAGGTGAAGAGGAAGTACTCCTTTGCATGCTTGAGCTCAAAATTATGCCTGGGAATTGTAACTGTATTTAAATAATGAAGCTGTAAATTCTGCTATCATCAAACCGAAGTACAACAAGCTGGTAAACATTTAACAGTTTGCTATAAAACCGGTGAGATTAAGCAGTATCATTATGTCTGGCCTTCTGTATTGACTGCTAATGAGTGACTGTCTACAAGAAATAAGCAAATACAAAACTAAATACTGCTGTTGACTAGGCAAAGCCATTTTGCAGAACAATAATTTAATCTGAGGCTACTAACATTTGAGATTGCTTCTGTTCTGAAATTTAAAATTTAGTGAAGGATGATATTTCACACTCTCAAAATGTTAAGAAAGTGTTCATCCTAAACTTTTACTACAGAGCAATAACCTGCCTGACAAAGGAGACAAGATAAACTGTCTCAGTTTCTGCAACCAACCGCTAACAAACATGGATTTGTACAATCACTGATTGGAAAAGCCATCCATGCTATTATAACTTTGTTACATTCACTACTGATAAAACTCTGTGACAGATAAGTAAGTGTCTTGACTGAGGTTGCTGTGAATGAGAAAATCTGTTTCCTAGTATTTCAATTTGGCACATAGTCTGTTACTTTTCTTGCTTCTTAAAGCTACTGTGCTTCCTGTCACAGACTGCAGCATTGCTGTAGGTGATCATCCTAAATTCATTTGGTTAGTTTTGCTTCAGTGATGAATCAGAAGTCTTCATTACAGCAACTGCAGCAAAAGCAAACAAACAAACAAACAAAAAAAAACCCACACCAAAAAAAACAAAAAAAAACAAACACAAAACCGCCTGTCCTAGTATCTTGTATATACCTATATTAAAATCAGTGAGTATTTTGTGAGTACAGTTTGTACCTGATATTTGGTTTTTATGAGCACTGAAGTGAATGCACCTTGTTGTAACAAAACTTTCCGTTTTGGGGGAAAAAGATATTCAATAAAATTCATGCCCTCATGTTTGTATTGCAAAAATAGTTTAAAACCTATAAAAATGAAACATTGAACATAATAAATCTTTAGTTACGAAAACTACCTTAAATCACATCTGAACTAAGTTACTTTCTTTCCTCTCCCCCCCCACCCGCATTTCTCAAATTACTTTAAAAATAAGTATGAATACAATACACATTTCAACAGGGGAGACGTCTCTCTCACTCTTTCTGTAGATGTACCTACGCAAATACACACATACCCCTATATACATTTAAAGGATCAGACACTTTCCCTTCCATGTTACTATTGCTAAGCAACCAGTTCCACCAGCCTGTTGCTCTAATGAAAAGGGTACTTATCAGAGCTGCTTGAAATCATGTTTCTCCTGAGAAACACTTGTGGACAATCTAGGAGGTCTTCAGTCATGGGCTTTTTAAGAGTAACTGATGGCACAGTGTTAGAGTTAACACTTTAACGATACTTTTGAGGTATCACAAACAATGGTTCAACAAGCTCACTTCACCTGCCTCTTGGTAATTTTAATGAATAGAAAAATAACCTTGAGTAGCTTTCAGTTTCATCATCAGAGTGGTCTGTGCTGGTTTGAGACTGTAAATAGGTTGATTAACTTTATAGAATCATAGAATAGTTGGGTTTGGAAAGGACGTTAAAATCATCTAGTTCCAACCCCCCTGCCATGGGCAGGGACAGCTCACACTAACCGTGTCACTATGTCATTTATTGCACATAGATGTGTGTGAGTTTTCGGTGCAATCTCAGTGTACTATATAAAGAGTCACTGCAAAATTTGATTGTTACAGAAACATAGTTCCCTATTTCTCTTGCACTTTAAGGCTTTTTCACTTTATAAACAGTTTAAGCTGTTCATGGACCTTCCTCAAAAAGGAGACACCCAAAAGTAAGCATACCAAGTCTTTTCAGAAGCAATCAGTCAAAGTCAGAACTTTCTATTTCCTATTTTTCTTTATTTTAAAATGTTTTTGTATATGAGTGTTTTGATGATCTGTTGAATAAGAGATGCTAAAATAGGTGGACAAAAGGACAAATATATGCTTTCCTGACAACATAAATCAGGTTATAGTACCAAACAACTCTTCTTTTGCTTTCTCTCCTCCTCTTTTTGTATGTGTGTACTTTAAATAGATTTGATTGTCTTGTCACTAATAGCTCAGTAGGAAAGATTGATTTTTTATCTGTAAAATAAAAAAAAAAAAAAAGTAAAAAAAAAATACAGTGACAGTAAGATTTTGTTAAAGTTTTTTTTCAGGTCTGTTAATTCCTTGCCTCTCACATATGCCCGCCATACATTCCAGAAATACAATACTTTTTAAAGAAGTGTGTAAATATGTAGGTTACTAAAGCAAATTCATACCATTATTTTTTTGAAGTATAAAAAAGTAAATAAGATCAATGCCGGTATGTTTATTCTTAAGCGTTTACTTTGACTACTTGCAGGAATTATGGTTGCCTAGGTAGATAATTAGAAGCATTCAAAGTTTCTGTAAAGTATTGATACCCCGTTCCAGGAGATATATAATAGTCCCTCTTCCTAGGGGTTTGAGGACCAGACACCATGTTAGCACTACTCATGATCAAGGTCCTAAGCAGTTGCAGTTAAAATAAATGGCATTTCATATAAATACAAAAATATGTATGGAATATGTCCTATGGGGTTTATATCAGAAGCATTCCATGTAGTACTACTAAGAAGTCCTCTTAACCACCTAGTAATTGCAACTGTACTTAATGGTAACTTGTCTTCCGGAGAACATTCAGATCAGATGACTACCCAAGTGCCACACAATGCCTGGACATACAGCCGAGCTCAGAAACTTCAGACTGACTTTACAAAAAACCCACACAAACAACCAGAAACAAAAAAATTCAAAACAACCGCGACAAAGACAAAAACCCAACAAGCCCAAAAAGACATTTGGGAAAAACTCTTGTAAACCCTTCAAATGCTACAGGAAATGGTAAAAAAGTGGTAGAGTAACAAGGGTAGGCAATACTCTCCCTGTTATTTTTAAAAATACATGACCAGTATTATCCATCCTGAGGAATTTAGATTCAAAGTATCAGCTCATAAACATTATTATGTCTCATTGGTTTCTTCAGTGAGACCTGCGTATAGACCCTATATCTGAAGCAATTTTTGTAAATTCCCAGTAATTCACAGTGGTCCAGTTACAAATCCTCAGTTATCTCTGTACTACATTCATGGGCTCCTCCCTCCTGATGTCCCATAGGGGACCTATTTAGTTGTGCTGCACAGGACTTGTCAAGTCCTTAGGAGAGGTGATTTGCTCAAGTGCTACTGTTAATAATCTTTCTGAGCTTTTGATGATGGATCAGTTTCCACACAATGAGTTTTTAACTCAAAAATGTTTTCATCCTAAACTTTTTAAACTGGAAAAATTTTCCCAGCATCTGTATGTGACAGGTAGGTGATAATAACTTACATAGGGAAATGAACATGCATGCTATATGAAATACTGTGGCCTGTTTATACTGAGCTTGTATTGAGCTTATACTAAAAATAAAAATATAAGGCTTATACTGAGCCATTCTGTGATGAAGAATAAGCCATTTAGTGTGACAGTGGGTGAAATGTCTAATCTGTCTATACATCAGCTACTCTATTTAAAAAAGGAATACGGATTAATTACCCATTGTTGTATACTGTATTCAGATCTCTGGACTAAAATGTGCTAAGTAGAAGCATTACATTCACCATCACTGCATGTATAATGAAAAGTCATTCATAGTAGCAATTTCAAGGGTAGGTAGTGCCTTTATTAGGCTGTTAGGAGATCAAGGTTTCCATTTGCCTACTACCTAACCAATTTTCTAAACATTGGCATACTGTGATGTCCATGTCAGAACACAACACTTATAGAATATAGAAAAAAAAAGAGAAAAAAAAAGAAAAAAGAAAAGAAAAAAAGCTACACAACACATTCTTAAAAGTATAAGCTGCAATTCAAAAAATGCCTTTTTTTGGATGAAAATCATCAAAGCTGCTGTAGTGCCAGTAGGTTAAATGCTTAGGAGGGGAGAAAAGAAAAAAAGTCACCACACAGATTACTTTTTTTCAGGACTTTGACTTCAATGTCCTTGACACTTTTAGCTGTTTCCATGTGAAAAAAAAACAATAACCTATGTTTATAGGAAACATGCAAGAGTTTTTGAAAGTATAAGCTCCAATATATCTTTCTGTAAAATAAGAAAGGTATTTTACCTTACTTCTTGATTAAAACAGAAGCATATCTGAAGTTACTGTGTATTATATTTTCTATCTACTTAGAGACTGTTAAAGACCTTACAAATTTTAAAACATGCTATAGGACAGCATACTGCAATAGTTACATTTTATTTAAAAGGTGAAAGCAGATATTCTACTGCTTTGATTGTTTGTTTTTCTTTTTACAAAACAATGCCAAACTGTGTGTGTATGGGGGGGAGGGAGAGGTGTGGCATCCTAGGTGTCTCAGGATGTGAGCAGGAATTCCCTTTTTAAATAACTATCTATCTGTAAATACTCTTAATCTTTCAGTATTTTTGTTCAGTTGTTTAGCCATTATGCTTAGCTATACAACATAATTCTTATATCAATTGAAATGTTTGCATGCCAGCAGAAAAGTACCTTTTGACTTTGAAACAATTGCTCCTGCTGCTTATTTGTAACATGTATAGTGTTAGGTAAGGCTTTGGCCTAAGAAAACATCAAAATCTGTTGCTACCATGACAGACAGAAAGAAAAATGCAGGCATTAAAGAAAAATGCTTAGCTTCAGTAGTTGGAGAATAGCTTAGTTATTTTTAGGCTGGTTGCATTTAAAGATACTGTTTAAACTTTTGAAGTTTCTCAAAGTTTATTTAACAAATGTAAGCATTGATATTTGCATAATTAAAGTGTTAATTAAAACATTAATCAAATTTCCAATTAATTATCTTAATTTTAATAGTAACTTCCTTAATTCCTATCTAAGCTTCTTTTCATATCTAGATAAGTATTTGATATACTGTTAAGTACAGAATCCCTGTCAAATCTCCCCATTACTGAAATGCCAATATGTAGTGTTCTTCAAGGAATACAACAAAAAAAAAAAACATAAACAAACCAACAAACCAAAACAAAACAAAATAATGTGTATAAAGACTTAATGTATTTTTGCTTTCTGAGGTTCTTAGTCATATTTCAGCTGTTTATACAGGTTGCTCAATCCACCACTGAAATGCAAAGCGGCAGCTGCTTAGGAGCACATAGAAGTATTTCTTTTCTTACACTGCTGAGCAGAGAATAGTGTATCCAATTGAGATTGTAAGGGGGTTTAGGAAGACAGAAGGTAATTATTCAGGGTATCTCTGGAATAACACTTTTAATCTTGTGAAAAGTGTCATGGGATACCTAGTGACCCACTTGGTTGAAGTGCCTATCACACCTATCTATCTTCCAGCTACAAGCATTTACCTCAATGCAGCTTGTTTAAACAGTTTTTCTTTGGTGGACATCAGTGAAAAATTGTGCCTTCTGTGGATTTAAACTGTATCTTGACCTTTTTTTGCTGCTCAAACCCATGAAATCCATCCAGGAATCCATAAAATTAAGCTTGACTTTGGATATATAGTGAGACTTTGTGAATTGGTTATAATACTGCTTTAGGTTTGAAATTGCATTAAGACTTGCCTACATAAAGGCAATTGGGAAAGTTAACCCAAATTGACTAAAGCTGTTAATTCAGAGGACCATAATTAGATTAGTGTATTCACATGCTGAATAAATTAAATTAAACCAAATGCAAGCCTTTTTAATTCTGAATGAGAATGTCCAGGCAAGAGTTTCATATAGTTTAACTATTCCATTTTAAAAGTTAATTCTGATTTATCCCTTTACTCTGTTCTTGTGAGACCTCACCTGGAGTATTGTGTGCAGTTCTGGTGTCCTCAACATAAAAAGAACATGGAACTGTTGGAACAAGTCCAGAAAAGGGCCACGAGGATGATCAGGGGACTGGACCACCTCCTGTATGAAGACAGGCTGAGGAAGTTGGGGCTGTTCAGCCTGGAGAAGAGAAGGCTGCGTGGAGACCTCATAGCAACCTTCCAGTATCTGGAGGGGGCCTATAGGGATGCTGAGGACGGACTTTTCGTTAGAGACTGTAGTGGTAGGACAAGGGGTAACGGGTTAAAACTTAAACAGGGGAAGTTTAGACTGGCTATAAGGAGGAAATTCTTTCCTGTTAGGTGGTGAGGCACTGGAATAGGTTGCCCAGGGAGGTTGTGAATGCTCCATCCCTGGCAGTGTTCAAGGCCAGGTTGGACAGAGCCTTGGGTGATATGATTTAGTGTGAGGTGTCCCTGCCCATGGCAGGGGAGTTGGAACTAGGTGAACTTAAGGTCCTTTCCAACCCTCACTATTCTATGATTCTATGATTCTGTGATTCTATGACCCTGATGGGTGTCCACAAAAATGATGCATGCAAAGGTGTACATCTGTTCACATGGGTGAATTCATACAGAATATCAAAGAAATACAATAACATTAGTAAAATATAACTTTCTTTATTTATATCTTTCATTTCAAGTAGTATACTGATTGAGTGGTCAAGATAAAAGAGTTCCATGTTTCCAGAGATACTAGGTCTCACACATGTGTGTGGATTAATCTTATTGAGTTTTCTGTGCTCTTTAGTAAGTATATTAGAGGTAAAATGAGTAAAATTATATATGTAGAAAACCTTAAACAAGGTAGCACTGCACACAATAAAAAGCCTCAAAAATCCTCAACAAACACATAAAATAAAACTTGCACAATATGTCATACACATACAATTCATTGCATAGGGTACTCCGTGCTGCAACTGCATCTTTAAATGTGCTGGGGAAAATCAGAGGGGTAAGGAGTTGACGTATAACAAGGACAAAAGAGATCGCAAGAGTGTTTGTAGCCTCCTGTTACCCATTTCATTTGCAATACATATTCCCTTTCCATCTTTTCCTGCTTAAAACTTTCCTTCATTGTACAAATTATAAGTCATGTTTCCAGCCCAGCTGGAAGTAAGTGTATTACACCTGTATTTCCTCGCTATAACTGGTCCCTCATATTTATATGCTGACATACACAAAATTTATTATTGCAGTTTCTACTTTCTGAATAATATTGTTATTCATAATAATATTTACCTATTTGTACATAACACTTTTTCAGCTGAAAAAAAATTATCTGAGGAAGTGAAATATATGTGCTGCATAGCTAAACTAGTAGTAATATGGGAAGTTTAGAGTGAAACAAATGATTTTTTATTTTATAATACTCTCTACTAATCTCAAATTCATTATTCCTGTTTGGTGCAGTGAAATGATGCATACAATAAATTTATTCTGAATGACTGCAAATTTGAGCCAAAAATCTGGGACATTCCATGTAAAAAGGGAATATTGTCGTATGCAAATTGATAAAATACCAAAAATGGAGTGGGTGAAAGGAGGCACATTTTGCTTCCTGGGCAGAATGTTAATGTGCTGTACATCTAGATGACCTAATCATTAAAAATAACAGTAATGTGTAATGTGGAAAGTTTAGCACTCAATAGTGTGAACAATAGGAAAGGTCAAATATCTAATTACTGAGCATATCATTGCCTGGAAGGATTTGTAGGAACAATATTGGTAAAGTCTGTTTTCATATCGACTTTATGACTGGTCTCAGTTTTTCTTTTTGCATTTGCATCATACTTAGATTTCTTAAGAAAACTGCAATCTTACAATCCAGGGCTAAAATGTCATTTAGATAGAAGTGAGAAATTTATTAATATTTTCCTTTTTACCAGAAGCTAATGGCATACAAATCAATTTCTAGCTTTTAGACTCTGAAGTACATTTGCTTTAAAATTAAGTTATATAAACTGAATAAGAGAAATGTTAAGCTGAAATGAAATTCTGAAGTTTCACCTGGCAATTCCCATTACTGAATTTTTAGCCAATTTAGCCTAATAAAGCCATATTTCTATGGTATTATGTAAAAATCTAAGAATTTATTATGTAAAAATCTAAGATTCTCTAATATGTTTCAACTGTGTTTATTGGAACATTTTCCAGCTTCTATCTCTTAAAACAATGTTTGGGTTGCATCCTCCAGGCACGACTGGGTGGCGTGCAGTCTTTTCTGTTTAACCTGATTTCTGTGAAAGGGACACAGACGTGTGGGCCCAAAGTAGTCCAGAACTCGTGGGACAGGTCAGAACTGTGGGATAACAGACCTGCACTTCATGTACAGATTCAATAAACCCTTCCTGTCTTAAGAAGGTGGCTTTAGGGAGTGTTTGCTTTGACTCTTTCCAGAGCACTGAAACACTGGTATCCACATTTATTAACTGGTTAGGCAAAGCAGGATCTTTGTTGTACAAGGTCAGGAGGGAGATACACTTGAGGGAGAAAGAACAGTTTGTATGCTAAATTTTTGGTCAATAGGAGATGTCAAATACAGATGGCATAATGCCTTTGGTCTTTGAGAGTCTTAGGTGTAGAAACTGAGTGCAGAAATACGCTGTGCTGTTGGGCATTCAAGTTAACTCTTTAAAAAATGTAACAGATGTTATGTGGTCCTTCTGAACCACAGTGGGAATTTAGTACTGTTTGAAAGGTTCCTGGTGCATTTCACTAACCCACCCTGTGGCAGACATATACTCTGCCCTTGGCAGTACAAGAGGTTGAAGCCCATATCTGTCCCCAGTCTGCTCTGAGGTGGGGGTACCCATTCACCCATGGTGGGTGGTTTGCTTTTTTTTAATAAAGGCAAGAACACAGAGTGTCGTGTGCAGAAGGCAAGAGGCACGAAGAAACATATGACATCCTTGGATAAGTTTTAGAGTTATCACATTAGAAGCGAGTTTTGGATACTGCATATGGATTTTATCCAACCGGTTTAAAACAATTAAGGCTTAAAATAAATGTATACACCAAATACTTTTGCTAAGTATGTGTTGAACTTTTTGACAAATGCTTCCTTTTAAGTAAAAATCTTTAAAACATCTGCAGTAGATTTCAGAGTCATTTAGTGTGGTGTAATTTCATAAAATCTGTGTTTGTGTATCTAACTAAAGTTAAAACAAGGACAGCTATTTGTGTTTTATATCAGGAAAGGTTAAGCACTTTAAATTATATTGTTCAGTATGACACAGAAGAATTATTTTTCTCCTTTGCCCTATTTCCATTTTCAGAAGCAGAAATTAAATGAAAGTTTAAAGGAGAGAATATGTCAAATAGGCCAAAGTTGTATCAAAATTTGATGGCAGATGGAACCAGAAATGTTCCTAAAAACTAAGAATTTCTTAGGTGTCACAGAGCACTAGGCTAAAATAAAGGCATGGCAACGAATGCCCTTTGTTCTTTGGTATGTAAGGGCAGTGTAACAGACCCTGTGAGACAATTACTAGGCAAAATAATTTGGAGCAGTTTTGTGGTTGTTCTGTCCTACAAAATAAATTAGAATGCAGCTGCCCAAGGGATCTAGACAACACAAAGGTGATCAAATTTTTCCCTATTTTCAATTTCAGTTCTGGCCAAAAGTCTGCAGAAGTACTCAGAAGTCTGTCCAGTCATAATTGGAGTAGCACAGTATTTGGACTGTAACACCATTTATTCACGCAAATGAAGGCTAACTCATGTTTTTCAACCATTTTTTTTCTTTTAGAAAATAGAACATCTTATTTGATAGCAATTTAGTTGATTCTTTTTTTTTTATCCCCAGATGTCAGATTTTTCAATAGGTGAGGAAGTTCCTTGAGGCTTCAAAGTTACATCATTATATATCAATGTGGAAATTAAAAAAAAACAAAAATAGTTATAAATCACTATTTTCTAATCTTTTCCAAAGGACATACTACATCTCAATGTAAGGGGATCAGTACAGTTACATGTATAAAAATTATCACTGTATGAGTGATACATACAGTGGAATACTGTATGAGGCAATATCCTTTTTCTTTGGTATTTCCTCATTTCAGTTACTGCCTGCTCATCCTGCAGACATCTCACAGGCCAAAGCCAACATTAGCTTAATTCATAGGGTTTTTTTTTAATTCTGTTCTGGTTGTCTTTTACTTAATCTAAATCAGACATACTGCTTGTCTTATTCCCTTAGTTATTAGAATACTGTCATTGTGACTTACAAAGTCCGTTGTCTTTTGACTGAAAGGTGATCTGTTAAGTTTTAAAATAGAAGCAAATTGCTTCCAGGAAACCTGATTTGTTGAGCTGAACTGGCAATGCATCAATTACTTCATAATATGCGTTTGTTAGTATTTATCTTTTATTTATTTCCCTTTATATAATTTGTAAATAAGTGTAGGAATGGATATTATTTAACATATGAAATGATCTGTTAATGCATGAGCAAACATGCACACATTACTTACTGGATTCCTTCAGTGAGTTAAGTCATGTAATGATGAGCATGCTGTGTAAATCCTGTCCAGGAAGGAATTCAGAACTTTGGACTTGCAGTATTTTTGTAGACATACACAAATCTGAGATAGACAAGGATGTGATGGTGATGCCATTGCCAGGTGCCAAGTGCCATGTACAGACATGTCCTTCACAATTAGTCACATGATTTATCCTCTGTTCAGTGCCTGCTTGGGTCAGCTGCTGTGTGGATCACTAACTCTACAATATACAGTGGTCCTCCAGGTAGGATCACTATGTATGCCTCTCTTGTAAGTGTATTTTAGTCTTCTACCATTCCAGAAGAGACTCAACACTAACAGTTTTTGTTAAAATTGTTGAAGGTGTTGGGTTTTTTTCCCTTCCATGTCATAACATATTTCATACTGGGAACAAGAAACATGTAATAAATTAATTATGCAAAGCCAGATATGAGGGTTAATTTCCTTGAAGGTAATTTGGGATGGCTGGGGGGGGGGATGGGGACAGACACCTTTTCCATTTATGATTATGAATCAAATGAGAAAAGAAAAAAAAATTGAGAGAGTAGTTGCCTATTTAATTCTTAATCAACAAGATTACATGTAGCTTTTACTCTGCAGGTCATGGGTTTCTGATCTGACTTCCTCCTCAACATTGTTAGTATCTAATTAGCTGCAATCATGTATGAAGATAAATATTGGGTTTAATTTCCTTAGTTGACATGCATATCTATGCACATGCACCCATGTATGTGCACACAGACACACACACACACCTCAACTCCATTTGAATGAAAAAGACTGGCAAATTATGCATTGCCACTTTCAACACATGAAGGGCAGAAAAGAAAGCCCACCTGACAAAAAACTCGGATCTCTGAACATTGTAGTGAATCGGATACTGAATGGAAGGTGCTTGTTGTTTTGTCCTTAAAGTTCATGTTTTAATATGAGCATAGGCTGTAAAATTCATATGACTTCAAACAGCAAATACAGAATTCTTGCAAATGCAACACAAAACAAATACTTAAAGTGGTAAAAATAGCAGAAATGACAGGAAGAACTGCAGGGTAGAATTCAGTTGACAAAGTTGAAGAGTTTCTTGTATTGTGAAAGAACATCATTTGTGCAGAGCATGTTCTGTGTGAGGAGAAAAAAAAAAATTACTTCACCACAACATGTTAGCAGTTTGATTGCTATCTAGGAGAACAGTGTTGATAAAGTTTGTAAGATACTTATTTCTACCTCCGTTGAAACAGAGGTGGACTTGTATGAGATCTATGATATCTATGGTACAAACATAGCTATAGGCTTGCCCTTTCGAAAAGGTCAGGTGCAACATTTCCTGAGATGCTAGGCAAACTTGCAGAGCCAGAAAAGGTGAAATAAGTATTCAGAGGGAATGCCAGATTCACAACCAGAAACACCGTATCAACATGGCTGTGTGATCAGTTTAAAATAGGGCAAAGAGTCATAAACACAGTAATGTGATGATGAGCAGTTTTGGCACTCAAGGTCTCAAGCAGTGGAAGATGGATAACCTCTATTGTCCAAATGAGAACAATAGAATTCTTTTCAGACTTAACATTTTACAACCCCTCCATCGCAGTGGTAGGGTGCAGGGGTTGGAATGTATCAAAGCTGTCAGAGACCATGGGAAGTAGAAACTACAGCTGTCAATTAAGAGTGACCATGAGAAGGAACTACAGCAGGCAATTAAGAGTGACCTGTCCCTGACTGGTACTTGGAAGATGTTGGAACTGGCAAGGAAAAAGGACATCGGAACTGGAAAGAGGATGTTGATAAGAAAATCAGATGTGCTTGGCTAATTGCTTGGAAGCATATAAATATTGTGTAATCTGTTCAATAAACGATCCAGCTTGCACTCTACCTCTGGGTCTGTGCCTCCATCGTCACAGTAGGGGTCACCTGGCAAAGGATAAGGGGATAACCACATGACCCCCACACCCAGTTTCCTGGTTGTAGAAAGTTCTTAAAATATAAACAGGATGTGTTACTTTGCTATTTGTCAGAGATATTTGAAATTTTTTTTTAAAGCAGCAATGACTAGACTCAAACCATGGAAAGTTTTTCCCAGCACACACACACATTCCCATGTAAGTCACTGCTGATCACTCCTCTTTCCTGCATGTCAGACATTTTTTAGCTGGTGACAAATGAGTAGGAACTATGAGATTCAGCAGTTATTTAACTGCTTTTTTTCTGTGAGCAGTAAATGATCCAGTGTTGTGGTTTAACCCCAGCTGGCAACTAAGTTCCACACAGGTGCTCACTCACTGCCCTCTCTCCTCTTACCCCCTGCCCAGTGCAATGGGAGAGAGAATCAGAAAACTAAAAGTGAGAAAACCTGTAGGTTGAGGTAAAGACTATTTAATAGGTAAAGCAAAAGTAATGCGTGGAAGCAAAGCAAAGCATTCATTCAGCACCTCCCAGCAGCAGGCAGGTGTTCAACCATCACCAGGAAAGCAGGGCTCCATCATGTGTAACAGTGACTTGGGAAGGCAAACACCATCAGTCTGAATTCCCCCCTGCCCTTCCTTCTTTTTTTTTTACCCAGCTTTATATGCTGGCATGATGCCATATGATCTGGGGTATCCCTTTGGTCAGTTGGAGTCAGCTGTCCTGGCTGTGCCCCCTCCCAGCTCCTTGTGCACCCCCAGCCTGCTCACTGGTGGGGTGATGTGAGGAACAGAAAAGGCCTTGGCTCTGGATAAGCACTGCTCAGCAATATTTCTGAATTATCAACAGTGTTTTACAGCACAAATCCAAAACACAGTGCCATGGTAGCTGCTGCAGAGAAAAATAACTCTATCCCAGTCAAAACCAGCACAGGTAACAGCAAAGGAAATCGCTCTTAAACATGCCTAAACAGTTAAATGGACTTTTATGTATTTTACCAAAGGGGGAAAAATTTAAGTCCAGGTTCATGGCTTTGTTTAACTGAGGTGAATACATATGTGTATATATATATGTTTTATCACCAGTGAAAACTTAATTTCTCTTGAAATCTAGTCATACTCCTATCAGTCGTAGTAAGAACTGCTGAAAACAAAGCAGCTGTGCAATTTCAGTACATTTTTTCCCCTAAATATAAAGAACAGATTATAAGGTGTAAATTTCTATTGTGTTTCTGTCATGTTTTGCTTTTTTTTTCTTTTTTGCCTAATTTAGTTACTAGTGAATCTGGTTTCATGTTTAATTTGGTCAAATATGAGGGATCCAAGTGATTTATATTAACAATAATGTAATTTCCATATTTTAATGCTGATCAACCTTTGCTAATTAGAGTAGGTACTAGGATAATTCTGTCACTGATTATAGGAAGGCACTGGAGGAGCTGGTGCACTAAGTAAGAGAATATCAGGTGACAGATTTGTTTCTCAGATGTTGCTGGTGCTGCACTACTGTAGCTATCTATCTCTTGCTGTATGAGCTGTGGTGGGAATGATCAAGAGTTTATTTTAATCAAAGTCATTAAGAAAGAAAAGAAGAATGATATCTGTGCTTAGAGACTCTGCTTAACTCATTCTCACTGGCTGCTGAGAACACCAACTCCCCAAAGCCATGCTCTGGTAGGTCAGCTGGGACTTTTTGTTGGTGTCACACTCCTGAAACAACTGTCAGCAATGCCTAGCTACAAGGTTTCTATAACCATTATATTAAACTGTAGAGTTTTCTCTTATTTTTTTCCTCCCACTGGGAGGAGAATGAAAATGATGGGATTGCTTCACTGTACCATGACCTCAAGAACGACAAGATTTTATATTAAAAATATCTTTCTAAGTACTTACACGTAGAATTCTACAATAGAAAAAACACATGAAATATGTGAAAACACATATAATTCAGGGGGCTTAAAAATATTTTAAATTATGTAATATTTACATTTAAAAATAACAGTTTCAACCATATGAATTACAAAATGCCAAATTTAAAATTTAAAATATGTCAAAATGTTTTATTGTATCTTGACTCAGCATTACACTGAGCTCAGCATTTTTCTGTTAGCAGTGTGTGGGGGGGGTATTTTCCTTTTATTCATCATCTTGCAATTCAACCCTATTTTTTATGTTTTTAAATGTCTTGATAAGATTTTAAACTTTTTTTTTTCTCAGTGATTTTGAAAGAGGTAGAGTTCTACAGTAGTCTTCCCTCATAAATTGTTTTGAAAAGTTTCAGAAAGATATTAATTACAAAATGTTGAACTGATGTATTTCTTCAGCACTAGGTAGGTCCAGGCCTGAACATAACCCTGGGACTTACTTCATGACCACTGCACATCTCTTATGACTATTAATAGTCACAAAGCCAATGACTACTGCCCTTCAGAGAAATAAAACTAGTGCATCCAAAGACATGTTACAGCAAAGAAGTTAAAGCACAACAAAGTAAACCTCTTTTTGATAAATATGATTCATAGAATACAAAATACCAGACAGAAATTACAGTATTAAAACTCACACACTGAAATTCCCTTCATTGCAAACTGTTATTCACTATGTAAGTTCATCATTATTTCAGTACTGCATTCAAAATGAAATACAAGTATCATGAAATTAATTTGCTTTTCTTGATGGCATGTTTTTTTTCTGTCAGATACCCTAGATTCAGGAATTCACTATTTCACTACAACAGACCTGATGACTTTGAGGTGATAACATGGTTCATTTTCCCCACTGTGGGTTGGAATGAGATATTAAGGAAAATATAAAAGAAAAAATACAGTTAGTCTCTCTAAGAAATTAAGTTAGAGGAGGTTGGTAAATTTGTATGCTATGATTTTATTTATGTTTAGGAGTTTTTATGCTATGATTAGGTGTTTAATAAAAGCATCTACATCTTGGAGCGAAGACTTCAAAAGTAAGTACAAGCAAATACAAGTGAGTGCAGGCCTTTCATGTCTGCTAAATCCCTGCTATTTTAAATATACATTATTTCCTCCAGAGCTCCATTTTATGCCAAAATCTTCTCAAACAATAGGTTGTCTGAGGAGCAAGCTGAAAGCAAAAACTAGTGCAAGTCTGTATCAAGAAGAAAAAAGCTAATAAGAAACTAGGTAGATTGGAGTTCAAAAGTGGTCTCTAGGGCTTTGTTTGGATTTTGAAAAATAGCTCAGCTGCACAAAAAAAGATTTTGGAGGACTAACAGTGAAGATATTAGGCCTTCAATATGAACATTATAAAAAAAAAAATTTACATTAGTTAGGGTTCATATGTTAAAGATAAGCTAGAAACTTCTCTTTAGAGCAAAATTCTCATGAATAGTGAAACCACTAATTTCTTTTGCCCCTTTTAAATAAAATCTGATAAGTTTGTTTCATAAGACCCATAGTACTTTTGAAATAACTCTCAGAAAATACCTTTTGCTGAGACTGATCTTATTTATGTTGTATGTAAAACACATCTGCAGGGAAAATGAAAATAATAGAAAGAAGAGAGAAAACGGTAAAAAAAATCCAGTGGTGTGAACTTTCTCCTAAAGGGTTTTTCTCCCTTACAATAATTTCAAATGCCAGTTAATATAAAGCTGCTGGAAATTTATAGGCAGGTGACAGAGATACTAGTGTCTCTTTTTTCCCCCCAGAACAGAGTAATCTATAACAGTCAAGGAAGGAACTTACCCTGCTGATGCTCCTTATACTGTCCAAAAGGAGTTCCCTCTTAGGATAATTAAAAATTATCCCTTTTTCATTCTTTTCTCAGCCTTACTGTAGAGCCTACAAACAAGGACCTGCCACCTGACTGATGGCCCCTCTAGACCAGTGTCCTCACCATCCCTTATTGGCCTTATCAGAGTGAGAATCACATCTACCTAGTATAGCCTTTTTTTTAACTTCTTTTAAGGAAATTCTCCCTCTCATCAGTTATTGACTTAAAAAAAAAAAAAAAAAGTTGACTGTTCATTATTACTGTAATTCTAGACATTTCTATTATTTCTGTGGTATGTGCCAGTGTCAGTGTTGTGCTATTGCTATTATCCTGCCACTGATCTTGCTATTTCTACCTGTCTGCTAACCTAACTTTGCAGAGCAGAAACTATTCCTAAAAGCTCTTTACAACATTTGCTACACTCATATAAAGAACTGGTGCAAAATCTACCATTGATTTGTGCAGTTATTGTATTCATGATTGACTCTTCATTTTCTGTTGAAATTAGCAGCTTGATATTTCTTTTACAAATACTTTATAGTTCTGGTTTCCATTTATCTATTCAAACTCAAAGTGAAGCATAAGTAAAGAGCCTGGAAGTAGGCCAGTATTATTTTCTGATCTTAGTATAAGAAAAATATTGTGTTTAAGCAAGTTTATCACAGTGAATCATGTTAAAATAGAGTTCCTGTGTTCTGAGGTGGTTATTCCTGGCATCCTGTCCCCTGGCAATCTAAAAAAAAACAAAACAACAAGTTTTTACCCCATCAAGTAATCTCATTGAATACTCATCATACATTTGTTAGAAAAAATTGCTGGGAAAAAGCCATAATACACATAGCATTAACTCACATTTAAGTAAAATGCATTCCCTATCCTGCATATTTGCTTTCAGCATGTTCTATTTGTGCTTTGCCTACTGAGTCTGAAATGCCTGTTGACCCTTCCGCTAGACTGTGAAGTGGTGGTCTCAGAGAGGTGACTCCACTTCAGTATTTCTTTGAAAAGGTCATAAAAGGGTTCAAAAGTGCTTTCAAGTACTTGGATATTTTTTTTATTTTTTTCAAATGAAGAAAAATATGTAAGTTTTATCTCTAGGTGTCATCGGTACCTAAAATATTTCTATAACTAAAATATATATCATTCCCTTAAGTAAGCCTTCCATAATTATGTGAGTGTTGTTCTGTAAATTTGAGCCATTAGGAGGTTACATATAGATGGCAAGTTAAAAAGGAGAATCACACTTTCAGAAAACTTGAGGTGAACTGTTCAAAATTGTATTAAAAAAGGAAATACCTAATGTTCAAGAATCTCCTAGAAACAGCAGTGCATAATTATTATACCTGATAAATTATGTCTCTTCTCTGCTCCCTATTAATTCTTTTGTACCTGCTATTTGGCAGGATGTCTGGTTCTTCATCCAGCTTTTCAGGCGTTTGCTGGTATTTGGAATCATTCCCATATAGATGACAAGATTGCTTTTTACCTCCAAGGCAAAAATAGTCCCTGCTTCCTACTGTCATGTTAAGCAAGGAATTGGGAGCCTTGTTTGTCTTTTTCCTGGGTGATGGGTATTTTGAGCTACAGATGTTTCTTTTTCTGACTTATTCTGCAAATCACAATTGCAAAGATGCAGATTTTCTCAGATCTGTCTAAGGACTCAGTTTAGTAGTTTACTTGGTAGCAAGGGAGAATATTATAACTATTTAATGTTATCAAGTGCTCTGCAGCAGTCTCCAAAAATAGGTATCGCTTGCTACATGAAGAAATTGCAATACTAACTTCATGATGTTCCTCTTTAATCACTTTTACTGCACATTGTGGATTAAAACTCTAATAAAAGCCTGTCATTTTAATCATTACTTTAAAATGCTGTTGATACAATAAAAATTGCTTAGTCATGTCTTGCACAATTAGAGGGCAAGAAGTTATTACATTTAAACTTCTAAAAAAAAAAAAGAAATATTAAGGCACACACCGATTTATCCTCTAATACTTTATATATAGACATATCTTTCCCCACATTTGTATTGCTTAATTACTTACACTCATTCCTATGTACTGTAGGATTATCTTCATGGCCGCAAAACTTCACTATTTCTTCTTCCCTGGGCTCTATTTGTACCTCAAATGCAGATCTCCAAGAACACAAAGTTAAGGAAAACACTGTTCCTTCCCCTGTGTCCTCTGAAACTGGTACTGGGACCAAGACAGCTAACAAGCTGCCAGTTGATGACAGGTTCTTTATCTTTCACAGCCTTCACAACAAGAAGGTAGGCTGTCAGAAACTGCTAAGTTTAACACATACCATCAGTAATGATTCAACAGCTTTTGCTAAGGGATAGCATGAAATTGTTGTGCTTTCTGGCTAGAAAAGCCTATGAAACAATGTGAAAAAATTATACAAGGAAATACAAGGAAAAGGCAGATGGGCTTACTAGAGACTGAAAAAGCTTTGATTCAGTTGGTGCAAACATATATTAAGGATGTATGTGTGGGCTATTTTGGTGCTGGCTACTATAAATATAAGGTTCTTGCCATGAAGATTGACGTTATCCAGGATTCAGTGAGTACTGAATAGATTTTATGTGTGTGTGTGTATATATAGGTACAAAAATATAGGCCAGCAGCAACTTTCAGTACAGTAGTGGAAGAGTAGTAACATTTAAATGTAAGTGGTGGTTGTTGAGTCCAGATGCAGTCAGGAATAAGCCTGGATGTTTGGACTTTGTCCTGAAATGCTCATGCTTTTCTCTACTGGAAAATCAGCAGTATATGTCAGATGACTGCTCAGATTTAGAAAAGTAGGGGCCTTGCCCATAGAATACTACTGAAGACATGTTAGGCAAATTAAACTTAGAAATTTCAGCTTGCCTTGCTGTAACTTTTCATTTCAGAAATATATTGTACATAAGGAATTGGTGAATAACCTTAACTTCATGACAGTTTTTCTGCAATCATATTAGAGTGTAATAAAAAATATAGTGCTATTATTACACCATTGTAGACTGTTTTAAAAGGAGGTAAAGTTAAATTTAGTCATTATTGATATGTTTCAGTCTCTATATTTTATATTAACTCTGAAAACCTTCACCAAATGTAAATGGTTTAGGAACATACACAGTGTGGAAAGTAAAATATTTGAAAGGATCAGATCATTGCCTATGCATGAAAAATTTTAAAATAATTACTCAACATCTTTTTTGGACCGAGGGACCAAATATGGGGGCTGGCATTTCTCTAGCATTAAATTATGTTTGCTTGTCATTAGCATATATGACCTGCCACAAAATTTTGTTGCTTATTTCTAGTTTTGGCTATAGGGCTGTGGAGTCATTTTTATCCAAAAGCATCATGAGGTAAAAAATCTCATTTATCAAAATAGTTTTTCTCTCAGTTCCATTCTAAATGACTGCTTGTAGCTGTAAAATTAAAAGCCGAGATCCTCTCTATGGTTCTGTGAATTTTCCCTCTCTTTCTGTCTTTTTTATGATTAACTTGCAAAAACTATGTTGGTATAGACTGTTTTCTACTTGACACAACACAAACTAGAGTGATGTCTTTTACAATGATACTGATTTTTAGAAGCACAGTTTACAAAATTCACCCTCATCTTTGTGACTAAAATCAAGAACACTGGCACTTCTTCAGCATCATTCTTCATAAATCTGAAAGAAAATCACAGCTGGTTACACAGAACACTGTAGTTTTATACAAGAAAAACCTCCAGTACTCCAGCCACAAGTGAACTAAAGTGGAAGAGACCAAGGATCTGTTACCTCAGGGATCTAAGATTGCCAGTTGGCAATAATCACTTTTACAGGACATTATGTATATGTGCGTGCGTGTGCATGCATGCGTGTGTGTGTATAAAAATTTCTCCACAGAGTTATCTGGAGACATGAAAGTAAACAGCGTAGATACCATGTTTTTAAAGAAGAGAATTTACGTTGCTACCTGTAGTCTAATACTGTGTTTACTTTTTTGAATTAACTGCTTGCTAAACAGATCTCCATCTTTCTGGGATCATATTTGTCGTGGTTTAAACCCAGTCAGGTAACTTGTTCACTCACTCCCAGTGAGTGGTGCCGAGCTGACAACAATCGAGGTCCGTGTCCGTCGTCCGTCTCCCCCCCCCCGCACCAGGGCTCTCCCCTTCCCCGCTCCCGGAGGAATGGGGAGGAGGATCGAGAGAGTGCAACTCCTACGGGTTGAGACAAGAACAGTCCAGCAACAAATCCCCACCGCTACTATCAGCTAAAACAATGATAAGGGAAAATAACAAGGGAAGAGAATACGATACCACCGGCCAAGAAAGCGAGTTCCACCCGGAAGCCCCTGTCCTTCCGGGTAACTCCCAGTTACCCCCCAACCCCGGGCATGACATGCTGTGGTATGGAATACCTCCCTGGCTAGCCCGGGTCAGGCGCCCCGTCTCTGCTTCCTCACAGCTTCCCCTCCTCCCTGGCAGAGCATGAGCCTCACAGAGTCCTTGGTCAGGGTAAACATCACTTAGCAATAACCGAAAACATCGGCTTCACCAAAACTGTTCTCAAGCTAGAAGTCAAAACACAGCACTGCACCAGTTAACACAAAGGAAAAACATGACTGCTACTGCTGAACCCAGGACATTATCCACCCCTTATTCCATACCATTCACGTCGTGCTCAGATCCCACATTTTCAATACACCATCGCTCTCCCACATAAATACATCCATATACATACAGACCAAGAGGATAAGATCATTTTCTTAGTGCATGGACCAATCCCTATAATGCTGCCGAGTCCATTCGGTCCATGATGTTCAAAGTTCATTCTCTGTTGGGATGATGGTTGGAGGGAAGTCAGGGCCAGTCGCTGGTGACCTGGAGACATCTAGTTGATGGGCTATAAAAGCATTACACAGCAGGCAACAGCATACAATTGAGTTCACTGGCTGTTTTCCCCTAAAATCAAATCCCCTTGAGGTATACATCGGACTTCCCCATCTTCCCGCATTACCCACCAAGTATATCCAGGTCCCTGAGCAAAAGCAATCCCATGAGTGGGTTTGCCTTTACCTGAAGCAGGAATAACCCACACTGTCTTCCCCAGCAAATTCTTCATATGCACCACGGGAACTTTGTCCCCCTCTACAATATGTAAATGTTCTGACTGGACTGGACCAGCCCTGTTGGCAGATCCTCTGGTGTTGACCAACCAATGTGTATCCCAATGCTTGAAAGTTCCCCCACCCATTGCTCTCAGTGTAGTTTTTAACAGCCCATTGTACCGTTCGATTTTCCCAGAGGCTGGTGCATGGTAGGGGATGTGATATACCCACTCAATGCCATGCTCTTTGGCCCAAATATCTATAAGGTTATTCCGGAAATGAGTCCCATTGTCTGACTCAATTCTCTCTGGGGTGCCGTGTCGCCACAAAATCTGTTTCTCAAGGCCCAGGATGGTGTTCCGGGCAGTGGCATGGGGCACAGCGTATGTTTCCAGCCACCCGGTGGTTGCTTCCACCATGGTAAGCACATGGCGCTTGCCTTGGCGGGTTGGTGGCAGTGTGATATAGTCAATCTGCCAGGCCTCCCCATATTTATACTTCAACCATCGTCCTCCATACCAAAGAGGCTTTAACCGCTTGGCTTGTTTAATTGCAGCACATGTTTCACACTCATGAATAACCTGGGCAATAGTGTCCATTGTTAAGTCCACCCCTTGGTCACGGGCCCATCTATATGTTGCATCTCTGCCCTGATGGCCTGAAGTGTCATGGGCCCACCGGGCCAAAAATAATTCACCTTTATGTTGCCAATCTAAGTCCATCTGAGCCACTTCAATCTTAGCCGCTTTATCCACTTGTTGGTTGTTCTGGTGTTCCTCAGTGGCCCGACTCTTGGGTACATGGGCATCTACATGACGTACCTTCACCACCAGGTTCTGCACCCGGGCAGCAATATCTTTCCACAGTACAGCAGCCCAGATGGGTTTACCTCTGCGTTGCCAGTTGCTCTGCTTCCATTGCTTCAACCACCCCCACAGGGCATTTGCCACCATCCATGAGTCAGTATAGAGATAAAGTACTGGCCACTTTTCTCGTTCAGCAATGTCCAGGGCCAGCTGGATGGCTTTCACCTCGGCAAATTGACTTGATTCACCCTCTCCGTCAGCAGTTTTTGCAACTTGTCGTCCAGGACTCCATACAGCTGCCTTCCATCTCCGATGCTTTCCCACAATACGGCAAGAGCCATCAGTAAACAAGGCATACTGCTTTTCACTTTCTGACAGTTTGTTATATGGTGGGGCCTCTTCAGCGCGCATCACCTCCTCCTCTGGTGATGTTCCGAAATCTTTGCCCTCTGGCCAGTCCATGATGACTTCTAGAATGCCTGGACAACTGGGATTTCCTATTCGAGCTCGTTGTGTAATTAGTGCAGCCCATTTACTTCATGTAGCATCAGTTGCATGATGTGTAGAGGAGACCCTGCCTTTGAACATCCAGCCCAGCACGGGCAGCCGGGGTGCCAGGAGGAGCTGTGCTTCAGTGCCAATCACTTCCGAAGCAGCTCGAACCCCTTCATAGGCTGCCAGTATCTCTTTCTCAGTTGGGGTATAGCTGGCCTCAGATCCTTTATATCCCCGACTCCAAAAGCCGAGGGGTCGACCTCGAGTCTGCCCTGGAGCTTTCTGCCAGTTGCTCCAGGTAGGACCGTTCTCCCCAGCTGCAGTGTACAGTACATTTTTTACATCTGGTCCGGTCCGGACTGGTCCAAGGGCTACTGCATGAACTATCTCGTGTTTAATTTGCTCAAAGGCTTGTTGCTGCTCAGGGCCCCATTTAAATTCATTCTTCTTCCGGGTCACATGATAGAGAGGGCTTACAATCGAACTGTAATTTGGGATGTGCATTCTCCAGAACCCCACTGCACCCAAGAAAGCTTGCGTTTCTTTCTTATTAGTTGGTGGAGACATTGCTGTTATCTTGTTGATCACATCTGTGGGGATCTGTCTACGTCCATCTTGCCATTTTATTCCTAAAAATTGAATCTCCTGTGCAGGTCCCTTGACCTTACTCCATTTTATGGCAAAACCAGCTTTCAGCAGGATTTGGATTATTTTCCTCCCTTTCTCAAAGACTTCTTCCGCTGTATCGCCCCACACAATAATGTCATCAATGTATTGCAGGTGTTCTGGAGCTTGCCCCTGTTCCAGTGCAGTCTGGATCAGTCCATGGCAAATGGTAGGGCTGTGTTTCCACCCCTGGGGCAGTCGGTTCCAAGTGAACTGGACACCCCTCCAAGTAAAAGCAAACTGTGGCCTGCACTCTGCTGCCAAAGGAATTGAGAAAAATGCATTGGCAATATCAATCGTGGCATACCACTTGGCTGCCTTTGACTCTAGTTCATACTGAAGTTCTAGCATGTCCGGTACGGCAGCACTCAGTGGTGGTGTGACTTCATTCAGGCCACGATAGTCTACTGTTAGTCTCCATTCTCCATTAGACTTTCGCACTGGCCATATGGGGCTATTGAAGGTTGAGCGGGTCCTGCTGATCACCCCCTGACTCTCCAGTCTACGGATCAACTGATGTATGGGAATCAGGGAGTCTCGGTTGGTGCGATATTGCCGCCGGTGCACTGTTGCGGTCGCAATTGGCACTTGTTGTTCTTCAACTTTCAGCAACCCCACAGCAGAGGGATCTTCTGGGAGACCAGGCAAGGTGGACAGCTGCTCAATTTCCTCAGTCTCCAAAGCAGCAATACCAAAAGCCCACCGGTACCCTTTTGGGTCTTTGAAGTACCCTCTCTTGAGGTAGTCTATGCCGAGAATGCATGGAGCCTCTGGACCAGTCACAATAGGGTGCTTTTGCCATTCCCTCCCAGTCAGGCTGATTTCAGCCTCCAGCACAGTCAACTCTTGGGATCCTCCTGTTACTCCAGAAATATAGATGGGTTCCACCCCTTGACAGCTTGATGGCATCAGGGTACACTGTGCACCGGTATCTACTAGAGCCTTATACTTCTGTGGGACTGATGTGCCAGGCCATCTGATCCACACAGTCCAGTAAATCCGATTGTCCCCTACCTCCACCTGGCTGGAGGCAGGGCCCCTCTAATGGTCGTCACAGCATTGGACACTTAAGTCGTGTTGAAAGGGATTATTCTTCATTATCACAGGAGCTGGAGTAAAATCAGCTCTTCCACTCCATCTGGGAAACTGCTCACCAGAGACTGAAGCCGTAGCTCTCATGGGACGATCAGTCTTGGCCCTTGCTCCACTCTTCAGTTCACTCACCCGTTCCTCCAAAGCTGAAGTAGGTTTTCCATCCCACTTTGTCATGTCTTCTCCGTGATCCAGCAGGTCAAACCATAGGGTACCCCGTGGCGTATACCTCCTGTATCTCCTCTCTCGAACAATAGGACGTCTTTTGTTAATAGCTGAGACGTGTGTTGGTACACGTGAGGAGCTGGATAAATCAGAGACATCGTCCCTCAATTTGTCGAGGTCCTGGGACAGTTTTTTTACAGCTGAGATGATGGAAGGAGTGAGATTGTCTTCGAACTCTCGGAGTTTATGAACCATTTCATCCACTGTTAGTGGTACTATGTCATTCCAGGTCACTGTTGCCAATGAATGGGCACATGATGACGGTGCATTCCGTGTAAGTTTTCGCCACATGGGTCGTGTACATTCAACTTCATCTGGATCTATAGGTGTATCCCCATTATTCGGCTTGATGTGATAGAGCATCTCTACGATGGCCGATTCCCTCAGAGACTGGATGCCTTTGTCTATAGTAGTCCACTTGGCCGAACGACTCGTAACATCGTCCTTGTATGGAAACCTTTCTTTCACAGCTGCCAAGAGCCTCCTCCAAAGGCTGAGGGACTTTTTCTCTCTTGCAATTGCTTTGTCAATTCCCCCTTCTCTATCAAGTGATCCCAGCTGCTTGGCTTCTGTACCTTCTAGTTCGTGACCATCGGCCCCATTGTCCCAGCATCGGAGTAACCAGATGATGATGTGCTCCCCTGGTTGACGGGTAAAATCTTTTCGCATATTTCGCAGCTCGGTTGAGGTCCGAGGTCGAGAAGTTACCTCTTCTTCTTCATCTTCGTCATGTGATGATGACTCCTGATCAGATTCTGGACCGGGTGGTGAATTCTTTGGTTCTTCATCTCGCTTCACCCTTTTTGCCTCCTTTTTGCTTGTTCTCTTGCGTACAGGGGCAACTGATATTGGTACGAATTGGTCCTCTGGTTTGGCTGCAGTGATTATCACTGTGGTTTGAGTAGCGACTTGAGTACTTGTTGCTGGGGGTGGTGTAGCTGCTGTGCTTGGAGCTGGGGTAACCGCGCTGTCTGTTGCAGTTGAAGTTTGAGCAGCTGCTGTACTTGCCACTGGGGTAGCTGCGCAGTTCATTGCAGCCAAAGTTTGAGTAGCGACTGTCACTTTGCCCTCAAATCCACCGACATTCTTTTCCTTTTGAAGGTGCTGGATAGTGTTGAACAGGCCCTGTAAGCATAGGCCAAGCCCCAGCACGTTGCCGTGATTTGTCCATCTCTGGTATGGCCAGAATGACCACACACCTCATTTAAGTGTTTTACTAATTCTTCTGGATTTTGCAGTTGTTCGGTAGTGAAATTCCGAAGTACTGGAGGGGCCCACTGACCTAGATACTTGCCCATACTATCCCACACACCCTGCCACTCATGGCTGTCCAGCCTCAGGGAAAATCTCTCGGTCCTCCTACATCGTCGTTTGACCCCAGACAAGACCCAAACCTGAATCTGCTTAACTCTTGAAATCAGTAGTGGGCAAAACACACTCTGTATGCGTGTTAGCATGGTGATTCCCATCACCATCAGCAAACAAGTCTCAACAGCATTAAAATGCCATTCAAAAAATTCAAAACTCTCAAATGTAAATGGTCTGGGGGGACGACTAGGAGGGTAAAAGGATGTCTCCTTCACAGGTTGAGCACCTGAGAAGGAGAAAAAAGATGTGTAATTGCTAAGCACCTCCATCATATACCTCCCAAAGTATAAAGGTGGTGACCACACTGGGAACATAAGCCAGATCAGTTTCATGATCAATGATTCTATTGTATTACAAGTCATTACCATAAAGTACAATGGGATAAAAACCTTAGCCCAAGCCCCACACTTGAAAAACACTAATACAGCCAATACCGGATGGACGTAAGATATGATATACTGAAACTGTGAGATCAAGAGGAAAAACCTTGAGAGCCAATAAATCAGCATTGTGATGAGTGACTATCAATCCAGTCAGATCTGTTCTTATCTCAACCCCTCGTGCCCCACGTTGGGCGCCAAAAAGAACTGTCGTGCTTTAAACCCAGTCAGATAACTTGTTCACTCACTCCCAGTGAGTGGTGCCGAGCTGACAACAATCGAGGTCCGTGTCCGTCGTCCGTCTCCCCCCCCCCCCGCACCGGGGCTCTCCCCTTCCCCGCTCCCGGAGGAACGGGGAGGAGGATCGAGAGAGTGCAACTCCTACGGGTTGAGACAAGAACAGTCCAGCAACAAATCCCCACCGCTACTATCAGCTAAAACAATGATAAGGGAAAATAACAAGGGAAGAGAATACGATACCACCGGCCAAGAAAGAGAGTTCCACCCGGAAGCCCCTGTCCTTCCGGGTAACTCCCAGTTACCCCCCACCCCGGGCATGACGTGCTGTGGTATGGAATACCTCCCCGGCTAGCCCGGGTCAGGCGCCCCGTCTCTGCTTCCTCACAGCTTCCCCTCCTCCCTGGCAGAGCATGAGCCTCACAGAGTCCTTGGTCAGGGTAAACATCACTTAGCAACAACCGAAAACATCGGCTTCACCAAAACTGTTCTCAAGCTAGAAGTCAAAACACAGCACTGCACCAGTTAACACAAAGGAAAAACATGACTGCTACTGCTGAACCCAGGACAATATTGTTGCTCCTGTGCTAAGACTTTGAATTTCTTCTGTAATATATCTGCTGACTTTCCTGTTTTTGTTTTGCTGAGCAGTACACTGGAACAATCTTTTATTCCAGCTAAGAAATGACAAGCTATTTTTCTGTCATAAATACATCTCTAGGTCTAGTAAGGAAGAGGTAATGCAGGCATAGAATTGTTTTACGATGAGGAGTGGGGGAGAATGGTTACAAAGAGAAATCCCTAAAAGTAAGGCATTTATTGAATATCTTTATTTTATAGCTGCATCATAATGTAATCTTTAGTTGCATGATCACGTAGTTTCCCAATACATGAAAGTGAATGCTACTACTTCATCAAATATCAGTGGGTTTAAATGAAACCAAGAAATAGTGTTTCTTAAATGTTTATTAGTCCAAAGCTTAAAGAATGGAAGAGTCCGCTCTCAGCTAAGGAATTCCTCAAACATGGATTTATTTTTTTTTTCTTTTTTAAGAGGAAAAATGGAAATGTCTAGAATGGAAATGTCTAGGCAAATGACAGTTCCATCACTGTCGTTCCATCTAATTTGTATGAATATGAGGTTTAGGAATAGAATTCCCTAGGCATTCTGATATCAAAGAAAAAATTTTATATATTCATTGTCCCGTATGCTTTACAGAAAGGCTTGCACAGTATAAAACCCTTTGGTTTTGGTATGGTAACAGAAAGTATATAAATAATGGCAAGTCGTTTCACATATAGTAATGTATAACAATGCACAGTAAAATAAAGACAAAAATTCTTTTTTTTTCTTCCTTTATTTCTCAACGTGCTTGTCCATTTAAGAAAGCCCTTCAAAGTTGTCTGCTGTTTATGGTTTTCTTCTATCTATGAACATTTAGCTTGTTTGAAATTAGACATACATAAAATTGCATCTGAGTTACCTCAGTGAATGACAGGATTTCACTTTTACGTTCCTATGATTGGTGCCCTTGCCGAGGCTAGTACAAATACTCCTGACAATTTTTGCAGGTGGATAGAAGGCCATTCAGTGCAGTAAATTACCTTTTTTTATTTGATATTGCAGGAGGTTCTGAGAGTTTCTTTTAAAAAAGGAAAGACACTGCCTTAGGAAAATTTGGTACAATGTAAGGTAAACCAGTCATCTGTAGAGAATGAGACATGAGCAAAAGTGGAGCTAAGCCTTGCAGTAGATATATTTTTAATTTAATAATTTTGCTATTAATGCAACTGATAAAAATAACTTTCTTTGCTTTTATTTAAAAGAGGAACATTTACTTCTGGTAAGCTTCATCTCATTCTGTTAAATACTAAATTATCAGATGATTTGTTGGTGTTAAAACTGAGAAAAAATGATCATGATAATTTCATCCTTTATAAACTGTTACTTCTGCATAACCTTCAGGAATTTAATAAAATGTTGCATCATCTGCATAAATATTGTCTTTAAATTGAGAATTTATGGTGACTCTTACTCGCATTCACAAGAGCTTTTGACAAGTTCCTAAGCACTGCACCATATGAACACATGATGGTGTGAACTCAGGGGTGCTGTGGAGGACTCACTCATCCCTTCATCTTTTAGAAGGTATAGGAATCTAATTGCTATTTGCCTTATTGGACTTCAGTGGTCATTTCCCCTCCTATCTTTTAACTTTTTCTTAATGATTACATTTATCTTCTTCACTATCTTTCAAGCAGTTGACCTCTCTTCCCTAACTCATGGAAAAGACCCAGCACCTCATTGTTTGGTTTTTTTTTTTAACTTTGGTTGGTTGGTTGGTTTTGGTTGTTTGTTTGTTTTTTTTTTTTATATGTAAGTATGAGTGAGAAGCAATAGGTTCTTTGTAGGTGTACAGGGTTCCCTCACACTTGTGTGGTGCTTTTTGAATTCACACCAGTAAAGGAGCAGGGCATGTTTTAACTCGTGAAAGCACTGACACTTCTCACATGGACAGGCCATTGCAGATGGTGGAGTAGGAGCAAGCAGTAGGAGCAGCTCCCATCACAGGAGTATCAAAATGTTCTTTTGATCATCTGCTCTCATTTACCTTCCCTGTATCTAGCCCTGTCCCACTGGCCTACATGTCTCTGATTTATCTCTATCTCCTCTCCCAACTTTTCCATCACTGTGACAGAAAATGTATGCCCTGTAAGGAAGTCCCCCACCTCAACTTTCACATATATCACAGCAAGTCTTATTATTCCCAGACTGGTGTGCTTCATGACATGGTCTTCCTGTTTTGGGCCCACAGCCTCCCTCACTCTCCATGCCTCTTCTATACTCTAAACAAGTACACACAAAGAACCTAAAAATCCTCTGCTGTACCCTGGTTTTACATCTTCTGTTTGCTTTCAGGAACTCTGCTTTCATTTTTCTGTTCTTTCCTTTTGTCTCTGAGTTAATTAAAGTGAATTGATTAATAGGTACTCTGCTATAGCAACTACCCAGCTGGAAAAGTATCAATATGAAGAGCATGACTGATGTGTTATCTATGTTGAAGGGCCAGAACTCATTTTAAAATAACTTTAGCAGAGTGTACTTTCCAGAAGAAACCATTAAGACAGAGTACTACATAACTAGCCACAGGATCTACCCAGCTCACTGCAGTGGACATATTTGAACTTAGGGGTAGGGATGTAGCTCTTCTTCCATTGAAACAACTTCAGGATTCTGCCTTTTGTTAAAATGGTTCTGATTCTTGTACTTGGCATTGTCACCAATACACCTTGAAGACTTTCTGGTGCATAAGCAATTTTGTACATTTAGGGAGAAAAACCCCAACTTAACCCTTAATAACATTTTAGCTATCATTTTTACAGTAAGGCAACAGGAGCTGGGTACTTCCAGAAGTGGCAATTGTATTTAGAGCTCTACTATAACTCATATTTGCATTTTACAACCAAACCATATCCTCTTTATTACTGATTTTGTGAAAACTGTGGTGTCTTTTCAGTTGTGAGGGTTTGCAAGTACACATATGTTGTGATTTAAACCCTGTCGGCAAGTCAGACACGCAGTCTACTCCCCCCTGCCCTCTTTCTTCCCTTCCCCTCGCCCTGGTTCCCAGAGGGATGGGGAGTAGAATCGAAAAAGTGTAACTCCCATGGGTTGAGATAAGAACAGTCCAGTAACTAAGGTATAACACAAATCACTACTGCTGCCACCAATAATATTAATGATAAGGGAAATAACAAGGAAAAAGAATACAATACCACCCGCCAACTGATACCTAGCCCCACCCAGGAGTGAACCAGCCCTTCCAGGTAACTGCCCCCAGTTACATCCTGGGCATGACATGCTGTGGTATGGAATGCCTCTTTGTCTAATTTGGGTCAGGTGTCCTGTCTCTGCTTCCTCCTGGCTTCCCCTCCTCCCTGGCAGAGCATGAGACTCACAAAGTCCTTGGTCAGACTAAACATTTGAGAAGTAACTAAAAACATCGGTGTTATCAGCGCTGTTCCCAGGCCAAAAGTCAAAAACACAGCGCTGCACCAGCTACTAAGAAGGAGAAAAAAAATGACTGCTATTGCTAAACACAGGAAAACATAGAATCCAGTGCACCAGTGACTTATTATGGAAAATAAATATTAGCAATAATCTTTATGTACTGTATAAGGAAATGTTACATCAATCCAAATAAATCTTAAAACGTGCTGAATTTATCAAAAGATCAAAGACTTGATCTGAAACATTTCTTTTTAATTTCATTTTGTGACTGGTTCCAAAATTGTTCATTCTGCTCCTGATTCAGAAGTTTGAAAACACCAATTCCAAATTATATTTAATATATGATTTACAGAAAACTTGTTAATTTTCTTAATTTCTTGTTACTTCTTCTAAGACCCATTTGAGGAATCAAGCTAATAAAACAAAAAAAACCCTAACAAACAACAACAAAAAAACTCACAGAAAATATTTTCTGATTGTTGAATTTTTTGTAGAAAGGGGGATTTGCTGTTGTTAAGAATATGTTTGCATGGCATGCCTGTTTTCACCTCTGTAAAGTTCTTCCAGCACCTGCCAGAGGCAGTACTTGAGTTTGATGTTTTTCTCTGAATCTGCAAGCTAATGCATTTGGTTAGTGTGGAACAGTTAGTGTTTGTGCCCAGGGTGATCTAGAAAATTAATTTCTAAAGGCATGTTTTCCTTGTTTTCCCAGAAAATGCAGTATTATATATGGTATGTGTCTGTAACTTACAGGAGCAAGCAGGTCATTGAAACGTAAATGAAAATTGAAAATTGGGAGAAACTGTCAATTTATAAATTATTTATTTTAATAAGCTATATATGCACTTACAGTTCCTTTCTAAACTCATAGATTTGTGTCTCAATATGCTTCATGTGTATTTAAAGATGTATCTTGCCTAACCTTATCCAATAACTACTTTATTGTATTAGGTAGGTTCACTCACGAAAAAATTAGTTCTGTATGAAACACAGAAATTTCACTTAATCTTATATTAATGAAATTGTTTTGGGGTTAAAATTTTTCATTTAAACACTTTTTTTCTTGTTCTATTTAGGATTTTCTCTAGAGCTTAAATATTCAGTATCAAATGGATGAGTTGACGTTTAATCAAGTAATGATTAGTACTTTTTTCAGATAAGTCAATCACCAAAAGAATTTGACTTCATTCTTTTGAGCAATGAATATTAATATTTAGGGATTTATCTTTTTCAAGGCCAGTTTCTTATTATGAGTGCTTGGGAGCTTGTAAAAAGTTAAAAGGAAATTCAAATTTTCCAGCACAAATAACTAAAAGCCAAATCTTCATGTTAATATAAATAAAGCTTCTGACATCCAAGTAAATTATAAGATAGATTTGCAGACAGATTAAGCTTAAAATGAATGCTGTTTATTTTTTTAAAGTGAACTAAATTAAAATACAATGCAAACTGGCATCACAAAAAAAAAAAAAATCAGTATTTCTCCTATCTGCAGAATCTAATGTGAAAATCACCATTTAGAAGAAAAGGCATATTAGTTTGGTGGGAAAAGAATCACTATCACTTGCAAATTCTTTCTTCCTCTCCCAAAACTGTAGATCATATAATTAAAATAAATTATATTTCTTTAAAGAATAATTAAATATTTTTAAATCTGGATAAAAATGCTTAAACATTTGCTTAAGCAATGTTTTCTTCCATTTGTTGGTGTTTTATCATTTTACAGTTGGAAGGGCAATTACATTCTTATTTATTAAGCCCATACAATTTAATTCAGCTGCATCTTCACCGCAAAGAGCAGAAATCTGCTTACCATAAGACAACTTTATTTATTATCTGTTGGTTGTTCGTGGAACAATAAACACAAAAAGGACTTTAAAAATTTGCACTGTTATCATCAAATGTCTTGCTAGGTTTTGTAAAGAACAGTAGCATGTGGAATATTAAATTAAGATACGATAAATTTGTTGAAAATCAACATCTCAAAATTAACTGAACTGGGGAGGTAACTCTTAGTTGAAAGGCACAGATAATAATTTTACCAGACATTGCTGTCTTAATTTTCTGAATTAAATCCATTATTGTTTATGTACCCGAATATCAGAGAAACATATGCACAAATATCTCGGTGGTAGGTGTGTGAAGAGTGTTCACCCTCCATTCAGCTCATGCAGCTGGCTGGAATTTCTTTTCTTTTTTCTCACCATCAGTGCTCCTCACTAGTTGGAAGAATGGAAAGTAATTAATCTGCAATACAGTCCAATGGTGTCAACTGCAGCAAACCATTCATGGTAAAGAAGAGATGAAAAAAGACAACAAAATCCTCACCACCACCAAAACCACATATTAAAATCTGGATTTGATTAACACCAGGTTTTACTGTCCTTGATATTTTATTTTTGTGATATCTGCCTTTTGGTATGGAAAATATAGGTAGGATTAATTTGGTCACATTTAATCGTCTAGAAATAAGATGTAGCCACATGATGCTTTCTGTATAATCTATGAAAAGAAGGCTCATGCCACCCACAGACAGAAAGGTCTGCAGAGCCACTGACTTTTTTTTCTCCACCTCTTTAATTACAAAAGAAAGCTCAAAGTTGTCTGGTTTGCTTAAAGGGGAGATGAATCTCACTCAGTGCCTCTGTGTGCTATAAAGGAGAATGTAACATTTCATTTTATGTAATAATCTGTCATGTGGCATCAATCCATGTAAATATGTGACGTATCAAAAGTCATAATGGGGCTGTATTAAACAGTGAATGCAAGACAGAAGGGCTAAATTTTACAGCAGTAGATTAAAAAAAAATAAATATCTTTTAGAGGATTTTATACTGAGTAATGAAAACTTTAAGCCTTTAATTCAAGCACTAGGAACTCTTAAGGCTAATGTGAAATATATATATGTTCATTAAAATGAATGTAAGTGGACAGTAAGTGGACAGTTGCATTTTTCAGAAGAACTGAAATAGGGTAAGCAAATAATTCCTATTAAATCTTAGCAATTAGGTATTTTGAAAAACAGCCCAGTATCTACCTGTGTTGTAGTCATCTACGTCTCTGCAAAAATGTGACTATCAGATGTCAGGGATTTTACCAACTTTTTAAAAATCATCACAAAAAGAACCATACTTGAGAAGTATTTGATATATTTCTTATTTCTTTGTATTTTGAAGGGATTTTTTTTTCTTGTTTATTTTCCCCCCAAAATTTTAAAAACAGGGGTATCAATTTTATGAGTTAGAAACTCATGTGCATATAGACATCTGGTCCAGAGAGTACAGATCCTTAAAATCATACTGAATTTATTGATAGAAGTGGGGCTGGAATCAAAGCACTAGGAAAATAGAAGAATTTGCAAGTGCAGAATGCAATAAATGTGAAAATGTTCTTGGTGAAAGCTTGCATTCTTGCAGTCCAAGCTGACAGCAGCTCACCCCTAATGCCAAGCTGAACTACAGTCTGCTTGCTATATAATGATATGAATAATAATCTGAACACCTTATTTCATCAACAAGTCATAGGATCACTGAGGAGAGAAGAGACTGCAGAACTGTCTGGCCCAAACGTTGCTCAACCAGGAGCTCAAAGCAATGACAGTACTGAATTCTGACCAGGTTACCTGGGGCTTTGTCGTGTCATAGAATACCAGGTTATAAAAGGGACCTGAGGAATCATCAACCTTTCTAGGCAAGCGTGACCTAGACTACATGTTCTGAAAGCCTGTCCAGTTGAATCTTAAAAGTGTCTAGTGCTGGGGAGTCCACCACTTCCCTGGGGAGATTATTCCAATGGCTGATTCCAGTTGTGAATAATTTTCCTCTTGTGTCCAGTCAGAATCTCCCCAGGAGTAACTTGTGCCCCTTGATTCCTTGTAAAAGAGGAGTCTCCATCTTCTTTGTAGTCACCCTTTAAATACTAGAACATGGTGATAAGGTCTCCCCTGAGCCTTTCTCTAGGCTGAACAAGTCTAGCTCTCTCAGCCTTTCTTCAGCACTTGATCTCTTTGTGGCCCTTTGGACCCTCTCTAGCCTTTCTGCATCTTCTTTTGCATAGCAGGGACCAAAAACTGAACACAGTATTTCAGGTTTGGTCTGAGAAGTGCTGAGTAGAGTGGGATAATGGCTTCTCTGTCTCTGCTGGAGATGCCCTTAGTTGATGTAAACCAGCATCCTTTTGGCTTTCTTTGCTGTAGCAGCAGACTGTTCACTCATACTGAGTTTGTTATCCACCAGGACCTCAGGTCCCTTTCCAAAGAACTGCTCCTCAGCCAATCTCTTGTCTTGGAAACCTCCAAGGATGGTTATTTCACAGCCTCTCTGGACAAACATTTATTGTAGCTTTTGAAAAATTAGGATTTTTTTTTTTTTTCCCCCTCTGTCTGCATTATCCCTTAAGTAGAATGCATAAGTTCTCCCACTTTAAATTAGGGTTAACAGGAGTTAATGACAGTAAAATTAGGGTTAACAGGAGTTAATGTACAATTATTTCCAGCACTGGACATTCTCAACACCTTCCCTGAAATAAAAAAACAAAACCAACGGACAAGCTAACACACTGAAACAACAGAAGGCTGATAGAAACTGCACTTTCCTTGAGATCTCACGCTATGTAAAAAATTGGTGTATTTTTGTGATATATTATATTACGCCTTTTCCATCAGAAGAACATTTTAATCAATGCATTGTTAAATCTATTGACTTTCCATCTACTTTTCAGAAGGGTAGGCCGGTATGATTTATTCTTCAGTGTTCTTGGATGACATATTGTCTACTAAAGTGAAGGATTCACTGTCCAGACCAATATAATTCAAGTAAAAAAAGTACTGAAACCCACGATTGCAATTTTTATAGGGGAATATCATCTAGATCTGTATGTATTTGGAAAATCTATGTAGTGCATAAATAAGAAAAATAGCATTGATTCTTTCTCACTTAGGAAAGTTGTTGGAGTGTACATTTATGAAAGAAATGTTTTTCTTTCCTCTGCAAAACCAAAAAAAGCATGCAGAAGTTCATTAGTCTTGAAATCAAATGTAATATAACTGTGTGATATCAGAGGAAGGTGTGGTTTGTGTGGAGGCATGACTGAGGTTTAGAAAGAGACTTTCCTGAATGCAGAGTGAGTGGAGAATATTTCCATTTCATTTGCAGATCTATTCCTTCTCATGCTCAGGAGGAACTACTGCCTACATTATTAAGCTCGATCCTGCCAATACGTATTGAAGTGAAGTACAGTGTAGGTGAAACTTGGTGACAATGTTGTTAAGCACTGCAAGATTATAAATTTTGGTGTGCAAAGTACAAAGAGATAATTAGTTCACATTTCACTCTAGTCTTTATGACAGCTACTAAGATAATAATTTAAAAAAAAAAAAACAGGCTGAATACGATTATAATATAATAATTACGATTTCCTTAACACATAGGGAAAGATGCAAAAATCACAATCCACAAAATCTCCCAAAATTCTGTATTGTGTTATGTTCTAAAAGAGGCTGAAAGAAAAATATGGAAATATGTTACTAAACAGCTATTTCGCTGGGCACTGAGAGAGTCTTGTTTAAAGACACAGAAGAATCACCAAAATAATCCCTGATTTAGTCTTTGACAAGTTGGCATTTCAGCATTCTCCACTGTAGGAACTATTATGTGCTGATTTCATCATGCAAACAGTAAAATTGGGTCATGACTTCAAATTTCATTACAATCTCTGCTTTTTCAAACTCTTATGAGAAAAGCTGTGGGATATTAATTTTAATGTATACATATAAATATGTATATACGCATCTATATATAACCTACCTCTATTAAAAAGGCTAACGCAGAAAAGTCATGCCTTAAGTAACCATGTCATCATACTACAGCAAAAAGAGAATGGAGAATATTTTAAGGGAAATGAGTATGGAAGTACTAAACTCCTCTGTACTAATGATATAATTTGATTCAAAATTGCAATAAAATTATTTGCTCAAGCAGCCAACTGTTCTTCATGCACTAGCACAGATCAGGTTGTAAAAAAAAAACATTTTAATACCCGATGGTACAAATGCAATGATGAATACCTCATGTTAGGAGGGAGATGAGAATTTTTGCCTGATTTTTTGCAATCTGAGGACAAAAAGTAAGGTCAAAGGTTTCACCATAATTTTTTGAACAAATTAGCACTTTATGAATCTAAAAATACAAGGGAAAAGGCAATAAATAATTCAGAGTAATAATTTTGAGTCATCTCTAAACTGTAAGGAGGTAAAGAGCAAACAAAAATTTGGCCTTTAAATAATAATGACAATCAGATTTGGAAACTCTGAACATAAATAAACAAGTGGGCCTAGAGCATTTGAGGTGACATTAAGTTGAAAAGAGCAGCAGGTTAATTCATATTTAGAATGTTGCTGAACATAGAGCAACATTAGTTTGCTGCAAATAGCTCTTAATATTAACTTCCTGTTTCTTTGTGGTTAAGGAAAATTGTTTGTTTGTATCTTTCTGGGTTTTTAAAATTGTTTCTGTGCATTTGATTATAAAAATGTCTCACCCATCCTTGCCAGTGCTAGACTGGGTGGCATTCATTTCTCCTTCTGTCTCTGTTGTGTGATAATTCAGCAATGACGGGAACTGACAATGTTAAAGGACTTTAACTGCAAACCAAGGAAGACGAGACATGGAAAAAGTACATAAAGAGACAAATACATGGGACAGTCAATAAGGGAGGAATACAAAAAATAAGGAAGTGGACAATAGAAGAAACAGAGAATACAAGGACAGAGGTAAAGAATATGTAAATAAGTGTTGAGAAGTAGCAAAGACAGCAGATGAAAGAAGCACCTAGTTTTTGTTTTAGTTTGCTGGTCAGTCTTACTTCTTTTTCATCCTCCACCTCTGCTGAGGATGAACTCTTTGGTGGTGTGTTGGTTGAAAGACACCAAGTTACATTGGGATATCAGTATAAAGCTTTTCAAGATGGGATTCTGAAATTAAATATAATCCAGTTTTAGGTGTATATGATATTAAACAATTCCGGGAGTCTTAAGTACCTGACAGTAGTATACCCAGTACTACTCTTGGAGGATTGTGTCAGGCAGAGATGCTGTGTCCTGGGAGGCAGGGAGTCCTATGAAGAATCCTGTACAAGTAAGGAACTAATTCTTGTTCAGTTAGTCCAAAATCTGAAAATCGAGGAAGGAAAAAGGGAATCTTTTTACCTCTCTTGCTTCCTTGGATTAAGGACCCAGCTGCAGGTGGAAGTCCCCCATGAGGCTGTGGCAGTTCTGCCTCTGCAGAGGTGTGAGCATATTGGTAGTAGACAGTGAAGGGGGGGTGGTGTGTGAAAGAAACTCCTAGTACAGTCCTCATTCCTAAAAGCTCTTGTGTGAAATGGGCAATGAATTATTGAGTGCTTGTGGCGGATATTTTATTTGGAATATGTTTTGTGCCAAATTCAACTGGCATCTCCATCAACACTGCAGACTGACTTTGCAGAATTTTTGGTGTATTTCTAGTAGTCATGATTTTTTCCTACAAATTAGATTAAATATTTTGGTATTTAGACACAACTTCTATTGTGATCTATTTGTGCATGTAACCAGCCTAGCCAGCCTCCTCCCCCCCCCCCCGAAGGCTTATCATAGTCTGAGGTCAATTCATTTCCCCTCTTTGCTAGATTGATAAAATATTAAGACCTAATGAAGTAAAAAAGTCTTTTTCAACTCTCAGGACATGGAAAGGCTTTCTGGCAAAAAAGTATTCAGGAAATCTAAAAAAAAAAAGGTCTGATTTGATTTTACAATAGTATGTTTCAGGCAAAAATGCCTGGCTGTTTTTATGTAAAACAGATATCATGATTTTAAGTCTACCAAATTTATCTGTAACAAGTCAATGAAGCTAAGTGAAGCACATGTTAACAAAAACAAAAATATTCCCCAAAATAAAGTCTTGAAACCCAAGAAAGAATTACACAATTTTTAAATAAGTACCTCCAAAATGCACTGTGGTCTACTGATACAGCATTTAAAATGTTTGATGCTGCAAAAAAAATTGATATCTCAAGGGATGACAGTTTTTCATGCTACAGTATTTCAAAGTGTCTAAAGACAACTTCTGTATTAACATAAAAAAGTTAATGTATTTTATGTTCATTAGAATTTTTACCTATCCCTCCCTCAAAGGTTGGATTATTTGTATTTGTTTTAATATGGTTGAAGTTAACATAAGTAGATGCTGCAGTGCTTACCTATCTCAGTTAATATGAAAAGTTCAGTACTGGAAGAAAGGTATTTTCAGATATGTCTTTGTTACTTTGGGATAATTTAACTATTGTTTCTGAATATTTATAAAACAGTTGTTTAACTTCTTCTTACAATAGTCTATCAAATGATAATGATTTATTAATGTGGAGAAATAATGCATCCTTTTTTATAATAAACCAGTCAGCAGCCTAGAACTTACTTCAGCTTCCTCCAGACATTTTTAATAACAGCATTTAAAATCCTGTAGATGCTTCCAGAAGGTCAAGTAATCCACTTTTCTAAATCGTTCTAATCTGCTTACCTTTAGCTTGTAATTAACTGTCACTATCATATATATGATCTGTCCTGTGACTGGTGAGGAGAGTGGGGCCCACTTTGTCTCCCATACCTCAGCAGCAGCAATGCCTGCTCCCAGCAGGCTGACAGAGATAGAGGTGCATGAAGCAAAGGAGAAACCGTAGCTGTCTAGCTGTCAGGTATTAATTATTTTCTTTGAGTGGGCACAGCTGCATAGGGAAATAGGAGTTTGTAGATTTTTATGTGTGCATTTCTTTCTTGAAAGTGATTTTTTTAAGTAAGTAATACCTCACAGATGAGAATGCAAAGCATAGTGGCCACTTTCCATACTGATTGTGTCTGTACCAAAACAAAAACTTGCAGATTGAGTTAAGAAAATAAGGGTTATAAAACTTGGATGCGAGTTGATCATACTAATTTTTGAGAAGTCATTTTCCTTAAGTGTCCAGTTAAGTGATTATCTCTGTTATATTTCTGAGAGATTTTGAATAAGTTTCAAAAATATGTCATCACCTGCAGTTTCTATCATGTTAGAACCAAGCTACCAGCATCTGTGCATATATTGCTTACACTACTTTCAGTAATTATGACAACAATTAAAAATTAAAAAATCGTACAGTGCCTATTCAGGTTAATAATGATGAATTACAACATGGCAGGCTACCAATTACTTTCAAATAGACGGTAAATAGAGATGATTCACCATGGCTCTGGTTTTGAGAGCCGCAGATTGAACTTCAGAAAGGAAAATTGTAAACTAAATGATGGAATTAGGTTGGAAGTGGGGAATCAAAGAAATGGTGTTTAATCTCTTCTTTCATGACACTCTTATCAGTGACTTTTATTAAACACTTAGAAACATATACTTAAAGAATTAAATATACAAAAAAAAAATTCTTGAAACTGCTCCACTGACAGAAGTAAGAAGGGTCAAACCTAACATTCAAATTCCCATTTTATCAGTACATTACTTAATGGTGCCTATTCCTCTTCTGCTAGACTTTGATAATGAAAAACGTATTTTGGTTTTGTGTGAGTACTAGAAATAGGACTTGCAATCATAAAATCTTTTGCTCCTCTCAGTTCCATGTAAGAGATTGAATAAAAAATTCAGCCTGCCAAGGAACAGTCTACAGCGATCCTAGCACCTGATTCTGTTGACTAAGGCTTCCAGAGTGAAAGCTTGTTTTACCCTGGGAATGCTAATGGCCTCAACTGCCCAGCAAAAGTTTGAAACAATTAAAAGCTAAATGTAAAATTTGTCACATGGTGACAGTTATTAGACTGTAAATCATGAGGGATAGAGATTATAACAGGTTATATAAAAGTATATATACTATGTTCTGCATAGGTAACAGAAGACAAAGGGATTGCAATTTCTTAACCCTTTACCACTAACTTGGGAAATAAGCAGGAGGAGTTGGAAACCTGTGTTAAGTCAGGAGATTATGATCTGGTGGCAATTACAGAGACGTGGTGGGACAGCTCACATGACTGGAATATAGTCATGGAAGGCTATGTCCTTTTCAGGAAAGACAGGCCAGCCAGGCGGGGTGGTGGGGTTGCTCTTTATGTGCGGGAGGAACTACAGTGCACCGAGTTCTGTCCAGGGACAGATGATGAGCAAGTTGAGAGTCTGTGGGTGAGAATTAAGGGGCAGGCTGGCAGGGGGGATACTGTTGTAGGTGTCTGTTACAGACCACCGGATCAGGGTGAGGAAGTTGACGAGGCCTTCTACAGGCAGCTGAGAGCGGCCTCACAGTCACAGGCCGTGGTCGTCGTGGGGGATTTTAACTTCCCTGATGTTTGCTGGAAGGACCACTCGGCAACCCAGCCGCAGTCCAGGAGGTTCCTCCAGTGTATGGATGATAACTTCCTCCTGCAAATGGTGGATGAGCCGACCAGGAGAGGAGCGCTGCTGGATCTCATCCTCACTAACAAGGAGGATCTGGTTGAAGCAGTAAGGGTTGAGGGCTGCCTTGGTTGCAGCGACCACGAGATGGTGGAGTTCAGGATCTTGTGTGGCAGGACTAGTAGAATACCAAGTAGAATTGCAACCCTGGACTTTAGCAGGGCAAACTTTGGCCTTTTCAAGCAATTGCTAGGGGAAATCCCATGGGCAGGGCTGCTTGAAGGTAAAGGGGCCCAAGATAGTTGGTTGACATTCAAGGACTACTTTTTCCGTGCTCAAGATCGGAGCATCCCGACACGTAGGAAGTCAAGGAAGAGGGCCAAGAGACCTGCGTGGCTAAATAGGGAATTGCTGGGTATGCTCAAGTGGAAGAGGAGAGTTTACAGGTCATGGAAGGAGGGGCTGGCCACTTGGGAGGAATATAAGGCTGCTGCTAGAGGATGTAGGAAGGCAGCTAGGAGGACTAAGGCATCCTTAGAATTAAACCTGGCAAGAAGGGTCAAGGACAGCAAAAAGAGCTTTTTTAAATACATGGCAGACAAAACTAACACCAGAGGCAATGTAGGCCCACTGATGAACGGGATGGGTGCCCTGGTGACAGAAGATAAAGAGATGGCAGAGTTACTGAATGCCTTCTTTGTCTCTGTCTACTCTGCTGCGGGCAGTCCTGATGAGCCCTGTACCCCTGAGACCTTAGATGAAGTCAGGTCGACGGAGCGGTTTGCCTTAGTCGATGAGGAATGGGTTAGAGACCAGTTGAGCAATCTGGACATCCATAAATCCATGGGTCCAGATGGGATGCACCCGCGGGTGCTGAGGGAACTGGCGGAAGTCATTGCTAGACCACTCTCCATCATCTTTACCAAGTCTTGGGAAACGGGAGAGGTGCCTGAGGACTGGAGGAAAGCAAATGTCACTCCAGTCTTCAAAAAGGGCAAGAAGGAGGACCCGGGTAACTATAGGCCGGTCAGCCTCACCTCCATCCCTGGGAAAGTGATGGAACACCTTATCCTTGGTACCATCTTAAGGCATATCAAGGATAAGAAGGTTATGAGGGGCAGTCAACATGGCTTCACCAGGGGGAAATCATGTTTGACCAATCTCTTAGCCTTTTATGAGGAAATAACACAGTGGATGGATGATGGCAGAGCGGTGGATGTGGTCTACCTTGACTTCAGCAAAGCATTTGACACAGTCTCCCACAGCATCCTCATGGCTAAAATGAGGAAGTGTGGACTGGATGATCAGGTAGTGAGGTGGACTGCGAACTGGCTGAAGGAGAGAAGCCAGAGAGTTGTAGTCTATGGGGCTGAGTCTAGTTGGAGGCCTGTAACTAGTGGAGTGCCTCAAGGGTCAGTACTGGGACCGGTATTATTTAATATATTCATCAATGATTTAGATGAGGGAATTGAGTGTACTATCAGCAAGTTTGCTGATGACACTAAGCTGGGAGGAGTGGCTGACACGCCAGAAGGCTGTGCTGCCATCCAGCGAGACCTGGATAGGCTGGAGAGTTGGGCAGGGAGTAACTTGATGAAATATAACAAGGGAAAGTGTAGAGTCCTGCATCTGGGCAGGAACAACCCCAGGTTCCAGTATAGGCTGGGGAATGACCTGTTAGAGAGCAGTGTAGGGGAGAGGGACCTGGGGGTCCTAGTGGACGACAGGATGACCATGAGCCAACACTCTGCCCTTGTGGCTAAGAAGGCCAATGGCATCCTGGGGTGTATTAGAAGGGCGGTGGTTAGTAGGTCGAGAGAGGTCCTCCTTCCCCTCTACTCTGCCCTGGTGAGACCGCATCTGGAGTATTGTGTCCAGTTCTGGGCCCCTCAGTTCAAGAAGGACAGGGAGCTGCTGGAGAGAGTCCAGCGCAGGGCAACTAAGATGATTAAGGGAGTGGAGCATCTCCCTTATGAGGAAAGACTGAGGGAGCTGGGTCTCTATAGTTTGGAGAAGAGGAGACTGAGGGGTGACCTTATCAGTGTCTATAAATATATAAAGGGGGAGTGTCACGAGGACGGAGCCAGGCTCTACTCAGTGGCAAACAATGATAGGACAAGGGGTAATGGGTACAAACTGGAACACAAGAGGTTCCACTTAAACTTGAGAAGAAACTTCTTCTCAGTGAGGGTGACGGAACACTGGAACAGGCTGCCCAGGGAGGTTGTGGAGTCTCCTTCCCTGGAGACATTCAAAACCCGCCTGGACGCATTCCTGTGTAACATTATCTAGGTGTTCCTGCTCCGGCAGGGGGATTGGACTAGATGATCTTTCGAGGTCCCTTCCAATCTCTAACATACTGTGATACTGTAACTTTACTATCAATAAAACCATTGTATTGGAATTGTATATGTGATTTTTTTGAACTTACTGTGTTAGTGCATTTTCAGTTGGGTTTTTAAGGTTATTTTGTAAGACACTAATGCTGTGGTATTTTCAGTAAGTTACTTCAGAATAAAATAAAACAACAGCTTTATTAACAGCATCAAATATAAGCTGCTTACCTCTAAGTGGAAAGTCAGGTTTTCAACTGGAGATAAAGTCGCAAAATGCTGTTAAAGAATTTTAAGTTTTGTCATTATCAAACTGACCAAAACTGACATGCTTACCTTTTCTTTTATATTGCAGTGAAATGTAAACCTACTGAATTGGCAAAACAACAAACTACCATTTAGAAATAAATCTTTAGAGCTGGAAAATATGCATTGGCTATGTCTCATTGAACTCTCACCCGGCACACACAAACTAAACTCAGAAACTAAGGTAGCTTTTGTGAGACCGCATCAACCTATCTGTGATGGATATTTCTCAGAGAAAAAGAGCTTGATGTATTTGAAAGGAGATTTTACAGGCCTATGTATGATGTGCAGCTTGAGCACAGCTCAGTGCTAAGTTGGAGCTGCTAAAAAGAACTGAAAGGCTGCAGGACACTTGGCAAATAAACAATGGTCATTTCTTCAGCTGCAACAGGCACATAGATGTCCTGTTGGGTTGTTAGGGTTGAGGAAAGAACATCATTCAGTCTTTACTGAGGATAAAATAAAATATGAATTTTCTTAGAAAGCTGTATTTAGCTGAAGGACCATCCAGCTAACTAGACAGATAGACTACTTAAATTTATTTTTTAGTGTAAACAATACAAAACAGTGATATAGAAGTCATTCTATAAACATTTTGAAAAGCAGCTTATTTAGGAGGGTTCTGGGGTGAATTTTTTTCCTTGCTATTTGTTTTCTCATTTTGTTTGGTTTTGCCAGTGCTTCATGTATATATCTACAAGGAAAAACACGCCTGAGGTTGACCCTTTATATGTTCTTCTATATTCTCAGCAAGAACAGGGGAAGTTATTTCTTATAATCTTATCCAATTTTATACTTCCAAATTCCTTAAGATCAGAAAAAAAAACACCCACAACAACAACAACAATAAAAAACAAAAACCCAAACCCACAAAAATCCAGACAAAAGAAAACATTGCTGTGCCAATGAAAAGTTGTGCTTCTGAATTACATGTAAGGATTTCTAAAAGGCTTTTGACTGGAATTATTTGGTATATTCTGAGGAAATAAGTGGAAGAGATAGAAAGGGGAGAATAAGGGAGGAACTCTTACACTGAAGTGTAAACCCGGCTTGGCTGGGTTTTTACCAGCTGGCTGGTTTTGTTCCTAGTGTAGGATTTTCCTAATGTTCCTGATAAGGGTGCTAGGATGGAGCTAAGATCAAGCTAGCTGCCTAAGCATAGAATAATCCTCTTACATGATTGCATTATTGGACTGAAATTTTCATTTGTTTCCTTTAGAAATTTTTTAAGTTTAAAATGCAAATTCTAAAAAACATGCTTATGTTACTCATGTCTTGTTGCATTCCAATATAAACAAAATAGAGTTCAAGTCTTAGTTTTGATTCATTTTGCTCTTCATGGTTTTCTACATTTGTGTTTGGGTCACAATTAAAGTCTCATCCAAAAATGTTCTTGTATATAGCTTGTCACTTATGAATGTATCACCTAATCTAGTTTGTACTTTTCTATATATGAGAATGGTATCTTCTTGAGAATGCCAAGTGATTTGTTTCCATAGAACTTTAAGTGAATTCAGATTGTCAGGTATCATTGTCATTTAACAGTTAGCAGGACACGGTTGGGTTTTTAGGTAAATGAAACAAGCAATACTGTCATATGTATATATAATAAACACCTGAATAGAGAAGACTTTCAGAAAACGTAAGGCTCTTTAAGGATCTTAATTGCACTTCCTATAGCAAAAATATTGCATTGACAGCTTTTTTAATAAGTATGTATTGTGCCTTCTTCAAATTGTTAAAAACAGTGAAGAACAGCAAGTCTTCGATTACCACAAATAGGTTAGAGAGCACATTGAAAACACACCTTCAAACGCAATATGCATAGCAGTATATCACATTCATTTTAAAACATAAACCAGATAAAAACAAGGAAAATGAGATGTTTGTATTATCTGATTAAAGGTGTATGTTGTTTCTAATAAAAAAAAAGTCTCTTATTCCAAGACAAAAGTAGACAAAGCTAGGAACTATTTTCTGAAAGGAGAAAGTTCACAATGAACTTCTTTGGCTTGTTTTGAAGTCTTGAGTCAATGGAATATTTCTTTTTACTTACAGATTATTATATATAAAGTAAAAAAGCCAGAAAAATGCATGTGTATCTTTTAAAATATTGGTCTAGAGTATCAATCATACGCATAACTATTTAATAAAATAACAAAATATCAAAATCATAAAGGGAAGAGTGATTTTTGGTAGGAGACTTGCCAGACTGGTCAAGGAGGCTTTAAACTAGATGTGTTGGGGAAGGGGAGCATCATTCCATCCCAACACAACCAGTCAGTTGCCAGCAACTATAATAAATGCTCAGAACAATGTAGAGATATTCCATCCGCTCCAGCCAATGAGCCGGCTTCATTTGGAGCTCGGCTCAGATGCCTCTATACAAATATCCGTAGTATGGGGAACAAACAAGAGGAATTAGAGATGTGTGCACGTCTATGGGGGTATGATACAATAGGCATCACAGAAACATGGTGGGATGGCTCCTATGACTGGAGTGTTGGAATGGAAGGTTACAGGCTCTTTAGGAAGGACAGGGCTGGCAGGCGGGGAAGGGGAGTTACCTTTTATGTTAGGGATAGGCTGGAGCGTACGGAACTCCGTCTGGGGACAGGTGATCAGTCAACAGACAGTTTGTGGGTCAGGGTTAAAGGGAGAAAAGCTATGGGGAACATTACTGTGGGGATCTGTTACAGACCACCTGAGGAACCTGTGGATGAAGCACTCTATAGACAGATAGGAAAAGCCTCACGCTCACAGGCCCTTGTTCTTATGGGTGACTTCAACCACCCTGACATCTGTTGGAGCGACGGTACGGCCCAGCACAAGCAATCCAGGAGGTTCCTTGATTGTGTGGAAGACAGCTTCCTTCTGCAAGTAATAGAGGAGCTGACAAGGAGAGGTGCCATGCTTGACCTCGTGCTCACCAACAGGGAAGGGCTCGTTGGAAATGTGATGCTTCAGGGCAGCCTTGATGCAGCAATCATGAGATGGTCAAATTCGAGATCCTCAGGACAGTGAGAAGAGTGTGCCGCAAGCTCACTGCCCTGGACTTCAAGAGAGCAGACTTTGGCCTCTTCAGGAACCTGCTTAGTAAGGTTTCATGGGATATAGCCCTAGAGGGCAGGGGGGCCCAAGACTCTTGGCTGATATTCAAGGATCACCTGCTACAAGCTCAGGAGTGTTCCATCCCAACTAGAAGGAAGCACAGCAGGTAGGGCCAGGAGACCTCCTTGGATGGATAAGGAGCTGCTGAGGAAACTTAGAGGGAAAAATGAGGCTTATAAAAGGTGGAAGCAAGGACAGGCGGCCTGGGAAGAATACAGGGATGTTGTCCGGGAAGCTAGGGACGAGGTTAGGAAAGCTAAGGCCCAGTTAGAATTAAACTTGGCTAGGGATGTGAAAGATAACAGGAAGGGATTTTGTAGATACATTGCAAAAAAAGACACATATGGGACAATGCGTGCCCTCTCTGGAAGCCATCAGGAGAACTGGCTACCCTGGATTTGGAGAAGGCTGAGGTTCTTAGTGACTTCTTTGCCTCGGTCTTCACTGCCAAAGGCTCTGACCACACCACCCAAGTCTTGGAAGGCAGATGCAGGGACTATGAGAATGAAGTTTGAAGGCCCACTGTAGGAGAAAATCTGGTTCGAAACCATCTTAAAAACCTAAACATACACAAGTCCATGGGACCTGATGAAGTCCATCCTGGGGTCCTGAAGGAGCTAGGAATGAAGTTGCTAAGCCACTGTCCATCATATTTGAAAAATCATGGAAGTCAGGTGAAGTTCCCAAAGACTGGGAAAAAAAGGAATATAACCCCCATTTTCAAGAAGGGGAAAATGGATGACCCGGGGAATTACAGACCAGTCAGTCTCACCTCTGTGCCTGGCAAAATCTTGGAGCACATTCTCCTGGAAGGCGTGCTAAGGCACATGATGGTTGGTGACAGCCAGCATGGCTTCAGTAAGGGGAAATCCTGACCAATTTGGTGTCCTTCTATGATGGGGCTACAGAATTAATGGACAGGGGTAGAGCAGTTGATGTCATCTACCTGGACTTGTGCAAAGCATTCGACACTGTCCCGCACGACATCCCTGTCTCTAAATTGGAGAGACATCAATTTGATGGATGGACCACTCAGTGGATAAAGAACTGACTGTATGGCCGCACACAAAGAGTTGTGGTCAATGGCTCAGTGTCTGGCTGGAGACCAGTAACGAGTGGTGTCCCTCAGGGATCAGTGTTGGGACCGGTCTTATAGAATCATAGAATAGTTAGGGTTGGAATGGACCTTAAGATCATCTAGTTCCAATCCCCCTGCAATGGGCAGGGACACCTCACACTAAATCATATCACCCAAGGCTTCGTCCAACCTGGTCTTGAACACTGCCAGGGATGGAGCATTCACAACCTCCCTGGGCAACCTATTCCAGTGCCTCACCATCTTTGTCGCTGACATGGACAGTGGGATTGAGTGCGCCCTCAGCAAGTTTGCTGATGACACCAAGCTGTGTGGTTCAGCTGACACGCTGGAGGGAAGGAATGCCATCCAGAGGGACCCCGACGCCTGTGAGGTGGGCAGATGTCAACCTTATGAAGTTTAACCATGCCAAGTGCAAGGTTATCCACCTGGGTCAGAGCAATCCCAGGCACAGCTACAGGTTGGGCAGAGAAGAGATTGAGAGCAGCCCTAGGGAGAAGGACTTGGGGTGCTAGTCTATGAGAAAATGAACATGAGCCAGCATTGTGCACTTGCAGCCCAGAAAGCCAACTGTATCCTGGGCTGCATCAAAAGGAGCGTGACCAGCAGGTCATAGGATGTGAACCTGCCCCTCTACTCTGCTCTTGTGAGACCTGACTTGAAGTATTGTGTGCAGTTCTGGTGTCCTCAACATAAAAAGAACATGGAGCTGTTGGAGCAAGTCCAGAGAAGGGCCACGAGGATGATCAGGGGACTGGAGCACCTTCTGTATGAAGACAGGCTGAGAAAGTTGGGGCTGTTCAGCCTGGAGAAGAAAAGACTGCGTGGAGACCTCATAGCAGCCTTCCAGTATCTGAAGGGGGGCTATAGGGATGCTGAGGACGGACTTTTCATTAGGGACTGTAGTGACAGGACAAGGGGCAATGGGTTAAAACTTAAACGAGAAATTTAGATTGGATATAAGGAAGAAATTATTTACTGTTTGGGTGGTGAGGCACTGGAATAGGTTGCCCAGGGAAGTTGTGAATGCTCCATCCCTGGCAGTGTTCAAGGCCAGGTTGGACAGAGGCTTGGGTGACATGGTTTAGTGTGGGGTGTCCCTGCCCATGGCAGGGAGGTTGGGACTAGATGATCTTAAGATCCTTTCCAGCCCTAACTATTCTATGATTCTATTCTATGATTCTATAAATGAGCTCTGTTGTATGTCTTTTAATATTCAGGACAAATTCTGTTGCAAGAAGCTGGAAGAATCACGTTGATATTAGTAGTTACTATTTTGGGTCAGTAATATTTTACCAGAAGGGAAAATGCTTTGCTTCAAATCAATGTCAAGTTTTGCAAGTGAATCCAAAACTATCTTAAGGCTGTTTTTTTTTGTTTTTCTCAGTTATTTTCCTGGTACTTGGAATTTTAATAAATGATGCAACAAGGGTATGAATTCACTAGATTTCAGAATTCAATTCTATAATATATGACTTGTTATCATTAAACTACCTAATATTTCTTAATAACAGGAAAATCTCCCTTAAATCAGAAAGTTGCTAAGGATAATTATATTTTTATAAGGTTGCATCACGCTGTAGTGTATGTACCCTGCCTGTGTCTATGTATTGTATACATGCATGTGATATATATGTATACATATATATATAAACACTACATATTGGTAAATGTAACATGTGAAAATGAGGGAGCTATAAAGATTGAACTAAATAGGGTAGCTTAAGAAAATAAGAAGAAAATAAACCAAGGATGATGATACATCGGTAAAGGACAAGTTACAGGAAGCCATCCTGGAAACAGTGATTGAAAAATGGCATTGTAATAACTTAAACTTACTCTAATATTCTATGAGATTAGCCATGTCAGGTCAGAAGAAAGTTACACTGAATTCAATACCTTAATTTTGACACCAATCTCTGGCAGACAGTGAAGAGGTGAGGGGCAACCATATTGTTATATTTGTCAAGTGTACTCATACTCTCCATTAGTCAGCTATTACTGTCTTTAGTCATTCTTCATGCTGTTATTCTTTTTTTCTCCCATAAATTAGGAGAAATGTTTTGAGCCTATGTCAACTGAGGCAATCCTTTATGTGCATTCGCAGAGCTCAGCTGTGAGCAAAATGATAACATAGGTCCTGTTTTGAACTTCCAGTCTGATGATTTCAGGCCTTTAATTACATTTTTGTTTAATGACAAACAATAAACTCTCATTCCTTATTCACCTTCTTCTTAGCATTTATGATTTCACAGATTTCTGTTACATGTCTGAGATTTTAAGGTTAGTTCTTGTACAAAAGTGTTTGCATATCTTTGAGAATCCTTGCTTCCCTTCTTTTTTTTTCTTTTCAAATATAATTTCACTTTTGGGAATATGAGGACCAGAACTATGTTACTCTCTCTACCTTATCGTTGTTAAACATTTTGGGTTTATATTTTCCTCTTTAGGGTTTTTTTTACTCTTTAATATTTAGATAACATTTTCATAGAACTCTTCATTATAGTTGCAAGATCTTTGTCTAAGTAGTAAGGTTAACAGCTAGTAGTTACTACCAGTAGTAACTCCTCCTCAGTGTTAACAGGAAAAAAAAAAAAATCAGGGTTGTTTTCTCCGGTGTGCATCATTTTATTATTTTCAGTATTGGTTATCTATTGTACTATCAAGTACTGTCTGAACCTCTTGGCACTTTTTTCAACATTCTGAGTACTCATTTAATAATAAAAAAAAAATTAATCTTGCTTATTTAAGCTTTAAATACATGGCTCAGAATTTAAAAAAAAAAAAAAAAGAGGCATTTCCATTTAGTATTTTAACTCTGCCATTGTCAAATCTTTCACATCCATTTCCTAGAAGGTAATCATCCACAAAATATTAATCCTCCCCACCACTGGCTACCCTTATAAGTATAAAATTGTAGAGTAAAATAACTGAAGGATTGTATGTAATTCTCTATATTTTAAAGGAAAGAAAGCAAAATAGAACAGACTAGTCTATTATTATAGACTAATAGACTAATCTAGTCTATTATTCTCTCTTTGGTACTGTAATGCAAACGTTTCAGAGAGTACTGCAGCAGGCATACTCCCAGCAACTCATTTGGAGAGTTGTATTTCTTTTTATAGTTGTTACACTTCACAGCTTGAAATAAGAAGCTTCAATTATTCATCCTTCAAGCCATTGCCAATGCTCTTCAGGGCACAAGGTGACAAGAACAAAGAGATGTTTTAAGGAGACAGATTACTCCATTGTTTTCCACCATGGGTACGTTGCATCTTCTGATTTATGTGGACTTGTCCAGTGTTAAAGACAGAGTGCCGAAATAATCACAGGTCTGCTCCAGCATAGCATTTCCTGTAAGATAGCAGATGAGCCAGTGTATGTACAACCTTTTCCATTTGTAGTACATAACTGCAGATGAAAACATGTAGTAATGCATATCAAAAAGTCAATTAACTGCACTTGTAAGTCTTTTTATACCTTATACTGGTTTATGTACTGATATAAGCTTTGCAAGTACCCATTAATAATTTTTTGTGCTGGAAGTCAAGGTTGTCATTTCTTCTATTTTTACACAACTTTGTTATGAGAAAATACAATTATCATTATAAATATTTTCTTTGTCTTTGTGGAATGGAGAAGACAACTGCGAAAAGGAATTGCAGATTGCTTTCACCATTTCTTTAATTTAAAAGTGCTGGTCTAATAACTGAAAATAAGTGTTCTTTGACTACAAAATATTAAAAAAAATAATTAAAATTGAGACAGTTCATTTTTTTTTTGCTCCATCTTAAGTAAATCTCTGTTCTGCGTTCAGTAAGTCATTTGCCCCTGCTTGGCAACTAAAAATGGGGACAGTTCTGTCTAACTCGATGAGGTTGCATGAAGTATACACAAAGCCACTAATCACACTAGTGATCATCTGATTAAAGATACTAGACTAATGATTGTCCTAATCCAACATGGTTTTCTCTGTCAAAATCCTCAACTGTTCTTATTTAGACTGCTTCAGAAGAGGCAAATTTAACCTAATATACAAATATGTATTGACAGCTTACATGTATTTGGGAATGTACTATGAATCAGATTCAAAGTGTTTGAAATAATATTGACTCCTCTGCTGACTTTTTTAATTGTTTTATATGCTCATAGTCTTATAGAGTTAAGTCCAAAAAAGACCATTAGGTCATTTCATCTATTTGTAAGCCCTATATCAAGATACTCCTTTAAGGAGCCCTTAAAATTTTATCTGACCACAAGATGACTTGTGGTTTGGTTAGTATGCATTTTCTTAAAGTCCAGTTCAGAATTCAAGCCATCAGGAGAGAATTTGCTTTTTTCCATGGAATGGATATTATAAAACCTCTTACAGTCAATGTTGACTGTCTTTGATTTTGATTACACAATATGATAATTATTATTAAGAGTGCATTATTTTATAACATACTGTAACTAGCCTTATCTCTGTGTTCTCTAGATTTAAAGATTCCTGTGAGTCCACTGAAGACACATATAATAAGAATTACTTCTTCTCTATAAAGTGCAGAAAAGAAAAGCATATCCAACATGAACAAATGTTCACAATTTGGCACTGAAAGGTAGCCTAGCAATCAAGACCAATTCAAAGTCTTGATAATCAACTCTGTGTGCACAAATTGCCAAATATTGCATAAATTCCTCTGTTGGTGAAGAAATACATTGAAATTCTGCTCTCACCTATATGTATGCAAGGAGAGAGCATGTCTGTGTATGAGATTTCTATAGAAAGGGGTCTCTACTGTGATGTCCTTCTGTACATAGAGCAGAATAAGCAGCACAGCTTAAAGTAACAAACACATGTCAGATGAAGAAAACAAAAACATACTGGGGGAAAAAAGAAAAATAAAAGGAAAGGAAAATTTTGTCCTGCTGCTTCAGTCCTAATTTTTGTTTAGAAATGCTCACAAGGATGCTTCGGCTTTTAGCAGATTTTGCATTAAAGCCCACAGTCAGAACTGCAGGAATATTTTTCATAGCATTATGCTGTTAAGGGCACAGACAGAAAATTCATTGTAAAATTCATTGTTTTCCAAAATTTCTGACTCAACAGTATTAAGAGGCCATTCAAAACATTCAAAACTCTCAAATGATGCTGTAAACGGTCTGGTGGAGGGGCTGGGAGCATAAGGGAATATCTCCCACATGGGCTGACCACCCGAGGAGGAAAAAAAAAGATGAATAATTGTTAAGCGCTTCTATTATGTACTTCCCAAGGTATAGAGGTGGTGACCACACTGGGAACGCAAGCCAGGTCAGTTTCATGATCAATGATTCTATTGTATTACAAGTCATTACCATAAAGTACAATGAAACAAGAAACTTAGCACAAGACCCTCAGCCGATAAACACTAACACAGCAAATACTGGCTGTAAGTAAGGTACAACGTGCTGGAAATGTGAGATCAAGAGCAACAACCTTGAGAGCCAATCAATCAGCATTGTGACAAGTGACTGTTAATCCAAAACAATAAATGCTTATCACAACAACGATTAGACACACTCTGGTCAGATCTGTCGTTATCTCAACCCTTGTGCCCCACACTGGGAACCAAAAAGAACTGTCATGATTTAAGCCCAGCCAGTACCTGAGTGCCACTCAACCGTTTGCTCACTCTCCCCCCCTTCCTTCCCCTGTTCCCAGAGGGATGGGGAGGAAAATCAGAAGAATGCAACTCCCACGGGTTGAGATAAGAACAGTCCAGTAACTAAGGTATAACACAAAACCAGTACTGCTACCACCAATAATAACAATAACAAGGGAAATAACGAGGGAAGAGAATACAGCCACTCACCACCCACCGACCGATACCCACCCTGACCCAAGCGGTGATCTAGCCCTTCCAAGTAACTTTCCCCAGTTTTATATCCTGGGCATGATGTGCTGTGGTATGGAATGCCTCTTTGGTTAGTTTGGGTCAGGTGTCCTGTCTCTGCTTCCTCCTGGCTTCCCCTCCTCCCTGGCAGAGTATGAGGCTCAGAAAGTCCTTGGTCAGGGTAAACATTACTAAGCAGCAACTAAAAACATCGGTGTTATCAGCGCTGCTCCCAGGCTGAAAATCAAAAAACAGAGAGCTGCACCAGCTACTAAGAAGGAGAAAAATGACTGCTGCTGCTGAACCCAGGACAATACAGAATGTGCTTTTCCTCTAGATTCTTCCTCCCTTTGTCAGGGCATACCAAGTTTCCAAGCTTTTATTCTATTTTTTTTCTTTGCATGTTTATTACTGGAATTCCTTATGTGCTTGGAGACTCTGCAAAGCTTCTTATAACTGTTTTCATCTATTTCGATGATTCTTAAATTTTCATATATATATATATATTTGCTTTTTTTCAAGGATTTTCCAAGAAAATGAGCTCTTTTTGATGATTCTTCATGTCCTTCATTCATTGTGCTTTCCAGCTTGCCCTCTTGGATGAATGTATACTGTGACTGCAGAAGTTTGTGTGTGAATATACAAATACGTATGTGTATATGTACACATATGCAAGTGTATGCATATTTTTGGATATGTATACATAATCATGTATATGCATAACATATTTCAAATATGCATTTGCGGATATTCACAATAGCATATTTAGGCATATAAGGAGGCACACAGATCCCAGCTGTCTGAGTGGCTAGCTCTGTAAGGGTATACTGGAGCATAATTTTCTTTCTGTGTTCTTTTCAAGGACTCCAGCATTTCATGGCACATACAGAAGTCAAATGTACAGTAGTATCTGTTCAACAGTATGACAAAGCAGTTTTTGTCTTGCTGATGTTCTCCTAGCAGGTGGTCGATGTCAATTATTTTTTGCTTCTGTGTAATGAAAGCTGCTACATATTCATTTCAATTCTGTTACAGAGCTCTGAAGTTCTGACAAGCTGTGAGCAGTTCTTCAATCAGGTAAATTTATGAACAGCTTCATACTAGTCGGAATCATCATGTCCTGACTAACCTGGATTTCTCACAACTTGTCTCTGTGTTTGCCTCATACACAGCGGTTAGGTTGTCCTTTTCCTTTCTGAATTTTTAGAACTTGTTGCAGAAGACAGATGTACAAACTTCACTTGTTCACTTGTTTCCAAATGCTGTTTCCAAATGTTGGATAAGCTGATTTTTTTTTTTAATGGGTGAACTCACAAGCTAATTCACATTGATCTGATACTTGGACCATGTCCACATGAGCAGCCTACCTTGTCCAAGTTACCATGAAGTGTCTAGTCAGATCAAGCTGAGCTCTGTTGCCCTGTGAATAACAGCCCTGCTCTCAAGACTAGGGTGTGGGCTGCCAATATCATTCAGAAGGACATGAAACTACCTGGTCATAAATGTTGAATAAAGTGCTTCTTAAGCAGATTTTATATGCAGACTATTCAGATGAGAAAAACCCAGAATGTGATGTTACATGAAAAATCTCTTTCAACTCTTCCACCTGCTGTGGTGCTCAAATTCCCAATTTCACTTCCAGGAGTCTGCCATAACTTTAATATATTTTACACATATATTTATTTATGTGTTTATATATATACCTTATTGCTAGCTCTGACTCTATTAAAAAATAGTTTTAGTTGTTTAGGTATTAAAATTTTTTTGTAAAATTATAAATCTTCTTCCAAAGCCTTTGTTTATCTTAAAGATCATTAAAGGAACAGTAACTTACTGTGTGCTCGTAGTACACTAGTAACTAAATCTGTTAAGATACATCAGAGCCATGCCCATAGAAGTATCCCTTTGTGCCTACAGAGCGTTTCATCTACTGTGTGCACGTACATTGCCAGTGATATGTGTGGATCTAGAATCAAAATATTGAAACACAATGCATATGGAAAAGAGTGCTGAAAAAATTAATTTCATACCCCTCCAGATAATAAGTCATCAGAATCCATTTTTGTGTTGGAAATCAGGAAGCTGTGGAGCTGTGTTGGAAATCAGGAAGCTGTGGAGCTGCCACTGTTTACCAGAATTGGTTATCTGGACTTACACAGTACTGTGTGTATTAGGTAGGTAGAAATTTGTTATCAATAATATGAAAACGCAATGACAAGTTTAATGAGAAGGAAGCATGTAAAAACAGATTGCAATCTAGAGATAAAATTAGTCCTCTCAAAAAGAAGTTTGAGTTGTATGACTTGTTCATTAAAGCACAGAATGACAGACTCACAGACAAGCTGAGGCTGGAAGGCACCTCTGCAGATCATCTAGTCCAAGCCTTTGCTTAGAGCAGGGTCAGCTACACCAGGTTAGTCAGGGCTGTGTCCAGTTGAGTTTTGAATATCTCCAAGAATGGAGACTCCACACCTCCTCTGGGCAACCTGTTCCTGTGTGTGACCACCCTCATAGTGAAGAAGTTTTTTCTTATGTTTAAGTGAAATTTCCTGCGTTTCAGTTTGTGCCCATTGCCTCTCATCCTTCCACCAAGTGTCACTGAGAGGAGTCTGCCTCTGACCTCTTTGCTCCTCCTATCAACTGTTTATGATCCCTCTGAGCCTTCTCTTTTCCAGACTGAGAAGTCCCAGCTCCCTCAGACTTCTTTTGCTCCATATCCTGAACCCCTTTGCTGGACTCATTCAAGTATGAGTGAATACTTGTACTCTTGTACTGTACTGTTCACTCTTTTACTGGGGAGTTTAGCACTGGACTCAGCACTCCAGATGTGTCTCACTAATGCTGAGTAGAGAAGAAGGGTCACCTCTCTTAACCTGCTGTCAACACTCTGCCTAATGCAGCCCCAGATGCCGTTAGCCTTTTTTGCCTCTGAGGCACACTACTAGCTCATGTCCATCTTGGTGTCCATCAGGATACCCAGGGCATACCCTGTGTATCAGGCATACATTGGACATATGCTGGGACCTGGGGTTATTCCTCTCCATGTTCGGAACTTGGCCTTTCACTTAGTTGAGCTTTGTGAAACTCTTGGCCCATTTCGTCACCCTGTTGAGGTTCTCCTGAATAACAGCACACCAATATGGTGCATCAGCTACTTTTCCCAGTTTTGTATCATCTGTAAACTCACAGAGGGTGTGCTTACCATAATGACATCATTATAGTGATAACATTGAACTGTATTGGCACTAGTATACTTTCCTGAAGGAAGGTCTGTGTGATGATGTGGAACTGACATTTGTTGCTTGTGAAACAAAAAAAATAATATTCAGACCATTATATTGCAAATAATATGCCTCTGTCTTGGTTGTCAGATCTACATGAGGTTTTTTTCTGCCATTTCCATTCTTGCCATTTTTAAGAAAGCTCTTCTTCCCCATCAGTGAAAACAAAATACTGTCTGTAAATCATGAACTAGTAGTTTTTGAACAAATTATGGTGTTACTGATCTTTATGAAAATTCAAAATAATATTCTTCATGGTCTTTGTGTTGGACTTAGTTTAGAGTTTCTAGGATTCATGTGTTCTTTATCTGAGACTTTTAACCAAAGCTATAAAATTTAGAAATGTTAGCTTTGAAAATAGAAGCTCAGATTTTCATAATTTCATTTTCTTTTCTATTTTTTTTTATTATGATCATTTTCATCACTGGAACAAGTGAAAACAATTTTGTTCACTATTGGTTGCATGCAGGATTCCTTTTTATTTCTCTGGCTCTGGAGTGCATTGGTTGATTTTAGGATTTTGTTTTTTCCTAAATAATTTGATCTTGATCCCCTTTTAACTCAGCAGCATGCAGCAGTCAATGAGTTTTCACTAGATGGTCATCTAAAAGTCACATCGTTGTCAAATTATAGAGATAGGTTATTATAGTTTGTGTTACTCTTCAGAGCTCAGTGGTCACCCTATTTTTAGTTTAAAAGCCTTTTATATTTACTTTGCTCAGTTCTGCAAGGTTCTGTAGTTGTTTTGGTGAATGGGTTCCTTGAGGACCCAGGAGGAGGGAGCATTTAGCATTTATTTGATCAATTGTCTCTTTCCACCATTTATAAATGTGCATTAGTACTATTCTCCTGTACCATTCCAAGCACAGTGAGCCAATTTGACCTTTTCTTTTTTGTGTTGCATGATTATTGTGAGGCTTCTTTGCACTAAGAAACTTTTTCTAACGACCCTCTTTCTTATTTTATGCCAGTTGTGCTGTCATGTAGGAAGCAAATACACATACCCAGAGGCAAAAGTTCAATGATGTTTCAGTAGTGAAACTTCTTTATGCTACCCTCTAGAGCTCTTGTATTGGACTAAAATTTAGCTGCTATATTCTCTAATTACTTTTCTTACTTTTGTTTATATTGTATACTTGGAAATCAAACATCAGCACAGATTTCTGCACATGTCAAAGGTGACAATGTGCTAAACAATAACGTAATAGTGAGAGAGTGACTACAGAAATCTAAGAAAGTATTATGTATATCTGTAAACACTGCTAATACAGCATCATTAGATGTTTTAGTATCAAGCTTCAAGTAAGCCCTGTGCCTTGCGATGCCCACATGAGCGTTTTTTTACAGAAACTGTTTCACCTGCATCTATTATCCACGTACACAGTGTATTACTGATTTATTGCATTTATGACTTATGGCCAGGTAGGATCCAACTGCTTAAGGAAACAAATCATATTGAGAAATTGCCACTGTAATGCTTCATATGTATTTGGTGATTATGTATCTGCAAGCATACTTAAATCAGCATACAGTCAGTATTTAGGCTTCTATTAGCATCTAAAAGAAGAGACCCTAATAATCTTGCTTCTTCAGGAAGAGAGGGCATTTAGGGTGATCAAGTCCAATTCTTTTGAACTCTTGGTTATTGCACCTTTAGCAATTGGTAAAGGTCCATCTTAGTTTTGTCATCTACCTGCCCTACTAAGACTGGGCCAAAATCACGCTTCTGTCTTCCTGGCTATTTGGACCCACTGTAGCCATTTCACTCTGTTTTCATAGATATGGTATGAGTATTTTTTTGTCAGGTGATCACTCGCATTTCAAACATTAATAAAGTTTGAAAGTAATTTTCAATAAATGTATGACCCCATTTACATGTAAATCCAAACGTTATCCCTGCTTGCATCTAATCTCTAGTTCAGCTTCCTTTTCTACCCTTCCACCTACAGGTTGTTACTGGAGACTGGTCTCTTCATAGCCTGTGCAATGAGAAAGATCTGCAGGGCTTGCATAATAATTATTTTTCCAAGTAGTTCAGTAGGATTACAGTTTGGATTAAACCTCAGGAGTACCATTCAGCAATGGCAACTGATCCATAAAGATCTATTATGAAGGATCTATATAAATAGTGCAGTGTACTGGCTTCATAGAAAAAAAAACAAAACCCTACAAACTACTTTCATCAAACCATGTACAGCAGTGTTTATTGGGTCGTGATTTCTGGATCAGTGGTGGTCCATAAGCTTTCAGAAGAAGTGCAGCAAAATGCTTTTTTTTTTTTTTTTGCAAGTACATAATATGCATTTATGAAGACAGATAAAGCAAACACAGGTATATGGAATAAATACAGGAACACTGAAAATGTGTATTCAATGCAGCAGGAATTAAAACTCTGTGGCATTATTTCATATTATGGATGAGTGGATGGATGGATGGATGGATGGATGGATTTGCATATATAGTTGTGCGTACACATGTACTAGAGATCCATGTGTGTGTGTGTTTCTATATTTAAACTCAGTATCCTTCAAATCTGAAAAGTCAAACTAGATGTTCCTAATTATTCCTTCCACCTCTAATACAGCATGTAAGTGCTGTAATGAGGAAACTCATGAACTCTGCGTACCACAAGCAATATCAATGGCTGACAAATTCATATAGCTTTTCTGAGTCTTCATTACTTCTTTTCACCAGGTCAAAAACTGATTCAAGGGAGCCAATTCTCTTGAATGGTAGTAGATTATGAGAGGATGCAGCTCCAGGCACTGTGACCATTCTTGCCTTTTCCTCTTAGAAAGTCAGAACCAACGACATTCCTGCATTCCCAACTTTGTTTGGGGCCTGGTTTGAAACACACTGACCAATGATTTCTTCTCATTTATAGGTTTTTTTTTTTTAACCTTTACCCACAAAGCTACTTTTTTGTTCAAGAAAGGAACCTGTATAAGTGCCTTTCATTTTTAGCAAAATGTATTTGTTTTGGTTTTGTATTTGGAGCATAAGTTCTAAAGCCATAGTCTTTTACCATATCTGATCCATATGTACTAATTCCATCAACTTTATATTGACATTACAGATGGAAGAAAGAAAATACATTTCTCTAAAAAATAGCAGCAGTTTGACTGTATCATTCTGTACCTGCAAATACATAGGTTGTATCAGTATGGGCCCTTTTCCATTCATATAAGAGCATATGAAATTGCTTATGTGAATACTAAATTTATAAGTATATTGTTAGTAGGTTAATAATAAACCAGAACATATATTTATAGCTTAAGGGAAGTAGATGTCCTTATATGTGAAAGCTTTTCTAGACTAAGTTCTCTTTGTACCTCCATGTAGTGTAGATGAAGACAAGCACACATAGATCAAGGCTTCAGAAAGGGCAGGGCATAACCTTCTTTTATGCATAAAGCTGATGCAGTTGTTTCAACGAGGAAACTCTGTAATGGAAAGACAGGAATAGGCTTGGGGGATTTAGGAATATGAAGAAGAGTTTATGTACAGTTCTTGGAACATAGTCCATAATTTGAAATCTTAAAAGGTTGAATGATCACTGATTGAGTTGAAGAAATACCTGTGTTCTTGAACTTGCTCAAGTCTCAACTGGACAAGCTGAAAGCAACCTGTTCTACCTTGAAATTAGCTCTGCCTTGAGGGAAGTTTGTAACAGATGATCTTCTGAGATCCATCTGATCTTCTCATATAAATTATTCTGTGTATCAAAATGATCTTTAATACCTTAATTTCTGAAGAGGTACTCCTTTAAATAATATTACTTTTTGTAATAAAATAAGACTTGAGTGAAGAACTGGAACAGGAATCAGAGGTGATTCTTTTGAAGAAAGAGAAAATCTTGTATCGGATAATTCTGCATAATGTGTCCATAGGAGGACATGCGGGTGATATTTTCACTGCCATATAAGTGACTTATTAGACTGCCTTCCATTGTAAACAGGATTTTAGTATTTGGCTGCCATCCTCTAACTGGAATTTAGACTCTTAAGAATAAGTTTAGTAAGGTTATTTATGGCCTTTATCACAGGCTTCAAAACATTCAAAACCTGTAAGGGATTAAGCTAATTTGAAAAATTCTTCACGTTTGTCAACAAAGAATATTCTTACCTGTTCCTCTGGGTCTGCAACCAAATACAGCAACCAAACATGCCCATTCCTAAGCCTAAGTTATGTAGACACCCTTTAAAAACTAACTATATCCAACAGTTTTGTTTTATAAACAGGGAACCAATTGAAAGGAAACCAAGGAAAGATTGGAAAAGATAAATGTTAAGTGAAATGTTAAATCTTCATTTTGTGAAAAGATTTTTTTCTTAATAGGTTTTTACTTTCATAATTTTAATCCTTCACAAAAACTTTGTGAAGACATAAGATCAGCACCAGTGATTTACTTCCTAAGCTTCTTCTAAGTTAATTAATTGTATTAATAGAATAAGTGTTTAGCTTTTCCTTTAACACAGAATTTCTGCTTTAGAATATGCACAATGGAATATGTGAAAACTTTGCTATTGAAAATGAAGCTAACACAGATCATGGCAAGTGTCATCTTTTTCTCAAACAAGGAAGAAGAGGGGGAAGAAGAAACCATCATACTTCTGAGAAGTCTTTTAGAACAGTTCAGCCAAGTCATGTTTCATGCAATCCTGTCAAGATCAATAAGACTTACTATACAATGACTTGCTGAAATTACTTTAGATAAATTATTCACCAAGAACTACAGAGATTTTATGGTATTATAAGACAATGATTTAACAAATCTCTAAAGCATGGCAATTCAGACTATTGATCCAGATCTTGGAGATTCAGCTAATTATACTCAAACATCAGAGGTTGATGAAGTTTCCAAAACTAGCCTAAAAAATTCAGAGGATTAATTCATGTGATCCACCCTTAGGGTCAAGTTGGAAAAACTTTAGAAATGCTTTTTACAGCAGTGGTAGCGCTTTTTCCTCCTTCCAAAAGTGGAAAGCGTATGTGTGTTCAGAAATTTATTTTATTATCATATTGCCCTCCAGATATCATTTAATTTGAAATAATTCTGCTATAACTTCAACCTTTTTACTTTTCAATTCTTTCTACTTTGGGACTATATCTTTTTTTGAGTGTCAAATAAGAAGCACGTATATCTGCATTTGGAAAAATCTACATACACTAGCTATATTTAATGAAAGAAACATAACTTTGCATTTCAATATCAAATGCAAAAATAAAACCTAGGTTTAGCACAGTTAGGGGCAGGACATCATAGCATAGAGCATTTAGAAAGTGCTACAAATAAACCAAAACCAATTTTACAACCTTTCTTATGTATCTCTGAGCAAATATATTCATTTTGCTTTATTAGTATTTCAAGAGTTGTATATGCTTTGAGAATATATTTTCAGCTGTCCAAGGCATAATCTTTTGCATCACAGTATCTAGCTATACTGAGAATGCCTTTGTTAACGAGAGCCTTTAATAAATGCTGCCTTGAAATCAAGCTTGTACAGTGACAAATTTTAAGGCTACATTTTTTTCCTAAAGCGGAAGTGATCAGCTGTTCCACCATTTTACACTCTTGCCTGACACCCATATTGCTGAAATGCATGAAGAAAAAGAGTGAGGGATTTAATAATTTGTAAATAAAAATTTATTTCTGGCTAAAGAAAAGAGAGAAGGAAAAAGGAGAAGAATGAAATGCTTTATGTTTTTGTTTTGTTTTATATGCATTGTTTACAGAGAAATTTAGCTGCTAGTGGTCAGAAACCCTAAGGATCATGTGATGAGTGTTCCTGTTTGTCTCTAATTCTATATTCAACATTGTACTGAGGTCTGTTAAACATTGATAAGCTTTTTTGGGGCTGTAGGTCCTTGGAGACCGTTCTGCCTAAACGTTGCAAAGACCTGAATTAGGTTTATGCATTGTTAAGGTGGTTTATATATATTTTAGTACTTGGTCTACTCTTTTCAAAGGAGAAAAATCAGCCTGACTGTGTATTAATATTGGCATCATTGTAATGATTAATTGGCTTGATTCTTAAAAAATATGTTATTCAGGATAGTTTTCCTATACTCATTCTTCACTATGTCAAAGGAACTTTGTCAGCTTTAAATAATGGGAAATTTACAAAAAAAAAAAGGAATTTCATAGTCATAATTTTTTATATACAAACCTTTGTAAAGAAAGCTTTACTTTTTTTTAAACCCATATAATACATTGGTTCAGAATCATGGCTTCTCTTTTTAATATTTATCAAAACAAGAACCTTCTTTTTTGCCTAAATATTTCCCCATTGCCATACCTTTCTGAATTTCTATATGGAATAGAACTTGGTATATAGCCCTTTTTAGAGAAATATATTTTTTTAAAATGTTTTCTAAGAGATTCTTTTAAGGACAGAAAAATCTAGCTACATCACACGCTTAACACACAATTTTTCAGACCCATTTTCTGACATTGTGCTTTTTGATTGAGATTGGCCCTTAACATATACAGAAGTAGTACTAGCTTATCTGCCTGTTGATACAAATCATCAAAGGACAGAAACACATATACCATTTTCCGGGTACAAAAGGTTCATATGGTATTTGCTTAGTGAGTTTAAAGAAAACAAAACCATAATACACACTGAATGCTTAACTTTTATTTAGTAACTAGAAGAATAGATTCTGCTTATTTGAAATGTTATTCCATATTAGTTTACTTAAAGGGAATAGGATAGGATAGGATAGGATAGGATAGGATAGGATAGGATAGGATAGGATGGAATGAAGTAGAATATACTTTAAAACAAAGGGGAGGGGGTTGTGGGGGGAGGATAGGAGAGGAAAGGAGAGGACTGAAACATTTCTAGAGTTCTTAATCTAATTTGCATAATTTTACTAATTGTTCAAGAAACAATTATTTTTAATATTTATTTTACTAATTGTTCATGGAACCCTGAAAATCTTTGCATGCTAAACTCTAGCAAATAAAACCTGAAAAGAAATCGCAGCAGATTAGCTTAAATATGCCTGAATTATCTCAATACAATGATGAGAGTTGGTCTTTTTTTTTTTTTTTTTTTTTTTTTTTGGTGCTAGGGTCCCAAATAGAATCATTTCAATGGCTCCTGCCAGTCTCTGGAGGATTGGTGCTTTCTTACTATGACTACTAAACAGGTCAGATCATAAAATCATATGGACTGAATACAGAGGATGAAGGGAGATGAACTTCAGGATGTTGCTAAAGCAAACTCTAACACTGCTCTTTTTTGCCTCTCTTTCTGTCCCTTTCTACTAGTTTTACTTTTGCATTGCTTTCCAACATGCAACATAGATATAGTTTCGTTTGTTCCACCAGGAGAATATATGCAGCTATAATCTACCCTAATACATTATTTTTATTAGAATTCCTCCGGTAAACACTGGCAAAGCATTCTGACAGTTGCAGTCACTGGCTCATTTGAGCTGTCTGAACTGTATATGTTTTTATGTTGCTCTTCCAGAAGCAGGAACTTCTCCTGGATGTGCCATATTTTTTCCTCTTTCTGTTTCTTCTGCTTAGAGCATTTTAGCAACCATCTTCAAAAACAGCAGCTGTCATTTATCTTTATCCTTCAGTATCTGTTTTTTAAAGTTATACTACTAAATACTCAGGAAGTTTGTCCAATGTGTCCTTACTCACTCTTCACTTAGATGTTCTGGTGTACAGGTAACTCCTGGATCTCTAAAAGCAGCTTAGTCCATAGACATAGTTCTCTGTGTCTCGGGATCACTGTTGTTCAAGGCAGTTTCCTAACAAGATGAATATATTTGTTGACATGTTTAAGTGGCTTACTATCAAGTGGGATGTTAGCCTGATTATCTTCTGCTGTTTAACAGAATGACATCAGCTCTTTTCAGAGTGTACGTTTTCCCAAAAATTTTCCTTTTGCATCCTTAACTCTTAATCAGCTACTATGAATATTTTCTAATATCTATTTTTCTTTTTTTGGGTAGTCTTTTTGCCACAGGACACTCAATATACCTCAGTTCAATTGTCTAAACAGAAGAATATAATTTACTAATTTTTGAGCTTCAGATTGTCTTTGAAATACACATGGGAATCTTATTTGTGTGTTTGTTTGAGATTACAATAACAATACTTATTTTTATAGCATCTAAATTTGTTGTGAATTTATTAAGGTCATTGCTTGAAACTATTAGAAGTAGATAAGGATTGCACATTAGGTTTGAAATTATTTGCTTGAAAAGCTATGGGAAGGTATAGCAGGCTAAAAACCCAAATGAAGCCAAACCAAAACAACAAAAAACCTAGAATAGAGAGCTTTGATTTTCCTATTTCTTAGCTATCTACACCAGAGTAAGGGGACAAATTAATATTAATGAGAATTTCAGAAGCAGCAACTGTCTGTTGTCTCGATAGTAAACTTCTCTATCCCAAAATCTCATTTCTGTGTTCAGTTAAAATAATAAGTTTTCTCTATCATTTTATATGTTTTTAAGTCCTCTGTATAATTCAGCAAACATTTCCAGCACCCTGGTGAAGTAGGCCATGAAGGAGTAATATCCTCTCTTTTTGGGGGATGGCATAGTAAAGGCCAGAACAAATTAACTGTTTGCAAAGTGACATACCAGCAGAGAGCAGAGACAGTTCCCAAATCCTGAGTTTACATGCACATTCACATTGCTATGTTTTGGCTTTAGTCTGAGAACAATGCTTATAAAATACCAGTGTTTCAGTTGTTGCTATGTAATGCTTACCCTGATCAAGGACTTTCCGGTCTCTCATGCTCTACCAATGAGAAGAGGCAGAAGAAGCCAAGAGGGAGCAGAGACAGGACACCTGACCTAAAGTAGCCAAAGGGGGATTCCATACCACAGCACATCATACCCAGTATATAAACTGGAGTGATTTACCCTGAAAGGACTCAGCTTGTGTCGGGCTGTGTGTTGGTCAATGGGTGGTGAGCGGTTGCATTGTGCATCTTTTCCCCTTTTGGTTTTATATATTCTTCCCTTGTTATTTCCCTTGTAATTATTATTATTATCATCATCAGTAGTATTAGTAGTAATAGTATATTATACTTTAGTTATTAAACTGTTCTTATCTCAACCTGGGAGTTTTACATTCCTTTGATTTTCCTCCCCATCCCACCTGAGAGGCAGAAGAGGGGTGAGTGAGTGGCTGCACGATACTGAGTTACCAGTGGGGTTTAAACCGTGACACATGCTTAAATCTAGGTGGCTAAAACAGAATGCAGAAGTCTAACAATCATATACCAAAACTTAGACTCTTACTTAGCCTTGAAAGACTATACTAGCTTTGGCTGATACAGACTTCAGCTGAGGGACTCAATAAAATACAAATTTTTATTTCTGGGCTTGTCAGTTGACAAGTTGCAAAATATTTAGGTTGCTCCTGTGTGGAGCATGTCTAAAATCATAAAGGAAACAGAGATAAACCAAAACGTTTCTGGGTATATGATGACCTGCCCTGTCCTTGGCTGTGCACTGTCTCTGAAGTCTTGCACTGTGGATCAATTCAGCAAGTTATTACCATAGAAACAGTATTTCCATAATAGCGTGGCAAGCTTATTTTGCATGTTCTTTTTAGCTTCCCCTTTATACCCCCTTTCACAGTGACACACCAAACAAATTTTTTTTTTAAAGCAGTTGTCAGTCTGGATCCCTGTCTGCATATCTAACGCTAGCATGCGCACCAAGCATATAAATCCTCCACGGTCAGCATATGCTGAAGATCAAAGGACAGATTCTCACTGTAACTACAGAAAATCAGGCATCTGATCTAGTCACATCTCATTCCCTTTGTTAATTGATTCAAGAGTTACAAATGAAGACAAAGGTGTGACTCTAACATGAGTGAATCTGCACATCCATAACACTCAAGAGTTTCAACATCTTAAGCATTGTAGACCCAATAGGACATAAAAGCCATAATCCTGGAATGAGCTGCCTCAATCAGCTTGACAAGTAGTCTTTTTTTTAATTATTTCCATCAAATTTCATATCAACCAAGTCATATCGCTGACTAAAACCTTAGCTCCACAAACAGCTGAGCTATGGCAGCACCTCACCACTACTGTTGAAGTCTTATTGCTTCTCACTGGTCTCAGCCCCAAAGTGCTGTATGGTTTCTACCAGTTAGACATAACCATTAAAATGAATTCCCACTTGTAAAAGCAGGCATTAAAAATAATAATGATTTTCGTTAATTTTTCTTTAATTGATTGCAATCAAAGGCCAGGTAAAAACAAGAAAACTGTTTGTCCTGGGTTTAGCAGTAGCAGTCATTTTTTCTCCTTCTTCGTAGCTGGTGCAGCACTGTGGTTTTGACTTTCAGCCTGGGAACAGAGCTGATAACATTGATATTTAGTCTGACCAAGGACTTTGTGAGTCTCATGCTCTGCCAGGGAGGAGGGGAAGCCGGGAGGAAGCAGAGACAGGACATCTGACCCAAACTAGCCAAAGAGGTATTCCATACCACAGCACGTCATGCCTAGGATGTAACAGCGAGTTACCCGGAAGGGCACTCTCTGCTCGGTCAGGCTCATTTTCGGCAGGTGGTATCGTATACTCTTCCCCTGTTATTTCTCTTATCGTTATTATTTTTGGTGGTAGCAGTAGTGATTTGTGTTATACCTTAGTTACTAAACTGTTCTTAGCTCCTCCCCATCCCTCTGGGAGCCGGGAAGGGGGGGGGGGGGGGGGGGGGGGGGGGGGGGCGTGGTGTTGTTCTAGACTGTGTGGCTAACTTGCTGACAGAGTTTAAACCACAACAGCTCTTTTTCGTGCCCAACGTGGGGCCCGAGGACTTGAGATAACGACAGGTCTGACCAGAGTGCGTCTAATCGTATTTGTGATAAGCATTCATTGTTTTGGATTAATAGTCATTTGTCACAATGCTGATTTATTGGCTCTCAAAGTTGTTGCTCTTGATCTCACAGTTTCAGTATATCATACCTTACTTACAGCCAGTATTTGCTGTGTTAGTGTTTTTCAAGTGCGGGGCTTGGGCTAAGATTCTTGTCTCATTGTAATTTATGATAATGACTTGTAATACAATAGAATCATTGATCATGAAACTGATTTGGCTTATGCTGCCAGTGTGGTCACCACCTTTATGCTTTGGGAGGTATATAATAGAAATGCTTAGCAATTACACATCTTTTTTCTCCTTCTCGGGTGGTCAACCTGTGAAGGAGAAATTCTATTACCCTTCCAGCCCCCCCCAAGTCCCCAACCCCCCACCCCAGGCTGTTTACAACATCATTTGAGAGTTTTGAAGGTTTTGAATGGCCTTTTAATACTGTTGAGACCTGTTTGCTGATTGCGATGGGGATCACCATGTTGGCACGCATATAGAGTGTGTTTTGCCCACAATCATTTTGTCTGACCTCAAGAGTTAAGCAGAGTAAGGTTTGGGTCTTGTCTGGGGTTAAACAGTGATATAGGAGGACCAAGAGATTTTCCCCAAGGCTGGACAGCCATGAGTGTATACAGTATGGGCAAGTATCTAGTCCACTGGGCCCCTCCAGTACTTTGTAATTTCACCACCGAACAAGTGCAAAATCCGGAAAACTTAGTAAAACACTTAAATGAGGTGTGTTGCCATTCTGACCATACCGTAGAGGGACAAATCATGGCAACGTGCTGGGGCTTGGCCTGTGCTTACTGGGCCTTGTTGAACACTATCCAGCACCTTCAAAAGGAAAAAAATGTCCCTGAATCTGAGGGCAAAGCAACAGTCAGCACAGCTACTCCAGCTCCAAGCACAGCAGCTACACCGCCCCTATCTACAAGAACTGTCGTGGTTTAAACTGTCAGCAAGTTAGCCACGCAGTCTAGATCCTCCCCCCCCCCGCACCCTCCCCAGGAGAATCAAAAGAATGTAACTCCCATGGGCGGGCTGAGATAAGAACAGTCCAGTAACTGAGGTATAACACAAATCACTGCTGCTACCACCAATAATAATAATGATAAAGGAAATAACAAGGGAAGAGTATATGATACCACCCGCTGAAAACAAGCCCGACCTAGCAGAGAGTGCCCTTCCAGGTAACTCCCAGTTACATCCCGGGCATGACGTGCTGTGGTATGCAATACCTCTTTGGCTAGTTTGGGTCAGGTGTCCTGTCTCTGCTTCCTCCCGGCTTCCCCTCCTCCCTGGCAGAGCTTGAGACTCACAAAGTCCTTGGTCAGACTAAATATCAATGTTATCAGCTCTGTTCCCAGACTGAAATTCAAAACCACAGCGCTGCACCAGCTACTAAGAAGGAGAAAAAATGACTGCTACTGCTAAACCCAGGACAGTTCTACACTTGCTTCAGTTGTAGCCCTAGGAAACTGAAGGGAGAGGGCAGCAGCCTTTCCCTTTTAATGTGACAATGCTACAACTATCTACTATGAGAATATAGAAAGGTGTTCGTCATTCTCATTACCAGCCTAAAAAAACACCCTAAAAATATGTATATTTTTGTTTTACTATGAGTACAGCAAATTCTTACACACATGTATTTATTACAGTATGCATAGGAGAAGCCTAAAGAAGAGTATGTGTAACTGTGCAATCTGATAGAGTATCCTTAAACCTTACTCTCAACCTCTTCACTTTAACTCTCGCACTTGTACAGAAAGCCTTCCAGTAAACTCAGGGGCCCATGCTTCCATTGCAAAAGTACATGTAAAAGAAGAGTAACATGTTTTAGAAAGGTAGCAAAGCCCAAATTATACCTGAGAACCTTTGAATTATCAAGTACATTTGTGGGCAACTTCATGCTCAGTCACTGAAATAAATGATTGTTTTGCATAAAAGTGGTATATTCAGCAAAATAGTGACCATATTTTCCAAGATGCTTGGTTTAAAATGATTCTGGTGGTGGTAATCCATGAAGTTTAATATCTTCTCTATATTTAAAGAAAAATGAATATTGGATGTGCTTCTATCAAACTGCTTTTATTGATGTGCATTGCAAAAAAGAATTCTTACATTGCTGACATTGTAAGTTTTGTTATGAGAAAATAGAGGTATAGGCTGCCCATTAGAATGTGGCTTTTTTTATCAAATTGTATGTGTGGATGAGCTTTTCAGGTGAAATTTAGAAAGTTCAGACTTTTAGCAGATCTTAAAAGAAAGGTAGAGAAAGTCTAGTTTTGTCTTCCTAGTAGCTAGCAAAAAACTTCACAGGAGAGGAAAAATGTTAATACTTTTTTCTGTATATGTCAATGTTTGTTCAATAGGAGGAGTGCTAAATGTGTATATATATACATTTTAACAACTACGTGTCTTGCAATTGTTCTAAAGTGAATTAGTTGTACTTTCTATTGCTGCTTGTTTTTACACAGAAAGAAAAATTATGTTAATATAAATCTAAATATTTGTTGTAATATTTATATTCAGCAAGTAAGAACAAGATGATATGGCTTTAATTTTGAGTTATCTATCAGTACTATTGTCTTTTCAGTCATTTATTTTCTAATGCCTAATTTGTCAAAATGCAACTCAGATGCCTACTGGTAATTTTATGTAATGTGAGCAGCAAAGTGATTTTTTTTCAAATTTGGAATGCTTTCAATTCATGGGAGCACTACCCGAATGTAAAATGATTGAATCTGCATTTACATCATTTATAAAAAGAGTTTCAGAAATGAATTCTTTCAAACTGCTCTGCTTTTTCTGTATAATAATACATCTTAAACTGTGGCTACATTTCTAGCTCAGATATTTTTTTCATTTCTGTTATTCATGCTGAATATTTTTTCTATAGAATGTAATTTTACTGAATCAGAAAGATTATTTATCAGATAGGTAGATAGGTATTACTGCACAAAGGTGATAGAATCTGTCCCAATCGACTTTTAACCCTACCAAACAATTCCTTTTGTTACACATGAAATATCTGAGGCTCCAGAATGCTATTATTTTTTGAAAGCAAATAATAATAGTTTCCATCCCTATTCAGAAACAGAATTTTCCCTCAGATACACACCCCCATAACTACAACTGGCATCAGTAGCAGCAGTACATATGTAAGTAAAGGCAAAGCTTGGCCTTTAATCAAAATAATTTTCTGCTTAAAAAATATCCAGTAATGATTTTTTCAGTTTATATTGTAGATGAGCCATTCAGTTATCTTTCTTTCTTCAACAGCATATCATAAATTGTAAACCTTCAGTAATTATTTGCTGCGTATTATTCAATTGTATTGCTGGGTCAATTAATATGCATTTATATTAACTGACAAATTATAACCAGGTGTTCTAGGCAAGTCTTGCTATTCTGAATGTATATGAGACAATCCAAAAATGAAGCCCTGTAACACAATAAATATATTATTGACCTTCCTAATAACAGGTGTCAGGCCTCATAGTAGCTATGCAAAGCTTCAGGACTTTTCATGCTTTTTTATCTTGGTCTGCTCAGAGCTATGTTTCACATTGTCTGGCTGCAAAAGCTATGTTCTGATGACCAGATGGCTATTTCTTAATTTGTTTTACTTTTGCTGAACTTTGTGTAACCATGCAGTATAACCATAATTTTTACATAGATAGTACTACAAGTAATAGTTCTGTGTAGAATGACTCTGCCATAGTGATATAGTGTAATGGAATAAAAGAATCAGAGTGAAGCAGATCACTTGGAAGTGGAGAAACAGCATACAGTGTAGAGATAATACAGGGATGGGATGATGACAGAGGTAGCACATGGTGATATACAAGTCCCAAATCTATAAACAACTCATCGGTGGTCAATTACCTATTGGTAATGAAATGCAGCCTTTAGAGCTGGGTAGAAACAGTTTTGAGAAGTAACAAGGAGAACAAAGAACTAGCATACACAATATGAAAAAAGTAAATCCAGATATAGTAGCAACCTTCCAGAAAAAAAGAAAAGGAAACACCAACAAATAACAGACAACAAACAAGGTGCATAAAAATGTGTTAAAGCCATGTACTTCTGACCTTGAAATTATGAGCAAGAAGCTATTAGCATCAACATGACACTCAAGGAAGGATATGGGTTGCTGATGACATCCTAGAGTCCCCCACTCCCAGGCTGATGCTGCAGACTGTAGGGCCTATAGAAGCAGTCAAAGGGTGAGAAGAGTAGGCTCATCCATATTTTTATATATCTACTGATAGATCATAGGGTCTGATTTAAAACCTTACTGCAATTGGTAGAAAAGGTTGGACCAAATCCAAGCCAATGAAGATAAATAAGTAGAAATGGAAATTAAACTCCTTGAAAACACAAAGTATTATGATAACCTATTTCCTCTTTATGTTTCTGTCCATTGTTCCTCAGTGTTTTAAGATGCTTTGTAATGAAAGAAAACAACACGTTGAATGTCAAGAGCTGAACAAGAGCTGAAATTCATTTGAAGGGTGAGGAAAGTGACATGAAATTGAATAGAACTTTTACCATCAACATTTTTCATAAGGACTATTTGTTGATTAAACTATCTGTTGTACTCTTGGCATGTCATATCACATCAATCACATGTGAATTTAAATTACAAGCCAATTTCCAAAAAATAATAATTGCCAAGTTGCCATGTGTACCGAGTGCTAAATTTAAACTTTTGCAGCGCTTCAGCAGCTGCATGAACCTATGAATAATTCATTAACTATATGAAATAGTAGATTAGAATTAACCAACTAGTTTCACATTTTAGCTAGCATTTAGAATGAAAGATAGCCAATTCACCAGTTACCTTCTTGCTAATCAAAAGCAAGTATTTTATACAAATCTTTGGAAGAACTACATAATTCTTAATATATACTTTAGGGAAAACAGAGAGGAATTGAGCTAAAATTCAGATTTACAAGAAGAAAGAGAATAATAAAAAAAAAAAAGATATGGGGGAAAAAAGGGCTTCTCCTAGGTAACATAAAAATGTTCTTCTCTTGACAGACCTTCACTTCTGAATTTTTCTGTTATCTGCAACTAGTAGAGGGGCACTCAACCTACCTGCTATGAAGGGCTTAGCTCACGGCAAATAGAATTTAGGAGATTGTATAATTTAGGGTATGACACAAAAATGTGTTTCCTTGCTTCAAAATGACTGTCCAAAATAATAGTTTTAAGAGGGGGAAGGAAAGCAAAGGAAGTTCCCTGGGCATTATCTAGCATTAGTGTTCTTAAAAAGTCTTTAAAGTCTCCATCTGTGTGAAGGGAAAATGTTTCTCTATTTGCTTACCTGTGACAGGCACTGCAGTAGTTAATGCCCTACTTTGATTAGTGCTTTGAGATGTTTGTGCCTGTAAGACTGTAAAATCACAAATTCTTTTTTCTTCTTCATAACGGGACTGTGAATCAGACGTTTTAGGCTCAACCAACATGGGCTCTCATTTCAAAGTCTCAATGTCAGAATGAATTTCTGAGGTGCTTATTCCTTTTCGTATGCATTGTCTTTCTGCACTCCCATAATTTCTACAGAAGCCATGGAGGGATGGAGAGAGGGAGGAAGAGGAGAGAAAGAGAGAAAAGGAGGGAGAGAAAGAGAAAAGTGGAATGCTACCAGCATATTAGAAGCAAGATAGTAATAAAATGGAATTGTACTACTTACTACTTCCATTTAAAGTAATATATCAGTCCTTTGGTATAAAATAATTAAGCTGATAATGTACTATTAAAGAGAATTATTTGAAGAGGTCATAGTATTTCAGTATTGCTTTTTTTTTCCTTTGCAACTGCTTATACGTAATGTACCAGGGATTTGCAATTGAGAGTTCTTTAAAGATACCTAAATGAGAAAGCTCCCAGTCTAGGCAAAACACTCTGAAGAAACAGGTAAAATGAAATAACAGTACAGTGGGTGTTTTAATTAAAAGCGGTGGATGAAGGTGATGGTTCATCTGGTCAACTGGCAGAACAGTTTGTCTAGTGCAAAAGTTAATTTCTGAAGATAACAACGATCAGCTACTACTTGCTACTACTAAGAGGCTAATTTTTTAGCCTCTTATCTTCAGCTTTTCCCCACTCACTTAAATCATTGAGTCAAACTTCAACCCAGGTTTTTAAAATGCCTTATGGTTTCTGACTTCAATTTGTGGTATGATTTGTTTTATGGTGTTACCAAGAATGTACATAGAGAAAGGTATTGTCTCATCACCTAAACCTGTTTCTTGTAGCGATTAAAAACTCTTCCATTGTGACATACATTTCCCAGGATCTCAGATAATTAGGACAATTGGTCAAAAGGCACATTCCAGATTCCATCAAGGTATATGCAATTAATATTCTGCTATAGTAAGGTATTTACAAATGACAAAAAAATGATATTACTATGCACAATTATGCTGTGGTTATAATAATGTTTAGCACTTATAAGATGCCTTCTACCTCAGGATCCCAAAAAGTTCAGAAGAATTTGATTTGTGTGTAGTACATCTGCTGCTATATCTATTTTGCAGGCAGGGAAAATAAATTAGAGAACGTTAAGATACGTGCAAAAACCTATGCAGTAAGCCATTGAAAAAACATAATTTTGTCTTCTACTTTCATTCACTGATTCCTGGTGCATTCAAAGAGCTAGATTGTAGCTCAAAGAGCTAGATAGCAACTTGGTCTGTATGTCTCAGGCATGTTTCCACAGAGATCCCCTCTAGGGTATACACACAGGGCATGTTTGGCTTTAACCCATCTTGTAGCTTGATTAATATCATGTCAGTTTAATTTGAATAAAAAGATACTCCAAAAGTTTTTATTCCAGGTTAAATGGTAATTTTGGAAAATGAAGAATCTGTGAATCAAACACAAACAATTCTCCCATCAACTAGCATATGTTTGACTAGAACCTTGATCAGGCTGAAAGAAATTTAATTATTTTAATCAACAACATACACTACATGAGTGACATACAGAACATCCAGGAGGAATTGGGGTTCTGGGGAAATAAAAAATAAATCAGTAGTCCACATAGTCCACACTTCAAATATTTTCTGGTTTTACATCTTTGACTTTTAAAATGTATAGAAGAAATAGAGAAATGAGTATCAAATTATTAGAAAGAAAGGAAGACATTAGTTAAAGATTGAGAAGATACTATTTTCATTGGAAAGAAGAAAGGGAAAAGAGAAATGGAAAAAAAAATTCCATAATAATAATAACAGAAAAGCTAATTATTGAAAGAAGAAATGTTTGGTTTTTTAAGCATCATTGATACAGAATGCAAAACTATTTGGTGTTTAAAATTATACTATTAAAGTGGAAATGTTTAAAACAAGCTACAGGGCATCAGACTTTCTCTGTTTTTTGCAGATTTAAGACGAAACTCCTCACAACTACTCAAGGATTGCTTAATACAGACAGCCTTCCTCTGAAGTGACTGGATCAGTGATAGGATTTTTACTGAGATAAAAACAATTGTTCTTGGTATTTTATGAGTTTTCCATTGAAAATATTAAGGAATGACATTTCTACACAATGAATCTAAACTCATAAAAGAGACATCAATATTGTGTGTGAGAATACTTAATGATTTTCAGGATTATATTGAAAAAAATCAATCACCCAGCTAATGTAAAGGTAATAAAACATTCTCTTTTGACTTAATGTGACTGTGAACTAACATTGCCAGTAAATGAAACATAATTATTGCTGAAATATTCTTCAATATCCTGTAAAGATAATGTTTTAGGTGAGAATCCAAGTAAATCTTCAGCAATGAAAATCAAAAGGCACTGGCCAAGTGAAGAAATTGCTTCATCAGAGAGTATATTTATTATTAATAAACCTGTGTTTCCTTCACAGCTCAGGGAAAGTGTTTTGCATCAAAATGTATTTTCCAATATTATCCAATATTCACTGCAGAGCAGAAGCAGATGAGGGTGTTGATCATCTGGATAGTAAAATAATATCTTCTGAACACATGCATTTTCAGTTTAGGGACTGGAAAGTCATGTTGCTAGTGAATGAAGTTCACTAAATTTTGTATAAGTAAAGATTTTGCTAATGCTTTAAAGAAAGTACTGAAAACTGTGAATTCAGCAGTCTTGGAGTTGTATCATTTTATGTTGGTGTCTGAGGCTTGCTGCTGAAGGCAGTGCAATCAGAGATATATTCTCTTAAAGACATAAATGTAGGACCTGTCTTTATGAGATAACTCTTATCTCATTATAATTGCATATGTGGTTCCAGAGAGAAAAGAAACAGGAAAGTCCTTTGAGAGATATGGGAAGTAGAAATTTATGCCACTTTGTCCTTCTAGATTTCCTCTTTCCCTCCTGTCGTGGATTTATCTCTACATAGATCTAGACAGCTTTCGATAACTATAGATATATCCTCCACTGGTGCCTCACATTGGAAGTGTGTGTCAGGAGAATGGTCCTAAATTGTTGCTACTTGGATACTTTCAAGGAGATAACAAGCTCAAATAAATTTCTTTTAAGCTGTTCTAAAAACCTGAATGACAATAATTAAAATAAATTTGTTAACGGAAAAAAAAAGATTACTCAGAGATTATTAGAGTTTCACTTTTCTGTAAGAAATATCTCAAAACTGTAATGCGTGAGATTTCTGGCAAACTGCCCACTTTGAAGTGGGATGAGAAACAATATGTTATATCAAGCCACTGTCAAGCATTGAGTTTTTTCTACTACATATCCGTAGGGTTAGGGAGAGGGAGAGAATTAAAAAAATCCTGGCTTTGCCATGCTTTTACCATAGAATCATAAAATCATAGAATGGCTTGGGTCAGAAAGGACCTTCAAAGGTCATCTAGTTCAGATCCCCTGAAATGAGCCCTTGACTAGAACCACATTCAGCCTGGCCTTGAATGTCTCCAGGGATGGTGCATCCACTGCCTTTCTGGGCAACCTGTGTCAGTATTTTACCACCCTCATTGTAAAGAATTTCTTCCTCATATCCAGCCTGAACCTCTCCTAGTTTAAAACCATTACCCCTCATCCTATCACAACAGGCCCTGCAAAAATGTCTTTCCTTGTCTTTGTTACGGGCCCCTTTTAAGAAATGAAATGCAAAGTCAAAGTAAAGCATTTAGGTCGTTTTTTCTCTCATGCAAGGATTCAGGATGTAGTTGGATCGGCCACTCTGATCTAGCCCTTTGTCCCTAGAGCAGATATTTTTGCAAGGTACTTGCAGTTGAGTATTGTGCAGAAAAATACTGCTCAGAGTTCTTTTACTGTCATAATTTCAAACTGAAGTCCCTTAGTTCAAGTCTCTTGTTTTTTTCCAGCTGAACTGGAAAAACATGCCAGTGTTGTGATGTGAACAAACAAGGACAAAGAAAACTTGTCTAACATAATTTGACTTGACATCTAAATTATTGCCATGTTTGGACTGAGGAAATAAAGAATGCAGCAGAAATCGAGGGGGCCTTTTATAATGGTGCCTTCTCTATTGTCATTTTCCGTGTACCAAATATAGAAAGGTTTTGCTCTTAACCCACTGAACTAATCAAAACTAACTAAAAGTTTATGTCAAAAGATTTTTCTCCAGACATCCTTTGAACTTGCAACTTACTTATTAGATTGGAAAACAAACAATTTTAGCCTGTTAGCCCTAATGTCCTTATACTGAACCTGCTCCTTTTTTTTTTTTTTTTTTGTACATTAGCAGGCAAGCTCACTCAATTTTTGCTCTTTTTAAATAGCCTTCAACACAAACCAAATTCATACATTTTAATTTAAATTCACTTTAAATAAATGGAAATTTTCATTAAATGTAAAATTTGATGTAAGGTTTTTATGTAACTTTGACATTTTGCCCATTTTTGAAAAGCAATATCATTTTGCATCATTTTCCAAAACTGTAATATTCACTGATCTATCAAAACACGTTAACATTTTAATACATAACTATGTATCTAACCTGGCACAAAATACAGACATACATGTAAAGTGAAAACCACATAAGGAAGCTTTGCATTGCTTTGAGAGTGTACGTAGCAAATGGACGCAATTTTTAGAGATATTAAATTTTTCTTCCATTCCAAGGATCATTCACTTTGTCCACCTGTCCGTTTACATGAAGGTTAACCGCTGGTGGTACACGGACAGGTTAGGGGTGTTAGTTCCTCCATGTATGGCTGAAGAGTAAGGTATTGCTCCAAGACCATTAAAGAACAGAAATATCACATTTTATTTGCTTTTACCTTTGGATAGCATCATCTGTCTGAGTTGTCTAACAAAATCTGACTCTTCTGCTATTGCTCCAAACTCTCCCCATTTCATCAATGTTCCCTTCCTGAAAAGTGATGATGAAAGGCCCTCATTCTGGCTGATGGGGAAATAAACAAAAATATGTCACTTTGACTTTTCTATTTTAATGTTTATTAAAATTTTAGTGATTTTGAAGGGTGTGAAATTTTGAGATTATTAGCTAAACCTGCAGCTTTAATAATCACAGCCTTAATCCATCATAACGCTTATGCATATATAAAACTGTTTATGAACATGGAAGTGAGTTCACATCAGTGTTTTTTAAGAAAAGAAAAACTGTCTAATGTTTAAGGTGAGTTTTGAGGATTTCCATGTATTTGTACAAAGTTGAAGGTTGTACAAAATAAAGGACAATGAAAACTGAAACTTTTGCAAAATATAGAGCAATGTTTGGTTTGTTCTAATTTTTAGTTGTTGGAAATTTCCAGGTTATAAAAGTTAGATTTTTTTTTTTTTTTTAATGTGACTTACTCTTTGTTCTAGTTCTTTGTTTCAAAGAACTAGAATTAGGAAAGGAAAGTGAGAAATACTGCTGTGATGATATTTCATTGCACCAACAAAGAGACCTTGATTTAGTGTCTGATACTTACTCTTCAAGCATATTACAGAGTTTTTACCAAGGCTAGGATGATATCACCAGGTTGACCAAAGATATGATGAAATTCCTGTTTACAAAAGAAGTGGTTGTCCCTTGTCTACTGAGAAAAAAAAAAACAACAACAAACAACCCTTGGCTGGTACATCACTGACAACCATTTCTGCCACTGTTTATTCTCTGTTTTCTGTGGAAGTTCTTCAGTCTCTCAGTCCATAAGTTATTGTACTGTTTGAAGATTCTGGGGCAGCACAGTACACTAAAAATTTTTTTGTGCCATACCTGTAGGATATCTGCTTAGAAAACAGAGACATGCATGTTTTAGTGAATATTTCTTTGTTACTGGAAGAATGTGTGAGAAATACATTAAGTACATTGAGATCTATTTCAAAGGAGGATTTGTTTTAATCTGTTTAATAAAGTACAAGTTATGTATGTCTTTGGATGCTGATTTTTGAAAAGCTCATTTTTCAGTGTTTCTTGAAGTATGCAGACAAGTGATTGAAAGCTTTTTTTATGCTTTGGAAAGCTGTAAAATTACCAGCCAATGTAGAGAAGGAAGAAGCAGTTTTCAGGAAAAGGAGTTAAAGGGAGAAAAAGTGATCTAGCAGGGCTGGCTGGTTGACACTGACCCAACAGGATGGACTAGGTGATATGTTTAGATCCTTTTCAGCCTTTCAATCCAATGAAAGAAGAAAAAGTAGACAAAGGAAAGAAGCTTGTGTAGTAAATAAAAAAAAAAAGTAGAAAATTGGAAGGTGATGCAGGGAGGTACATATGTAGCAATGAATGATTGATCCTACAAATCAAAAGATTAAAGGTATCTTGTTTTCAGACTGAGTCACTTTACTTTGGAATCAGCCTTTTTTGAAGAAGGCTTTGTAGGCAACTGGCAAAGCCTGGAAAACCCATCCTCTGTGTTGGGGAATATAAATGTTCCCACCATCTTAGAACAACTTTTTAGCCAGCAATTAGATACATAAGAGTTACCTGGTTTTGTTTGTTTGTCTGATAGGGTGGAACAGATACTTAGCCATCTAAATGTTGAATAGAAATCTTTTTTTTTGTTTTCTTGCCTTCCCTTTTTATACACTAAATATACCCACCATTTTAATGCATACAATAACTTTAATAGCAGTTTATTGAAAGGGGTTTTGTTTCAAAACTTGATCAAAAAGGAGAGTCAAAAGCACTAGCCACTGAAAAGAGGTGTTTGGGCTTGATGGCTATATTTAGTTTGTACAATATTTACAATGTTACTATGGGGAAATTGTTTACATGCGTAAAGCAGACCACGCTGAGCTTACCTTCACATGTGCTAAAAGCCAAACTCGCACTGCAAGGTACATAATAGCAATCACGCTATTCAAATACAGTTTCTTTAACAATGTTTAGACATCATTTCCCTACTGTGGATTGGCTTACAGAGAACATGGGGTAGTACTGCCTGAGGAATTTTTCACCTCATTTTCTTGTTATGAATTAGATAAAATTATTACTTTTGCTGAAATAAAGTGTTAATGTCACATTCTGGAAGTCCATTTATTTCTGGGGTGCCAAACTATGCCTGTCTGGGTATGGATACAGTCAGGGTGGTGCAGATCTCTGTTTGCCTTTTGGAGACAGTGGGAGTTGCTGATTTTGGAAGCACAGAATGTTTCCCTGAGCTGCTTAGGGTGCAGAAGGAGCATCATTTATTTTTTAGCATGGTGCAGTGTGTCCTGATGGCATGTCTGGCACTTCTGTGTCCTGCTAACAGGTAGGGTACTCAACAAGATGATCACACACTATAATGTGTCGTATAACACGCACATTTTATTAAACAAGCACACTGAAGTGAATAAGTGCACTAAAGCAAACGAGCACACTAATGCAGATCAGGTATATATGTGTATATATACAGAGAATAAATAAGCACAATGAAGCAAATCAGAGATATGTATATGTATAGTGCAGAGGAAAATTAGCAATGCATCAAATCATTGCTTCATAGAGAGAATAGTTATTAGGGAGAAATACATTGCCAGTTATCAGTGAATCATCATTCAAGCTTACCTACGCTTGAAGCTGTTAATCCCCATTGCAGCTGATGACAGAAGTCTCAGGTAACTGGGAAAATTCTTATGCAGTGCATCCACCCATGGGTGAGGCTTTGGATTTGGCTACAGAAGATACTACTTTTATACCCTTAGAAAAACAACTGACTTTATGTCAGATCTGTAGTTGTTTCGTCATGCGGCCGTGCAGTTTATGATCTCCCTGATGTCTGTGATGAGAGTGTTGGCCAGGCACCCCAGTGCAGCCAAGTATGAAGGTCATAGGACAGCTGCACCCTGGTTTTCCTGCCTTTTTCTGTCAAACAATTACGTGGAACATAAACATATGTACTCTACTGAATACGCTGTAACAAAAACCATACTTTGTTATGTCTCAGTCATGAATGGGAATCACCTCTCAGCTAGGTTCCCATCCATTATACTGCTAGCGAAGGGAGAGGAGGGTCAGCAGAGCAAGACACTGACTTTCCTTCTCTACCCTCCCCATTCTTTGCTTGAAAAGAGGGAGCTCTTCACAGACTTTGGGATGAAGAAACTTAATTGTCTCTATACCCAGTGCCACTCCACTTTGTCCTGCATTACCTGTTGTAACTTGAGTTTGGTTCTCCTTTCCCAGAGAACTATCATGCGTGGCATACTGTTCCAGGGGAATTTAATTTTGCATACCCAGCATCGACAGAGGCCCTGATGCTGTGTCATTCTGTGGCTCCTTCATGAGAGAGGCTCAAGTTTTCTGGCTCCTTTTTGTGGTTTTACATCTCAGTAAATATATAACATAAGCTTACTTCTATTGCTACAGAATTACATTTTTATACTGAAAAACAGGTTCTTTCTGGGGTTTCTTTGATTTTTGCAAAATGACTTGACTTGTTCACATTAGTATTTAGCTACTGGCCATACAATACCCTGAATAGATTTCCACACAGGAATTGCAATACTCACACAAAACGGACTGAAATTTCTGAAGTGACTTGCTGAAATGTTTAAGGTAGGGTGTCTGAGCTATCTGAGAAAACTTCAAGTATGTGTTTGCATTTCTATTTGTAGACTGTTAAAATTTTAATGACATATATATGGCTCTAAGTGAGTAATGTTTTATATACAGGAGAAATAGCTAATTTTGCTTAGATGACTCATGCACTAAACCTAACTTCACTGAATTTTTCTCCTGCCTCTGTTTCCTAGGAAATGCAACTATCTTGTTAAAAAAAACCCTCTGATACTAAAATGACGCCTTACTGATGTCTGCAATACAATTCACACTTTGTTACTTCTTTCATCGCTGTTACCAGAAGGCCATGGAAAATATTAAGAAACAGTAACGTAAACACTTTACATTGACCTCCTAAAGGAAAAGAAAAAATCAGGTTAATGCTTGAAAAAATGGCATGCAAAAATGTATTTCTGCTGAGTTATTTACGAATGCCCTGTAAATGTTAGACCAGATTGTGATTCCATTTAAACAGCTATATAGAGAAAATATGTATACACTATTTTTCAGGTAAAGGAGGCAAATTTCCTTGATCCTATTGTATCCTATCTTTGGGCTTCATATTGAATTTTCCATAGAACTACTTCACATGAGAAATTAAGGAAACTGAAATGGATAAAGCCTGGGACCAGACCAAGAGTGATTGTGTAAGAACCCTTCTTTAAAGAGAATTTCGGAAAGAAGCAGTCATAGTGGTGTGGCTGTGTATGAGCCATGATATTTACAGCCTGCAGTAGGGAATCACTGGTGATACCTCTGATAGAAACAACTTTGCTGGGAAGTATCTGAGCCATCTGGTTTCGATGACATATTATTTAAGGGACTGTCAGAATCTGGAGCATTTTCTGGGGCCACATGGCATTTGGGAATGGCCCTGTTTGGGCCAGGCCAATAGAGGAGAAACATTTTCGAGGGCATTTGCTTCCAGCTGGACCACATTATTTAGTCAATTCATGTCAACAGAGTAATATGCATCACATTTGAGAAAGACTGGAAACTTTGAAGTAATCTAAGGCTGTTAAAAACAAGCTACTATTATTATACAGAATTTCACTGTCAGTAGAAATCATTCAGAGAAAAGGTGCTTTATCAAAATATTAATGGGACATAAAGTTCTCTGACATACCAGAACTGAAGACTCTTGGACTCTGTTTCTGTAGCCTGGGTACATGTTGCAATATTTCAAAAGTGAAGTCTGAATGCTATATTCCTGCCATTTATTATTCTCAATATGAATGCTTTGTATTAGTTTCTATATTCTTCAATTTGGTAAACTAATTATCACATATTAGAATATATTACAGGCAATAAAATCTTCAGCAGTTTTTCTGTTACATTGCACTAGTCCCTATCCTTTTCTTAATTATTTGATGGATTCCATAATAACATCTTAGAATCATAGAATTATAGAATAATTAGGGTTGGAAAGGACCTTAAGATCATCTAGTCTCAAACCCCCTGCCGTGGGCAGGGACACCTTACGCTAAATCATGTCACCCAAGGCCTCATCCAACCTGGTCTTGAACACTGCCAGGGATGGATCATTCACAACCTCCGTGGGCAACCTATTCCATTGCCTCACCACCCTAACAGGAAAGAATTTCCTCCTTATATCCAATCTAAACTTCCCCTGTTTAAGTTTTAACCAGTTACCCCTTGTCCTATCACTACAGTCCCTAATGAAGAGTCCCTCCGCAGCATCCCTATAGCCCCCCTTCAGATACTGGAAGGCTGCTAGGAGGTCTCCACGCAGCTTTCTCTTCTCCAGGCTGAACAGCCCCAACTTTCACAGCCTATCTTCATACGGGAGGTGCTCCAGTCCCCTGATCATCCTCGTGGCCCTTCTCTGGACTTGTTCCAAGAGTCCCATGTCGTTTTTATGTTGAGAACAGCAGAACTGTACACAATACTCCAAGTGAGGTCTTACAAGAGCAGAGTAGAGGGGCAGGATCAACTCCTTTGACCTGCTGGTCACGCTCCTTTTGATGCAGACCAGGATACGGTTGGCTTTCTGAGCTGCGAGCGCACACTGCAAGCTCATATTCATTTTCTCATCAACCAAGACCCCCAAGTTCTTCTCCGCAGGGCTGCTCTGAATCTCTTCTCTGCCCAACCTGTAGCTGTGCCTGGGATTGCTCTGACCCAGGTGGATGACCTTGCACTTGTCACAGTTAAACTTCATAAGGTTGACATCTGCCCACCTCACAAGCGTGTCGAGGTCCCTCTGGATGGCATTCCTTCCCTCCAGCATGTCAACCGAACCACACAGTTTAGTGTCATCGGCAAACTTGCTGAGGGCACACTCAATCCCACTTCCATGTCAGCGACTAAGATGTTAAACAAGACCGGTCCCAACACCAATCCCTGAGGGACGCCACTCGTTACTGGTCTCCAGCCGGGCATTGAGCCTTTGACGACAAACATTGAGCCATCTATTCTAAAAGCCCTCAGTTTTCTAGTCCTAAACTCATGCCCTTGTCTACATAGTTTTTTGAGACACTGTCCAAAAGCATTACACAAAGGATGTAGTATTTAGTAGACCAAAGGTCAAAATGATCATAATTCAATATGGCATAGGTCACTACATTTCAAAATGACTGCATATTTCCTAAATGATACCTAGTTCTGAAATATATTTTAGGACCTGACAACACTTCAGCTAGTTTGGGAAAACATGAAGACTTCAGAAATGCCTTGAATCATGCGTTATTGGGTTTAGGCAGTATATATTTATTTTACTAGGTCCTTGGCGGGAAACTCAATTTGCAGTTTCTCTGTCATTGTTTAGCATTTTTTTTGCATTTAGTATGGTCCACAAGGAGTCTTTCACAACAATTGTGCGCTGTATTTTTTATTTATATTGCAGTTCTTAATGACATTTTGATAGATCCATAATGGGTCAGAATTTTTCATTATTCACTATGTTTTTTCTTCTTTCAAAGGGATAAATATAGACGTGTGGATGCTCTGATGTGATATATTTTAGAAATTGACAGTCCCTTCCCTTCTCTCCCTTTACCAACACAGAATAACATGAGGTGGGGTTTTATTGTTGTTAAGACTGTTTTTTTGTTTTCAGTATGGGCTACTAGTCATTAATTTCATGCTTCAGTGCCTGAGAGTGGAAGATTTCTAGGTCAGTTTTGGACTAGGGTTTTCAGAAAGTTTAGGATTTGTGTTATCATTAAAAATACTCATAACTAATGCCTTTTTTCCTTTTTTTTTTTTTGGTGTTCTTTTGTTTGGGTTTATTTGTTGAGGGTTTTTTGGGTGTTTTTTTTAGTTTAGATTTCTTTTGCTAAGGACTGTGTTTTTTCAAAGCTGATAACTGTCTTTTTCAAGGTGCACAAAAAGGTATTCCATCTTTCAGTCAGTGTTGAATAGCCTTGAATATCCTGAAGGATTAACATGAGATACATTAAAAAAAATTAGTAAGTAATTAATCTAAGGATATTCTGAAAAATATGCTTATGAAAAAGTCTCTAACCTGGCTGGTTTACACTTTTAGAAATATTGTCAATATGATGCCATAGCATTTATGTCTGTACAAAATCAACATGTTCTCTATTTCAGCACATAGTAATTAATTGATGCAGCAACTGCTATTTTCCATTAAAAATTGATTACACAATTAAGAATATTATTAGTTTTCATGACATCTGGGAGATGTATTGAGTCAAGATTGTCAAAGTCAGTGATCCAATACTTCCTCTATCTCTTGGGACTAACAATGAATTTGCACTTTTCCAACATGCAAAATCACAATCCTGTGTGTCTGTGAATTTCATTGTCACCATTACCAGTTCCACAAAGGAGTTTAATTAATGGACCAGGGAAACATTGCTGCTTTACTCTAGTGCATATGCAACAGAGTGGTTTAAATAGCTGCTGATCTTTAGCTAGGAGGAATCTGAGCTGGTAAAACCACCCAGCACAGCATCCTATAGAGTTTGCAGCTCCTCTGTCTAAGCAGTGTGTATTTGGGGTTTCTGCTCAGTACTGCATTGACACACCTGGCCTGCTTCAGGTTCTGGGTAGTCCAAGGAGAACTAGCTGAAGGGATCTGCATCTCAGTTTCAGCTTTTCAGCATTAGCTCAGAGGTAGCTTGGGTCTTTACATGCTTGGTGCAGGTTCCTATTATTCACTAAGATCTCAATTGTCACTGTTTTACAGTGGACCTGCCTTCCAGACTCTTCTCAGAACACACTATCTTACAAGATTTTTTTGATTTTTGCATTTCAAAGACCATGGTCTGTGGCTCAACTGTGCCAAGAGTGAAAAACACATTGGAGCACCAGGGAGGGTAAAAATCATACATAGTGTCTGAGTGTATTCATGATACTGTTTCTTAATGTTGAAATATTAGATATGACTACTACAGAATTTTATTTAAATATTAATCAATACTTTAGCTATTTCCTATGCCTTTGCAGATTAGTCTTTCCAACAGGTGCTAAACATATATCAGGGAAAATTCTCATTATTATTGACCAGAAGTCCTCTTACACATCTTTTTGTTTATAATAATTTTGTACATATAATTATTCTGAAAAATTTACTTTTTCAGCTTTCTTTGCATTTTTACTGGTTTAGGCTTTTTTAAGAATCATTTAGTTGTCAAACAGTTCTATTATGCAGATATTAGAATTCTGTTTCAATATAAAAGATATTGAGATGATGTTATGTGCTTCTTTTTAAGTCTAATAATAGTAATTCTGAAACATTGTAAAGTAATGAACATTGTAGCGTAGCTTTCCAGTGAGTATTCTGTGCCACTCAGGGGTATTAATGCTTTTGTTGTTGCAAAAATTAAGACTGATTAACTAATTCGATAGTATTATAATTTTAGCGTATAAAGCTCTTTGCAGTACTGGAAGTTTAGTAGGTGACATTTATATAAATCTATATGTTCATAAATGCAAGTATATACATATAGGTTTTGTGCCCTTATATAAACAAATATAGATGCATTTGCATAGATGTATATGCATATTTATTAATACAAATATGCATAACTGTGTATATAATATAAAATAACATTCTTATTACACCTTATTTACCTGTCTGTAAGAGAAAAAAAAAAATGTGCAAGACCTCTTAAAGATGCAGAAAGATTTATTTTCTTTTTTAAACTACTTTTAAACTACTTTGAGGAAAGCTTGATAATTTTCATTATATCAGTTTCATCAGTCAGTGTCTTCACGCAACAGTGTGAAAGTTCTTCCTGTCCATCATACTCAAGCCTGATGTTCTTTAATCCTGTCACGCTTTGGTAATGTAGGTTGACAAGACCCTATATAATGAAGATTCCACAAAAAACACTGAAAGAGCAAAAGAGTGCACCTAGACTATGTCTATAGGTCACGGTGCCAAATACTCTGTCTTCTTCTACAGTGAGGTGAACCCAACTTATAGCATGCTACAGAAATATTGCTGTGGATAAGGCTTCTAGCTGAGTGTCAGACATGATTAAGAGAGAGATAAGAGAACATCCTCCTTTTGACGTTAAGAGGCAGATAAAAGAGAATGAAAGAATGAAGGAAAGCGAAGCATTTATATCTGAAAAAGTAATGAGGGTCAGCAATGCTCTAGTCTCAAAGTAGAGTTGTGTGTTGTTCCATTTATTATCAGAATTTGACCCCTTCTATCTGATAAAGGACTTTTAAGGGATGATAGTAAAAGAGTGTCCCCTACAGAGAAAGAAAAACAAAGGGATGAAAAGCTCTGATGGAAAGAAACACGGCAGGACAAACCAGAATGTGAACAAAACAAACAGAACTAGGTGTTTCTCAGAGTAATTTAAGTTATTCTTTTCTTCAGCTCTGAGATGGGCTGTGGTGAGACAGGAGCAGATTAAGCCAAATGTCTTCACCAAAGCTTATTGAGAAAATTAGATAAAAGACTAGTAGCAGAAATAATTATTGCTGAAGATAGTTTTATAATATACATAGTGTGTTCTGACAGCACAGGGGAGTTCATGACCCACCCCATCAACTTCTTGGAGGGGGTGGATCAAAAAAACAGTCAATGCAAATGTCTACGGTCATGAAGGATCTTCCTGTTAATACAGATATACTGTTCATGCTATAGAAAGACAATTCCTCATTCACTGCAGTTAACTCAAAGGAGTATTTTTTTGTGAATGGACAATTTGTAGGTAGAAAATGATTTTGTTAGATGTACAACTTTGTGATAATCAGAACCACAAGGTAATTTGCCTTCTGGCAAAATGTATCAGACCTCATAAGAAACTTGAATAGCAGACTAAATTACCTGAAATTTCTTGTTTTGTGAGTGTGCAGCAATAAAGTTGAGTATTAAATAATAAAATTAGTCACTGGGATCCCGTAATGTTTCCAGTACAGTGAGGCGGAAACATAGATTTAAAAAAGTTTAGGAGGACTTAACTTCTCTAAAATATTTTTATTTTCTGAAGTGGAAAGGAACATGTATATTGTCACCTGCATGTGTGAGAACTTTAGATCATGCTGGCTGACCCTTCTAATGCCCTTATAATAGTAATTTATGAAATTATTACTGGTATTTTAATAATGATAACTAAATATAATTTTAATAGTTCAATAATAATTTAGACATTTTGAATAATTTAATGGTATATAAAGTCATTTGTCACTACAAAAGTGGGCTATTCCTTTAAAAATATTCAAGCTCCTGCTTTGAATTTTATCTGACAGGTGATAGTAATGGTATGTGTGTTAAAGGCTTCTAGAAATGATTAAAATTAGTCTAAAAAACTGTTTCATTCATACACCCCACCTGGATCAGGGCAATCCCAGGCACAGCTACAGGTTGGGCATATAATTGACTCAGAGCAGCCCTGCAGAGAAGGACTTGGGAGTGTTGGTTGATGAGAAACTTTATATGAGCTGGCTTCAATGTGTACTCGCAGCCCAGAAAGCCAACCGTGTCCTGGGCTGCATCGAAAGGAGTATGACCAGCAGGTTGAAAGAGGTGATCCACCTCCTCTGCTCTGCTCTCGTAACACTGGGAGTACTGTGTGCAGTTCTGGTGTCCGCAACATAAGGACATGGAGCTATTGAAGCAAGTCAAGAGAAGGGCCACAAGGATGACAAAGCAGCTGGAGCACCTCCCATACAAAGACAGAGTGAGTAAATTGGGGCTGCTCAGCCTGGAGAAGAAAAGGCTGTGAAAACCTCATAGCAGCCTTGCGTCATCTGAAGGCGGCCTACGAGGTTGCTGGAGAGGGACTCTTCATCAGGGACTGTAGCAATGGGTTTAAACTTCAACAGGGGAAATTCAAGTTAGATATAAGGAAGTTCTTTACTCTGAGGGTGGTGAGGCACTGGAACAGGGTACCCAAGAAGTGGTAAATGTTCCATCCCTGGCAGTGTTCAAGGCCAGGCTGCACAGAGCCATCAGCAATGCGGTCTAGTGTAAAGCATCTCTGCCTATGGCAGAGGTGTTGGAACTAGATGGTCTTAAGGTCCTTCCCAACCCTAACCATTCTATGATTCTGTGATTTCCAAGAGATAAACTATGGATGTATTGCTTCCACAGGTATAGTTAGTTAATTATACAACCTATTAGTTTTCTGTACACACACCTTTTTATTTTATCTTTTTTTTCTTTTTTTTAATCTCTATTATCTATTTATCCAAGTATAGGATGAGTGCAAACAAGTTTAGATCAATGCAGTTAGTAGGTAGCTTTTGTTTTTGTTTGATATGTTTATCAAACAGGTCGATATGAAATGATCTCTTATAGACAGATAACAGAAAATTAGATATATTGTTGAGGAGAAAAGAAATGAAACAGTGCTGCTGCTACTTGCACCTACTTGCTCCAATCCATCACAAGAAAATGATAGGTAAAATAAAGATTTCTTCAGCTTATCACCCTCCCACCCTTGCTCCCCCCAACATAATCAAGGAAGAAATAGATACGTTTGCCTGAAATGCAAAGGACATAAGAATAGACATATTTTATATTATCCATGTTTGGAAAAGGGAGATACATGGGAGTTCAAATACATCTATATTTCAGCTGAAACATTCAGGAATAAAAAGTACTTTGGATGTTTTATGCTACATAGGAAGCTACAATATTCTAATCAGGTTGTCCAAGGTTGCCCAAAGGTCTTTAATCAACATGCAGCACTAGATAAAATTCTTTGAATATGAAAAAGAGAACATAATACAGAATAAAGAATAGGTCTGTAGTGTTTGTTACATCAATTTAGAAAAGTAGGCCTCTTGAGGGTTCAGTACAAGAGGCTTATCACAAAATACACTTTATCTGTTACTTTTACAATAGCGTATGTATAAAAGTAAATTCATGCAAAACCAAAGTTGTTTACATTTTTCTTTTAATTGTTCCCAGTTATTTTTTTTATAATGTGCAGTGTTATTAACTAGTAACAGCGCATGTTAAAAAAGACAAAAATCCGATGGATACTTTTGGTTTTTTTTTGTGTGTGTTTTTCCTGTTGTTGTTTTTTGGTTTTTTTGTGGGGTTTTTTTTTTGATTCAAACAGATTACTCATAGATCTTTTACACAGCCACATACAACAATGCTGTACGGGAAAAACAGGGCTGTGTAAGAACTCTACAGGTGGAAATTTTCTCGTTAGTCAGCAATTTAACAAGAGAGGTTACTGTCTAGATCAGCATTTCTTCTACAACATCACTGGAAATTTAATCCTGCCTTTTTTTGCCTTACTAATGTAACTGTTTGATGATGCTTGTTTTGAAGTCAATATATACATATGAATGCCTCCTATCATGTTAAAGATGCTTTTGATTATGAAGCTCTGCTTTTAACATGGATTAGACAGAGCATAATATTTTGGTTTCAGAAAGTCACTCATCCTTTCTGAAAATCTGGGATGCAAGACAGATGAGCTGGCAGTAGAACTCATATTCTGCATATTAGGATCTTCCTTTCCCTAGTGAATTCAAGTGTAGACCCTTTACTCACAGCAGTCTGTTAAGAAATACAATGGGGGCTCATTGATCACAGCCTCTTATGGGGAGAAGTGAAGTCCAAGAACCATCTGGAAGCAGTTCATAGAAAAGAGGAATGAGAGACATGAAATGCCAGGCATTTAGGTATTGGAACTGGTTGTGAAATTGTTCTGACATCTTGACACTTTCACAGTGAAGCAAAAGAATCATTAAGTATGTTACTTAAGAGAACAGATGTTGTCAATTTACCTTTGTTAAACTGGATTATTTTCTTGACTGTTGAAAACTAGTTCTTCACTTCTGAGACCACTCAGCACATTTATATTTTATTGGAAGATGAGAGTGACATAATGTTTAATTTCTTTAATAATTGTAGATAATTTGAAGAAGAAATAAATGGTGAATTGTACCAGCTAGAAATTGCGTAATTTGTTTTAATAAAACAGTATTTTGACTATTATATTATGTCATGTTATACAACCCTGATATGATGGCCCTTTGCAATATGCATGATTCCAACTTGGAACAATACAAAACCAATAACATGCCGATAATAAGCAACATGTCAAAGTGTCTTGGTGAACAAAGTTTGAAAATAACATTTTCAGACTGAGCCTGAAAATAAATATTTGAACCAAATAGAATTTTCCAATCCATACTCTGTTCTCTGTCTCTGCAAAGCAGGAGTGTGGCCAATATTTCTGCATTCATGACCATTAAGTTGCTTGAAGGATTCAGAAAACTAGAATATAAAAAAGCCCACATACGAGATCAACAAACCAGGTAAAAATACCAGTGAGAAAGGGCACGGTCTATTCAGCTTTTTGATTTCTTAAAAAAATAAATGAATGAAGTAGTAAATTTATTTCATAATTTAAAAATCTTTTTTATGGAGAAGAGTAATATAAAGAAAATATAAGGGAGGAAAGTATCAAAAGAGTCAGCACCTACAAGCTGTCACTAAATTAAAACAATAAGGCCAATTTTTTTAATACTGAGTATATTTAATTACTACAAGTTATTAAATTTATGAAATTAATATTTTTTTTAAATGTAATGTCCTGTAATGTGTGAGATATGACAAGATATGACAAGTTCTTTGTTGACCTAATTTCCATTAAGGTGTGATGCTTCTCTTTAGGGGGAATAAGATTGCCACACTTTGTAATCTCAACTGGCTGCATTTAAAATGAAAACTGTATTTACAGTTTTTAATTTGATAACTCTCTACAGAGAACAAAGGAAGACTAGTTTGGCTCTCACATATTTTTAATTTTTGAGAAGCTGCACTTACTTCAAGTTGCTCTTCATCCATACTGAAGAAGAACATACTTTGAACTTGGCTTACATGTGATTTCCAGGTACTTACGGTATGCTGTTTATCATTTGTACCTGCATCTGCGTATACCCTCTGAGATTTCTATCCAAGGCACACACTTGGCATTTCCTTTTCATAGAAACTGTGCTACAGCTGAGAGGTAGAGGAACTTGTCCGTGCATGGGCTTACTCTGATATGAAAGCAGAATGTGGCTGAAAACTGCCACATCCTGTATCTGAGAGGTAATCTCTATACCCCTTATGCTCTGCATAAAAAAAAAGGAAAGTTGTCTTGTGCTTTCATTGCAAGGATAAATAGATGAAAAGTTGAGGACACAAACACATAGCAAAAATAGTTGAGGTGAGATGCATTCACTACACTTTCTTTCCCTTGTAATTATTAAATTATAATTACAAGGAAAAGTGTAGTGAATGCATAAAATAAAATATTTTAATGGGTAGATTAGCATTCAACAAAGTTGTCTTTTTTTATTAGAATAAGAGCTTGGTTTCTTATACTGAGTATAAGGATATCATGGTTTGTTACTGAGGTAAGGTACTTCACGAGAAAAAGGACATGATGTGATCATGATCTTTCCTTCTTTTGTTGTCTTCATATGTTAGAAGATAGAAGCAGGCAGACCATTTATGTCCTCAAGTAATGTGTGTGCATATTGCTTGTATTATACTGACTCAGCTCTCTGAATTTTCTACAATCATTCTGAGAGAGATTTTCATTCAAGTTAGGCACACACTTCATTAAAGTCTATAGGTTTCAAGCTGAGAACTCTGAAATCTTGGTTAGGATAGTTGTGACAGGAAGTCATGCATTCAGATATATTCAGGGTCATTCTGTTTAAAAATGTGGGGAAGTAAATACAGCAAGATGGTATGAAAACCTGTAAGAAAATGTGAACTTTAACTGATTATTAATGCCTTCTCTTCTTTATTACTTTTCAGAAAATATGCCTGTGTTCTTCCCTACACTGTCTTTCTCTTTTGCTGCATATAGAAAAAGTATTCTAAAGCTTTGAAATAACAGACATGGTCTACTGAATTCTGTGATAGTATGAGGAACTATTTTTTATTTCACTTACATAAAAAGATATAAATTCTTAGGCTTATGGATGTAATGGAATTAATGATTAAATGCCAGTAGGTTCTTGGATGCCTTCAAGTAAACTTCTTTGCACAAAATAGTTTTTTTTCTGTCTAGTACTTACTGCTCTTAATGTAGTGTCAGAAGTCTTATTATATGTGTCCGTACAAATCAGGAGTGACTCCAGTAGTCTTAATGGCCATATGCTAAGAGAAACACCAAAAGGAAACTAAAATCAGGAGTTGAAACTTTTTCATGAACTTGATCAATAATGAATGGAAATATTAAAGTTAGGAAATTGAATCAGACTTTAATTTATATTAGAAGATGCATCTGGATTAGTTACAGGGTCCAGAAAATCAAAGCAATGTACATTTGAGAGCTCTGCTACCAAATGAGCTCACCTAAGCGTGGGATGCAAATAAAGCAAACCTGGTGTCAAGTGTGCAGGCTGCAGCCCCAAAACCTTTTCTTCACAAGGAGCCCAAATACTTAATCTCAGATTTTTATGAAAGCAGATTCTATGTGTGATAAGCAGAGTTAAACTGGGTGCTGATTCAAAATTAGTTTGTAATGGCCAAGAGCCATTCTACCTCAATCTCTTGAAAACAACTCAATGTTTTGTTCATAGGGATTGGATTTAATGATCTTGATAGCTACTGACACACCATTCTTTTCAGAATCCTTTCTGTCTGTATAATTAAATTGAAGGTTGGCACCAGGGAATCTGATGCTCTCTCAGTTGGTGTATGTTTGTCCTAGCCTAGAATGGAAAGACTGTACAGGCAGTGAAGTATTATTCTGCTTCAGTGGATGCAAAGAAAAAGAGAGACTGCTAGTGGGCTTTTTGTATTCAGGTCAATTCAATTTTCTGTTCACTAGGCTATTGTTAGTAAGAGTTTGTGTCTGAGGACTGTTTTCTGTAAAGCACTCCATACACATGTTTATTTTAAACCACACACTACGTTTCAATGTAAAGTCGGCTCAAAGAAGAAAGCATGCCATTTTCTTGTGTAATGAAATCCCCTTCATCTTGCTCTCTTTGTAGCTGTTGGCAGGTCTAATTTGTCAACTCTGTGGCCATGCACCTTTTACAGTCTAGTTGCAGTGCAGATGTATAACAAGGCTGGCATGTTAGAAGACACATGGACTTCTGCTTCTGGAATACTGTTTCTCCATCTTGAATTGTTAGGGGGTTTTGATCATTGTTTCTGCATTTACATGCATACACATAGATAAAGATATGATCTGAAATTATTCTTTACAAATTTAATGACTTCACAGGTACATGCTAATACCAAAATGTTCCCAAATATTTTCAAAAAAGATACAAAGCAAAATCTAACAGGTCATCTGCGATGGCAGTGAAACCTGCACTCCTAAACAGAACACAATTTCTAAAACAGTCTCTATTATAATGCATGCATATGCCATCAGCTGTGCCTCTCCACTTATAAATTCAACTTCTTTTTGATCCCATAGTGTATTGGCATGAATTTTGACCATATTAAAGACCTTGACTCTTGACAGTATCTCTGCAGATTAGGGACCTATACTAACAATGTCAGAGGGAGAAAACTCATTCTGTTCCCTCACAGAGAAGGAGTTAGTGTGATGTGATAAAGAATTTTAACTTATCTCTGGAAAATTGCTCCCTCATCTGCTTCTCAGGTGACAGCCAGCTGAAGAATGACTGAAATTTACTGGGTTTGCCATAGCTGTGCTGTCTTTATTTTGAAAGGCCCTTGTGGGACCTTCCAAATTATGGTAGATCTTGAAGGTGATACCACACATAGTGGTGGTCAAGAAGTGGGACCATGTTAAGGGCACTCAATAATATACATATACACATACTCACTGTCTCTCTCTGCTGAAAAGATGCTGCAGAGAATGACATACCCTGGCTAGAAGTTCACATCCACTTGAGCATTTCTGAGTATTGCTGGAGAAAAATGCTAGAAAGTACGCAGCATTTTATGGGGGCAAAAGTAAAAAAATCATTATGATAACAATGACTTCAGCAGATAGAAACTCTTATGGCAAATAAGTAATTTTTTTATGCTTTCCTAGGGTTAGGTTGGTCTGAACTACTACATTTAGGCCGTTGTTCAACAACCATTGCTGTTTCAGGCTTCATACTGAGAATTGGCTCTGGTGTGATAAAACAAAAGACCCACACATTCTCTGCTCCATGTTCTCCTAAATTTTTACCATTTGGAGCAATCTGAATCTCTTCTTGCCTTTCATTAAGCAAGTCCGTCTTATGCTGAGTAAATAAAACGATCTTTCTTGCTTTGTGGTTACTAACATAATCCCTTGGTCAGCACCAAGGACTTAAATGTATGGAAGGGTGTGCAAAAATAATCCTCAAATGTTTTATAAGTGAGATTATTTTTTATTAGTTTTGTAAAGGTGTGGAATTTTGCTGATCTTAAAAACAGGTCTGTGTTGAGTTTATAAGGTATAACCATGGTGGTACTGGAAAAATACGGGGTGGTTGTGGCTTTCTGAAGGAAGAGCATGAGGATCAAGGATGCCTATAGTGGCATTGAAAGGAGCTTAAACTGCTTGCTTGTCCTGTCTGCAGTAGTGATAAAATTCTTTGTGTCGTTGAAAACTCTCCAAAATCAATATAGTGATGTCCCTATATAGGGATGAAAGCAAAAGTGACTTTTCATTATGCGTCGTAATGGGGACAGAACAGAGACCAAACTCTCTTTCCTTTGTTCCAAATCATACAGTCCACAAACAGTGTGAGGAAGTAAAACGTTTAGAAAATTCTACACTTTCAAAGCATGAAGAACTTCTACAATGAGCTAAGCAGAAAATGTATTGGAAGCATGGTTTCTAAAAGGATGATCGTATGTTTGCCAGCTTAAAATACAAACTTCCATCCTTTGTCCCTTCAGAGACCATAAATGCAAGGTCAGCTCATAAAATTATGGGCAGCATGTACCACCATTTTAGAATTTACTTTAAAACGAATGCATATATGAATATGAATATATAAATATCTTTCTGACAGTCTTTCTAAAATAAAACATCTTATTTATCACCCATAAAGTTGTAACGTGATGATTTGATAGACTGGAAAAAAACTCTGGATTTCTTTATTAGCTAGTTTTCTAAAGGCATTTTTAACCTAGAAATAGAAAATTACATTGCTAATATGAAGTAATACCTAATTGGGGGGGGGGAAGGGGAGGGAGGTTTGTATGTAGTATTTTGTATATTTATTTTGTATGCAGAGGAAGACCATGTTGCATTGTAATTTGGTCAGAGTAAATATAGCTTAAAGCTGAAGCCTGAACTGGGTGAAAAATATTTGAAAACAGCTTAACTGCATATGTTTAGTAATTATTTTGTCTACAAAATAAATTTAAATGTACAGAAACATAGATGCCCTTGTCAGTTTCTCTTTATACAATCTAGTTTTGATCTCCAATTTTAGAACTTTTCTACACCTGACTTTTAGAAAATACAATTATGGTTTCTTTAGTAGGCCAACGTTGATGCATTTCCCCATTTTTTGGGGATACCTCAATGCCACATAAGCAAGGGAGAAATAGAGAACACAGTTAAGGGTTAATTCATTAAAAATGTAGGGACTTTGAAAGCAACTTGAAGAAAAACATTTGCTCTATTGTTTTTCTGCAGTCTCCAGTGATTTCCCAGACCAGAAATAGCACAATATACAGGATCACTCTGCATTTTAAAAAGTGTTTGCCTTTCAGACAGCTAATCCAAACTTTTTACAGTGCAGGTTTTGTCGCTTTAGTAAGTTGCTTATGCATAACACTGTAACAGTTATTGCTGGAACACAGTGACTGAAAAAGCATTTCGGACATAGATTATAAACGAAAGAGAGGGCAATATAGAAGATGAAATGTATTTTTATCAAGCCACATTATGAGATTGTAAGGATTTTGCATGGAAACTAGGTGGAAGTTTGTACTGCATAGTAAGAAAGAGGCTTTCAGAACTCTGCACCTGCAAGGGGACATTAGAAAATGACAAAAAAAAAAAAAGAAAAGAGTGCAAGGTAAGGTGGATTTGATTAACCTGCTTGTTTTCTTCTCTAGTATGTCACGGGGGAATGTGTGATCCCAGGAGACAGCATCCACTGACAGAGGTAGAAAGATATCTATTGCAACAATTCAACTATAAGATTAAACTATTTGTAGAGCTTCTGTTGCCAAAGGATCCAAATACCTAAAAAATGTTAATGACTTCATGACAACTAAAGTGAGGATTATGTTATCTCTTGGTTCTCATCTGTAAAAAACAGCTCTTAAACATTCTTTATTCTCCCTGAAGATGTTTTTTACCATTACAAAGTGTAGGGTAACACTTGAAAGCAAGAACCTATGCTGGGAGAGGAAGCATGCCATGACAAGAAAGTGAAGAGCTAACATTTAGTATGATTTTAGGTCTTTCTCCCCAGTAAGTTAGTCATTTTACTAATAGGTATGCTATACTTCCACAGGTCAAATATTTGGTGCAAATGTGTGAATTATGAACATCTTCATGTCTGATACTTTTATCATATAAATTTGGTATTTAAAATGGTAGGTTATAGTCACAAGTCTATAGTGCCAATCATTTCCTTGTAGACTTTACAAATAACATAATTTACTTTCCTTTTTTTTTTCCAATGAACACAATTTTCATATGATAAAATTATATCTCCATCTGGAACTTATTATTGGGTTAATAAGGCGTGGTTTGGCTTTTTTTTCCAAATTCAGGATTTGTCAAGAGAACTGTTGATTGCTAAGTAAACTGAAGAAGCATTCTGGTTATTAGTAAAGTCCTGAGGATATTTTTCTTCTCTCCTGTGATCATCTCTCAAAAAACAAACAAACAAACAAACAAACCAAAACGGTATTATCCAAATAATAAGCCAGATTTCTCTTTATTTGACTCTTGTAATGCAATCTTTTATCAGCCCTTCTATTTTTGCTTCTGGGAAAAGATACTTAAATATACCTTTAAAATTGATAATTTTCATCAGAGAATGTGTTATTCAGCTATAGAGTAAGCTTATACAGTAAGAGTTTGTTCACAATTGGGGAAACTTTATAAATTTGACATTTGACGTAGATGGTTTAAATGAGTTTATAAGACACTGGGTACTCTCAGTGCATGTTCTAACCCAAAATTTCAAGAACAAACTTATTTTGCTCTTGAAAAGCTCAAGAACTTTAAATTCTGAGACTTGAAACTCCCATCACTGTAAGTCTTTATGAAAACATGCCAATACTTTACTCGTTCATACTGGGAACCCTCAGCCCATGCCTGAGTATTCTAGGCCTCAAGCTCAGAAAATTATTAAAGCCTCCTAGCCATAGCCTAAAGTGTGACAACAAATGGTCAAGAAAGCTTCCTGCTATTTCCTACAAATCTCTGCTGAGCATGATTGTTGCAGGAAGGCCTTATGCCTCTTCATGAGACTGACAAATGTGGCAAGTTGTAGTTCTGTCTGGTCCTTCTCAGTGCTACAGTTTGTTAGAGATTTGACAGCTGTATTTTTTCAGCTATGTATGGAGTTAATGCAAGCTATGGTTTTTACTGAAAATCCTTAATGGCACTAGAAGAACTGTGTGCATCCCTGCAATTAGCTTCCCAGTCCTTTTTTTCCACAGCTGGGTGGAAAGTTCTTGGTAACCTCAAAGGAGAACGGGAGAAGGGGATAGAGACCAAACAAATTTTTTAATGTGAGCACAGTCTTAATAGTCTCCAGGAATTGACAAATAAGCAATATACAAGGTATACCTGAAGTTTGTGAGTGAAAAAAATAAGAAAGAAAAAATTGAAGTAAAAAATTCTGAGAAAATGAAGACTGAAGAAATTCCATTTAGTCTTTTTATGCATGGGTATTTTTAATTATAATTTTCATTCCTGTGTTCCAAGCTTTTATTAGGTCATGAGGAAAAGCTAATGGTTTTTAATACAAGCTGCTTTTTTTTCTTAATTTAGTTTATTTTTTAGCTGCTTAGACAGCATTTTCTGCTCAGAAGTGGCTCTCATTTGAAAGTGTTTCCTAATTTGCCATTTTTGGGATTGGATATTTGCTGCATGTCATTGACTTTCAGCTCAAAGCTGTTTGAATTTGCACTTGATATTATGAAGTTTTAAAACTGTTTTCACTGCAGAGAAACCAAGAAAAAATTATGCTGTGTTCTGACTTGTTTTGAGATGCATTTCATTGTACAAAACTAAAATTGCTGGTGTCATGTTTAATGACTATCTATGGATACAGATAACCCTTTTTTGTTCAAACTAGTTTGTGGTCTTAAAAAAAGCTTAACTTTTATTCTGGGTTTGTTTGGATTGTTTTGGGGTAAAAAATTCAAAATAAACTGTGGGATTACTCCTTTTGCATGGAAAACTCTTAAATGTTGTGACAGAAGTGCGTAAATGTGCCAAATTATATATGCTGTTTCAACAGCAGAATGCTTTTCTTTAAATTAGATTACCACTTTTCTTGTTAGTATTGGCAATCCTGTAAAGTTTAAACTAAGGTCAGAGTTTTGCCTTACCATTCATAAAACATAAGAGCTTCCAGATGGCTTTCCTATCAGCAAATTAGCTATGCAGGGCCATCAGAAATAAACAGAAAAAAAGTAAAAATAGCTTAGTCAGTTAAATGAGTAGATAAATGATGATTCTATATTTGTAAAACCTATTTAAAAGAAAAACGCTGAGTGTAATTAGACGCATTTTAGGAGCTGAATTGCTACCTTAGAACTCACTAAACTTTTAAAGCAAATTGTGTACCATTTTGAGGACTTAAACTGGTTCAGGGGCTTGGCTGAGTTAAAACAGCATAATTGAGTTTTACCATGTTAAATTAAGCTGATACGCAGCCCAGGACCTAAATAAGAAAGTCCTACATAAGCAGTATCAGATCTGCTCCTTTTCCATTTTCTATTACATTTCATTTATTTGAGAAAGAAATAAAATGATACTGTTAGTTGACACTTAACTCTACAGGTCTAGATCAGCTCAGGGATGGTAAAAAGAATTTTCTTTTAGCTCATGAATCATCACATTCCTGTTAGCATTGTTAACAGAGTTCTATATTTGCCAATTGCCCCTGTGCCATGCTGCTGAAAGGTTTTTCTGTGGTTCCGCAGGGGTAGAGGGCAATGTCTGACATCAACAGGGTTTGCACTTGTGGTTGAAGATCAGGTTAATAATCATGGTGTGAGCCAGGGCAAATTTATTTTCCTTCCATTAAACTTTAACATTTATAGAACTTGATTTGTAAAGCATATTTGAACTATATATCAAGCCTTTTTTTCCATTTGCAATAGCTGATATTAAAAGACACCCAAGTTTGGAATTCCCCAAAGCTGAAAAATAACAGATAAACTACTTTAAATACTCAAGAAATTATTTAATTTAAATCAAAACAGATTCCTTAAAGCTTTAAACTGAAACAGTGTTAACTAAAGGGCTTTCATAAAAGGATTAATTCCATGAGAATTAAATGGCTTGTGCCTAGGTGCTAAGCTCCTAAAACATCCCGAACTGTTAGGATGGGCTTAAATACCTGAATTAATCAGTAATGCCTTAGTTAAATACCATCTCAATGCTAAATTCCCTTAAAGACAACTCAGAAAATGAATATTTTCTCTTTAGTTTTTGTCATAATTAGGTCAATTTAATTAAGAGTATATTAAGTTCTTTGAGGAATTAAAGATTTGAGAGATTTTTCATAGGCTGTCGAATTTAAAGTTCTATCTTTTGAAATACTAGTGTAAAATAACTTGGAAGGCATAAAATAACTTGGAAGGCATAAAATTCAGGAAATGTGGTAAGGACGAGAAATAGAGACTGCTAGATAAGATTTTTTTTAGAAGACTGGTCTATGTAAAATGAGAAAGTTAGATACTCAAGACTGCATTTATAAGATACCTTCCAGTGGCTTTCTAGGCTTATGGAGACTGGAAAGAGAAAGATCTTTTAAGCAAAAGCTTGGTACTTGTCCTAGGTTCAGCAGCAGCAGTCATGTTTCTCCTTCGTGGTAGCTGGTGCAGTGCTGTGTTTTGACTTTCGGCTCAGGAACAGAGCTGATAGCGATGTTTTGGTTTGGCCAAGGACTTTGTGAGCCTCATGCTCTGCCAGGGAGGAGGGGAAGCCGGGAGGAAGTAGAGACGGGACAACTGACCCAGACTGACCAAAGAGGTATTCCATACCACAGCACGTCATGCCCAGGATGTAACTGGGAGTTAGCCGAAAGGGCTGGGAGACTGCGGGGTTGGAGGAGGTATGGGTCAGAGCTTGGTCAGGCTGGGGGGGGAGTTATCAGTTGGCTGGTGGTGAGGTGATGTATTCTCTTCCCTTGTTATTTCCTTTATCATTATTATTATTGGCGGTAGCAGTAGTGATTTGTGTTATAGCTTAGTTACTAAACTGTTCTTATCTCAATCTGTGGGAGTTGCATTCTTTTCAATCCTCCTCTCTGTCCCTCCGGGAGTAGGGGGAGGGAAAGAAGGGGGGGAGTGAGTGAACGAGTTACCTGACTGGGTTTAAACCACGACAGTACTGCAAATAACACCTGATCAGAACATGCAAAATCATGCAGGATAAGTATAGACAATGAAAAGAGAAGGAAAAACAGGAATAAAATCTGTTAGAAGTAGGACAGACATTCCCAACAGAAAAAAAAATAAAAAGGGACATAGAACTTGTGAAAATATTTTGTATTAAGTTGTACATAAAAAGATAGGTCAAACCAAACAAAAAATCTCTACATTTATCTTTTTTTTTTTTCATTTTTCATAGATTTGCCTAAGAAGCATTGTAATGACCTTAAGTTTAATCACATTAAAGAAAAATCCTACTTAAATTTTATCTTTAGTAGAAATAGTTTTAGGCTCCCCCTGAAACAACTGAAAACAGTTGCCTCATGTCATGCATTGACTTCAGCAGTTGCCATTGTATTTGCTGCAATGCGGTGAGCTGATACTGTAGTGAAATTGAAATATCTGGTATGAATTCTGGGGTATTTAGGAAAATCTTCATCAGTCTAAAATTATTAATTTAATTGAATAAAATCTTGCTGTACCCTTCTTGTTTAAACCATTCACATAAATTCACCAAAATACTGAGATATGTTTACTACTGTCTATACATTTCTTTTAAAGCCTTGTTTTAACCTAGATGTTCAACAAATTATTATTAAGCTGGTTAATCAGCTTTATCAGCTATCAAGTTTGAAGAAGAATGGCTCCATAAATCATCAGTAGAAGGGTGAAATGTGCTTGTATACACACGCTGCATTCCTTTGTATACTCTTCTTTAATAAGTTGTGTATTTCTTGCGCTTGAATTTGTGTTTGAGTATATATTTATATATTTTAAGATGTTACGTGTTTGATAGTGGAATTATGAATCACTGATTCTCCATTGTACAATATGAGTTGTGATCCTAAAGTTCTCAACAGCATTAATGAGCCAATGAGAAATTAATTTCAAAAGAGAGAGAGAGGGAAGAATGTGTAGGTGTGCAGGGTTGGTTTTTTTTTGTTCTCTGTGACAATAGTTATTGCAGGAAAGGATACCAGTTGACAAACATAATGTCATGATTATCGAACTTGACTGTACTTTTAGTTATGCAAACAAGTGAAACTGTAGGATTACCAGAGACCATTTGTTTATATATCTCACAAAGGAACAGAAATTCTGGAAACCTGGCAAATTCAATACAGAAAGGCAAGGTAACTTGTTTATATCAAGTCACTCTACTACACCATCTGTGTTTTCTGACACTTATGGAGACTATTGCTGTTGTCAAGCTTGGTGACAAAAAGCCAGTTTTCAGGGAAAATGGCTGTAAACTATTATCCCTGCCTTCTTTGGAATAGTTCCATAGCAACTTTAGCTTTACCATAAGCCCACCAGTTCATGCTTGATACATTCTTATAAGTTTTTTGCTGAAAATTTCATCTTAAGGTTCTTATACCAACTTGTCATTTCATCCAGGTAGTGCTTAAAAATGTGACTAGAGAAAACTACTAAAGACCTATTTCATCTCCAGCTGTAAAATGAAATATTTTGGTATTATTGTTTGATGACTTAGACATATTTAATATATAAAAACTTACTTAATTAGAATTTTAACATTAATGTTTACCACTGCAATTTGATGAAAATTATTACATGCATGAAAATTGAGTTTTGTATGTTTATCCTGTTAACTTCAATTTATTCTGCAGATGGTAATCAATATAAGAGGTAGTAAGAAAAAAAAATGTTCTAAAGCTTCACCACTTTAATCCAGTATGTTACATTTTCTGCCATTGTTTATATTTCCAAGGTAACTGAAGTGCCTTTATTTGTACTAGTTAGTTAATGAAATCTTAGCTTTGAAACATCTAGATAAATTTTACTGTAACCTGTACAGTGAATGCGTTTCAATGTTTTTTAATATATTCTTGGGTTTGAATGTTGGGTATCCTTAAAGACAGTAAACTGATGTTAGCATTATTTCTTAAGTCTAAATGCTAAATTAAATCCTGCTTTATCTAATAGTATCCTTGATTGTTATAAGAGTGTGCATTGGCTATTTCATTTGGAAACCAAAAAAAAAATGTGGGTAACTTTGGGCTGGATCTTTTCACCAGAATATTTTGAGCAGTATAGCATTAAGAAAGGGGCCAGATTAAATCCAGTGGACATGTTTTTACACAGTAAACTTCTCATTCTTAATTTCATGCTGGGAATCTTACATAATTACAGATGTACTTGATTTAGCGAACAGTGATTTACAGATAGGTTTATCAGGTCTTTCAGCAGCTAAATGCTCCTATGCTGGTAAAGAAAGAAAGAGTCTCATTTTCTAGAAAGCTGGCAGATGCCAATTTTCAATAGAAATAATTGTGTATTTTAAAATAAAATTTAGTATTTCCTTTGTTGTTGATATCCGCATATTGAAAGCATGACCAGCCTATAAGTATCTGATATTAATATCTACTCCAACCTGAAATAGGAAGTTTCCTCAGAATTATCTTGGATGTGAACTGGACTTTAACAGCTGCTGGGTTATTACTTTGTAATTAATGCATAGCCTTTCTTATACTCTCTGCTTTACACATGTAATATGATTTTTTAATCTGATTTTTACAGTCTTAATAGTTCCAAGGTGCTAAAAAAGTATAATAGGTCATTCTCATGTGCTCGAGCTATGAGAGGGATGAATCTTGCCCAGTAGAGTGTAGTAAGTCAATAGAAGGATAGTTAATAAGTGTAATTTTTGTAGATCCTCAAGCTATTTTTTTATTCATATCAATGAATTGAAATAAAAGTAAATCAACAAGTGTACACATAATTATATTCACACTTTAAAATTAAATGTACCACCTTTGTCATGTAAGAATCCAGTCTCTTCATCTCCAGAGATTTGCCATTACCATCGTCATCTCCTGTTCATAACGTAGCAGCAGCCTCTCTCAGAGGTCACTTTTACTCTTTGCAGGTCAGTCCAGCTGTGCAGTTAAAGGTGGGGGTACCAGGAACACCACGCTCTCACCTTTAAAAATAATTTAATTAGTAAATAAAAGGGGGGGGAGGAGTGGGGGGAGAGAGAGAAAAAAAAAAAGTGGCTTGGCCACTATCCTGAGCAATGGAAACTGAACCTGTCAGAAAGGTTCTAGGGACATTTGAATAGCCAGAACTGAAATTCAAACTGAAAATTTGTTTTATTTTATTTTTGTTGCCAAACATACCTGTTCAGTAATCACATTAATGTGAAGATGTACAGTAGGCGGCTACTGTTCTTGTTCAGCTCACCTCCCATGTGCACTTTGTTGTCAAAAATACCAGTAGGCGTAAGATTAAATATGTCATTTTATTATGTATTTGAATAATTTCTTCTGTTGGTTCTGAAGAGGGCTGTGTTATGGCAAAGTTTTGTTTTAGAAGTTTTCAGAAGGATATAGTTGAATAATCTTAGAGAAAAGAGTTGGTCTCGGGGTTTGAGTACCAGGATAGAGCTAGGAAGATACTGATTTTCTCACAGACAGCTGAAGTGATATAGGACAGTTGTTTTCCTAAAAATGTATGAAGAGTGTGTTTCACATCTTTTAATTGAATTCAGCAGGTGCTACACCATTTTTTAACTGATACCCAATAATGGATAATGGTCACTTTATGTGTTATTTAGGTAAGTCCTGTCCATGCTTGTCCTGAAGAAACTGATTCTCACAAAAATGTGATTCAAAGTTTTATATTTCAAAATTAACAATCAAATTAGAGAAATATTTCTTGTCTCCCTTTTAGATTTATGAAGTTATGGTCCATAAGGTTTGTATGACATTTGCTTAAAAAGCTATTTTGTATACTTTCAGTACCTTAACTGATTAATTTCATTAAAATTAAAAGAGGCGAAACGGTGAGTCATAGGGAGCTTCATGGCAAGACTCCTTCCAAGGTAGAGCTTTGCTCCACATTTTTCAGAAGTGCAGATACAAACTCAAAGATTTATTTAAGTATTTATATGAATCATTTGTGTTTGTGTTGCCCTGTTAATAAAGGTCCTGAGTGCCAGCACTGTTGAAGTGCCCTAAGGTGCTAATCAGAGGTCCTTCTTTCTTTCTACAAGTGAGGAGTGTTCAGTTTGATAAACTTCTAATTAAGAAAGAAAAAGAAAAAAAGAAACAACAAATAAAACCCCACCAAAACAAAAACCATCACATTAAACCCCCCTCCCCCCTGACATGGTTTTAAATTTCAGTAATAACTTTGCTACAACTGGGAGAGCATAATTTTTTAATTGTTCTTTTTAGTCCCTTGACATCTGGATAATAAATGCTAATATGTTAATATCTTATGATAATGGTAAATCAGCTTACTTGAACAAACCAGAAAGTTCAGTTTCTTTTCATGTACAACAACCCAAAAAGATGTCTACTGTTGTTTTGCCTAATCAAAAAAAAATAAGCTCTCTGGAGAACTAGAAAGAGAGTGCATTATGATTGTTTATGGTATATAAACATTGCTAAACCTTTGCATTACTTTTTAGAAGGGGTTGCTTATGACTTTTCAATTTTTATTTCTTTTTTTTATCAGTTGCACAATAGCAATTTAATTCTTTACAACACTTTTGCAGCATAAAATGTGTGAACTGTGTCCACATTTGGGTTTCAGATCTTGACAGAAGCTGAAGTAAATATAGTGGCCTCTCACCATGATTTATCCTGGTGCATTTACTCTCGTTAGATATTTATCACCTCAGGTGTCCGCAGATCAAGCTGTGTTTTGTGGGAGGCATTTGAAGACAGAAATGTAAACAATTAGTTTTAAGCTAGGAAATATCAACAAAATATTTTAATTTACCGTACCTAATATTCTAACACAGACACATACTTTGGATTTTGTTGTTTGGTTTGTTATTTTTTAAGTACTTTTTAATTATTTTTATCTTAAATATGATTATAAACCACTTGTTCTGACAAAAAAATATACACAGTACGTCACAACTGTTGTTGAAGAAAGGAAGATGCTAGCTTTAATGTTTTTAAAAGTCCAACCCTAGAAATCAGAAATCTTAAAAAACAGTTATGTTAATTGATAACTGTATGCCACATGCTTTTCTGGTCAAGTTCTTGTTGCAAAATAAGTATTTGTGAGTTATTTATGTAATGTTTGAATTAAGAAACTCTGCACGGATGGCAGAAGTAGCTGACTACTCCTTTAAATCAGACATTTGTACACAGTGTTTTCAGAACTGTCAGAGCAGCACAGCATGTAAGTAGGGTTTTGAGACAGTATGTCAGTATTTACTCCATGAAATTCCAACTTTAAGACTCAGTGGTGTCACACAGTAAGTATAGCATTAGTGATTATGTGGATTCCCTTGAATATCTTCTTCCAATGTTTGGGCGATGTTATATATCGAAGAAAGTTTCTGTATAAGACTGAGACAGCTGTGACAGGACAAATTTAACCTAGTAATTTTTAAGGGACTCCAAAGGTCTATTGAATATAACATAATAAAAATACTGCGTGATGGATGATGAATTCAGATCTTTGAAACATTTTCTCTACCTTCTTCTGGAAATAGCTTTAGGAACATGTTTCTGAATAATGGCCTTTGGATGAAACTGAGAATATAATTTCTGTGCTTTCCTAGAGTCTTAATGAATTTTGGTGCTGTCTTGTGTCAAGGTCTCTTAAACTGTGAAACTGAAAATATTTGTGGCATACTATATTAGTGCCAGCTATGATTTCATCCTTAGAGGTGTTTATAAAGTAAGAAATTATAAATTCTGCAAAGACTAAGAAATTTTTATGAGGTTAAACATAACATGTCAATGCAAATATATATTTCATAAAATAAACAGGCCTATTTTATTTTTTTACAAGAACATTGAAAATGTTAAATCATAATTATGCTTAAAGATTATGTAAATCTTGGAACTTTTCAGTAGTTTTTGTTAACTTTTTTTTTAATCCAATCAATAATGCTTTTTTTTGCTGCTTTGAAAATATAAACAAGATACTACAATTTTTTTTCACCCACCCCCTTTTTACTTTTTTTGTTTGTTTGGTTTTGTCTCCTCTTTTTTCCACCCTTAGTTTTCTCATTAACTTCTTTAGTTACAAAAGAGATAATAAATGGCTCTGATGCTTTATAACTCCCAAACAAACAAAAAAACCCAAAGAAAACCAAAAAGAGCTTGGACACCTTTATTTTTTAATCAGATCTGACTCAGTCATTTGCATTGTACTGCATTACAACATAGTTAAGCTAAAGAACCACTTCACCAAAGCTTTGGTTAAGCCTACCAGCATTCTGTAACAAATTCTTGCAGTTTTTCTAAAAGATGAGATAAAATCCTACACAGTGATATACAGTCTGTGTAGTACAGTTTGTGCAAAACCACAAAAAGGTAACACTTGCTTAGGATTTTTTTGTTTTTTTGTTTTTTTTTTTCTCCCACAGCAGCCAAATACTTTTTTAACAGTTCAAAATAAACAAAAAAAAAAAAAAAAAAATCATAGATTCATACAATGATTTGGGTTAGAAGAGACCTTAAAGATCATCTAGTTCCAACCTGTCTGCCACGGGCAAGGACATCTTCCACTCAACCAGGTTTTGTAACATTTCCTGCAGCTTCTAAGTTAAGACAAAAATACAAGACACAACTTCACATGTTCAGGGAAGATGCTATATTCTGAGAAATCTGCACTTCCTTACATTGGTCTTCTAGTCTTCTTTAGGATTTTATTTGAAGATACTAAGTTGTGAATTTTATAAGTTAGACTGCATGAATCTTTTTCTCTAGTATAGATGTTGCTATATTTTTTCCATGATAGAAAGATGGGTACTGTAGAACTCTATATGGAATACGTTTAAATTTAGCAAGATCTTATGCAGAATATTATGTACAATTGAAGGTTTTCAGAATCAAAAATATTAACTTAATAGTTTAAGAGGACTAATCTGGGCTCTTTGTATGAAAGAAATAGTCAAGTTAGCCTTCTTAAAGGTTAAGTGTTTATGTGATTTGCTGTACAGAAGATAAACATTATAGAAGAAGGAAATAATTTTAAAAGGCAGTGCTGATACAGGATCAAGTGTGTATAAATTGATCCTAAATGTGCTAGAACTGACAAATATTCTAAGCATTAAAAGTTTTGGAACAGTGCTCTGAAAAGAAAACACTAAATTTAAAATCAAACTTGAAGAATCTGTATAATTCCTCAATATTTAAAAAAAAAAAACTTTCCACCGAATCGTCAGGTTTTCTTTCATCAGACATATTAATCACTAAGAATCACAACTGTCACAGAGCTAGCTCAAAACAAGGGTTTTCAAATATAAAACACAATGTAAGTGTAACAAAAGTTTATAAGTATGCTATAAAATAGGCTAACATTACCATTTGAAGACTTCTTTTGTGTTCAATCAAGCATATAAAATATTTTGGCTTATTCTTTCTGCTTCAGATGAACTTTTTTGTTACATTGTCCCATACTGAACTTCAGGTTTCCTTCTGAAACACATCATATTCAACCTCCATTATATCTGTCCTCTAGATAAATGTCATCCCAGTATATTTTGTCAGTGGCAGAAAGTAATAGAAAAGTATTTAGAATTGTAATATGCGCTAACATTTTCTTGTTTATGATGGGCAGGGAGGGGAAGAAATCTGTATTCTCTGTTGTGGAAAGCTGGATAGCAATAGATTCCCTTAAACATTCTGAATTAAGTAAGCGAATCCTCTAGCATATCAGTCTCTTAAACATTTACGAAACCTAATCAATTTATTATTTCCAGAATTCTCTCTATATTTGAAACATATTACTAAATCCCAGTTTCAGTTGTATTGAATGCACTGTGACAAGATTTTTTTTTTAATTTGTACCCATGTGGTAAAGTTTTTGTGATGTGTGGTCCTTAAATCAGTCACATGTATTGCCTTAAATAAAAATGTGATATCATGATTGCACTGATTTCTGTGCATACCAACCTACCAGGCTTTGCAATTTACCTGAAAACTCACCCTAAGAAGTATGGCAAATTAGGCTGTAATGAACTCCAAATTGCTATTTCTTTTTGCTTCCTTTGCACAATGTACATTTTAGAGACACTTGATAAGAGGGTTAAAGTCAATTAATACCATCTATTTTCCAGAAAAGAATAAATTCCAAAATTTTCTTTATCATTTTGTTGGGAAACTTAAAGTCAAGATTGAGTGTCATCTCAGTTATTTCTGGAAAGTTTATAGCTAATTGTGTTAGACAGGAGAAATGCATTGTTTTTTTTTCTTGTTTGTCATGAATTCATCAGTAGCAGTCATTTGTTCTCCTTCTTAGTAGATGGTTCAGTGCTGTGTTTAGCCTGGGAACAACACTGATAACACTGGTTTTAGTTGTTGCTAAGTAATGTTTACTTCAATCTAGGACTTTCTCAGTCTCATGCTTTGCTGGGGAGGAAGGGAAGCTGGAAGGAAGCACAGACAGGACACCTGGCCCAAACTAGCCAAAGAGTATTCCATACTACATCACGTCATGCCCACTATATAAACTCAGAGGAGTTACCCAGAAGGCCGAAATCGCTGCTTGGGTGGGGATGGGTATCAGTCAGGGGGTGGTAAGCAACTGATTCTCTCCCCTTGTTATTTCCCTTATCATTATTATTATTGGTGGTATCAGCAGTGGTTTGCGTTATACCTTAGTTACTGGACTGTTCTTAACCTGTGGGAGTTACATTCTTTTGATTCTTCTTCACATCCCTCTGGGATTGTGGGGGGGGAGGAAGAAGATGGGGAGTGAGCAAATGGCTGCATGGTTCTGGGTTGCTGACTGGACTTAACCCATGAAAATTCTTCGTGGCCACCAACATGGAGCACAAAGGGTTGAGATAGCAGTAGATCTGAACAGTGTGTCTAATCGTATTTGTGATAAGCATCCCTTGTTTCAGATTAATAGTCACTCGTCATAGTGCTGATTTATTGGCTCTCAGAGTTGTTGGTCTTGATCTCAGAGTTTCAGCGTGTCATACCTTACTTACAGCCAGTATTTGTTGTTTTAGTGTTTATTGGCTCAGGGACCTGTGCTAAGGTTCTTGTTCCGCTGTATTTCATGGTAATGACTTGTAATACAATAGGCTCATTGATCATGAAACTGGTCTGGCTTGCGTTCCCAGTGTGGTTATCACCTCTATACTTTGGGAAGTATACAGTGGAATTGTTTAGCAATTGCACATCAGTGGCTCAACTGTTTGATACATGAGATGTGTACCTTCACCACCAGATTCTGCGCCCAGGCAGCAGCATCTTAACAGAGACAACTTGTCTCCAAGTAGTAAGGAGTCGTGCTAAAATAAGTTAACCAAAGAAACTGAATGTTCTTCTCTTCTGTTCTTATGCTGGTCTTGCAACCCCAGAACTATTCTGAAATCTGTAGTGAGGAGGTGTGTGAGGGTGTAAAGATTATTTTCCATTTCAAAGACAGAAGATTAAGTTAGTATGATTAAGTTATTGTATATTTAATATTTGAAAACCTGGTGTGATTTCAATAGAATTAAACTTTATTCAGCATCTTTAACCTACAGCAGACTACAATGGTTCTATCCTAACATCAGGAGTATGTAAGCGACTGGGTACATGACTCCCCTTTTCAAGTTTTTGCTTCAGGTTTCTCCCATAAAATGCACAGATTTAGTCAATATCTAAATAATTGATATTTGACTTACAAAGGTGACATTTCAGAGCATGATTAATTTTCTTACCTGTGTTTGGTATATGCAAATGAAGTCTCATGAAAATAACTTGCTGACAAGCACTCAGAACTTACACAAACAGTATAAGACTGGCATTTAAAAGCACCTCTGCTTACGAAAATGCAGTTTGGGTTCTGGGTTTGGGTGTGGGGTTCTTTTGTTTTTTTTTTGTTTGTTTGTTTTGTTTGTTTGTTTGTTTGTTTTGAGTGGATTTTGTTCTAGTAATAAAGACATGGTAGGAAAAAAAGCCAAAAGAGAAAAAGGGAAATGTAAGAAATATGAACAGTCATGGAAATTGTGAAAGACATTGCTTGGATAGTCATGCCGTTTTAAAATATTCATTAATTAGGAACTTGTCTGTTTCATTTGCCGTGTCTTATGTTTCATAATCATTTTCATTCTTATATGATCAAATTGTTTTCTTTAGATGACATAGAGCATCTGATGAAAAAATAAGAAAAGGAAAAAAAAGATTTTAGGCTGTAATAGAAGTGAACCAAGATTATCTACTTCACCCAGATTACGGCCAGCTGACACTGTAATTGCACAGAGGTCTGTATCTTGGAGCATTAGCTACAATATTACAAGAAGAAAGGGAAGAATATAACAGCCAATTTAATAACTTTGTTTCACTTTTGTTTATAAAATATGCATGTAACTTCTGTCTTCCCTGTGGGATTAACAGAATTACCAGAATATATTCATTTGCAACCTTGCAAATATAACTACTTTTTCTCTTTTACATAGTTAGGGATTCCTGTTTAATGATGCTTGTAATGTTACATTTAGGTATTTTTTTTTTGCATAATTATATTCCTAACAATGAACTTTTTAATTACAAATTTTCGTATACTTTTTGTTAATATATTTCTGCTAAGGGAGTTTTATGTGTCCATATACATGTACACATACACATACGTATACACATTCATTTACATTTAAAAAAGCCCTCAACTTTTAGTCAATAAAACATGCTTGGGAAATGACTAATGTGTATGCAAATTCCATGCAATAATTGCTATGATTACAACATTAATTTTAATTTTTTATCAGAAAAAAAATTGTCAGTTCAACTTGCATTAAAGTAATTTACCCTGCTGACATGGACTATAGTTAGATTCGATTATAGATTATGTATCCATACAGTTTCTGTTATTATCCATAATAATTTAGATTTTGGGTTGTGTTTTTTGTCCTTAGATTTCGGAACACTTAACTCCTAGATTTCTGCTTTTACATTTTTTACATATCTAAAATCTGGATTGACTCCCCATGTTTCAAATGTTATTTGAAAACTGACGTTTCTGTCAGTGTCTAAAGAATTTTTAGCATGCAGAAAAATATTTACTAAATAATGTGTGCCAAACAGAATATTGTGTATGATAAATATAGTACTTTAATAAGTACAATGATTTCTAATTTAACTGAGGCCTTGGCTATCAACAGTTGAGAAATGGAACCCAGTTGTGTTTTGAACTTCCCATCCTAATGAGATGAACTTGGATATGTGTGCAGGTAGGGGTTCTGCCAGTACTGTTATTCTCTCCAGTTTTCTTAAAAAGTCACTGGGCAATAAAGTCATCTAGTCTGATTTGCTTTCCTCCATATTTTCTCTGTGCGTGTTGATCAACTGAATGTTGTTTTTACAGGAAAATTGAGAGAAAATTGAAAATCACGGAAGTCTAGTTTTTTGTTATATTGGCAATGGTGAAATGAACAACTTGTTTGGATCTCTTTTAATCCACTTGACTGAGGAATAAAAGAGATTCAAACAAGTGATCTTTTTTGCTGTCATTTCAGTAGTGTTGGTCTGCATATAATCTTTATGGTATCCTGTGGAGAAAAGTTCTGAGCCCTTGCAAATTCATAAAGTTGCAGTTAATGAGCTGCTGGGAAGCAGATTGCATTTAGGTACCAATGGCTAGAAATAATAACTTTGTTCTAGTTTTGTGACTTTTTTTTTTTTTATATGCCATAGAATCCTAATACTATTTTGGAAAGTATGATCATGGAAAATAACAACCCAGTCCCCTCACCCTCAACCCAATAGTTTTTTGAGGGATGGAAGTAGGAAACCTTTTTTCCGGCTTGATCAATCTGACCTACTTCTACGATAAGATGACCCACCTGGCTGATGAGGGAAAGGCTGTGGACATTGTCTGTTTGTACTTCAGTAACGCATTTGACACTGTGTCCTACAGTTTTCTCCTGGAGAAATTGGCTTCGCTTGGCCTGGACAGGAGTATTCTTCGATGGGTTAAAAACTGGCTGGATGGCTGAGTCTGAAGAGTGGTGGTAAATGCTATCACACCTAGTTGGTGACCGGTCACTAGTGGTGTTCCGCATGGCTTGGTGTTAGGGTCACTGTTGTTTAGTATCTTCACTGATGAGCTGGATGAGGGGTTCAAGTGCACCCTCAGTAAATTTGCAGATGACATCAAGCTGGCTGGGAGTGTTGATCTGCAAGATCACCTGCTACAAGCTCAGGAATGTTGCATCCCAACTAGAGGGACGTGCAGCAGGAAGGCCAGGAGACCTCCTTGGATGGATAAGGAGCTCCTGAGGAAAATTCAGATGAAAAAAGAGGCTTATAAAAAGTGGAAGCAAGGACAGGCAGCCTGGGAAGAATACAGGAATGTTGTCTGGGAAGCTAGGGACCAGGTTAGGAAAGCTAAGGCTCAGTTAGAATTAAACTTGGCTAGGGATATTAAGGATAACAGGAAGGGATTCTACAGGTACATAGAAAATAACAGACTAGGGAGAATGTAGGTCCCTTCAGGAAGCTATCGGGAGAACTGGCTACACAGGATTTGGAGAAGGCTGAGGTTCTGAATGACTTCTTTGCCTCGGTCTTCACTGGCAAAGGCTCTGACCACACCACCCAAGTCTTGGAAGGCAGATGCAGGGACTGTGAGAATGAAGACCTTAGGCCCACTGTAGGAGAGGATCTGGTTCGAGACCATCTTAAAAAATCTGACCGTGCACAAGTCTATGGGTCCTGATGAGATCCATCCGTGGGTCCTGAAGGAGCTGACAAATGAAGTTGCTAAGCCACTGGCCATCATATTTGAGAAATCATGGCAGTAAGGTGAAGTTCTCGATGACTGAAAAAAGGGAAATATAACCCCCATTTTCAGGAAGGGGAAAATGGATTACCCAGAGAATTACAGTCTCACCTCTGTGCCTGGCAAAATCTTGGAGCACATTCTCCTAGAAATCATGCTAAGGCCCATGAAAAACAGCAAGGTGGTTGGTGACAGCCAGCATGGCTTCACTAAGGGGAAATCCTCCCTGACCAATTTGGTGTCCTTCTGTGATGGGGCTACAGAACTGATGGACAGGGGTAGAGCAGTTGGTGTCATCTACCTGGACTTGTGTAAAGCGTTCGACACTGTCCCACACGACATCCCCGTCTCTAAATTGGAGAGACATCAATTTGATGGATGGACCACTCAGTGGATAAAGAACTGGCTGGATGGCCGCACACAAAGAGTTGTGGTCAGTGGCTCAATGTCCAGCTGGAGACCAGTAACGAGTGGTGTCCATCAGGTATTGGTGTTGGGACTGCTCTTGCTCAACACCTTTGTCATTGACATGGACAGTGGGATTGAGTGCGCCCTCAGCAAGTTTGCCGATGACATCAAGCTGTGTGGTTCAGTTGCTACCCTGGAGGGAAGGAATGCCATCCAGAGGGACCTTGACCCACTTGTGAGGTGGGCTGATGCCAGCCTCATGAGGTTTAACTGTGACAAATGCAAGGTCCAACACCTGGGTCGAAGCAATCCCAGGCACAGCTACAGGTTGGGCAAAGAAGCAATTCAGAGCAGCCCTGCAGAGAAGGACTTGGGGGTGCTGGTTGTTGAGAAAATGAACATGAGCCGGCTTCATTGTGCGCTTGCATCCCAGACAGCCAACTGTATCCTGGGCTGCACCAAAAGGAGTGTGACCAGCAGGTCGAAGAAGGTGATCCTGCCCCTCTACTCTGCTCTTGTGAGACCTCACCTGGAGTATTGTGTGCAGTTCTGGTGTCCTCAACATAAAAAGGACATGGAACTGTTGGAACAAGTCCAGAGAAGGGCCACAAGGATGATCAGGGGACTGGAGCACCTCCTGTATGAATATAGGCTGAGAAAGTGGGGCTGTTCAGCCTGGAGAAGAGAAGGCTGTGTTGAGACCTCCTAGCAGCCTTCCAGTATCTGAAGGGGACCTATAGGGATGCTTGGGAGGGACTCTTCTTTAGGGACTGTAGTGAAAGGACAAGGGGTTAAAACTTAAACAGGGGAAGTTTAGATTGGGTATAAGAAGGAAATTCTTTCCTGTTAGGGTGGTGAGGCACTGGAATATGTTGCCCAGGGAGGTTGTGAATGCTCCATCCCTGGCAGTGTTCAAGGCCAGGTTGGACGAGGCCTTGGGTGATATGATTTAGTGTGAGGTGTCCCTGCCCATGGCAGGGGGGGTTGGAACTTGATGATCTTAAGGTCCTTTCCAAGCCTAACTATTCTATGATACTATTCTATGATTCTATAAGAAGGCTCTGAAGAGGGATCTGGACAGGCTGTGGCCAAACTTATGAGGCTCAACAAGGCAAAGTTCTGGGTCCTATGTTTGGGTCCAGTAGGCCCATGCAATTCTACACAAGTGAGGAAGAGTGGCTGGAAAGCTGCTTGGTGGAAAAGGACCTGAGGTTGCTGATTGACAGCTGCTGAACATGAGCCATCTTGTGCCCAGTTAGCCAAGGAGGCCAACGGCACACTGGCTTGTATCAGAAATAGTGTGTCCAGCAGGGCCAACACAGTGGTCACACCCATGTAGTCAGCACTGGTGAGGCTGCCTCTCAAATATTGTGTTCAGTTCTGTGCCCCTCACTACAAGAGAGACATTGAGGTGCTGGAGTGGGTGCAGAAAAGGACAGTGAAGCTGGTGAAGGGTCTGGAGACCAAGTCTGGTAAGCAACAGCTGAGGAAACTGGTGTGGTTCAGTGTGGAGAAGACAAGGCTCAGGATGACCTTATTGTTCTCTATGACTACCTGAAAGGAGGTTGTAGTGAGGTGGGGGATAGCATCTTCTGCCATGTAACAAGTGATAGGACAAGAGGTAATGGCCTTAAGCTGTGCCAGGGGAGGTTTAGATTGGATATTAGGAAAAATTTCTTCACCCACGAAGGTGATGAGGTATTGGAACAGGCTCCCCAGGAAAGTGGTGGAATCACTGTCCACCACTGAGGTGATTCCACCCCTGAGGCCCTCAGTGACATGGTTAAGTGGTGGTCTTTGGATCCATGTTGTTTTTTTTTTATGATAAAATGTTGATAAGCTATCTTTCGTATCTTCAGAAACAATCAGTTTTGTTTGAAGGGCAGTGTTTGCATTTTTTTCAAAATATTAGATATCACTGTGCTGAATTCAGATATTCTGCACTTAAGGGACAATCCTATCTATCAGTGTTCATTATAGCACATGTATCAACTGTATTTAAGAGTTTGCATATATCTTCGGACATCATTTTTTGTAACATCACCTAAAGTTGCTCATTTATTCTACAGTTCAAAATGCAAGTTAGACACAGATATAATGAATATACATCTGAATATCACTGAAGTTTTCTTCTCCTCAATTTCCTTTCCTGAATTATCCTGACAGGAACTTTTATATATAAAGCAACATGAGAAGTTATTCACATCTACCTATGCCATGTAATAAATTTTCTTCTTTGCCTATGCCTTTAAGGGAAACAAGTAAAGCAAGAAAACCTTTACTACCACTTTTTTTTTTTTTTGTTCCTTTTCATGCAACAATAGTGTTTGGAGATCACTCATTTCACTTTATGGAAATGTTTCATAATACTTTTTGCAACAAGAGATGTGAGATTTTGTTCAATGTTCAAAACAAAATCAAAATAAGGTTTTTAGGTATAAAGATATTATGGTGAATAAAATACTGTGGCACTTTAGTGCCACATTTTACATTTACATTTTAGTATGCCTGGTTTATTTCTTTCCTCATTTTTTTCAACAAGAGTGATCTCAGACCGTTAGAAGACAGTTTGAGACTTCACAGGACATCTTGCTAGTACTGTGTTTTGGTATCAGAAAGTTAAAGCATTTAACTTGAGCTCATGCAACTATTTTGTACTGGCGTGTTACCAACATAGAATGATGTGAGTGAAACATAAACCATTGCTCTTTAACCTACTAACTGCCACATTTGGGGTGAAATCCTGTTTCAAGGAAAATTCTTGGGATTTCTGCCAGTACAAGAATTTCTTTTTCTTGATGTCTGAAGAATTGTACTGGCAAAGGCTCTGGACTTGTAGTTAACTGAGCATGTATTAAGATGCAATAACCATGCTAAGCACTTCTAAGAGTCAAGGGAGCTCTAAGCAAGTGTGGGATGGACCTGCACGTATAAAAACTTGCTGAATTAGGGTGGGTGTTATTACTGTTACTTCTTACAGTAACATGCACAGAAGAGAAGTTTCTTGTTTTAAAACCCATGCACAGAATTTAGCAGAACAGATGAAAACTGAAGCTTCTGTATAATCATACAAGTGTCCTGGGCATCATGGCATTCTGTGAGGTGTTTTTTTCTTTGACTCTTTATTTCCAACTGTATTATCTTGCTTTAAAGCTTTTGGGTTTGCAACTTGGGTTGTAAAACTTTTACTTGGGTTGAAAAAAAATATATTTAGGAAAAGACATTTTCACAGTGAGGAAACATGGTGGAGTAAATCTTTCTTGTTGCAGAGTCTTAGACTAGAATGAACTTCTATAAAGGAATGATGGGGAAAGAGTACAAGCTAAATTGGAGAGAAAAGAATAAGACTTTGAGTGCCAATGAAGTTATCATCGAAGTAAATGCATAGTGGATAAAGAACATATATGCAGGTAAGCTCCCTATGTTATGTGGTAATGGAAGATGAGTTCGAGACAGGAAAGGGATGCCTCTCTTTGCTGAGGAAACTGAGTACTTCTGATGTGCATCCTGAATTCCAAGATTTTTTTTTTTTCCACTGTGTTAAAACAGAGAACCACATGGAACACCATTAGAAAATTTCTGACTATCTACATCAGTAGAAGGCTGCTATTCATATTTCTTCCCCATTTAAAAATTCCTCTAAAAGCCATGTACCACCTCTGTGACCTCCATCGAATGTGTGAAGTTTGATGCATTCCTACACAACCTGTCTGCAAATCTCTTTATGTTACAGCACATATCCAGACATTTTTCCCTAACTTTAAGACAAATTTCAGTTTCTAAATCTAGTGTATTGACTATAGTCATGACTCTATATTTCTGCTCACTTGCAGTATCCCCAGTAGTAGTAAAACATGGTAAAAACAAAAAGCGTTGCAAATTTTCTAGCTCTTGAAGAGTTGTTTTTTTCAATTTCTTCCTAAAAGTTTAAGATTTTTATTTCCTTGTACTGTAGATATGCAGACAATGTTTTGAAGCACTGATTATTTGACAGCAGAGAGTTTGGAAGCATCTTCTATTTAGTCTTTGCTGCTAAGTATGGTACTATTAAAAGCATCTTGAGGTTTAATGGTGCAAAGGACATTTGACTTGCAAGACTTCTAAGAATTTTGTATTTTGATGACAATAATCAGTGTAGTAAATCATACCTTGCCTACTAAGTGCAACGCTATGAGGTCGCAAATACTTTGTGATGTCTTCAGTTTGGGAGTTCTGTACTAGACTGAGTGATGTGAATTAAGGGGTTGATTTAACAAAATACTCAGCATAGTATTTCCTACAGTCTACTTTCTGCATATATTAAATGTCTCATTTTAACAAGTTAAATTCAATAATGGCTGTTGGGTGTTAGATTTCCAGAGAAGGTGCTGTAGTAACAGTTTGCATATATAGCTTTGTGATTTATGATCAGATCTTAATACTACCAAACTACACTGAAGAAATTTTGTGCTCTTTCTGTGCTGTACTTCATTTATATTTGCAAATGCTTATATATTAGCTTTTTCTTTCTATCTATTTTCACAGAAAAATGAAATCTACGTGCATAATACTTGTTTTCATAGCTTTTCACACCAATGCACTTGATAAGTAGTAACTGCTTTTTTCCTTACTTGTTCAGCTGTTTTATTGATTAAAACACTTAGGTAAGGATGACAAATTGTCTAAAACCATCTACAGCATTTTCCTCATTGTATGTGCTCTGCTTATCATTGTCTCTTCAGACTGTTATTTTCTTCAAATTAACAACAGTTGTTTCCTAACTGAATTAAATATCCATACATTATAGTATACAGGCAATATCCAAAACCCATACTCAGCTTATTTGAAAGTTGTCCTGCATATTAGTGTAACTCAGGGAAGAACTTGGTCAATTACCTAAGGCCATGTATTTATTAATGAAATCACTGTGTTCTTTTGAAACAGTGCTCATACACATCCACTTAATGTTATATGTGCCTGAAAAAAAAAATTAAAAATAGATTTTTAACCAGTTTTATCTATCTAAAAAGATGACAGCATTTAGGACTAGATGAGACTCTAGAGTATTTTCTAGACTGGTTTCAGATATAACTTAAATCTTGTATTCTCTTTAACTATTGGCTTCCTGTAGTGTGTTTCTGAGGGCTATCACCAGTCACCCCCTTATTGTCCATGTGACTTGGCATAGTTCCCAGGAGAATCTGCTCGTTTATTTTGCTAGGCACTGATGTAAGACTAACTAGCCTGTAGTTCCCTGGGTCTTCTTTTTTTCTCCTTTTAAAAATGGGTTTTTTAGTTCCTCTTTTCCAGTCAGCAGGAACTTCACTGGACTATCATGACTTCTCAAATACAATGGACAGCAACTTAGCAACTTCATCTGCCAGTTCCCTCAGGACCTCGTAAGGTCCCATGGACTTGTGCACTTTCAGTTTCCTTAGATGATCTCAAACCTGATCTTCTCTGTGGAGGATTAGACACAAATAATGAAAACTAGATTGAAAGCTCTTTGAATTGCAGCTGAATTGCATGATGTATAAAATCTGTTATCAGGTCTTTTTGTTGATTTTCTTTTTCAAATTACTAATGAGTATATTTACTTTATCAAAATGTATCAACAAAAAGTACTGAATTTATTAGAGGCCCCTCTGAAAACAGTTTTCTTAAGTTGTTTATTTTGTCTTTTTCATATTTTAAGACTATAGGAAGTTTCACCAAGGCAGTCTGTGAAGGGAACGCTTTTCCACCCAGATATGGTTCTTTGTTTCCGAGGAAGGAAAACAAAACCAAGAAAGCTTTATTTCAGTTTATCGTTGTGAAATTACATTCCAACACAGATTTGGGGCAAGAAGTAAATATTTGTCTGAAACTCTGTGTGATGATGGTGTACTGAATGTAATGGAAGAAGTGGAACAGATGAGCTAGTAAATGATGCATAGTAATACTATCTAAAACTAAGTCCCTGTCACTCAGCAATTTAAAAATTGGGAAACTATTATTGAAAATTAAGGAATATCAATAGAAATTGATCAGAAATAACAAAATAATGATTAAAAGGAAATAACACTGGTTTTGGCAGCCTAACTGCACAGTGTAAAGGTGGCACTTAATAAAAGTGATGCCAGTGAGAGTTTGCTGTGAAGTTCAGTGAGTATAAAATAAAGTTCTAACTAAATCAGTTTAAAATGACCTCATTTTCCTTTTCCTGCCTTTCTGTTCTTTGAACATTTTGTATTTTGAAAACTGAACTGTGACTCCTTAGCAGAGATATCATACTGTCCCCCATATTTCAAGAGATCACATTTGCATTTATTACTTTTCAAAAATGTGTGAAACTTTGTTATTTAAGTTATATAGGTTGATGACAAGCATATTCTAAAACAATAAAGCTTTCTACAAAGTTGCCATTTGTTCAGTAGATTTTCTTAGTTTAAGAAAACCCATGTGTTGTTTTCAAAGCAGACAAAAGATGCATAATAAATGCTGCTTAGAAGCAGCTTAAAAATGTATATCAATTTAGACCCATCTGACAACAGCTAGCATTATATCATAATATTAAGCTTTACCCCACATTAACACATGTGGTTAAATAACATCTTATTCCTACCTCATTTTAGCAAAAGTTTTAAGATTTGTGAGCTTGTTGCTGCTTTAGAGTTGCAGCTGTGGTGTGCAATGCAAATCATACATGAATCTGTCTTAAAACATCCTTTCTTGGCAAAAAAATGGTAGTACCCTCCATATTTACAATTTACCCATAATAAGAAAATAGCAATCCCTTCTGGGCATGAGAAGGCTTATAATCAAGCATGCTTAGGAATCCAAACTACTAATTTTTAGGAATTGGTTCTTAAGATTCACTTCATAATGAAAGCCATAAAGAGCAAGACCAACTGTTACTTCAAATACATACTAGTACAAGGAGATGTTATAGTACCAGAGAGGGCTATGCTTTAAATTCTTTTTAATTACTCTTGAGTGCACCTTCTAATGACAAATCTTGTTTTCTGCTCCTCATTCTGAGTAGAAGCCATACGACTTAGCTGCTTTTGAATGCATCACTAGGCTCAAATCTTGCTGGTTTTAAAACCCCTTAGCCTGAGGCCAAATCAGTTTTGGTCCATGAGCCTTCAAAAAATAAGAGTATGATGAAATAGGTTTTCAGCAACCAACCACCCACAAATTTTTCCGCATAAAGTATGGTTTATTCATTCATCCCAAGTTATATAACCCCAGGAATAAAGAGATTAAAATCATAACCCAAAGAATACTTAGGAATCTTACCTAAGATGAGATCCTTCCTTGCCTACTTTTGACAGTTACTTTAAGCCCATTTAACTCTCGCTCTTCCATAGATAGTCTGACTTTGCCTTGCAATGAACTATGTGTAATTCAGCCCCAGTGCTCCTCTCTTTTCTTCTATTGCTTTTCAGACCAGAATCTTTATGGTTGTAGTGTTCCCTTTCCATTTGAGTAAAATTTGCCATCTGAGCAAATTGTCAGGCTGTTTATTTCATGTCCTTCTTGATACAGTGTGAGGAATGTCATCTTTGCCTTTTTTTTTTTTTGTTTACCTTCCTCGTTTGATTCAGCTTTCTATATTCAAGCAGGGTGGCAGCATATAAATAAATATATGCATGTCATATTCATTTCATTGTATGTTTAATGATGTCAATCTCTGTAGAAACATGTCAGCTTTTTTTTTTCTAGATATTTGACTTATTTAGGTTAAAAATAAAAGGAAACTAGGTCAAGAGCATGTGAATTTAAATAACTGAAATTATATAGCTAATAATGAAAAGTATCTGTTGACATCAGTGAAATTGCTACTGTTAGAGTGTCTCTCTGTTAAGAATAAGATTGCTATTTCACAGAAAAAAATTTTAAAATAAAATTACTTGTCTTATAAGTTCTAAATATATTGTTTGAAGAATGAATAAATGGAGGGGTTTTTTTATGAACCAAAAGTGATATATTTTACACTTTTGTAAGATTTTTTTTTAATTCAGTTACTTTTACACCAAAGTAACTTAATTCTCATATGTATCATAACTAAATCATTAAATCATTATGCCCCTCAGGGGTCCATACTGGGACCAGTACTGTTTAATATTTTCACCAATGACATAGTCAGTGGGATCAAGTGCACCTTCACTATGTTTGCAGATGAAACCAAACTAAGTGTTGTGGTTGGCATGCTTGAAGGATGAGATGCCAGCCTGAGGGATCTGGACAAGCTCATGAAGTGGGCCCATCTGAACTTTATGAGGTTCAACAAACCCAAGTGCAAGGTTTCACTGAAATTTAAAGACTAGATTCAAGATAAACTTTTTTTTTAAGGAAAACAGAAAAACAAACAATAATCAAAACAAATCCTCAGTTTCACAAAATTGATGCAAGTTTTGCTTATTGGGGAAAGCAGTGTTTATATATACATAAGCAAATGTATGTAGTTATGCTGGTCTTCATGTTCTCTTACATAACTATTTTAGTTTTATTCCAGCATTGCAATCTAGTGTATCTATCTCCCATAACTCGTATATTGAGAGATGTGTGTCCATCTGGTAAACAATTGTTCACAGCTCTGTGGCTGTTTTCTGAACTGCAACTCCCATGAGTCGTTAGCAATAACATCACAACTCCAATGTTTCTGCTTTTCACTTTATTCACAAAAAGGAAAACATTTTTCAGTGGAGTACATGAAAAAGAAGTGGAACCATTCTTTGACAAGCGCTAATAACTAATTTCATCATGTTGTGAAGAAAGGAGATAGAGGTTCCAGTCATGAAAGTAGCATTGTGTTTAGCTTCTCTGACTTTCTCAGATATGAATTGATTTCTAGAGAAGCTATGCTGCATGCATGTACAACAGAGGACTGAAGCCTTAGTCAGCAGACACTACTTCAGGGAATACACTGCTGGAATATATATTCTAACAGCTAATATGTCAATAGCATATTGCGAGCTTGCAGTTGTCTTGGGTGGGATGACAACAGTCATTTTTGCTATTTCTAGGTCACTGATTGTTCCTATGTATGTAAGTTAGAACAGTGTCCTAGGAGACACTTTGAGAGACTGACTTGACAAGGTGCTCCATGACATGACCTGTAAAAATCATTACAGCTCGCCCTTGGTTAACCCCGGCCTTCACAAAGTATAGCATTTCGTTCTCACTGGTTCATTACAGAATTCCTACATTCCCATACTTAGGAGGTTACCTAAGGATGACTTAAGAAACAGTTTTCTCACTGCTCAAGGGACCCAAAATGTGACAAAAAATGTGGAATCTAAAGAAACTCATGTTCTCACAACCTCTTTCAACTTCTTGAATGGAAGGACATAAATGTGTGTGACTTAACCTTTTTTTCAAATAAATATGTCTTTTGCAACTTAGCAAGAAAAGTATTTCAGTGAAAATTGATAATAAAAGAGGACATCTATGCATAAATCATAAAAAACCAAAATTATTTCTTTAATAAAAATGGTTAGAAAATATGCTAATTTACTTAAGTACAAAATCCGGGTTGTCCTGGCAATATATAAAATGATTAAATGCTTGCATTTTGTGTAACAGAGGCACTGCTTTATCCCTTTTTATTTTAATGGCTGCTGATGTCATATATACTCTCTTGCAAGGAGGACTCTGTGAGTATTCTACCTTAGGGAGTACATTAGTTACTTGTTTCAGATCCAGTGAGGAACAGGAGGACCATGATGTCCCAAGAGAAGACCTGACATGACTGCAACAAAGCTGTATTTCCAGATATATTCACGAATCCCCAGGGTACCAGCCTTCCCGTGCCTGGACACAGGCAGTGAATGTGCAGCTGATGAATACCGGCAGATAAGAGTCAGCTTTCATCAGTCTAGCCAGACCCTGTATGTCAGTGAAGAAAAATTATACTAGAATGGAGGCTTAAAATGAGAGGAGATATATAATTTAAATGTTGAGACTACTTATCATCATGCCATTTTAACCTTGTTCCATTAGCAAAAATAAGTGACTCAAGAGCAACTGTATTTGAAAGAGTCTATTTTAAACTCATGTTCCAAATTGCATGTGAGTTTATAATAAGCTGTACTGTGTTTTACTAACATTAACTTTTTGTCACTATGCTTTCTGTACTGATATATTGTGATAATTCTTTGTGTATTGAGTTAGAGAATTACATTTAACATATATTCAAACTGTGATGTTAATGTAAATATATTCAAGTTGTTAATGAATATCCTATTTCCATTTTGGCATTTCCTCTTATATTGCAAATCATTGCAGGCATTTAAGCAAATTAGTTACTGCCCTTCAGACACACTAGAGGCAATTAAAACAATTAAATAACTTCTTAGAAGAATATAAAAGTCTTTCCTGCTTTCACACATAGCTCTCACTAGGAGAAGATGTACGGCTTATTAGCAAAGAGACAGAGCTAGTGCTTATTGCAGTTGGGACCAGGGAGATCATTTCAGTCCTACGAAACTGTAAATGCCAGATCTCCGTTTAGTTGTGCTATTACATGTCTGTATAAGCATTTTCAAGGTGGAAGTTCTAGTGGATCATGTTTGTAGGCTATGCTAAAAGGCTCTGAGTTATGTCATAAATGAGGGGAAAAATAGTGCTATATCTCACAATGTGAATATTCTCCAACAGCTCATATCATTTGATGGAAACAAGTGTGGGTCGGTTTTCAGAAACAAGATAGGAACACTTCTCTTAGAACTGACATGGTCCTCTGTGACGATAAATATTATAATCTACTTTTTTCTATGAAATTACCTGTAGTGCGTATATAATTAATCAAAAAATAAAGGCTAATATATTTGAGATTGAAATGTCTATATGCTCTGAACCTTGGGGAGGGGGGCAGAGTAGTTTGATTTCGGAGATCACACGAGCAGGTAAGCTTGAGAGACATTATGATCAACATTTTATTCAACTTGAAAGATCTACTAATGCTAAATAAAGTCAGTCTTCCTGACAGGGATTTCACATAGCATAGTAGACCAAATGTTCATTCTGGATCCTAAGATGACAGAAGATCCAATGCTCTGTCACTGGGTTAAAACACCCTGTTGGATTCCTTTCAAACCACTTTCATGAAAGTAAATGTATGCTTCATATTTCTGATGCAGCTAGCCATTGATACAGTAGAGTAATATAAATATAAATAAGACAAGTGGGGAAGGTGAGCTGTATTTGTGAGAAGGAACAAAGTGAAAGGGACTGAGTAATTTCAGTGAAAGTTACTTTCTTCCATCATTTCAATGAAAGTTCTCTGAAATTGTATGGAGCCTGCTGTAAATACATGACTCTTCCATGCTTTATTTTGAAAATCTTGTTTCTATTTTTTTCCAAAATCTAAATTTTCAAACTTTGTAAAAAAAGAAAAAAAATTCTTCAGATAAGGTCTGACTCATGGAACTTCTAAATATAGTTTAGATAAGGCAAGATTTACTGTCAGAAGCAACAAACAAAAATTTTGAAGTTTTCCTGATTTTCAAGTAAAAGTATAACCATAGAATCATAGAATGGTTTAGGTTGGAAGGGACCTTATGATCATCAGGTTCCAACCCTTCTGCCATGGGCAGGCCATGTCACTCAAGGATCTGTCCAACCTGGCCTTGAACACTGCCAGGGATGGAGCATTTACCACTTTGGGAAACCTGTTCCGGTGCCTCACCACCCGCACAGTAAAGAACTTCTTCCTTATATTTAACCTGAACTTGTATCTAACCTTTTAAGTTTAAGCCCATTACCCTTTGTCTTATTACTAAAGTCCCTGATGCAAAGTCCCTCTCTGACATACTTGTAGGACCTCTTCAGATACTGGAAGGCTGCTATGAATTCTTCCAGTTCTTCCTTATTGCTCAAAATACTTATAAAGCTATTAGTCATCTTACAGCTTTAGTGGTTTGGAAAGAATAAATTTTTTTAGCAACTTATGCTAAAAAACATAAAACAGATCTCTTGCGTAATTCATATAACACCTTTACCTTTAAGCTCTTCTGCCCAGTTCATTTTATTCAAAATCTTGCGGCTAATAACATCTATTTGAATTAACTACTTACTTTAGATTATTTGTCTTCAAAAAGGAAAATTTCTGCTTGTAAAATTTTTTGGTCAAAACCCAAAAAGCATGAACAAGATCATAGTCATTAAAGGTCATTCTTGAGAGAAGCATTCAAAACTGTTTAAGAAAATTAATGTCTAGCCAGTAGCCAGATATAATATTGTGTAATGCAGGTATGGTGTAACAATGATCTCAATACTTCATGCCCTGGTACCAGGCTTTCCACCTTATTTCAGACAAAAAAAACAGTTTCAGATATTTATGGTGCCAGCATAACTTTCGAGCACTGAAAAGGTTGAATTAGAAGAGTTTGATCAGAAGCAAGGGAAAGTTGGTCCCCAAACTAGAGCTGGTAAACTTAAGCTATGAACAGAAGCTTGAACTCAAGAAATTATTGCTCATTTCTGAGTTGCCAAACTTCTAATCTGCTTCCTTTCCTTAGGCAGCTTTTCATGGCAGTAACACAGTCCACCAGGACTTATTTCACTTACTTAAAAAAAAAAAAAAAAAGTCTAAGAGTTTTTTTCTCAAGTGGGAAAGAATGTAATTCTGTCTTAGCCTAACATAGCTGAAGAAAAATAATGGATGAAAGCTAATTCTCATACACTGACATAGCTTAATAAGCATAAATATAAGTAGAAATAGAAATAGAAAGAAATATATTTTCTTCAAAGCCTGAGTGCTTTCCCCTGGCCGAAGCAGCTTTGGGTTCAGGTTATGCAGCAGCATGCAGGCTGGATTTTTTACCAGTATATTATAAAAACTAGGTCAAATTTGTAGGTATCCAGGATTATATGGGTGGAAGGGGTATTCTTTTGTACAAGGTATTAAAAATCAGAAAAATATTTGCGTGATAGTAATTTTAATGTCTTTTTTTTTTCCCCCCCCATTTGTTCAAGGGAAAGATCATCCAATCCACCTAGGGAGAGACTGAAGTAGGTCAGATGTTGTTTTGGGTTTTGTTTTGTTTTGTTTTGTTTTTTTGCATAAATTAAAAATGGGATATTATAATAGTTCCAGAACCACCTTTTAATTCACATATGTTGGCCTGCACAGATGGCTGTGATTCATCATGAGTCCCTGTTTATGCTCTTTTATTTAGCTGCATAGGACAAGTTGTTCTTTAACAGTTTTTTTATGAGCATCCCATTGGATACCTCTATGCATGCAGAGTGACACAACATTTCCTAGACCTTTTTTTTCCTGCCCCCTGGGGAAAAGGAAAACTTGACCCCCTAAATCAGAAGTAGATGTTTACATAGTTTTCTAGTAAGAGCATTTCAGTGTCCAAGTCTTTTTTTATGGAACATAATACTCAATCTTCTGCTATTTTCCATGAGGAAACCTCTTGGTTGCTAGAACTGGTGTCTCAACAGCTGGTTAACAGCTTTTTACATCTATGTATAAGGTAACTGTTTTTTGAAGATAACGGGTTTTCCCTCCATTCTCTGGTTAGGTTTAAGAGTAAAGACTTTTTAAAGTTTGTGTCCAAGGTGTTTATAACAGGAATATGAATGTGTGTGTGGGGAGGGTGTCTTCCCTTATAGCATGCTTACACTACTGTTGAAAAGTAAACTTTTACACAGGTTACTCTGGATAATTTCTAGGTAAGTTTTTTTATGTAATTCCACATTATAAGAAAAACAGAAAAGAAAAACTTTTTATCACTTAAAATTTAATTCACCCTTATTGATTTTACAAGAGTAGTCAGTTATTTAGCTTGTGAATCTCTAATGGAAAATCTAATAATTTAGGTTTAGCCTGTGTTCAAAATTTTTGTAACTTTAAACAAATAAGAAGGAAATGAAGTTTCATGTAAGAGGATGACAGTTGATAATTTTTTCTCTCTGAATTTTTTATAGAACTTTGATGGAGTTCTAGAGAGGCCCTGAGAGCACTATGCAGGTATTCCTGTATGTGTGTATCTCTTACTGCAAATATATGTTTTGCATCACCTGTCTCTCTTTCTCCTTGCATGTTAATTCTGAAAGTCATAGCCAGAATGCTGAGATAAGGTATAATGTGGTATGTCATATTAGAAAATTATTAGTTCCTTGTTAAGGGAGAATAGGGAAGGGAGGAATGGTATACAGGCAAAAAAAACAAATCAGTAGATAAATTCTGAAGTAAAATAGCTAAGAAAATACGAATCATCAGGGAAAGCAAAATGGAGGAATTGAATAAACCCAATAAGTTAGTTTATTCAGGAAGGATCATTTAAAAGTAGATAACAAGTTATAATTAGGCTACATCTTAAAATCCTAAATCTGCCAACTTTTTTTTCTCCCAGTACATATTATTCTTACATAAAAAGATAAATTGTCATTGAGTGCAGTGGGCCTCTTAGAAGTTACTTAGAAAATTTATTTTAGCATTACCTCTTAGCCTTGGGTAAGAAGAATTGGGAATCAGGGGGATCGTAGTACATCACTATATTGTAGTATAGATATTTACTGAGCTGTGTGACTTTATGGTTTGAAGGCTTAGCATTCTGGTAAAAATATGGGATTTGTACTGGAAGGCTTTGTAGTCAGCTGGATTGAAGAATGCATTATAAACACTGTGCTTTCTGGCAGTCTGAGACTTGTGGAGAGAAGGCAGTTTCCTTTTGACATTAATTTTTGTGTGATAAAATTAACTTTGGGCAGAAAAATGCTTTGCCTTCAAATGATATTTGTACACTCAGATTTTCATCAGTAACCAGTCAAATTTCAGTGAAAATCAATGTTTATTTCCAGCTATGAAAGGAAAATTTAGTAGCTCTTATGTTGTTGTCTTGAAGCTGATAGAGTTCTTGAAGCAGGAAAGGGGGAAAGAGGAAAGGTTTACTTTTTTCAAGAAATTAAGATTAATTTCCTAGAGGTTACTGATGCTAAATTATTTTTATTGTATCACTGCTTTTGATTCTACTTGTGAACAGTTGCTGGTGGCAAAGTTCAAGATCTTAATGCTTTATAAACAGTCAGCTTTCCTGAATGTGGATAGAGAAATAGGATCAAAATTGGAAGACAAAGGTGTTGAGAGGTGTTTAAGCATTACTGTTACGCTTTGACATTCATATTGCATTAGCACATCCACAGTTACAGGTGTCTGTGGAACAAACATCTACACAAAGAGATGGTCATGGCCACAGGGTTGACAGTCCAAACTATGAGAGCAGCTTCTTAATGATGATGATGATGATGGTAATAATAATGATAACATTATTTTTCTGTTGGAAACTAGTTCTAGATCAAATGTTCCAACTCTGTTGAGTGCTGAAGCTGTAGACTGCTTTTGTACATCACTGGAAATTAAGTAGTGAGACAGTAACAATTATTTAAAAAAAAAAATTCATACTACACAACATTTCTTTCACAACCATTCTTTTTAACTGGGTTTTCTTTTTTTTATATGCATTCCATCCTTATTGGAGTAACAGTTCTCACCTGTATACCCTAAATTAAAAAAATAATAATAATTCTCTGGCTTGACAGAGGGGTATTTAAAATGAGTGCTCTATTCCTCATAATTCTCTACTTGTGTTCTTATCATAAAGAAAATATCATTGTGTCTTTGGGGATTTTAGTTCTTTTTTTAAGTCTCAGGAAGCTGTTTCCAAGTTGCAAGTGTCTTCCCATATTTTTCATAACAAAAAATTTGATATCAAAAGCAGTGAGAAATTTAGCTAATTTTGTAACACTTTTCATGGATGAAAGAAGTGTAATAAGTGTATTATTGCAGTGTCTGGTACAACCCAAAATCTTGCAGTGGTCAGCATTGCATACATGCTCATAAGGCACTGTCCCAGGCCTAAATACCTTGCAAATCACATGGAACAAAATGAAACAAAGCTGTGGGAAAAGGATTGTTCAATATGAAGAACTGATAAGGGCAGAATTTGCTAAAGGTTGCAATGTCAGCTTTTAGTAGCCAGTCTACTGACTGTCATCAGTGACATCCTTGTGATAGTAGGAAGTACCTTTGCTATTCATTTTTCTTAGCATCAAACATAAAATGTGAAAATATTTGCCTCTGCCCCAACCTTGAGGTGTCTGATGTTACATAATTTAATTTTATATTGCCTTACAACAAGGGATTAATGGTGAATTTTCCTTATATGAATGTAGTTTTAGTAAACAGATAATTAATTCTACAAATGTATTTTCCAATAGCATGAAAGGATTCATTTCACCTTGAATTTCTTTCTTTATGTGCCAGTTACATTATATAATCAAAATCAACAAACAAGTGTACATAGTGTGAAGTAATTCCTCTGCTTTGTGTTTACCACCTGCCCAGAATCCTGTCAGCTACTCCCTTCCTGTGGCATAAAGAAACCTTTCTTGAGTCAGCAAGATCAAGAAATGCTGTTTTTTTCAGGCTCAGGACTGAGTGATACCTGTCCTAGATCTCACAATAATGTCATGTGTGTGGGTGTGGTGGAGGAATAAAAATTTGGAAGCAAAAAAGCAAAATAGTTTGGTAGTAGGATCCTTTCTAACACATGAAGTGAGGTTGATATAGTTAAAATAATTGGGTGGGTGGGAGATAAATTAATAATCATAATGCAGATGAGAAGTTCAGACGTACACAATAAATATTACTTATCCAGAAGATGTTTGCTTTGTGGGTTTCATGTGTGACAATTCTAACAGTGGAGCTAGACCTTCATTGCATGATACATCAGTCTAAACATTGAAATGTGTTATCTGAGTGAAGCTGGGAAAAACAAGTATAAATTAAAAAAAAAATCATTATTATAAAGCTTTGTTTTCCTCTTTAGTTTATGTGGATGTGAAGATATGTGATTATGTTTGCCTATAAAAAAATGTCTATATAAGAGCTTTCATGGACAGGAATTTTTGTATTAAAAAAATATCAATGAACTAATACCAACCTCTGTTACACAAGCTGGCCTTTAATTTGCATCCCATTTTCAAGGAGTCACTTAAGGCAAAGCATTGACAGCTGGAAGTACTTTTTAATTCAGCATACTATTCAATCTTGCAGTAATTCTTTTCATTCCAGATTTACCTCATGATAATACACCAATATTATAATTGAAACAATTAGTGCCAGAACTGCTGTGTACCTAACATGTATTTGTACAGATTGTTGCAGACTTTATTAAAGGATACTATGCACATTTTTTTAACCCTGCTCAAAGGTGTATTTTGGCAAAAACTCTAAGACCTATGTTAGTACTTTGGAAAAAAAAAAAAGCGTTTGAATAAACTATCCTTCCTATTCTCTTACAGGATGTGTAAAATCTCTTATTCTTATTTCCATCCTCTGCTGTTCTCTACTGAAAACATAAAGCTATCTGGAGGCATACAAGTTAAGCAAGTCAGCTAAGACTAAGGTCAGATCAACAGGTATAGCTCAAGAAAACAATAAAGCTTGGCTACATGACTCAGCCTAAGCTAACATTTCTGTCACAAGAAGAATCATAATCATCTGATGATCTCATTACTGTAAGTTTTAATCCTAGTCATAGAAGTCATCCATCATACCTGGTAAGGAATCGTTCTTAGTTTGAGTTAGATCAATTTTACCAAAAGATGTGGCCAGTAATCAATAGTTCTGCTTAAAGGGGAACATTATTATTACTGAAAGTAGTAATTGAGGAGAAATCACGCTGGGCTCAATCAATCTGCTTGCAACTGTTCTGCTGCTTAGAATATGTGCAAAGCACATTATGCAGATAGAAAACAAAGATTCAAGTAATCAGTTCTGAGAAGAACAGGTCCAGAAAACAAGAAACAGACCTTCACAACTCCTTGTAAACTTAGACTTTTGCAGTGAACTTCATTTCCCAGCAAGAGCCTTTTGATGAAGATCTGCATGTTGCATTGATATTAGTATAAAATAGGTTAGAGAGAAGCCTTATGCATAAATTCCTTTCTCAGAGAAAATGTAATCAAACAGAGGCATTCAGAGAAAAATACTATACATGGTGGCGAAGAAAAATCTACTGTAGCTACACCTGAAATCTCTTGTCCCAGCAGTCCAATTAACTATATAGTGTGGCTATATTGAGCCTTACTGGCTCAATTTTTTCCACATCAGAAAACACATTTTTTATGCTCTGAATTATACAGTGACCTTGTTTATATCATAAAGTCCAAAATAGGGTGACAGTTCTGTCATGTATTTAATATTAAACATTTCAAAGAAGAAATTTATACTATAAAATAAAGCAGAGGTTTTTAGATAATATATATAGCATGTTTTCAAAAAAGTGACTAATAATGCATTACTTTTCCTGAACTCACATATTTTGAGGGAAAATCCTTCAGTGAAGAGGCTGTAAAATACAAATATAAAATTGATTTGTTTTGCAGATATCTATTTTCAGAAAAGAGAGCAGCCTTTGCAGTTACCTCTCTAAATAAAATTAAAAAGCCTAGCATCTCTATGGAATGTTATATGATTTCCAGCAGAGCCATTTGGGGTTTGGCAACATGAATGCAGCAAAATAAAACTTCTTAGTGATGATTAACTACTTTAGTAGTCATATAAGGCCAACTCATGTTAGTATTTCAGAGTGGGTTTTTCACTGTTCTCAAAATCAGTGGTGTTTGAATAGGTTGGGAGGCAGACTGGGTTACTGGAAAGGTTCACTAGACTCATAGGTAAACTAACTGGCATCTGTTGGGCAATAGGTACAGGAAATACACTGGGGTTCCTTTGGGGTACTGATTGAGTCAAGTTCATCCTTGTTTGCCTTGATTTTGAGTTCCTTAAAACTAGTCTTTGTAGGTACCTTGATTCTGAGTTGCTTAAATTAGACTTTGTAGGTGCTTTGGGATAATGCGAAGCTTAAGTAGAACTAGACTGGGATGCAAAATTTAAAAACCCTTGGAAAGAATGACATGGCAGGATTTCTAACTACTTTATACTCATAAAACCTTATCTCAGAGTAAGACATGATCCAACTACCTCTACAGGTTACAAATCAATTGCAAATTAAAGTGAATAGAATTAAATGTCCTTCAGCTCATGTCATTTCACTTCAGAAGGTCTTGAAATATTTGTCTAGGTGAAGCCACGTATGAGATCACTGTGAGAAGTCCAAATTAATTTGTGACTCTTCATACAGAACACCGAGCTGGATCTGACAACAGCTAACTCACCAGTTAGCTTTTGCAGTCTTGCTGATGGGTTTGTCTTAGAGTGAACTTAAATATCAACTGTTAAATAATTGGAGTTCTTGTACAGCTCCTAAGGTTCACAATCTGCAATGCTTCTTTCCAACCATTGAGTATGCATCACCATCTTACTTTTTAAAATGGTGCAAAATGGTGCAAGACCTTGCAAATATTTAGGTTGGGCTTTTGTGCAACCTGGTAATTTTCACCTTGACACACTGAAATAGTGTCTAAACTAAATTAAATTTATGACAAAATAACAATATAAAAGTAACTGCTTTTGTCGATTTTAATGTTTGCATCCAAGACATTGTATACTGAAAAAGAATTATTACACTTTGTGCTAACAATCCATCTGTTATACGTTAAGATGCTACAATGAAGACTTCATTGTGTGATCTTGCACAGCACCCAGAGACAAACTTGTTGAGGTTTCAACAAATGATGTAGGCATACTGAGTTGTTAAAAGAAACTGAGGAGGTTTAAAATGACAGCTTGCACAGCATGACTCCACTTACGATTTTTGTTCAAGGAATCACTGGAAACTCCATGAGTTCCTATCATATTTGCAGGAATATATTACTTTGGTACTAAATTTTTATCATTTTGGCAATGACCATGGGGCTTCAACATAAGGGAAAGCACAAATTCAATACCACACTTGTTTCATTTGAATTATCTTGGTATCCATGGTTGGAAACTATAATCACCTTAAAACAGGCTTCACTGTAATTTCGTAAAACTAATAAGGCATTTCTGTAGGAAAAAGCCCTTTTGTGGTAGAACACAAGAAGATTTTTACCAGTAATTTTAAATTACTTTTAAACACAGTGGTTTTGCTTAAGTTAGTCACAGTGATCTATTCAATGCCTCTAATTCATTTTAATATTGCCAGTGTAAAAACTTTGCTTTTATCCAGCATTCTTTGCTACTTTATTTGAAGACAATGCAAAAGATGCCATCACTCTGAAAGAGAAAAACTCTGCAACTCGTTTGAAAAATCGGATATCATTATTAAATACTGATTTTTTTTTTGCTTTTGTTGTTTTTTTTTAATATATCAGAACTGATTTTGAAAATATGGTGGTATCTGATTTCATGGGAAATATATGACCTGGTGGATAATTGTAGTTGTTCTGGTTTGTTATGGCTACCTGCATATCCCACTGGGCTATTGAAGCCCTTTTGTGCATATACATAAGTACCTCAGAACGTCCCACATCTGAGAGAGGAAGAGGTACTTGAGGAAAGCAATATAAAATGCACAACTATGATTACTTTTAATTGAAGGCTGCCTATCATGATACTTTTTTGTTTGGCTTAAGGAATCATGAATTTCCTGGGTTTTTGAGTAAAAGAGGTTTGGGGAACATCTAAGGGCTTCCTTCTCAGCACTGACATGAATTTCTTCTTTCCACAATCAATCTGGAACAAGACTACAGTAAAAACTACAGTCAGAGCTATGGAGGTGACCAGGTACTAGCTCAAATAAAACACAGAGGTGTTTTTGTGACATAGGCACAGCTGAAAAGTATCAGCACGTGCTCTTGTTTGACCTTTACAACAAAAAAGAGAAACAAAATCAATTACGGTGGTTAAACACTCCCCTAAAAAGCATTTTAAATTTGGAACTTTTTAAGACTAGGTTATATTTGTGAAAAATCATTTTATTTGTGTTATTAAGGTAATGCCAGTGCAGTAAGACTCCTGGGGGAAAAAATATTCAATAGGGAATTACTTTCAAATGTTCATCTGTAAATCACCTGGCACATACTTATCTTTTGAAGAGTTGCCGCATTGTTTGCAGTGTAATTTTAGTCATTGAAGGATGAAATGGGAGAATTTTAATGCTGCTTTAAGTGCGAATCTCAATATGGCATTAAATGTGGTGTTGCTATTGATACCTCTAATAAAGCTGACAAAAGCTGCTTGGACAAGGTGGATGAATCAATCATTTCAAGCACAATGAGCTTTTCCCCCACTTTTTTAGCAGTGTTTTCTTAGACTTTGTGAGAATCCTGTGGATTTTTCATGACTGTGATTAAAACTAATAGTACAAAATGAGGCACAGTTTAAATATAATAGGAGGAAGAAAAATGGACAAAAGCAAGGAGGTAGTTGTTATGTATGTATTTGCATAATTATAATCCAAGTCATAAACCACATGCATGTGTGTGAATCAGCACCAAGAAAGGAAAAGTTCATATACAAGTAGGTGTTTTCCATTTCATGATCTTGTTTTGGTTTTGTAGTGGTTTTGGTTTGGGGTTTTTTTGACTTTTTTAATTTCTGAAGCTCAGACCTAGTGATTGGGGATTTTGTCTGCATGTTTGTTTGTTTCTCTCAGAAGAGTTTTCCTTCTTCCTTTTTGAACAAGGGGGAGAAGAGGCCTTCTCTGAATTTCAGAAGTAAACAGAATAGAAAAAAATATGCTAGCTTTAATGTTCTTTGTTAGCAGATTAGAAGCATTCTTAACACTCTTTAAGCTATGTCATACATATACTTACACTTACACAAACACAATGAGTATATATGCCAGAGAAAAAATACAGTATTCTAACATCCACCTGCAAATTTAACGTGTTTGAAACCTTAAAATGAATTAATTTTTCCATGCAGTTCCTTCTGTTTCCTAATGAGGTCTGTAAGACATGATAAGTCTGCTGCATAGAATTTTTCTGAGCATATAATTACATAAAGCTCACAGGGAAAAAAAGAGCTCTGTTATGAAAGTATGGACAACTCATGTGGATATAACGAGTTTTATTGCTGCAACAACCAGTCTTTCTCAGGTAGGGATTAGTTCCTCTGTATGCTTCCTGACTAAATAATTACTGATGTCTAAAGCATTAAAAGACTTTGAGAGCCTTCATGCTGCATGATGCTGGCTCATTTGTGCCTATTCCGACAAAAGCTTCAGAAAATGGGACTCCTCACTGACATATGGGAAAGTATATGGTATGGGTTTCAGTAAGCCAAATACGACAGAGGAAGACAGAGGAAGATGGCCTTCTGCCTATCACACTGAAACTGCAGGTGTTATTAACAAACATGCTCCCTTGGTTTGTATGCTTTATCACACCAGATCTGCTTTACAGCTTCTTAGCTGCTTGAAATGGTAGAAGGGATGGTGGAAAAGCAGGAAAGAAAAAGATCAGGAGAGTTTGTCAGGTGTCAGTTCTGAAGATGTTTGACATCTGAATATCCCTCTGCATGTAGGAAGTCTTATTAACTTTAGCCATTCAAATTCTTCAAAATAAGCTTTTGTGTAAGTATTTCAGGATCTAATGTTTTAATACCTAAAGAAGACCTGCCAAAACTATGGCAGTTAGCACAAAATGGCACTTGCTGACAACTGTATGTTCATCTCTTCCTTGTCAGGTTCAAATCCCACTGGGAGAGAGGCCTTAGCAAATCCTAAAAATGGCAAAGCCAGACTACAAACATTAGCTAAAGTGCATATAACTAAAAACAGAACTCAGTAAGAAGAAATACACTTTTGAGTGAACTGAAAGAAATTTGCATAGGAAAATAGAAATGAAAACCACGCATTTTGTATACCTCCGGAACTCTTAACTACCAGCATAGTGCAGTTGGAACCAACTGGTTTTTACCCTACATGAATATCACCATTGCATAATGCCTCATCTAATATTTGGAATAACTTTTTAGGACATGTGGGAAAGAAGCAAGATCAGAATTATTTGAAGAAACAGATTACCTCTTTTCCTTAGATACTCTCTTAGTACCCTCTGAGAATACTGGCATATATATACAGAACTTGATCTGATGCCTGGGAGAAGAAAAATGACACTTTCATGTAGACTGATATACATCATACACAGCATTGACTTGCAGGAGTGCATGTTTCCTTTTTCCTTTCTGTTTTTTGTTGTTGTTGTTTTATTTTTTTTAAATTTAATAGGAGAGGTAGTGCTTTTTAAAAATAAATCAGAAGGGGGGAAACCATGGTTTTGACAGCTTGTCATGTGAAATTATGAAAATTAAGCTAATCATTCCTGTGTAAAAAGGGAACATAATAGAGATAAAAGCTCACAAAGTTATTTTCATTATCCTTCACTATATCTACATGTCCATTTTGGTGAAATGGATCTTCAGGCATCATGACTTGTCTAATAAAGATAGAAAAATGCATTTACGTGCAGATTAAATTAAAAGCTAAGCAGCTGTTGGCAACTCAATCAAAAGGTAGAAATATTAATTTGCAAAATCTTCCATTTCCCTCAGAAATCTCTTAGCTTCTTCTTTATTTTTAGATGATGTTTCATTACCATATGTTTGCTATATAACTTTTTAAATACTAACATTTTAGATTTTAATTTACATGTCTTTTAACTGTGTTGAAAAATTTTTTTACTATTACATTATGTAGTCACCCTTTCAGTAGGGCTTAGTTCATAAAGGAATTAATAATTCCACATGTTTGAATGCCTTGGTGGGACGAGATATTCAAAGAGGTCTTTAAAAATGCTTTCTACAAGAGATCTTAGGGATATTTCAGGCTGGAAACAAAATATATGGTATATAACTATTATATAGTTCTTAAAACTGTTTTCTACTTCTCTGTCAAGATATTTATTTGTATCATAATAGGAATTATTTGATATTCTAATAAAAAATTTTAATTGCAGGCAAAATTTAGGAACTGTATTGTGCTATGTTGAATAACCAGGGGAAAGGGAGCCTCACATTCCCCCCCCCCCCCCCCTGCCCCAAGCATAAGAATCCCTTAAATGAAAGTCAAAGATGAAGTGAAATTGTCATGCATGAGTTAATTTTCTTGTCAAACTGAAAGTTTTCAATATGCCTGGAAAACAAAAAACAACAGAAAAAACCCTTTATATTTCCAAAACCTTTTTGCAAAAGTGAAACCCCACTTTCATGAGTGTGTCTGGCACTTACTAATTTGCCCTTATCTGACAGTTTTACTCTAGTTTGCTGCAATGGGCTCTTCTCTTTTTTAAACAAATGCATCTTTTAATGCATTTGTCAGCTAGCTCGGCTGTAATTCATCAGTTTTGCTGGTTCTCTCCAGTGACATCAGAACAGGCAAAATGTAAGACAGCAGAGAAAAGATGTATACCTGGTGTCTCTGTAACAGATTAAACACAAAATCTGAATGTCCTTTTTCCCACTAAACAGAAGCCACATTTCAATACAAACAGGACAGTCCTGTCAAAAGCAGTGTGCTGAGAGGGAAGGAAAAAGGCATTTCTTTATAGGCCAACTGGTTCCTTGTGCTGTCCATATGCAGGCAGTCAAGTGACTCCGGACAGTGTTGAGCCAGGGAACTAATCAATAGAGGAGGAGCTTTCCAATGAAAGGAGAGCAAGAACTTTTACTGCAAAAGGCAAGCTCAGAGACTGGTAATACAATTTTGTGGAGGAGTCTTTATTTTAAAACCTTGATTTGCCATGAATAACAACGTATGGACATTTTGTCACAAATGAAAGAGAAAAAAATTCAAGGCTAGTAAGCATTTTATTTCAAGTGCTGATTATTTACATTAAAGTCTATTTTGTTGTGCAGTATTATAAAATATAATAAGTTTTAAAGGAAAAGTAAAAATATTTTTTAATTCAATGTTTAATAATGTGTGCTTGCTTTCTTTTCCAACTTCATTTCAAAAACTAGTTTTTATTAAGATGACCCAGTTTTGCTGTAACCCTGATTTCAGTGAATTGAACAAATAATTCTGGTGAAGTTTCTGCAGTTATCTCTTCTATAAAAATCTGAAGTCATAGAGATAGTGTGAGATGCTGAATAGTAAAAGAAGAAGCTCTCAGGTTTCTAATCCCACTTTTATGTGAGGGTTTGAATGCATAAATTGAATAAAATGTACTTTGAAAAGTGACCTGACTAAAATGTGGTTATATACATGCGTACATAATGTAAATCTGAACTGTGTGATTACTGTGATTTTTGAGATTAAAAATAGCAGGCATCTAGAATATGAAAGAGAAATCCAGGAAGATATTGTGTTAACAATATAATAGAGATTCAATCAAAGAAGTGTGAAACGGAAGGATTTTAATCCTGCTTTCAGCAGAAATCTCAATTTGGCCTTAACTATGAAGTTATTAATAAAATTTTTGTAATAATAAAAGGTCATATCATCTAGAGTTCATATATAATCATGTAAAGTGTTCTGAATTAATTATGGGACCTGGATTTTAATTTTCATCATTCATTTATTGCAACTAAAAATAGCTTTTCCTTCTTTCTTCTGTCACCATTTACAAAATTGCTTCTGAGGAAAGAAAAAACAAAATTCCTGAGGATGAAGGCTGTGGGAATCTTGGGATTAATACTTAGGTGCCTCAATTCCGTTTATTTGCTCTATTATGTGTGTAAAATAATACACTATATGCCATGCCATATATTAAGGCTTAATTCCATCAGATTTCACTTGTACTACACAGGGGATGTGTTGTAGTTTTGGTTTTATTTCCTTGCCTAGCCTTCTTGGTTAATGACATAGTAAAGGACTAATTTGAAACTGCCATTTCAGGAGGCATGTAATCTTACCTTAGATTTCCATGTTCTGCCTTGCTAATTGTAGCTCTGTGCATCATAATATGATTTTTTTCTAGATAAACTTTCAAAATAAGTACTTAAAAAATATTCTGATCTTAATTTCAGAGGTTAGCTGAAATATTTGTTTCAAAGTGTTCTACATCAGGGTCATTCATATGAATCAGGTCTTTTCTGTAAAGATACAGTCTTTTTATTCATGCAGGTGGAAAGCTTTGTTTACTTTGTTTGGGTAAGCCACAAACAAAATTAAACCTGTTCCTCAGGTACATTTATTGCCATTAAAAAGCAAGCCTTAGACAATGGTGGTAGTTAAATTGCTGATGACCAGTATAAGAGCTAAGTTTACTCACAAACTGCAACAGAGAAGTGTAGCTCAGCTGGAGACAATTTTACTCTCAAAGACAAGTTTTCCTTGATGTTAAGAAGACTGTATAGATGAGAAACTTGATAAATATTATTTCTTAGTGTTTACAAACCCAACCATTAAATGAGACTCAAGCATCAAATGGGAGACACGTATGACTTCTGCTTGGCTAGTGTGCCAAAAAATACCAGGTGAACAGCCATCCTGAGCTACTGGAGTGGCACTAATTTATTACTATAAAATGGAACAATGAATGGTGTTAGTCACAAAACCCTGGGGGTTGTGTCAAAGAATGAATGAGGAGTTGTCGTGGTTTAAACCCAGTCAGGTAACTTGTTCACTCACTCCCAGTGAGTGGTGCCGAGCTGACAACAATCGAGGTCCGTGTCCCCCCCCCGCACCGGGGTTCTCCCCCACTCCCGGAGGAACGGGGAGGAGGATCGAAAGAGTGCAGCTCCCATGGGTTGAGACAAGAACAGTCCAGCAACCAATGTACACAAATCACCACCGCAACTATCAACTACAACAATGATAAGGGAAAATAACAAGGGAAGAGAATATGATACCACCGGCCAAGAAGACGAGTTCCACCCGGAAGCCCGTGTCCTTCCGGGTAACTCCCAGTCACCCCCCACCCCGGTCATGACGTGCTGTGGTATGGAATACCTCCCTGGCTAGCCCGAGTCAGGCGCCCCATCTCTGCTTCCTCCCTGCTTCCCCTCCTCCCTGGCAGAGCATGAGCCTCACAAAGTCCTTGGTCAGGGTAAACATCACTTAGCAACAACTGAAAACATCGACTTCACCAACACTGTTCTCAGGCTGGAAGTCAAAACACAGCACTGCACCAGCTAGCACAAAGGAAAAAAAAAAAACAAAAAAAAACAAAAAAAAAAAAACATGACTGCTACTGCTGAACCCAGGACAGGAGTTGATGTAACTTTTCTGACTGTTTTCAGAGACCTAACTGATCTTTGAAGGGAAAGAAGAAATTATGCTTACACTGCCAGTTGTGAGCTTTGCAGCTCTCCAGACTGGAAGCTGTGCAGTCTCATTAGCACAGAGTTGCTCCCAACCTGAAGTACAAAACTTAACAGCTTGTGCACAATACTGTGGTAATATTGGGCTGTTTCATATCCAGTCAACTCAAGCCAGGCTAAAATGAGCCAAAGTCACCCTGCGTTATAAACCTATGTAATTTGTTTCTTTAAATCAAAATAGATACAAATAGTTACTCAGAAAAAAAAAGAAAAAAAAAACACCACAAAAAAACTCCAAACAAACGAAAAAAACCCTACCCATGTATATGTCGGTTGTTTATTTTCTGGATCCTTAGAGAGTCTTAGTAGACTATCACTCTCCTGCTCTATTATCCACATTTCAGGTGTTTGACCTGGTGTCCATTGAAGAAACTAGGATGTCCCAAGTATTTTCATCCAAGGGCATAAGAACTGTGGGAAGTGTAACAAAATAAGTAACCTGATTATAAAAAATGGCGAAATTTCCTCCCCATGTTCAAATTTCTAGAAATTCAGAAGCAAATGCTGCAATTTTAGGCTCTTCTATATCTTATATTTTTTTGACCAGAAATTGCAATCATCTCCAGAAGAAAAAAAAGAGACCTTAAGCGTAACACATGAAAAAGCACTCAAACACATTCATGCATAAACTTAGTGTTGGAACCTTTTCTAAACGGATGTATATTATTTGTGCCAGAGGAGGAAATTTGGGGAGATAATAGGAACTCTTCCAGGAGCTTCACTTGTTAGTTGTTGCTTTTATATGAAAAAGAGTTGGAGGTTGAGGAGAAACAAAATACAACAAACAAAACAAAACAACAAGGAGCAATATGAGCACTGTTTGTTCATAAACATGAGAAACTTATATTAACTAAGTTGTTTTTTCTTATGTCCTCCCTGCCTTTCAGTATTATACGGTATTATACAGTCCAGATCCTCTCTAATACTTTTAGTATACTAATTTTTTTTTCCACTTACTTCCCCTTAGTTTTGTTTCTTTTTGTTTGGGAGGGAAAAGGAGGTAGACGGTTTCTTTTTTTCTGACGAAAAAGGTCCCTTGTCCCTTTTTCCTTTCATTCCAGACATAAATGCAAATTGATCTTTGGCTGTATGGATGATGATATTTGTCTATTTGCCTACTTTAGTAATGTCTCCTCTCTTCTGGCATAAATCTGAGCCTATGTTTGAACATGGATATGTTGCCTACCTATGGTATTAGCAGCAGGCAATGACGCCAGTGACCCTCTAATTGCACAGCTCCAGTTTGCACTCAGATTTAAGTTTTATCAGTATTCCTTACCCTGTGCAGCAAAAATTATAAAAAAATTATGCATTTAAGTATGTGTATATGTGCAGAGGAGGACAGTGAGGATAGGTAGAAGGTGAGTTAGTTAATAAATTGAACAATCCCTGAAGAAATTTTAAGTTACTGCAGATCAAAATATATTTCAGCTCTGTGACCTTATCTTGAAAAATACCGTTGCCTCTGTGCATTTGAAGTAGCAAAAATGCTGCACAGAGGTCAAATAGAGTGAAACATCACTCAATGAAAGTAAATCTCAGTTGAATAGTTGGGTTATAAGGTGCTTTGGCAACTATTTCCAATTTCATTGAATTTCTTTATAAAAATGTTCATTTCTTCAGTGACTGGAAAGGGATAGTACAGGTTTGTAGGCCAATTCTTTAACTTGAAACATAGACATTTCCATTTAATTATTTTAGTAGTGGATTTTTGAACATGTTCAAAAACAATTGTTCACTTACTAAAAGTAGCTCAGTTTTCCATGTAGCTCAACTATGACCGTATGCTACAAGTATTTAACTGAAGGTATAGAGAGTAAATTTGTTGTGATGTTTATCCAGTGCAGTCATACCTAGTACCTACTCTGGACTAAGAAAACATATTCATCTTTATTCAGGCATGTGAGTACTAGGCTTAACTGAAAGCGTAGTGTATTATAATTAATTTTGTTTATTAATTTGGTTTACATTTCACAAGAAAAATAGTTCTTCCTTTAAGGAAGAAAAAAAGATGGGGGAGGGGGTAAGGGGAGGGAGGAGGGTGGATGAGAATAGCACTACCATCCTATAATTCCTAGTCCCATGTGTCTTGTATGCGAGGCTTCTTTGGATGATATATCACATCATCCATCTGATGGCTAAGAAAGTGCAGACTAATGTCTCATAGAAAACAGTTGCAGGTCAGGTAATGAACCTTTCTAGTTCGTGGAAGGGAATGAACCATGAGAGTCAATTTATTCGAAGCAAAGGGGCAGCATTTTAAAATTGGAGTTGTAATTTGTGCTCTGGAAAGCATTTTAAAGGAAAATACAAGATTTAAGTCCATGTAAAAAATTAAAACATAGGGATTTTGGTTTTGCCTGTTGATGAAATTAATTATTATGAACACCATAAACAAAAAGATCCCACAGACAACCTGAAATTTATCTCTTGATGCCAACTTTATGAATTTAGTCTCAGTTTTGGCACATGAATTAGTATATGCAGAACTTTACTCTTTAAAGATACCTGTGCTTTTCACCCGATGTTCTGTCTGTGGTTGGTTATCACCCTATTCCAGCAACTGCTGTCCCTTCTCCCAGCCAAATTGTTACACCAAGAAAGAAAAACCCTTTTTTTTTGTCCTGTTGATGATTAGCAACAAATATAGGAAGTAAATGAGTACCACATAAATATTGTACAAATGTTGATTGTGTAGGTTAAACATTTTGATGTGCTACTTTTGGCTGAGATAGAGTTCATTTTCTTCATAGTAGCTAGTATGGGGCTATTGAAACAATTCTTGAAGTAAATCCACAGAATTTTTTTTTTTTTTTTGTATTTTTTACCTTGGAAGTTGTGATTTGGATGTCCAAAGTCCACATCCCTTCTGCTGTGCAACTTGCATGTTGAACTCTATGTCTAGTAGTGTAATTTGGTTTTCGTCATTCATTAAGAGGTTTTATCGCTGCAAGGATTTTGTATGAGCTGATGGCTAAGAAGTGTGGCTGATCTGAACCATCTGACCTCACCATGAGGCACTATAGGAAAAAGCAGTTCCATGATCAAATAAATATTCTGTATCTCTTTGTTAAACTCAAATGAAAAATTTATTTTATATCAAAAAAATGTCAGTTGAAGTTGACAAATTATTCTCATTGAAAATACTCTCAGTATTCAATTCCAAAAAAATTTTTATCATATTTATTGAGTCAGGATGCAAAAAGTGTATTTGAATATAAGAATGTATTTTGTTGGCTTTATCTAAGAGGTCTTAATTTTGGTTTGGATGTATTCTAGGATTTAACATAAGGAGAGAAAGGGAAATTCTCTGATGTTTTGATTTTGTGCTTGAAATTCATTGCAGCTAGGCACATCAGTGTGCTTTCCTGATCAAGAAAGGTGCTTGAGGAGGCTTTATATCTGAGTCTTGTGGAACTTGGATTCCTGGCTCAATTAAATTCATTCTATTTCTTTATATTTGCTTCAACCAAAACATTCATGCTAAGGTTTAAAGTATGCTTTGTTGAAAGAAGCAAAGTTTTCTTCACAAACTCAAGTAGTAATGATTTTCATTTCCTTTGCCTAATGAGATTAAAGTTCTGAACTACTGTATTATGCTGGTGACCTCTTTCTCTTTGGCAAGCTGTGTCAAGTGTGGCAAGCATGTGGCATATGGGAACAGAAGAAATGTCAAAGTGGGGAGCAAAGATTTAAAAAATTTTATATCATTCGTAAGCTTTAGCTTCTAGACCTAATATGAATTAAAAAAAAAAAAAAAGGAAGGAAAATGCCAGATGCCACAATGGTACGGGTTCTTCTAAAACAGAAAAAAAAAGTGTACAAACAGATTTATATTGACTTTTTATAATCCATTGAGTGCAGGTTTACTGTAGCTAATATTTTCTCTTTAAAGTTCAGTTAATATTGTTGTTCTTTTCTAAGTCTTTTATGGGGTTCCTACTGGCTTTAAACTACTGTGTTTTTCTGTTTGGTAACATCTTCAGGAAAAGAGCATGTATCATAAAAATTTTCTAAAATAATTCATTTCTATTTCATAAGCAAATATATTCTTTCTTTAGCAGTCTGATTCTAAATTACCCAATGTTAACACAATTTTTTTTTTTTTTTTTTTCTTTTCAGGCTGTTATATTCCAATTTTGGTAGTTATTAAATAACTACCAAATAATATTTGGTATTAAATAAAATTATAGTATTTTTATATAAAAGAAGATAGATATACTTAATTTAACAAATTTTAAACTGACAGTGGCTACATTTCTTGTTTTTGCTGGTATGCATTTTCTAATTCATGGCACTGGGTGCTGCATTGTGTGCTGGTAGTAAGCTTCAGAGTAAAGTCAAGAATTTATTTTTCAGTTGAGCCATTTGCACAAAAACTGGGCTCTTGGAAATAAAAAGAAATGCAAAAGAGAAGGAAAATATGTCACTTTCTGAACCTAGGATGATCGTATACATGTACACAAATTAGTGAACCAAAACTTTAGCAATATTTGTTATCAGTGTATACTTTTTACTATTTTTAAGTTATGTAATTGCACAACATAGAACAGGTTTTTCTCAGTTAGGAAGGACTACTATGCTGTAAAACTAAATGTGTAACCTGCTGCAGAAACAGCTACACAGACAGAGTAGTTTGTAGTTTTTTTCCTATCTTTCATCATTGTTTAGCCCTGCCAGTAAGGCAATGAAAATCCTCATCTGACCTGTCCTGTGTCAAAAATCTCCTGTCTGCTAATGCAGTGTTGTGCATTGCCAGGCTATACATTGGTGCCAAGACAGACATCACCAGGCCATAAAGCCCTTCCAGACCTCTCTTCCTCCATGATGACTTCCCTCCTTCTGGCCAGGCTCAGCCTTTGGAGCTACCTCTGCTCCACTTACCTGCCCAAGAACAGCTATAGGAAGAAGACATTCTCTCCTCAAGTGTTAAAAATGTTTCTGGAGTGTCTCAAAACCACCGATGACTACCAAAACCTTACTTAATAGATTTCATATGGCACCATATGTTTGTATTAACCTACTGATATAAGTATTGACATCATATCCCTGTCCAAGAACACACACAGTTAATCCACTTGAAGTGGTGATGTGCACTGAAGATTATTTTAAAATTCCTGTCAACTTTGGGAGAAATAAAGAACTTGGTCATCTTGAGTAAAGAAAAACAAAAGCCTTCCTAGAACTGCTTTAAACTCTTAAATGTTATACTGTTGTCGTGGTTTAAACCCAGTCAGCCATAAATCAGCCACACAGTCTCACTCTCACTCCCCCCCCTTTTCTTCCCGCAACTCCCGGAGAGATGGGAAGGAGAATCAAAAGAATGTAACTCCCACGGGTTGAGATAAGAACAGTCCAGTAACTCGGGTATAACACAAATCACTACTGCTACCACCAATAATAATAATGATAAAGGAAATAACAAGGGAAGAGAATACAATACCACCCGCCAACCGATAATACCCAGCACGACCAAGCACCGACCTAGTCCAACCCTGCAGTGAACTAGCCCTTCTGGGTAACTCTCAGTTACATCCTGGGCATGACGTGCTGTGGTATGGAATACCTCTTTGATCAGTTTGGGTCAGGTGTCCTGTCTCTGCTTCCTCCTGGCTTCCCCTCCTCCCTAGCAGAGCATGAGACTCACATAGTCCTTGGTCAGTCTAAACATTTGAGCAGTAACTAAAAATGTCGGCGTTATCAGTGCTGTTCCCAGGCCGAAAGTCAAAAACACAGCGCTGCACCAGCTACTAAGAAGGAGAAAAAATGACTGCTACTGCTGAACCCAGGACAACTGTGTTTTAACTTCTGTTTAATTGCATGTAGGACTGTCTGTAGGCAATAAATAGTCATCAAAATCACTAGGAATTGTATACAATTAACATATACTTTGACAAAGAACATTGATCCAAAATCAGCTTCAGTATATTATCTCTCTCCAACATTTCCAACAGTGAAAGTAATGTAGAACAGGTTAATAAACAGAAATATGTGCTTATTTTTAATGTATTCTATTGCTGTCAACCTCATAGCCTAGGTATATGTGATATATAGTTAGAAATTATAATTTTTGAAACTAAAGTAAAAAATTGATCCTTTGAGTCAAAGTCTGTTAGAAATAGTGTTTCTTTAGCTGTCGGCTCTTCTGAAACACTCACTGCAATTCTTTTAATTTCTGCAGTTTTAGTCACATAGTCATGATAATGCAGCTTAAGAAATTTCTACCAGCTAAGTCACAGCAACAAGGTGTTTGCGCTTTCCTATGCACGTGTCGTAATTTGATTAATTTTAATCCTGTTGTATTGTGAACTAATCTTCTGAATTTTCTCATATTACATTATACTGCCATGTCTGTGCTGTTATTGTAAATGGACAGAATATCTGTGAGTTGAAAATGAGTAATTGAAAGAAGCACTAAAAATGGGTAGGTGTTGGCTTTCAAGGTAGCTGTTGATCAGACACCAGCTGGGCATTAGTCTGCTTTTGGGGGCTGTGAGTGCTTTTGCATCACTTGTTTGTTTTGTTGGTTTTTTTGTTTGTTTTGGTTTGTTTGTTTTTTTTTTTTTTTGTGGGGGGGGTTTGGTGTGTTTTTTTTTTTTCCCTCTGTTTCCTTCACTTTAAACTATCCTTATTCCAATTAATTAATTTTCTAACTTTCCCTTTTCCTGTTCTCTCCCCTGTCCTATTGTGTGTGGAGCTTAATGATTGAGAAGTTGTGTGGGTGCTTGGCTGCTGGATGGGATCAACACACCAGAACGTGATAGGTCAGCAAGGACTAGGCTACCTTTAAATGTGTCTTTACTAAGCCTTCTATTTTATGTGATATGCTGAACTAGAAAAGAAGGGGTTGAAAGAGGCAAGAGAGACTGAATGAGCGTTGAGGAAGAATTCTTTGCTTAGAGTAGAAACAGGAAGTTCAGCATGAATTTGTTCTTTTGGTTGCTCTGTCTTGCATGGTATAATAATGATCTCATTATTAAGACAGTGATATAGTGTGGTTTATTTCATAGCCTGAAATCACACAAAGAAATAACTGAGTGAACGATATTTGTCCTGGACCCTGTATTGTGCTATTATGTGTAGCACTAGCTGGCAGCCTATTAAAATAGAGATCAGGGACTATTAGCATTTATATGGAGGCTGCTCTGGAATTTCAAAGCTGTTGAATTATTCAAGTATTTACCAATTTATAAAATAGAAGATGATTGACTGCTTGATGATGTGATGATAGAAATAAAAAAGTTGAAAAGTCTTGAGTGTGTTTTTTTTTCCCCACAGTTGTTTTGAACCAGCGTATATGAAAGTCTTGATTGTGTGTCAGTGGCAGCCATAGCTGAGAAGGGAAACATTACGTATTTTCTTTTGTCAATGCCCTGCTTTTACACAAAGAAAATAAAGAAAACACAGTCAAAACAGAAATGAACTACAGTTAGAGTACAGATCCCTCAATCTATTTAATATTAACGAGTCTGAATTAACATTGCTGTCCTCTGTCCCTGTTTATAAATGCAGTAACACAAGTGCTTAACATGCAAATATGAAATACTTTTAAGATACCAATGTCAGTAGAAAAATGTAAAGATCTCTATGAATATTAAAGGCATCATGAATATAATTAGTCTTTGGGTCTTGGAAAATGTTTGTTTACATGCTTCAAGGAATTTGAAAACCATTATTTTAGTTAGGATTCTGATACGTCCAAGTTTTTCTACACTGAAAAATGCACGTGCTCTACACACCACATGCAAAGTGTACATAGGAAGTGTCAGTCACAGTGCACACATACTCTAATCTGTCAGTTTTCACAGTAATATAATTTTTAAGGACACAGCAGTCTATTTTTCTGTCCATAATTTGGTTTTAAGCCTTTGTTTGTACTCTTTAGTTACAGTGGAATAGGAGCATTTTAAGCACAGATAGATAGTTTTCTCCTGAAATGCCACTGTTATCAAAAGTATCACAGAACGGTGTATGTGTCTTATGATGATAATGATGAACTTCTATTATATCTGTCAAAATTGCATTAGCACTTTCTCGTAGATGAAGGCACATTGGCTGAGCAGTAGTATGAGGTATTTCCTGGAAAGATTTTTTAGGGTATTAATGCTACCAGCTGTAATAATACAGTGCTAAGTTAATTGAATGCCAGTGTTGGCAGAGTTTAATTGGTATAATATTTCTGTAAGCAGGAAGAGAAGCATTTTCATGTTCACTTTAATAAAAGAGGATACATGTTTTCTTAACATTATCACTGAATGTAACTGTAATAAATCACAGTATTACAGAATGGTTGAGGTTTGAAGGGACCTCTGGAGGTCATCTGGTCCAAAATCCTGCTCAGGCAGGGCCACCTTGAAATATTTGTCCAATACGATGTCTACCCGACTTCTGAAAATGCCCAAGGATAGAGATTCCACAACCTCCCTAGGAAACCTGTGCCAGTGCTCAGTCATCCTCAAAGTGAAAAAGTGTTTCCCAAAGTGCAGAAGAGCCTACTGTGTTTCTTCTGGTCCTGTCACAGGGCACCAGTGGAAAGAGCCTGCCTCTGTCCTCTTTGCACCCTCCGGCATTTATATTTAAATAAGTGACCCACTCAGCCTTCTGTTCTAGGCTGAACAGCCTTGGCTCTAAACCTGTGCTAATAGCAGAGGTGGTCCAGTCCCATATCCGTCTTCATGGCCTTTTGTTGGACTCGGTCCAGTCTTTCCATGTCTCCCTCATGCTGGGGAGCACAGAACTGAACACTGTTACTCCAGGTGTGGCCTCACTAGTGCTGACTAGAAGAGATCACCTCTCTCAGCCTGATGGCAATAGAATCATAGAACCATAGAATAGTTAGGGTTGGAAAGGACCTTAAGGTCATCAAGTTCCAACACCCCTGCCATGGTCAGGGAAACCTCACACTAAACCATACCACCCAAGGCTCTGTCCAGCTTGGCCTTGAACACCACCAGGGATGGAGCATTCACAGCTTCCCTGGGCAACCCATTCCAGTGCCTCACCAACCTTCCAGTAAGGAACTTCCTCCTTATATCCAATTTAGCTTTCCCTGTTTAAGTTTGAACCTGTTGACCCTTGTCCTATCACTACAGTCACTAATGAAGAGTCCCTCCTCAGCATCCTCATAGGCCCCCTTCAGATACTGGAAGGCTGCTATGAGGTCTCCACGCAGCCTCCTCTTCTCCAGGCTGAACAGCCCCAACTTCCTCACCCTGTCTTCATACAGGAGGTGCTCCAGTCCCCTGATCATCCTCATGGCCCTCCTCTGGACTTGTTCGAAGAGTTCCATGTCCTTTTTATGTTGAGGACACCAGAATTGCACACAGTACTCTAGGTGAGGTCTCACAAGAGCAGAGTAGAGGGGCAGGTTCACCTCCTATGACCTGCTGGTCACGCTTCTTTTGATGCAGCCCAGGATACGATTGGCTTTCTGGGCTGCAAGCGCACACTGCCAGATCATGTTCATTTCCTCATCGACCAACACCCCCAAGTCCTTCTTCACAGGGCTGCTCTGAATCTCTTCTCTGCCCAACCTGTAGCTATGCTTGGGATTGCTCCAACCCAGGTGTTGGGCCTTGCACTTGGCGTGGTTAAACTTCATAAGGTTGGCATCAGCCTACCTCACAAGCGTGTCGAGGTCCCTCTGGATGACATTCCTTCCCTCCAGCGTATCAACCGAACCATATAGTTTGGTGTCATCAGCAAACTTGCTGAGGGCACACTCAATCCCACTGTTCAAATGCCTGGACTATTGCAGGTCAGCATACCTTTGAGTTCCAGTGGCCATACAATGCCTGCATATTCAACATATTGTTAAGATTCTCCTTAAAACTCAGGAACTGAACTTTGATCATTTTCGATATTTTGATACTGTTCTCTCTGGTTTTGCTTGTGAGTATGGACTACCTGTTAGCATGTTTGCCTAAGCTTCCTAAAGTGGACGGCAGATGTTCCTTAGCACTTTTTTAATGAGGCATACCATGCTGAAATATAGTCAAGGATATCTGCTCTGCATAGTTAAGCCTTCATTCAATATGAAGTCTTAAAACAGGGTTCTGCTATATGTTGTCATGGATTCATCAAGCTCCAGGAACTGGAAACCATTAGAACTGAATATCCTGAGAAAGAAAACATGACTAGTAGACTAATATTATAAACAGAAGTGTACTAACTTAATTAGGCAGTAAAAGCGAATATTACAATTTGATAATAAAGTATAATGAAGAAGCTATTACATGGCAACTTATATAATGAAATTAATGCTACTTAGAGGTGCTTGTTAATTCATTTTTGGCATAGGGATTTAGAACCAGAGAGGAATAGAATCATCTCAGAGAGAGAATGCACTTTCAGTAATGTAAAAAAATTAACAGATCAAAGATGTAAATAAATTCTGAAGTAAATGGAAGTTAGTTTCTTAAGTCTTGTGGGGAAGCTAATAGTGTAGCCTTGTCTCCACTCAAAAGTTCTGCAAGGATACATCTATGTCTTATTAGAGCCTTGTAAAGGTTAGTAATTTTTAGGGACTGTTGGGTAGGAAAATTGGAACAGGGACATAATATTGTCCCTTCACAGTATTAAAGTAAATGAAGGAGGAGACAATCTGAAGATAAATATTTTTTCTCTGCATGAATTTCTTTATGTGGCTTCTGTTCGCAATGCAAGATGATTCTAAAGTTTTTAGTCTTTTTTCCTCCATCTTTCAATGTTGTATCATCTTAGGCTATTATTTACACAGAGATAGGTAGAGGTGTTTGTTTCTTTTTTATTTTACAATATATAATAAGTACTGTGGTATTATACAAATGTGAATCTCAGAAATTACTAATTGGCATGCTATTCTCCCAAAGAAGAGCTGAAACATGTCTATGTTTAAAGTGCTAATATTGCTTTATCTTCCACAGTATCTTGAATTCCCCATTAAAGTCAGTATTTAACTAACTATAGGGTGAGAGGCGTTTGATGTGACTTCAGGTTTGCATAAGTTGATCTAAGGTAACTAGCTGTCTAAGCTCTTCTGAAGTTAATAAAAGGAAGTGGTAAATTCAAAGACCAAATACGTGTATGAGCAGTAGATATTAATTTCAAGATGAAATAAAAATGACTGGATTAAGACTGTGATTAGCTAGCTGAGGCTGGACACCAAGTTTTCAAGTGAATTAACCTAATGGTCAATTTCCATGGCTGAAAGTCCTTAAGGAAAAGAAAACATAATCTTTTGTTAAGGAAGCCAGTGTAGAAAGTATCTGTTTTCCTTCTGTTTTGGTATTCTTGTTTTCTAACTTAAAATAGTGGGAAAAAGGGAGGGAGCTTGGGTGTTCTTTTGAGGGTTTTATTTTTTTGCTGGGGTTCAGAAAGTCAAACATAGAATCATAGAATCACAGACATCTAGTATTGCTTTCTGATGAACAGTTATTGTGCGACACTGTTGGTAGTGGCTGACATTATTCAACAGAAGGTCATAAATTCCAAGTCAGATATGCTTAACTTGTTCTTAAACAAGTAATAAAAAATACTGCCATTCATATTCTTGGCAGTATCTTTTTGCACATTTGCTGTGATTGCTCTTAAATGTTCTTTAAATCTAACCTATTTTCACATTTTTTGGCTCAGGTCACAGATCCTTATCCTAATGTCTTCTGAGACTGAGCACCTTCTTTCATGTACATGGTTACCCTGAAGGTATTTTACTGATAAAATTCACAGACACTCCATCTACCACATGTCCTGTGTGTCACACTGATTTCAGTCCAGTATTTTAGAACTGGTCATGCTGGAGCTACACAAAAGAAAAAAAAAATTGCTCAGTTAGCTCAGAAATTAACAACACTTAACACAAAAATCTTAGAATATGTCTATTCTGCATAGACAAGTACATGACATTAATACTGTGATAATGCAGTTAATTTTTTAGAGATCAAGAGTACTGCTAGTCACTCAATGGATCTTTTCGGAAATTCAGTACTTCCCCACAATAAGGGTTGCAGTATGAATAGTGCTATCTGAAGCCTTTGATAATCTCTTGTCATTTTCTCTTCTCTTTTAGCTGATGGATGCACTGATTGGTCTGTGGATTACAAGAAATATCAAGTTCTAGTGGGAGAACCTGTTCGTATAAAATGTGCACTCTTTTATGGATATATTAGAGCTAATTACTCCCTTGCGCAAAGTGCTGGACTTAGTTTGATGTGGTACAAAAGCTCTGGACCTGGGGATTTTGAGGAACCTATAGCTTTTGATGGAACTAGAATGAGCAAAGAAGAAGACTCCATTTGGTTCCGACCAACAATGGTACAAGACAGCGGGCTCTATGCATGTGTGATAAGGTACCATATTTTATATCCTGCATTTTAATTAACCACTATGAAACAAGGGTCTTAATAGTGAGACTTTTGTGCCAATTAAAAATGTTTTCTGAGCATGTCCATATATACTTACAAACATTTTTTTTTACTTTATACATTTTTTCTACTTATTATCTTAAGAAAAGAGTAAGTTTTCAGATAGCAACTACTTATTAAATTGGGATGAAAATAAAAAAAAAGCAACAGAGAGAAAATCTGAAAATTAAGCCTTACAAGCAGTCTTATCTTACAAGTTGTGCTTTACTGAGCAGAAGGTATTGTTAATATCCCATTTTAACAGTTCTGAACTTACAGGTATGGCACAGATAATGCTTTAGGATGTAATTATTTGAAGACAAGACTTCAATATGATACAAAGTTTCTTTTGCTACTAATTCTTCTGTTGAGATATCTGCTGAAATACAGCAATGTAACAAATAACTTAGTCTGGCTATTGCTTCCACTATCTTATTAGGGGTTTATTTATTTGTTTTCCCAAAAAAGTTCTTCTCTCAAACCAGCTTAAAATGCTGTTTGATTGTCACAGTTCTTCTTTTTACAACTAAAGTAATAGTTCTGACCAAAAAAGTACCACTTCAGATCTCATTTCAGTGTAATAGTAAAACATAACTATAGTCTTTGGTTTTGCAGCTGTATTTTCAGGAGGAGAGATCCTAAAATGTAGTCAGCTTGTGTGAATATACTTTGTTTGTAATAAGATACATGATTCATCATTTGTTAAAGAGTAGGCAGTATCTCCTGCTGAATTCATCCATCTTAAAAAAGAACCAAAAGTCATGTAATGGTATGGAAGAAGTTGTCTGTCAGCTCTCATTTTAGCAAAAGTGGAAGAAGAAGAAAATACAGATAAAGTTAATTCCATATAATGCATAATTTAGTCAAGAGTATATCATTTTCTTCCATGCACTAGAGAAAAATGAAGACAAGGCAAATAACTAAAATTACTTGCATATAATTTCAAAACAATAGCATATATTTTTTTCTTTGTCTCTCAAAAGATGTTCACAGGTTAGCTTTTATTGTTTCCTTTAACAGAATTCAAAACAACCAAGTTGTACAGGTAGTAGTAATATGGGCCTTCTATCTTTCATGTCATCATTTAAGTTTGATTGTAACATCTTATTTCAAATTGTACTTCAAATCGCTGTCCTGCAAATGCTTACCTCTGTGCATATAAACAACACACGGGCATCAAAAAATTTAAGCATCTAGATACTAAAGAGATGTACGTGAATTGTTTACCTCTTCAATATCCATTGTTTTCAGGACAGAGAGGAATTTAGCCACCATTAAAATATAGCTAAAACTTTATTTTGTTACACAGGGATAGGTGTCTATTGCTATTTTAGAGACACTTGGCACATTACCAAGACATTTGCAAAGAATGACATATATGGCATTAGATCTGAAGGAAGCTGAATGTGGGATACATTTGGGCAAGCCACATGCCACTGCACATCCACTGTTAGGTAAATAAAATGAGCTTTTTGTGGCTTTTCAGCTAAACCATTTGCTGGGCTCCATCAGACAAACTAACAGCTACAGTAGGAGTTTAGACATAACACACAGGTATATGAATGTAAGTGGGTCGCAGAACTAAAATGCCTTAAGCTGAATCCCAAACTAACTTGCATATTCCTGGCACATACATTGAAATGCACTGGTTGATGTGAAAGTTAAGGAACACATCTCTGTACTCAGAGCTGTCATGAGACTGACATTTTAAAATGTTAAACTTATTTGAAGACTATAAGGTAAGAATGTAATGTGATTGAATTAATTTATAATCTAAATTCTTCTGAAATGCAAATCTAAAATAGTGGTTGAGGGTCCCAAAATTCATCAAACTGACATAAAAGCCATCAGTTCAATAAACAAGGCACTTTTTTGGTAATTAGATTAACATTTCCAAGATTCTGCACAAGTGAGTGTTACAGATGTTCCTTTAGAAAAGGGAAAGAAAAGCTGCAGCTGAGATTCTTTTGTCACATTCTAAGAAGCATCAAATATTAGATGATCTGTGGTGAAGTCTTCCATGACTTTTTCAGAAGGGTTGAATCTGAAAAGGGCATGTGTGCTGTAACCCAGAAAGGTTACAAATAGAGTGGAGAGACTGAAGAGAATCTGCTTCCTGATGACTTCCTGGTGCAGTTATGGTAGGAACAAGTAAAGATGGGCAAAAGGTGCTATGTTTTTAGGATGTCTTTGGGACAATTCAATTGATTCTTGCTTTCCAAAGCAATTAGACTAATACCCCCAGACCAAGACAGATCTAAAGCTTTCCTAGCAGAAACTCCTTCATGGTCCTTGTTCTGATCCTTGCTTCTTTCTCCTCTGCCTTCAGAAATCACCAAAAGGCACCCAACAGTGCCAAAAATGAAAAAGAGGTTGTGTGTTTCCCAGCATACTGAAGATTAAAAAGGTGAAGGCCCTGCCCTTCTTTCTCTTCTCTTCTCCTCAAGCTTTTCCTCTATTTTGATTAAATTATAAAAAAATCCCATGACTTCCACTTTATCTGATAGAAAAAGAAAGGAGAGACATCTTTGTTGGAAGTCTTTGGGCTGGGGCTTTTTTACTTATCAAAGAAGTGTTCATGTGTGCAATAGAAAATTTAGTAAATGTAAGAGAATGACATGATGACAAAATTTAAAAAGTGAAAAATGTTTGGGCTTTAATTCTTATCTATGAGGAGAAATATTTGAAGAAAATTTAGATGCAAATCAGGTGAATTTTGTTTAGATTGGATATAAGGAAGATGCTCTTTACTGTAAGAGTGGTGAGGCACTGGAATGGGTTGCCCAAGGAAGCTGTGAATGCTCCATCCCTGGTGGTGTTCAAGGCCAAGTTGGACAGAGCCTTGGGTGGCATGGTTTAGTGTGAGGTGTCCCTGCCCATGGCAGGGGTGTTGGAACTTGATGATCTTAAGGTCCTTTCCAGCCCTAACTCTTCTGTGATTCTATGAATGTTTGGAAACTTGTTAGAGAGAAAACAAAATCAATCAGTTAAAATAAATAGGTGAAAGTATCAAGGAAAAATAAGTAGACAGTACTTAAATAAAAGTTATCTTTTAATGTAAGTTTTCCAGTATGCCTAACAGTTGTTTCTTTCTTTTTTCCTTTTTTTTTTTCTTTTATTTTGGCAGTCTGGTAAATAATTTTACTGAAATGCATACTCCTAGACAAAAGCACTAGTAAGAGATTTTCAGGTGTGGTGTGCTGTGGGTTTTTTTGTTGTTATTTGTTTGCTCTTTTTAAAATAACTTTTAATGGTAATATTATTGTTCAGGAGAAAATCTTGAAAATGAAGAAGCATTAAAAAAAATAATAATCCAAGAACTGGAAAAATCTTAAGATATCTCTAAGCTCATATACATGGCTTCTGATTTCTCTGTATTTTGGTCATGTAGCATAGCTGATTTATTTTCCTTCCTATGTCTAGCTAATGAGGACCAGGCACTTCCCCCTACTCCCCTCCCCCCCAAAAAAAACCAAAACAACAAACCAACCAACCAACCAACCAAAACCAACCAAACAAACAAAACCACCAATAACAACATCCCCCCCCCCAAAGTTTTAAATATAAGAACAAACAAATAAATAAGGGGAATAATGGGAAGACTAAACAGCCGTCTCAATTATTTTGAGGACTTACATTACTGCTTTTGAGCATAAATTTTATACCTCTCCTTCTTGAAGAAAAATAGTATCTCTCATCGAAAAGAGCAGCATAAGTTACAGGAAGGTGGATAAACAAGTGAAGAAGAAATGGAAGAATAAATTATTAGCTGATAGAATTGTAAAGGTAAGCTATCAGTATTCTCTTGTTGGAAAACTTTGTTCTGACTTAAATCTGTTTTGCTTTTTTTTTCATCTGTAAATCTTAGAGAAAAAAGAAATCACTCTGTTTTTCTAATAGTGTCTCTAAACAGTTTTTGCATGGTTAATATTTTACCCATTTTTACTGTGGCAAGGTTTCTTACATACAAGTGTTTTAAACAGAGATAGCTATTCAGATGCATTATCCCTGTTTTTAAGGGTATCTTCCAGTAGTCAGACAAGTCCATCAAAATTTACTAATCTGAAAGACTTCTAATAAGAATGGAAATTTGAGAATAAATGCTAAGGCAAGTCTCTATTCTATACACATTTATTTTTTTAAATAGCAATACCTTTTTGCTAAAAAAAAATTAAGATCCAGACCCTCAAGATAGTATATATCTTGAAAAAGAGTTATTGAATGTTAATCTGTTTCCTGGGACTGAGAAAGAGGGGGATTTGGATTGAATATTTTCTAAAAACGGTTTTGTCAAGAATAGTTTGGTTTAGTAGCATCCATTCTCAAAGGTACATATAGATAAGATGTTTGACCAAATAGTTTATGATATCATTATGTGGTAGCTGATAGCTGGTGATGATGAACTGGAGCAAAAAAGAAAGAGATACTCATTTACGCAGCTTTTATTGTAATGAAATACAGCCTTGGAAACAGGCAATGCCTGGCAATGTCAAATAGCAGGGTTTCAATAGAAGTGCTGATACACATGAATCAATGGTCTAGTGTGAAAAGGGTAGAATATTTGGAGAAGTCATGTGAGACCTCAGTGTCTTCAGGTTTGATGTGCCAGAAGCAATAAGATAACATCTTGTAACACCTAAATTGTTGGGATTCTGAGTATTTGTCTTTCTTGTTCTATTAGGGTGAAGTCAGAGTTCAGATGTAAGCATAAAATAAATAAAGATCCATGTTTGCAATGACAATATTTCATAAAGAATAGTTTTATCAGTTCCAGTTTGAATGACTAAAGTGTAACTCTTTTGCAGTAAATATATCCAGAATTGATGATAGTCTGAAATCAGTGGGTTTATTTTATTTTTTTTTATGTCTTCCAGACATAATGCTTACAAGCAGACATGGGAAGTAAAGAAATATTTGTAACACTGAAAATGATATTATGCCAATATTGCCACTGTAGAGGAAATCTAATGACATTTGCATATTTAGTGCTTGCTCAGTGCTGCCATCTGTCAAAGTGATGTAGCCTGGTGCTGCTGATTTCAAATATGAGACTGACCCAACAGATCTTGAGGTGTTTAACTGCAGAGGCTGAGAAGATGATCCAAGGTCAAGATTGTGTCTATCATCTTAAGTCAGCCTTTTAATGCAGGAAGCGTTTTGATATAGCCTCAAGTGCTAAATTTGGACTTCATTTAGAGAGTTAATCAAGACTGGACAGCGCAGAGGGCTCCCATTTTCACTTACTGCTATAGTCTGTGCTTGTAAATGCACACGCACATATAACCACACTTGCATGCCCCCATATGCATACATATATTTTTATATATATATATGCATGCATAGTGAACTGAGAATGAATGGGAAGAAGGGATGGTCTAAATACAGCTGATGAGGACATGCTTGAAAACTGGGTTTAACTTTTGTCTGTGACAGATTTCTTATGTGAGCATGGCCAAGTCATTGGAAGAAATTTGGCCTTTCTCTTTTTGGGGACACACTGTGGATTCTGCCATTCTTTTTCAGGATGCACTGGAAAGAACCTCATGCCTTAGCATGATTTCAAGTTTTAGTTTGATATAATGCTGATGATAACAGCTATGCAAATTAAATTTGTTAATCAGCAGGAAATCTTTATAATATGACCTTGCCATGATTCTGGCATTTATGTTTTTTAGCCATGCATGCTAAATATTGATATAAACTATTTAAAATACATGTCAATATATAAGGAGATAAGGTGGCTTTATTTGGTTTAGCTGTTTTGTCAGAATTAATTTTCATACATATATTAGTTGTCTGAGAGTGAAAAAGATCCCAACATTTTATATTTAATGCAATTATATAATGGAATTTAATTCGGGGCTGGGTGCAAAAAAAAAAAAAAATTTTGCCTGATATTTTAAGTTACTTTATGATATCTTTGAAGAACAGAACAAGCTTTTTGTATATTTTCAGTTTTTTAAAATATATAGTGAAAAGAACAAATAACAGTTATGATTTCTTTTTCCCCCTTTGAAACAAGTTTTTCCACTTCCTAGCACAAGGTGAACTGGATAGATTTATCAGCACAGGATAACCAACTGTACAATCGGCTTTGTTTGTGTGATGTTCTTGTGTTTTTAAGATCAAGTTGTCTGTCTTCTAAGGGCATAGAGTACAGATTGAAGTTCATCACCTTCAACTGTGGTTTATTAAAGTGACAGATTGCTCATTTGAGCACAAGTACTGATGTCTGTACAGTGGCATTTTTATGACATGCTTTTGTAGTATTGTAGTAGTGTAGTATTTGTGTAGTATTTGGGGGTTTTGTTTTCTGGATTGTTTTGAGGCTTGGGTGGGGTTTTTGTTTGTTTGTTTGTTTATGTTTTGGGGGGTTCATATTTTTGTTTTTTTCCTCCTGAAATGTCTGTCTACCTTTTCTGGATGTTATGATTAACCCCACTAGGTATAAGCAGCTTGGTTCAGTGTTTGGTCCCAGGTGTTGTTCTGCCTTAGTATTAATTCTAACCCTACTGTGTTCTTGTAAAGTTTTATGACAAATTAAGGGAATTCTTACAGTATGTGTTACCTAGCCTCATGCCCACACCAGGCAGGTTGGGGATATTTATATGGTACTAGACGGGCCTTGAATTATGCATTCAGTGACCAAATAGGATGCCTATAACAACTCTATAAAGGGGGGACAGGAGGGGATGGATGATATTCCAGTGTACGAGACATCACATCTGTATGCCTTGGTCTTTCGATGTCTCGTAGCACCCAAAACATGTCCTGGATAACCAGTGGGGCAATATTTCAATAAAGGCTTGTGGAGAACTGCAAGGTGAAGTGTTGGAGAACATAAGTGATAAGGGAAAACACAAGTGATTTTTATCCTATAGGCAGGTCAACCTCATTCAGGACCTGGGGGAGAAGACAGAGGGAGGGAGTGTGCCGTTGGTATCGGCAGTTGGAAAGAAGAACATGAACATTTCTTTGGCACTTCAAGAGAAATCTTTCCAATACTTAAGGACAAAATTTAAGAAACTACAGCCTTTCACTTTTGCAGAGAAGCTGCTATTGACCCGATTTCCAGTTCTTATTTCATCTGTTATTCTGCATTCTCATGTTTAACATTGTGCTCTGTCATTCAGAAAGTGGGCTTCAGTTGTTGTTGCTTTTTTCTTAAACCAGCAAGAGCTATTTCTCTCCCCCACGATTACTAGGAAAGGTGCTTCTGCGTTTTTGCTGCCTTAAGAACTGGAACTGTTCACCTTCATGCATAGATTTCAATATGTATATATGTATATTATTTGGAGATAAATATATATGAAATATACATGCATGCATATGTATCTGCAGGTAATAACGGAATTAATGTTTCTGAGGCCCTGCTTCACAGCTACTCTCAATCTAGATGCCATGAACACTATTTGTACATGTTACAAGTAGCAGTCAGTAACCCCAGCTGTGGTATATTATTAAATGATGAGCACATAGTCAAATACATCCTCATGGTTGTGTTTTTACAGATAAGAGGTAAATGACAGTCACAGACAGCCTCTTTATGTGTGGCATTATATCTACTAAAATAGCTGTAGTTCATTGTATCTTGACGATTGTTTAAAGTATGACTGTTAATGTGGCACTTTACTCCCAAAGGTTGAATTAAATGCATTCAAAGTTGTGTTCATTGTTAGTATTACATAATAAAGGTAACTTTGTAGCCAAAAGCAAAGATGTTATTAGCAGTTTTCTTGTTTCGTTTTCATGTTTGTGAATTCTTGGCAAAGACACGGTCTTACAAAAATTTAATTTATTTCAGCATAATATTTACAGTTAAGGCAAATGAAAAATAAAACTCAAAACCTTGTCCTTTTATGGAAATGTACTTCCAGAATGCCACACTCAGTGGCAGGGAAAGAAGGGTAAAATACCTAGACCTCCTGGCTTTGTATCTGTCAGCACCTGAACAGAGCAGATACTCAGTCTCAGCAAACCCCAGGTCTTTCTACTGGAATGCAGACAAGGGACATGTGGGATGCAGTATAGTGCCACATAACACTAACAATAAAGTGTAAAAAATCAAAAGATGAGCCTTCTGAACAAACATCTTTACTCAGTTTACTACAGGAGCACTGAATATGCAATATTCCAGGACTGAAAGGCATCAGTTTATCCTACTGTTCCCACCTGAGCTGAAAAAGAGTCTGTGCCCTTAAACTAATGCTTTTAGAAACAATTCCTTCCTAAATAAGCAAGGAGTTATAATATTACCGATGTGGGGAAAGTATGAGTACTTTTCCAAATCAAACTGTTCCTTCTAAAAGTGACTGAGTTTTGACTGAGATTCTAGCTTCTTAGGCACTGGAAATTGTCTGGTAACTCCAGTGGGACCTGTACAGTTACCAACTCATATTAAAAGTTTCAGAGGTGTTAAATATTAACACATTTTTTCCTTCTGTCATTGCTAGGTTGTTTTAATTTGAAGTGTATTTCAAGTGTTGCTGGTAACATCCTTTAACCACATGGAGTCTTAACTTGAATGTGGGGATACTCAGTTAAGCAGCTGGAACTCAGGATTTGAGTCTATATAAGTTACACATGGAGTAAGCTAAGATTTTTCTCAGCTGCTTATACATTCATTCCAGTACATGTCATTTAATGGTCACTTTCACTCAGTCAAGGTTTATTTGAGGAGAGTTAATCTAAGAATAGAAAAGTGCAGTTAACTCTCCAGTGAAAAAAACCTAGCTCTTTATGAATTGTTTGGCTCAAGTTTTCAGAACAGGGCAGAAAAAGAAAAAATAATTTCACTGGGAGGTTGTAGTCAAATATTCTAGTTTGAAAGGTGATAGGTTAATGAAAAACTTGGGTAGTGCAGTGATAAAACTATGTATGAGCTTATAAGGAAATTAAATCCTTTGTATTCAGTTCAGGATATTCAGTAAGTAAAACTGAGACCTGCATACTAAGTGGCAAGATAGAAAGATGAGATCAGAGCACATTTACTGGGGATTCTACATCCATTGTACATCCAGAGTACCAAATAAGAAGAGGAAGTGGCTGAGTGGAGGAAAGACTAGGGAAAAAGAATTGTGCTCATGCTATCTAAAGATAATATTGTAATATAGGTATGCAGAGTGTCAGGATTAAGGAAACTTTAATTACTGCATTCCTTTACATGTGATTTTTTTTTTTGCTTCACTTTTTTTGTTCATGCATTTTAAATCTACAGATTGCATGGCAGTAGAATTGTAGGGATGTAATTTTAATGGGGTATGTATATCTTGTTAAAATTAATATGTCATCTCTGATTCTTCTGTGAATTTTACCTCAGGCTCTATGGCACTGAAGGTAGAAAATCTATTAACAAATTAAACAGATTTAATGTTATATAAAACTTAGTCCTTGTCCTTAAAAACTTCTCTAAGATGGTGACGAGATTTAATAGAAATGCACCCAACTCTCCAATTTCTAAGTTTTATTGTTCTCTTGGGCCCCCATATAGGAATGACCAGGGCAAGTGTTCCTGTACAGGCAAAACTCAATACCAGTGGTGATGCTGACAATGTGTCTGATCTCCCTGGCTGCTACTTGCTGAAATACCCTCTCCCTAGAAGATTCCCTTCGCATTAGCATTGCTTCCAGGTTTGAAAAGTTAGTCCCTTTTCCTGCTGACAGCAACGTTGCATTAATTCACACATCACTTGAAATCTGATGACCTCAGATAAATGCAAGATCTACAGGACTTTTATGATACACTGATAGTAAATACTCCATTCATGCTTACTGAAATTGTTCATTTTTCCATTTGCCTCTCAGCTGCTGAAGCATGCATACTCCTTTATGGGCCCAAGTAACACCCTCTTAAGCTTGCGGCTGTTCATTATACAAGGGTTGTTATATTAGGACAGTTGTCTGGCCTGAAATAGTGCCCTTGCTTTTGAAAAACTGTTCAGTTTTAACACTGTGAATAGTTTTCCTTGTTAGAGAAGTTTTCAGGGTTTTTTTTCTTATTTATTTTTTGTGGGAAAGTTTATTTGGGGGATCATTCTAAAACCATACAGTTCCCAGCATTAGACTTTTTAGACACAGAGGGTCTTCAGCAGGGAATGAAGGAAATCAGGGATTCTCATATTGCTCACCAGAGAAAAAATACCCACTTGTACATTAGAGTAATAAACCAGCAGTGTATGTGATAATGGACCATTTGTTTAAAGTGGTACTTCTAAGCTGTACTTTCTCACTCTGAGAAAATTCCTCCCACATATCTTCAAATTTATGGGTGTTCAGTGCATGAGGAAAAGTGGCAAAGGCCAAATGAAAGGAAAGCAGCTAAAGTAGAAAAGTTTGGGTGAATTTTCACCTCCCTTTTTGCAACATGTGCTTATAGGCAAAATAATAAGATCAATGATATTAATCAGTAAATACCATTTCTGTGGGCTTGATATAGTCTGAAAAATTTGACCTGTGTCACCTTTCATGATAGTTACATTTTGTCAGTGAAAAAAATGCCATGAACAAAATGTAAGAATAATACATTAAGATCCAGATTTTTCTGAGGCATACTTCAAGCACTGAAAATCAGAGTTCCCCAGTCCCACCAGGGCAGAAGAGGCAGGGCTGGTTGCTAGATGAGTTAAGTTGTGCTGGACAGTGGGTCCCTGCTGTATCTCTCAAAGAGATGCAACTTACGTGTGTGTCTCACACATAACATAAAGTGATTTACATGGGGCAGCAGGTGTTGTCTTATGTGGCATATGGGGGCTGTCCAAGCATGTATATTTTCCCTCTAAAATGATTGGAGGGGGAGTAAAAATATGGATGAGGCTCTTATCGCAGGCATAATAATCTTGCATGAAACATAACAGCAAGTATATTATGAAAATCTTAACTTTGGGAAACTACAGTGAATCCTACTGTCAGTTTCTCTTCTCAAAGTCTCATTTAAATGGAGACTAAATGAGCAGTTTGCTTGTGTTTCAGTCCCTTGCTGCCACTGAGAAGATCATAGGCATGCAGTAGTTTCTTTGAGATCCAAGTTTTACTCTTTGGTATTTAGAAAACACATAAAAGAAATTTAATTTGAATGACAGGATATTATAGACTCTCTTGTTTCAGGAGTGTGAAGACTGCTAAAGGGGGAGTGATATTTTTGAGTGAACAGCTACATGATTAATAAAGTTTCGAGCATTTTATATGCAGTAACATCTGTCTCTTTCTGATTCTTTAATAGTTCTATCTGGAAGAGATGTGAGAACCAGATTTGTTTGTTGCAGTGTGTCAAATTTGCGCATTTTACAAGTTACAATACAGAAATTATATGTCTTTGTATTCAATTAATTTTGAATTGAATCATGGATGCTATTTCTTTTAAAAGTATGAATAATCACTGTGAGTAGAATAATGGTTTAAATTTTTCTGTCACCAAAAAAGGAGAGAATATTAAGTTCAAGGGGATCATCATCTGCTACTGTTATGTAGCAATTAATAGAATTTAAAGAAGTAATTTTCATGTGTTTAGACTGATTTTGATGTTGCAATACAGTTGCAACAATCAAATTTGTATGATTTACTCATCCTGTACTACACCTATAAGTGTTGCTGTTTATTGTTCTTCTGTTCTCAAGTTCTTAAAGCTGTTTTTTCAGTCATTTCAGCTTCATTAGTTAGCAAATTGCCACTTCAGTTAAAAGAAATTTAAGGGATTTAACATGCAGAGTATGCCAAGAAGGTCTTTCCATATCTACAGTATTGTGATCCTGACAAGGTCATGTACTTATATGAACTAATGCATTTAGATAAGTTATGGCAAAAAATGATCTACGTCTTGTTCAAAATGAGCCCAAACTCCAAAGATCACAAAAAAAACCCCACAAAAAAACAACAAAAAAACAAAAACAAAAAATCAAAACCAAAACAAACAAAAACAAAACCAAAAAAAAAAAAAGGGATATCATAATTAACATTGTTTATACTGTACTGAATTTCTATGTTTACCACCAAATCTTTATCATACAATTTTAGGTAGTCCTGTGAGGAGCAGGGGGTTGGACTCAGTCCTTATGGATCCCTTTCAACTTCAGATATTCTATGATTTTGTAATCTCTGTGGAACTTTCTTCCTATAATCTTGAAGATACATATTTTCTCCTCAGATTAAAAAAAAATTATGCCTCCCCTTTTTAATCTTCTGTGAGTTTAATCTTCTGTACCTCAAAGAACAGGCTGCATGCATAGGTATGATTATCTTCTGTAAATGTGACAGGTTAGCTTCTAGCTAGCAAAGTAGCTTCAGCTGGAGAACTGACTGACCTTTTCAACTAGTAACATAAAATGTTTCCCGTTCTCAGGGCTGTGTATAAGGAAGGAGGGAGAGGATGGTAGACATGCTTAGAAGTGTCTCTAGGGTATATATGTTGTTAAGAAACACTGAACTAGGGACAGTAGCAGGTGTTCTGTTCTAATTCATAGTCCATTAGTTCTTCTAGTATGTAGTACTGTTGTAGAAGAAAGATCATTTAAACAGTAATTTACTGTTAAAAATGATTTAAGCAGTTTAGAGATTATCTTAATTTTAACATTTTTGAATGAGCTTTAGGGAACCTAAAAACATATTGTAACTGTCTTTTAATCATGCCTTCTATACCATTTCAATTTCAGTAAAGAAAGCAAAACAAAAATATCTAGCTAAACGTCCAGTAATATATTGTGAAAAACAAAATCTAATCATTTATACACTTCTGGTTTGTGTTCAAATGAAATCAGAGGTGAAATGTATTAAGTTCAAAGTAGTGTAATGTGAAAACAGTTATTTTAGAAATCCATATTGTGATCCATGTTTTTCTGTTTTCCTTTAACGTGCGAGCACTATTGGACCTACCACTATTACAAACTCGAAAAACTAGCAGACTTGTAATTAAATTGAAAATTTTGTCTTCCAGAAAGTTAGTGTGTAGTCAAGTTTATAAATGTGTAGTTACTTTATTATTATTGTTTTTTTTAATGAGGAAGCAGTAGGATTTAAGTCGAAATAAAATATGTATTGAAGTGCACCAGTTAAGTGATATCCATCAAATGTAATTAATAAGCTAAATTACCTGCAGTAAAGTATGGGGATAGGGTTGAGAACCTTGGTAGACAGACAGCAGTCAGGTAACTCTACTATGTTAGCACTGTATAATTAGACTGTTTCAACATTTCAATACCTTCTTTGGCCATTAAAAATGTCAATTTTTCTAGAGAAAATAATTATTTAATAAAAATTTAGGAAAGTGAGGCATTTTGTAGATGATAAATTATAAAGTTTTAGAGACTGATTTTAGGTCCTATCATGTGGCGTCTCTTCCAAAATGTGAGTATTTAATCCATGCTAGAATAGAGCATGCATCACATGAATAGGATAAGGAACTCTGCCTGGTAGTGCTGTGACTGAAAGGATCTAGGGACTCATTGTAAAGAATACTCAGATATGAGCTGCTGATTTGTTTCTGAATCTACTACCCTATGCATGTTTCAGAGGACGAGAATGTCAAGTGTCAAGTAGGATGGCTTAGCAAAAGGCAGGACAAGGTTCTGTGATATGGAGCTTGAGCAACCTGTACTCATGCTAGGAACAATGACTCGTTTAATGACTATTATGTTTGGAGTTGTTTACTTGGTGTTTTGGTGAGTTGTGTGTCTGCTAGAATATTTAAATTGAGTAAAATTGGCTTTGTAAAATACGTGTTACACCTCAAGCAGAAGTTACATGCCAGTACTGAAATCAAATTTTTCACAGTTAACATCATGCAGGTGGTTAGACTACAGGGTTATAGTATGATCCTTTCTGATGTTAAAAAAAAAAAAAATTTACAGTGGAATGACAGCTTTTATTCCTCAAAATGCACCTTATTAGGAATTATATCCTTCCTTGAGAATAAGCCTAAAATAGTTATATCCAGAAAACTTAACAAGTAGCTTTGATAGGCCTGAAGAAAGTGACAAGCGCAATGCCATGAAATAGTTGTTTGTATTCTTGTGCTAAATGAGTATTCATGTCTGACCAGTAGCCTTATTATTACTTCTTGCTCATTCAATCTTTTTTTTTTCGATAGTGTAGTGAGGGAAGACATGATGTACATATAAATGTCCAGTCATGTTAGATGAAAAAAGAAAGAAATTAGAAACTGCAAAAAGAAATGGTTCCAAAGAATTACAGGACATAGAATATATTTCCATACATCATTTGGATAACTTAGTGAGTTCTAAGGCAGATCTTTGCAAATATTTACCACATCCTGAACTTACATACTTTTGTCTCATGTTGTATGTTGTGTTCTGTACATAATTCATATTATGCATGAAAAGAGAAAACTGCATAGGTGATTTTAACAGATGTTTCACTGAAATTAATAGACAGGAAGCCAAAGTACCCTGTGGATTTTTGAAATGAAACAAATAATGTGGATAGAAAGAATTATGCAGAATCATTGTGGTTTTATCTGAAAATGTACCTTTTTTTTTTCTCCCACATGTAAGAAGAGTATGCTCAAGGGTCAAAAATAATGTGAAATAAATGGATAAATCTTACATATGCAGACAGATTCATCTTTTCAGATTGATTTGTGGAGAACATTGCGGATTATAAATCATGTCACCATTATATCACATTTAAGAGTTTGAAAATAAGAAAGGGAGATTATAAGATCATGTTGTCAGTAAGTATTTTATTTTTGTCAGATTAGCAGTAAAATTCATGTTGATGCAATGTGCAGGCAACAAAGGGCTCTATGCATTGATTAAATGCCTTGGCTTTGATCTAGTATTTAATCAACTGCCAGAGCAATTTATTCCCTAGCATAACCAAGCAACACTAATATTATCCTTTTATCTTACTAGTACAAACAAAACAAATGCGAAAGTTTCTGGAGTCGCTAAGCTAAAAAAGTCAAGTGTATATATTCATTGACTGTGTATACACATGTATACACAGATACATTTGTCTGTGTACTTAAAGTCAAGATAAGATTGTGCTATTGCAATACATGAAGAAAGAAATATACTCTCCTTAAAAGCAATTCCTATTACTCTTATAATATTTGTAATTAGCAAAGCTCAAAATTTGTAGCTGAAAATTTAAATTTAGATATTAATATAACTCTAAAAAATCACAGTAAAACTATGTAACACTGGCCTTGAAGATCCCTTTGACTATTATTTTCATGATTCACTTACAAGGTCAGAATGATAAGCTTTCCATCCCGATTCCTCTTACATTTATAAAAATCGTGATCAATTTCATCTTCTGGTTGAAACTGGTTCTTCTGACACAGGAATTAATAAATTAATTTCCTTGACAAAAGGAGGGGCACCTATCCAAATCTTAAGACATCAGCAACAAGAGTTAGAAGGGTAAAAATTAAAGAGCACCTCATCTTCTCTCATCCAGAGTAACTGGCTTCAACCATGACAAAAACATTAAATAAATAAATAAATAAAATAAAGCATGTCATAGAAATTAGCTTATGTGATGTGCTGAGAACAAGCAGTTAATGTTAGGCTTTATTTCTCTTGCAGTTACACTTACCAACTGCTGACATGGAACTGTTTGCAAGCAAAAGATCCTAATCCACTCTAACTAAACCCTGTGGCAGCTGACACACCCTGAGGACCTGACTCATAATGACAGCCTTGATCTCTAGAGCATAGGACATAAAAAATGTTAACATTAAGTTACATATGTACATATTTTTACATATAAGCAAAAATAAACTGACTTCTGTGTGATCAGACAGCAAGTGGAGGAGGCTTAATGGAATCCACGTTTCCTGAATCCTGATGCAGCTTGATATCCCACATATAATGACGTAATTGCACCACAAAAGAAAACAGAGAGTGAAGTTTTTGTTCTATTAACATAGGACAGATGTCCTGGAGACTCCTAAGAGCATGTCTAGCAATGCAGGTTTCAATGTGAGTGTGTTTTTCCTGCATCTGATTAAACGTCAATTTATATTGCAACACAGACTAACAGAGTTACAGAATCACCGAATGGCTGAGGTTGGAGGAACCTCTGGAGGTCTTCTGGTCCGATCCCCCTGCTCAGGCAGAGCCAGCTAGAGCTGATTGCCCAGACCTTGATCTGGGACTTGTCCAGATGGAATGTGAAAGGATGGAGGCTTGACAACCTCCCTAAACAACCTGTGCCAAGGGCTCACTCCCCCTCACAGTCCAAAAGTGCTTCCTGTTTAGATAGAACCTCGTGTGTTTCAGTTTGTGTCCACTGTCTCTTTTCTTGTGACGGGGCATTGCTAAAATGAGTCTGGCTCTGGACTCTTCAGGTGTTTATGTACGTCACTGAGACACACCCTATCCCCCCACAAGCCTTCCCAGCTGTCAGCTTTTCTTTATGTGTGAGGTGCTCCAATCTCTTAATCACCTTTGTGACCCTTTGTTGAATTCTCTCCCATCTGTCCATGTCTCTCTTGTACTTGGGAGGCCAGAACAGGGTACAGTACTCCAGGCATGGCCTCAGCAGTGCAGAGTAGAGAGGAAGGATCACATTCCTCGATCTGGTGGCAATACTTTGCTAATGCAGTTGAAAATACCACTGGCCTTTTTTGCCACAAGGGCACATTGCGTGTTCATGTTCAACTTGGTGTTTCCCAGGTCCTTTTCTGCCAAGATGTTTTCTAGCTGTCTTGTCCCTCAGTGCATCTTGGATCTTGGAATTGTTCCTCTTGAGGTGTAGGACTTTGCACTTTTCCTTGTTTAAATAGATAGTATAGACCTGATTTGAATGAGATTATGATGGAAATATAGGTATTTTTTGTTATTGTTTAGGATTTGTTTTTTTTTAAAGAAAATGTTGTTAAATTACCATGGCTAAGGGGTTCAAGCTTCTTCAGAAGTGATTGGTACTGAAACACAGCTCCTCCTGGCACCCCGGTTGCCCATGCTGGGCTGGATGTTCAAAAGCAGGGTCTCCTCTACATATCATGCAACTGATGCTACATGGAGTAAGTGGGCTGCACTAATTACACAATGAGCTGGAATAGGAAATCCCAGTTGTCCAGGAACTCTAGAAGTCCTCATGGACTGGCCAGAGGGCAGAGATTTTGGAATGTCACCAGAGGAGGAGGTGATGCATGCTCAAGAGGCCCCACCATATAATAAGCTGTCAGAAAGTGAAAAGCAGTATGCCTTGTTTACTGATGGGTCTTGCCGTATTGTGGGAAAGCATCGGAGATGGAAGGCAGCTGTATGGAGTCCTGGACGACAAGTTGCAAAAACTGCTGACGGAGAGGGTGAATCGAGTCAATTTGCCGAGGTGAAAGCCATCCAGCTGGCCCTGGACATTGCTGAACGAGAAAAGTGGCCAGTACTTTACCTTTATACTGACTCATGGATGGTGGCAAATGCCCTGTGGGGGTGGTTGAAGCAATGGAAGCAGAGCAACTGGCAACGCAGAGGTAAACCCATCTGGGCTGCTGCACTGTGGCATGATATTTCTGCCCGGGTGCAGAACCTGGTGGTGAAGGTACGCCACGTAGATAGATGCTCATGTACCCAAGAGTCGGGCCATTGAGGAATACCAGAACAACCAACAAGTGGATAAAGCGGCTAAGATTGAAGTGGCTCAGGTGCACTTAGACTGGCAACATAACGGTGAATTATTTTTGGCCCAATGGGCCCATGACACATCAGGCCATTAGGGCAGAGATGCAACATATAGATGGGCTCGTGATCGAGGGCTAGGCTTCACAATGTACCATTGTTAGGTTATCCGTGACTGTGAAATGTGCTGCAATTAAGCAAGCCAAATGGTTTAAGCATCTTTGGTATGGAGGATGATGGCTGAAGTACAAATATGGGGGTACAAATACATTTGTACAAATATGAAGTACAAATATGTTCTATAAATGAAACAAATCTGTAGTTGCTTCTTTTCCCTCTTCTACCAAATGAAGAGGCAAAATAGAAGCTACATATTTAAAGAGAAAATTAGCCATTTTTCATGTCACTTCTAGAGCAATACCATAGTTAAGAACACGATTCATACCTTATAAGAAGGGGATGAGGTGACACACAGTTAGGTGCATGGCCATAGTTTGCTGGAATCTCCACTCAAAGCAGCACAAGTTTTGCATACAATAAATCTTTGTGTGATTTGATTAGAGGTTTTAATTGAATGAAGATATTCCTGCAGATTGTCCATTTGTTAAACAAAATAGCCAAAAGCTTTTCTTCCATCTCTTACACCTGTTGTTTATTTTAGTCTGAAGTTTCCCAATCTTTTCTTAAGGGACGCTGCTTTACTCAGTTGTTAAACAAAGGAGCTCTATTCTTTCTATTCCTCTTCTTTCCCTCTGTCATGAAAGCATAACTCTATGACAAAGAATGAAGTAAACAGCGCCCTCTCAATCAACAAGGCCTTCCTGTGTAAGCCCAGCTAACCAGGACATTTTCCTGCTTTTCTTTAACAGCAGAGTTTGAAACTCTTCTCTGTTGCTAAAGAAATACAGAGGGTTTTGAAAAATGATACAGGACCTTTACAATTTTTAAAAGCTTTCTGCTTTGCAATCATAAAATTCTGGTGAAATAATGATCGTGCACTAATAATTCTGCATATGCATCATCAGTCTCTGATCTCAAGTCTGTAACTTATTTGATCTTGGATGTCTCTAATCTTTTTTCTGTGTTTCCCAATAAAGACTTTCATTACCTTACCATAAAGCTTTTTAGAAGGTGTTTCAAAAGTAGAAAACATGAAAAAGAGAATTTTCTTTTTGTTCAGAGCACCAGTAAACTTCACAATTAGTTTAGAAAATACTTGAGTGATTAAAAACCTGTAATCACTAAACTGTTAAAACTTAACACTAAACAAAGCTAGTGCTAATAGCATATAGTATATGTATAGGCAGGTGTTATATATATATGCTGATATGTGCTACATATATGAGTATGTGAAAACATAAACTAGGAAGTGGCCGACTTTGATTTCTGCTTCTCTATTAGTTAGTTCCTTGCCTCTTGAACGTAGCATTGTGTTTATCAGTGTATTAACTATTGATTTGCAGCAAGTAAAAAGTAGATATTATTATGTCAAAATGTAATTGCTATTAAAAATTTTTAATGTTTCAGTATTATAACTAGGTCTCTGAAGAGTAGCATTACTTATGATTCAGCACTGTTTCCAAGAACTGTTGTAACAAAAGTAGGAAATTCAAAAATACTATCGATATGTATTTGCTTTATTTTGGAAGGCTGTTAACAGGTTTTTGAAAGAAACTTTTCTTGTGCAGTTTTAGTCATTATTTACAGAAGTGTGAAGGTTGAAGTGTCTTTGGGGTAATTAGGTAATGTTCAAACAAAGGTGGATTTTTCTTGAGAAAGAAATAATCCCCATAACTTTCAATAAGTATTAAGGAATGTACAGGTTTATGATAGACTGATAATGTACATAGCATGAATATTATTAATGAAAAATTGGACTTTTGGAGTAGGCTGATGGGACAATAAGATTTTACAGTACACAAAAATAAATGAAATGGACAAATCCTTGCAAACTTGCCCATTATTAGATTTCACTTTGAGTAGGGGTTTGGATTTGATGACCTTTGAATGTCAACCTAAATTATTATCACATTAATCTATAGACAGTTATAGTGAATATTTTTCCTTTCTAGTTTTTAAAAAGATGATGCTCAGTCTAAGTTGAAAAGAATTTTGCCTTGCTTTTCTCTAGTTTCCCCAAAATGAAACTATTTCAGTTTCTACCTACTTCTAAGTGCTCATAAAGGATTGTATCTGACAGTACAGGGCTGTAGGGTTGGTCATGTGGATCTGACATTTATATTACATGCATTTCTGGTGTTTTATTTTAGCCTAGATGCAGTCTGGCATCTTGGATTGAACTCTGTTGGTGGTGGTTGGAGCACATTAAGTGTGTGCTTGGAACAATCTTTCAGTTTTATTTTCTCTGAAAAGAGCCTGGTTTGTACACTAAGACTGCAATAGACATAATCAAGAAGTTATCTATGAAAGTACAGTCTTGATACAAATTGAAATGCAAATGTAGGTGTGCTGCTCTGCTCTGAGGAAAGACTCTTAGTCTTCTGTTACTCCTTTTGATGTTGTGTTACCTGTCTCGAGGCCCTCTGAAATGCTGCTACTGCTAACTTGTCTTGATCACACCGCCACCTACTTATCTTTTCTTCCTCTAAATAATATATTTCTGTTTCTCTGACATTGCACTTTTAGCCATGTTCTACCCATTATATTTCCTACTGAGCCATCAGTTCTGTCCTGGAGTACCTGTTTACCTGTACTTGTGCATGAGCACACACTCATTCAAAATCTCCCCCTGCACTCCAAAAACGTATCAAAACTCATCTCTAGTAATGCATTCTGTAACTTGAGGCTTAGTCATGGATAGATAAGTTCCAAACTAGGATTACTTAACAGTTTAAAATATGGTTTGTAAAAGGAATAGGATATTCAGAGTGAAGATATGCTAATTTTAATTATTTATGTGTGCATCTGTAAAACTTATGATCTTTAATTATTTATTGCTGCAGATGAGATTGCAGCTGCATGTAGGACCATTTTCCATGACACCTTTTCCCAGAATAGTTTCAGCTGAATTGAATGAGTTTGAGAAGCTCAAGCTGTTCTTTGGGCATGTGTATTTTCACATTGCCTACAATTTGGATATTGCTTTCAGACAAAGAAGCAGTCAATTTATGTTGTGAGTTAAGTAAGAAATCGTTTTGTCCTGTGGCAAAGGAAGAGATTTTATTTAAACTCTACTGCTTGGTTCATTACTCAAGTTTAACTTGTTGGCAAGTTTTAAAATAAGCCAGTTTGTTAATATGAGATAAATTCTAAAGTATTTAGCTCTTCTTTTATTCTTGTTTTCTTGTTAATTTATTTTCTTCCATTCTACTTAATGACTATTCTTTAGTAATATGAGTAGCCCAAGTAATCTACTGTGGCAGATGACGTAATTTTTTACTGACAGTATTTCATTGATTATTTTATGTCTGTTTGTATTTTTGCCCTATTGGAGGGAAAAGAAGTTTATAACTGTGATAGTCCTGAGCTGTAATTCTTACTGAGCCAACATCTGGGTGATTGCAGACAAGCCACTTGACCTCAGTATGACTCAATTAACCCAGCAGCAAAATTGGGTAAACATCAAAATCTCATCGAAAAGCAGCTGCTGCATCTAAATTGAATTCTCTAAAATTGCATTGTGACACATTGCCATTGGGTCTCAGAAGACCTGAATTTTAATTGTTTTTTTCAGTCATAATGCTACAAGAAAGCAGTTATAAAAAGCATGCAAATAACAATGTCCCCATAGTTTTGCAATGACATTGCCTCTATAGTCAATAGAGGCATTTAGACCAAGCCTATAAAGTGATTCTTACATTTTTCAAATTTTGTCATAACCATTTACATGTATATTTACTTGCAAAGGGCATGTGTTTTCATAATTTTGGATCAGCCAGCAGAATTTTCATCTTTAATTCATCATACAACTTTAAAAAATTGATTGATCTTGAGAGTAACCTAGAAAACATGAAGATTAAAAGTTTTAAGAGTTTTTGAAAAATAAACAGCTCAATCTTGGAAAATATTCCATGACAGTTATTGCTCTTCCCCTTAATTTCAACAAGCTTCTTTTCCAGTTTTCAATATCTGCTCTTACAAGTATTTTTTTAATCAAGATGAGATGTTCTTCACTTACACTGTGCCACAAAGCCTATAGTAAAAGGCTGTAGCTTGACTTTACCAGTAATGGTAAAGCCCACACTTCTGAGGTCATGGATGGCCTGGGAGTCATCTCTGCTGGCACAAGCAGTAATAATATTTTGACAAGACCTGAGTTAACATCTTAATGACAATTTTTTTCATAATAATAAATTTTAAATTCTGATTATTCTTAACTTTTTATGCAGACATATATTCAGGCTTTTCTTTCTCATGCAGTCCTCTTATAGAATTGTAGTTTAGTATTTTGGCTGCTACTTCCTTCAGCATACTGAAGATCCTGTGCTCCTGTGGGATCTTTCACAATCAGCCACTTGGAAGGCAATTACTATTAATACTCACCACTCCAAAACACCATACATGTATCATGTAAGTTATATGCCCATACTCCTTTTAAAAGTCTAGTTTATATTGTCTGTTATGGTTTATTAGATCAGATTAGTCCTTTTTCATACATGCTTTCATGATGCTCTTCCATTGTACTATTCGGCACTTGTTGAAAAATATGGTGTGCTAGCCACTTTGAGGATGAACAAAGTTGCTATTACACTGAAAAGTATTAAACTACGTATTTATTTTTAAACTGCACAAGGTACCACAAAATTGCTAATAAATAATGGCGCAAGGTTCCTAGTACTCTCAGATTACTGGCAATAATTGCAATGAGTTATTTCCACTTTGAATTCAAGGGCAGTTGAGGCAATAAGAAAACACTACACAAAATAAGGAAACATTTATATTGGTAAATGAGGTGTCTTTCACCAGCTACAGCTCAACTGCAGTGAAAATGTGTCATGGTTTAACCTACCTGGAAACTAAGCCCCACACAGCCACTTGCTCACTCCCTGACACACTGCAGGATGGGAGACAGAAACCTAAGAGTAAAAGTGAGGAAACTTGTGAGTTGAGATAAAGACAGTTTAATAGAACATTAAAGAAATAAAATTATTAAAATGGAAAAAATAATGGTGAAAAAGTAAGAATATACAAAACAAGTGATGTGCAATGCAATTGCTCACCACGCACCGACCAATGCCCAGCTCCTGAGCAGCCACCCCTGGCCAGAAACCCCCACCCACACCCCACCCCTGTTTATATACCAAGCATGACATCCTATATCCCTTTGACTAGTTTGGGCCAGCTGTTCTGGCTGTGCCCCCTCCCTACTTCTTGTGCCCCTCCAGTCCTCTCGCTGGCTGCACATGGGAAGCTGAAAAGTCCTTGAGTTGGTGTAAACACTGCTTAGCAACAACTAAACACATCAGTGTGTTCTTAACATCATTACTTTCAGACTAAACCCAAACTGCAGCACTGTACCAGCTACTAGGAATAAAAGTAACTCTAACCCAGCTGAAACCGGAACACCATGCTCATTTCATTGTAGTGGAGTGTGTTTTTCAGTTTCTGCTCTTGGAAATGTATTTTAAAGATGTCCACACTGCTGGTCCATGGAAAATTTTGGTGATCATGAAGTCTGATTAGGAAAGGAATGACTCATTGCCATACCAATCATACAATGCAGCCAGAAAAAAAAAAAAAAAGTGGAAAAATATTTAAGCATGTTTGGAAGGAAAATAAATGAAATATTTTTTTCAGTTTGTGTTTCACTTTGGTGGCGTGTAATGCTTTGCTGCCTTTTCCTTCTTTTTTTGTTGTTTTTTTTTTTTTGTACATATTCTTAGCTGATCAAGTACTTGCTAAAGCTAAAAAGTTTCCTTTTCCCTTTGCATTTGGCAAGGGTGTAAGTTGCATTTCTTTCAGTGTGAACCATCCTTTAATGTCTTTGGATGATTAAGACTGAATAGACACACCTATTGTATAGGTCTTTTTAGTATCTTAAATATGTGTACATTAGTGTTACCCATCTGTTAATGAGAAAACTGAAAATCAGTTTGCATTGAACATACCAGTAAAAAACAGTGGAGAAAAAAATATATTAAAAAAAAAACAGCATACAGATGTAGTGAGTCGGTACCTTACCACCTAAAGCCATAGTGCTTCCTTCACAGTCATCTGCTTGGTTATAGTCAGTACTAATTTCTGAGTAGTTCGTTTTTTTTTTTATTCCTTGATTTTCCTTGGATGAGTTTCAGCTTGCAGTCATCCAAGACTTGTTTATTATAGTATATCCTATATGATTTTGTGTCTTTTTACAAAACTGCTATATTTTGTGGTGGGGTTTTGTATTATATGTCTTTACTCTGTAACTTCTGACTGCTTTAAATAACTAAATTCTTTTCGGCTTTGGCATATGTACTCTTCTAAACAGAAATAAAGAAATAAATATCTCTCAGACTCTCAAAATTACAAAATTACACAATGATGCAACATATACTGTATATATGTTTGAAGAAGCATATTTTTTCTTGGCCCTACACATAAGAAATTTGAGTAACAGCTGCTGACAGAGGCAATAATTCTCAAACTGAGTTTTTTCTCTCTACTTTCAAAGCTGGTTTGTTTCATTTCTCTGAAAACGAGAAATTGTGTAGTCACAGCATTTTACTAATGTGATACAGAAAGGTATTTAAAAATGCATTCCACATAAGTGGGCTATCTTAGGATGTCTTTGACATATCTTCCATGTATTCTCTTTCCCATTTTATAAAAATACTATTTCAAAGTATAAATCTCTATCTAAATTGTGTCTCATGAGATGCTGACTTGATTATAACTTAAACATCCAGGCAAACACATATTTTCCCCTTGTTTCTGGGACATATTGTCCACTTCATGTTGCAGCTAATCATGTTTCTATCGACACAAAATATCTCTGCAGCAGCTTTTCATGGATTTATTTTATAAATTAATTTAACATTATTTTAAGAGTTTTCATTTTTCTACAGCAGATCTGCACCAGTTTCTCCAGATTACTTTAGACAAATAGTTTCCTTAAGAATCTGATTTCTTATCACTGTGTCATCTGTAACAAGATTTAGTTCACTTTGGGATCATAGAATCATAAAATAGTTAGGGTTGGAAAGGACCTTAAGATCATCAAGTTCCAACCCCCCTGCCATGGGCAGGGACACCTCACACTAAACCATATCAACCAAAGCTCTGTCCAACCTGGCCTTCAACACTGCCAGGGATGGAGCATTCACGGCTCTGAATCTCTTCTCTGCCCAACCTGTAGCTATGCCTGGGATTGCTCTGACCCAGGTGTTGGACCTTGCACTTGGCATGGTTAACTTCATAAGGTTGGCATCTGCCCACCTCACAAGCATGTCAAGGTCCCTCTGGATGGCATTCCTTCCCTTCAGCATATCAACCAAACCACATGTCTTGGTGTCATCAGCAAACTTGCTGAGGGTACACTCAATACCCCTGTCCATGTCACCAACAAAGATGTTGAACAAGACCGGTCCCAACACCAATCCCTGAGGGACACCACTCTTTACTGTTTTCCAACTGGACACTGAGCCATTGACCGCAACTCCTTGCATGTGGTCATCCAGCCAGTTCTTTGTCCATCGAGTGGTCCATCTATCAAATTGATGTCTCTCCAATTTAGAGACAAGGATGTCATGTGGGACAGTGTCGAACGCTTTGCACAAGTCCAGGTAGATGACATCAACTGCTCTACCCCTGTCCATCAGTTCTGTAGCCCCATCACAGAAGTCCACCAAATTGGTCGGACAGGATTTCCCCTTATTGAAGCCATGCTGGCTGTTGTTTTGTTTTTCATGTGCCTTAGCATGATTTCTAGGAGAATCTGCTCCAAGATTTTGCCAGGCACATAAGTGCCACTGACAACATTGATATTGGAATTCTCAGAAAAGCAACCTGAGAAATAGCCTTGAACATCACTTCTAGGTCTTCTTTACATGAAGCAGTGCCAGCTCCTCCGTGTGGTGCATGCTGCTATGAGCCTTGTCTCAGAGAATCATCAGTGCACCTATGTTATGGTATCTGAAGGGGAAGTCACATAGGGATGACTCAGGAGGCTTTATATTCCTGTTTCCAAGGTTGGCTCTTGCAGGGTGAGCTGAGGAAGCCTGAAGTCTAATTATGCCCTTGTGAAGGCACATGGTTCCAAGCTGACTGACTTCTTGAAATATTGATTCCACCTTTTCTTCCTTCTCAGGCAGGAAAGAAACCTACTGAAAAACAGCCCTTCTCTGAGTCCATTGAATTAAATGGAAAAGTTCCATTCATTGCAATTGACTTTAAATCAGGAACAAAGTGACCTTAATCCTTCCCTGTGATGCTTAAGAGATTACTCATCTCAGTGCTGGGCTTCCTCCAGGCCTCCGTTCTTGCCAGCCTTTCTGCCTGTCCTGCCTACTTTCTGCTTCTCGTCCAGATACAGTCTCAAACAGTTACTTATTTAAAAGATTTTTTTGGTGATATACCTGACACCAGTTGTAGTCTGAACACACTCATCCTTCCTTATTTAGCAATTTTAAAAAGAAAAAAAAAAGAAGTAAAATTTCAGAAACAAGAAACAGAAAATCCATGTAGCTTTGTACTTAAACACTTCCTCCTCTTTTTGAAAGATCGATTCTTTTCCAATGTAAGATTTTCAGTCATGGGTTTTCTTCTGAAGTGTTTATACACAACACCTAAAACAGGGAGGCATTCATTTTGACCAGAGCATTTTGACACTACTGTAATACAAATAATATGTTACAATTCCAAGACTTGAACTACCGGAAAAGCACATGGGATTTCAGTTTATTTTCAGAGTAAAAGCATTTGTAAGAGTGAGCTTAAAACTGGTGTGTAGAGAGAGATATAGATTTGTAAAATCTATGTTCTGTTGTAAACATTTATATGCCTCTACCGCTGAGTATCTAACTGTGACCTATTAAAGGCCAGCCTCCTTAGTAAATAGCAGCTGCGCTGAAATTTCTTTAATTGGCTAGACAATGAAAGCATATAAGCCCTTGGTTAAACCTTTCAGAAATACTGACTGTTACATCCCATTTGGTCATCTTCTCTAGGGAGCAAGCCAGATTGTTTGCATGCAGTGTAACACTGCTACCTCTCAGGACCTAAAGCCATAACTGTTCTGTGCCAGTGCTGCTGTACAGTAATGCTTCTTGGCCTCCTTTTCAGTTACTCTTGTGTGTTACTTAGAGTATAAGATGAAATGAAGTGTAATTTCCATAGAGAGATACAATGTGTTTGAATAACAAGATCAAAGTATAGCTAAGGAGGATTGCTCTAATTTTTGGAAGTTATTTATTTTAGACGAGGCACCGATTAGAATTATTTTTGTTCCTTTTAGGGGATTATGGTTATTATCATCATCATCATATTTACAGAAGAGAAGTTATGAGAAATACCAAATAGCCTATAAAAATACACATTTTTTAAACTACATCTGTTCATGAGCTATTACTGTTTGTTGCATACATGAGACATAGTGCTTTACTACAGCTATTCCTCTACCTCAAGACACAGTCTTTGAGCTTGTGCTACCACTGTTTTGGAAAGCAGTTGAGAAGTACTATAAAAGCACATGATTCTGCATTTGTTTTTCTGTTCATCACATTATATGACAGATCAGGATTACATTCAAGATTTTTTTTTTTCCTATTAATACAGGGTAGATTTAAAAAGAAATGAGAAAAGTGAAAGCAAAGCAGAGAAGACTGTGTTTTTTTTGAGGAAGACAAAGTTAAAATGTCAAGTCATAGTCAAATGAAGAGTGCTTTTCTTGTCTTTTTAAAGGCAGTTTTTCAGTCAGGCAACATTTTATGGTATTTTTCTGCCTTTAAGTATTTGAAATCATAATAGAATACTCGGTATGGTACATCAAAGTGATGTTCTTGTCTAGTCTCCAGAAGTGATGATTAAACAAGCAATACTTCTGCCTAACATGTCATCTTTGTGTTGGTTCTGTCTCCTTTTTTTGTAGCTCTGCAGAAAATCATGCAACTCATGTTTAATGAATACTTTTTAAAGATTACAATATATAATAGCCTGTGTAAAACAAAGTCATTTTTTTTAAAATGCATAAGGATATTCTTGGGTAGGATAGTAAGACTAATAAAATATCATTAGAGAATAAGTGACAGTAAAAGTTAAAACAGTTTTTTTCTCACACCTTTGGGATTCAAAATTACTCTGAGTGTGAGCATGAAGTGAATGATTTGCCCTTGTGGTGCATGTGTCTGCCACATGCTTACCCAGCTGCTCTCACTCCCCCTTCTCAACAGCATATATGGAAAAAATGAAAAATCTTGTGTGTCAAGATAAAGACAGGGAGATAACGTGCCAATTACCTTCATGGGCAAAACAGACTGGACTTGGGGGAAATCAATTTAATTTATTGCCAATGGAAAAAAAAAAAAAAAACAAAAATAAGCAAAAAAAAATAGAAACCAAACACCCCCCCAAAAAAAAACAAAACAGAGTAGGATTGTGAGAAACAAAGACAAAACCAAGAGCAATTTCCTGCAGTTTCCTCCTTTCCTCTCACTTTTACCCTGTTACAGAGTGGGGTCCCTCTCACAGGATACAGTCCTTCAGCAGTTGCTCCAATTTTAGTCTTTCAAGATTCGCTCCAGCATGGCTCCTTTCTACAGAGTACAGTTGTTCAGAAGCAGATTGTTCTAGCATGGTTTTCCCATCAGATTCAGCTCCTGCTAGTAAACCTGCTTCTGTGCAGGATCGCTAGAGGCTGCAACTTCCTTCATGGCATGTCCACCTGCTCCACTGTGGATCATCATGGGCTGCTGGGTCACATCCTTCCTTGCTGTTGTCTTCACCATGGCTGCAGGGAATAAGATTCCTCCAGCACTGGGAGCACCTTTTCCATCTTCATTAAGCTCAGTGTCCGCAGGGCTGTTTCTCACATTTTCTCCTCAGTCCTCTCTCTCACAGCTCCTGCACAGTGTTTTTTCTTAAATGCATTCTTAAATATGGTTTCCTAGGGGCATGGCCAGCTTGCCTGCTAGGCTCATTTGTGTCCTGAGGTAGATCTATTGGAGCAGGCTGGAACAAGGTTTGTCTAGCAAGGTTCAATCTCTGCATTCTTTTATACAGTCCACCTCTTCAGCCTTCTGCTGCCAACACCTTGCCATGTAAGCGCAGTACAGCCCTTTGTTTTGCCTGATGTTTGTAATCTATCCTGACAAGGTGCTGTTTGGCACAGGCTTAGTTGCTGCTCTTTAGGCTACCTGCATCTTGATTTTACTCCTGCCATTTTCCTGATGTTACCAGCCTGCTGTTGCACACGGCTGTGAATAGTTTGTGTAAAGGCTGAACAAGTGGAGGAAAAAATGATACAAATGTTGCTTTTTCTTTCATATGTTCTTTTTGGCTCCTTCATCCTGTAATACAGTTATTTAGAATTTGAGTTGATTATGGAGGATAAGTGTTCAGAATTGGATTTAAATTATTTTTGTGATATTTAGTCATATTCCTGTTTGGAATGAGTGAGGACACAGTCTTTCCATGCCAGTTCCTCTTCTGTGAAATAACACTTTTACACTTCATGGATGATGAAACAAATTTATTGCAGAGTGTGAAACACTCGGCTGCCTTTTGTTGAGGTCACAGGCAAATATCAGAGTTGGAGGCAGATGGAGTTTGTGTGGAATATGTCTAGCAGCAAAGCACACCCCTTGTGCTTTGGGTGATATCTTTTCTACTAGCAGTAGTGGTCAGCCCTCATCACCGTGACACCATGTTGTTCATTATTCAGTATAGGCAATTACTGAATTATTTTGTTGCTTCATGGTATATAGCCCTAGAGGGCAAGGGGGACCAAGACTGTTGGTTGATATTCAAGGATCACCTGCTACAAGCTCAGGAGTGTTGCATCCCAACTAAAGGAAGTGCAGCAGGAGGGCCAGGAGACCTCCTGGGATGGATAAGGAGCTGCTGGGGAAAATTCAAATTAAAAAAGAGGCTTATAAAAGGTGGAAGCAAGGCCAGGTGGCATGGGAAGAGTACAGGGATGTTGTCTGAGAAGCTAGGGACCAGATTAGGAAAGCTAAGGCCCAGTTAGAATTAAACTTGGCTAGGGATGTTAAGGATAACAGCAAGGAATTCTATAGGTACCTAGCGAATAAAAAACAGACTAGGGACAACGTAAGCCGCATCCAGAAGCTATCAGGAGAACTGGCTACACAGGATTTGGACAAGGCTGAGGTTCTGAATGACTGCTTTGCCTCAGTCTTCACTGGCAAAGGCTCTGACCACACCACCCGAGTCTTGGAAGGCAGATGCAGGGACTGTGAGAATGAAGACCTTGGGCCCACTGTAGGAGAGGATCTGGTTCGAGACCATCTTAAAAATCTGAGCGTGCACAAGTCCATGGGACCTGATGAAATCCATCCGCGGGTCCTGAAGGAGCTGGCAAATGAAGCTGCCAAGCTACTGTCCATTGTATTTGAAAAATCATGGCAGTCAGGTGAAGTTCCCCCCCCATTTTCAAGAAGGAGAAAATGGATGACCCGGGGAATTACAGAAAAGTCAGTCTCACCTCTGTGCCTGGCAATACCTTGGAGCAGATTCTCTTGGAAGGCATGCTAAGGCACATGAAAATCAACAAGGTGGTTGGTGACAGCCAGCATGGCTTCACTAAGGGGAAATCCTCCCTGACCAATCTGGTGGCCTTCTGTGATGGGGCTACAGAACTGATGGACGGGGTAGAGCAGTTGATGTCATCTACCTGGACTTGTGCAAAGCGTTCGATGCTGTCCCACACGACATCCTTGTCTCTAAATTGGAGAGACATCAATTTGGTGGATGGACCACTCGGTGGATAAAGAACTGGCTGGATGGCCACATGCAAAGAGTTGTGGTCAATGGCTCAATGTCCGGCTGGAGATCTGTAGCGAGTGGTGTCCCTCAGGGATTGGTGTTGGGACTGGTCTTGTTCAACATCTTTCTTCTTTTGAAATCCAAACTGAATATTCATAAACTCTCTTCCTGTCTTATTTAACTGATTTGAGCTTTCAAAGTCTAATGCTTCCTTGGAAATTATGCTAGAATTGTAACTAATAATCTTCCTACATTTATACAACATGCAAACACACATACGGTACATACACAGACATTATCCTTATATTAGCTAGAATTTGTTGTCAAAAATATGATAGATCACTTAACAAATATATCATTTGCTGACTTCATTGCAATTTTATAAGAGGCACTGTTATAAAAATGGATATGACATTTGCATTTCTGCTTAATTGCTGTGCAGTGAACAAAAAGATAAGAAACTGATATGAGGGCAAGTGATAAAAGAAATATATTTTAGTGTGGCTGCAGTCAGATCTGTCACTCTCCTATCAAAAACAACCTTATTCTTGGATTTTTTGGTGGGGAGAGAGGATGTAGGGTTTATGTAACCACTGTCTTCTTTTGAGCTACACTTGATATACAGGGTGTCTCTATGCCTGTATTTTAGCTTGGGGGACTTAGTAGCCACTAAGGCTACTAAGCCAGGGGAACTTCTGGAGAATGGCTTTTCCTCTGCCCTGAAGTAGCTTCCTTTTTCCTTTTCTTTATTGAATTTGTTGCCTTTTTTCTCAGAATAAATGAGGATATATGTAGGGGCTTCTAACCCTCACCATGACATGCCTCAGATTTAGCAATTGAGATTTATGTTTTTAAAGGAAGTTTGAAATGTTAAGAATTAGGAAACGCTCAGTGTATGATCATATAATTAATAACTGATTCATATTGTAAGTGCACAGAAAGGGAGAGCTAAAGGGATATAACAGTCATTTGAGTAAGGGCCTTTCTATTTTTTCATTAATGACATCATAAGAAAAACAATGGTTTAGAAATAATTTTGTAATTTTTTTCCTTGTTTGAAAACATTAAATATCTGTATATATAAATCTGCATATGCTGCGTGCCACTGTAAGGACTTCCCTCTGCTTCTGAATATAACATACCATCTTGCTGTCTGAAACCACCACAGATGATATTTTTATTTAAGCCACAAGTCTAGCTGTGCAGGGAAACTACAGCAGAAAGCTGTCTTAGAGGAACCTGTGTGCTAGAAGAGGCAGCCTATCTCTCCTCTGATTATGCATTTCAGCAGATTGTGGTGAAATTCTGCTCCGTCAACAGAATAAGCCCATTTCTGTCAAATGTTCAGTGTCACCTTCAGTCACAAAGTAATGATGAGCTATCACTGAACTACTACAGAAAATAGGACTTGGTTACACAGGTTTTATACACACACACACAAAAATCAGTTCTGTTCCCTGCAAGGAAGGTGAATAACTCTTCATATCAAGCTGTTTCAGTTTGCACAACAATTGTGAAAGTCTGCTCAAATAAGTAAAATCTACCCAGAATTACCTTCTTGTGTTCAGTCTTTCATCTCTAGAACTGGTAGCTTAATTTAAAAAGGAGGGACAGTGTCCTGAAATTCAGGAGCTTTCTAGAACTAGTCTGTAAATGCTGACAGCTGAAGTATAACCAGAAGATATGACTTTTCTTTCAAATTTACAGGTTTTTTTAATAATTGTGTATGGTGATACTCTCAAGGAGCACCTTTCAAAAATCACAGTTTATACGATTAAGTCATCCTAGTAGTTAGATTTAACTGGGTAGTCCACAATGAGAAGCTGCATGAATAATTAATAATCAAATACTATATTTGTACTGAACCCCCATCTTGCTGTAACAAGTAATACTCATGTGCTAGTAGTACGTACAGATGTAGTTTGGTTTTGGTTTATTATGTTTTTTGCAGTTGCCCATGTTTACAATGAAAGTAATATCATGAACTTTCATTGCAAAATAGCTGTAGAAACTTAAAATCATATGAAACCAGGAAAGCCATTCTCATACTATGTTCCTATGAGTGGTTTTTATCCTGTGAAAACAACTTTGTTTTATAACTACTTTATTGTCATAATAATAGACTGGGTTGCTGTCACGCTAAAGGGCTTTTGAGGTAATGCTGGCATTTATCAGAGCTACCGTATGTTAAAATTTGAACATGTTTTTGAGTTCTCTCCTTCTTACATAAAAATGACACGTTTCAGATGTTTTGACTGTTCCAAGGAATGACATTATTCATTCCTTGATTCAAACATGTAGATAATGTAGAAAGCTTCCATTTATTGTTCCACTGTTCCAATTCTTTCATTTCTGAGGCAATTTACATTTCAATATACGTATTTTTGTCCACCTTGTTAATAGCTGTTAATACCAACCATTGGTATTTGCAGACTGAGATTCAGAAATCGTCTGTTTCAAAAATTATTTAATATAATAACCGAAGAAGTGAGTAATTTTATGTGGATGCTTAAAGAAGGTGCAAATAAATTCTTAAGGGCCAAATATTCTGTTGACAACACGCTGTACTATAACATACAATACTCTTGGCTAACACCAATGCATACGTGTAAAAAGGAAGAGTCTACCTCTATAGATTGAAGTCCATAGGACTTCTGCTGTTGGTCTCAGTAGCAGCAAGGGTGTCTCCTAAATTTCAACCAGCAGAAAGAGGAAGCAGGGTGTAATATGAGGGCTTGAAAATCATGTTCCTCAAAACATTTGTGTTGCATCAGTGCCCTGCACACTTGAACAAAACCCTTTCCTTGCATGTTTTCTTTGGTGCACAGTTTGTGTTCTTATTCAAGATCTCAGCATTCCAGTGTTTATCTTTCAGTAATTGGAAACTGAAATATTTCTGAGTTATCTTTCTCTTAAAAAAAAAAAATAAAAAAAGTAGGAAGAGAAAGAAATTATACAGAAAGTTTCAGTATTGTGCAGTAGCAGTTGCTAATCCATATTTACAATGGAATATGTCCCATTACAAGCCTTGTAAAAAAAACAAACAACCCTGAAGTAGCTGAGAAAAAATCAGCTTTTTCTTTGGTGTCATTTTTTGAGGTTTTAGTTTTGGTGTTTGGGGGGGGGGAGGGGATTTTTTTTGTTTGTTTTTGTTGTTGTTATTGTTAGTTTGGTTTGGTTTGATTTTTTTGGGGGGGGAGGGGGTTGGTTTTTGGTTTTTTGGTTTTTGTTTTTTTAATATGGTATCTCTCCTTTCTAACAGTATGATTCTTCTGGTGACATATACAATTATGACACCCTGAAATGTTGTCTAGCATTTTTGCAGCTATTTTATATTTATTTTGTTTGTAGTAGCTCCAAAACTGCTTAGTTTAGAAGATAAATGTTTCTGTTATTTTCTTGGGCACTGCAAAATGAATGTTTTCAGGATATTTAGGACTTGAGGAAGTTATATTGAGACATTATATATTTATGATAGTATAATGAAATACATCTTTGAAATAATTTAGTGGGTCTAAAAATGGTAATTAAAAAGAGAATAATAACTAAAAAAAAATCAGATAGAAAAAATACTCCTGTGAAACTGAACATTAAGAAACAGTCTTATTTCAAGTTTTCTAGGAAGATGCAAAAACTGATTAGACATGTTATGTGCCTTTGCTTTAGTTTTTGGAAAGTTTTAGAAAATCATTAGACAACAGGATTCCCAGAGTCTTCTCCAGGCTGAACAACTCCAGTTCTCTCAGCCTTTCCCCATAGGAGAGGTGTTAATCCTTCTGATCATTTCTGTGGCCTTCCTCTGGACCTTTTCCAACAGGGCCTTATCTTTCCTGTACTGAGCAGCTTCTCATCTATATGGTTACTGGATTCAGCTGCTTCCAACAAAGACATCAAGAGTGCAAGCAGAAGTCATGTTTCTGAATAAATAGCAAGGAAATAGCTATCTAACCCAAATTGTTCTGAATATTAAATTACTTGCAAATAGATATGAATTTGTCAAAAAAACAAAAAACCAAAAAAGTGACAAAATGTTTAATCCAAACAGGAATTTAGTTTTTCTTTGCTCTTTCTCAATCTGAAGAAAATAATTGTGACTGAAATAGATTGCAGAATGTCACTTTAAAGGGGTTCAAAACTACCCATCACCACCTTCCCCTTTAAGTGGGGAAATGTCACTCCTTCACCTGTAAATTTGATGAGTTTATTACTGTCCCAGGAAAGACAAGACCCTTGAACACGATTAGCTTGTCAGAGCCATCTGCAGGCGTTTTGTCAGACAGCACATCATTAGAAGGCAGTTTGACTACGCTATTCAGGGTACCCAGTAACAGATTCACTCACTTAGAAAAAAAAAGTAAAGGGAGTTTTTAAGCTGATTGTAAGTCAATTTAAGACTCTGGAAACTCACACAAAATAGATCTTCACTAAGAGTTTTATTATATTATTTTGTGACAGGTTTAAGGTTCAAAGATTGCCGGTGACAATATAATATACTAGCTGCAGGAAAAAGCATGAAAATAACATATAAAGCCAGCTGAAATTAAATGAAATGTGAATAGAATTTATCTCTTACCCAGTAGGCATCCCTGTGTGGGTAGAAGACTGGTTCAGCCTGTTGACCGATCCCAGCAGTTACATTGGAGTCTTCCCTCTCATTTTTCCTCCCTTAATTTCTCATATTTATACAATTTAATTAAAATTAGTAGCTCCCTGTAACCCTTCCACCTTTTACCAGTTGTTCAACTTACTTGCACAAGGAACAAATAACTAATTGTCTAGCTACTCATGCTCAAAGGTCTTCCAACCCGGGCAGGGGTCTTTTGACCTGTGGGTGTAATTTTTAGTATTAGAATGAGATTATAATCAGGCAAGTTCAATAAAAGGACACCTAATAGTATTTTTCTCACTTGTGAAAAGCGTATTTTGAGAGTTTTCCAGGAATTGTCAGGATGTAGCAGACTTCAAGTCTTTCTTGTTTAGGGATTTGTTAATCTTATTTTTCTCAGTCCTGTTTTCCTCAGTTCTGTTTTTCTCAGTCTTCCTACAAGGCTAAAACCCCTCCAGCTGTCAGTTCTCATCATAAATCACTTGTTTCTCGGGCCTCCTGACCATTTAAGAGGTCATTGTCTCTGTTTAGGCTCCTTCACAGTAATACAAGTCCAAATTTCTTATCTAAATACCTGTGGAATTTTAATTGTATATGATTATAAGGTTAAATATATTGTTATGGAGCTTAAACTAAACACAGAGCTTGAGCATGTGTCTGTGGCATTTGAGTGGCTCTAGTGATACGTATTTCTGGTGTGAAATTCTCTCACTGTACAATTCTTCTTTGTCATCTGCTACTGATGTTTATCAGTACATGGCATCTTCGTGTTCCCTCACTTGCAGGGAGTATAAAAGAGCCTGGCCACAGTGTCTTCACTCCTTTCCACTCTCTGTTCAGTTTATCTCAGCATATGCCAAGGTCACAGGGGTGCTGGGGAGCTATCATAGGGTAGATTCTATGCATGTTAACCTCATTCCATCCCAGAAGTAGCAGCTACATTTTCTTTAAAAAGCTAAAATTTCTTTAATATTGTCACATAACTTTGAGGATTTGAGGCAGGGGGAAGTATCTTTAATTTTTCCCCATTATTCCACACAGGAACAAAAATATAGAACAGAAAATGTAGTATATGAATGACAGCATCAGTTGAATTTTATATTCAGAAGGAGTTTATGTATTCATTTAAATCTGCGCCAATTATACAAGCCGGTGGTACTGTATTTATGAACTGAACCAAACTGTGTTATACAGCTATTCTTGTATTTAGATAGTGAGGAATGTGGGGGTGAATCTAGGTCAGAAAAAGCCACAGATAATTAAGCTGGCAGCACCAGCCCATCCGAAAGCTGTGTCCTGCTACAGGAGGAAGCAGCCAGACAAGCCAAAGGAGAGATTCTGCATTTCTGTCAAATGAAGTGGGTTTTTCTGTGAGATCACCACCAAGAAACAGTATTGGAGAGGTCTCTCCTACCATTCCTCACATATCTGTGCTGAAAGGCACTGTACAAAGACACTGACACATAGAAGTTGGGCCACTGAAAAGAAGAGGCAGTGACTTTCAATTTTCTGAAATGTGTTTAGAATTGTTCAGTTTACATTTTAGGTTTCTCAAACCTAAATAAATAAAAATGTGAATAAAAATGTGTAAAGCAAAACTCATTTCTGTCAAACTAAAATAGCTTACAGAGGCATGCTTGCATTAAGTGAAATTATTCAAAGCTGTCTATGCATAAATGCTTTCATACATTCACGTTGCACTGTTCACATGAATTTGTATTTTTATGTCTGGATATTCTGGATGATTCATGATTCTGAGGGTGACAGCAGCAAGTCTGAAAACTAAATCAAGAAATGAAAATACATAGTTAAGGTGTCTGGCACCTATCTCTGCCTTATTCTCATACCTGTTTGTTCATTGGTGCAGCTGAAGCCTCTGTAGCCTTTTCATTTTTCACCTCAGAGTTATTTACCTTAGTGGTTGATATATACAAAGAATAGTATGGTTTTATCTATTTGAAACTTGAGGCTCTGCTGAATTCTGAGATGTGTCACACTCTGCTTGAGGCTGGCCACTGGAGAGGGAAACCTGTCATCGAGAGGAGTGAAAGTCCACAGCTGTTGTTTTTTTACATTATGTCAAGATCAGAAAAATAAGAATAAATTTATTTAGGGTTGCTGCAGAAGAAGGGAATTACTCATTCTTTAACACGGAATCTCAACTCACTTGTGTTTTGAGAGCCTTGCAACAAAAAAGTGTGCCCCTCTGGTTGTCCTGGCCTTTCCAAGAAATTAGTTCCAAAGGATCCTTCAGTGATGTTTAACTAAAATGGCTTACTGAGCTGTTTTCTTCTCTGAAGCTGACTACTTCTCTACACTTTTGAACGTGTGCACATAAAGATGGCTTTTATTACCTTTAAGGGCAAACAGACAGACTGGAAAGAAGCTCTGGAGGCTGGACTGAGAAATATCACTTCCAGTACTGGGTAGAGTAGGTAGCTGGGGTGGGTGGAAGTGCTTCCTTGCCTATATTTGGCTTCAGGGATGCTGTTGATGTGAACATAATATGAATACAATTTGAGTTCTGGTTTCTGTTGCCTGAGTTTCCATGCCTTTGATTTTCAGCAACAGCCTGAAGCAGATCAGGATCAAATTTTAGAGCTCAAAATTAGAGCAAATTAAAAAATATTTACTGTGTTGATACAGACCACACTGGGGAAGTTTTGGAAACTGTTTGTGGTAAAGCCGTTCATATGAGCACAGTCAAAAACAGTTGATAGGTGTCGTGGTTTAAGCCCAGGCCATAAGTCAGCCATGCAGCCCTCTCACTCACTCCCCCCCTTTCTTCCCCCCACCCTGCTCCTGGAGGGACGGGGAGGAGAATCAAAAGAATTTAACTCATGGGTTGAGATAAGAACAGCCCCGTAACTAAGGTATAACACAGACCATTACTGCTACCACCAATAATAATAGTGATAAGGGAAATAACAAGGGAAGAGAATACAATACCACCCATTGATACCCAGCCCAACTGAGCAGTCAAGTAGCCCTTTCGGGTAACTCTCAGTTACATCCTGGGCATGGCATGCTTTGGTATGGAATACCTCTTTGGCTAGTTTGGGTCAGGTGTCCTGTCTCTGCTTCCTCCTGGCTTCCCCTCCTCCCTGGCAGAACATGAGACTCAGAAAGTCCTTGGTCAGGCTAAACATTTGAGCAGTAACTAATAACATCGGTGTTATCAGCACTGTTCCCAGGCCAGCTACTAAGCAGGAGAAAAAATGGCTGCTACTGCTGAACCAAGGACAATAGGTAAATTTTCTATGTACTTGATGGTCCTTGGATTAAAGACACATGCAAATTGAATTATATGAATTTGTTTATTGATCTGTTTCTTCAAATTCTGCTTTGTTTTCAGCATGTGAATTTCCTATTTGGGAATTCTGGACTTGCTCTGAGATATTCACTTACATAAATTTCATAAAATTCTTGAAATTTTCTAAAGTTCTGCTTTGGTAGCAGGTTAAGCATTGTCAAAGACTGACTCTTGTGCAGAAACTACTTGCTTTGTATTCCAAAATGCACACATCAATGCATTAATCTATGGGATGACATGCTACTTGAGAGACCTTCTCTCTAATTCTGCTTCTAGTAGAGAATTGTTTTTTCTTCATAGGGAAGTGTAAACCAAGAATAATTAAAACTGTTTCATAACAACTGTAGCAGTTATAAGTATTGGAATTCTTTACTTTTTAAATTGAGAGTTGTAATGCAATGTCATTTGAGAGTTTCAAGGAGTCTAGAGAAGTGGCATCAGTTTGCTAGTAAACTGCCTTGAAGCAATAACTTAGTGGTGATTTTTCTGGTTTTAGTGTCTACTTTCAAAGCGTGTCATACTTATTCCCATTTTTGCTGGGTAGATATGGAGAAGACTTACAGAGAGTATTTCAAAGGAATCTTATTCATGTGCAAATGTCATTCTTCTAATATCCATGATAAATATTATAATTGCTGGATATCTCTGTCCATATCTACCTTTAATGAGTAATTCTGATAATGGAACATGAGAAATATCTTCTATTCAGAAAAGAACACACTCATGCAGAGTTAGCAGGAGATAAATATCTAATCATTCAGAAACAAGACAGAAACCTTCAAGGGATAATCTTTATGCAGCTGCATAACAGCTAAACAAAAGAATCCAGTGTAACATTTGAGACTGAATGATAGGCTCTGTCCTCCTCTAGCTCTAGTTGAGCTGTAGATTGCAGTTGTGCTAATTCATCAGTCAGAGAGGGAACAAGGGAGAAGCCATTCAGCATCTTCCTTGTTTCCAATAATGCTGTCAGTTTTATTTCTATCAAGAAGGTGGATTGCATTTGCAAAAGGGATGATGTGGTGGTAAAGATGTTCCAATATTTGATGACCTTCTGAGTCATCAGGACATATTAACACTCAGTTGTTCCTGAACTCAGAACCCCATGTAGGCACAGCTGCTTGGGCACACACTGCTGCTAGACATAATTTTAAGGGCCTCTGGCTTCAATAAATAAGCTTTTTTCTCTCATTCATTCTCATACCAACTATTTTTTTTTTCTGTCCCTTTTCTATAAATCCTTGGAAAATGAATTTTGATTTACCAGTTTCCCTCCACTCCCTGTCAGTAAAAAAAATAAAAAAAAAGGAAAAAGCAAACACACCCCCCCCCCCCCCAACAGATATTCGATGAATAATAATATATGTAGCTTTACAGAAGAGGACCTGAGGGTCCTGGTGGAAATAAAGTTAAACACGACCCAGTACTGTGCCCTTGCAGCAAAGGAGGCTAATGATAATCTGGGATGCATTAGAAAAGCTATTGGCAGCAGGCTGAGGGAGGCGAGTCTTCCCCCTACTCAGCATTCATGAGGTCACACCTGGAGTAAGTGACCAGTTCTGGGCTCCCCAGTATAAGAGAGACATGGACATACTCGAAGGAGTCCAATGAAGACACACAAAGGTGATTGATTAAGGAATTGGTCCATCTCTCCAATGAACTTACTAACATATAAATACATGGAGGGAGTATGCAAAGTGGATGAAGCCAGGCTCTTTTCAGTGTTGCCTGGTGAAAGGACCAGAGGCAATGGTCACAAAATGAAACACAGGATGTTCTGTCTGAACATCAAGAAACACTTCACTGTGAGGGTGACTGAGCCCTGGTGCAGGATTCTTAGGGAGAATGAGGAGTCTTCATCCTTGGCAATATTCAAAAGCTGTCTGGACATGATCCTGAACAAACACCACTAGGTGACCCTGTTTGAGTAGGGGAGTCAGTCCATATGACCTCCTTCCAACCTTAAATATTTTGTGATTCTGTAATTCTGTAGATGAAAGAAATAGGAGAAATAAGAAAGCTCTGTTAACTTGTCATTTCCTAAATAAGCCATTGTACTGCATTTCTTCTATTCTTGCATATGGTGCTAAATAAGGTATAAAATTTACTCTTCTTTATGATTATTGGTTCTTCATGATCACTGGTGATGGAAAGTGCCATCACCTCCTGAATTATGAAGCAGCAGTCTACATAAAGGCATTTCGTGCAAGGGTATTATCTCCCTGTTACAGTTTGTAGAAAGCTAAAGGGATTTTCAGCTATAATGGTGCATTCACAAGCTCTTCATACTTTTGTCTCCTTTGGGAATATACATAGATCTGCTGCAGAGAAAACATTTAGTATCAATCTGAAATGTCTCCATTTTAGTGCTTTATGACTCACTGACACAAAATTTCTTTGCTAACAATCCTGGGAGGCCGCACAGAAATGAGTACCTAATTTAGCACTAAATTTGTAAGTAGCACTAAAATATTAATATGCTATTAAATTCAGACTAGGGATAATCCATACTATGCTCACCTTATATAATCTGTGCAGTACAATGTTTTTTTCTAATTGATTCCCATCCTTCTTTAGCCACCTGTAACATTTTTACCTGCAATCATATTTAAGTGCTATACCCTGAAAGAGTTCACATACTAAGTATTTTAATATAAAATAGTTTTAAAAACTGGGATTTATTTCCAGCGAGTAGCATATAGGTATAGTACTAATATACTTTAGAAAATTTTTAAATTATAATTTTCTTAAATCACATACTCTCTCTGATTAGTTTTACAATTAATGGAATCCCTTAGATACTGGTATAACTGATTTATACATGTATACATGTGTATGATGATGATGGCTTGACTTTGAGAACAAAGAGATTTGGGAAGTGCTTTACCCACGCTTACTACAAGCACAAGGCTTTGCAAGAGAGTAAACCCCTTGGGCCCGTGCAGACGGGTCTCAACTGAAGGGTCAGACAAGATGTGTCTGTGGGCAGGATGGGCTCACTAGCCTTCGGGCAGCCATCCTAGGAGGACAACTCTAACTTCAAACCCAGGCAGAAGGAGCTCGTTTAGCCTTGTAAGTCCATCCATCTAAGAGAAGGATACTCTAACCAAGCCTATGACCTGAGGACTTTGCTGTCACTGTTCAAGCTCCCTAGGGCCTGGCAGATACATATGTATACATAAGTATAGACACATAGAGTGTAGGAATATATGTTGTAAGAATATGGGAGTTTTCTTTTAAACTTATCTGGAAGAAAGTTTTAACTTCAAATAAAATGTATTTAGATACATATACTGTAAGAGTAAAATGTTACACTATAGGAGTATTTAGACATTCCAGTGCTGTAAGAGTATGGCTTTTTATATTTTTTCCTTTTAATTTATCTGAAAGGAATCTTTAATTTTAAAGAAAATATTTTATGGAGAAATCAGTAAACATCATGCAATTTTGCTTTTCATGTAATTGCCCATACAAATTCTTAATTAAGATTGTCATAATTTTGTTCAAGTATTTTGTACTAAGAAAGTAAGGCTTTATAAAAATGTGGAAATCAACGTCAGATTGATTCCAGCTCTCACAGGGGGATAAGTTTCACTTAGATATTAAAAAAGCCAGAGATCATGCAAAAAAGTCAATAATATAAAAGTTTACACATACGTTTTTTTCTAGCTTACTCAGAAAAGAACCTTTAAGGTATAAGGAAGAGAAAATTGAATTCCCTTTCTAAAGGCTAATTTGTATTTCATGTTTATTGTCCAAAGCATCAATAAAAGGCCTTTCACATCAATCAGTAGCTCTCTGACCCAAGGAAAGTGTTATTCTAACACAGTTATTAGACTGTGCGTTATCTTTTGGAAGAGTGGGAGAGGAGAAGGGGAAACTTAGGGTGGCAGCATATATCACTTGTGGCAGAAGATAAAATGTGGAAGTTTTGGCTTCCAAGGATGGAAGTAGGCACTAAATCCAAGCCATATTTTCTGGTGTGACTAATTCAAAACATAGTAAAACAAGTATCTTGCAAAGCACTGGTATTCAAATAGTCCTGGAGTCTCATGTGCAGTGGATTATTTCATAGTATCATGCAAATAATTAGGTGATCCTTGAGGGGAGAAGTTGGTGCTTATGTAATTCAGTCAAGGTCAAATGCAGTTTTCAAACTGGGCTGTCCCCTGGGGGTGTGGAAGCAGGAGATACTTTCTGAGACACTGAGGAAAACTCCAGCCATCTTCTGTTCTTTTCCCTCCGCTTTTCTTCTCTCCTCCCCCATTCCTGCAGCACTGCCCCAGCACTTGCAGCTCTTTTGGCTCTGGAAGCTTTGTGGAAAAGACAATCTGTGATTTCAGCTACCAGGGCCAGGGAGCGTGGGAGCCAGCCATCCCAGAGCTTGGGGGAAAAAAACCCAAAACCAACAAACAGGAGCTTTGCATAAAAAGTTTGAAAACTGCTGATTTGTATAAATGGTCCAGAAGCCATAGACTGATGAGGGCATCAGACCCTACCACTAGGGGGACCTCACAGCATGGCAGCAGTTCTGGCTGCAGTACTTGCTGGCCTTCCTCCCTCACCAGGTGGCCCAAGGCCTCAGCCATGTCCTTAAGCAACCCCACTGCTATCTAAAGGCTTTATAATTTTTTTGTGCAAAACTTCCAAAGCTCACAAAGAGCTTCTGAAGCCAGTGGCCAAGAGCACAAGTAGCTTATCAATAACATGTTTTTGTTTTTCCCTTAAATGAAAGCTTTTCTCTCCAGCTTTCAGGCATCCAAATAACTCTTAACAGAAGTTACTTGGTCTGAGAAAGAACTGACTTGTATCTACAAAACCATGAAAAAACTTATTAATGAAGTCAACAAAAGTTTTCCCCTGAAATGGGGTGGACAATTTGTAGAAAGTGGATATTGACATCACTGGACAAATTTACTTATTCAAATTTTAAATACTGTGAAGAAAAGACTTTTTGCAGACTTTCTTTTCAATGTCAAGTTTGAGAGGAGCTGGAAATAAAGTTACTTTCCTAACTCAGCTTGTATGGTGAGGGGAAATAGTAAAGATTTGTTTTTTGCTTTCTGTTTGTTCTCTGTTTTGTTTACCATGGTAAATAGCATTATTATTATATATATAGCATAACTCAGTACAAACAACTAATCTCTATTAATACACACCTTGCAAGTTTTCTAGTAATTCTACTGAAAGGGTAAAATTTAATTTGCTGTCACGATGTACACTGAAAGAACGTGTCTGCTCTGCTGCCAGTTATCTTCCTAATTTGTCATTGTGTTTAATATACCCTGTAAAAATACAGCGTAATGACAGGCTATGTACTACAAGTATTACATCCCTTGAAAAATGGAGGAGAAATAAAGGAAATGCAGAGGAATGCAAAGACTTAAGATTGCTGTCTTAAATGAAAAACACTGTTAAATGGGTCTGGCTGCATTTGTAAGTATCATTATTGTACTATGGTTCCATCAGACCTTATTTAGAACTGCAGAAAGGTAGTGTTGTGCCTGATGATAAATGTCAGGATCAACAGATGTCTGTTTGACCTGTTCATCTCTCCTTTGAATGATGCATTTTTTTGTACTAGATGAAGATAGTTTTATTGTTAACACCTTTGTGGAGAGGAACTCCTTCTTTACACAATTAAAGCAATTTGGCTGCACTCTACAATGAAATAAAACAGGGGTAGTGGTGAGGACTTTCCAAAGAACATTTCTTTCTAGTCCCAAAGACACTGTGTCTTCTGTATACGTGGAAGATGAATATACGTGCTATATCTCCCTGAATTATCCTTCTGCTTAAAGGTATGCCTGGCAAAGCACCAGAGTGGACAAGTAGCAGAAAGAGTCCCAGTTTCCTTCCTTCTGTCATGAATAGGGATGATGAGCGTTGCTGCCTGGGGAGCACTGAGCTGTATAAATCCACTGCCAAATTCTCTCTGGTGAGGCTGACAATTACCAGGTTTTATTCAGTGCAAGAAAAAAGTAGAGTTCTGTAAAAGTAGCCTATCTTGCCCTTTTTAGGGGCAATTTAGAAATTATGCTATAAGTGCTTAGTTCTCTAAGCAATCCCTTTAAATGTAGATGTCGATATTGCAAGTAGTTTAGAGAAACTACTTTTGCTCTGCATATGTTCTCTTCTATTTCCCCCTTGTGTCTCGTCTTCCTCCTCCTCCTGTTCTGATAAGTTACTTGCCAATTTACTTTATTTTTAAGTTGCGTTTGATTTAAATGGATTTGTTGTCTTAAAGAAAAATCCCCAATAGCTTCTTGATTCCTGTTTTTGTATGGTCTAGATCTCTTCCTTTTTTTTTTTGTCCTCCATAGTATATGCATGCTTGCCAGAGAGCTCTGCTTTGTGCTACGTTTTCTGCTAGCTGAGGGGCTCCACACCTACTGTATCCACCATGCTCCAGCTGTTACCAGCACACTTACCTCCTCTTTCTTCTTCTTCATTCCTACCTGGGAACTGTTTAATTTTCTTTCTCTTTTTCTGTTCTGTGAGCCCATTATCTTGGTTTTCTTTGCTCATACTGTTTGTGTTTCTCTGCCTTTTATATCATTCTTTTCAGTTTTGTATCACTCCTACAGCCTAGGTTTCTGACAGAGTATGAAATAGGTCAGATTGACAGTGCAGTTAGTATTTGGCATTGCAATAAAAAAGTCTGTGTCACCAGGGGGCATCCTGTGCTTTAGGTCCTTTGATGATGCTTTGGGATTTTGAGAGAAAATTATGTTAGGGAACTCAGCTGACAAAGTATCCATCCAGACTGTTTCAGTACCTTATATCTGACATTTTAGAACATAATTACCTTACAGCCCGGTCAATTTGTGCTTCTGTCTGCAGGAGGCTTATATCCATATGACTCAAATCACAGACACACAACTTGGAGTCATTAAATTCAAACATCCTCTTCAAACAATGGGTTTGAACATTTTTGAGATATTTCTTCTTACAGAGTAGGAAGCCTAAGCTGCATCTGGTAATGAATCTGCTGTTGCGATGGAAACTTGGATGTGCCTCAAAAGGAATTCTAGCTCTGGCAATTGACATTGCCACTGTTGCAGAACAGAGCTCTGAGTAGACCAAAACATAAACCAGAATTTTTGGCCAATTCACTCTGAAGAATATGGAAAAAAACAAAAACAAAAACAACCCAAAACAAAACCAAACAAACAAACCCAATAAAAAAACACCAAAAAACCTACAAAAAATCCCAACCCAATGAAACAAACAAACAAACAAAAAAACTTCTGAAAGTTTTTGCTCAACTTCATTCTTCAGAGAATGGAATTACAGTTAATTAGGTTTTGTGCTTGTTTTTTTTTTTTTTTTCCCTCCCAGCTCCTTATAGAAATTTTTAAATTGTAAGATTCAGTAACAGGAACAAAACACAAAAAGAAATAAAAAAGAATATTTAAAAATGCAAATTGAGTAGCCAGTACTTCTCTGTCTTCGCTTCCTATGTATTGCTCCCTGTCATCTAGTAATGGAATCTTCTTACCTAGTTAGTGAACTCTTGATCTTCAGAGCTTGATTGTTTCTTTAGACCTTCTTCCTGTTTCCAAGGGATAGATCTTCCAGGAACAGAAAAACAATTTTGCCAATTTGAAAAACTGATTTAGGTGACTTTTTATGATGTTTTCCAGCCACATAATCAATAAATATTCCAAATAGAGTCTTAATGGGGGAACAACATAATGTAAAGAAATAACAATGTGTTCTTTAAAACACTACATGATTTTAAATTGCATGCACAGGTAAGAATGGTGATAGGCTTTTAGCTTAAAAGTAGCAAGAGTCATTCGTATTCAGTGAATGAGAATCCATAATTTGCTTTGAATAAAGCTTAACTTTATTTGCTTTATACACTCAGATTCTTGAATGGGCTAATACATTATACTTACAGATTCATTATAAGGGCTTAATTTGTGTTTTTTTTTCTTTACAAGTCCATGAATTAAGTGGATAGCTAAGGGTCATTCTGTTCCAGAATTTATAACTCTAAGAATATTCTCTAATTTAACAGTAACTTACATATCTTTCTTTTCAGGTTTACATTTTCTGTAGAAAATTGGACTATAGAGTTCTTTGAATGATGTTTCTTTTATTCTTTGTCCTTAAGCATTTCTGTCCCCTCTCTTGAAAAGAAAAACGAAACAGATTTACAAAATTTAAAGAGAATGAGAAAATGTAGCCATCTTTGAGATCCTGCCATGTCTGAGAAACACAAGACTGTTGTAAATGAGCTATCTGCTCGCAGACTGCGAGAATAGAAATAAGACAATTAATGTTTCCTCACTGCTGTCCGCAGGATCCTCTTTCAGCAGATCAGGGGTCAAATGCATTTACAAAACAATAGGAGAGAAATCTTGCGTTGTCACAGTGTGGTCCTGGGGAGTACTCAACTTTACACACTTGTTTGCTGCCCACCTGGAAACTGAAATAAAAAAAAAAAAATCAAGTAATTTTGTCTTTAGCCTAATTAAAGATGTGGGAAGACAATGTTCCCTAGTCTCTGGCTGCCTAGCATATCAACATTTAGCAGCAGCAGAAGTAACAAGTTTCAGAAGAGAGCCCAAACTAATGAAAGCTCTAGGTAATGAGGAAACATTTTGGCATAGGAGTATGGGGATTGAAAGCTAATGTAAATAAGTTAGCAGTCCATTAGTTTAAAACATCCTTTATTCCAAAATGGGAAAAATCACAAGACTCGTTTTAATTCAAGACTTCAAAAAGATTAGCACTTCCACTTTTAAAATATTCTCAGATACGTTGAGTAGGTGGATCTTGATGCTCCAATTTGGCATCTGACCCCTGGTACTACAACATGATCTGCTCACCCTGAGAATTGTTGTAATGTTGTCTGTCAGTGAGTCGGTTGTCTAATTTCATTGGCAAATACATGGAGCTTTCATTGCTTATTTACTTTATCATAGAATCATAGAATAGTTAGGGTTGGAAAAGACCTTAAGATCATCAAGTTCCACCCCCCCTGCTCTGGGCAGGGCACCTCACACTAAACCATGTCACCCAAGGCTCTGTCCAACCTGGCCTTGAACACCCCCAGGGATGGAGCATTCACAGCTTCCCTGGGCAACCCATTCCAGTGCCTCACCACCCTTACAGTAAAGAACTTCTTCCTTACTTTGGGGGAAACTGTTCTCAAATACACAGTGGGGACTGTAATGTTAAAAGCAGTTTGACAAAAGGGAGAAATAAATGGTCTTAGAGTAAGGTCAACCAATGCCTTCTAAATATTGTAGGTAGTGGCTGAGAAAGAAGGAAAATTATTATGAACAGCTATAAAATAAACACAAAATACAGTATCTGTTTGCTATCTTTTGCTTGGGATGAAAATAATGACATAAACCCAATGTCACGTACATTGAATTTACTTTTTTTACATTATTCTATTATTTCTATTTTTATTGCATTACAGAAACTCAACTTACTGTATGAAAGTGTCCATTTCATTGATGGTGGGTGAAAATGACACTGGACTCTGCTACAATTCAAAGATGAAATATTTTGAAAAAGCTGAACTTAGCAAAAGCAAGGAAATCTCATGCCCTGAAATTGAGGATTTTTTATTTCCTTTTAGAGAGCCTGAAATTCTGTGGTATAAGGTAAGGAATGCTGAAGATTTTAATATTCAACATGTTATTATGCAATGTTGTTCTGATTTTCATGATCTAAATATGATATGAATCCTGGATTGTTTTAAAATTTGTTGAGAACACACAACAGAATCAAGGATAGAAAAGAATAAATTAAGTGGAGAAAATTAAAATGCTTCCATTGGTCAACTTTAGAGCTTATATTTTCTTAATATCTATTTCTGACTGTCACAAAGAACTGCCACCTTTCTGCTTAACTAGAAGGCTAAAACTGAAAAGTGTTACCAGCCTGGGCTGGTTTGATTTGCTAAGGTAAAATCATGGGAGCTGCTTATGTAGCAATTCATTTTGCTGTACAGGCTAAAGAGTATGCTTCTAAAAACTCGGGAGTAAAATCTGTTTGGATATGAATAGGATAGCTATACACACTATTATCTGAATGGATGGCTTAATTTTGCAGCATAAAATTTAGTAAAGACTTCAAAAATTTGGTCTTTGCATATTACCTTTTACTTGCAAATATAATTTAATTGTTTTTATCAGTATTATTTTAATATTGTGTACTGATTCCCTGATCATTACTTAAGGGACAGACAAGTTGTTGCAAAGAGAGCTGCTGCCGCCTTTGGGCATCACAGTAGAACCATGAACAGCACTTTGTGTTCTGGATTTCTTACCATCGCAGGAGACACTCAATACTTACATACTATAAGGCACACAATTTAAAGTCCTCAAACAGTTCAGTAAATCTGAAATTTAGAGTCTGTATACTTTGACCACACAGATGTCTGTGTATATAGGAAGTCAGAGTTTTAAGTATGAGCTGATACGCATACAGATTATTTTTTTAAAGGCTGATAATTTACCTGATAGCATAATTGCTTTTAAGTGTGATACACAAAACTATGCTATGTAGTAAGCAAAAACTAGAAGGATTCTGCCAATTGAATGCATGTCTAGGATAAGAGGTATGTAACCAGTTATTTGCTTATACTCATCTTGAATTTTGCTTCTATAAGACAATATGTGTACCTGAAGTTTTAACAAATTTAAAACTATGACTGGCTTGTTATATAAGAGCTCAGAAGACTAGCTTTTTGAGAGTCATTGACAATATCTGTTTGAATGAACTCATGCAACCTCTTATACTTTAATATTTTTAAAAGCCCTTTCTGTATAAACAATGATTATGCTGAAGTAAAATATTTTGTGATAGCCAATCAAAAGATAATTTTCTTATGAGAAGCACCAATCCCTTGTTCTAATTGCTCATAAACATTTGCAACATTTTTTTTTACAATACAAAAAAAAATAAAAAAACCTAGAAACACTAAAAATATTTAAAGTTATTTTGAGTTGTTCCTATGTTAATTAAGTGAAAATAAGTAATTTTAGGGAACTAAGAAACATGCATGAAAAAATGCATATCATCTACTATAGCATTAAAAAAATGTTTTGGTAGTAATAATTGAAATGTTACGCATTTTTTGTAGAAGCAAAACTTTCGTTCTACTTAGTCTACAGAGAGATTTGATTTTAGGATTTTGTAGAAAGAGCTATATAGCATCCTAATTTCACCTCGTTGTCATCTCTGTTTCTTTATATTTTTTGATTGGAAGTTTTTAAAAAACAGCTTAGAAAAAGTCTCTCCTTTAACCTCTAGCTACTGCTAATATAATAGTCGTGGAACACAGACATAACTGTAATGGAAAATAAGTAAATGAAATAGAAGTCCCTCAGCAAAGTAATGTCTAATGAAAACCACCAAAGGAAGCAGCTCTTCTCCTTTTTCTTGTCAGAAAGCATATGTTAAGTCAGCTGATAAAATTACATAGTCTTTTTTTCTTTTTAATCAACACTTACCTGAACTGGCTTTTTAAGTATTTAGTGTATGCAAAGTTCATAACTAGCCTGGGCTTTTGCCTAGCTCTCTTACCTTTGAGAAGCATTGAAAGCAGTGGTCCAATTTTAGTGTAAAAACAGTCACTGAAGTGTTATATTATCTTTAAACAGGAATGCAAGTCAAAGACATGGAGATCAAGTATTGTGTTTAAAAAGGATACTCTTGTCATTCGGGAAGTTAGAGAGGATGACATTGGAAATTACACTTGTGAGTTGAAATACGGATTCTTTGTTGTCAGAAGAACTACAGAATTAACAGTTACAGGTAATTACAGGCTCTTGCTATCTCTTATATTTAGAAAAAATACAGTGACTATTGTGATTTGTGCGTATTTGAGTCATTACACTTACAGAAACCACTTCAGCACAAACTGGAGGTGAGCTACATTCCTATGATAGATAAAGATGCTTGTTTATACAAGTTCTTCCACCTTCAAAATACCTAATAAACCAAGAAACAGCTCTTAGAGAAGGAGTTTTGTGGGCCTTTCTTCCTCCTTTTTAGTACCTAATATATAAATTTATTGCATAGTGACAAATAGGAACAGCACTTATATCGTGCATTAGGCTGAATTGCAGCAGTTTCTTTTTATGACGAAAACTTTGCTTTCTGTTTTGATGTATCCCATTTGCCTTTCATATTAACAGAAATTATAGTGAATTACGGTTTGCAATTTTCTTCTAGTAGATTAGACTGGTAATCATATTGGTTATGTTTTTTTGAAAGAATTCAAGTAATAAATCACATTTATTTAAGCTCAATACCCAGGATTTCTTAATTTTTTTTTTTTTATGGAATTGATTTATTTGGTCAGTACAGACAGACAATTGCTGTCTATTGATTAAGCTCACAGTAAACATCTGTATACTTCAATTGACTCTCATATGAGGAAAGCAGAAACAGAGTTTTCAAGAATTTGATTTACACCAGAAGGAGGTTGTCAGTTTTCTTTTGCAATGTATGATGCATGGATTCAAAATGTTCATATTCCCTCAGTCCTCAGGTGATCTCCTCTGTCCCTACAGTTGGTGCTCCACTACGCAGCAATATTTCAAACAGACTCAGGTTGACAGAAAGGAGAAAGAAAAAAGCGTTAGAGCCAGAGGCATGTTACTATTTGTAGTAATAGTCTTAAAAATGTAATTAATTGCTTGTAGTGTAAGTAGGATTTCAGTATTTAATTTTTAACTAGACAGAGACAGAAACAGACTCGGCTGATTTTGATGTGCTAAAAATGAATGAATGCATATGGAGGGAATTATTCAGTTTCCACCTCTGCAAACCCCAGCAGATGTAAGGACAACCTCCAAATTAGTAAACTACTTGAGTAGTACGTAGGTCTTCATATCATCTTTATAATATTATGTAACTGAACAAAACAAACAGATCTGTGCAGGGCATTTGACACTGTCCCACACAACATCTTTGTCTCTGAACTGGAGAGGCATGGATTTGATGGATAGACCACTAAGTGGATGAGGAATTGGCTGAATGGCAGCAAAGAGTTGTGGTCAAGGGATCAGTGTCCAAGCAGAGATCAGTGATGAGTAGTGCTCCTCAGGGGCAGGTATTGGGACCAGAGCTATATAATTTCTTGGTAACATTTACAGGATTTGAGTGCACGCTCAGTAAGTCTGATGATATCACAATGCTGTGTATCGTGGTTAGCACACTGGAGGGAAGGGATGACATCCAGAGGGAACTCTACAGGCTTGAGAGGTGGGCCAGTGAAGTTCAACAAGGCCAAGTGCAAGTTCCTGCACCCGAAACAGGGCAATCACAGACACAGGTTGGGGGGAGGCTGGATTGAAAGCAGCCCTGAGAAGGACTTTAAGGTCAGGTTGGGAAGGGCTTTGAGCAAACTAGTCTAGTGGAGGGTGTCCCTGCCTATGGCAGTGGGGTTGAAACAAGGTGATCTTTAAGGTCCCTTCCAACACAAATCATTTTATGATTCCATGATTCCAAGGTGTGCTTCAGCAGCACCAGCAGTACGGACCTCTGAAGAGGGCCACCCTGCCTCCCCAGAAACACAGCTGCAGTAGTTCCTGCCCTGCTATTGGTCAGTTAAACTATTGATGTAATTCTATATGCACATTATTTTCAGTATTAATGTTGCGTATATTTGTTATGATAACCTCAATGATTTATACCTTGCATGTCTATACACCTCATAGTGAAATATAGAATGGCTCATATTCTGATTTAGAATTAAAGTTAAAAATAAAGGATTAAGAAAGTAAGGAAATTCACACATTTTTAAAAAGGCCAGACTCGCTTTATAGTTGGTATCCATCTCATCTAAGTATAGCTGTTGAAAATACCTAAGCCATGGAAAAGAATTATTTGTCCCGCTTTTAAAGAATGAGAAAACAAATTGTCCTTTCTTAGATTAAATTATAAGCACTGAATGCCACCTTAGGGACATTTTTAAAGTAACAACCATATTTAGTGCTCACATTTTTGGATTTATGAAAAATGTCTTGTTAATGGCAGCAACATTGCACTAATATTCATAAATAACGCAGAGAATGTTCAAATATTATGTACTTATTTCTTACCAAGAGTATGTATATACTTTAGTTCTTTTCCTGAGTATGATTTCTTCTTATAATATGGAAGCATCTTTCAGGGATTATTAGGATTTTTTTTTTTTTTCACTTTGAATATAATGGAAAAAAATAATTGGAAGATTTCTATCTTACACTGAAAATATATGATCATCTAAGTCACTTGAATCAATTTTCTTATTGTTCTGAGGTCTGATATAGAAATCATCTGCTTTGCAAAATATAAACTATACACTGATTATTCTGGCTTGTAACTAATGTAAATTTTCACGTAAACAGCATCATTGATTGTTCTTCGTGGTTATGTAATTACATGTTCTAAAGCATTCTACAATGTACAAAAACATTTGTAGACATATCTTCATATTGGTCAGATTAGCAATTTTTTTTTTTTTATATGTGGAATTTTAATTAAGGCATACCTGCTGGCTGTGACATAATTAAGTGCACATTCAGACTTGGGAAAAAAAACTCAACATATTTTAACAGTTTGGTATTAATTAATTCATAGTGCACAACATTGGTTAAAAATGTTTTCCAGCAGTGATTTCTTTTAATTAAATGTTAGCTTTTAATAATATTATTTTTGCTACTTACAGTACCAGGGCATTTGCAGGCAAAAACTCCTTCCACTTTTGCAGAATTTCATTCAGGTCAAATGAAGTCTAGCTTGGGTCTAAGAGAGAGTATATGTGTCCCCAGTGCAATATCAAATATCTCTCTGTGATGAACATCATACAGGAAACAGAACACACCAGATTTACAGTTATTCAATTCCTCCAAGACTTTTTTAGTTTTAAATATTAAAGTATTCTTTTCATTCTGTTAAAAGTAAGATCTTATAACTCACAGATGGAGTCATAGATAATCAGTAGATTCTTACCCCTAGAGCCTTTCCACAGATATTCTTTATGTCTTTATTCATCAAATAGTACCATCACAGTCCCCTTGAAAACAACTCCTGCTGGAAGAAGACCATTTCAGATTTGGAGATTTGAGAGTATTTGCAATCAGGCCATAGCAATACTAAATTTAATGTAAATTGATACAAGTCTATTATTTAAATTTAGCCTGCTCAGTTTAAAATATTTCTGCAATAAGCTTGAAAATGCCAGTTCCATCTGTTATCCGTGACAGAGCTTTTGGTCTTTTTTTTTTTAGGCAAATGAAGTAATGTAGTTTGTCTGTTTTGCAGTTATACATCACTTGACTGTTATTGTTGCTTAAAGGTTGGAGTTTGTTGAATAAGCTTTGTCACTTTTGATTTCTGATAGAACTAGTCTCCATTAGCATAGTGGAAAATCTTGTGACTATAGATATTTAAGTATTTTTAGTGCTAAAAAATCCACTGTGAAAATACATAGTGTGAAGAAGTAATTATGATTAAATTATGGTAAAAGGTTTAAACTTAAACAGGGGAAATCCAGGTCAGATATAAGAAGTTCTTTACTCTGAGGGTGGTGAGGCACTGGAACAGGTTGCCCAAAGATGTGGTAAATGCTCCACCACTGGAAGTGAAATAATTTAAAGAGAAAATGTACAAGTCCAGGAAGACTCTGGTAACTGAGGAGAAAAGTGCTGTGGGATTTGAGATCATATTTTTATGATAGATTGAAAAGGTCAGGTTGGATGGGGCTTTGAGGAAACTGATGTAGTGTGAGGTGTCCCTGCTCATGTCAGGGGTTTGGAACTAGATGACCTTAAGGCCCTTTCCAACCCTAATCATTCTGTGATTCTATGAAATTACGCACTTGGCCTCACAGCTCGCTATGTTTGGATCTTATACACACAGCTAATAACAATATTTTGTGAAAAAAAGAAAAAAATGGGGTAGTAGTGAGGAATATTGAAGGTTTTGGCCTGCTTTAAATGGTCTGTATTCTAACTCTGTAAGACAAAATATGTGCCCTTTTTTTTTTCCCAAAATGTTGGCTTTAATTCTTACCAGTCTTTTGCTCTTTCTTAATCAATACTTTGGAATGCAGAAAGGTGCTGCAATAAGCATGTACCTCTTCATTTTTAGCAGGTGCTAAGTGAGAAAAGTGTTACAGAACAAAGAGGGTTGGTTTCCAGCCATTTAGAGCTTGAGAACAATCTCTACTTGATTTCTGCAGTTAATGACAGGGATGAACCATTTTGAATGCATCCAACCCCTCCTTGCTTCAGCTGATCCTAATAATTATCAAAGCTGATATTCATTCCTTTTGTTTGTCATGAATTTAATTCAACTACAGAACATATTCAGATCAAAATTATATTTACCATTTACCAAAGACTAATAAAATATAAAGCAAACAATAGATTCATATTGAAAGCAGCATTTTCAAAATGCCAACCTGGCATTTTCATTATACGTAAAACCCTGTAGGTTTTATTCGTGGCTGAAGAGTGTGTTAGATGTTTTTTTTGATTAGAAATGAGCTATCTTCTTTTATGATTCAATCATTTTTGTATGGCTGAAAATGGGGTCTAAATTAATCTCCTGTGTGCACTTGAGTAGTAATAATCAAAATGTTATGTAGAGATTTTTTAAAACGTTTTCTGTAAATGTTCATTTAACATATTCATTGTAAATGGGTTTAGTGCATTATTCAAAACTAGCTTTATATGAAGACAGCAATGAGCAAAGCTTGATGTATTTTACTGCAGAGTAAGTGCAAATAATGTCATGTACGACACGTTATAGGTTGAAATTATGTATTAGAAAACCAACTTCAGCAACTTAGCAAAAGAATGGATGCAAAAATTAAAGGGAGATAAACCCCCAGCTCTTATTTTGAGACTCAGTGCTGGTGACTTGACATTTCTCCCTTTGTGATAGCTAAATTGGGGTGCTTACAAAGGCCATCGTTAATAATTGGAGATTATTCCCATCTGTGGTCACAGGAGACAAAGTAGCTCCTCTAGCCCGTAATTCAGACAAGTATACCGAGTTGCATTTAGAAAATAGTCACTATGGCCTTTAGAAGGAGTAGCATTTCCTTATATGTTTGCATAGTTGTCATTCTGGATGAAGTCGTAATATGTGTATAATATGCCATCTATAACAGTATCGCCTTAGTTGCTATCTTTTTCTATTATTCATCACAAAAACCTGCAGGACATGGCCGTTTTTGCTGGCTTTTCTTATTTTACTAAGGGTTTTTATAAAAGTACAACTTATTTTTCACTTACCTTGTGTTGTGGTTTAAACCCAGTCAGGTAATTCGTTCGTTCACTTCCCCCCCCTTTCTTGCCCTCCCCCTGCTCCCGGAGAGACAGAGAGGAGAATCGAAAAGAATGCAACTCCCATGGGTTGAGATAAGAACAGTTTAGTAACTAAGGTATAACACAGATCACTACTGCTACCACCAATGATAATAATGATAAAGGAAATAACAAGGGAAAAGAATACAACACCTCAGCACCAGCCGACCGATAACTTGCCCCACTCAGCCCGACCAAGCACTGACCGATACCTCCTCCAACCCTGCAGTCCCCCAGCCCTTCCGGCTAACTCCCAGTTACATCCTGGGCATGACGTGCTGTGGTATGGAATACCTCTTTGGTCAGTTTGGGTCAGGTGTCCTGTCTCTGCTTCCTCCTGGCTTCCCCTCCTCCCTGGCAGAGCATGAGGCTCACAAAGTCCTTGGCCAAACCAAAACATCGCTATCAGTTCTCTTCCCAGGCCGAAAGTCAAAACACAGCACTGCACCAGCTACCAAGAAGGAGAAAAATGACTGCTACTGCTGAACCCAGAACACCTTGCTATAACCTAGGTCTTCCTCTCTACCTGATAGTGTAGCTTCAGAAGAGAAATGATCAGTCTCTTTTTATGTAGATAATGTAAAAATAGAACATTAGTTATAAACCTTTAGGATATAGCAGAAATTTTGGGGTTTAGTATGTTAAATTTCATTGTTTTCAAGCTTATTTTAATTATCCTTTTTCACTGTGTGTCATGCCTGTTGATGCCTCTGCTTATCTCATAAGTATTACTCGTGATAGTTACTTGGGCAGCTGCTGTAAAACAATGTATTTGATGGTACAGTTATAACTTCTGTTGGAGTGCTGTACTCCCTGTTGACAATATGGTGTTGGTAAAGGTCAAGGGGATGTTTTAACATGTGGTAATTAGTAGAAATCTTATTCCCTGATGAAAATAAATAATTCCACTTATGTTAGCTATTATATGACAAGTGCAGTGTGTTGCTGTGTATACTGCTGTTAAAATCATGACATTTTTGCTTATTTGTATCTGTAGCGTTATTATTAGAAACCTGATGACTTTTTAAGCTTATAAGGTTAAAAACAAAGATAAAGAAAAAAAAAAGCTCCAAACAAATGCTTTTTACATCAGTTGAGAAAAATTAAGGAAATGCCATGCCCTAGTGTGATGGAAGTTTATTTGTGAGTCATTTTCTCTTTCTTCATGAGTCATATGATAATATTAAAATATAAACATTTTTGATGGATGTTGTTACCATGGTGTTGCTTCCCATTGTTTCAGTTTAGTATGGTGAAGTTGTGACAATGAGCTGCATTCTGCAGAGAAAAACACTGTAGAAAAAAATGTTTATCACAAGACAGTGTTAGTGACTACTAAAGGCGTAAAAGACTTAAAACCCCCTAGTTCAATAAGATGTTACAAAATTTAAATAAATCTGTTCTTAAGACACCCAAGATGCTTGTTAAGCAACCTTTTAAAACATAGATAAATCATATTCAATGTTAATGTTTCACATTATTGCTGAGGAATCAGAAGACTTCATTTTACTTTTACGTTCCCCTAGAGTATGTTAGATCCAACAATATTATCCTAACTGAGCATTTATCATTTTCCTAGCTTTTCTTTGAGTGCTTTAGATCCTTCTACGATGGTATTTTAATAAATTATATTATATAATGTACAAGTACAATAGCATATGGATATTGTGTTGCCTCCATCCTTAAAAACAATCTGTATACATCCTTAAAAACAATCTGTACATAATTACCCTAACTGAATATTTAGCTTTAAAATGGAGAGAGATTTTTTCCATTGCTTTCAGTGTCTTAACTGGTTTAGTCAAATTCTGAACTCAGAGCTACTGAGTGAAATTATATTGGTAGTTCATCAAGAAATTCCAGATAATACATGTGTCTGAAATCACTGCAGTTGTTACTAAAGGCAGAAATACTGTTAAAAGAAGAAGAAAGGCACCTCATTTTTGCTGCAGCATTACCTGTTTGGGTACAGCATTAAGAGCATAGTAACCTCAAAATCATGTGCAGAGCATCTGAGGTGTATTCCAATCTATCAAAAGTAAACTTCTCTTAAAGAGTACTCATATCCTGAGGTGACCTCAGAAAATGTTCTCTCCCCTTCTCCACCCCCCAAAAAGGCAATCAATCTGTTGTTCATGTTGTTGCCTCACAGTATTAATTAGACATCTAAAATATCATAGTATACAAATAACAGAAAAGCAGTGCACGTAAAATTTAAGATAGAAGTTTCATTTGAAATTCTTTTACAAGTGTGAATCAAGAGCGGTCTTGATTTATTTGAGATCAGTGGCAGTTAGACTACTGATTTGGAAGAGGAGCCAATATTTCATATTTTGACTTGTTAAGAAAGACAAATTCAAGGTCATTTAAAAAAGTGAAATTAGATTTTACAAAATATCCAACTCTGCAAATCACCTTGATGTTTTATTGGTTATTCTCTCATGCAATTTCTCTCAATTAATTAATCACTTCTAAAAAAGAAATTTAGAATACCTTCATCATGCTTTAGTAGCAGGAGAAAAGACATGATAGTTGCATAGTTACCATCTAAAACAGAATGAATAGTAGATGAAATTTCTTTTACCATAACAAATGTGGAATACCTGCCCATCTATTTCTGCAGGACTCTAAAATGCAGGTTTTAATTTTGGATCTGGCTGAAACTTTAGTTCTTCCTAATTTAATCACTTGGTAAAGAGTTTGTTCCTATTCTCACTGGAATCAATATGCCCAAAACACCTTCAGGCTCACTGGGAAAAGTACAGAGCTTAAATAAAGTAGTCAAGAGAACAACTTTTCTATTCTAGGGTACTTTATCTGGAAAGCTTAAAGATATGTGAAAATGAATAGGAATGAATAAACCTAACTATATCATAATTTAACTTCTGATGTTTTGCTTATCCGTGTGAGAGATTAATATAGGAAAACAAGTTCACCAACTTTTTTCTTTTTCCGGTGGGAAGTTGATAACACAAGATAATTGTTTGAATATAAGAAAGAAATTTGAGCTAGCAGTGACATTTTTCATTTCTTTAAGGTATTTGCTATTACTTTGGAGTATTATATCCACATCCAGAACTGCATTAATTTAAACATATAAGATATAGCTTCATAGAAACAAGATTGAGGAGTGATATAAATCAGGGGATTTCCTTCATATTCTTTAAAGAAACTGGAGAGGGAGGGAGTAGAAAGATGCCTGTGAGTTTTCTATTTCTAAATCATTCTGCCTATCCTCACTGCATCCTTGCCATGTTAAATAAGATGATGATATTTCTCCAGACACAAAATATGATGAGAACTATTCCCAGTACTTATTATACCCTTTATGAAGTCACCAGTCCCACAGTATAATTCTATTCAATACATGGGAGGTCTATTTCCGGTAAGTATATGATCTGTTGTCTGTTTGTTTGCTTTTTTCTCTAGAGATAAGATTCCTTCTCACCTAATTTTAATACTTATACCATCTGCATATGATGTAGCTCATGCATATGAGCTTGTTACTCTTCATAGCAATTCCATGGCATGAGCTGTATTCTTTTAATGCTAGTGTGTGAAACGTCAGACAAGTTGTGTTATACAAAGTCCCACTTCCTTCTCTTGATTATCAAAGGAGCTTTAAGTGACAAAAGCTAGGGTAGATTTATATATAGGTATCTAAATTGTATTAATACCACTTTAAGATTACACAGTTGTTATATTTATAATGTTTGGAAACTGTAAGCTTGCTCTTCGTATTATTATTGTTATAAAACTTGTTATAAACAAGTCCAAAAATTAATGACATCTTTTTGAAGCAGACAAGAACAAATCTGTAGTAGAATTATTATTTGTTTTTTTAGACTGATATACAGCTGAAAAAAAATAAGCAAGTTTTTGGGTGTACAAGGCTATCTTCAGATCTTAGGGGCTTAATATACCAGCTGGTCTAATAAAACATATTGCTTCTACCTTGTTTTGTCTAAGCCATAATGTCTACAACAACATTACTATTATTTTTTTTTCATGGTATTTAAGTTTTCTTAGATAGGAGTCACAGCATGCATTTCTTTAAGCTAGCTGCATTGTGCAAAATAAGGATAAGAGGTTTTATTAAAATATTACTGTTTTGATTCATTTTGGCAGCTGGAATAAACTGTGCTTCCCATGTAACACAGAGTGTACCCTTTTATATTCTGCACTTTCTTTGAAAGTGATTGTGATTACAAGACAACTGAAAGTTTTCCTTTTATATTTCACTATTCTGGATACAATTCAAACTAAATGTAATCAAAATTGAGTCCCCTCTGGAAACACATGTTTTGATTTGAGAGCTGCAGTAAACAGAATAAATATTTTATTAGTAAGTATGGGTTATGATGTTTCAGTGTAGAGATGGTAAATTTATTTTAAACTACTACTTCCATTCACTACTTACAAATATCTTCTAACGGGGCATTTTTAATGTCACTATCAACTGACATTAATGCCCATGAGAGTAAAGAACCTGAGGAGAGATGCGATGGTATTATTATATCGTTGTCACATACCTCTTCAGGAAACCTTCTCCCACCCAGCACAACACGTGTTACTTGATGTGAACGCCTCCTACTTCCTCTGCAGCTTTGTGACTGGTGCTAGAATCCAAGCACCAGCTGCCTTATAGCATCACCTGCTGAACTTTTCCTAACATACCCCCCCTCCTCAATGTGACTCAGTTTGTGATTTCAATGACCAAAACAGGCTGCTCTCATTTTTCCAAGCCTGCCTTTTGAAAGTACAGGCCAGCAATTCACTTTGGATCTTGGCATTGCTTCCAGTATCTAAGGGGAGCCTGCAAGAAATCTTGACAGGTACTTCTTAAAAGGATGCTTAGACAAGGGGGAATGGCTTTAAACTGTCAGAGGAAAAGTTTAGATTAGACATTAGGAGAATATTCTTCACTACGAGGGTCGTGAGGCACTGGCACAGCTTGCCCAGAGAAGCTGTGGCTGCCCCATCCCTGGAAGTATTCAAGTCCAGGTTGGATGAGGCTTTGAGCAATCTGGTCTAGTGGAAGGTGTTGCTGCCCATGGCAGGGGCATTGAAACAAGATGATCTTTAAGGTCCCTTCCAACCTAAACCATTCTATGATTCCATGATTCCAGGATGTGCTTCAGCAGCACCAGTAGCAGGGACCTCTGAAGGGACCACCCCACCTCTCCACAAACACTACTGAAGTTGTTCCTGCCCTCCCACAAACAACTCGTCTGTGCATCCTACCCTATGCAAAACTCAGCCACAGTGAACAAGCCAATGCTTGCTAGGAAGGCAGCATAAAAATGACCTGCTGCAGGCGGAGTCTACAGGGACCACAGTTTCTGTGGTGCCAAACAGTGCACCTGCCCACCCTCATCTGAGAAACAGAGCCCTCATCTCAGCCAGAGCCTCTGGCTGAGCACTCGCCCCTCCATGAAGTGGCACAGCGTTGATGAAATCCTGTTGTGATATTTTCAAATGTTTTATTCCTTCAAATTTTTCAGAATTTTTTGAGCTAGCATTCAAAAAGTCATTCATGAATAACTTGGCAAAGGGCAAAAGATACATTGTGATAAGCTAATTTAAATAGAAATAGGCTTATTCCTTTGTGTGGGTTGCATATTTTTTTTCTTTTTTTTTTTTTTTAATCTGTATTTTTATGAGTAATTTCAGTTTTCTGAGGAGCTACTCCGACACCTTCAGGAAAAAGAAAAATAAGGCTAGGTGAACTATTTGTCTTTTTTGTATAGCTAGCAGTCCCTAGACTTTTTGCTCACATTTGAGGAATGACAGTTACTTAGGATAAATGGGAGGGCAGAAACACAGGTAAAGGAAGAAAAGACACTTGCAAAATGTGGATAATGTGACATTTGCTGGAAATTACGTGATCATAACAGCAAAAACATTTCTTTTACCTACACTTGTGCAAAAATAAAAAGAACTATACAGGAAATAGTCCTGTGGAGCTACTGTTTTGACAAAGACAGGTTCAAAAAATTGAAGGACAAAAATATTTGAAAGAGCTATTCCGCCTTCTGAAAAGTCAAGCACAAAATGCTTTTGCATGGGTTCTGTAATGCTTTATTCTAATAGTTTAGATACATAAGCTAGTTGTCACTTACATCTCATATTCTCAGAGACTAAATTCTCTACTTTCTGCTCTAGGTATCTTCTTGTCTATGTAGTTAATGAAAATTGTCATGATCTGTCATGGCACTGAAAATATCTTACTTTATCATGTAGTTTCTGTGAATAGAAAGTATATATTATCTCTAAATGCAAGTTCAGGGTCCTGTTATTACTTAATAGTTCTGTAAGAAACATGATTTCTTTTAGTTGTCAGTGTTATTTCTTTTTTTTCTTACACCAATTCTGAAAAAATTCACTTAATTTAGCAAAGATAAAACAAACCCAAACAACATCAAAGACTTTCATGACATGAATATTTTCTTTCCATTTTTGCATGTTTGTCAGAGTATCTTTTCTAGAAAAACATGCCAGCTGACCAAGTTTCTTTATTAAACTGAGTGCTTCAAAGTATCCAAGGACAGAAAACTTGCATTACCTTGATTAAAAATACTATACTGAGTGAACAGAAAAACGATGAATCTACTCTTGGGATTTTAAAAGGATTTTGTGAGCAGCAAGGAGACTTTTAATAAGTAAATTGCTATAGAATTAATAGATACATGTGCAGAAGGTCCTTATGGTTCCCGCTTGTACATTATGGAAGAGTAAATGAAATAACTAGAGTACAAATGCACTTCTTACTCAGGAACTGAATTGCAGGGGTTCTTAATTCTTGTTTATTTTTGGAAGTTGATAACATCTAAGTTAAATTAACTGAAATACTGTTAAATTTTCATGCTACAGATTATTCTTCATTACACAGCAAAAGGGTATTTATTTTGTTAGAGGCCTTTCAGCATTATCAGCATGCTAGGACAGAAAAAAGTTGTTTAGTGCAATTTCAGCCATTAAAAAGAAACTAGGCTGGGAAAGGAGAAAGGAGAATTAAGTTGCTTGTGTGTTTGTGTGATTTTGTGTGAAAAAAAAAAAAGAAAACAACAAACCCCATGTTTTTAATAGTATTTATCTGTATTTAATCTTCTATAGAATTTGAGTAGCATGCCTTTGAAGAAATATATGGCACTTTCTGACCTGGAAGGAAAAGACAGTTTTGAGAGGAACAAGATAATTTAAAACTCTTGCTTTGGATATATTATTAGAAAGCTCTTCTATGAGATAAGAAGCAGATTTCCACGTCCATAGTAATGCACCAACTCTTTTTCTTAAATAAGATGACAGTTTTGCTGGGAGCAGGGGAAAGGATTGCTGTGAATTTAAAGCAGGGGAGTGGTACGAAGGCAGGTAAACAGAGTCTTTGTTTAATAGAAGCATATCTTTTCTTCCACTGTGGACAGAAGCTTGGGAAGAATTTAACAGTACGCCCTGAGCTATTCAGTGGGTATGGGAGAAAAGCAATATGTGAAGATGGAAAGAGTAAGAAGCTTCCACTAGTAGAGATGAGAAAAACACGAAAAGAGAAGGTAGTGACTTCTTTTTTTTTTTTTTTAAAGGCCCACTGTAAATGTGTTTATGATTTTTTTCTGCTGTGGGAGTCCCTACCATTTTTTCACAAAATCGTATTCACAATGGATGCCACGGTGAGCTTGTCAGGAGGTGTGAATATATTGAAGCAAATACAGTTTTATCTGCCATCATGAATGGCTGTTGCAGTCACAGTTTCTAGAAACCATTGTAGGTTTCAACAGTCCATGGAGCTCCTCAAAAGTACAGTAGTTGTTAACATCCCATTAAAGAAAATAATATAAGTTGAATGAATATGCTTGTATTTGTTTTCATTCTGTATAACTGATTTATAAGAGAAAGAGCAGAGAGAAAGGAAAAGAAGAGGGAAAATTTCTGTGAAAAGTAATGAAACATATACACTTGGGAGGGGTTAAATAATTCTATACCAACAGTGAAGACTATTTGACACTTTAAACTATTAAATGAATTTTTTTTTTTTAATGTTGCATATTGAGAAATTGTTATGACTGGTAGACATATCACACTGAATTTTGATTCTGATTTCTTTAAAGAAAAAAAGCTTAAGGCTTTTAATTTATTGTTTATGTACAATCAGGCTCTATAACAACTATTTTACAAGTTGAAAATTATCAGTAATTAGCTTCTGAGAGAAGCTCGAAGATGATGGATGTTTAGTTAATTTTTTTACTTTGTGTATTTCTGCATTCATCTTGTGAAGAATGTACCCTACCTGAATCCCACTGAAATGATGCTCTCATGTAGGATTACAACCTAAGGTTGTAATGAAAAATCTGCTAAAAGCAGAGCTAGGCATCGTTACTTATTTGATAAACAATGATTTTATGAACCCAAAGGGTACTTTCCACATTCACTGTGGAATTTATATGAAATCCATTGATAAGTTTTGCCTTTATCTGTCAGCTTTGCCTTTACCTGTCATCATGAAATGTTTCAACTGCGTTATGCAGCCTTTTCCTGTTTAAAAAGGTTTATAATTGTTGTCCTTATTCTAAGTAACATAACAAGTGAGAGGCTCCAAATTGCCTTCAAAACTATTACTGTGTAATGTACTGCATGGTTTTGGTTTACTTGCTTAGTTGCGTTTAATCTAGAAATGGCATTATAGCAAAACAAACAACACTGTCAAACATATGAACCTATTTTTCTCCCTCCCTTAGGTTATGTTGGCTACCTATACAGACATTTGAGAAATACCTGTGCATGTTATGCACATTTTTTTTTTAATAGCATGGAAATGTAAATGCATAAAGAATATCAAAATAGTATTTTTAAACGAGGAAATTAATGTTTAATATTGCTTTGTTATACAAATAATCTGTCACAGTCTGTAAGCCCTCCTCCATCCTCTCACTGCTGCATTGAAAAAAAAGCCCAACCCTTTAGCCAGATAAAATGAAAAATATTTTTTATTTTGTCTGGTAAAAGTAAGGAGATACTTTTGCATCCAGATATAAAACTGTTTTAAAATGGCCTTTGGAACCTGATTCTATGTATCTGGTACTCCACTCAGGCATTGTTATAGGGGTTGGAATGCAAGCGGCAAAAATTATGAGTCTGAAGTTGATTGACACCTAGACAAGCACTTGGAATTCTTTTTTTCATATTATCTGAAAGAAATTGAACACTTACATTAGAAATCAGGCTTTTAAGCATAGCTTGCTAATGCCTTGTTTTCTTTCTAGGAGATTTTTTTCTGCCTAACACAGCAGGAAAAATTAGCTAAAATTATTTAGATTTTTTCCCTCCAGAATCCTGAGTCAAGTTTTAATGTTCAATAAAATACGACTGCAGAAGTAAAGGAAAAATGCTGTAATTAAGAACTTTAACTGTGTGGAAGTGCGAAAATTTGGGAGGATGCCATATGTTAGAGAAGGCAGACACTGCAGAGGCTCAGAAAATCTTAGTAATACTACTGGTGATCAATTATTAGGATGTGCTGCCTGAAAGACCACAGTGTTCACAAAGTCTTTTTTTTTGAGTGGCATAGTTCTGCTACATGCACAGTGGTTCTATCAGTGATGACTTTTGTGACACTGCTAGAGTCACTGAAATGTCATCCCTGTCTGGCAGTTCTTCTTGAAAAAAGAGGATTTTGTTACAAATAAAACAAATAACAAAGCAGCTGCTGTAATTGTGCATTAAAAGGCCAGTAATAGGCTTGAGTTTTGTGGATGTGTCTAGATAGTTCCAGGTTTGGAGATCTGTTAAAAACAATTCTTTACTTTCACTGCTGATGAATTCAAAGACTCAAGAATCAAAATCTCTCTTAATCTCTCAGTCATGTAGCAGTTACATAAGGAGAGTGAGAAAAAGACACTCCATTTCTGTTTATAAATTAACAGAATTGCCTCATTGTGATATTGTGTGACAAATGTCTACGTCGCAGAAAATGCCATTACAGTCAGCAATAAATGGCATTCTCATTGGTGCTTCACAAAATATTTTTGCAGGTTTGAAATGAAGAAAGTCGTTAAAAGACGAGTGTGGGTATACATATATACACCTTATGTATAGCTTAATACCATTATCTTTATTATATAGCTTAATACCATGACATATATCTTATATATATAGAATAGAATCATAGAATCATAGAATCATAGAATGGTTAGGGTTGGAAAGGACCTTAAGATCATCTACTTCCAACCCCCCTGCCATTTGCAGGGACTCCTCACACTAAACCATGTCACCCAAGGCCTCGTCCAACCTGGTCTTGAACACTGCCAGGGATGGAGCATTCACAACCTCCCTGGGCAACCTATTCAAGTGCCTCACCAACCTTACAGTAAAGAACTTCCTCCTTATAACCAATTTAACTTTCCCTGTATAAGTTTTAACCCATTACCCCTTGTCCTTTCACTACAGTCCCTAATGAAGAGTCCCTCCACAGAATCCCTATAGCCCCCCTTCAGATACTGGAAGGATGCTATGAGGTCTCCATGCAGCCTTCTCTTCTCCAGGCTGTACAGCCCCAACTTTCTCAGCCTGTCTTCATATGGGAGGTGCTCCAGTTCCCTGATCATCCTCATGGCCCTCCTCTGGACTTGTTCCAACAGTTCCATGTCCTTTTTATGTTGAGGACACCAGACCTGCGCACAATACTCCAAGTGAGGTCTTACAAGAGCAGAGTAGAGGGGCAGGATCACCTCCTTCAACCCGCTGGTCACGCTCCTTTTGATGCAGCTCAGGATACAGTTGGCTTTCTGGGCTGCAAGCACACACTGCCAGTTCATGTTCATTTTCCCATCAACCAACACCCCCAAGCCCTTCTCTGCAGGGCTGCTCTGAATCTCTTCTCTGCCCAACCTGTAGCTGTGCCTGGGATTGCTCCGACCCAGGTGTAGGACCTTGCACTTGTCATGGTTAAACTTCATGAGGTTGGCATCAGCCCACCTCACAAGCGTGTCAGGGTCCCTCTGGATGGCATTCCTTCCCTCCAGCGTATCAACCGAACCACACAGCTTGGTGTCATCAGCAAACTTGCTGAGGGTACACTCAATCCCACTGTCCATGTCAACGATGAAGATGTTAAACAAGACCGGTCCCAACACCAATCCCTGATGGACACCACTCGTTAATTGTCTCCAGCTGGACATTGAGCCATTGACCACAACTCTTTGCATGCGGACTTCCAGCCATTTCTTTATCCACTGAGTGGTCTATCCATCATATTGATGTCTCTCCTATTTAGAGACAAGGATGTCGTGTGGGACAGTGTCAAACGCTTTGCACAAGTCCAGGTAGATGACATCAACTGCTCTACCCCTGTCCATCAGTTCTGTAGCCCCATCACAGAAGTCCACTAAATTGGTCAGACAGGATTTCCCCTTAGTGAAGCCATGCTGGCTGTCACCAAGAACCTTGCTGTTTTTCATGTGCCTTAGCATGCCATCCAGGAGAATCTGCTCCAAGATTTTGCCAGGCACAGAGGTGAGACTGACTGGTCTGTAATTCCCCGGGTCAAATACATAGAATACATAATACATATAATGGTATTAAACTGGTTAAATTTTTAGTCCTTTTAATCAATTTTTAGATTTTTGTTTTCAAATAGCAATTCATAGGGTGAAGATCAGTGTTAGCATTCAGAAAGGCAGTATTACTTCAAAACAAACAAACAAACAAGCAGATGAATAAAACCCTACCAACTAATAGGGTGTTAGTGGTAGCCTGTCCTGCCTATCCCAAAATGTGAAGGGAAGGCAGAATATTTGTACTCTGCTGTTGGTGTACTGATCAAATTTAAAGCTCTTGCCTATAAGTTCATGGCTGCATTGCACTTCTGCTGTGCCTATTTCATCAACACCACTGCAAAATGAAACACTAAACTTTGCTGTGAGAGCTGAGACAGACATCAACATTTTCCAGTAAAGTCAGCTGAAATATTCTCGTGCTTCTCCCAGAGTCTCTCCCAGCTGGATCCCAGGCTGCCCACAGCCCTCCTCCTTCTGTGCAAAACTTCTGTCCAGCAGAACCCACTTGATAATCAATTCTCTGTCTAAAGATGCCAGTGCTTCTAAACTAGGCAACATATCAAACTGACAGTGAAAACTGCACAATACATAGTTGCCTAAGACTGTCAAACCTCAAGTGGTAGTGTTGGCAGGTAAGAGCTGCTCATTTCTAGGTAATCTAGATTTTTCTGGTCAGCTGCAGGCTTTTATGAAGACTGGTTGGCTGCAAAAGTACTAGGACTAACCATTAGCTTTATACTCAGTAAAATGCAGAAGGTTTTATCCAAAGAATCTTTCAATTGCTTTATTACATATAGGCACATGAAACAAACACTTTTGTGCTTGTCTTTCCGGTCACAAATTCTTCTGATCAGACTCTGAGAGAAAGAAGTCTCCAGATATTGACTTCAGATTCTCTAAGCCCAGCTAGGTTCATAACTTTATTATATTCAAACATCATGTGGACACCAAAGTAATATATCATCCACCCTGAATGATTTCTAGAAAGACATTAAAAACAAACAAACAAACATTAAAACCAAACCAAACAAAAAAAATAGTTAAAAAAAGTTAAAGCATTTTGAATTAATATTGCTATTTTTTTTAGAACTGTAGGCATAGAAAAGGAAAGATACAAAACACAAAGAGCTACAGGGTAGTTAAGGCTTAGTGTTAGAAAAATACCTCTCTGCCAATGGTGTTGCTCTGGGACAAGGAAAAGATGACCCTTGTTGTCCATAAACTCTTACTTTTCTTCAGATAATCCTTTTTGACTCTTGCTCATCAAGGAACTATATACCTTATGAAGGGAAAAAGAGACCCAAGATTCACAGATCCATGTATGCCTATACAGGTACACACATGGGTACAAGGAAGCAAGAATCAATAGTACAGTTGCTCAGACCTGAAATATGCTTCTTATGAACCCAATTTTTCCCCTAATTTTGAACCCAACTGAAAAAGTACATGTTTCCTGGTCATCTCTGGTGCTGGTCATGGTACTTTGGGCTCTTAGCAACCACTTTTAATTGTCAGTGACTCTTACATTTGACATATTAATGATGCCCAGTTGGTTCTAATCATTTCCTTCACTACGGCTTGTTAAGAATTGTGTACCAGCCAATTGAAAAAATGAGATTGGTTCACTCTGTCCTTTCACAAGTTCACTCGAATAAGTTTACATGGAATCAGTTTAGAACTGTGTTCACCTGAAAGAGCAGAACATAAAGTGGAGTAGCACTACCCATTGCACTGAAAAAAGGGAGTGATCTTTTTAAATTTGCTTTGTAATCAATAAATAAATAAATAAGCTTTATAAACACAGAAAGAAGTGATTAAACAATAATCAGTTTGGAAAGAGGTTGTGCAGGGAAATAGCCTTAGAATAAAAGTGCTATGCTCTCATAACAATACGTCTTTTATTCATCTGCAGTAGTTTCCAGTTCACTGGGGGAAAATAAATAATAAATGAATGAATGAATGAATCAATCAATCAATAAGTAAATGGAGTGATGGGGGGGAAAGGGTATGATGTTAGATTAAATAAATTTTCTCCATCATTTTCTTATGTTTCTTAAATGAAATATATTTTTATTCCTGGTCCCTACACAAGAATTAATGTAAGAATAAAATGTAAGTAACTGAAAAAATGTGAAACAGAAGCAATTGCTTGAATCAAAAATAGATATTTCCTCTGTATTTGTATTTAAAATAGGTCTCATGCTGGCCAAAGTCTTTTCTAATATAGGCTGCACCTAATTAGAGGTATTAAACTGCTGCTGAAATTGTTATTTCTATAAATAATTATTACCACTGAAATTCAAACATAGCTTTTGGGGGGTTTTGTTTGCAACTTTTTTTGTTGTTGTTTTATTTTTTTTTTTAAGAAATCATTTTGAATTTGGACTAATATTTTTATTAGAACATTATACAGTAAGTTTTCCAAGCAGTCTCTTTTCTGATTGCTTCTCTTTGAAGTATAGATGTTAAAGTTGTAATGATAGTGGCCAATCGGGAGGAAAAAAAAGAAGTATGAAACCGTGTATAATCTTAGCCATCTTCTCAAAGAAGAGAAATTTGTGCGACAAAAAATAAGATGGTATTATAGGTCCCTTTGACAGCAGCTTCCTCTCTATTACTGTTTCACAGTATCTGAGAAATCATGGTTCTTTCCTCATAGTGAGAGATGGAAGTCAATAGGGAGTTTCCTCTATGAAAAGAATTGAAAGATACTGCCTCCCAGATGTGTATATGTTAGCATTAGTAGCATATTTTATGGAAGAAAAGTCAATTTTAGAGACAGAGCCATGGTTTGGCAAGACAAATCTCACTGGCATGATTAGTGACTGCCTCCTTATAAACACTGAAATTACTACCTTGTGTGTATTAGAATTATGCTTCAGAGGATAAGATCTCTCAGACAGGCCCTAGTTATGATTTTAGAGAAAGTTTAGCTAAAAGAGGAGGGGAGGGGGGAAATCTCATAAATTGCTTGCTTATACTGATATCTATACTACAATCACCAGCTTCCTTCATGAGGCATTTCCGTCCATCAGAAACTCCATATCCTATTAAACTTCCATTAGAAAAAAACCCAAACATATTTGTGCAAAAGAATCTTTAAAGTTTTGTATTGATGTGAAACCCTTTTGCTTGTTGGTTGGCACTGGAATTGACTGATAATTTGCATCTCTCATTACTTTCAGCAAAGTTTGATCCTCTCTGGGGAAATAAATCTATGATCCAACTTGGCAGAAGTCCCTGTTATCACAAAGTCTGCTGCAAGTAGATTGAATCAGTTTGATCTGTTACTGATTTTTAGGTTTTGAGTTCAACCAGAAGTTGTGTAATGCACAGAAATACAGTGATACAGTCCCTGTTGCTATCCACTCTATTACATTGGAATAAAATTGGAATAAAAGTGTAAATTTAGATTTGTTATAATGAAAATATGGATACGTGAAATGGTAGTAGTTTATAAAGTAGTGGAAAAAAAAAAAAGCAATACAAGGAATCTAGCCAGGTTTTTACTTTTAAATAAGTAATTTATAGGATAAAAATGGATATATTTTAATATTGAAGATGTGTATTAAATTAGTAGTTTCTGGACTAGTAGGTATGACACGACTTGCAGAAGCTATTATAAACCCAAAAATATGTCTATATTTAATTTTAAGTTGCTAATTCATAGTAATGACAAAAATTCCTTTAGTGAAGATTTGATTTAGTTTTTTATGAACTTTTCCTGGATTATTTATTACTCTAACATAATACAGTTTCAAGGAATGTAACTATTTTTTTTTTTTTTCCTTGTGCACCTCTATATAATTAGATAGAGAGCCTGATTGCTACATTTTTAGCATGGTTGTGAGTCTGAATAATTATGAACACTTTGAATTTAAAAAAATAAAAATTAATGGTACCTTGTGCTACAATCGTAACTGTATAATGTGTAATTTCATATCAAAACTGTCAATAATGACCACAGGTACTGCCGGTAGAGCTATTAATAAATAGCATATACAAGTGCTATTGGATTATATGTAAAACATTTAATGTAAAACAAAATGACTAATCAGCTTTCTTTCATGTTCTCTTAAAGTTCTCCTTGAATACCCCAATAATTTCAAGATGCAGTGTTGCAACACTGTAATCTCCCAATAGCGAGCATAAAGTCAGTTTGTAGTCTAAGACATGAATTTTTCATTGAAGTGATAAGAAAGCAATTACAGTGTGTATTTCAGTTTTCTCTTAGACAAATGAAGTAGATACTGAATTCTCCATCCAAAGCAAATGCTGAGAAATTTAAATAGGGCACACATTCATTCAAAATTTGTTTATACTCGATTGCATATATTATTTAATATTTAAAACTACTTTTATCATCTACTTTAGCTCATGGAAGTAAAATTTCTTCTCATTTTCAGTCTTGGGAAAAGGTTTTTCAGTTAGAGGGTTCTGGGATTTAATTACAGAACTTTTCAGACGCTCCTCTTAGATATTAATTCTGCTATGGATTAACTCATATCTCCATGTGTGGCCTGTAGTTGTTTGCATAAGGAGAAAGGAAAGAACAGGGTAAGCATGACCATGATATTTCCTGAAAGTATCTTTCAGTTTTGTCTTACTTGCAGTTCAGGGAATTCTTCCACTACTGACTATATCCAATGGTCTTTTTCTCATCCCTATTTATAGAATCATAGAATTATAGAATAGTTACGGTTGGAAAGGACCTTAAGATCATCTACTTCCAACCCCCCTGCCATGGGTAGGGACACCTCAAACTAAACCATGTCACCCAAGGCTCTGTCCAACCTGGCCTTGAACACTGCCAGGGATGGAGCATTCACAACCTCTCTGGGTAACCTATTCCAGTGCCTCACCACCCTAACAGGAAAGAAATTCTTCCTTATATCCAATCTGAACTTCCCCTGTTTAACTCTTAACCTATTACTCCTTGTACTATCACTACAGTCCCTAATGAATAGTCCATCCACAGAATCCCTTTAGCCGCCCTTCAGATACGGGAAGGATGCTATGAGGCCTCCACGCAGCTTTCTCTTCTCCAGGCTGAACATCCCCAACTTCTTCAGCCTGTCTTCATACGGGAGGTGCTCCAGTCCCCTGATCATCCTTGTGGCCCTCCTCTGGACTTCTTCCAACAGTTTCATGTCCTTTTTATGCTGAGGACACCAGACCTGTACACAATACTCCAAGTGAGGTCTCACAAGAGCAGAGTAGAGGGGCAGGATCACCTCCTTCAACCTGCTGGTCACGCTCCTTTTGATGCAGCTCAGGATACAGTTGGCTTTCTGGGCTGTAAGCACACACTGCCGGCTCATGTTCATTTTCTCAACCAACACCTCCAAGTCTTTTTCTGCAGGGCTGCTCTGAATCTCTTCTCTGCCCAACCTGTAGCTGTGCCTGGGATTGCTCCGACCCAGATGTAGGACCTTGCACTTGTCATGATTAAACTTCATGATGTTGGCATTAGCCCACCCCACAAGTGTGTCAAGGTCCCTCTGGATGGCATTTCTTCCCTCCAGCGAATGAACCGAACCACATAGCGTGGTGTCATCGGCAAACTTGCGGAGGGCTCACTCAATCCCTCTGTCCATGTCAACAATGAAGATGTTGAACAAGACCGGTCCCAACACTGATCCCTGATGGACACCGGTCGTTACTGGTCTCCAGCTGGACATAGAGCCATTGACCACAACTCTTTGCGTGCGGACTTCCAGCCATTTCTTTATCCACTGAGTGGTCTATCCATCAAATTGATGTCTCTCCTATTTAGAGACAAGGATGTCGTGTGGGACAGTGTCAAATGCTTTGCACAAGTCCAGGTAGATGACATCAACTGCTCTACCCCTGTCTGTCAGTTCTGTAGCCCCATCACAGAAGTCCACCAAATTGGTCGGACAGGATTTCCCCTTAGTGAAGCCATGCTGGCTGTCACCAAGCACCTTGTTGATTTTCATGTGCCTTAGCATGCCATCCAGGAGAATGTGCTCCAAGATTTTGCCAGGCACAGAGGTGAGACTGACTGGTCTGTAATTCCTCAGGTCATCCATTTTCCCCTTCTTGAAAATGGGGGTTATATTCTTCTTTTTCCAGTCATTGGAAACTTCACCTGACTGCCATGATTTTTCAAATATGATGGCCAGCGGCTTGGCAACTTCATTCGCCAGCTCCTTCAGGACCCCAGGATGGATTTCATCAGGTCCCATGGGCTTGTGTATGTTCAGGTTCTTAAGACGGTCTTGAACCAGTTCTTCTCCTACAGTAGGCCTAGAGTATTCATTCTCACAGTCCCTGCATCTGCCTTCCAAGACTTGGGTGTGGGGTCACAGCCTTTGCCAGTGAAGACCAAGGCAAAGAAGTCATTCAGAACCTCAGCCTTCTCCAAATCCAGGGTAGATAGTACTCCTGATAGCTTCCAGAGAGGGCCCATGTTGTCCCTAGTCTGTCTTTTATTTGCACTGTAACTATAGAATCCCTTCCTGTTATCCTTAACATCCCTAGCCAAGTTTAATTCTAACTGGGCTTTAGCTTTCCTAACCTGGTCCCTAACTTACCAGACAATATCCCTGTATTCTTCCCAGGCTGCCTTTCCTTGCTTCCACCTTTTATAAGCCTCTTTTATCATTTGAATTTTCCTCAGCAGCTCCTTATCCGTCCAAGGAGGTCTGCTGGCCCTCCTGCTGCACTTCCTTCTAGTCGGGACACAGCACTCCTGACCTTGTAGCAGGTGATCCTTGAATCTCAACCAACAGTCTTGGGACCCCTAGAGGGGAGGGGTCCTTGCAGAACCTTACTAAGCAGGTTCCTGAAGAGGCCAAAGTCTGCTCTCTTGAAGTCCAGGGCAGTGATCTTGCTGCATGTTCTTCTTACTGTCCTCAGGATCTCAAACTCAACCATCTCATGAGCACTGCAACCAAGGCTGCCGTGGAGCGTTACATTTCCAACCAGTCCCTCCCTGTTGGTGAGCACGCGATCAAGCATGGCACCTCTCCTTCTTGGCTCCTCTGTTACTTGCAGAAGAGTGTTGTCTTCCACACAATCAAGGAACCTTCTGAATTGCTTGTGCCAGGCCATACCTTCGCTCCAACAGATATCAGGGTAGTTGAAATTCCCCATGAGAACAAGGGCATATGAGCATGAGGCTTTTTGTATCTGTCTATAGAGTGCTTCATCCACAGATTCCTCTTGAAGAGGTGGTCTATAACAGATGCCCACAATAATGTCCCCCATAGCTGTTCTTCCTTTAACCCTGACCCACAAACTCTCTGTTGACTGATCACCTGTCTCCAGACAGAGTTCCATACTCTCCAGCCTATTCCTAACATAAATAGCAACTCCCCATCCCCACCTGCCAGGCCTGTCTTTTCTAAAGAGCCTGTAACCTTCCATTCCAACACTCCAGTCATAGGAGCCATCCCACCATGTTTCTGTGATGCCTATTATATCAGACCCCTGTAGACAATCACACATCTCTAATTCCTCTTGTTTGTTCCTCATACTACAGGTGTTTGTATAGACGCATCTCAGCCAAGCTCCAAATGAAGCTGGCTCATTGGCTGGAGCAGCTGGAATATCTCTACATTGCTCCGAGCATTTATTATAGGTGCTGGCAACCGACTGGGTGTGTTGGGATGGAATGATGCCCCCCTCCCCCCACACACCTAGCTTAAAGTTTCCTTGACCAGCCTGGCAAGCCTCCTACCAAAACTGCTCTTCCCCTTCCTTGCACCAGCTCCAGCAGCCCCCAGTAGACCTGGCCTACTAACTTGGGTCCCGTGTTCAAGATACCCAAACTCCTGACTATGGCACCACCCTTCTAACCATTTATTAACCTGGCCAATCCTCCTAGCCTTTTTAGGGTCCTCCCTTTTATCCTGGAGAATTGACAAAAAGACAATCTTAGCTCCAGAGCCCCTAACCACCTCTCCCAGGGCTCTGTAGTCATTTTTTTATGTTCTCCAGTCTACTGCTGTCTGTATCACTAGCACCCACATGGATCACTAGAAGTGGGTAATAGGCAGTGGGACTTACTAGAGCAGGCCGCGTCTCTCCAGCACCCCTGATCCATGCCCCTGGTAGGCAACACACCTCCCTTGAGACTGGGTCAGGCTGACAGATGGGTGCTTCTGTGCCTTTCAGAGTCCCCTACTAGTATGACCCACTGCTTTTTCCTGACAGCACCAGTAGAGATTTTTTAGCAGTGCATCAGCTGGTTGTGTCTGGTGTGAGTGTGTTTCCTCATTAGCCCCTTGCAGGACAGCAAAGCGGTTGTGGGTGGAGCAATAGATTTAGGAGGAAGCCCCTTGCTTTTAATTGTCCTCTTCCTCCTTTTTTTGTTGTTTTGGGGGTTTGGGTTTTTGGTTTTTTGGTTTTTTTTTGTTGTTGCTGTTTGCCACCTTCCTGGGTTAACTGTCTCCTTCTTTCCTCCATGAACTACAGGGGAAGCTTGAGGCCCCTGCACAGTTTGGAACTGGAGCAAGCAGTCTTACTTCCTCTCAGCTTCCCTGACATCTTGCAGTCTATTAACAGCATCCCGCAGCTCAGCCCCTGCTGCAGGAGCACCTCCACCAGGGAGCACCAAGTGCATCCCTGCCCATTGTGCACCCTCCCCTCACCAGACCAGTGCAGGCACTCTCTACACTCAGAGCTCTGCACTGCAGCCTCCCCCATCACCGGCTCTGTCTGCGTGCCTACGCTGGTCACCGCGGGGTAGCCAGAGCAGAGCTCCCAGACTGGGCCCTGTCATACAGCGAGTGTTCACCATCCCGCTCGCCTGCCCCTGCGAACTGCCTCGCAAGCTGCCTCAACCCGCCCTATTCGCCATGCTCCTGGTTGCCATGCTCCCTGGGGCAGGTTTTTTAACCAGTCAGGACTGGTGCTGCTCCTCCTGGTGACGCCCCCTGTGAGTCAGCTGCTTGCGTCATGTCGAGGACTTGAGGTTCCTTCGGTGGCTCTTGCCTTTATGAGTTGAGGCTCCTGGAAGCTGACTTATTTGTGAAGTCCTGTGAAAGCCTCCACAATATCCACAATAGTGGAAGGAATTCATAGAGCCACAGGATGGTTTGGGTTGGGAAGGACCTTAAAGATCATCCAGTTCCAACACCCCTGCCATGGACAGGAACACCTTCCAGTAGACCAGGTTGCCCAGAGCAACTCCTAACAGCTTAATTCAGACTCATGACTGAAGTAGTCAGGGCTCGTAGCTTTCTACTACTGTTTTTTGTTCTGACATTCGCCTTCCTTGTACCTCAGTTTCCCTTTGAAAAAAGAAGACACAATTGTACTTCCCTTCTCCTGTTCCTCAGACAATACATCTCTTTAGTTGTCCTTTACTTTTTTTACTGTGTGTTGAGGTGTTCTGGGTTCAGCAGTAGCAGTCATGTTTCTCCTCCTTGGTAGCTGGTGCAGTGCAGTGTTTTGACTTTCGGCTCGGGAACAGAGCTGATAACAATGATGTTTTGGTTTGGCCAAGGACTTTGTGAGCTTCATGCTCTGCCAGGGAGGAGGGGAAGCCAGGAGGAAGCAGAGATAGGACACCTGACCCAAACTGACCAAAGAGGTATTCCATACCACAGCACGTCATGCCCAGGATGTAACTGGGAGTTAGCCAGAAGGGCTGGGGGACTGCAGGGTTGGAGGAGGTATCGGTCAGTGTTTGGTCGGCTGGGGGGGGCAAATTATCGGTCGGCTGGTGCTGAGGTGTTGTATTCTATTCCCTTGCTATTTCCTTTATCATTGTTATGATTGGTGGTAGCAGTAGTGATTTGTGTTATACCTTAGTTACTAAACTGTTCTTATCTCAACCTGTGGGAGTTGCATTCTTTTTGACTCCTCTCCGTCCCTCCGGGAGGAGGGGGAGGGCAAGAAGGCGGGGGGAAGTGAGTGAACGAATTGCCTGACTGGGTTTAAACCACGACATGAGGTCTCTTGCAAATTCTGCAACATAAATACTAAATGACAGTATTCCCTCTTAGATACACTGGATTTAAGATGCATCACAGAAATCAGTATTTCATCTAACCTTCTTCCTTTGTTGCTCTGAGCCCAGAAATGGGTAGGACAGCAAACTAAATACCAGGTTGCTTATAACAGATTATTCAGATATCTGAATATCCAAATCTACAAAATAAACTAAGCTTTCAATGTTGCTCTTTTGACAGGATTTTACATTAGTTACGCTCAAATAATAAAAAAAAAAAAAAGCGCCTTTTGGTTTCATTCAGTAAAAATTACCAATGTATAGTTCTTACTAAGCAAGACAAAAGAGGTCTGGCATTTAGGAAAACTTGATAAAATTTTTCTATTTTAGCAATTCTCTTATTTTTCCACTCTACCCTAACTCTTATGCATGTATCTGTACCAGCATAAAATAATTATAGTAGCAGCCTAGAGAGATGTAGGCCATGCACTTCCCATGTAGTGGTGCCATGTTGTGTAGGAATTAAAGCTTTATCAAGATCCTGTCACATAAGATGGCTAACCAAAAAGAATATATTAGCCCAGGATTTGAAACTGATCAATAATTTATAGCTTTACTGTTGTATGACATAGTTATTATGACGAGAATGCCAAGAAATACTCCTATCTATCTGGTAATATGTATATTAACCTCAATAAACACTCAATGAATGGAGTTTAGGCTTACGTCTGAAAATTAAACACTGATGCCTATGAAATATGCTACTCGATGTAACTGAGAATTGTAGAACTTTTTATACTGGAAACCTTAAATCTGTTCCAAATAAATGTAGAGACAATAATAATAATTTCAGAAATGACAACTGTAATGTATTTAATTTTTGACACTTGCAATAGATTTCTTATATTAGTCTTGCTGATTAATCCATATGGCATGAATAAAAAAAACAACAAGTAGGAACCAGAGTATATTTTCTTACCAGCTCTCACTGATCATTCTTTCAGACTATAACACTCGACCTCTCAGTGATTTCCGGCTGCGAAATTTTATTCTGTACCAAAACATGCAGACTTCTTTGAAGCTTGGTAGCTTTTAAAAAAATCAAAAGTAGTGTTAAGAACAGTTCTCAATTTCATCTCTCTTTTCACCACTTTCCTTTGCTGTGATTAGTTGCATGGGGTGGAATTTTTCATCCATAAAGAAGGTGATGGAGAAATGGCTTCAAAAATTTGCTGTGAGCAGAAAATCAAGTGTCTGTGAAGATTCCAAAGTATCTTTATTGTGAACCCTGCCATTTACCTTTGTCACTCTGAAAGGTGTGTATAGAGAGGTGGAATTTACCATTATGCACTACTTTTTTCTCAAATGTAATATATCCTATTTTATAAAGACCAGATGATATATAAAACCTTTCATTTTTTTTCTGGAGAATAAAATAATATAATTTAGTAGAATAAAGATAATTGACAAATAAGGTGAATTTTTTGTACTCACAAGTCATCTGGTGACAATTATACAAGCACAAAAAAAAAATCATTTTATATAGTTATAGTTAGCTTCTGTGGTTAACCAGTATTCATATTTTCTATTCATATAACTGGGTTAACCCTATTTCATATTTTCAACTGTTGCCTCTTACATATGTACCTTCTGAAAGGCTAAACTTTGTATATCTCATAGTGGGATCAATCAGATTGAAAAAACTGACTTCAGGTACTGGCATGAATGTTTAGGAGTGTCATGATTATAAGAAGATTGTCTTACAAGTTTTTAGCAACTGTCAGCCATTTGTAGAATTCTTTTGAATTCTTAAATGTTGAAATCAGTTAAACAGTATACACATTTTCCTTTTTCCTAATAAAGTACAAAACATTATTAGAAAAAAAGGTTCTAAGGTCTTTTATTTGGTTTCTCCATGTAATACTATTCAAAAACAAAGTGGATTATTATCAGCTGATCTCCCTGTGACAAAATAATTAGCTTAGATGCTCATAACTTGTAATACAGTAGCACATCAATGGCAGAATATCACATAACTCCTTGTTGGCTTCCCACACAAGATATCTGGTATGTTTTGATGCAGTATCTTTAAACTCAGTGTGCCTGTTTGCATGCAGCACCCTATAGGTGCTTGTAATCCAACATATGCAGTCCAGATTTCCAGACTGTTATCTCTGCATGTGCAGTCCCTAGTGTGAGATTAGTAAGATTTCTTTAGCATCTAGCTCCATAGTAAAGGAAATAGAAAAGGTATTCTATGTCTTCCCAGTGCTTTTTTCCTGTAGAAGTGGTTAGGAGGAGCGTCTTCTGATTCTACTGCAAAGTACTGAGCAAATAGTACATTTTAAGGACGTAAGAGCCTGTGAAGACTCTTGTGAAGCCTGTGAAGATTTGAATGCTGTCAATATGGTCCTTAGATAACTTTACAGAAAATCAGAAGTAGTTCAGAGTTGAAAGGCATTCTCTGCTTTGAAAGACAGGAAAATGGGATTTGAGGGATGCTGTTGTTCTGTTCAATGTACACTATATTTCATATTAAGCTCCTATGCTGCAATTTCCTTACTTGCATTAATTATTCAAAAGAAACTGTGAAGTTATTTTAAGTAGAAATGCAATGAATTACAAAGTATTTCCACTATATTAGTGCTATCTTAAAGATAGTTTAAATGTTTTGCCTAACAGTTGATTTATTGTTATGATTATGATTACAGTTTAAGTCCTTGTTAACCTTTATGAGAAAGCTGAAATAGCAGGTGACTGAAAATTGTTATCAAATTAGCAACACCAAATGGAATTGTATGTGATTTTCAGAGAAGGTAACAGTGAATCTGATGGATAGATTATGTAGTAACATGATATTTATAGGGATCCATTGTAATGGATGCTTAAGAAAGAGTTATATTGGTATTTTATATGGAAGTTGTGATTCTTTCTTGGTGACACTCTAGAACCATCTATAGAAAATGAGTTCTTATTTATACAGAGCAACATAACTTTGTCCCTGCTCTTACAGAAGGGCATGCAGTCGCTATTAAGGGCCTGTAATTTGTATGATGACTTGATAAATGCTACTAACAGATCCCAAATAGTCATAAAACAGTACCATAGGGGTGAAATCCATCCAGAGCTTTCTGGCATATTTTTAGACTGTTTCCATGCCATCCTGAAACATTACATAAAGTCTTCAGTAGTCCTACTTGAATTTGCCATGTGAAATAATTTTTACTGCAGCTAAGAACTTTTCCAGAAATGTTATGGATATGCTTAAGCAATAAAATTTCTAATGCTGGTTTTCAACCTCTTTATTTTTTTTCCTCTTTTATGGCTGCCGCTTCCCTTCACCCCCTTTCTCACTTAATTGCCTCACACAGAAGTAGTACAGTCTCTGCAGCAGCACCTCTCCCTGAGGCTGATGGCTGAAAGCATCAAAAATTCTTCAGTTGAACTGCCTTTCCTTATGCTTTGTCATACTGATGATGACATTTGGAAGGAGATGAGTTGGGCAGTGTTTCTTCGGTTCTGCAACGCTGCATTCCCCTATATAGGTCAAAGGAGTTCACAGAGGGCAGCACATACCCTTATGCCTACTGTGTTTTCCAAACTGTCTGCTTGATCCGTCCAGGAATGGAAAGAAAAGCTTGATAGTTGATTCTTACAGGAAGTTATGGTAATTCCTGTAAGCACTGTGTCATGGTTCAAGCCCAGCCAGTAACTCAGAACCACACAGCTGCTCGCTCGCTCCCACATAGTTCCTCCCAGCTCCCAGCAGAATGGGGAGGAAAACTGAAAGAATGTAAATCCCATGAGTTGAGAGAACGGTCCAGTAACTAAGGTATAACACAAAATTACTACTGCTAACACCAATAATAATAATAATAATAAGGGAAGTAACAAGGGGAGAGAATATAAAACTAAAAGGGGGAAAGAAAAATAATAAACACAAGTGATAAACAATACAATTGCTCACCATCCATCGATTGATACCCAGCCTGACCCGAGCAGCGATCTGGGCCTTCCAGGTAACTGCCCCCAGTTTACATACCAAGCATGACATGCTGTGGTATGGAATACCCCTTTGGCTAGTTTGGATCAGGTGTCCTGTCTCTGCTTCTTCACAGCTTCCCATGTCCCTCCTCACTGGCAGAACATGAGACTGGAAAGTCCCTGATCAGTGTAACTGCTACTTTGCAATAACTGAAACATCAGTACATTATCAACATTGTTCGCAGGCTAAAGCCTAAACACAGCTGCTAAGAAGGAGAAAAATAGCTGTTACAGCTGAACCCAGGACACACTCATAGGTCTTATGGTAATTAGGTCAGCCAATGTTTTTTGAATAAACATGATGAAGAATAGGCATGACTATAATTATATTGTTCTTACATACTTAAGAATATATCAGCACTGTTACTTTATAACAAGCATTTCTATCCCTTTACCTTTTTTGTTCCTCTTCAGATAATTCCTTTTTTTTTTCTGGAAACACTGAAACTTCTGAGATTAAAGGCAAACCAAGCACGGGGGCTTAGATGAAAAAATGATGTCGGTACTTTTACGATTTTATGTATCAACTAGTAAATACAAACTCTAAAGACATTAATAAACTCTCAGGTATCATATAATCAATATATTTTTACAGTGACAAACGCATTCATTGCTCATTACAAATATGCTTTTGCCTCAGCAGCAGATTGGAAGAAAATTCATAAAACTGTCAAAGTTTAATATAACTTGAGACTGAATATCCTTTAAGCCTTATCTTTTATAAAGTTTTTTTTACATGGAAAAGTTAATCAGAGAAGTTTGAAGAACTTACTGTATGTATAGTGAAATAAAAAGGTCAACAGAACCAAAAATACGTTTTCCGTTAATGAGTAAGCCAAAAGAAAGTTGCAAAATTAAGGGAAATGCACAGTAAAATGAGTAATCCTGGATAACAAAAATAGAATCTTCATGTAAGAACTTAGTTACATACAAATATGTTCATACATTTATTTAGAAAATTCCTTTGTAAAATACTGTGGTGTTTTTCCTGACAGTGACAAGGAATTTCAGCACCTGCATTTTAAGTGCTATTGTTGCTGGGTTTAGACCATAACATTAAGTTGTAGCTACTTCTCAGATGACTGTGACAGAGCAGCATTACTTCTTTTCTTAGAAAATAAAACTACTGCTGTGCTTGCCAATACAAAGGAGACATGGACTTACTGGAGCACACCCAGTGAAGGGCCACAGATTGAGCATCTGAAGCATCTGATATATGAGAAAAGGCTGAGAGAGCTGGGACTTCTTAGCCTGGAGAAGAGGAGGCTCAGGGGGATTTACCCATGTGCGTGAATACATGATTGAGGAATAAAGATAACAGAGCCAGACTCTTTTCAGCTGTGTACAGTGACAGGACAAAAGGCAGTACACAAACTGAAGCACAGGAAATTCCACGGAAGTAGAAGAAAAGACTTCTTCACTGCACAGGTTGTCACACATAGGAACAAGTTGCACAGATATGTTAGGGAGTCTCCATCCTGGAAAACTCAACTGGACACAGCCTTAAGCAACCCTCTATCATGTACCCTGCTCTGAGTGGATGCTCAGAGCAGGTGATCTCTTGAGGTGCCTCACAGGCTCAGCCAATTTTTGAATCTTTGAAAAGATACTAATGAACAAAAAATTACAAAATTAATAAATGTGGGTAAGAAGTATCAATCTAAGAATCCTGATTTTGCTGAGCATTGCATTCTTTCATCTTTCTGCCTCATCCTTTTCATTTATTTAATGAGAGATGGCTAAGGTCAGGTGCAGACAAATGCAAAAGGAGTCAGAAAAGCACAAGAGTGTTCAGGTTGTGTCTTAATGTTATATGTTTCTTTTTTGCTTGGTGAGTTCTTTACAGATATTAGCTAGCCATACACAGGACAAATAAGATATGTCATAACAGAAATGTCTGACAGTTGCATTAAAAAAACATCAGGGAAAACTTGGTTACCGATATAATAGCTTCCTGGATTTTGGTGATGTCAGTACGAAAAAGGGAAAGTCACTTGTGGCTTTTTGTAAATTCATTGAAATTCCCAATCAAGCTGGAATGTCTATTAACTGAAACAATTTTAATTGTGACAGTTAATTAGTCAGCTGATGCACAGAAAGGAAGTATGTGCCTGAAAAAGTAGAGAGAAAAGGTTTTATTATTTCCTCATAGAAGCTGAAGGTCCCTATTTGCTTCACCATTCTTGTGACAGGCTTCACTGGCCAGGCTTTTATGGAGCTATATCTGAGCTCGAAAGTAGCTTCCCGCCTGAAAGCCCATGTTCAACACAATCACCCTGGGCACTTGCTCTTTGGAGACAGCTTTCGACTGGCTGAGCTGCTGAGTTGGTAACTCTGTTCTGGACAGATTCCAGTAAGGGTAATTATACTCAGCTGAATTTAATTAACCCCTGCACTTTTAATTTGATGTGGTATTCGCTTCTGGCCTTAGGCAGTTTTGTGAACTGCTGTTATTGGTTTATTTTGTTCCCGTATTATAGCAGAAAATGAAATTATGCTTCCCTCCCTTAAATCCTTGCCCTTCTCTGTCTCTGGATGTATATGTGTGCATATTTATTGGCACAACTGGCTGCTCTTATTATAGAATCATAGAATCATAGAATAGATAGGGTTGGAAAGGACCTTAAGATTATCTACTTCCAACCCCCCTGCCATGCACAGGGACACCTCACACTAAACCATGTCACCCAAGGCTCTGTCCAACCTGATGTTGAAAACCACCAGGGATGGAGCATTCACGACTTCCCTGGGCAAACCATTCCAGTGCCTCACCAACCCTACAGTAAAGAACTTCCTTATATACAACCTAAACTTCCCCTGTCTAAGTTTGAACCTATTACCCCTTGTACTATCTTTACAGTCCCTAATGAATAGCCCATCCACAGCATCCCTTTAGCCCCCCTTCAGATACTGGAAAGCTGCCACGAGGTCTCCATGCAGCCTTCTCTTCTCCAGGCTGAACAGCCCCAACTTTCTCAGCCTGTCTTCATACGGGAGGTGCTCCAGTCCCCTGATCATCCTCGTGGCCCACCTCTGGACTTGTTCCAACAGTTCCATGTCCTTTTTGTGTTGAGGATGCCAGAACTGCACACAATACTCCAGGTGAGGTCTCACGAGAGCAGAGTAAAGGGGCAGGATCACCTCCTTCAACCTGCTGGTCACACCTCTTTTAATGCAGCCCGGGATAGGGTTGGTTTTCGCGGCTGCGAGCACACACTGAAGCCGGCTCATGTTCATTTTCTCATCAACCAACACCTCCAAGTCCTTTTCTGCAGGGCTGCTCTGAATCTCTTCTCTGCCCAACCTGTAGCTGTGCCGGGGATTGCTCCCACCCAGGTGTTGGACCTTGCACTTCATAAGGTTGACACACCTCACAAGCATGTTAAGGTCCCTGGGAATGGCGTTCCTTCCCTCCAGCGTATCAACCGAACCACACAGCTTGGTGTCATCGGCAAACTTGCTGAGGGCGCACTCAATCCCTCTGTCCATGTCAACAATGAAGATGTTGAACAAGACCGGTCCCAACACTGATCCCTGATGGACACCGGTCGTTACTGGTCTCCAGCTGGACATAGAGCCATTGACCACAACTCTTTGCGTGCGGACTTCCAGCCAGTTCTTTATCCACTGAGTGGTCTATCCATCAAATTGATGTCTCTCCTATTTAGAGACAAGGATGTCGTGTGGGACAGTGTCAAACGCTTTGCACAAGTCCAGGTAGATGACATCAACTGCTCTACCCCTGTCTGTCAGTTCTGTAGCCCCATCACAGAAGTCCACCAAATTGGTCGGACAGGATTTCCCCTTAGTGAAGCCATGCTGGCTGTCACCAAGCACCTTGTTGATTTTCATGTGCCTTAGCATGCCATCCAGGAGAATGTGCTCCAAGATTTTGCCAGGCACAGCGGTGAGACTGACTGGTCTGTAATTCCTCAGGTCATCCATTTTCCCCTTCTTGAAAATGGGGGTTATATTCTTCTTTTTCCAGTCATTGGAAACTTCACCTGACTGCCATGATTTTTCAAATATGATGGCCAGCGGCTTGGCAACTTCATTCGCCAGCTCCTTCAGGACCCCAGGATGGATTTCATCAGGTCCCATTGCCTTGTGTACGTTCAGGTTCTTAAGACGGTCTTGAACCAGTTCTTCTCCTACAGTAGGCCTAGAGTATTCATTCTCACAGTCCCTGCATCTGCCTTCCAAGACTTGGGTGTGGGGTCACAGCCTTTGCCAGTGAAGACCAAGGCAAAGAAGTCATTCAGAACCTCAGCCTTCTCCAAATCCAGGGTAGATAGTACTCCTGATAGCTTCCAGAGAGGGCCCATGTTGTCCCTAGTCTGTCTTTTATTTGCACTGTAACTATAGAATCCCTTCCTGTTATCCTTAACATCCCTAGCCAAGTTTAATTCTAACTGGGTTTAGCTTTCCTAACCTGGTCCCTTACTTACCAGACAACATCCCTGTATTCTTCCCAGGCTGCCTTTCCTTGCTTCCACCTTTTATAAGCCTCTTTTTTCATTTGAATTTTCCTCAGCAGCTCCTTATCCGTCCAAGGAGGTCTGCTGGCCCTCCTGCTGCACTTCCTTCTAGTCGGGACACAGCACTCCTGACCTTGTAGCAGGTGATCCTTGAATCTCAACCAACAGTCTTGGGACCCCTAGAGGGGAGGGGTCCTTGCAGAACCTTACTAAGCAGGTTCCTGAAGAGGCCAAAGTCTGCTCTCTTGAAGTCCAGGGCAGTGATCTTGCTGCATGTTCTTCTTACTGTCCTCAGGATCTCAAACTCAACCATCTCATGAGCACTGCAACCAAGGCTGCCATGGAGCGTTACATTTCCAACCAGTCCCTCCCTGTTGGTGAGCACGCGGTCAAGCATGGCACCTCTCCTTCTTGGCTCCTCTGTTACTTGCAGAAGAGTGTTGTCTTCCACACAATCAAGGAACCTTCTGAATTGCTTGTGCCAGGCCATACCATCCCTCCTACAGATATCAGAGTGGTTGAAGTCCCCATGAGAACAAGCGCCTGTGAACATGAGGCTGTTCCTGTCTATAGAGTGCTTAAATAATGTTAGGTATTGTTAAATCAAACTGCAGTATGGCTTCTATGGTATTTATGATACGTAGTTCAATCATTATCACATTTACTGCTTTCCCAAGTATTTCAAAGAGAATTAGAGTGTGGCAAATAGAATAGCTAATAGCTCAGCTCTCCAGCAGCGGAAAGCATAGTACGTTTCATTTATATTTAGTCGTATGAGAAGTATACATTACCGGTATCACAATTATAGCAGCTTTTGTTGAAAAAGGCAGATGATATGTTTCATCATGTGTGTATCTCACTGGTCAATTCAAAGTCTTTTATGTCTATGCTGATGAAACTAATAAAGGGCACAACCTTTTCCAGAAATTTGAGATACTTGCGTACCTCTATAGAACACTTTCAGACAAAGTACACTTTTAATGCAAGATAAAATTAAATAAAAATAGTGGAAAGGATTTATATATTAACCACTGCTTTGCAGAGGTAAATGTAGGAGATTGGTCAGGAAAAGTAATTTCTCTTTTTAAACAAGATTGAAGCTGTATACTTCCAACACAGATGAGTTTAGAGAAAATTTACTATGTTGTTTAAGCCTGCAGGTCTGTTCTGAAATTTGCCTACACACTTCCTCCCAAAGATATAAATCACTCATGGAAACTGCATGTTTCAGCTTGAGTTTGTGCATAAGTTCTCACAATAGAGACCCTAAAGTAAGAATACTGAATTTGGCCTATTTAGCACAATCCACAGTGATTTCCTTATTGGTTTTTCTTTTTTTTTATTTATTCCTCTGAAATAGCATTGACGTGAACCTCATTTAGTTTGCTTTGTTATTGCTTACCATGACTCAGATCCCGAAAGATACTGAGATGCCTAATTTTCACTTCAGTCTATATTTACTGTGAATCAGTTGCTTAAACCAAGTTTAATGTTATATGCCTATTGCATTTGAGGATCTGAACCTAAATGGTTATATGAGAACTGAACTTTTGTTTTAAAAGAAGTTACATATTTTTCAATAATTCTGTGTGCATTTCAAAATAACTATAAACTTTTAAAATGTAGGAACAATTTATTTCCGTGCCTCTTAATAACCTAATCTCATTTATTATTTTAGTCCTGACATTAGGACTCTCTAATTCTTCTTTGAACTCACCTAGACGTTTGCAGACCTTCTGTATTTGTAAGCATCTTTAAACTGAGTGAAAATGCAGAAATAGACGCATTACTTTTCACTTTTCTTAAGGTTAAATTTAGACTTTTTTGCATCACTTTATCTCAGCAATAGATATAAATGTTCCTCACTTTCATATGCAGCATAAGTATGCAAGAGAGCTAAACGCTATCTTATTTATGATGCTAAAACAAAAATGCCTGAAGCAGATTTTGCAATATCAACTAGTCTGAAGGGATTACTTGATTTGAAGAGAGATGCTGAAGTTTGTAATATCCTAGTCATGTCAATGAGAAATAGCTATTAGGCCTGAACTTCAAATGTGATAAAATATATATGTTGACACGCAATATTATATATCACTTAAATACTGTTCAAGATAACCATTGAGAGAACGCTAATATTTTAACTTCAAGTTATAGGCTTTTTTAATGTCAAAATTGTGTTTTAAATTTTAACATCTGAACATAAAGGACTATTACTGTCATTATGTTTTCTACTCTTAAACACTCACTTGCAGCTCTCCTCAAATGATGATTTATTGTTCCGTATCAATCCATGCAAAAGACTTCTTTAAAAAAAACCCTCTTCTCATGGTATGTAGTACAAGTAATACCACTCTATGTTACACAGGTGCTGAGTATAACATTAACAAGCTAGTGACCTTTATGCATGTTGCTGATGGCATTTGGTGTCAAGATTGTTCCCACTTACCTTTGTTAATGGGTAATTCAGATACATCATGAAGGAAAACGTCATGTTTTGAACATAATGTGAATGTTCACTGTCTGAATGGGTCTATTCCTCTCTGTCCCTGGGATTTATCAAATTTCTGAGTACATGACTTCTCATGACAAGTATTCAGAAAGCTCATTAATTCTCAAATACAGTTGACATGTATTTTAGAAACTTCACATTCTACAGCTCAGCATCTATATATGAATTAGCACATGGAGATACACGTTAATTGTTTTAATGAATAGTTCACCTCTGAACCACTTTCCTCCGAGTTCACTGTGAATATAATTAGATCTGCCATAGTCCTCTCCCTGTGAGACTGTAGATAAGGCACAGAAAAAACATTTTTCTTTGCTATAATACTTCTGTTTAAATATGATAGGAAGGCACTGACGAATTTAGTACCATTCATGTTCTCTGAACTAGAACACTTTAAATAATAAAATACTATATAATGTCTTTTTTACAAAACACTTGTTTTTTAAACAAAGAAGGAATAAATATTTTAAACAAATGCATTATAGGGCACCCACCATAATAGATGGAGAAATGTATCCCGTATTCTTCAATGCCACACAAACAAGAAATTGGACATGTACTTAATTTGACCTTTCAACATGTTTTCTCCCTCTGTAAGCCAGTGTGACCCTTTTGGTGGTGGTTTGTAAAATGCATTGATGTGACCAATAACCATTAAATAACTCTTTGTCTTTATGTGAGCAGGTGCTGAAAGATTTTAACCTTGGAATTAATTCAGGGGTATGTTCTCTATATTTGAGAGATTTATACCTGGATATATTCCATATACATATGAAACTTTGCTTCATGAAAAAAGATCTCCCAAGACTTGGGAAGATGAAGCAGTTATTAACTTTCAGCCCAGATTACTTAATGAATGTTATTATTGTTCAGCTGAACTATGTAAATATTCATCAATTTATCATGTAAAGATACTTTATTTGAGAAAAAGATTTTTCTCAGTATTTGCATCTCTATTTCTATATCCTGACGGAAATCCAATTATAAGAATATTAGAGACATCTTCCAAGCTGCAAAAAAATCAAGAGGATAAATATTGTGCTATTACAGAGGACCTGTTTTAATGGAGGGATTACTAGACTTCTGTGAAACTTCCCCAGTACTGGAAGAAGTGATGAAGCACAGACTAGAAAAAGACGTGCCAACCATGTGGCAAGTTTATAACTTTTCTTTTACATTTGTTTGCTCTTCACTAAATGAGTGCTTGGTGCTTGTAAAGCACAGACAGAGCAAAGGATGCCTAAATGTACCTTGCATGACTTTCAGAGCTTTGATATAGACACAGCACATATTGAGTGATAATGCTCTTTTGAAAGCTGGATGAAAATCCCACTGTTTTTTATTTGAGGAGTTTAGAGGGAATTGTGATTTCATAGGAGAGGGTTTATTGTTTTGTCCAATGAAATGCTTGCTGAAAACAAAGGCCTACCCAAGTTTCTAGTTTCTATTTCTCATTGAAGTTCCATCACAAACTGTCAGTGAAAGCTTTGAATTGTCCTACGGCAGCATTTCAACCAAAAAAACCTGGCTCTTGCTGTTTTGTAAATAGGAAGAATGACAATTTATTACCAAGACAGTTTACGACAGCAAATGAAAAACCTGAGTTATGGGAAAACGATAGAAGGCATCAAGTTTTGTCTTATTATGCCTAAGTCTGCATCACAGTAAAAGAAATGGGTCCAGCCATTTTGAAAAGGTTTGATTACAGTTTTTAACAGGCAACAATGTCAGTCATTGCCTGTCAGATAAACTAAAACAAGAAACAAAGCAATTAGAAATTAAATGAGATAAAAATAAAGACCTGAGGTTTTCCAACTGAAGTTTCTATTAAAAAATTATGGTAGAAGAAACTGTATATTTGAAGGATGAAAGAACACTATTTGGTATCCATGATTTTTAAGTGCTGCTTGTGACCTTGAAATGTGTAGAAAAGGATGTTTCACTTGCTTGTCAATGAACAATAGTGATATAGATACAAATAAATAAATGAGAACAAGCAGACTAGCTGAGAAAGTCTGGAGAAGCTAAGAGGTCATTTTCACATATGTGAAGGAATTAATAAATTTTTTCTAAAGACAAATTTATAGATATAATTTGTTATATCTTAAATGTTTACTATGTGTATGTTTTCATTTCAGATTTATCTGGTATTCTTACTTATTCTTTGTGTGTAAATTTTCCTGCCAACAGCTTGTTTGTTTGCTTGCTTGTTTGTTTAAAAATGAGCTACCTCATATTGCTCATATAGCTCAGTACCAGGTCTCGTCCAGTACCTTGGACGAGACCTTGGGTAATATGGTTTAGTGTGAGGTGTCCCTGTCCATGGCAGGGGGGTTGGAACTTGATGATCTTAAGGTCCTTTCCAACCCTAACTATTCTATGATTCTATACCTAATCAGAGATGACTGGTCAGTTAGCACCACAGTTTTTTCAGTAAGCAATCAGATTAAGTCATTTGGAGTGCTGAATGTTCTCTGGAGGCTCAAAAGTTCACTTTCTGTCCATTTTATCCAATTAGAGAAATTGGATTCAGGCATATAATAACTGCCATTGCAGAATGGTTGTTCATGCTGAAGTAGACTTAATTCAGTATAATCAGACCAAGATAATGATCACCTTAAGTAGCCCTTCAGAAAAGCATGTTTAAAAAATTTGGCAAGTTTGTCAGCCATGACATGAGAGGTCAAGCACTGAAATTTGGTAAAGAAAGAGGATTCCACAAGAAAACAAAGGTATCAGCTTCTGCATTGGAAGGAAGTTAGCAGCATGGCATTCTGAAATACTTGTTTGTACTGGTGGAGATTTCTATACTATACAACAACCAAATTGTCTGGAATATAGAGTTATTTACCTTTGAAAAGCTACTGTAAAGCTCATTTGGATATGCAGCATAGTGAAGCATTGGAGGCATAGTGATGAGAGGCCTGGTAAATGAAAATGAGTGCTAAAAAAGATGAAGAAAGATCTACATTTTTGTTTATATACACAAACTTGCTAGCTATATTTTAGGATTTTGTTGGTGGTGTTTTTTTTAACACACATATAGAGAACATCCATTAGGCAAAATTCCATAAAATGGGTAACTGTTTTTCTTTACTCACTAAATTTTTAAAGACCTAGAATTATTTTGTAATGCATCAATCTTATTTGTGCTTTCAAGCTGGAAAGTTACCTAATCCCATTATGGAGTTATATTTTAACTGAACCTTGGATTTGAAGCCTGCCTTGTAAGAAGGATATTACACTGGCATGACCTGCATTGATTGCCTGCTGATCACCAAACAATGGCTTGGCCCTGCAAGGCCCATGACAGTGTTTCATCTCATCAGCAGTGCCCATCTGGCCACCTGCCCTCCTAAGCAAACACCCTCTAGTTCTTTCTTCTATGCCCTGATTTTGCAGTGACTCCCATTTGTGCTGTGGCAGACAACAAGCATGAACCAGTCCCACAGATATCATTCTCATAACTACAGGTAACCAGAGGATTTACAGTGAAGATGATTAGGGGTCTGGAGCACATTCCCTTTGAGGACAGGCAGAGAGATTTGGGGTTGTTTAGCCTAGTGAAGAACAGGCTCTGGGGAGACCTTATAGTGGCCTTCCAGTACCTAAAGGGGGCATACAGGAAAGATGGGGAAGGACTTTTTATTGGGAGTGTAGTGATAGGGCAAGGGGTAATGGTTTAAAACTGAAAGAGAGTACAATTAATTAGATACTAGGAAGAAATTCACTATGAGGGTGGTGATACATTGGAACAGGTTGCCCAGAGAAGTTGTGGCTGCCCCATCCCTGGCAGTGTTCACGGCCAGGTTGGGTGGTGCTTTGAGCAAGTTGATCTAACGGAAGGTGTCTCTGCCCATACAGGGGGGTTGGAACTGGATGACCTTTAAGGTCCCTTCCAACCCAAACTATTCTGTGATTCTATGGTTCTGTGATTCTATGATGCTGTGATTCTATGATATTATGATTTTGACAACACTGGTCAAAGTACTGCCATACCTTACAAGGGAGGCACCATGACATGAAGGCCTCTACTGCCTTTGTGAGACACTGCCTAGGCTTTCCCAGGAGAAAACTGGATATTACCAGATCAAAATACAGCGTTAGCCCATGAGTTTGAGAAAGTCCTTCTGAAGCCTGATGTCTGCCCACCTCCAAAGTGATTCATTAGCCTCTTCAAAGTCCTGAAATTAATTATGCTGGAAGTGCCTTTATGTTAAAAGAAAAGCACAGCCAAAAAAAGCTTTTTCCTCAAGAGCTCCTTAAGTTTGGAGCTTTTCCTGCAATCACCATATTAATATATTTACTTAGTAAAATAGATTTATAACATAATCATTTCTATGTAGTTGCTCACAGAAGTAGATAGAAGTGAATGAATGTTAGCTGGAAGTTTTATTGTTTGTTGGGTATTTTTTTCATTTGCTGCTTTTTCTATATAATGTTAAAATCACTTGGGAGAAACCTCTTTTATTGTCAAATAAAGTAACAAATGTTACCTCCATAATTCAGTTTGAACAGAAATCCCAATTTGCTTATTTTCTTATAATCTGTACAATCACTTTGCTCACAATTAGTACTAGAATGCTACAGCTGTAACCTTTGTGAAGCACGGTCCTTCACAGACTTGTGGCGAAGCAAATTCAGGAGATAATGGCAATGAAAACTAGTACTCAGCCTCTGAGATGAGCAGCTTAAGTGCCAGCACAATACACATTGGAGCACTCTAGCACAGAGCACAGAGCAAGTTCCTGAACTGGGGAAACCTCTGGGGAGCCAAGACAACTACCAGGAGCCAGTAGTTTGTGCCACAGTGGCTGACAAAACCTGAGCAGGGCCAAGAACAATGGTAGCCAAGCTTCCCCACACTTACAAAAGAAGCCCTTAGGGAGTGCCAGCAACAGGGAGTGCCACGAACATGGTGGGCAAATGGCATGGCATGGCACAAAGGACATGGCACAGCAGTTTGCGTGTCAGGGTGGATGCTGGAGCCCTGCCAGCTTGACCATTGAGCAATGGCATCCACCTGGCAGAATGCTATGTTCACACCAACACACCAGTGATTGAGGGGTGGTGCGCTAGTGTCGTGGTTTAAACCCAGTCAGGTAACTTGTTCACTCACTCCCAGTGAGTGGTGCTGAGCTGACAACAATTGAGGTCCGTGTCCCCCCCCCCCCCACCGGAGTTCTCCCCCACTCCCGGAGGAACGGGGAGGAGGATCGAAAGAGTGCAACTCCCACGGGTTGAGACAAGAACAGTCCAGCAACCAATGTACACAAATCACCACCGCAACTATCAACTACAACAACGATAAGGGAAAATAACAAGGGAAGAGAATACGATACCACCGGCCAAGAAGACGAGTTCCACCCGGAAGCCCGTGTCCTTCCTGGTAACTCCCAGTCACCCCCCACCCCGGCCATGACGTGCTGTGGTATGGAATACCTCCCTGGCTAGCCCGAGTCAGGCGCCCCATCTCTGCTTCCTCCTGGCTTCCCCTCCTCCCTGGCAGAGCATGAGCCTCACAAAGTCCTTGGTCAGGGTAAACATCACTTAGCAACAACTGAAAACATTGACTTCACCAACACTGTTCTCAGGCTGGAAGTCAAAACACAGCACTGCACCAGCTAGCACAAAGGAAAAAAAAAACAAACATGACTGCTACTGCTGAACCCAGGACATTATCCACCCCTTATTCCATACCATTCACGTCGTGCTCAGATCCCACATTTTCAGTACACCATCGCTCTCCCATATATATACATCCATATACATACAGACCAAGACGAAAAGATCATTTTCTTAGTGCATGGACCAATCCCTATAATGCTGCCGAGTCCATTCGGTCCATGATGTTCAAAGTTCATTCTCTGTTGGGATGATGGCTGGAGGGAAGTCAGGGCCAGTCGCTAGTGACCTGGAGACATCTAGTTGATGGGCTATAAAAGCATTACACAGCAGGCAACGGCATACAATTGAGTTCACTGGCTGTTTTCCCCTAAAATCAAATCCCCTTGAGGTATACATCGGACTTCCCCATCTTCCCGCATTACCCACCAAGTATATCCAGGTCCCTGAGCAAAAGCAATCCCACGAGTGGGTTTGCCTTTACCTGAAGCAGAAATTACCCAGACTGTCTTCCCCAGCAAATTCTTCATATGCACCACAGGAACTTTGTCCCCCTCTACAATATGTAAAAGTTCTGACTGGGCTGGGCCAGCCCTGTTGGCAGATCCTCTGGTGTTGACCAACCAGGTGGCCTTTGGTAAGTGTGCATCCCAATGCTTGAAAGTTCCCCCACCCATTGCTCTCAGTGTAGTTTTTAACAGTCATTGTACCGTTCGATTTTCCCAGAGGCTGGTGCATGGTAGGGGATGTGATATACCCACTCAATGCCATGCTCTTTGGCCCAAATATCTATAAGGTTATTTCGGAAATGAGTCCCATTGTCTGACTCAATTCTCTCTGGGGTGCCGTGTCGCCACAAAATCTGTTTCTCAAGGCCCAGGATAGTGTTCCGGGCAGTGGCATGGGGCACAGCGTATGTTTCCAGCCACCCGGTGGTTGCTTCCACCATGGTAAACACATGGCGCTTGCCTTGGCGGGTTGGTGGCAGTGTGATATAGTCAATCTGCCAGGCCTCCCCATATTTATACTTCAACCATCGTCCTCCATACCAAAGAGGCTTTAACCGCTTGGCTTGTTTAATTGCAGCACATGTTTCACACTCATGAATAACCTGGGCAATAGTGTCCATTGTTAAGTCCACTCCTCGATCACGGGCCCACCTGTATATTGCATCTCTGCCCTGATGGCCTGAAGTGTCATGGGCACACCGGGCCAAAAATAATTCACCTTTATGTTGCCAATCTAAGTCCATCTGAGCCACTTCAATCTTAGCCGCTTTATCCACTTGTTGGTTGTTCTGGTGTTCCTCAGTGGCCCGACTCTTGGGTACATGGGCATCTACATGACGTACCTTCACCACCAGGTTCTGCACCCTGGCAGCAATATCTTTCCACAGTGCAGCAGCCCAGATGGGTTTACCTCTGCGTTGCCAGTTGCTCTGCTTCCGAGATCAGACAAGATCGGGCGTTGTCAGGGTGGTGTGGCCGTAGGCCACATGACTGCTGCTGCTGAACCCAGGACAGCTAGCAAGGTGATTCGGTCTGCCATCTCAGTGGAGGTAAGGAATGGATATCAATGCAGAAGCAAATACGTGAGGGTTCTTGATGTGTTAGAAGCCACAGAAGTGCCTGAGAATGGTCACATGGGAATTAAGGCTTCTCCCCTCAAAAGGTGGTGAGATCAATAGTACAATAGAAGTACATGTACAGCAATGAACTGGAAACCATTGCACAGCTAGAAAAGTATGATATAGTTGCAAATCTTTATTTCTGTCCTTCTCATAACTTCAAACTGAAAGTTGTAAGTAAACATCTGTAATCAATCAGCAATTTTATTTTTTTCAGTTTTTCCGAAAACTCAGGTGCTTGTATGTTTGATTTGATACAACTCCTGCCTTCACTCTCTTTCCGCAGAGACAGCTTTGTACGTTATACAAATTACTCAGGAAATTGTAGGGGAAAAATATCAGTTGGTTCATTAATGGTATCTCTCACAGAACACAAGTATTGAGATTGATCTGATCTGCATAAGTTCCATCTTCCTAGCTCTTAGAGATGATTATTTTAACCAGGATTCAAAAAATAGAAACATCCATCAAGATGGCCTTCAAGAATGGTAACTGAGGTCTTAGTTAAAATATCTTTTCTTGCTCTGCTGCCATGAAACATGTCTGTCCCTCCTGTCCCTCCTGTCATATGAATGGTTCCTCCATCATTCTGATGGCTAGTCTTGCGTCAGTCTTGTGGGTGTTTCCTCATGGGCTGTACTAATCACCTTGACAAGAAGTCCAGTTGTGAATTAAACACTAGTTATCGGAAATAAAGTTCCTCCAAGTTAAATGCCTGGATCAACCGAGGTGGAAATCTTTAGTGACAAGAACAAGGTAGTAAGGAGGAACGGTGGGAAAAAGTTTTGTTTAGGCAACTGAACTTAAGTTTATAGCTAGGCATCCAGTAAAACTTTGATCAGTCAAATGGACGTCTTAATTTTGACAGGCTAAGTGGGATTATTTGTCATTAATATCTGAGCTAACCACCCAAACTCTTTTATATCTGAGACAAATAAGACACAGCTAGGAAACCATTATTTCTAAAATACTAATCTGAAACAGATTAGTGCCTAAACCATTGAGTTAGTTTTTCGGTTTTGTTTTTTTGGGGTGGGAGTGTTGTCTTTTTTTTTGTTTTCTGTTTGTTTGTTTGTTTGGGGGCTTTTTGTTTTTTTTTTCTGTTTTTTGTTTTGTTTGTTTTGTTTTGCTTTGTTTTATTTTCTGCAATGACTGTAAAGAGAGATGTGGTTTATATATATAGGTGCCTGAAGTTACATGTGGTGAATTCTTGGTTGCATTGTGTGCTGCTATGCAATAATAGAAGATAAATTTGTTTTCTGTGAAGAGGTTTCATGAAAGAAATTATTTAAACAGAAAATAATTATTTAAACAGAAAAAGAACTCCAGGAGGACTGAAGTAGCTGTGGAGAAAAATGCCACAGGATTTGAGATCATATTTCCATGATAGTCTGAAAAGGCCAGGTTGGATGGGGCTTTGAGCAACTTGGTCTAGAGGGAGGTGTCCCTGCCCATGGCAGAGGGGTTGGAACTGGATGGTCTTTAAGGCCCCTTCCAACCCTAACCAATCTATGGTTTTATGATTCTATGAAGCAGTGATTCAGGTGAAGAAAAAGAATGTTAAAAAAAAATGGAATAACAGAAGTAAAAACAAGACAGAAGAAGGAAGTTGGCTTGAGGAAGCTGGTAAGTGAAAGAAGGAAAAGGGGGCACTTGTCTTACTATTAGAATATACAAAAGATACTAACGGTTTTAATAGTTTGTGGAAATGTATGGAAACCCACTTAGGAGCAGACATTGTAACATTCTGTGCGCTTATAAATTTAAGAGAAAGGACAAAAAAAGAGTTACTGGAGGGAAAATCTGAATGCATTTTTCCTTAGAAAATGGAGGGGACTTGACCATGTTCGTACTATGATGTGAAAGGGCATAAAGGGTAATAGTCTTTGTGGGAGAATGGTTTGGAGAAAGAGGCAAGTTTTTGACTAACATTTCCCATTGCCACTCCTGAGCTAGATGCAGCCAGATTGCTGAACTAGAGGCAATTGTTCTGATACAGTTGGACATTTCTTATCTTCTTAGAGTAAGATGCAGTTGAGGAAAGTGAAAATGAAAAGAGAAACATAGGGAGGAATTTAGATTTGGCATCGTAAGATGCAATAGGAAATTTGAATCTATTTAGGTGACAGGAAAGGCTTCTGACCCATAAGGGGAATGACAGGCCCTGAGCATCACCTGGTACAGGGGTGGGTGACCACTTTCTGACAGCCTTTGAATGCCAGCACGACACCTTGATTCACTGTGCTTGCATATGGGCTCACATAGCCAACCAAGAGGTCTTATAGACCTTTGCAGGTCAGGGCAAAAGGGATCTCTAGTGCTTGCAGAAACCACAACACTATGCTGTTAATACTTATTGTGACTGTATGCCACTGAGTTAATTAGAGTCATTCACTGCCAGTTGTGATACCATACTTACATCAGTCACAGACTGTGAAATTTAAAGAAAAATAGATGACATCTCTGTTATTGCCATGCAGTGTATACAAACTATTAAAATTGCCTAACCATATGCTTTATATTGAGAGATTTTTTTTTTTGTTCCTTAAACAGCTGTAAATTTTTCTTCCCCACTGTCAACATTAAGAGATGAGAGAATACAAGCAGGGTGATTGAGACAGGCGTGACAAGAAGAGAGAACATGCTGTGTCTCTGGATGAGAAATAGACATGAAGAAAACAGACTAAGAGAAATAATAATGTCATACCTTCTGGTTTTTCTTTTTAACCACATAAAAATGACAATCCTGCCTATAGGAAAAAGAAAAAAAACTCAAAAATCCCCACAAAACAACATAATCCAAAAACCCGCAAAAACAAACAAAAACAGGAATACTAAATAAACAACTGGATGTTGCAGGTGTTAAAAGGTATAGGAAGATGGATTTTGACTTGAAAACCTGAAATACTTTGCTAGGAATAAACCATATGTGAATAGAGTATAAAGAAGTCATGCTCTTTAAAGAGAATATGATATGAGAGCAGGAGAAATGAGAGGCAAAGCTGTCTGAGGTCACAAACGTCATTGAAAGATTAGTGGTAAGGTCAGGTCTTATTAAGTTTCTTGTGGCAGATGGGATAACTGAAACACATTTTGAAAACAAACATGCAGTAAATATGAGTCAGAAACTATAATGAAAAACAGAGAAGAAGCAAGTTTGGTGGATAGTAACTAGCAGAAAGATGGCAGAGATCCTGATTCTTATGACAATCATAATGACAATTGATGCAAGCATATATATGCAGTAGGTAGCAGTATGCACACAGTTGTATTGTGACAGTTTAACTGCTCCTTGAACTGGTCTCATGGATCTGTCAGGAGCATGGCAAGCACCAAGCTATTAGCTTGTCTTAACTGCCTTTTGTCATTAAAAAAAAAGAAAATAAAATAAATAATTATAATAGGAAGCAACAATAATGATTCACCTAAGAAAAAAAAATGGAAGGATGAGCATTAGCAACTTACTGGTGGCCCTCATCTTTCTGAAATGCAATTTGATACATTTGATGGGCCCAGAAATTCTGGCTGACTTGATCTACCTGCAGTGCAGTCTACTCTACAATTTTAAGTTCCTACAGAGACATATTTTTGAAAAGTTCAAGTGGAAATAAGGTATTTGAATAATTTATAGGAGGCACATTTAAGTGTACAAAATATGTAACTATCTTCACATTGCAGATATGATGAGATTACAGTGTGTACTTATCTCATTTTCCAGTGATCTTTCTAGAAAAGACATGGGATTCTGGCTCGCAACCACATATAGTCAAGCTTGCTTTATTTCCTGCTCCTCCGCTGTAGTCCATTGATCTAGCAGTTTCTGAAGTCAACATCACACATTTATTCTGGAAAGCACCTCAGAGAACGTATGATTATTAAAATGTTCTTTTCCTGATATGAAAGTTAGACAAAAAGACCAATGAATAAGCATGGCAGCTGTTTACAAGGGGTGATGACAAAATGCATTTTGTATAACAAGTTGTCATCATAAACAGGTTCTAATCTCAGCATTTTACCAACCCCACAGCTATGTTTTATTATGGGCTTTACACCTCCAAAAGATAAATATGGTATGTACAAATTTATTTAAATGCAGCTGTTTTAGAACCTTTTTCATGGCCATTTTTTATTGATTTTGCTGTTAGCAGAAGTTAAAAAAGATAATAATAATTAGGTTGCAATATTTTTCTTTGTCAGAGCTGAAGCAATATGTGTTAAGAGTGAAAGGGATTTAGTATTTAATCCCCACATTGGGAGACAAAAGGTTAATGGGATCCAGAAAATCTTTCTCAGAAGCACAACAGTATAGACAGGCAATGAAGCATTACTCTCTGGTGCCTTCACATTCTTTTATAAGTAGATAGTGAAGTAAAAAGAATGGACAAAATCTAGGAGTGGGTCTATGCTTCAATATAGATTGGAAACTGAGAAGCATATCAGGAAAGGATTAGAAAATTAAACCTGGGGGAAGCTGAAAATGTTTAATATTTCTTTAGCACTCCCTAGAAAGTAACTGTCCTAGGGGCAGGACAAGATTTCTTGAAAAAAATATTTGACTAAAAGACACATTAGAAATTCAGATCAGAGACTTGGACTAAAGGTTCCTATAGTGAACACAAGAAAAACTCCCTCAAAATCCTGTAATGAAGTGCATGGGGAAAAGTATGGACTTGTGCTCTGGCAGACCTAGGTTGAGTCTTGTAAGGTGTGTCAGGCAGAGTGGGATTTAATGTCTTCCACATTTTATCTGTGGTTGATTGTTAGAGGCTTACCCCCCCCAGAAAACAAAACCCACTTCCTTTGTTTACCAGGATTGTAATTATCTCATTTTCTGGCTTTCACTGGAAGTACTGAAAGGGAGAAATGAATTCTTCCGGGAAATCCTACCAGAATTTGACACACTATGGGGCAGGGTTTCAAGCATCAGCCTTTTGCTGGGATCTCCCCACTTCCCACCCACACGCACAGCGATCAGCACCAAAACATCCTGCCAGCCCAAGTTCCAGCTAGGCTATGTAACTTGCAGTCTTTTAGAGTATTGGAAAAAAATCATTATTTAGTGGTGCCATGCAGTGGATTTTTGTTGTTTTTCAAGATCATGTTAGTTATTTCCAAGTCCCCTTTAAAAAATACATTTTCTAATGAGAGCATGTACCCGTATGAATTTCATTTATTTTCAGCCTTCAGATGTGCTGAAGCACTGTGTATTCTCTCAGTCTCTCTAGCAGTTGGATTGGGATTATAAACATCCAGTCAAACAGATCACACCTGCTGGTGGATGAAAGATTGTAACTCTTATTGGAGACTCTGTTACCATAAGTTAAATTTCAAATGCTCATACGTAAGGCAAAGATTTTATTTTTATTTCTTTTTCCAAAGCAATTTCTGTACAATGTTTTGGGAAGCTACTGCCTCAAGAATAAAATTTGCAACATATGCAGATTTTTTGTGGTTTTGCAATGAGGACTGTTATATTTCTCTGGATATGAATTTCTAAGTGTACATATAAAAAAGCATACTTTCATCGAATCTCATTGAAACAATGTTCTTAGAAATTTTTCTATCTTACACAATATTTAGTTTCTTTCATCCTTGGATTTGAATGTATTGTACAGTCTAATGTCTAAACAACTTACTAAATCACTTGCTAAATAATTAGCCTTGAAAATTCTGAAGGAGTCATGAGTACTGCAGCCAATGAAAGAACGTATTCTTTAGACTGTAAACGAGAAAACTGGCAAAATAATGCTACTGCTCAGCTCCCCTGCCCCCACTGCCATTGCAGCATTGCACATCTGCTCTTTGCTGAGTGCTTTATTTAATTCAGTCAGGAAACTGCAAAAAAGCTCACCAAGGTTTATGAAGTTTGAAGGATAGTTTCTACTATACTTGAAGTCTTAAAATGTATTCTTAATTTTCATTCTATTTTTGCAAAACTAAGTATATAGTTTTTCAAAACTTATGAGGAGCACATTTATAGCTAAACAGTTGAAGTTAACATAAACATTTAATAATTTTCAAAAATAGGTTTTTGTTTGTTAAATACTGTTATCATGACTTTTGTAATTTTCCTAGGTACTGGTGCTCACTGCTTGTCAAGCAATTCAGACTAAAAGTGGTAGCTGGATTCAGAAATCATAGCAATAACTTTAGAGTATGCTATTAATATATTGTGATTCTTAAGATGTCAAAATCGATCACTTGCTTAATAGATCTAGTTTGGAATAAATTCTAAGCAGTCACTTCTGTGACAATACAGCTTATAATAAGATGAGATTGTCACATTTGTATTTTGGCATAAATTATTATATTTAGTCAAGATAAAAATATAAAATCTAGTCCAATCTATTCGCCAAATGACAAACTTACATAATTTAATTAATTTTAAATAACTTATCTGGTATAATAGTATTCTAGTGATATTTAGTGATAATAGTCACAGCTAGTGACAATAAGGCTATTGAGTGACTAAGCTGAAATAAATAATTAAATTTTAAAACTTGAAATTTGAAAATACATTGTAAGAGGAAACTGTCTCAAGTGCCTTCTTTCAGTAGGTTTTAGAGAAGTTTCTCAGTTTTGAAATACTGCTTTCAAATACATTTATCCTGTTGAATGTGCTCATTTCTGTTAAGAGATTTTCAGTCAAATGCTATAGTGCATGGACTCTGTCCATGTGTTGATCAGCACAACTATTACAGTGAATTTAGAGCAAATTCAGTGGGCAGTCTTTTCTTTTGACAGTGTGCTACAGGTGTCCCTGCAGCTGTCGACAGTCACTGACACTCTGAGTAGAAATGTGATAAAAGCCAGGAGGGGCTCCTGGGAAAGTGGGTTGGAGGAAAGAGGGGAAATTCTGTTTGTCAGGCAGGTAGTGTGTACTGGGGTAGTTTCAGTTGTTTTCTCTTATACGTCCGAGGTTTTACCCTTTTGTCTCCTGTATGGCTTGTCTTAAACTTGTCTGCATCAGTCCAGTGGTTTTATTTACGTATACGGATTATTGTTATTAATCTGCCAAAAGTTAGACCAAACTATGTAGGCTAAACATGGTTATGGAGTATTTTGTTATAGCTCAGATATATAGCAGCAAATCAAGAATTCACATCCAGATAAATACAGATTTTTCTTAGAAGATAAAAGGGGGTTAAACAAGACAATGATTTACACAAATTGATCTCTCGTAAGAACGTCCACTCTAACCCCAATTGTCTGCCACACAGAATAGTTATATCTTGCATTTTTTTGTTAAGATATTTTTATTGGAAATACTTAAAAATGGACTTATTATACATCTCATAGTATCATTTATCCCCCTTTCTGAATTCCAGGCACAGCATCAGTCTGGAAATACAAAACACTCTACTTTCTTCCAAGTCATCCCCTGCATACAGAATGTTTTTCCTAAGTTAATTTACATGAGTGTGCATCTATTTAACACCCGCTCCTTCAAGGCTGTATTAATGACAATAAAGATATTTTTACATATAACAATGGTTTTAGTCTTTGTGGAATATCTCTGTGGTCTTATCTATTAAACTATAATGTTTTCCCCTAGCCCGTATTAAACTTATACCTCTGCCTAAATTCCTGCTAGGGCTGATCTGTCTTATATTGCTACATCATGATATGCTTGCCAAATTCTTGGTTTTATAGGAAAGAATAACTTATATGAATTATAAGAAGAATTAATTATAAATTCAAAAGGAGTTTTGAATATATCTTTAAAGAAATGTTGAAAGGACCCTCAAATAACTGTATATAATATGTATTGGAGAACTGGATATTTAGCACTAGCACTATTTTAGGAATGTGTCACTCTAAATAGCTAGTAGCTAACTTTTTTCCTAATTGTGTTTAAAATATATACGGCTGAGGAAACAAACTACTCAGTTCTGGTATTCATATATTAGTATCAATATTCGCAATTTCTAAAATTTCTGAGAAAAGAAAAAAGCTACTATTACTGTAACAGAGTTTGATTTGTTCATTTTCTAATGTATCTTTTCACTTGGCATTTTTTTCTTCAGAATTGTGTATGGAAATTAAAATTATTAGATGCTTTCTACTTATCTTAAATGAAGTAAGAATAAAGTTGATTGTGAAAATAATTGCACTGCCAACAACCAGGCTTTACATTAATCTAAGCAATTTGTATTTATAATCCCGGTTATATCAAATTGATGCAACTTAAATGGAATCATATTGTGTGGATTCACTTTCTAAGGAATTAAACAAAAATGTTCTCAGGTTTGCATGGTCTTTTCAGTATTTGCGTAAAAATCGTATCCTCATTAGTTAAAATCTGAGTACATTTTAGTACAGTGTAGATTATAAATGTACCATTAATCAGAAGCATAGCATCCTATGCCAACATGGAGAAGTGACTATGCAATGAACAGAAAAAGATTTAATAATAAGCATAAAGATAAAAACACTTTTTCATGAGAAGTTAACATTTACAGTGAGTTTTCTGCTGTTGCTGTTATTAACAAACCTGTATCTCTTTTAAATAATTTCTTCTTGCTTGACATTCTATTTTGTGTGCACTGTTGGCTGATTTAATGACTCATGAAACTCCTCAAAATGAAAGCAGAAATAATATAATAAAAAACAACTTCAGTAAATCATTAAAGTGTGGCCCATTTGTGTTTCTGGTTAATGTCTTTGTAGGAGAAGAAAATGGTATCAGTATTAAAAAAAAATACTAAGACTTCTTTTCTTGAGTAAATGTTTCCTTAGTTTTAAATCCACACAGAGAAAATCTAGAAAGTTTTACTTTGTTCTCTATTCATATATTTACTCTGATATACTTTGATTGAGCTACACCATATACTATACTTGCATTCTGGGAAAAAAATGTCCACAGAAAAATAGACAAAATGAAAGATTAGCTTTAATTCTCAATATCTTAAAAAAAGATAAGTGAAAAGACCAGAATAAAATATAAGTTCAGACTTTTTATTTATTATGTAAATGACAGTGTATGGGTACATATTTTCAGTTCTGTCTAAAAAGTCTGGGGAACTACTGGCAGCATTGCTACGGTCCCTGCTGCAGACTGGAAAGGTGAAGCAGCTGAGCTGCAGAAAGGGTGAGTGCCAGCACAACCTGTGGCCCTGGGGAGCAGGACAGCCACATCCCAGGTGCTGGGAGGAGTTCCCTTGGACCAAGATAGGGAAATACAGGGCTTTCGGCAATGCAGAAAGGCACAAGGGAATGAAAAGCACTCATTGCAGCTCTCTGTTCTTTAATGACTTTATATTTCTATTTGAAAAAAAAGATGAAAATTCTACTTTCAATCCTTTATGTTTTGAAATTAAAACCTTTTCAGATTTGCTGGCTGTACCTCATTGTAAATGGCTATGTCATTACATTTTTACTGGCACATATAATTTAAAATTATGTTCTGTGTCTGGTAAATAAGTAAACTCATTTTGCAACTAGCTTAGTGTTGTTTTCACATGCTTTCTGAGCCTCCAGCTCTGAAGGGGTGTAGATTAGAAGTCTAGCATATACAAAATTGATTTTATGAAGTAATACTTTTTTAATACTTCTTTTAATTGGCAGAGAATATTTGCAGTAAGAGCATGGAGAATAAAGTGAATCTAAGCTGTAGACACTTACTTAAAGGAATACAAGACAAAAATGGTCTATAGAGAGGGTTATTTTGGTTGTAGCTTTTTGTATCGTGCCCTCTTCAGTTCTGAAATAGGCAGTGAAATTTCTTTCATTTTTCCTACATAGATTTTTCTTTTTTTTCCCAACAGAAATTTTTTCTTATCAGCTTCAATATTCCCAGTGGAAGAACAAGTCAGAAGTGAAAATTTTCTTGTTTAGTATGTAAAATCTGTACATACACGAACAAAACATCTTCTCTCATTGTAGGAATAGTTCCCAAATTAATCCACAGAAAGATATCCTCTGGAGACATACATCAGTCAACTGTTTCAGTTATTTTATGGGGAGGAGTTTTTCCTTTTAAAAATTAATTTCAAATGTGTAATGAATACTCTATGTGTTAGGGAATTTTTGGGGCTTAATCAAAACAATTACAATCTCTTGAGCACTGCATTTTTGTAACAGTGGTCTGATTCCAAAAGGTAAGCCTAAAACAAAAAAATGACTAAATGAGGTGCTGCTGAAAATCTTAAGGCAGTGGTTGTAAAGGGAAAGCTTTGAAAATGGATAAACTAAATTTTTGTATTCTGCTGGGTTTAGTGTGAGGTGTCCCTGCCCATGGCAGGGGGGTTGGAACTAGATGATCTTAAAGTCCTTTCTACCCCTAATTGTTCTATGATTCTATGATTCTGTGGTTAGCAGCTGTAAAGGTAGATGAGGTAAGAACTAAAAAGAGTCAGCAAGATTTTGAAAATAAAGTAAAAGTCTGGGTCACTCAAATTCACACCAGCCTGGTGAGAGAAGGATAGGAGTAATGATATACAAACTACTGGCATCTGAAGTTGAGACTGGTGCAGCTAGTAGATTATTCTTACTCAAGACTCTGAGTCTAGATGCTTCTTAAGCCCAGAGAGTGGAATATTCCTGGAAGAAAAAATTATGTTGTGGGAGACATTAGCATGTTGAAGAGCAGTCTCTTCTATGTCTACAGAAAAGAGCACCTGGACAGGAGTTCATACAGGACAAGAGTGCCTGGAGGGACACAAATTCTTTCCTTCCTGCGAGCATTGCCAGTTCTGGTTTTGATCTTTTTGTTTTTAATGCCAGTTGGCTTTTGTTTGATATTATCTTGAAAAAAAATCTTTTGAGGTAGAAACACTATCAGAAAGAAAGAAAGAAAATCACAAACTGGAAGGTGCACCAACATACTGAACATAAACAATGTGCAGAAATAGAGAGGGTCAACTTGGTTTTGGTTGTCCCTTAACTTCCTTGTCTTGCTTTAACCACATACACATTTGAATCACTATAACATCAAACAGTGAAGAAAGGAGACAAAGGAGTTTCCATGCTAATGGCACTACATGTTCAGGGTTGTGCTGCTTATTTAACTATGTGGAGATGTGAAAATTAACACTGAAAATACTTTCATCATCAAACAAGTGAATAGTGTGTCTGACTATATTCCAGTTAGGCAAGAAGCTAGCTGCTTTCCTGGATTACTGTCTTGTGGTCATCATGAACAACAGAAATTGTCACAGTAGCTCAGAGATACTATGGACTTCTGATACATTAACTTTAGAATCACACTTTGTTTTACCAGATAGGCAAGCAAACAGACAATTGATGACAGTGTGGTACCTTTTGTGATTGTTAGATAAAAACAGCTATAAACTTCTCTTACTATTAGAGTAGGAAGACTCAGAGTTTAATATTCATGCCTGATCAGCATGAATGGTGCAAGACATTCAGTATGCGTAAATTGGTGTTGCCCATTTATCCTAGAATTATTCCACTGAGGTAATTTGGACACAAATGTTCAGAATGTGCAAATGAAGTCTGCCATTCTACTCTAGTGCAAAGACTACATATGGAAATGCTGTGAATTGTGGGTGTTTGTCTCTTTTCCTGGGTAACAAGTGATAGGATGAGAGGAAATAGCCTCGAATTGTGCCAGGGGAGGTTTATATTGAATATAAGGAAAAATTTCTTCACTGAAAGGGTTGTCAAGCATTGGAACAGGCTGCCCAGGGATGTAGTTGAATCAACATCCCTGGAGGTATTTAAAAGAAATATAGATATGGCACTTAGAGACATGGTTTACTGGACTTGACAGTGTTAGGTTTATGGTTGGACTTGGTGACATTAAGGGTCTTTTCCAACCTAAACAATGCTACAATTTTATGATTCTACGGTATCAGTTCTATTTTCTTGCTATATTGGCTTGTTTTTTTTCTGGTTTAAAAACAAGGTATATGAAAGAATTTTAAAAATTCTACATTTCAGTCTGATTTTACTACCATTTTCCAACTATTTTTCTAACTAATGAATTTTAGATTCATTTGTTTTTGGTGCTTTGTTTTTCTTTTCTCCAGATCAACATACTCGATAAACCTGGTTTAATTCTAACACTCAGCATCTAAATAGTTTTATATTATATATATCAAACACCCTCTGTATCACAAGAGCCAGTTCTGACTGGCACATTTTAGGTGTGTAGGAAGAGGGAGTTGAGCAGCAAAATGGTTGAACATCTGATTAAAGGAAAAAAAACAATTGGGGATGGTATGCCTAAAATATTCCTAAAAATAATATGGGGTTCAGTCATTTGATTTTTCCATTGAACACATTGAAGAAGTAATATGGTTGAGCTGCAGCTCAAATATTAGATTTAATATTAAGGATATCATCATACCAGTAAGAACACTTTAGCAATAGATCATGTTGCCCAGAGAGGTTGCATTGGTAAAATTATCACTACCAAAATACAATGAAAGTGAATCCTGGGAGCAGATTACAAGGGGGAAATCCCTTCCTACACAAATATTTCTATCATTGGTATATTGTGTGAAGAGTCTTTCAGTGCTGTGACACTCACGAGTAAAGTGCTTTGAAATGCTGATAAAGCTTTGTCTAGAGCTGAGCTCCTTCCAAGTGTTTAGTGTGCATTTTTTCTTCATAGAAAGTGTGTGAAAAGATTTTAGAGCCCAGTACGGAAAATCCCACTGTAAGCATATATGTTGTCTGTAAGCTATTATTAGGTCTAGCTTTAGTTCATTGGAAAGCAAAATACTTTCTGAAGATGAATGCAGTGTACTCACCATCTCATAGAAAAGCATATTCACTGTGATGATCTGGTTGGTCCGGAGTTACTGGGGCTGAATCAAAATTTCTTCCTTGATCAACTCCATCACCTAAAGCAAAAAGTTTCAGAGATGGTCAAATATTGCAGTGTATTCCTGAGTTATTCTGCACATAAACTTTAAAATTTCCTGGTGAAGCTGATGAGTCACAACTGTGACTTTTCAGTTGTTTGCTAATCTCTTTAGATTTTCTTACTGTACAACAAACTTTCTGAATTTGTTTAGAGTCAGCATGATTCAGGAGCATTAATAGTTTTTGAACAATTGATTTGTACTCAAGAAAGGTCTTCTTTTGATATAGGACAGTAACTCAGGCTTTCCTTAGAATCTTCTAAGCTATACAAATTTTTATTTATTAGTGTACTATAGTTTGGTATGCAGTAAGAGATGTTTGAGAATCTAATAGTCTAATATGTTTGAGAAGTCTTACAGACTACATTTTGTGGGAGTTAAGCACAAAATCTGGTGTATAACTCCTGCAATATACACAAGACTTAAAACCATTTCTCTACAAAGGCTTCACGACACTTAGCCTGTATTATGATGTTAGGATGTTAAGATGCAAGGAACTCCAGAAGAAAATCAGTTGATTTCATTAAATTAGGTGCTTTTATATCCCTGAAGCTGAAGGGCACAAATGGCTGCATTAACTTTTTGTTAATGCAGCATTTACAATTCTGTGTCAGTATAGTGTTTCATGAGGTTATAGAAACTATTTAATTTCACATGGGAGAGTGTCTTTTTTTAGTTGCAAATGTTGAGGACAGCATTATTTAGACTTCTTTATGCTTAAAAAGCTAAACCAGAGCAATATTGTATTTCTGTTAGCTATTAACATATAAAATAATTTCCAGCAATAGGGGCAATCTAATTTTCCTCTAACTGGATTATGTGTACACTGAATGCATACAAAAAAAAAGAAAAAAGGGGGTTTTCATTTGTTAATCCAGCCTTGCTAGCATACATAAGAAATCACACATAAAGATTAAGGAACCCTACGTTGTTGACACAGTTATATATGCTGTAACTTTGGTGGTAAGAATTGTTATGGGAAGGATGACCTCAAACAAATGGTTTTTGTTTTCTCCTGTGAAGTCTAAAAACCAAGTTTTCTAAACTCTTAGAATGATTTTTAATACCTATGATAACTTTTCACCTAAAAATCTCTACGTACCAGCCAGTCTCAGAGTCTGCATGAATCCACCACTGTAATACTGTTAGTTTATACGGGAGAAAATGCTGTCCTCACAGAGTTCTAGAGGCCCATGGAGCATTGTTAAAACAAGCAAATGTTAAGTGTTAATCTTTATTGGTCTATGAATTTAATCATGCATAACCAGGAAGAGTTCATTTTTTTTAATTAAATTGCCCCCCATTCATTACTTACGTTATCCTCAAAGGAATATAATTGAAAAGGGTCAAAGTCTGCTGGACCTCTTGCTGTTCATTTAAATTAATACATCTTCTGATCGTAGGTGTACATGTTGTGCTAAATGTGAAGATTTCTACATATTAGAAAAATGGTAGTTCTTTCTGAATGACTGGGATCAGGATTTCTGGGAAAACTATTTGTCTGAAGCCTGTGTTTGTAACTGCCAATTATTTTACAGTAGCTGGCATTTATGAAAATTCTGAGACAATAAAATGTCTGTTGCAAATTGCTTTTAAAAATTTATACAGGCTACTTCAATAGTATATGAAGAAAAATGCACCTGCTTTTATTAGATTGTCTGCGACAGACCAGATAACTGTTTGAAAACAGTCTTAGAGAAATAGAAGGGAAGATTTCACCTAATTATTCATATTCTGTTACATTAATAAAAATCAGTATTTGAGAAACTAAAGATTTTTCTTTGTTCACTTTTACTTAACCCAGGGGCTAGCTTGGAATAAGCTATGTAGCTGAACTACATGTCAGAACAAGGATTATTCACTTGCATGAGTTCTTCCAAGAAGGTATTATTGGATTTCATGTTGACTGTTTCCATTTTGAAAGCATTTTTTCTGTGGCTTATAACCTCCACATATGTCCTGGCCACATAGTTTCAGGTGATTCATTATGACTTCTTTGCTGAAGTTGAGATAAGAATACCACAAATCACCGTCAGTTTGTGGGTTTGGTACCATAAAATAGATTATCATAAAGGAAATCTCATCAGCAGTTTGTTTATAGAGAATAGAGGCAAGGATGCACAATGATTTTGACCTGCAGATCTTCGAAATAAGTTATTGTCATTATGTTGTTTCATAGTGCATTGACACTATCAACTAGCTCAATGATTGCAGAATGTTAAGCATTTTGCTAAAATCACTGCAACTTCTCAGCCACCAGCCAAAAAAAAGATGAATTCACATACATGCTTCTTTTGCATCTTTAAAGATGCTTTAGAACAAGAAATATGATGTCTGCAGTCTCAGCTGCCTTCAATTTTACTGTACCTATTTTGAATGCATGTAATGAAAACAAGGAGACATCTACATTATCTTAAATTTCCATGCAATAAGGGTCTTGCACTGATTGTCTACAGTGTTTCATGCGTTGTTAGCACTGCAGAATTTCTTTACTGTTGCTGTTTTTCATTCCTTCAAATGTTGCTGTATAAAGTCAGAGAGGCTGAGATGTCCAAATGAAATGGGTAGGTGTAGTGCAGTGGTATCCAAGCAAGTCAGCATGGGATCAGCCTAGATTCCATAGGCTTTTTTTACTTCAGGGCCTTAGATGATGATGGTAAACCCTTCATTGCAGGACACCTGGTAGGCCCACCTAACACTGTTCTATGCATAACCAGGTGTAGCTTGGGGTCTGTATCAAACCAAATTGCCTTTTACGTTTATTTTTCCACTAGTAAAATAGAGTTTATTGGGTGCTGCAGAAGAGTTAGCTGAACCCTGCTTGATCCAGCTGATTTTTCCCTTCTTAATTATTCCAAAATGACAATACTTTCCCCCCCTTAATAATTCATAATTACCTTTTCTGAGGAAGCTGTGTCATGCAAAATGTGTCTCTGTTTCCAGCCCTATTCTGTCTAGCGAAGAATGTTTCCACTGTGCACCACATGGCCATATAAACACCTGTACCTGTCTCATGTCCATATGATAACTAGTTAGTACAAAGCTAGAGTTGACGTCTGCTCCACTGAACTAAGTTTATATAACATTTTCATGCAAAGAAGTACCCGAAATAGAATTTTATGCCTGCTATATATTCATAAATCCTCATCAAAGTCTTATAAAGGGTTATCATCTTCCTTGTAAGTGATAGGCTTTCTCCAGCTTAAGATCGGACTAGAATTTTTGGTCATGCTAGTACATAGATATTTCCTGATGGAAAAAACAGACAAATTTCTTCATCACTTCCAGTTAATTCTGTTTCTGGCAACCTTAATTATTCCTGTAGCCTGAGACAGTCAAGAGATAAAACCCAGCAACTATACAGCAGTTTCCAGTTAATAAATTACAGACTGTTACAGAGGACAAGTTATTAATCCTTTCTATCTTGAATTAAAACAAAACCGATAATTTAAAGAATTTGTCACTGGCCTCATTTAAAAAGCCCTCCTGTCAGGTATACAATATGGAAACATCTGTTAGTTGGCCCAGTAGTTCATTTACACTCCTTTTCTTAAAAGTTGTAATCTTGGCAAATATTTACTTTTGTGTTTTACTTGCTAATTAACTGTCATTGCTGTGAATAGTGTATTTAGAATAAAGAGAATTACATATTCTGTTCCTCATTAGTCTGCTTTAAAGGCACACCAAAAATATACTGAGACTTGGATGCTGCTTTGTAGTCTTTTAGAAGTATAAGATTGCATTTTGATTGATTTGTTTCCACCACCAAAGAGAAGCAGCTGCAGCTCTAAATAAAATTGTGCTAATGAAGATTTCAAAGTAATGATCAAAAGCAGACTTTGCTCCTTCAATTATAAATTTTTTTGAAGATAAATAATTGTGCTGTTTCAGCAATATGTGTTTATCAAAGCAGCTGAATCATGCATTTCAGTGGGAACTTTAGAGCATGTTTAACACATTGTGACAGCTAATTTTTGTCACTTTTGGCCTGTCAGTTGCAGAAGAGTAGAAAGTGATTAACTGTATTTTTAGCACTGATTCATGTAGTCAGTCAAGAGTCTGAATATAAAGAATATTCTATATTTGCTCATAGACAACTATATTTACATGGCTGTGAAGCAGCGTAAAGACACACGTCTAGATCATTGTGTTACTTTATGAAATAGTTTTGATAAAATGTACGAATCTCATCACTTCAAGAAGAATTTCAGTCAGCTGGAAAGATAAGACAAAGTTGTATGAGGGGTTTGGGCGCAATGCCATTGTCTGCCACAAGCTTTCTGTCAGATGTGGAATAGCCTACTAGAATTGAGTTTTTAACACGTTTTTATGTAAAGAAAAAGCAATGGACATTCAGAAATTTCCCTTTCTGTGTTCAGAGGGAAATTGTTCCCAGCTCAGTTAAACATCTTTATGTCTCCGCACTAACTTCAGAAAGCAAATTTTGCTACCTGTAGTGAGTTCTATGCAGACATTTTTAGACTGCTGTAGCACCAAAGCCTCTTTCCTCATGCTTCAGGATGTTTTGCTACTTTCTGAAATACACTTCAGTGGCTTCCATGCTGTAGGAAAACCCACACACAGCAGGCACATGCTTTTTCATACTAAAAACTGTCAACAAAATAAAAAAATAAGCCCAAATCAAACCCATAAACATAATAAAATCAACTGACTGAAAGATATTAAAAAAAAAAAACATAAACAAACAATAAACCACTCATGGGGTGAACAGTTGAGCTGAATTACTGAAAATGATATTTTATACAATTTTTAAACTTCTTTTTAAAGTTTAAATGTCTCCAATGCACTCTTCAGGACATGCAGCAAAGAACCTATGGCAGAACTACACAGTTCTCCTGACAAAAGATTTTTGTTTTTTCTATTGAAGAGGTGTTCATTGCTTTGTAATTATGGGCTTTGTACATTTAATACAAACTATCCTCAGAATGAGCCCCAGAATTTTGTTATGGATTTCAGGTTTATATTGCTATGGTACATATATCAACCTTATCAATCAACTTTCCAGATAATTTTACCTACATAATAAAGTAATGAGATTACTTTGAATGATACTGAATTAGGTTGCTTCTCTGCATGACAAGGCTTTTATTTTGAATGAACCCAGTAGGTTTCATTACACAGTCTACCTACTATGACTTTATTCTTGATATTCAAATTTTAATAATAGTTATGTATTTGTCATTCAGTATCCCTTTTTTTTTCCTTTTGAGTGCTTTTACACTTAACTTCAAAAGTATTAGGCTCAGTGAAGATATCTAGGGATGCTTCAGGCAACATATATTACTCAAAAGGGTTCAAAATGGTTGTAAATGTTAACTCTTGAGTAAACAGCATGCCAAATAATATTTTCATGTTTTGTGTCAGCAGAGGGTAACTTGCATGGTACATAGAAATATTCTGATCTTTCTAAATGCTTATTATGACAGTAGTAGGAATTATTATTGCAGCAAAACATTACTTTTTGTATTTATTATAATGTACATGGCCTACACAGGAAAAAAAAAGAAAAAAAAAGTCTTTTTCATTCTGCCCTCCTTCTGTTTCTTTATGCTATATATCTCTCATAACCAATTTAGTTCCAATTCAGTGAAATTACATGATTAAATCCTTGTTGCACAAAAGTAATCTTCTTGAACTTCTATGATTTTTTTTTTCAACAAAGATAATATAATAAAGACAGACAAAAGACAGGTCAAACTAAGACAAAATTTCAACACATTTTAGTGTCTGTTACATTTGTTTCAGCTACAGTATAGTTAAAGCCACCATATTTATTTCCATTCTATATCAAACCAGAAATCAAGAAGGAAGCCTTCCTCCAGTTAGCACTGTTATAAATGCTCAGACAACTCTGCTTTCCATTCCCTGTTCTTCACTGACAAATAATGTTTTCTAATAATTTGTACTAGTTTATGAATTTAAAATATTTTAGATGAAGTATGTATTTTCAGAATATCGTGATTTTTTATTTTTTTCCATCAGTAAAGTTAGAGGATACAACCTAAATGTTACCAGTGTCCAGACATCTCAACTAAATTCTTAATATATTGTTCAGACACTCCACAATTTAAGTGGGGAAAAATAGGGGAAGGAATAAGTAATAGTAACTACTAATTAAACAAACAAACAAACAAAAAAAATGAAAGCTCCTCAATTTCATCTACACCTTGTGCAATTTCCACATAAAAGATGTCCAGTTAACTCAACTCTGTCATTCCGTGTTTTTTAAACTAAAATTCCATTATTGCCAGTGTTTTCCAAAAATCTTAATATTGTGACACATTTAACTTTTTTAAGAACGCAAGCATACAAATACAAACTAAAGCAATGTACACCTAAAATGGAAATTATTTGATTAATTTCATTTCTGGTATATGCTTAATATGTCATATTCCACTAGTATAAGTTAATTTATGATGAGATTGAAATAAAAAAAAAAATCAAGCTGACTCTGGATGTCAGAACTGAGCTTATAGTTATGTATCTATGTAGTTATGTGCATATATAGTAAGGTATGTTATGTATCTGTTACACATAAAATATACAGCAATGTTTGCTCTTCCTTTATTTTTTATTTTGCAGCTTGAAATCATACATTGCTCTAAAACAGATCTTGTTCTGGAATGGCATTCGTTAGAAATATTTAAGAGATTTTCTTGTCTTGAAATCCTTACAAGGTTTTTCTGGACTGTCTCATTTTACTGATTCTTTGCACTCCCTTCACTGATGAGATGATCTTTTTTAACCAATGTTATAAAAAAAAGGGCAAATTATATGTTCTATTTTGAGAGCTACTTAAAAAGAAGCTCTGTAAAAATGCAGGTTTGGTGGCAACTATATTTGCAATCAAAACACGCACACATCAATTAGTTTGAGGAACCTTTGCAAAGATGCATTTAGTCACATGTGGAATGAAGAGAATGGTTTCCCTAGGGTTCCCAGTGAGCAGGTTGCTATATGGGTTTCTACTCCCAGTACAGTTTTTGCCTCATATTCTGTCCTATTGAACTTGGATTTTTTTCTGAGCATGTATATATTTTTATACTTAGAGATGGTCCTTCAACAAGAAGTTTGAGACTCCTAAGGGTAATGTGGGAATCCCTTCTCATGCTCTCCAACCTCAAAGCCGTACATAAGTTATGAGCACAATTGGTTATTTTCTCAAATACTCTTTGGGAATTGTTTATTTAAGCTAATTTTACTCTTTATTTCCAATTACTGTTTAGAAGTTTTTCAAATGATGGCCTAGCTTGGTAAAAGTGAGTTTGCTCTTGTGAAATATATCTGAATTGAGCCAATATTAAAAATTCAGATAATAAGAAACAATGTTAGATGACCAAGTATGATGTTCATTTGAATTTTGAGCATTTCCTCATAAGTTAGAAAGTAAAAAAGTGCACTCTGTGAGGTGCCTGTTTCTCATCCTTATGCTTTTCCCATCTCTGCAAGTAGGAGTTTTCCCCAAAAACAATCCACAAAAACCACCTTCAGAATCTTACTGCTGACTGAAGAGAACTTTTTGATTTTATGTCTTTGATAAGGAAAAAATATAGAAATGGAAAGCTGTTTATGTCATTCATTGTTTTAGAATCCCCTTATTTTGTTTTTTTTTTTTTTTTCTGAAAAAGAGGAAGTTATTGGTTTTATCTAAACACGTTTTTAAGCTTTGGTTTTGGTCTGCCTCTTTTTTTTCAAAACTAGACTGTTAAACTGCAGTTTATTTGCTAATATAGTATTTTTAAGAATTGGTTGCATAAGAATCTTGGTAAGAAAATGTTAAATTTCTGCTGCTGTTCATAGGAAATTATTAACACGCAGATGAAGTTATTGTGGAAGTCCAGTGAGAATTACATTTTATATGTCATGCATGCAATAATATGTTTATTTCGTACAGAGTGATACAAAAATTCATTACAAAGTCTTTTATAGTAAATAATTCACTTCAAAAATCAAAATAGTCATATTAGAATCTCTTCACTCTTCCTGCCACTGAACCACAGTTACCTCTTCTCTGCTCTCAGCCTAATCCTGAAATGATTCTTTAATGAGTCATCCCACCTCAGAGAAGTGAGAAGAGGGCTCAGAAACACCCTCTTCTCACATTTGCAGGGTGTTTAGAATTAGCTTTGGGATCCATGCTTTTGTGTCTTTTTTCCTGTAATGCAGGGACCCTTAGTTCAAACAAGCTATACAAGAAAATCTACATGGAAAAAATAAATGTGGGGAAGAAAACGTGAACAAAATGGTCTTGCCCTGTAAAATCTTAGACCTTTGTGCACCAAAGTCTTTTGCTTGTTCCATAGTCAAAATGAGACTAGGATCTGGAAGGTGTGTTAGACAATAGCAAGAAACGTGGTGTAGTGTTTGGCAGTGCTATTTTTCCTCTCAGAAAAAAGTGCATGTGTCATTAGTTAATTCCAGGGTCCAGGAGGGCTTTCATTATTATTTATAACTTCAAATTTCAGGATCTGTAGAGATTTCTTTAATTTCCATACCTTGTGACTGCAGTTAGAGAAAAACACCCCATTATCCTCATTATTCCTGGGCTGACAAAGCTGTAGGAATGCTAATGATCCAAACCAGAAATCTCACCACATGTTGCGTAGTGCTAATTGTATTGTTACTGCGTAATTTTTTTTTTTAATTTCTTTTATCTTCAGACATTTTACATTACCGAGGTGTTTTTTGCTAATTTTCCAGGGTTTTTTCATTATTACTAATTTTTACATTTTTTTAAATAAATGACTTTTTTAATATGAATCTTGAATATCCTGTGTTAAACACGCCAAAACAGAGTTAACAGGCAGACCACTGAAAATAAGATATGCTTGCTAGAAACTTAGTACTACTAAAGGCACTGGAGTTATTTCTTAAATTAATGTTTATTTCTGTCCGTAACTACTGAAGTGAACATGAAAGTACAGCTGTAGCTAAGCGAGGGACAAATGGAAAAGATAAGATTTCCGGTGAAACTTTGGCTTAGTTCACTTCTCATCTCACTCTTTCCCTCCTTGGTCTAAAAAGACTCACTCTATCGGCCACTTCTTGAAAGCTGACTTCAATCACCCAATTGTGCCTAATTTCAGGAGTTTCAGGTGCAGTGATACTAGTCCTCCAAAACCATATTGGTATGGACACTCCCCTGGGGAAACAGAGCAGAAGTTAACTTTTGTTCCCCTCCTTTTCAAGCTCTAATGAGGTGGGATGTCTGGAAGAATCCAATAGCAAATTTTTTATCAGTTGAAATAAAAGGGAAATAGAGATGGATTTTTTTTTACAAGAGTTCTTTAGGTTTTTCTGACAGGTGATTTAAAAATTATATTTCAGTACTACTACTCTGCTAGTTATTATTTTCCAACCCAGCTCTCTTTCCCTGATACAGAGTAGGGCCTAATAATTAAAGACAGATTCCCCCTTTCCGCTTCTGTATCCAGGGTCCATGCCAAGAGGGTATAACATCTCATGTGCAGTCAGCATATGCCACATTTTAATCCTGATTCAATGTGACAGTAAGATCCTTTTCCTTCTGTCATTTTATTCTCCCTGCTGATGTCCCTTTTTATCCCCAGTCCACTTTCTTTTGCAGCAGCTCCACTAGCTGCATAGGTACGTAGTGCTATATGCATATGTCCTTGCTGCTGGAGGAAGCTGTGTAACCTTGTCTCCTACAGGCCTTTTCTGGCCATGTCTGTGACAGAAAAATGTGAGAATGAATTCTGGAGACCATCCCCCCTGAATTTTACAATTAGTTTGTAATGTTGTGGAGGTCTTTTTAATTACTGCTTTTCAGATAAAATCTACTGGCAGTTCAAACATCATCATCTCTGTTACATTTGATTAGAGCTAAATTTGCACTTATTTCTGGCCACAGAACTTATTACCAGGCATTTAACAGGAAAAGTGTTTTCCAACAAGGGCTTAAGAGCTAAATGTGTTGTCAGAAAATTCCTAGTTACAAATTTTTTTTCTGGCATGCGAACGGTAAGGTCATCTTAAGTGCAAGTCATTGTATGACAGTATGTCTTTATTTTTGTCTTTATTTTTCCTTTTATTATCTCAATATTTAGTTTACAAATTTCCATTTAAGTTTCATGTTTACGCATGCATTACATTACATTACATTATGATGTAAATGAAGAAGGTAGTGTACGTGCCTTTACAGCATGGAGGAAAAAACAAGCAGATTAGTGACAGCTTAATTGGATTTTCATCATGTTTGTTCTGAATGCTTGGGTAGTAGTTAGGGTACTAGCCTAGGAGTGTGGCATATCTTGCTTTCTAGTATTTCCAATGACTTCCTGTAGCACCTTGGGCACATGAATTAGTCTCTGAACCCCAGGCTTTACCCCATGCATGAGATAGGGAATATTGCTTTGTGAATTTCCCTGATCATAAGGTAACATTAGTATCTGATTCTGTTTTAAATATGAACTATTCATCAATTGTCAGTTTGGTAGACTAAAAAAATGTTACAGTGATAGCTCTGCCCTGAAATCAAATATGGAGAAAATACTGGCAACTCTCTGGTGCTGTCACACTGTTTAATTGCCTGTAGTGGGGTGTTGTACAAACTGCAGGCTGCATTAAATCTGTTTATGTGCTGGAACTGTCATTTCTAGAAAACTTATATCTTCCTCCTTTCTTTCCATTTCTTAGGTTGCCCATTCTCTTCCCTTAATTTCTCCTTATCACCTGAACTTCTCCACTGCAGCATCTCACAGTGTTTCTGACCACTTGAGGGTATCTCACTGTCCACCACTGTCTTCCCAGTCCCACCTGTTCCCAGCTGTCAGTGGTGTATGTTCTGCCACACAAATGGTCATACACTTCTTTCCCTTCAGTCTTGCAGACATATGTGGTGATTTGCTGCTGCCCTCCTGCCAACTCGTTATGCTTTCACAGATGCCTCATGCCCTTCTTTTGATAATCTTGACTATCAGGAAGCATGAACAAATGTAGACTTTTCCCTGCTCTGAGCTTGGCGAGTGGACCATGTCAGCCTCTCCTGTCTGCATGCAGCACCATAAAAGAGCTACTTATGCTTTTTATGACTTGGGACTGATAGGAAATTCAATTTTCCTCTTTATTCACCTGTCATTATTCTCATGTTGCAGTTACCTAGGAAAGATCCTTCCCCTAGGTTCAACCTAAGTATACATCTCTCTGCTAAACAAAGGGAAGCATCACTGTTCTTTGAATGGCTGGACAAATACATGTTCTTTCAGTCTATTGAAAATGACTCATCTTCAGATTTACTATGTTGCTTGGGTTTTTTTTTTAAATCAGTGTTGTAAATATTCTATACTTAGGAGACAACTGGGATTATCAGAAGTGTTTGGGTCTTGCCAAAACTGTAATTGGTGTTTATCCTTAATAAGTCTGTGATAGCCTCTCCTCTCTTTTAAACGGGTAATGTGTGAGAGAGAGGCACTTGAGGAAGGAAAAAATGAGCCAGTACTACTGCAGCTCTGCCCCAGCATCCTTCCTTCTTTCAAAAGCCTGCAGCATATCTGTATGAAATTACTACCTTTTTCTCATTCCCTTCCCAGTTCCTTCAGAGATGTGCAGGGATGGAAATATGTTCCAGTGGCTTCTTTTGCCTGTGTCAGTGATAACCTAGCTGATCAGTGTTTCAGATCCTGAAGATCTGGAGTGTTGTGCAGTAATATATAAAAAGAGGTCATCCTTTGCTTCTTTACCAGTATTTCTTGTGTATTAGGATACAGGAGATAATGGTGATCAAATTTTGAGAGGATCTAACAGGAGTTTTGGTATATGAGAATTAGCAATTAGATGCAACCATTGTAGTTAAAATTGGGGAATAAGTGGAAGATTGCATCATCCATCATGAACCTTAGAGCTCTGAAGCAAAGCCTTTTAACCAAACATAGTTCCTGCAGCGTACTATGACAATAAGGTTGTTTTGTGAGATTTGCTTGGTCTCATCTCCTCGGCATGTGCTTTGCACACTGGGCTCAAGGATTGCAGCCAGGCTAGCCGCTTTTGTAACTTCTCGCAGATTTGGAATAGCTGAAGTTAATCCCTTGTATTTCAAATCTGGATTGGAGCAGCCCTTCTCACAGTGATTCCCTGGTTATTGGTAGGCACAGCCATGACACTGTATAATCATGTCTCTTTTTCATGCTCTCTTTAGTAAGCTTTGGTAAAAAGCCTTCAACATGAGCAAATTTTTCAAGTGATTTCAGCAAGCAGAAGTGCCAAAAGAGGTAAAATCCACTGATACCAAAAGATGCATCCCAAAATCTAACACTACTTTTGACATGTTCAAAAGGAGGATGGGCCTTTTTAACAAATTGGCCAAAATAATCTTCCTCCATATTTTCATCATAATTTACCTGTTTATCATTCAATTTAGTCTTACTCAGATTCAATCCAAGTTAAACACTCAAGGCCCAAATTTAGCCAACACACAGCAGCACAAGAAAAACATAGGAGCCTCACATAGGAAATGAACCGGAAGGTGATACAATCTGTACAGACTTGGGGAGGTATCATTACTTGTGAGTGAGTGATCATTATTATCACTCAAGATCTTACTGAAGAACAGAACAGGGAAATGCCATATAATTCTGGAAGACCCAGCATATTGATGCTATTTCTTCAATATGACATATGCGAAATCAGAGTTGTCTAACATTTTGTTCAGAGGAGTTATAAACAGAGGGGTTATAAACTACTGAGACCAGTTTCACCTCCATAATTTCCATTGAAAGGACTGAGGAAAATCTAAGGAGTAATTGTAGCACCCAAGTTACTTCACCACAACTTTCTACATAACTCAATAGTAAAAGAAAGTTGTAAGTTCAGAGCACTGAAATGCCTTTGGGCTTAATAATATAAGGGAGAGAGACATCTTGTTGCCCTGAATGGTGCTTTTTCCAATACTTTAGTATTAAGTTTATAGGTTTTAGTATGTAGGTTTATTTCATTTATTACATGAAAATACTTTTTTGAAGTATTTTTATACTTTGAAGTACTCTTACACTGTAACATTCGCTATAGTATAAATTATTTTTAGCGAAAAAGCTTTTTTTTTAATTTGTACTTTATAGACATGAATATGTCATTATTTTGAACCTTTCTCAAATTTCTGATTACTTTGGCCATTAAGTGTTATTTATTATGGCACAGGTGAACTGTATGTTTTCCTATTAATAAAACAATTTTGGATTTCAAATATTCTTTTTTGTTTTGTACAGGTACAATCATAAAGCTCAGAGCTTGATTTACTCCTTAGAAAAAGACTTTGATGTCTACATAAATTTAATTAAGACACTCCCATTTTTAAATGAATTTCAATTACATTTGCATAGCTGAAATTATTTATCCCTGTAATTTTACAGGGTGGAGATTCTTTTTTTTTACATCTTGTACAGTCTGAGATTTCTTTGGGTTTGGAGTGGGTTTTTTGCTTTTTTTTTAAAAAAAAAAAAAAAAGTTGATTTCCACAAGGCAAGCCCAAACCAATTTGAAATATATACTCTGCAGGCAAATGACATATGAAAATATTTGCTGAACCAATAAACCCACTGTAGTAATTATGTAAATCTTGCACAGGATTTTCATGTTTTTGTAAGTACAGTAATAGAGAAATGACTTGAGCAAACCAGCATCTATTCTATTAGTATCTTTCTACTACATAAAATGATTGTGTCCTTGTAAAATAGTCTTTAACTGCTACTGTGTCACAGCCATTCATGTTTAATGCTAATAAATCAATAAGAAATATAGAAGATGGATGAACCATTGATTCCACTGTGTTCACTACAAAGTAACTGGGAGACCGAGCAGGGGAAACACTGACAATCTTTTAAAGTTAATTCAGAAAGTTCCAAGCTATAAACATAACACTGTAGATTTTCTTCTGTTTTGTGTTTCATCATTACATCCTACAAGAACAACATCAGATGTTTGAAACAGTTTGCACTTATCTCTTAACAACTTATATTTATTTTTGTTATATATATTTTTATCTATGGAATGTACACGCAAATGGTGTTCTAATTTGAATATCAACATTTTCTTAATTAGCTTATTCCTATAAAATATCAGACTAGTGGGTTAAGGGTAAAATTTTTCCTGAAGATATTTTTCTAATTTTGAACTTATTAGCTAAATTAATATGTTCATTGTTACCATGGCTATATATGGGCATGTAACTAAGTTTTCAGTGAGATCCATCAAATCTAAGTGTTTGAGAGCATTGTGTGCTTCCACTGAGGGCATAGCAATGTCACCACAGTATAGGGGAATTTAATGGTTGTTATTTACCAGAGGAATGTATAATTATCACAAGATAAATCAGACTAGAAAAATCACACTTCATGTCAAAGAACTGTGAGATTTATGTCTTGAAAAATTTCACTTGTTCATGGTGCAAAAATCCTTCAGTGACATTTCTGATCTCTTTAATTATCCAGAAATCTTTGTTTGGAACATTTTGTATATACTCCCTTTAATTCTACTTCCCTTTTATATGTTTCAAAACAAAAAAATATTTAAGAGAGAGTCATCCTGCAGTTGCCTTGAAAAGGATTAATTTTAGTATTTGTTCGTTTGATAAGTATAAAACTTTAAGTGAAGAAGTTAAATCCATATAATTATATGATGTTCTTCCTGTATTCATGTTCTTCCTGTCATTCATTTATGCCTTTCTTTTATAATTCTGAGCAGACAAATACTTTGTTTTGGTTTTCCATGACTTTTTTATTATATACAAACAATTTTATTTTCAAAAATTAAAGCATGACATTGGAGAAAATATTCTGCTGCTTTTTATTTTGTCCTGATCATTTAGGGGTGAGCACCTTCTAATTTTATGTCCTAGGCTAATATTTGTTTCATTGCCAGAGGATGAGCAGACACATTCCAGATATTACTGAGTGGCAATCCAGTTTTCATGCCACTTTAGACCGGACTAAGAGTTCCGCCCATGAAAAACTGTGCTGACAGAATGCTCAGGAGAATCCTTATGTCTTATTTAGCTGTATTTCTCCATCTGCAAAAAATGAGGTTGATTATCAAAATATAAATATATAAAGTTACCTCCAAGAGATGACTCACAAATCCAGCTGTTGAACTGGAGAAGTCAGCCTCGTTATAAATAAGGTGTGAGACTGTTTGCATATCAATACTTATCATATTAAAGAGGGGGAAGAAACCCAAACCAAGCAACAAGCAACTAAAACCTTTCTTAAAGGACAGTTATTTGAACAAACTTAATTGATGAGTGCTCTGGTTATTCCACTTAAAATGTATTGCCTGTTCTTTGCTTTTAATTTATATTTTTATTTTTTCGTCTCATTGACAGATTTCATTTGTAATATGATTTCCTGAACAGAACAGCTGCAAAGAAAAAAAAAAAGATTAAAGTTCTAAACAAATGCAAAATCTCTTTCGCTACATGAATCAGCAAAAGAGATTGAATGGTAGCACATACTGATCCCAGCATCCCGCCAAGGCAGAAATCTGATCTTGCTAGACCAGCTCTGAGGTAGCATGGACACCTCACACTATTCATGTGAGACTCTATTTTTGTGTTATAAGTATGTTCATGGAAGTATCTCAGAATGATCTGATATTATGCCCCATCCCTGGTAGTGTTCAAGGCCAGGTTGGATGGGGCTTTGAGCAACCTTGTCTAGTGAACAGTGTCCCTGCCCATTGTAGGGGAGATAGAGCTAGGTGGTCTTTAATGTACCTTCCAGCCCAAACTGTTACATGTTTCTGTGTTTCTATGATTACGTACAGACTCTATAAATAGTTGTATCTGATGGTATCCATATTATTCCAATCACAGTACCAATCTAAGGAAATCATGAATCATATTTCTAATATATCATAAAGATATGTGTGTGTGTGTGTGTGTGTGTGTGTGTGTGTGTTTGTGTGTGTGTGTTAAAATTATTTTAAAGTGAGAAATCTAAAACACATGTTCTGGACTGTTATTCCTATAGCCCCAGGGAGAATACTTGATTAAGAAAATGAAATAAAAATACTGCAATGTACAAAAAGACAAAATCTTTTTATTTTGGTAAAAATCTAATTACTTAAATCTCAGCATTCTCGTACTCCTTTTACATATATATATATATATATATACTTCCTGTAAAAAAAATATTCAATATCAAATTGCATATAAATCTTAATTGATGTTATGAAACTACTGCCTGCTTAAATCTGTAAGTGTGAAGACAATATTTTTGATTTTTTTATTAAGCTTTATTTTTGTGCTGTTTTTTAGAAGCCTTTCTTATACAATTATTCTCTAGACAAAATAATTTGTTTGATCCTAGCTATTTTCTTACAATTGTATTTCAACGTGAGAAAGTAGAGGAAAGATTGTTTTCCGAATTTTAATTTTATTATAATTTCACATTGCTAGGTCTCTCAATTATTCCTTACTTTTTTAGGTTGGCTTCATGTCTTTTTCATGCAGAAATGTTTGTTGCTATCCCTTTTTTTTGTGTGTGTGTGTGAAAGATAAGTTTTTCCAGGTTATGAGATTGTGATAGAAAATCCACATATTGTACACAAGATAGGACAAAGAACAGTATATATAGGTTGAGTTCAATATATCACTGAGTAAAATGTGTTGGAAACTATAGGTTGGAAATCATCCAAGTGGTGATGTTTGCTTGTTGCTATTTTCACTTCTTCACTACTTCAGTGTGTTGCAGTGTAGGACAGAGTTATACAGCAGAAAATATTTGATTGTACTGAACAAATCTGAAATATATGCAAATGATGTCTCTGTCCTCTTACACAATATAATGTTGCAATGTATGTGCAGCGAGTATTTGTGTATGTGTATAACAGTATAATATTTATTTAAATGTGCAGTGCAAACTAGCCTGTTAGACTGTGATTTTGAATTTGTGGGAATTCTTGTGTGCAGGTTGTTCCAAGCACCTTCATCATGAGAAGAAATGAAACAAAGGAACACTTGCATTGTAAATGTGTAATGAGTCAGTCAAGTTTTTGGCAGTAAAATCTATATTAGGATTAAATTTTTTTTTATTAAATGCAAAAAAATCAATTGTGCACCTATTTTTTTTTTTTTTCTTTTAGCTTGACTTTGTGTAGCTTTCTCTTTTTGTATCTGTTTTACTACCTTTATTTTGGTCAGGTCCAAAAAAAGGGATCCATGATTAAAGCAGACAATCTTGATTTGGTTTAATTGAATTTTCATACAGATTTTTTTCTGTTCTTCCTAATTTAGTTCTTTCTAGTCTGCATCAAGACATTTTTCACACAAAAAAAGTTGAAAGGACCTAATAACTGAAGATATGTAGTATGCCAGCTTTGTTCATCAGCTTTCTTGTTAGATTGTTTTGGCAGTCTTTGCATTTGACTTTTCTAAATCCTGTTAAATGAACTACAACATTTTGGTGAAATAAAGACGATATGTTATAAACTAACTGCACCAAAGCATGAATTTTCTAGCTTCAGTCTTTTAGCCATAATCATCTTCAAAACATCTGTGCTTTATTTTATTTTTTCTTTCTTAAGCCTGTACTTGATATTGTATATCCTTGTCTCAGAGAAACTGAGGGGCAAGTGTTCTTCCCAATTGCTGTAGGGATTGATGTGCTATGAATACCAGGAACAGAGGAGTTTGTCAGTTTCTTGTAAAAATTGTACACCTATCCCCTAGAGGTTATAATGCGCATGGTAATCTCAGCCTTTGGAAGATGGTAAAAAATGGTGGAGTTTTTCAGCAATTAGTCTAACAAAAGGGAACTTTCTCAATTATGTAGTTATAAAGATTTTACAGTTTATCTCTGGCTCTGAACATGCAATCATTTATATTTGCCTTTTTGCAGGCCTTGTTGAAACATGTAAATTTGTATTGTCAAATAGAAGATAGCAATATCAGTACCTTGATCAGAATTTCCATTACTTCATCCAAGCAACTGTAAATCGTCTTATTTGCTACACCTGGGTGTATTCAATTCCTGCAGCTAAGACTGAAAGAGAAATTTTCTTTTTATCCTGCTGTAACCACCAATCCATTACTCTCAGTCACGTATCATTCTTAATACTGATTAAGTCCCCTGAAAGGATTTATTGTTTTTCAAAACACAGGCATTTATTTCCATTTTCGTAGTTCTGTTCATCCAGAGATGCATGTCCTGATGTGTCTGTTTCAATGAACATTTTAAGAAGAAAACAGATGAGAATGGTGAAGTACTAGTATGAATTATATGAAGCCTGGAAGCTGATTATAGAGTAAAACAACTGATGTTGCTCATTACTTCCATCTTGCACTAGTACATTATTCTTGCATATGGAAGTTTACTTCCCATTCAGCAGTAAATTTGGTATCTTGTAGAATTATAAAGTGTATATCTATATTGAGACAGAAGATATAAATTCATCAGTTCTGACAGCAAGAAACAGGTCTTTAAAATAAAGTGATTAGGAAATTTTGAAGATGCATTTACGTATTTTTCAAATAATTGAGTAATGTTCAAACAGTTCATAAAAGGCTATTTATTCACTGGAGTGCATGTCTTCTGAGGGAAGGTTTAGCATTTGCTTCGACTTTATATGAATTGAAAATTCAATAATTTTACATTATATTTAAAGACAGACATGCTATTAACATATAGTTTAATTTATATATCAGTAGTTTCAGTTCTACTTAAATTAAGCATTTAAAAGCAATACGTGTGTGAACAAAAAGCTCTTCAAAAATGCTGCCTAGTAGAATCTTTCCTTAACTACTTATTCATGGACTGGTTACTGAAAAAATAATCATGTTGTTCAATATAATAGCAATGACTGCAGTGGTATCGTTTTTAAACTATTAAATGTCCTTTTGAAAATTCCTAAAGTATAAAAAATATATCCTAGTTATCAATTTAGATCTACAATGCACATTAAAGTAATTGTCAGTAGCAATTTCCCCAGTACTGAGGGGCAGAACTTCTTTCAATTAAAACTTTAATGCACATGCAGAGTTTCTGTTGCAGGTAGTGTCCAGTTATTAGCATTAAAGGGTTTGATATCCTTATGCACTCCAGCGCACACTAGATGTTCCACTCAGTGTGGATGAGTTCCACTCATCCTCACACTTTCTTTATGACTGCTATAAATATTGGGGCCAGACAGCAACTTTATGTGTTATGTTTTAGGATACACTGTCTATGTTTCTATAACATATATGCTTATTTATGTCATCAGAGAGTTTTAACCATACATAGAATAAGTTGTTGCATAAATGAAAGGAAAAGTAATTACTTTTCTCTTTAAGTTCATTTGAATTCTAAAAGTACTTGAGTAATTCTATTGAGGAGACATTTTATTTGTCTACTAAAATACTTCCAAGATGCAGAATCCAGGGCATCCCAGGTTCTTTTAATATTTGAAAAAAAAAAAAATTAAAAAAAATCCCCAACATTGCAAACCATATTTTGTGTCCTCTGATTCCTCTAAGAGGAAAAAAAATGTCATAGCATTTTGTTTGCTTTTTCATTTCACTGAAGATTATATAAATCTTGATACCATATTTTGATTATTTTCATTTTTTTAGATAGCTTGTACAAGTATAATTTATTCTTACCTAAAACTGAATTAATAGCTTGTTGTCATTAAAAAGAGGATCTGCAGCACTGTGTCTGTACTCATCTTTCTTCATTGGTGATCAGCACACAAACTAGCATGTGGACAGTCATGGATCCTGTTATGGAGGTTGCATACTCATGATCTCATTATATTTCCATCAATACCTTAATGAAGCACCCTGGCTGTTTTTAGCATGCAATCTGATGTTTTCTAGTTTCGAACTGCAACACAGAGCATAATCAAAGCACCACTTTGGACCTAGATGATAACTTATAATATTGGATAACTAGTATTTCTATTTTTGCCTATTTTCATGAAATAATACATAGTGCAGAACCACATATCTGGTGCTGACAGACCATAGTGTATGCCTACATTCTGAAAATGTATTTTAAAATTGATTCTTTTGGAAATGGACAGATGGAGATTTTCTTCAAAAACAGAGCTCTTATGATTTCAGTCAGCCCATTGCAACAGAAAGTTCCCATGGCACTTTCTTTCTCCATAGTTTAGCAAACTGTGGTGAGGTGCCAATCCACAAGATGAACGTCATCATCTGGCAGCAGCAGATTTTACCTTGCAAAATAATTTACTGTGAAAAGAAACCCTTTTTTAAACATTTTCTTGTACTCCCTGCATCCCCAGGACTTCATACATGTTATTCCTCTGTCAGAGTTAATACTGCCTAAATATTACACTGGCTAGAAATTAAGTGCATCCTCTTCGTCGAGTAGGACAGCTTCGCTGACTCTCCCTGCCTGACAATTTTGCTTTTTTCCCAGATGTACTTCAATAGGGCTTAGCAGGTTCTACATACTCAGAAGACTCCATCTTTGATTTTGTCTCTCCACAGTTCTTTTTGGCTTCTCCTGCACCCCTGTGTGTTGTAGTAGCACTTCATATACTGAGTAAAATGATTTTGAAACAACCCAGAAAACAATAACCAGAAAAATACCTGTCAGATGTGTAACATGACACTTCTTAATGACAACTTTGTTAACAGAGAAATCTGGTTGAGTTAAATATTTTTTCCACATATTTCCATTTTGGTCACATCCGGGTCTTGCAATTACTTTAATCTGAATGGAAAGCTGTGATGAACTATGAGCTGCGCTTAAGTATCCTGATGGTGTAATTAACTTCAGTGATGAAACAAAGAAAGCAGGCATAACAACTTTGTTTAATAGCAGCACATCATAGCAGTTATTACAGTGCAACACGGCTGTAGGGTTTTTATTAGAGACATAGTAATACAACTTGAAAAGAATGTATTTTGTATGCATCCTTCAGAATGGATTATCCATTGTCTGTTCTGCAGCGCTTGCTGAAGGTTGTTTTATAGTGCAGGAGCTAGGGAACCTTACAGCATGGTTTTATCTAGGTAAAATAAAAAAAAAAAGAAAAAGAAACTATCATAATAAGCATATTATGTGGTAAACTTTTGCCATACTAGCAGCATCACTAGCTAGCATAAGATTTTTTTGTCTAGCTGTAACAGATGCAGAGAGCTGTAAGTAAGTGTGATGTCCTTTGTTCATCACTTATACTTTTGAAATCTGTTACTCTGTTCCTTTCAATTCCCTGGCAAGACTTCATCTGGAGAAGATTGTAGGAACAGGCTAAAGATGGAAAAAAGGCTAGGGAGAACTGATAATATTTAGAAAATTCTATTACATAGTTTCTCTAATAATTTGTTACAGTGCAGTGAACTTACAAATGAAAATTAAAGTAGAATTATGTTTTGTTTTTTATCAAAAGCAAAATAAGTGTTAAGTCCATTGAGCTAAGTAACAGATGCATAAATGTATACAGATATGTCCACACACAGTGATTGCTTTCTGCTGTCATACCATGATAATTGAGGTATTTTTTCATTGCTATTCTAACAATTATTCTAAGCAGGCTCATTCTCTTTGTCATTGTCATATAGAGCTGAGGAAAAAGGAAAAAATTAAGATGGGGCAAAATTCCATGTGATCATCATGAGCAAAGTTCTGAAAAATGTGTCACATTAACTGAATAAAATAGTGACATGCACCTTCCACCTTCTCTGGTTCATCTCCTGTAGATCAGATATGCTGCAGGTCTAAATATGGATTGTAACAAAATCTGAGTATGATAGAGTCACACATAAATTAAAACTGGATGCCTAAACTTACACCACATTTGTAAGGTGTATTTGAGAATTTTAAATTATGGCCTACATGCACATGCTTTACATGAGTGTCAGCAAGAAGTGCTTCAGAAACCTAAGAATCTTAAATATATTCTTTAAGGAAGGTCTCAAACAAATTTGTTCATGTATGTTTGTGGGTTTATATTATCTCCTTCAAAAAAATGTGCACACTAATTTCATTTGCTTGTTTTTTTACCCAGCAAATATACTGAAAAGTCAATGCAGGCAATAAGGGAGGATTTAGCTTTCAGAAAGCTTTTAAAATGTGACTCCTCTGTGCTGATTATCTTGTGAAAATTGACCTCCTGGATGGAAGTTGAGACAAGCACAGATACATTCCCAATCTGGAATGTCAGATACTTACTTTTACAATGATTGTTCGTTCTTTGAAAATACCTAAATTTTTTTTGATTGTTCCATGAAAGAATGAAATCTCATGCCTGGTATATTCATATTACATATTGTTCAGTGAAATGCATGGGTCAGAAATTCTGAGGTTGTTTAAAAGCTCAGCTAGAAATGTTCAGATTTTGTTCTTCTATTTCCAGCTAGCATTTTTAAGCAATTTCCTATTGTACACATTATTGTGCTATCTCACTGTGTTTGGCTGTTTTCTTATTGTTCATGTTTAATCTTTCCATAGATCATTTCAGAGTGACTCATCTTATGCAGCATTAGGTTTTGTGATGCTGGGGACAGTCTCTTACGTTTCTGATTTATTGTTTCTCTTTTCACTGATTCACAGTATGTAAAAATAGTAAGATTGACAACATAAACTTGTCCGTAGAGTCCTGGTGAGACTTTAATTCGTAAGCTTATCCATTGTAAAGTTGAGGCAGTTTTAATACTTGTCTTCAGCTACTCAAAGACATTAACTAATATTTGCTTAAGGCATGTAATCAAAACTACAAGCAGCATTCAGCAAGTTCCTGAATAAAAAAAAATAATAAAAAATCATTAATTCAGACACAAATGACAGCTAATAATAAATATCATTATATCTGTCATGCAGACAGCTGTTACTCCTTTTATCAGTATAACTGTGGTGTAGAATTTCTTCTGCTGCTTTTCTACTGGTCTTGCAGAGTTACATTTACTGAAGAACAGCCACCATTGATGAGCAACCAATGGGACGCCAATGCAGTTGCCATATCTGCCCTGTGATGAACTTTACAAGCAGCTATCCTGTGCCTCCTGGAGCTATTAATTCACTGTTGATAGCAATAGCTCCAATCCAAGTGAAGAGAAAAAGCTGTAAGAAATCTATTTAGAGTTTCTTTGCATCAGACAGCTAGAAATACAGTTCAGAAATTACCTTTTATTTGCTACAAAGTTTCCACAAGATGAGTTCTGCACTCTGACAATACTTCATCTGATTTACTGAGTATTTGACAGGGTAGGCGGTTGCATCTGAGAGACATTAAATGGCAAGTTATGCAGGTTTTTAGCAAACAGAATATGTGAACATGACACAAGCTTCTGTCACTGAAAGCTGTAAGGAACAAAATATGAATTTCTCATAGGAGGTTTGAGATATTTACTAGCTAACTATCCCATTTCCAGTATTGCTTTTGCACAGAGAAAATCCAGCAATGCTGTTGTATAAAATTCTTCACCTTTGACCTCCAAATAATTAGTCTCAGCTCACATATCATTATGCCAAGTATTTCACAATGGCTTCTAAATTAAATGCTGACTAAGTTTTGAAATTCTAAAAATAGGATTCATGTTTCTACTACCAGTGTTGTTCATTTGAATTCTGATATGCAATTCTCATAAGTAGAACCAGTTTTAAAAAAAGGCAGAAAATTGAAAAGCTTTAGACCAAAAAAAAAAGTTATTTACTCTGTTTAGAGCTAAAATTGGAATTAATTTAAAAAAAAAACCAAAACAAACTAATAATAGTATTCTATCTCATTTCATTCCGATATTAACTTCCGATGTAATTTGGTTTGGAGAATTAGGAACGATTCATGTACCCTCATGTCTACACAGAGTTAGCCCCATGGTGGTAGGGACTCCATTGATTATAAGTGTTGGGTGCAAGTCATGAAAGTTCCTGTTTTCTTTGGGTTGGACACCAGCTTGCATGGCGATATATCTTTGGACATTGTGACTAGCCATATAGTCTTTCATCCTGATCCATGTTCAGCAGCTCTGACAGTAGCATCCTAGTAAGCATAAAACAGCTGATTTTCAAAATATTTCAGTACAAGTAAGTTATGTAATTTCAGATATATTGAATCATGTGGTCAAAGATAGTTTCACACTTTCAAGAGTCTAATGGCAGTGATATTCGGCTAAGAGTAAAGATACCCATATGTTGAAGTCAATTATTTTGTTAATTATGGTGAAGAGTAATAGGTAATGCATGCTTCCATGATAATTGGAGGTATAAGCAAGAAATCTGCTCCTAGCAGGACAGCGTTTAGAATTAGAATTCCCTCTTTTTAACTATAGTTTATAATCCATTATTACACATGGTATTAGTTATTGAACATATTACTCTTCATAAGCATTATTATCATTTAAATTTTGAAAAAAGTAGTGATTTCAGTCTTGTACAGAACATGGTAGAAAAGGATATAATGCCCTTTCAAAGAAGTCTATTACAGCAAACTGACTGAACCAATATGCTAGAAAAAGCATTGTTGGTTGTTGTTAGAACAGAACTGGGTTCATTGGTTTTCAGCGGGACTTCAGCCTTTTGTGATTCTCCTGTTGCAAATCAGAACCTGAAAATTAAGCTGCCATATAACTGGAAACAAAGAAAATGTGTAAATATGTGTATTTTAAATTATCCATAATATAACAATATAATTATATTGGTAATTGGCTCTTTCATAACACTTATAAATACTTCAGAATCATTAGCTAATTAGCAAAGTATTTACAAAAAGCAGCACTACACAAACATAGTGAGAATCAGGGATCCTTTCCCGCACAAGATAAACATATATTGACTTAAGACCATATACTCTGGTAAATCCTATTGTGTTTTAAATACAGCTTATAATGCTCTATTAGGATCCAGCTATTTCTGAAAAAAATGTTATCTTTTCTTTGTTCGATTGATTGATTGATTGATTATGTATTTGCAACATGTCCCCAAATTACACAAAGCTGGGTTCCTATTTGTTTTTGTTATTTCTCTTTTTTTATTTGTCTGCCATTTTCAGTTAGTCTGTTTATGGACCTATCATTTGAATTACTTGAGAAAGCAAAAATCTTGGGGCTGTGTTTCATTTCTGTTTAGCAGAGGAGTTGAGAAGAAGGCACCTTACCAAGTTTGGGCTTTGCACTGACAGTTTTATCAGACCATAGATGATTTGAGCAGCTAATTCAGGTGTTCCTGCACTTAAAAATAGGCTGCAAGCACTGAGATTGTGGTTGAGTGTCCATATTGAGCACTGAGTCTTCTTGCACAGTAAGATGCACACAAGATGAATGGAAGTTTAGAAAGAAATTGTCCTGTGTGTCTTGACAATGTGATGACAGCCCCTGGAACACTGTATTCTGAAGCTGACCAAGGTTTTATTGGCAATCATGATTTGGTAGGCTGGATGTATTTACTGCAGAGTCATGAGGCAATGAGCCATTTAATACTTCATGTCTACTTTGGTGGAAAATCTCTGTGGGTTTCTCATAGAAAATGGTAGATGGCCATATTTTCAAATTCTTCTAATTTCCACTTGCACATATGATAGTTAATGACTATGCAAGGACCCCATTTATATTAGATTCCTAATGTTCCACAGTGACAGTTTTTTAGGAGTAAAATACAGGAAATCTTTTTATATGATTGCCATGAATGATGGTGTGATTTCATCTTATTACTCTTTAAACGAGTCATAATTTTGTAATACTATAGCATTTTGTTATGCTTTTTACCATATCATTTTAGATTATGAATGTTCAACTGTTTTTCTAAAAAGTCATCAAAACCATGTAATTGAAATAGCTCTTATTTTTAACCTAAATTAAGAACTTGAAGTGCAGGAACAGAGCAGTTAAATTATTTTTTCCTGTATCAACTCTTTTAACACTGTTGACTGACAGGATTGACTTTAGAAAAAAGGAAGTGTCTGCATTCATCTGGATCTTATAAGTTCTCCCATACCTAGAAATTATTTCTAGAGTGTGTTATTTCTAGTATTTTCACAGAGTTCAGATATCTTTCTGGTTCAATAAATATGTAAAGTACTAAATGTTTATTGGATGTTCTATGCATATTCTAGACCCCCCCTTTTGCATCATGGCTGTGGAAATCCTTGAAGAACAATTTTCCCTTCACTTCTCATTAGACTGAAAGAGAAGTGGAGGGAGAAAGAAATTAAAATATGAGAGGAATTAATTTTTGTTTAAATTCTGTTTGAGCATTTTGAACTCGGTTGCTTATTCAAAGGGAATTTCTTTTGTTAGATTCAGTTTATTTACCTGTGCATCATAACAGTGCATTTTATGGGTATTTGATAAGATAATCTATAACCACTGTATGACACTGAATTTTTTATTGTATGCATTTAAGCTTAAATATAAATTATTTTGCATTAATGCTTACAATTTTGAAATTGAATATATCACATTTAGAAATGTATAATGTAAGAATAGATGCTGCATTAGATATAAATATAATGCATACATTATATTCCACATGCTTTGCAGGAGGTGTATTATTACAGCATAAGCAAGTTTGGTTTTAGCGAAAAATATAAGCTGTGGGTTTATACATATTATCTATATGTTATTTTGCTGTTTTTTTTAAAAAAAGAAAATTAGGCTTGCAAATTTTAGAATATATATTAGAACAACTCATGGAGATGCAAAGAATTTTTGAGCATATATATAGAAATGGCTTATTTTCTGAAATTAAATAAAAGCTGAAACCAGTCTATTTGTTTATCATAGCTGAGAGTCTGAAATTGCTACAAGAGGAAATGCTAAATAATGAATTTCATGATTTATGGAGCTAGTAAATTTTACATCAAATTATTGAAATTTTGTTCTCAACTGCAGTCACATTAAGCAGCAAACTGATGGGAATCAAGTACTTGCAGAGAGACATACATCTTCATCCCATTTGGTTTGGTACTGCATGCCTAAAAAATTTTTGGTAACAAAAAAAAGTCTGCTGATATAATTGCTGACAAACAGTACAACAATGTAAGCCAAATGTCATTATGTAATATATGTGTTATCAACTGCTGTGACCAGTGGTGGAAGATAGCCTTGAGCTAATTACAAGTACCTTCTTATTGGACTAAATAAGAGAATCAATTTTCTAACTTTATTGCAAAATCTTGATTTCTTACAAAGAAGAATTTACCTAGCTACCCACTTTACCAATAAATACATGGAAGTAATTATTTTTGCAAAATACTTTCATGTTTTAATGTCTTTATAAATACAAATACATATATAAAACAACTGTTTGCACAAACTGATTGACTTTTTGGAAAAAAAAAAAAGAAAGTATAAACTTGCTATGAAATTCTCATATGGAAAGTCATAAGCTCTCTGAAACTTTTTGGTTACCATGGCAATTTTTATCAGTCAGGCTTTAATATAGGACATAGTAGAGTTACAACTGTAGAAATTCAGTCTCCATGGTTAACTTGATAAAAACTTTATGCTCTTCATTTAGATATTCTGAATCATGCCATAGACATATATAAAAACTACATTTTTAATAATTTATAATCTGTAGCAAAGATCAAAGGTTACTGGCATCTGATTATCAGATTAAATGGATGAGATCTGTGTGTGTAGCATGTCAAAATTTGAAATTCAAAAGCAATCAAGGAAGTTGTATTCAAGGCATTTTCTGTTGTTTCCATCTCAACCTGTTGATGAATGAATGACAGTATAATGCTCCCTGGCTTTTTGATGAGGCCATAATGATACAAAGAATGTCTCAAGTTAAAACTGCTTAAACTCACCTGTTTAACCTTTTAAAAGTCTGATACAGTGTGACTGTGATTAGAAATCAGTTTTTTGTCTAAGGCAGGAACTGACAATTCAACCCGGTCAACAGGATACTTCAGGTCTGCATGGCCAGAACCTTCAGACAGAGTTGCTCAAAGCTAGAAAGGTGGCTGACCTTTTCACATGCATGTGTACAGCCTGCAGTCCCGTGGCTGTGGGACTCCAGCCAGATCCCACGGGTACAACTCCTGCCACCAGACATCTATCTCACCATGTGCAGTTTTGAATATGTAATCCTATGAAACTTGGAACAAGTTTCCTTTGCCCAGAGGATATTTAATTTCTGTTTATACAGGGTGACTGCTGGTCAGTTTGTGGGGAGTGAACCTGTCATGGTTTAACTACAGCTGGCAGCCACACAGCTGTTCACTCTATCCCCCCACACTGGGATGGGGAAGAGAATCAGAAGAGTAAGAGAAAGGAAACTCATGGATTGAGATAGAAAAAGTTTAATAGGTAAAGCAAAAGGTGTGCATGCAAGCAAAGCATACAAGGAATTCATTTACTACTTCCATTTGGCAGGCAGGTGTTCAGTCATCTCCAGGAAAGCAGGGCTCCATCACTCATCATGGTGACTTGGGAAGACAAATGCCATCTCTCCAAATGTGTCCCCCCTTCCTTCTTTCCTCAGCTTTATATGCTTAGCACAAGGTCGTTCATCCCTTTGGATGAAACCATAGGGTTTAACATTGCAGTGAACTCCTCCCCTTGTCTCCTGCTCTGGCTCGGATTTGTCCACAGACTACAGTCCTCTAGGGGGTTACTGCTTTGTCAGGGGCCATTATCTTATCCATGGCCATTCTCTTTGAGGTGCTCCAGCATGACCTAATGCACAGTCACTCATGTTGAAGGTGTACTTGCTGAAGCACGGGCTTATCCACAGCCACTGATGCTTTGAGTTATACCTTCTTCAGTATAGACAAGCCACAATCCTTTCAGAGGATCTAGAGAATTACCTTCCTGTCCCTGGAGGGGGAGCAAGTTGCACCTCATTCTGAGTTTCTAGTTCTCAGTTACAAATAACTTCCCACATTTAAATGCCCAAGTTGTTCCTGTCAGGTTTATTAACCACTGACGTTCTTATAATATTTAGCTGTAGTTTAGACGGTAGAGAAGTTTCACTGGCTTAGCATTGTTTAAACTGCAACTGTGGTGATCAGGGGCATTTAGCAGCAGAGATGCTATTTTAGAATTATACTATAGAGGTACAGCGTGCTTTTAGTGGGGGCTGTCATCAGTGAAATAGTAGCATGTTTAATATTTGAATGACCTTTTTCATATTCCTTGTGAAATTCACTGTGATGAATCAGGACACATAATACTTTCAGCATTTATGATTTCAAGCTGTTAGAGGTGTGACTGCTTTTGTTGCTCAGTTTTCGTCTGATTCATGTCATACATGATTTCAGAATTGCAAGAAAGTATGCTCTTTCTTTTCTTCTAAAAGAAATCTTATGCTTTAGGAACATGCTTATTTGAAGGGATGGTGATGCACACAGAAAAATTTGGAAAAAGATATGTGCTGAAGGAGCCTTGTCCCAGGTGTCCCAACCTTAATTCTATAATCTTCTCTGGAAAGAAAAATCATATTTTAAAAACAAGCTTTGTGTTTTACACAGTCAGAAGTTTGGAGTATTCCTTGCTTGGGACTTCATTCAGAGCAGTTCCAGTGCTCAGAAATCTGTCTTATCATTGGTTGTTTGGAGAATTAGTTATCTGAGTTGCTGCAAACTTCCTTTGCAAATGTGGCTTTGAACATATGTACATATATGTACATATACACATGTAATGGCTACATTTCAAAATCTTGGCCGATGATGGAAAGCCACATAAGTTTTAGAACCATCTTTCAGAACCTATTTGTTACATCCCTCCCTTAAAATGTCTGATTTAGTAGCTGGCTTCTGTGCCTACATATTTCCTTACTACAATTTTGTCGTTTGCCTCCCTACCACTCAAGGGAAAGGTTGCTCCCAGCATTGGTACTAAAAGTATAGTGTTTGGTTTTTTTTTTTCTAAAATCTTTTTCCTGCTCTCCCCTCCATTACATACATACTCCCAGGGCTTACAGGCAGCAGAGCACTTGAAATTTGGATCATGTATTTTTGTGTTGAAATAGAAGTTTGTCTGTTTCTCAATCATCTGCAAGTAAAAAAGTGAAGTACTATAAACACAACTCTACAAAATCATCACTGCACATCAGGTAAGGGTACTTGTCTGCATTAAGGATTCATGAGTCTGTTCTGTTAAATAATCAAATGGTTATTACTAAGCAGATGTAGCATCTACACCTTTTGTACCAAGTTTGTCATGTGCCCTAAGAACACATATTTGTGCATGTGCTGATATTTTCCAGCACTGCCATTGCTGTAAATTTCAATATTAATATGGAGCTTAGATCTTGCATGGAACAAGAAGTGTATTAGGATTTTCTGCTTTGCTTGCTGTTCCATTGCTAACTTTCATTGGCTTACTTTTTACACTTATGTTTGACATTTCACAGTATCACAGTATCACAGTATGCTAGAGATTGGAAGGGACCTCAAAAGATCAACTAGTCCAATCCCCCTGCCGGAGCAGGAACACCTAGATAATGTTACACAGGAATGTGTCCAGGCGGGTTTTGAATGTCTCCAGGGAAGGAGACTCCACAACCTCCCTGGGCAGCCTGTTCCAGTGTTCCGTCACCCTCACTGAGAAGAAGTTTCTTCCCAAGTTTTAGTGGAACCTCTTGTGTTCCAGTTTGTACCCATTACCCCTTCTCCTGTCATTGTTTACCACTGAGTAGAGCCTGGCTCCATCCTCGTGACACTCCCCCTTTATATATTTATATACACTTATAAGGTCACCCCTCAGTCTCCTCCAAACTATAGAGACCCAGCTCCCTCAGTCTTTCCTCATAAGGGAGATGCTCCACTCCTTAATCATCTTTGTTGCCCTGTGCTGGACTCTCTCCAGCAGCTCCCTGTCCTTCTTGAACTGAGGGGCCCAGAACTGGACACAATATTCCAGATGCGGTCTCACCAGGGCAGAGTAGAGGGGAAGGAGGACCTCTCTCGACCTACTAACCACCCCCCTTCTAATACACCCCAGGATGCCATTGGCCTTGGCCACAAGGGCAGAGTGTTGGCTCATGGTCATCCTGTCGTCCACTAGGACCCCCAGGTCCCTCTCCCCTACACTGCTCTCTAACAGGTCGTTCCCCAACCTATACTGGAACCTGGGGTTGTTCCTGCCCAGATGCAGGACTCTACACTCTCCCTTGTTATATTTCATCAAGTTATTCCCTGCCCAACTCTCCAGCCTGTCCAGGTCTCGCTGGATGGCAGCACAGCCTTCTGGCGTGTCAGCCACTGCTCCCAGCTTAGCATCATCAGCAAACTTGCTGATAGTACACTCAATTCCCTCATCTAAATTGTTGATGAATATATTAAATAATACTTGGTTTAACTTGAATTACTAAACAAATATGTAAGCTTAAGGTCTATTCTTGTGAATATTGAGCTTAATAAAGAAATTACAACTAAGGAAAAGTTGCAAATATAAATAGACTGCAACTCCTTTTAATTCAAATAAACAAACTTTTGAACAGATCCACTTCCAGCAGTTCCAGATGAGACCGGATATTTAGGTATCACATAAGGAAGTTGAATAAGTAACTCATTTGATGTAGCTTTGTTCAGGTGTTCCTGTATTACTCACAAATTTGCTCTCACTTATGTGGCCCTACCATACTTGCCATACATATTTATGAATAAGAAGTGCACTGACACTAATCACTATTTGGCCTGGGTGCCTAAGCAAAATAAGTCATGAATGAACTGAGTCTGCTTTTTAGAGAAAACAGGGATTATAAATTCCTATGCAGAAGAATATATCCTGTGGAAAAAGAGGTTTTGGGAGTAAGAAAGCATTCAGATGTAAGGAAATGGAATACTTTTCCTGATTTTACTTTTACTTAAAGGAAAGTACAGAGGGAAAAAGAAGGCTATTTTAGGTTAGAGTGTGTCTGTCTCTGAATTAATAAATAGCTTAATCATAGAGAAAATTAGTCACTTATATTAGTTTAATGGTGGTTTTGTTCTATTTCAGAAAACGTAGACATAAGCAAAATCCCCGGTTAGGTTTTGTTGCGTAAAAAGCCTCTTCCTTTGTGTGAAAATTCCCTGGCACGTATGTGGGCAATAGCTGGGAAGCTTTAAAATATGGGGGGTGGAGAGGTTTAACTTCTTTTGCTCTTTGTTCTGGTACACAAGATAAAGCATTTTGTATATTAAATGTTGGATACATTTAGGTATCCAGCATTTTACAGAGGTGTTTCAGATTGTGATGAATTGTCTTTCCAAAAGAAAATTAAGTGTATGGGTTTTCATTAAAACAGAAGTTTGAAAGGGTACAGGATTTCATAGAAAGATACATGGTGTTCAATACACTTGTCACATGTCTGGAAAGAAAGATGAAGAAGGAGATGAAACACATGAAACAATGTCTTTAAAACAATGACACATGTCACCATGCATGACAGGTTATTCAAGTATTGTACTCCTAATTCAGTAAATTGTTTATTTCTTTTTATTTAATTTATAAATTTCTCTTAACTGTATTCTCTTTCTTCTCTTCTGCTTATTTTTCCAAATATCTGTACTGTGCCTTGGTATCTTATGCTGTGTTTAAACACAACACAGTTATATTTCACCTGTATGTGTAGTCAACAACAGAGAAACCGTACTTTTTCAGTATGCACTTATATCACAGCACCTTTTGCTAGCAGCTTGTAATGACATCTTTAAATTACACATATCATCTGGCTTTTTATTCATAAGTCAAAAGGGAAAAAGCTTAAGCATTGAAACTATCTCCTAAGAAGTTTGTAGTTTCCTACAGAGTTAGCAAAGCCTATTGCAAACAACTGTAATTTACTCTAGTAGGGATGCTTCATCGATTTGATATAATTTTATCTTCCACCTCCAATAGATTTTTCTTATTGAATGCATTTAGTATGTTTACCATGGTTAATTCATGGTGTGAACCAGGAGCTTTAGGCGTTGTCATTTTCTGCGTGTTTTTCAGACAGCAGCCAGCTAAGTTTCTATTTTTATTCCGTTTCCTTCTTGAGGCACATGATGCTTAAAAAGTAATTACTTTCATAATAATCTAATTTAAGATTGTTCTCAATTTCTATACTATTCCCCTCCCTCTCTTCCCAAATGCTCTTTGACAGCTTGCTGGCAGCAAATGTTAAAGTGACTATGTTACATCCTCTACAGCTGAAGTGTGTTACAATGCAAGCTAGAAAACTGGTTTCTGGCAAAGAGTTCTGACTTCAGGAACCAGGTCATTAATACATAGTGGCTGTATGGAGGAAGAGCACTGGTGCTTGATTGATGTGATGTGGACTGTATTGAAAGCAGGCTCCCCAGCCTTTCAGTTGAAGGTAAAGGCTTTATGTGAGTAACCTCCAAGAAAATGGAAGTGAGTTAATCAGGAGACAGCGGGGAGAAACTTGAAAATTAATGTAATTTTGGAAGGGTCACTAAAAATTGTCTTGACAATTCACATAATGTTAAGAAATTATCATCATCATAGCATTGCTGTTCCATAAAACTGGCACACTTTATTCAAGCAATACGCCTATATGTAAAGGTATAAACTGCTTGAGTACAAAAATCATAATCAGTTTAAATGTTTAATCCATCATTTCTGTTAGGGTAATATATTTTAAATTTTCATTGTTAACATATTCAGGAGCAGATGGAATTAGTTCTAAAGTCAAATTGCTAAATCATGGTTGTTAAAAATATGCTTCCACTGTTAGAGCCTGTGCAGTGACAAGACTATTTCAGGCAAATGCATGACACCAGATTGTGACCTTTTACCAAACAAGCACTTCTCATAATTGTAATTGCCTTGGGCTAGTGAACACTACAATTACGTTCATTTTCACAATAATTGTACACTTATTTGAAAAGATGTCATACATCTTTGATACCAAACTTACAATAGTTTGGTATGATTGCAGCTAATTAAATCAGATAGGGCGACTGTACTTAATCATGTTAATTGCTTGAATAAAAAGATACAGAAATTTGTAGATAAGACCTGTAAAGTATTCTCTGCATTCTCGCCATGAATCCAAACTTGGAACTTTTTTTAAGTTATGCACCCAGTATTGTTGGCAGGTTTTGGAAATATGGATCTCTTTATGATCCTTCTGCACTCCAAATTTCAAGTAAGCATTTGATTTTCACGTAACATGAAAGCTAACTTCAGTCAGTCACTTCTGTTGTCACTAAAATGGTTTTTATTTCTCTCCCTCCATACATCCCGTCAACTGTCACCCCTGCAGTGTAGCTGGGAAAATAAGTTTTGAGTCTGCATCTTCATCTCTTAACATCTATTTCCCATTTTGTTTTGTTCTGGGACCTTGGACTTTCATTTCTTGTGAAATAACCAACTTATTTAAGAGGAGCTTCATGCTGGCAAGTTAATTGTTCAGTGTACTTGTTACCAACACATTATACAGAAGACCAGACCATTGGGTTTGCACCAATTGACACATTATAAGAGTGGTCTCAGACTGGACCAACTGGCCCAGAGGCAGAGCTTGTTCTCTGTAAATAAGTAAGGAAAGTTGTAGGCTCTGCTCATGATTTTAGTACGGATCTGTCTAAAAAACTACAGGTGGGCCTGTGAGTTTTGCATAGAATCACAGAATAGCTTGGGTTGTAAGGAATCTTCAAAGCTCATGTAGTCCAACCCCCTTGCAATGAGCTGGGACATCTTCAACTAGATCAGGTTGCCCAGAACCACATCCAGCCTGGCCTTGAATGTCTTCAGGGATAGTGCATCCATCACCTCTTTGGGCAACCTGTTCTGTTATTTTACCACACTCATTGTAAAAAAAATTTCTTCCTCACACCTAACCTGATCTCACTTCTTTTAGTTTAAAACCATCACCCCTCATCCTATCACAACAGGCCCTGCTAAAATGTCTCTCCCCATTTTTTTCATAGGCCCCTTTTAAGAACTGAAAGGATGCAATAAGGTCTTCCTGTACCCCTCTCTTCTTCAGGCTGAGCAACCCCAACTCTTCCCTCAGAGGAAAGGTGTTCTATCACTCTAGTCATTTTTGTGGCCCTCTTCTGGACACTCTTCAACAGGTGCATATCTTTCCCATTCTGAGGACTCCAGAGCTGGACACAGTACAGACCCACTTAAAAAAACTGTGTGATGATTTCTGTTAAGGAGTTCAATGTGGACTGCTATGAATATTTGTAAGGTTGAACATAAACTACAGATAAAAGTGCTGAGTAGCAGGAAAATCTTTAAGAAAAATGAATATATTTAAGTAGTTAACTTATGACAGAGTAGTTTCATACTTCTGTAACCAAATAATTCTCAGCAGATAGAACGAAGGGGACTTTGTTCCTTTTAATTTTCACTTCTCAAAACCAACTGTTCTTTCTTCTAACAGTCAGAAGATATTAGTCTATTTTATTTCCTTGAATCTCCTGCTTTCATTGGAGGTCAGTAGGATCTGTCTACTTGCTGTTTAAACTTTTAGCCATCCTAGGATTACAGAAATTTGGCATTGTACTTGTTAACCCCTTGTTATCTATCTATCTATCTATCTATCTATCTATCTATCTATCTATCATCTATCTATCTATCTATCTATCTATCTATCTATCTATCTATCTTTCTATCTATCTTTCTATCTTTTCTGTGTTCAACTCCTGTTTTTTTCCATTTGTGTATTTCCAAAACCACCTGAAAACATGTACATTATAGCTACTTAAATATCTGAAGAAAATAGGGAATTTAGAAGCTAAAATACTCTGTCTGCAGAGTGTAAACACAACAGTTTATATGGAAGAGTACAAAAGTGGAAATGCCTGTTAATGAGGTAAATCCATTTTAATAAGTGCATTTTAAGGTGCCTTTACAATAATAAAAATACTAACAAGCACAAATGATCTCAGAATATCTGATTGTTCTGAACTTCAGAGTACCTTTTTGTGATGTGGATTCATAAAATTAGAAATTCTATTGTATGAAGTAATTCTTGTGATGAAAAAGCGTATTTTAGATGTTCCTGAGTCTGCTGCCAATGCTCAGCTATTAATAACTTGGCTATCCTTACAAGCAGTTTTTAGTAAGTCTTTTGTTTTTCAAAAAATGCCAACACTTGTCAGAGACATTGGTCCTTATATTAAAAGTTCAGCAGGTGAAAACCTGTTTTAAGAAAGTTCTGAAATCACGTTCTTGTGTGGGTTATTGTGTCAGAACTCTGGTGCAAAGTTGTTCTGTCTGGGGTAAAGCAGAGGTGGATGGGAATGAAATGACCTCCCTTCTTTATCTGAAATACCTTATTATAGAAAATAAAGTAAGGTGATTAGGAAGAATACAAAATTACTAATACAACAAAGATTATTTCTTTAAGGTCCCTTGAACATGTGTTGGTTATTTTACCCTGCTTTGAGCAGCGGTTTTGGGCTAGATTACCTCCAGGTTGAGGAGCTTTCCAACCTCAACCACTTCGTGATCCTGATATTTCACACAATGAGTACACTCTTAGAAACTCTTTTTGAAATATTCCCATTTTGATGAGACATTCTGATTAATATGTGAATAAGGCACAAATTGCCTGCAAAATTATAAATCTTTCAGCAACACTTTCTGTTCAATAGATTTATTTCTGCCTGCTTTTAATAGCTTTACAATATTTGTTTGTGAATGTGTTTTTTTTAAATCAATTCAACATTTCACATGATAATTTTATAGTATGATTTGCTATATACTTTTTCTTTTAATTAGCACTGCATTTCTGCATTTTCTGTTCTCTGGTGTATATGGTTTGGTTTGAATTGAAGTATGTATTAAAGCTAAATCTCCTCCTTTCTCACCTTTCCCTTTAAAAAAAGAAGGAAGTTGTAGAAAAGATGTGCATACATTAAGGGGTACACATTCCCCATAACTTCTTTTACCTCCCATATTGCATCCTAGCATGAGGTTTTCCTCAGGAAAATAGCTATAGCATAGCTCCAGGGTTCTTTCACACCACAAATGATTCCAATTTCTTGCTTATTGATTTCTGATAGCTTGAATCCACCTTGTACTTTAAAGCTAGTTGTATTCCCAGAAGAGAAACACAGAATAATATACCTGGCTTCGACAATTTTTATTATTTATTTATTTTCTTTTTCTATTGCTGTCATAAATGAAATATATTCATTTCACATTTATCAGAAGTAAGTCTGACTGAACAATGCTTATCTTGTAGCATGTTGATGAATATTTTTTAAATATGAATGAAGGATAAATATATACATATGAAATGGGTTTGAGAACCCACAAACACTTGATAAATTCAGTTCTATCAAAATAATGATGGGGAAAATCTTCAAGTGCTGCAAGAGTTTGAAGCTTTGCATTTATACATGAAGCAGATGATTTCAATAGAAATGTGTGATGTTGTCATGCTTTCTTCCACTGTTCCTTATGCAAAGTGAATTCGGGAGTGATTTGCTTTTGCTTCTCATTCTCTTCCTCTCTGTCACTGAGCATGCTTGGAAATGATATTTATTCCTAACACAAAAAATACCCACAAGTTGTTTTGTTGTTTTTTTTCAGGAGTGTTTTTTTAGCTTCTATAGTGGTTGTCTACATTTGCAATTTGTGATTAGTCAGCTTGATTAATAACTTAAGTTATTGCATTACAGCCTGTTAAGCTTGCCACCACACTAGCTGAGGTACCATTTCTTGTAACATCACTGTTTAGTGTGTATTCCCCAGTGATCAGCTCTAAACAACTATAATGAGGCTTTAACTGGGTTTGTATTAAACAAATAGGGAAGCTGAGCAGTGGGATGGGAAGCAAAGTGGAATACCGTAAGCATGGCATTTCTCAAACTGCTAAAAAATATAGTAATTACCTTTTTTCTTTCTAGTTGATCTGAATAATAATTTCATTATTTTACCTTTGGCCCTGATCTGATACTTTCAGTGTTTCTAGATAGGGTTTTATATGTATATATATATATAATGATTCAGTCATTAGAAGTAATAGCTTTTGAGGTTCAAGTGAAAGCCGCTGGTAACAATGAAAACTATGCCATGGATAGTAGTATAACACAATACAGGAGAAAACTTCTGTATGTACCACCAACACATGTTACAGGTGAAACAAACTTCTGAGGGAGGCAATAATTTCTGGATCATCTTTGGGAGATGTTACATGCAAAAGAATGACAAATATTGTGACTATACCTAACCGATATAACTGAGTCAGAAAGAAAATCTTGGAATAGTCTTTATGCTTTTGACATGTATTCTGACCTTTGTACATAATGTACAGTGCCTGGTTTTCCAAAATACCCAATAACTGCGGGGTACAATGGGAATGGGATATCAAAAGACTTTGAAAATCTACCTAAGCATCTGTCAGCGTATTTTAGTAATTAAAATATACACCTTTTAAATTGTTTCTCATCCCTCACCCTTGTTAATATGTGGAAGGCTTGTTTGGGTTTGGTCTTCTTTTGGGTTTTGTTGGTAGCATTGCTTCTTTCTGAGTTTACTTTGTCTTGGAATATAATGTAGGAGCAGAAGGTGTCATCTGTTTTTCATTTGACTCAGAAGATCCTCTTTTTCTTCCTTCAGTATACTAGCTTGCTGTCCAGCCTGGGGAGGCACTGTGTCCTAATGTTTACTGCCTAAAGCCTGTTTGATAACTAAGAATTTAAGAACATTAAACAGAGATGCCAGTCTTTTGGGCAGACTGCTCCTAGCCAGTGCGCTACCTAGCAAAGATGGCTGCTACTACAGGATAGTAACTTCTATTTGCCTTCTTTCTCTGCTTAAAGGAGATGGAGCCAGGTAATGCAGTAGTAATTTCCTACACCTGTTTATGGGACAAAATTTGTTCCTTGCTATCAAAACTAAACACAGAAGCCACAAGGATGAAATAGTACCAAGGAACAATCTTCCAATCAATACAAGAATGAGGATTTTTCTCATGACAAATTTTTCATATTCTCTCTATGATTTTGTCATCTGTAAAAGCTTCAGTATTTCTGATTCAATGCTTTTCTTTCTCCATTTCCCGATAAAACCAACTTAAAGTGTTTGCTACAGCTCTACCTTTTTAGGTTCTGAAAACTAGGTGGCCGAAGTGACAACTATTTTTATCCTTTCTCTGGCATGACAGGTTATGCACTTCTTCGAACATGTGAAGGAAGTCAGCTATATGAAGTAAACTCAAAGAGTATTTGTATACAAAACCAGCTATGCTTACACTTTCTACACAGACTCTACATTACAGATTTCTTATCCATTGGGAAAAAAAAAGTCTGATTTGCTGGAAAATTAAGTTTTCAGCCAAAGAAAATTTTCAGGCAAGTCACTTGCTTTCCAGTGATTTAGATTCCTGCTGATACCAAGTGGGATTTACAAAAGCACAAGAATTTAAAAAATGGGATTCATATCAAGTCATGAGTTTTTGAGAACTGGCATGACACATGGGCTCCTAAGTAGCTATACCATTTTTGAAAACCAGAATAAGGCTCCTAAATAACTAATGATGTATTATAGTGAAGTATTGTACAGTAGTACTCAGCTCAAATGCTAGGAGCAGCACAGATTTTTTAGGAGGGCACTCTTCCTTTGCTCACCGGCACAGATTATTGAATTTCTGAAATAGAGTATTTTAGCTCAAGACACAATAGTGCCTAATACATTCTTTCTAATGGGCTCATACAACTCTGGACAACACTGAGTAGTGCCTTGTAGACAGACTCCAAGATAGATTAGGAAATTCTAACATAGATAGCTAGCCCTTCAGTTGAAATATGAGTTTGTATTAATTTCTGATCTCTTAACTTCAGCCTTGATTCAAACCGAGATATTGTGAAATATAAACTGCTTGTACCACAAGAGTCAATAAGAAGAAATGTAGGCAGACAAAGAGTAATATTAAAGAGACCTTACTCTAAATGTTGTATTAAAAATGAACACTTCTGTTTCAACGCCAGAAATCACAAAACAACGTGTCATGGGGTTTGTTTTTTTGTGGGTTTTTTTTTTTTTCAGTCAAGAAAAGTGGACATTTCTACTGAAAATTTCAGAATTAGAAAATTCCTGAATAACAATTTGTGTTCTGTGTAAACAATATATATACAGCATTATGAATTCCTCCTTACATTCAGAAGAAATAACAAGTTTGGTGAAAATTAAGCAAAAGCTTTTCAGTTCCTCTAGCTGAAGGTATTTGATTATGAAGAGACCTGAGTAATAGCAATCAAGACAGTTATTGTGAATTTATGATGGTAGATATCCTGAACAGAAATAGGATGTCTTAGATTTCTAGCCAAAGAAAACGTCTCTTTCTGACCAAAGAAAACAATGTACAAAGAAAACAATGATTTAGTAGTCATTAATCTCCTTAATTTATAAAATTAACTTTGCCCAATCACCATTTTCTGTTTCCACATGAAAGTAGAGAAGACTTCTTTTTAAAAAGGTCAACTAAAGAGAGGGAAGTCTGTCATCATTTTCCTATTACCCTATTACCCTATTACCCTATTACAGTATCTGAAAAATAAATAATCTAATGTGATCTACATTGTTTGGCAGCAATAGTGCTTTTTATTAACTTGTTTGTAATTAAGAAAGGGTGTTTTGTGTTGTGTTTTGTTTGTTTGTTGGGTTTTTCTGTTTGCTTGTGTATTTTTTAATATCTAATAGTATTATTTTTATCATGATTTTCTGGTTTAAGAGCTTGCTTTAGAGATATTGTAGTATATAAATATATACACATTTTTTACAACTTTTTTTATGTATCAAGTATTAAATAATGGTTGTATAAGCACCAGCTTTCATAACATTTCAGTAGACCAAATATTTATGATGTCTAATCTCTGTTTGTTGCCAAGTTAACGGTATGATGTGTGCTAATATAACATCTGCCATACTAGGTTTTTATAGGGAGTTTTAGTTAAAGCTTGGTATATCAAATGGACAGTAAGTGCCAGATATTATTGTTCTCAGGCATGCTCCCCTCCCTCCCCTTACATGGACTGCATAACTTTTTGATTTTAATGTCCTGTGGTAGACCTTGACTTCCTACCATGTTACAAAACAGAAAATCTATGGAAACTAAAACTTCAGGCCTAGGCTTCAGACAAGTTTTGTGTAGAGATAATGGAAACCTGAAGTCCCCTGTGCCAGGGTTCATGCTGCTATGAGAGGGTCTGAACACACAGTATAGACCAGGCAGAGCGTTCATGAGAAAATGAACATGAGCCGGCAGTGTGTGCTTGCAGCCCAGAAAGCCAACTGTATCCTGGGCTGCATCAAAAGGAGCATGACCAGCAGGTTGAAGGAGGTGATCCTGCCCCTCTACTCTGCTCTTGTGAGACCTCACCTGGAGTATTGTGTGCAGTTCTGGTGTCCTCAACATAAAAAGGACATGAAACTGTTGGAACAAGTCCAGAGAAGGGCCTGTGTGCAGTTCTGGTGTGCAGTTCTGGTGTCCTCAACATAAAAAGGACATGAAACTGTTGGAACAAGTCCAGAGAAGGGCCACAAGGATGATCAGGGGACTGGAGCACCTCCTGTGTGAAGACAGGCGGAGAAAGTTGGGGCTGTACAGCCTGGAGAAGAGAAGGCTGCATGGAGACCTCATAGCAGCCTTCCAATATCTGAAGGGGGCCTAGAGGGATGCTGGTGAGGGACTCTTCATTAGAGACTGTAGTGACAGGACAAGGGGTAACGGGTTAAAACTTAAACAGGGGAAGTTTAGATTGATTATAAGGAGGAAATTCTTTCCTGTTAGGGTGGTGAGGCACTGGAATAGGTTGCCCACAGAGGTTGTGAATGCTCCATCCCTGGCAGTGTTCAAGACCAGGTTGGACGAGGCCTTGGGTGATATGATTTAGCGTTAGGTGTCCCTGCCCATGGCAGGGGGGTAGGAACTTGGTGATCTTAAGGTCCTTTCCAACCCTAAGTATTCTATGATTCTATATTTCTATGATCTGTATGATAAACTGTAGAGTTGTACAGTGCAATTTGCATGGCATGTACCCTAAATCCAGCCCTATCCCATCTGCTGCATAAACCTTCAGGACACCCTGTGAATTCTCCAGACTTTCTAAACCTGATTGTAAGAACAAATATTTGCTAAAAATAAAAAAGAAGGTATAGACCTGCCAGAAATTTTCTGGTCAAATCCCCCTGTTCAGATTTGATCTTCAGCAAAGGTAGGTTGCTGAGGGTCATATCTAGTTGGGTTTGGAATATATACAAGAATAGAGACTCAACATCTCTGGGCAACCTGTTCCTATATGTGAACACCTTCATAGTGAATAATTTTTTCCTTATGTTTAGGTGGAATTTCCTGTGTTTCAGTTTGTGCCATTGCCTTTTTCTTGTCCTTTAGCAATGCTGAGAAGAGTCAGTTTCTGTTATCTTTACTTGCCCCATGAAGTTTTTTATGTATGGACAAGATCCCCATGTACCTTCTTTTCTCCATGATGAGCAGTCCCAGCTCTTTCAGCATCTCCTTGTATGAAATGCTCCAATCCCTTAATCATCATTTTGGTCCTTTACTGTCCTTATTCCAGTATGTCTACATCTCTCTCATGTTGGAGAGCCCAGTACTAGACTCGACAGTCCAAATGTGTTTCATTACATTTGACTAAAGGGGAAGGATCACGTCGTTCAACCTGCTGGCAATTCTCTGCCTAATGCAGCCCAGGGTGCTGTTGGTCTTCACTGATGCAAGAGCACATTGCCAACTCATGTCTAACTTGTTCTTTACCATCCCAAGGTCCTTCTCGGCTAATCTGATTAGTTGACTTCCAGCCTGTGCTGGAGTGTGAGGTTATTCCTCCAGAGTTTCAGTACTTGGCATTTCCCATTGTTGAACTTCCTGAGGCTCCTGTCAGATCATTTCTCCAGCCTGTCAAATTCCCTCTGAGTGGGATCATACCCATCTGGTTTATCAACCACTTTTCCCAGTTTTGTGTTCCGTCATACAGGTCACTAATGAGAACATTAAACAGCATTGGCCCCAGCACTGATCCTTGGAATACACTGCTAGTACAGGCCTGCAGCTGGACTTAGTGCTGCTGTTTGCAATACTCTGAGTCCAGCAGTTCATCCAGTTTTTACTGGATACTTAGTCCATAGTTAGTTTGTCAGTGAGGATGTTTTGTGAGACACTGTCAGTTCTTGCAAAAGTCGAGATGAACAACATCAGCTACTGTCCTCACATCTCTGATCCAGTCAGCTCATCACTGAAGGCTGCTAGGTTGATTAAGCACATTTTCTCCTTTATAAATCCATGCTATTTCCAACCGTTTTCTTCTCTTTCGTGTATTTTCAAATGGTTTCCAGGACTATTTATTCCATCACCTTCATAGGGGTCAAGATGAGGCTGTCCAGCCTATTTCCCCAAGATTCTCCTTCTTGCCTTTCTTGAAGATGAGAGCTGTATTTGCTATGTTATAGCCCAAAGTGTCTCAGCTTAAAACCAAATAAGCCCAGTTGAATGGAGCAGATAAAAAATAGCTGTCTGACAGGGCAGGAAATTTAATGTGCACTAAAAGAGAAGTACAGAAAGAAAGGGAAAAAAAAAAACCAACAAAAAAAAAAAAAACAACAAAAGCTCTCATATTGTTCACAAAAGAGGAAATTATGGATTTTTCTCACTTTTTTTTTGGGTCACAAGAAATTATAGTATGTCCAAATAGCAGAGCTAAGACAGATTCAGAAAACTAAATCACTGAAATGACTCAAAGAACAAATGAGAAGTATACAGGTCTAAGACAGAATCAGAACAGAATGAAATAGAGCAGGTTGCCTTTTAAATAAGATTATTTTGAAATAAAGCAACAGAATTAAAAGATTGACTACAAATCCTGAAAGAGGAAACTCTGTGTGATAGGTAAAAACTTGCAAGGCCTTTAAATGTCAGCTCTTTGGAAGAGTTGAAGTGCTCAGGGTGCATAGGGTCTTATTCCCTTTACAAGGCCTCCTCAGAGGCTGAGAAATCTCATTCTGAAATGTCAGCATTATCAGCAGAAAGATTTAATTATGAAAAGAAAAGCGTCGAGTATCTAGAATTTGTGTTCAAAGGTCGTGAGCGACAGTATTTCCAATAACGATCTGCCCTAAATCTCAAAACAGGAGAGAATAACAAAAACAAGGCATAAGGAGATCCACATATATTATTAAGTTTCTAAAATTCTAAAATTAAGTTTCTAAAATTTACAGTAAATTACTTTAAATGAGAGAAGATATACTTCAGTTCCTTGGGTTTGAAATCTAAATCTGAGACAGCTGTATGAAATAATAGGCAAAAATAAAAATTAACAATAAATTTCAAGGGAAAACTTTAACAATCATGACAAGGTTGAGGAAAAGAAATAATAGTGAATGCTAAAATTCAACTGGCAATCATAAAATTGAAGCTGAATGAGAAAATGTAGTTATTTCTAATTAATTGGACAATAAACAAGATTTTCTGGGAGTCATGCAGTAAGGATAATACAGTAATTTTTAAGAAAACATGTGTTTGGCCTTGTCACAGAGAACAGAAACTTTCCCCACTATATTTTCTATATTTTAACCTAGGGAAAAAAGAAAAGAGAATAGACAAAGGGAACAATATAAGAGAACCTATTATAATATGCAGAGAAATTTTAACAGTGCGTGTTGCATAATGGTTCCTTGTTGTGAAATGTGTGAGTCTGGCTTGTTTGTCAAAACTTCATGATTTATATAACTCTGTTTTGCTGCATGAATATGTAAACTATTCAGGTAGTCCAATTGTGAAGAATACTGTGTATGTTTCTATTTGTTTCACCAGCTTTATACAAGATCTATACAACATACCCTTGAAGACTCTTATAAACAAAGGCATAATATAACACATAGATATAGGAGCAACAGAATACTTTTATAAGTTTTAAAAGCAAATAAATATGTCTATAAATAGTTATGGTAAGGATTATGTCCCATATGGATACCTCCAAAAATCATTAGTATGTGATGCCAGACTTAAGAAGTGCTAGGAGACCACCTCCCAGAATTTTTCATTAGTCTTGAACAGAAACAATAGAAGAAACTGTAGCATATACAGTTTAACTGAGGTGAACTGGATTTGCTTAATCCTGGTTTCACCCATTGGTAAAGACAAGGATGTTTTAGGGAAAGGTCTGTGTAGGTAAAACTGGAGAATAAGCCAAACTCAAACCAGTAGCATAGTGCGTGAATACAAAAACGTGCCAATTGTAGTGGCCTTTTCTGTCCTCAGTTTATTTTGACTTCTAGTTGCTGTCATAATACAGGCAGAAGGAACAGTTACAGACCACGCAAAATGCCAGATCCTATTGACATGTTTTATAAGAGTGACCTGTTACATGTGAGCAGCAACTGGTCTGGGCGTCCTCCTCCAGAAGTGTAAAAAATATTTATGCAAAACACCCACTTTTGGTACTCTGGCAGGAAGAAGGATGGTTATTTTGGCCTAGAGGACTCATATGAGGCAGTAATATAAACATGAAAAAGACAAAATTTCTAAATGTTGGTGAGGTTCTCCATTAAGATGAAATATCAGAAAATTGAAATATGAAATATCAGAAAATACCTGAGTGTTCCCAGATGCCTGGTTTCATTGTTTCATTCTTCTGTGAAGAAGAACTTCGATTTTAATTAAAAGCACGGATAATATATCACACTTGTTTATAGCAACAACAGCAACCATCTTGTTCATCATTTGTCAGGTTTTCGTCAGGTGATCTGATGCCTCCTAGTGGACAGCCAAATTTAATAAACCATACGGACAGGCTAGGCTTTAGCATGGCATCATTTTCATAGACTTGCATAGAAAATCACATATCCATTTTCTTGCTTTAGGGATTAGTTTAATGCAGAAACAGTGGTGTAATGCATAGAAATATTATGCAAGAGAGGAAAAAATATTTTAGAACCTTTAATTTTTTTTTGTCTTTGTGTGTTTAGGGTCTCTTTTTCTTTTTTTTTTTTTTTTTTTCCTTGGGATAGGGAGGAGGAATAAATATTCTTTTAGGATTAAAACCTTTCTTTATTCCTTTCTTTCCTCTTTGTAAATACAAAATATAACTTTTAAATCTGCCATGCAAAGAGACCAATCATGTCAAGATGTTAGGCTAATATTTCACTCAATAGTTTTAACTACATATACTCTTTGGTGCTTTTGTGTTTCAAGAATGCATTAGCATTTGTGATGACAGCATTTTAATTATTTGTGCTTTTTCCTTGGAGACCACCGGGAAATGTCACCCTGTGTTCAAGAAAACTAACAATTAAAAAAAAAAAGCAATATATACATCTTCTCTGAGGTCATAGGGGTAGCCTAAGTGTCACATCAGATTCAGGTATGGCCACACGCAAAGACTTGTGGTCAATGGCTCAATGTTCAGCTGGAGACCAGTAATGAGTAGTGTCCCTCAGGGATTGGTGTTGGGACTGGTCTTGTTCAACATCTTTCTCGATGACATGTACAGTGAGATTGAGTGCGCCCTCAGCAAGTTTGCAATGACACTCAAGCTGTGTGGTTCGATTGATACGCTGGAGGGAAGGAATGCCATCCAGAGGGACCTTGACATGCTTGTGAGGTAGGCCAATGCCAACCTTATGAAGTTTAACCATGCCAAGAGCAAGGTCCTACACCTGGGTTGAAGCAATCCTAGGCACAGCTAAAGGTTGGGCAGAGAAGAATTCAGAGCAGCCCTGCGGAGAAGGACTTGGGGGTGTTGGTTGATGAGAGACTGAACATGAGCCAGCTTCAGTGTGTGCTCGCAGCCCAGAAAGCCAACCGTATCCTGGGCTGCATTAAAAGGAGCACGACCAACAGGTTGAAAGAGGTGATCCTGCCCCTCTACTCTGCTCTCGTGAGACCTCACTTGGAGTTTTGTGTACAGTTCTGGTGTCCTCAACATACAAAGGACATGGAACTGTTGGAACAAGTCCAGAGAAGGGCCACAAGGATGATCAGGGGACTGGAGCACCTCCTGTATGAAGACGGGCAGAGAATGTTGGGGCTATTCAGCCTGGAGAAGAGAAGGCTGCATGGAGACCTCATAGCAGCCTTCCAGTATCTGAAAGTGGTCTATAAGGATGTCGGGGAGCGACTCTTCACAGGGGACTGTAGTGACAGGAGAAGGGATGACTGGTTCAAACTTAAACAGGGGAAGTTTAGATTGGATATAAGGAAGAAATTCTTTACTGTGTGGGTGATGAGGCACTGGAATGGGTTGCCCAGGGAGATATGAATGCTGCATCCCTGGCGGTGTTCAAGGCTGGGTTGGACAGAGACTTGGGGGACATGGTTTAGTGGGAGGTGTCCCTGCCCATGGACAAGTTGGATCTTGATGATCTTTAGGTCTTTTCTAACCCTAACTATTCTATGACTCTATAGTTAGAGATGAACAGATAATGTAAAACCTCAACATCTGGCTTCATTTGCTGTTCTCCCATATTCAAACTGTCATTAAACCCAAGTGACTTGCTAGTTAAAAAATCTTAAATAGGCTTCCTGCAAATATTCTTCCTGTCTTCTAAGATTTCATTTTAGCAATGTCATTTCTTTTCTCAATATGCATCACAGTAACTTTTACATAATAATGGTCTCTTTAGTAGTCGCCATTTTATCTGCTGCTGCACTTTCTCGCAGAAACTGCTAATATTGTCTTTAATGCTCTACATAGTTCTTTTAGGAAATTTTTCTGATGTAAAAAATATGAGGATGTAAACTTCAGTTTTGGAAAAACATCATAAGAAAGGATTAGGTATGAGAAATAAAAACTGTATTCATTTTTATGTCCAGAGCAGGAGGTTTGGGGCATTTTAAATGTGCAATAAGACAATGAGAAAGTGTCGTTGTTTAAGGCCAGCTGCCACGCAGCCCGCTAGTTCACACACACACCCCCCAGGACAGAAAGACATAAACTGAAAAAAGAGGCAGAGTTTTTTTTCTTTCTCAATGTAAGATTTATGTGAACATTTCAGAAGATAGAGCTGATCTTTAATCTGTCGAAGTAAATAGCTAGGTCACATTAGGTTACTCGTTTATGGTCACATGCCTATGGCTTCACACATGTAACTTTAGTATCTGTATATGCATCTATCTGCCCTCAGTTTGAACTGCTTGATTCAGTGTATAACCAGCCTTGTTTACACAGTGAGACAGTTTTACAAGGTTACTGTGCAATTCATGGCATACATGTTTTTAAATGATGCCCTTGTGAATGAAAACTAATCTGATTGCAGCTGAGAAATGAGATTTAAGGTTGTTAGAAGTATCAAGATATTATAAAGAATTCCCTTTCTATGGAAGTCCTTACCATACATATTTTTTTTTAAAGGCAATGATTTCTCTAGTGACATATTTGAATACGTAGAGTTATGCATACGTTAGGAGAAATAAGGAAAAAACCAACATCCTTGTATTGCATTACCTATGTTTTGCTCTGCTCAAAATTGCTCTAAGGAACCTGAGAGTTCCCCAAATTAGTATTCATCTGGGCAGTAACTGTGTATACCAATGTTTCAAGGCTTCAGGTTCAGGCTGCACATAATTAATTTTATTGCAGTCTATGGTATACTACTGTTACTGCATTATTTGTTTTACAGACATGATTATTGGAAAAAAAAAAAAAAGGAACCAAAATCATGTGCAACTGTTTTCCAAGGTACAGCACTTATCAACTGAAATGCTATAGTTTTTCCTCCTATTTTTATAAATACCTGTGATTCCTAAATATTGCCATCTACAGCAGCTTTTCATAAATGATGACTTTCTAATGACAGTGCTTTATTTAAAGAGCCCCATCATGATACGGACCTTATCACAGCAGTATAAAAATCAAATCTATTGTTTTAATCTCATTTGAAATCTTCTCTGCTGCCACTGATATAAGTTTAGCAGGCTTGAAAATGCTTGGTTAAATGTTGAGATGTAGTAATTAGAGGGGTAAGCACACCACGTGCACTTAATAGCCGGACACCGTCCAACTCTGAGGGCATGAGGAGTAGGGAGTAGTGCCAGGCACCATGCTCAGAAGTGCCTGAAGGTTCAGCTTTTAGTTAATCAGACCTAATGTCCCTTCTCTGACAGAGATGCCTTGTCCCCGGAGTGATTTGCCTGTGGCAAAATTAGCGGAATGAAGTGAGCGCAAAAAGAAATCCAGGCACAGAAAATCAGCAGGGAAGATAATAGTAATGAGGAATTCCTTAATTTCTAGAGGCAAGTTGAGATGGGGGATCTTTCTTAACTGCAGGGTGAAGTCAGAGAAACAGTGTGGACTTCAAGAAAAGAACTCCATCCCTCTGGCTTCTTTTGTTTCAAAGTGTATGAATATTTTGCCTTAGCATAGCAATGAATTCCTTGCCTGATTTAATTCTGTGCCTTAGTTGCAATGCGTTACAGGGCTATATCAGTCATTTTTTTTCTAAAAATGGTCTAAATTCATAAACATAAGAGGTTTAATCTCATTTTCTCAAATCTCAAAAGGATCAGAAGGGGTTTCATCCTCAGAAAGGAAGTTTTACTTCAATAAAAAAGTTGAAGAAATACTCTGAAATATAGATAACTCAGACTGGCCAGGTAAGGCAGCCATTCCTGTGATTTTTTTTATTTTTTTTTCCCCTGCAGGAAGTGTCTACCCAATAAACTGGATTTCTGAGTTGCAGACAACTCCACAGCCCTTCCTGCCTCTAAGAAACTGAAATTAACTGTAATCATTACAATTTGCAAGGAAGAATCTGAGAGCACTTTGTAAAACAGACATGAACATAGAAATTTTGAATTATTTTTTTTTCTATTATAAGTCTTGTAGGGTTTGAGGCAGTTCTATTTTTGATATCCAGATTTGTGATTTTTTTTTATGTACAGTTTGAATTAAGCTTTTCTTCATTAGCTCTGCTAAATTGTAACAGGTGGGTGGTCTCTTCAAATAACAGAATTTTGCATAGGGAAATGTATATTGTGACCATAAGCTTCTAAACTTAAAAGGGCAGCTTAGAAAGAGCAGTATGGAAGTAGGCAGCTGATGTAAAAATATTATCTTCTGGCTAGTTACCAGAAGGGTGACGGATTGTGATGGCTCTCACTTTCATTGCCACAAGATAGATTGTTCAATATGTTTTAAATGTAAAACCAGTCTGATAGACTTTGAATATGAATTTAGGCACTTTCTCTTTGAGCAGGATCAATATATCTGCAACTAGATTGTATCTCTGGAGTTAAATAGTAATTTTTAATAAAGCTTCAGAATTGGTAACATGATTTTTTTTAACTTCAGTTTGTTTTTAATCAAAATCAAGTTTGACATATTTGTGACATTCGTCACTGGTGGTTCGGAAATCAAATATAAGATTGGCCATAAACTTGATTTATGATCCAGTAACCCATCATCTTTTTTTGTTTGTTATTTATTTTTTTCTTTTTAAAGAATTCGATCCGTCAAACCTCATTTTTTTGAGAGGAATATACCAGTTTTCTTAACTCTTAAGTGGGAAAGAAAGGAAAAAAAAAAAACCAGACTAAACTATCAATAGGGAAAGAAAGAAAAATAAAAAGTGGGGAGGGGGAGAGAGAGAGGGAGGGAGAAGTGCACCCATGCATCAGTAGGGGATAATATCCAGGAACTAAGATTCTTGCCGACAGGCGAGAACTCCCTTATGCAAGAATAAGAATCTGAATACTCTGTTCCGACTGTATGACAACCCTGTTGATAACTACCTGGTGGGTAGAGGACCCTCTCTTTGTGTTTTTTAAACACATTCAAAAGAATTCTGGTTCTTTGTATGCAGTACAGAACAGGAAGTGCTTTGAAATCATGAATATTTTTGTAGGACATGAAAATTATTGCCTTGCAGCATCTATTAGTGAAAAAGAAAAAAGTTGCTTAACTTTTTAAGAGACCAGATGTAGTTGTGAGTTTTGTAATTTTTGTTTGATTCTAGCTGTTTAGTAAAAGTTTAGGAAGCAAGGATGAATTTCTAGGTTTGCTGTTTGATTTAGTAGATAACTGTGCCTCAGTAGACCCTTCTGAAAATTATATTAATTTTGAATAGCCTGTTGCATGGTGAATTGACCCAGTTAAGAAGCCAAATCCCATGGTTTGAAGGACATAAAACGGCTTATAGGAGACACATATGTCTACTTCAGAGTTTCTAAATCAAACAAGGGTTGCAGATACTCTGTGCTGTCCATTAATGTTGCTATCTGTGGAGAATGTAAACTTGAAAGAAAGAGAGGCAGCTGGAGATATTTCCACCTCTGCCTCAGTCCATATGGATTAATTGCAATGAAAACCTACATATATTTGCAGGTTAATAAATAGATGAAATAACAGACACTAAAGGTGTTGATTGGCTGCGGGCACATTTCAAATCACCTTTGAAAATCTGAGATTCTAATTATACCAAGTTACAGAAATTATTTTCCTTGCCTGTATTACTCCCATTCACAATATTTCCCTACAGCCTAAACCTCTCCAATGCAGAATACCCAGGGTATTTTTTTTTTTTTTTTCATTTTCAAGATGGGTTAATGAGTTTGCCCTGGAAGATGTGATTGCTTGTAGTACAGACATACCCACAGCAGTGTTAGATTGGCAGGCATCAGTAGGGAATGCAACACTGAAATACTGATATTTGCCCCAATTTAAAGAGCTTAGAGGTGCAGCGTCTTATTAAGCATTAATTCTTCCTGGCCACAGGTATTGGTGACTATCACATGTCAGTCTTTCCTTAACTGAGAAAAAAACTGTTTTCTAATCTACTTATTTCTTGCATTCAGATTAACTCCACCAGTTACTATATCTTTACTTAGAATGAGAAAACTTTGTTTGCTGGAAGAGTTTCAAAACAGATTTAGAACAACAGTGACTCAGAAGATATTATCTGATGAATGGTAATTGACTTGAAAATGACAGAACTGCAAAACTAAATTTAAATTCATAGTGGATGATGGTTAAAAAATTGCAATGTGCTGATAAATTATGAGCCTTTACAGAGGAGTAAAGAAATGGAAATGACTAATTTTTCAGTTTAAGAAAAAATGTATTTTGAATTCCTTTGCCTTCTATCCATATTATCTCCCATCGACCAAAAAAAAAAAAAGACAAAAGAGAAAAGAAAAATGAGCTAAAAATAATTCAAATCAGAAAACAGTGTAAAGAAAAGTCTTTCACAGCTGTGGCTCTCTCCAGAGTCGATAGTCTAGAATTATTTCCTAGAAAAGTATAAGAAAGTAGAACCTGTTGTTGGAAAAATTAATGGAAGAAAAGTCTGTGGACTAAATCCTGTTCTTTTCCTATCCTTGAAGAAATATTTTGATTCAGTCCTAGATTTGATAGGGTCAAAATTGCAGACACCAATTGGGTGGGTTTGTGCTCTGGTCAGATAAAGGAAAACCTCTGTAATGCAGACACATGTGAGTAGATAATGGATCCATTCTGTCATTGTTGCGAAGTTGAAATTTGTATTGTAGATTTTAAAAGGCATCATACCTTAATCAAAGAGGAGAGGAAACAGTAAAGGGAATGCATAAACCTCTCCTGCAATTCAGCTGACAGAAGATGAGTATGTTTAGTAGATTAAACCCATACACATGTGGATGTATGTGTCAGTAAGAAAGGGAACAGTGATTTTGACAAGTTGGAGGGAAGAAATATTATAGAGTTATATCAAAATGTCAAATGTACTTTAAATCTCTGACAGCCCATAATCTGTGTTAAAGACTGAAGTATGAATTAATGTTGAAAAGCAAAATATCAAAGTGTTCCAGGTTGGAGCTTTCCCCTGAACATTTACTATAAATTTTAAAGAAAAAAATAAATAAATGTTCTTTTTTTTTTTCATATTGCATGCACTTACCTGTCAGAGATCAGTAAGGATTACACTTGCTATCAACAACAAATGTAGTACTAATCAATATCACTTCTGTGAATAAAGTATGAAGATGTTATATAAATCTAGTGGAATGACTGCACTATTTAGACGCATGGTGTGCACATGCTTCAACAACCTTCAAAAGCTTTTTGACCACTACAAAACTCTTCCTATTACAAAATTTGCGTAAGTCTCCTAGTATTATTTCAGGGCAGATCAAAAAGGAGGAGGAAAATAATCTTCTTAGAAAGTAATCTTACTAATCTTGACATTATTTCACTGTATCTGTCCCTTGGATTTTGAAAACTGAGCCTTTTTCCTAGTATTCTACTGTCAAATGTTTCAGTGACGGCAATATCTTTTAAATACAATTTTAATCAAAATTTCAAAATTGTTTTACAGTAACTTTGATCATATTATTTCTCTGTTAATAACTACATTTGATAGAAAGGTAATTAAATATTATAACAAACAATGAAATGCTGGATAATATTTATGAAAATACAAAATTATAATATATCAGTGCATGTTTTTTGTGAGAGTTTAAAGAGATGAGTTTTATTAATGGAAGTGAATTCAATATCTTAGCATGTGAAAGATTCTAAATATCAGTGCTATATTTACTCTCTAAGCAGAAATATTTACAGCTACTGAACACATGAGCATTATTTAAACAAAAGAAAAACTGAAACATATCTGAAACAATAGGTATAAAATCAAGTCTTATGCTACCCAATAATAATCAGAAAACTAAATATGTGAATGTCTTTCTTTTCTAGCACCACTAACAGATAAACCACCGAAGCTTTTGCATCCCTTGGAGAGTAAGCTAACAATTCAGGAGACCCAGTTAGGTAAGTAGCAAACACATAATTTATATTTAGATTTTATGAAGGTATTTGATGTGTTAATGTATGAAGACAATGTGACGGTATGTTGACAATAATTTCATGGAAAAGACTTTAAACATTGTTCCATGGAGAGATGTGCCATATATCATCTAAAAGATTGTTGTTCACGAAAAAATTGGTAGCAATTGATACTGAATAATAAACTCTTTAATGTTTCAGATATTGGAATATTAAACCAGATGCTGGTTTTTACCTTTGCTGAAAGTCTACAGTTATGTTTACCTGAGCTTTTCTTTCCAAACTTCCCCTTTTCTATATATTTGTATATACAGATATAGTGGTGTAAATTCTGCTTCAAAGACTTCTTTGCTTTGGCGATTATTTGAAGAATTTCAAAGATGTTCTGTAATTGTAAATGTTGTACTGGTCTAAAACCATCCAGAAAACAGTGAGAAGTTAATATAATAGGACCTGATTATTCTGAATGTATGAATATATATATGTAAAGATAAATGGAGAGAAATTGATGCATGAAGAAAACATTTTGCTTATTGTTTTCTAGCCTAGTGGATGGTGGGTATATTTTTTTCACTTTGGTCTCCTACTGCTGTACAGGTAATTAAGACTCCAAAGCTAAGTGCATGAGTTACTAGAGTTTGCAGGATTGACAATCTATCTCATTTGTAGATGGACACAGAGGGCAACTTGTAAGAAATAAATAGTCCTCAGTAGGCTATGCTGGAATTATGGCTTGGGGTCAGAACAGTAGCCTATTGATAGATTCTCTAGCATGTTAGCTACAGAAACAAATGGAAACAAATCTGGTGGTTTTCTAAATCTCATTAAAAAAAAAAAAACAAGGGAAGCAAAACTCACTACATTCTGCAGCACCAGAAAAAGCAGGCGGCTTGCAAATTAATTCTGACAGTCATTGGCAGAACATTTTATGGTCCTTGCCAGTATATGGCTAATAGTGGACAGAGAATAATTCCTTTGTTTTAATATTAATAAAATATTGCTTTAAATTATTCATGCTATTCAGGTAATATTCTGAGATGCTCATATATATGTTTTCAGAAACAATTATAGAAAAGGAAGATGTAACATATTTCCCTCTAGAGCTACTTTCTGTTGTTCTGAAGGTATTGTTTCTGATGTACCAACTCAGAAAACTTCTGTATGACAATCCTAGATGATCTTACCTTTTTGCTTGAACAAGCATAAGGAACAAAAAACAAAGTGATTCCACACATTTTTATCCTAACTAATGTTGCTTACTGAGATATTTTTGATGAAAAAAAGCAGAAGGGAGAACTTTTTGGGGCTTTGATGCTGACTTACTAAATATACTGCATGGGTGAGACTATTTCAATAAAAAGTGTAATTATTCATGGCTGGTTTTTACTGTGATTTTTAGAATTAATCACATTTGTTTTCTTGTAGTTCTAAGAAACTAAATAATTTGAGAAGGGCTGCATTTGGAAAAGACATTTTCTAGAAAACTAAATAGCTATTGATGAATATGAAAGAGTTAATTTGAAAATGTCACTTTCAGGCACAGATGGGAAAGTTTAACTGTGAATGAATGTGAAGCTACAATACTTAGACTTATATCAGGAAGTTACAAGAATATATTAATCTGTTGTTTAAAAGCATGTTAAAAACTTAGAACTGGTGCAAGTGCAAAATAAGTGATAGTTCCCTGACATGAAAATTATGTTGTTCCACTCCTAGATCCAATGTCGTGGTTGTGCTTTGAAAGCTCTGTTTCACTTTCACTGAGGGTAGTTAGCATTCATTTCAGGGGGGCAGTGCATACCCAGCAAAAATTGCAAAATATTTTAATGTTGGAATAATGCCAAGATTGATTAAGTCAAACCTTAGATAGTCACCTAAGCCAGCAGCCTTCTAAGCACCTGAGGCTTGAGGTGACCACATTTTGTAGACTGATCTAGACACTGCCACAAAACATGTTAGGCTTCCAGAGTGTGTTTCAGATGGTGTTTGTCCCTTATTTGGAAAACAAATGTGTTGGTGGAAGGGGGAGAAGTGGAATGCGTGTCACAGAAGAGGGAAAGCATTGAACCTGGAGCTTGAAGTAGGCTGTGATTGTGTTAACAGGTCACTGGCTGGTGTGGCAGGGAACTGGGGCAGTCCCTGCTCTCCCCCAGTGTTTCTGTGTTTCTCAGTTCACAGGTCTCCATCCTAGCTGGAAATGAAGCAGGTTGCAAGTGTCAGGGCATGCCTTGGTGGGTGCATACTTAAGTTACAGGGATGCATCAGCTTCTTCAGGTGCACATGGTGTGCTGAAACATCAATAATGAGGGGTCACCTCAAAATCTTTCTCTGCCTGCAGGCCACTTGTGATAGGTGCTAGGCATGCTTTTGAGAAAACCCTCAAAGAAAACAGAAAGAAGTCAGAGTTGGAGAATTTGGACACCTCAGTCCTATGAACATACAGGTTCCCATCACACTCAAGCTAGCCGCAGTCTGTCATGGAAAAGGTGTCCAGCTATTCACCTAATGTTTGAGAGTGTTGAGCATGGCTGCACTGCAATGAGCAACCTTAGAAAGTCACAGGAATCATGAAATGCCTTTTTATTACACTGAATAATAGCCAGAAGAACACAAGATGGAAACTGGAGAAGAAATTCATTTCTTAAAGGCTTTTCTTTACAGACAGTATGAGACAGCCGAAGCATGAGAAATCCTAGATGAGGAAAGAAAGGTTAGTTCCCAGCTTACCTGTTCTGCACTAAATGCTTTTTGATTGTAAATTCACTTCCAATTTTGTAATCAATAACTTGATCTTGTTGCAACTTAATCCTAATACTGTTTTCTTTTTAAGCTTTTCTCCTGTTAAAAGGGTTTTTAGGTAGCTGTGATGACCTCAATATAAAATGCTTCTCTGAAAAAAATCATTCCAGATAAAATATGTCAAAAAAATACAGTCTCCAAAAGTTTGAAGCCTGCAACAAGCTCGAAGCTATCATGAGATGAGGAGTGCTTCCCACTCTGTGGTCTGTCAGCAGCATATGCCAGGGAGGAGAGAAAAGCAGGCAATGAAGGGGAGGCAAGGCACAGTTAATGAAGAACAACTTAATGGCCCAAGGACTGAGGAATTCCAAAGGTCTTGGCTTCTGGGGAAAAAAAAAATCTAGTGAAGAAGAAACCCACGTCATAATAAGGGAGATTTTAATCACTACGATCTTCTTATTTAAAAAAAAGGAAAAAATGAAAAGAAATTTTTTTCCTAGGTATCCTAGTCCCTTCTTTTTCAACCTTCAGATTGCATTAATCTAACTATTCTGTAGTTGAGGTAGTCCATAAAGGGTAAAACATTTTTTACTAAGTAAGAGACAATAACTGAGTCAGAAACATTCAATTGCACCAAGGAAAAGTTTACAGTTACAGCTCAGTAGCAACATAGCAACTGATTTTTCTTCTATTCTTTTTCCTAATTTAATAAAAAACTAAAAGGTCATGATTAAGACCACATAAGCATGCTTATGTATTTTAAATGTTTGTTTTTCTGTCTGTCTTCATCTGTGTGTGCACGTCTAAGTATGTATGCATGTATACATAAGTTCTGCCTACATATATAACACATATATATAAAAATATAGAGAGACAAAACTTAACAATGCATTTCTTCAAATTTTATCTCAATTTATTAATGCTTTCTCTGGGAGAGATTTATCTGATTTAATGATGGTATAATAAAACTTTTTTATTAGTGTTAGATCATAATCCATTGAGAAATATCTGCTCCAGGGGATACTATATACCATAATCATCTGAGGTGCATTCTGTGTTAAGCATCTAAATATGATTTAAAGCAATAAAAAGCTCCTTTTTAGTCTCTCTGCAACTATTACATTTCATTATTTATGTACAGATTAGATATATAAGAATTTTCTCTTTCAGATTGTGCAGTTCTTCACATTTCCTATTAAAATTGTAAACATCCATTTTATTTTTATAATATGAGAGAAAACTGTGGAACCTGAAACGATTTTTCCATATGAACTGGATAATCATCCAAAAGTTTGACTTCCTGTTTAAGATTTTCTTAAACAATCAAAAATCATACGTCTCTTACTAGCAGAATAAAATATAATCAGATACAACAAAACTCTTATAAGAGTTCTCTGTGGGAGACAGCAGGATATAAGTTTTTGTAACCAAGATCATAATAAATACCAAATACCATATACCAAGAAATGCAATTTAGAAATAGGCACATACTGTACATGATTTCTACCCTGTGAAATTATAGTCCTAAAAAGGCACTAATTGTGTAAATCTGAAACATCAGGAATCACTTCATTCTGTGATCATTTTTCCCAGATTTTTGGCTTCAGGCCATGTTTCTTCATGTTTCTAAATTATATCTAGGCACTTCATCCTGTCTGATGTAGAAAGAAATGCAAACATTTCCTTGCATACAAAGTAAAAAAAAGTCACTTAATGGTACCATGCAAAAGCATTAAAAAAAAACAACAATAAATGTCAAAATCAGAATTTAATAGAGTGTCCTAAGTATTTATCATTGAAAAGTATTTTAAATTAATGAACTCCTCCAGAATATTCTGCTTTAGAGATACAGTTGTCTTGTGAGCTACAATGGTCCTCATATGTCAAGCTGATCTCAATAAGGATGTCTCTGGGCTATTGGTGCAATGACAAACACTATTACAGTTTTGTTGTTTTGTTTTGTTTTGTTTTTTCTCCCAAGAATTAGTCTGCTTTCCAGTTCTAGAATAAATGTTTTCTAGCATTCTGGTGAAGTTAGGATATCCTCATCCAGTCCAAATGAGGAGTGGTTTTACAAGAAGCTGCACTGAACATTTTTTTTTTTGTCTTAGATGTATTGTAGATTTGTAGATTATATTAAGATTTAGTGCTGTGCACAGGTTTCATTTTGAAAGATCCATCTAAGTCTGCATTCATTCTTACTAGCAATAATTATTGTGGATTTGTCAGTTTGTCACGTCAATAGAAAATTGAAAGTTATTTGGAGGAACACTGAGAGGCTGAAGGACTTAAATGCTTGTGATAAGCTCTTAAGCTTTAGAACATCATAACAGTATGAATATTTTGAAACAATCAGTTTAATAGGATATTTTTTTATATTTGTTAACAGATGCGTAATGCTGAAGTTCAAGCTGTGCATACTGAGGTGCTATGCTTGTCTGTTTACCTAGCTTATTGAGGATGAAATAACATACAGAATCCCTAGATATAATCAATACAAATTTGTTATAAATGTCCAATTCACTGGCTATTTAATTTGCTATTACATTTAATATCTAAGGAATTTTCAAATAAAACAAGACTTATGAAAATTCAGTTTGATGTTATGTAGCATAGTTACTTAATAGAAAAAAAAAGCAATTCCAAGAATAGTTTACTTATGTCATGTATAGTAAACCTTCATGTAACACTTTGTTAGTGGTGAATGCATGCTCAAGAACTATAGGTCAGTGAACTCCTTTGCTTTGGGTTAGGCTTGAGGATATTAGGATACACATGGTTATTAGTCCAAACTTCATATCTGACAACAAATTGCTGGCAATGTATTCAACATTCACATACCAATCATAGTTTGTGACCTATATTCCTCTCAGAATACTCTAGACATCTCTAAGCAAAAAATAATACAACACTATTTTCCACAATCTGTCTTTCAATTTCTTATCTTTCTGCCTAAGGTAAAATTATGACAGTGGACTAGTTTGTTATTTTTCTTGTTTCCACACACAAAAATAATCTGAAAAAAAAACATATTTATTCAGCACTCTAGTTTTCATGCTAATCTGAAAGTGTACACTAAAATAAAGTCCAAACCAAAGAAAATTGTGGTGAACACTTGTTTCACTGAACACAGAGGCAACTCTTGAAAACCATGGAGGTGGGAAGTTAAAAGATGGAGAAGGCATCCATTTCAGTAAAAACAGAATTTAAATTTACACCCCAAGGTCTAGTTATTTGTGAGTCCTGTCTTGCTATCTACCTTGAACCAGTAAATGTCACCTTCTAGTGCATCAGTAATTTCAAATGCTGAAAGTATCCTTTAAATCTCTATCTGCTATATTACAAATATACTGGTCTCATTCCAATAACTAGCATGTAATGACTGAAAATATTTGCAGGAAAGGAAATATTAGAAAAATGTCGTACTTACAAAGAAATAAAACATATTGAGTGACTACCTATATTCACTACAGAAACAAAAGAAGCACATAGCCTCAGTTAAATAAGTTGTGTTATTAAGAAAAAATTATAACAAGCATTGCAAAATTACCCCTCTCTATACTAATTGAATTGGTGAGTAGCTCGAGAGAGGACGCCTTCAACACCGGAGTGGGGGGGGAGATCAGCGTCCAGGAGCCTCAACTCAGAGCGGCAAGAGCCTCCCACCGAGGGAGCCTCAAGTCCTCGACAGGACCTGCCCATGAGCCGGCAGCTCAGCTGACGAGAGCGAGCAGCTGACTCACAGGGGGCGGAGCCGTGAAGCAGCGGCACCAGCCCTGACTGGGTAAAAACCTGCCCCAGGGAGCGCGAAAGACCGGGAGCGCGGCGAGCAGGCAAACAGAGCGGGTCGAACGGGCGAACAGAGCGGGTCGAGGCAGTTCGCGCGGGCAGGCGAACGGGATGATGAGCACTCGTCGTATGATCAGAGCCCGGTCTGGGAGCTCTGCTCTCGCTGCCCCGGCGGTGGCCAGCGTAGGCACCCAGACAGAGCCGATGAGGGGAGGCTGCAGTGCAGAGCTCAGGGTGTAGAGAGTGCCTGCACCGGTCTTGCGAGGGGAGGGTGCCCAATGGGCAGGGCTGCACTCGGTGCTCCCTGGTGGAGGTCCTCCTGCAGCAGGGGCTGAGCTGTGGGATGCTGTTAATAGACTGCGAGATGTCAGGGAAGCTGAGAGGAAGCAGGAATGCTTGCTCCACGCCCAAACTGTCCAGGGCCCTCGAGCTTCACCTCTACGTCATGAAGGAAAGAAGGAGGCCGTTAACCTGGGAAGCTGGGAATTAGTGACAAAAACAACCAAAAAAAGAAGGAAAAGGACAACCAAAAGCAAGGGGCTTCCTCCTAAATCTGTTGTCCTCACGCAGAGCCGCTTTGCTGTCCTGCAGGGGGCTAATGAGGAAGCGCACTCGAGCCAGAAACAGCCGGCTGATGCACTCCTAAAGAAGATCTCCACTGGTGCTGCTAGGAAAAAGCGGCGGGTCATAGTAGTAGGGGGCTCTACACTGAAAGGGACAGAAGCACTTGTCTGCCGTCCAGACCCCGTCTCAAGGGAGGTGTGTTGCCTACCGGGGGTACGGATCGGGGATGTGGCAGAGAGGCTGCTTCCTCTAGTAAGTCCCACAGACTATTACCCACTCCTGGTGATACATGTGGGTGCTAGGGACATAGATAGTAGTAGCCTGGGGAACATAAAGAAGGACTACAGAGCCCTGGGAGAGGTGGTTAGGGGCTCTGGAGCTCAGGTGGTCTTTTCATCAATTCTCCAGGATACAGGGGAGGACCTAAAAAAATCTGGGAGGATTAGCCAGGTTAATAACTGGTTAAAAGGGTGGTGTCATAGTCAGGGGTTTGGGTGTCTTGAACACAGGAATAAAGTTTGTAGGCCAGGTCTAGTGGGGACTGGTGGAGCTGGTCTAAGGGAAAGAGCAGTTTTGGTAGGAGGCTTGCCAGACTGGTCAAGGAAGCTTTAAACTAGATGTGTTGGGGGAGGGGGGCATCATTCCATCCCAACACACCCAGTCAGTTGCCAGCACCTATAATAAATGCTTGGAGCAATGTAGAGATATTCCAGCTGCTCCAGCCAATGAGCTGGCTTCATTTGGAGTTCGGCTCAGATGCCTCTGTACAAATGCCCATAGCATGGGGAACAAACAAGAGGAATTAGAGATGTGTGCACATCTACGGGGGTATGATATAATAGGCATCACAGAAACATGGTGGGATGGCTCCTATGACTGGAGTGTTGGAATGGAAGGTTACAGGCTCTTTAGAAAAGACAGGCCTGGCAGGTGGGGAGGGGGAGTTGCCCTTTATGTTAGGGATAGGCTGGAGAGTATGGAACTCTGCCTGGGGAGAGGTGAGCAGTCCACAGAGAGTTTGTGGGTCAGGGTTAAAGGGAATATAGCTATTGGAGGCATTACGGTGGTGATCTGTTACAGACCGCCTGATCAAGGAGAGCCTGCGGATGAAGCACTCTATAGACAGATAGGAAAAGTCTCACGCTCGCAGGCCCTTGTTCTCATGGGTGACTTCAACCACCCTGACATCTGTTGGAAGGACGGTACGGCCTGGCACAAACAATCCAGGAGGTTCCTCGATTGTGCAGAAGACAATTTCCTTCTGCAAGTAATAGAGGAGCTGACAAGGAGAGGTGCCGTGCTTGATCTTGTGCTCACCAACAGGGAAGGGCTCGTTGGAAATGTGACTCTCCAGGGCAGCCTTGGATGCAGCGATCATGAGATGCTAGAATTTGAGATCCTCAGGATAGTGAGAAGAGCGTGCAGCAAGCTCACTGCCCTGGATTTCAAAAGAGCAGACTTTGGTCTCTTCAGGAACCTGCTTAGGAAGGTTCCATGGGATACAGCCCTAGAGGGCAGAGGGGCCCAAGACTGTTGGTTGAGATTCAAGGATCACCTGCTACAAGCTCAGGAGTGTTGCATCTCAACCAGAAGGAAGTGCAGCAGGAGGGCCAGGAGAGCTCCTCGGACGGATAAGGAGCTCCTGAGGAAAATTCAATTGAAAAAAGAGGCATATAATAAGTGGAAGCAAGGACAGGTGGCATGGGAAGAGTACAGGGATGTTCTCCGAGAAGCTAGGGACCAGGTTAGGAAAGCTAAGGCTCAGTTAGAATTAAACTTAGCTAGAGGTATTAAAGATAACAGGAAGGGATTCTACAGGTACATAGCAAATAAAAAACAGACTAGGGAGAATGTAGGCCCCCTCAGGAAGATCTCGGGAGAACTGGCTACACGGGATTTGGAGAAGGCTGAGGTTCTGAATGACTTCTTTCTTCGGTCTTCACTGCCAAAGGCTCTGACTGCACCACCCAAGTCTTGGAAGGCAGATGCAGGGACTGTGAGAATGAAGACCTTGCGCTCACTGTAGGAGAGGAACTGGTTCGAGACCATCTTAAAAATCTGAATTTGCACAAGTCCATGGGTCCTGATGAGATCCATCCGCGGGTCCTGAAGAGCTGGCAAATGAAGTTGCGAAGCTACTGTCCATCATATTTGAGAAATTATGGCAGTCAGGTGAAGTTTCCAATGACTGGAAAAAGGGAAATATAACCCCCATTTTCAAGAAGGGGAAAATGGATGACCCGGGGAATTACAGACCAGTCAGTCTTACCTCTGTGCCTGGCAAAATCTTGGAGCAGATTCTCCTGGATGGCATGCTAAGGCACATGAAAATCAACAAGGTGCTTGGTGACAGCCAGCATAGCTTCACTAAGGGGAAATCCTGCCTGACCAATTTGGTGGCCTTCTATGATGGGGCTACAGAACTGATGGACGGGGTAGAGCAGTTGATGTCATCTACCTGGACTTGTGCAAAGCGTGTCCCACACGACATCCTTGTCTCTAAATTGGAGAGACATCAATTTGATGGATGGACCACTCAGGGGATAAAGGACTGGCTGGATGGCCGCACGCAAAGAGTTGTGGTCAACTGCTCAATGTCCAGCTGGAGACCAGTAGCGAGTGTCCCTCAGGGATCGGTGTTGGGACTGGTCTTGTTCAACGTCTTTGTCGGTGACAAGGACAGTGGGATTGAGTGCGCCCTCCGCAACTTTGCCGATGACACCAAGCTGTGTGGTTCAGCTGACACGCTAGAGGGAAGGAATGCCTTCCAGAGGGACCTTGACCCACTTGTGAGGTGGGCTGGTGCCAACCTCATGAAGTTTAACCATGCCAAGAGCAAGGTCCTATACCTGAGTCGGAGCAATCCCAGGCACAGCTAAAGGTTGGGCAGAGAAGAGATTCAAAGCAGCCCTGTGAAGAAGGACTTTGGGGTGTTGGTTGATGAGAAAATGAACATGAACTGGCAGTGTGCGCTTGCAGCCCAGAAAGCCAACCGTATCCTGGGCTGCCTCAAAAGGAGCGTGACCAGCAGGTCGAAGGAGGTGATCCTGCCCCTCTACTCTGCTCTTGTGAGACCTCACCTGGAGTATTGTGTGCAGTTCTGGTGTCCTCAACATAAAAAGGACATGGAACTGTTGGAACAAGTCCAGAGGAGGGCCATGAGGATGATCAGGCGACTGGAGCACCTCCCATATGAAGACAGGCTGAGGAAGTTGGGGCTGTTCAGCCTGGAGAAGAGAAGACTGCATGGAGACATCATAGCAGCCTTCCAGTATCTGAAGGGGGCCTATAGGGATTCTGTGGAGGGACTGTTCATTAGGGACTGTAGGGATAGGACAAAGGGTAATGGGTTAAAACTTAAACAGGGGAAGTTTAGGTTGGATATAAGAAGGAAATTCTTTCCTGTTAGGATGGTGAGGCACTGGAATAGGTTGCCCAGGGAGGTTGTGAATGCTCCATCCCTGGCAGTGTTCAAGACCAGGTTGGACGAGGCCTTGTGTGATATGATTTAGCGTTAGGTGTCCCTGCCCATGGCAGGGGGGTTGGAACTAGATGATCTTAAGGTCCTTTCCAACCCTAACGGTTCTATGATTCTAATGCAATGGAGGGATTGGAGATGTGAGGCTGTAGGGTCATATATTTTGTTTCTTTCATAGTTTTCAAGGCAATTAATTTGAAGTAAGATATGCTTGCAGTTTTCAATAATTCGTTCAGGTCAGGTTTTTTCAAAAAACATGTGGTACATTTCTGCTCATTAAAAATTATAGGAGGACTAGCTTCTTGGTGCTAATTTTGTAGTACTTTTAGAGATTGATACCAAAGATACTTATGGTTTTGTTATAGTTTAAATATTAGTAGAGAGTTTCTGTGGGTTTGTTGTGTCTTTTTGATCTCTTGCTATTTTCTTTTAAACAGCACATTCATTCCACTTAAGTTAAAATTAGAGGATTTCTTTTTTGAAGACTTTTTAAGCTGTTGATTCAATTCCCACATAAAGAAAGATGACTTAAAAAGAAAGCGGCCATTATTATACATTTTGTTTTTTCCTTTTTCAAGTGGTAATTAATATCAAAACATATATTTTATCATAGATACAGGATACAAGGTGCTTTGTTTAGTTTTCTAGCACTTTGGAAAGGTCAAGCATTTCTAAGCATTAAAAAGCTTATAAACATGCATACCTTCTGCCATGTGAGTACTCAAATCAGTGAGATTATTCTTCTGTGTAAAAACAACCCAACCAAATGAAGGAACAGAAATTGGATGTACAAGGGCAAAATCCAAGACTGAAATTAGTTGTAATTACTATTAGGGAACAAAAGCTAATTAGTTTGTCCAGGGTGGTATTGAGAACAATTTATTTACTGTAGTAGGTACATATGTTAATGTAACCAACAATAACAGTACAACCTAGTTTAAGTCCAAAATTTAAATTAGGAGTAAAATGCTATCAAAAGTGATTCAAAAGGAAATAAATCCATCCATTAAACTAGATGGCTCGCTATGCTGATGATGATATGAGTGCAACAAACCCTAGTGCTGAGACATGGTGAGAGTGGGAGTGCGTAGCCAGGGAGAAGACAGCATAAAGGTGTTTTGGCTCAAACTGATTATGAAACATCACTCTAAGTCAATACTCGGTCATAGAGGCTCCCCATAAAGTTCATGTAGATTGAGAAGCACTGGAGTGGCATAAATCATATCGTAACACAGTGGAACTGCTCTGAAGCTACCCATATCTTCCCATGAGGATGTATTTTGTCAGGACTTTGGCACAGTGATACCTTACTCCATTCACTGTATAGGATTTTATACTTTGTTTTAGACATGTGGGATGACACACCTGAAGTTGGAGTGTATGAATCACTTCTTTCATGACACCTATGCATGGCAGGTGAATAGATCTTTCAGATACATTTTACGCTGAACCATTTAACACTGAGTTTCATAACACGAAATGGCATAGGTATAGTATATCATAGAAGTTTATGGCCCAGGTCTTCTGACATGTTTGCATTTTTTACTGTTAAAGTTATTGAAACATAGCTCCATAAACTGAGATGTGTTAATGGTTTAGCATGACCAAACAGTTCTGTTGTTATCTTAATGTTATTTAAAGCTATACATGAATCACACTGCTACTTAACAAGGTATCTGTTATCCAGTTACAGAAACTTGAGAACAAGGAATACATTTTCCAATTATAAAGTAAAAAAGTGTATTAGTCATGTCAACTCTCTAGTAAAAAATTCAGTTAATTTTGTTTATCCATTGTTCTTGCTTCATCTCCTTGGTACTCATATATAAAAAGCATACTGGTGGATGTTTCTTGTTTTTGAACAGAAGCATATGTGCTAAATTAGTGATAATGAGAACAACATAAATATTTTTAAGGACTGATTTTAGTCATGATTATACAGCTTATCAAACTTCAAAGACAGTTTTAATTTTAGCAGATGTTATTTTCATTGGTAAATTTTCAGTTTTTTAGTATTGTCATGTCAGAAGATTTATTCTCAGAATTTTTTTAGTTGCTCCATTTGGTGGCATTAAAAAATAATTTCAAGATTGTTCCTGCCTTTGAAATACTGCTTTGTTACGGAAAAAAAAAAACAAAAAACAACCAAAAACATACTGACTTTAACGCAACCTATGAAGTAAGATTATTGGCTCTACTTTATCTGTACAGTACACTGAAAAGGTATCTTATGTCTAATCTTAGGACTGTGGGATATCATTTTTTACTTTGGTCTCACTTTATGTTATAGGCAATCATCAGTGAAAATAGTACAAATTAATCATTATAAAAACAAATCACTCGGCTTTTGAAATTCTTCCCTTTTTTTTTCTTTATACTGGAAACCAGAGTTTTCTGTAAGAACAAGATCTGCTGTGGTCAGCATCGTATGTGCTAAACTTCCAAACCCGCACTCTCACTGCATGCAGCTAGTGCCTGCACAAATTCTGTTTCTGAACTCCATTTTGCTTAAGCTTTTTATGTAATTAGACTTAGAGTTCTAGCCTGAAGTAGATCAAAGAGAAGACTACTGAGAGAAGTCAGTATGTCCCAGAGCTTGTGCATCTCCTCCTTTGAACTGTGCTTGTCATTTACAAGTGTTATCTTTATTATGGTAAAATGGTGTCACTGATCAATCTATCACCTACTACTCCACAGTATCCCAGCCCTTATCTCCTGTTTTGCTTTTGTGGCAATCTGTTAACAAGTGTGGGTGTGGACCAACCCCTCTGAGCTGTCATAATACCCCAAGGCATGAAACATAGTTCCTGAGGTTTTTTGTCCTAAATTCAGTATGTTTCATTTAAAATTAGCCTATTGGATAAGGAGATCCACATGAGCAGGCACTCAGGCACTTAGCAGTTGCCCGGGGGAGGGGGTGGGGGTGGGGGGAGGGAGGTGGGGGTTGGGGGGGTGGGGAGAAAATATTTCACTGCTGAGGCTGTGCATAGCAGCAGCTCTGAACTGCCACAGGGGAGGAGCTAAGCATGGTTTATATAAAGGTCATATTACTCTGGCGGCTGGATTACCCTCCAGGTGGCAATCCATGCTTTAGGGTTGAAATAAATCTAACTTCTTGGAAGAAAGAGAATTTAAAGCATCTTATTTCTAGGTCTGTATTTAACGTGTTCGAGCTTTTCAAGGAGTTCTCTAAATCCTCGAAGTGGTGGAGATTTCGGGCAGGTATAGAAGAGAGTAGAAAGACAAAACTGAGAGAGACTGCGGAATAATCTAATGGGCTGTAGGAAAGGCCTCAATTTACAGACTGCTGACAGTGGTGGTTAGAATCATAGAATCATAGAATAGTTAGGGTTGGAAAGGACCTTAAGATCATCAAGTTCCAAACCCCCTGCTGTGGCCAGGGACAACTCACACTAAACCATGTCACCCAAGGCTCTTTCCAACCTGGCCTTGACCACCACCAGGGACGGAGCATTCACAACTTCCTTGGGCAACCCATTCCAGTGCCTCACCATCCTTACAGTATAAGAACTTCCTCCTTATATCCAATCCAAACTTCCCCGGTTTAAGTCTGAACCTGTTACCCCTTGTCCTATCACTACAGTCCCTAATGAAGAGTCCCTTTCCAGCATCCTTATAGGCCCACAGCATCCTTATAGGCCCAATCCTTATAGGTTAGTGAGTGTTGTTGATAGTTCCTTGATAATCTTGATCCCAGGTAGATGTAGGTAAGGGATATGCCAGAGAGATTAAGGAGTGGAGCTGATTCCATATCAGTACAAGTGCCTGGTACATTAGGTGCTACAACTTCTCAAGGCACATAGAAAAGCATTGGACTGCTGGTAGCAGTTTACAAGCAATCCACAGATGAAAAGGAGGATTTCAGTAGTTAGAGATGACTGAAGATGGTAACTATTGTGCATTTGTAATTGCTGGTTATTTGGTTATTTCCAAATCAGTAAATTGAGGTCTCAAGAATGACTGAGCTGTAGATCAGCTGAGCCTCAGTAATTGACCGCTTACAGCATTTCTTGAGATACGTGTTAAGTACATTATAAATGCAAGATCAAGGATTGCTGAAGTTTAAGATGGCAGGGTTTTCTTTACTTTTCAAAGGCGCAACATTATCACTTACTGTGGTATAGAAGATGTTATGCAATTCCTTAAACTGTGATCATACATTTGTGAGTTAAATGACAATACTGAATCCTTACTAAATTATCTAATATCTTTTTTGCCTACTCAGAATATAGCAGTTCCTTCGCAGTTAGTAATGATAAATTAGTTAAAATGACTGTCTGGGCTATTTTAACTTTTACTGGAAAGCACCGAATTTTTAGTTCATGCACACTGCTCTGTACAACACAAGTATGTGAAAAGTTATATTCTTCTTTGAAACCTTAAAATCTTTTTCATAGTTGCTTCTGTTATATGCTAGCAGTGCAGGAATTTATCATACATGAATGCCATTTCTAGGAAGTTCCATTTTTTTTTTCTTAGCTCTTCTTCCAGCAGAGACGTACCATTAAGTCTATCTTATAAATGAATTCAGTAAAGGACGCTGTTTATATGTATTTTTTATGACCTTTGCATACAGAATGATAATATATATGTCAGATTTGCAGGGTGTATTTCCATACATTAAACATTTGTCATTTACCTGCCCCCAAACACATTATATATCACACAGGTAACTATGTGTACAGAAATTTACTTTGTTTATAATAATATAACATGATATTGTATTTGAACTAATCTTCTGGGTTTATTTTCAAATTAATTATAAAAACCACCAGGTATTATCGTCTAAAATTATTACCAGCTTGTTTTTCAGCTCATATTTTGCAGCACAGAAGTATATTCAGCTAGGTCAAAAGACAAAAGTAACTAAATCTGAACAGAATTTTTGTAATAATTTTACAGTTCAAACTAGATGAAATGTAAAACTATACAGTTTAAATAATGAAAACCCAACATGATATGTAAGTATCAACAGTTTTATTCTCTAGTATATTCTATCCAGAAAAAGAATATTTTTAATTCTTTTTATGAAGGGTATAGAAGGATATATTGTTTTAAAACCATCAGTCTACCTAGGAGTGTAGCTTTTTAAAGAGAAAATGTTGGGTTATGGTACCCACATGTTGCCTGTGTGGGCACAAGTACAATCAAGTTACAGTAATTATAGGTTTTACTGGCTGTGTACAGTAACAGTAAATCCATAAAACCCCTGTTATCTTAAACAGATGAAAAATCACATCCTGCATCGTTGTCCTTATGGTAGTAAGCCATAAAAATGTTTTAAGAGACGAGGGGAAGTTGGGTTTTATCTATTAACTGTTTTCTGATAAATTAAAAAAAAAATAAAATCACTGTTGAATTTGGAGTATAATATGAGAATTTAAACTGGGAAAAGACAATAAATGGAACAAAATTTCAATAGGGTTCATTCTTTCTTGTGCACCTGTACTGCTGAATACTGCCTACTTAAAATATTGATCCAAATAATAACTTATTTTGCTCCAAGTAAAGACTGGAGAAAGGGGAGGAGGGGAAAAGAAAGAGAATCCATTAATCATTAGTAAAGGTCAAGACTTGTAAAGGTTTGTGCTGCCTCTTTAAAAACATAAGATAATTGTAGAAATAAACTGGAAGTAGGTGGCTTTAGGGAGAATCACGTAACTAAGGAAATAATTTGTGTTGCATTAATGTCAGGATTTTTTCTAATAGTGACTAATGCTGGAAAAAAGTGTCTCTGGCAGAATCATTACATGAATTTTATTAAAGGATATAATATCATTAAGGATATTTAAATGACATATGTTTCCCTTAAAAGTTCACTTTTTAAAAACATATCGCTTGGAGAAGTAAGTTTAAAAAGCTAGTGAGGTAGAAGTCTGGCATGCATAAGTAATGATAAAAATGATAAAACTAATCTCAGAGAATGACATTGAAAGGATTTCTAAGTTTCTCCAGCCCCAAACTTTTTGTGATTCTCTTTAGCCAATCTTCTTCAGATGTCTTTGCAATTTAAAGCTTTTGCAGTTACATAAGATAAATACAGATTCAAGATTTTACATCTTTCTATGGATGTAAATGATTCAAAGCCTGAGGACAATTGAATCAATTCTGTATTGGAAAAACAATATAATTGTTTCTTCAAAAAGACTTAAAAACACCCTCAACATTTTATTCTATCGACGTGTAAAATGCACCTTCTCTCCTTACCAGGTTCACTCTCTACAGGTTTGTACACTTTTGTCTTTAGTAATCTTCCTGTCTGATGGAGATAGAGACTTTTACATGCAATACTACTGCCATATTTATCTTTCACATAAAGGCCAAAGCCATCAAATTTTCCTTCAGTTCCAGTTATGTTTCTTCATTTCTCTTCGAAAATAATTGGTTTTATTTAGGCAGTTCCTACCCACCCTTATAATAAATATTTTTATCTTGTGAAGAATAGTGATGGTTTTCTAGTCTGGGTTCTGCCTTCTTTTACTATTTCCCAAGAGTTATTTTAATGTAACTGGAAAGGTGTATCTAAGATTTAAACACTGTGCCTTTCACAAAGCTAAAATACCTTCCAGTGGTGGGCTGCTCTTCACTTGTCTATATGAGGGACCTTTAAAAGACAAGTATTAGGTTTCCAATTAGTCTTTGGCTAGCAGAAGTGGGACAGACACATCTTACAGCAGTAAATTAAGAAAGATTTTCTTGAAAGAATGCTTTTTTTTTTGAACAGCAAAAGCTTTGTGAGTGGTAATTCCTGTAATGAAAGGTATTTCACTCCTGCTTAAGTTTCACCCAAATACCTTGAGAATAGAAGAGAGTTTCTCCTTCCCTAGTTTCCTTCATAAAAGTGACAATTAAGTCATTGAACAAGAGGAAGTAATTATCTCAGAAACCTCTTCATCTTCCCACATCTTTACCTGAACTCCCCAGAAAAGCATCAAAAATCCTGTAACACTCAGGTACAAGTATATTTCATAGATTGCAGAAATAGCTAAGGTAGGTATCATACCTTTTTCAAATACTTGCTGAAATACACTTACCAGTGGTGGGCAGACAAGGAAAACTGACTGAAATTATTAAAACTTGCTTGGTTTGCAGTCTCCACTTGTTTTTCCATATGTTTGTTTTGTCATAAACAAAAACTGAAAGCTTTTGGAGGAAATACTTCTCCTCTACTATGGATAGACCATCTAGAGTCATGCCCAACTACTGATAACTAGTCATGGTAGCTGTAACCACAATAGTAATAACTGTTTTGTTCTTTCACTGGAAAGAGATTTAGATTACAGCTATTGCTTCTCAGTCCATCCTTCTCCAGTGTGCTGCCCTCTCCATGAACCCTGCCAACATCTCAACCCTGTAAAGGACGCTGTTCTTCTTCCTTTACCGTTATCTTCCCAGCCAAGAACAGAAAGAAAGACAAAGAACAAAAGGAGAGCAAAACTTATTCCACGTAGAACAGGTATCTCAAAATGAAGCTTAATAAATAAATAAATAAATAAAAATCTATGCAGTCTATCAATACCCTTATGATTAGAAGACATTTCAGAGCTGCCAGGCACCCCATGGGACTCTATGAAGATGGAAACCATCACTGATCCTTTGTAGTGTGCATTTGACACTTCTGGCTAATGAAAACTCTGTTAGGTCATGGCATAATTTCAGAAGAAGTATTTGCACTAAGAACCAAAGGTGCTGCTTAGCACAGCTTTCATTTGCTATTTCAGCAGCTTTGCAAGGAATCAGACTGTGTGTTTGTGTCCATCCACCATCTATCCACACTACCATTTTAATGGGAAATAAAATGTAAAGAAAATCGCGGTAGAAACGATATGTAGAGAACACAGACTTCAAGACAGTATTTATTATTACTCTTCTCATTAATCCCAAATGATCATTATTTTCAGGCAGAAGCCTAGTGATGTTTCAGCAATACAGAAAACACATGCTCATCTCTGGCACTACCTTACTTCTGGAAGGGACTAAACAGATGAAGAATGCTAAAACACATACTACTGAATTCAGTGCACCTGCTTGCCTTTTGTTAGATGATTTTATATCAGCAATACAGTTTCTGTGACTTAATGATCTATGCATGCATGAGCTTGTGTGAGACATCACACACAAACTTCCTCATTAGCAGTTTATGTAGTTATAGAAAGAACTGTTGTGTAGAAATGCTTAATGAAACATGAAAGAACTTTTTACATGCTCACAGTATCTTCTGCTTGTTCCATATTAATGCCAGATTTTTCCCTGGGTGCTTCTTGTATTCCTTATTTCTGTTACCAGATGTTGACTTTTAGTGATATGCATGATATTTAAAATTTAAATTTTCCAGTACGTCGTGCCTGGTCTTTTGGTCAAATTTCAATGAACAGACTAAACTTTATAAATAATTTCAAAGGCATTTGAGATATCCTTCAAAAACCTCTAACCAAACAGCTGGGTTGGAAAAAGAAGAAAAGGTGTGTATAGTAATTAATAAGAAATAAGAAGTAGACCAGGAGACTAGGTATAATGGGCATAAACAGAGCCTCTAGCAGAATAAAAAATCAAGGCCATTTAAAACCAGAAGTTCAGGCATCAGGCAGTGAGAGTGCAGGAAGCATGCAAAACCTCAGCTAACAAGGAAAAAGGTCCTTGCAGGAGTTGAGGAAAAACAAGCAAAGACTGGAAAAAGCAGAACAAGAGGAGGGAATCATGGAGTACAGCATAGCCACAGCCCCTTATGGAGAATATCATTAGGAAAACACTTGGACCCCATTGTGTAACAGAGGAAAGAGAAATCTACAAACTTCTTCATTGGGGTAGTGTAGTGTGCTACAAGAAGCAGTTAAATGCCAAAGGGAAGGAGGATATCTATCGGGTGACTGTGTTATGACTGTAATGGAAGGGCACAAGGGCATAACAGAAAGAATCTGTCTTTTTAATGCTGCCAGGATTACAATAGATATCAAGTGAAGGATTCCTTAATAATCTTCTAATTAAGTTAATGTCAGCCTGCAAGGCTAAAACTGATTCCTTCTGTTTATTAAATGAAAACTGAAAGAAATAAACGTAAATAAATTCTACGGCAGGAAATAAATTAATTTTCTAATTATATTAGACCATGCTGGGTTATAATTATCCAGTTGTGTTTCTGTTGAATACTTACACATGAAAGCAGATTCCAGTAAGTATAAGTATCAGAAAATACAATGCATGTATCAGGAAGTAAGAGGAAAAAAGATGGAAAAGTTGGTCAGCAATGGTCAGCAAGTACTCTGTCATTTCAGAGTGATTGATAGGGCACTTTTGGCCTTTGAAGCTCTAGCATTTCCATATCCTTTTAACTATTCATTTTCAGTTTTAAACTTATTACTGTCATGTAAAATTTGTGCTAATGACTGCTCATGACTAAAATAAACTGTGGAGGATGATGTGGATCCTGTCCAGGAAAACTCTACACTAGCTTTAACAAGGGTATGCTTACATTCTAGTGACAGTGTACGTACCTCGCTGGCCTATGTTGACTATGGGAAGTTGCATTTGGTATTGCTTTGATCTGTGAGAGTCTGTGCTATATTATCTATTTTACTCACACTTTCTTGTACTTTTGCTAGCAAAATATATGCATTCATCAAATCCATGGAAGCCAGGAGTGTCTTTAGAAAATAGAAGTAAATTTGAAAGTATAGTCAGGTAGAGAGTCTGTTCCTGACATTTCAGTATCCACCCCTGCCACTTTACCTATATATGTTTACCCACTGAAACACACAAATTGTTCTTAGATAAAGATTAATTTTGTTAGGCAATTTGTCATGTTGATTTTCACTTAAGCAAAGCTTTGATAACCTAAGTCCTCAAATTTCCAGCAGCAAATTTCCTTTCTTCATTAAAGGTTTGGTGAACAAACAAAAATTTCTGACTGGAACAGCTGAGAAATATGTTTTTTCCTGGGAGTCACTTGTATGAATTCAGCTCAATAACTCAGCAGCTAATAAACTGAAGGCTTTTACACAGGGTCTATCTGTAAGTCATCAGCATTCATTCTGCAGTCCTCACAGAAAGGTAAAGGTTTAGGTTAGTCAGAGAAAATTAATTAGTGTCACCCACTGATATGGGCCAGGGTCAAGAACTGTGGACCTTTCCTCAGGGAGCCTGATGACCGATCACAGGGAAGTAACTTTCTCTTCACTGCCACAATAGGTTTTGTTGTGGTGATACACCTATGAGACAAAATGGCAGGGACATGTCAGAAAGAGAAACACTGATGCTGCCTATGTCTAAGTGGTTAAAAAGAATAAATTGTAATGGACAAGCACTATAAATACCTTTAAAATAAAAACCACATATTTTTAAAAGAGGAAGAAAGAAGAAAATACCAGAAAATCATGATTAAGTATTCATTTCCTCTTATGCCCGCAGGGTTTAACAGCTGGGAAATTATTGTCATATTATATTTACTGGCAGCAGTCTATTGTCTTGCTTTAAACATAAATGAATAAATAAATTCCTAGCCTTTACTGACTTTATCACAGTATTTAAAACTACTGGGTTTCCCTTCCCTCACCACCATTTTTAATTGTTGAAAAGGTTTAGAAAATGATTTTATTTATGCAACATTTCAAAGGGTTTTGTAGTCTGTGTAGCTCTTAACAGATCTCTGTCAAGAGCATATGACATATGAAAGATAAATATATAACAACTCACCTCTTTTCCATTAATCATGCTGCCAGGAAAACACCTTTACAGTAAAAAAGGGCTAACATCAAAGAAGTACAGTAGGGAAGCACAGTGGGTTGCTTCAGTTATTTCTGCTTGGCTACTTATTTGTAGGATGTCCTCACACAGTAAAAAGTTCTTTTAAAAATGCAATTAGAAAAGTAAGATTTAATTAAATATTTATAAATTCTTTTCCTTTTTAATGCATGGATTTTAGGGATTACTGTGCCTGTCTGTAGGTAGAATAGCTATCAGTTAGTTTGTCTATGCTGCATTTTCTGTGATCTTTCATGATTTGCAGAGGATGAGGAATGAATTCTTCAATTACCTAAGGACAATGAAAAAAGGAAGCAATGGCATTCTCTCTCTTGATTCACATGTGAAAGGTGTGTTCTTCTTTAGACTCTTTTAGAGTAAAAATCTGAGTCAAAAGGAGATAGAAATCTCACTTTTGCTGATGCTGGGAAAACTTGTGACATGAAACTCTATTGAGCATGCAGCATGGAAAGACATTAGTGAAGCTGTGGGCATGCTGCCTCCCCATGTTAAAAATAAATCACTATTCACTTTTGCCCTCAGCAGTTAAAACAGTTCACTGACACAATGCACTGACAAAATTCCTTTCCTTATAGAAAAAAGTTTAGGGATTTCCTAATCCTATGTCCTGTGTTATGGGATTATAAATTACTTTTTGCATCTACTAGCATATCAAAGATAACTCTTTTATATTATCTGTTTTTAAAGTTAAATAACACCTTAAAGTCTTAAAATTTTTAGGAAAATTTTCCTTACAGAACCTAAATAAAGCAGTTTGATTTGAAGGATTGGTTGCACGTGCTGTGTGCACAAGGATTTTCTTAAACCCCACAGATATATTTGGACTTTGTAATAGAAATATTTTCTTGAGATCTGTGCCTAATTCCAGATGAAGGAGTGAAAGAAACATGGGGAAAAAAAATCCTTGTAGATCTACTTTAATCTGATTGTTTCTATTGCTTACTCAGATTGCCATCCACATGGGGAAACATGGCTAACCCTCTTTAATGCAATGTCTCCTTAGTTTCAGTTACCGCATGTGGCATGCTAATGCCTACATTTGTGCATGTTGGAGTAATGGAGGTATTTTGTTAAACCACTCCAGCTCTATCCATGCAAGCCTACCTGCTGATACTCTCATTGAACCTGCATTGAATGGAAATATGGAAATGGAAAATAGCTTCCATCTGTTCCATCACATCCACTCGCTCTATAAAGGACCAGAGCATCTGTCTACAGTGTTATCTGTTAGAGTGGCCTGAGGAAGAGCAGTCCAATGTGGCCATTCATGAATAACAGGTATAGAAACTGTCACTCTAAACAGCTCAACAAATCATAATTCAGTAGTTAACACTGTAATAATGTCTTTCTATTTTTATAGAGAAGACAGGTGTTCAAAGTATTGAAGAATTTCCTATTGTAAGTTAATAGAATCACAATTGTGTTGAAGTCCATTTTTTCTTTTAACAGATTTAAGATTTCTGCCTGCCCCCATTTGCAACTCTGAGTCTTTGTGTCAGATAAATAGGTACTGACTTCCTTAAGTAGTGTGCTGTAGCCATACTGTATTTATGCAAGCTGCTCAGTAGCACTGAGGGGATGGATTCTTCCACCATATTGTTCTCACTGTGTTTTGTCACCATCCTGAGAGATTTGTTTTCCTATTTCCTTTCCTATTACTTTGGGTTTATATCTGCTTCTGGAGCTGTTCTTTTATTATTTGTTTTATGGTTTGTCTCAAAGAGCTGTTAAACTAGTGACAAGCAATCTATCAACAAGGTGGTAGTATGGTGATTTTAAACTTGCATTAGCTGAAAGATGCGAGACTTGCTCATCGCTAAGGCAAGTTTGCATCCCGCTCAGCTTTTGTCCCATGCTCTACCTCATAGGCTAGCCTCTTCCTTTGTCTCTTCCCTTTCCCTACATCTAGAGCAATAACCCTCTCACTCCCATCCCGTATGAGGAGTTGGGGATGCTGAAGATAGATTTGCTGTTTGCCCTTTGCTGCAATAATGCATCCCCTCAGCAAAATCTTGGAGACAAAGGGGGAGATTCTGGGTCCTGAGGGTGTTTTGGGTAGAGTGCAACAACTTGGACAAGAGTAGGGAAGGAGGGACCACCAGTACCATCATGAGTTATTGGAGAAATTTACCCCTGTAACATCTACTCTTAAGGACATTAGGGATGAGACAGAGGTGGCATTGGCCACAGTGCACCTTTGGTCCCTGATCTACTTTAGTCCTTTGGGCAAGAAATTTAATAAGTGATAATGTTAATAGAATCAATGGTGGTGGGTATTTGGGAGGATATGAAAGTCATGAAACATCTCAGTAGTAACATCCTACCACTACCCTGAGCACACCTGAACTATAGACATGTGCTTATACCCTAGTGACTCTGTGTGTGTACCCTCAAACTGTCCATAAGCAAGAAAAAAGGACTTAAAAATGAGTGAGTGGCTGCTGAGGCTTTTTTGGTCATTGCATACATCAGCCTGTACTAAGGCCCAGCTTTGGAGGCTCATGCACAAGGCATTGAACGGCCCTGTCAGGAAGCTGGAGCTTTGTGATTTACCACCAACTCACTGAAATCCCCAAAAGCAGATCTCAAATTTCTAGTGTATACACTGAATTTTATTTTATTTTATTTTTTTTTCAGAGTCGTGATTTTCAGCTTAGGAAAAGCTGCTTTTAAGGTATCCCTCTTGGGAAATCTGTCTAAAACCCATGAATTTTTCAGGGTCAGAAGGCAAAAACAAATCTCCTCAGCTAGATCAATGGAGAGGCATGGTACGTGGCCTTATCTTGTGGTGTAAGAAGCACAAGGTGCTTCTGAGGACTGTATCTTCACTAATCCATAGTCTGGTCACTGTAAAGACATTGTGATTACTGGCTGATGCAGTCGTGGGGTGAGCAGGCAATAGAAGATGCCAAGTGACACCTCTGTGATGCTGTTAAAGGCTAAATGAGAGGAGTGCCATTACCAAGCACAGGTGGGAACATCTCTAGCTGTGATGAGCTTTCCCTTTTATGGATAACTCAAAGAAAAAAAAAAAACTGTATCAACACTACTAGCACATTGGTAAAACTGTTTATATTTGCAAATACTAATGTATGAATTTAAAAGATGTAAGTACACACCTAAAAGTGCGTTCCCATAAAAGCACAGTCAGGTTTCTTGGAATCATAGAATAGTTAGGGTTGGAAAGGACCTTAAAATCATCTAGTTCCAACACCTCCCACGAAACCATGTCACCTAAGGCTCTGTCCAACCTGGTCTTGACCACCGCCAGGGATGGAGCATTCACAACTTCCCTGGTCAACCCATTACAGTGACTCACCACCCACACAGTAAAGAACTTCCTCCTTATATCCAATCTAAACTTCCCTGTTTAAGTTTGAACCTGTTACCCCTTGTCCTGTCACTACAGTCTGTAATGAATAGTCCATCCCCAGCATCCCTATAGGACCCCTTCAGATACTGGAAGGCTGCTATGAGGTCTCCAAGCAGCCTTCTCTTCTGCAGGCTGAACAGCCCCAGCTTTCTCAGCCTACCTTCATACGGGAGGTGCTCCAGTCCCCTGATCATCCTCGTGGCCCTTCTCTGGACTTGTTCCAACAGTTCCAAGTCCTTTTTATGTTGAGGACACCAGAACTACACACAATACTCCAAGTGAGGTCTCACAAGAGCAGAGTAGAGGGGCAGGATCACCTCCTTCAACCTGCTGGTCATGATCCTATTGATGCAGCTCAGGATACGGTTGGCTTTCTGGGCTAAGAGCACACTGAGTCCAGCTCATGTTCATTTTCTCATCAACAACACCCCAAGTCCTTCTCCCTAGGGCTGCTCTGAATCTCTTCTCTGCCCAACCTTTAGCTGTGCCTGGGATTGCTCCGACCCAGGTGTAGGACCTTGTACTTGTCATGGTTAAACTTCATGAGGTTGGCATCAGCCCACCTCACAGGAGTGTCGAGGTCCCTCTGGATGGCATTCCTTCCCTCCAGCATGTCAGCCAAACCACACAGATTGGTGTCATCGGCAAAGTTGTGGAGGGCGCACTCAATCACCAACAAAGATGTTGAACAAGACCGGTCCCAACACCAGTCCCTGAGGGACACCACTCGTTACTGGTCTCCAGCTGGACATTGAGCCATTGACCACAACTCTTTGCGTGCGGCCAGCCAGCCAGTTCTTTATCCACTGAGTGGTCCATCCATCAAATTGATGTCTCTCCAATTTAGAGACAAGGATGTCATGCGGGACAGTGTCGAATGCTTTGCACAAGTCCAGGTAGATGACATCAACTGCTCTACCCCGCCCATCAGTTCTGTAGCCCCATCATAGAAGGCCACCAAATTGGTCAGGCAGGATTTCCCCTTAGTGAAGCCATGCTGGCTGTCACCGAGCACCTTGTTGATTTTGATGTACCTTAGCATGCCTTCCAGGAGAATCTTACTGGATTATTGATCATTTGAGCTCTTTTTTCTCTGCATTCTCTTGTGATGAGGTAAAATACCATCCCACCCCATTAAATAAGACAAATAAACTTTGGTTTACTTACAGAAATGGTGAAGCTCTTGATCTCCTGCTTCCAGACTGACTTCCAGTGGCTTAAAATTTAACTTAGATGTGATTTTCCTTTTCAGAAGCTCTGTCAATCCTTGAAAACAGTACTGAGCTTTCTTGTAAAAGCAGTCCCATTTGTGAGGACATGGTTAGCTGGTCCCTTGATATTTCGCTTTCTTGGTTTGTCTGTCTAATGAAGCATTCTGTTTTCAGGATATTATTAGACTAGGAGATACCTCTTAATTTTATTTTATTTTTTTGACCTAACACATTTCTTAAAAAGAGGTAAACATTTAAATTATACTTTTATATTGCTGCTTATTGATATGCATGATGTTTCACAGATATTTCATTTTCTTGCAATTGTTATTCAGACTAGCTGAAACAAAGAAGTGTTTTTTTCAAAACTCATTCTCTGAGTTCCTATTTGCATAACTTTGTGGTGTGTCTCTTGCCTGTACTGTAATGGCTTGTCTTCGAACAGCAGTACTAGCATGGCTTTTTTGTGTATATGTGCATATGTGTTAGCTTACAATTCACTGGACTTACATTTGCAGTACTGACTGATGTTGCCACAGGTGCTAGCAAGCTGTTATTGGGAGCACAGAGATAAAATTATTGCATTTACAAGTAAGAAACAAAGTAGTGGCTAGAAGAAAATCCCATAGAACCTTTAAAAGAGCTATTGACTTTAAATTACCAACAACTATGTTCCACTTTCTTTCACTGTATTTACATTTTTAGGTATTCACTATAGTATCAGAACAGGGTTTGAAGATTGATGAAATAGATACTCAATACATTACAGCTACATATCATCACTTTATATAAGGATTATGACACATTTCATTACATTCTATAATTTTTTTTTTCCTTTAAATAATAACAACAAAAAATTAACCAATACCAGTTACTGTGTCCTTTCCAAAATGCATTTGATTTTAAATATGGGGAAAAAAATGTTTCAGGATATAACAACAGGTTTTACTTCAAATCAGAGATGTCCTGAATATCAGACACACTGTCTCTATGGATAGCAAGAAAATGAAGACTCTTCTGGATAACTGCTGATTTCCTGTGTTTTGTATGCTAAGAGTCCTTTACAACAGCAGAGAAGGCTTCTACCTGCATACAGTCTGTATGTATTTGCTAGCAACATCAATGTAGCTAATAGTTGGAGGGGGAAAAAAAAGAGGGATGTGGAATTTATTCACAGGTTGGTGAGATAATTTTTCAAGGGAAAAAGTAGAACAACAGATTAAAAAAACAACAACAAACCCATTAAAAACAGACACATACCTAAAGTAGACAGAAAGCCACCATTGACCACACAGGTTGAATTTTCTGATTTTTTTCTGTATAATGACAATGACGGATTAATTATACTTTAATTGCTGCCTAAGCAGATCTAATAACACATGTCACAAGCATGAACTGAAAAAATTAAATATAGCTCTCAGATACATTCCCTAAGTATGTAAAGTTTATTTTCCTAAGGGGGTTTTCTTTTTTTGTAATATCTTCCCATGCTTTTAATGTTTGAAGATAATTAAAAAAATTAATTTAAAATCTATGAAGTTAGAATGCAATATTAATGAATCTTTCCCTGCTTAAGACAGTAGCTTTGAAAACTAAGTTCGAAATACCTAATTATTTTTGCAAAGTAATTGGAAGTGGTTTCTCTGCATTCTTTTTAAGATCATATTACCTTGCTTTATTGTTAGTTACTTAGACACGTAACCACGAACTAGGCACAGTTATATTATCTGACTAGTAATAATAGATTGAAGAAAATTTTCATTTTCCTATGTTTGGACATACGCAAAATATCTAACCACTTTTGTGGAGCCATTTTTTGTGGCCAGATGCTTTCACAGTCTGCTTTCACAGGTTTTTTTTGCCTGTTTTTTGATAATGAAGTACAATCTATTGGCTAGTAGAAATGGAATTTTCAAAGTTCAGGTGTACCCTTGTTGAACAAACCGTTATACAGTTATTTTAGTATTAATACAATACATTTATCATACAATCAGAGAATGGTCTGGGTTGGAAGGGACCTTAAAATCATCCAGCTCCAACCTCCCCTGCCATGGGCAGGGACACCTTCCACTAGACCAGGTTGCTCGAAGCTTGGTCTTGAACATGTCCATGGATGGGGAATCCACAATCTCTCTGGGCAGTGTCAAACTCAGTGCCTTGCCGCCCTCATAATGAAGTACTTTTTTTCCTAATATCTAATATAAGTCTACCGGCTTTCAGTTGAAAGCCATTATAAATGAATCTTGTAGACAATGAATTATTCTACTGTAGACAGAAATGCAAAAATCTGAGCAGATTGTGGGATCTATTAACTGCATCTAAGTAATTCAGCACAATCATACAATCATAAAATCACAGAATCGTTAGGGTTGGAAAGGACGTTAAGATCATCAAGTTCCTACCCCCCTGCCATGGGCAGGGACACCTAACGCTAAATCATATCACCCAAGGCCTCATCAAACCTGGTCTTGAACACTGCCAGGGATGGAGCATTCACAACCTCCCTGGGCAACCTATTCCAGTGCCTCACCACCCTAACAGGAAAGAATTTCCTTCTTATATCCAACCTAAACTTCCCTTGTTTAAGTTTTAACCCATTACCCCTTGTCCTGTCACTACAGTCTCTAATGAAGAGTCCCTCTCCAGCATCCCTATAGGCCCCCTTCAGATACTGGAAGGCTGCTATGATGTCTCCACGCAGCCTTCTCTTCTCCAGGCTGAACAGCTCCAACTTCCTCAGCTTGTCTTCATATGGGAGGTGCTCCAGTCCCCTGATCATCCTCGTGGCCCTCCTCTGGACTTGTTCCAACAGTTCCATGTCCTTTTTATGTTGAGGACACCAGAACTGCACACAATACTCCAGGTGAGGTCTCACAAGAGCAGAGTAGAGGGGCAGGATCACCTCCTTCGACCTGCTGGTCACGCTCCTTTTGAGGCAGCCCAGGGTACAGTTGGCTTTCTGGACTGCAAGCACACACTGCTGGCTCATGTTCATTTTCTCATCGACCAGCACCCCCAAGTCCTTCTCCGCAGGGCTGCTCTGAATCACTTCTCTGCCCAACCTTTAGCTGTGCCTGGGATTGCTCCGACCCAGGTGTAGGACCTTGCACTTGGCATGGTTAAACCTCATGAGGCTGGCATCAGCCCACCTCACAAGTGTGCCAAGGTCCCTCTGGATGACATTCCTTCCCTCCAGCGTATCGACCGAACCACACAGCTTGGTGTCATCGGCAAACTTGCTGAGGGTACACTCAATCCCACTGTCCATGTCAGCAACGAAGACGTTAAACAAGACCGGTCCCAACACCGATCCCTGAGGGACACCACTCGTTACTGGTCTCCAGCTGGACATTGAGCCATTGACCACAACTCTTTGCGTGGCCATCCAGCCAGTTCTTTATCCACCGAGTGGTCCATCCATCAAATCGATGTCTCTCCAATTTAGAGACAGGGATGTCATGTGGGACAGTGTCAAACGCTTTGCGCAAGTCCAGGTAGATGACATCAACTGCTCTACCCCTGTCCATCAGTTCTGTAGCCCCATCATAGAAGGCCACCAAATTGGTCAGGCAGGATTTCCCCTTAGTGAAGCCATGCTGGCTGTCACCAAGCACCTTGTTGATTTTGATGTGCCTCAGCATGCCTTCCAGGAGAATCTGCTCCAAGATTTTGCCAGGCACAGAAGTGAGATTGACTGGTCTGTAATTCCCCGGGTCATCCATTTTCCCCTTCTTGAAAATGGGGGTTATATTTCCCTTTTTCCAGTCATCGGGAACTTCACCTGACTGCCACGATTTTTCAAATATGATGGCCAGCAGCTTCGCAACTTCATTTGCCAGCTCCTTCAGAACCCACGGATGGATCTCATCAGGACCATCAAGATGGTCTTGAACCAGTTCCTCTCCTACAGTGAGCGCAAGGTCTTCATTCTCACAGTCCCTGCATCTGCCTTCCAAGACTTGGGTGGTGCAGTCAGAGCCTTTGGCAGTGAAGACCAAAGAAAGAAGTCATTCAGAACCTCAGCCTTCTCCAAATCCTGTGTAGCCAGTTCTCATTAGCCCCCTGCAGGACAGCAAAGCGGTTCTGCATGGGGACAGGGGATTTAGGGGGAAGCCCCTTGCTTTTGGTTGTCCTTTTCCTTCTTTTTTTTTGTTGTTTTTTTTTATCACTAATTCCCAGCTTCATGGGTTAACCGCCTCCTTCTGTCCTTCATGAGGTAGAGGTGAAGCTCGAGGGCCCTGGACAGTTTGGGCGTGGATCAAGCATTCCTGCTTCCTCTCAGCTTCCCTGACATCTCGCAGTCTATTAACAGCATCCCGCAGCTCAGCCCCTGCTGCAGGAGCACCTCCACCAGGGAGCACCGAGTGCAGCCCTGCCCATTGGGCACCCTCCCCTCACCAGACCAGTGCAGGCACTCTCTACACCCTGAGCTCTGCACTGCAGCCTCCCCTCTCATCGGCTCTGTCTGGGTGCCTACGCTGGCCACCGCCGGGGCAGCGAGAGCAGAGCTCCCAGACCGGGCCCTGATCATACGACGAGTGCTCACCATCCTGCTCGAACTGCCACACAAACTGCCTCGACCCGCTCTGTTCGACCCGCTCCTGGTCAGTAAGAAACAGAATATTCTTTGAATCCAGAAGCATTTTGTACATGTGTTCACATTGTAGGCTGTAGTCTCCATAGTATTAATGACTGTACCTCCACTGATAGAAGTCTTTCACCATGTGCACCACGAAGTATTGCAAGAGCCTTTATAAATCCCACTTCAGTATTAGAACTGTAGGCCACAGGAGTCACTCAGTGGATGACAATCTCCTTAACCAGCAAATCTGAAACGCAGAAGACTTATTTGTTCTTCATACAGTGCTGTTGATTTGAATGCATAGATTCTGGCCCTAATTAATACTCTGTTGCAGAAGTTACGGAGCTGGAAGATATAAATGAAAGTGTATGTCCAAATCATTTTGGAATTTATTTTGACTCATAGTTATCAGAGCTGGATAGTAATGAAAAAAGATCAGTGTGTGCTTGAACCTTTGTGCTGAGCTGCCACTGAATTTCAGAGACCATTAGATCAGCGAATAGTTCTACCTGGACATCTGGGGATGCTAGTGAGCTTTTTCCCCTTGACAGAACAAAAAGGGCAGTAGAAATGTTTCCTTCACCCTTTCTCTGTTTCCTGCAGGGGAATTTGAAAGAGTCAACAAACCCATCTCCTTCAAATCTGGCAAGAAGTCCAGAAAAACTAAAATATATTTTAAAAGACCATATTTGATATGCTATCAAGAAATTATATTGTTATCTATCAGGAAGGAAGAGTAAGAATGCAATGTACCCTGAAAACCAACAATGAAACTGGAAGAGACATACAAACAACTAGAGTTTACAACAAAGCACAGTTTCTCACTTTGCTACTGTTCTTTCTTAACCTGGCACTTAGCCTTATTTAACCTTATACATTGGCCTTCTCCCATTGGTGTCAGGACTGCTGATAAATGACGGAGAGTGGTTTGATAAGAACTTCTGCCGGCTCCTTTAGTACCCTTGGGTGGATCCGACCTGTTCCCATAGATGTGTGTGTCTAAGCAGTGTTGTCCTGCAACACAGCAGAAAATAAGAGGAAAATCCCTGCTTACTACTGGGATAACATAATCAAGACAAGTTTCAGAGATCTTTTTATCTGTTATTTAGGGTCTGAAATTTGCTTTTATAGGATTTTGCTTTATAAGTTTCAGTCATCAATAAATATTTATTCTTAACTTACACAATTAGAGAATAACATAGTTTTACCACTGAGTACACTCAGTATTTTGATATCTGTTAAACACTGTACTTTGAAGTGACTTTTTAACACAGAAGTTGAACTCCAGTGTAGTTTAGCATTTTAATGATTTTTCATGCTTAATGTTCAAGAACCTAAGCTTTCTATAGTGAGTTTTCTGGGATGTGCTGACACTGCAAGCAGGATCATCTCTTCTTTCACAGTTCAGAATAAAAGCCAGAAGCATCAGCACAGCAGACGAAACACCTCACCAGCCCTGGCTGCCTATCTACCTTCTTTTCATAATGTACAGCTTCATTTCACACTTCAGTGTCTGGTCCTTAGGGAAGGTGACAGAGCACAGTTTATTCTCAGTCAGCAACGAACGACATTTTTATAAGGAAATCCCAAAGCTCTTTTACCCACTACTTTGTATATGACCTTTTCACCCATTTCTTTCACCCATGGATGTGCTGTGAGCTGTTTCTTCAAAGTCAGAAGGTTTTTGGATATCTGTTCTTCCTTCCTTTGTGCAGCTGTTTAGGTGCCTTATCTCCCTTGAGAGCCAAAATCTTTCAAAAGGCAGCACAGATGATTTTGAGTAATTTCTTACTCTACATTCCTCTCAGGAAATACTTGTTTTTCTCCACTGCTTATTTAGGTAAACTGGAAGAGTAGGTCTGTAAATTGCACAGCTATTTATCTGTCTGATGTTAATGATCTGAAGACCTACTCCTTTCCATGTTACTGTCCTGGGTTCAGCAGTAGCAATAATGTATTTTTTTTTTTTTTTTTTTTTTTTTTCCTTTGTGCTAGCTGGTGCAGTGCTGTGTTTTGACTTCCAGCCTGAGAACAGTGTTGGTGAAGTCGATGTTTTCAGTTGTTGCTAAGTGATGTTTACCCTGACCAAGGACTTTGTGAGGCTCATGCTCTGCCAGGGAGGAGGGGAAGCCGGGAGGAAGCAGAGATGGGGCGCCTGACTCGGGCTAGCCAGGGAGGTATTCCATACCACAGCACGTCATGGCCGGGGTGGGGGGTGACTGGGAGTTACCCGGAAGGACACGGGCTTCCGGGTGGAACTCGTCTTCCCTGCTGGTGGTATCGTATTCTCTTCCCTTGTTATTTTCCCTTATCATTGTTGTAGTTGATAGTTGCGGTGGTGATTTGTGTACATTGGTTGCTGGACTGTTCTTGTCTCAACCCGTGGGAGTTGCACTCTTTCGATCCTCCTCCCCGTTCCTCCGGGAGTGAGGGAGAACCCCGGTGGGGGGGGGGGGGACACGGACCTCGATTGTTGTCAGCTTGGCACCACTCACTGGGAGTGAGTGAACAAGTTACCTGACTGGGTTTAAACCACGACACTTACCTAACCACCAAGTACAAACCACAGGGTGACTATGGAACGAAGGATTGTAACCCACTGGAGAGTTTAACACTTTTCATGGAGCTCACAGATAGGGGCTAGACTCACAAGAAAGGCTGTGCAGACATCATGCCTCCTTGTTCAGATACCCCTGTGAATTAAAGATTAATCAAGGTGCCAATGAGAAAGTAAACCTTGTACTAGGAAAATGTGGACTGAAATTTGGCCCTGGATGAAAGAGTCTGGAAGTATGCATTTGAACAAAGCAATGTTGCAGTCCATGTAAAAAGATTAGCACATTATCACAGTGGGGTGTAGCTGCCCATAGCTAAGCCTTAAACCAAGGTTTACATCCCTTTATACTGGAAGGGACTAACTCAAGGTAAAATTCACTTCTCTTAGAAGCACCAGTCCCATACTGTGAAGGGGATGCAAGGAGCACAGGGTGGAAAAGGGTGGAAAGGAGTAGAAAAGGAGGCACATTTAAGAATCCAGTAGAGCATCTTTTACCAAGCAGGGTTGATGTCAGCTTTGAAATGCCAACATTATCTACTTGAATGTCAGCTTAACCAGAAATGCAGCTGCACTCAGCATAGTGAGTAAACCAATAATGTCTTGCCTTTCAATTCAAAGTGGTCTTTCATCTGGCTGGCGATAACCATGGTTGAAGCAGGTCTGCATCTATCTGGAAATACTGTAAAACAAGTGTGAGAAAATAGTGAGACTGATACGAGATGGAACTGTCACTTTAAGACTGGAGAAGAATGGAATCTGGTGGGCACAAGATCCTTTATCTTTGTTACAAGCTGATCTTTTTGTGCTGACCTTTAAATCCTCATTATTACATCTTTCCTTTTGATTCTCTTGCAAGTCTTGTACTCCATTCCCATCTACAGCTAGCTATCTCAATCTAGACTTGTAGGCTAGTGAAACTTTGCCCTGACTTCAGATCTTTTTGTCTTCCCTCATCTGAATGCTTCACTTCCCTTGTGCAAATTATCAGGAAAATATTTTCTGCTTTCTTTTGTGGTGTCCCTGCTGCTATGAAGTATCTCCTCAGAGCTGTATTATTATTATTCTCCTTCAAATTCCTCAAAACTCTCCTTTAATATGGTGCCATGATGAAATTTGGAAAACAGAATACTAGTGTGCAAAACCCGCTGGTTTTCATGCCATCATCTGATTTTCCCTTGCATTTTTCCATCTGCCTGGAACAATCTGTTGCTTCTCATCCTAAATGTAGATTATAGATTTAGGACCATCAAGTTTAAGAACATCTACTAGCATTGTAGAGTTTCTGCCATGGTAATACTCTGCTACATGGCTGGAATTCTTAGACATTATGGTAATGTCAATTATCATAATTTCACAGAGCTCAGAGAGAAAGATTTTTGTTTGCCCCTCCCTGCACCTACAACTGAAAGCCGGAAAATATAAAATTTGAATTCTGTTTCATTAAATGCTTTAAGGTTTCATCAGTTGGGAAAGAAAACTATTTATAACATTGTGGAAAAGACAGCAATGAGGAAAGATGCCTCATCACAGTTGCCTCATTCTGAAAAGCCTTGTGTGATGTGGGGAGTGAGTTTCTGTTATTTTTATTCACACACTATAAAATGGCTTTAAAAGAGACATGAGGAAAGAAACTGAATCAAGCACAAAGAAACTGAAGAAGCACGAAGTTAGCTATCTAGATTATTTCTACATGCAGACTTACAGAGTACCAGAAGATTATTTGTCAAGAATCCCAGCCTTATAGGTGAAGGAAAAAAAAAAAAATTCTTTTAAATGTGATAATTTAAATAAAAAGTTTCTGATGAAGAAAGCTTTCAGCACAAATTTGTACAGTGGTTCTGTTGTCTAATAAAAGGTAATAGGGTTTTTCTAATGTTTCTACTCTGTGAAACAATGAGGAAAATAAAATACAATCTCTGTTGCAGTGTTGTGAGTAATCATTACTGTCTGAAAAGCATTTAAAGAGTCTCAGGCAGAATGCACCAAAATCACATGCACCCAACCTTTATAAAATATATGCACTTAACATGAAATTATCTTAATAGCTGCAAAATAAGCATTTTCTTTATTATTTTATTATGGTTTTCATGGCTATATAAGATCCATGTAAGCATATATAATATATTCCACAATCAAAAAACTTTGCAACCCATCAGCTCAGGAAATGTTTCAGTGTATTTTGAAAGTTTCTTAATTTAGTATGAGCTACAGGACCCCCACCACCAACATGCTTTTACACAGCATACAGAAATCTGAGCAATGTACACAAAATAAGGGGAGGAACGAATTATGAAGAGGAATTGGTTTTGCTTTTGTTTATGTTTCTGCAATATTTTCTAAACATTGCCAGCAAATTCCAATGAATATCAAGAAAAATAAAGACATGACCATAAATTAAGTTAAAAACATACGCATTTTTCTTGTTATCAGCAAACTTTCTTTTGTACAATTTGTTGGTTTTCACAGAATCATAGAATGCTTTGGGTTGGAAGGGGCCATAAAGATCATCCAGTTCCAGCCCTACTGCCATGGGCTGGGACACCTTCCACTATACCAGGTTGCTCAAAGCCCCATCCAGCCCGGTCTTCAACACTTACAAGGATGGGGCAGCCACAGCTTCTCTGGTCGATTTGTTCCAGTGCCTCACCACCTTCATAGTGAAGAAGGTTTTCCTAATGCCTAATTTTAATCCCCCCTCTTCAGTTTAAATCCATTCCCCTTCATCCTCTCACTAAATTCCCTTGTAAAAGTCCCTCTCCAGATTTCTTGTAAGCCCTCTTTAGGTACTGCAGGGCTGTTATAAGGTCTCCTCTGTGCACAAATCTCTAATATGAATGTTCAGGTTAAAATATTAATAAAATCTGTTTAATTTTCTATATTTTACCATGAGATCATAGAATCATAGAATAGTTAGTGTTGGAAAGGACCTTAAGATCATCTAGTTCCAACCCCCCTGCCATGGGCAGGGACACCTCACACTAAATCATGTCACCCAAGGCTCTGTCCAACCTGGCCTTGACCACTGCCAGGGATGGAGCATTCACAACTTCCCTGGGCAACCCATTACAGTGACTCACCACCTATACAGTAAAAAACTTCCTCCTTATATCCAATCTAAACATCCCCTGTTTAACTTTTAACCCTATCACTACACTCCCTAATGAAGAGTCCCTTGCCACCATCCCTATAGGCCCCCTTCAGATACTGCAAGGCTGCTATGAGGTCTCCATGCAGCCTTCTCTTCTCCAGGCTGAACAGCCCCAGCTTTCTCAGCTTGTCTTCATATGGGAGGTGCTCCAGTCCCCTGATCATCCTCGTGGCCCTCCTCTGGACTTGTTCCAAGAGTTCCATGTCCCTTTTATGTTGAGGACACCAGAACTGCACACAATACTCCAAGTGAGGTCTCACAACAGCAGAGTAGAGGGGCAGGATCACCCCCCTCGACCTGCTGGTCACACTCCTTTTAATGCAGCCCAGGATACAGCTGGCTTTCTGGGCTGAGAGCGCACCGAGTCCGGCTCATGTTAAGTTTCTCACCGACAACACCCCCAAGTCCTTTACTGCAGGGCTGCTCTGAATCTCTTCTCTGCCCAACCTGTAGCTGTGCCTGGGATTGCTCCAACCCAGGTGTAAGACCTTGCCCTTTGCATGTTTATGGGAAGTCTGTAATCAAATCAGGGATTTTGGCTTCCTTTCCCTGCGCTTGGGAGGTGCTTCCCCTCCAAGAAGCAAAGGCTGGGATCTACAATTTTCCTGAAGGGCACCAAGGGATATACTGTCTCCAGCTTCAGGATACCACTTGCATTCACACACATTCATTTCAAAGGGTGCTTACCACATTTCCCACAGTGAAGAAGCCTCCACTTTCAGGTAAATATAATCAATATTTATTGCTTAAACATTTGCTTTATTGTGGAGCTTGTAGTTGAAAAATGGTGTATCAATTAGCTGCTCTGATCAGGGAAATGAATATAAACATATTGATTAAAGTAATTAGCAAGATAAAAAGCCAGTGAAATAAACAGTAAGAGGAGAAACAAACATTTCAGACAACTCACAAACCTAGTTTCATCAAAATGTGTGGGTGAGAATAATGGAACATCTGTAAAAATTAATGCTGTGTAACTGAAAAGCAAGGGGAAATGCTTATGAAATAAAATACCCAGACTTGCTGTAGTTAAATGATAGTTTGGATTTTATAGTAGTTGAATGTTAGAAATGATGTTAATCTTACGCTTCAAGTATCAAACCACTCAGAATCACAGAATCCTAAGGGTTGGAAGGGACCTCAAAAGATCATCTAGTCCAACCCCCCCTGCAAAGAGCAGGGTAACCTAGAGTACATCACACAGGAACTTGTCCAGGCGGGCCTTGAATATCTCCAATGTAGGAGACTCCACAACCCCCCTGGGCAACCTGTTCCAGTGATCTGTCACTCTCACGGTAAAGAAATTTTTCCTGATGTTCACATGGAACCTCCTATGCTCCAGTTTACACCCATTGCCCCTTGTCCTATCACTGGACATCACTGAAAAAAAACCCTAGCTCCATCATCCTGACACTCACTCTTTACCTATTTGTAAACATTGATGAGGTCACCCCTCAGTCTCCTCCAAGCTAAAGAGTCCCAGCTCCCTCAGCCTCTCCTCATAACAGAGATGTTCCATTCCCTTAATGATCTTTGTAGCTCTGCGCTGGACTCTTTCAAGCAATTCCCTGTCCTTCTTGAACTGTGGGGCCCAGAACTGGACACAATATTCCAGATGCGGCCTCACCAAGGCAGAGTAGAGGGGGAGGAGAACCTCTCTTGACCTACTAACCACACCCTTTCTAATGCACCCTAGAATGCCATTGGCCTTCTTGCCCCAAGGGCACATTGCTGGCTCATGGTCATCCTCCTATCCACCGGGACCCCCAGGTCCCTTTCCCCTTCACTGCTGTCCAGCAGGTCAGCCCCCAACCTGTACTGGTACATGGGGTTGTTCTTCCCCAGATGCAAGACTCTACACTTGCCCTTATTGAATTTCATCAAGTTCCTCTCTGCCCAACTCTCCAGCCTGTCCAGGTCTCGCTGAATGGCAACACAGCACTCTGGTGTGTCAGCCACTCCTCCCAACTTGCTGAGGGTACGTTCAGTTCCCTCATCCAGGTGGTTGATGAAAATATTAAACAGCACTGGTCCCAGCACCAACCCCTGAGGGCCTCCACTAGTCACAGACCTCCAGCTAGATTCTGCCCCATTGACCACAACTCCCTGCCTTCTTCCTTCCAACCAGTTCTTGATCCACCTCACTACCTGATCATCAAGCCCACACTTCCTTAGCTTATCTATGAGGATGCTGTTGGAGACAGTATCAAATGCCTTACTGAAATCAAGAAAAAACACATCTACCGCTCTACCATTATCCATCCACCTAGTTACTTGCTCATAGAAGGCTATAAGGTTGGTCAAACATGACTTCCCCTTGGTAAAGCCATGTTGGCTGCTCTTAACGACCCCCTCATCCTTGATATGCTTAGAGATGGTGTCAAGAATAAGTTGTTCCATCACCTTTCCAGGGATGGAGGTAAGGCTGACTGGTCTATAATTACCCAAGTTCTCCTTTCCCTTCTTATAGACCGGCGTGACATTTGCCATCCTCCAATCCTCAGGCACCTCACCTGTTTCCCACGACTTACCAAAGATGATGGAGAGTGCCTCAGCAATGACCTCCGCCAGCTCCTTATTCCATCTGGACCCATCGATTTATAGATGTCCAGATTACTTAACTGATTCCTAACCCAATCCTCATCTACCAAAGCAAACTCCTCCTTTATCCTGACTCCTTCTGGGGCTATAGGAATCTGGGTCCCCTGGGGAGAGTCTGCAGGAGTAAAGACAGAGGCAAAGAAGGCATTCAACACCTCTGCCTTCTTTATATCCTCTGTCTCCAGGGCACCCACCTCGTTCAGCAGTGGACCTATACTGCTTCTTGTGTTAGTTTTATTCACTATGTATTTGAAAAAGCCCTTTCTACTGTCCTTAACCCGACTTGCAAGATTAAGTTCCAAGGAGGCCTTAGCTGTCCTAATTGCTTCCCTACATCCTCTAACAGCTGTCCTAGATTCCTCCCAAGTGGCCAGCCCCTCCTTCCATAATCCATAGATTCTCTTTTTCCGTACGAGTTTGCCCAGCAGTTCCTTGTTTAACCATGCTGGTCTCCTGGCTCCCCTACTTGACTTCCTACTCACTGGGACACTCTGATCCTGAGCTCTGAAGAAGTGGTCCTTGAATGCTGACCAACTATCTTGAGCCCCTTTACCACCTAGTACCCTTTGCCATGATACTTCCCTTAGCAATTGATTGAAGAGGCCAAAGTTTGCCCTTCGGAAATCCAGAAATGTGGCCTTGCTATGTATTCTATTCCTCTCACACAAGATCCTAAACTCCACCATCTCATGGTCACTGCAGCCCAGGCTGCCATTGACCATCACTACTTCAACCAGACCCTCCTTGTAGCTGAGTACCAGATCCAGCAGCGCTCCTCTCCTAGTTGGTTCGTCCACCATTTGCATTAAGAAGTTATCATCAATGCACTGGAACCTCCTAGACTGTGAACGATTGGCTGTGTAAGTCTTCCAGCAAATATCGGGGTAGTTAAAATCCCCCATAAGGACCAAGGCATGTAGTCTTGAGGCTGCTTTCAATTGCCTGTAGAAAGCCTCATCAACTCCTTCGTCCTGATCAGGAGGTCTGTAATAGACCCCCACAGCTGTGCCACCCGTACCAGCCTGTCCCTTAATTCACACCCACAGACTTTCCACTTGGTCTTCACCTGTCCCTGGACAGAACTCAATACATTCTAGTTGCTCTTTCACATAAAGAGCAACTCCACCACCTCGCTTTGCTGATCTATCTTTCCTAAAAAGGACATAGCCATCCATAACCACATTCCAGTCATGTGAGCTGTCCCACCATGTCTCTGTAATTGCCACTAGGTCATAACCATTAGACCGCACACAGACTTCTAACTCCTCCTGTTTATTCCCCATGCTGCGTGCATTGGTGTACAGCCATTTCAGGGAGCGAGCAGAGCACGCTAGTGGCACCCTTGGAAGGCGGGAGGCCTTCTGGTCTTCATTCATATTAGAACATTACCCCACTAGTTCAAACCCAGCTACAACCCCCTCGCACTTCGAATCTAACCTAGAGCTCTGTGAGTGAGCTCTACTAACCCTTGCCCAGATACCCTTTTTCCCCTGCAGGACAGGGTTTAAACAACTACCCCTTCCATCAAATGAAACAATAGATTGAGAGTTCTCCCTAGTCTGCCATTCTTCAAGCCCTAGCATGTTTCTCTTGGGCTTGTCCCCAACAGGCCCAGTTATCTCCCCTTCCCCCTTTCTACCTAGTTTAAAGCCCTGTCAATGAGCCCTGCTAACTCCTGCCCCAGAAACCTTCTCCCCCTCTGGGACTGATGTATCCCACCTGCCACCAGCAAACCAGGTGTCTCATATAGCAGCTTATGATTGAAAAACCGAAACCCATGCCTTTGGTACCAGTCTCATAGCCATATATTGAGCTGCAGTCTCTTCCTATTTATCTCTTCATCCTTGCTTGCAACAGGTATGGAGGCAAACACCACTTGCCCTCCAGACCCTCTAACCATCCCTCCCAGGGCCCTGAAGTCTCTCTTCATTGTCCTTGCCCTGCTTGTAATAATTTAATCACTGCCAACCTGAAAAACCAGCAGTGGATAGTAGTCAGAGGGCTGCACCAGATCAGAGAGTTTCCTTTTAACATCTCCAATCTAAGCCTCAGGTAGGCAGCAGACTTCCCTGTGGGATGGATCAGGTCAACAAATGGGCCCTTCTGTTCCCCTCAGAAGGGAGTCACCCACCACAATTACTCTTCTTCTTCGCTGAGGAAGTTCTAAGGCATAGGGGTGAGTGATAAGCCCTAGGTGACTCACTAGATGGATCTACCCCTCCATCTCCATTTACCTGGCCCTGTAGTTCCAAGACCTCATACCTGTTACTCAAGGGCAACTGGGAGGAAGAAAGGGATTGTGAGGATTTTCGCTTACCTCTCCAAGGAGGGACCTCCCTCCATACTTCCTTGTCCCTTAAGTTTACTCCTTCTATCTGAGGGTAGGAGGGAAGGGGATCTATCACTTGTTCAACCACTTCCTTCTGCCCTTGCCTTAGGCTGTGGCTCCACCACTCTATTTCACTTGCACACTCTCTGATGGCTCTCAACCTTTCTAGGTCCTCCCTCAGTTCAACCACCTGCTTTAGCAGGTCATCTACTTGCTGACAGCGCACACAAGTGGTGTCACTGGCTCTCTCTGATACAAGTGCCAGGCTCAGGCATTCACTGCATCCAGAGACCTGCACGGCCACATGTCTGCAGGAAGGCTCAGTCTGGGTACCCAGGTTATTCATCACTACAGGTTTTGATCGAGTGGTGACCATGCTCTATCTGGTCGATCAGTCCATCTACGTCTCTTTGCACAAGCAAGCAGTCCTTCCTCCTCCTGCACTCCAGCCGAGTCCTCTTCACCAGGCGGTCACCCCACTCGCCTGCCCGCGCAAACTGCCTCGCCACGCTCCTGGTCGCTCGCGCTCCCTAGGCAGGTTTTTAACCGCTCACAGCTGCCGCTGAGCCTGCTGGCTCTGCCCCAGGTGAGTGAGCTGCTCGCGAGAGCTGAGCTGCCGGCTCCTGGGCAAGTCCTGTTGGGGACTTGAGGCTTCCTCCTCAATGGCTTTTGTCGCTCTGAGTTGAGGCTCCTGGACGCCGATTTGTCCCCGCTCCACTCCGGTGTTGCAGGCGTCCTCTCTCAATCTACTCACCTCAGCAATTCAAAAAACTCTTTCAAAAAACAAATACGAAATAGATATAAGGCAGATCATCTCTCATATAACTAACATATGTGATAGTCTTTCCCTGAAGCATTTGAAGCAGGTGTGTGTTTAGCAATCAGTAATGAAATTTCTATATTTTTGTTTCAAAGAACCATGAAATTTCTATATTTTTGTTTCAAAGAACCAACTGTGCATTTATGAAACATGTCAAAAAGCTTAAACAAAACACCTCCAACCTTTTTTTTTTTCAATATATGTCAGTCTTATAATAGCCATAGTATCTGTGTTCACATTCCTGTTACATTTGCATTGCAGCTGCATAACAAAAAGTATTAGGGGTACCTCACAACACTATTAAATATTCTAAAGAAAAAGAGATAGTCTCAGGATTAGGCAAGGAAACAAATTGCATCTCCTCTGAGTCATAAATTCCTCTAGTTTCCCCACTATTTCCTTCTAGAAGAATAAGAAAGTTTCTCTTCATCTTTGTCATGGACCAGCTTCTGAGATACTGGATTTTTCTTTCAGCAGCCTCTATTTCTGCTTGAGGGTGAAAAGCAAATCTAGCCTGCAGGCAGAGGCAGAGGAAGTTCCATGGTGTAGGCAGCTAATGCTTAATCATACTTTTTGTATCTTTATGCTAAAAGGAATTGAATATTTTAAGGTTGCAGATATTCACCTCAACCTTGTCTAGACATGCCTTGACTATTGCAGTAGCCTGTAGATACACCAGTACATGAAGACTATTAGTTTTAAATTGAGGCATATTTAGTTTCTTTGAGGTAACATTGTCTCCTGCGGTGCTTACATAGGACACTTTCAGGCCCACCTAAGCATTCTGAGAAACTCCATGTTCCACCAAAGAAAGGTTAAAAAAAAAAAAAAAAGGAATAAAAATTGATTGCATTAGCTGATGAAAGTTCAAGCCCTGTGGTGTGTGGAAGAGAGGTATTTTTATCAGTAACATTATTTTCAACAGGAGGAATGGCCAGGAGGACTTTCCAATGGAATGAGGAGTCTTTCCTGCTGTCAATGGCAGATTAAGGGCTTTGGAGGATGATCTTGTAGAATTAAATTTGTGAGACTCTGCAAAGTCTGTACAGAACAAGGTCAGTGTGACAGACTGGTGGACACAGTAAATCAGCACAATAAACGCCCTGAGTGCTTCTACTCACTGTGTAGTGTGGCAACTGAGCAAAGACAAGAGCCATGGGCACCTATAGCTGGCGGGGAAGAAATTACAACTAGAGACTGAACCCATGAATTTCAGGAGCAAACATCTAAGGGGAAAGATGATAAGTAAAACCATGTAGCTCTCAGAACTGGTCAGCTCTGCTTGTTGCCACAGAAACTATGTCTGTAACAGTACCTACAGTGGTTAAGTCAGCAAGTTCTTTTAATTTCCACTGTTCATGTATTTTTGAGAAATACTATCCACCTACTCTTAAGTACAGTGAACAAACAAAATAAGAGAGGCTTGGGATTTTCTTTCAGAATCCCAGGAAGCTCTAATTTATCATGTCACCGATGTATGCAACACTGACTCTCTTATCATGCATAGTGTATAATTTAGGCTGCCATAGGAATTATTTCCCTTCTTGTACACACTTTCTCAGATGAAGGACTTTGAGGGTCCTGGGATTTGTTTATATATATGGTTATACGTATAGTTACTTTTCTAGAAACATAAATCTAAATGCATATATATACACACACATGCATATCTATGTATGCAAATATATGATATTTTCCCAATTCAAAAATCTTTTAAAAATCCTATCAAAAAAGATCAGTTCAGAAGCAGATTTGGGAAAGATTTTTCTTTGTAAGAAGTCCAGTATTTGAGCCTCAAAGGAACATACTGAAAGCTCTGATATTACCAGCCTAATAGAACCTGGTAGATATTCCCAGCTGGTATAAATCTGTGCAGCTGCAGTTAAATTCAGTGGGGTTTAGCTGCAGCATGTTTTCTAGTATAGAGCAAAAATGTTTGGCTCGATTGTGAAAAACTGATTATTGATATCCTGGATATCAATATTGGCATTAGGTTTGCCAATAGAAAAATCCAGACCTCCTTTCTAAAGCTGCTTTTTTTTTTTGCTATGTTTATTCCAAAGCTTTTACATAAGAGATGAACAAAGGCAAATTCTTTCAACATGCTTCTTTTTCATGAAGAATAGCATAATGTGTTTTTATTTATTATAGATAAAGCCAAATTACTTAGAAAAACTGTTTCAACTGTTTAAATGTCTATCATTTTTATTTGTTTCTAATTAAGAACTTAGGCAGAATGACTTCTGGGATAAACCCAGAGAACACAGGTCTTGTAGTTCTTATGCCTTTAATCCATCATTCCAAAAGATTAACTGTAATGTAACTTGTGTATTAAAGATTGAACAGAAGGAACACTAGTCTCATTACTAAGGACAAAACCGAACCCCTTAAACAGCACCTTTGGCTGTCAGCCTTGTTTTCCCTGTGTCTAAGTTTGAGATTAATACTTCATCTGTTGGCTGCACTGGAAGAAGTTTAGTAAGATAATTGTGTTGAACTAACAGGATGTCTTAGTCGAAACCAGGAAGCAGTTCTTGAATTTGGAGTGCTCACTTTGTGCCTTTGCCAGTGAGAGCACAAACCCACCAAAACCTTCAGCTCTTCTTTGTCAGCTCTTGGGCAAGAGATGTACTGTAGTCCATCCATAAGCTTAATTTTGGCAACTATATCTATTTTAAGTTTCAATATTCTTGCACTTAGTGGCCCAAAGATCACTGCTGAACATAGCATGGAACTATAAAATCAGTGTAAGGGAGCCAGTAACTAAGCTTTTGCTTTTAGTGTTAGAATATTTATTCTTAGACACATTCTGCTGTAGAGTAAAACTCTCTTCTGTTATAAACAGGCTTCACTGGGAAAAGAGGTGATCAGGAGACTTGAGAAACAGAGAGATTTTGACATTTTGAGGTTAAACTGAAAAGACACTTCCAGGCAGCGAGCATATTTAATGTTCAACAAAGTACTGACAATTGTCACCTTTTCCCATTCTTTACAATGTCAAATGGGTAAAGGTGCGATCTTCCATACTGAGAGAACTATGTTCTGTATTCTGTAATTCAACCAGGTTCAAACTTGTTTACTTTTTTACACCTATTTATGAATCCATCAGTAATTTAAAACTCTCTAGTACCCAGTTTTCTGAGTCTTTCTTACCTGCCAGTATAAGAAGAGTAAAAATTAAGTGTCATTTTCATACTCATTCTAGGGTAAACTTGTGCTTTGATGAAACATAATCTGGTTTTGTGGCTTTAATAATTGTTAAAACATTCTGATTCCTTGCATCAAGAAGCATGAGTCAGTCTATGTTATTATAGGTATTTATCTCTCATTTGTCATACCAGATGTATGGTACATTGCATTATAAAATATGTACCAACATTTTGTACTACCCCGTTTCTTCCTACTGTTTTTTCATTCAAATAAACAGAAAAAAAAAGAAAATTTTACCTGCTATTGACAAAATACTAAAAGTAGAGCACAGTTTAAATGTTTTAGTTGTGACACGTTTTTTAGCTTCGATCATGAAAGTCCTGGCCTGCTCACCATCTTTCATTTAAAACACTTTGGGGTCATATAAGTTGTTATATTTTGGTGCCTAATCTTCTGATTTTTCATTGAAGCATTCCTAGCAAAATTTAGTGCCAAAGTCACTGGGGCAGCAGTGGAAGTGCATTCATATAGGCAGCCCATACAGTTTTCTAAATGCAATTTTGAGAACCATCATAAAGTAATAGTCCTATACATTACATCTTGTTATGTGTAATTATATTTTATCACATTCAGAAGTTGCTAAAAGAAGACAGAGAATTTGGCAAATATAGATGTCAAAAGAGTGGTATTTTTTAGTGAAAAGCTAAATAACTGGTACCCTATAGTATGCTTTTCCCCACCACAGTCTATGAAGTCATCTCCATTGCAGAGTTTGGCTTCAGGAGATACTCTGATACTAGTTTGTGGGGCAAAGGTGACAGAGACAAAAACTTGTATCTGCACCATTAAACAAGTGCAGTGTGTTTGTTCTCAGTGGTTGCTCCTATAGTACCTTTATATTAGCAAAATCAGGAAAGAACTTGAATTGATTTAGCTGTGCTGTGCTAAGAAATTTTGAACTGTACTTCAAGCAAAATAGTGTAACATAGTGAAAAACAAGAGTACTGAATACAAATCATCTTACTGATAACTTCAACCAGGCGAAAAACAGGAGAAGCACAGAACATTCTGTACTTGTCATGATCTGCGATATGTAAATGTCTCGTAGCTGAGTCCTGACAGATGCTTTGTGTAAGAGTGATCAACTTTAGCAAAGTTGTTAGTCAGCCCAGCCCAGCCCTCCCTAGTGATCTGAAACTGCTGCTTCTTTGCTGCAGGCTCAGTTCAAGCTCTTGTAATAAATCATGCTGACGTCTATCCTTGAGATATACAGGTTGGACAATGGGGTGTCTCTTCACCTCCTGTTGCAGTTCACTGAAACTGTTAAAATACCCTGAAGAGTAGCTCATTTGTCACATTATTCTGGTAAAGAAAAATGCTTTATACTGCTGTCTTAGTACTTACCCAAGAATCTTAACAGTTTTTAAGCACTGAAGACTCCTAGAACTCACAGGAAGTAAAGAAGGGTTAATATATGTATTCTGCAGAGACATAATTTGTAAAAAGAAGAAGTTATCATCCTTCTGATCAACTTTCAAAATGGAGTCTCATTTTTAACAGCTGAAATGACATTTCACGGAAATCACTCAACTAATCAAAACATTCCATACCTTTATCTCCTTAATATATTTTTGTATCCTAATCTATGACTTCTGTTTCATGTATCTGAGATATATAACATTGCTTTATTGCAAACTTTATAAACATAGAATCATAGAATAGTTAGAATTGGAAAGGACCTTAAGAACACCTAGTTCCAACCCCCCTGCCGTGGGCAGGGACACCGCACACTAAACCATGTCATCCAAGACTACATCTTACCTGGCCTTGAACACTGTCAGCATTCACAACATCTTTGGGCAACCCATTCCAGTGCCTCATCACCCTCACAGTAAATAACTTCTTCTTTATATCTAACTTAAACTTCCCCTGTTTAAGTTCAAACCCATTCCCCTTTATCCTGTTGCTACATTCTCCAGCATCCTTATAGTCTCCCTTCAGATACTTGAAAGCGACTATGAGCTCTTCTCACAGCCTTCTCTTCCCCAGGCTGAACAGCCTCAACTTTCTTAGCCTGTCTTCATACAGAAGGTGCTCCAGCCCCCCAATCATCCTCATGTACTTGCTCCTGTCCTGCTGGTCACGCTTTCTATGCTGTGAGAGCACACTGAAGCCAGCTCATTTTAGATTTCTAATCAACAAGCACCCCAAGTCCTTCTCTGCAGGGCTGCTCTGAATGTCTTTTCTGCCCAACCTGTCACTGTCATCTGACAGCCATTAAAATCCTAAATTCTGTTCAGGTTTTCCAGGCAGTGAGAAGTGATGAAGATAGGAAACATTTAAGCTCACACTGAATGGATCCTTGTCTTGAGAGTTGCAGTATAGCCATTCTCAGACAACTGCCAACATTGAATGGAAATATGTTGATCCTTGAGGATGCTATCTTCAAAGACAGCAGAAGCAGTGGACTATAAATATCAAGACTGAGAGGACTGATTTTTATTTTAGTAGTTTCTGAACAGCTTCTCTGGGAGTCTGATGAGCCTTGTGTATTTTCTCAGTCACATAATTTTTAAGTGTTTTATCTTTTACACTCATTATAAAAGCATTGCTTGAGTATTTGCATAGAAAAGAAACATTAATTTTAGGTATAATACTAACCACTTTCTGGAAAATTGTTTTCATAACGGCTGCATTATCAAAAAGGCTTTGAGTTTCTATACAAGTACCCAAAGCAAAAAAAGGAGACAGGTGATAATGTCACAGTTCCCCAAAATCTCTACAATGGAATTATTGCCTTGTAGAGCTTTTATTTCACCCCACACATTTGACAATTGATAGTCTGTGAAATGGAATTTGGGATTTACTAGACCATTTACACATTGTCTGCAATTTTTGCAGGTTCTCACAGACCATGTAACACTTTTGGAACAACAGTGGAAAATATTGCAGAAACATTATATATTATATTTTGTATATTTTCCTCATTGTCTCTTACTTTAGTAACTACAGACTGTTTTTATAGTTAAGTATTTACAGTAGTACATAATAATGAAAACATAATAAAATGAACAATCACTTGAGAAAAAATAACAGTTCTATTCTGTGATTTATTTTTATGTTTTGCAAGCAGTAAAGCATTTCTGTGTTGCCACTATCATCTGAAAAAAAACAGCTCTGATTTATAAAAATCATGCTATCCCTTCTTTAATGCCATTTTGTTAGCTGTTACTGTTGAGATGAGTAGTTCATTTTCTTCCAAATCAAGAAATTACCAGAAAAACAGTCCAAGTTAGTTATCGAGAAGTATGTCATTAATAGTGTTGACATAAGAAACAGAACTGGTGGAAAAAGCCTTGCCTGTAACCTGTCATTTCTCTTGGCACACCTAGTTCAAGAAGGAAGAGCAAAGGAGGCTCTAGAAGGGAAGCCTGCATGGTTCCTCCCTCACAGCTTACAGATGAGTACCCTCGCCTGTTGTAAAGGCTGACTGCAAAAGTTATATGTCCATTTAGCCTCAGTGCAAGGGCCAAAATTCTTTCAGTGTATACTCCTATGAGCATTTCCATACTATCTCAAATTAAGAAAAGAGACTGGAGCTGGGTTAAAATTGCCCATAATTTTAAGGAGTGGTCACTGAGGTAATATTAATAAATTTTTAGTAATTGTCCCCCATCCTCTTTCAATCCCAGCTGTATACTAGTTCCTTTAGAATAATTAAAATTATTTTTATAGCTATGTGATACTGCTGTGGTCTTTAATACAACTCCAAGCAGAACAAGGATTTAATGTAGTGAAAACAAAAAATCTAAGCCTCAGGAAAGAACAGTTATATGCTCAAATAGCTGTCTTCACCAGGCCCATGTGTGTATGTGTTACTTAAGTGGATGAAACTTTACTAATTTTGCTTGCCAGCTCACCTTCAATGATTGTAGCATATATTTTGTTATAGCCAGTGATTGTATTTATCAGGAATTGCTTGTATTATATATGGACTAATTATTTTTCTACAGCATACTAATCTGTGGCAATAAATTCCCTGGAAAATTTGGAGTAAAGGAATCTCATAAGAAACACCAAAGTAGTTTTTGTCATCTATTTCTTTATGCAACCTAAGCAAAATGAGTTAATTCATTTTTAGGAATCTTAACTTGATATTTAGATATGTTAAGTCTTGAGTAATAAGCCTAAAATAATTATTTTTCTCCTAGGTTTGATAACAGTTCATTTTGTATAATTTCTTAATTCAGCTTTTTTGAAGTAAATACACTTTACATGAAGGTCTGGTCTACATTTTGTTAGTGTTGCAAAACCACTGCAGGAAAGGGCAGACAAAATTTATGTTACAGTTGGAAAAGTCCAACTGTCGTCTGGTGTGTCATTTATATATCTTTCTTAGTCATGGTTTCAGTTTGGGGTTCTTGTTGTTTGGGTTTTATTTCTCCTTAGAAGAACAAGCATTATAGGTAGCCAGTAACTGGAAATAAACCCTAATCAGTCATGAACTGTGACTAAATTGGGCAGATTAGAAAATTTTGTATTTTGGAGCTGCACCCTCATTTCAAGATAGTTCTTCAGTAAGTGGTAGTTGCAGTTTCTCTTTCTGAAACTGTATTTTGGCATTTAGACAGCTACATCAATACCTGGAGAGCAGTTAAGTACCTAAAGTGGATGATTCGTCCCATTCTAAGACAACTCTGTAAAATAGTTGGCTGAATTCCCTAAGGAAATATGTTATACTCTTCAGTGACTAGAGAGAGTCCTTGACAGCGGACTTAAAGATTGCAATTAAAATCAGGTGATGTTATCACTGCATTTCCCATTTAAACAGACTAGTGTAATTCTCTTATCCAATCAACTGCCATGTGTGGGGGGTACTTCTTTCAAATGACCTCCTCCTTTGCAGGTGATGGGGCCTTCAGGGCTTGTCCAAGAACTTCCTTGCACATGTTCAGGGACTAAGAGAGTCTTGCTTTGGCCTTCCTTTCTTACAACCACTGTTGCATTGATGGACGTCTGTAACCTTTCCTTTTCTAATTGCTAATTGTTTTGCTAATATTGCAATATAAGTGGTGAAGTATCATTTGTAGCAAGGTTTACTTGCTGTTTCTGGGATAGAGTTAACGTCCTTCGTAGCAACCTGTATGGTGCTATGTTTTGGATTCGTGACAAAAACAAGGTTGGTAACAAATATTTTGGCTCTCACTGATCTGTGCTTGCAGAGCATCAAGGCTTTCTCTTTTTCCCACTGTCCCCCAAATTTTTTCTAGCAGTCTTGTTATTTTGTAATTTCTCTGCTTTCACTACACACTACACTACAGTATCATAAGCTGCTAACCCTATAATAAAGAGAAAAGTTGGTCGTAAATGGACCTCTATTTCCTTACTAGTTATGTTTCTGTAAGCTAAGATGACACATTTGCTGCTGCTTTTACAGATATTTTGGAATAGGTGCAAACATTTCTGTCTGGGTATTTATATTTAGTCCAGAGACCTGTTATTTTCTTCTATAATTTTGTGTCAAAGGTTCATTTAAAGGTAACAAATTTTACTTCTTAATTTTCCATAGATATCTAAAATAATTGAACTATTTAAAGTTCCTATCCCTGGAACAGTGAAAGCATTATTTTAAGTTCTTGCCTTCATCATCCCAGGCATTTGTGTATATACGCTTAAAAGACAATTGCATACAGTTAAAAGACAATTTTCTTCCTGTTTTTATTTTATTCAAAGTAATATTTCATAACAATAAGAACAACAAAATCAGCAAAACTAACAACAAAAATAACAATAACAAAACACTGTAAAGATTTAGTTTGTGAAACTGTGTACACATCATGAAACTTTAACAACTTTTCCATGTTTTTTTGTATTGTATAAGTAATAGTTTTGTCTGCTGAGTATGCATGGGAATATACATATTTATTTAATACAAATGTAGTATGGAAATAGTATGAACAAGTACCCTGCTAAAGTCAGATATTTGTAGAGGGCATGGTTTCCTGACAGCTATGCCTTGTCACCACATTTTCAGTAAGTAATGCAATGAAGTTGGTTGTAGTAAGTGTTCCTACATGATAGGAAGTGGCAGACACTCACACTGATCCTTTGAAAAAAGAAATGTACTCTAAGGGTACTGTCAAAATTGTTAGGCTTGAAGTGTGACTTACCTTTATAGTAGTTCCCTATGGTAAATCTTACTGTAAAGAGGGTAAACAGTTATGGAAGCGGGATTTGAGAGAGGTAATACAGGGTTGCAATTAAGGAAATTTTGATTTCTGGTCATTGTGCTTTCGACAGTATATGTGCTGACATGAGGAAAGTCACTTGGTATAAGTTGTACATGCATGACATCTCTTCATTTTGGTGGACATTCTCAGGGTAAGCATATGCTGGATTTCCATAGCACATTCTCTTGTGGCAGCAAGGTGGGAACCACTTCAAGGAAATGGTGTCTTTTTCAGCTGCATAAGCCACCAAGGACATCCAGCCAGTTCTATCCAGAGTTCACGAGAAGTTAAGCTTTTTTCCTCCATTTCTCATGAGCCTGGGTTGTATAAGTACTGACTAGGTTTTATGATTTGATTTTCTATTCCAAGTCTTAGACTCTGCAAAATGTATGCAGTAAAAGAGGGTATGCATTAATGTTAAAGTTGATGTAGATGTTGTTTACACAGTGCAAAATATATACTTTTGAATTTCCAATTTCTCTGAAAACCTTGGTTTCTTATGAGTAATATAGCTTTTCTTTTTTTACTGAAGAAAAGTTTTATCTTTTACTAGTCCTTAAACCTGATATTTCTGAGATTAAATAATTTAAGGTCAAGAATATCCTACTGTCCTCAAATCTGTATGAATTGCATGTTGAATAGATAAGGCATATTACCCCTGCTTAGTTACTAACTAAACTTTTGACCATCTTTGAATAAAATATGGTAACTCTAGGAGCAACAGGAGTTGTAACTTTAGCTGCTTAGATAGACATATCCTTTCACCCAGCTCAAAGCATCTTTCCTAGAATATTACGTTTCTACAGCATTACAACAAAGACAAATCTGAAATATGAGCCATGACACAAGAATTTCTCACCAGTTATCATCTTAAAAAATGAAGAGATAATAACAAAAGTGGGATATTTTTGAATGTGGTCTTAAATTATAAATCTTTACACAGATACCTGTTTTTACAGTGAAATTAATTGCACTACTTCTGTTCTCCAGCACACTTCCAAATTAATTGTACGTGTAATTACCAGGGTAGGATAGTTGCAAGATTTGTAATAAAATTTTTCAATTAGAATGTATTTTGAAAAATATCTTTACGTAAAAATGTCAGAGCAGTTAGTAAAGAGTTGCAGATTTTTGCTTCCCCTGCTTCAACATTTCTGAATCATTTTGAAGATTTAATATTACGATAAGATTACAGACTTCTTATGAGAGGGGTGTATCCCAGAGAACTGATAATCTCACCCCAGAAACAGTTAATCATGGATAATTTGTACGTACTATTACTATTTACATTTATTGCAGTGATGATGCATGGAAACAAACAAGAATAGTGCCTAATTGTACTAGACAAAGAAACAAATGCCAAGAAGGATAAGGATTTTGCATCCAGAAAATTTCAGTCTGGATGAAATACATGCATGGGAAATGAATGTTGTGTAAGCAGAGCTGGAAGCAAATGTGATGTTAATTCCATGGTTTTAAGCAGGACAGAAGGAGGAAGAGATGAGGGAAGAGGTAAGAGCAGGATAGGAAGGAGAGGACTCCAAGACATGGGAGTGGAGCCAGGGCTGTGGGGATCACCTTGGTACCCGATCAGTGTGAGAGCAGTAGAAGTTCTCCCTGGGAGCCAGGCTTCAGCCCAGTAAAGCTGCGCACAAGGCCCATAGGGCTGCCAGCACTACACTCATCTTTTTCTTCAGGGAATGGACACAGAGTAGGAAAGGGTGCAAAAATACTGTGTGTAGCTTGCTCAGTAATCACCTGAACAAATGTGGATTTCTTGAACTGATCCTCAGCTTAGCCATTGCACAGTTGTTTCCTCACAGTGCTCATGGGATTCATGCCAAATGAATCCATTTCTTCAGTTGTATTTACTGTTCCCTGGCAACCACCCACCTTGGAAAAATTAAATCCTGTGAAATGAGAATTGGTGGAGGGCTTGCTTTCTCTCCCTTCCTCCCTTTCCTATGCTTGCTTCCATGTACAGTAGGGCAGTCTGAATCTTAGTTATTTTCCTGAGATAACAGTTCTACAAATTGATTAGGGGCATGTCAAATAAGCTTTTTATTTAAACTCAACAAAGCTTAATCATTTGAATAATTTTGATTTATAAAATTAAATAAGTGATTTTTTCCTTGCATTTTCTCAGCATGTTTATGCAGATGGTATGTTTCATCTAGGAAAATGAAATGAATTTTTAGAAGATGACTTCATTCAAATATTTTTCTAATATAACCACATGGTAGAAAATTAAGTGAAGGCTAAAATTAATGATGACAGAATATTAAACAATAAACAGCTTTTGTGAGCTACTTTAATCCAAATAATGATTATTTTTATTATATTTTAACAATGTGCCTAGGGAAAATATATATACACATTCATCGAGGAAAGCGTCCTGGAGAGTTCAAGGGGATTAACTTGTAAGGAAAAACCAAGTATTTTAGTGCACACTGTGTGTGTTTGTGCTCATGTGTATGAAGGGAGGGATTACTTAATGTTTTTTCTATTCCTTTTATTCGTACTTGAATGTTGTTTGTTGTCTATTATTATATATTTAACTTATTCTTGGGAGGTAGCTAACATACACATTTGAAGGAAGTTTCAGAAACGAATTTAACTACATAAACAAAAGGATTTCAGCAGCATAAGACCTCATGATTCTTCAAAAAATATAGGAGAAAGGACATCAGAATAGAAACATTTACTTAAAGAAAGCAAATTTAAAACTCAAAGGATTGGTGTATTAGATTATAAGTAGCAAATCTAAAAACAAATGTAGGTTCAGGAGAGCTCAGAATTCCTTAATGACATTATATATTGAGGACACGGTAACATTTTTCAATGCAGAAAGTTGGATCAGAAGTTTAACAAACAACCACTATGGCTGAATCACAAGCTCTTCAACTCCATAAAACTCAAACATAAAGTAGAAACAAGTTTAGTTTATAAGCGATAAGTACAGGGTGATGGTCACATATGTAGGCACAAAATTAGAAAACCACATAGTTTTCCACAGCTACCAAAGGACATAAATTACATTAAGGAAATATTTAATTCTAAGAGGACCAAAGCTCTGTTTATGGCACAAATGTGTTTTGTTCTTGCAACAGACAACTTTTAACAGCAAAGTGATATTTTGCACAACAGCTTTTTTTCCTTAAGCTTTGCATGATCTTAGATTTCCTTTTTTGGGCCAGGATAGGCCTAAAACTGATGCATTTTCCTGTTGAAAGAAAATTCAAATTATGCCTCTAGTGGTTTGCTTTATTGTAACTTGAATGGCAAATTATTCCCCTCACTTTTAATTTCTACTTCAGGTAAAACATGTCGGGAATAATCTGAAAAGCTCGAAATCACTGTTTTACATTGCGAAAAAAATTCCCAAAGATTCTAGAACAAAGATATCAAGGCCTGGATTAAGGAGCTCAGATTTTAATGTAGTCAAAATGAATTCTTTTTCCCACACACAGCAGTAGTGTAATTGACATATGATTATATATCAGCCTTTGCAAGGAGTATTGCTAAGCACTTTAAGCCTGTCAAACTGTGTGTTACATTGCGATTGGTAGAAAAATCTGTAATTTGCTCTTGGGGAAAGGCCAATCTATATCAACTCCAATGTTATACCATATTCCTTCCATAACAAAATTCCAGCTGCACACACTGGATGTACTACTAAGAAGATGGATTTTATTTATCTATAATGGAATTAAAAATTTATTTAAGGAAACAACAACAGTTTACCAAACTTGGCTTTCCAACTGTTACCATCTTTGGTTAGAAGATGCCCTTGGCTTCACCCATGGATTTTAACTCGAGAGTTACAAAATTAATAATCATAATTCATTATCAAGGCTTGTAGCAAGCCATATCTTGAGCCCCTGGAGCCTTTTCCCCTCACTGTCCCTGAGTTTAATATAAGCTTCCAGTTGTGCAGCCCAAATATGTATAGTCAAGAAAGATTTTGGTTGAACACTTTTGTGATTATTTTGTTTACTCTAATGGGATACTTGGAATTATGAAAGCTTTTTTAGGAGGTGTGAACCACTGTATATAGTTATTGCTTTTACAATATAGCACATTTCCAAATTATGTTTGTAATATAAGATTATACATACACAAAAGAAATTGCTGAAATCTATTTTAATAGAAGCTAGTATTTTAAATAGTCAGTTTTACAATGTTATTCACAAAATGTGACAGCAGCCCTTGCTTCCAGAAGAAGGCATTAGCCATGTCAGCCAATAAGTCAGATATTGTTTCCCAGTAGTTTTCTCTACAGGGAACAAATAGTTTTGCAACAGTTTGTATTTGAGAAACAATCCGTATAAAACCTCATGAAGTTATTATTTAATGCAAATTTTAACAAATACTACAATAGAATCATAGAATCATACCCTTTGATTGCCCCTCACAGCTTTTCTGTCAGTGACCTTTTCACACTTCTCTCTTGTTATCTTGGGTGTGATTTGAGGGTTTTCTGAGAGGCAAACATTATTCAACATCATGTTTGCAGGCAGTCTGATTAAGCTTTTATTATTTTGAATTCAGATCATAGAAAGACATTGTTTAAGTGAAGCAATAATTGTGAGTCTTGACCAATTTGACAATACATGCCTAGTGGGAGCTGCATCCAGTCTGCGATTGAATAGCTGGGTGCCATCTCATTCTCTGACATCTGAGCTGAAAATGCACTGCTGTTAGATGGACAGATTTGTTCTACTAGAATGGCAAACTGTATAACTGATACTAAATACAAGGATATTTTTGGGCTGCAGAAGCAAGAAGAGAGAGCCATAGGAGGGTACAGTTAATTACAAAAATGAATTGACAGACCATTTCTGGCCTACATTTCTTGCAGACCTGAATTAGTTATTTTTCACTGATCAAAATAATTACCTAGCATTTATGCATATATTCAAAAGCAAGTAATTTGCTGTCTCACTAAAAAGAGAGAGCATTCAAGATGCCACAATACTTTGAATGCCAATCCTTTTTTTTTTTTAAAGTAAATTAAACACTCTCTTTACTGTCAGTTGCAGTCCTTTAGGACAAATAATCTATGTACTTTGTGCAGAAAAGTAATCAAAAAATGCCTGCATAATGAAATGTGCTTCTTTGAAAGATTACTTCTGAATACTAGTGCAAAAAACTCTTCTGAGACAAAATTGGGAAAGCAATTCACTTTTAACCAGAGGATATTTTTTCACAAAGTGCATCTACATTGTTATCATGGTCAGAAGGTGTATTTGACTGTATAGAGTCCAGACTTATAAGTTATTAAAAGAACAAGAATAAACCTTTTTTTTCTAGAAATGCTGCAAATGCTTAATTAGGATTGAAGTTATCTCTGGGATGACAGTACCTTTATATGTATCCTAAATGACATTTATTATCAGAACCTCATGCATTTAAATGCAAGAAAAACTGGGGAGCAACCTAAGCTGTGAGTGCTGCAAAGGAAGTTCAGTAATGAATCCTGACAATGAGGCTCTAATCATTACTTTCATGGCAATTATGTAGTGTGCTGAGCAAGACTTCAAATCCTAGAGAAAGATGGACAATGAATATCAAATTTTGACCTGCCTTTTAAGACATTCTAAACTAGAATAATTTAATTGGGATCACATAATTACTCAAAAGGCAATCTCAAGTGCATTATCATCCTCCTGTGTAATCCCTGCATACCTTGTTATCCTGTTACAGTTTGTCAAAAAATTGTCACAGAAGACTGAATCTTACAGGGAATAATAACCCTACTGCTGCTTCTTCAAGCCTCAAATTTTAGTTCTGAAATAATGAGAGGGCTCTACTGCTGGGAAGAACCTTTTTAATTTGTTTGGGGTATTTTTTTAAGCTAGACCACCCAGCTACCCAGCTATATCTGTCATAGCAGGGGTAGGTGCTTAAAAAAATATATTTTAAACAGTGGAGTCTTCATAGGTTTTGTTCACTGATTTATTATGTGCTATTTGTAGAGGTGTCTAGCGGTCCCTTGCTTGCTGGGTTATATATATTACTAATGATCCCTTTCCATTTCTGTAGAAAAGAAAGAACACAGAAAAAATAGTTTTTAGGATGACATCTCATCTGGTTTTTGCAGGAAGTTTACAAGTTGAATTTATTCTGATTTCCTTTTCCATTTCATTTGAATCCACAATGAAGTTTGATAGTATACTGCTGCAATACACATCTCGGTGTTTCTGTTTATACCATTTCTTAGCAAAGAAAGAAGGCAGCAAATAAGTATTATGCACCAAATTATTTACTTTTTCATGCTGACTCCCATAGCTTTTGAATTCTAACAAAATGAAGGAATCTCAAGGAACAGCTAAGATAAATAATTTTCAGACAAACTCTTCCACAAACTTAGCTTTTATATGCCAAAACCTGAGATAAGGCCTTCTGCCACTGCCACTGATACTTGGATTGGGAGTTTACTGATCCATCAGGACACTGTCATTGCCACTGCCCTCAAAAGCAAATATTCAGCTATCTTTCCTGCATTTCTTTTTACTTGGTCATCATTCACTTCTCCAGGGACTGCTGTAGCCCTACCTGAGCTACTCACTCCCCCATTTCCGTGAGCCATAGGCAGCTGCGTTTTGTCTCTATAGATGCTGTAAATGCTAACACTGCTCCCCAGCTAGAAGTTATTATGCTCGCTTGAATTTTACCTGCAAGTTCATTGCTGTGCATTCGTTTGGCAGACCACTCAAAGTTCTGTATCATGTATGCTGTGGAATTCAGAAAGGAAAAGCACCAGCTTTCATTTTACCTAATTTTCTTTTGATGATGCTTTTGAAATCAGCCAAAAAAGAGACAAGCTATTGCTGACAGCTTGGTGTGCACAAAGGAGATTAATCTTAACCAGATCAGTCACTGCTGCAAGCGCTCCCAGAAGCTCTCATATCTTTCTACTTGAAGTGCTTCCATTTGGAACTGCTATGCATAGATTTTCTTCTTCTACATTTAATCAGTAATGACAATTTGCTGTCAGATTTTGAGGACCTCTAAATAAGCACAGGGCAATTGAAAACCAACTGAATTACTGTGTTTAAAAAAATATTTCAGAGAGAACACCTTAAGTACTCAACAATAGTTACAGATCAGGTTTAATGTAGTGATTGGGCAGAACCTTATGACCCATAACTGAGAGTGGACCCATACTAATAAGTCTGGTTCAGCGTATATGCTAAGAGATGAGTGAAATGCATTAGTGGTACACAGTGCACTATGTGCAACAGAGGTGAATCTATCCTTGCTACATACACTTCAAGAGAAATATCTGAATGTACATTTGTGACTGATGTGATGGAGAAAACTTGGTGAGTTAGGGGCAGAAGTGCTGGAGTGTAAATAGCATGTGAGTCATGACAGCCTTGTTGGTATGGTGAGGAGCAATTAGGACTTCTCAGATGTAGATGGTTTTGTCATGTTTTGGAACGAACCATGGCTTCATCATAATTTCATTTTCTGGGGAAGGGAAAGGAGGGGAAAATTAGATTATGTGTCTCTCATATGGGGGCACTACAAAAAGAACCAGAAAAGGACACTGTAAATAGGACATGCTACCAATGTATATTTTTTTTTTGATTCTTCTGAGCACATAGGATTATTTCATCCCATGACTTATAATTAATTACCATGTGAATTATGTGATCAATGGAAATTAAACAACCTACATTAAAATTAAAAAAAAAAACCCAACAAACTCATTGACACCATTAGTATTTTTTTCCAGCCAATGCATGAAGAAAATAATTATTTAATATATCATAATATTTGTCAATATCTCACCCACTAGTATGATGACTCTTTTTAATAAATCTCACTGATGTGACATTGATGCAGGCAATCCCATGTTTTTACCTAAGCATCAGTAAAAGCTTGGGGATGTTAATATATAAACAGAGATGTACAAAATCCTTGAAATCGCTGACAACTTTGAAGTTTTTTTTTTTTTATCAAATTAAGCATAAAACAAGATAGTTGCATGAAAATTGGAGCATTTTATGATATTCTGTTTAAATGTATTCAAATAAGATTTGACAAAAGAGCCCCCCCAAAAAGAATAAACTATTTTAAAAATAAATTTTAATATTTTGACTTTATGAATATGTACACTTTTTAATCTAAGCATATTTTTCACTGCAAAATTAATTAATAAAATATTTCCTGGTTGCAGAAGTTTGGTCCATATCAATTCACAAGCTTACACAATTACCAAATCAAATATGTCAACAAAAAAGGAAAACTTAACTAAAAGGCTGTTGCCTCTCATCCTCATCTCGTGTCAAACACAGACTAATTAAAATCTGTATTACAGTAAGTTAGACTTCATTCCATGGAATCATCAGAAAAATTAAAATATTTTTCTTTTTTCTCTTTTGCTTTGTCTTCCATACTGGTTTGTACTGTTCATTCATTAAACATTCAATAAAGTAGATGTCCTGGGTTCAGCAGTAGCAGTCATGTTTCTCCTCCTTGGTAGCTGGTGCAGTGCAGTGTTTTGACTTTCAGCTCGGGAACAGAGCTGATAGCGATGTTTTGGTTTGGCCAAGGACTTTGTGAGCCTCATGCTCTGCCAGGGAGGAGGGGAAGCCGGGAGGAAGCAGAGACAGGACACCTGACCCAAACTGACCAAAGAGGTATTCCATACCACAGCACGTCATGCCCAGGATGTAACTGGGAGTTAGCCGGAAGGGCTGGGAGACTGCAGGGTTGGAGGAGGTATCGGTCGGAGCTTGGTCGGGCTTGGGGGGCGAGTTATTGGTCAGCTGGTGGTGAGGTGTTGTATTGTCTTCCCTTGTTATTTCCTTTATCATTATTATCATTGGTGGTAGCAGTAGTGATGTGTGTTATACCTTAGTTACTAAACTGTTCTTATCTCAACCCGTGGGAGTTGCATTCTTTTCGATTCTCCTCTCCGTCCCTCCGAGAGCAGGGGGAGGGCAAGAAAGGGGGGGGAAGTGAGCGAACAAATTACCTGACTGGGTTTAAACCACGACAGTAGACTAAAGCGACAGTATGAAAAGAATCTTCTGGGTTTTGTCTTCAAAGGAGCTTTCTATTTTAACAGGTATAACTCAGTCCTCAATTGTTTTTAAGGTGTAATGTTAATAGCAGTAATTATATTCTCTTTCATTGACATTTTCTTAATTGTCACCCACAGTTATTTACATGTGAATACAAAAGCAGCATTTTACTTATTGCTAAGCAGCTGTGTATTGTCACTCACATAATTTATAGCATGACTAATTAAAATGGATGAGTTTGCTATAAAGTTCATTGCAGTGTTTACTGCATGAAAGTTATTAAAATATTCAATGCAACAACACAGAATTCCTCATTAATGTGATAATAAACATATATATTTAATTTAATGTGAGGCTACTTTCTGCCAGACTGAGAGTAGATTGAAAACTCTGTAGTGATAGCATGATGATTTTGTATATCTTCTTAACATTTTCAAATAGTTCTCTGGATGTTGCCTATATCTGGAGGAATGTCATAGAAACCCAACTTCACCCTGCTGGTGATGGCGTCCTTCCCTAAAACCCAAAGTTTAGAAGGACCTTTTGTGTAATCCAACTTACTGTGTTTCTTCTTTTTTTCTTAGTTGCTAAGAGGAAAACAAGGATATTATTGATATGAATTACAACAGCTTGTAGCTATCATTGGTTTTAAAATTTGTTTGCTTAATATCGTTTTCACAAAGTGCTGTGGGTTATTTCCTCCAAATTACATAAATGGCTCTTGTCACCACTTTGCATTATTCACTATGGAGAATACATTGCTCTCCTTTATAATAGTCATGAAAAGACAATGATAGCATTCAGTGTTCAACAAAGTTGCCAAGTCTTCCATCATAACCAAATGAAGAAAACCATACTTCAATAAATTTGTTGTTACAAATGCTCTGAATATACATTCCTAGTGTGTGATCATTCTGATAATACAAAGCATCAAACTAATTAGCAGTAGCCTGCATGCAAATGATGTTGCTCATGTTAAAGAACTTTGCATAATGCCCCTATGATTAGTAAAGCAATTACAACAGTAGTTGCATGTCATTAATAGTAATTTTAATAACTTCTGTGTACTAAGTTTAGTTATTTTTCAAAGTCCTGAATCAGAATATTCCTTTGCATTATGTTCATCAAGACTTTGTATTGTTTCTTGGTTTTAATTTGCATATTTTTGTTGAACAACTCCTGCCATTAATTTAAGAAGTTTTCTAACATTTCCCACACTTTAAAAGAAACAGTTACAGGACAAGGGATACCAGGTTCAAACTTGATCAGGGGATGCTTAGATTAGGTATAAGGAAGAAGTTCTTTACTGTGAGGGTGATGAGTCACTGGAATGGGTTGGCCAAGGAAGTTGTGAATGCTTCATCCCTGGCAGTGGTCAAGGCCAGGTTGGACAGAGCCTTGGATGACATGGTTTAGTGTGAGGTGTCCCTGCCCATGGCAGGGGGTTTGGAACTAGATGATCTTAAGGTCCTTTGCAGTCCTAACTGTTCTATGATTCTATATGATTCTATAACAATACTACCTTAGTATGAAAAAGTGAATAAGAACAGGTATACCTTAATGATTCATTTATTCTAGCTGCTGAGATCATTTGCATTATGAATTTCTATCCAGTGTCTTTTTATGAGAGAGAAATAGAGACAGTTCTGAGTTTAAACAAGAAGAAATCAAAATGCTTTGCATATGCCCATTCTCTTATGTACTCACAGTTTCATGCACAGATAGCACTGCAATGAATTCAAACCACTGTTTACTTCTCACTGACATTCAGTACTGTACCTGTAAGGCTACCTTGTGCAGGACAAAATGTATTTTCCAGAGTTATTTAGAAAGATATCAGATAAGAGCCTTTCATTTAACTGCAGAATCCACTCTGTGCTCTGTGTATTAATGAGGCTATACAAATAATATACTGATAGCTTTAATTTACAAAATGTAACACAGATGCTGTCTTCAGAATGAGGCTGCCACTGCCTCCTGTCCCATAGGTCCTCCTTTCGTGTGACCTATGGACCCTTCTCAAGATGAGAAGGAAAAGCTGAAGGTGTTGCGCTGGAAATGCTCTGTATAGGAAAAGGATCAATTCTTTTTTTTTATGGTTTGCTTTGGAAAGGCAGAATTAGTTTTAAAACCTAATGAAGAGAGAACTTTTATCTTCAGTGCTTACCACAGCACCAGTACATAGCCATCAAACTCAGGCCCTAGTCTGGAAAATACATCACTATCAGGCTTGAAGAATTGTTAACTCCATCTCTTTTTTGGGGTTGATCTGCTGGAGGTCAGGGCCGGGAGGTGGCACTTGACAGGCTGGGGAAATGATCAGGTGAAAACCTCAGGAACTTCAACAAACCAAAAACCTTGCAGCTGGAATGGAATAAGAACATGGAGCAGTGTGAGGTGGGGGCCAGCTGCTTGGAAACCACTCTGCAGAAAAGGTCGAGGGAGCCCACACATTCATCAAGTTGAAGTTGAGCCAGCAGTGAGCCCTGCAGCAAAGGCAGCCTCAGCACTCTGGGCTGTATTGGCAGTGATGGAGCTAGCATGTCTGTGGGAGTGATCCTTCCCCACCACTCGCATTTGTGAGTCTACATCTGGAGTAGTATCTGTTTGCCAAATAAAGTGAGAAGGGGAGTACTTTGGGGTTCCATGTAGGTCCTCCCACTGTGGCATCGGTTCTGCATACCATGCAAAGAGAGGTTTTCACAGTATCACAGTATCACAGTATGTTAGAGATTGGAAGGGACCTCGAAAGATCATCTAGTCCAATCCCCCTGCCGGAGCAGGAACACCTAGATAATGTTACACAGGAATGCATCCAGGTGGGTTTTGAATGTCTCCAGGGAAGGAGACTCCACAACCTCCCTGGGCAGCCTGTTCCAGTGTTCCGTCACCCTCACTGAGAAGAAGTTTCTTCTCAAGTTTAAGTGGAACCTCTTGTGTTCCAGTTTGTACCCATTACCCCTAGTCCTATCATTGTTTGCCACTGAGTAGAGCCTGGCTCCATCCTCGTGACACTCCCCCTTTATATATTTATATACACTTATAAGGTCACCCCTCAGTCTCCTCTTCTCCAAACTATAGAGACCCAGCTCCCTCAGTCTTTCCTCATAAGGGAGATGCTCCACTCCCTTAATCATCTTTGTTGCCCTGCGCTGGACTCTCTCCAGCAGCTCCCTGTCCTTCTTGAACTGAGGGGCCCAGAACTGGACACAATATTCCAGATGGGGTCTCACCAGGGCAGAGTAGAGGGGAAGGAGGACCTCTCTCGACCTACTAACCACCCCCCTTCTAATACACCCCAGGATGCTATTGGCCTTCTTAGCCACAAGGGCACAGTGTTGGCTCATGGTCATCCTGTCGTCCACTAGGACCCCCAGGTCCCTCTCCCCTACACTGCTCTCTAACAGGTCGTTCCCCAACCTATACTGGAACCTGGGGTTGTTCCTGCCCAGATGCAGGACTCTACACTTTCCCTTGTTATATTTCATCAAGTTATTCCCTGCCCAACTCTCCAGCCTGTCCAGGTCTCGCTGGATGGCAGCACAGCCTTCTGGCATGTCAGCCACTCCTCCCAGCTTAGTGTCATCAGCAAACTTGCTGATAGTACACTCAATTCCCTCATCTAAATCGTTGATGAATATATTAAATAATACCGGTCCCAGTACTGACCCTTGAGGCACTCCACTAGTTACAGGCCTCCAACTAGACTCAGCCCCATAGACTACAACTCTCTGGTTTCTCTCCTTCAGCCAGTTCGCAGTCCACCTCACTACCCGATCATCCAGTCCACACTTCCTCAATTTAGCTGTGAGGATGCTGTGGGAGACTGTGTCAAATGCTTTGCTGAAGTCAAGGTAGACCACATCCACCGCTCTGCCATCATCCATCCACCGTGTTATTTCCTCATAAAAGGCTAAGAGATTGGTCAAACATGATTTCCCCCTGGTGAAGCCATGTTGACTGCCCCTCATAACCCTCTTATCCCTGATATGCCTTAAGATGGCACCAAGGATAAGGTGTTCCATCACTTTCCCAGGGATGGAGGTGAGGCTGACTGGTCTGTAGTTACCCGGGTCCTCCTTCTTGCCCTTTTTGAAGACTGGAGTGACATTTGCTTTCCTCCAGTCCTCAGGCACCTCTCCCGTTTCCCAAGACTTGGTAAAGATGATGGAGAGTGGTCTAGCAATGACTTCCGCCAGTTCCCTCAGCACCCGCGGGTGCATCCCATCTGGACCCTTGGATTTATGGATGTCCAGATTGCTCAACTGGTCTCTAACCCATTCCTCATCGACTAAGGCAAACCGCTGCGTCGACCTGACTTCATCTAAGGTCTCAGGGGTACAGGGCTCTTCAGGACTGCCTGCAGCAGAGCAGACAGAGACAAAGAAGGCATTCAGTAACTCTGCCATCTCTGTATCTTCTGTCACCAGGGCACCCATCCCGTTCATCAGTGGGCCTACATTGCCTCTGGTGTTAGTTTTATCTGCCATGTATTTGAAAAAGCTCTTTTTGCTGTCCTTGACGCTTCTCACCAGGTTTAATTCTAAGGAGGCCTTAGTCCTCCTAGCTGCCTTCCTACATCCTCTAGCAGCAGCCTTATATTCCTCCCAAGTGGCCAGCCCCTCCTTCCATGATCTGTAAACTCTCCTCTTCCACTTGAGCATACCCAGCAATTCCCTATTTAGCCACGCAGGTCTCCTGGCCCTCTTCCTTGACTTCCTACGTGTCGGGATGCTCCGATCTTGAGCTCGGAAAAAGCAGTCCTTGAATGTCAACCAACTATCTTGGGTCCCTTTACCTTCAAGCAGCCTTGCCCATGGGATTTCCCCTAGCAATTGCTTGAAAAGGCCAAAGTTTGCCCTGCTAAAGTCCAGAGTTGCAATTCTACTTGCTATTCTACTAGTCCTACCACACAAGATCCTGAACTCCACCATCTCGTGGTCGCTGCAACCAAGGCAGCCCTCAACCCTTACTGCTTCAACCAGATCCTCCGTGTTAGTGAGGATGAGATCCAGCAGCGCTCCTCTCCTGGTCGGCTCATCCACCATTTGCAGGAGGAAGTTATCATCCATACACTGGAGGAACCTCCTGGACTGTGGCTGGGTTGCCGAGTGGTCCTTCCAGCAAACATCAGGGAAGTTAAAATCCCCCACGATGACCACGGCCTGTGACTGTGAGGCCACTCTCAGCTGCCTGTAGAAGGCCTCGTCAACTTCCTCACCCTGATCTGGTGGTCTGTAACAGACACCTACAACAGTATCCCCCCTGCCAGCCTGCCCCTTAATTCTCACCCACAGACTCTCAACTGTCCCTGGACAGAACTCGGTGCATTGTAGTTGCTCCCGCACATAAAGAACAACCCCACCACCCCGCCTGGCTGGCCTGTCTTTTCTGAAAAGGACATAGCCCTCCATGACTATATTCCAGTCATGTGAGCTGTCCCACCATGTCTCTGTAATTGCCACCAGATCATAGTCTCCTGACTTAACACAGGTTTCCAACTCCTCCTGCTTATTTCCCATGCTGTGCGCATTGGTGTACAGACATTCCAAGGAGCGAGCTGAGCATACTGATTTCACCCTAGGATTATAGGAGGCCTCCCAGTCTTCATTAATTCTGGAGCGCTGCCCCACTGGGGCAAGCCCAGCTACAACCCCATCCCCCTTCGAATCTAGTTTAAAGCTCTCCAAATGAGCCCTGCTAATTCGTGCCCCAGCATCCTTTTCCCTCTGTGAGACAAACCTTTCTCACTTGTCACTGTCCAGACTGGTGCCCTATAAAACCAGCTGTTATCAAAGAATCCAAAGCCCTGCCTGTAGCACCAGTCTTGAAGCCAATTGCTTATGAACTGAATCTTCCGATTCCTTCCCACATCATCAGTGGAAGATGGAAGGAGTGAGGAGAAGATCACTTGAGCCCCAGACTCTTTCACCATCCGCCCCAAGGCCCTATAGTCTTTCTTCATCCCCCTCAGACTGCGGGAAGCAGCTTCCCCCTCACCTGTCTGGAAGACCAGCAGCGGGTAGTAGTCTGTCGGGTGCACCAGGTTGGGGAGTGCCCTAGTGATATCCCTGATCCGGGCTCCAGGCAGACTACACACTTCCCTTTGATGAGGATCAACTCTGCATATCGGGCCCTCTGTTCCTCTCAGAAGGGAATCCCCTACTACAATGACCCTTCTTTCTTTCTTAACGGAGGCAGTCTTGAGGTGCAAAGTCGACCCCCTTTTCCTATGTGGCCTTGTGGGCTGGCCTTGCCCCACATTCTCACCTACCTTCCTTTTGTCCCACTCCATTTTGTTTCTCCATCACTGTGATGGCCTGTTCACATTGGTACAGCTCATCTGTACCAGACAGACTTTTTTTCATTATCTCCTTGTAGGTGTCTTAGTTCCCACTCCAGCAAGTCTCACTCAGGGTGTACCTCTGGAGAGCTTCTACAACCATTGCTATGGTTGTAGAAAGTGTCTTTTTTTAACTAAACATAAAAAGCTGAATTGTATTCTCACGGTTCTAGCAGTATATATGCATGACTATGCATATGTATAGGGCAGCCCAGATCCTACCCTGGTCTGTAAGAGCCATATACAAGTTCTTTTTCTTCTATTGGGAAGTTACTTTCTTTGCCTTCCAAATCAAGATGGCTGACTTTTTCCCACAGCTTTCTGCAAAACGTTGTCGATCTCAGAGGTTAGCTTGTTATATTGCTCTTCTTTATCCAGTGTCCTTAAAGCCAAACAGTTTTAATTTAAAAATGTCACTATGCATCACAGAGCAGTGGAAAAATGAGCAGTGGAAATGTTCAACTCCAAGATGAGATTCTTCCTTAGCTGACCGAGTTGTAAATTCGTATCACTTACCATAGTTCCTAGCATATCTTTACATTGAATCAATATGGATATTTTGAATACTGAAGCACTTTGCAGTGCTTCAATCGTCTTATTTTCCTTCCGCGAAGATGACAACTTATACAGAGTTTGATATATATGTAGCTCTTTTCCAGCTTGTTCTTTAGCTCAGATAAGGCTATATACTTTTGATAAGGAACACTGCTGAAGAAATAGGCACAAAAAAAGAACAGAAAAGAAAGCAGCTACATGTCACTGTTTTAAATGCAGTAATATTTCATCCCACCCCTTCACATGGTATTTCAAAGTAACACAATCTTTCATCAATTTTTTTTCTTACAGGGAGGTAATACTTGGATATTTTTCCCTGCATTGCTTATTGTAAAAAAATAACGTAATTAAGATTTGTCTCAACTGCAGTCTTAAAGGATGCAATAATTGAGCTTTAAAAGGTCTGTTTTAATACTGCTACAGGTAGACTACTACAGCATTTTTTGAAAGCTGCCCAACAAAATCTTTTTTTTTTCTTTCTGTCAGTTGCCTCAATGTAAGCTAGAGGTGTCCAAAATTGAGAGACTCAGTTATATTTTATGTCAAATTCTAAGGTCTTAGGGTTTTTTGTGGGTTTTTTTTCTTTCTTTTGAAGTTGCTTGTTGGAAGGTAAACAAATGCCCTGAACATTTTCAAAGAACAGAATTATGCTGGCTGAGCATTTTGAGTGCGAATGTGGGTACATTTATGCCTGTATCTTGAATTGTCTCTCTCTCCACACACTTCTTATGAAAAAAAATAATCTTTGTCTAAACTGACACATCTCCGGGCAGCTTTTCAGCTTTATAAAAACAACATTTTGATGAAATTTGACTTGCCAAAAAATATTTGACTAACTCTGGTTTAAGGCAACTTTCTTGTCTTATACCAATGATCTGCTCTGTGTAAGCCTTCCCAGGATCCATTTAAATAACCTTTGACAGATTAAAGCTCACAGAAGTGCAAAAGGTATTTTGGGTGTGGTGGAGAGGAAGGAAACGGTAAGGGCTGGGAGGATATAGAGACAGTGGGGTGCCTTTTCCTGCTTGCGCTGGCAGCCTGGACCAGCGTGTCTCTGCTGCCTGTATGGGTCTCATGATGACACGTGAGCTGGGCTTGCTGAGGAGCTAAACTTGAGAACAACACTGCTTGGCTTGAAGCATGAGATGAAAGTAGCTAGGTGTAGCACGACTGTCCCTTTCACAGGAAGGTCAGTCGTTTAGAAGAATTTTGGATTTTAACTTCTGCTGACTGATCCAAATGCTTTCACTGGGGAATCCATGCCTAAGGAGCTCCTGAGTTCAGACCAAATGTATCTGTTTCATCTAGGAACCTTTTATTTTTTCCATCCCTATTCCACCTCCATCACATGTTTCAATTTTTATATTGCTGAAAGAGGAAAAAAGGAGCTTTTACAATGTCAATTATTTCCAAAGTCAAAAGTCTTGATATAGCAATAAGAATTGGATGTTTCCAACAGTTTCTTATTTTTTTTCAATAACGAGAAAGGAGGCACACTGCCATTTCTATTAATTTCTTGCCATCTTAGTTTTTGTTCAGTCCAATTTCTCACCAGCTGAGCTTTGTAACTAAAGCTAAACTCTTCAGATTACCTATTCTTTTCCACTGCTCAGGCTTTATGTGCAGAGAACTGTTGCAAAACATTTACCCTTCACAGAGATGTCATTACTCCTTCCCAGATTGATTCCTATCACAAAATCAACAAAATGAAAGAAGTGCTACATTTGAAGCTTTTCAGATGGTGGCAAAATACCACTGGAAAAATCAAAGTGTAAAAGATGCCAGCCATCTGTTGTTTAAACCAACCAAAATGCATTTATTGTAATTTTTTTTTGTAAGGACTGTGTCTTTAGAAGCAAACACATGTACATTTGTTGGCAACAAAAGGCCTTTTTTTATTTTAATAGGATGAGGCAACATTTATCTTTCCTTTCCCTGATGATACGGTATTTGGAAAAATATTAATTTTTATTACCAAAACCAGAAAGATTCTAAGTAATGAATCCAGCTAGAAACCACATTATACTGTCTTGTGTAGCTGACAAGATGTTCTAATATTATAAATTAGTCAGATGTTGGGTTATAAACAGAAGTCTGCAGCACATTCTTTCTCCCTGACTCACTCAGTTTCTTCAAACATGATGTTGTTAGAAATTAGAGGACAAAGATGGAAGAAAAATGAGAACCAAGATGTGAAAAAGCCCTGAAAGAGAGGCTAAGAAATACAGTTATTTCAGGTCTTCAAAGACCCTTACATGCATGTCAGCTCTAGTTTGGAAAAAAGAAGAAAAAATCTGATATTAAGAGATTTATTTATTAAGGTATAGCAACACTTCCAAAGCAAGTTCATCATCAAAGTGCTAGAAATATTTTTTTCAAGCATGGATTTGACTGATGTCAACACTTAATAGCATAATAACATATATAATTATGTTTTCAATCAACAATAAAAAGAATTTAAGTAGATATTCAAGAAGCTGTTATTCTTTGGAAACTTATCTAAGTACATCAGAAGGATTTTTATGATACTTCTGAAGTTAGAAAATTCAGGAGTTCTAATCATACTGAAAATGAAAAGAATGTATTAAAATATGGAAAAGGAGGACATATCAAAATATATTCTAGATAAAACAATAGCATTCTTCTGAAATATCATTACAAAAACCATCACATTGATTAGTGTGTTATAGTGGTACATAATTATATGCTAAATTGATTCTTTAAATTATTGGTTTTCCCCTTGTTTTTGTATCACTATAGGAAATTGAGGTGGTTTTATTTCTTTAATTGTCCTTTTTTTTTTTTCCCGTGGACAAGGATGTACTTACGTGAAAGTGTAAAAAGTTGTGCATCATGATGTTATTAAAAGCATTTGGAAACAAGACAAATTCTGCCTCTGGAAACTGCCTTTCTTACAGTAATAATTTTAAAATTAATGTGAGCTTGTATTCTGAAATTCTGGCTCCAATGAAGGGAGAAGAATATTGCTATTGATGTAAATTGAACCAGGATGTCATCCATAAAATAATTTCCTTCTTAACAGAGAAGCTGATTTAAATACAGAACTTATCACAAGCCCAGTTGAGCAACTAGAATCAAGAGCTGTGGTAGAGAAAAAGAAATCTGAGTTGTGATGTATTTATCACCATGAAAGGAGGGAAGGGAGCCAGGACGATTTCCAAAGCCATAACAATAAAAGCCCACCACAGTAACATGTGCACTCTATATGCTGTCAAAATATTTTTAAAAACTTTGATTACAATCTTAGTAGCTACAAGTCCCTTGTAATTAGAAAAGTTAGGTGCTGCCAGCACATCACTGTCATTCTCTTAACATGACTGAAATGAATCTTTGAGCTGGTGATTAGTTGAAATTCAAAGTAGGTTGTAGTCAGAATCTTTGTGGGTGTGAGAGCAAGTGGGATTCTAGTAATCAAGAGCTGCTGTTTCTTCTTGCCATAAGATTATACCATTCCAATTACAACTTATGGCCTCGAGTGCCCCATGGCATGTACCTCCTATATCTTCCCTCTCAAACAACAGGGCACTTACTGTTAACAGCTGAGATGTGGGTCTGTACATGTGGGGAGCTGGATATATTATCTCTCAATTGCTTGAACTCCTGGGACAGGAGTTTTTCCACAGCCAAAATGATGGAAGGGGTGAGATGATTGTCTTCAAACTCTTGGAGTTGACTGTGCTGCTACATCCCTCCAGCTCATTGTTGCCAATGAGTTGACTCCATGTAAATTTCTGTCACATGGGTCACATACATTCAACTTCATCTGGATCTATGGGTGTATCCCTGCCGTCCGACTTACAATAGATTGTCTGTAGAACAGCTAATTCCCTCAGGTACTGGAAGCCTTTCTCTGTCATCCACTTGCCTGAGGGACATATAACATCTTCCTTGTATGGATATCTTTTTTTCACAGCTAACAAGAGCTGCCTCCAGAGGCTGAGAACTCATTTCTTTTTCACAATTGCTTTGTCAATTCCCCCTTCCCTGGCAAGTGATCCCAACTGCTTGGCTTTATTAACCTCTAGTTTGAGACCGTTGGCCCCATTTTCCCAGCATCAGAGCATCCAGGCGATGATGTGCTCACCTGGAAGACAGCTGAAATCTTCCTGCATATTCTGTGCCTCAGTCAAGGACAGGGATCAAGAAGTTACTCTTGTTCTGCCTCTTCCTCTTTTCCTTGTATTGATTTCTGTCATTCTGGTGTTTCCCTCTCTAGTTCTGGTATTGAGTCTTCTTCATCTTCCTTTGCTACAGGAGTTGCTTTTCATTTCCATCTCCTCTTGCATATAGGGACAACTGATGGCAGCACAGTCCTTTGGTTCAGTTGCTGTAAATGCCATCTGAGGTTGGAGTGGCTGAAGTGTCTTTCACTGGGGTTGGAGTAGCTGCAGTGTCTGTTATCAGAGTTGGACTAGCTGCTTTGTTCGTTGTCAGGGATGGAGTAGCCACATTGTCTGTTACTTTGCCATCAGATCCAGAAACATCTTTTTCCTCTTGAGGGTACTGGATAGTGTTGAGCTATAGTCCAAGCCCCAGCACGTTATGGTGATTTGTACCTCTTTAGTGTTGCCAGGATGACACATACCTTTTTTAAAAGTTTTACTAGTTTTTCCAGATTTTGCACTTATTTAGGGTGAAGTTTCCAAAACACTGGAGAGGCCCACTGGCCTAGGTACTTGTCCATATGATCCCACATACCCTGCCACTCATGACTGTCCAACCTTGGGGAAGATCTCTTGGTGGTATTCTTACATAATGGTCTAACCTTAAACAAGATTTGAACCACACTCAACAAAAGGATGGTTCCCAGGAAAAGGAGCAGACTGGTTTCAAGGGTACTCAAAGGATAATAAAAAATTTTAAAATTCTCGAATGCTACTGTAAGCAACCTGGTGGGGGAGGGGAAGGTGCAGAAGGATGTCTCCTCCACAGATTGGCCCTCTGGGGGGGGAGGGGGGGAAGAGAAGTAATTGTTAATAATTCCCATTACATGGCTCCCAAAGTATAGAGGTGATGGCAGTGCTAAGAACACTTAGATCAGTTTCATGATCAGTAATTCTATTGCATCACAAGAACCTTAGCCTAGGCCTCAAAGCCAATAAATGCTAAAACAGCAAACACTTGCTGCAATTAAGTATAGCATACTATACTTGTGACATAACGAAACTCTTGAGACCAAGCACTACAACTCCAAGAACAAATAAATCAACATGATGACAAGTGACTTAATCCAAAACAATGAATGCTTATTATAAATTCATTTTGGCACGCTCTGGTCAGATCTGTTGTTATCTCAACCCTTCGTACCCCACATTGGGCACCAAAAAGGACTGTCATGGTTTAAGCCCAGCTGGTAACTCAGAACCATGCAGCTGCTCATTCATCTGCTCTCCTTACTCCCCCTGCTTCAGGCAGGATGGAGATGAGAAATGAAAGAAAATAAACCTCACAGGTTGAGATAAGAATAGTCCAATAACTAAAGTGTAATATAAAACTATTACTACTAATAATAATGATAAGGCAAATAGCAAGGGGAGAGAATATAGAACTAAAAAGGGAAAGGAAAAAATCCAATAAACACAAGTGATGTACAATTCAATTGCTTACCACCTGCTGACTGATACCCAGCCTGACCTGAGCAGCCATCTGCCTCTCTAGATAACTCCCACCAATTTATATACTGGGCATGACATGTTGTGCTATGGAATACCCCTTTGGCTAGTTTGAGTCAGGTGTCCTGTCTCTGCTTCCTCCCAGCTTCTTGTGCCACTTTTCACTGGCAGAGCATGAGAGACTGAAAAGTCGTTGATCAGGGTAAGCATTACTTAGCAACAGCTAAAACATTGGTGTGTGATCAGCATTATTCTTAGAGTAAAGCCAAAACAGAGCACTGTGCCAGCTACTAGGAAGGTGAAAAGTAACTGTTACAGCTGAACCCAGGACATGGACACACCTGTCCCGCTTCCAATATAATAATCCGTGCACATTCTTTTCCTGTCTTGATCTTAGAAAAATATGAGCAAAGGCACAATGTAAAATTTTAGAAAGTTTTTAAATGCATAATTAAAACTACAAATTAATTGCTGAGTAGAGAAGAAAATGTATTAGGCGCCAGAAAGTATGATATTTTGAGCCCTTTTCCCACATTTAAGAAAACTTTTTCTACATTGATGTTAAGATGTTCTATTTATATATAACTTATATAGACCTTATAGCAGCCTTCCAGTATCCGAAAGGGACCTATAAAGATGTCGGGGAGCAACTCTTCATGAGGGACTGTAGTGATAGGGCAAGGGGTAACAGGTTCAAACTTAAACAGGGGAAGTTTAGCTTGGATATAAGGAGGAAGTTCTTTCCTGTTAGGGGGGTGAGGCACTGGAAAGGGTTGCCCAGGGAAGTTGTGAATGCTCCATCCCTGGTGGTGTTCAAGGCTGGGTTGGACAGAGCCTTGGGTGACATGGTTTAGTGTGAGGTGTCCCTGCCCATGGCAGGCGGGGTTGGAACTAGATGATCTTAAGGTCCTTTCCAACCCTAACTATTCTATGATTCTATAGTTAACCCATGCAGCTCAATAAGGTCTACTTAAATACTTTTTTTTCATGGTAATAAGTTCATCTTCATGAATTGAAAAAGTTTTATAGCAAAGAACATCAGGCAAAGGACAGTGACATTTTTGTGTTCTACATCCTACTTTGGGAATTGTTTTTTTAGACATGCAAAACTTCCTGTATTGCATATTGCTAAAGTTTATAAGTTTGAAAAATTTAAGCCTTACTATCTCTCAATTTAGTATCATCAAACCCATCACAGTAAATTATATTAATATTTGAAAAAAATGCTGTTAAAAGCAGACTTATGGTTCAATACGCAGACAAATGAACAAAAGTATAATCACACAAGCTCTGCTGCTTATTTGATTCTGCTTTGTTTCCATAGTAACTATAAATAGCTAATTGTAGTACTCTCACAATTGTCCTTTTCTTTTTTCTCTCCTGACAACAGATGCTGGTTGTTTTATGGAGTGCAAAATTCTGTGCAGGAAATGTCAACAAATTGCTTTATGTTGTTCAGAAGAGAGCTAAGCTAACCGTTAGGATAAATAACATTTGTTGACTGGATGTGTCTAGTGGCTTTCTACAGGAATAGATTTTATTATCCATCTTGATTAATATCTTAATTTTTGTTGTAGAAGCTGGAATGATTCTCACATGAATGGTCTTTACTGACGATACATAAAACAGGAGGGAGAATTAATGTCAGTAGTAACATTACTACAAAGAAGTAACAAAATTTTATTGAGATTTAACATTTATGTGGAGATTAGAAATTTAGCCTAAAAAAATTAACTTGAAAAAAAGTGAACAAATGCACTTCCAGCAAAATAACACTTAACCTGTTAAAGATATGAAGTAAAATTTAGCGATATTCTAAAATTTATTCCAGTGACCTTAATGATGGACAGTGGATGAAGTCAATCTACCATGTAATACATGTTTTGTTAGCTCAGAAGGCTAACTAAACTTTATTCTGAGCCTAACTAGCTGACTAAACTTTATTCTGAAGCATTTTATATATATATATATATATATCTGAGCACAGAGCAGTGCAGAATTTACATTGAGACTACGGTACTGCTCATGGGCAACAGAGATGAGCATCTTGTGATGTTTTGATAAGGGAACCTTAGAAATAGCAGCAAATATTTGTACTTGGAATTCATTGAATTGAATGTTTTGAATTTTTCTTAACAGAAAGGTTTTATTTTCTATTAATAATATATGACCCCAAATCAAGATACATTTCTAACTACAGCATTGCTTATAGTTATGAGTTATTTCATTGACTGCAATTGATATTTGCAAAATAGGCCTCAAAGGAAGTACCTTAAAATTCTACAGGATTGCAAATCTCATATTGGTCTATGAAAAGAGTTACCCGTTAGCACCATGCAGAACTTCAAGCCAACAAGTGTAATTCCACAAAGTTATGGATATTCACCCTGATTTCGCTCTGCTTTGCAAAGCCAATAAGCCATCTACTAAGATGCTGTTTGCAATTCTGTGAGGACATCAGAGCTTTATGCAGTTTAATATGCAAAGGCAACTGAAATTTGTCAATCCTTTTTGAGGTTTAGTTTCTGTTTAATCTGGTTTTCACAGATCTCAACATGCACAAACAGAACACTGTTGAAAAAAATCAAACAAACAGTAACTGAATACACTGCTTCCAGCAAGTGGGGAATTTAGTTTCACACAGCTCTACAAACGATTGAGAAAGCAGCTAATACTTTTTCTAAATATTTGCCAAAAGTTATAACAATAAATAAAACCCCACCACAGTAATGCGCACAGCTCATCTACCAAACGCCACTATTCCTAGATGTGCAGTAGTTTCTCATACATGTGAAAATAAGCAGTTATTTCAGAATATCAAAATGTCAGCAATTATATTGAAGAAACACAAGCTGCTGAACAACCATAGTATTGCTTGCTAAGAATCATACGTGGACGATGGAGCAGTATGAGCCTGGCTTTGCTAACTTGTAGGTTCTCCTTGGACAGCTATAACAAAACAGAAAGTAAGAATAGGAGAGTAATAATGTTCATTTCTAGTGGCTCTTGTACTGAAGTTTGTGTGGATCTGTGTCCGTAAGTAATCTGAGGAAAAATAAGGGAGATGGCTTGCTTTCCAAGTTCTTGACAAACTTAGTTGAAGTCCTATAGAAGGAGGATTTGTAGGCTACAAATCAGTAGCAGCAACTAACTACTAGCCTTTGTCCGTTCTTCAAAGACACAGTGCAGCAGAGTGAGAAGGAATTAGTGAGAAATATAGAGGAAAATATCTTTCCTATATTCTCATTTACAAGAGGAAATACCCAAATTATTCTGATTAGAGGATCAGTTTAGCCTTATTGAAATGGACAGTCATTGCAGCAGAAGCCAAGAACAAGATTTCTTTATCCCTAGAACTAGGAACTGTAAAATCATGTTTAAAATTGTTTGCTTTGGAACAAAACCAATTCAGCAACTGACTCAAACTTTAATTCATATTTAAGAAGTTGTCTTGTAATTTAAATCATCAAACTTCTGTGAAGGTAGAAACTCTGCTGTAACTAACCATGCTGAGTAACTGCTGTAACCAGTATCTCTGTAATACATGCTTGGGTGGTAAAAATGGGACAACAGAAATTCTGAAAATATCTGCTTTCCTTTTGCCTTCCTTACTCACTTGGAGGTAGAGTAATGCTTTCGTTTCAGTTTGAGTCTAAGTGGAAAATTTCTAGATATAGAGAAGATATTTAAAACCATAAACTGATTTCTTGGACTGGCATTTGTAGTTTAAAACCTCTGTTAATTAGAACTATTCAGAATATACTTCAACGTCTGCCTTAGTAAACATAGAGTTCTTTATGTATTTAATGGATAAGAGCTTCAGCTAACCATCCATAATTTTAGCTTTAACATTACCCAATTGGAAACTGTTTCTAGTAAGCAATGATTTGTAACCTGTTGATTTTTTTAATAATTAAGTTAATTTTATAATTAATAAAAATATTAATTATTTCTATGACTCTATTGTTGCCTATTCAACTACTGAATGGTTTTATACATTCATAAGAGCAGGTGGCTTTTTACAAAAGTGACAGTTTTATATATATAAACATTTCTTCATATGGTTCTATCTGAAAGTTTTTTAGAAGTATACCTTAATAAAATCTCTATCTAAAGTGAAAGAATTTCAAAAGGATCTTTACCTATTCCCTTCAAGCTGAGGCATCTGAACCTCAGGTCACAGAGTGATTTTTGCGGCTCTGAAGCCAGAGACTTCAGTTTTATAAAGGTGAGAGTAACAAGTAGGTGTAAGTTGGCTAGCTCTATCTATGATATCAACAAGAGCTTATTGAAATTCTTTGTACATTTCTCAAAGTGATGTCAGCAGTTTGGAAATTATTTAAAAAGAACTCAAAGAGCAATGTAAGGTTGAAAAACCTGTCTCAACTGAAAGAAAAAAAAAAAAAGGTTAAGCTATTTATCTGTAAAAAAAGTTTATTTAACTAAACAAAAAGATGGTTAAGAGGTGAATTGTTTGTAGTCTGCCATTGTCACCATGAGGAAAGTTTTCTGGTAGCAGAAGTCTCTTTAATCTTACAGATGAAGGGAGAATGAGACCCAGTGGCTGGAATTAGAAGCTTAATAAATTCAGAGTCTAAATGAGGTAGACTTCTTCAGCAGTAAAATGTAGTTAAACTGTGTGACAATTTGCTGAGGGTTGTGGTGGACTTTCCATCATTTAAAGTCCTTAAATTAAGATTAGCTGTCTTTTTAAAAGATATGCTCAAACTCCGCAACGACTGTGGGCTCAGTGAAGGAATTAGTGGTTGAAGCTTTTGAGGTGGTTTTGTTGGAAATCAGATTTGGATGATCTTGTTTCCCTCTGGATAAAAACATGTGAAACTTCCAAGGTCTATATTCAGTTTTCCTCTCTCATCTGAACATTATCTTCCTTTGCAATTAATCTCTTTTGAAGCCATTGACACTTCATGTTCAATATGTGTAACAGATTCTGGCTCTCAGGAATACTGCTTTGTAACCTTATTCTGTTTTAGCACTAGTAAGGAAAATAACATTAAAAATTGTAAGACATATAATCCTCACATGCATTATGATTGTGACTGAAATCATTGTACTGTCCTTAGTGTTATTTAATTATTTGTCCACAAACATTACCTCTGTACAAGGTAATTTTTGATCACTGCTCACTGGGAAGAAAGCCCTTAGACATAACTTTAGTCTTGATTATGCAGAATTACTGAAGCCACTGAATCATTCTAAGTACCATGCAATGAAGCCACTGAAACACTCCTTTTACAGAGAAACCATTCTTCACTCTAGACTTCAGTGCCACAAGAGCTGGAGAATGGCAACTTTTGTGGTCCAACTTCAGTGGACTTAATCATGACTTCCCAGAGTAGTGATCATCTCCAGATAGAATCACTGTATTTCTACCTTGAGCACATATACATGAATAGAATAGCACATGTATTATGAACTTATGTGCAAAATATGCATAAAATAAAGAATGCTCCATAGTGAAGAGACCTCTGATGTATCTGGGAAGATTTGTGAGTGTTATTCATGCTCAAAGAAAGTGATCTTACTATGCTCATTGTTTGCCTTGGCAAAAACATTGGATTATCTGCATATGACTAATTATTCATAATAATTAATCAGTGTCATACAACTAAAGTAGGTCCAACATGTCTTAGACATCTTGGACAAGTAAATACTCAAATATGCAGCAACAGGAGAAATAGCCAGTTCCTTGCTTCTCTCTGCCATACAAAACAAGGGAAACTATAAATGAAAGACAAGACTATCTGTTGGGTCTGAGGATACTATTTATTCTTTATGGGAGTCTACTTTATTATACTCTGGAATGTTCTTTTTATAACTGGCTAAAGTAAGTCCAGTAGGCAGGGCTGATATTACAGCATACAAATATTCTCAAGCAGCACATATATTTACATGCACACTAATTTAGCAGATGAGTCCCTTTTCATCAAATAGGAGCGTATTCTGTAGTATAGTATTTGAAACAGACTTCTAACAAAGCTTAAATTGAGACTACAAACATCACTTAAGTGACTAAAATTTTCCATTGAGCAAATGTGTGCTCCCTGTTTGAGATAAACAAGATGGTATTCCAAATGCTTACCTTCCTCTAAAATAAAATTACATTCTAATTTAGAGGGCAGCTTGCACTCATTTTACGGGTCTATTTCCAGAAGCCATAACTTGCAAACTGCCAACATGCTTTTGAAATAGCTCATTCACTTTTTTCTAAAAGAATATACTGCACAAGTGTTACCAATTTACCTTTCTGTTTTATGTTTGTTTTATAATGCTACTCTATATCTAAAACATGTAATGCTAAAACCAGCACATAACACAAGTCATATGTATATATTATTTGCAGATGATATCTTTTTTTTTTGAATTTAAATAATTATTCTTTTATGTTTGCTTAATATTTCCTTATTTTGTTTTCTGAATGTGAAGAGTCAAATTATTACATAAATATCTAATCATATCAAATATTTGTTATGCAATTTAATAATATCCCTATATTTTGATCTTTTGCAATTATATAAAATTATGTGAACTCAGGTTGAAATATTCTGTAAACAAGTGACTACAGGAATCTATCCATTAAAAACTTAGCTACATTTACACTAGAAATTGCAATCCATAAAGTATGTTTGAATGTAAAACTTCTGCCTCTGTAAAGGTAATAAGACAGCATGTACAGTTGTGGTTAAACCCCAGTAGGCAGATAAGCACCACACAGCTGCTCACTTGCTTTCCCTGTGCTGGAATGGGGGGATAAAAGTGAGAGGACTCATGAGTAGAGATAAGGACAATTTAATAGGCAAAGCAAAACAAGGAACTCATTCACCAGGTGCACCCTAGCCTCCTAGCTGGTGTGGCAATGTGAGAAACAGGGGAGGTCTTGACACTGTGTAAGCCCTGCTCAGCAGTAACTAAAATATTCCTGTGTTATCAACACTGTTTTGGTCACAAATCCAAAATGCGGCAACTCATGCACTGCTAAGAAGAAAATTATCTCTATCCCAACCAAACAATGAGAAAACATAGTTTTGCTTAACTTTACAATAGTTAAATAATAAAGTTCAATAATGCAGTTTCTTCAAATACTGTATGAAATCAAACTTTTATAACCACTGGCTCTTTTTTGACAAAAAGAAAAGTTTAAAAAAAGTAAAAATTTTTATACAATCAAGCAATTAAAGCTATATCCTTCAAGCCCATCAATGAAAACCAACACATCTTTCATCTGCTACCCTTTTAGCATACTTTGAAAGCAGTTTAGATATAATTTCATATCTGTCAGAAATTCAGTTTGATCTACTTTGTGTATAAAATAATTTCCAATTCATATCTCAATATAGCAGCCAAAATACTGGCATGAAACCTCAGTGGGAAGGGAGCATCAGGGAAGCACAGAAAGCCTTAGGTTTAGACAGAAACCCCATCTGCATTATTGAAATACAATCCTTTTTTCGTTTTTCTATTTTATAGGACATAACATGTGGAATAAAAACAGGTTTTGAAAAGTTATTTTTACTTACAGTCAAAACTTGCAAGTGAAGTGGCTTCCAGGTTTTCCAGACATGCAGAAATTTTCATTTTTTCATTACTCTGAAATATTAACGTTTCTCAGTTAAACCAAACCCTCATGTTTGGAGGGTTTTGCAAAGAAGATACTATTTATTTCATGTGCTGTATGTGCTATTAGCAGGAATTAATATTAATCTCTACTAGTTGAGCATTAGATACTAAAAAACATAAAAGTTAATGAGAAACCTCCATCTCTCTTCCATCCCTTCTTATGCTTCCCTGCTCACTCTCCCCAAAGTTGACAGGATTCAGTTTCCTAGATTTGACTATTTGAAAATTAAGCATCTGGAACTGAAAGGGCAGGAGTGGAACATCTCCCAGAGGAGGATTGCCCCATCTTAGACACGAACATGGAAAGGCTAAGTTTCCCCCAAGGAGCAGATGTTTACTTATGATAACGGGATCTATTTTTTTTATTTATTTATTTTTTTATTTTTAAACTGGACATTCAAACTTAAATGGTTAACGTTAGACACCATAAATGGCACACTTGAAAAATCCTATACTCCTATACTCTCTGTACTTGTCCCTAGTGTCCCATAAGCAGAAAGGAAAAGTCCCCACCTCTTCAGTACTGGAGTATTGCATGCCTGCAGCTAAACATAATTCCTCTCAAATAAGTAGAACTCTTATTGGAGTTGGCAGTGTTTCTCACTACCCCAGCTATTTCAGATTAAGTCCTGCTAATGTATATATATACATGTGATCCTTTCATTGTCTGTTTCTGGCACACTGTATTGCTTGTTGTCCTTCCTTAGTATGCACTCCACATTTTCCCTCCAGCTTTTTTCTCTGGGCTGTTGTACATTCACTTTCATCTCCCAGGTGTAGCAAGAGTCTGTTTTCTGTTATTTAATTGCCAGTATATGTAGCAGTGTATTGAAAGAATCTACAACAAAAATAATAGTTTAAAATTTGAAAAGAAAATATTTCAATCTGAATTTGGATAAGGAAAGCTGGTTGGTTTTATAGAATTATATATTAAACTGGGATTGAAATGATTAGAGATAGAGCCTTTTCAATTTAGAGGCTTTCTCATTATCTTAGATTTTAAGTATGATAGTGAGATTTCCAGCGGAGAGAAGCAGTTGAGAAAAACATTTTGCAACAGTTAGTTAATTCTTCGCTACATGTGCTATATTCAATGTATCCGTTTTTAAACCAAATGAGTCAGCTCTGTCTTCTTTAGAATCTATGGAAAACCCTAGCTGTGCCAATTTTAGTGTGCTTATCTCTGTGGGAATATGATTTTCTAATCTTTACTACATATTAAATTTAAAATAATAAAAAAAAAAGAATTTTACCTAATAGCAGGAAATACACAGATGGGTGAAGGATTTTTATAGCTCTTCAGCTTTGCTCTTAAAGCTAAGCAATATAGTTTTTAGAAGTAGATGAACTAACAAAATACGTGCTTGTAGAACTGCCTTAGAAGATAGTTTAGGATGGAAAAAGGGTCAGATCATTAACCTTTGAGTGTTTCACCTGCAACATATTGATACATTGCCAAAGATGATTCTGTCTAGTAGCAGCCGTTTCTGACACTGAGATTGAAAACAAGGTGTAAGAAACAACAATAACAAAAAAAAAAGCCTCTTAAAATGTAGTTCTACCTCCTACAAAAGAGTCAGGTGCAAGAATTTAGGCACTGAGAGATGTAGGAGATCTTTGTGCCTTCTCTACAGACAATTGTAATTTTTGAATGGCAATTCATTGCTACCTCAAGCAGGAATGCCTCTGCTTTATATGGGAGCAGCTGTATTAGTTACCAGGAACATCTGTGGCTCCACACATGCCCAGAACTGTCTGCCATACAGTGAAGTCAAGTCCTTCAGAATCCAAAGAAGAGGTGAAAGTCATCTGAAAAAATTAAGAAATGTGCAAGGTAGGTATTTTTTTCTGATCTATTGATCTGGCCCTTTGGAATAAACACAAGTGGTGTCCCAAAATAGGTCAGATTAATTGCATCTTACAAACAAGTATTTAATTCCACGGACCAAGGGTCAGATAGTTTCAAGTAGACTTTGCAAATGTTAAAAAATGCAAGATCCTGTCATAATTATTCCTTTGATATGAAAAGAATTGAGATTCTATGGCTCTTGACAGTGTTTTTATTAAGGAATCACAAGCATGGTTAACTTAAATGAGGAGTCCCTCTCTCCTCTCCCCAGTAGGCAAAATTTTCAAGTGAACGTCTGAGGAATTCGTTTCCCCCTGTACCTGAAGTTTTTTTCAAGACAGAAAACCAGTAGTGATTTAGCCTACGTATTAAGGAGACAAAAAGAGAGAGAAAGCCATTTGGAAGTGAGTGGACTGAGATATGTTCTCATTTAACTTCTAAATATTTTATAGTGTCATTTTTAAATATGAAAGAAATTGGGAGCTGGGGGTTGTGTTTGGTTTTAAGTTTGTTTTTTGTTGTTTTTTTTTTAAAAAAAAAGCAGATATAACTTATTTTTTTGGGTACTGGGAGAGAACAAATCACAGGACACAGTAAATACCTGAATGCTGTTGGATACTATAATGTACTTCTTTACCCAGTAATTTCTGTTAACCAGTTTTCAGCAGCTGTAAGATTAGTGTGTTGGAATGTGACTGAGAGCAAAATACAAATAGTTTGAAGAAAGGAGACGAAAATTCATGAAAGAGCTCCTCAACAGATGCAAGAGCTATGTCATGAAGTTCCTAAACCAGTGAGCCTTGGAAACTGGAATTATAGGTGGGGAGTAATGCTCTGCACATTACTTACTCAAGGCTGGGTCTTGGATCAAGAAGCAATGATGACTGGGATCCACTGAAAAGCTTGGCTGCAATGTCTGCTGTGAGGATGTGAAAGGGAGATTTGCTCACGTCTCTATTACACAAGAGCTACAAAAGGGCAAGAGCTGATGGAAGTTCAGGAAATTGTGAACTCATACTGGTACATGATCTTGAGCAACATTTATATATATCCAGAAGGCTTATGTTACAATTTAAAAGATGAAGATCTCTGAAATATAAATTCTTGATAGGTAAGGTTTATATTGATAAGGCATCACCCAGTATTTGGACAGCAGTCTGGAAGACCTCCTGTCACTAGCATTTTTGCAAGCCATTAACTACTGCCAATTTTCCAAATTCATCTCTCAGAGCCTAATCCTGCTGGGAAACCTGCTGCTGATAATAATTACTACTTCTGTCATCTGAGCCCTTGATTCTTACATACAGTCTGTTTTGCTCTAGGACTGGCACCTATCTCTTCTTGTACTCCTATTCTCTTGTTCTTTTGTGGTATCTTCTGCCAGTGGTACTTTTACTGAGACTGAAGCATTCTGAAGCAATGAGATGCCACTGTTATTTTAATCTTAAAAAAATAAATAAATAAAAAAAAACGGCAACAAAACCAAACAAACAAAAACCACCTTTTTTATTATTATTTAAAATTTTGAATATGCTCTTCCCTGTTTACTGGGTTTGAAAATGATCTATTAGTTTTATGGTGTCTTCCCCCTTAGGAGACTGGGAGTTCTTTGAGAAGAATAAAAACAAAGTATGTTTGGTTTCATAGAGTTTATTCAGTGAGTTTAGAGCCATCATCCCTACTCATTCTCCTGCTTCAGAGTTCATACAGGTTGTGGACTGGATGCTCAAAAGCAGCTACCTATGTGCTCTTTGATTACACTGAATTGCTGCTAAGGTATCTTAAAGGAAGGCTAGGGCTGCTTACAGAGTCTTGATCACCATCCCTAGAAGTGTTCAAAGACCATGTAGATGAGGCCCTCAGTGACATCGTTTAGTGGGGATCTTGGTAGTCCTGGGGTAATGGCTGCACTTGATGATCTTAAAGATCTTTTCCAACCTAATTGATTCTATGATTCTACAATTCTATGACAAGGTGCCCTTTAGAAAAAAATGATAGCAACTTAATTATGTAAATATGTAGTCACTCAAACTATCTAGTGCTTTTAAACATCAATTTTTATGATTATAGATCTGCCTCATCCCATATACATTCAGTACTTCCCTTTAAATCAAACAGCAGAAGCCTAAAAATACCTAGGAAGACAATGCACAAGGTTTCCCAACTGAAAGTGACTCAATCCTTAGTCATTTTCTGGAAGCAATTGTTATAAACCCACTCTCACCCATGTGTTAGACAGTCATAGACAAATCAGCAATACAGCCTAATTTAAACTTTTTGAATGCTAAACTGTTCTTTGCCCATATTTAGCTCATACTGATTATAAAAGAAAGTGAGATAACTGTAGTGATGACAAGGATGCACAAAGCAGTTAACTCAGTTATTCATGGGAGGATGATCTTCATTGAGGTTTAGCTGTGTTGCATGTACAAGGCAGCCCAGCTGGCTCCACTTTGACCAGCTCCTCTGCAGAGACAGTTTCACTGTGTCTCAAAGCAGTTGTGTATCATGCAACCTTCCACAACTTTGCAGTCAGTACAGACAGTAATATCATTGCCCTTTCTTTTCCTTTCTCTAGGACACTTGTTCTATCTTTTGATAGCCTAATACAAATATTTGTTTCCTTGCATGTCACGCTGCTTGTTTTCCTTATGAGATGAATAATAATAATAATAAAAAAAAATAAAAATAAAGAATTCATTCATTTATGTACACTTAACTTTGATACGTCTAACATTAATTACAGAAATTCCCCTCCCAATTTGCTTATAAATATTATTTGGTTCCTATTAATAATAATAATAATGAAAAAAAAACAGAGTTTTCTCTGTTAATTCTTTCTGAAATATCTTGCAGTCACATATTTGGTATGTCTTCGTAGAAACATAACTTTTTTCTCAATGTTTTTATCCCCCATAACTGTAGGGCTTTCTGTGTCATTCTTACCAATAATGCAATCCAAAAGAAAGCAAAAGCTTTGCAGAATAAAATGTTAGTGTTAGTATTAGTATTGCTGATTCATTATTTCATATAGCTGAAAAGTAGCTGTTATTCCTCCCGAGCAATATGTAATTTCAGAAGTATCAAATGACACCCTTGTCCTCTGACTTTGTTGGAGAATATCCAACAGTTTTGAAATATCTAATCCTTATAGGAGTTCTTCATCTTCATTTTCATTTTGCATACTGCATTAGGGCTATCAAGAATTAAGTGCACTCCTAAAGTGTAACTTCCTTCAGAACAGAGAAATATCTTAGCTGAGAATAGTTGCCAGTTTATATTTGATCCATTTAGACATTGTAGTACTGACTCTCAAACTCGTCTGTGCAGATGTACGCTGTGGATTCTGTGCAGAAATTTGGCACGCAATAGGAATGTCTTAGAAGTACACAGTATCCCAGAGGTATCTTACCCATTTATCTTGTAATCATTCTAAATAAAAGCCATGCCATTAGCATAACAAATTGACAAAACAGAAAAAATGAGCAGTAAATGTTATAAAGACAGAAATATCAGAGAATAAAGTATTCATATTACTTGAGAATCAATTCTCAGTAAAGCTAGATGGAGTGTTCCTTAGGAGTGGTACCGAATTGCAGACACACACTTATCCTGCATGGTCAGGAACTTGTTCCTCCTTCCAGCCATACATGTTCAGACAACATTCATGAGAAAGTTTTTGTGGACAAAAAAGAATGCTAACTTGCATACTTACACCATTATTTATGTTTTTATTTAACTTCAAAATCACATCCTGTCCTTGAAATTATTGACAGTTTACCAGGAAAAAGTTTCCTTTTTGGACTGCCAGTTGCTCTCATTTCTCTGTAAATGCTAATGTCCTTTAGACAGGATTGATGCACACATATCTCTCTCTTCCTTAAACAATTAGCAAGTAATTGTGAGTAAAATTTTCTTTCTTACCTAGTACAGCAATACAGATATTTTAATTAGAATTTATATCCATTTGTTGAACTTTATATCTCACAGAAAGATATAAAACAACAGCTATGATTTTTGAAAACTTAATTTATATAAATAAAGGGGATTAATACTTCATTTAATTTATGGGCTTATAACCGCAACCAGATGTGATTGCATATTAATGTTTCTGAAGTGATAGCCACATTTATAACTGACTACAGCTTTTGTTTTTAAGGGACCTTATACTGCTAGTTTTCTTCCAAGCTCAGAATAAGAACTGGTCTAAAATAGTGAAAGAAGGAACAGAAATAAATGGAGAGTTCTGAGAAAAAAGTTTGAAAAAAGTTTCTAAGCTTTAAGATGTTCAGGATGTAAAGCAATTTATCGCTGGCTGCATTACACAGTAAATCTTAAATTGCAAATTCTTAACATGAGGATGAATTGCTTCTGAACATTTTCTCCAAAGCACAAACAAAATAAACAAGCAGCTTTGTATCAATACAATTTAAGTTCCCTTGAATGGTGCCAAGAAAACTGCTGTTGATTTTTTCAGTTTTACTATCCTTCCCTTCACAGTTTTTCTGTTGCTGATGGAATCTGTGACTGAGGGCTGCAATAGCCTGGGGATTTTTATTCTTCATGCTGCTATGTAAGATTCAAAAGCCATTGTATAACTGCCACTACTTAGTGACTTTTTGCTCTGTCACTTTTATAACAATTTTCTCCTGGCATATGAAGATCCTCTTGCAATCTCTCTTGCACTATTCGCCTGTGAAGTAGCACCAGTCAAAACGATGGGAGTGCAAGCTTCCTCATGCTGTCTAAGAGTGCCCACAGGATATTGATTTTCTATTTTAATCTGGATATAATTGTTCACAACTGCAGTTCCTCCAGCGTCTTATATGTATTCCTTTCACAAGATACCATATGCTTTTTCCTGAAATAAATTACTTTAGGTTTAAGAAAGCTTAATTAATTTTATAAAGAAGAATACATAATAGCTATTACTGGAATACACCATGCCACTCAGCAAGCCGATAACCAGTGTTTCCATAACTTCCTAGTCATAATATAATTATAGGAATTAGAGAATTTAAAAAAAGAGTCATTATCTCCTGTAATCCACCATTCTTCCCAATTCTTTTTTCCTACAGATAAAAATTATCTTCTCCAAAGATCTGACATCTGGTATACTCTTAAGTTATTACATTTTCCATCCTTTCCCATGGAAGAATATTACACATTCCATAAGAAATGTTAATTTATTTTTTATACCAAAACTTCATAGATCAGTTCCATTTTAAAATGGAACAAGTGCCATTGACAAGTACAATTTTAAAATGCTGGCTTTCTTGCTTTTCTCAATTATCCTCATTTATCTTATGTATTGATTTTTACCTTTATCCAGTTTCCATAAAAGATTTTGTATCAGTAGCTAATGTTCTGTTTCAGTACAACTTTGCTAGCCTCCATGCAATTATATTGTGTTTTGTGCTCAAATTGAAGCTGAAAAATGGAGAGTAAATCCAGTAATCTGAAAGGTGATTGGGAAGGACTTCAACTCATAAATCATCTTTTGGTTTCTTATTAGCATACAGCTTGCCATCAAGAGTCCCATTTATCTGCTTTGGGTTTTTTTGTCTCAAATATAAACCTATATATGTGCCCCTGAATGGTTTAATCATGACAACTGAAAGACAGATACAACACAGGCAATCCTAATGTGTTCCTTCCAGTGTGAGGAATTCTGAGCTAAGAAGCTGAAAATCACTCTTACTGGAGCTTATAAACTGAAATAAGTTTCGAGGCAGCAACTATCTCTATTTTGACAATTTGATGCACTATCAGCAGTGCAATAGACTGAGCTGGTTTGTGTTGAGGCCTGAATTTTGACAATGTTTACATTTTTGATTTTTACTTCAGAATAGATTTAAATTGGTCCCTATGACTGCACACACCCCACTGTGTAGGTGGCTCAAAGCTGCCCAAAGGTAGCGGATTTGGTGCACATGTGGGGTTCTCTTTAAAAGGCATTTAGTATGCACCAAGCGTGCCCTGCAAATTTGGTCTACACATGGTAAACATAACAGAGCAGAGGGCTAGTGGGGAGCTGCATTGCAGCTCTGAACAGCTTCATGAAATCTGTAGGAGGAATTTCTTTAATGGGCTATAAATTAATAGTTTATTAATACAGTCCTCCTTGCATTAATTCACTGTATAGAATATAGCAGAGAAAGAGCTAAAACAGAGTATCTCAGATTTAAATGCTAAGGGGAGACTTTCCCAAGCTTAAACAAAATTCACGGTCAAGCAAGTACCTACATGTCCTGGCGTTCACTGAGCTATTTTCTTAATATCAGAACAAGCTTAGCTTCTGCTTCAGTTTTGATCTCTTTAATCCTTATTTACCCTCAGTGGAGCCTGGTACTGGGGTAGAGGGAACTTTGACCTCACCTAGTATGAGCAGTCTTAGCCCTAGTCAGCCATGGTAACCTTTAAAACAGATGTTTCAAAAATTGTTTGTGAAGAATTACAGTTACGGCTGAAAGATCCACTCGTATCACATTTTTATAAATCCAGAACTTCATCAGAAATGCCAATGTTTGCCAGAGTGTGGGCTGCATATAATTTGTGTCCTGAGCTCTGTACTGACTATCTAGTACTTTACAGTGAACATATTGGTACTATTTCCACAGTGCTTACATTGTGACTAAAGTTCCAGAAATGACTGATGTTTTTCCAGCATATACTAGTTCATGTAGCTCAGAAATAAAACAAACAATAACCCCCCCCTCAAAACCACTGGTCTAGTTTATTGTGCAGAACCTTTCCCTTGAAGAGATAGGTGGTGGTAAGTTTTGAAGTCTCTATTAGAAGAAGATTTATTCCCTTTACTGAAAGAAGATTTAGTCTGTATTAAAAGAAGATTTAGACATATTTTTGAAACTCAGAAATCATTACTGCAATATGAACAGAAGACCCATTCTAACTTGAGTAAAGGGAAATCATGAATGGTAAATGGACCTATAAGATAGATAGGGAAAGATTCAGACACCTTTATGTAGTTTGAGACAGCCTAGGATATCCCATCCATCCTGCAACTGCAAGAATGCAGTTCTCTCAAACGCATCCCACAAAGCATTAGTATAAACGCAACTGAAGTAGCACTGGGTGCATGTTCATTATTACCTGAACTGAGCCACAGGCAACATCTCCTGCCATGATGGAATGATCAAATGCTGAAAAGAGCAAAGTACTAATTGTTGTGTCCAGAACAGGGTTTGTTCTGGGAAGAAACCTGGGAAGAAGGCTTCCAGTACATTAAGGAGGCCTACATGTAAGCTGGAGAAGGACTTTTTACAGGGGCATGTAGGGATAAGGTTGATGGCTTTAAACTGAAAGAGGGTAGATTTAGGTTAGATATAAGGAAGGAGTTCTTCACTGTGTTAGTAATGAGGCACTGGAACAGTTTTCACAGAGAAGTCATGGCTGTCCTATCCCTGGAAGTGGTCAAGACCAGGCTGTATGGGATTTTGAACAACCTGATCCTAGTGTGAGGTGTCCCTGCCATGGCAGGGGGGTTTTAAACCCTAACCATTCTATGATGCTATGATACTTTTCAGGAACATGATACCCAGATCCTTCTCTATTCAACACTGGTCTGCAGTCAGACAGCAAATGCACTAAGGTCAATTGCTGATCATGGAGTAGAAAAATGAGTAAAACGTTAATGTGCAAAAGGCAGATCTGTCATTTTAGCCATGGAAGTTGTTTATCTAGTGATTCAAGAAAGATCACTGCATTTAAGCATGCACAAGGTTGTGCTTAAGGCTCTCAGTTCTTTCTAAGCCAGAACCGTGTGAACATGTCCTTTGTCTGACAAGCTTCATAAGGATGGCACCATTAGAAAAGCTTTGGGGCGATCCATGTGCAAAAAAAATGGAGAAGGTAGAATGAGAACATGAGTCTGTCATGTCATACATGGTTAAATGTAGTTACATCAAGAATTAAATCACCCCAATGTATACATGGCCATAAGCAGGATGCAGGAAATACATGATTTACAGTGCTTTTTGTGCTCAATCCCCATTTCTGCAGAATAGATTTTTGTCTCGTGGTAACATTACCCTGGTATTTGCTGATAAAGCCATGGAGAACTGAAATGGAGAACTGAGTTCTTGAAATCTCAAGTGGAAAACAAAAGCCACTTTGGCCTAGATCCATAGCACTTCACTCTAATTCCTCTTAATTTATCCCAATTAAAAACAGGATTTGCATTTTAGGATTTGTTTGCATAGAAATCTTTCTGACTGGTCTTGGATTGCAACAACAGACCCAAGGGTCTTAAATCTGAAATGCAGATAATAAAATGGATCATCTGAAGACTTGGTAAGATTGGGAAAGAGGATTCTGAAGCAAATAGAAAGACTGAGCTAAATCCAGAAGAAACATTCTCACTTGTATTTCTGGGGAAGACTAGTAAAGCTGCCCTTGGAAAGGCAGGAGAAAAGAGTAGAAGGAAAAGCTTGAATAAATGCCACAAAATGCTGCTTCTGTCTAGACTGTCACAATGAGATCTGAGTAAAAGAAGACCAAAAAAAAAGCAAGGCACTTTGGGAGAACTGTGATTACAATCATTTTAGATGTAATTGAAAGAGTTCAAATAACAAGTACATTGAGAAAACTTAGTAATGGCAGTTAACATAATCAACTTTCCTGCATTTTGTCTGGGTATTGAAGAATTGAAGGGAACAGGGGGAAGAAAAAGAAGGGGGGAGGGAGGGAATAAAGGAAAGAAAGCTTTTTTGATGTTACCTTGCTTTAGAAAATATCTTGAAACTACATCTTTTAAGAATCTGGGAGTTTCTAGGTACCTTCATGAGGAAAATGCCCACATGCTTCCTCTGAAAAGCAGGTTTGGGGTTAGTTTTACAAGGGCATAGAACATGTGTATTTAGCATACTGAATATGGATTACCTATTGCTATTATTTTTTTCTGCCACTAATTGAGTCAAAATAAATATGCCATGCTTATAAATAAGTTATTCGAAATTCTACAGATTGTGGTTACTTCCATAAGTTTCTTGGGACTATCCTGAGCGTGAACTCAGTTTGTCTTCTAGGGAAAATTAAACTATTCCACATTCTGTCTGTTTAGGTAAAAGCCATGAGACCAGGAGAGCACACATATATTGTATTTCCCAGCTTTTTGTGACAAAATTGATTTTGACAAAATCAATTTTTGATTGTGATAAAAGATTGAAGTAGAGCAAGTCATTCCTGTTAGCAGCAAAACTGTACCCAGGGAGGAGAGGTTGTGTGCTATTTTCTCTTTCTCATGGACAGATGAAGTTACAGCTTTACTGTGCTTCTGTGTATTGATCGTTATGAAAGAAGGTGTAGATGTAAGGAATACATTCAAATTATTTTAACATATTCATGTCTTGATTTGGCCATTCCTAATCTTGGGTTTATTTGAGGGTAAGATTACCAAGGAAAAGATCTATCTGAGCATCACTATGACAGTCTATTAGTGAAAGAAGCTGTATTTCATTAGCCCTTATCATGACATTAATAATGATCTCTGTTAATGAAATGCAAAAGTCAACCACTTAAAAGAAATTTAATCCACAGAAAAGTAATTTAACAGCTCTGACAAATTATGCCTAATACAAAACATAAAAGATGACCTTTCCTTTGCTTCTTGATAGGTGGAATTGTATTTTTAACTCATGCAGAGACTTTAGTAATTGTGTTTCGTAGAGAAAACTAGTTTGAATACTTGAGGAATCTCATTCTAGTGCAGGTATTTACTTCTTAATTAAAATGAAAATAATTAAACCCAGATTTAACATCTTGTATCTCTGGAAAAATATGTTCAATAGAATTACTGTAAATTACTAGATTCTCCTTTCCCTTGCATTATATAATTCGCTGTGGATTTAAATCCAGGGGGATGGGCCCCTTTTGTTGTCTCTAGCCCTTCACATGCAGTTTGTTTTCAACAGTCTTTTTTTTTTTTTCTATCTGACAATGATAAACACTGTAGCTACTATTTTGAAATGTGTTTTCTTGTTTTTACTTAGAGATTTCAAAATACATGTCTGAGTGCATAAACTTACAATTCAGCTTCATAAAGTGGTGTTCTGTTGGTTCAGACTGACCTTGAATGTTTCCAGGGATAAGGCATCTACCACCTCTCTGGGCAACCTGTTCCATTATTTCACCACCCTTGTAAAACATGGATTCCTGATATTTTGGGATTTTTCTTCTCTGCTTTCCTAATCACTGGTTTGATCAAACTATTGTTTTTGTCTCTTTGGAGGAACACTAAGATGTTACAGGATCATCACACATATTCCTTTATATTGTATTCAGTTACTGCCACAGAAGCATAGGCAGAACAACATGTTTTATTTTCCTGTTTTTTCCTCAAAGGGTACTATTTGCTCTGTTCTATTTAGCAAACTGGGGAAGAAGGGTGCAGACACATAACAGCCCTGCACTTTGAACAAATGAATTGTAACAGTTACTTAGTTATGATTTGGTTATAATGAAATGTATAGAAATATTTACATGATGGGGAAAAATAAACCAAATGGACCCCTTTTTACATTCATATACACTTACTTATATTAAAATGGATTTAACAGAAGTAAACAGTACATACCCATAATGTAAATTAGAACAGAAACAGACCAAATTTTCTCCTGTTAAGTGTCAGTAGTTCACTTTAATACATTGGAATGCTTATGGAATTTTTGGGATATACAAGTTCAAATTTAAAACTCCCCAGATACATGCCTTTCTTCTCTTACAAAACCTGACCAAAGGTAAGATGTTTCAGCTACATTTTCAGAGGGAGAATTTCTTTCCTGGCTGAATCAGTACTTCAGGAAACTAGAAATAATAGCAAAATATTTATATAATGAGTGGTGAACATGGCTAAAATATTGAGTTAAAAAAAACCAGCTTCTGTTCTTTCTGTAAAAAAATAAGATGTTACCTATACTCATTGCTTATAACCCCTCATTTGTCATGAAAATAAAATGCCTTTTTCTTCTGAGAATTCACAAAATTTTGTGGATTCCTAACACTAGATAGAGATGCTCAAAATGTTTATCTTTAAATGCTAAGAAAATTAAAAACTAAAATGAAGATACATTATGAAAAACATCTAAGGAAACAGTTAAATGACATTTGAACACTCATTTTAAAGAGAAGTTACATGTTCCAGGGTCTGACACAGCTTAGTAATCATCTAGTACTTTAACTGAGAAACTTAACATGAGCTAGCAGTGTGCGCTCGCAGCCCAGAAATCTGACCGTATCTTGGTCTGCATCAAAAGAAGCATGATCAGCAGGTCGAGGGAGGTCATCCTGCCCCTCTACTCTGCTGTTGTGAGACCTCAGTTCGTGTATTGTGTACAGTTCTGGTGTCCTCAACACAAAAAGGACATGGAATTGTTGGAACAAGTCCAGAGGAGGGTCACGAGGATGATCAGGGGGTTTGAGCACCTCGCATATGAAGACAGGACAAGAAAGTTGGGGCTGTTCAGCCTGAAGAAGAGAAGGCTGCATGGAGACCTCGTAGCAGCCTTCCAATATCTGAAGGGAGCCTATAAGGATGCTGGGGAGGTGGGGAGGGACTCTTCATTAGGGACTATAGTGATAGGACAAGGGGTAATGGGTTCAAACTTAAACAGGGGAAGTTTAGATTGGATATAAGGAGGAAATCCTTTACTGTGAGGGTGGTGAGGCACTGTGATGGGTTGCCCAGGGAGGTTGTGAATGCTCCATCCCTGGTGGTGTTCAAGGCCAGGTTGGACAGAGCCTTGGCTGACATGGTTTAATGTGAGGTGTCCCTGCCCGTGGCAGGGGGGTTGGAAGTAGATGATCTTAAGGTTCTTTGCAACCCTAACTATTCTATGATTCTATTTTCTGCCTCATTACTGTTCACTCTAGAGGTAGGCTCATTGATTTAATTATTGGGGCAGTTAATAATGCTGACTATAAGTTACTTGACAAACACTGATAAAATTGGAAAAATTTTGAGTTGGTGGGCACTGCAACTAATATTCAGAGATAAAAAACAGTAACAGAACTTGAAATACCTTTCCTCATATTCTGTTCTGTCATCTTCATTATCTTGTAGCAATAAAGAACCACGTTCTGAGAATAATGTAAGTCATTGTACATGCAGGCTGAAGTGAATTTTTCAATGCTGTTAGAACAGTCTTTCATTGCATAATATATTGATTAAAAAAAAAAAACACTAAGAAATTGATTGAATTCAGTTTTTCCAAAATATCTTTCTCTTATCCTTAATTAAAAAAAAAAGACTCACAGTGATTCACGTCATGTTGCATTACAAGCACATCAGAAATACTGGTTTTAACTGCCAGCCTTATGCAGAATAAGACAAGGTTAAAGTCTAACTTCTGACATGTTCATCATCAACATTTGACATTCTCTTAGCCTATCTGTATGGAGAAATATGAATTCATTAGAGATAGGTAAATAAAAGAAGTTATTTTCTGTCTACATTAATATAATGACACACTTTCATGATTAATTTTCTAAATCATTTGCAGCTTATACTTTCCTCTCTATGGGTTCAATTATCTTTGTCATAAAAAAGATCCTTTTCATAGGCAAACTTTAGTCATTTTTCATGGCATAATTTAACTATAAAGCTGTTAACCTCACATTTTAAAGATGATGATAGATCACCTTTTAACCTATTAGAAATTTTCAGATTAGATATTATAATATTCATAGATATAACCTTACAAATTATGAAGAAAAACTCTGAAAACATGAATGTGTCTTTAACCTTGAAACCTGACTGGGCTTCAGATACAGCAGAAGTTGTCATGTCATACCAGTGCTTTGTCATGGCAAGTTCTCTGATTTCTTGAACTGATTGAGATGACACCTGAAGGCCAGAATTTTCTGAAACTTCGGTTTTATGCTTTTTTTTTGTAGCTGATTTTAATGCCAGATACCACAGATGTTTCAAATACTTTTTTTAACCCCATATTTACTCTTACATGAAAATGACTCATTTATTTTTAAAAGAGAATGGAATTTGGTTGTTTTGTACTTTGCTGTTGTGCTTTGCTGATTTTACTCTCAAAAGTCAGTCTGTTTAACAGACTGGAGTAATCAATAAAATTCACAGCTGTGATAACTGAGACATTTCTGAGATGGAAAATATTCTCTGAATTTAAGCCATATAGTTACGCTATATGTAACACTTTCACAAAGGTGTCTTCTATAGACATCAGCCGAGCTAAAAGCACCAGCTCACCTCAATTATCTAAGGTTTACCAAACATAAACTGTTAGCTGGAATATAACTATCTACACCATTAACAGGAAAGACGGTACACCAATACTAACAGCCAAGTCTTTTACCAGATGAAATGAGTAACAGTTGAACTTCCTTTCACCTGTGGACAATATCCTCAGAGCACAGAAAAGAACATTCTAAAAATAAATGAAAAGGGAAAGAAGCAACTTTTTATTTATATTTGTGAAGATTTACATTGAGCTAAGAGTTTTGTTAAATAGATTTTATTATCTATCAAGGAAAGCAGAGTCATTTTACCCATGATCTTGTGTCAAAGTCCATCCTACGTGTCTCGTTAAATTGACTTTCATTATGGTACATGCTTCACTATTTAGGGACAGAAGTTTTCTCTGCCTAATTAACCTCTCTCCCCTAATGCCTTTTCCCTCTGTGGAAAATCCCACCACAGTAACAATACAAGGCTTCAGGTATCTAGGGGATAAAGATGGATGGCAGTTACCTGGGACTCACTTGGCAAACAGGAGCACAAAGCAGCAGCAGCAGCACCTCCTGAAGATTAGAGCTACAGCTCTCTCAGAAATTCCCTAACTTAGTTTTAGAGAATTAGCAAATTGAAAAACGACGTACCAGGCCACCAGACAGAGTGTAGCTTCCTTGTGATCATCCTTGCTGAACAGGAAGACTTGTGAGGGGAGTGGCTGTGTGCCCCTGGACCCCATGGCAAAGGAGCTCAGCACCAGCTAAAACAGCCTTCTGTGGGCAACAGTACTGTTAGGAGGCTGCCAACCATATTATTTTCCTTCTATGACCACGGAGTATCTTTGCAGTAATGAACAGTATTATATACGATTAATGGTCTAAGTTAAATCCATTAAGGTAATGAGGGCTAGAGTTCAAGATGAAAGACTTCAATATGTCCTTGATTCAGGGTTCTGGGAAGAAATTTAATATTACAATATAAATGTGTCTTCCAGTGAAGTACAGACCCACTAGTAGTATGTTTTTAATGTGTTCTTAAAATACAGATATACTCAGACACTTTGAATATGTGGCTCCTTCCCCTTTAACATCTCTGGGAGCCACTGGTTCCACAATACTGCATTACTAAGGATGCTGGGGAGGAACTTTTCATTAGCGACTGTAGTGGTAGGACAAAGGGTAATGGGTTCAAACTTAAACAGGGAAAGCTTGGATTGAATATAAGGAGGAAATATCTTTACTGTAAGGGTGGTGAAGCACTGGAATGGGTCGCCCAAGGAAGTTGTGAATGCTCCATCTCTGGTGGTGTTCAAGGCTGGGCTGGACAGAGCTTTGGGTGACATGGTTTAGTGTGAAGTGTCCCTGCCCATGGCAGGAGGGTTGGAAGTAGAATCATAGAATCATAGAATAGTTAGGGTTGGAAAGGACCTTAAGATCATCTAGTTCCAACCCCCCTGCTATGGGCAGGGACACCTTACGCTAAACCATATCACCCAAGGCCTCGTCCAACCTGGCCTTGAACACTGCCAGGGATGGAGCATTCACAACCTCCCTGGGCAACCTATTCCAGCGCCTCACCACCCTAACAGGAAAGAATTTCCTTCTTATGTCCAATCTAAACTTCCCTTGTTTAAGTTTTAACCTGTTACCCCTTGTCCTGTCACTACAGTCTCTAATGAAGAGTCCCTCTCCAGCATCCCTATAGTCCCCCTTCAGATACTGGAAGGCTGCTATGAGGTCTCCACGCGGCCTTCTCTTCTCCAGGCTGAACAGCCCCAACTTCCTCAGCCTGTCTTCATACAGGAGGTGCTCCAGCTCCCTGATCATCCTCGTGGCCCTTCTCTGGACTTGTTCCAACAGTTCCATGTCCTTTTTATGTTGAGGACACCAGAACTGCACACAATACTCCAGGTGAGGTCTCACAAGAGCAGAGTAGAGGGGCAGGATCACCTCCTTTGACCTGCTGGTCACCCTCCTAGATGATCTTGAGTTTCTATCCAACCCTAACTATTCTATGATTATAACTATTCTATGTTTGTATCCCTGAATAAAAGGTAATGGGTTTATTTTTGGAGAGCTTTAATTGCAACTTGTCAATTTAATGGTCTCCTGAAGAGTGGTGTCATTTGTGAGGAGTGCTATGTGAGGATGAAAAGTAATGATTTTTGTGGCTTGCTTAAATGTGGATTTAAAAAAACAGGAAAAAGACCCCAAACAACTAAATCTTTAAAAATCATCTTTTGTGCTCATTTCTACAATTACTGAAGTAGAACTGAAATGTGTTTACAGATTCCTACATTGAACTCTCACACCACCATTGTCACAAATCACATAGCTTTTCAAAAATGGGACATTTCTAGCACTCAAGAATGGGAGATTGTTTGAAATGAAATATTGCTGTGAATTGACAATGATATATTTGTTGCCTTTAATATGCTTTTAGGTGGTATTTTTCATTTTGGCATCCCACTGCTTATTTTGCTTTGCAATATTACAGGAAAAAGAAGCAGAGCTTTTCCCAAACATTTATTTTAAAAGTATGGAGAGTTTGAACTACAAATTCAGCTAATGTGCAGGTTTTTTGACTACCTATGCATTATATACTCAGAATCTGCAAAATTTTTTAATTTAAATTTTATGCAAAATATGTGATAATATCATTACTGTTTCAAGTATAGCCTTAGAAAGATGGAGAAAAAGGAAAGGTAAATGGGCTATAGTTCTCTTCTTGACATAGCAGAACTGTCTCCTCATATTTAGTCAGTTTGGGGTAGTGCCTATCCAATTTGACTGACATGCACTTACATAACAATGTATTACTGAAAGGAATGAGAATTTATCTTAAAAATGTGGGTGTTCTTCTCTTTTGGTCGTAGTAGCTATGAGTCCATGGTCCTGCTTTTCAAATAAAATCAAATAATTTCAGCTGGCTAGGAATTCTGTCATCTCTCTTAAATTATCAGTCCATCTGAGTTCTTTCACTGAAACAAGGACTCCTCTCCCACCTAAATTTTACAAAGATGCAGTGCTTTCTTCTTCATTCTGCTGCTAGATTTTAAACCTGGCTGTTATTTTCTTTTTAAATTGTAATGCTCGTTTATACCCAATAGGATGTGAAAGAAAGACCTTGAACACAATGAAGGAAATATCAAAAACCTTCACTGTATCATTCTAACAGTTCCTGGATACATGGATGAGTTCAGAAAATGTTTCAACTAGAGAGTTCACATAAAATGATATGTGTTTGTTGCCCATGCTGCAAACTGAAGGGAATATAACAAGAAAAAAGATTACAGGCAAAGTATGAAATGTTTTTGACTGATCAGGGAGTGATGGCTACAATGAACCAGCATTTCTTAGTGTTACTGTCTTGCTAAAAAGGAAATAATAAGGGCTGAAAAGAAAGGACTGTTATGAAGTTCTTTGATTTCTTTATTGAAAGCAAAGTTGAAGTACCTACTTGGAGAATGTAAGTCATACTTTCTGAAGGCCCATCCTCAAATACTAATTTTCTCAGAATTAAAGTTTTTTCAACTACAGGATATCTGTTCGTAGTTGTTTCTATTTTGAAGCTTTGCTGCAAAAGATGTGTCATGGAACATCAGGGATAGAAGATTTGTCATGGGACATATGTTCATAGGGAAATATGTATCCTCTATGCTGTAGGGCTAGATGTTCTTAGAGCTCTATGGATATTTCTTTTGGCTAATTATTTGTATTAATCAATCTGATTACAGTGATATATATTCTGACTTGAAAAATAAGGTGCAGCTTGACTGAATGAAGAGATTTTTCAGTAGCACCAATCAGTGGAAACATTAGGGCTATGAGCATAGAGGCTGTCTCTCCAATGTCCCCCCCCATCACCAGTAGGCTGGGAGGCGGGAAACATCCTGGAAGGGAATTTAGCCAGGACAGCAGACCCATACTGACCAAAAGGATACTCCATACCATATGATATCTATGGGCAGCCAAGTGAGGATACCACTCCAGAGCAGGTGGCTATCCAAAGGAGGCTGTGACCTCACAGAAAGCCCACTATGGAGCAGGCTCCTGTCAGAACCTGTGTCCCCATGGAGAGAGGAGCCCACACTGGAGCAGGTTTGCTATGACCCTGCGGGGAATCCACACCGGAGCAGTCTGTTCCTGAAGGGCTGCATCCCGTGGAAGTGCTTGAGCAGCTTTAGGTGGGCACCTGGTGTCTAGCCAGAGCCAACCCACTGCAATCAGTCAAAAAATTCAGTCATGTTGCTTGTGCTCCTGCCATTTATCAGGCAAATAGCCTTGGCTGGAAGAAAAGGCGTGTGTCAAATCTGCACCATGTTTTGCAACATCTGCATGAGCAGACTAGCCCAAAAACTGGCAGTAGCATTAGTAGCTTCATTCAGAGTAGAAGACTTCACATGCAAACTGCTAGCATGCCTGTAACATATTTAGGACAAGAGCTGACATGCCTGCACAACTGTCGTATAGATAAGTACTCTTGCTTGGAAGTAAAGTATTCCTGCAGTGAGTGGTGCAGGCATTACCTTGCTCTGGGAGCAGAGGAAGACTTACCTCAGACAGTCTGTCCTACTCAGTTCATGTAACAGAATGGTCTAATATATGTTAATCTTGGCTTTTAATAAGAATCTTTTATTAGGTATCACTGGTAAATATTTTGAGAAATGGAAATATATTCAGTTTCCATGACAGATCAAAAACATTAATGAAGTGATAGATAAACATTTTGCAGAAAAAAAGATTTTCCAAGTGCGGGAAGTCCCAGACAGAAAACGAAGAAAGAGTGTTGAACATAAGGGCGGCCTCAACACAGCCATGTTTCTCAGGGAACAAGTTGAAAGAGACCAACTATCTCAAAGGGGTAAAGCAGCTTTGTTTGAAGCACAAACAAGATTTCTGACATTTTTTAAGTTAATTAAAGTCCAAAGAGAATGAGCCATAAATAAAATAAATTACATATTTTTTTATTCTTAAATGATTGGCATATCTGTGATTACACTGGAACAATTTTGTCAAGGCTTTTCGTCTCTAAAGCAGGGCAAGCTTTCTCCCTTCAGAAGGAGGTTGTGCTCTAGCCTTTTTGCCATTCGCAGCACTGGTTCTGCAGTGGGGAGAGGCTGATGGTCATTTCAGGAAAGAAAATTCCTATTTCCCTTGGAAGCAATTTTTTAACAGAACCAAAATATGAATTTATGAAGTAATTCACTTATTCACTTATTTACTTATCTGTCTGCTTCCCTTCTAAACTATTTATTGCCTGAATTAAGTGTTGGGAAAAGTTGCATATCAAAGGTAAGGGGCATTACAGGTCTAATAACATCTTCCTGCCTTTGATGGCTCACTAGCTGCCTCTGCAGGGCAAGACCTGAGTAGAAAATATAATACAGAAAAGTCACTGACTCACTCCACTTCGATTAATAATTAATGATGATGGCATATTATCATGCCAACAGAATATTCAAATAAGGTAGCAATAAGGAAAATGCAGTACTCTGTGAGCCATTCAGAAATGAGTTAGGTCAGAAATACATTGCAGCAGGCAAAGGAAAGCCTTCTTAGGTCTAAGCTTTGTCAAAGAATCCCTTACCCTAGATTTACAATTCCTGTAATTTTGAAATGGAATGCTGCTGGATCTGATTGTCGCTTGATGGCTTGTGACTTAACACATTCTAAGGTAGGAAATACATCTGTCCCTTTGCTTAAGGACTACCAACAGAAGTGTGGGAGTCATTCCTGCCTAGCTGCCACCGTAAAAATAATGATGTTAAAATTGATCTTACCCTGTTTTCCATTGTTACTGCAGAAAAATAGCATTTTTTATACATATAAATAAACAACTGCATTCCTGTCTGGCACATTTTATGACTAAGAATGAAAAAAAAACAACCAGAATTAGGGTTTTGAGCAAACTTTGGAAAACGCCTGAGGAAAATCCAAATTGTCACAGTTAGGTATTCCTCATTTGGTTAATGTGAACTGCCCAATTCTATCTTGGCCTAACAGATGACATTGTCGAGTCTTCATATAAAAATGTATGAAAAAATTTCCCAGCTTGCTGTGTCTGCAGTGACTGGAACTAGTTTTCAAAAATCTTTATTCTTAAGATTAGTACTCACCTAGTGCAGGTGTAATGGAAGTGGGAAAAGGTGAAAAGTTGCTTCATAAATTAGGCTTTCTAAAGGTCTTATAGAAATCTTGTTTTCTGAAGGAGGGATATTCCATTTTGCAGTGGTCAGTAATGATCTATTGAGGCAAAACCACTTTTTTATTATACCTGGAAACAGGCAAAAACTTAAAAGTGAATTCTTGAACCTCTGTTATTTAGTGAAGCTTTTAATCCAAAAGCTTCTTCTGAAGCATTTTTCATCTGAAAGTATAGGAAAATGAAACAGTACTGCATTTTGGCTATTGGCTTTATTTGCGGACAAGATGAGAGAACTGTATTTGGTGACCTAAGATATTTCTTCTTTTCTGTTCGCAAATTAGTCCTGATCAACATCTTAAGCAGATTTTTCTCTTGAAAAATTTCACTCCTAAAGTCCTTACTGATACAGCTGGAGTCTACAAAGAACTTGAATAATATACATGTAATCCATTGTTTGTGAAAATATCCTATAAGATAGATCATATGCTCACAAGATTGTGGAATTTGGGATCTGGCTGAGTATGCTGAAGTTTATTAGTAAGATAAAAGTCTTATATTTTAGAAGAGCAAACTTCAGCTTACTCAGATCTCAGCTTGGAAGTATTCCATGGGAAGCTTCCATGGAGTAAAAAAAGAGCTAGCAAGTCCTGGGAATTTTTCAAGAACACTCTCCTGGAAACTCAAAGCCAGTTCATCCCCTTTAAAGGTAACAGAAGTAGATGGAACTCGGCATAACTGTGAGCTTCTGTGTCTGCTCAAAACAGAAAAGTGTACCAGAGAAGCATACAAAGGCATTGATGAGGTATGCAGAGATGCAGTTACTAAAGCAAAAGCTCAGCTTAGATTGAAATTATCCAGAGATGTCAAAAACTATAAGAGTTCTTTAGCCAAGAACAAGCAGAAACAGAAGGAAAATACTGGCGTGCTGTTAACCAGGAGAGAGGAATTAGTTACCAACGGCACTGAAAAGGCAGATTCCTAGCATTTTATTCACCTCTGTCTTTACCAGCACTGTTGGGCCCCAGGCCCAGGGAGCAAACCTCCAGGGCTGATTCAACACAGACCCACCATCAGTGAAGGAAGAGTTGATATATGAATTATTAAAGGACTTTGATCCTTACAAATCAATGGGTCCTGACAATATCCACCCAAGGGCGTTAAGAAAGTTGGCTGACATCATTGCAAAGCTACTTTACATAATCTTTGAGAAGTCGTGGAGGTTGGGGGACATCCCAGAAGACTGGAAGAAGGTTAACATCACCTCCATATACAAGAAGGGCTCCAAGGGATATCCAGGAAATTACAGGCCTATTAGTCTTACTTCAGTCCCCAGGAAAGTTATAGAATAAATCCTCTTGGGGGCTATCACAAGTCTAATGAAGCATGTGATTGGGAAAAGCCAGCACAGATTCACCAAGGGTGCTTGATGAACCTACCTTTTACAAGAAAATAACATGCCTCAGTTAATGTGAGGTGAGGGGCAGGCATTGTCTAGGTCACAAAGATGATCAAAGTATCGGGAAGCCAGCTGTATGAGGAAAGGCTGAGAGAACTGGGTTTGTTCGGCCTTGAGGAAAGAAGGCTTAGGGAGACCTCATCACCATGTTCTGGTATCTAAAGGGTGGGTACAAAGAAGACGGAATCCCTTTTCTACAAGTAGTCACATGGAAAAGATGATGGTTAGTGGGTGCAGGTTATTCCCAGGAAGATTCTGATTTGATACAGAGGAAATTTTTTCACAATGAGAAGAATCATTCTTAAAGACTTAAAAGATTCATCTGGACATCTTGTCTAAACCATGCTTTAGCCAAGAAAGATTGGACCAGATGATCTTTGAGGTTTCTTCCAACACGGTATTCTATGATATGCTGTGACCTTATGTTTCAGGGATTTCTACCTAATTTAATAAATTCACATGTAATGTGTTTCTTTTTGTCATCTTAATTTGGATCCTCTCATTTTTAAGATTTGATTATCCATCCTGCTAGGTAGGATAATGATATCTCCTCTGTCTTCTGAAATTAATGCTTATGAAAAAGTTACTTTTGCCTTCAAAAATATTAATAGTCAAGTCATATAAAAAATTTGGAAATTTGAAAACATAATATAATAAAGACCAAAGGGGAGACTGGGGAGGCAGGAGGGGTTGACAAACAGAACTACCCAGAACATCCTTTACTCACCATGAGAAATTCTCTATTCTGAGCATTTGCTCACTTGAAGCACCCATACCCTATCTCAAATCCAGCAAATCAAAAAACTATAAGAAACAAAAAGTTTATATGTGAAAAGCTTTAAGAAATACCGTCAATATAGAAGGAATAAACAGAATGAAGAAGTGTGTGTGTGTGTTGCTTTTTTCTCTGGGTGGTCTCTACAGCTGATTTCAGCACTTTATCTTTTTGGGGGTTGTTGGTTTGGTTTTTTTTTTATCTATTAGCCCCAATCCAACAATATTAAAACCCAAGAGGTAACTTATGAACATGTGTATTTGCCAGAAGTGGATAGCAAGAAATGTGCAGCAATTTATAGACAGTTCAGAGGATTTGTGTTAGTCTCTTCCTCAGTGGAGGAGACAGAGAATTCTAGAAGAATCTAAGCACATTTAATTTGCTTCTTTGAGACAGAAATAAAGTGATATGTAGTCAGTGACACGTAAGCAAACAACTGAGCATCATTGATTTTTCTTATTTGTGGAATAATTATAATTTGAAGTGAGTCTTGTTCGAAGCTAGTTGGATGAACGGTAATGGCATCGGACATCTTCAGTTCTAATTTATGTGTGTATGTGTTACAGCTCAGTAAACTGCATGTTATCATGCAGTTTGTCAACATCCTAACTTGTATAATCTTACGTCTTTCTCTTGCATGTCACTATCCCTAGGCATAGGGATACACATAACACATAACACAAATGACAACAAAACATGGTTTCAAATTGTAATATTTGTCAAGTTCATTAACATCTGCAATTAATATGAATAAATTTTACCCATGCCTGAAAAAGAAAATCTTGATCATCTTTAAAGATAAGCAGTTATTAGCTTTATGATACCTCCATCCCATTAGCAGCTCGCTTAGCTCCAGTATTTCTAATTAATAAATACAAACATAAAATAAAATTGCTGGCTAAGATTCCTGAAGTATATTTAGATACATACCAGAACTAATGATGATTTATAATGTGTAAGTTACAGCAATAAATATTTTCCTACTTGGAAAAGATCAGAAGTTGCATGTTGAGCAGGGCTTGTGGTGTGGTCCATTCCTAAATCTGATTTTCACAATTTCATCTATACTGAATTTGTCTCTCTCACCTCCTAGAAAAAAAGAATAATGCTGCAAAGGCCCTACTAGGGAATATGGGAGTGGCAACATGAGAAGATGGAAGTCAAAAGACTGCAGAACTATTAGCTTAGCTAAATAATCAGCTGAAACTCCATTTTATCATCCAACGTAAGCAATGTAAAGAATAACATGTCTGTAAATACCTGAGCAAGCTAGAAAGAAAAGAGAAAACTATTATCTTTTTAGGAACAAAATCCAATCTTATAAACCTAGTGGTGAATAAAATATTTCTTCTTGATGTTTTTAGTCTTTTTGTAGCTAACAGTGTTGATATGTGTTTTGATACAAGTGACCCTACCCCTTTTGCAAAGCAAAGCTCTGGTCCTGAGGGTATGATCTTTCCACTGGGAATCTGCTTTCAGTGTTACATTCAGTGATCAATGAAGTGTATCACTGAAATTAAAAATGCAGTTTATATCCATTATCTCATTTGCATTAGATTTTATAAATTAAAATTTGAAAAGACCTGAAAGTTTTAATGTCAATATGTCATTTCAAGTAATTTGCTTGTTCTTTTCCTTTCTTCATTTTGGCACCAGTTTTGAGAAAATATGAAAGCATCTGTGAGAGATTAAACTGTGCTATGCTTAGTGCATACTAAAGCCACACTTAAGTCATCTTACAATCATCTTATATTCATTTTGTCTTTAAAGCTGTAGTAAGACATTGTTAACAGTGTGAAAGGCAGCAGATATAACTGCATATTATATCATAAGAAGAGACAATTATAAAAAGGGTATGAGATGAAGTACTTGCTTAGGAAGTTGTAATTTTAACCAGTAATTAAACTCATTTTATTTTCCCAGTCAGCTCATCAGTGACTCTAGAAAATAAATGATCTGAAAGTGAAATCCTTTGGGGAAACAATAGTAATTAATTACATTACTCAAGGGACAATATATTCCCAAAGATTGTTTCTGGGTAACCTCTTGAGCAACAGACATTACAATATACAGGTGGCAAAGTAGGGAGGATAAGAAAAGATAATTTAATTTGACTACTCATGAAGTTTCCAGTCGGGCTTACAGTCTACCATCATTTTCTTCAAAATCACAGAATCAATACGTTACCCATAGTATGTCAAAGTTAATATCTATCACCTTTGCTGATATGAAAATAAGGGAACAGTATTCCACAGGATTTGCTGCAGTATGTCCTCTGGCATTCTTCCAAAAGTTAGTTACACTTACAGAGGAATTAGTGATAAAAGCAACAGAGTAGGCCAGAAAGTAATATCTCTTTGCAATGCAGGAATTCTCCCAGGAGAGCATCCTATTATGGTTTTCCTCTATATTGGATTTAAGACTTGAAGTATTGGGAATTCCCCTTTTGTTCTGGGAAATTAATCAATTATACTTTTCCTATCTTTTTCTGACTAATTTTTCTTCTGATTAATTTCCTTCAGTTGCCTCAAGTTATTGCGTTTACTCCCTGCATGGCTATCAATCCCTTCTTTGTTTTTGTTTAGCTACTCTACACATATTAAAATTTTAATTTATTCTTGTATGTCTCTTGTATTCTTGTATGTATCTTCCCTTCAGACCTCTTACACATTTCAGTATTTTTCTACATAATCCTCCCATTCTACATACTTGTTCTAGTTACCAGTCACCCACAGTGAAAGCTGAATTTAAAATCTCTGTTAATGAAACCAGAGATTTTACGGAACAAGGTAAAGACACCTTCTGAAAGAGAAATAGCAATCCTGAAATTGTTGAGGTAAAATACCAACTTGTTTTTTTCCTTCCCACCTGCAGAAAAGATGTAAAACTGTGTCCTTAATGGCTATTTCATATTGTTTGCTTGTTATTAAAGTGACCTTAAAAAAGTAAATCAAGATGAAGCTTTTCATGACAGCTGAAAAGCGGACAAGACATGTTTCACAGCCAATATGAAAGATAAACAAGCATGCTCTCACAATACCTCCCAGGACAGGCAGCAAAAGTAGTCATGCTGAGAACTGCAGATTTTTAGCTCAGACAAAGCTCCACAATATTTTGGATGAATCAGTTTTGGGGCATGAGTGTGTTTCTTACTTGCAGCAGCATGTAGCTTTATCTACCTATAGCAAGTGAGATACCACAGCTACCCAGCTGTCCACGAAAAGGCAGAAGTTTGCTGCTTGGGCAGGAGCAGTATGGTATCATCCTTCTTCACAGCCCATTACGCCAGCCTCAAAGTAGCATTTTTGCTATTTTCAGTCAAGCATTGCCAGCATGCAGAATCTTTCAGAATAAGGGACCACATGTGACACATTCACAGTGCCCTGATCAAGCACTAAATGAGGTTGCGGGAGAGATTAGATTAGCTGAACTATCAATAACACAAAACCCATGATAAAAGTTAGAGACTCTTAGGAATTATTCACTGAACATCAGCATTTTCTACCTTATGAACAGGGTTTTTTTTTTCTACCCTTGCCATTGGAGCTATTATAAATTAGAATATGTCAAGGGGATGTGTTTCCAGTTGCTCAGTCTTCTGTCTTCAACATGTGATCCCTCAGACATCTTGCACCACTTGAGGAGCTATCGATAGCTTTATTTAGGAGCGTAATAAATATTTAGAGAAATAAAATCTGCATTACCAGTCTATACCTCACTGAAAACATCTTTGCTTATTACAGACAAAAATTTATCCTGCACTTCCACATCCAGAATGACATGGTTTAAATTAAAAAATTGAAACTTAAAATTTTAACAGCATAGTGAAAGAAACTAAGCTGATTTCAAGACTCTTCCTAAGCATCTGAGATACATCCTTTCACCTGACATTACATCCTGAAAGTTTAGTTGATCAAAGAAAATTCTCATATATCTTTTAATTTGCTCACTTTTATAGTTAAAACACATTGCTAGAGCATCATTCATATTTAAAGTAGCCAAAGTTATGAGATAGATAGCTTGTAAGGAAGAGTCCCTAGTGTTTTATGCACTTAAGAGTCATATTATGACAAAGATGAAAAAGCAACCTGTTTGAAATCAGTGGCCTGTGGATAGAATCCAGCTGTTCTGAGACAGAGTTTCAACGCAGGGGTCCTAAAACCGACCAATGCACCAAGATGACACAGTTTATGATGGACTCAGTGACTAAAAGTAATCATACTGATGCATGAAGCTAGAGGAGTGTTCTTATCCTTGTGACCTGTCTAAAAAGCAAAGATAGGATGACATAAGCAGCAAGAGTCAAAACTGAGAATAACAAATTGTATAACATAATATGTATTTCTTTGAGTTTCTAAAGCAAAACTTTAGCAACAGATTCTTAATCTCAATTGTATACAAGATTTCAAAAAACTGAGGCATATCAAAAACTCTGAACTCAATTGCAATATTGTATTTGTTGTTTGTATATTTATGTATTTCTTCGTTTTTTTGTATTTCTTCTTGCCCAGGGGCAATTGTACTAAACAGGCAAGTACATTGCAGATTGATTACCGTTCCCCAGGATATCTTGGAGTGTAAAATAAGACGACAAACAGATAAAGGGACCTTGGTCACTGAGCTATTTCTTTGCACCTGCAGATCTCAGAATACACCGCAGATCTATGAGTAAAAACAGGGAAAAGAAAGCACAATAGAAGTGCAAGAAGTACAGGGATGTGTGACTGTAGCAATACATGAAGTGCTTTGACGAAGGAAAGCATTTAAGCATATACCTTGACTTAAACATATGAGGGATTTCACTGGCTTTGGCTATAATGTTTGGTGGAACTAGATAAAAAATTTGCAAAAGCATGAGAAAGTAAAATAAAAAAAAATAAAATCCAATAAAGCAATTACTAACCCAGTAAATTCATTGAATTTCTAGTTTAGCCAACTATTGCCTAATTAATATCTATACTTACATGAAATTATTTCTTTAAATATACTCAAAATCAAGACCCATAGAAAACCATCATAGTGAATCCAAATATTTGCTATACTCATTTGAATTATTTTTGAACTATGTTATTTACAGTCTTTGTTAACCTCCAGTGAAATATGGTTAACAAATCTTGACCTGACTTTGATCTTTTTGGAGAATAATTTATTTTCACTTTTAGTCTCTTCAAACTATTTAGTTAATTTAGTTAATTTGTAATATCAAACTAAAAATTAAATGGGATTAGAGTGCATTCTTTTGGTAAACATTGCAGTTTAGGGAGTTCAATTTACAATGAGAGGAAAAGAGATAATTTTTCTGCCTGACGAAGAGAATATACTTAGGTTCTCCTGTGATTTCTTTTCATGCATGTATGCAGTGTCCGTTTAGAATCTAGCACAGGACTAAAGCTTTATATGCGGGAAACAGAGAAAAAACACTTTTTTGTTGGGATTTTCTGAGCCTGACAGGTATCACTGAAGTTTAAAAGAAATTAAAACTTAGACCCTATTCTCATAGAGATTTTTTTTTAAGGATTATCTTTATGTTTACTGAAGAGGAAAAATCCTTAGGCTAGCACCCTAGCTGCACAAAGGAAGTGAGAGGAAAGAATGTGCTCAAATCTTTGTTCTTTAAAGACTGCTTACAGCGCAGTATGGGAATAAAATACTACCCCAAGGAAACAGATTAATTTTGTACAGACTTAAATGACTACAGGCAATGAAGAATGAAGGCCAAAGTAAGATCACATGTACATAATCAATTTTGCTTGCTAAAATAGCTCTTTGCTCATGTATGTAACAACTATTCTCTAAGAACAGAACAAAACCACTATTTTTGATATATGGCTAAAGAAGCAGATTGAAATTTATTTGAGCAGATAAAATAATCCAAAACTTGCTGCAATTCATTTTGAGCTGCCTGGCCACTTCCAAAGTCAATAGCACCAAATAAAAACAGTGGTTCACTTTCAACACCGGTTTAGCATAAATTTACATGCAAAATCTACAAGTTTTTTCTGTGTTTTCAGAATTATAAGAATAAATGTGAAAAATAAAAATCAGACATAATGAAAAATTACAAATCACAAAAGAAAATAGCGACCTTACTCCTTAATTCAAAGGATTTTTTTTTAAACCAAGTTTATATTCATTGGTTAAAATATTTCTGAGATGGTTTTGTTGCTCAGATAAAACGGAACAAAAAATCTTGTAGAGCTGATCATAAAACTCACTAAGACTTTGATAAAGTATTCTTTCACTACTGATTTTATTTTTGTTATTTTTACTTTTAGAATATTTTTTCTTCTACTATGGTTTAATACTTGGGTTTGTTTCCATGATTTTTTTCATACTTCAGAGGTTTGGTTATAAAATTATCTTACTGAAGTTTTCTATGTTGGGCAGGTATTTCCAACATACTATAAATTTTTATTTCAAAGGATATATTTTTCCTTAATGCTGCACCCTGCGATCTATTCTGTCTTCAACATTCAATGGCCTGTGTTGTAGTGGTGTAGCTACATCCTCCAGCTCTTGTAGCTTCATTTGGAATGTTCTTAAGGTTTATGTGTTCCCAGCCCAAGGTCTCCTTATGAGTATGAGCACTGTAAGTTGTTATTGTGATTATCTGTCTTCAGAAAGCACTCGCAACTAGCTCCACATTCTGCAAAACATAAAAGAAGACATAGCTTTTGCCCTACAAGTTTACAGACAGAGTAGATGGACAATGACTGGACATACAAATTAGACACAAAAATACTGATAAATCTTCTTTCCTAATGCTCTTAGAAAGGTCCATAACCAGGTATCTATGCTAGACTATTATCATTCATGTCAGTTCCTTAGTAATACCATTAAAATATCTGGCTAGAATCTGTGGATGATCTCTGAGAAGGGATGTTGAAGAGGAATTGGAAAGGAGAGGGGCAAGACTGGGCAAATGCTACATTAGCAGCTGTGTGAAAAAAAATTAACTGAAGAAGAAAGTTGGACAGGCAAAGTGAAAAAATTAAATTTGAGATATAATTGGAAAAAGGCCAAACATACAATATATTCTAAAATTAATAGTAGTGTTAGCGTAAGAACTGACACATAACCACCAGAATGGTTATATGAGGTGCTTTATTGCAGCGCTGGGAAACCAGGGGCACCTACCCAAATCTGGCTTCAACCCCGTCACATCGCGCTCGCAATTTATACACTAAGAATTTCGTAGCTAATGCATATTCAACACAGATTGCATCATTGACTAATACATATACATCAAAAATTGCCACATCAGTCTATTACGACATCAGCCTCTTCTGCGCTTGCGCAGCCCCCTCTGGTGGTCGTCCTGGTGAAGTAAGGAGTCTTCCTCGGATGAAGTAAGAAGTCTTCCTCAGCTTGTCCTGTTCACCTTTCTGTTCCTTGGACATGTCCCAACCATTATGTGGACGCCAGCATTCTCTTATTTTCACTTGACTACTCCTGGTACTTTCGTGAGTTCTGCTTCGGTAGAGTTTCACAATACTCCCCTAAATCCACCCATATACACTTTCCCATATATGGCTATGTTAATTGCTTATCATTATAGCTACCATTGTAATGCTTAGTTATAAAGTAACTAAGATACACAATAGAAGAATTTCAGCTTGTTCTTAAACTTTCCTAATACATAAAACCCCTCTACTGTTTAACAGATTTTCAAATATAATAATCTTCTCTTTTTCCTTCTCTATTATTGTTTCAACACACAATTTCACCTATTACTAACAGTAGGGTGGCACAGGGAACAGTGACTTTCTGTCCTTCCTGCAGCATGTTTTTACAAAACTTCCTGGATAGTACATCTAGAAGAGGCTAGACAAAGCCAGCCACTCTTTGAATGCAGATATCACTTGCTGGCAGTCAGGAAAAGGACTCTTGATATAGCACCTAAGCAATACAGCTAATGGCAGCACATAAGGAGGATGACAACCTGACCTTTGCAAGAGCCATGACTCTTCAGCCCTGAAAGAAAAGGGAGGGAATGTAATTTTGTGAGAATTACTGCTCCTCCTGGGCTGTTGAATCAGTCAAAAGGCTCAAACTAGCTATTAAGACTAAATAGTCAGGAAAATACATGAAAATAGCAGTAATGTATAGCTTCTATTTTCCTTAGCTTTGAATATTATGTTGAAAATTCCAATAAACCCTTACAGGCAGTGGTGTTCGAAAATGACATATGAACATAAACTTGTAGTTTTTAATTACTTTCTTACTTGCTGTACAAGAAACAAGATTTAAAAACCTGTTCCTATAATTTGCTCTTATCTTTTTACAATATTACCAGTAAGTAAATAAGATACTTGGTTCTGACTTTTTTTTATGCTATTATTTTATAGCATATGCTTCACACACACAAATACCCTTTTTGTACTACATCAGGAAAACAGAACATATAATCTAACACAACATAAAATATATAACTGATAAATTGCAAAAATAAAATGACTGCAATAAGGCAGCACTGTGGGTTGAACTTGTGAAGGGTTGGGGCATCCAACAAATGTTAGATTCTGCACTACAAAGAATCTTCCGAGACTGCTTTCCAAGTTCCTATTGTTTGAGATAGATATTCAAATAGTCCATCTTACATGCTGAAGGCATCTTATGAAATCAACAGAATTTAGACTCAGTAGCAGCTGTAATATTTGGCCTCTGCATAGTGTAAAAGAACAAGAAAAAATTATTCAGGAATTGCATATATTTTACGAGTAGAAACAGCAATGCTAATTGAATTCTACAAAGAGACTATCATTGAATTGTGAAGAGCCTTTGAGCAAATTTATGGCCACATTATGCCTTTTTTTTTTTTTATCCTATTGTGCTCATCTGGCTCATAATTTGGCTCCGAGAGCCAGATCCTCAGCTGCTATAAATTGGTGTAATTCCACTGAAGAGAGAGAAGCTGCGTTGGTGTATGCCATCTGTGGACCAGGCATGTTCATTCCTTCTATTTTTTTTTTTTTTAATATATTTGAATGAAGGTATAGGCAGAAAAGCTACTATGGACTAAAAAGCAGATGAATAAGCATAATTTGAAACAGATCCAGTGTGGCTATAGCATTTCAATTACTTGAATAAAAAAGATAAGCCCTAGACTACAACTGGAAGTCAATTAATTGGAGATTCAGAAATCTTCCTCGCATTATAACCATCTGCCATATAAGCAGATGCATTCAGCTCAGGATCATTTAAACCTTCATTTTATTTGTAGAAAACCAATTAAAAACAAGATTTTTGGTTTTTTTTTCTGAGGAAATTTAGGTCTTGTGTGTTTGGTTTTATATTTTGTTCACCAGGACAAATTAAGGATATAGTCTTTTGTGTGTCTTTTGTGACAGGCTGGTACTGACCCAAACACAGGCTGCACACCAAAAGGATTGGTGGGAGCAGGGGTTCCCCCTTAAAAAATATAGTGAAGAAAATAAATACAAAAGAAATTCTGAGAAAGGTGAAAAGTGTCCCTTTGTGAAGGAAGAGGTTATTGCTCTTAGGTAATTAATAGTGATTGCTGGCATTAGAGGTGTGAACTTCAACCTGTGGGGAAGGCTCTGTCTGGATCTCTGTCCTTGCAGATGAGCTCAAACACCTGTGGCTGCTGCTGGCTCCAATACCAAGGCTTTCTCCCTGTGCTATTAAAAATGCTGCAGTGAACTGCATGTATAGTACAATTCAGTGTATGTAGAGTATGCTCACCCATTCCTATTCTGAAGATGTGCCAGTTCCTTGGTGTATGAAATGGAAAGCTACAGTAGGTTATAAAACTGTAATGGATGATTTAGGTGGCTGTATTCAGCTGTAAGCAATAAATGCTGAGCTTGGCAGAAACTACTAAAGGCAAAACCACAAGTGATTTACTAGCAATTTAAAGCACATGAGATTTGTAATGCATGAGGCCCTCAGGCCCATCACTTCTCTTCAGTAATAGAAAACAATATTTTGGTGAAAAATGGCACATTTAATTTCAACCTTGTGTTGTAAAATATAAAAGCAGCCTAGTTTTCTTCATTTCTCAGGGTATAACCATTTGAATCTTACTCAAACTGCAAGTACATGTTGAAAAAGTTGGCAATATTAATATCTCTTGAGTAAATTTTATTATGAAGGACAAATAAGTTATTTCAGGATAACTAAACCACCACAGTTTTAAAATTAAGTGATTCAAATTTTATCTTGCATATGATAAACTTGTGTACGATTAACTCCATAGCGAGCCAATACAGTTATCCTTTGAAGGAGAAAATGAAAATGTCATCTATTTCTACCCGAGTACTAAACAGCTAAGTAGTTCAAATATTAATTTTAATTTAAGGGGCCATGGTGGGTGGAGGGATGGTGGCATGAAGCTGAATACTGAGACATCAAATATTTGGTGTGACAGAGAGAAACACCATCCAGCTGGGAACATATGCTGAAGTTTTCTTGGTATGTAAAATTTTCAGTTCACAATGCAACCTTTAAAGCATACCATTTTGAACAGTGAGCATATGAAAATTATGTAGTAGATCCCACTGTGTGTTTGGAGGACTGGAGATAAAGGTACAAAGCATCTTTTAATTTTCAAAATGCCCTGTATGACCTAGAGACTGGAAGGCACAATAAACCTTACAACATTGCATTCTGAGAAAACTGGCATTTCCACTCAGCAAAGCTGATCAGGTTTTGCCAGTTTTCCATGGGTTATTTGCAACACGGTCATGTTGCTTAATTCTTGACTTATCACCTCTTCTCTGAAAAATGTGTTGATGTAGGTGAGTTTTTCAAACAGCCAGGTGATGAGCTAATGGCTGCAAATCCTCCCCTTGCTAGAAAATATCAGGTATCTGTTTTCTCCTGTGCTATCAGTAGCTGAGCAACAGGTTACTGATAATCCAAGATTTGGTTTGGTCAACTTCCTATGCACTCCTCTATATATGCCACCTCATTTGCATCTCTGCTGTATGCAATACATTGCCCTCCCCTCTGCTCCCATGCCTCTATGGTGCCCACCATACATATGTGTACCTTTGCAGAAAGGATTATTTTAGTCATAAAATAGCTGTTGTAAATATTCCAGATTCCAAAGGTAATAAAGATGTCCTGAAATACTTCTTCTAGACAGATAAAATAGATTAAAATCGTATCCATTCATGCATTTGCTAATGGAGATTAAAACTCAGTAATAGGCAATGAAGAAATGATGCTTCTAATTATTTTTCTTTTAAGACCTTAGTGGAGTCTTTCCATTACTGAAAACTTTAACCTTTCTAAACTTTATTTATCACAGCTAAGCTCTGTCTGAGAAAGTTTCGAACTAGAAATAGAAGTTACAAAAATAGAAGTTACAAAACCCTAGACCAGCAACATGAGGACTGGGGGAGTGAGTTAAAGCTATGAACTAGATATTTATACTTTTATATCTGAATCTATTGAAACCATAGTCATACATCAGTCATTCTATTCTGCCCATGTAACCCCTCCTAACTTTGTTAATAGAAAGAAGATGAAAAGGAAGTAGTAAAAGCACTTGTTGTCAAGTGGTAGTATAGATACCCACTTAAAATCTAGTATCTGTACAAGGAGCCATAACTGACTAAGAGGCAGTTTTCATGTCCTACAATGATTTCCCCAACCCGCCAGATTATTCAATTGGAATAAAAAAAAAATCAAAATCACAAAAGCTTTTAAGAACTGAAACCTCAAGGTAAGTCAGATCAGTCAAAACTTTTCAATATAGTTTTTGACCTTATCCTTTTAAAATTTTGTTTCCATTTTTAAACAAAACTCCATTTCTTTTTCCAGCAAAAGGTTTACCTTATTAAAAGACTGTGCTGAACTTAATTATTTGGACTAATTTAGGAGCAACAAACTGTTTAGATAATAAAAAAATAATAATAGTAAGAACATTGAATAAGGAATTAATGAAAGTATTTTTGAATGGCCTTGCAGGTGGGGACATGAAGGATTTTGATATTCAAAGCTGCTTTCAGAGAAGCTGATCTTAGTAACCAGGTTTTTATGAGAATGGGTAAGAACGTTTTAAATGACTGCCAGAGGGAAGGCTGTAGAAATTAGATGAGATGTTGTGGATCTTCAGAGTTTAGGGATGTTAGGAAAGGACAGATATCACAAAAACCATGGAAGAAAATAACAAGAGTTAGATACATTATACACTGATGGCATGAGAAAGAGCAAGAGCTGTATCTCCTCGCAGTTGCTTTCCATCTGTCACACACAAGCAAGCACCAGTCCAAGGACATATTATGCTCCCTTTCCCTTGCGTGCAGAAAAAAAAAAGTGAAGTGGTATTTTTACCCAATTCTTCCCCATTCTCAGAAATGTCTAAACATCCAAATCTTTGAAGGTGTTAAGACATTTCCTTTTGACCTCTTTAATATCATTTCCTCTTTTACTTCTCCCTCACCCCTCATCCCCCACTCCCACCCCCACTATCTAGCTTCTGTGGAGTCCTCTTTTTTTCATTTTTATGGGCAGTGTGTTTACAGCATTTGAATTCAAAGAGATCAGATCACAGGGTACAAGAGATCACTGTTCTTCTTGAATCATACTTCAATGGAAGTCTAGGAATAGGAAATGATTTGCAATTTATGATCAATAAGTGGAGGAGAACACCTGGTAAGGAAAATATTAGATCTTCTCATTTAGTGACAAACAATTAAACAGTGGTGTCCAATGGCTCTTGTAATGTAAATTGATTTCAAATTATTATGGAGTCTCTCTTTAGTTGACCATGATTGCAAAAATATCCATTTAAAAGAGCCAGTGTGCTCTAAGTCCATGTTTTTTAAATCCATGTGTTTGGGTTTAAGTATCATGTTTTTCAGTGAAGACTGTTGAAGCTGTGACTGCAGAATTTACTTTGAATACAATTCCTTTCCCTACTAGTAGATTTTTTTTTTTTATTTGTTTCCATGAAATGTGCAATATCTGACCACAGTAGTCAATTACTATCATTTCACACTCTAGAGTCTGCTGAAAGGCAATAGTCATATTTTTCTCACCTCTTTCTCTTGGCTGCTGCCTCTAGTCTTTAGTCCCTGGAAAATTCTTACAAAGTTGCTCAGAAACAGAAGGCAAGGAGTCAGAAGCTGCAGTGCCCACATAGCAGGGTGTCTGCTTAAACTGTACCTGGCATTCAGATGAAATTATGGCATGCATTAGCAACAGAACCATTTCTGCAAGTGTTTGGTCCCAGGAAGATTGTAGTATCATTTACCATTGTATGTCAATCTATTTCAAACTTCCTGTTATAACAATATAAACCCAATGGCATACCCAGATTGTGTTCATGAAGAAATCAACTATTGTTTTTTTATTTAGCAGAGCAACAACAAAGATAGTAACATCCAAACAATGGATTATTTTTTTCAGATCTATTTGCCTGAAATTCCCTTTTTATAGGATATATTTTAGTAATGAAATTGTAATGCAGTAATTGAATTTTAGTAATGAAAATTACTAAGTCAAAGCAAATTAAGTCAAATGTCTGTTTTCAGGAATGGTGTCATATGTTAATAGTATTAATATGTTTTTAACATAAGTCATATGTTAATAGTATTTCAATAGACGCATATCTTCCAGGATGTGATGGAAAGATAGAGAAGGATTAAATAGCTTTTTATAACATTTTTGTCAGTCATTTGAAATGATTCACACTTTAATAAATGATACATTATATACGGGCATACTATTAACCTGAAGTTTCAGCCTTTAGTCATTGAAAACCAGAACTGTACAAATTAAACATTTCAGAGTAACTTACATGGGGGCAGACACTATCTTTCCCTTTTCACTTACAATTTCAATTACTTTTGAAAACATGTGGGCACAGCTGAGCCTAATACTTTTAAGTTCCTGTCTTTAAGATCTTTAAAATAGAAGTCTTACTGTGTTACATCATGTATGTTTTTAATTATTCTTCATTCAAGAAAAAATGACATTATTAAACTTTAGATTTGGAGGGACATTGTGATATCAATAAAAAGGTAACTTTTATGAAATATTCAACGTTCACTCTTTTTGAAAGATTGTGCTACTTTGCTATACTCAGATATATATGTTTAACATAGTAAATTATGCTTAAAATTTGTTTTCCATGGCTATGCTCTTACTATATGAATTTAAACTACAGTGAAAAATTTGGAAATGCTCATAAACAAAAACTTTTAAGTTTGATCTAAAAATGGTGTTTTCTTCTCATGGTCCTGGAAATAGCCTGTAATTATTTTTGCTAAGCATAATTTTCTATTGGAAATCATCTCCAAGTTTGGTTTAGTTAAATATCTCTTTCTTTATGTCCTTATTTGAGAGTTCAGATACGTACTTGTTTGGTTCTACAGTTGAACTAATAACTTATTTGTAACCTTATTTTGCAGTGGAGGCTTTTCTGATGAATCACAAAGCAGAAATCCTAGCATTGCCCTCCAAATGCCTGGGACAATTCTTCAACCAGCTTATGTAATATGAATCTGGAAGTCCAAACATTAAAAAAAAAAAAAAAAGAATCTCTAAGCAAAAAGTTATTAAAAATATCATTCTATGTAGCCTATATGGGTATGGGCTACATAGGGTGCAAACAGAAAGAATGACCCACATAGTGAGCATGGTAATTCATGCCAGTTAATATCCTGTTTGAGATTATTAAATCTGAATGACAGAGGTGTATGGAATAGGGCAGAAAATCATTTTTTATTTGAAATGCAAGTCAAACTCCAAATTCCAAATGCAAGCCATTGTCTTGATGGTTCAGCAAATTTTAACACCTTTTGTCTATTCTTATGACATTCACAAGTAATTCTCCTAGGTAAAACAAAAAAATTACCTCAATTTGAGATGCTGAAAGCATGGTAACCTGTACAGAAAATGTTCAGTAATGGCACAATTTATTCCAGGTGTAAGAATTCATAGCCAAATTTAAATTTTGGTACACCACTAAAATGTTTTTTTCTCTTTTTTTTTTTTTTTTTTTTTGTATGTGTGTGTGTGTGCTATGGATAGCCACAGACAAAATTCTCTTGGCCAAAATACTCTAAAATCTGTTGTTGATCTGGAGATATGTTGCCCAGATAAAATCAGAACCTACAGAAAATCTATTTCCATATGTTTTTTCCATGTCCTTTGGTTAAATCTGTTGGTTTTAAAATACTGAGTAGTCAAGCAAAATCCATTCAGGCTCTGTGTAATTATGTCCACATCCAGCAGGAAGACAGTGACCATACAAACATGTAATCTGTTATGAGTCACTCACATGACATATTTTGAAGGAAATTTGAACTTACAGAAGTTAGTTTAGCCAAGACAAATCCTCTGCAGATTTATCCATGACTGTTAGGTTGGGGCCTTCCAGTAAGTGTATTCTGAGCAAGATTACATTATATACCACTGCCATTCTGTCACATCTGAGATATAAAGACTGTCAGAATAAATTCCTACACAGTTTTTAATGGAAATTCTGGATGTTTTCTGCATGCTTCTGTACAAATCCAAGGGACTTAAGGGCATGTGGAGTGTTATATTGTGTTTACATATCTCACTTCTTCACAGAACTCAAATATCTGGAGATTAGATACCTCTTTCTTTCCTCTTGCTTTGCCAAATACCATTTGCCTGAAAAGCTAGGCTATGGAGAAAAGACAGTTTAGATAAAGGAGCTTAATAACTTAAAGAAGTCTGTTCTCACATTAATAATCACAATTCAACCCCTGTGTTTCGAGCTTGCCAAGTGTCAATATTTGGATGCGAAATTAGAGTGCAATTTTTAGGGGTGAAATTAAATAATCTTTCTGGAATATTTAGCACCACAATGATGCAGTATATAGTTTTGGAATAGCCAGCTCTTTCATGCAACACAAAACAATAAGCTTCATTTCCTTTTGAGTTTTTTCAGTCCCCTTTGAAAAAAAAAAATCCTTTGTCAGGGTAGGCAATTTCTCAAAATAAAATAAATTAGAAACATTGACAAACTTTATTTCAAAATGTCAAAAGACCTCTATTGATATTTTCTACCTTTCTTTTGCATCTTTATTCCTTTTTTTTTTTTTTAATTTGACATTCACTGAAAAAACACATTGCCTTGGTCAAGGCAAAGTGAATTGTATGCAAGCTTTGTGTACATCTGAGGAAGCAGGCACAGTCATATGGTCTTTTACTGGGAATTTTGTGGTTTGCAGTCTTGACTAACTCAAATAGTCACAGTTCTGAAAGAGAGCTAGTGCACCCTGCTTAGCATTTGGACAGACCTTGCCTGTCTCTGTTTGCAAATGAGCCTTACATGACTAGTACATATTTCTTCCTTTTACCAACTCCGGTCTCTCCTATCTGTAAAGAAATTCCCCTTTCCACCAACAGAATTACAAATTGCATCTTATCTTTATTATCATCCTTGAATAGTTCCAAGCAATTTATATACATGAACCTTTTAATTAACTTAAGATGCCTTTCTCAAGAAAATAAGAATTAGTTAGGAAGCATTACTAAGTAGGTCAATTTCCATGATGTTGTAGTCTCTGGATAGTCGTCCTTTTTATGCATCAAAAAAACCAAAGGATTTTTCTTACTTCATCTTTAACATGTGGAAAACTAATGTTCCCTGTGAATTCAGAAGAAGAGGAAGAAAGAATTAATATTTAAACTGAATTATTACCCATACCCCCCCCCCAAGAATATATAACTTGAATCCAAGCAAGCAACAGAGATTACTGGCAAAACTGGTGAAGAAGCCATTAACAGAACTGTTTTATTAGGAAGCTGAGAAGAGAATGAGAATAAGCATTTATTTCATGAGGGCAGATATTCCCTCCATTACTCTTCCACAGGGAACATATTTTAATCTACTAATAAAGGGGATACAGTCAGAGAATTTTAAAGCGTTATAGTGAATAATTACTAATTATATAGTGTTTAATCCAAAAGCATTTGTCTTGGCTTCTGTCCAAATCTCTCACATAGTTATGCAACTTTCTCGCTGGTCTTTTGGCTAAGCTCCAGTAAAACATCATATTTACTAAGTAGGTTAGAAGTGTGAAAACTACATCCTGTCCTAAGGACGTGGACTCAGTGGTCTGAAAGTTCTCTGCTGCAGCCACCATGTTTCCATGACTACCTTTTGTATAACAGTAAGTGTTCATCCCCTAAGACCAGAAATAAAATTCTTTCTTGCAAGGTATGGGTTGATTTTGGTTTTCTTTCCTCACAATTAGTGACTTCTCCAGCTGACTTTCATCTTGGCTCTCAAAAGAACTACTCTCATATTCCAGTTCCCTGTTAACCACACTCTTTTTTTTTTGTGGTAATCACAAATGCATTTGGGGTAGAAGTCATAGAAGTCAGGCAGTGTTTGACTAGTCTGGCTGTAGTTTGACTAGTCTGGCTCTAGTTGATAACATAAGCCAGAAATACAAGACACACATCAGTAATTGTGAGCCGTGAAAATTATTCAGTGACCCATGGATGAAAGATTGACTAACCTCCCACTTTTTAGTCCACATAAATACCAAAATTCCATTTTCCTACTGTTCACCCATAAAAAAACACTCCAAGGTGATACACCTTTTCATGGAAAGAGTAATATGGACTGTCCTCATGCATTTATCTTATAACAATAGAAGCCTTAAGTGGTTTTATATTTTATTATACTGCTACAGCTGTTGAGCTGGGCAGTGGTAATGATGAGAGCTACTTTGCCAACCAACAGATGGCGTATTACTTTGCAAATTGCTGCAATGCTGCGAAGACCGTGGAATCCCAGACTAGGACGAGAGTTTTGCTTTCGGCCTGGGTAGTACTTTAACAATTAGTTTCTCATCATGATAGCAATCATAAAAGTGTATTATTTATGTTCTATCCTTCAGAAAACATAAAGACAGCCATTTGTATCAAAGAAGTTGTTATGCTATTTTAAGAGCGCTGTAGAGTACCTTAGATAGCACAACTACGACTATGAAGGCAGTATAGAAATACAAAATGCTGTCCATAACAGAAGAGGTGAAATTCATAATTTGTGAAAAGAAGCAGGTCAAAGTTTATGTAACTTGGAGGCCTATGTTTTCCCCCTGGGTAGTGTAAATAGGAAAAAAGGAAAAATGTGAAAAAATAGAACCCCCCCCTGCTCATTGTAGGAGGGTTGGACTAGATGTCTTGGGAGGTCCCTTCCAACCCTACTATTCTACGCTCTTTTGCTTCTATGAATTTATATATGAGGCACACACTGGCAATATAACATAGAAGTGAGAATGATTTTAATTAGAGGTGGACAGGACAAGTGTTTATTCTAACTTTGTGATGAATGTTTCAATTCCCTCACATTTGCATCTTCTAGCGAATATTGTTTGTAACCAGTAAAACCCCATCAGATAATATTTTTAGGGTCCAAATTCATCCCCTATTGTAATACAACTCACAACAGTAATTATGCTTTCAGGGTGTATTTTTAAAAGACCTATACACATACTGGATGAAAAAACTTAGAATCTGGTATCAGTACTAGAACACTTAAATAGCACCTGGACACCCATGTAAAATTATATACCTATTTCTATATCATATGCAGCTAGATTTTTTATCTTGATTGAAGATTAATGACATGGGGCATCAATTTAAGATTAACAGAATAGTTACCAGTGCACACTTTCCTTCTTCATATAATTCCTTCTGTAATAAAATGAATTAAATTACAATCTATTTTCCCTGATCTTTATATTTTTGTCTTTTTAAATTTTACCCGTGCCTTTCTTTCTAATAAAAAAATCATCTAGAAAGCAGTATGTTTGTTACAAGTCAATAGTGAAAAGTAAAGGAAGCAAAAATATATCTGGGATGTTATAACAGTTATTGCAAAATTATTCCTACTAGAAGCAGAAAGATTTCTAGAAAAAAGAATGAAGTTTTATGTATGTGATGAGCATGAGAGAAATTATTCTCTTCCCCCGTGAAGCTTATGATCCAACACCCCCACCTGTAAACAGTTACGTAAATGCTTAATTTGAAGCATATGAGTCATCTCGTAGCTTACAGAGTGTTAAGCAGTTTCCTCATTGAAGAAGTGAGGCCTAGATCAGAGTGATAACAAGGGTGCTTTTTGCTAAGGTTTCAGTAGCAATTTGCTTAGATCCCTTTCCAGTGTCTAGCTATTCAAGTTTTATTTATTCTTTTTCTAATAAGCTGAAAATAATACTGCCCTACAGATTATAGAATTAAACTTGACACCCTTTGTATAAATGCATTAATAAGTCTTCCCCTTTCTTCACACTTCTTTATGTAGCCTGTCAAAACAAGTAACCTCTTTGAGGAACAGATGAAGAAATAGTGACTGAAGAAATGAACAGTCACAAATGTAACTAGCAATACTTGTTAGCACAGCGACATTTACTGCTGCCCACCAGAAGGAGGATCCATTGCAATTTTATTCTGGTTTGTACAGAAGAAGCAGTAATGATAGATCTACAGTATGTAATGCATCCTACAGTTACATTGCCAATGTGGTTCAGACTGAGTGGCCTCTGGTACAGAAGCAGTACGGAGGATCTAACACAGCATTTACAGCTATATGGCTTTCAGGACTTTAGCCATTATATCTGCATATTGCTTTACTATGTAATGTACCCAGGCTTACCCATTCATTCAGCTGGGGCTGGACAGTCTCAATTGTGGAGTCTCATTGACTTGCTGCCCTTGCATTTTAATTAAACACCAGCCCCAATTAAGTTACTGTCCTTAACAGAAAAACCCTGGAAACAAAGATTGGCCAAAGGTCCAATAGTGTTTCCAAGCCTCTTCTGCAGCACTTGAATTCAAAACCTGTAAATCCTGGGAGAGATCCCAGCATCTTGGCTTAACAGGTCAGTCTTGATCCTGGGACTGTCCTGGGCTAAAAGCTCTGAGGTGCTGTCTATTCAAATTAAATAAACTAATCAGAAAAAAAAAAAACAAAAAAACCAAGAAAACAGAATTGCAAGGCTATTTTACCAAAAATCCTGTCTCCTGGTAACCTCTGCTTTTCCATCCCATTGTCTAAATTATGGAAACTTAATTCTATTGAACCCAGTGTGTCCAGAATATGTATCATTCATTTATGGTCAGTTTATAAATAAAAATGTAAAAATTCTATACAAGGTATGGTTTTCTTCCTGTCTAACCAGTCTAACAATTTGCCTTGGTAATTTTAAATAATCTATTGGAGCATTTAATGTTTCCACTTAGTGAAAGGATGAGCTAGTAGCTTTGTATTTTTTGTCTGTCTTTGTGAAAATCTGGGGTTTTGCAGCTCTACACAAACAAGAGCTCATCTGCAATATCTCCCATGTCATCAAGATAAGTTTTTATTCATAAAAGTGACATTTAAGTAACTAATAGCTTTTTAACAGTAATATCTCTAAAATGAACAAAAAAAAGGTTTTTTTCCTTCAAAGTCTTCATTTATGCAGAAAATGTCATGTCAACCTTTTTTCTTCTGCCTTTTTGACAAATGCTCTTTTCAAATTTACATTTCATTCTAATACGTAACATGTGCTAATCATATTAGGAATGATTCATTTTATTCAGGATTGCAAACTGCTTCTCTTACCTAGTTCTTATTTGTAATGCCACTTGTAAACCTGCTGTCAGCCAGTTTTCCCATGCCTCTTTTGCAGTGTTGCTTTATTTTGTTGGGGTTTTTTGATTCCTTATTACTCTTCCAACAAATTATTTTCATAATATTTGACGATCTCTTATGCTAGGAGCCTGGCAGATTCCAGTCTTCATAACTTTATGTGTGAAGACCAAAGTGTAAGATGTATTTCCATGTTAACAGGGTTCAGGCTGCCTCTCACCTGATCTGGGTGCTGGAAGTCAGTCTTGGAGTTGTCTCTAGGCAGAGAGGGGCTGGCAATTGCAGAAGATCTTTCAGGATGGGAAGGAAGGGATGGGATGAGAAAAGGTGACTGTGGAAACATGAGGCAATGGGAGTGTTGTGGGGTTTTGTTTTAAGGAGAAAAAACAATACCTTTCTCTTTCATCTAAGCCTTTTACCGGAATCTGCTCTTTGACTACTGCAGTGACACCAAGTAGGTGCCAGAAACCCATCTCGAAGGGGATATCACTACCATAGACACACCCATGAAGAGGTCAAGTCCTGATCTCAACAGCAACAGTCTTTTTCTGCTTCCCAGTTACTCCTTCCACACATTGCTGACCTAAACACTGAAAGCAGAAATAGCTTTTAAAAAAGTCCCTATTCAGCAGGACAGTTAAAAGTTACTACTGATCCCAATGAGTTAGCTTTTCTCTCACGCTCATTGGAACAGGTATTAGTTGTTTGTAACAGCACTTACAAATTATTACATCAATAAAAATCAAAGCCTATAGCTGCAGTGGTATTCTTTAGACTTGATGATGGGCTATGCAATGCTAATGTTAACATAGACTCTTCTTCCCCAGATCTGGATTAAAATTCTAGCTCCAGGTCACAAGTGAAAAGGAGTTTTGCCAGTCTACCCTGGTACCTCTTGGGTTTTTAGTGTTTCAATGCTAAAAGCCATCATGCAGCTTGGAATGATTGGCAGCCTCAAATCTGGAGGGGCAGAGGACTGAGTGAATAGTAGAGCAGCTGCTCAGAATGGCATTCTGCACCTCTGAAGAGAGATGCGCTGTCAGAGACACCAGCCTGCCACTTCCCTACTTTCACAGTTTGTATTGTAAATATTGCGTAATGAATATTTGTCTCTGTTCCTATAACCAGCAGCTGTTGTACTTTACAAAGTCTGTTTTTAGTCCTTTCTTTGAGACTGCAAAAAAAGTTAAAAAACAAAAACAACATTATAGACAGCATTCTGCATTCCTGGGGCTTGAATGGGGCAAGGTGAAAGTTTCCTTTACTTTCACCTACTTCTGAGACATGTCACAATTCACATACTTCTCTGAGAACTTAGAAAATTAAAACAAAAATTACAGTACTGGTGAGGAGGGTAGATTGTGTAAATTGATCAGGAAATTCACAATTATGCTAGTAATAAGGATTGATATTCTGCTTGCTGACCTCAGGTATTTGGCTTCAGATATAGGAGCCCTTAATCTCTCAGATGTTTGGCTGGCAGGACCCTATACAGTACAACTGTGGAAATTACAGCTAAAGGAGAATGAAGGCGGATTAGAGAAACAAGGCCGATGCAGCTGCTGCAAGAACATAAATAATTTAAGCCTTACTGTTGTCCAGACATTCCAGTACTGAAGAACATTGGCAAAAACATGCCAGAAAACAAAATAATTTGATGACTAATTGTTCTTGAGAAGGAAGTTGTTTTGGATGAATCACATTTTATGATGCCTAGCACCACACCTACTTCAAAACACACATGGGGACATCAGGCATGCTTCTTTCTATTGCACCTGCTCAGGCCATTTTCCTGTTAAAGGAAAATAATAACCAATGTAAAGCCAGCCCTCGAGCAGGTGTTATTTAGGAGTACAAGAGCAACTCTCCCCTTCTTGACTGTGTGGCACAAGAACAGCTACTATCTGTGGAGGAGGAGAGAGATCACAGGTCTTCACCTCTCCCAAAATCAGAGTGATGACGGGGCTGGGAGAAGTGGGCAGGCCCCATGGTGGAGCAGAAGCTCTCATGTAGAGCAAGGACCAAGACAGAGAATCTGCTGTCTGGCCCAGGAGCATGAATGAGGCAGGAATCCTGCATTCCGCCAGACCCATCTTTTTTCCTGTGGGAATTCTGGTTATAACACAGGTCCTCTCCTCCACTCGTATACCTGTAGGTCAGAAAGAAGGGTATGGCATTGAAAATTCAAGTTTTTCCCCCATTTCTATACTTCTTTCCTCTAAGGTCAGGCAGCACATATGGAGTGCTCAGTGGAGTCTTTTTATTTATTCCATTGGTGACATTTATGCAGCTTCCCTCACTAAGTGACATCTATAAACGGGCAATTACATAGAAGTAAATACTGAAAAAGCCTGTCTGCCTTTCGTGTGGAAAGGAAGATGATTAATAGCAGTAAATTCCAGCATGTTTATGGTCCATATATATGGTACATATTTGTCATGGACAAGCAACTGAGTTGGTCCATTTGCATTTTTGTGAATGAGAGGGTTTTGTTTTCATGGATTTTGTTTCAAGGGCTTCTTTGGAAAACAGGTGACTAACTCACACATGCAAGAGAAATAGAAAGACTACATGGTGTAATGACCATGGTATAAAACCAGAAAACCTAGTGCAGTTAGAAACAGCATGCAGTCACATTTTTATGCAATTGAAATATCTGATGTGTTGGGACTTTTGAATTATATGAAAAAAATAATAGTCCATGTGATAATTAAATGGTAAACCAGCTATTTCTGAGGTTAGGCTAAGAATTAGTATTTTCTCTCTCCATTGCACTATCTTCATGACATCAGGATTTAAAGCAGAGGTACATCTAAACTATACATATATCATTCTTTTCTTTACAGAGAAAAGCACAGTATGAATAAGCATGAAATAACTTCCCACCCTCAGAAGCTTTATTGCAGTAAAAGGGAAAGTTGGTGTTTATTTTATTTATCTGTTTATTAATAATCGACAGGATCAGTTAACCAGAGCTTATATTTTCAGTGGTGTTTAATGACTTTCCCGGTGAAAATTTGAACAGTGGTTTAACACAATTTTGTACCAAATCGAAATATTTTGATTCACCTAATAGATGTGTTTTATTTCAGTTGTGTTTATCCTGTTGTGCCACACTGCTTCATGGGAATGGTAATTTTCCCCATCCAAATGCTTGCTAAACTAGCCTCAGTCTTTTCCAAATGACATTTTCCATCATGTGGTGTGATCTGACAGAACTGATTAGTTCATGAAAATCTTAGAACTGCTGTTGTTTTCAGTGTGTGCTGAAGAGTAAAGTTTGTCAGAGGAAGAGATAGTGTTTAATTATTTGTTGTTAGTTATTCGGAATCTCAGTTTCCTTAATACTCACCTAGCAGGTTTAGATAACTCTGTGTCTGTTACTTTCCAAAAGCTCCACTTTAATAAGAAATCTTCCAAATGCAGCCTGTTTCTGTCATATTTCTCAGAATACTTCCCTTGCTGAACAATCCCCTGCAACCTCCATGTCTTGCTTCCTTATGAGGAAAGATAAAAGGGAGAGGAAAACTGTAGAGAGGCTGACCAATGAAAAATAAACCCATAACTTACTATTTAACATATATGTATGAGTCCAAAGCCGAGGATTTGCTATCTGTACTTGAATTACCTAATGATTGCATGAACACTACAATCCCTCTTTCCAAAGCAATAAAAGAGCAGGTATTATGAGACATTACAGTAAAACACAGTTTCTAACACTCTTCATTAAGTGCTATGTCTGAAGAAATCAACTGGCTGAATAGTTAGGGGCTGAAATAACCGCAAGAGTTATTAATAGCTGGCAATTTGTATGAAAACTGAATTGTGTGATCTGTTCCTTAAGATTATTGATATTGTCATTTAACTGTGATCTGACACAATAATTTGTTTGCTACAGATCCCCAGAGGTAACCTCTTTTGGAAAATAAGTGTGTTATTTATCATTATCTAGAATCCAGAACATAGCCTGCATTCACCTTGTACAGAAAGTGTTGTGCAGTGCACCTGAGACAGATACTGTGAGAAGGTTCTGAGGCTGCTGCTGGTTGTCATGATTTATGTGCAGGGGTTTTTTGACATGGAGTAGCACTCACTAGAGACTGAAGCAAACCCACTATATTCTGTTCAGAAAGAGCAAGAAAACAGGATTTATAAGAAAACCTCCACAGCAAGTCATTTGAATGTTTTTATCTTCTAAGCCAACATTCTTCAGGTTTTTAAAAAAAAAAAAAAGAAAGAAAGAAAGGAAGGAAGGAAAAAGGTCAATTATTTCTACAGTTTTCACAGTTAAAGATAGTAAAGTGAAAAGAAAGCTGTGCTATTGCAAGTGTTCTTTATTAGAAAATTATTGTCACTGTAGTCATGGGTGGACTGGATTTATCATTGTGTTCAAGTAGCTCCTTAGCATAACAAGTCTACCAACAGCTGCATTCTGAGAGGAGCCGCCTAAGTCCCACTTCCATTCTGCTGTTGCTTTGCCTCTAGATTTGGTATGGGAAGGAAGAAAATGTTGTCAGAGCTGTAATGGCTTGAAACTTCCTTAACTAATAGAGAAATTATTACAGCTTTGTAATTTCTTGGGCCCCACAGTAACATCCAGGAGGCTACAGTCCTTAATATATTTATAATCAATAAATACTCTTTACCAGAGGGATACATATTGGTTTTGGTTTGTTTTCTTTTTTTTGGGGGGGGGGGTGTTTTTTTGTTGTTTTTTTTCTCCTAATCTAACCTCTTTGAAATGTGAAAAGATCAACAGTAAAGCCCTCCTGCTTTTCTAGGTGTTTCCAAAGACGTAACCCAGACCAGGACTTCACAAAGCTGAAGTTCCAAGAGGCCATTCTGGTGGTCAGAGACTGCTGAGGGGCCGTGGTATCCCTGGGTGCCTGACCTACCTGCCTCAATTTCAAGGCACAGAGACCATAAGGAATAAGGTGTTTATATGGGACTACTTACAGCAGTCCTTATGGGACTCCTTTATGCAAAAGGAACTTCAGGCTGCTAGCTCACGTTGTTTTCTTACTAATGTAGCATCATTAGAAAGCAAAAGCCACAGCACCATTGTCAACAGCAGCACGGTTGAAAAAGAATCCGGAAACAACACACTGAACAATATTGAGCTATGCACAGTGTTGCCAGATGTAAAGTTCCCAAGTCATGTCTGTAACGGCTAAAAAATTGTGGCTTTACATTTAAAGCCACCTCCATATTTTATATTTGTTTTAATTTTTTTTTCCCATTGGATCTGTTTTGTTGTCTAGGATATTTTCTTGTGACTTGTATCTAAAAATAGCTATGCTTTTAAAACAAAACCTACTTTTTGATTTGACAGAGAGGGCACAGGAAAAAAAGCATTTGAGAAATGCATTTGTCTAAAACTAAATCATGAGAAAAATATGAGCTCCTAGAGTAAAAGTTAAGTCAAGCTTGTAAATCAATTGCAGTGACTTTCTTTTCTTTAGCAACTCTTGCTTTATGCTTGTGATAGTTGTTTCCCACTCCAGCTTCAACTTCTGAAGAGGAAGGAATGAAAAATACTTGCTGAATAACTAATTTACCAACCTGACATTACCATCTATCAAGAGGAGAGACCTGCTGTTAGGAAAATCAAGATTATTGGTTCAGGGGTTTTGTTACCTCTTGTGAAATGACGGTTAGTTTAACAATGTATGTACCTGAGAGATGTTCTGGGCATCTTGAGGCCAAAGTCCCATACATCAATTCTTTTTCTGCAGTCTGCTGTGGTGGTTGCTTTCTTCATTGACTTTCTCTCTGACAGTCCTGCTGCTAAAGAGCTCATTCAAAGCAGAAAGGATCTGGGTTTCTTTTCCTTCACAAGCTATGAAGCAGTCCACAAAAAAAGTTTAATATTCTTAGGTTAATCTTAGATCTTACCATATATGTTTCAATACAGCACCTATTAAGTGTTGAAGACTTGAATATCTCACAGCTGACAGCAAGGAAGATGTGAACAGCAACATAGAGACACATACAGACCTTCATTAAGTTTTCTGCATTGAACTGTATTTCAGCAGCTGGAAGCCTTGCAGCGTAAAGGGCTCGTCATATGGCAGTGGATGACTGTCAGAGGTCAAAAGAGTTTAGCCCTATGGTAAATGAGGGCTAGTTTATAAGTAAAAAGCCCCAAACAACCAAAACCAAAACAACAAAGAAAATCCTTATGAAAGAACACTTTTTCCAATTAAAAAAAAAAAAAAGGGGGGGGGGAAATTCAGGGAAGTGATTTTTTAATGTCACCAATAAATAGTCATATCTTCAAATTCAGTGAAAGTTCAAGAGCTACAGTCTCTCTCTGATCTTGTTGCAAACCTTTAGCTGATTTTTTTTTTTCTTTGGTGGAGGAATGGTAATGTGTACTCTAAATTTACACATTTATAGCCTGAAGAACTTATTCACTATGTAGTTCGCAGTCCCGTGGAACCAACATACTGCTCTGCAGCATAGTAAAATATGGACAGGTTTATTAATGAGGAGATATACCTGCATAATCACACTCAGCCACTTTGTATGATGCATGCATGATAGTATTTAGTGAAATGATAATACCCAGCCCTTTCAAACCTACATTCAGTGAATTCAGAGAAGAGGGAATTTGTACATTTTATCTTCACATTTGTATGAATGTAAGGCGATGGCTTTCCAGACTTCACAACACACCACTCAGTGATGAGACTAGAGCTTAGCAGTTCCAAGTTTACAGTTACATTTCAGAAAACACTTTTTTTAATGATTTATATTTTAATTTGGCCTAACCTGCTATATGAAACATGCAGCAAGACAGTTACAATCTGGTGAGACAGCACAAGATACCAACGTGTGAAAATACGTACGTAAACTGGAGGCCAGCATAGCAGTAGGTGATGCTTTATTTAGGCAAGAAAGGAATCAAGAGGAACCTCTGCAGTTCACCCTGCTCTAAGGGAAGACTTACAGATCCCAACAATATAGTCATCTGATGAAGGCTCATGGCTCAAAAACATATTGTACCTTATTTTCTTTTGGGTTTTGTTGTTCGGGTTTTTTCTTAATCATGTTTACAAGAAGACTTTCAAGAAGGGTTGAACTGGTTTAGGACATGGGACTTTCTGAATACATGAGCAGCTTCTACTTACCTGCCAGCTGGGCTTGGCAGATGACACTGGTAAAAGAAGTGGGTTATTGACTTTGTGAGGAGTTGCCACCTATTCCTCACACCTAAGAACAGCTTTAACATCCCTCCACTTGGAAGACTGATATTTCATCAGTACTTTTCTCTTATATGAGCAGAAAGAATTATTTTAATTCATGTGTGAGAGATTTTGACTGCATCTGCCTTGCCCTTTTATAATTTCATTTTGGAACATTAACATTACAAGCAAATGGCATACTTACATTATAAATGGCATACTTATAAGTGTGTATGTATTGCCTGTGCATTAGTGTTATAAATGTTTTATGTTGTACAGTAAAAGAAAGTCCTGCATTTCAGTACACTTAACATTTCCACTTCCATAATACATCTTTGAGGATTCTTCTAAAAAACGATAGCAGAACTCTGATAATTGTCATTGCTTCCAACAAAAATCGTTGTCCTTCACTGAAGAATCTGTCAAATCTAAGACTAGAATGAGTTCCATTACAGTGTATGCTAACTTATATGACTAATGGTGCAAGTGTAATTTAGACTGCCCATACAAAATGACATTTCACTAACCACAAAACATTCACTATTTGCTAATTACAACTAACAGATTCTTAGCAGGGTGATGTTTTTAATTATAGCTTATGCACTAGGAATTTACTTAGATTTTTTTTTGTTTTTAATGTTTAGAAGGTAAACAGTGCCCTCTCCTGCACATAGGGTCCCATAGCAGTAGTTTTCATGGTGCCCCAAATGTTTCCAGTTAGAGAAAATGGATGCAAAACCGGTGTGTTGCTCTGCTGAAGGGATTTGTTGGTTTCAGGGAAGTACACTTTGTTGTGGTCCCTCCTTGCATTCTGCTTTACTTGGAAGCATACTATGTAACAAAAATTGCTCTCCACTTAGAGGGCAAAGAGCTTTTGATTAATTTAGCTTGAACCAAGTTGGCTGGAATTGATAGTGCAAGTTTATCACAGTGAACAGCAGGAATATGTAGTACTATATATTCCAGTTTCTACAAACATCAGCTCAGTAAAAGCATATTCATCATCAGAAATAAGACTGATGGAGAAATATTCAGTTGAAGCTTACTTTTGGGGTGTTCTTTTACATGTATTTATTACATTATTTCACAGTAAAATATGATAATCATACTGAGAAGTCAAAAGCCTCATTTTTTTATCCCTTCTTGAGGATGCTGTGTTTTGATTTGATGTTTTTTTTTTTCCTTGGGGGGGGGGGGGGGGCTGTTAATAAAAACACTATCAGTTTCACTTACTAATTCTAATCTCATGCCTTTTGACTTTTCCAGGGTCCATAAAATAATCAGTTTACACAAGACACAACCTGAGACAGAACATTCTCAAGAATTTACAGCATCTCACAGCAAAGGGGACAGAGAGAAAGAGATAGATTTCCCTACTAATTTAATTTAAAACATGTAGTTAATTTAAAACATGTAGTTAATTTAAAATCTGTATTTATATTCCATCAAAAATAGACTATAAAACTGCAATAATCCAGCATTTACAGGAAATTTGAAAATATTGTCATAAAAAGCATTACATATCCATTCATCAAACTTTTACAGTTCTTAAATCACTTCTATAGTTTCTCCCAGCACACAAAATACATGTAGAGGAATAGTTGTGTAGGGTTAACTGAGAGCGATTTCTATTGATTGGCTGACAGGTTGATTTATACATTAACTTAAACATGAAGCTACGCAGCTCTTGTATTTGTTTACTTAAATTTTGAATGCTTTCTAAAAATCTGCAGGCTTCTTAAAACCAGACTGCCCATGCAGAGCAGCTGCAGCTGCCAAATTAGGCATTATCTGTCTTCTCACTCCAAAGGTGTACTTCTAGGGAAAAATGCAGCCCAACCTACAGCATACACTTACTCACATGAGGGCAGGTCTGGAGCAGAGATCAAGATGCAGTTCAAAAATACTCTGTCCACTCCTAAAAAAGCCCTTCAGCCGGCCTTTGTCCATTACTTACATGTGCCTACAGTTGTAAGCATCTCTGCTCCACCAAGTGAACTCTACTGCCCTCTGCAATGAGCTGTGAGCTTTGCAATAACAGACCTCTTCATTAATTGTCACAGTTGGTCATTAGCTGGTCACTGAATCTTTCTTGATGACCTGCTAATGAACTTCCCACTGGCTTACTGTGAAGATTGCTTAAGGTAGATGGTATGGGTAATTTATAGCTGAACACCCTGCACACTAATGGCCTTTGCTCAGTGGCTGCAATTGACACAGAACTACTAAGAGGTGTTACATCCTTCCTATTGTATTTCTCAGGTATAAATATTTCTTGATGAATAGAACCTTTGAATTCCATGTTTAAAAATATGTTTACTTATGTTTTTTCAAGGGAGAATTTTGTTCAAGAATTTTATAAGGCAAAACAATTAATGTTACAAATTATTTTTTTCTTACATTTTTTGCCCTTTACAGAAGAAGTTTATTTTTAAAAAACAAACCCGTGTCCATTAATATTCAACTATAAAAGGCTTTGAGGTCTGTACAGCACAAAAATCAGCTCTCAGTGGATGTTAGCTGTAGGAGCCCGGAGAGCTTCGGTGCTTCAGCACCTGTGGTGCCTAATTTGTGTGAATCATGGATAAGGTCACCAGAAGCTACAGTCCCTTTAACTGTGATCTTGACAGCTCTTAAAAGCTGAAAAGTTTCAACAGGGCCTTGACTTGGTGGGAAAGCTCCAGAAGAAAAAGCCCAAGAACTGAGAGTAATGCATTAGGTAGCACTCTTCCCTTTAATACAGGGAGATAACCACAATTATCACAGGGACCTGCTTTTGATTCTGATGTGCAGGTACCTTCTGCTTTAAGAGTGATCAGAATCCACCAGTGCTGTGGTTATGAAGCATTTCACAGCCCTGAATTTGTGCTAGATTGGATGACTGTGGCAAGATATTCATAATCCTTTAAGGTTTTGTATTTTCATATTCACATTTCAGGTATGATAATTATAATGCACGGCATGACAAAAATCCAGTTTATATCTGCTGTGCAACTGCTATAATAAACTGGGTTTGCATCTGTTAAAATGTCCAGGCAACAACCAGAAAGTTTGTCATGTTCTATTACAGGTTTTCATGCACTTGACCCGTGTTAAGTGGTTCCCAAGGCTTATCTCACATGTTAGTCAAAGATTCATTTTCATACTTTTTGATTATGAATGAGACTCTCCTCTCCATCTTACTTTCAAGAACTGGGATACTCCTGTCTCCTTAGCAAGTGTTCCTGACAAAGAGTGTGGCACTAACCAAAGGTTCATGAGATGTTTAAAAGCAATTTAATTCCTAAATAGCTTGTGAAAGCAACATAGATGGTACTTGGCTTGGTGTTGCACATTTTAATTACAAACATTTGATTCTGCACCTTTTACAGTGTGGATGTGAGAGTTCAAACCAGACAGAAGAGTCAGATGCTTTTACAGAAAACCAGAAATAGTTCCAGATAAATAAGGCATTTATTTAATAATTACTCATCTTCTTTTTATACATAATCTTGTATTTGTTTCCATACTGAAAAGTAATAAGATGTTCAAAATAAATGTTTGAAGAAGGTTTGAGAAGGACCAGGTCCTGACCCAAAGCAGTATGTTTTTAAGAAAATTCATTGAACCCAGATGGACTTCTCATGGCATCTCGATACAAAGTGAAGTAGTGTTAACAATGCAGTTTTTATTTTTTTATTTTTATTTTTTTTAATTTCCAGGAGCTGTGGTCAGTCAGCTTTACAATCATTAGATCGAAAATTGAAGTGTAAATAAAGTATAAGTTTCATCTCAGCAGGAATATAAACTCCATGAAAATACTCTCCTCAGGGGGAAAAAAAACACTCCTTAAATCACAAAACTTCTTTAAATCACTGTGTAGTTATCTGCTAAAGAAATTGAAATAGTGGTTTAGAAGAGTTGTTGTATGTATCCACAAACATCTTTACAGGAGCGAATGGGAGATCTTTAAGTGTGGTTGTCCTCTAGTTTTATCCCACTTTAGCAATACAAAAAATGCCTGCAAAGCACTATCTCGATCCCTATATGTGCTCTAGTTGAAACCCAAAACCAAGAACTGCTAACACAATGTAAAACTCAACAATGAAAATAAACCAAAGTGAAGGTGTATTACCTTTTTAAATTTCACTCAAACAATTAATTATGCTGCATACATATTGAATTTCTACTCTTTCCTGCATACACTTAATGGTTATTCCTATTCATACAGCAAGACATGTCCTATAATATACAGAATGAGATCACATGTATTCCTTTTTCAAGTTTCAGTGTTCAATACTTGTCTGCTAAGTTAATTCAGCAATGAGCACTCATCTTTCTACTGGCTTTCCCCTCGAAATGGTACCCTACAGGAATCTACCAGCCTCTTTGCAGAAGCCATTGCAAAGCTGAACTCACACAGATGTGATTGCATGTCTATTTTACCTCATCTTTATCTGTTCTCAAAGAAAACATGGAAAATCGAGTTAAATTAGCTCTTTCTGAGAAAAAACAGTCTTTCATTTCCTTACCAAACATAGAAAGCTTGGTGAAAGAATTCAAAATTGAATCCTGTTCTCATGTAACATTTAATTTCATTTTTATTTTATTCATTTTCAGAAAATAAATTGAACACTAGTTCAATAAGTAGTTACTTCTGGATGCTTTCAACAGCAGCTGGAAATTGAGGGTCTCTACAGATTATTCTTTTTTAATCAACAAAAGCAACTGATTCAAAACTTTTTGTTTTTAATTGATTTTGAAATAATAAATTGTCTTACATTCTTTGTAACAGGCAGTTCTACTAATCTAACCTGCCGAGCTTTCTTTGGGTATAGTGGAGATGTCAGTCCTTTAATCTACTGGATGAAAGGGGAGAAGTTTATTGAAGATTTGGATGACAGTCGAGTCTGGGAAAGTGACATCAGGTAAAAGAAATTTTTTTTTTTTTTCCAGTTAATATATTTTCTTGGTACTGTAATACTTGTTATCACAGACTAACTCAGGAACACTTTGTTTCTGATCCCTGGTTTTGCAACATCCGTTCTTTACCTTTTCAACTCCACCCGTACAAAACAGAAAAATGCATGCCTTGGCCAGGTCTGATCTTAGAAATATGCAAAAGCAGAACAGCATCCCAATGAGTATTGTGGTGTTAAAGGACTAGAACTTGCACAGTGACTTTTAAAAACTGTGGCAATCTACAATAACAACCACTAAGACAGTTACTAAGATGAAATACAGAAAAATAAACACAGCAAGAAAAACAGCTCAAAAGAAGTCTTTTAAAGCATGGAGCCATCATAAATACTGATGTCTGGCTTCTCTTTGAAATATTTTGCTTTCTTCTCTTCAAGGCAAAAACTGAATTTCCTGAGATGTTATCTGGCCTGTGAGAGCCAAGCATCCTGTTATGTGAGCTGCCTTTATCTGCTGAAATACATGTTTTAGAGAGGATCTGGCAATTCGCACCATGTACTTCTATGGTTCCTAAAAGTACTGCCTCATTTGGAAAATAAGAAAAAAGTGGTTTTGTATTGGGAATTACATGCTTGACATAGCATACCAACTTCTATTCAGTATAAAGTATCTACTTGGATCTGAAGAGAGTTCTTTTTCATTTAGAATTCTGCATGTGTGTATGTCACTGTGTCTATATATCATGGATAAACCCAGAAATTAAGGCAAATCTAAATGTGCATTAAAAAAAGACGATAAATAATCATGGTTATGTTATCTACATGATTGTTTATAATAAAACAAAATAAGATTATTTATACTTCACCTTTTACATAAGGGTTTACTATATCATCAAAAGACATGAAGTCGCGCTCATTGTCACCTAAATCTTGGGATTCTTGATTGTAATCGAAACAACAGACAATTCTTTTAACAAAATCAAGAAGGCCACATAGACATTCGAGTTCATCATCCCAGATGCAGGCAAAATGAAAGTGTATTTCACCCCAACATACTTTAGGTTTATTTTATAAATACACTAAATGGCACATGACAACCAGATCAGCTGTATTTCACGTCTAAAGCTCTTCCTAACCCTTCAACCAAAGACTTGCTATTTTGAAGGCTGACAAAAAGGTGGCAAGAACCTCATTACAATTCTCTTGTTTTGTGGAGGGAGGAGCAGGAAAGCTAGTTTCCACTTCTTTTGCCAGGTGTGAGGTGAGAGAGCAGCCTGGAAAGTTTTGTCATTTGCTTTCCTGGGTTTCTAAAACCACTGATGGTCTTGCTAATAGGGAAAGAAAGCAATGTGAAGACAGGCATGGTCTTATGCAGGAGGTCTTTTATTTATCATCTGTATGAATGAGCAGCATGTGGTATACACATTCTTTCTATTGATTTATAATACCTAGTCAAATTTCATAATACATTCTATAAATAATTTTTCAGACCATAGCATGAACACGTTGTTTCAGAGTGACACATTGAAGAACCTCAGAAAGTGCACAAATAGTGTGTTTGGTCCAGACACCTAATGTGACTCTAAACCCCAAAATAATTGTTTTCACTTTTCTAACATTACAAGACTTCACATACTACTGACCAGGGGCTCCATCAGAGTGTGCAATGATATATTACCAGTGTGTCCATCATTCCTCTTACAGAAGACAATTAACTGAAGCTGTCATTAACATTTACAAAGCCAAATCTCCTCATTAGAAGTGAGGAAGAAAAGGGCATGATAGAATTAAGATTACATCAAACCATAGCCAAATTTGAAGCCAGAGAGTTGTGAATTGAAAGGAGCATTATTATGTCATGATGATGTCGTGCTCTGCTGATACAAGCAGAATAGCAGAGATGGTTGCTTTTTTTCTCAGGGTTCTCAAGGAACATCTTGGGGAACAGGAGGTTTCCATCTCATTGATTATTGACTCTGTGGAAGAGGCAGACCTGGGGAATTACTCATGCTATGTCGAGAATGGAAATGGACGCCGGCATGCCAGTATTCTTCTACATAAAAGGGGTAAATATGCAGCTTTTCACCATGAAATGGTATAATATAGGAGTGGTCTGTTTATAGAGCTTCTTTCTGATGAAAGCATGCATTTTGGCCTCATGAGATATTAATAGACAACAATTATTTTTCTCCGGGAATTTGTTTCAAAATAAAACAAAAAGGTGATTGCTAATTATGCATGTCACTGGGAAGAATACAGTCACACCTTTTAATTGTATTTATATGAAAGGTGCATTTAATAATTCATCAACTTTAAAACTAATAGAGGCTCAATGGAAAAAAAGAGGTGGTAAGAACCCAGAGGTGACAAAACTGTAATAATTTTCTGAAAGAAATAAAATCAAATATTAGAAAAGCCAAGAATAAATACATTCTACCAGAAATGCCACCTAAACCCCATGCCAGGGCAGTTCTTGCATAGCCTATCTATGGACATTTTCCTTCTAACACATTTGTTTAACACCAATGTTTCTGAAGTGAAGCATCATGACAGAAACTGCTAAGGACCTTCGTGTTTCTACTCACCACTTACATCCCATGATTCCCATGGGATCTCCCCATGGAGATAATTATGGAGAGGTGGAGAATCTCTTGCAAAGCAAGGTTCTCAGATCCACTTTGTTCACTTTACCTCCCAGAGGGTGCTCCACATGCTTGGGCTTGTCAGTCACCATCCTCATGCACTATTCTGCTGGTTTATGAGAGCAGTGAAAATCAGGAGCACTGTCTGTATTTTGCTGTCATTACTATGCTTGTTTTCTTATGCTGTGTACCTCCAATTAATAGAACTAATTTGTAGCCATTTTTCTGAACTCTTGTCATTGCTTCCTAAGGGAAGCAGATATAAATAATCAGGTGTTCTACTTTGGTATATTTTCCTGAATTTACTGATATGGGAAATTAACTTATTAAGTAATTGAACCTCAACAATTTACCTGCTAATAGTCATATACTTCTAATTCAGAGAGGTTTGAACCCAGAGAAAGAGCTTAACCCAACACTGAAATCCAGTGATTGTCTTTAATAATGAAATTAGTGCATGGGAGATGGAAAATAAAGGATTTTTAAGGTTCAAATTACTTTGAAACCAGTACTTAACTGACATGTATTGAGCCACATGCTGATGGTGAGTCCTTATTTTCCCTTCCATAGAAGCAGTAACTCCAAGACTGACAACACATAAATCTTTTCTGTTCTATGCCTACCAGCTTTTTAATCTAACAATACCCATGCATAAATTTTGCAAGGGTCTACTTTCCTTGCTTCCTTTCTGGGAGAAATCAGTATGTCAAACAAACCACAGCATGTGGCCTCATGATAGCATGCTTAAGAGGAAGCAATCTCAATATTTAATTGCCCTTATAAATAGCAAAAAGCTAAAAATAGCAAAAAAAAAAATCCCCCCAGTATTTTTTTCCTTCTTTAAGTAAGGCTGAACCTGAAATTTTGATTTGGAAACAAAGTCTGTTGTGCCCTCAGAAAACAAAAGGTACCTGATAGAAGCCTTCTACTTGCTTTCCATGTTGACAACTGTTTCAGTGAAATGATAAATTAACCATGACAGATAAAAATTTGAGCTAGTCTCTCAGGTCTCCTAGGAATAGGAGCTTTGCACTGCTTGCTTAGTCTCCTGTATAACACCATGACAACATTTTGGTTTAGGTTTCCTTGTTTAGATGCACATTTAGTTGCTGCTAAGAATGAGTTAGCTATTTATTACTTTTTGATTATTGGCTCACTTAGAACAATTGGGACCTAAGAATTAGGTAAATTTGCTTCCTGAACACTGAGGCATTTGTAGAGGTATTAGTTGTGACTGGTTTTCTAGTTGGTGGTCTTTTTTTCCCAGCAGTATAAGCCAACAAAAATGCTGAATCTGGAATGTTCACTGGATACCTGAAAAAGAAATTATAATCCTTCATGATCCTGGGAATAAATTTATTTAGGGTTAAATTGCAGTGAGGATTCAGGTATAAAATTTAAGCCTTTCAAACATCCTTGCAACTGCTGTTTCACATTGTCAATATATTCTCTGTAAACTTAAACTTCCAAAGGGAGTTTTGGATATTCCTGCAATTACACAGACCCTGAAAGGGCAAAAAGTTCAGAGTAAATAGCCAGCAAAACTGCGGATGCATCTTCCTTACTCTTCCTGATGGTCAGCCCAGCAGGGACGCACATTCACCTCACAAAAAACACAAGGAGGGTCCACCTGATCGTGGTCCCCACCACAAAACAGTGCCTGGCACATTCAGTCAGAGACAGGGAGCTTCTGCTCTGTCCCCCACATTGCACTGGAACAGGAACCCAGAGCCTCCCAAGAGGAATTTGAGGAGGGGAGCAGGACACAGCTCCTCTGGGCTCCAGCACCGCCTGTGCAGGAAAAGCAAACCTGGTTTGGTCATCCAGCACTGGGACAAACCTGGAGCCTTTGGTATCTCTGCATCTCGAGGAGGTGAGCCCCCATTTTCTTCTGAGCTTCTTCTACTTTCATACTGCCAGTGGTGAAAACCTATGATCTGTGGTTTTGTGCAGCCAGCTAACCATTTTTAGACTCCTAACTTTCCTAAGACCCTATGCAGAGGGAGAATTTAACTCAGAGCTAAAGGCAGTAGAGCATTTTAAGCATGAAAATACCGATACTGTTTTCTTTTCTGGGCCAGTCATACAAAAATTGTAAAAGATAATAAAAAAGAAGAGGGATCAGAACCCTTCCTCCAGCTGTTGGCCAAATCTCTATTACTTTTACAATAACAATTTTCTCTTTTGTGTGAGAAATAAAACATACCTACTTGTTTTAATCTGAGGATGATTTTCTTACTTATGCGTGATAGCTATCATTGATCATTGGTAGCAGCTACAGGTTAATCTTCAGCCATGTAAAGCAATCTTCTAGAAATTAATTTTGAGAGTGGTATTGACAGCAGCTAAGCACAAATTTATTAGCAACAGACCACATATTGCAGATGATAAAAGGAGTGGATCACACACTATGATTTGATTTTTTTCATGGGTTTTTAATTCAAGAAGACAAGCCTATAGTCTATCAATATAGTAGATAGAAATGTAATGCATGAAGAGAAAGAATGCTCTTCCACAATGTTATGTATTGAAAAGTATGACCTTCATTCCAGAGCAAAGCCTTCATAGTCTTATTCAATTATTATCTAATTTTGTGATTATTTTTCTGAAAATTCTTATCTACATGTCTGCAGTTGAAACGCTAAAGCAAAAATAATGTCAAATTCTATCGGCGTTATTCTTTAATGTTGCTGATATTATTTTAAAAGTTTAATAATATACTACCTCTACTTTTCATGAGAAAGACTCAAAAACTAAGAACAGGTAACATACTTTATACTTTTTTTTTCTAAGTGTCACCTGTACTTTCTTCCCATTTTCTCAGTGTTGTCTAATTTCCTATCCTGGGCCTCTTTTATGCTCTGGGCTTGCTTTCCTCTTATAGGTGTTTTCAGTGGACATACATGGGTTTTGTTGACTATAAGATAATGAGGGATGGTTAAAACAACTCTTTTTCTGTTGAAAAGAAACAAAAAAGACCTTCACTGAAATAAATTGCTTAGAGGAAGAGATTTATTCTGTTTAAAATAGCCCATAAGAATATATGTTTGAAAAAGAAACAATATTTCTTATAGGAAATGCATCTTGAAGAAACCTCCGAATAGGTAGGCCTTCTTTAAACTCATGACTTATTAGTGCATAAACATCAAATTAATATTTCCTGTACAGTTTAATACAATTTCCTGTATAATTTAATAGCAAATTCTTAACAGTAATTCTCAATTTTCTTCATATGGTTATTATTAACAATACCAGAATTGCTGATGAGCACCTTAAATTACTGTGTCATTCATATAATAGTGTAGATATGTTATATTACTTATGTACTTGAATATGTTAAGGCTTTGATCTCATGAGCATTTTCAGTCACTAGGACACAACTTCACACAATGGTAGTGATGAGTGACAATTAAAAGAGAAAAGAAACTAGTCCTTTTCTAACCTCTGCAGAGAAACCACGTTTGTCATAACTTCATTTGTCATAAACCTTCAGGATGCTTCTGAAATTTCTGAATGGGAGATCATAGTTTAAGATGTGAGTGCAACGTGTTTTATATTTCTGCTTCTGCTGAATTGGTTCTAATTACCTCAGAATTCCAGCAAATCTCTGAGACTCAGTAGAAGCAAAGCTGTTGTAAAACTCTGACCCACTTGATCAGTTAAGGCCTTACAGATACTTATCATCCAGTGTATAAAGCATTCGGGTTTTATTCTGCACAGCAGGAAAAACTTTTCTGAGTTCCTCACCAAGTTTTAGAATCGGAATTGAAATTTGGTTTGATGGGAATTGATTTTTCAGTGGCCCCTGTGGCCACTGAAGAAGCCTTCAGATTGTCACTGTGCTGGGCACTGCAAAGGTTTAGTCACCAAAAAGGTCATGACACAGGGTCAAAAGTTTAATATCTCCTCCTTTCCTGTCCCAAACCTAACTGAAAGTGACTGTTCTTTTTACACTCAGTCTCATCTAAAATCAGTAAATAAGTAAAATACTAAAGACTACTCCCTGAGCAAAATTCTTCATAAGACTACTTTCTTCATCTTTCAGAAATCTGGAGTAAAACATCTCCAGTAAAAAGATTACACAGATTATCAGATTACGTAGCATCTGCCTAAATCTGATTTTCCTCTGACAAATCTAATTTTCCTCTGATACTGTCAAACAAGGTGGTTTGTTTAACAGATTCATTTTAAAAACAGATTTTGTACCACTTTGTCATAGATCTTCTCTTTATATAACGCCTATGTGCAATTCTAATCTTGATTGCAAGGATGAAAATATTTTAAAATAAAATGTCACAAATTGTTCTCATAACCATGCAGAGCTAAATTATTCATTAATGCTATCCTCAGAAAAAAATGTAAACAGTATGTTTTATGATCTTAAATCACTGGAAATTTAGCACCTCCCAGTGCTTCATACATTCATTTATTTCAGAAGCTCTAAAAGAAGTAGTTGTGTGGGCTGTCTGATTTCTGTAGTGCAATAAGCAAATAGAAGCTCTCCTAGTCAGTAAGGTTTTAAATCATACACAATTCATTTGTCTGGGGAAGCTAACCAAAGATTAATGCAATTCTGCAGCATGACACTTTTTTCCTTCAACCTAATGTATAAATTGCCTTTAAAATTCAGTTTTCTGTATTTAAATGTAATAAACTTCAGTAACATTGCAGCATCTATGTGTTTTCCACCTTATCCTCTTTTGAGCTAACATACTGTTGGAGCTAGTCATTGTAATTAGTCTCCTGCTGGGAACAGGTATCCTTCACTTTTCAGAAGAAATAAAAATGTCATCAGTAAGAATATACTTTTATTATAATAATTTACTATCTCTATTCTAATAATACTGGAAATCCAGCAGCACCAAGACTCAGATATGCTGCCTGCCATACTAATGAACAGGTTAACAAGATCCCTGTCTTGCATTTGAACACGCATATACATATTCATATATATTCCCAAACCTGACTGTCTTCTTCATAGATGAATTGGGAATATATATTAGGTATTGATCTAAAAACTAAAGTGAGAAGCCAGTTGGCAATAGTTGTAATAAATAAAATGAAATTACTGCATTGAAAACCACATTAAAAACTGCAACTAAATTTAGCCACCTTAAGTCAATTCTACAGACACCTTCAAGCTTGTATGGGCTATGCTGGAAGAAAGCTTATACTTTGTGCTAAGAAATTATTTCATAGTCAAGCTAATGAACATCCCAAATCTATTTCTATTAATATAAGAAGTATTATTCTCCTACAGTAACCATCCACAACAGAATCCACAAAGCCATCTAGGTGCCTTAAATACAAACAGATTTTGTTTGGCTTGTTGAAACAAACAAACAAAAAATCCCATATAATGTAATATTTGTCTGAAATAAGACTCAGACAAGTAATTGTGTGTTAGTCAGCCTCCTTCCTTTAGGAAAAACATGTCCATTTATAACCAAAGCTGCATGTTATTACACATCAGTCTTGCTCTGTTTGTTGGGATCTGCTTTCTTTACCTTCTCTCAGATGTCATCAAAGGAGCTTTAGTATTCTTCAACTGCTCCCTAACATATACCCCCCTTTATATTTATTATCTTAATGTTTCATTTAATAATTTCAGTTCATGAAAGCATACCTAGACAAACAGACTGTCTCTAACCAAACCTTGTAGCTTTGTGAGTTAAATTATCCAAGACAGGCAGAGAATGGAAATGAATTTAGGCCACAAAGATGCAAAGATTTATGTATGCATTAACCTGAAGCTCTGTGAATAGTCCTGTTGACTTTAGAGGGATTACTTATATTCCATAAAGTTAAGGAATCTGCGTAAGTGGTTGAAAAATTGAAATCTTAGATAGACTGTAATTGGATTTTGAAAAAGGCTCAGAAATTGAATACACAACTATAAATCACATCCTTGAAGAGTTATAAATCACAAAAAAAAGAATGTTTAAAATATAATTTTTCTTTGTAGCTCAGCTGTATGTGGACTAATGAATAGAATAAGATTAATTTTAAATTATCACAGATCATTACATGTGAAGTCCCTGAAGCATGTTGTATAAGTCAAAAGATATGAATCTTTGAAGGCACCCTTTTACTTACTTTCTTGTTACAGCTCCAGATACAATAAGTGAATTACCTTCATGACACAGTGAAAGGAAGTTCATAAAATATTAAAGCCAGGTGAAGATCAAAATTATATTCTAAAAATATGCTTAATAATTAGGATATAATCAGTATAAACCAAGTAGATTTAGTATGAGAAATATGCTGGATATTTGGAGAAAACACATACTTTGCTTTAATTAACTATCTCTTTCAATGGGTTGGTTGGCCAAAGCCTCCTGATAAGAAAAAACAAAATGTAGCTATTGGTCAAAATGCTTGTAACAAATCTTGTTTTAAATCTGAATTTTATTCAGAAACCAATCTACTACTGCTGCAGTAATCAATGTGTTTTCCCTTGGAGTAGAACAGTTCCTGTGCTACTGGAGGAGTATTGTTAATTGCCTGTAACTAAATGATTGCTGTGCTTCTGGATGTAACTCCCTGGCACTCACTCATTTGTTGTGTTTAACAGAATGCCTGTCCCCTAAGGGTTAGCTGAGTAATTTTCCTCTACTATTTTCAACATTCAGTCTCAGCTCCTTAAGGAGGGCCAAGTCTGTAATTTGAGCAATGTAACAGAGAGGCTAAATAGATTTTAAAAGGTTTGCACTTTTTGTCTCTCCCCTCTGATGTGGAATTGGGCTGAAATTGAATCTTTTTAGCATGTAGCTACTACAGGAAACTTGAATTTCAGCAAGAAATAAAAATCACACTTCAAAGAGAGTGTAATGCCTGCTGGAGCATCCCTGCTCAAATCACAATTTGCAGCAGCAGAAAAAAATGTTATTGTGAACGTAACCTTACACTCTAACCTTGCTGTTACACTTTAACTGAGCTTTAACAGTCACTGCATCATTGTTGACATTGCTAGCATACACATCACCAATACCTTTGGTGTTCTCATACAAAGGACTCAGAAGCATCCTCCCCAATTCACTTTGGGAAAACTAAGGCACAGAAATGTGAAATGGCTTCTATCACCCAAGAGGCCAACACCAGAGGCAGGACCAAGCCTTTTGCTCTTCACACCTTCTTCAGTTCAGTGCAACATATATTGCTCATAAAATCCCTACAATTCAGGCAGTGTCCCCTTAGGGCAGGGTTTAGGGTTTATCATCCTGCAGAAACACTAACTCAAGGCCTGAATGCAATCAACTCAGTGTGGCACTGTGCCCAGGCCAATCTGTCCCTCCTCCCACGGCACTACACAGATGTAGTTGTCTTCCTCTCAGCACTTTGGGGATTAGTTTAGGCATTTGCAGGGCTGGGTGTGAGGATGCTGGGCTAATCACAACTCCTGTCTGTCTCTGAACCCTGAAATATAACACCTAAGGCGAAGTGCAAACATATGCTGATAGACATTGTCCAGCACAGAGGAAAATACAACCCTGCTCTGCAAGGTGGGTAGATCATGAAACTCATTTTGCAAACAAATCTGTTTAAGAACAAAATACCATATCTTTTTGATTGTAAGTGATCATGATGGCCTAGAAGCAGGTGATTTCGAGTACAGAGTGACTTAGAGAACTTTGTTGTTGGCTTTGGTTGCCTAAATTAGGACATTTTCTTGTATGTTCTGATAGACTACTGCAGTAAAAATATATGCATAATCTTGAATTATTTGATGTGAAAAAAGATAACTAAGAGGGACTCTTTGATGGCAAAAATGATGCAGTGCATTAGCCTAATTACATGCACAGTGACAGAGAACAGTTGACTACCTGCAGTTATTTTTGTGATATAATCTCAAAATCATTAATTTAGGAAAAACTTCTGTGTTCCAGTTTTAAAGTTTTTCCTTGCCTTTAATGAGTCATAACAGTAAGCACATAAATAGAATATTTTGTGCCTAGCAACTTGAAATACTAAAGCCTTTCTTCTAGTTACCATTGAACAGCTACATCACCTGTAGTACAAAATGATAAACAAGGTATACTAGGCCAGTGCAGAGTAATTTCCCCTTCCATTTGCATTCTAAAATACTGTATTACTTGTCTATGCAAACAATTTTTTGGAGGGTGTTTTTAATAATATTCCCTTCTCAGGACCAGAGAAGTATTGAAAGTCTGAAATAAGCATGTTGGCCTGAAAAATAACACAACAGAATTTCCATCACAGTTTTGGAGGGAATGACATGGAATATGTCTTTTATCTTATTGCATTTTTAGTGTCTTCCAGAGAGAAATGACTTTTTCTTACTTTTGCCTCAAAAAGTGTGTGATTCTCAGTAGATGTAGTCAAAACAAATGGAATTGTTACTTTTTCCTCTAACCTTTTATTTCTCTAATTGAATTGTATTGTGCTAGAGTATCATATCTGTATAACCACACACGCACATATAAGGTTATTTTAGGGTTACCCTCCTTCACTCGGACAGAAGCTGCCCACTGGTAGAGGATACTGTGAAAATAACATGGAACTGAGCTTTCTCTGCCACAGATTTTTATGAAGCAAATTGCGTATCTTAGATTTCCAAGACTCATTTTCTTGGCGTTCCTCAAAATTGAATGATATTGGAAAAGTATTGGTTGGTGGTCTTAAGATTTGCCATCTACTACTCATTTCAAATTATGAAATTGTTAGCAATGCTCCTCTCCTTCCACCCTCCTTTTTTTAACCTTGCAGTTTTCAGTCAATAAGCAAATTAAAAGTAACAACAAAATGGATGCCACAAATCTGTGTAGGCTTCCTGGAACATGCAACAGGAGAGGGTTAGGGTTAGGGTTAGGGAGAGGTGAAAGTCCGTGATAGCATATTACTTATGTAATGATAAGTGGCCCCACTAAGAATACTGCTGGTGGTAGCTGGTTTTGGCCATATCTGACCAGATGGAATGGAGCTACACGGCAACATCATGTGAGATGCCAATGGTAGAGTGCAGCAAAGGCATCAGGGAGTCACAGTATGAATGAGAATGCCAGAAGGACAAATTGTGGTGGTTTGCTGTGACTACATATAAAGTAACCCCAACTGAGGGAAAGGGAAATTAAAGATGAACTACAGAATGTTGGGAAACTGTTATAGATATTAAAACATAACTGAGATGTGAGGATGTGGGATTCTTTGGATGATTTGCCTTCACATCTCTCAATTTGATTTTTTTTTAATTTATTTTTATTTAAAAAAAATAATCAAATCCTTAGTGCAATCTTATCTAGAACACTGAAACTCATTTTTTGTGTGAAAAAAAGAGAAGCTGTATTTGCATTATAGTCCTCCCCCCAAAAAAGCCATTAATCTCTGCTTTCATTGTAAGTAGAATCTCAACATTATCTGTGTAAAGCAAACTGTGATCTATCTACAGAGAAAACGGAGTTATCAAATGTCTTGTATATATTCTCACACTCATACATATACACGCACAATCCCAGCAACTGTTATGTTTCAAATGAGCAACTCAAATGGCTTACCAGAGGAAAAAATAGTTTATTCAAGGAAAAAAAACAAACCACCTTATAATTATGTAATTCTTCAAGGGCTCTATAACACAATAAATACATGATTACCCCATCATTCATTATTTTATTTTAATTTTTAATATGAGTGTGAGATCTGCTGCTAGTATTTCTCTGTTTTGGAATGTGGTGGTTATTGCATTTTGTAATTCTTTGCAGAGCTGATGTACACAGTTGAGCTTGCTGGTGGACTTGGTGCTATTCTGCTGCTGCTCGTTTGTTTAGTGACTATCTACAAGTGTTACAAGATAGAGATTATGCTCTTCTACAGGAATCATTTTGGAGCTGAAGAACTAGATGGAGGTAAGGAAGATTCTTAGTATGCTTCCTACTTTCTAAGTATGCTTTTTTAGTTCTCTCCACCAAGGCCCAAATTTCATTTCAGTTCAAGATGTGTAAACAACTGCAGTTTTTATTTCTCACTGCATTAGGCACTGACTTGAATATGCAGTCCTCATACAGCACATTAGCAGCAGTGATTGCTGAGCTGATGTACTTGCTGCCCTCTGGAGCTCCAGTAGACACCCAAGTCTTTCAGATTTTTATTCCTTACACTGAATGCAAATTACCAACATTGATGCATTAAAGATTTTCACTTTGTGTCAGTACTGTAAGCCAGCTTCACTTCTCCAGAAGCGAGGGAGTCTTCCCTAATTGTATTCACCAAATAGATAGAGGTTGAAGTGAATCTCAACTTACTATTTGTGTAACTTGATCAGTTTCAATAAACTGCACCAAGTGTTTGGGAATCTACTCAGCAGTTAATTTTGTTGAGTTCATTTACTTAATCACTGAAAGAGCTGTTAATGGTCATTAAAGTTGTTCTGCGTTTCAGGGGCACCCAGCCTAAACAAAAGTAATCCACAATGTATGCACCAGTTTGTGTCAAATGTATACACCTATCTTCTTCTCTTTTTAAGCACTCAAGAGAAAGGTGGTCTTTGCCTCCAGCCTTACTAATCAAAACTGCTGTCAAACAGTGAACTGGATTGAGCTGCAGGCTTTGATTAATTAGTTTTGGTATCTTGGGTCAGAGTTCCTGATGTTTTACGCTACCACTATATCTTTGGTGACAGGACCTTCTTTTTAACTGAAACACTAATAAAAGTTATTTTACAGTTCAAGGCAATAATCTGTGGGGAGAAGTCACTGTAACATAACAAAATAAATTAAAATAAGCAAACACTTGCAAAATCTGTCACTGATAAGGGAGAAGAGCAGCAGGAGAATTAGAGGTCCTTATATAAGGGAAAGACTTCCATAATAAGATCACTAGGGAATGACCCATTTCTGCCTCCCATCTAGAAATGCACAAGCATTCAAAATAGAAAATGCTCAAAACAACAAGATGAAGAGCATTAGAACATTTTGTATCCTTGTACTGGATTTACAAAAAAGGATTCATTAATATAGCAGATCAGTGGAGGAAAAAATCAGGTTATTCTACTTGTTTTACAGAGGAGGAAACTGAGGCCCAGAGGGCTTGTGACTCAGGAGGATTTTGGCAGACACCTTTGTTTTTCAAGAGCTAAGACCCTCTCTTTTCCACAAGCAGCTCCCAGCTTAAAATGAGCATGCTTACTTGCATGAATTGTGCAAATTTTATAATGGTCATATAATGCAATGCAGAAATAGTTTAATTATAATTGTTTAAATCAATGCAATTAAATGTTTTCTCTCTCAGTATCAGGAATTCTTACCTTCACTGCTGTCATTTATTGTTATCTCAAATCATTCCAATCCCTTTGCAATATTGCTCTACCAGGTGTTACACGCTTGCTTCTCTCTCTTTTCCCATTTCAAACATTGGTCACCTGGAAACATCAATACTTTAATCACACATTTTAAACAAAAAAAAAAAATGTGACCTCTAAAGGATACTGTTCTGGGATTCAGAAGGAGAAAAACCAATATCCATTCAGTTTATCCTTCTGAACAAAGGTCATTGTTAAAAAAGGTAAAGCATGGATTCTCCTTAGATGATCAATGCAAAGACTGATAGCTTTGGTGCTTAATCACAATAATATAACAATAAAAATACTGCTTTCAGATTCTTAATGCTTCTACTTGTATTCAGTGTGCTAGCAACGTGGTTATAACCCATTGTGCAAATAAAGTTACTGCAGCTGGACTTTTTTATTCTGTCTCTTTCACTTGCACTCTTGAAAAAGCAAGAAGACAGAGAGAAAATGCCCCACAGAAGACCAAGCCACAGCTTCTGCAGAAATAAATTGCAGACATACAGTGGCATCCTTTCCTTTGGCTTAGTTTGTTGCTGAGAGATACAAAATGGTGAACTCTAGTATCTTCTTCTAACTGCATCTCCTGCAGTGCAACAGCAGAGTGCCCACATATTATTCATAATTTTCACCATGTTCTGTCATACAGGAGAATATGTGGAGAAGCAAACATCAAAATATCACAGGCTCTTTTTTTGTGTGTGTGCTATGTTGTACTTAGAGAGGATTTGAAACACTCTAAAAGTGAGGTCCAATTAAAATCCTCAGTTGAAAATCTCTTTTAAAATGCAATGCTTCATTTATTCCCTGATCAGAGAACAAGCCCTTCAAGATATCAAATCTCATCACAGTTCCTCTTTCCTTTCCAAGCCTTAGATACATCAGTTTTTCTCAGGCTAACATACACATTTCTGCGGGAGGCATGGGTAAATTGAGAGAAAAATTTGAAAACAAAGTATTTAATTGTTACAGCTAACATAATTTATTACTTTCTGTGAGGGTACTGTAGATTAAGCAAGTGATCACCCCTGCTTATTCCTCATTTCTCTAGCTTGCAGCTTTGAATTCCCCATCTTCTTTCTCATACTGGGGACTAGACTCTCCTGCTTTTTTCTCACTCCTGCAGACACTTTAGCTCAGTTTTGTCTTTATTGTCTCCTGGGAATGGGCATTGCAGCCCCCTTTTTTCTTTTCATGGCGAATTCCCTGCCTTTCCTACTAAATTAGAGTATGACCAAATCCAGCTCAAATTTTATTGCTTTTCCTCCCACTCTGTGCCCATGCTTTCCAGCCTCCTGGGAGCTGACTCCATACTGGGGGACTGTGTGACAGACACCCTGTCATGTCCTTCAGTATGGAGGAACACAAAATGACATGCTGATGTTTAATCAGGGGACCTCACTGTGAATGTCTGACAGATTCCCTGGGAGCTGGAGCACAGGGGCAAGAGGAACACTCCAACCCTTGGCAAAGCTGTAGCTTTCTCACCTGCAGGTGTTTGACATGGCCTTGCATCTTAGAGATGTAACTCACACCTACCAGTTTGGTAGTATGAAATTCCCAAATCTGTATAAGTGGAGAACCTTAGTTCAAAATCTCTCCATAGACACAATGAAGATGATACCTTGAAGTAGCATGTAACCAAAGAAATATCCAGTATTATTCTGAAAAACAGTAAAATTTTCAGTTAGATACTTAAATGGGAACTTCTGGTTATTGCTAGACATCAGGCAACCTTTTTAGTTTTGCAGCTCTAAACTTAAAAGATTATTTTAAAACACCTTGTCCAGAAAGTGCACCGTAATGACTAACGCACTATTAGTGAAAACTACTTTTAGAATTGATATTTTCTTCTATTTTGCTGTACACTCAGCTCCAGGACAATGATTTTATGTGACCTTCATCCTTTGAGGAGTGTTTTAGCCTTTAGTTTTAGTGTCTTAGTTTATGTATTTTTATTTTCCAAGGATCTTCTTTTGCTGCCTTTTCCAGTTTTTAAATGACTTCATGAACAAGCAAACATACTTTAACAGAGAAGAGTAAAAATGCAAGTAAACATTTACAAGCAACTGTGTCAACACATGCTCTGACTTCTTTCTACCTTGCACTCTGTGATATTACCACTGTACAGAAATCTACTCTTTGCCTACATACAAATTGACTTCCAGGCCACCTAAAATCTATGGAAATTTTCCCAGGATTTTACCTGAAGACTGCTGCTGCTTTATTAAATTGTGCAAGGATCAGTCCCCAGGCATGACAGCCACAGAAGATGCAGTGAGGGTGAAGAAGGGAGTCAGACCACTTCTCTAAGCAGTACCATTTATGATGCTGCCTTATAGCGGACAGGAAGCTGAAAGTCACCAAAACAGCTTTTTTTCAACATTTTTTTTTTTTTTTTGCTATTTCAAGACCTGTGAGTTTCCAGTAGATATGCAGATGTCTGTATGCCAGATGTAAGGTATACTAAGGATAAATCCACAGGTCTACAGATGACAGGCTGAAAACCTGTGGACATGGTCAGATAGGCAAGATTACTCAAAATTATGAATTTACATATGTGTTTACATTCCCAAGTCCAGTTTCAGAGGAAAGAGTATATGATACAGTTGACAGCAGAAACAGTCTGCAGGCACCAGCCACTACCACTATGGGGGTACATTAGTAACCATTTAAATAGGTGGAAGTGTTTGTATGAATGAATTAGTAAGCAAGGACACTATGATTGAAAAAAAAAACCAAAAACCAAAAAACAGTAAGAGGCTGGCATTAAAATTCATAAGAATAAAAAAGTAGCAATTAAATTCTGAACAAATATGCTGTAAATAGTTTTTTAATTAAATTTACATAAGTACCCTTTCTCACAACTAGGCTGACAAGAAGCCAAGCTTTAGGCTCAAGAACAAAAGGGAGAGCTTTTCTTAGCAGCCGATATGATGACCTTCACAATGACCCTTGGTGCCTTTAGGTCCCATCAGCTGTTTCTACAATGTTGGGCCAGAGCTCTACATGGTGTCCTCAATCTTATTCTCAGCTTTCCTTGAGAAGGAAACCTTGGTGAACTGAAGGAAGACAGCCTCTGCGTAGCTGGGGTGCTGCCAGAAAATGCACCTGGGAGACAGGGCTGGGGAGTTCCTCTGGGTTTCACTTTCAGTCCTGCAGGTTCCTGCTGCTACCATGATTAAAATGTGTCACTGGTGAGCTCTCTACATTAAGGGAATTCTGTTTGGATTTGGTACATAGTGGCTGTTTCTTGGCTGGGCGGGTTGCACTTTCTTGAGATGAATTTCTACTGCTTGCTGAGAAGAAAAATCTCAGATTAAGAGACTGATGAAACAGTTTCTGTCTTGAAGTCTCTGTTGCACCTGTGAGTCCTTAGGTAATCATATTTTTGCCCTTATTATTTACCTGCAGATCCTAGCATGGTTCATGGGATATGTACAGTCTTATTAACTCTACGAACAGGTAGAATATACTTGTTAGTGGTTTCCTGGGTTTCATCCCAGTAAACCTCTTATAAAGCAAGGAAAGGCAACATTTTGAGATTCTTAATGCTTCAGTGTAACTTAGTTGCTAACTTGCAAATATAACTTTAACCAATGGTTTAGATGCCACCAAAGCACTTGTGTTAATGATTATGCTATGCAGGTACGGCTAAACTGAAATTACTGCTCAAGTTACTGACTTTGCAATTAAAGAATCTTCCCTGGGGACCCATAGAGCAAGTTTTTAATAACAGCTTCACCACGGTCTATGTAGTTTTATTGGCTATTGGCAAATTGTGGCAATAAGAAATCCTACTCTATGAATATCAATTTCAAATTCTATTAAAATCACCCTTATAAAAAAGCAGCTTTCATCTTTCTAAATATTACTGGTTACAAAAAGGGTGTTTCCTCTTATTTAATTACAGTTTTATTGTTGAAGAACTGATTTCTCTTAACTCTTCTTGTTTATGCTATTTATTTACATCTGAAATACAATTTAAACCATAAAATCTCAATTTATGCCTCAAGTGAATATGGGTTTTTCTAGATTCTGCCCATGAAACTTACTAATTCAAATAAAAACTTCTGTATTTTTCTCTTGTCCTATTTTCTAGCATCTAAAGTACATGTGTAGCATATACATATGTGTATATATATATAAACCCCCCCAAACAATAACACAAGAACATCTTTATATTTCAAACTGAAAAATAGTTATAGGTTATAAAGTCCAGATGTAAAGTAGAAAAAAAACCAAACAAAAACCAAAAACCTACCATATATAAAACAATGAAAACTGAGGTTTCCTTGAATTTTTTTTTTATTGAAGTCCAAAGCACCTGTATATTTCCAAGGCAGATGAGATGAACACAGAATATTGGCATCTGATTTCAAAAATCTTGGTTTGAAAGTCTGTTCCAAGCCATCCCTTGAGGGGTTTTATATTATATACATTTTTATAATGATATACTTTTCACTGATTTTGCCTAGGTCAAGGCTGTCTCAGCTCCAGTTTTCAAAATACTTAACCCAGTGCAAAGATACAGGCACTGTCACTGGTATCAAGAGAACTAAGGAATGCACATAAAATTGAGCATGTATTTTACACAGGTAACAAGTTGCTTTGCTGAATTAAGATCATAATAAGAGCATCAATTCTTGATGTTTCTTCCATTTTTCAGAGTTTACATAACACTTTCCATCAACACCTAGTTTCTCCTTTTTTAAATAGTAGCTAGTTTCTTCTAGTCTTTCATAGATAACTGTTATGCTATGTTTCTGCTAGGTAGTTAATGTTCAGTCCTTCGGTATCTATTAATAATACATTTTTTCTTAGTTTAGTGTTTGACCTCTAAATAATTTATAGCAACGAGGGGAATAATATCTATCATCATCTTTTAACTTTTAGTAAGATTTTTTAGTAGTCTGTCATGGTTTAAGGCCAGCCTATCACTCAGAAACGACACAGCTGTTCGCTTCTCCTCCCACTTCCTCCCCACACTCCCGGAGGGATGGGGAGGAGAATTGAAAGCATGCAACTCCCACGGGCTGAGATAAGAACAGTCCAGTAACTAAGGTATAACACAAACCACTGCTGCTACCACCAGTAACAATAATGATGATAAGGGAAATAACAAGGGAAGAGAACACAACCGCTCACCCCCCACCGATGGATACCCAGCCCGACCGAGCAGTGATCTAACCCTTTCAGGTAACTGCCCCCAGTTTATATAGTGGGCATGATGTGCTGTCGTATGGAATACCCCTTTGGTTAGTTTGGATCAGGTGTCCTGTCTCTGCTTCCTCCTGGCTTCCCCTCTTCCCTGGCAAAGCATGCGGCTCAGAATGTCCTTCGTCAAACTAAACATTACTAAGCAGCAACTAAAAACATTGGTGTTATCAGCGTCATTCCCAGGTTGAAAGTAGCACTGCACCATCTACTAAGAAGGAGAAAAATAACTGCTACTGCTGAACCCAGGACAAACTCTGATAAAGACTTCTCAGTTTTCATATCTACCAATAGCAACTAAGAGTAATGGTTTATCAGTCTCTTATATTAAACGTAGAATGTCTTCAGCAGTAGTAATAAATTTGAACTTCCACATTAATGAGAATGACTGAGAATGTTTGAGATACACTTTTCATTTAGTTAAGAATACAAAATTAGACTAAATAGAGAGGAAAAATTAACTTTAAAAATAGCTTATTTGTTTTAAGTAAGTAATATTTTATCTTGTCTACCTGTCAATGACAAATTTTAGCTGTAATTACAGAAAACCAGGGCAAATATAGCTTATGGAAAATATTTGTTTGACACTTGAAATCATCTCACTGTATTTATTTTTTTGGGCTAAATTTTTATCTGCTGGGTTTCACTCCTTATTTTCAAGAAGTGTCAAAAACAGTATTGATACTTAGGATTTTTCTCAAGTGTCCTTATAAAATCAACTTTCAAATCGGTATTTCTTTATTCAGTATGGCTTAATGTGGACTGAAAAAAAGGAGAAAAAAGAAATACATGTTGATTGCTTTAATGTCTTTATAAACGTGCTAGTAAGGACAAAGCAACTTTTTTTTTTTTTCTGGTCTATGGTGTACTGAGAATACTCTAGATCCGCTTTAGAACTGATTACATTCTTTCTATCTCTTCTCCAGTGTTGCATTTACAAAACCTCCCACCAATCCACCATTACCCACTCTTCACATGGATATGAATTGTCATTAGGAATGTGATACTTAAGTGCTTTGCCTTAGAAATAGCTATTATTGACAGTTCTTAATTTTTATTAACATTAAAAGGGCTTGTCATAAAAGAAAATGTTAAGGTGAGCTTCATAAGCAACAGTAAATAGCATGAGGAAAAGTATAAGCATTTTGGAAGACTTGGGATTTGGCCATTTTACTCAACTAAGTATTTAAATCACATTTTTCGTTACATTAAGGATGATGAACACTGTTGCAATGTGTACACTAAATATGGCTCCACAAATAATAAAACAAATACAGATTATGAAATGCCATAGTAATAATTTTGAAGCCACTACAGTCTCTGGGAGACACTGAAAGCCCAGTACTTTGCAACCTTTCCTGAACACAGCATGATTTTTTAAAGAGGAAAGCCTCCTCCACTGGCTCAACTCCAACTCCCTGCAGCACTGAGAGGATCTGGCCTGTCATTTCTTAGAATCCCATTTGAAATTCTAAAACTTTGAGTTAAATCAGAACATTGCTCCTAGACTCCAGAAATGAGTATTTGAATCTTTAGTAGGCTGGCATGTGCTCTGGCAAAGGAGGGGAAGCAGCTGTCCAGTTTCCTATTGATCTAGAAATGGAAGATCTGCCAAAGCCAGATCTGTTGCCGGCTTACACCTAGCTGCAGAGCAGCCTGTATGTGGTCACTAACATTTCTGAAGGCACTTCTAATTACTCTGGAGAATTTCAGAATGCACAGAAGCATGGATTCACTCTGGTGTCTAGGCCTTACATCTTCATTAAAATAAGATTCATTATAAAATATGACTTTGTAGGATTTCTCTTTGCTTTAATCTATTAATCTGTATGGTGCTAAAACATATCACGCAGGCTGAAATTCAGTTTTTCATCTGTTTAACATAGTGGACTCTATGAAAGCTTTTTATTTTTTTTTATTTTTTCATTCATATATATATATGATTCTTCTGTCCCCAATTAGCAAAAATATTTGCAATGTTTAATAAATCTTCAAAGGCCCAAACTGCTGGCTTTTTGGGGTGCAACATGCAAACCATTAAAAAACATGTGCATCTTTAATACAAATTCAAAGTTTAATATATTTGGTGGTCCCAGTAGAAGAGGAAGTTTTATCTGTATTTCTGTAGGCACCAGCTTACCATTTCTTCATGTGTAGCTGTTAAAAGAGCATGCACACAGATGAGTTCTTAGATGTCTGATGGCAATTTGCTTACCCAACATTTGCTTGTAACAAAATGGGTGCATATAGAGTTTGGGTTTCATTTTTTGATTACAATAAGCCTTTAAGTGACTGCTGAAGCAGCATTTGCAACATCATCTCCTAGAAGTTTGTATTTCTTCTTCTGGATTAACACTGTGGAAAGTTACAGGGTGTATGATAACATATTTTATATTTGGATGAGTTCCAAATTGAATGGACAACATTAAAGAATGCATGTTGAAGTGATGCAGCAGATGTTTTGGTTAAAACACTGGGCCACTAAATGAAGTAATGTTTCTGTGTGTTACTAATGAAGCTGGGAGTTCACCCTCAATGTTTACCCCTAAGATTGATCCTAACAATTTTGTCAGACCTGTGGCTGATATTACTCAGTGTCTTCACTTTCAACTCCATTAAATGGTTAAAATGATATAGCAAAGTTTGTACCTCACAGTCTGTTTTGACCAAAGTCTTGCTGTAACAGTGGTTTGGGGGTCTGTGAAACATTTTTGGACTGAATGCATCCAAAACTTGAGCACAGACTGTATTTGACCCCATTATGATAAGCTAATCCAGAATTCCATATGCTCTCATGGTTGTCTGCAGTACAATAACAATTTTTTTTGCATCAAGTCTGGTTGAATTTGGCCATGCAAGGTCTGCTTTAGGTTTTGTTTCCATATTTTCAATTAATGGATACAAAAATATTTCACAGAAATGGAGACTGTTGAGTTGAAGAGCTCCATCCTAGTATAGTATAGTACCTGTGGGTAGCAGAAAACAAACCATATAACAGAAGATGATTATTTGTCCATTTACAAATAATGGGAAAAGGAAACTTATTACACCAAAATATTTCAAAGTATTGCTACTGCATGATATTCTATGTCACATTCATCTCTGTTCACTAAATTAAAGGGCAGCCATTACATAATACAGCCCTGCAGCATACCTGGAGTCAAAGCAAGATCAACTTGTCCTGATATGTTCCCAAATAAAGAAATCTGAAATGGTTAAGGAAATAAGAGTACTTTCAGGTACAAAAGTATACATAGATAAATACTTTCAGTCTCCTTGGGAAAGAAAAAAAAGGTTTCAGAAGAAATGATCAACAACCCTGTGTTTGGTTATTAGCAGGTATTTTTCTTCCTAAGTGTGGGAGGAAACAGTGAGTAACTATATTCCAGTTTATTGCTAAGGCACAGGAGCTTGAATAAAACAAATCTTTGAAATGGCATAATCTATATGTAAAGCCAGAGTGCAAGCAACAATCAATCACAGTTTCATTCTGATAATTCTTGGATAGAGGACATAATTGTTTGCTGATGAAGGGAAATAAGGAAATTATCATTTTATAAAGAAAAGCTTTGCTTTGGAGTTTTGCCTTTTCTTCCTGACACTGAATATTAGATCTGTCCAGGATCTGAACTTACCAAGCAGCCAAATCTGTAATTATCATACTACATAATTATATAATTAGTCTACAAACTCCTGGATGCATTGCTTAAAAGAATGCTCACATGGAAAATATCCCAAGAGCAAAGGGGTTGTGAGGAAAGCAGAGAGCCTTCTGCTTCCATGTGACATGGCTAAAAGACTGGTAAGATGTGAGCCCCAGTTCCCAGAGTTTGACTCAGCCATAAGATCTGGATGTCTGCAGTCTCCTATGTCTCCCTCTCAGTCCATTGGGACAGCACATTAAAAAAAAAAAAAAAAAAGTTCTTTAGAAGGTAGGTATAAGTCCCACCCATTACAAGCAGGAGTAGGTGGGACCATTTAACTAAGAACCTGAGGTAGTTCTTAAAATGTTTCACAGAGCTGGCTATGTAACTCAAATAATTTTAATTAACTAAAAGCAGGCTAATATATAAATATCATAGAAGTAAAGAAAAGGCATACGTAAGCATCCCCTGTGTATCCCAGGCATTTCAGTTTCCAAATTGTCTGCTTATGCCAGTACACCAGCCCATCAGATTACAAAATTACCATATAAGGTGATTCTGCTTTAAACTGATCTTTTTACTTTTAATGAAAAAAAGTTAAAATGACCCTGACAGATAGGGAGTATAATAACTCAGGTAAACCACTGTGCTAATGCAGCTGGCAGTTTCCCAAACCAGACTACCCATCTTGCTGTTTGAATAAATTCATGATTGCCTGAAGACATCTGTGCAGATCACAGAACCACAGAATCCTAAGGGTTGGAAGGGACCTCACAAGATCATCTAGTCCAACCCCCCCTGCAAGAGCAGGGTAACCTAGAGTACATCACACAGGAACTTGTCCAGGCAGGCCTTGAATATCTCCAACGTAGGAGACTCCACAACCCCCCTGGGCAACCTGTTCCAGTGATCTGTCACTCTCACAGTAAAGAAATTTTTCCTGATGTTCACATGGAACCTCCTATGCTCCAGTTTACACCCACTGCCCCTTGTCCTATCACTGGACATCACTGAAAAAAACCTAGCTCCATCATCCTGACACTCACTCTTTACATATTTGTAAACATTGATGAGGTCACCCCTCAGTCTCCTCCAAGCTAAAGAGTCCCAGCTCCCTCAGCCTCTCCTCATAACAGAGATGTTCCATTCCCTTAATCATCTCTGTAGCTCTGCGCTGGACTCTTTCAAGCAATTCCCTGTCCTTCTTAAACTGAGGGGCCCAGAACTGGACACAATACTCCAGATGCGGCCTCACCAAGGCAGAGTAGAGGGGGAGGAGAACCTCTCTTGACCTACTAACCACACCCTTTCTAATGCACCTTAGGATGCCATTGGCCTTCTTGGCCACAAGGGCACATTGCTGGCTCATGGTCATCCTCCTATCCACCAGGACCCCCAGGCCCCTTTCCCCTTCACTGCTCTCCAGCAGGTCAGCCCCCAACCTGTACTGGTACATGGGGTTGTTCTTCCCCAGATGCAAGACTCTACACTTGCCCTTGTTGAATTTCATCAAGTTCCTCTCTACCCAACTCTCCAGCCTGTCCAGGTCTCGCTGAATGGCAACACAGCCTTCTGGTGTGTCAGCCACTCCTCCCAGTTTAGTATCATCAGCAAACTTGCTGAGGGTACATTCAGTTCCCTCATCCACGTTGTTGATGAAAATATTAAACAGCACTGGTCCCAGCACCAACCCCTGAGGGAATCCACTAGTCACAGACCTCCAGCTAGATTCTGCCCCATTGACCACAACTCCCTGCCTTCTTCCTTCCAACCAGTTCTTGATCCACCTCACTACCTGATCATCAAGCCCACACTTCCTTAGCTTATCTATGAGGATGCTGTGGGAGTCAGTATCAAATGCCTTACTGAAATCAAGAAAAAACACATCTACCGCTCTACCATCATCCATCCACCTAGTTACTTGCTCATAGAAGGCTATAAGGTTGGTCAAACATGACTTCCCCTTGGTAAAGCCATGTTGGCTGCTCTTAACGACCCCCTCATCCTTGATATGCCTAGAGATGGTGTCAAGAATAAGTTGTTCCATCACCTTTCCAGGGATGGAGGTAAGGCTGACTGGTCTACAATTACCCAAGTTCTCCTTTCCCTTCTTATAGACCGGCGTGACATTTGCCATCCTCCAATCCTCAGGCACCTCACCTGTTTCCCACGACTTACCAAAGATGATGGAGAGTGCCTCAGCAATGACCTCCGCCAGCTCCTTATTCCATCTGGACCCATCGATTTATAGATGTCCAGATTACTTAACTGATTCCTAACCCAATCCTCATCTACCAAAGCAAACTCCTCCTTTATCCTGACTCCTTCTGGGGCTATAGGAACCTGGGTCCCCTGGGGAGAGTCTGCAGGAGTAAAGACAGAGGCAAAGAAGGCATTCAACACCTCTGCCTTCTTTATATCCTCTGTCTCCAGGGCACCCACCTCGTTCAGCAGTGGACCTATACTGCTTCTTGTGTTAGTTTTATTCACTATGTATTTGAAGAAGCCCTTTCTACTGTCCTTAACCCGACTTGCAAGATTAAGTTCCAAGGAGGCCTTAGCTGTCCTAATTGCTTCCCTACATCCTCTAACAGCTGTCCTAGATTCCTCCCAAGTGGCCAGCCCCTCCTTCCATAATCCATAGATTCTCTTTTTCCGTACGAGTTTGCCCAGCAGTTCCTTGTTTAACCATGCTGGTCTCCTGGCTCCCCTACTTGACTTCCTACTCACTGGGACACTCTGATCCTGAGCTCTGAAGAAGTGGTCCTTGAATGCTGACCAACTATCTTGAGCCCCTTTACCACCTAGTACCCTTTGCCATGATACTTCCCTTAGCAATTGATTGAAGAGGCCAAAGTTTGCCCTTCGGAAATCCAGAAATGTGGCCTTGCTATGTATTCTATTCCTCCCACACAAGATCCTAAACTCCACCATCTCATGGTCACTGCAGCCCAGGCTGCCATTGACCATCACTACTTCAACCAGACCCTCCTTGTAGCTGAGTACCAGATCCAGCAGCGCTCCTCTCCTAGTTGGTTCGTCCACCATTTGCATTAAGAAGTTATCATCAAGGCACTGGAGGAACCTCCTAGACTGTGAACGATTGGCTGTGTAAGTCTTCCAGCAAATATCGGGGTAGTTAAAATCCCCCATAAGGACCAAGGCATGTAGTCATGAGGCTGCTTTCAATTGCCTGTAGAAAGCCTCATCAACTCCTTCGTCCTGATCAGGAGGTCTGTAATAGACCCCCACAGCTGTGCCACCTGTACCAGCCTGTCCCTTAATTCACACCCACAGACTTTCCACTTGGTCTTCACCTGTCCCTGGACAGAACTCAATACATTCTAGTTGCTCTTTCACATAAAGAGCAACTCCACCACCTCGCTTTGCTGATCTATCTTTCCTAAAAAGGACATAGCCATCCATAACCACATTCCAGTCATGTGAGCTGTCCCACCATGTCTCTGTAATTGCCACTAGGTCATAACCATTAGACCGCACACAGACTTCTAACTCCTCCTGTTTATTCCCCATGCTGCGTGCATTGGTGTACAGCCATTTCAGGGAGCGAGCAGAGCACACTAGTGGCACCCTTGGAAGGCGGGAGGCCTTCTGGTCTTCATTAATACTAGAACACTGCCCCACTAGTTCAAACCCAGCTACAACCCCCTCGCATTTCGAATCTAACCTAAAGCTCTGTGAGTGAGCTCTACTAACCCTTGCCCAGATACCCTTTTTCCCCTGCAGGACAGGGTTTAAACAACTACCCCTTCCATCAAATGAAACAATAGATTGAGAGTTCTCCCTAGTCTGCCATTCTTCAAGCCCTAGCATGTTTCTCTTGGGCTTGTCCCCAACAGGCCCAGTTATCTCCCCTTCCCCCTTCCTACCTAGTTTAAAGCCCTGTCAATGAGCCCTGCTAACTCCTGCCCCAGAAACCTTCTCCCCCTCTGGGACTGATGTATCCCACCTGCCACCAGCAAACCAGGTGTCTCATATAGCAGCCTATGACTGAAAAACCCAAACCCATGCCTTTGGCACCAGTCCCATAGCCATATATTGAGCTGCAGTCTCTTCCTATTTATCTCTTCACCTTTGCTTGCAACAGGTATGGAGGCAAACACCACTTGCCCTCCAGACCCTCTAACCAGCTGTCCCAGTGCCCTGAAGTCTCTCTTCATTGCCCTTGCCCTCCTTGTAATAATTTCATCACTGCCAACCTGAAAAACCAGCAGTGGATAGTAGTCAGAGGGCTGCACCAGATCAGAGAGTTTCCTTTTAACATCTCCAATCCAAGCCCCAGGTAGGCAGCAGACTTCCCTGTGGGATGGATCAGGTCAACAAATGGGCCCTTCTGTTCCCCTCAGAAGGGAGTCACCCACCACAATTACTCTTCTTCTTAGTTGAAGAAGTTCTAAGGCATGGGGGTGAATGACAAGCCCTAGGTGACTCACTAGATGGATCTACCCCTCCATCTCCATTTACCTGGCCCTGTAGTTCCAAGACCTCATACCTGTTACTCAAGGGCAACTGGGAGGAAGGAAGGGATTGTGAGGATTTTCACTTACCTCTCCAAGGAGGGACCTCCCTCCATACTTCCTTGTCCCTTAAGTTTACTCCTTCTATCTGAGGGTAGGAGGGAAGGGGATCTATCACTTGTTCAACCACTTCCTTCTGCCCCTGCCTTAGGCTGTGGCTCCACCACTCTATTTCACTTGCACACTCTCTGATAGGTCTCAACCTTTCTAGGTCCTCCCTCAGTTCAACCACCTGCTTTAGCAGGTCATCTACTTGCTGACAGCGCACACAAGTGGTGTCACTGGCTCTCTGATACAAGTGCCAGGCTCAGGCATTCACTGCAGCCAGAGACCTGCACAGCCACATGTCCGCAGGAAGGCTCAGTCTGGGTACCCACGTTATTCCTAACTACAGGTTTTGATCGAGTGGTGACCATGCTCTATGTGGTCGATCAGTCCATCTACGTCTCTTTGCACAAGCAAGCAGTCCTTCCTCCTCCTGCGCTCCAGCCGAGTCCTCTTCACCAGGCGGTCACCCCCACTCGCCTGCCCGCGCAAGCTGCCTCGGCCCGCTCTGTTCGCTGCGCTCCCTGGGCAGGTTTTTAACCGCTCACAGCTGCCGCTGAGCCTGCTGGCTCCGCCCCCGGTGAGTGAGATGTAGCCTAGATCCTGGTCATTCTTTCCCTTCAAATGCTATTAAAACTAGGGAACTAGAGGAGTAATAAGTGTTCTCTACAATAGAGGATATTGCATTGTCTGCCTCCACGGTATGAAAAATGTATATGTCAAATAAATGGGTTAGTGTGATATTTATATAAGCAAGAAAACAATGGCATAGCAATAATAATTTTCCCTCTAAGTAAGGATTTGTAAACAATCTTAGCAGGCAATACTCTGAGCCTTTAAAACATTTTGAATACTGCATTATTTCTTATTATTTATCCCTTCAAGAAGTGATATGTTCTCATCTTTACTCAAAGATTTTCAACAGAGCAGCACTGCTTTCAAGCACATGGTATGGTTATGACCACTGCTAAGGTGACAGCAGAAGATGGCATTACCTGATCTTCATTTTGTCAGTTGTCATACTTTTCCCACTTGACCTCTCTGTGTGTTAACTCAGTAGCTGGCTTAACAGTGTCCTACTGCAGAAACAAAAAACTGCTATGTAATCTCATGCTTGATCCGTTCAGTGTTATTTAAAGGCATTAGATGCTTGTCTGTTGTTAAGGATTGTTTCACATACACTCTGAAGAAAAATAGTGAAAAGAGTGAGCCATAGAAGGCGGTGCTTCTCTTTTTTCTTATTTTTCTTTGTTGTTGTTGTTGTTGGTTTTGTGTTTGTTTTTCTGTGGATACAACAATCCAACAAATAGTATCACACAAAAAGCATGCAGGGGAGCGAATGAGCCCACGGTCATTTCATGGGTTTGGAAAGCTTGGAAATAGTAACAGTATAATCAATTCTAATTTTATCATCTTCAAATGTTAATGAGCACAGTATGCATGATTCCTTGGAAAGAAGAGTGGACTGACCAAGATTATTACCATTGATTTCGCTTATACTCTTTCACACACTTGGCAGGCTTTTCTAAATAATACAGAATACAAACAGGTGTAAAATGAGGAAAGGAGTGGCTCACAAAATAAAGTCAACATTGACTGAATATAATGTTGCTTGTGACACACAGTATGCAGAGTATTCAGTCGGGTCTCTTTTACAAGCAATTGATACTCTTGATAGCTTGTGCATAATGTTGTCAAGAGAGTTAGAAGGATGTTAACGTTTCATTACTCTTGCCATTGATTTTTTTCCTGCTTTCTTCACAACACGTCAAAACATGACCTCTTATTCCACTGAATTAGTTCCAGAGCACTTGGCATTATTGACCCCCTAATGAAAATTAATGATGGCTCTTTTGAGCCAGTCTTTCAAGTAGGCACACCAAACACATTTAAGAAACAGGCACATTTATTTCTCATATTGAAATGAAATAACACACTGTTAATGTGTTTACAAAATGTACATTAATGCAACATTAAATTTGCAAATTTAAGCACACAGAATTCAAGAGATTAAAACTCCATTATCAGGAGCTGATGCAGCAAAGGTTTATGCTTGGCAATAATTTCAGACTGGGAAAGCCAGTGAGTTTTACAAGTAAACCTACACATACTCTTAGAACATTTCAGCCTCAGCCCTTAAATCTATAGTAAAAATCTGGCAAGACTGAAATGGTTTTACTATGCAACAGAGACAACTGCACATTAGCTTAGGTATTGCCATACTTTTCCCTTTTAAAGCTAGAGAAGAATTGAAATTATTCTCAGTGACTTTTTTCCTTTATGCTCACAAGGTGTCACTCACAGTAGAGTGGATTTCCTCCATACAGAGCCTTACACAAATATTTATACATAAACTGGCTTCAGTCTATGGATATGGATGCCTTCTCCCATGCATCTGTGTAAATAAGGATTACCTCTACCATGTGGAACAGGAAAGGTGAATAGATTCATACTGGGTGAAAGATTGCCATTTTATCTAAACAGTTTACTATTCCTGGGAAATTCTAGAAGTAATTCCTGGGCAATTGCCTAGGAAATCTGCAAGAATAATGAATAAGCCAACTTACTTGCTTCCACTCTTTCCTTAGACAACAAAGACTACGATGCATATCTATCTTATACCAAAGTGGATCCTGACCAGTGGAATCAAGAAACTGGAGAAGAAGAAAGATTTGCTCTTGAGATCCTACCAGATATGCTTGAAAAGCATTATGGATATAAGTTGTTCATACCAGACAGAGATTTGATTCCCACAGGAAGTAAGTAATGTCTTTATTCTTGTGTGTTCCCTAAACAGCAAATGCAGTGATTGCACTGGTTGGTTTAGTATCATTTCTATATCTACTTTCTATATACTTTCTATTCTATATCTTCAGAATGTCATCTTTCCTCCCTTATCTTACAGAATGGTGAAAATAAGCTACCAAGCATACTTAATATGTATTTCCCAGATAAGAAGATTGTGGTTTTGTATTATGTTGACTGAAGGTGAGATAGTGCAGAAAGGCCATGCATGATTAAAAGAAATGAATTAAATTAACATTTTTTCACAAATTTTTTGAGACCTTGCATATCTAGGAATGAATACAGACATCTTACCTGGAAAGATTTCCATGGTTCTGTTTGTTACGGAAATTCAGACAGGAAGGAAAAAGTTATGTTTGGACTAAAATAAGGGTTAAGTATTACATCTACACCAGAGCAAAGCAGTGAATTCTGTGAGTGTCCAGTGCAGATAAATGTGTAGTTGAGGTACTGGAACATTCTCAGAGACTGAAAACCAGAATTCATTCCAGCTGGTTCAAGTAAATCTTTTTTTATGTTTCTTTCACATGTTAGAATATACGTACAGTAATTTTTTTGTATATTGATGTATATTCTTCATTTAACTTCAGTTTAACCATATAGACAGCTACTGAGATCAGTATCTTTAACTAACAAAAAGAAAGGACGCTTGGTATAGGCAAAGCACAACAGAAAATAACTGCATGAATATTTTTTATATCTATAGCAAACTGAACATTGATTTGCAGGAGACCACACTGGTTTTGTGAATGTGTGTAGTGTAAGCATGAAAAGAAAGAAGAATGTAAGGCTACAGTATATCTTAGCATATAATTTTGGTTTGAGACTGAGCTCCTCAAGCACACAGTTGCTGCTCTGCTGGCTACCTGGGTGACTTTGCCTTTTTAAAGGAAAGGATGATGGTGGGCATGTTTGTTCTAATAAAGACACAGTTATTGATATGAAACCATGGCTCATGAGCAAGCACTCCTAACATATAGTGCATGCAGGAATACATGTTTCACAGTATTGTGGAATAGCTGAGGTAGGGAGGGATCTCTCGCGGTCATCTTGTCTAGCCCTGTACTCAAGCTGAGCCTCCAGAGCAGGTTGCCCAGGACCATGTCCTGCCAAGCCAGTCTGGTAAATCTGAGTATGTCAGCTCTTCTGGGAGCAGGGATTTGCCTCTGCTGTTTCTCCCAAGCCCATGGGAGCAGAGTTTTCTAGACTGTTTTTTCAGCAATTGTTTTATTTTGTAGCCTACATTGAAGACGTGGCAAGATGTGTAGACCAAAGCAAGCGACTGATCATCGTTATGACTCCAAATTATGTGGTAAGAAGAGGCTGGAGCATCTTTGAACTGGAAACGAGGCTTCGAAATATGTTAGTCACGGGTGAAATCAAAGTGATACTGATTGAATGCAGTGAACTGCGAGGAGTTATGAACTACCAGGAGGTTGAGGCCCTAAAACATACCATCAAGCTCCTCACTGTCATTAAATGGCATGGACCAAAATGCAACAAGTTGAATTCCAAGTTCTGGAAACGTTTACAGTACGAAATGCCTTTTAAGAGGATTGAACCCATCACACACGAGCAGGTTTTAGATGTTAGTGAGCAGGGGCCCTTTGGGGAACTGCAGACAGTCTCTGCAATTTCCATGGCTGCTGCCACCTCCACTGCTCTTGCCACTGCCCATCCAGACCTGCGCTCCACCTTTCATAACACATATCATTCACAGATGCGCCAGAAACACTATTATCGAAGCTATGAATACGATGTACCTCCTACCGGCACCCTGCCACTTACCTCAATAGGTAACCAGCATACCTACTGCAACATCCCTATGACACTTATAAATGGGCAGCGGCCGCAGACAAAAACTAACAGGGAGCAGAATCCAGAAGAGGCTCACACAAACAGTGCGATACTGCCCCTCTTGCCACGGGAGACCAGTATATCAAGTGTTATTTGGTGACCGAAATGCAAGGGGCTGTCAACAACCTTGAGTAGGAGCTGAGTCTGCAGTCCGGTGCCTGGAACTACATCCTCAACTGCTGCTGTTAAACATGCATTACAATCAATTAACATACGAGGAAAAACAGGGTCTTGTACATACGGTTTTTGCAATTTCTTTGTAGCATCAGTCTTCCTGTTTTACCCATGTCTCTTTCCATTTGCATTTTCAACTTTGTTTTATATGTCATTGGAATTTGTATATTTACATTTTTTTAAATGAAGAGACTAATGTATAGATAGGAAAATTTTTTGCTTCATTAGTATAGTTTTAGACTTCCTGTTTGTTTGTTTTTAACCTCTCTTGGGAATGCTTGGACAAAGTTATGTTGATATCAGAAGCACCATCCATTTTGTTGGCCTATCTAGCCTGATTTCTGAAGGCCATGCCTGCTGCAGTTCACCTCTTTCAGAGAATATTTGTTCTTAGAAGGACCCCGTCCTTCACTGAGATCTCCAGCTTCATTTCTACTCCTGTAATGTGCACTGCTCCTTCCCTGCCCTTACAATGACCCTCATTCGGGGTAACACTGCAGTCTGATCATCTAACATGTAACTTAGTAGATACCTGTCAAACAACAGAATATACCCAATCTCTATCGGTTGCTTCACAGTAGTCACTACAGAGTCTGTAGAAACTAGAGATGGTTTGGTTTTTGCTTTCTTGGGTTTGTTTGTTTTTTTTTTAATTATTATTTTCAGAATGAGTTGATTGTATCCCTTTTATAAATATAAAAGCAAACCCTATTTTTAACACTTCCTGGAAAAGTATTAATGTGGTTGTGGATTTTATTTTTAAGCATTTTTCTTCCCCCCCCTTTCAAAATCCTGCAAATAAGACCATTTACGATTGTAAGGCAAATAAGAAAAGTGAGGCAATAGGCACAGAAGTGCAATATCTTGCTGATATTTATAGTGATGACTTCCAAACCAAAGGGGAATAAAAGGCAGTGTTGTAGATGGTTTGTCACTTTGTATTATAGAAAGTGTTATTTTCTAAAAAAGTAAGAGCAAAACATTATTTTGCTGTGGATTACAGAGTCCCCTTGTATTTTAATGTTTAAAAACCCCTGTATTATTTGCTTTAAAATCATATATTCAGGATTAAGAAATCTTCTTTCATTTGGTTTTAGCTTGTAACAAAAATTAAGACTTTCTTAATTTCAAAATAATTTTAGTGAGAACTCAGGCAGGAAAAAAATGACATGAATATCAACAAATATAATTGTTTTCAAAATAAACTTTATTTATACAAAATTAATATTTAAATCAGACCTGGAAGTATTAAAAAAATATTCACTTTAATGAATAAATAGTTTTATTTTTTATGTATGATTCTATCTTTGAGGAGTTGTAAATAATGCATGTACCATGGCTGCCAGGGAGGAAAAAAAACCCCACTAGATTTATATGTGGACATCTTTAAGGCAATAAGCATCTTACTCATACTTGCATTTTAAACAACAGAAAAGGCTTTTCTGGTTTTAGAAAGAGACAGGAGCAGTGTTGTATCTCTATAACATATCCAGGCCAAGCTCTCTGCTAGTCTCTGCTAGCAGAAGCAGAGGAGCTGGGGTTACTCGTTGCAGCACACTGTCATAGAGTCATGGGTTTGATTTGCCCTGGCAGAAACGTAACTGGTATCCTGACAAACAGACCTTATAGTCTATTTATGTGATTAATTTTCTTTATGTATTTTTATGGTAGCTAAATAATATTGACCAATATAATGGATATGTGGGGCTTTCTCACTGTCACAATGAGAAAAGTACAGCTTATAATACTTTGGTCTTCTTAATGAAAAGTGATGGGTAGAGAGTGGGTAAACTGCAGTGTGGAGGATGTTTGTGGGAGCAATCCAGAACTGACAGTGTGGGAGGAAATGACTGTGCTCCTGTTGTGAAAGTCAAGAAATCTCAGTATCTGCATAACAACCTAACAGAGCTTTGGGATGTGTACTGATTTTTAGTTGCTTAAAAATGTTTATTTCTCCGACAATTTGCTTTTCTACAATCTGTTCTTTACTATGGCGTCTCCCTCTGGACATGTGCCAAACATCCACAAAATGGAAATGAAGCTGCCAGGCCACATAAAATTTTAAGAGAGCTTTGCACATTTGATTATTTTCATAGTGTAAGAAAGAAAGCTAGTATTTATTTGCTTCTACAGACACCTGTCAGGCACCGATGGCATTTTCCTTCATTCATCTGTATGCCAAATACCCCAGTATCCCATGAAAGCAATGCATTATTTTTTTCCCCTTTCCTTCCTCTTTAACTTGGCATAAAGACTGGGATGTGAAATAAATGTAGGATGCAACTATCTGATCACAGTCATATTTAGATGATTGGTAGGCAATCCCTCATGGGGAGTACTTTTCTGTTGTTCTATTTTTAGTGTAGATTTAAGCACTTTGAATAGCATGATTCAGGGATTGACAGATACTCTTTGATATTCACACTACGTAAAAATTTTTCTTATAATGTTTTGTTATATTAAACAAAAGAAAAACGAAAAAAAAAAGAAAAAATCAACTACAAAACAAAACCTAAAACAAATGGAGAAGCTGCCTATGGCTTTAGAAACATTCCTCTTTAGAATTCCTCCTCTATGAACAGCTTTGTGCAGGAAATAGTGAAGAGAACTGTTTTGTGTTCACATGCTCTATGTTTGCAAAAAGTTGCTTGAATGCAAAATAAAATGAAAAAGAAAACCACAACAAAACAACAAAAAACAACCACACCTGTTGTTGCCCTAGCGCTTAGGCTCCATCCTTTTTGGTGAAGGTGTTCCAGTTTTTGACAACGCAGCCTGCAGTGTGCATGCAATAGCCACATATAAGGTTTAGCCATAAGCAAATAGCACTTTATTTTAAAAGCTTCACAGTTTGATGATTGGAAAAATTTACTCTGCCTGGTCAAGAACTTCAGGTTTGTATGTGTATTCTATGCACATTAATTATCCAAGTGTGGTGCTTTGTCTTTATAAGGCTCTCTATAACCAGGGTAGTCTTTGCTATAAAACTAAAGGACTCTATTCTACAACCTGTGGAAATTCAGTATATAGGTTCTCCGGACAACACATGTAGCTGAACAGTAATAGGGGGAAGTGTACAATATTCATCTAATTATTTTGAGGGTAAAGTGCATTGCTGGGTCTGATTCTGTTCTCAGTTGCAGCAGTATGATTTGAGAGTAAATCTAATAAAGCTGAATGAGTTTAAGATTGGTTTGTGTGGGAGAAGAAAATTGCAAAAGCAAAGAGAAAAAGAAACCATATTTGGAGCCTGTGACAAGCTGAAAGCTTGGCTGCAAGGGAAGCAGCAGCAAAATGTCTTCTGAATTTTAGTAGAGGCCCAGTTCTCACCTGGCAGCCGACTTCAAACACTTTCAAAATGATCTGGTGCAGAGCTAGATACTGTTAGGCTTAGATGCAAACTAAGATTTTTCTATTACTACACAGCTGTGAAAACCATGTGTACGTTACATAATGGGTGATAATCAGCTTCAGAATAATTGGAAAGCTTGTTATACCCGCCTAATTAAAATTCACAAAGTTTTACTTGGATATTGTGCATTAATGACACGTTTAAATTATAGATAAAGCATTGAGATTTGGGGAAAACTGGCTGGGTAAACAGGCTTCCTTCATTCTTAAATTAAAGAAAAAAAAAGAAAATTTCAAGTTAGCAAGCTAAGGAGACTTTAACTAATCCAAGGAAGAAAACCAAATCACAATAGTAAAGTAAGCTTAAAAATAGGATAAAAGTCAATGGAGAAGAAAGGCCAAAATGCCCACCTGTTTTCTGTTTGTATTGTGGCTGTTTTTGTCATGAAAGCTCTGTACTCTAGCTGACCTACATCAAGCAACTGGCTTTTTGGGGCCCACCATACAGACCAGCAACACAAATATGTACCTGTATGTCTAATACACTTCCTAATGTTTTTGTGCTTGCTGATAGTCTAGCACAGAGAGTTTTTGGTATGTCTTCTATTGTTGTGATACACAGGATTGAAGAAATCTGTCTGCATTAAAATAATCTCAGTAACAAGCTTAGTTTATTATTCAGAGTAACTATATTCCTTCACACCCACCCGTTATCTGATTTACTATTATTAGAATACTTTTTAAACCCATTTCTCAGCTCAACAAGTGATTAATGTGACTGGCATCAGAAAAAATGCAAGCAATACCATAACAATTAGTTTACTTGTATTGGTGCAAGTTCCCTTGCATTTTTTCTGTATAATCACAAGTCTTCACCTCCTAAATAGCCTGCTGAGTGGAGGCTGGAGAACACCACTATGTCTTTCATTTGAGATTTATTGAACTTCGTATGGATACTAAGCTATCATTTGTGATATAATTTCACTGGGCTATTTCCCATCGACTCTGGCTGTATCCTCCAAGAAGACATGCTGGCAGCATTGCACTTCTCCAGCTGGCCTTGGGTTGATGTTCCGGAACTCAGAGTTGTTGCCCTGGGGAGTGAAACTAATAGAAATATTTCATCTAGTAAGAGTTTTTCTATGTTTTTTAAAAAAAAAAATAAATCTGTTTAAGACAAATTTTGACCTTCACTCTGCACTAATAAGCTCAGTGGGTGGGAGGCCTAGAGTCCACACAGCCATGAAGCAGTAAGAACAGAAATTACAAAGGCAAGTCTGATACCATATTTGAAAAATTTATAAATTCTTAAGCTTCCCATATTACTATAAAATGGTGCATTGAGATCGACAGTTGTTGAAGGAAAGCGTTCAGTTTGTTCGTATAACCAGCCTCATTGCAAAAGCTTATCAGCATTCTTACATTAAATAGCCAATATCCTAGATAATGTAATTTCAGAAACATTCAATAGTCAATTAAAATATTTTTGGTTTGATGACTTAAGAGCAACACAATCCTCTAGGATCTAAATGTAAAATAAAATAGATAATCTTTATCTAGTACTGAGCTTACAGGAAGCACAACATCTCTTTGCTGGTTCACTAGCACTAGGAAAACAATTTGAAGCAAAATTTGAGAGTTATGAATTTGCTGGAGATATTTTTGTTATTTTTTATAAAGATATTTCTCTTAACTGTCAAGGTATGATAGAAAGAACACACAAATTACTCAAAAAATAAAAAATAAAATGGATGTGCTTTTTAACCTTCTCTTTCTCTGTTTATCAAATATCTCGTTCTGTGCCCCCCTCAAAAATACAAAATCATCCAGGAAAAATGAATACCTACTGAGCCCCTGCTTGGAAGCCCATTTGGTGGCAGATAAAGAAGAGCAAGCCAGAGCAAGGGGCTGCACCACATGGCTGCAACTGGGAAGCTGGGAAGCTGGAAGCTGGAAGTGGGAACGCTGTGTGCGCCTGTGCAGGGAGAGGCACAGGGCTCTGTCCATTGTGTTTAGTTACTCCTATGTTAGGTGGGTGCAGAAGGAACTATAGGCTCCATATATTACCATTCTTCTACCTGCTATAGGCAACACACAGAGAAGGTGGGCAGTAAACCTTGATGTTGGGGGCAATAAACAACAAATGCCATCAGCTGGCTAAGCACAGATACCCTACTTCAAAGCAGCCAGAAGAGTAGAAATAGCTGACTTTTTTTTCCATTTGTTTAGTGTGCAAAATAAAAGCCAGCACTAAGCATAGAAAAAGTTTCTTTCCCACTAAATGACAGTTACAGGAAATTGCCATCTCAGTTAGTTAGCACCACTCTCTTGCAGCAACTCCCTAACCCATTTCATCCCATCCCATGCTGTGCCATCCCAAGCATCCCATCCCATTCTGTCTTCTCCATTTACCTTGCAGACTGTATTAAAAGTACATGCACACAAAGCTTGCTGTGAGCCCTCAGTCTGAGGTACATGTGAAAACTCTTTGAAGAGATGTTTAGGGTAAGTAGATGTCTTCTTTCCTAAGAAGAGACTTAACAGCAACAAAGCATTAATTTGTAAAATGTTTTTATTTTTGCTCTCAGTTTGCACACCATTCACCATTTTTCATATCCCTGTAGAGTGCTCATCTGAAAGAACATCCTGATATTATCCTGAACCTCTTGTGAAGAATAAAGTCAGTCTTAAAAATGTCAGTCATGGGTCCAAAATATTTTCACCCATGCATCTGCCATTAAGCTGCAGTGTCTGCACACACACTCAAAAAAAACCCCAAAATAAACAAAGAACAGCAAAATAGCAATGCAATTATTAAATCCTATTTAAACATGGCTTTGAGAGCTTTTTTTTTTGTTTGTCAGAGAAAGTTGTTTGCTTCTGCTGTTTTGTAGAAAGTTATGTGAGAGATTGTTTTAAATTTCATTCCTTGCATGACAGGTAAATCACAGGGAGATTTTATTTCTTGAGAAAGTTCAATTCTTAATTGTAAGTTTAAAACACAAGCTGCAGTGAATTTACAGACTTAGAAGAAATTGTTTGCCAGAGTTAATATTCTCTGGTGAACAGCCCACTGCAGTCCTAAATAAGTTCTTAGGGACATCTCAGTAGAACATTTAAACAATTAGTATTATACATGTACCTTAAGCATTGCATTAGATCATCATACATTTGTCTTCTTAAAACCCAGGCAACTTCAAATGGGACAATTATGCAAATACAAAGCAGAGAGGAAAATACAATGGTTTCCATCTATTTTAGCAAAATAGTTCTGTGACATCAGGCTCCTTCTTTAAGATCATTAGCCTATGCCTACCACAGGAAAACACATGAATCTACAAAATGTGAAGATATCTGGTGGAAAATTGTTGCAGTAAACACTCTCAAATCATAGTTATATCACAAAAAGCATTTTATAAATATTCAAACTTCTACATAGGTATTTTAACTTGCAATCATTTAATCATCAAACAGTACAACAAAATAAGTAACACTCATAAAAATTCAAGGAACTCCCAAAAACCTAAGTTTGTTCGCAAGATGACATTTTCCATGCTCTGCAAGATGACAGACTTGCAACCAGGCCATTGCTAGGTGGCACTGTGACACAGATACATAGCTAGGGGTGACACTGAGTGGGAGAAGTATAGCGAAGATGTTTCCTGGTCACGTCAGAATATGTAGGTGGTACGTGACCGGCATTCATCTGGTCCTACTGCTACAGCAGGTTACAGATATTTTTTGCCTGTAGGACACTAGAATTACAAATTTACCAGGTACTTCTTTCACTTCCTGGGTGCTATCTGAAGTCATTTATATAACCCTCTTAGAGGCAGAGAATGTTTTTTCTGGATGGCAGGATCTACCCGAATCAAAAGAATATCTGTCAGAATTCCTACCATTGTAAATAATAATTAGTGTCAGTACAGTTCATCTCCTATTTTCTCTGCTTACCTTTTCACTCTTCTAAACAAAAAAAGACTGTGAACAGTTCTCAGTGCCATACAGCAAATAGCATTCCCACACTTTAATTTTTTTTTTTTTTTACGGTTAGATATTTGAAAAGTGAGAAATAGCAGCAAAGATACTATCTGCTTGAAATGACACTTGCCAAATTCAAAAATTCCCTGTTCAGTTGTCTTGGGCACCTTACCTGAAATTCTTCTTTCTAGATCCTGGCAAAGAGCAATCTAGTGAATAAAGGGTTGGAGACAGACTGAATTGCACATGCATGTAATTTTCAAGGATGTTTTTATTCCTTGCAGTGACTCCTATTGGCTTTTAGTTTGTTTTGCTTTCTTTTGTTTTGTTTTCATAAAGAAAGAGATGTCAGAACTGGCATACTACTGCACTACATTAGTCAGGGGATGGCATAGCCACATTAGAAAGAATGGAGTTGAGCTCCAGAGAACTGGAGTCAAGTAGTCATGAACTACGCTGAAAGTCTCCTGCCTCTGCACATTGCAGCTGTTGAAAGAGCTGGTGAATTTCCTTAGCTTCCACTTCAGTTGGTTCTCTACTTCATAGGCACTCTAACAAAGAGGTTTTGAAAGGGAAAATGGTGCTTTCAGGTGCCATAATAGACGGAGTCTCAGATACAGTAAGTCTGATACCACAGGCTCACTGAGAGATGAGGTTTCTGCGTGAAACCTGAGGTTTCCGTTTCATTTTGGCCTTCTGACTGCCATCTATTGGCTTGCTGAGGTTTTCCTAAGACTCAAAAAATAAAATAAAATCAGATATTTCAAAGTCAAGGTGAATTAATGGAAAAATATATTTCCATAATTGATCATTTCGAATAGCTGACTAGAACACAGATATCCACCCCTTCTTCCCACACCTCTTCCTGTCCTTCTGCCCTAGATAGTCAATGGCCGTAACTTCTTTTACATGTCCTGTAAAAATATGATCTAGGGATTTTATTATTATTTTCATAGAATCATAGAATAGTTAGTGTTAGAAAGGACCTTAAGGTCATCTAATTCCAGCCCCCCTTGCCATGGTCAAACTAAGAAATAATTTGATGTAACATCTTGGTTTCATCATAAAGGTTTGCAGCTTTGTTATTCTTTTTTATTTTATACCTGTACAGCAGCTGATGAAGTTAAAGTAGGCAACTGCCCCGTGCTGGGCAGTGGTGAAGCAGCCAACGGAGTTAGTGAGTTGAGGATGCTACAAGACAAAATATTCATCTTAGCTCTTACTGTAAAATGGAATTATCTTCCCAAAATTGCATCTAAATATCCACTGCTGTCACTCACAGTAATTTTGAGTCACATGAATTTTGCAAGAAAAGCACACTATTAAGTGTGTGCTGTTACTGGTGTAGTGACTATTCATAATACATGAACTTCAGCATAAGAACCATTTCATAGGTAAATATTTTTATGTTGTACATAACTGCACTTTCTTCAGAAGCTAATAAAACAAAATGACCAAAAAGACCTTTAAAAGAATGAACATGTGCCTAGTTGCAATAGTAGAAAAAAATTTCACTTCCTTCACTTTTACAGAAAGTTGCAAATGTAATACAAATAAAGAAATTAAAGTCCATAGAGAATTGTTTGATTCTAATGTCAACTGCAGCATCTTTTTACCAACTTCAATTTGTATAGGGGATTTAGTTTCTTTAATTGTTTTCAATTATTTTACTCAGCTCAGGAACTGACTGTCCATATGCAGAGTGCACAATACAACTCAAGCAGTAGTAGTCCTTTCTTTGGAGTGTGCTATTCAAAGCTAATAGCTGGATAAGCATCTTGTTAACAGAGCTCTCAGCTGGCCTTCAGTAATCCTGGGAACAACCACAGTTGAAATGCTCTGTAGTTCCTACTGAATATATGCATATACATTGAAAATATAAAGGTATGTTTATTGACTTTAAAACACTTTGCATTGATGGAATGAAACAAGCAAGTGCCATGCCAGGCTTTGGGATCATCATTCTTAGCTCGCTTAATGGTTGATAAAAGTCAAAAATAGTTATACTCAAGTCAGCAGAATGAATGCTGTATATAACTGGTGCAAAAAGAGCAGAATCAGGCCCAAAATCTGTGACCATAGATTTCTGATTATTCTACAATTTAATTGAAGATTAGTTGCCTTTTCCAAATGTTTGGTACTATTGCCATACATACCATAGATTAACATACGCATTCTTATCAAGGCTTTCTTTAAGGCTACAGATGTGACTATAAACTGGAAAATACGACTCTTCCTTTACACACTTTGTTCAAAATCACTGAAGTTCAAATAGAAGCACTAAAGCTGAGATACATTCAACCTCTATTTATGCCTACAGTATATTAAATATTTTACCTAAAGAGATTAACTTATATTTATTTTTCAAAAAACCTAGATGGGTCATAACTAAAAGCAACTGCATTTTTGTAGTAATATTATACATGTTGCTGAGAAGAAAGAAAGTCATGATCAAAATGTTACCTAGTTTCAGTGTTTGTTACTTCAAAAGAACATGTTTTATGTTATCCTAACTTTTGGAAAATTCACCAAGCCTGGACTATAAGACTGAACAGCTTATTGTAATAACTATAACATATTAAACATTTTTGTATTTTCATCAATTTTTATTCTTACAGGAGAAAAGACATCACTCACTAAATATGAATGCTGCACATGTTAGCAATAGAAATATTGATTTTTGTAACTTTGATTGCACTTGCCTTAACTTCTCCACATGCATAAACAAACACAAATAACACAGAGGGGAAAATAAGAAGATTAAGGGAAATAAAATCCACAAAAGTAGGCAAGTTTTGCATTACTTAATGAATAATGACACATGAGCATACTCACTAGAATCCTTGTAAAGAGCACATGATGTGTAGGTTTGTTAAAGCACAAGGTGTACTTTGTCTAGATTTAAAAAAAAAACAAAAAACCAAAACACAAAAAACCTTTTGATGTGACTCTGCTTTAGGTTTAAAAAAAAGTTGGATGTTTAAAAAAACCTTTATTACTTGCATATGAATATTTTTGTATAATATCTGAAGAAGGTTTTAAAACAGAACAAAAAAACCCTACTTGCTTTATAGTGTGCAAATTTTAGAGAAAAATAAACAGGGTATGTGTCCAGTTTGTAAAAAAATGTTCAAGATTATTCTTTCACTGGCTAAATGCAAGGTTATGACAACTTGAAATACTTTTTTGTGAACTGACAAAAAAATAAAGCAATGTGAATTATTTGCGTATGCAAACTTTTTTAAAAATAAATTGTTGCTAATAACAATGCAAATTGAACAGCATGATAGGGAAGGATTTGAAGATTCCAGTTCAGTGATTTAATATGCAGGGCATATTGGCCTACAGCATACGCACTGGATAAACTGGCACAGCTCCAGTTGAGGCAATGGAGCTGCTCCAGCTTACACCAGCTGAGAACCTGACCTTTTGCTTAATAATAAATTTAACAGAAAATATCCCTCCATTAATATTTTCTTTCTTGGTGCTTCCTCTTTTTCCACTGGTTTATTTTTAAGGATAACTCTTTAGGATATAAATATATTCTGTGTGTATTCTTTTTTCTTAAAAAGAGTTATGGTTTTACTTATAGTAAAGCAGGTAGGGCATTCTCTCTGAGGGAAAGAATTTGTGTGGCTCTGTGGGTGCACATATATGTGTTTGATTTACTACTGCATTGCTCAAGTTTTACAACTGTTTAGCTCCACTGGAATGGCAAGGTGACAGGGGAATAGAGTAACATGGTAGTGAATTTTTTTTTTTTAGCAGTGTGTGTGTGTGTGTGTGAGCAGAGTAGAAGACCCTGACTGATACAAGAACTGTAGTGCAACAGAAGTAGCTCAAACCACAGCAATGTTGTAATTGTAAAAATGAAAGCTAACAAGAAAATTTTAAAAAAATGCCTTTTTTTGACATTTGAAACCTGGATGCACGCTTTTCTCTTTAGAGTTTATTGAAAATGACATCATGCCTGGATCAAGACAAATTCCATCTTTAGTTTTGTGAATGGACTGTAAGCTCTGTAGTTCTCAACTGCAGTGGCATAGATCAGGAGTGTCACTATCCAAGGCAATGGGTTTATACCCATGTTATACCAGTCACATGAACTGCAATCACATTCTTTTTGGTTATCCTATCAAGAACCTCATGTCCTCAATTCTCTGAAAGGCACAAGTAACCCTTAACTTGTTTCAACTCCTTCATTTTTTATTTTTTTTTTTTTTTAAAGTTGTGTATCCCTCCAGATTCCAGGAGAATTGCTCAAAAGTTGAATCTCTTATTGCAAGAATTTGGAGCCTTGCAATAAGAGACAGCCAGCAAGGCTCAACACCTCTTACAAAAGTTGACCATATGCCATAGCTAGAGCTTAAGGTGGCAGAAGTTAGCAATCTTCTGGCTCCAGAGGCCCAGGACATAGACCACCCTGAATCTTCTTATCTCATGTGTATCACAAGGATTTTAAAACACGGCAAATGGATCTGTTTACCTGCAGCAACTCACATTTAAATGCATTTTTAATATAAACAATGCATTTTGCACACACCTGCAGTCTGAAGCCTGGTGTCAAGGTGACCTGTGGTACAAAATATTATTACTGCAGTCACCTTTTTGAACTTGGAAGCTGTCTGCTGCCTATACTTCTAATGAGATTTTTATCTTGCCATACAAAATATAAGTAGGATCATCTGATAAAATGATCACAGTTTCACCAATATCAACAAGATTAATTGGCCTGTCATGGTGCCAGGAAATGCATTTAGCATTCTATTAGACACCTTACGAGTTATGAACATTCAACTACCAGCATGTCAAGTGCACAGAAATATGGTATCCACTGTAAATTAAAAAAAAAAAAATGTATATTTAGTTACATTTTTAAAATATTGCTATTAAACAGAAATTAATAAAAAAAAAACAAGAACACAATGCTCTATTCTTTGCTGCATTACTCTGCATTCCTTGCAATTCTTAGACCCATGACTGAGACAAGTACAAATGCAGAAATTTCCCCAAATCATGTATATGTAAACAGACTGGGAAGCCACGCAGGGCTGCATGCTTGAAGAGAGACAGTCACAGGGAGAAGTAAATAAACAAGAAGATTGCCTGGAAGTGCACTTGAGTCCTGGTTCCAAAAAATAAATAAATAGAAAGACTGAGACTAACAAACAGAAAGACAGAGAAAAATCATGAACAATTCCAGTACCAATCTAAATACTTAAGAGTACATCATGAAAGTTTTCTTGGAGAGTCCTGACCTGCACCACGTACAGTGGTTATCTGGAAGTCTACATTTCATGATGGCAGTCTCCTGACAAAACCATCAAAATAATTTGTGTTTTCTTTTCTTCTTCTATGAGCTCTTGTCCTCACACAGTCCTCCCCTTCAGAATGCTCTAACTCAAATACTGGAAATTATCTCTGATTTGATGATTTTTTGGACACTGAATTATTATTATAATCAATTTCATTAATTGATTATAGATATTCCCTCTGCTTTATGAGTACTTATTCCCCCTTTATATTTTCCTAACATGCTTTTTTCATTTTTTTATTTTTTTCATATTTATTTTGTATAAATAATTGAATTTCATCATTAATGAAAAAATATGCGTCTTTTAAGAACTAGGTTTGCCTTCTTATGAATCCAGTAGTGTGGATCTGCAATTGAAACACAGGGTCTTGAACAGAGCTGTGAAATAGAACTATTCACATGCTTGTGAGCCTACACGTTAAATGCCAGGGAGAGCACAATGTCATTTGGAGTAATACACACATAACTGAAAATTAAATTCTCAGGTATTTCTGGTATCTACAGAAGTGAAAATAAAGCTGTTGTTTGCAAGTAAAGAGCTGTTTTATTTCAAATGGAGAACTATATACAAGGTCTTCTGTTAAAAACCTGCTAAGAATTGTAAAAGAAACCGTGATATACTACAAAAGGTGATGCTGAGAATAAGAAAAGAAGGCACTACAATGCAAGGTAGGTCTTTACTGGCAGTTCACATTTTCAAAATCCCTCCAAAAGTTCTGGGAAACATCCTCACCTGAAATAGACTCATGCATTAAAGAGGTTAGTTTCAAACCTCAGTGAGAGCAGTTGTTAGTCAAATGAAGAGTAAGCATATTTTTCAGCAGAAGAGGAACTACAGTACTGAAATTAATGCTAACAGAATTGATGTCTAAATGAATTGAGATTGAAAGAGCATCGAGAAAATCAGTCAGAGATCTTTGAAGTGTTTTACTTTCCAGTTGCATTCAGAATGGGTTTGGTCTTTTAAGTCAATATTAATACCACAAAATCAAATAACTATTCTTCTAGGCTATGAACACTGATGAACCTTAACCTATTTAGTATGTTCTCCATACTTATATTGCAGAGGAATATGCACTGAGAAAGGCAAAGCTAGGACAAAGCCTGTGACCTTTATGATTACTTTATACAGAATTTTCATTTCTGTCTTGAGAATTAGGTGCTGGCTATCATTTCACTTAGCATTGGCTCTGGTGGAGACAGCTGTCAGAAGTAACATAGCCCAAATATCTGGCGCAGGAATATACTATGGCTTCTCTGTTATTAGCATTGCATATGCTGCCAACAACAACCACAAGCTTTTTTGTTCTCCAGCGGGTGTCATCCTGCACCCCATAGTAGCACCACATGTATTGGACAGCATGGAAAGAATACAAAAACACTAAAGGAAGAATACAGTATAAAAGAAGATGCAAGAAAAAGAGAAAATCCTCCCATGCTGGTTGATATCCCATCCCACATATAGTAAGCTCCCTGTTGTCTCCATCAGGCCTTTCTTGGCCTCAGTTTCTGGCCACAGACAGACAAGCTAGATAAACAGTGCTGAGCTACCCTGTTTGAACTCCTCCATGCAGTGCTAGCTGAGCCACCTCTACATTACAGCAAGAGGTGATTTCCTCCAAGTTAACATCCAGAGCCACTAATGATATGTTCTACTCAGCCATAGCATTTCATGTACTATCATGTACATATTATTTTGCTGTCTTCTGGGGGGGGGGGAATGGGGCATAGATTTTGCTTTTGATGTCTTACTTGGTTTAATATATCTAAGAGGCCATTCTCATTGTGGAAAGTTGGTTTTAAATTTAAGGAGTGTGTACTTGTTTGGGTATACAAATTGATGTCCACCAAAAGCCACTCTATACATTCCCCTCCTCAACTGGACAGGGGAGAGAGCATTCATTAATTACTGTCAAACCAGAGTAGAATAACAAGAAAATAAGACATAAATCTTAAAACACCTTCCCCAACACCCCTCCCTTCTTCCCTCAACTCTACTTCTAATTTTCTCTTCTTCATCCCTGCAAGTAGCACAGGAGGATGGGGGGAATGGCAGTTCTGATCAGTTCATCACGCATTGTCTGTTGCTCCTTCTTCCGCAGGGGAGGGCTCCTCACACACTTCCCTTGTTCCAGCATAGGTTCCTCTCTCCACAGGATCACGGGTCCTGCCAGGAGCCTGCTCCATCATGGCCTTCCCACGGGGTCACAGACTCCTTCAGGCATCCCTCTGCTCCATCCTGGGGTCTACTGTGGGCTGCAAGGGGAGAGCCTGCCTCACCATGGTCTACACCATGGGCTGCAGGGGAATCTCTGAGCCAGCACTTGGAGCACCTCTTCCCATTGTTCTGCACTGACCTTGGTGCCTACAGAGTTGTTGCTCTCACAGATTCTCACTTCTCTCTCCTGGCTGCAGTTTCTTGTGTTCAGTAACTTTCATAGAATAGTTAAGATTGGAAAGGACCTTAAGATCCTCTAGTTCCAAGCCCCTGCCATCGGCAGGGATGCCACACACTAAAACATGTCGCCCAAGATGCTGTCCAACCTGCCCTTGAACACTGCCAGGATTTACCGCCTCTTTGGGCAACCTGTTCCACTGCCTCACTGCCCTCACAGGAAAGACCTTCTTCCTTATATCTTACCTGAATGTCCCTTTTTTCAGTTTAAACCCATGCACTTGTCCTATCGCTACAGTCCCTGATGAAGAGTCCCTCTCAAGCATCGCTGTAGGCCCTCTTCAAATATTGGAAGGCTGCTATACTCCCCTTCTTAAATATGTTACCCTAGAGGTGCTACCACTGTCACTGATGGGCTTGGCCTTGGCCTTAGCCAGCGGCAGGTCCTTCTTGGATCCAGCTGGCACTGGCTCTGTCAGACATGGAAAGTTTCTGGCAGCTTCTCACAGAAGCCATCCCTGTAAACCCTATGCTACCAAAACCTTACACAAACCCCAAACCAGAGTCTAATTATAATTTTTAAATAATGGTGAAGAGCAGCATTTCTTCTAATGACTGAAATCATATACATCTAAGCAAATAGTTAATTAGCAATTAATGTAATCAATAGATGCCTGGAAAAAAATCTCCTTAGATCATAGCTAAATAAAACACAATAAAAAAGACAGCAAACTAAACATGCATTTGCCAAAAGATTTGAGCATATTGTAAAGCAACTCTTTCAAGCTATTAAGCATACGATACTTTCAAAAAACCCTTATGAACTCTTTTCATCCATAGTAACTTCATAGAAGTTGCCTCAGTCTCTCTGGTAAATAATCAGCATTTTTAAACTAATTAAATAAATATTTATATAATAGAACAGGTTTCAAGGACTTATTATAGGCTCTCTTTTTTGCAAATAGGATGGAATGGCTCTGAACTGATCTCCTGGGTAAATAATGCATTTTATAACTTTTAATTAAAAATGGAAGAAATGGAAATTCTTTTAAACAAGTATTTAAATGTCATTAAGGATTTGATTCAAAAGTGACAAAAACAAACAGATTTAAAAAAAAAACAGAAGGATATTCCATCCTTGATTTCTGGGTTTGTTTGGTTGGTTTTTTTTTTGCTAAAATAAAATGACAGTTGATGGAGGTTTCCTTCAGAGCTTGTCCTGTGGGACTGTGAAATGAGGTCTGGCCTTCAAACTTACACAGGCCACTTTACAAAACAACTGTTGTAGTCTGAAGGCTAATTAAGCAGATATTTTTAAACATGTGCCATCTGATATGCTTTATACATCAGCAGAATCTGGAGCACAAGTGACAGTGTTACAGAACCTTTTTCAATGTGGAAAGAGATAGCTCTGCTCCTGGAGATATTATGCTCACAGATTAAGAATTTATGAAACAGCTCATCTTCATTTTAGTCTTGATAAAAAAAATATATCCACTTAGCAGAAAAGAGCCCAGTTTGCCTCTTGACCTGTACTTGTGGGTGACAATCATAGGAGGGAGAGACCTTCACCCTCTTCCCAGAACTACAAATGAATTTGCAGTAGGTGTGAAGAAATTTTCCCACCGTTCCTCCAATTGGGAAATTATTTCTGGGGAAATTATTTTCTCTCTTGAGATTCCTGTCTTAAAATACTTTGTAAGATGTGGCCACTGTAGAAAATAAGTTACAAAGCTGTGGAGTAGGGGTGTAAATCTCCTATTAGTTATGAAAAAGACACGCTATGAAAGAAGGCCAGAGAGGGGCAAAGCAATTGACATCATCTACCTTGGTATGTGCGAAGTGTTTGACACTGTCCTGCACAACATTCTTGTATCTAAACTGTGCAGGGGCTCTTCATTATGGATCTGTAGTGATTAAGACAAGGGGGAATGGGTTCATACTTAAACAGGGGAGGTTTAGGTTAGATATAAGGAAGAAGTTCTTTACTGTGACTGGTCAGGCACTGGAACAGGCTGCCAAGGAAGTTGTGAATGCTCCATCCCTGGCAGTGTTCAAGGGCAGGTTAGACAGAGTCTTAATTGATATGGTTTAGTGTGTGGTGTCCCTGACCACAGCGGGGGCGGTGGAACTAGATGATCTTAAGGTACTTTCCAACCCTAACTGATCTGTGATTCTATGAACCCTTTACATAAGAGTTTGGGGTTAGGGGGTTAATTTTGGTTGTTATTTTTTGGGTGCAGTTGTTATAATTCCTCATCAATTCACAACCTTTAGTTAAGTTTTAAGGTCTTCTGTTGTTTATGAATATTATTCTTAGACTTATTTCTCGACATCTCATCCTCAAATTGTGAATCATAACTTTTCCTTAGCACAGCTAAGAGCAAAGGCACTGATGATGATACTGCCCAGTGATGATGACACTGTCCACAAGACTGATCTAAGAGCTTGTCGTGGTTTAAACCCAGTCAGGTAATTCGTTTGCTCACTTCCCCCCCTTTTCTTGCCCTCCCCCTGCTCTCGGAGGGACGGAGAGGAGAATCGAAAAGAATGCAACTCCCATGGGTTGAGATAAGAACAGTTTAGTAACTAAGCTATAACACAAATCACTACTGCTACCACCAGTGATAATAATGATAAAGGAAATAACAAGGGAAGAGAATACAACACCTCAGCACCAGCTGACCGATAACTCGCCCCCCAAGCCCGACCAAGCTCCGACCGATACCTCCTCCGACCCTGCAGTCTCCCAGCCCTTCCGGCTAACTCCCAGTTACATCCTGGGCATGACGTGCTGTGGTATGGAATACCTCTTTGGTCAGTTTGGGTCAGGTGTCCTGTCTCTGCTTCCTCCTGGCTTCCCCTCCCCCCTGGCAGAGCATGAGACTCAGAAAAAGTCCTTGGCCAAACCAAAACATCGCTATCAGCTCTGTTCCCAGGCTGAAAGTCAAAACACAGCACTGCATCAGCTACCAAGAAGGGGAAAAATGACTGCTACTACTGAACCCAGGACAGAGCTCCATTACCAGACTATCCTAATGGAAAGATTTGCTTTTCAATATAATGCAAATAATCACCTCTATCTATTATCAATTTTTCTTTATTGACTAGTCATTTCCCATGCAGCGTCATAGTAAATGTTTTACTGAAATATTAATTGAGTAGATTTATTTTGATTGTCTAGAAAACCAGAGGCCCTACCTGGAGGGTGCTGCACAATGCATAGATGATTGACCCACACTATTCAACTTCTTTTTTATTTGCCTCTATAACTTTCAGTAGCCTATTCTAAAATATTTCAAAGTCCTTCCTACTGCTGAGGTCAAATAAAGGATTCTGTATTCAGCTGTAACTGCTCCATTTCTTCAATGTAGGTACCATAATGCCAGTTCTTTAACCAAGAGGTACACTTATCAATTTCATAAATATATTAACGATTCTTGCTATTTGACCTAGATTTAATGTGCAGGGTTTTTAGACCTCTGGGATGGATATCTCCAAATTGAGTATTACCTCAGTCTTGGATTTAGTAATCCCATTTTCCTAGTGTCTTTCCCATTATCTTTTGGGACAGTTGGTTAGTCAGCTTCATCAATCATACCAGAAAGAAGGCAAAGCTTTGATTTACATTTGGATTCATGCCAACACTGCCTTTCATTTTTTCTCCATCCTTACAGGGTAGTAGGGGTAGCAATGGAGGTGGGATGCCTTATCTTGTTCTTGTTTATTTACATGGCTATTTTTATGGCGTAAGTTCATTTACAAGTTCTAATTGAGGTTGACTTTCACCATTGCTAGTTTTATCTGATCATACAGACCCCTAAGTTCAGTTTGCAAGTATATATCTCTATTTTCCATTCCTTAGTAAAGTTTTTGTTTATTCTTTTTGAGGAAAGGGTTTTCTCAATGGGTCTACTGCTCTTCCGTACACTTTTTACACATCTGTCTTCCTCACAAGTCTTTCTCACTTTTGTCACCTTGAAACTAGTAAATTAAACAATGACTGATCCCATTCTTTGGCCCTGGGGCCAACTGATGCACTGATACTATTAAACTCTCTTGGCACCTGAAAAAGGTGCCTTATCCAAATTGTCTATTAGGAACGGTCACGCAGACTTGCTCATGCACTGACTAGGAGAGCCCTTGGTGGCCCAGAGCAAAATCATGCCAGAGACCCTTTTGACAATGTGAGAGTGAGATAATACAGCTTCACAGGCAACGTCTAATTAACTCATGCAGATGAATCACTGTGTTCCCTAGCTTTTCCTTCACATCCAGTGCAAACAAGGACAGAAAGTAATTCTCACAATCTTATAATGAGTTTCACACATGTTGGAGTATCTTAGAACTTAAACACTCAGGAAGAAATACTTTGGGATAATTTTACCATCCTTTTTGGAAAAAAATGCCCAAAATTCATTATTTCAAAACATATGTGTATGTATGGTCAAGTACAAAGGCCATAGTGCCTTCTCTCCCCAGATATGTAGCAAGGAATTTGGAACAACCTAGACCACCTTTGGCACTCTCTTCTTTGTAGGAGCTGGGATAATATATAATAAAATTTCAATATATTTTAGTTTGATGGAAAGAATTAATACTACATTATATTTAAAACTGTGTAGGAAGTAGCTGCCTTCAGCTCAATAGTATAGATATCATTGTCTTTTTTTTTTTAAATTTACTGGTGGAGAAAGAAAAATATCACTTACAACATACATACAAATCTTTCCATAAATGGTATTCTAAGCTCTGATTATTATTTTCTCCTCATTTCTATACCAGTAGGCTTAAATGAAGACTGAAGAAATAAGAAAGGTGTTTTCAGTATTTTTTCTTGCATTTTCATTCCAACTACTGACCTAATTTAACTATAATCTTCAGCTTAACCAGAGGAAACTGAACTGGGACATGAGTCAGCACATATGCTTCTCAATGTTTGCAGCATCTTCTGATGTGAAATATCAGACCTTGACAGGTTACCGATTAACTGAAACCACAATATAACGTAAGTAGTATTTGGAAACATTCTTTCCATGGGTTTGAAAGAACAGCCAACTACAAACAAAAAAGAGTAGAAATCAAAGCATGAGATTTATTATATGCCATATAAAAATGAGACTCAGCTAATTCACAGACTGAAACAAAAAATACATTATTAGTAGAGTAATATGAGAAAAAGAGAGAAAAAGCTGGCACATGTCAGTAAATCTTGCACTATGTATTTGAAACAAGTCAGTGTGTTTTTTTTTTAATTTGGGGTTTGGTTTTTTCTTATTTTTTTTCTTTTTTTTTGAGATCTATCTAACAGGCTTTTCCAAGATGTGACTTAGATCACACTATTGGATTCTGTTGAAAATATTTTTTCCTGAAAGAAAAGTTCCTGATCTGGACTAGCACATGAAGAATTTCCAAAAAATGAAACTATCACTTTGGTTTGCCTTTAGAATCACAGAATCATAGAATAGTTACGGTTGGAAAGGACCTTAAGATCATTTAGTTCCAAGCCCCCTGCTGTGGTCAGGGACACCTCCCACTAGATCATGTCAACCAAGACTCTGTCCAACCTGCTCTTGAACACTGCCAGGGATGGAGCATTCACAACTTCCTTGGGCAACCCGTTCCAGTGCCTCACCACCCTCACAGTAAAGAACTCCTTCCATATATCTAACCTAAACCTCCCTTGTTTAAGCTTGAACCCATCCCCCCTTGTCCTATCACTGTAGTCCCTAATGAAGGCCCCTGCACAGTTTGTGCGTGCGAGCAGGCAATCCAACTTCCTCTCAGCCTCCCCGACGTCTTTCAGCCTACTGACAGCATCCCGCAGCTCAACCCCTGCTGCAGGAGGACCTCCACCAGGGCGCACCGAGTGCAGCCCTGCCCATTGTGCACCCTCGCTTCACGAGATCAGTGCAGGCACTTCCTGCACCCTGAGCTCTGCGCTGCAGCCTCCCCTCTCATCGGTTCTACCTGGTGCCGACGGCGGCGCTGCCGCTGCCGCCGCCGCTGGGGCAGCGAGAAGCGACCACTGCCGATCCCGCTCACACCCACTCGAGCTGCAGGGGCCAACAGCCGCGCCACGCCCTGCTTCCCCGCTCCCTAGGCGGGTTTTCCCCTCTCAGGGCGGGGCTGTCCCTCTTGGCCCCGCCCCCAGGGCGTCCCTGCTCGCCTCAGCGGAGCTGCGGCTCCTGGACAAGGCCTCTGTGGCTGTTGCCGCTCGGAACTGAGTCTCCTGGATGCGGGGCTTCCCCTCGCTCCGGAGTTGAGGGCTCCTCTCTGGAGATACTCACCTTTCTCTTCCCCTTGTAGCATTCCGCAGTAGTGGAATGTAGTGGTTTAAGCCTAGGCAGTAACTCAGAACCACGCTCGCTCACTTCTCCCCCCCCCCCCCCTCCTTTTTCTGCCGGCTCCTGGAGGGGTGGGAAGGATAATCAAAAGAATGTAATCCCCACGGGTTGAGATAAGAACAGCCCAGTAACTGAGGTATAATATGGAACTACTGCTACTACCACTAATAAGAATAATGATAAGGGAAATAACAAGAGGGGATAATATAAAACCAAAAGGGGAAAGGAAAAGAAAACAATAAACACAAGTGATGCACAATACAATGGCTCACCACCCGCTGAGCAATACCCAGCCCAACCCAAGCAGTGATCTGGGCTTTCTGAGTAATTCACCCCGGTTTATATACCGGGCATGTAATGATATGGCATGGCTTTGGCTAGTTCCGGTCAGGTTTCTGTCTCCGCTTCCTCATCACTTGTGCCCCTCTTCACTGGCAGAGCACAAGAGACTGAAAAGTCTTTGACTGGAGTAAACATTACTTAACAACCACTAAAAACATCAGTGTATAATCAGCATTGTTCTCAGGCTAAAGTAAAAAACACAGCACCACACCAGCTACTGGGAAGGAAAAAAACAACTGTTACAGCTGAACCCAGGACGTCAACTACAAAGATGCTATTTAGTGCAAATGTTATCAGTACTAGTAGGTTTTTAACAAGTTTCCAGGACAGATCTCTGAAGAGATTTTCTTTGGATTTTAACTGAATTTGCTGGATTGATGAAAAATTCTCTCATTTCACATATCTCTCTCCATGCTGCTGTGGTGACCACATTTATTTTTTTATCCATGCATTGATTTATTGTGGAGCTCTTCCTGTGTCTTGGATTTTTTCTTTATTTTCATGCGGTGAATTGACCTTGGCTGTCTGTCAGGTGCCCACCGAGCCAATCTTTCACTCTACCACCTCAACAGGCCAAGAGGAGAAAATATGATGAAAAGCTCATGAGTCAAGACAAAGACAGGGAGGTCATCCATCAGTTACAGTCACATGAAAACCAGACTTAACTTGGGGAAATCAGTGTAATTTATTGCCAGTAAAAATCAGAATTTATTAATAAAATATAAGAACAAATCTAAAAATCCTCCCAGGCTCAACTGCATTCCCAGCTTCTCTACCATGAGCACTTCTTCTCCATGAGCAGCCCAGGGTACGTGGAACATCGTTCATGATCAATCTATAACACTTCATTTCTGCTGCTTCTTCTCACTCACACTCCTCCCTGCCTCAGCATGGGGTCCTTAACATGGGAGACACTCCTCCATGAACTACCTCAATGTGAGTCCCTTCCGTGGGATGCAGCCCTTCAGGAACAGACTGCTCCAGTGTGAGTCCTCTGCGGGGTCACAGCAAGCCTGTTCCAGCATGGGCTCCTCTCTCCATAGAGCCACGGGTCCTGCCAGAAGCCTGCTCCAGCACAGGCTTCCCATGGGGTCACAGCATCCTTCAAGGCACATCCACTTGCTCTGTCATGGGATCCTCCATGGGCTGCTCTAATGCAGACCTCGTTGGCTTCAGGGAGACAGCCTGCCTCACCATGGTCTTCATTGCTGGTTGCAGGGAAATCTGTTCCCATGCCTACGGCACCTCCTCACCTCCTTCTTCACTGATTTTGGTGTCTGAAGAGCTGTTGCCCTCACACGTTCTCACCCCTCTCTCCCAGCAGCAGTTTTTTGCCTTCTTAAATACGTTGTCACAGCGGTAATACCACCATTGCTGATGGGCTCAGCTTTGGCCAGAGGTGGTTCCATCTTAGAGCCTGTTGTAACTGACTGACAGTGGAGTAGTTTCTGTGTCTTCTTGCAGAAATAATCTGCTACCAAAACCTTACCAGGTACACCCAATACATTCCATTTGTGTGATCTGCAATGAGACCATCTGATCATTTGTTTGGAAGCTGTCTTGTTTCTTCCTTAAATTGTCATTGTGTGGATTTTCCCAGGGAAATAGTGCAAGTTAAAGAGGCTCACTGGTTATGTAGCCAGCATTATGTTGAAGGATGATTGCTGTTCTCTAGAAAGCATAAAATGTGCCTACTTTGGTTATCTAGGTTTTATATTGACCAAACAGTCACAGCCAAAGAAGTACCAATTAAGATACTTCTAACTGAATTTTAACTCTTCAGTACTTCCCCTCCAAAATCTGTGCACATTGTTCGACTTTATTTTGGTTTGGTTCACCTGGGTGAAGTACCTTTCCACTATTTATTTTCCTACTTAACCCCATGCCAACAGTTTACAATTCATTTGTTTGTTCTTTGTGGCTATGTTTATTGTCTTTCTGCACAGGAAGAAGTATGTTTCTTTTTATGAAGTGTATCAATGACGTGAAAATTACTTCAGTGGTCTAATAGAATCAGATCTAAAGTGAAGGCACCTAACATGTCCCTGCCACCTGCCACTGCGTCAAACTAAATTTAAAGAGGGCAAGAAGATGGCACCACAGTGAGGATTTCATATGAAGACTCAGGCATTATTTTAAATCTTTCTTTCTTGAAGAAATCTCTTGAAATGCACTGGGGCAGAGAACGGGGAGGCAGCTCTGCAAAGTGCCTAAATTAAAAATGTTTCCTTTTTCCTATGAAGCAGGATCACCTGTTAAGTGTGGTAACAAATGTAAGATTTTATTGCTTCTGCTGCTATCAGTCTTGCAGAGCCAGCTACAGCTGGGTACAAGAGCAGGATTCTTCACAGAAATAACCAAGGTAACACTGACTATAGTCAGGATTGAGAAATGATCCAATTTACTGGTTGACTGGGTGTCAGAGTTGGCATAAAGTGAAAGTAATGTGACTACACAGCTGTCACTGAGGGAATGGGCAAATCAACGGGGTTGCAAAAATATACACAGAGATATGATTTGATATGGAGAACATTTACTACAAAGAACGAAGAAGGAAGTTGCAAAGGATTAATTTTGATACCTCAGGTTGGATGGAGAAGATAAAAAGAAAGTATATTTTTGTTGGTATACTCTGCCCATCACTCTATCTTTCAGTGCCATGGTCACTGCCACCTGTCAAAACACAGGTGTACACCATGTTCTTATGAAAGAATTTGAGACTGCTCAAGAGAAGTTAGACTCAGAGTGCAGACTGACAATTCACTGCCCATCTTTACTGTGCACACTTATTGACAACATTCACAGTCCTTCCTAAGGGTTTATGTTCTTTGCACCAGGCAGGAAGAAAACCTCATGTTTAAGAAGGTGAATCACAGAAAACATCACACCGAGTAATGAACATCTATGCCAGAGGATACAAAACGATGAGAACAAACACATATAATAAAGCATACCTGTCTGTCAGAGTTAGACATTTTCCTTCAGGCCAGCACAGATTGTCTGTATCCAACAGAAATTCAGCTCCTGAGCTGACCGTTAATGAAAACTCCTCTAACTCAGGCTACTGCAAGGGTTGTGAAGGCTTCACTTTCCTTCCTCTGTTCATGCCTAGGGCAACGGGACTGATTCAAGCATTATCAGATAAGGCTTTTTGAGGCAGACTAAAGCCCTTCTATTGAAGCTGTCCCACTTCACATGCAGTAATTAAAAGTTCAGTAGTCCAAAAAAAGCACAGGAAAAATGACTTTATAGACTGTGGGTAAGGAGCTTGTTTATGAAAAGGATGTCTAAATTCATATACCTTCTCCCTTCATTCCATTACCACTTTGCTTAAAGTTTTCAGGTTCATCCTCTTCAGCAAATTAGCTATTATTTTTTCCAAGTAATGTGGGAAAGCCAAAGTCATTGGATCCCAGAATACGCATATACATATATTTATATATTAGTGAATTTAGCCTTCCCTTTGTTTTGTAGATGGATTTTTTGCAATGTTCTTTGTTTCGGTCTGTTAATTGTTTCATAGCAAAGCACGTACTCTTCAAAAACAAGTAAATTAGTGTCCTGGGTTCAGCAGTAGCAGTCATTTTTCTCCTTCTTGGTAGCTGGTGCAGTGCTGTGTTTTGACTTTCAGCCTGGGAAGAGAACTGATAGCGATGTTTTGGTTTGACCAAGGACTTTGTGAGCCTCATGCTCTGCCAGGGAGGAGGGGAAGCCAGGAGGAAGCAGAGACAGGACACCTGACCCAAACTGACCAAAGAGGTATTCCATACCACAGCACGTCATGCCCAGGATGTAACTGGGAGTGAGCCGGAAGGGCTGGGAGACTGCAGGGTCGGAGGAGGTATCGATCGGAGCTTGGTCGGGCTTGGGGGGCGAGTTATCGGTCAGCTGGTGCTGAGGTGTTGTATTCTCTTCCCTTGTTATTTCCTTTATCATTATTATCATTGGTGGTAGCAGTAGTGATTTGTGTTATAGCTTAGTTACTAAACTGTTCTTATCTCAACCCATGGGAGTTGCATTCTTTTTGATTCTCCTCTCCGTCCCTCCGGGAGCAGGGGGAGGGCACGAAAGGGGGGGAAGTGAGTGAACGAATTACCTGACTGGGTTTAAACCACGACAATTAGTAACAGTGAATGTTAGCTCTGTAAGACAAAATAAGAAATAGCTGCTGGTTGTTTTTTTCCCCACAATTTGTTTCTTTTAGGAGATTAAGAAACCTGGACACAATTTCTTTAATGATTTGATACCAGGTTATTGCTGAGTTTCCAGAGGTCCCTCCTGACTTCATTGTAAATCTATGCAACATATGCCTGAATGGGACAAGATACAAGATTAATACCAGAGAAAAGATACTTAAACATGCAAAGATTTCAGCAGGAGGTGAGGATCCAGAAAATCCCATAGGTGGGATATTTTTGCCTATCAGGAAGCATGTCTGAGAGTCTGTCTCAAACAAGAGGGATTTCTAACAGCCTTGATTAAAGGTGAGAAGCTCCTCAGAGTCCTTCTCTTTTCCTCATGCTACTTTATTGCGCTTTCCTCCATTTAATTTATTTATTGTTATGAAAAAGTAGAGGGTTTTCATAAAAGCCTAGCAAATGTACTTACTCACTAATTTACTTACGGTTGAGAAAAATTCTGTAGTTGTTCGGGCATTAAAAGGAAGACTGTGCTGAGATTACCTACTTTTAAGAAATTTCACATGCATTAATAAAAAACTTTTTCCTGTTCTCTACTTTCCTGGCATAATTGTCCTTTCCTTTAATGACTCAGAATCTCTTGCTGTTTTCTTTGAATAAAAGTATTAATGCTGGTTCTAATGCAGTTCTTTTTTTTTTTCTTCCTGAATTTCCTTAAAGATTAAAGAGTAGAAAATATGCCCAATAGGAACAAAGAATTTATAGCTATATGACAGGAATAATAATACAAGCAAACACAAGAATGGATATATTAAAGTGAGTGAAGATGACTACATAATAATTTGTATTTTATTGTGAGTCAGATACATATTTTAATGTGATTTTCATTGTTATTAGGTCCATATATATATAGAGAGAGAGAGAAAAGTCAATAGTCGTAACTTACTAAAGCTTACCATGATACAGATGGCAGAAGCACTAAAGATGGTGGTGTGGACTGTAAGAATAGAACAAAAATTCTTGCTTCTGATTTCATATTTGCCTTCAAAAACCCTTTTCACTCTTCTGAGCTTCTTCTTTTCTTAGTTAGTACTGTATTGACATTAACGGTGACTACTGTACAGTCCCACAAATACAGAACCTAAATTCAAAATAAATGAACAGACCCTAATTAGAGCAAATACAGCATCAACCTAAAGCATTGTAAACATGAAATGATCATTTGATGAGTGTCTGAATATTAAAAAGAACTCTAAAGCAGCTCTAAGCAAGATGATGTATGGACACAATTTCTTGTTAGATTAAGTCAGCAGCAAAACTAAATCTAAAAAACGTGTATATCTTTGAAAGAATTTTTTTCTAGTCTTCAAGGTGCACATTCAGCCTCATCATCCATATTCCCTCTTTTGTCTTATGGTTCTTGCTTCAGCTGTAATAAATATGAACACACCTCACAGGAGCATGCTTGGCAATGTAATCTGCCAATTAGGATAATCAGAGCAAAGTTTCACAAAAGACTATGTACTTTGAAGGTAGTTCAGAGGACACTGTTGTTGAGAACTGTGTTTATTCACACTTCAGATGGATGATTGTTTATATGTAACAGTGATCTGCCCCTTGTTCCCCTCTTCGTGGTTGGTGTTATTTGGTTTAGATCCAGAGACAGGCAACAGAGTAGTCAATTACATCCTTTTAGTCACTATAATATGGTTTAGGTTTAGGGTTCAGAGAACCACAAAACCTACAGGTCCAGAGACACTGGGGCTGCAAAACGCATACCAAGATGAGTACGGCACTGCACTAGCGTGGGTCCATACACACCTTTCTTATCATGATTTCTCATCCATGGTGGTGGAGAAGTGAGCCTCAGTCTTATGGTGTCATCAAGTTTAGGATTAAGGCTAGGGTTAGGGTTCAGAGGCCCACAAAGCCTACAGGTCCAGACATCTTGGGGCTGCAAAAGGCATGCCAAGATGAGTAAGGCAGTGCACCAACATTGGTCCTTGCGCAGCTTTGTCATGTGGGACACTCATGGTGCTGAAGATGTAAGCCTCAGTTCCACGTGCCCTTCAGGACAGGCTTAGGGTTCAGAGAGCTACAAAGCCTACATGTCCAGACATACTAGGGCTGCAAAATGCATACCAAGATGAGTATGGCACTACACCAACATTGCTCCTTACACAACTTTTTCATTTGAAACACCAACTCTACAGGAGACTACAGCCTCAATAAAATGGTGCCATAAACATTAGGTTTAGTGTTAAGTTTAAGGTTCAGAGAGGCACAAAGCCTATGAGTCTAGATATAGTGGGGCTGCAAAAGGCATGCCAAGACAAGTATGCAACTGAACCAGCTTTGGTCCTGACAGACTTTTCTCACCTGGGAAACCCACTTTTCTGGATCTGACAGCCTCAATATTATGGTGCCATAAAACTTGGGGTTAGCATTAAGTTTAAGGTTAAGAGAGCCACAAAGGCTACAGGTTCCAGCAAAACTGTGGCTTCAAAAGGCATGTCAAGATGAATACTTCACTGCATCAAGATTGCTCCTTGCATGAATTTCTTGTGTAGAATACTGACTGCACTGGAGACCACAGCATTAGAATTATGGTGCATAGAGGTTAGGGTTCTGGTTAGGGTTAGGGTTCAGAGATCCCTAGGGACTACAAATCCAGTAAAAGAGGGTCTGCAAAAGGCATGCAAGGAGTAGTGCAGCACTGCACAAACACTGCTCCTTACACACCTTGCTCATGAGGAACACCCATGGTGGTGGAGACATGAGACTCAGTCTTATTTGTTCATCAAGTATATGGTTAGTGTTAGGGTTAGGGTTCAGAGCCCTACAAAGCCTACAGATCCAGACATCCTGGGGCTGCAAAATGCATGCCAAGACGGGCACAGCTCCTTACATACCTCCCAAGATGAGTACATTGCTCCTTATATACCTTCCTCATGAAGAACCCCTGTGGTGGTGGAGATGTGAGGCTCAGTCTTATGGTGTTGTCAAGTTTAGTGTTAGGGTTCAGAGACCCACAAAGCCCACAGGTCCAGACATCTTGGGGCTGCAACATTTGTTCTTGCACAGCTTTATTATGTTGGACACCCATGGTGCTGGAGGTGAGGGCCTCAGTATTCTGGTGTCACAGAGGTTAGGGTTAAGGTTAGGGTTAAGGTTCAGAGACCCACAAAGCCTACAAGTCCAGACATCTTTTGGATGCAACATGCATGCCAAGATGAGTATGGCACTGCACCAACACTGGACCTTGAACAGTTTTCTCATATGGGACACTCACGGTGCTGGAGTCGTGAGCCTTAGTTCCATATGCCATTCAGGATAGGCTTAGGGTTCAGAGAGCTACAAAGCCTACATGTCCAGAGACATTAAGGCTGCAAAGGTCATGCCTAGGTGACTACAGCACTGCATCAACATTGCTCAAATACCCTTTAACATTTGGAACATTGACTGTACTGGAGACCACAGAGTAAGTGTTCGGCTGTCACAGAAGTTAGAGTTAAGATTAGAGTTACAGATCAGTGAGTTACAAATCCTACAGGTCCTGGGACACTGCACCAACATTGATCCTTACACACCTTTCTCATCTGGAAAACCCATGGTGCTGAAGCTGTGAGGCGCAGTATTGTGGTATCATAAAGTTTAGTGTTAAGGTTAGTGTTATGGCTCAGAGAGCCACAAAGCCTAAAGCTCCAGAAACACTGGGGATGCAAAAGGCATGTGAAGAAGAGTACGGCACTGCATCAATATTGATCCTTACACATCTTTCTCATTCGGAACACCGACTGTACTGGAGACCTCTGCCTTCAGTATTAAGGTGTCATAGAGGTTAGAGTTATAGTTAAGTATAGGATTCAGAGAACCACAAAGCCTACAGGTCCAGAGACACTGGGGCTGCAAAAGGTATGCCAAGATGTGCAGGACATTCACCAGCATTGGTCTTTACACACCTGTCTCATCTGGAAAACTGACTCTGCTGGAGCTCTCAGCCTCAATATTACGGTGCCTTAATGATTACAGTTAGTGTTTAGTGTTTTCAGAGAGCTACAAAGCCTAAAGTCCAGGGATACTGGGGGCTGCCAAAGGAATTCCAAGGTGACTAGGGAACTGCAGGAACATTGGTCTTTGGACCAACTTTGGACCAAATTTCTCTTTGGCCACCTGTGATGCTCCTGACCTGAGCCTCCGCTCCAGCGTGCCATTAAGAACAGTTTAGGTTTAGGGTTCTGTTTTGGGTTAGGGTTAATGTTACGTTTATGATTCAAATAACCACAAAGCCTAGAGATCCAGAGATAGTGAGTCTGCAAAAGGCATACCATGTTGAGTACAGAACTGAATCAACATTGCTCCTTACATATCTTTCTCATGAGGAACACCCTTGGTGCTGGAGACATAAGCCTCAATGTCATGGTGTCATAGAGGTTAGGGTTCCTGTTAGGGTTAGGGTTCAGAGAGCCACAAAGCCTACAGGAACAAATACACTGGGGCTGCAAAAGGCATACCAAGACAAATACAGCACTGCATCAACATTGCTCCTTAGAAACCTTTATCATTTTGGATATCAACTGTACTGGAGACCACAGCCTAAGTATTAGGGTGCCATAGAGGTTAGGGTTCTGGTTAGGGTTAGGGTTCAGAGAGTTACAAACCTAAAGTTCCAGGGACACTGGGTCTGGAAAAGTCATTCTAGAAGTACCATAGTACATCATTAACACTGCTCCTTGCAAACCTTTCTCATCTGGAAAACAGACTCCACTGGAGCTCACAGCATCAGTATTACGGTGTCAAAGAGATTAGGGCTAGCTTTAGGTATAGGTTACAAACAGCCACAAAGCCTACAGGTCCAGGGACACTGGGGCTGCAAAAGGCATACCAAGATGACCATCTCATTGCACCAACATTGGTACTTGCACATCTTTGTCATCTGGGACTCCCATGGTGCTGAAGCCGGAAGCCTCAATATTTGGTATCATAAAGCTTAGGTTTAGGGTTAGGGTTCAGAGAGCCACAAAGCCTACAGTTCCAGAGATACTGGGTCTGCAAAAGGCATACCAAGACGATTAGAGAACTACATCAACATTATTCTTTACATACCTTTCTCATGAGCAACACCCATGGTGCTGGAGACATGAGCCTTATTTGTTATGGCATCATAAACTTCAGGGTTAGGTTTAGGGTTAAGGTTCAGAGTGTGACAAAGCCTACAGATCCAGAAACACTTGGACTGCAAAAGGCATGCCAAGAAGACTACGGCACTGCAGCAACATTGCTCTTTACATACCATTCTCATGAGGAACACCCGCTGTGCTGAAGACGTGAGCCTCAGCACTGTGATATCATAAAGTTTAGGGTTAGGGTTCAGAGAGTCCCAAAGCCGAAAGTTCCAGAGACAATGGGGCTGCAAAAGGCATGTCAAGACAAGTATGGAATTGCATCAACATTGCTCTTTACATACTATTTTCCTGAGGAACACCCATGGTGCTGGAGACTTGAACCTTAGAATAGTGGTATCATAGAGGTTAGGTTTCCAGTTACAGTTAGAGTTCAAACAGCCACAAAGCCTACAGGTCTAGAGCATTGGGGCTGAAAAAGTCATGACAAGATGAGTATGACACTGCACCAACACTGGTCCTTACACACCTTTCTCATCTGTAAAACTGACTGTGCTGGAGCACACACCCTCAATATTTTGGTGTCATGAACATTATAATTAGCGTTAGGTTTATGCTTCTGAGAGGCACAAAGGTTCAAGGACACTAGGGCTGCAAAAGACATACCAAGCTGAATATCCCACTGCATTATCATTGGTACTTACACATTTTTCTAATCTGGAACACGCATGGTGCTGAAGATGTCAGCTTCAGTGTTATTGTATCATAAAGTTTAGGGTTAGACTTAGGGCTAAGGTTCAGAGAGCCACAAAACCTAGAGGTCCAGAGACATTGGGGTTGCAAAAGGCATGCCAAGACTAGTACGGCACTGCATCAACATTGCTCCTTACATGCCTTTTTCTTGAGCAACACCCATGATGCCTGAGACATGAGCCTCAGCATTATGGTTCCCCTTAGGGTAATGTTCAGAAAACCACAAAGCCTAAAGTTCAAGAAACACTTGGTCTTCAAAAGTCATTCCAGAGGAAGCACAGTACATCATTAACATTGCTTCTTACAAAATTTTCTCACCTGGATACCTACTGTGCCAGGACTATAATAACTCCAGACATGACCCTTTCTATGAAAGGTGATACACATTCAGGGGAACATAATGGTACACCTTTGATGAGAATCTAGTTAAAGCTATGAACGTTGTGACAGACAATTACCATAAACCATGTCACCGTCCAGATTAAAACGCTATGGTCTCAGTTTGGGAGAAATAGAGGGAGGACTGCGAGCAGCCTGGTTACGGGCCATGCAAGAAGCACTCAGATGATCTGGAATTGAAAGTCGTCTTCAGTCTGAGGCTGTACCCATTGCCATGTTTCTGAAACTTCTGTTTTTTATTGGCTTAATTCCACACACTTTAAAAGAGCTGTATGGAAATTGTTGGCAGTTTTAGTAGATTAACTCTTTCCCTGCTTGTCAGCATCAGATGCACCTGTTGTGCTACATGTAACAATAATTAATATCCTACATAAGTATAAAATGCAGGGGGTCTGATTTTTAACCACCTTACTGCCTATGCTGCCTCTGAGGATCCTACCTAACACACAGGTGAAGCAACATGGAATATAGCTTAGGTGAAATGCATAATTCCATGGACTAAATTTTTTAGCATGTCTTAGACAGTGTCTACATATAGCATTACTAGTGGGCTAGATGAAAGGGAATAACACAGGTTTTAAAACAGAGCACTCTAGCATGTGTGTGGGGTTGACTGTTATTATTTTCATGGTCATACTTTGAAAAAGCTGTGAGTTGCCTTACAGGCAGACTGGCTACTGGGTTTGCTGTATTTCTATGTAACTGCAGTGATTCTGTTGGGCTTACATTCAGCAATAACCCATGCTAGTAGCTCCCTGGGAAAAAAAAAAAACAAAAACAAAACAGTGTATTGAGTCCCTTGGGATGTTTTCCAGCACATGCTTACCAAATGCTTTTTTCTGGCACTTTGTGAAACCTCCAAATGCCCTTGCAGTGATGGTGTCCAGTACAGAAGACTGTCATAACCTTTCCTAGAAACCTCCTGATATCTGCTGCAGCAATGTCAGGCCTGTCAGCATCTGGAACTCAGCTGAACTCAGGCTGCATGCCATGAACAAATCATCTCACATGACAGATTTTTTTTGGAATGTTCCCAACAATGTTGGGCATACATCAGTACTTTGTTTAGTCTCTCTGTAAAGCAGCCTAGAGATATATATGGTTAATATACACATCCTAGTATATCATGGATATAATTGGATTAAACATGAGTGGCTTTTCTTAGTAGAAGATAATGCAGTTTCAGTGACAGTGGCCTTCCATTTATATGCTATGGAGAGCTCAGAGAGAATTATCCTTCAAGAACTCCTGATGATAAGGACGAAGCTGAGATGTAGGTAATATTTCTGGGTTTGCCAGAAATAACAGGAACAATTACATTAGCAATTGCAAAAGCAGCTAAGAATAAGCTGAGGCACAAATATATGTTGCAGAGGATGGAAGCTCCACACCAATTTTTTTTTTTGCTCCTTTCTATCTGCCTCTGCTGGACTTCTGTCTCCAGGACTAGCTTCTGTTCAATCTTTGTTAAAAAATACCTTCCCAAATTTCTGGGGGAATTTAGACTATGAATAAAGGATAAATCTTTGTCATTTCAAATCCTTGGCTAAGGATTTGCTTTTGATTTATAGCAGTTACAGGAAAGATGTGTTTAACCCCTTGCCTTCATCCTTATGAATTAGAATGGACGCATCCAAATATGAAAGTTCAGAAGCCTGCACAGATTGCCTCGTGACCCCTGAAGAAGGTCATGCAGTCTGGATGCTCACCCTGTATGCTCAGGCAGTGCATATCTGCCCAGGGGTATCGGAGAGGTATGAGACCTGTTTCTGCCCACTCCCTGATGTAGGCAGCTGTCAGGAAGACCAGTGGGGACAGCACAGCTCTCCCCTCTCCTCCTCTCCTGCTCTCCTTTTTTCCACAGCATCCTTCAGACTAGATTTGCATTTGCTGTAGGTACAACTAGTCTCTAAATACATTAATTACTCGATTTTGTATAGATAGCTCTTTAGGACAGATATGGGAAGATGGAAAGCTACTTGCCTTCATTTCCTAGAATACAGTGAGTTTCAGAGGTACTTATTTCCAGCCCTTGGGCAGTGAGTCAAAGCTGAGAACTCTGAATAAAGTCCTGTGTGTACCACAGCAAGATTGTCAGACATGGCTAGGGCTGCCTGCAGCCACCCACCCTCCTCTTCAGCCTACCCCACCTGGAAAGCAGCTTCCAATGGAATTACATATTTATGACTATTCACATTACAAAGGACATGCACAGCATCTAGATGAAACAGGTGATACTGAGAACATACCCCAATAGCATGTTACCAAATTTTTTTTCCCCTAACGGGAAGCTTTTTTGACAGTTTCCAGTGGTGTGCTTGTTGAAAACAGATGTTAATGTCTTTATTAAGGAGAATATATATCAGAATTCTGTTAATTCCAGTGTTTGATTATGCTCCCTCATATTTTACTCCTCCAAATTTTAAATCTAAAATAAGAAAAAGGTTCAGATCTATCAGTTCTTGAAAAGCACAGGCATAGTGCCATTCAGAAGATCACTAATCATAATGGCACCTTACATTTTGTTTCTGCATTAAAAACAAAAATTTGTGGGCTTGCCTATTCTTCTGGACACTCTGTAGCATATGAACTTTTCTTTTATTGACTTATTCTTCAAAAACTAAAATTAGCACACTTCTAACTGATATTTACAATGATAATCTAGTGCCAATAGGTTATCACATTTGATTTAGTTTGATAGCTAACCAAGCTCACAGCAATCACAGGCAAATGCAGTAGGTTGTGCAAGAGAAAATGGAAGTTGACATGGAGGAATAGCAAGTATGATTTAGTGGCTATAAAAACATAATATTATATGCTTCTTCATTTAAGGTTATGGTTTATTCAGCATGTCTTCCTAAAGCAGGAAAATAAACCAACAAAACAAAACACAACCCCTCCCAAGGAGTTTGATGATAAACCCCACAATTCTGTCTCCAGTATTAACTGGTAAAGCTGATAATACCTCAAATTTCAATGTGGATTATGCCTGACTACATGATTTGTAAGTTACTTGATGTCCTTTAGAGTAAATGTCCTTGAGAGCTGTAAGTTTCATTAACCAAAACTGAACACTTTAAAAAACCTTCCAGTGGCTTCTATGAGACTCCATTACACTTTGCTAAAAACCTGGTTTGTGCTTTGGCTAACACAGATTTTCTTTTCATCATTCTTTGTTCCTTATTGCAGCACTTAAAAAACACCTTCTAATTTGAAATTATAAATTTGCAGTAACTGAAGTGGCATTTTCTTGTCTTTCCCTCTCTGAAGAGTTTTATGAAACTGAAACTTGCCTTACAAATTAGATTTTTCTTTTACTCTTCATTTTATCCAAGTCATTAGTTCTCAGAATTAAAATCATTAACTATCAGAAAAAAAGTAAACAACTGCTTCTGTGCATTGATTACATCATTATAAGTTACTATTAACTAAATGAGAGCATTTAAACTCATATCCCCAATGTAATTATGGGCTAGTCTGCTGAATGCTAGCATTTCAAAATCTATTTGAGTATTCAGGCCTAAGTGATTGATCACAGATGTGTTACCTATTAAGAAAATGCAACAACATCATAGTAAAAAAAAGTTTCTTGCTAAATGCACCTGCAGCTTTCATACTGAGAAAATGTTTTCGTTTTGTATTCATCTGTAACTGTCTTTTGCGACAAAATTATAACATGCTTGTCATCAATCAATTCTAGGTCATCCAGGAAATTGTGAGTACCCAATAGAGCTTCCCCAGCACTTATCTGGAAAGAAGCATTTGGAAATTCAATTACATTTTTAATCAGAAAAAGGCCTTTTCACATTGAGATCTTCCATGGGCTGTTTTTATTCTGTTTAACTTGTTTTTTACACATTTTCTTATATTTTATTTGTATCTTAGGCCAGATGTTCTATATCCAACTCAAATGACATTCTGCTGCTTCTATCACACACTTCTTCAGTTGCTACCAGTCTGATTATTTCACCAAAAATTTGTGACAACAGATAAAATAGGTAGCATTAACTTTTCAATAGTTAGCAAAGGAAAACCTTTCCTTGGGTGTCTGGCAGTTTTGTTCCAGAGTGCTTTGCTAACCCTAGCACTTCTGCTGATAAAGAAAGAGGATAACCTGACTCTGTGCATCAGAAATTTGTTCAATAAGAAGTGGACTATTTCTACAGCTGTTTACCTAATAAGGACTGTAATTCCACATCTGGATATGTTTTGGTATTATGCCTGCAACTAGAAATGTTAGTCTAAATTTCAAAATCTCCCATGATAATCCCAGTGAGGAGAGTTTAAGATTAAGATAATTTGATGTTTATGGGCAAATAGGAAAGGAATCTCTTTGCTTCATCTCACTTGCCAGCTGGTGATGTTGAGAGGTAAATTGATTCTTGTGTCTCCAAAACTGAAACTGGGTGAAAACAATGTTTGTTTTATTCTTATTAGTACTTTCCTGAGGCCTATTCTCATTGAAAGTTTGCTTTAATGTTTTGCTTGGGTCAGGAGTACTCTTGAAGTGTTCCTCCAATACTCCATCTTCATTATGCTTTGGTGCACATCACAGAGATGGCTCAGAGAACTTGATCTGAATTCCCTTTGGATATAACTGAACTTCAGTGAAGCGTCTAGGATTTTAGTTAATGCACACCACATGCAAGTAGGAGGTCATATCATGGAACCAGACAATACTTGGCCTGAAATCTCCTCCTCCCGCTGCTTGAAATGTGCATACTGCGGATATGGGATACTCACCACTGGCTAGTTTGCTTTCCAGATCTACTCGCATTGCTACATCTGACTAAGAAACAGAGATACCTTTTCCTTTGTGCTTACAAAATAAAGTTGTTCTGAAATGGAAACAAAATTGCATGTAAGAATGAACTCTGGAAAACATTAGTGTCAATCATCCTACACTAGTATATATGTAATGAAATGCAAATCTCTTTCCATAAAATCAGTGTGACCAGACATTGTTTAATGTCTGTTGGACTGGTATTTTTGAAAGGTCAGGATTATAGCCAATATATGCACATGTTACTTTTCACTTAAGGGGACAAGATTATTCAAATTTCTTTGGATAACAGGCACCATTACCACAGGCTGCATTATCCCAGTTAAGACTGTTTTACAGCTGACTTTCTTTAGAAAACCATTTCATATCCAGAAAGATGAGCAGGTTTACCATACAGCAATGGCAACATATTGATCTCACCTAAATGGGTACAAACTAGTGGGAGCACTTTTGATGCAGGTTTTCTAAAAACAGCAGACAAAATTATTTTATAAACACAGCAGACCCCATCAACCCTCATATAGTATTTTCAAAAGTACTTGTAAGATGATGAACATACTAATAATGCAAGAGATGAATGAAGCATGCTGCAGAAGATCTGGCTGGATCTCTACATTGAAGATAAAAACAATACATCCTGTTGCTCAGAGATTTTTATTTATTTATGTATCTATTTTATTTGGAAACTACCCAAATGTCTGAGACAGGATTATGACCTCTTTGAACTTGTTACCAGGCTAATATTGGAGTGCTTGCAACTGAAACAGTATGGTTCCATTCCAACCTCAAACCAGCTAATTCCAGGTAAAAACACACATACTGTCACCACTATTCTGTTATTACTTTAAACAAACTTGGGAGGCTAAGGTGTCTCCACAGAGTAATCCATCCAAATGTAATACAATAGCTAATCCAGGAGTTAATCCCATTTTGAGGATGCCTTTTTCTCTCTTCTGGTTGAAAAGGGAGCCTAATTTGTAATATATGCTGAATAGTTAGGTATCCAGAGTCCAGTAAGAAAATTCCCATTCTGCATATGTACTTAATTTTTTTTGTGGCAAATGGCAAAATTCCCTTAAAAATCTTTCCATCAGTTCTAACTTCTTGTTTTATCCTAATTCTTTCTTGCTTTTCACTTATTAGGGGTATAGGGATATAATATCACTCCATTGACTTAGATAGGCATTTGGTCAGATTTCTGTGCTCAGGTAAATGCTGTTCACATTAATCACTGGCTTTTCTTTCTTCCCAGTCTCATTCTTGTCATTTACAGATAGAACAAGCCCTAAGCCCACTAACTAAACAGCATTATCAATGCTGTTTCATAATCTGATTTAGCTGCTTCAAAATGCTCACATCAGCTGCGCTCTAATGCTTAATGAGACAGGAGTCAGCGAAGAACCAACGTCTTCTGGGCCATGATTGTCCCATCAGGTAGCAGTGTCTTTAAGGGTATTACAATTCTCAGAGTATTGATTGCATGACCTTCATTGCTCTATTAATTTCCTTGCAACATCGTAAGTACGAGTGATAATGAGAAAAGGTAAAATCACTGTAACCATTGTTGCCTTGGGCACCATACTAAATCTCATTGTCCCACCTGGAATGTTAAATGTGAGATTACCCAGTGTTTTTATGGGTAGGAATGAAGGTTTCCTGCACTGCTTCGGTACAAATGTATGTTCTCACTCATCACAGAATCAAAGACAAAGAATTCCCAATGGTTACCCAGTTGAAATTTTATAGTTTTGAAATAGCGTTTCAGCTACCCAGCTTATGTAAAAAGCAGTATGCCCTTCTCAATATGCCCTTCTCAAAAGGACATAATGTTATTTCTGAATATAGAGACATTTCTTCTATTTTGACAGAGAGAATTAGCAAGTGGTTCATTTTAATTCATTTTACCTCTCTTTAAAATAAACGTTTAAAACTATTTTTCAAAGTGCTTGGGATAATTTTTCCCCCTTTAATAATTTCATAGATTGATTCAAATGTTTTCAATTGCTGTATGGCTACATATGGAATATTTACACCAAAGCAAAACTAAAAGTTCACAGGATTTTGAGCAATATTTGTTTTATAGTCTAAAGTGAAATTTCCTTTTGAAACAGAGGCAGAGAGTAATATTTATTAATATTTCCAGTAATGGGATTATGAATACCTTTATTTTCACACAAAACAAAAACCCATGAAGAAAAATACTTCTTCCAAATCCATATACATAGAAGGCAACACAGCACCACACATGTAGCATTTTAGTTAGAATAGTTACACTATGTCTGTAAGTAACTTATTCTTAAATTACTTGCAAATATGTTACTAACATTTTTATCATAAGAGTTTTTGTGGTTTGTATGTTTGGGTTTTTTTTTACTTTTGGGGGCTTTGGTGGTTTGTGTGGTTTTGTTTTTCCCTCAGACCTGCTCCACAACTCACCAGATGTTTAGGCTTTACACCAGAAAAATATTTCAGGACATGCTTAGCTACATCAGAAATAATAAATTCTGATGTGCCTCGGGTGCAAAACAAGTCTGTGCCCAGCCAGAGCTCTGAATTTCAGCAGACTTATTAGCTGGAATTCAATGCTGTACCTGAGCAGGATAAATCTGGTTTTACTACACTGTATTTGAGGTAGGCAACATTTCCAGCTCTGAAATGAAAGGGATTCAGGGTAGTGTGATCTTTATAAATTTTAATAGATTAGAAGAAGGGCTGTGCAATCAGTTTCAAGGCATGGGCATTACCAGAATTTTTTCATCACCTAGACTATCTCACCCCCCCCCCCCTTTTTTTTTTTTTAATGGAGATTCATCTACATTTATCCTATGGTGTCTCACAGCCCAGGGATAATTACATCAGAACAAATAACAAGCTTATCATCTCTGTTTGATTCCTCTCCACCCTGCTGGCCTCAGCTCTTTAGTCCTTGACACAGCAAATTCTAATTACAACCTTAACACAGTAGAGCAGCAATTCTTGTTAGTCCCTGCACTAAGTATGACCTATTTCAGATATCATCCTAGCCCTGGTAATCTTGTGAATTCAATCAATAATCCTAGCTCAGCTGTTTCAAATGCCTGCCCTAACACAACCATTAACACACAAGTGCAGTGACCTTCATGAGTCCCAATATCAGCCAGAAGCTGAATGCCATGTCTGGCTGTCGTGGTTTAAACCCAGTCAGGTAACTTGTTCACTCACTCCCAGTGAGTGGTGCCGAGCTGACAACAATCAAGGTCCGTGTCTGTCTCCCCCCCCCCCTGCACCGGGGCTCTCCCCTTCCCCGCTCCCGGAGGAACGGGGAGGAGGATCGAGAGAGTGCAACTCCTACGGGTTGAGACAAGAACAGTCCAGCAACAAATCACCACCGCTACTATCAGCTAAAACAATGATAAGGGAAAATAACAAGGGAAGAGAATACGATACCACCGGCCAAGAAAACGAGTTCCACCCGGAAGCCCCTGTCCTTCCGGGTAACTCCCAGTTACCCCCCACCCCGGGCATGACGTACTGTGGTATGGAATACCTCCCCGGCTAGCCCGGGTCAGGCGCCCCGTCTCTGCTTCCTCACAGCTTCCCCTCCTCCCTGGCAGAGCATGAGCCTCACAGAGTCCTTGGTCAGGGTAAACATCACTTAGCAACAACCGACAACATCGGCTTCACCAACGCTGTTCTCAAACTAGAAGTCAAAACACAGCACTGCACCAGTTAACACAAAGGAAAAAACATGACTGCTACTGCTGAACCCAGGACATTATCCACGCCTTATTCCATACCATTCACGTCGTGCTCAGATCCCACATTTTCAATACACCATCGGTCTTCCACATATATACATCCATATACATACAGACCAAGAGGAAAAAATCATTTTCTTAGTGCATGGACCAATCCCTATAATGCTGCCGAGTCCATTCGGTCCATGATGTTCCAAGTTCATTCTCTGTTGGGATGATGGCTGGAGGGAAGTCAGGGCCAGTCGCTGGTGACCTGGAGACATCTAGTTGATGGGCTATAAAAGCATTACACAGCAGGCAACAGCATACAATTGAGTTCACTGGCTGTTTTCCCCTAAAATCAAATCCCCTTGAGGTATACATCGGACTTCCCCATCTTCCCGCATTACCCACCAAGTATATCCAGGTCCCTGAGCAAAAGCAATCCCACGAGTGGCTTTGCCTTTACCTGAAGCAGGAATAACCCAGACTGTCTTCCCCAGCAAATTCTTCATATGCACCACGGGAACTTTGTCCCCCTTTACAATATGTAAAAGTTCTGACTGGGCTGGGCCAGCCCTGTTGGCAGATCCTCTGGTGTTGACCAACCAGGTGGCCTTTGGTAAATGTGTATCCCAATGCTTGAAAGTTCCCCCACCCATTGCTCTCAGTGTAGTTTTTAACAGCCCATTGTACCGTTCGATTTTCCCAGAGGCTGGTGCACGGTAGGGGATGTGATATACCCACTCAATGCCATGCTCTTTGGCCCAAATATCTATAAGGTTATTCCGGAAATGAGTCCCATTGTCTGATTCAATTCTCTCTGGGGTGCCGTGTCGCCACAAAATCTGTTCCTCAAGGCCCAGGATAGTGTTCCGGGCAGTGGCATGGGGCACAGCGTATGTTTCCAGCCACCCGGTGGTTGCTTCCACCATGGTAAGCACATGGCGCTTGCCTTGGCGGGTTGGTGGCAGTGTGATATAGTCAATCTGCCAGGCCTCCCCATATTTATACTTCAACCATCGTCCTCCATACCAAAGAGGCTTTAACCGCTTGGCTTGTTTAATTGCAGCACATGTTTCACACTCATGAATAACCTGGGCAATAGTGTCCATTGTTAAGTCCACCCCTCGGTCACGGGCCCATCTATATGTTGCATCTCTGCCCTGATGGCCTGAAGTGTCATGGGCCCACCGGGCCAGAAATAATTCACCTTTATGTTGCCAATCTAAGTCCATCTGAGCCACTTCAATCTTAGCCGCTTTATCCACTTGTTGGTTGTTCTGGTGTTCCTCAGTGGCCCGACTCTTGGGTACATGGGCATCTACATGACGTACCTTCACCACCAGGTTCTGCACCCGGGCAGCAATATCTTTCCACAGTGCAGCAGCCCAGATGGGTTTACCTCTGCGTTGCCAGTTGTTCTGCTTCCATTGCTTCAACCACCCCCACAGGGCATTTGCCACCATCCATGAGTCAGTATAGAGATAAAGTACTGGCCACTTTTCTCGTTCAGCAATGTCCAGGGCCAGCTGGATGGCTTTCACCTCGGCAAATTGACTCGATTCACCCTCTCCTTCAGCAGTTTCTGCAACTTGTCGTCCAGGACTCCATACAGCTGCCTTCCATCTCCGATGCTTTCCCACAATACGGCAAGAGCCATCAGTAAACAAGGCATACTGCTTTTCACTTTCTGACAGTTTATTATATGGTGGGGCCTCTTCAGCACGCACCACCTCCTCCTCTGGTGACGTTCCGAAATCTTTGCCCTCTGGCCAGTCCATGATGACTTCTAGAATGCCTGGACGACTGGGATTTCCTATTCGAGTTCGTTGTGTAATTAGTGCAGCCCATTTACTCCATGTAGCATCAGTTGCATGATGTGTAGAGGAGACCCTGCCTTTGAACATCCAGCCCAGCACAGGCAGCCGGGGTGCCAGGAGGAGCTGTGCTTCAGTGCCAATCACTGCCGAAGCAGCTCGAACCCCTTCATAGGCTGCCAGTATCTCTTTCTCAGTTGGGGTATAGCTGGCCTCAGATCCTTTATATCCCCGACTCCAAAAGCCAAGGGGTCGACCTCGAGTCTCCCCTGGAGCTTTCTGCCAGAGGCTCCAGGTAGGACCGTTCTCCCCAGCTGCAGTGTACAGTACATTTTTTACATCTGGTCCGGTCCGGACTGGTCCAAGGGCTACTGCATGAACTATCTCGCGTTTAATTTGCTCAAAGGCTTGTTGCTGCTCAGGGCCCCATTTAAAATCATTCTTCTTCCGGGTCACATGATAGAGAGGGCTTACAATCGAACTGTAATTTGGGATGTGCATTCTCCAGAACCCCACTGCACCCAAGAAAGCTTGCGTTTCTTTCTTATTAGTTGGTGGAGACATTGCTGTTATCTTGTTGATCACATCTGTGGGGATCTGTCTACGTCCATCTTGCCATTTTATTCCCAAAAACTGAATCTCCTGTGCAGGTCCCTTGACCTTACTCCGTTTTATGGCAAAACCGGCTTTCAGCAGGATTTGGATTATTTTCCTCCCTTTCTCAAAGACTTCTTCCGCTGTATCGCCCCACACAATAATGTCATCAATGTATTGCAGGTGTTCTGGAGCTTGCCCCTGTTCCAGTGCGGTCTGGATCAGTCCATGGCAAATGGTAGGGCTGTGTTTCCACCCCTGGGGCAGTCGGTTCCAAGTGAACTGGACACCCCTCCAAGTAAAAGCAAACTGTGGCCTGCACTCTGCTGCCAAAGGAATGGAGAAAAATGCATTGACAATATCAATCGTGGCATACCACTTGGCTGCCTTTGACTCTAGTTCATACTGAAGTTCTAGCATGTCCGGTACGGCAGCACTCAATGGTGGTGTGACTTCATTCAGGCCACGATAGTCTACTGTTAGTCTCCATTCTCCATTAGACTTTCGCACTGGCCATATGGGGCTATTGAAGGGTGAGCGGGTCCTGCTGATCACCCCCTGACTCTCCAGTCTACGGATCAGCTGATGGATGGGAATCAGGGAGTCTCGGTTGGTGCGATATTGCCGCCGGTGCACTGTTGTGGTCGCAATTGGCACTTGTTGTTCTTCAACTTTCAGCAACCCCACAGCAGAGGGATCTTCTGAGAGACCAGGCAAGGTGGACAGCTGCTCAATTTCCTCAGTCTCCAAAGCAGCAATACCAAAAGCCCACCGGTACCCTTTTGGGTCTTTGAAGTACCCTCTCTTGAGGTAGTCTATGCCGAGGATGCATGGAGCCTCTGGACCAGTCACAATAGGGTGCTTTTGCCACTCCCTCCCAGTCAGGCTGATTTCAGCCTCCAGCACAGTCAACTCTTGGGATCCTCCTGTTACTCCAGAAATATAGATGGGTTCCACCCCTTGACAGCTTGATGGCATCAGGGTACACTGTGCACCGGTATCTACTAGAGCCTTATACTTCTGTGGGACTGATGTGCCAGGCCATCTGATCCACACAGTCCAGTAAATCCGATTGTCCCCTACCTCCACCTGGCTGGAGGCAGGGCCCCTCTAATGGTCGTCACAGCATTGGACACTTAAGTCGTGTTGAAAGGGATTATTCTTCGTTATCACAGGAGCTGGAGTAAAATCAGCTCTTCCACTCCATCTGGGAAACTGCTCACCAGAGACTGAAGCCGTAGCTCTCATGGGACGATCAGTCTTGGCCCTTGCTCCCCTCTTCAGTTCACTCACCCGTTCCTCCAAAGTTGAAGTAGGTTTTCCATCCCACTTTGTCATGTCTTCTCCGTGATCCAGCAGGTAAAACCATAGGGTACCCCGTGGCGTATACCTTCTGTATCTCCTCTCTTGAATAATAGGACGTCTTTTGTTAATAGCTGAGACGTGTGTTGGTACACGTGAGGAGCTGGATAAATCAGAGACATCGTCCCTCAATTTGTCGAGGTCCTGGGACAGTTTTTTCGCAGCTGAGATGATGGAAGGAGTGAGATTGTCTTCGAACTCTCGGAGTTTATGAACCATTTCATCCACTGTTAGTGGTACTATGTCATTCCAGGTCACTGTTGCCAATGAATGGGCATATGATGACGGTGCATTCCGTGTAAGTTTTCGCCACATGGGTCGTGTACATTCAACTTCATCTGGATCTATAGGTGTATCCCCGTTATTCGGCTTGATGTGATAGATCATCTCTACGATGGCCAATTCCCTCAGAGACTGGATGCCTTTGTCTATAGTAGTCCACTTGGCCGAACGACTCGTAACATCGTCCTTGTACGGAAACCTTTCTTTCACAGCTGCCAAGAGCCTCCTCCAAAGGCTGAGGGACTTTTTCTCTCTTGCAATTGCTTTGTCAATTCCCCCTTCTCTAGCAAGTGATCCCAGCTGCTTGGCTTCTGTACCTTCTAGTTCGTGACCATCGGCCCCATTGTCCCAGCATCGGAGTAACCAGGTGATGATGTGCTCCCCTGGTTGACGGGTAAAATCTTTTCGCATATTCCGCAGCTCGGTTGAGGTCCGAGGTCGAGAAGTTACCTCTTCTTCTTCTTCTTCGTCATGTGATGATGACTCCTGATCAGATTCTGGACCGGGTGGTGAATTCATTGGTTCTTCATCTCGCTTCACCCTTTTTGCTTGTTCTCTTGCGTACAGGGGCAACTGATATTGGTACGAATTGGTCCTCTGGTTTGGCTGCAGTGATTATCACTGTGGTTTGAGTAGCGACTGTACTTGTTGCTGGGGGTGGTGTAGCTACCGTGCTTGGAGCTGGGGTAACCGCGCTGTCTGTTGCAGTTGAAGTTTGAGCAGCTGCTGTACTTGCCACTGGGGTAGCTGCGCAGTTCATTGCAGCCAAAGTTTGAGTAGCGACTGTCGCTTTGCCCTCAAATCCGCCGATATTCTTTTCCTTTTGAAGGTGCTGGATAGTGTTGAACAAGGCCCTGTAAGCATAGGCCAAGCCCCAGCACGTTGCCGTGATTTGTCCATCTCTGGTATGGCCAGAATGACCACACACCTCATTTAAGTGTTTTACTAATTCTTCTGGATTTTGCAGTTGTTCGGTAGTGAAATTCCAAAGTACTGGAGGGGCCCACTGACCTAGATACTTGCCCATACTATCCCACACACCCTGCCACTCATGGCTGTCCAGCCTCTGGGAAAATCTCTCGGTCCTCCTACATCGTCTTTTGACCCCAGACAAGACCCAAACCTGAATCTGCTTAACTCTTGAAATCAGTAGTGGGCAAAACACACTCTGTATGCGTGTTAGCATGGTGATTCCCATCACTATCAGTAAACAAGTCTCAACAGCATTAAAAGGCCATTCAAAAAATTCAAAACTCTGAAATGTAAATGGTCTGGGGGGACGACTAGGAGGGTAAAAGGATGTCTCCTTCACAGGTTGAGCACCTGAGAAGGAGAAAAAAGATGTGTAATTGCTAAGCACCTCCATCATATACCTCCCAAAGTATAAAGGTGGTGACCACACTGGGAACATAAACCAGATCAGTTTCATGATCAATGATTCTATTGTATTACAAGTCATTACCATAAAGTACAATGGGATAAAAACCTTAGCCCAAGCCCCACACTTGAAAAACACTAATACAGCCAATACCGGATGGACGTAAGATATGGTATACTGAAACTGTGAGATCAAGAGGAAAAACCTTGAGAGCCAATAAATCAGCATTGTGACGAGTGACTATCAATCCAGTCAGATCTGTTCTTATCTCAACCCCTCGTGCCCCACGTTGGGCGCCAAAAAGAACTGTCGTGGTTTAAACCCAGTCAGGTAACTTGTTCACTCACTCCCAGTGAGTGGTGCCGAGCTGACAACAATCAAGGTCCGTGTCCGTCTCCCCCCCCCCCCTGCACCGGGGCTCTCCCCTTCCCCGCTCCCGGAGGAACGGGGAGGAGGATCGAGAGAGTGCAACTCCTACGGGTTGAGACAAGAACAGTCCAGCAACAAATCACCACCGCTACTATCAGCTAAAACAATGATAAGGGAAAATAACAAGGGAAGAGAATACGATACCACCGGCCAAGAAAACGAGTTCCACCCGGAAGCCCCTGTCCTTCCGGGTAACTCCCAGTTACCCCCCACCCCGGGCATGACGTACTGTGGTATGGAATACCTCCCCGGCTAGCCCGGGTCAGGCGCCCCGTCTCTGCTTCCTCACAGCTTCCCCTCCTCCCTGGCAGAGCATGAGCCTCACAGAGTCCTTGGTCAGGGTAAACATCACTTAGCAACAACCGACAACATCGGCTTCACCAACGCTGTTCTCAAACTAGAAGTCAAAACACAGCACTGCACCAGTTAACACAAAGGAAAAAACATGACTGCTACTGCTGAACCCAGGACACTGGCACTGACCTTCATCTTAGCTCAGCAGACTTTGTAGGATCTGTCAGTGAACCAGAATAGTCCGACTTGATGCTAATCCTAAACCAAATTCTGGCATTAATATCCAAACATAATACTATAATGACCTTGATTAACCAAAGCAGTAATTCACCTTAATTCAGTACTTTTCAGTCATACTCTTCTTCCAGTGACAGTTATCTGGATCTTAAGACCAAATTATGGGTTTTACCTTATGCTAGGTTATTTTAATACAGTCAACTAGTTAAGATAACCCCTACTTAAATTCAGCCTGTTTTCTTAAAGACTGACATTAAATCTGATTCAGATGTAGCCCAAAACAAAGTTGACCAGCAACCCTCCTTTTGGCAGAAATCACAACACATTTACCTCTGTAGGCCTTCACTTCTGCTTAGCACAATACAATATTTTTTTTCTCTCTAGTCCTAAAGCCTAATGACAAACCTACATTTCATATAGTATCAAGAAGTATTACAGAGCCCTGGAAGCAGAAGTAAGGGGCTCTGCAGTACAGGCAGATTTTCATCAATACTCACTGTCAGAGGGAAGGGGTGTGAAATGGCCAGTCAAACCTGGCAAATCAGCAAATGCTTACAGGACTGGTGCAAAAGCAAGGGCTTCAGATACTTAGACCATGGTACTCACTTTGAGATACCTGGTCTACTAGGGCTGCTGGGGTCCACCTCAGAGAAGGGGAAAAGCATCTTTGGTCACAGGCTTGCCAACCTGGTGAAGAGGGCTTTAAACTGAAGTTGCTGGTGGAGGGGAACCTCAATCCATCCCACTCCTACCAGTTTGATGCCAGTGCCAGCAGGAGATGCCCAGAAGTCTGTATTTCTAAAGTGACCAGCTCTGTGTGCCATGCAGAATTCATACTTAATATCAATTCTCCTACTTCAGCTGTCCATAACCCTGCCTAACCTTAAACACAATAAAGCACTCTCACTTCACAGTCTCAGAATCAATTACAAACTGTACCTGACAGTAATAATTCAGAAGTTAATCTAATTCTTCATCCTCTGGTACCCTTAGTTTTAATCCTGGGTTGAGAAAATCCCTCCCTGTATCCTGCTGGCTCCACTGTTCTAAATCTTACTGGAGCTCTAACAGCAGTAGCAGGTATCACCTGCCAGGTCCTGGCCTGACAAAAAGTACTCGGGTGGTTTTGGAGAAGTCAGCCACAGTATTAACATGGATGCCTTAATGTTAATTCCTGAGCTAGTGACAGATTCTGCTTTATACTGTCACTGACAGACTAAGATTAGAGTTAGGGGACAGGAGAGCAAGAAGGCACTGGAGATTTATTGCTCACTCCTGTGAGGCTGAGGTAGGAGTTTTTCACTAGTGACTGCTTTAAGAAGTGATGGGTGGTGGCACCACAATTTCATTGTGGTTAAGAACAGAAGTAATAAGATTTAAAGAAACAAGATTTTTCTCTATCGTGCTAGACCCAACAGAGTCATGATGCAATTTTTATATGTTGATAGAACCAGCCCCTTCCCCTAGCTCTTACAGAGTCTAAGGGGAAAACCAGCTTCTGCCCCCATGAGGGGCAGCAGTCATAAGCACCAGTCTTAATCATGAACTCTAGCACAAATTCTGCCTGATGAAATTCTACAATTATAATTAATATTTTGTGTCAGTCAGTTTTGTGTCACCACTCAGACTTCATTTTGGTCACAGCCCTCATCTGGCCCAGGGGCAGTCATACTGGCATTATAGAATTGAACAGGTTAACAGAATTAGAAATGGTTTTTCAGTTTTCCAGTTTCAGAATAGACCCAGCTAGCATTCATAAACACAGGAGTCTAGAATTTTTAATAGAGGTAGTAGTCAAGTCTATTTAATGAATAAAGAGCAGTGTCTAGATCGTCAAATCGCAGCCTCCCCTCCAGAGCTCAATGAACCAACCATTCCTCCAGTCAAACAGGTGGCTTCTCCGTGGTTCCTGAAAAAGTTCAACAAATGGTGAACTCTGTTGATATATAAAAATGTAATTGTCACTCCTAGCAAGACACAGGAGCTCATAGTTACATGAGCTTTTCAAACTTTTCCGCATAGTTTTCCAGTATATCACTTTGTCTGACAATTTATGTAAATTGCTATAAGAATATCAATCTAACCAAAGTCCCTCCAAAAAACAAGAAGGAAAACTTATATTTTTTTTTCTATTTTACACATAAACAAAACCAAGCATCTCACAGCTTTCCAATTTACACATGAATATATATTTATACCTGTTCGTCTTTTGAACGAACGAATTTTGGTTAAAATGCTGCTTAGTTTGAAGGTTTCGGCCTTCATATATTAAACCTCATTCTCTCCCAACCCAATGTCGAGGAATACAATCCAGATGAAAGAGGAATAATGAATAATTTGTGTCACACAAGGCTGGTGAGAAGGCTCTGACTGAGTGGAATAAGTATCACATTGTAGTCTGCATCAGAAACGGTCCACTTGTTAGCAAAGCTTATTTGAGTTCAAGTTTGAGGAAATAATGTCTAAAAAATTAGTTTTACTGCTTAAATCATTTTATATCCTTGTGGCTAAAATTATGAAAACTTATAGAAAAATCTTAATGCATTTCTGATAATGTCTGGATGAGAAAGATGTGATTCTGTGATTTTTTTGCTATGGCCAGAAAAAGGCTTACATTTAGTAACAAGGGATATGATAATCTCTGGTCTAAGAGCAGAGGAAACAGTTTTTGCTTCTTGATAGAAGCAAAGTACAAAGCTTGCAGAGCTGGGCTGAGCTCCACTGATGTAGTTGCAACTTTAAGGGAAGCCATGAAAAAGAAAATGTTGCTGGAGTACAAATAAGCAAAGTATGGTACTTGGAGTTCAGAGAAATAATGCAAATCAGGAGTCGGGTTTGTGTCTGTATCGTTCTAAACTTATATAGTTAAGAGCCTGGGTGTCATCAGGGGCTGAGATGATTATGATTTATGTTTCTAGCTTGTATTGGTGCAACTAAGCTCTGATATTGGAGTAATATAGATCAGGTCTCAGGCCAAAACTAGCAGTACTTTCATTTTTAGATTTTCTCAAGCTGCTACTACTAGGATCAGGAACACCAACAGAAGCACTTAATCTAAAATCAGTTCTGATTTTCAGGCATATGGTGGTAACCCATAGAAAGTGGTAGAATAATTATGTTTAAAATTGCAATATGGGTGAGGCAAAGGCTAAAGGCATAAGATCTCAATCTCCCATTGGGAAGTGCAAAGACATTAGGGCTCACATGAACCTGTTGTTGGAAAGTGAGAAAAATGTGGCACAGTTCTGACAGAAGGTAAGATTTAATGTTCCTTCAGAAACAACTGAATTTCATGTTTATGTTGGTGTAAGACTTGAAATTAGGACTCAGCAGAACCTGAAATTCTGGGTTTCTCAACCAAGTACCATAGGAAAAGAGTAAGGTTTTGTAAAAATATATTACCATTAAGGGGATAATGAGGTACCCTGTTGTAATGGAAATTCAGCTTTAGTGTTGACTGAAGTCAGGCTTTGAGCCAGAAGTTCCTACAGGGATAATACTCTAAATTCTAATACGAGAATGAGGATTAGTGACAATAGGAATGTCTGAGGGAGGGACATGTGGGTCACAAGATTATGGCAGTAAATTCAGCATTAGGGATTCATTCTGGGAGGTCAGGGTCTGATGAGTTAGACTCATTCCTAGACCTGAGTGGGCAAAGGCAACTGTCAGTAAGTTGAATACTTTGTTGTCATTCCAGGGTAATAGTTGTCACTGTGCTGCATGAGTAGGTGTGTTTCCATATGTAAAGATATATATATGTGTATTTATATATATATAGAGAGAGATATATATACACACATAGTTAAATCTTGGCTTGAGACTGAATCCAAGGTTTCAGGAACAGTTCCAGACTGAAGGAGCTGAATAAGTAAGTATTTTATCTATAATTACTTAAATTCTTGAAGAAAGAAGAGGTTTTGAAGTAGGCTGTATTTTTGAGAGTGGAAGTGGTATTCAAGCCAGCAGCCTTCACAGAAGACTGTTGCTGAATTCTGAAAGTCCTTGTTGCTGAATTCTGAAAGTCCTACTATGTCTATGAGACACAGATTATGTACACTTCAGAAGCTAAAGAGGGGCCACCTGGCTCTGATACCAAGATGTACAGATCCAGCTGTAAACGTTTATATGCAGCTGTAGATACAGTAAAGTTTAGCACTACCTTGAGCTATAGCTAGGGGCTTCTGTTCACTGCAGAAGAGAACCACACAGTTCAACAAACCAGTGAAGGCAAGCACCAACTTCAGTCCTATCCTGCACATTGCATCACCCTGAAACGAGTTTCTTTCCTTAACCTACATCTAATGCAAATTCTGACTTTAACCTCAGCTTAAATGAGTGACAGCCTATATAGACCTATTGCCACTCCAGTGCAGGGGCACACCTCTTGAGCAGTATGTGCATGGATTCCCACATCGGTGTCTGTGCACTGTCTGCAGAGCATTGCTCAGACAGCACTAGTTTGTAAGAGGAGGGAAGGGAGCAGAAAACAAATGTCTCAAAGTGCCTTTCTTGGCAAAGCCCAGTTGCAACCCTGTCTAAAAACATGTTAGGAAACGCATCAAACTGTATTTCCTTTCAGCCTAGGATAAGTCATCCAGGCGGGAAAGTAAAAAAAGATTTCAATTTCTATCATATTCCATTCATTGCCTTGTTTGTTGTTTTCTGTTTTCAACACACATTAGATAAATATATGCAAAAAAAAGAGAAATATTTAGATTAATTATTTCACTGAACACATCAATTTTTCATCTTCAGGATATAACAAGTAAGGCAGGGTAAAAGAAGAGTTTTAAAATAATTAGTTCAGGTTTTGGTTTCTTGGTTTGGTTTGTTTTGTTTTTTTTTCTCACAAAAATCGGTATCAGAAACAAATTATTTCATTGGTTACATTGCTCTTTCTTGTTAACATAAAAACAATCATAAAAAATGAAGATATTTTAGTATAATTACTACATTGATTTGATTTTTCTTGTTCTTTGTATTTAAAAAAAGGATGACAGAAAAGTTGCTACTATAATCCGTTTAAAGTGAATTCTGTGCTGGTAAATGAGTTCAGACTAATGGTCTTCATAATTGAAGTTTTCTGAAGTAGTGCTAGTTGGAAAATTGGACCTATTACTTCCTCTACAGAAAATTTTGTGGTTTTTCTGTGTGTAAATTGAAATCCTTCATTTACTAGCATGTGTTTAGAACTGTCACCGTGATTCACACTGAGAATTTAGATGCCATTTTAATATGTTCTCCTATCAGCTGGGTCTAGAGCTCTGGCTATATATTTAAACATGTGCACTACTGACTTTTTCATTATTCTCATAATTATTAAACAAAATGTTACATCATTTAATGTGGTGAAATATGTGATATTTAGTAAGGGTCTTTCCAAATAGGGCATATAACAAATGCAATTTCTTAGTCTTAAAACTGGAGTTAAAAATGTATTAGCATAAGTGAAATGGAAATCCAAACATTCACAGAAGCATAGAAGTAGCATGGAAAAAAGCTTTTGAAGTGAATTAGTATTATTGCCCTTAGCACTTCTTATGGGAAACTAAATTTCAATCTAATAAATGTACTTGTGAAAAAAGTTCCCTAGTTCTGACTGAAAAGCCATTTCCATTAAAGTCAGTGCATAAACTCCCATAGGATATGAAGGGGCCAAGGCTTCAGCTATTTGTATATGACTAAGTCAGGCACATGCATGTGGGCAGGCAGAGGGTCCCTGCTTGAGTAAATAGCACCACGGTGGTGTGGGTTCCTGATTTCATCATTCCTCTGCCCATCTCCACTTCTCTCCCTACCTCAAAAGATACGCACCTCTCTGTATATTACAAGACAGGGCCAATATAAACTCATAACATTAAACCATATTTAACAGGAAAAACTGCAGAATAAGTCAGAATAAGGTGCTTGCTTTTCAAAATCTCTTCTTAGCTGCCTTCGACAGCTCTGCACATTCCTTTGCCTGTTGTGGCAAAGGGGCCTCAGGACACACATACCTGATCCAGGGCTGTGTTTCTTAAAAGAAAGGAAACCTACATCTCTTATGAGAATATTCTTCTGGTTTTTTTGTTGGTTTTTTTTTTTCCTGATTATCTTTTGTTCAACTGCCCATTATAAACTGAAATTAAGAAAATAACTGCTTTTAGTAATAAAGCATTTTATTTAGACAGAGCATTTCATTCTTTTAGGAGAAGGAGAAAGATTTACAGCACTGTAAATTTTATTTTCTGTCATAACTTTGGAGCTGTTAAATAAAATTCATTACTTTTGGTTAGTTTGGTTTGTAGCTGGGAAGTGTTAATCAGAAAAGCAGTACAACTACAGAAGCCCTTTCATCACATTTAAGCACTTTCATCATTAAATGTGGACTGTAATTCTATTTAAGTAAGACATTTTGGCAGCAGTATTCATGTGTTGTTTGAAAAGAGTCCATCCTTCCCTATAGTACTTTATGGCATAAGTAAACATTTCACAGATAAATTAGTCAGCTGAAATTCATTGTTCTACAGTGGAAAAGAGCAGGGTTATAGCAAAATATTGCAAGTTTCAACACTAATTCCTGCTTTTATATTTCTCAGTAGGAACACAGTTTTTCTTTAAGAATTAAAAATTGTTTGTGGATACATGATGTACACAGATACAATTGAACAAATGCCATCAAGAAATGGACATAAGTTACACTTAGTTTGATAAAAATGGTCACAGTCACATTCTGAACTTTCATACATATGTGCCGTGTGGAAAAGCTCACCTTAAAGCACCACTTGGGGTCTCTGGACTACATCTGCTCTGGTTTCACTGGTCAGATTAATCCAATATGATCTGGAAAAACAAAGATGCAATGGATTAATTTTGCAGAGTAACTGCCCCTAACTTCCCACTTCTTTAACACATGGGGAGGGAGACCAGAAGGTATGAAAGGCCCGTAACAGACTCTAGTTGACCTTAGACATAGAGGAAGTCAAAGACTTTACCCTGGGACTAGGTGAGGAGCAAGGTTATTTGCAGCTGGTGTGGACAACCTAATTCAGATCTAATAAAGAGTTAAAGCAATGGGCCTTGGAAGAGGAATGCACCCATGGGTGGCTGAGTCCTCCCTGGCACCCGTTCCCTCCAAAGCCAGTCTAGACCAGTGACAGCAAGGTAGCTACACAGCTTTAAAACAGTATTACATGGCTTTAGTGCTTATATAGTGCTTTTATTTATTTAGAAATCCTTACTCTATTAGTTTTCAAGGTCACCTTCTGAATCATTTAAAAGGAATAAGAGCATAAACAGCTACAAAATAGCAAAGAAAAGAAATAAGGGACTAAGCAGCTCAACTCCAGGTTTTATTAAATTCTAGACAAAAAGAGATATCAATCGCCTTGCCTGAAAGGTAAAACATTTTCTCAAGTCATCTAGTTTTCCAGCAATGAGGAAAAGTGACAGAAAAAAAATCTGTCATATACACTAAAAAAGAGGAAAAAAAAAATCAAAGTTAATACAGCCTAATATATTAAAAATTGTAGAGGGAGAAAATAAAAGCCCTGGCTCCCTTCTAGAGTTTCTGCAAACACATGGAGTCTTTACAAAGTTTTCAGAAGTGTTTGACTCATGAAACTAGTTCTGTTCCCAGTAGTATCCATGAGAATTTCATTGTATATCCTGCAGAGTTACACAATGATTTTTGAAACTACAACATCAAGGTAGATACTCAAATTTAATGCTTTCAGGGTAGAAAAAAACCCAGACCAAAAGCCTTTACTAAGTAGTTCTTGATTTCATATAATCCATACTTATATATGTGTATTCACACACACATTTCAGTTAAAGCTACATAAGAACATGACAATGTGCAAATGGGGAGGCTGTGAAATCAGGGGTTTTAATAACAAATATACAGTCCTTTTGGAAAGATTTTAAAGGTGAAAATTCAAAACCACAATATGGAAATAATTTTGTTTAATACACACTTCTTGGTATTTAAATGAATAAAATTAAATTGAAATGCCTTTGTTAAAAGGGAAAAAAAAAAGCAGAAAAAATATTGCCCATACATACATTATTTGCATTGAGGCAAACTATTCTCTATCTCAAGTCTTAACTCCAATGTTCTGCAAGAATGAAGAAAGAGATGCGTTTAGATGAGAGAGATGCTTACCCAGATTTTATCAGTTACTGTTGCTTTCCTAGTACCAAGAGTAAGTTCTTTTTTGCTATCCTGCCTTAAGTTATAGCACAGAAAAATAAGTAATTAAAAAAAAAAAAAGTCTTTGTGAAGAACTTCAATTGCCAGTCCTATTTAATGTCCTTATGAGAAAAAGGCTATATGATAAACATATTTAAGGCATATATAACAATATGGATATATAAAAGCAGATGTCATTAAAAATTTACACATTTCATCAGAATATGTGCTGACAAAAAATCGCAAGATATTAACTAAAAACTGGGTACAATGTTCAGAGTTTCTTTCTAGAGGAGAATACTATCACTGGGACTCGAATCTCAAAAATTTGTCATACAAGAAACTTTGAACTTTATGTGGATAACAGCACCCATACTTGTGTCTGTCAGGAAAAAGTATCAAGTGTTATTTTAATCCTTCATGTCAGAAGCTAAAGAGGAAAACCACCCATAGTATTTTCTGTTGCTAAAGAGCATCTAGCCACCTGAATCCCAGAACACAAAATAATTGAGGTCTGCATTGACAAATACCACCTCACAAGAGGCTCTGCAGGGTGAGCTAGCAACAATTGAGGTCTGCATTGACAAATACCACCTCACAAGAGGCTCTGCAGGGTGAGCTAGCTGTTGCTAAGGGCACCCAGAAGGAAAAGGGGAGAGAGGAAAATCCAGTTGCTTTTCCCTGAAGTACAGAAAAGTCCATAAGAGTAGAAATTTTCTCCCTGTCATTCTTCTTGCCTGCCTGTATGATCTGAACTTACACCTGAAAACTACACATCACATCACATGTTTGGGAGGAGTATGTTCATGGTGAGATCCTGCTATAATGTGTAGACAAAGGGAAAACCCACCATCACAGCAAGAACTGCCTGCAAGTGCCCGTTGCATTACTCCAGTAGGCAAGAGCAAAGTAAGCAGCATATTCTGCCATTTATAACCCCCACCAAAAATTATTCTTTAACACACTGAAGCATACATGGGTTATCTTAAAAGGAAGCACTTGTATTTCCCACTATGGATCAAGCACCAGCTCTGATGCTTTTAGAGGAATTAATGAAACCCCTAAATCTCAGAGCAGTTTCCTGATAGACTTAATGAATAGCTCTCAGCACAACTGGCACTAATTGTCATGCTTTTGGGCACCCTGGAGGACAGAACTCCAAGTGGATAGTAATCTCACACTTCCTTGATTTATAAATGTTCAGAGCCAGACTGACACTTCATTTCTGGGGCAGTACATTGATATTTTTTTCGTGTGCTACTCTTTGTTCTGTGCACATGCAGGGACTGTAACGTGTTCCAAATGTTAACTTGGTGTCTTTCCAGAACACCCTGTGGAAAGGTTTTAACAAAAATGATTGCGCAGTCAGGAAGTAAAGGAAAAGCCTTCAAGTTATATATAAAAAAAAACCCAGCAAATCACTCCTAACCTGTGCATGATGCTTACAACCTTGATTTCATCAATCATGTAACTGTTGTGCCACTTTAAATAAATCTTGACGTAGTTAAGTCTGCCCAGAGAAATACTCATGAAGTCTCTGGCTTTTAAAGCTTTGCCATAGTCAGAAGTTTCTTGAAAGTGAGATTTAAGTGCAGGTTGTATGTATGGTAAGGTACACCTCTCTCAAGGGGTAAAAGGCTCTCTGCACTGGAGCTAGCAGGACTCAATGAAAGATCTTTAGACTAGATTTGAAAGGCAAAAGAGGTAAAACTTTGCTTACATCAAAATGTTAATGACAATGTTCTTGTATTTAACCAAAAGTGACCCAAATTATTATTTAGATCCATTCTGTTCACAGAATCTACAATGAAAGTTGCCATTCCTCAGACAATCTCTCTTGGCCAACCCAGTATCAGTTGCCATGTAGCAGAAAGTGACTCATATTTAACATTTTATTATGCATTTCATTTACTCTTGTGGATTTAATAATCTTTAAAAACATTAAAAATTGCAAAAAAATCAAATTTTCTTATCATACTGTAGCACTTTAAAAATGGGAAATTAAAATGCAAGTGTACTATACTAATTTAATTGAATCAAAGGAAATGAAATGTAATTATCTTCTTGGAACAAGGTGTTTGTAACTGTAATGGTAGCTGTATTAATCAGCTGTCATATTAATACCTGTAATAAAATGCCTGATGGATCTTTCTCAGCTAACAGGAAAGACACAGAAGACAGCTGAAACCAAATGTTTCAGCAATAATAAATTAGAACAAAATCATCTTTCTCATGGCTGAAGTCTGGCTGGATTAAAAAGGACTAGAAATAGTCATGTGAATTAGGATGCGTGATTTTTTTTCAAATTTTTAAATTTTATTATTTTTTTTTAATTCCTGGAAGTCCAGCAAAGAAAAGATAGAGAAAAAAAACTATTTTAAAAGATGTTAAAAAGAAAAGGTATCCCTAGGCTTTTAAAGGGGATTTAAGATTTGGCCAATCATAACCAGTGCTTTTAATCTGTGAAGGCATCCTGTCCATGGCACTGTATCAATGGCACGGCTGAGGAGGCATCAACTACCTGCAACTGGTAAATCTTTTTATCAGTTATAGATGAAGTAATATTTCAAGGTTGTCTGGATAATCAGGGTGAAAGCCACTGTGCTTTGTTCCCTTGTGTATGTAAAAATGGCCATATTTCAGACATGGGTCTCCATTTATTGCCACAAAAGACAGGAGTTTGCTGTGTTTGAAACCCCTGGGTAGTCCACTTGAGTGCACTCCCTGGAAGATGGGCACTAACGTCCTTCACCTCTTTGAGCGATGGGGAGCCCTGATTGCTTCTGGCTCAACCCATGACTCTCATACCAGCAGCAGAAAGTATACCCTTCTTCAAAGACTTCGGGAGATTTAAATTGGTGAAATTCGGGGCTATTCTGTAGCCAGATTTTCACTGGGTCTTCTTTCATTTTTGTGAAATGGCACATAAGAAATCAAGATATAATGAAAGCAGTAGATATAAATAAATACGAAAATGTACCCACAATTTTCTTAAAGGAAATCAGATAATGGAATCAGCCTCTCTTATGAAAAATGTATTCTTGTCTTTTCAAGCACTTAGGAATATCTTCATGACAATACCTAGAATGTTTTAGTACCTATAGCTGCCATGTTTAGAGTACTGAAGAGACATTCTTGCCCAGAGATATTTTCAGAAGAAATCAGATGGTCTTAATGCTACCATCAACTGCAGCATCACCTGCTGAAAGACAAAGAGCCTAAAGATTTCAATTCACTTCAATTTTCAATGCTATTTAATTCAGTTCCACTGGATCAGGCCCTATCATTTCATAAGATCATTTCTTGCTTTCTGCTTGAACAAAGCAATGAACCCAAAAGTGCTTTTAGTCAAAATGAGCACTGAGTTAGGTTCTTTATTCAGTTTTTGCATATCGGTAACAGACAATTATATCTGAATTTAAAATATTTCTGAAAACGCTCTTGACTGATTTACTAAATTTATATATACAAAATGTCTAAAAAAAACATTCTGCTCCATGGTTTTAAAAAAGTTTGGCCTGACAATGTTCCTTTAATTGCAGCAGCTGTAAAATTCTGTGATGCTTGGATTTATTTTAGTTGAGCAGATCTTGTGCTGTATAGAATAATGGTTCATTAAAGAAAAGCCTCCTAGGAGACAAGTTGTCTAAAGCATAATGATTCAGATTAGCTTTCAAAGGAATTCAAAGGAATTGGGAGTAGTTAGAGTCACCTTTGATCTTGTCTAGTATACCAAAATGAGGATTCTGTGTATCAAGTCTGCAACCTAAATTTACAGTGAAAGAAACTGAATAAAAGGGATTATTTCCTGTGTGAGGTCATAGTATAGATTTACGTCTAAATGCTCTCTCTCAGTTACTGCATGAGATCCTAAAAACTGGAGAACACACAAGCAGGAAGATGTGGATAAAGCTGGCTAGTTAAATCCATCAGCAACTGACAATCCGAGATAAAGTCAGGTGGATTTTTCATAGGAGAAGAACAATGAAGGCAAGCAAGGAAACCGCTAATATTTTAAAGAGGTTGCAGTTTGATCCAGCTTCAGTTAAAAGGTATAATACAGCACCCATGCTAACCCAAATCCCTGTGTTGCTCTCCCCAGGTTATTGGAAACTCAGAGAAGGGATGTGTGGTTTTAACAATTCTCTTTAATGTTGTCAAAAAAACAGATTAATCCATGAAGTTTTTGACCAGTTAGGGAAATGAATATGTCATCTCAGGTTGCTCTTCTACCTCCCTGTGTTTTTTGTTTTTTTCTCAGTCACACTCTGACTTACACTGAAGCAATTTCGTATTTCCTTTGAAGGACATTTTTTGTCTACCAAATAATTTTGTATATTTGCTTTGCCTAATTTATTTTGCAAACCCACAGAATGATTTTTTCATTATGCTTTGGATCTGGTGATTGAACTCAGCTGAAAAGTTGAAAATTAGATGGTGATTTATGATGTGGTATCCATATGTTTCAAAAGTCCAAACACATACCATCTCTAACATGCACTAACTCCTTGGGGGTATAGAGGGGAAGAAATGCTATAGAAATATTCAGTTAACAACCTATCTGTTTGCAAACATTTAGTCTGGACGCATATTGAAAATTTTAGCAGATTTAAGAATTCAAGATTGATCTTAAATTTTTATGCCTCTACTATGCTCTCTAGAAATCCTCGATGTGTAATTTCAGACTTAATATATGTAAATTCAGGCTCAATAATCTTCAAAAAGTCAATACAATTCCAGCAAATTCTGAAAGCTTGCTAAAATAGGTCTTTAATAGCATAATATAAACCACTTTCATGTAAAAGTAAGGTTTTTTTTTTTTCTTTAAAACCAAAACAATTCAGGATAACTATGCTTGGAGGGAAAAATATACATCCATACCTAATAATAAAAATGAGGTTTATGAATTTGATTTTAAAATGAGCACAGCTTTCCGACGCATGAAAGTCATATGTACTTAACCATTAAAAACCAAAGTGTTTCCTCACACCCAGAGCAGCCCATATCTTGTGCCTTGCTTTTGATTGAACTATACATTTCCATAGTTCTGTGTTTACTTACCATTTCATCATCATTACTGATCATATGTTTGCTAGTTTTTTCAAGAGACCTTCACATTTTTGTTCCAATGTCCTTTTTTCTCATCACCACGGGAACCACTGTCTTTTTATTCTTCAAGAACATTATGTTTTAGAAAACCTTTCATACTTGTAACGAAAATTTGCAGGTAAGAACAGCCTTGTTCTGTATTCTTAACTTAGGGACAATTCTACTACCTGTGATGATTTATCATCTCTGTTGGTTATGTCTATGCTGTAGTCAAAGGTACCATTGCACCTCCCAGAATTAAGTCACAATCGAATACTCATTACGTTTTTCATGCTGGACAAGAGTGAGCAGCACTCGTTATAAAAGCAGCAGCAGTTGTTATAAAATCTGCTCAGTAAGTCTTAGAAGCTGAGGCAGCTGTTATTACCATCCAAACTTGCAAATTTTAGAGCTACTTTGGGTATGCTCTACAGCTACTATACTATTGGGTAAGCAATCTGCAGCTACTATAGGATCTCCGCTGCAGATGTTATTTTGGCAGACATCTCTGTATTTTTCTCATTTAGGAGTTTGCACTGATAAATACTAGGGAAATCAGAAGAAAAAAAAATCTAAGAGGAGAATTGGAGCATTAAAAGATTTCATTCCAGAATTAACGTTAAAAAGAAAAGGAGCAGTGGAAGGGAGATGAATACCATTTGCAAGGCTTAAAAGAAATTTTTAAATTACCCTGAAGGATAAATAGATGAAAGACAAGTGTATTCCCAGATCAAATTGTTCTGGGTTGGGTTTCCTTCTCCTTCACACATGCTGGTTGTAAGACCCCAGGGCTGACGATGGCTCAGGGGCCATCACGGTAAGGAAACTACAGTAGATTTGGGAAAAGATAGATTAACATTTGACTGCTCCCTTGAGGCAGCACCTAGTCTTTCAAATCCATGTACCACAGCTTTCAGATGACATGGTGATATCATCCCATGGTAAAATACACTTTTGTTTCCTCATGGATTTGTTAATTATTGGTTTGTTGGTTGTTTTGTTTTTTTAGCAAAATGCTACAGTTTCTCTGACATGTCAGAGACGGAGGTGAAGAAAGGAGACCATTTCATAATCAGTCCAATTTGTCTTCCTGGTTTCTGGTGACCTTCAGCTTCCCACTGAATTCGGAAGTGTACATAGCTCCCATTTCTCTTCCAGGAGAGAAGGAAATAATGGGTTTGAACCCAAATCTGAGGTGACTGAAACATTCCTCAAGATGCCTTTTCTACATCCAGGCACACAGTAAAATACAGACTTGGCTTCTAACTGAACCCCTCCAAGCACTACAATAACATAAATATTAACAGTTCACCACACGTCAGTCAGGTACAGCCTGCCCTTAACCATAATCATATATCTCATTGCTTTTCTACAAATCTTCTGTCAATGGCTTTTGGTCACTAATACCTGTGGAGCTAATGCTTAATCTCCCTTCTCCATTTTCCCATGCTGTTTTTGTGCCCTTCCTATCACCACCCATCAGACACACAGACCTAGGTCTGTAACCTTAAAAGAGACTTACTAAGTGGGATATTTTTCAACCGACTTTTAAAGAGAGCAACAATTTGATGCATTACTGCCCACATCAAAATAAAATTCTCAAACTCCATTTCATGTTTCAGAGCCTATGTCTTTTCTGCAATGGGCAGAATATTTCTTTAAGTAAGCAGTCTAGTCAGCTTTGGATTTACTAACGTAATTCAAAATTGCTTTCATTACCAATGCCCTTTTTGTTTCTTGGCCCCTGAACATTTAAAGAGCAGTCTGAATCTGTGATTCTTCAGATATTATTCATAAGCTTCTGAAAAAGTATGTTACAAGAAGCTACTACGGATTGTAAATTGTCATAATATGAAAGACAACATACTGTCAGGGATTAGGAAAGCTAAAGACAGAAAACAAAGTAGAAAAAACTATCGGTTTTCAGCCGGGCAAAAGCGTAATGGTTAGATGCAATCACAGACACGTGTAGCAATGCCCATGAGTTAAGAGAAAGGACTAGAAATCAAGGCAGCAGTCGCACATGAATCACAGCCCCCCTCCAAAGCTAGGCACACCCTTAAGGTGCTTGGCTACATCATGACATGTAGCTGTAGTCCAATATTAATAAATGCAAGACAATAACTGGACAAACTCTAGTACATTTGGTGGGGTCTAAGCTAACTAATTTCCTAGGCAAATGAAAAGGACCATTTCACATTCAAAATAAACCTCAGTCCAGCTGTGTCTGTAGCAGTAAAATCACATTCATGCACATGGAAATCTGCAAGAAGCATAAATAGTGATATAGAAATAAGTCTGAACTATAAAGCCTTCAGATAAAATTGTAAAGCCACACTGAATACTGTATTTGGCTCTGGTTATCCAAATTAAATATAGAAATTGACATTCTTCAGTAAAAAGAAATAAGAATTATTACTTAATTATTATTAAAAAGTCACAAAGAGATTAATTAAGAAGATTAGGACTGTTTATTGTAGAAATAAACTGAGCAAGAAAAAAATGTCTATAATTGGTAAATAAAATAAATAATTTTGGAATTCTTCTTTATTCCAGTGTACACAACTGCAGTGTCAAACCGATGAAAGCAAAAGTTTATTTTGGACAATATACAGCTAATCTGAAAATCATGTTGGGGTTTAAGCTAAGTGGCATAGACTTCAGTGGAATAAGAATTTCTTACAGGTTCTCCATCAATTATTTCTTTTCTGGAAAATAACTTTTCAAGCATACTGAAAATTTTATAAATTGTAGTGATTTTCCCTTCAAAGCAAAAAGATTTTATGTCATTTTCTTAAGAGGAATTATGTAAATGAGAAATAATGCTTAATTCAATTTTTTCCAATTCATAATTTCCTAATTTTTGTTTTCTTTCTGTATTTATTTCCCCATACCCTTATTTTATTTTCCTTTCAATTCAAAAGATGAAGAATTAAAATAATTGGAGTGCAAAGATTTAAGAAAAAATGTAGGCCTTTTTGGCTAAGTGTCTTGATCCAAAATGTCCCACCATGTTTTTTAGACAAGCAAACTTCTTTTAAGAAAATTTTACTTTTATTTTGAAAAGTATTACCAGAAAACATTAACATACTTTCAGTGATTCAAGGGAATCACAAAGGAAAAGGATCACATGATGTGAGGATAGAAACTGTATCCTTACAGTAGAATTTATATGATAATTCTTTTGGATTATGAAGAAAAAATTCCTGTGAGTAGCTCACACAGTTTTTGTAAGTCTGGTACAAAGTAGCTGTGCCAATTCATCAGGAAGCAGGCACAAACTTACTGCGATGTGTGAAGGGGCTCACAGAGCTGTAACTTACAGTTCCCTCTCCAGTGGACCTTGTCACATGTTATATGATGATAAACTGTTATTAGATGCTTCACGCTTCCCCTCCTCTCACTCCTCTCCGTTTAACTGCAGTGGACTCAGACTAAAGTCTGAAAAGCAGATTAATATTCTTCATAACTGAATATTTTCAAAAGCATAACAGAATATTAAAACCCATGACATTGAGCATACTAATACAGTCCCATCTGCAGCCTCGTAGCACCAGTGAGAGCAGAGCTGGCACAGAACCTGTAATACCCAGACTGCTTCCTCTTCCCAGCTTGTACTTCACTCCATAAGTATCTGTGTGTGTGTGTGTGTGTGTGTGTGTGCGCACGTTATAAGATACTTAAGACCACCGACCCATGGACATTGTGTGTTGCACTGAGGTCTGATGAAGGTCAAAAGGTAGGGAGGGGGCTCCCCAGATGGTGACACTGGCACAGAAAGTGTGAGAGATTTTGGGAGGATGGCATGTGAGTAGTCATCTGGCACTGTGAGGGCATGACCAAGCTCAGGTCATGAAGGCAGCCTCCAGGGGTGGAATGATGCTCATCTACTGCATTTTGGAAAGGATTATGGCCTTCTAAGGCAGCAGTAGGAGGTGGGCTGGATGTAGGAACAAAGGTTGCTTGAGGCCAAAAGGAGCATTCCCTCTCCCACCTCAGCATGTTACCTTGAGGTTATTTTCATGGCAGAAAAACAGTGGGTCACTCTTCCCCTTGCCTCCAGTCTTGTGTTCCTATCCCCTACCCTATTCCTTAGACCTTCTGTCATTCTTTATGGATGGAATTCCTATGGAACGTGATTCCTCCAGCTGTGATTCTGCCTGTGAGGTTGGGTGGCTGTTACATCAGTCACACCTTTATAAAATTATAGTATCAGCAGTCATCATGAGCATTTCTGCTGGCGAGTAATTATTCTTTGTGTATGTAATCTTCTTTCCATCAAGCACTTATTTGTAGACCTCACCCTTCTCATTCCTTCACCAAGGAATGAGCAAAGTGAAAAAAAAAAAGAGATATGATATGCAAACTGAAGTATGAAATATTGGAATTTTAACATATAGCTTTCAGAATGACTAAACATTATGGAACAAAACTGTTTCTTTAGACTTCAACAGTTATTAGATGCAATCCGAGGTACATCTCAAATCAAAGATAGAATCTGAAATATTTTTTTCTTTTCCCCAAAACATACTTATTGTCCACTGAAGGACTTTCATTTATCACATTGCATTTTCATCCATATGCCAAGACAAATTGCTGAAGTGAGTAGCTCGAGAGAGGACGCCTTCAACACCGGAGTGGGGGGGAGATCAGCGTCCAGGAGCCTCAACTCAGAGCGGCAAGAGCCTCCCACCGAGGGAGCCTCAAGTCCTCGACAGGACCTGCCCAGGAGCAGGCAGCTCAGCTGACGACAGCGAGCAGCTGACTCACAGGGGGCGGAGCCTGAAGCAGCGGCACCAGCCCTGACTGGGTAAAAACCTGCCACAGGGAGCGCGAGCGACCCGGAGCGCCAGGAGCAGAGTGGGTCGAGGCAGTTGGATCGGCATCGGCATCGGCATCGGCATCGGCATCGGCATCGGCATCGGCATCGGCATCGGCATCCCTCGCCTTGTGACTAAGGCCCGGTCCGGGAGCTCTGCTCTGGCTGCCCCGGCGGTGGCCAGTGTAGGCCCCCAGACAGAGCCGATGCGAGGGGAGGCTGCAGTGCAGAGCTCAGGGTGTAGAGAGTGCCTGCACTGGTCTGGTGAGGGGAGGGTGCACAATGGGCAGGGCTGCACTCGGTGCTCCTTGGTGGAGGTGCTCCTGCAGCAGGGGCTGAGCTGCGGGATGCTGTTAATAGACTGCGAGATGTCAGGGAAGCTGAGAGGAAGTAGGACTGCTTGCTCCAGGCCCAAATTATGCAGGGGCCTCAAGCTTCCCCTCTAGCTCATGGAGGAAAGAAAGAGACCGTTAACCTGGGAAGCTAGGAATTAGTGACAAAACAAAAAAAAGACCAACAAACTAACAACAAAAAAAGGAGGAAGAGGACAATCAAAAGCAAGGAACTTCCTCCTAAATCTGTTGTCCCCACCCAGAACTGCTTTGCAGTTCTTCAGAGACCTAATGAGGAAACACACTCCAACCATGAACAACTGGCTGATGGCCTGGTGTCCTGGGTTCAGCAGTAGCAGTCATTTTTCTCCTTCTTGGGAGCTGGTGCAGTGCAGTGTTTTGACTTTTGGCTCAGGAACAGAGCTGATAACAATGATGTTTTGGTTTGGCCAAGGACTTCGTGAGCCTCATGCTCTGCCAGGGAGGAGGGGAAGCCGGGAGGAAGCAGAGACAGGACACCTGACCCAAACTGACCAAAGAGCCACAGCACATCATGCCCGGGATGTAACTGGGAGTTAGCCGGAAGGACTGGTAGACTGCGGGGTTGGAGGAGGTATTGGTCAGTGCTTGGTCGGGCTGGGGGGGGCGAGTTATCGGTTGGCTGGTGGTGAGGTGATGTATTCTCTTCCCTTGTTATTTCCTTTATCATTGTTATCATTGGTGGTAGCAGTAGTGATTTGTGTTATACCTTAGTTACTAAACTGTTCTTATCTCAACCTGTGGGAGTTGCATTCTTTTCGATTCTCCTCTCCGTCCCTCCAGGAGTAGGGGGAGGGAAAAAAGGGGGGGAAGTGAGTGAACGAGTTACCTAACTGGGTTTAAACCATGACACCTGGTAAAGAAGATCTCTACTGATGCTGCCAAGAAAAAGCAGCAGGTCGTAGTAGTAGGGGACTCTAATTTGAAAGGCACAGGGGCACCCATCTGTCGACCTGACTCAGTCTCAAGGGAGGTGTGTTGCCTACCAGGGGCTCGGATCAGGGATGTTGCAGAGAGGCTGCCTGCTCTAGTAAGTCCCACTGACTATTACCCACTTCTAGTGATCCATGTGGGTTAGTGATACAGATAGCAGTAGCCCGGAGAACATAAAGAAGGACTACAGAGCCCTGGGAGAGGTGGTTAGGGGCTCTGGAGCTCAGATTGTCTTTTTGTCAATCCTCCAGGATAAAGGAGAGGACCTTAAAAGGCTAGGAGGATTGGCCAGGTTAATAAATGGTTAGAAGGGTGGTGCCATAGTCAGGCTTTTGGGTATCTAGAACATGGGACTCAGTTTAGTAGGCCAGGTCCACTGGGGGCTGGTGGAGCTGGTCTGACAAGGGGAAGAGTGGTTTTGGTAGGAGGCTTGTCAGACTGGTCAAGGAAGCTTTAAATTAGACGTGCTGGGTGAGGGGGGCATCATTACATCCCAACACACCCAGTCAGTTACCAGCACCTATTGCTCAGAGCAATGTAGAGATATTCCAGCCACGCAGGCCAATGAGCCAGGTTCATTTAGAGCTTGGCTCAGATGCCTTATACAAACGCCCGTAGCATGGGGAATGAACGAGGAATTAGAGATGTGTGCATGTCTACAGGGGTATGATATAATAGGCATCGCAGAAACATGGTGGGATGGCTCCTATTACTGGAATGTTGGAATGGAAGGTTACAGGCTCTTTAGAAAAGACAGGCCTGGCAGGCGGGGAGAGGGAGTTGCCCTTTATGTTAGGGATAGGCTGGAGAGTATGGAACTCTGTCTGGGGACAGGTGAGCAGTCCACAGAGAGTTTGTTGGTCAGGGTTAAAGGGAGAACAGCAATGGGAAGCATTACTGTGGGGATCTGTTACAGACCACCTGATCAAGAGGACTCTGTGGATGAAGCACTACAGGCAGATAGGAACAGGCTCACACTCGCAGGCCCTTGTTGTCATGGGGGACTTTACCACCCTGATATCTGTTGGAGGGGTGGTATGACCAGGAACAAGCAATCCAGGAGGTTCCTTGATTGAGTGGAAGACAACTTCCTTCTGCAAGTAACAGAGGAGCTGACAAAGACAGGTGCCATGCTTGACCTCGTGCTCACCAACAGGGAAGGTCTCATTGGAAATGTGGCACTCCAGGGCAGCCTCGATTGCAGTGCTCATGAGATTTTTGAGTTTGAGATCCTCAGGACAGTGAGAACAGCATGCAGCAAGCTCACTGCCCTGGATTTCAAGAGAGCAGACTTTGGCCTCTTCAGGATCCTGCTTAGTAAGGTTCTGTGGGATATAGCTCTAGAGGGCAGGGGGGCCCAAGACTGCTGGTTAGTATTCAAGGATCACCTACTACAAGCTCAGGAGTGTTGCATCCCAACTAGAAGGAAGCACAGCAGGTAGGGCCAGGAGACCTCCTTGGATAGATAAGGAGCTGCTGAGGAAATTTAGAGGGAAAAAAGAGGGTTATAAAAGGTGGAAGCAAGGACAGGTGGCCGGGGAAGAATATAGGGATGTTGTCCGGGAAGCTAGGGACCAGTTTAGGAAAGCTAAGGCCCAGTTAGAATTAAACTTGGCTAGAGATGTGAAAGATAACAGAAAGGGATTCTTTCGGTACATTGCAAATAAAAGACAGATTAGGGACAGCATGGGTCCTCTCCATAAGCTGTCAGGAGAATTGGCTACCCTGGATTCGGACAAGGCTGAGGTTCTCAATGACTTCTTTGCCTCCGTCTTCACTGGCAAATGCTCTGACCACACCACCCAAGTCTTGGAAGGCAGATGCAGGGACTGTGAGAATGAAGACCTTGGGCACACTGTAGGAGAGCATCTGGTTCGAGACCATCTTAAGAGCCTGAACGTGCACAAGTCCATGGGACCTGATGAAATTGATCCTGGAGTCCTGAAGGAGCTGGCAAATGAAGTTGCTAAGCCACTGTCCATCAAATTTGAAAAATCATGGCAGTCAGGTGAAGTTCCCAAAGACTGAAAAAAGGGAACGGTCTTGTTCAACACCTTTGTTGGCAACATGGACAGTGGGATTGAGTGCACCCTCAGCAAGTTTGCCAAAGACACCAAGCTGTGTGGTTCGGTTGATACGCTGGAGGGAAGGACTGCCATCCAGAGGGACCTCGACACGCTTGTGAGGTGGGCTGATGCCAATCTTATGAAGTTTAACCATGCCAAGTGCAAGGTCCTACACCTGGGTCAGAGCAATCCCAGGCACAGCTACAGGATGGGCAGAGAAGAGATTCAGAGCATCCCTGTGGAGAAAGACTTTGGGGGTGTTGGTTGATGAGAAACTTAACATGAGCCAGCAGTGTGCGCTCGCAGCCCAGAAAGCCAACCGTATCCTGGGCTGCATCAAAAGGAGCATGACCAGCAGGTCGAAGGAGGTGATCCTGCCCCTCTACTCTGCTCTCGTGAGACCTCACCTGGAGTATTGTGTACAGTTCTGGTGTCCTCAACATAAAAAGGACATGGAACTGTTGGAACAAGTCCAGAGAAGGGCCACGAGGATGATCAGGGGACTGGAGCACCTCCTGTATGAAGATAGGCTGAGGAAGCTGGGGCTGTTCAGCCTGGAGAAGAGAAGGCTGCATGGAGACCTCATAGCAACCTTCCAGTATCTGAAGGGGGCCTATAGGGATGCTGGGGAGGGACCCTTCCTTAGGAGCTGTAGTGACAGGACAAGGGGTAAAGGGTTAAAACTTAAACAGGGGAAGTTTAGATTGGATATAAGGAGGAAATTCTTTACTGTAAGGGTGGTGAGGCACTGGAATGGGTTGCCCAGGGATGTTGTGAATGCTTCATCCCTGGCAGTGTTCAAGGCCAGGTTGGACGAGGCCTTGGGTGATTTGATTTAGTGTGAGGTGTCCCTGCCCATGGCAGGGGGCTTGGAACTTGATGATCTTAAGGTCCTTTCCAACCCTAACTATTCTCTGAGTGTAAGAAAGAGTATTTAAAGACTCTATTATTACACTTTTCTTAAAAAATTATTTTAAATTATGCTTTGGTGCTAATTCCACCACAATTACTCGAGTAGATTTTTGACGGTATCTCATCAAAGAAGAGTTGCAAAGAGTATTCAGTCCATCAGTCTATTCCCTGGCCTGTGCAGACTGTTTTCCTACCCCACAATGTTTTCCAGTGTTTTGTTGACCACAGCTGGCACGGGTCAAGCCCTGGGGATTACACTGGTTCTGCTGGGAGAAACAGGTCTTCACATTTAAGGAGATTGTTTGTAATATCTACTCAATCTGAAGAACAGGAGGGTTTCTTTTAGATTTATAATTCAAATTTCCATGCCTGGGTAAAAAATATCTGCTGGCATGTACCAGGGTCTTGTATTTGCTGTTTCTAATACCAAACCTGGCAGCTTTATGGAGGATAAATTGATCTACAGTCTCTTTTGTGAAACAAACCACAAATCATACATCAGATAGTATATATTTTTTTCATAAATGTTTAAATACACAAGCACAAATAAAAGAATAAAGGGAAGCTTTTATTTCATAATACATGGTGATGCACACATGCACAGTTGGTGTTTATTCCAGTTCAAATTTCCCTTAGGCAAGTAAAGGTCAGGGAAACCTCAAACACTACCAAACAACTTTCCCAGACCAAAACACTTAACTTCTTAGATTCAATTTTAAAAACTGATTTTGTGGATTGTAAAAGAGCTTTTTCTCTGTAAAGTGTTCTCTTTTCACAGTTAGGAGAGGTTGTGTTTGAACTGAAATGACTGTTCCTTGTAGAAAATCGCATTCACTAACAACTTTTCCTTGATTCTATTCTGTAAATGTTTTATAGCCCGTCTCTGAAAAGTTATTCTCTCCCCAAATGGAGGAAAGGAGAGGAGAGAAAAGAGACAAATCATTTTTCTGAAGGTTTGTATGAAATAAGTGGCTGGGCAGAAAGAAGGCAGGCAGAAGGCTTGCTTATCCACTTTTATCTTGAGAAGTAGCAAAGGGAAATGTTTTTGGAGTAAGAAAACTTTCCTGATGCAGAGCAATTCCACATCCCCCTGTATTCAAACAAGCATTTAGATTGATTACATGCTGAAAATAATAAATTATATTGCAGAGGGACAAAAAAGTGTTTATTTCAATGTCTAAAGTAATTTCTCTCTCCCCAGATGCTGTGAGAAGTATCAGATGCCATCAGAATGATTTTTCAATATGATTTATTTTGGACTGAACTTCTCTGTGACTGAAGGCAGCATTCAGAACACAGCCCATGGTGCACACAGCTTCATATTATGCACAGGTCTTTTTTAATCATTTAATTGATTAAATTTAATCATTTATTTTCAAGAAGGGGAAAGTGGATGACCCATGGAATTACAGACCAGTCAGTCTCACCTCTGTGCCTGGCAAAATCTTGGAGCACATTCTCCTGGAAGGCATGCTAAGGCACATGAAAAACAACAACGTGGTTGGTGACATCCAGCATGGCTTCACTAAGGGGAAATTCTGCCTGACCAATTTGGTGGCCTTCTATGATGGGGCTACAGAACTGATGGATAGGGGTAGAGCAGTTGATGTCATCTACCTGGACTTGTGCAAAGCGTTCGACACTGCCCCACACGACATCCTTGTCTCTAAATTGGAGAGACATCAATTTGATGGATGGACCACTCGGTGGATAAAGAACTGGCTGAATGGCCACATGAAAAGAGTTGTGGTCAATGGCTCAATGTCCGGCTAGAGACCAGTAACGAGTGGTGTCCCTCAGGGATCGGTGTTGGGAGCGGTCTTGTTCAACATCTTTGTTGGCGACATGGACAGTGGAGTTGAGTGTGCCCTCAGAAAGGTTGCCAATGACACCAAGCTGTGTGGTTCAGTTGATATGCTGGAGGGAAGGAATGCCATCCAGAGGGACCTTGACACACTTGTGAGGTGGGCTGATGCCAGACTTATGAAGTTTAACCATGCCAAGTGCAAGGTCCTACAGCTGGGTCAGAGCAATCCCAGGCACAGCTACAGGCTGGGCAAAGAAGAGATTCAGAGCATCCCTGCAGAGAAGGGCTTGGGGGTGTTGGTTGATGAGAAACTTAACATGAGCCAGCAGTGTGCGCTCACAGCCCAGAAAGCCAACCGTATCCTGGGCTGCATCAAAAGGACCATGACCAGCAGGTCAAAGGAGGTGATCCTGCCCCTCTACTCTGCTCTCGTGAGACCTCACCTGGAGTATTGTGTACAGTTCTGGTGTCCTCAACATAAAAAGGACATGGAACTGTTGGAACAAGTCCAGAGGAGGGCCATGAGGATGATCAGGGGACTGGAGCACCTTCCGTATGAAGACAGGCTGAGAAAGCTGGGGCTGTTCAGCCTGGAGAAGAGAAGGCTGCATGGAGACCTCATAGCAGCCTTCCAGTATCTGAAGGAGGCCTGTAGGGATGCTGGGGAGGGACTCTTCCTTAGGAGCTGTAGTGATAGGACAAGGGGTAAAGGGTTAAAACTTAAACAGGGGAAGTTTAGATTGGATATAAGGAGGAAATTCTTTCCTGTTAGGGTGGTGAGGCACTAGAATAGGTTGCCCAGGGATGTTGTGATTGCTCCATCCCTGGCAGTGTTCAAGGCCAGGTTGGATGAGGCCTTGGGTGATATGGTTTAGCGGGAGGTGTCCCTGCCCATGGCAGGGGGCTTGGTACTTGATGATCTTAAGGTCCTTTCCAACCCTAACTATTCTATGATTCTATTCTATGATTCTATGAATAGATTCACACCTGAGAAAAGTAATACTGAGTGCAATTATAATTGTTATTACCAACCTTCTTTTGTCATGATTACATCAGCATTTGTGTGTTCAAGGATCAGTTTCTTCGCATAGACTTCCCTTGAAACAAGGCATCTAGGTCTTTGGTCTTGCCACCCTCCTTCTCTGGTCCCCAGCTGGCTTCCATGGGTTCAGCTGAGGGCCATCTCCATGCTGTTCTTCTTCCAGGTGTGGATACCCCATTTGCTAAACCTTTCCTCCAGAAAACACAGGGATGTTCAGACCAAGTTTGCTGTAGGGAGGAAGAGATTGAACTTTTCACCATGACCATCTGAATATACCACAGCAGGGACCGATGAGAGAAGACTTCAGCAGTTTCCTCACCCTCGTGATACATACATCATTCTGGGACAACATACAAATGGTATCGGGACTTCATCAGGGAGAAAAGACAATGGGAGGTGATAAGCTCTCACATTTACACCGCTCTTGGCCCTGAGGAGCCCTTTATGCTGATAGAATTGCTTTCCAAGCTCTTCAATCTGAAAATAAATGTTATTCAAACTAATCTGTGGGATTGAGGCCAAATTTGCATACCTAAAACTAAGAAAGTAAACAGATTTGGGACAAAAAAAGTATCATTTTATACTGAGCTTACCATTCAAAGCTAGCAATGAAAACTGTATGCTTATCAGAGAGAAGGTATCAAATCCAAGCAGAAAGCTAGCTCATGACACTTGGCATCTTGCTTTTGGAACACCACAATGAACACTTTGGCATGGCCCAGGAAAAAATGGAGCTCCAGTGGAGCAATGGATTGAGGGCAAACGGCTGAAATATGGAATTGCCATTGACATTTGTGATATTATTGTTGCAAATATTTCAGATACTCTTAATACATTCAGTCCTTTAATACTGACCAGAATTTAGGATGTTAAGACAATTCATATATTATATATGTTTCTCATATATATATATATATATATACACATATTGGTATGCATTTGCTCCTGATAAATTTATTTCTAAACTTTGAGAGATGCAGAAAAGCAAGAGGCGCCTTTGCATGATAGTTATGGTGAGTATGAAACAGCTGTAGAATCAACAAATACTAGCCGCTCCAGGCCATTTGGGAGAGTTTGGAGAAGCAATTCTGCTTAACCACTGCACCATTTTCATGTCACGGTGAGCTTATTGTTAGTCACTGCCAACAAAAATGCATGTTTATAGAAAGCACTACACATATTAAAAAGAGTGCAGAGTGAAAGATTTTACCCTCTATGGAAAGAAAGTAGGAAGAAGTGAAAAAAGGTGAGGATGAAACAGAAGTATGCAAGTGACTGGAGCTAGAAAGTAATTGTAATTGTCCTTGTTCCTTCACTGAACCATATCTCTGCTGTTGATTTGGAGATGACTGGTGGAACTGAAAACAGTATTCTTGTTTTCTGAAACTGCTGCTAGTAACCACACACAATGTGTACAAAGCTCAAATAAAGCTTTTAATTAAACTAGAGTGACCAGCTGCAAGACAGGTTGTTTCTGTTGCTGTTTCAGTTAGAAAAGATGTCAAAAATGAGAGAGACAGTGCAGAACTGAAAAAGTCATAAAGTACATCTGTTCCTCTAAGAGCTTTGAACTAGTCATAGTCTCTGTCCCACCTGGTTCACCTCTGGGAAGATTAAGAGAATACCTTCTGGCCTGATTGCCCGAGGTGCTAAGTACTTGACACTACCATTGACTCTTTTCTCCTTTGTATGCCTGGCTTTTTTGAGTATCAGGCTATGCTGGATGTGCTAGAGCTTCTTCTCAGAAGAGCAGCCCCTTCTCAGCTGATCTCTGGGAAGGCTGGAGATCAGATTCCCCACAGCAGGAAAGTGAGAGCTCTGTACAGGTATTTACTCAGGGTAGGTATAAATGTTCATTCCTACACCCTATGGGAACTGTACTAGGGGCAGCACACCAAGGCAGTTTGCTGTACCCTTGACATTTCTTTGTAGAAATATTTGTAGCTGGTAATGACAGCAGCATCTCCTCTTCTTTGTATAAGTGGGAATTAGGGAAGTATAAAAGTACTGCTTTTTTTTTAACATTTGCAGCTCTTCACATTTTTCTGTGATGCCCAGAAAGGATATAATCCTCCATTTGAGAACATTGTGCTGGACTGAAAAAAACACCAGGACTGAAATCAGGACTGAGTCTACCATTAAACTACTAGTACTTTGAGCATGTAAAGTAAAATTATTTATTTGCGTTTCAAATAAACAGAAAGGAACTGATTCATTAGTCATCCTTCAAATAATAAAAGAAAAATAAATTATTTTGCATTTGTTTTGTTTTCAGGGAGGAAAAATTACCTGTTCCTTAGATGTTAGACGTTTGCTCATTTACTGTTATATAATGTGGATCAATTTTTAGGAAATTAGTCTGTATTTCAATCTACAAAAATATTTGGCACTTGCAAATTGCAAGCAGTCAGTTTTATGAAGGTGACAAGGAATAAATTAACTTTAATCCATCTTCATTCTAGTAATCATGGGGCCACTCAAAAGCCAAATGCTGACATATTTGTTTAGAGATGTGATCTGTGTGGGCATTATCCATCATTTTAAGCAAAGGAGTGGCACTTTTCTATTGTACATTAGCATATATATTAGATCCAGTCTATGCACAAGTTTTGCATTAGCCTGCATTGACTGCAACATGAAAGGAGACAATATAGTGCCACAATGCCAGTGTAAATTAAGTTATATTAGTGTACCAGTGCTTCCTACTGATATAACTTTCCTACTTTCTCATGCAAACTCTCCCAATATAAGAAACTTCTTGCATTGCTAAGAGAGATGAAGATGTGGGGAGTCATTTGTAGTCAGGCTTTAGTATGTGAAATGATGAATAACCTACCACGAAGAAGCTACAAAGTGAATTTACAGAGTCAGGTCATTTGCATAATTATTCATTGATAAACGCAAATTAATGTTAAGTTGCTTGCCTTTGAATGAAAACAGCATTTGCTACCCCAAAATATGCTGCGGGAGAGGAGTCTGCCCAGGGCAGTTACTATAGGTTAATTGCTTGCCTGTAAATTTATATACCATAGCATGTTTTGCACATGCCCATGCCTCTACATTACATTTTATTTATTATGTTAATGTAATAAATTTACAAGGGAGAAGGGAATCATTACCTAGCTGATATAGGTGGGCTTAACAGTATCTGAATTACCTGTTAGCATATCAAGAACATTCTTATCATTCATGGTACACTGGAAAAATTATGAGATCTGTGATCTAAAGTCTGATCCCAAAATGAAACATCTTTCAGAAGCAGGTTTAGCGGATATATCAGTCATGCCAGAAAAGTAAAATGGAGTTGGCACATGCAGTCACACAGGACATATTCTCTGTTCTTGCAAATTTTGCTCTTTAAAAAGCTGAATTAGACACTATTATTTTTATTTTTATTTTTTTTTCCTAAGGAAGTTAGTGCTTCGTTTATATTACCTTCAACTTTCACCAGCTTTCCTGGTATGGCTTCTTATGTGAAAGAATTTGTTATCCCACAACAGTCATAACTAGGGAGCAATTAGAACTTTTTTTTTTTTTTTGTATTTCTATGTTAAGCTGGTTGGATCTGGGATAATAGATATAATGAGAGTAATCACAGGGCTGTATTTCAGTCTTGAGAGATCTGCTGACAGCAGCAGCTGCCAGGATGGCAGCACTGTAGTGCTTCCATGAGCTGCAAGCAAGCCCAGGGCATAAACAGGGTCTGATCAATTCCTCCCCTGGGGCCTAGTACTGCTCCCAGAGGTTTTCCCCAAGCCAGGCTCTTTCCACAAGCTGCAGGGGTGGGCTCTGGTGTAAGAAAGCATAACTGTGGCTTCTCTTTTTGCTGCTCTTTAACTTCCGTGAGGAACAGTAGAGAAAGAATATTTACTGGAAAACAAGACGACCAATAGTTTAAATGTCATAGCTTGGAAACAAGATCATTTACTAACTCAGAATATGATATGATAAGTAGGAAAAAAAATGCTATGTGATGTAAAGAAAACAAATTAACAAACAAGCAAAGAGCTGCTAGTCCAAAAGATGGTTTTCCTTCAGAAGACTTACATTTCTCTACTTCCTCATTTTTGGTCCTGTCTTTGAGCCACAGTAGACAGTTTCACAAATCTTTGTTTCAGATCACAGTGAGTAACATAATAGAGCATAATGAGATGATACCTACATTTATACATGTAGACTTCTATCAGAAGTTCTCATTGGCTTTAAATTGGGTGCAATTACTTTTTTTTTTTTTGTTAGAGACATGTTTTCTTTCTTTCCAAAGTTGTGCATGTCTAGAGGAAAACAAACAAACAAAAGCCCCAAAAACACACAAACTCTGTTCAGATATAGAATTTTGAAAGTTTCAGCAGAAAATTGATGCCTCGGTTGACCATCTCCAGGCATTTCTATTTTTTTTTTTAATCAGAATTCTGTAAAGTGTGACTATTTACGGAACAGGGCCTTCCCATTTTTCTCTAGAATAACACTGCTCAAACTGCAACTGGGAAGATAGAAAACATTTCCAAAAACTCAGAATACATTCTAAAATATGGATATGTATATCTTCTTTTTTAAACTCTTCTTTTATACAGTCAGGGTAATAATAACTTCATTGAGTCAAGATTTTCAAGAAAGGTGATAACTGGTTTTGAGCTACCATAAGCTAAATTTGTAGGGAAAAGAAAGAGGAAAATAGTAGATGTTTTTTAGGTATGAAATAGAAGTAGCAATTTCAGAGCAGTTCTAGACTGGAAGTAATTGCTCTGAGTATAATAGAATTATGTTACTCAATTAGACAATCTGAAAGAAAAATGTGGATGGCACCAGTCAGGAAAAAGGGGATGTTAGAAAAGGAAGAGAGAGACTATAAGGTCATCAGCTCCTGTGGGATGAAAAGAGAAATTAGTAATTATCACCTATGGAACACTGAGTTATTGGGAAATGGCTTGAGAAAAACTACACTGTGCTACGAACCCAGTAGCTCAATTGACTCCCTGGTTTTCCGTCTCTTTGGAGTTTATTAGACTTTGAAAGCTGTATTTTGTGAATTCCTGCTACAACAGTGACATCCTCAGTTCTACACACAGTTTTATATAAAGATCCAGTCAAGGAGGTTAATTTTAGATTACTTGATCTTATACCTTGTATCCATTGAAATCAATGGGAAGATTCTCAGTCACCAAAACTGGAGTGCTTAACTCTTTTTATGATGATTATTATTGCCACTGTTACTGTTATAACTACTACTCCTACTATTATTATTGTGTAGATTGTAAGATAACAATGAGAGAAGAAAGTTCTTTCAGTAAGATGGAGGTATATATTTGGTTTGGAGCCTTCACTAAGGTACTTGAAACCAGTGAAGGTGATATAAATGCTTTTTATTAAATAAATTAATTAAACAAAAGATGCCTTACAATTAGGAATTCAAGCCCATGGTTAAATTGTTCACAAGTGCTTTCATTCTAACTAAATAACAGTGTTTAAAAGTTATAAAGGAAACTGGTTTGCAAGCTTTAAGTAGGTCACCTCCCACAGTATCTCTAAAGTGCAGGTAAATTAGCATTCATTTTTTCAAATGGCAAACTGAGGCAGAAGGAATCATTAAAACTTGTGATTTCACAGAGCTGCTGACTATTTCCATACTTTCTGCTCTAGGGAGATTTTCTCACAGGAATACAGTATTTAAACTGCTTTCATACCTCTCCAGCACTGCAAACTGCTAAAGGGACGGACCCCAGTGCACTGATCACATCCAAGGTCTTTTCATCACATGAGACCCTAGTTGTCCAAACCTAATGCAAAGTCCCTCTCACAAATCCATCTTGAAGAAAGGTGAATGACACGTTGAGACTTTCCCATGTAACTGCTTTCCTCTCCTATCATGAGGCAGCAGTTCATACAGGAATAATGGCAGCTGGAAGCCAACAAGGAGCACTTGAAACACAGCAAAATGAAGTCACTTAGTGACTTTTAGCCAGCCTCTACATTAGATTAAAATGTACTGAAAACAGTGGGAGTCATTTTAAAGTGATTGCTTTCACTATGACACTGAACTTTCTCAAGTTCCACCTTATGCATATGATGCTTTCCCTTCATCGATTCTCTCAGGAAGCCACACAGGCAAAACTGAAATTAGTCAAGTTACGGATTTGTTGGTTACTCAGGGAATAACAGAAAACCCAGGAATGTAGGTGTCTAAAATGTTTTGAGGCTAAGGACTTCAGAAGTTAATTACCACAACATTTAGATGATCCTCAGCAAGATGAATCACACAATAGAGACCTCCTTTCCCAGATTTTGCTAATATTTCATATTTTGCTGGAGGTAAACTTACACATTTTTCATATAAATCCTCTGCTTTGCTTGTCACCACTGACAACTCTCTCATCTCCTGTACTTATCAGATCACAAAGTTGATTTTTTTTTAATTCTCTCTTCACTTCTTTTCCTTTCAGTATTACCATTGAATCCTCCTGCTATTTCTTATGTATCTGAGAAATCCAGTCATTCCTCTCTGTCCCTACCAGCAAAACGTGTTCCCACATTTTGCTTCTTTGCTGCAGCAGAAACACTTCACTTAATAGTGTTGTCATTAAATCAAGCTCATACTCATTGCTTGCAGCAAAGGAAAGTGATCCAAACTCATCTTTGTCTGCCTCCTGCAACTCAGGCTCTTCTGCCTTTTAAGATGATGTTCATTGCTTCCCTCCCCTCCCAAGTCAATCCTGCAGGACTTCTCAAATTGTTGGTTTCATGTTTTCCACATTGTGGTGAGTTAGCTACATCACTCAGTTAGCCCTGACCCTTTATGAAGGAAATTAGTTGCAGAAAAGAAAAAAAGAGAAAACCGTGATTATGGAGAAGAAAAGTCAATGGGAAAGGGAGAACAGAAGTTTCATACATGTACAAAAACATACACATATGAGAATATAAAATATAAAAATATGAACAAACATATACAAATACATCCATGAGTCAGTGGGAGGGTTGTGCTGGGGTACATTTTGAACTCCACGAATGAATTGGTTATATCCCTTTACTATCCATGCATCCCTCTCCTATCCATGCATTTTTCCTTCTGAGAACTGAGACTTGGAACAACTGTACAATGACACATGCTATTCTTGACAGCAATAAAATGCCTTTCCCTCATCACATTTACATGCCTCACTATTGTATCACAGTATCACAGTATCACAGTATGCTAGAGATTGGAAGGGACCTCGAAAGATCATCTAGTCCAATCCCCCTGCCGGAGCAGGAACACCTAGATAATGTTACACAGGAATGTGTCCAGGCGGGTTTTGAATATCTCCAGGGAAGGAGACTCCACAACCTCCGTGGGCAGCCTGTTCCAGTGTTCTGTCACCCTCACTGAGAAGAAGTTTCTTCTCAAGTTTAAGTGGAACCTCTTGTGTTCCAGTTTGTACCCATTACCTCTTGTCCTATCATTGTTTGCCACTGAGTAGAGCCTGGCTCCGTTCTCGTGACACTCCCCCTTTATATATTTATAGACACTAATAAGGTCACCTCTCAGTCTCCTCCAAACTATAGAGACCCAGCTCCCTCAGTCTTTCCTCATAAGGGAGATGCTCCACTCCCTTAATCATCTTCGTTGCCCTGCGCTGGACTCTCTCCAGCAGCTCCCTGTCCTTCTTGAACTGAGGGGCCCAGAACTGGACACAATATTCCAGATGGGGTCTCACCAGGGCAGAGTAGAGGGGAAGGAGGACCTCTCTCGACCTACTAATCACCCCCCTTCTAATACACCCCAGGATGCCATTGGCCTTCTTGGCCACAAGGGCAGAGTGTTGGCTCCTGGTCATCCTGTCGTCCACTAGGACCCCCAGGTCCCTCTCCCCTACACTGCTCTCTAACAGGTCATTTCCCAACCTATACTGGAACCTGGGGTTGTTCCTGCCCAGATGCAGGACTCTACACTTTCCCTTGTTATATTTCATCAAGTTACTCCCTGCTCAACTCTCCAGCCTATCCAGGTCTCGCTGGATGGCAGCACAGCCTTCTGGCGTGTCAGCCACTCCTCCCAGCTTAGTGTCATCAGCAAACTTGCTGATAGTACACTCAATTCCCTCATCTAAATCATTGATGAATATATTAAATAATAAATACCGGTCCCAGTACTGACCCTTGAGGCACTCCACTAGTTACAGGCCTCCAACTAGACTCAGCCCCATAGACTACAACTCTCTGGCTTCTCTCCTTCAGCCAGTTCGCAGTCCACCTCACTACCTGATCATCCAGTCCACACTTCCTCAATTTAGCTGTGAGGATGCTGTGGGAGACCGTGTCAACAGTATAACAAGATAATCATAAAAATAATGTTTTCAGCCCCAGAGGTGTGTCAGGGACTGAACTTTTTCCCAGATTTGCTATAGAGAAGCAGCTTTTGACTGGCAAGTATTTCTGATCTGCTCTCTGGGCATACTTTAGGAGCCTAAAAATGCCACATACTATGTTGGTCAGCTTACCAGGTGAACTGCATGGAGTGAGACCTGTTTTCAGTTCACCTTATCAGGGAGAGAGAGGAGGAAAGAACAGACAAAGGGCAGAAACAGTACAAGAGGCAGAACTGCAAGCTGGGATTCTTTGACTTCAGCGCTTCTTCAGAGACCTTTTTTTATGACAGGGAAGTCACTGTACGTTGTTAAAATAGAGCGAAATATTTTTTTTTCAAATTTTTGTGAGTTTTACTATTCACAATAATATATCAGGTTTGGAGTCTGTTTAATCTTCAAAATGTTGAATTCATTCTTATTCTTTTTCTCTAGGAGCATTTTCTTGCTTTTCTTTCATCTTCAAGAAAACTTTCTATTTCTCTACTTTCATTAAGTCTTACCTCATTCCCATCAAAGTAAATGGGAAAATAGTGCTTTGTGTCACAAATGAAGGAACAGGCACTTGGATTTCTGCTTCTCCTCTGGGATTATTTTACTTAATTCTTTCTTTTTTTCTTTTGTGCCTCTGTCTTCTCTCTTCCCTTACCAGATTTTTAACTCCTTTGCTTAGTTTGTTTCAGTACGCTGTTTGTTCTGCTCTCTATTCTGTTCATCCCATTCCCCTATATTTTGTTTAGGTATTTTACTTGTGTTATTTGTCTGAATCTGTCCTGTCTCACTTCTCCTTTTATTCTTCTCCTTTTTCTCACTCCCTACATATTTCTTCCATTACAGCAGGTATTATGGATTCTTACTCGCGTGTAGGAAAAATGTAATTTTCTAGAGATTTTGGGGTGAATAGGCAGACACAGAAGGAATCTTCAGGCATTTGAATGTCTGGTTTGCCTCCAAACTTTTCTTATGAGTTAATTTTAAACTATTTCTCTGAAAATACAGACCTCTGTGAAACTCAGTGGTGCCAGGGATGAGGAGCATGTATAGAAAAAAAAAGCTTAAACAACATCCCTGAAAAATGCTGAGGAGAATATAAGTACAATGCCAGTGGTTTTGACAGATATACTGTGTTGCGTGGGCACTGTTTATTTGGCTGGTTGGATTGGTTTTCTTTACAAAGCCTGTTCTTACATTTTTGCTGTGGTGGCATTATTGCTCTGTGTTGGCAGTGTAAATTAAAACTGAACATCACATTTCTCACATAACAAATAAAGTAAAATCACTTGCAGCAGTCCCTAAATAAAATGTCATCACCTTTTGTGCTGAGATAAGCACAGCCAAAGGAGTTTTTCCTGTTTAGCCTCCCACATTTTGAGGGCATATACAGTCAGAAGCTGATTTTAAACAACTGGAAGTGATGCTCAACTGCAGTACCAAAGGGCAGGATCAAACTTTATATTTTATTCTCACATTTTCCATGCTGCTGTTCTGAATGTCATGGATAGTTAAACAGGATAATTGTGTGCCACGTTTTCAAAAGACACTACAAATTCCTATCATTTCCCCAGGAAATTAGCATTTTAAAGGAAAGCGCTTTCAGAAGTTGACATACAAAAGTATGCTTTTTTCTTTTGCTTCTGAGTGTCATCTGGGATTTTTTCTTTTTCCTAGAGTAGCAGTTATGCTTCTTCCTCTTTCTTTTCTCTTTTTCTTAGGTAAATGAGATATGAGATATTGCCTTAGAGCCTGGGACAGGTAAGAAGTGAGCGAGGTACCCTCCTGCAGGCTCCTCTGACTCTGCAGAATGTGATGCAGTTTGACAGGAGAAAGAATAAACCATGAACATGGGTAAGAGCCACTGAAGTATTAACAAGCTTCTCCCCCCCAGAAAATATGTAGTCAGTTTCAAGCTAGCTTTAGGCAGGCTCCAAATAAAGCAGATGTGTGTTAACACCATTCTAATGTGTAGGTATAAGGCTATGCTCTCACTCACTCAGTGGGGTCTGAAAATAGGGCTGTCTTACTTTCCATGCTTTGGGCTACAGTAAAGCTGGGTCCTCACTGTTGGCACTGGACTGTATAAATAAATAAATCTGTGTTTAAGTTGTATTGCTTCAGGAATTAGAGGCAATAGGAAGGGTTTGTAGTTTTGCCTGCACTAAAATGAATGGGAAAAAAAATGAGACGGGGTAGGCCTATCTAGTAATTAGCTGTAAAACTACCAGAAACTCTCAGCCATGGCTGGGCATCTGTTAAATACTAATTGCCAGGGACAGAACAAACTTTGTCTCAATTTTCTGACAGATACAACAGTGCAGAAAAAGACAGCAGAAAAAAATTATATTCATAGGCAGCTCCACAGATTATGTTTTCCTGTTTGAAGAGTTTCTTCTCTCTTGAGAGTCATGAAGTATGCATAACCAGTTCAGTTAAAAGCTAAATTAAATTGCTTATGTGAGGAATGAATAAAAATTTCAGATTTATGCCAGCAGTATCAAAAAAAATTATCTGAATAAACAAAGATATGAATTTTAAGATGTATCTCTATAAGACATGTTTTCAAATTCAGTACTCAAAATATAGTGATCTAAAGGTTAAAGAAATCAGAGTAAAACAAATTGATATTTTAATTCTGAAATATAATGCCTGTGCTATTTTAACTGCAACACTGAATTCACAGTCGCAGCTGATTTTCAATTATTTTGCTGCACATAGAATGTAAACATGAGCTTTATGTGATGTGTGAACTTTTTATATGTTTTATGTTAGGGTGAATTTTCTCCTCTTGGGCCTTCTTACAGTTGGGTACATTATCTGCTGAGACCAGGGAGTGTAGACAAAGGAACATGAAAATAAAATTGAAGCTAAAAGGTAAGTGGTACTTCGCCTTCCTTAATTCTATAGATAAGCAATGTGTAGAGAATTGTAAAGGACTCACAAGTCCTGACTGTGGGATACTGTTCTTGTCTGCATTGCATCCTTTTGCTTAGTTATGTACAGGTAACATTGAGTTCACCATTTCTCCACAGTAGCCTCTTCAGGATATAGTTCCCACCAGTCAGTGCAGAGCAAATGTGAAGTGTTAACCTGTAGGGTAAATGGAGATCTACATGAAGTGTTAGGTAGGCTGTAATGTACTTGCAGATCTATGTGGCTTAGTATAAACTATACCAAGTCCCTGCACCACTTATATGGATACCATATGTTCATAAAAAAAAACCACTTGGCTGACATGTATCTTACTCTTTTAGTAACTAAGCAGAAATTGTCCCTCTGCAAGATGGGATGCATCGCAGGGACAGGGTCAAAGATGCTGAAAGGTGGGAGATGGTGTTCACAAGTCAAATCTCTGAGGTATTCGTATTTTCAGCATTTATTTATTTTAAAGGCACACCCAAATTTTGGCAAACTCTGTTTCCTTCCAGGAACACATCAGCTTTGTAATTTAACTAGTAAAATATACAATAGGGAGACTATCATTGTATCATCAGTCTTGATCTGGTGCAACCAGGGCTATGTTGCCAGCAGAGAACACCCTGCTTTCCCTCATCTTAGACTGAGAGTTTACATGTTCCCCTTTTTATATAGTTTTTTCAGTATTATAATTTTAGATACTCTGATGGATAATCAAGACAGCAGAGACTACTGTTGTCATGGATGGAATCATGCATTTTGCTTGCGAGAAGCAACACTACATTTTATTGATATTACAAAGTTCAATGGTAAATGTGATAGTTGTTTAACAAATTCGATAGCAAGGTACACTTGAGTAAATACAGGATCAGACAAAAATTATCAGGGAGATCCTCTGTTGAGTCATGAGGTTCAGAAAGGACGCCCTTGTGTTCTAAACCCCTTCCCAGAGAGGAATCTAGATGCAGCTGGACCCACTCCTAATCCCAGACTTGGTTATCAGTTTATGTCTAAAGGATTATATATGCACAATCAATCCCTTATATCACTTAGGTAAAATTTTGAAGTTTATCATGCTATTAATCACCCAGAATCTGGTAGGGCAAGGAATCTCTCAACCTCAAGTAACTTCAAGAGGTGTCCCTTCAAGGGGAGATGCTGGTGTGCAGCCTGCTCCTGTGCAGGAACGCTCTACAGGCCCTGGGCTGTCCACTGTTTAAGGAGTAAGACTGCCTTACAGTCATATTTGCATACCGGCAAGATATTCAGATCAGTGTTACAAACAGCCCTTGACTACTGTGCTGCTGTCCATCCCACAAAATCCAGAGTAAGTGAGGTGCAGCCACCTACTGATGGTTATGGCTTAAGGAGTAGAGGGTGGAGCACATCACCAAAAATGTACAGTAAAGGTATTAGAAGTCCCCTGTCTACTTGCAAGTGGGACATTTCCTGCTTGGTAGAAGGAACTTGGGCATTTCTCACTACTGCATGAGCTCAGCAGGCCAAAGAAGTAAAATAGTACAACCCCTCTAATCCCTTGTGTAGCCAGGAAAGGACCCAAGCAGTAAATACCCATCATCTAGTACATGAGTCATGCCAACTACTATCTAGCAGAGCTCATGAGAGGCACAGAGGAGGTTACTGTAACACCCTTCCACTCCATTTGCATAGAGTAGATATGAGTAAGTTCAAAGGCAGCTCTCTGTGTTCCTTATACTATTGTCCTGGGTTCAGCAGTAGCAGTCATGTTTTTCCTTTGTGTTAACTGGTGCAGTGCTGTGTTTTGACTTCTAGCTTGAGAACAGTGTTGGTGAAGCCGATGTTTTCGGTTGTTGCTAAGTGATGTTTACCCTGACCAAGGACTCTGTGAGGCTCATGCTCTGCCAGGGAGGAGGGGAAGCTGTGAGGAAGCAGAGACGGGGCGCCTGACCCGGGCTAGCCGGGGAGGTATTCCATACCACAGCACGTCATGGCCGGGGTGGGGGGTAACTGAGAGTTACCCGGAAGGACAGGGGCTTCCGGGTGGAACTCGCTTTCTTGGCCGGTGGTATCGTATTCTCTTCCCTTGTTATTTTCCCTTATCATTGTTTTAGCTGATAGTAGCAGTGGTGATTTGTTGCTGGACTGTTCTTGTCTCAACCCGTAGGAGTTGCACTCTCTCGATCCTCCTCCCCGTTCCTCCGGGAGCGGGGAAGGGGAGAGCCCCGGTGCGGGGGGAAGGGGCGGGGGGGGGAGACGGACATGGACCTCGATTGTTGTCAGCTCGGCACCACTCACTGGGAGTGAGTGAACAAGTTACCTGACTGGGTTTAAACCACGACAGTTCTTTTTGGCGCCCAACGTGGGGCACGAGGGGTTGAGATAAGAACAGATCTGACTGGATTGATAGTCACTCGTCACAATGCTGATTTATTGGCTCTCAAGGTTTTTCTCTTGATCTCACAGTTTCAGTATATCATATCTTACATCCATCCGGTATTTGCTGTATTAGTGTTTTTCAAGTGTGGGGCTTGGGCTAAGGTTTTTATCCCATTGTACTTTATGGTAATGACTTGTAATACAATAGAATCATTGATCATGAAACTGATCTGGTTTATGTTCCCAGTGTGGTCACCACCTTTATACTTTGGGAGGTATATGATGGAGGTGCTTAGCAATTACACATCTTTTTTCTCCTTCTCAGGTGCTCAACCTGTGAAGGAGACATCCTTTTACCCTCCCAGTCGTCCCCCCAGACCATTTACATTTGAGAGTTTTGAATTTTTTGAATGGCCTTTTAATGCTGTTGAGACTTGTTTGCTGATGGTGATGGGAATCACCATGCTAACACGCATACAGAGTGTGTTTTGCCCACTACTGATTTCAAGAGTTAAGCAGATTCAGGTTGGGGTCAAACGACAATGTAGGAGGACCGAGAGATTTTCCCTGAGGCTGGACAGCCATGAGTGGCAGGGTGTGTGGGATAGTATGGGCAAGTATCTAGGTCAGTGGGCCCCTCCAGTACTTTGGAATTTCACTACCGAACAACTGCAAAATCCAGAAGAATTAGTAAAACACTTAAATGAGGTGTGTGGTCATTCTGGCCATACCAGAGATGGACAAATCACGGCAACGTGCTGGGGCTTGGCCTATTCTTACAGGGCCTTGTTCAACACTATCCAGCACCTTCAAAAGGAAAAGAATGTCGGCGGATTTGAGGGCAAAGTGACAGTCGCTACTCAAACTTTGGCTGCAATGAACTGCGCAGCTACCCCATGGCAAGTACAGCAGCTGCTCAAACTTCAACTGCAACAGACAGCGCGGTTACCCCAGCTCCAAGCACAGTAGCTACACCACCCCCAGCAACAAGTACAGTCGCTACTCAAACCACAGTGATAATCACTGCAGCCAAAACAGAGGACCAATTCGTACCAATATCAGTTGCCCCTGTACGCAAGAGAACAAGCAAAAAGGAGGCAAAAAGGGTGAAGCGAGATGAAGAACCAATGAATTCACCACCCGGTCCAGAATCTGATCAGGAGTCATCATCACATGACGAAGAAGAAGAAGAAGAGGTAACTTCTCGACCTCGAACCTCAACCGAGCTGCGGAATATGCGAAAAGATTTTACCCGTCAACCAGGGGAGCACATCATCACCTGGTTTCTCCGATGCTGGGACAATGGGGCCGATGGTCACGAACTAGAAGGTACAGAAGCCAAGCAGCTGGGATCACTTGCTAGAGAAGGGGGAATTGACAAAGCAATTGCAAGAGAGAAAAAGTCCCTCAGCCTTTGGAGGAGGCTCTTGGCAGCTGTGAAAGAAAGGTTTCCATACAAGGACGATGTTACGAGTCGTTCGGCCAAGTGGACTACTATAGACAAAGGCATCCAGTCTCTGAGGGAATCGGCCATCGTGGAGATGATCTATCACATCAAGCCGAATAACGGGGATACACCTATAGATCCAGATGAAGTTGAATGTACACGACCCATGTGGCGAAAACTTACACGGAATGCACCGTCATCATATGCCCATTCCTTGGCAACAGTGACCTGGAATGACATAGTACCACTAACAGTGGATGAAATGGTTCATAAACTCCGAGAGTTCGAAGACAATCTCACCCCTTCCATCATCTCAGCTGTGAAAAAACTGTCCCAGGACCTCGAAAAATTGAGGGACGATGTCTCTGATTTATCCAGCTCCTCACGTGTACCAACACACGTCTCAGTTATTAACAAAAGGCGTCCTATTGTTCAAGAGAGGAGATACAGAAGGTATACGCCACGGGGTACCCTATGGTTTTACCTGATGGATCACGGAGAAGACATGGCAAAGTGGGTTGGAAAACCTACTTCAGCTTTGGAGGAACGGGTGAGTGAACTGAAGAGGGGAGCAAGGGCCAAGACTGATCGTCCCATGAGAGCTACGGCTTCAGTCTCTGGTGAGCAGTTTCCCAGATGGAGTGGAAGAGCTGATTTTACTCCAGCTCCTGTGATAATGAAGAATAATCCCTTTCAACACGACTTAAGTGTCCAAAGCTGTGACGACCATTAGAGGGGCCCTGCCTCCAGCGAGGTGGAGGTAGGGGACAATCGGATTTACTGGACTGTGTGGATCAGATGGCCTGGCACATCAGTCCCACAGAAGTATAAGGCTCTAGTAGATACCAGTGCACAGTGTACCCTGATGCCATCAAGCTGTCAAGGGGTGGAACCCATCTATATTTCTGGAGTAACAGGAGGATCCCAAGAGTTGACTGTGCTGGAGGCTGAAATCAGCCTGACTAGGAGGGAATGGCAAAAGCACCCTAATGTGACTGGTCCAGAGGCTCCATGCATTCTCGGCATAGACTACCTCAAGAGAGGGTACTTCAAAGACCCAAAAGAGTACCGGTGGGCTTTTGGTATTGCTGCTTTGGAGACTGAGGAAATTGAGCAGCTGTCCACCTTGCCTGGTCTCTCAGAAGATCCCTCTGCTGTGGGGTTGCTGAAAGTTGAAGAACAACAAGTGCCAATTGCGACCACAACAGTGCACCGGCGGCAATATCGCACCAACCGAGACTCCCTGATTCCCATCCATCAGCTGATCCGTAGACTGGAGAGTCAGGGGGTGATCAGCAGGACCCGCTCACCCTTCAATAGCCCCATATGGCCAGTGCGAAAGTCTAATGGAGAATGGAGACTAACAGTAGACTATCGTGGCCTGAATGAAGTCACACCACCATTGAGTGCTGCCGTACCGGACACGCTAGAACTTCAGTATGAACTAGAGTCAAAGGCAGCCAAGTGGTATGCCACGATTGATATTTCCAATGCATTTTTCTTAATTCCTTTGGCAGCAGAGTGCAGGCCACAGTTTGCTTTTACTTGGAGGGGTGTCCAGTTCACTTGGAACCGACTGCCCCAGGGGTGGAAACACAGCCCCACCATTTGCCATGGACTGATCCAGACTGCACTGGAACAGGGGCAAGCTCCAGAACACCTGCAATACATTGATGACATTATTGTGTGGGGCGATACAGCGGAAGAAGTCTTTGAGAAAGGGAGGAAAATAATCCAAATCCTGCTGAAAGCCGGTTTTGCCATAAAACGGAGTAAGGTCAAGGGACCTGCACAGGAGATTCAATTTTTGGGAATAAAATGGCAAGATGGACGTAGACAGATCCCCACAGATGTGATCAACAAGATAACAGCAATGTCTCCACCAACTAATAGGAAAGAAACGCAAGCTTTCTTGGGTGCAGTGGGGTTCTGGAGAATGCACATCCCAAATTACAGTTCGATTGTAAGCCCTCTCTATCATGTGACCCGGAAGAAGAATGATTTTAAATGGGGCCCTGAGCAGCAACAAGCCTTTGAGCAAATTAAACGCGAGATAGTTCATGCAGTAGCCCTTGGACCAGTCCGGACCGGACCAGATGTAAAAAATGTACTGTACACTGCAGCTGGGGAGAACGGTCCTACCTGGAGCCTCTGGCAGAAAGCTCCAGGGGAGACTCGAGGTCGACCCCTTGGCTTTTGGAGTCGGGGATATAAAGGATCTGAGGCCAGCTATACCCCAACTGAGAAAGAGATACTGGCAGCCTATGAAGGGGTTCGAGCTGCTTCGGCAGTGATTGGCACTGAAGCACAGCTCCTCCTGGCACCCCGGCTGCCTGTGCTGGGCTGGATGTTCAAAGGCAGGGTCTCCTCTACACATCATGCAACTGATGCTACATGGAGTAAATGGGCTGCACTAATTACACAACGAACTCGAATAGGAAATCTCAGTCGTCCAGGCATTCTAGAAGTCATCATGGACTGGCCAGAGGGCAAAGATTTCGGAACGTCACCAGAGGAGGAGGTGATGCGCGCTGAAGAGGCCCCACCATATAATAAACTGTCAGAAAGTGAAAAGCAGTATGCCTTGTTTACTGATGGCTCTTGCCGTATTGTGGGAAAGCATCAGAGATGGAAGGCAGCTGTATGGAGTCCTGGACGACAAGTTGCAGAAACTGCTGAAGGAGAGGGTGAATCAAGTCAATTTGCCGAGGTGAAAGCCATCCAGCTGGCCCTGGACATTGCTGAACGAGAAAAGTGGCCAGTACTTTACCTCTATACTGACTCATGGATGGTGGCAAATGCCCTGTGGGGGTGGTTGAAGCAATGGAAGCAGAGCAACTGGCAACGCAGAGGTAAACCCATCTGGGCTGCTGCACTGTGGAAAGATATTGCTGCCAGGGTGCAGAACCTGGTGGTGAAGGTACGTCATGTAGATGCCCATGTACCCAAGAGTCAGGCCACTGAGGAACACCAGAACAACCAACAAGTGGATAAAGCGGCTAAGATTGAAGTGGCTCAGATGGACTTAGATTGGCAACATAAAGGTGAATTATTTCTGGCCCGGTGGGCCCATGACACTTCAGGCCATCAGGGCAGAGATGCAACATATAGATGGGCCCGTGACCGAGGGGTGGACTTAACAATGGACACTATTGCCCAGGTTATTCATGAGTGTGAAACATGTGCTGCAATTAAACAAGCCAAGCGGTTAAAGCCTCTTTGGTATGGAGGACGATGGTTGAAGTATAAATATGGGGAGGCCTGGCAGATTGACTATATCACACTGCCACCAACCCGCCAAGGCAAGCGCCATGTGCTTACCATGGTGGAAACAACCACCGGGTGGCTGGAAACATACGCTGTGCCCCATGCCACTGCCCGGAACACCATCCTGGGCCTTGAGAAACAGATTTTGTGGCGACACGGCACCCCAGAGAGAATTGAGTCAGACAATGGGACTCATTTCCGGAATAACCTTATAGATATTTGGGCCAAAGAGCATGGCATTGAGTGGGTATATCACATCCCCTACCATGCACCAGCCTCTGGGAAAATCGAACGGTACAATGGGCTGTTAAAAACTACACTGAGAGCAATGGGTGGGGGAACTTTCAAGCATTGGGATACACATTTACCAAAGGCCACCTGGTTGGTCAACACCAGAGGATCTGCCAACAGGGCCAGCCCAGCCCAGTCAGAACTTTTACATATTGTAGAGGGGGACAAAGTTCCCGTGGTGCATATGAAGAATTTGCTGGGGAAGACAGTCTGGGTTATTCCTGCTTCAGGTAAAGGCAAAGCCACTCGTGGGATTGCTTTTGCTCAGGGACCTGGATATACTTGGTGGATAATGCGGGAAGATGGGGAAGTCCGATGTATACCTCAAGGGGATTTGATTTTAGGGGAAAACAGCCAGTGAACTCAATTGTATGCTGTTGCCTGCTGTGTAATGCTTTTATAGCCCATCAACTAGATGTCTCCAGGTCACCAGCGACTGGCCCTGACTTCCCTCCAGCCATCATCCCAACAGAGAATGAACTTGGAACATCATGGACCGAATGGACTCGGCAGCATTATAGGGATTGGTCCATGCACTAAGAAAATGATTTTTTCCTCTTGGTCTGTATGTATATGGATGTATATATGTGGGAGAGCGATGGTGTATTGAGAATGTGGGATCTGAGCACGACGTGAATGGTATGGAATAAGGGGTGGATAATGTCCTGGGTTCAGCAGTAGCAGTCATGTTTTTCCTTTGTGTTAACTGGTGCAGTGCTGTGTTTTGACTTCTAGCTTGAGAACAGTGTTGGTGAAGCCAATGTTTTCGGTTGTTGCTAAGTGATGTTTACCCTGACCAAGGACTCTGTGAGCCTCATGCTCTGCCAGGGAGGAGGGGAAGCTGTGAGGAAGCAGAGACGGGGCGCCTGACCCGGGCTAGCCGGGGAGGTATTCCATACCACAGCACGTCATGGCCGGGGTGGGGGGTAACTGGGAGTTACCCGGAAGGACAGGGGCTTCCGGGTGGAACTCGCTTTCTTGGCCGGTGGTATCGTATTCTCTTCCCTTGTTATTTTCCCTTATCATTGTTTTAGCTGATAGTAGCGGTGGTGATTTGTTGCTGGACTGTTCTTGTCTCAACCCCTAGGAGTTGCACTCTCTCGATCCTCCTCCCCGTTCCTCTGGGAGCGGGGAAGGGGAGAGCCCCGGTGTGGTTGGGGGGGGGGGAGACGGACACGGACCTCGATTGTTGTCAGCTCGGCACCACTCACTGGGAGTGAGTGAACAAGTTACCTGACTGGGTTTAAACCACAACTATGCTTTTTGTTTTTATTAAAGCTGCTAAACTTGTTTAAATGCATTGTGCCATGGTCTCTAAAGCCTATTTGCCTTTTTGCTTTGGTTTGGAAAATCAAACGAACACAAAGAAGCACAAAGTGTGTTTGTGCCAAAATATCTAGCGGGTCATTTCTGTGCGAGTAGAGCTGAAAAGTATAACTTATGCTGATAGTGCACTGCAGCTACAATACTCACAGTACCTAAAGTGCTCATCTCGTTTCATTTGCTACAGAATTGCAGATCATATAACAGCAGAGGCTAGGTAGATACAGCATGAAATTAGTGTCATTTATCTTTAAATGTCAGAATAATGTTACACTTGACATCTACATTTTGACACATCGTGCTACACCACATCATTTTTTTAACATTTCTTTAACCTGCAATGTTATGGTGCTTGGAGAGCTGAAAACAAATATGGATATAGAAAGAGAAGTCCTTTTCAGGAAACAGGCACATTTGCAAAATGATGGTAGCAGTAATGTAATCTCCCCACTCACTTTTTATGGACACTGCTGGTACAGCAGATTTTGTCCAAAGAGTTTTGTCTCGATTTTTTAATTCCATTTCATCCTTCGTCTTCCTCACCCTTTATAGACAGATGCCTTCTATTTCCCTTCTGCTTAAAATGACACACTAATAGCACAACTTGTATCGTGAGAAACTTCTTTCTTCCCTGCTTTCTTTTTTTAATACCATTTGATTTAATAATTCCATACTGGGTTCCTTTATCTGCCTTACACCCTTCTACAATGAGCTAATTAAAGCCATATGAAGTCTCTTTATTGTGGCATATGGAGGTTGTTCTTTTTGCATCACTTTTTGTTTCTTCTGTGAGTCAGACCTTTCTTTCCTCCCACAGTTTCCTCTTACTGGGGGGCATAGAAAGTTATCTGGAAGTTACCCGAAGCTAGTTTCTGCTTGTCTTCTGGCACTGTACTACAAGATTGCCCAGTTCCCTATGATTTTGTGATTTCTTTGCCTTGTCAAATAAAGCATACCGACAGCACTTCATTGCTTGGTTCAGCTGCCATGTTTACCAAGAAACCCTCTGCTGCTCTGCTGAGCATGAGTCTACTGCAGTTGATTTCTGGAGGAGCAGAAATGGGATTTCAGCCTCCCTTGAAGCAACAATCTTCAGTATCAGACACGTGATCTTCCTGTGAAGGAGTACCATGAGTACTGTAGCTTTCTGCCTGTGCTACCTCTCATTCATCTAACATATCTCACTGGTCAACTTTGTAAGTATGCCTCGCTCTTCCCAAAATCATCATTGCAGACATCTGCAGTGACAGATGTTTGTGGCCAGACCCTTAACTTGAAAACACAAGAGGTTTGTATGGTATTGTTATATGAACTCAGGTTTTCCCCAGTATTTGACTAGCATATTCTCCTAAGGTGAACTGAAAACCTTGGGAATCCAGGTTTCTTGAAGCCAAGCAGCTTCCTGGTGGGATGCAAGGAAAGTTCAGATCTTTTCTGGGATATGAACAGTATGTTGGTGGGTGTCCTTCTCAAATTTCAAGCTGAAGAAAAGATCCAAAACTTGTAAAGTTCCACATTTCAATCTACAGTATGCTCAAGACCAAGCCATGATCTCCATCTGGACCTTTAATTTCTCTGTGTATTTTCTGGCTCTGGAGCTTCTAGAATAGATCCTGCAGCTCAGTTGTGCTAAGGTAGTTTGAAAATCATGTTAAAGTCTTCCAAAGTGTGATGATTTTCTAAAAGGATGAAGTTGATTAAAGATAATATTTACTTGTGTTTTCCATCTCCATTTTCCCTTTCTGTTTTCATCAGCTATGCGTGCTTCATACTTATAAGAAAGGCAAATTTATAGGAGGGAGGAGGAGCCGAGATTAGGTGGCAGTAGGAGAAATGGAAAAACTAGCAAGGGAGAACTAGATCTTCAAATCATCTAAACAATGGGTGAGGGAGGGAAGGAGGTGTATAAAATGGAATAGATACCCACAACTGATGCTGAATTTGGAAATGGCTCATACTTGGGCCAGTTGCAAAGCCCTGGGAATCCCTGCTAGTGGAAGAGAAGCATACCTGGAAGACAGACTAAATAGAAAGGGAAATCCTCAAACTGCGCCATGTTACCATGCAGTTCACACTTCATCATTATATGTTCATTTTACCTCTACCATTAATTGTTTCAAATTGTCTTTGTACAGTATTTGGTAGGATAGAACTCAGATCAAAGCTACTACTGAAATGGATTTGCTTAATTATATATTTAATTCTCAGTAGTGCTTGATTCTAAGAGGTTGACAGGGCTGTAGGGATTCTTGAGAGATCAAATCCAGACTGGAATCATGGTCATAGATCAGCCATATGAATTTTTTCCTATTGTCTTACAAATTAGTATATACCCTTTGTCACTAGGAAATCATGTATATCAGCAGCTATACTTTAGTAACCTCTATAATTCAATGAAATTCTATATGATTCTTGCACACCCCTTCTAGAAGATTTGAATTTGCAACAAATTGTACCAGGAAAAAAATAACCAATGTCGCATATATCAGATATACTTAGAAAACTATATTTACTTTGAGAAAATTGTGTCTTTTTCCTTCTTTACTATATTTAACTTAATTTTGTGTTAAGTTTTGGAGCCAGTATTAGTCAACTGTTTATTAATGTGCTATCTAATATCCCATACTTATCACTGGTTCAAATGGAAACTAAACAGGCAGTTTCAAATTTCAAATAATTTCACATAAATTACTGTTTGCAAAGGAAACTGGTCAGTATGCTTTTGAGTCAGGAAATTGGGAGCTATCTATCCCTCTCTTGAACAACTCATTCTGCAAGGAGTGGGCAACAGCAGATTTGACATCTTCCCTTCCCTCCACTTCCCCTTGAAAGCAAGAGGTCCTCAAATCAAGCTTCCAGGTTGTTTCTGTGACCACGGCAACTTAGTAGAGCTATTTAGAAAAGAGCAGTTGTATTTGAACAAATGTTCTGGTCAGCTTTTAACTTGCGTATGACAGAGTCTTGTCTTTGTATAAACAGGAAGGTATTTTCACTCATATGAAAGTTCAGTGTGAAATAATCAAACTAATCAGCCTATGCCCAGTCTTTTGTAGCATAGCTATATAAAATGATTTTATGTTCCTTGCTTTCAGCATTTTATATATATCTGGAATTGTCACTGTTTGCAGTTATCCTAAAAACACCTTCCCTATTCATGCCTGAGACAGCTGTGTCAATGTGTGTGTTCTGAATCCCTAGAGCATTTCATATCTTCTCTGCGCACCTGGAGAAGGGACCTTTTTGCCCCAGTAGCCTGAATATTATAACATCTTTATATTTGTTGATTTAATAGAAAGGATTGTATTTTGTACTATATCAATGGTTCTGAAGTGAGACAAGACAAGAAATTGGAAAAAAACAGTAGACCTAAAAAATACAGTAAAAAAACAGTATCTGGTAATACTGATTTCCCAGGTTACCTTAATCACATGCTATTACATACAGACAGAAAGCATGGTAGCCAGAGGAGAATTGCCTAAAGGCAAGAATTTCATTGGGAAAGAAATTTTGTTTTTAAAACAGTTATTCTGTCACAGATCAAAACCAGGGGATCTTTAAAGCTCAGTAATAGAAAAGTGGCAGCAGAAATGGCATTGCAGGATACTACATTTATTTTCCCACCATGATTTCTGGATTACATTTTCTTATTTTACAAGTCAGAACAATGAGACAGAGTGTTTACTTGTATAAAGCAGTACCTGAAATTCTCTATGAAAATTTCATGATCTTTGTTGGGTGTTTGAATGGTAAATGAGTTTAAGAGGCCATGTAAAATTGATAGAAGCTTTAAACTAGTGTGACTTGATTACATCTGACATTTTGTGTATAGGATTATGCTGAAAGGCAAAATAGTAAGAAAATCAGTTTATGATCATGTGACTCATACATTCCTATTGTTGACTCTACTGTTACTTAATTTAATCCCCATTTAGTTCTCAACAGACTGCAGTACTCTTCTAGCTATGTTTATAGACATTATTATGTCTCTGACATTATGTAGAAACCATGTACAAGTTTATATCTTTGTTAACTTTTCCTACCAAAAAAAGGGCTGAATTAATAATGTTGGCAAGAAATTTCCAATTGGATTCTGCAGCACCCCCAAGGATGCTGTTGTAGTGTTGTGGCAACTGGGACAGGGTGCCCATTAGGTTTTATTTTTCTTGGGTTAATGCATTAAACTAAGCATATCAAAGGATGGAACCAGTCTATGCCCCACTCCCACCTAGAGACAGATGATCTAGTTATAAACACACCAGTATGAGTTGTAAAAATAGGGTATCTTCAGCAACACACAACTTGAGGAAAGCCCAAAGCATGCTTAGTATCTTATAAGATTGTTTCTAGTACCTGAGCTAAATTAATACAAACCTGACTACATTGAAATATAGATGTAGCCTCTTAGTTCTTGTTGTAATCATGTTTTTTCAAGCTTCACAGGCAGCTTCTGAATGATCTGTTGCTATACAGGAGATTATTTAATAGCCTTTCTTTCTGGTCTTAAAATCAATGAAACGTTAGAATTGTTTGGGTAAAATAACCAAGTCCAAGAAGCAGATCCTATTCTCACTTATACTATTGTATCTCTGTTGATATAATGATATAGGCACATATACATAAATGCTGACATATTTGATTGTTGATATACGTTGATATATCTATGTTTATATATTTTCTACATATAAATACACAAATTATATCTGTACATAGATGAATATAATATATTTTTTAAAGGCAGACAGATGCACATCAGTGTCAGTTCAGGTTAGCTCTTTTGGAGACAATGCATCCTTTTCCTGGCCCTTATTTCTAGAATGCAGTATGTCAAATTTGCTTACTGAAATGTTTGCTTCTGACTAAAGGGCTCCCTTCAGTTGCTGCCATCTGTTGGCAGTAATATCACCTTGTATGTGATAACATGGCTGTTCTGCAAAATGATGGTTTAGAAGTCTAGTCTGAAATGCAGAAAATAATATAGCTGCATGTAACTATTTCCTTGCTGACTCTAAGGAGTCATTTCAGTGAGTGACAGGTCTTTTGATTCTTGCCCCATGTCAAAAAATCCCTGGAGAACTGGCTGCAACTAAGAACATCTCATAATAACTCCAGTGTGGAAAAAAATATAGAGAAATGTCTTGAAGAGCTTCTCTTTTAAAAAACTCTGTGAGATGCGAACCATTAAACAGGGACCAGGGTTTCCAGGGTTTTGTTTCCTGGCAATGACAATTTCAGGAAAAAGGAAGCCTCTCCCTAGATTATTATTTTCAAGCACCCATTCTCAAAAAAAAAAAACAAAGCATATTTTAAGCATATAAACATGGGTTCTAACTTTCGCAAAAAAAAAAAAAAAAATGGATGATTGTCCATCCATGCACTGACATAATCACTGATGATGGTGAGGGAGACCTCTTATTTTCTTGCCTTATTTGTGAAGGCTTTGCATATTTACCTGTGTTCTGACTTTTATCATCTTCTCCAGGATAGAAGGACTTACCTTTCAAGGTGACATGTAATGTGGGTGAACCACTGAATTTGGCCAGGAAACCACTAGAAAACCCTGTGAGTGGAGAAGGACAGGAGAGGCAGTGATCAGACAAGCAGAGTCACAGAAATGAATAGTGCTCTCTGGATGCAAGTGGCTTCAGGGAGGATGCTCAGGGTCCCCAGCAAGGAAGGGGCTCTGAGCAGGAGGACAAACAGGACTGTAAGGAGCGAGGGAGTACCAGGTGGAGGATCAAGGATATTTGGGATATCACACAGCATCTGCCCATCTTTGCCTACTCCTAGCAGGTAACTCTTTCAAACAGGAACTCTAGTTCTGGATGTACCAGCCCACCAATCCCATACTAGGTAGAACTTCTTTCTCCCTCCTCCACCACCTTGTATGCTTTCCTTTTGTGATCTGCTGTGGGAAACAAGGCAGCACAGGGAAAGGCTCTGCAGCACACAGCCTGAAGCCAAGAGCCTTGGCTCCGATCCCCACACTAGCATTGCACTGCCCTGTCTCCCAGGCAGTTTCATAACCACAGAAGTCTGCAGCTCTACTTCTGGGCTCCACAAGGGTAGACTCAGTCTTCCCTGACTGGACTTTGACGTGACACCATGTACTGGATATCACGCAGGCCAGATTCTCTGAGTCCCTGCTAAAAAACTCCAGCTGATATCAGTGCCTGCAAAGGGCAGAATGTGCAGGGTAGCCCAACCAAACCTGAGCTTTGCTGACCAGCCAGCTGTTACAAAGCATACGGGAGCAATATGCACATAAACTAAAAGTAACTCCCAGTAAATCCCTCCACCTTAAAAAAAAAAAACTTAAAAAAAATGGTATTTTTAAATTGTTTTCCTGAGGCAGAAACATTGAAATAACCCAGCAACTAGAAACCCTAAGTTTTACCTTAAAGGGTCTTTGAGAAACCAGCTTTTTTCCTCACAGCTATAAAGAAAGACATCAGGTTTGATTCATCTTTGCAGTATGTTGTGCTAGTATAATTGCATTTCTATCAGTGGATTTACATAAATGCAAATTAGGCCCACTCTATCTTGCATGCAAGTAATGAGATTTTTCAAGTTCTGTAAGGCATTGTCTCTACCCTTTAATGAGTTAATTCTCTTCTTTTACTGATTTAGCTACAAGTAGTAAGAATAAAGCAAGGTGAAATATGATAAATTATCATTTTAGAGTCTCGTGTTTGATTTTTCCACTATGTTTATAACTCCTGAGGTTCATCCTAAGGATCAGAGAATACAAAATAAAGCTCAGGCAAGTTTTACTGCCTCTCACATCAGAATGGCAGAGACTAGCATTTTTTTAGTGTTTCTGCTATAAATACCAATTCTCATCAAAGACCCTTTTGCACTCAAAAGCTTTTTCTGAATCTCAACAAAACCACTGTAATGGTTTCATTTGAAATGAAACCTGATAAACAAGAATATTTCCCATCATTTAGAGTATTAATTGGAACATTTTGTTCAGCTCTACTGCAAGCCAAGCAAGTAATTAACAACAGAAGAATCTGACTGTAGGGTGCATGAGATGGCATTAGCCCCAGAACCTTTCAGAGGTGAGATTTGCTGGATCCTTCATTTTTGTTTCATTTCCCCTTTGGTAGTAATGTGGTGACTGAACCAGCCCTTTCCTAAAACCCACTAATCTGACTTCTACAGATACGAACCTAAGTACTCTGGGGAGATTCAAGATAAGTCTGGAGAATTTCATCCTACATACTATCCGTAAGTTCAGAAACACTAGTACACCGAGTTGACATTCTTTTTCCCAGCGAGTTAGGTCCCTGAGCCTAGGGCTCACTTCAATTACTGCTATGTGTTGGCAGTAATATCACCTTCTTTCACGTTTTGCCCTGAAATGAAAATTCAAAATCTGTTTTTCAGTTTGTCTTGCTATGATGTAAGCCATATCATACATGTAATAACAAATGTGTGTATTTGGGGTGAATATAATTTATTATTTTTCAGATAGGCTTTCCAATATCCACTGCTGGAGGAGTTCAAGTCTTCATGTGACACAGCTGAGTTTAAAAAGTGGATAATCTTGCAAGCAGTGTTTGCAGTTACACAGGATAAGCTGAATAATCAAACTTTATGTGACAATGAATAAAGTAAATCAAATTGGGTTCAAGTAAGAATTTATAAGACATGGACAGGATTGCAAAACATGACCATGTACATTATATTACTTTAAATGTTACCTTTTGCTGAAATACCAGTCAGCGGCATTGGCAAAGCTTGAAACAACATTCATCTGACCAAGCTCAACATTCTGGTCTGAGAACCACGCTCTCAGACAGCTTTAATTACACCCTGCTCTGGAGAAATTCAAGTGTCAGGGCCTAACACCAGCAATAAAGGTATTTAGGAAAAGATACATAACAGCAAAGCATTGCAAGGCACATGACTTCTGTAACTCATAGGCATTATTAATGCGGGCAATATCATTAAATAGCTTATTGCAGTCAAAGACATTCTCTGCAAGCAGATGTTCAACAATTGTGTGTTTTTATATAGGTTTTGATTTACATACTGATCTTAAAGGATTTTAGTCTATTTCATTTTACACGGAAATAAAGAAGACTTTTAGCTTCATTCTTGTATAGATAATCTCACATGCTGAATTATCTCAGTAGGATATATTTTATTAATGCACATGTTTTGCTTTGAACATGTTTTAACTTGCATGTATTGCAGAAGGTTTCCGTCCTTCTTCAGCACTCTGCCTACCACCATCACCCTTTGGTAGGAGACAAAAGGATGTTTAGTCTCGCGTTGACTTTAATGGCAATTTCTGAACCATGTTTACTATCAGGGCCCTGAGCACACTAATTAGACTTGGCAACCATGACCAGCTTCACCAGTGGCCTCTTCTCATGTGTCCTTAATCTGTTTGCCCAGGAGTTGCCTCTCAGCAAAGGCCTTTCCCTGATCCTGGCCTGAGCTGTGTCACTGCCAGGCCTGTACACTGTCCAGTCCCTTGCCTGGCCCTGCCTTTCCTGTGCTGTCATCATCACCTGCCCAACTCTGCTGGCTACCTACAGTGGGATGGGGTACTGCAGGAGGTCCCTGCCCCACTACCAAGCCACTGCCTGCCCATCTATGCTGCTACCTACGAGTCCCTTAGACATGGAAATGTTTAACAGTTAAAACTTCCCATTAGAAAGTTACAAGTGTGATGAAGATTTGTCAAAAAAGCCTTCAGGCAGCTCCAGCATGGTTGATGACTGGCTCACTCATGCAAAAAACTAGGGCTGGGACTGACCCCCTCTGGAATGCTGATTTGAACCCTGATCATAGAATTACTTGGGTTGGAAGGGACCTTAAGATCATCTAGTTCCAACCCCCCCTGCTATGGGCAGGGACACATTCCATTAGACCAGGCTGCTTAAAGCCCCATCCAACCTGGCTTCAAACACTTCCAGGGATGGGGAATCCACAACTTCTCTGGGCAACCTGTGCCAGTGTCTCATAATCCTCACAGTAAAGAACTTCTTAATAATATGTAATCTAAATCTAGCCTCTTTCAGTTTAAAGCCATTACTCCTTGTCCAGTCACTACATGCCCTTGTTAAAAGCCTCTCCCACAAGGTCTCCCTGGAGCCTTCTCTTCTCCAGGCTGAACAAACCTAACTTTCTCAGCCTGTCTCCATAGCAGAGGTACTCCAGCCCTCTGATCATCTTTGTGGCCCTCCTCTGGACTCACTCCAACAGGTTCATGACCCTCTTTTATTGGGGGCCTCAAAGGTGAATGCAAAACTGAAGGGGGTCTTACAAGAGTCAAGTAGAGGGGAGAATCCCCTCCCTCTACCTGTTTGTCATGTTTCTGGTGATGCAGCCCAGGATATGGTTGACTTTCTGGGCTGCAAGCATACACTGCCTGGTCATACTGAGCTTCTCTAGTCAGTCAACATCCTTATTCCTCCTCAGGGCTGCTGTAAATCAGTTGTCTGTCCAACCTGTAGCTGTGCCTGGGATTGCTCTGACCCAGGTGTAGGATCTTGCACCTGGCCTAGTTGAACTTCATAAGGTTGGCATTGGCCCACCTCTCAAGTGTGTCAAGGTCCCTCTGGATGGCATCCCTTTCCTCCAGCATGTTGATTGCACCACACAGCTTGACGTCCTCAGCAAACTTGCTGAGGGTATACTCAGTCCCACTGTCCATGTTGCTGACAAAGTTGTTAAACAGTGCCAGTCCCAATACCAACCTCATTTTCCATGTGCCTTAGCATAGTTTCCAGGACGATCTACTCCCTGATCTTGCTGGGCATCAAGGTGAGACTGATAAGCCTATAGAAGCTTTTCTTGTTGCCCTTAATGTCCCTGTGTCCCTGATTAGATTTAATTCTATCAGGGCTTTAGCTTTCCTAATCTGACCCCTGGCTGGTCAGAAAATTTCTTTGTATTCTTCCCAGACTACTTGTTCCTGCTTCCACCCTCTCTAGGCTTCCTTTTTGAGTTTGTCCAGGAGTTTCTTGCTCATCCATGCAGAACTCTTGGCATTTCATCCACATCCAGGAGTTATTTCATGTGTCAGGATATGGAGTGAGTAGGTGACCCTCCTCTCAAACCAAAGAGATAATTTATTATTTTAGACAGCATGGAAAAGTACTGAAGAGACTCTACAGCCTTTCTGTTCAGGTTGACCTTTCATCTGTCCTTTAGCTCATCCTACCCCCTGACTGGGGATCTGGATGAACACAAAATCCCAGATATCCTTCTCCAGCCCTAGAAATGGGACTGGGGCTATAACTCAGTAAGGGCTAACATTGTCTTATAGTACCAAGGAATGCCCCTCTGTCTGGGAGAAGGTTAGAGATTTCATGTCAACTCAGGATGGTGGTTTCCAGGTGGAAGGAGTTGCCATCATTCTGAGAGCTTAGGCTTTGTCTTTCTAGAATCAGATATCCTCTGCCTCCACGCAGCCAGAAGCACATGATGTCCTGAAGCAGTCCCTAAAGGGAATATCAGAAATATTTCTCCTCAGAAATTCAGACAGAGCCTTCTCATTTCCAAAACTAAGTAAGGAAGAGAAGTCATTCCTGGCCTTTACCTGGTAATACTGAAGCTGAGAAGCATATCTACAATTCAAAAGTTACAGTAAGATGGCCAACTGTCTTGTCTGATGTGATGATCTATTTTCTTTGCAGTCAGGTGTGCTGTTGCTTTGATGAATGAAATACAGAATTGCATTGTGGCTTTAAGCTAAATATTCTAAATTGTCCATTTCATAATGCAGATGTGAGGTGTTCCTGATTACCATGAAGAAGCTTGCTGAACAATTTTTTTTTAATTTTAGAAAAAACTCAGCTGGCAATTATCTTGATTATCTTGGCATTCTACCAAAATCTACAGATTTAAAAAGGAGGATGATTGGGTTTTATGCCTGTATTCAGGCTGGTAGTGTTGTAATGAAGGTTTTGCTTTGTTTCATTTGCTCTTCCTTCTACAGCTCTTTGTAAGTGGTTTTGAGAAACTCGGTCTTACTTAGACTCCTGGTTGTATGTTTGACAGTTTATTATCACTTTTTGTGTACAATACAGCCAAATCCTAATGTGAGAATTTACTGAAATCTTAATTGCTGGACTTTTCTTTTGATAGTTTTAGACTTAAATGAAATTGAAATATTTTTTGTTTTAATAGGGAAGTCACTTGGAAGTCACACACATTTATGCAACATAAATAAACTCAGCAGTCACCATCTAATTAATTTTATTCCAAAAAATGTTGATTGGGATGAAAAAAAGTCTGAATTGTTTCCTCCTGGTTCCATTAGAGAAATAAAAAAATCAACAGCTGGTATACCCTGTAGGGTAGATGAACTTGCTCAGAAGAGAAACAGTTCTAAAAGCTGTAGAGTGTGGCAGGAGAACAAAATTCTCTGCAAGAAGCAAACAAACTAGGTCTCAAGGCCAAATTTCTCTAGGCATGAGGGGAATCTTATGTATGTAGACCCTGTTGAAACTCAGCAAGATAATAAGCTGACTGAAAATATGACTACAAACAAGCACACAATGGATAGAGATAGCATCACATTTAAGACATTTCTCACTGCTTTTTCTTACAAGTTATTTTAAATTTCTCTGTTCAGAAAACTAAAAATTCTAGTTCAAACATAAAGGAAAATTTACTAGAACATAAAATATCTGTGTGTATGGGAAAGATCTGCATGGACTCACTGCAAAACTCTGGCATATTTTAGGCCCTAACACAATAAAGAAAACATTTTTCTTGCATCAGAAGGGTGATGAAAGACCTCAGTCTAAATCCAAAAGTGTAAATATAAGCATATTAATTCTGTATGCTATGCAAGAAATTTGAGTTGATTTGGGTTATGAAATACACACCACTCCTAGACGTTGCTTCAACTCATGTTTAGATATTTTTGCATCAGCTTACCTCCCCAGGTTCCATACTCCTGGGAAAGAGATATGTTTGGGGTTTTAATATTTCTCAGATTTAAATTGTGAGAATGTGGAAGATACACTACAGAAATTTGGAAAGAAAGCTATTTGACAGATTTTAGTGCCACCTTTTAGATGACAATCTCTACCTAGTTTCCCACAGTTCAGGAAGAAAGAACACAACAGGCATATGGGCAAAATTAAACAGGAACTTGAAAATTAGTATCCTGGTATGGAATATTGTACCAGAACTGCCAGGAGAACTAGGATAACTTCTCCTTTCAGTCCAACACCTCCACCTGCTCTGGATTTGGTCAATCCATTGCAGGCAGATGCTGTTCCGTCCTGGGTTGGGAATGCTATAGGCAGGATCCCCTGCCGCACGTTTAGTGTGAGGCGTCCCTGCCCATGGCAGGGGAGTTGAAACTAGATAATCTTGGGGTCCTTTCCAACTGTAACTATTCTATGATTCTACAATTCTATTCCTAGCCAACAACCCTCAGCCTGAATCGCTATATGCTTACCAACATTTGAGCCAGCAGCATGGGGTTATGTGTCTTGTCTCACAAAGACTCAGACTCTCAGCTCAGAGGTGGTTGTAAGGTTAACTCTTCTAAGGAAAAAATGCTATAATTGGTGTGCTGGTTTGCCTGCCCTGCCTGCTTGTCAGATTGCTGTCATCAGCACTCAGTCAGTGCTGAGCTGTATTGCACTGTCCTGGCATAATCATCAGTGATGGGATCCCTGCCATTCACTAGCTGACTCTTCAGTCACGACTCTGTCCAGCACTGCTCTCATTTCTCTTCCAAATATGCTTCTGAGAGCCCAGTGACCCTCTAAGAGACCTTACAGATGGGTTTACTTAATTTCAGTTTGACAGTGGGTAAAAGAATGTTGCCTGACAAGATCAGAAAATCTGTGTGGCAGTTGCCACTGGTATCAAAACGCATTCATTCTGTTTTATGAATAGTCCCCCTTGTGCACCTGTAAACAGGCTTTCCTGAGCAGCATGAGCCTGCAAGACTCTCAAAAATGAAACAGAGGAATTCCTGTTGAGCCCTGCACTTCAGCTCTATTTCACTATTTTCCACATTTACAAACAAATAGTAATGTGGGTCATAAAAGGCCTTGACTGTTTTTCTTCTGCAGGTATCTCTCAGTTTCCATGGCCTGGAGGTCCTTCAGTATGCAGCACAGTTTTTCACTTTGTAATAAAGAGTCCTGGATGTATTCACTTATTCAGCTCATCATAAGATCTACACAAGGCATTTTTTTGACCACTGATGTCTGTTCATGTCTGGAATCCTTTGGCAAAATATCCACCATTATCTGGAGCTTTCACTGCTAATTGAAATTGCCTATGCTAGAAAGGCCCACTTTGGAATGCGTAAACCCACTCAAAATCATTTCCTAGAGACAATCCTACTTCAGCAGGCCCACACTTTCAAAAGGAGACAAAAGCTGCAGGCTCCTAAATGTATTTGACAAGGCTGCCAACTGATGCTTCTTCCTGCTATACCTACTCAACCAGCCATGCTGCTCCACTCCTGCCTCTGCAGCTGGTAAGTTGAGTGCTGACAAAACTTGTATGCAACAGGCCATTTCAAATAACAATGTTGGTTCCATCACTGGGTACAGTCCCTATCCCCAGGGGGAGGTGTCTGCAGAAATTATAGTGGTCTGTATTATAGTTAAGTCTGTAACCCAGGATACAGTATCAGTTTCCGTCTTCAGCTAGTACTGGGATGGTACAATCTTTCAGCTGTTAGGAGATACACAGCTCAGTTAAAAGCTATAAACCAGGTCTCCCTAAAACTTGAAAAATATAAAAAAGGATGGTTATCTCTGCAGCTAAGAGTCAACAAACATGTTGGCAGAAGTTACATTTTCCCTGCTACAGGGTAGGTGTCCAAGATTTTTGAGTTGTTCAACAAGCCTGCTGTGGCTGTACTTTGACTTTTTGAAGTGGATTGAAGATGCTTTTCATGATAATCACGGAAACGGAAGATAATATTTCAGCTTGTGAAGTGGGAGGAGAGGAGTTTGATTTTTCTAACTACAGATTTAAAAGTAGGGATAATGAAAAATTTTAGACAACAATGATCAAATGCAAACGGAGCTTGATTTTTTGCAACAATGTCCAAAGTAGAGCAATTCCTCTTCTGTGAAGAGTTCTGAATTAACTAAAAAATTCACTTTCTGGCAAAAATCTTCAGATTTTATGACTTGCATTAATGAAGTGAACAGTAATGCCCTTGAGCATATAGAAGAAGCTAACCTTTTTTACTAGTTCCCCAAGGTTTAAAATAAAAAAGGAGTGCCAGGTGAAGATTGAAAATAAATATAAGCATAATATCAATGCAGATAAAAGATGAAGAGATGTATTCAAATATTTGGATACACAGCCCGTACCTTATAAAAACATGAAAGCACAAACTGAATTTTCATTGGCAAGACTAAGAACTACTGCATAATGAAAAAGGTTGTTTCCACCTATAAATTCTTTATGAAGAGATGAAAAGATCTGTTTCAGTTTTGGAATTATTAATATGGTTATCATAAACCAATATTTTTCAAGATTTTTTTTCTACTAAATATTTTATTCTGCTTTTTCAAAATCTTAGAAGACTTTAAGAAGAGATACACTGTTCAAAGGAACAAGAGAACTGAGGAAGCTCAGGCTCATGATTCTGTAGCTGCAGAATATTTAGGAAATTGTAACATTCAGTACGCAATTCATTAATGTTACCTATAAAATTTAAGCAAACTGCTTTCCAAGATGTATCACCTGGCACCACTACTCATAGTAATTCCAACAGCTACAGCTTTACATTTAGGTATCTCAACTCTAAGTAAGCAAAGGTGATTAATTTACTTAGCTTAAAATATTCAAAATAGTAACTATTCATTCACTATACTTCATCAAGTTTGGCCAGGGAGGAAATGAAGATGTGGGGAGATGCATATATGTAGGAAGGCCTGGTATGAACCAGCTGCAAATAGCAGTTGGGTTTTTTAGAGGATAAAGTTATCTAATGCTGAATATTTTGAATTTTCTTTGGGGGGGCTCTCGTATGGAATTTGGAACAAGCAAAAGACAAGTGCACTTCATTTTTTACTCAGTATGTTTCCTTGTACTTTTTTTTCTGATCCAGTAATATTTTTCACTTGAAGTCTTTCTTTTAATTTTTCCCAAAGCTACACAGTCTTGCACCTTTATCAGCTCTAGTCCCAAAAAAAGTCTTTGGTTGAGTGTTTTTGCTGTATGTGTTTAGAATTAGTATTATTTGGCTCATTAATTTATCTTTAAAAAAAACCAAACAAACAAAACATGAAAATGAGACCTCTATAAGGTATCTGTATACTAATCTATACAACCTGCAAGATAACAAGATGCAAACATAATACACAGACACACACACTCCAGCAAGATACAGCTCTTGCTGAGGTTACATTGAATTTAATTTCATGTATGCTAAATAACACCTGTATTAACAAGTAAGGACCAAACTTAGCGAATCTATGGAAGCCAAGTAACCATTACTGCACAATAAAACACCCTAAAACTGGTGGAAACTTCATAGTTATTTTCATAGAAACAAAAAGTACTTGGGAAATAGCTAAGCAATTAGAAGTAACTTCTGGAAGATAAGCATTTCAGAATGCAGTTTCTTTTCAGCTAGCAAATCCAACATGAAGTATTTAGCAAATACTTCACAAATTGAGGAAATACTGGACTTGGGCTCTCTCTTTGGGACCTGACTGTCCAGGAATCTAAATAGGAGATAGCTCTTAAGGGCTACTAGAGGCAAGTGATACTCAACTGTCAACTGAAAGAGCCACTGATCATTTTCTGTGGAGAACCTTATACACAGGGACCCTGTAACATGTCTAGAGCTTCCGTACAAATTACACTCAGCCTGGTATTCATCCCTGATTACATGTGAGGTGTACCAGAGCAGAAAGCAATGAAAAATGAGCTGCAGGCAGCAAAGCAATCCAGGTGATCTGCAACAAAGCCTCCTTCTGTCCTGGGACCTAGTCAGAGGCACAATGTATGGAAGACCCAGAATAATTGCTTTGCCAATGGCAGAGGTAGCTCCTTCTAGATTTTGTCTTTCCAAAGGCACTTTAGCCCTTTCTTCTTTACGACTACCTGTCTGGGCACGCCATACAATCAAAAGCAATCACAAGGCCCTCAGGAAATGTAAAGACAGAGAATGAGATGTCACTGCCAGCAGAGCAGTTTGTCAAGCTGCAGATGTTTTTTCAGGAGCTCTTGGGAAAGAAACTCAATCAGGGAAAATAGGTTATGAGCTGGATCAACTAAGCAGCAAAATCCACTCTAAAATGCTATTCCTTTGCCATAAATACTCGCCAACATCCATGCCCTTGATGCCTTTCTCTTATTTTTGTGTGGGATATATGATTACTAGCCTGCTTGGATCATCTTGTCACCATAAGAAACAATTCTGACAGGCAAGTGAAGACAAAGCACATCTACATGATGGGTATTCTTCTGATCCACTGTGAGCAAAGCCTTATGGTCTGTTAGCAGCACAGAGCTTCCAGTGTACATTCTGGATTCCTACCTGCAAGCCATGAGTTTCCTGTCAGGGTGCACCATGGTTGGGGCAGGTAACAGTGGGGCAGAGAACTTCCCCAGCAGCTTTGTCCTGTGAGGAGCACAGCCGGGCTAGGGATGGTAGCAGGGCACACCAAGTACTACTCCCATGTGTCAGTGCATATAGGAGTGAGTTCAACCCAGGATTTCTCAAAACCACTTTGTGAGTCAGCATAATTTACTATATACTGATCAGAGAGTTGAAATGCATTGGGAAGGAAAAAATGAACAGCAAGAAAGCCATTCTCAGTAACTCTGAGCATCCTTCTCACTGCCCTTTTCCTTCATTTATGGCCTTATAACAGTGAAAGGACAGTCTGTCAGAGGACGGTGGGGAGAATGCTCTCACACTAAGTTGTACGCTGAAACAGCAGAGCCAAGTGAGCTCTGACAACAGGATTGCCTCAATGCATTGCTCAGTGCTGGGATGATAGATGTCTGAGATAGGCTTGTATATGGTGATTTATAAATGGAACAGAGAAACCCTGTGATAAAGAGCCTGTTACAAGGTGGAGAAACACATCAAGAGGCTGCTGTCAGTATTGTGGTAGAGGAGTGATTCACCTCGCAGTCATTCAGATACACTCTTGATGCTTTTTCTCCCAAGAAAGTTTTCTGTATTTCCTATTAGAACTAAGTTCTTATGAATAGAAATGTATTGTTTGTTAAAAGGCACCCAATGAGTATAGTTTAGTGAGTTCAGAAAGGTTATGCAGAAGGACCAGGCAAGTTATGTAGTTATGTTTATTATTTTAGTGTGTATCTCAGCTATTTAAGCCCAACTCATACTGCTATCTCATAGTAGGCTTCTGGTAACATGCCCTGGTTTTATTGAAAGCCATCCATAACATCCAGAGAGGTAGCAATGCCATGGTCCAATGAGCTGTATCTCCACTATGGGTGGAATATAGAAGACTATATATAACTGGATTTCCTCAATACAGGAATTGGAGTGTATTTAGCCCTCAGACACCAGCACATGGCTTCACAGTAGCAGAAAGTTCAATAAATGCTACTCGTTGAGTCATGGCATTGGGTCTCATGTCTCCTGCCTAAACCATGGAAAGGATGCAGAAGTTACAGACACTGAATTAAGGGCAGAGATTTACTTCTGGCACAGAAGAGCCCTATTAAGTGTATTTCAGCAATGTTTTCTGACATTAATCTCTTTTAAATTACTGCAGAATTTGAAGCCACACATAAAAGTAAAATTCTACTGAAAACATGTCCATTAACACAGACCACAATGATGCCCCTAAAACTTTTCATCATTTCAGTAGTACTGTTTATCAAATGTATATATTCTTAGACAATTCATTTCTTAACCACAGATAGTCAAGGGATAATAAAATTGGAGTAATTTTTATAAGGTAACAATCCAGTTGCAGATCCCAAATGCAACATCCACAAGGACATGGGTCAATTACTATCACCATATTAAAAGAATGTGAAATAGAATTGTCATTTTTCCTTGCTTCTTGAATTGTGCATGACACTTCTTCCTGCTGAGTTCAGATGCAGAGCTAAGATCAGAAAATACCCGTGGGTCAAGGAGTACTGTGTCAGCTTGAGAACAGAAGGGGTGATATTGCTAATGTTTAATGTTTTCTAAATTGGAGATGCAGAAAGTGCTCCACGTGGGTAGGCACTGAACAGCAAAGAAAGGAATAAAAGAACTGATTAAATCTTGGCAGAACAGCAATAAACTTAAAAAGAAAGGAAACTTAGAAACTGGCTTGGAGGATCTGAACACAGCTGCTGACCAGAATGAGATGCATCAAAGAAAGACTGAAGTAAGCCACACTGCATCTAACGAGTTGTACAGAAGGACTGGGAACACTTTCTCAGTTTCTACAGAAAATCTTTTTCTATTGTTGTGAAGCAGTGCATTTGATAGGCTAGATTAAGTAATAACAATTCAAGAGCTTTAATTAGCATTTGTTGATGGTGCTCCCTGGAGACAGTAACCATTTAAGAGTTTAAGCAATGAGCAAAGGTTTTTAAGGTGCTTCAGAAGATCTGTTGGAAATGATAGAACAGCAACCTCTGTGATTGCCTGGCCTTCCCCATTGCTGTACTTCGCACATGTCCAGCTGACACTCCCAGGGGAGTATTCCCATCCAGACCTGAGCTTTTCAAGGGTGCCCCATAATAATGTGGCTCTCAGAACTTTCTGGCAGCATTATATTAACCACCTAGGAGTGTTTATGATGGTAAATGTTGCAGATATCCATGGTCTTTGGAGTGAAAATTCAGGTTCAGTGGAAGTTATTGCAAGGCAATAACAGAAAATTTACATCTTTATCTGTGTAGATAGGAAGAGCCACCACTTTGAAATAGAGAAGATACCAGTATTAGGAGAATAGGAGGGCAGAAAGTTTTCTTACTGTTACAACATTGATGGAGTAGTCAGTTCTTCATTAGACTGAAAATAAAAGAATGATAAAGAAATTTCCCTCTAGAGTGGCTGCTGTGTATATCATTAATTTGACCAACACACATAGTTCAAATCCAAAGGCAGAAGACAAGAAGCCTCTGGAAGATGAGAAGAGATCATGGGTTGATGTCTGCAATACTTCAACATGCAGACAAGCCAACCCAAGAAGATGACTGCAGACACCCTGAGATTCAACACCATCAATGGAGATTCTGAAATATCAGAGGCAGGCTCCCCAAAGTGCTAACCGAGCACATAACTCATTTCTGTGTCTCAAAATCTCCCCTTGCCATTTCATCATTTTCCACCTCTTGTAATTTGTTCTCTCCACAGCTTCGCTACCTGATTTTCTTTTGGTAGTGAATCTACTGTAGTTTTCCATCTGAATTTCTCTTTGCTGTCCACAGTGGGCTTTTGCTTTGGAAAATAATGCATCTGTTGCCCCAGTAAAGTTATGTAATTCTCCATTTAGCCATACAGTTTTGCTCTCTCCTTTATGTTTTCATGCTCATCGGTATGCACACCATCTGTGCCTCTACTACACTGTTCTTACATGGCCTCCAGACTTAGTTAGTGGTTTTAAAGTTTTAGTACTTTGCCCTTCAGTCTCATGTTAATCATTTTGCTCACTGTTTTAAAAATCTGTCCTTTCAAACCTTGCTGTTCTCATGTCAACCACAGAGAAATTCAGCCCCCTCACCCTGATATGATATTAAACCTCATTGAATGGCGATGGCTGGCAATCAGTGGAAATACTGTAATAACACGAACTAAACCCAGCTGCTATATTTTGTAGAATACAAATTTATTAATTACAAAAGAAGAAGACAGCTTGCCAATAGCACAGGGTAAGAGCTATACGAGTATAATGCTTTTAAAACAAACTCGGTCACTTTTTCTAATTTCATGTTTGAGAGATCTCAGTGCCTACAGCTAATGCACATGATGGCAGCTGTAAATACGTTCTCACAGTTGCACTGAAGCCCCTCAGTCTCTAAAAATGTGTATTGCGAATCCTGTAAAATCAACCCTTAAATTTAAATTCTGCCCAATTCAAGTAGGGAGATTCTGAGACTGGGAACTCATGCAGACAGACTGCATGGAATGCAAGGGCTCAGGAAGGCTGGACAATACTATTTCCCCAAATTCAGAAATGTTTTGCAGCCAAGCTGGGTAACTTTCCGGCTGCAAGAGGAATGAAGGTTTTCTGATTAAGGCACTTAGCAGTGAGACGAAAGTGTAAATCCCAGCTCTGCCAGAGGTTGCATTTATATCACCTGGGCAAGTCACATCACCCTTCTGTGATTTGTGTCTGCAGCTACAGAAACTGAATAATTATTTTTTCCTTGTTTGAGCATTTCTGAGAGTGAGAGTTCCTTTGGAGTTGGACTTTTTCCAACCTTAGGCTTGTAGGGGACCTAACACAACAGCGTTTTATCTGAGTCTTCCAGATGTTACCATGGAATAGATCATTAAGGCTTCTACTTAATGCATTATGAAGAAGAAAAACTGTAAATGATCTTATTAGTTTTTCTTCTGTAATGTAAGCTGGGAATAATGCACACTAGAATATTTGGATTTATAAATTTGCCATTATACAGTCACAAATGAGAATACAGTCATGAATTAATCATTCTGAAAGAGTTTACTATCTAAATATAATTTTGTTTATAGCCGTTTTCATGTGGAACGTGAAAAAGAAAACAAGAGATACTTCATTCTGAGACTGCTGAACACATTAGCATTTACTGTGGAAATATCAACAAACTTTGCAAGAGTACAGACTGCCTCTTTTGCACGCTATCTGTATTCCTGAAGAAGAGTACCATGGAGGACTTTCCTACAAAGTTATCCTCAGTAACAAGTGAGCTACTTTGCAGTGCCTTATTTCATATTAAATATGATTAAAGATTATTACCGCCTACAAAATCTTCTTCACTGTTTTGATTTAAAGGACAGAAAATTAAGCTCTTTGCATGTTGAAAAAAAAAAAAGAATAAAAATAATTAAACAGAATTTTATGCCATTTTCATCCAATTCTATCTGTTCAATTTGCATTTTCACAGATCCAGTGTATTACTAGTTCTTTTCCACCAGAAATAATGAAAACTTGAATTGAAGCAGTTGTTATTTATATAAAAGGCATTTACAAACCCAAAGCTTTAAGCAAGGATTATTTTAAACTCAAAATCAGTTACTTATTAGAATTACAGCAGTTGACTACAAGGTAGATTAACATACACATAAAAATATGGAAGAAAACAATTCCAGTGTGGCTTTACTGGTAGCACTGAAAAGACAGCACCATCCTGAATTCTCAAATATCCAAACATTAGTTAAGTTGCGGTGGTATTTCCAAATAGGACAAATTATGGAAAAATTGGAGCATGATCAAATTAAGTTAATTTAAAAATCATGACCAAACACAAAATTTTGGAAATATACCTGATATGTTTAAAGTACACATGGGCCAATGCCATAGAAATTAAACAATGTAACACTGTTGAATATGCTACCAGATCACAATGACAGAAAGAATTAATAGCAATAATTAGATAAGTTTTTGAGAACATTATCCTACAAGACCTCCTTCTTTTCTTTTTGTTAATCCAAAACACTGTTTTCTCATATAAAATTATTTTCATTAATTATGAAATTTATTAAATATTTTCTCATGTATCGAGTTTATGAAGCAGTTATCCAAATGAGATATTTTTAACAGAGGGGAAGCTAATTATTGTCAGCATTTCATGGTGAAATACACCATGTCAGATCCACTCCAGTAAGGATTTTCCCTTCAGACTCATCCAAGCTGTATATATACGTGAAAGGAGAGTCAGACTGATGGTTCTAGATCGAATTATTTGTTCTTGAAAGTAAATCTGTATCTGGTCAGGTGTGAAATGCGTCTGCTATTAAGGAATAACAGCCTGTATAGCTCAGCACTGCATTACGAGCAGCTCTTCCCAGATTCTAAATAATAGCAATCCATTTGCTGAGTTCTGTCTGAATTATAGTTGCTTTCAAGTGGACAATAGCATTTGTTGATTTTTCGTTTCTATCAACTGTGTTTTCTGAAACAACTGCAAGCTGCCAGCATGGTACACTGCCATTAAATTAGATTAAATGGTCTCCCTGCTTTTCTAAGGACCTCAATCTGTGAAAAAATCAGCCTGGTATCCCACCCACACATTCTCATCCAGTCCCCCTCGTCCACATAGCATATGCTTCAACTCAGACTATCTCCAACAAGCAGCCAAACACATCTCCTGAATGAACTGCTTCTTCAGGAGTAAAATGGTTAGTGTGCTGTAATGCCATGCATCCATTTGTAAATACTATAGATTTTGATTAAGAAATCACATATTGTCACATACAGTTGGCACCTTCTAAGGGTTGGGCTGTGCAACTAATGCAGTATTAAATGGTCCTGACAACAAAGCTACAATTTATTTTCTAATGAGGATGTACAAATTCTTTGGGCTGCAAGACTAACCATGTAATTGCACTGCTCTGTAAGAGATGCCAATTTAAGCAATGCTGTTTAAGGCATGGCTCTACTGAAAGAAAGACAATGCGGGAGTGTCCATGTGCATTACCTCTTAAAAATAAAAGAAAACAATACTCCAAAGAAAAGCCACTTTTATCACAAAGACTTTTATGACAACATAATCTATTTTTATAAAAATGCAGATTCATGAAACTCAGTCTGACTTTAGTATGTCTTGCTGGTTTAGTTTCTTTAAGCAGTCATTCTTCTGATCAAAGCCATGCAATGAAGTGTTCTGAAGCCTGTCACTAGAAGCAACAGTTTGGGGTAAAGCTGTGATCTATTCTTCTTGTCATTCTTGTTCCTTGAACACAATAAAAAACAATTCCTAAACTCTCTTTTACAAACTTCACTGAAAATTACACAATTTACAATGCACAGTGGCATTTCTGAACTCTTCTAGATAACCGGTGAGATCTCCTGCTCTGGCTGAGCTCTGTTATGCTTGAGCACCAGGATAATGTGACTATACCATGGATCCTTTCTGGCAGAAGAAGCCAAGTTTGCAAGTGCAAGAGATGTGCACCCAGCTGTCTTTCCTCCTGTTATGTCATAGAGATGTTATCCAGCTTGCACCAGAACCTGGGTTCACAAGGTAGATGCAACCAGCAGTTTCTCCAAATGTCCTCCTGAGCATCGTCCCTTTTTTTTGTATTTAGGTTATAAATGCTTCAGTAAAGAGAATGTTGTGATGTTAGTGTCCAGCAATAACACCAAAGGGTTCCTGATTCAGCTTCCCTGATCAAACCAATCACCGTGGTTTTGCTCAGAGAAGTTGTGGCTCCCCCATCCCTGGAGCTGATCAAGCCAGGCTGGGAGGGAGTTTATGCAACCTCGTCTAGTGGAAGCTGGCACTGCCTGTGGCAAGGCGACTGGAAGTAGATGATCTTTAAGGTCACTTCCAACCCAAACCATTCTATGATCCTATGATTCTATGATTATTTGCAAGTGCTCAAGAAGCATTAGAGATAACTGTCCAGTCTCCAGAGCATTTTTCTGCTGCTTTGGGCCCCACCTAAGCTGCTGCTGCTCAGACACCTTGGCTAGATTTCTGGTGTGGTTTTAAAAGACAGCTACTAGTTTTGAAATATCAAGTGGCTTTCTGAACTTGCATGCCCGAGGGCAAAATAAGGTCATACAAAATTATATTATCAATGCTTTACTTTTATATAACACTTATTTTTTAATAAATATTTCTCTGACATATGATTCGTTCAAATTGAAACAGCATGAAAGGCACTTTTGACATAAATGAGGGCTACTTCTTCACTGCTTTAGGTGCAGTTATCTCTACTTGTATCAGCTGCCTTTTGTCACCTGCTTATTTGCTCTCTTCCTGTTGAATATCATCTACAGCCTTCTTCATTCAGAAATTTCTGGTTTTTTTGCAATACTTTTTGTCTAATTCAGAATTATTACAAATCCAGCAATTTTCATGAGATTAAATTAGTTTTTTAATGATTCTGCCAGGACACCAAACAAAACTTTTGTTTTAAAAGATATATTTTCTATTAAGAAAGTTTCTTTTTCAGACTACTTATTAGATTAATTTACACAAGTTAATTATACTAACACAGAATACAGTGATTCAGTAACTGTAAAAGTGACGAATTAGGTACATAATACCTTGTTAAACCTTCAAAACACTTCCTTAAAATGGGACTGCTACAAAATGAGACCCCATGTTTTCCTTTATTTAACAGGTTTTATTTTAGCTGTGTATGGTGGGCTTCCTCCCTGTAAAAAGACAGGAATGCATTAGGCAAAATGGCAAGAAAGGTAACAAAAACCAATAAATAGTTAAGCAGGCATGATCTATGAAGTGACAGGAAAAGATGTAACCTGTACACCTGAAAGAAAAATGGCAAAGAGCAGATATGGTAACTGTGTCTAACTACTCAAGAGAAGTAATATAAAATATGGGAGGAATTACTGTAAATGACTAAGAGTAATATAATAAGGAGTAATGGGCTGAAACTCAAAGAAAGAAAATTAAGTTAGGTTAGATGTAAGGAATAAAAATGCTAAAAGCAAGGACAATTAGACAATGGAAAGATTTGCCAAGGGGTAATTGGGGACCGCCATTAGGAATACCAAAGAGTAGGTAGATAAGACATGCATAGGTTTAACACTGAGAGCAAATCCTGCCCTAGTGCAGAAAGATAAACTAGATAACTCCTGGTAACCTTTCCTAAACTATTGTTTCAGTGATAGTCATGAAAAAGTTAAGGTACAGAAAAAAGTGATTTAGTTGAGCTCTGATTTAGCAAATTTTAAAGAGGGATTTCCAGAGCTGAATGTCTCCCAGCAGCCTTACTAGGGAAGACTGACAAAGCTAAGCATGGAAACTTGACGAGGAATGCCAGTCAGAATTGAGGAGCAACAAAATTCAAAAGAATCAAATATATCTTCTGTAGCCATATGCTCCAGTCATAGTCACTGCCTTAATCATCCTGCAGCCATGGCTCCATGCACAGACACTTGTTCTTGTTTTTGAGAGTGCATACCGCAACATGTATGTGTATCCCGGTTATACAGACTTCCAGAAAAACAGCCATAACAAAGCCCTGAGCAACACTTCCAAGTATGCATTAATTACTGAATATTTATTTAGCTAAGGCAAGCTATAATTCAATCTAATTTTTACATATACAGTAGGTCTATTATGAACCCATGATAATTCATCAGCAGCTCTACCCCTCATCTTAATCTGTGATCTAATTTGGGATCTCATTTTCTTCTACCCTTATCCTGTCTCCCCTACATTATCCTCCAAATAAAATACGCTCACAGAATACCAGAATAGAAATAGAAGTCTATAAATCTTTCAGAAACATTTATAGAACTGCTCTGCACTGTGGCATGCATTCAACTGACAGCTGCTGAGTGCCTTTGTGTTCTTATTCATTAGACATCGCTGTCTGAAATAACACCGGCATAGTGGAATTCTTTATATCCTAATTATCCTTTTGCTCTTTCACTTGCTTCACAGGGTGGATGAAAGCATCCAGTAGGTATATTAGGAAGAATGTCTGAAGTATTGCTCTGGTTAACCAGCAAAACATCAAATGTTTTGCAGAATCTTAGTAATCTGAGCAGTAGGTTGGGGTGGTTCAGTTTGTTTAGGGAAGGAATTAGTAATAGGCATTCAGAAACACAAGCTAAGTGACAAACTAGCCTTTCTCTGACCCTCAATATTTAAAGAATCTCAGGTATCTTCTAAAAAGGAAAAAGGAGCACAGCCAACTGGGCAGCATAAAAGGGCTCTGGTTCTAAGACAGCACAAATTAGGAGAAAATAGCTTTGGTAGCTTAACAGTGCTTATCTGTCAGCTACTCCACAAGTTTCAAAAGTATTGATAAAAATGTTATAGTTTTGAGAAGACCACCTCCATTTAAACTTTATCTATATACCAAGGAGGTCACTATGTCATTCCTGGTAGCAAATCAGAAGTGCAATTTACCAAAAAAAAAAAGGTCAGCTTCCAAAGAAACAGAGATGTTTGTGTTCGACAGCAATAGCTAGTGCCCTGCATTTTTAATTTCTCTAATTTCCTATTTAAAACCCCCATTAAACAAAACGTTATTTAATGATATTACAATAAAACAAAATTTCTCAAGTAATGATTTATTAAAGAATCCACAATCATACCATCTGATTTTGATACCTGCAGGTCTAATCTGCATCTTAGCAACAATATATGTTGCATTTATTAGCAAATCTCTTAACACAACACTTACATTGTCAGTCTTATTGTAAATTCTGCAGTGAAGTGAGTTGTTCCTTGTTCTGCAGTGAAGGGCTGTTGACCCTTGCTGCACCCTAATGGGCACCATTTCCTAGCATATCTTCAGGACCTCCTGGCCTTTAGACTATATGTGTATTCTAGCGGAAGATAAAAAGAAAATGACACAGGAAGTACATCATTGTGACAGTGCACTCTCAAATGGAGGCATTGCAAAGACAAAGTCCTTCAGTACCTTGTACAAATTTATAGGCTTTAAAGTAAAAAATACAGCCTGACTGTCTTCTCTCAGAGTTTGCCATTCACCTCGCCATTCACCTCAGTGAGGCTTGATTTAGGTGTTTGGACTACATTCTATTTTAGCAGAAAGGCTTCTAAGCTGTGTCAGGGAAGGATGGGGCTGAGCTTCACTTTGTAAGTCAGCAATTCCTAAGAAATACAAAGTTAACTCTGTTGAATTTTGCATATATCTTTATATATACATTTAGGTACATGCATTCCTGGACCAGTTTTATACAGGAGAAACTGCTGGAGTACTAACAGTAGCCACCTTTTGGTATCTTACAGTCCAGGTGCACTTTTTATCTCACTTGTCACAAAAGTCACCATTTTCCCATCATTCAATACTTACAGGTTAGGCTGTTGCTCCATTACACCATACAGGCTAGAAGGCAAATGCCAGTAGCAATATAAAAGCCAAGGCTCTCATTTAATATGGTGACTGAACTCTACAGACTCACAACAGCCCATGACACTTTACTTTTTCAACTGTGATTTCACAGAGAACTGACAGGAAGGAGATGAGCTTTACACATTGGGTGGAAAAGAATTTAGGTCATGTGTATGGTTAACTGGTCACAGCTGGGTGACAGAGTAGCGAAGGCACTGACCACAGCAAAATATGGAGTTTGTACCAATCCTATAAGGACACCTGTAATGTCTTTTTTCAGCCACAGAAAGAATAGGGATCAAAGGGGTATGTGCAGACCAGGGAATAACCAAAGTGTGTCATTCAGCATGACAAGGCACGTTCATGACCAATCAATCATATGATGTTAGTTGGACTGCACACTAAATAAATCACTGAGTAAAATACATTATTAAGGCACACATGACTAATACTGAGCGAAGGTGATGATAGCCAAGCACTGAACATGTGTCAAGATGAAATTGAAATAGTCAAATATGGTTCTATAAGCAAGCAGGATCTTTTCATCCAAGTGACTGGTTTAGCTGTACAAACTAGTTCTTTTTGATCACTGGAATGATAACCTTGCTACTCACCATGCTTCCTCCAATAAAGCAAGCTTGAGTGGCAGTTTTGAGTAAAATTTTGTGGATGAGCATAGCTGAATAGGCAATAGCAGCCACTAGGATTCCCCATCAGTTTCCCAGCACTATTCTCACAAACTCCTTAAGACAATCTGACAAAACATTAACTCCCCAACATATGACATAATTTTGTTTTGTTCCTTTGTATTGTGGTGACAAGAGATCCAACTGATTCATCACTCCATTGTAAAGGGCCTTGTGCAATACTAATTCAATACACTGACTATATATATGTGTATAGACACACTTATACACTACAGATCACTGCACCAATTTACTTGAGGGTGATTTATCTCATCAAACTTAACTCCTACAAAGTCAGGAAGCTAGTCTTGGTGAGCTATCTAGTCTCTCAGCAGTGGAGATGAAAAGAAGCACTGCCAAAAATCTTTTCAGTCCATTCCCAAATGTGTGTCTAAGACAGATATATCAAAACACCCTCCAGAAATGCTCTTTTCTTTCATTAACTATAGAGGCTAATGATCACTGTCTTGACTATAGAAATTTTTAAAGCTCCTGCCTTTCAATATTCTTGTTTCTAGAAGTATGTGGTATTTCAGTTCAGTCAAAACTGGCTTATCATTATTAAAAAGGTGTCACTCTCATAGTTGACTGCCATATGTTAGGATTTACCATCACATAAGCTTAACATGGTGTCAGAGCCTGAAAATGCATTGTCTATACTGAAAAGTCTAGATGCTTTTTTTAGTGCAGGAATGGATAATATATTATTAAAAACTAAGGTGACAATTCTTTTTTCTTTTACCAGAATACTAAATCTATCAGTCTTTATAACAATTGAACCAGCTTCTTTTAAAGCACACTGTTCCTGCAGTGAAAATAGTCTACCTTCAGAAAGTTAATATATGCATTAGTTGTAGATTACTTTAGCATTCTCCCTCATGCAGTTGCCAAACCCTCTGGCCAAAAGCACTGAGACATCAAAGGTCATTTGGGCCAATGATTACTTTTGTCAGCTGGGTAGTTTCACTTGGCTAATTAATCATGCTCCGCATATTTTTCAGCTCAGCCTGTCTCAGAGAAACAGCATGTGTCATTATTGGTACTGGATTTATTGAAGGCACAGCAAAGAAAGTAATTTGCAGATAACACAAAAATACAACTACAAAGGGCAATATCACAATATTGGATGTTGTATAATTGACTGAATAAATGATAGAAATGCTTTGCTTTACTTGGAACTCAGATATTACTTAGTGGAGCATACAGAAAGACAGGTAGATAAATGCAGAAATCAGGTAGCTTAAATCTTACAGTCTTCTTCAATTTGTAATTCAGTTTGTAATAATTTTACAAAATTGCCCTCTTAGGTTTTTGTTTGTTTTTTTTTTTTTTGTATAATTGGCTTTCATACTGCAATTTAAGATGGGAAAGCAAGATATTTTGAAATATGGAAGACTGAAAGACCTAAGATATTGAGGACATAACTACAAGCAGAATGTCTAAAACTGTGACAGCATTCTGAAGATAGACATATTCTTGTGAGAAAATACACATTTCCAGTTTTAGGCAGATTTTATATAGGCATACATGAAAATACCCATTTGCACTTACAAGTTGTCTATTGTTTATTTTGAGGTACAAGTCAGTCTAAGATTATCTTAGCTTCCTCTGCTCCTGTGAATGCAAGAAGTAGCAGACAATAAAACCAAATAAGTAAATACAAATAAATACAAGAGTGACTCCTGTTAAAAGCTTGCAAGTTACAATTATAACTTCAAAAGGAGCCTAAAGGGACTGGGTGCCTAACATCTAACTGTGGATAGTAAGCTCAGTTTTAATGGCTTATCTTTTCTTTCCTTTATCGGGGGGGCCTTTCTTTTAGAATAAGAGAGCAAATTGTAAACAGAAGAATATTTTTGATTTGGAAAACACAGATTGGATAGATTAAAGGACACCCTTCATTTTGTATTTGTGGGACCTTCAACAGCTTAATTTTGTGCACGCTTTTCCATTTCTTTACCTTTAAAGCTGCCCTTTATATAGGGCAGCACCAGTAGCTTTAGAGCTGTGCTTAGAAATATGTCTTCCAAATCCAAAGAAAATGTTAAAGGATAGGTAGGTAAAAATAACAACATATGACCATTTAATAAGCAAACATAGGGGAGGTGGAAACTTCTACTATTAAACTTGTCCAATGTTGTCTAGAATAAGGCCTTTTCTCAGGTTCTTGCAATATTCTCTCTAAATTCGGTCTATTTCCAGCAAGGGTAAATGCTTCCTTTAGCAATTCTTAAAGATACAGACATAATTTATTTAAAATGCTGTGGTTATGCTGTGATTTCATATCTGGCAGTATCAGGGTATGATTTGTGATTTTGTGATTTGTATAAACCTTCTGAAAATATGCTGACATCTAGACTAACGTAAGCTTTTGAAAATATGAAGAATTACTTTGGTTGTTCAGCTGAAAATAACTTTGTCCCCTTTCAACCACCGTGGATGAGGAGACAGTGAGTGCACCATCTCTGCAGGGAGGGAAGCAGCTTGCAGCAAAAGGCTATGAGGATCTGAGGACATCTTTCCTGCAGGGATTGTAAAAAAGACTTCAGGTAATAAAATTAGATGTTGAAAACTTACATTCTTGTCTGTCTCTCTCAAACTTTGGGAGTGATTTAAAATCCTGCACTTTCTCACCCTAGATCTTCCATTGCCTGACAAGTACCGTGGCAAAGTCAAGGACAGAATGGTCTCATGCAGAAAGGAAGCAGTCCAAGGCTGGATCAAAGAAGGGTCCCAGAGGGTGTGTGACTCTGGGGAGCCCATGGCTGCAGAGGGAAGGTGAGCACTGCTTGGAGGAGGAGGTTGAGGCATCTAAGGATACAAGACTGGGGGAGGGAAATTTTGAAGAAGGCAGGGGAGAGGTGATGGTGCTATAGAAAAATAGCCAGAGAAACACATACCCAGCAGAACATATGCCCAGAGCTTGGAACAGGAAACAGAACTCCACTTTCAGGTTTTTCTGCTATCACCTGATAACTGTGAAACCCACTGAAAAGCATCTTACCCTTAGCTGAGTGTTGCTCTGCTGAAGAGGGGATAGCTCTTCCATCCAAAATTCTGTCAGCTCAGAGGGCCTAGGTCTCTAGAACAAAGACTGAAAGAGCCAGATGATTGTTTTTCTTTATTTTTTTTTTTTTTTTGTAAAATGAAAATTTCAACTCAAGAAACTAAAAATCCAAAAGATCATGACTAAGAATTGGTACCATACACGATTTTAATTTACCTACTGCTTACTGTGGATGTTGCAGATAAAGTTATCTTTATTTGTCTGTTGCACACTATTTTTTTTCTACAGGAACCCAAATTCCCTATCAGCAAGAGATGATTTTTTTACTGAATCAGCTATTTTACAGATGTATTTATTTATGTGTTTTGTGTATACATTTGTATGTATGTATTATATATTTATCTTCAGTGTTTAACAGTGTCCTTGTGTCTTTTTTACTGCATATTATTAAATACCTGATATAAAAATAAAGCATTATTAATTTCCTCACAGAATTTTCTACAGCTATCTGCATTATAGTATTCAGCCTTTGACAGTTGTGTTCACATCATCGCAGTGGTGGCTGACATGAGAAGGAGCCAAACCCCATTCCACAGAAAGCTCCGGACTTTAACACAGAAAAATTCATGCCAAAAAAATTGCCAGTAGTTTTTATTATGTTATTTGACAGCTGTTGATTTGTTAGTTGTGATAATCTATTTCTATACAGGAAGTAATGCATTCACAGTAGTTGAAAAGATATAAATCCAGATTCAAGCTGAACTGGTGATTTGATTCTGCAAGGTGGCAGAGCCAAGCCAGGGCTCCTTTCCACAGGGACAGAAGCCAGAGGGCAAGGCAGAGCTATGAGGCTGCTTTTACAGGGGGGCTGAAAGAAAACCTTTTTTTCTTTCTGAAAGTGTCAGATCTGAATGGATCCTGGAGAACCAGGTTTGCTGCACCTGCTGCAGCCAGAGTTGGGGTAGGATAGATGGAAAGAACAACTGATACCTTAAAAGGACTTATACATCTTCACAGTCACACTTACTATACTATCCCCTAAACTTTCTCACAGTCATAGCAGAAGTCAGCTTGTCTTTGCAGGACCTCAACCAAGGCAGAGTACTCAGTGAGGCATGGCCACTTTGCAATTCTCTTTTTCCCCTACTCCTACTCTGCTGACCACTCTACTGTCTTTTTATTGTATGCTTGAAAAAACATACCTTGAAAAAGCCAACCCTAGATACACTATTGACAAAACAGTGTACGTAGATCTATTCATGTCATAGTCAAGTCCTCTGTCAATTTTTGTTTGCTTGGTATTAAAACCTACTCATCTTAAAAGGCCAACTAGCACTTACTTTTTTTTTTGTGGATAACTTCAGCTTTTCTCTTCCTTATAAGATTAGCTGATACAACAGTTGTTTCCAATATTTCAGTCAAACTGTTCCCTTTTAAAGACAGCAGTAATTGTCAATCAGCTTTCATTATCTGAAATGCCTAACTTCCAGGCCTGCTAAATGTTTTCCTTCTTGCTTAAAAATCTTGATTTGGACCATCATATAAATTGGTTTGTTGTTTTCTTGGTTTTAAATAATGCACTTAAAAGCCATTTAACCCAAAGGTAATTGCTGTTCAAAACCACAGGAGTGGCCATAAAAAAGCCTGTCAGAGGTACAAAAAAAACCTTTCATCTGCCATATATAAACATGAAAAGAAAAAGTCACTAGGTAACAGTAAGGAAGGGTCAATGAAACCTCAGATGAGTCAGATTAGAATGAGCCAGAGGGATACAAAGTGGGGTGGGTGAGACTAGGACAGCTTTTCAAAGGAGAAAGCCTAGAGAATGTTTTCATATGTGTAACAGACATTTTTGCTTGGATTAGTATTTCCCTATTATACTCATGGGGCACTGTCTTTTTCCAAGAGTGCCTCAAGCACTGGATAATACATTTTTCTCTTCCCACTGTAACATATTTAGAACAGTGAATTCTGTAGAGACAACAGAGAAAAGAATCATCATTTAAGACTCATTTTAGCATATTTTAGTTTAAATTAGTAGGACTCAAGTTGGGGTAGATAGCAAAATAACACTTCTATCTGACTGGTGAATTTACGCAGAGATAATACAAATAGGAACATTAGAGAAAATGACAAGCTTGTTTGCTCGTGGTGGGGAGCAGGGAGAGGGGAAATGGCAGCCATCATTAAGCAAACACAAGCAAAAAGGATCTCAAGCAGAGAGCAGAAAATGAGTAACAGGGGTATGAGAAGAAAAGCAAAGGATGGAAATATTCAACCACTCCTTAGGAATATCTTAAATTCAATCTGTTTGCAGCTTTACTCTTCTAGCTAACTTTAATTATAGTTGTGACTAGCTAAGGTCTGGGCAAAATAACCATTAGAGTTTCCGTCTTCAACAGGAGACATGCCCCCCAGTTTGTCAGCAGTTTGCAATTTACTAGATACAAAAGAATTGTGAGGAGTCAAGAATTTGGGTTTCCCATTCTTCTTCTGGGTACCAACAGGAGTAGAAATAGTGATAAATTTGCCTGGATGTGGCAAACTCCCCATAATAAGCAGCATGGTAAAGTGACTGCAGCCTCAGTACTGAGTACTGCATATATGGGAACAATAAGAGCACATACTTGTCCAGTTATGTCTCTGTATAAAATGAGTTATCTGTCACTGCCTTATTAGAAGTCCTTAAATGTGACTATTCATATCAGCCTCTAGAGATCTGGATGTGATACAGGAATCTCTTACTGGTAGCCTGCCCCATCCATGTTCACTCAAGGCAGGCAGACTTTGCAGTTTTTTCTGTGCAGTGTTAGGGGTAACTGCAGTGGCAAGCTTCAGTCCTGGCTTTGGAACTGTGCTCAAGACAGATGACCTGTACAGCCTGATCTGGTGCAAACACTCAACTCTACATCAGGCTAATGCAAACTGAATGCTGCAAAATTTTTACAGCAAGTCTCTAAAGAGTTTTGCTAAACATGTAAGAACACAGGTTTTAAAAGGCTTTATAAGCTGCTCAGAGCACTGTAAATAATCAAGCAGGAGTAATGGCCACTTTTACATCCTCAACATTAATCCTCAGTGAAAATTGAAATCCACTGTCTAAATAACAGAGACAATAGAACTTTTCAAAAAAACAACTGGAGATGCTGTAACTTAGGCAAGACACCTCTTTATCTACCTTCAGTCTTGAAAACATTATGAAATGTTTGCTGCAAGCGTTACTTCTCTTTTTGCTTGCGATAAATAAAAGGAGAGAGTGCAACCACCAAATTACTACAGTATGCAGCTTCCCTTGCCACAGTTTGGGGTTAAATTTTACCCATCATTGTTTACTGAGGTATCACACTGCAGAAAACAGAATAAAACCTTTGCTTGTCCAATTTATTTGCTAGCTTTGTATCTCCAGTGAAAGCCTGATCAAACATAAGCTGCTGCTTGAAGTAGGACACATTTGTTTACTTTTCTTCTTTTGTGTGTGTGTAAATGTATTCCTTCATTAATTCATCTGTTTGCTCATCGATTGAAAGATTATTTTAATCTTTCTTAAAGAAACACTCAAGTTTCTATGTTACTGCAAGGTCTGTAAGTTCCTTACATAAGCTCCTGCAAAGCTCTTCTCTCCTTTTTTTTTTTTTTTTATAAAAACTAAAGAATTCCATACCGAATTGGACAGAAGACCAGAAAGAACGATTCTAAAAGTTGTATGATCAGTCAGAAGCAAAAGGGAAGTGAAACACGGCTCATACCGACCTTTTAAGGTTTAACGGGATTTTCATTTCTAATATCACACTGAAGGGGAGAGATCATTTTTCCGATTGTGGCTCAGGATGCACAAAGTAAACATGTCCCTAGGATCAAAAAAATAGCATCCTCAGTACAGTCACGGCTCACTTGGAAAGACAAATAGTGAGGGAGCAGTGCCATCTACAGGTTATGTTTCTGTACCCCTGAACCGGGCTAGTTACCATAGTCAACTCCTCCAGGTACCGTCATGTATAACTGAAACACGGTCTCTCAGCAGTCTGAATGTATCTGAATATCTGTTGGGGATGAGCGGAATAAATTTGTTATTTTCCATTATTTCTTCTGGCTATGGGCTCTTTCTAGCATGCCCAACAATCTGAGGGTTTCTCTGAAGACAGTGTTTTATTTTGCATTTTTTAATTGAAATCTCTGAAGGGCTGTGCAGTGCTCTGAGACCAAGAGTTTTCAGTGTTGAAACGAAAATAATTTTTTCCATAACACAAATTTAAAAAATATATATTCAGTGTTGAGGAGACACTAAGTTAGTAACACGCATCCATAACTTCATACCAGGAAAAAAAAAATGTCCCCAGTAGGCACCAAAGCAATGGTTATGAAGAATATTTAAATAAACAAAAAGCACAACTGGTGTGTGCAACTTACTGCCAGAGATTAGTGTGGAGCCAGGATCGTATGTGCTCAGAAGAGAGTTAGATCACTGCGCAGGTGGGAGCAGCTGGACCTTAAATGCCGTTAAACTGAGTAGCCTGGATGCAATTTTTTTTTTTTTTTTTAAGAAATCTCTAAATTTCTGAACTCCTGTGTGACTTTTTGTGTACTGCTTCTTGTATTTGTTGTCTAGACATCTGCATTTGCTGCTGATAGGGACATGATAACCAAGTACAGTGGGATTTCTGCTGACTTGTTGCATCCATCACACTTGTATTTGTAGAAACACGAAAGCATGTGGCAAGAACTGATCCTAATACAATGCTAAAATCTTGAAGACAATGAAATAAAAAAGTCCAATAAAGGTCTCGTAAACCACAATTAATGTTAAGCAAAACGACAGGCTATGCATGGAACTTTCTCCGCTGTAACATGTGCAGAAAGAAACAGTTTCTCTTGCTAGATGTTTCCCCAAAAAATCCCCAAAAATAGGCATGCAGAAGACTGCCACAGCATAGGATACCAGAAACTAAGTACAGAAATTTTGACACTCTGAATTTATATAACGCAGCAGTAATAAAAGTGAGTGCATCAATACGTCTATTACCTCTTTTTTGGGGAACCCAAATAGATGTCTTCCTACATTTACCCCAGCTGTTTGAAGTTCTGAGGAGTCTGTAATTTGCTTTATAAAAGACATAAATGTAGGCACCTCTTCTCATCAAAACTTGTTGGGTAGAATTTATGCCTTTTCTTTGATTTTTTTCTTTTTTATGCCTAAAAGCAAGTTCTCATTGTTACTCACAAAATACATCAGCACAACTAGTCATAAAAGTGACTTCATATTTGTTCTGGAGTTCGAGGATTCTGGGTGTGAGAAACAAGACACAAATAGAGAACTCACAACTAGCTTATTGATATAGGAAAATATAGAGATACTAACAGATACAGTAAAGGATATTTTTGAAGAGTGGATATCTTACCAACCCCAAATACCATGTAATGACAATCAGGAAACCAGCTCTGAGGAACATCATTGCAGCATAAGGTAGGAGACTCAACCTTAGCGGACACCCTTGCAGAAGCACCATTGACCTGAGTAGTATGAGGTTCTGCTTCACCGCATCACATGAGGCTCGGGCTTTTATACTAGAGAAAACACTCATTCTGATGCAGGAGGCCAGCCTACGTCAGAAGAAGTGGCCAGCTGTATCTAGAAAGGCCTCTGAGGGTTGGCACTTTTCCAGGGATCACCTAAAGCTGGATCTTCCAGGGAGGAGCCACCATGGACAAATATTTTTTTCTATCTTTGTGTGTTTTTTCTATTTTTGTGTGTGCAACCAGTGTTTTCCACTTTCTTTTGCTTCTCGCTATCACATTTTCCTTTGGCCTTTAGAATAGCAGCAGCCCTGCAGTGGTTAGTGAACATCAGATAAGCTGCATGAGATTTGCATGGTACCAGTCTGAAGCTGTTCTTTTTTCTGCCTTCAAAGGAATAAGAGACCTAATAGCTTTAGAAATGTGTTCGCTTAAAGGCTATCACATTCCCTCTGGACTTTTCATGTGACTATCTCTCTTCTCAGTTATAATCAGAGGTGAGTTACAATGTTAATCTCAGTTCTCTTCATCAAAAGAATTCAAATTTTACTGCCCTCAGTTTGACATCAGCAGGACTGATTGCCACTTAGGGACAAGGGTTCTTCTTCCAGGGTAGAAATATTTTATAACTTTACACTGTTTGTAAGATGTCACCCTATTTCCCTTCCTCCTTATCATAACCACTAAAAATCACAGAGTAGAATCACAGAATCATTTAGGTTGGAAAAGATCATCAAGCCCAATTGTTAACCCAACACTGCCAAATTCACCACTAAACCACATCCCCAACTGCAACATCTACATTTTTTTTAAATACCTCCAGGCAAGGTGACTCAAACACTTCCCTGGGAAGCCTGTTCCAGGGCTTGAGGCCCCTTTCAGGGAAGGAATTTTCCCTAATATCCAATCTAAACCTCCCCTGGTGCAACTTGAGGCCATTACCTCATGTCCTATCATTTGCTGCTTGGCAGAAAAGACCGACCCCCACCTCACTACCACCTTCTTCAGGCAGTTGTAGAGAGCAATAAGGTCTCCCATGAGCCTTCTCAGACTAAACAACCCCAGTTCTCGCAGCTGTTTCTCACAACATTTCTGCTCTAGACCTTTGGCCAACTTTGTTGCCCTTCTCTGGACCTGCTCCAGCGCCAAAATGTCTGTCTCAAAATAAGAACATTTAGAAGCTGATTCTGCTGCTTTTGAGCCTTTGCAGCACAAGGTGTCATTCAGGGAAGTTTGGATTGAATGAAAACCCAAGTGTATGGGAGCTCCCTATAGTCAACTGAAAAAACCTTGCACAGCCTTCTCTGAAACTCCCTGGGAATGAGTGAAAGAGTGGGGGAAGAGTGAGAAGACAGGACTCTGTGAGAAGTGAGACAGTGAGAAGTGCAGGACAACTTAAGCTGTTCTGAGGCCTGATTTCTGTCCTGAAATACTTGCTTGGTGCTGTAATTTAGTCAGATGCTTTGTCAGAACAAGAAACAGAACCTGAAATCCATTAATTTTACATAATCTTTTATGATGACAGATCCAGTATGGACTTTTATCAATAAAATGTTTAGGCAAATTCACTTTTACTTTGTCATAAACCTTTATATTTAGTCTTTCTGTCACTCTTCTTAATCTGTGCATGTTTATTAGCATCATTCCTCCTGAGCTCCCTCTGTAAGAATATAATGTATTCTGACCATATAGTGTCTATTCATCTTTAATGCTGTTGAGTCAGTTGGTAACATATTTAAACATTTGATAGTTTAACCTCGAAATAAATGGTAGTTGAATATCTTCTCACCAAACCCAAATATGTTCCTGACTAGTCATCAATTTTTTTACTTCCGTTCCCCTATTATAATTCTATTTTTACAGCAGAAAATCTACCTCTTTAAAATGTTGTTCATTATCCAGAAATAAATGACACCACCATCATGCTTAATATACACTAGTTTGGGGAGGGTGTTTGAAGTGTGGGTGTGGGTGAATGCATGTTCTTTCTGAAACTTTATCTCAAAGTTAAGCTGAAAAATCTATGCTTTGGTTCCAGGCAGGAATGCAGTAGCACTCTTAAGGGAAATAGGGAACCTAACAACTGGCCCTGCTGGAACAAAAATAAAACAGCTATTTGGCTTCAATAGCATCAGGATTTAGCCCTCCTTGCACTGGAAACATAACGATATGAAAGACTGAATAAACAAAAACTTGTATCTTACAAGGCATACTGTGCGTTCTGGGTTATACAAATTGATGTTATTCATCAGTAATTACCTACAGCTAGTAGGAACTAGGTGACATTTTTAGGAACAGCACCTAGTATGAGCTACTAGGAACTACAACTAGTATAAACATTTTTAGGAACACATTCAGAAACACATGATGACTATCTTTACCATCCTTTCTTCTCATATGTATGGAGTGATGGCTCATGTAACCCAACCCTCTACTAACAGAGCTCAAGAAAGGAGGCTGCTCAAAAAGTAGTTTGTAGGCTCCACCTGAGCAATGGGCAAATATACCCTGTGCAGGTATATACATCCCTTGAAAGATGAAACAGTATATGGGTTAGAAGTTGCAGTTTCATAAGCTGATTGTGGGTCACAGGCTAGAAGGTGGGCCACTCTGAATCAGAAAGTAGTGTGAATGCTTGGTAGCCACCAAGGTTTTGAATGAACTAAGATGTGTGTAAGGAACTGGATGAAGGTAAAATTAAAAAGGTACAGGGTCACCGAGACAGCACTTCCCCTTATTATTGCATATCCTTATTATTACATCATTTATTGTTAAATTACATATTTCTACACAGCAGTCTTTCTGGATAATTTAGTAGGTTATAATTTACATATTTTTTTCAATCTACAATAAATTTACATGCTGATTTATTTTTTTTTTTAATTATTTATTTACTGTATTTAAAGATTTACCAATGAATCTTGCAAGCCTGCATCATAGGTCAACTGGCAAACAGAAATCTTGTTATGATAATTATATATATATATAGTGCAAGCTGTTTGTGCTTTTCTGCAGAAGATTAGATATTTGACAGCAATTTATGAAAGTATAGTGGACTTGTAAAACTCAAAATCTACGGTTTCCAGTAGATGGGAATTCATTAAATGCAGGCAATAACAGGTAATGGAAAACTTTTTGTGCACTTCAGTCTACAAAAACAATACAGTCACAATTAACCAATAATGAAATATTCAGGAAAAAGCTTCAAAGTTCATATGACAGGAGAAATGCTAATTTTCTTTGCAGTTCTGATGTTCCTAGGGGAAAATATAAGCTTGCTACTACAGGATTCAGTTTTATTTAATTTCCTTGTTTACCATAATATTTCTTCAAATATGGTACCAAATTTCTGGACTCATCTGTGTAGATCCCAAGGATCATGGGTACAATTGATGAAATCAGGTTTTCAAGTTACTTAATCATAGTAAATTTTATGTGTGTATATATACATAGGTATAACCTTTAAAATCACAAAATTTTAATTAATTAAAATGAAGTAAATTGTCTTGCTACTTCTTTTAAATAGTTTTTCAAGATTCTTGCAGAAACAGGAAAACAAACCCAATTGCATCATGTATTTGAGCAGATACAGTATTTAAGTTGGCATTTTTATGCTATATTTAAGCATATTGGGAGGTAGGTAAGGACTTTGATATGTTCTGTATTAGAATGAAATTTTAATAAAAGCAAAAGACTTACAATGCTACTAAATTTTAAGTACCAAAAAGTTGTTTTAAATAATCTAGATTTTATTACCATGCAGTCATACTAACACCTAGAAACAAAGTGACATAATCATCTCATATATTTCGGTTTATCAAACTTAGACTCTCTCTGCCCCAGTAATGTCTCTTTTATTAGCTTTCCCTGAAGGTATCACTGAATGTTTTGGCATAGCTTTGTATTCTGACAGGGATTTTTCCACTGTGCTTTTCTCATTGGTGTTTCTTAGATATAACACACAGCAAGGTGATTGCCTTGTTGCAGTTGCTATAGGTTAGGTTGCTTCTCTTTCTTTCTAAATCATGAACTATTTTTAAGTTTCTGTCACATTTTGACATTTTCGCTCACTGCTCTAGACTGCTTGCTTATGCATTCTGAAAATATTCCTGGTGTGTGCAAATTCTGGGATTTTTAAAAATGAAAAATATAGACTTAGAAAGTAGGCATGGAAGCAATATTATCTCAGGGGAAGGAGGGCTTACTAATGTAAACAGAAGGTAAAGTAATAAAAGTATTCATCTAACAGGATGAAAAGGAAGACAATAAAATAGCTTGTAATAACTTGCAGTAAATGTTTCTTAGAAAAATCTGAAAAAGTTTATGAGAAAAATTAATCAAATGAAAAAAAAATAAATTGAGGATTTGAAAGCTAATACAAAGCAAAAATTGTCCTGCCTACACTGCAAAACAGATTAAAGTCTATAATAAGCATAAAATCTGGAGACTTACCTGTGAGGAGGCAAGTATTTTACTTATGCTTGACAAAAAATAGCATCTGAATGCTACTGCATATACTGAATATTATCCTTAAGTCTTAAGACTGGGAAGTCAAAGAGATATTTTCTATCATTCTGAGCATACAGAACTCTAATTTATTGCTGTAGCAAGCCATCTAAAAATGTAGAGAAAGGTCAACAGGAGATGAGGTGATGGATAAACAATCCATTTAATAAACCCATTTACCGCCACTGTTGTTCCCATGTGTCTGAAAAATTCTCATTTTCATATGCTAATGAGCGTTCCTTGTCAGTGCCCTGCAAATTTCACATTTCAGGATATATTTTTTTGTTTATCTCAAAATTGTACTTACAGGGTTCTTAAGTACAGCCAAAGGTTGATACTGCAATCCTTCCACTTCTTGCACCTTGTTCCATTATTTTAGCTGCATCCTATTGACTCTTTCACCTGCTCAGGTTTCAAAGCACTGCCTAAGGTATAAAACTTGCTTTTTACCAGTTTTATATTTCACATCTGCCACACTGAAGCAGGAGAGTAGAAAATCTGTTTAATTGTGCTTCCCAAAAGCAGTGATCTGTTCTCTCCCTTGCCACCTTCTTAATACATTTTTATTTTCTTTACTACAAGCACAGCAAAGACTATTGTACTTTCTCAGTAGGCTACAGAGAGCTTACAAGAAAATTACTGTCTTAAATGTGGCTTAGCGATATATTAGTGTCTGAAGTTTGGCAAGAGGTCAAGACAATGACATTTAGATCTGGGACTTGAGAGCATGGTGTCTCAGAAGCAGGAAGGCTTTGGTAAGGATAATAAATGGATGTCAAACAAGAATAAGTCCTCAGACAATTTAGACAGACACTCCAAAGCCATCCTCTAACCACCTCCTCTAATCCCTTCCCATACCTCCACACTGAAGTACCCTCTTCACGGTACTTGCTCCTCAGCCCCAGTGCTCCTCAGTGGCTGGTCTTCAGGGAGGTGCTATTTGACAGATCTTTATCAGAACTATGTGTTATATGTATGTGTTATAAAGCCATGTTATTCTACCCTGCAGGTAAAACTAAACAAATCTGTATACAGTCAGCTCATTTCTACATTTTTGTGGGACTCAGCTGGCTGTGTAAGGTAGCTCTTTTACTCAGAGCAAGAAATTAATCAGGATTTCAGAGGTGGGTGTATAAAAACCATGGCTTCAATTTCCCAAAGCAGGAAATAAGTTTTGCCCTAGTTTTGTTTGCAGAGTAGGTATTTAGTGACATGATCCTGCCTCACTGTTTCACAGGACTAAAATACATATGATGCTTCAGTAAGAAAGCAAAGCCAAATTTACATTGCAACTAAAACAGAGGTTTCAGACCTTAAAGAGAGTGAGCAGACAGGACCTGGCATACCCTCAGCGATGGAAAGAGGCAAATGAGATACGCTGCAGCTATACTCCTGTGAGGAGCCAGATCTTCTCAGCACAGTGCAGCAGCATGTGGTCAGGGATGCAAGGACCAAAATGAGAAGCTCAGCTGTTTTACTGTTCCTGCCAGTTACTATTTATACACTATTGTAGTCCAAACTGAGTCTGGAATAAAGTGTAACTACAATTGTATTATAGAAATATAAATATATGCAAGCACATAACTTTATATCAATTTATTTTAATACAGCTGTATTTATATAAATGCATTACTTGAGAAGAAACTTCTTCTCAGTGAGGGTGACAGAACACTGGAACAGGCTGCCCAGGGAGGTTGTGGAGTTTCCTTCCCTGGGGACATTCAAAACCCGCCTGGACACATTCCTGTGTAACCTTATCTAGGTGTTCCTGCTTCGGCAGGGGGATTGGACTAGATGATCTTTTGAGGTCCCTTCCAGTCTCTAGCATACTGTGATTACATATTTGTATTTATGAAAAGTAAATATATGTGTTCAAGTATAAATGCTTATCTTGAGATAACAGATTAAAATTTCAGACCTATGTTTTACATGTACTTAAAAAAATAATACTCCATAAGACACTCATCTAATTAACTGTATTTGAAGTATTACCCTGTATTAGAAGCAGCAACAATAGAACTATTCCATATCAGGTTTGACCATTTGGGCAATTTACCACAGGATACAGAATTAAAATGGAAGTATTCTTAATTCAGGTATGTAGCTGAAAACTTTTTTCATGCCTTTTGTAGATTCCATTTGCATTTACTTTACTGGAATAAAAAGGAAGATTTCAAGAAGGTTTTTCTCACAACAGAAAAGTCAGGCACCTTGTTCCATTACAAATTAGAAATAAAACTTTTATTTCAAAAATAAAAAGTAGTATATTTACAAAAATATTCTGAGTTTTCTGTGAATTTTTCTGAAACAGACTACAATGCATATTTCCTAACATGTCAACTGGAAAGGAAAAGGCGCATGGCCATGAAATATAGTGCTCTACTGAGAAGTGAAACAGCAGTCATGAAATAGTGCATGAAAAAGCAAAATAAAAAGTTAACCTCCTTTGTGACAAATTGCACTGCTTAAGGAGAAGCCATGTCCTTACTGGTTTAAACCCTGACAGTAAAATACTACAGATTTCCCAAGGGTAGTGATTGTGTTTTACAAGATCCTCATAATTTCTTCTGTATCTTTTGATGGCAGCAGCACATCTTTCACTTTCAGGAATATGACTAATATTCTAAAAGAAGAATATACAATATAAGGAACTGTTAGTTCTGTGCATCAGAATCCAAACAATAATTTTCAAAAGGATTTTTTTTTTTTTTTTTACTTCTCGTAAGAACTTCATCCTCAGTGTGCCACATGAGAGTCACTTTCTGCTGGTCTGGGAGCCTGTGTGACCTTCAGTGGACCTCCTGGGGAATGAACCACTGTGACCCAACAACTCTGGCCAATGTGGGGTGACCTGCAGGTGACCACTGACCTGATCCACATCCACACCTGCCCTGTAACCTCCAGAACTAGAGGTGCTCAATTACCATAAGCTGCGTTCCTTTCCTTCCTTTCCCCAAGACATCTTAGCTTTCCAGTTTACGTGCCTTGTTTGTTTATTCTTTCTGTGGTGGATGCTTACCTTTTTTAATTTCTTATGGCACTCATGTAAATGTAGTTGTCATCTAATTATGCAGACTTTGTAGCTGCATTTCCCTGTGGACGTGTAAGTTTGTTAGTTGGAAGTGTCAGCTTCCATCCATCAGGCTGAGATCACAAAACAGAGGAGATCATAAGCACACTAAAGGAGCAAATTTTCAAGTGCTTTGACCCCGCCTGTTTATAAAGCCAGATGGATCATAATGTCATGATGATTACTCAAGGCAGCAATTGCAAGGACTGTTCAGTGCATGCAGTATGAGAAGGCAATAGTAAAAGAGAGGGGCAAAGTGTATCTTCTCTTTCTCACAAACTGAGCACCACAAAGATCAAAGCATCTTTCATTCTCCTTTTCTTTGGTGTAGCAGCAAAATCAAAACCGAGAGCGATAAATAGTCCCTATGATCAACAAGTATGTAAAATATTGGTTTTCCAAAACAGATTTAGTAAAAGATTAACCTACCCAATTATCACCACGTTTGGTTTTGTTTGGTTTTCTCCACCAGCTCTCTAGGCTTATTGTTAGGAATGGCTGACAAGAGTGTGTCAGGAGAGAACAAAGTCTCCAGGACTGCAGCAAAACCTGCTTGTGGTAAAAACTAAGACACAGCAGGCTCAAAGACCAAGCCTACACTAGAAGTAGAGCAGCACAGGCAGACCTGTGAAACAGAGTGGAACACTGAGCTGAAGACCTATTATTCACACTATAGGCCTTACAGATATTTTTATTTGAACTAACTCTAGCCTAGTCCCATGAACCAGATGCCTGAAAGCAGCTGGAGCTCACCTGCCGACTTAGTTTCATCTTAATGGAAGATTAACCCAGCTCCTGCTCTTGAAAACCCTTTCACAGTCATAGACAAGACAGAGTAAGTGGGAGTGACTGGAAAACTCACATCAAAAGTACAGTCCCAATTCAAATGATGCTGCTAATGTTGACCACTGTTATGCTCTCTGAAGGCACAATGACACTTAGATAAAGTCTTCATTTAAAAAATAGTACTGCACTGTAATAACAGAAATAAGAGATTTTTAGGTGCAAAGCAAAATTACTTGTTTCTTGCAATATCACTTTGAAAACTGAAGATATTTTAAACTAGTCTGAGGAAGGATTTGGGCAGACTTTAGTTGAGTAGTGTATGTCTATATATGTGTCAACTTATTTAATTCTCCTTTAGGCCTAAAATATCCACGAGCTCTGAGTGAAACTTTTTTGTCATCTATGTGCTGTCTGGATCAAATCAATTCTGTTGGTTCCCAACTTTTCCATTACCTTCAGTCTTTAAAAAACATATCCAGAGTGTAACCTAAGAAGGAGGTCCTGCATTTTTTCTATTGTTAAACTAAACTTAAAAAAACTTGGAAGAAGAGAAAGAAACATAACTGCATAACCACAAAAGTTACAACACTGTAGTCATTATCTTCTTGTACTTAATTTTGAAGGAAATAAATTTTACACAGGTTACAATGCTGAAGGAGAAAATAATATGTGCATATAACAACTATTGTATTTCTGTTCTGAAATAATATACCTTAAACAGTAGTAAACATTCTAATGAAATAGCAGCTGAAGCAGTAGAGCATAAAATTAATATGCATCAAATAACAAAAAGGAGATGATCAGTTGATAAGCTGTTCCATAAAGTTTACATGCATAATTCAAATTATGTTTAGCAATTCATGGATCTCAGTTATAGCTCTTTTACATGGCCAGGTTACAAAGTATATTTGTTCAAGCAATAATATCACTTTTTTCATGGCAGAGTTTAAACAGTTTAGATGTCAAGTATTTGATCCACCCACTAGTTCATTACAAACCGGAGGCAGGATTGGGACTAGGGAGAAATGAATATAGTGAAGATTTTACTGAATGAAAACAAAAAACCAACTTTTTTTGTTTGTTTGTTTCCCCCAGTATAACTTCAGCACAACTTCAGATTCTGGATAAAGACTTATACTAAACCTGAGAAGTATTCCAACTCTTAAGTGGGTTACTTGAATATTATTGAGACATAATATTCAAGTGCCTGCAATTTAAGCGGCAAAAAACAAAACCATACAGATTGCCTAGAGAAGAAAGAGTTGGAAAGTGCTAAGGAAAAGCAGTTTGTATATCACATAGAAAGAGTTTATATTTAGTAAGCAAAAAAGAGTCTGATATATTCTGCTGTTTGTATATCCACATACGAAGAAAAGGTTTTTCTAATTATACAAGATCTTGAGCTTTAGTCCTTTCATCCTAAGAATTATAATACAAGCACAAAGTGATGAAGACAGGCTAAGCCTAGAAAAGGGAAGGCTGCATGGAGACCTCATAACAGCCTTCCAATATCTGAAGGGGGCCTACAAGGTTGCTGTAGAGGGACTCTTCATTAGGGTCTTTCCATCAGGGACAAGGGGAAGGGGGTTTAAACTTAAAGAAGGGAAGTTCAGGTTAGATATAAGAAAGAAGTTCTTTCCTGTTAGGGTGGTGAGGTATTGGAACAGGTTGCCCAAGGAAGTGGCAAATGTTCCATCCCTGGCAGTGTTCAAGGCCAGGTTGGACATGGTCTTGGGTGACATGGTCTAGTATGAGATGTCCCTACCCACGGCAGTAGGGTTGGAATTAGATGATCTTAAGGTCCTTTCCAAACCTAACCATTCTATGATTCTATGATGATTCTGGCCCTTGAGTCTTCAATAATAGTCAGCAATGAAATGACATGGAAATGTAATAGTGACAAAGATATCAAGGGAATTATATGTTCCTATTTTATGTATATAAGAGCATGGATGGATTCCTAAAAGAGGAAAATGCATGTAGAGAAGGGAGATGCATACAGGATGTTATTACACAGCCATGCAGTTCTCTGTGAGTCAGTGTAAAGACAGCACTGAAATTAGATATTTAGTGAATTTACATTTCACTAACAATTCTTTTTTTTTATAAATCTACTGGTAATTCAGTGGAAAACAGTACAGTCAGACAGACTATGAATAGACTGTATAAAGATGGTTTTTATTATTTATTAATATGCTTTTGGAAACCTTATCATCACAGGTTTTAAACTAAATAATTTCTCTTGCTTTGGGACTTTGAGGGGTCTCTTCCAAGACTGGAATGCCTGAGAGAGGCCAAGGTAAGGTAATGTATTAACTAACTGGAGAATCATTAGCCAGAAAAGTATATCCAATGGGAAATGCTTTCCAAATGTGTCCAAATATTTCACCTACCATTAGTGAAAGTCTAATGATAAAGCTATACAAAATATGGAAATTCAGTTTCACAGAGAATTTTAAAATTGTCTTTGTTTTGAATGGAATGAAACAGCTTTTATTTTCTTTTTTTACACAATATGCAAAAAACTCACTGAGGGGTGAGGGGAAGAAGGCCGTCTGTCAATCAAACCAACTTCTTGCTACTTCATATTGGTGCTCAACAGTGTTAAAATATAAAGACAAAACTAGACAAGCAATTGGAAAACAAAATTTGATCTCTTTTTTCAGTAATATTAAGAAGGATGTTCAACTATCAAACAAAATCACAGATTCCTTTTCAAATAAAATTACTGTCAAATGCACACAATTCTTGAAACTTTAATATTGTTAGAGCTGCCCATTTCTCAGAGGATTTAGCTGTTCTGACTGAGAAGCTCCATCTTAAGAAAAGTAGCCACGAAGGCCCATATGTTAGGAAAAAACAAAAGTATCAGCTGATCCACAGACCTCTGCTACCTGTAGATATAGAAGGCTTCATGAAGCTCATTGCTGAATGGGCTCTCTAGAGACATTTTACTCTGTGTAGCCCTGAAAAACACATCATATTTTTGAATTTATTCTCCCTGTCTAGAGGCAGGGTATGATTTACATAGTGCTCTAAGTTATGAGTAAGAAAATACATTAAAACTTATTTTGAATTCTTTTCAGTCACTAGGGATGAAATCCTAGATATGCTGAATTTGCTGAGAAGCTTGATCATGATTTTTAAGTAGTGACATTTACTTCACCCATTCGGGTCAGCATTGCAAAATTGCACTAAGCCTTCTTAGTTACTAGACTAGAAGAGAATGATTTAATATTGTACGAATAAAAGTAGAGATCCTAAAGTGTTATATATTTTTTTTATTATATGCTCTCATTTTTTTTTCTGATTTTATCCCTTTGTCCTCTTCTATTTGATTTTCTTGCTAAGCATCCATTGTAATAAAGTGCCATGTTCAATAGAGTTGCAGTGAGCAATTTAAATAATAGCAGGTATAGATGTGTAGGAATTTTGATTGTAATGCACTACTGTGAAGAACTCATACATTTATAGTGCAGTATATTTCTGAAACCATTATGGCAATGGGCCAAAATCAGCTTGAATGTGCCAAGGGCACTGCTACAAATGTATAGAGTTGATGGAATTCATTTCAGTCACTTATTCTTGAGGTAGGATTAGAGAAAATTTTGATCAGTTCATGCATCTCCAATTTGGCCTGCAGCTTTGAGCTCTGGCTACAACAGAGCTCTCAAGCTGAGCACAGATGGGGCTAGATAGTATCAGGGTAAGAAGCTTCCAAAAAAATCTAAATGCTGCAATGTGTAGGTGTTGGTAACTCACTAGGCTGTATGCTTACCTCAGGTCTGCTCCTTATATCAGTGCCTTTTACCATGGCAGCAAGCACTAGCTTGCTAGAGGTATTTCCTTTGAAGATAAGAGAGAAGACCAAGTTCCTTATCAATTGAAAATCCTAGTATATGTCTTCCAGTGCTAGCCTTGATATCATGTCTAACTTCTAGCTCAAGCAATTCCATTATATTCTGTCTGCTTTTTCCCATTTCATTTTCAAAAAGAAGGAAATTAGAACTGCTGTCAATATAAAACTGCTGTAACTTCATTTTGCAGAAAATTAGTTGAGGCTATCTACATTAGAAGAAAGGAGGTTTTTGTTCTGGGTACTAGTCATGACTTGTCCTGGGTTCAGCAGTAGCAGTCATTTTTCTCCTTCTTGGTAGCTGGTGCAGTGCAGTGTTTTGACTTTCGGCCTGGGAACAGAGCTGATAGTAATGTTTTGGTTTGGCCAAGGACTTTGTGAGGCTCATGCTCTGCCAGGGAGGAGGGGAAGCCAGGAGGAAGCAGAGACAGGACACCTGACCCAAACTGACCAAAGAGGTATTCCATACCACAGCACGTCATGCCCAGGATGTAACTGGGAGTTAGCTGGAAGGGCTGGGAGACTGCAGGGTTGGAGGAGGTATCGGTCGGTGCTTGGTCGGGCTGAGGGGGGCGAATTATCGGTCGGCTGGTGCTGAGGTGTTGTATTCTGTTCCCTTGTTATTTCCTTTATCATTATTATCATTGGTGGTAGCAGTAGTGATCTGTGTTATACCTTAGTTACTAAACTGTTCTTATCTCAACCCGTGGGAGTTGCATTTTTTTTCGATTCTCCTCTCCGTCCCTCCGGGAGCAGGGGGAGGGAAAGAAAGGGGGGGAAGTGAGTGAACGAATTACCTGACTGGGTTTAAACCACGACATGACCAAATGCAAAAGATCACTTTTATATATATCTGCTGAGAAACTCTTAACTTTAGGGTGGCTACTTTGTCAGTATAATCTCTATAATCTCTCCAAATTATCCTAAATCTTGGAGTTCAAGTTAAGCTTTATTCTTTGAACTATGACTTCAGTTGTGCTAGAGAACCCCAACTGCAAGTTCAAGCTACTCTGAAGCTGGGAATACTTTCAGCATGTTATATAGGTAAATATAACACTATTTACAGCTTACTGCTCTATGAAACATTTCAGCAGCTAGACACAACATTGAAGAAAAATTAATATGGACTGCTCCGGGGCAAAGTAGAAAAGGCCATTTTCCAGGTGCTTCACAGCATGTCTTAAACATTGGTTTTAACAGTACTTTGCAATCTGGGATTGGTGTCTCGTCAGATCCACTTCTAATACATTTGCAGTTAAGCTCTTCAAACGTGAAGGAGGTTTTTACAGAGTACTCTCACACCACAACTGTGCATGGAAGCTAGAAAGAGAGTTTGGTGCTCAGAATCTGTGTTGAAATATAGCTGGAGATAGAGGCTGGGTGATATGACACCATGGTTTTGTAAAATGTCGGTCATGCTGTGGGCCAACTTCTGCTCAAGTTACTTCTCCTGCCTGTAGAAAAAACAGTGGAATTGCATGAATATATACTAACTGTCTCATCATAGCCTGAATTTGTTAACCTACTGGCATTGCTTTGAAATAACGCGGTGGATCATTGAATTTTTCTGCTTCACATTGTTTGCAGGTAAAATAAATTAGACAAAATATAATGGAGGAGGTGAAAATGACTGTTACATGGAGAAGCATTACTTTTATGAAGTGCTTAGGAATCAAAAGTTGCCTTTGCATGCGTTGACACACCATCATCACATCTCCTCAGTGACTCACCCCCAAAACTAACAAATGTAGACAGGATGATGACTGATGTAATTTGGGTGATGAAATTATCTATGATCAACCAAAATTTATTCAAGAGATGTCATGCTGCACTCTTTCAAAGAAATTTAAAAAAATTATCTGTAGTGCATTTTGAAAGACAGGACATAAAGCAGCCTAACATGCAAATTACATCTGTAATCAATGGCCATAGCTATTGCATATCACTGAAACAAAGGCACAGGGGATACCAACTTTGTCTCATAAGGCAGGCTGTTAAGATGGTCTCTTTTATTCTCCTGCAGTGAGCTATTTTTTTAGTCTTGCTGAATGTTTGGTCACTAATTACAAGACAAACTGAATCTATTAGGTTATTTCATAAAAGCTCATCTGCATATCCACAAAAAGGCTCAGAAAAACAGAACAGGGAGCCCAAATAAAACCTCATTCATCCCAGGGTCCATCAGCTCATCAAAGCCCAGAGGAGCAAAGAGGCCTAACAGCAGGTTGTGGGGGACACACCAAAACTGAAGACTCAAAGAGAAGGGCACCCTGTCTGGGCTCCCCACAGGGCTGCCCCAGCATAGCCTCAGCCCCAGTCACAATAGGTCACTGGGAGAAGCTCTGTGGATGACCTTTTGGACTCAGGGTGGTTGCTGTCTAGGAGTGGGCCACGTGGGTGCAGGGGAAGAACATTTAAGATTGCACAGGATTTACCATGGAATCTTTAATGGAGGAATTAAATGTGAGAAAAGGGGAGGGATTTAGGCAATTTGGCCAGGAAGAAATGAAGGGATAAGGGAATAAAAAGGTCCATGTACGCGTAAGCAAAGGGTGGTCAGTGCAGTTCTCTGGCCCTGACTTGCAATTGATCATAACAGTCTGCTTGTCTACTTATTAAAGTCCTCCTTCAACTGCTTTCCAGTAGATGTCTGTGTTTGTCTGGGGATCTAGGATGCCAGCAACTGGAGTGGGGCCTCAGCCTCAGGAGCTCATATGTCCATGTGCCATCAGCCGGGAATACAGAGAGTCTGGCTGCTGGATGGATTACCTTCTGCATATGTACACATACTCTCAGTAATGGTCCTCTGCCTGCCCAGCCAGAGAGGGGAGCAGGATGAGGCTCTTGGTGCTGCTTGTGTTTTGTGAATGCCCTGCATGTCCATCTGTGACCTGAGTGGCCAGCCATCTGTAGGTATGGGTATGGGGACACAGAGTATCAGCAGCCTTGTTTCCCTTGAGCTCTCAGATCCAGAATGAATGCTTTATCATTATATATTGGTATTTCCAATTCCCAATTCCTCTAACAGAGCAAACATCATTTTTTAACAACTCTGAGCAGGTCTGCTGCTTAGCTTCCTGAATGAAGTTCTTTCCTTTGACAAGGCAGATTTATTTCACTTGTCAGAAGTAATGTCTGCCCAAGAATCCTCTGGTCACCATGATAACCGTGGGATCTTCAATCAGTGCTGGCAGCCAGAATGTGCAGATTTTAAATTCTTCACTCTCTCCTCAAATACAATATATCTTAATACATCCTGCCATTTCAGTGTTAGATGATGAAAGGTCAGGCAGAGCTGAGTTACTAATGGAAGAAGGTTCTTCAAGGTTTAAAGACTGCCTTGTATGCCTAACTTTCAAAACCCCATGTGTAAGCAGAGATTGCTCTTCTAAATGAATAGCTAGGCACATTAATGAGGATTTCCTTAAATATACAAAATTTGTGCGATTGCATGTGCATATGATAGAATTGGAAAGTGTTGTTCAACAGAAATCATTCATATGCAAAATATTTTGAGTAAGAAAAATCATTTAAACTAAGAAAACTTTAAGAAAAAAATACATAAATAGAGATTGAAAATCAGATTTCAAGGAAAACTGACGAATATCAATGAATACAATAGCTAAAATGCTGACTTTCATGAAGCAGCATTGTAAGATATAGGTGATTAAAATTCACTGTTCAGATCACTGGAAAAATCCATAGATGCTTAAAAACATTAATTGGCTATTCCAGTCTCAAGAGAGAGAGAAAATAATCCTGTTATTGAAAAGAACATAAGCAAGAAAGAAAGCTTTTGATAATGTCAGCATGGATCCCAATTGCTCTTTCACAGACTATTGAATATTGATTAGTGTGATATTTTCAGGCTGTGCTTTCTTTTACATTTCTGTAAAGAAGTTCTGAAACAGATTTCAGTTGGGTTTTTTGTTCTCATTTCTTAGGATACATATGAAAAGCGTCTGCTTTCTTCCCCAGCAATAGCAATGCAATGCTAGTGCTGCCTTAGTTTTAACTAATTTAATGTGCAAAAAAGTAGTGTTGCACGATGTCAGCAATTTGGCAGAGCAAAATGTTGATGGAAATGTCAGGCTGCTGTTAGAAGCAGTGATGGGGTTATGAGAAGACAAGACTCTGTGAAAGGAGCTTGTGAGGGTCTCTGGGAAAATACGAAGCAGTAACAGCTGTGTTTCACTGAGCTCTCACGAGAGAAAGCGTTCTGGATGCTTTTTATTACAGTCTTTTGATGAAACTGAGATGGCACCATTAACTGTTTCCAAGATTAGAAATGTTAACGTTTTCTTTACCACATTTGGGAGCTGCATTTGACAGAGTATGGCACAGCAGAAACGGAGATCTGCTGTGTTGCAGATTTTGCCAGGTTCTATAGCAGCCATCATATGCTCCTTTAATCTTTCTGCTTTCTTTTTATTCCCTTTTTCATCTTCTCTAGCAAAATTTCTGATTTATAAAATCCTGTGTTATTTGTGAAGTAAAAGGTCTGCAGTAATGACAGTGTTTAACTTTTGATGTAAACCATTCTGCCTTTGGCATGTTGCAAACAAAATTAGCTGTTTGCTTTTCATATTCTCTGCGTACTAATTTCAGGAGAACTGCTGTGTTACATAAGCACTTGATTCCTTTTCCTCTTTTCTTTCCCTTCTATTGTTTAAGACAATGTAAAGAAATAAATTAAAATCCACTGTTAAGTGGAACCTGTTTCTCTCAGGAAAACATAATAATGGTCATTGAGACAATGGCACACAATGATGTTGTAATGAACTGATGCAATGCGCTGCATTTCACAGTCTCTAGACAATTAGGAACAGAAAATTACCCATCCACTGAGTTTACCCACCCACACTGACAGTTTCAGAACAGTTCTTCGAGGGTATTTCTAAATGTTTTGACCAGCCTAGTTTTTAATTTCACAAGTGTCAAGACCACCTTGAAAAAAGAAAAAAAAAAAAAAAAAGAGATATTTTAAACATATCTGCATTTAACGTCAAAAAAATACAACCATGAGGTTGAAAGTTTTCTGATTTAGCAAAATGCAATTTATGCAGAATGTTTAGAACTGCAGCTGGAAAAAAGGTTTTAACTGTGGTTTTTCACTATCAGAAAGTCCCAGATTGGTACAAAAGAAATATGTATACAGTATTTCTAGAAAGGATTCACTGTGTTGTTTAAAAAAAATGCAACAAAATAGTGTAAACGGATTGTAGAGGGCTATAATTCACAAGTTTTGTTTTGGTTTGGATCTTTTTCTTTTCACCTGTTCCAATAGAAAATCTGGGAGTTCCGGTTCAGGAAAGATGTTGGTCAATTGGGTGTCCAGAGGAGGTAAGAGGTCTAGGAAATACGAGTGGTTGAAAGAATCCTGGTAATTAGGTTTCCACGAAATTTAAGGTTAATAGCCTTTAAAAATGCAATGGTCTTCTGCCACAGATTTAATCTGTGTAGTTGGTTAATAAACTAAGAAAATGGTGGATTATGTTACAGTACAGAAAGGTAAGTTTAGATGCCTGGACAACTTTTGAATTTTAAGGGTATTGACACAGAAATAGACTGAATAGGGATGTCTTAGAGACCCCATCACTGAAATTTTTAAAGACAGGTCAGACAACCTCTTGTCAGGTATGACATAGTATATCATTTGTCTTGTCAGCATGGGAGAATGGATTAGATGATCACCTGAAATCCCTTCCAGCCATATGATTATTTAGAAGAGCAGAACATACATCTTCTATAATTTATAACCTGTTACAGTTTTACTCCTTCTGCTCATTATTTTTCTTGTCACCTCTACTGTTCTGTAATAAAATTGATGCAAAAAGGATTTATTTGTTAAATTATCATTCTATAGTTTATATTAAGGAAATATTGAGACCATAGCAAGTCCAAGCCTGCTGGATTCTTTGTGAGCCAAACAAATCTAAGTAAGCAGTGCCTGCTTTGTGTTATCAGTAACTGCTTCACACTTATAGTCCCATAAATAAGGTAGAATATACTTTAATATGCTTGTCCCAACATGTAAGGAAGTGACAAAAAGTGAAAGATACAGATAACAGAAACAGGTATCACTCAATATTGAGGAAAGCAGTCATCTGTCCTTTTCGTAATGCAGGTTGCAGGGTGTCTCAAAGATCTAGTTTCCCAGTCGTCCAGCTCAAATAGCATAACTGGAAGGAGTCACAACTTACTTTCAGCCCACATTTCTGATGTCTTTCTAAAAAATCCAATGTACTGTGAGGCAGGAAGAGAACTAGGAGAGGCAACTGCTGGCACACACACTGTGGATTCACCCTAGAACAGAGCTGGGCTGCAACTGGGGTGTGCATTTCAGTGCAGGAGGACAAAGTTCTAATTGAGCTGGACTCTTAACATCTGAACTGTTTCTGAGCAGAATTCCTAGATAGAATAACTAGTTTCAACTGATTCCCATTAAGTGTCTTAAAGGTCAGCTGGATGATCCACTTGCCTTAATTTAAAGAGTTAGTGCATGTTAACTGGGCTGTGATAATTTGTTCATAGCAAATGTCAGTGAGAGGTTTCTGTTTGCAACCCCAGTATCGCAGAAGTGATAGAAATAAACTGTTGCAATTATATTCAAAAGTGATAACTTCTTGAGCTTTGGGATTCTTTATCAGAGTCCACTCAGCCATCATGCTTTATATCACATGATTTCTGCTCAGTCTAGCTTGTCTGGAATAACTTCAACATTATAGATCATAAATGCTTCCTAGTCATTTGACCTTGTTTGAGAACACCTGATGTTCCCAGCTCAGATCCCTCATGCAGCAGGATTTTGCTCTGTTTATTTTACTTGAGCCAATTGATTGAGAAGCAGGGTTTCTACATAATCTTTCCAGACATTAGAAACGCAACACTGCTTCTCAGCTTCATAGAACTCTTCCCTAAAGATCACCTCCAGCTCTAGTTCATCAGGACACCAGAGTACTTGTAAGGAAGTTCTCTTGCCTTACATTTGATGAGTGCTGCCTGCTAAATTGCAGCCTTTAGACACAGAGTCGTATCTGTTCCTATGCCTTCAAGACCTGGTAAAAATATGATGGGAATAGGAAAAGTAAAAAAAGAAAAAAAGCAGAATCCACATTCCAGTACTAATCATTTTGGTCATTTGGTCACTCAGTACCATCTGCTCATTTCAGTTTCAAAAATAAGAAAAAGATTCATAGAATCACAGACTTATAGAATAGTTAGGGTTGGAAAGGACCTTAAGGTCATCTAGTTCCAACCCCCCCTGCCACAGGCAGGGACTCCTCACACTAGACCATGTCGCTCAAGGCTCTGTCCAACTCAGTCTTGAACACTGCCAGGGATGGAGCATTTACCACTTGTTTGGGCAACCCATTCCAGTGCTTCACCATCGTCACAGTAAAGATCTTCCTCCTTATATCTAACCTGAACTTCCCCTGTTTAAGTTTACACCCATTACTCCTTGTCCCTGATGGAAAGTCCCTCTCCAGTGTCTTTGTAGGCCCCCTTCAGATACTGAAAGCCTGCTATGAAGTCTCCATGCAGCCTTCTCTTCTGCAGGTTAAACAGCCCCAACTTTCTCAGCCTATTTTCATATCAGAGGTGCTCCAGACCCCTGAAATCAACCAAATCAGCCCCCTGATTCATCAACTGAGACAAAAAAAAACTTTATTCTCTCCTTCTTTGAGAAATGTATTAACTTTCTTTAGCTAATTCTTAAAGATGGCAGATATTGGTTGCGTACTTAAATCTAGGAGCTGCAGGCCTGCTAGCTCCTAGCATGAGCATAGTTACATGTATAAAAGTTTACTTTCTAAATATCTCTCTTTTACTCTTGCAGGCTTTACTAACTTTTTTATTATTTCTCTTAACTCAGCCCCACTAGAAAAAAAAAAGATATGAATCATCCTGCTGTATTTCACTATGTATGTGTATGCGTGTATGGACACTTTGTACATGTGAGAATCTACAGTCTCCGCTGAGAGAAGATGGCTAGTCCTTTGCCAGAAGTAAGGGTGACTCCAAAGCCTCCAAGTTTCCCTGTGCTGAACTATAGTGACAGCTCAGTGTATAACCTGAATCTAGCCTTATTCTGCAAAGTATAAATCAATGACTCCACCCTAAAATCAGTATGTAGGGATCAAGTGCCACCTGGAGGTCTCTGTGCCTCTCCATCCACTCCAGGCAAAGCCTAGATGCCCTGACTAGACCAGATGTCAATTTTCCAGACAGCTCAGTTTAAGTAAGGTGAAATTTTAAACAGTGAGTGGTTATATAAAATGAAAGAACAAGTTATTTTTTTGAACCTGAAACTAGTGTAATTTTCCTTCTAAAAGTAAATAGCATAAGTACACACAGAAGAAAAGGTGTCTGTAGATCATGTGTGCTTGTATAAACAATTGTGTGGTTATTTGCCTAGGCACAGTGTGAATATCTAAAAGAAACTGAGCCAATTTCATCACTGACATAAGCAGTGAAATGACTACTGATTTATATCAATGATGTGAAGGATTTGTAATTTGCATACAGTGCCAGCTAACAAGTTATAGCCCTGTGCCCTCACAGTACTTGTTGATTTGACATTTTTGTTAAAGTTCCTCTGCCAGTCTCTATTGAAACTTACTTGTGTACATTTCAGATTTAAAATAGTAGACTACCCTAATTTAAAATAAATATTGTCTGTTAATGCAATATGGGGGTGCAGATCTCAAGCTGCACCTCAAAATTTCAAAATGAATTGATACAATATTTGCTTACACTATTATGGACTTTCTTTCAATGAAAGAAAAACAGATCACCAACTGGCTTTTTGAAATTTTATTTTATTTTTTGCCATATATTGCAATGTGAAGGTCCACTAGAGAAATAAGTTCTGCCATTGAAAAGAGATGAAAATGACTGACAATATAATAGATTCAAGCCAGCATATGAGGCCAATTCAAAACAAGAAAATTTCAGTTGCAGAACCAAACCTTTGAGAGCAACGTTACTGCTTATTAGGCAGTATTTGTAGCCTACCCACAACAGCAAAATGCTCCAAACTATAGTTTGAAAGACTACCAAAGCAAAGCTTACGTATAAAACTTGGAAAAGTAAGATTATGAATAAATGTCATGCTTTTCCTTATCTAAAAGAAATACTCATAACAATATTAAGTAAAAATGCAGGTTGGTTTCTAAATTATCCTTTCTCAGATCTCCTCGGAGAAAAGAATATCATGCAGTGGTAACCTCTGTCAAACAGTGCCTTGTGATGAGAAGCCAGTGACCTGACTGATTGTGCCACAGTACTGACCACAAGCAATGGGCATCTATGCTGAGGTGGGTGGGAACAGCTTTTTCCACAGCACTGCTTCTATCTGAGGCAGACACTGTGGGGATTGCAGAATTAAATTGCTTGGGAGGCTGCTTTGAGTTAAAACGCCTCTAACATCCCAGGGGCTGAAAAACGCCCTGTGCTGATGAGCTAATTCATTCCCAGAATGCCAGGGACAGAAAGCAAATGGAATAATGCTTAAAAATCCTCAGAAGTCATGTTAATAAGTGGTACCTTTAAGAGCATGACAAGAAATTATGCACAGAGCTCATAGCACAGTGAAGCACTGCTCACCAGAAGACAGAGGAGTCAGGTTTTTACCTTTGCAGGAGTCCCAGATAGCTGACAGAGGTCTTGTCCACTATCCCTTCGGACACCTGAAGCTCCCCCACTCCTCCTATTAAAGGTTATGTTACCATGGTTACAGCCTACTCCTGTGTGCCTAGCCTTCTCCCCTGCCTGTCTGAGGCTTTCAGCATGAACCACGGTGCCAGGAACAGCCAGAGAGATCACCTCTTGTGTTACTCGGTGGCCATAGACATGTAGGCTCTCCAGCTCAGAGTGCACCCACCCTGCACAGGACAGAGTTGGAACATTAAAGAATCTAGCCCAGTACTTCTCCTATCCAGTAGAAAAACTGTGCTATAGAGCACCAAGGGTCCAAAGTCTAGGGCAACATTCATATCTGCTAAATTCTGTGATCAACATGTTCTCACAAAGACTGAGCAGCTTGCTTTTCTTGCTTGCATAGCTGCCACTTGTTGCCCCTTCTTCAGCAGTGACACAAGTGGAGGAGAGAACAGAACCAGTCCTAACCGGTTGGTGAGGATGCCTGTGTCCTCTTCTGTGTCAGCTTCTGGGCTAGGTTCTTCTCTGCTCTGCAATGTTTCCTGGACTTGACACAGAGTCCTCCCACAAGGAACCTTTTGCTCAAGCTCTGACCTGTCTTATGAGTTACATACTCTTTCCAGCTGCTTCCAGTCAGCTCTTGGCACATTGTCCCCACACTAAAATCAGACCTTTCCCCACTGTTCTAAAACCATACAGGTCTCTTCTCTCCCATTCCTGCTTGGTTCGTCTCATCCTCAGCTTGGCTCCTCCTACAAGTCCTTTCTTAATTTCTTGTTTTGTCATTCTTGTTCATCTGACCTATGAAGAGATAATTCTTTTTGTCAGTTCTCTGCGGAAAGCCTTGATAAATTAGTTTTTCCTTTCAGATTTCCTACTTATTGTTTCCAGGTGCTTTCATTTGAATAGACAACAGCAACATGACTAACAGTATTGCTGGTCCAAGAGAAATGGGTTATAGTGAGTTCAAGGTGGATTTGTTGTGCACGGAAGCAATATTTTTCATGACAACTTCAGAAAATTGAGCAGAATACAGAATTTGTTCAGATATCAAACCTGTAGATGTGAGCAGGTCCACCTGAGTGATGAAAGCATTTGTATTTTAGTGGCACAATAGATCCAAACAGTCTCAAGGTGACTGTTCAGCTGAAAATCCTTGCCTGTGACCATGGTTCGGCTATTACAGCTAATTGTTAGGAATGCTGCCAACAAGTCTCCTCTGCCATCCAGCAGAAAAGTCTGAACAGTAGTGTGTGTATTAACAAATTCTCAGTGGTGATGAAGTTGTTTTAGTCTGAGGCTGTTGAATTTTTTTAGTCCTTACCAAGATTCATCATATGCCACTAACCACCATTTAAATGTTTTATCATCACGCTTTATGCTTGATGATATGCTGGAGATTTCTTTGTCAGGCATCCTTGAAAGATAACTGTTGTAAGATCATATGCTGTTTACAGTGAAGGAGGGAAACATATACCCATATTTATGTTACAGAGATCTTAGATAAGCTCAGAAGCTATTGAAAACTCACAGAACATTTATACATACACACTAGATAATTCTCTGTATATATATGTTTATATATGCGTATGTTTATATTTCTCCAGGTTGAACAGCCCCAACTTCCTCAGCACCTCCCGTATGAAGACAGGCTGAGGAAGTTGGGGCTGTTCAGCCTGGAGAAGGGAAGGCTCTGTGGAGACCTCATAGCAGCCTTCCAGTATCTGAAGGGGGGCTAAAGGGATTCTGTGGATGGACTATTCATTAGGGACTGTAGTGATAGGACAAGGGGTAATGGGTTAACGGTTAAACAGGGGAAGTTCAGATTGGATATAAGGAAGAAATTCTTTCCTGTTAGGGTGGTGAGGCACTGGAATAGGTTCCCCAGGGAGGTTGTGAATGCTCCATCCCTGGCAGCGTTCAAGGCCAGGTTGGACAGAGCCTTGGGTGATATGATTTAGCGTAAGGTGTCCCTGCCCACGGCACGAAGGCTAGAAGTTGATGATCTTAAGGTCCTTTCCAACCCTAACAATTCTGTGATTCTATGATTCTATGATTCTATGATATTTGCTATATGTTTTGTACACACATATGAAAGCATCAACATAACATAAAGACTAAGACTGCTGAGTGGGTCTGAAGCATGGACTGGTAGTGAAGAGAACTTAGATGCTTTGTGTTCTTTCGAATTTTTGGGGAGCTCCTCAGAGCACACAACCTTACCCAGAGTTAAATGAGCGCCAGAAGAGTGTGCATTTAGGCTACACCATTACTTTTTAAGATGGGACGTGCATTTCTTGCTTTGTTTCGTTTGCTCTGTGACAGTATCCTAGTCCATGATGAGGTACTTATTGACACAGCAATACAAACTTCAGTGACAGTACTTATGGATCAACTTGTTCCCCTAGAAATTTTTGGCTACCATTTTCTGTAACTTATATCTGGGTAGGCACAAGACAGCAACAATCCCCCCAGTCCCCTAGCTGAATGTAGGACCTGTGATTATCCTCTGTGCAAGATGGCAGCAAAAGAAAGATCTTCAGACTTGTTCCTCAATCCCACCCCCCCATCTTTATTAAGGAGAGTAACTGCTTCAACTTTATAGTGTTTTAAAAAACACTTACTGATAGTGGTAAATGTATACGTAAATGATACATAGAATTACCAATACCTGATTCTTTGGGAACACTTTCACACTTCTTTCTCCTTTCTTTAACAATATTCCCCAGGGAAAAGGAGAGAAAATTGCATGCAGAGAAAGGAAAACCATGAAAAAAGTACCCCTTAAATAACTGATTTTCCCTTTCTGATTTTATGCTTAGAAGAGTTTTTTCAACAAAAACACAACTGCTTAGGAGAAAGGATCAAGCTCAAGACAAAAGCAAATAAATGTAGAAGCTTGATGCTTAAACATATTCATGCTAGGTGAACAAATTCTGACAGATGTGCCAGTGGTATACCATGTCTCAGCAGTAATTTTGTATTTGGAAAAAGTAGTCTGAAAAACCCGGCTATGGAAATTCCAGCTAGGAATTACCAAGGTGAAAAGCAAAGTGTGGAGTCGACACCAGTAGTTCTCCTAACCCTATTCAGCATTTGCTGTTCAGATATTTTTAGAGGTGCTTTTCTTTTTTTTATTCTTTTGGGGAATAGAGCTACTTTGTTCTCCTTGAGCCCAACACATGTTGAATGCTATGTTTTCCTGTAAGTATCAGAGTTGACCAAGCTACTTTAAGACTCAAAATATTCCTAACGCATCTTCCCCATATGGAAGAAAACATTAGGGGAATAGTTTCTTTAATATTATTCAAATACTTCAACTCTGTTGAAGTCAATAGAAGCAGTTCACTGACTGCAAAAAGCCTTTGATAGAGACAGTACTTGAACTAGGAGTAGAACAGTGGCTCTTCTAATGTTACTGAAATATGCAAAGTAAATGGCTTGTTCATTGCCCCTTTCTGTATGTCAACTACATTTAAAATGTAAACCTAAACTGCCACTTACTTTTAAAAAGCAGGGATTACTCACCTTGAAAGTATAATATAGTAACTGTGACCTTTATTCAGAAACATGGTACAAGAAGAGCCAGTCGACTTTGGATATGAACACTGTCCACAACTTTAAAGCTTGTTTTGATGACTGCAGTCTTATTCTAAAACCACTGTGTTCAATAAAAATTAATTTCAGAACTTGAAGAATATTTTATTTTGGAATACAAAAATACTGCCTATGTAAAAACCATAAGTTAGTTTATTTACAGTACTTTACACTATTCTGCTCTAGGGCTTCCTTCGCAATGGACTTATTTTCATTATTTTACGGGTCCTTATAATTTTGCACAAAGCATTTCCAAAAGCATGTCATCCATGTTCACTGCCCCAATGATGGGCCTAAAGAATAATTCAGCAATCACATTAGCATTAATAGATCTCAGCAAAGATAGAACAACATTCAGCTTGGCAAATCTGGCTTCATCACCTCTGTGAATGAGTCTGACATGTTCATTTAGAGCTTGTTGTGCTTCCCTCTGCAGTCCTTCAATATACTGTGTACACTGCAGTCCAGGTAGATCTGAAAAGAAGAATAAATTATTTCATTTACATAGGTTTTGTTTGTAAAACAATATTATTTTTACTGAAAAACTGCTAACAGCTTACACATTGAATTTATCACTCAAGGACTGAAGCAAATGCGGTTGCTAGAGGACTTCTTGTATGAAGAATCAACATTTCAAATTTCATAGGGCAGTTTAGAATCTTATGTAGGTGTTCCAGACACTCAGTACTGTTCTTCACTGCACAAACTTGAAATATGTTTGCATACATTCTCTTAAGTGTTGAATAAATTAACTGATAAAGCAAAACCTTTAATTGCAGAATGCTCTCCAAAACACCTTTATAGTGGCAAATGCAATCTGTAAACAGTGGGGAAGGCAATAAAAATAACTCATTAACTTGTTCACTTCAACAAAGTGCATTATTCACATGTAAGCATCTTCTGACAACTGCTTCTGAATATCTCCAGGTTACAAGTGGCAAGAAGCATTAACTCCAACGTAGGACAGTTTCCTGGTGAATCGCAGTAAAGATACTGAAGGACGGGGAGTACAGAATCTCCCCATTCAGCCTAACAATTTCACAGTGGGGGTGCAGGAAGAGCCCCGTCCCACCCCTACAAGGTAGTGCATACCTGGGGAGTGACACATGCAGCCCGTCAGCTATCTTGTAGGTAAGGCACGACATGGCAATCAATCACTCGTTAAGAACTCCCTTTACGGAAGTCTCCACAAAGAGAGATGGGGGGTTGGGGGAGGAACTCCACATCGTAAATACTACACACAAAGCAGAAGCAGCACTTTGTTCCTGGAGGCCCTGGGACTTCTCTTGCTTTCTGCCGGGGAAGCCCGCTCGACCCTGGGGGCCGGTGACCCGCTCCAGCCGCCGCCCCCCAAGGAGACCCCGCCAGGCGCGCGGCTCCGAAACAAACCGGGAAGTGCGGCTGGCTCCTAACCCCTAGGCGACTGCCGCGGGTTTGTTTAGCTCGCAAAAAGACTCTGCGGAAGGCACCAGCCCCTGGGACACCCCATCCAGCAGCAGCTGGACCCCCTCCACCCTGTAACGGCAGGCGGCGCGGCCGCGAACGGCTCCCTGCATAGGACAGTGTGTGAAACCTTGCTCCGCGAACCCCTCCCCCGACACGTCTATCCCGCTGAGGAAGAGCCCCGGGTCCCGTCCCCGTCGTCCCCGTCGTCCCCCCCCCCCCCGGCTACAATGGGGACACAGACTGGTTCTCCCCATCATCCCTCTCCCCGCTACCCCCACCGATTCCCTGAGGGAGAGGAGAGAGACCCCCCCCCCGCCGCACCACCCCGGCTGGTTACTCACCCGGGTTGAAAAGCACCGTCCCCTTGAGGTAAGCGTACTCTTTGGTGCTGATATCCAGGCTCCAGCACTTGGCCAGGAAGCCCTTGATAGCCTGAATCTCGCCGGTCGAGGGCAGGTGCGGACCGTGGTGCGGCTGGCCCGGCGCCTGTCCCCGCGGCGGGGGCTGCTCGCCCTGCCGCCGGGTGGTGAGGATTCTCTGCAGCATGCTGGGCTCCGCGCTCTCCACCGTCTCCAAGTGCACCCGGTCCTGCGCCAGTCCCAGGAGCAGCAAGGGAGCCCAGCAGCTGCGGACCAGCAGGAGCTGCTCCTCCAGAGGCAGCTCCTGGAAGCAGGGCACGTTCTGGACGAAGCGCAGCGTTTTCACCAGCACCCCCGAGGCCGCCTTGCAGGCTACCTGCGGGCTCCTCAGGGCCACCCGCCGCCTCAACCCGCATGGGCAGCTGCGGGACGCCTGCCCCTGCCCTCGCCCCTGCCTCTGCCCCGGCCCCGGCAGCGGTGCCGCCCGCTCCTCGCTTCTGAGGATGCTGTAGAGGATGCTGCTGTGCCTCCGGCTGTCCGCGCAGCAGCGGCAGCAGCGCTCCACGCACGCCATAGCACCCGAGGGTACGGCGCCGGCAGGACTGAGCGGAGCTGAGGTGCCCGGGAGGCTCAGCGGGGTCGTCCCCGCTGTCTCGGCCCGCCGGGATGCGTGCACTGCTCGTCCTCTGCCCGGCTCGTAACTTATTTATAGCCGCCGACTGTGTGTGTGCGTGCGTGTGTGTGCGTGCCTGTGTGTGTGCAGCTGCAGGCGTGTACCGGAGGTTCAAAGGGGCAGATGCTTTACTGGCTGGAAAAGAGAGAGGGGAATAGAATGAAATAAAACCCTCCTCCTCCTCCTCCTTTGCCGAGACAGCGATACCTAGAGGGAGCCGGCGAGCCGGCCGCCCCTGCCGGTACCCCTGGCCCGGTTTAAATTATGCCGGGCGCCTTGGAGCAGGGCTGGGCAGTACGATGAAGGCAGCTCAGGTCGCCGCCTGAACAAGCTGCCGCTCACCCCGAGACCCCCGCGGGTTCTCGTCGCAAAATCGCGACTGGCCCAGCTGCACTCCCCACGTGTAGCCGAGCGGCCTGGGGCAGGAGGAAGGAGAGGTGTACTGGGGTGAGGGTGGAATTGGTCCGAATAATAAAATCCAAGCAGGAGGGGAAAAAAAGAGATGCCACTTATGATACCAAGGGCTTTCGATATACCTGTCCTAAGGAGTGATGCCACATGTGCCTAAATAACACCTTAGTGCTACTGTGTGGGGAAGTAGGAACAGACATGTTCTTGCTCAGATTAGAATCATAGAATCATAGAATAGTTAGGGTTGGAAAGGACCTTAAGATCATCTAGTTCCAACCCCCCTGCCATGGGCAGGGACATCTCCCACTAAACCATGTCATCCAAGGCTCTGTCCAACCTGGCCTTGAACACTGCCAGGGATGGAGCATTCACAACCTCCCTGGGCAGCCCATTCCAGTGCCTCACAACCCTTAGAGTAAAAAGCTTTTTCCTTATATCCAACCTAAACTTCCCCTGTTTAAGTTTTAACCCATTACCCCTTGTCCTGTCACTACAGTCCCTAATGAAGAGTCCCTCTCCAGCATCCTTATACGGCCCCCTTCAGATACTGGAAGGCTGCTATGAGGTCTCCATGCAGCCTTCTCTTCTCCAAAAATATTTAGGGTGGCTCTGTGAGGTTGGGTGCAATCTCCCTCCATCAGGGCGCCCTTGGGCTGACACTCCCACAGCATCCATGTGAATTCCCTGTGAAATCATCCACCATGAACAATCCCCTTCTTCTGCTTTACAGTGAGAGGCCCATGTGTCTGGTCATATGTTGTTCCATCCATCAGTTTAAAACATGCCCATTTTCCTCTCAGGCTCCACTTGGCCTAATGTGAATCTTTCCTCCTAGACATAGATACCCACTTTTCTGAGACAAATTTTCTTCAAGTGGCATATGGACTTTTAAGCAAGGAAATAACCTGGCAGGCCTTGATGTTTACACAGGAGGGATAGGGGACTAGTGATTGTCCAAATGTGATTTTACCCTAAAATGGAAAAAAAAAAAAAAAAAAAGCCCCTTTAGTTTCTCAGTTAAGCTAAGTAGTACAACCGAATGTAGCAGACAGGAGTACTTAATCACTACAGAAAGTAAAGAGTTACTTCTGGCTGCTGCATATGAGCTAAAACAGAAACATGTTTCATGTGATCTGGAAGAGCCTTGGCCCAGATTTAGAAAAAGTAGCCAGTCGCAGGCAACCTTCTGTACCTGCTCCATCGGCATCTTCTACCAAGGAACAGCTGAACTACCCCTGGAAAGCTGCATTTTCTTTGAATAAATGTATGCATGTTTTTTAAACAAATACCATTGAGTGCTTTGGATGTTTCAGAAACAAAATAACTTTAAGCTGGATCTGAACAATTTATTTTCCATGTAAGTCAGCCTTACCCTGTCAGCTTACATAGGTAGAGTTGTATAGTCATTTCTGTCTAAGCATTTCTTCATGATTGGACTCCAAAGATATATTCTTTACAAATAGCACAACAGGCACTTTATATAAACCTATATAAGGCACTTGTGTGTTACCTGCCTCAAGTAAGCCTTGTTTTTCAAATGCAGGCTGTCCAAAATCTAGATTATCATACCCATGAAATGCATTTTTCTCCACGGACCTAAATGTGGTAAAGCTCTTTACTGGCTTTGCAGTAGTAGAGAACTGTTACATTTTATCACTGAAGTAATGTCTGCAGTTTGAAGACAGGTCAGTTTTGCCCTTGGAAATAATGTCTTTTCACCCAAGATCCTTTCAAGGAAGAAAAAAAAAAAAAGGCTTAGAATTTCAAAAGAAATAATATAAAGCATTATCGATCTTTTCATTTGAATAGTAATGGTAATGGGAAAACACTAATTTATTTGTCTAAAACATATCCTTTACGTTCTAGATTTTTCCTGTTAGCAGTATTTTCTTAAGCCGTTAGGATTTTAGAGGGTTTCTTTTTAGTCCTTTTCCTTATTCTTAGTTTAGAGGTGGTTTGGTTGGTGTTGGGTTGGCTTTGGTTTTGGGTTTTTTTGAAGGGAGAGAGGATCTGCTAACTTCAGAGATAAATCTTGCCAAGTTTTAGAAAATGATCATCCCTGAGCTTTAGTTGGCTTCAGTAGCACTTCTCCCATGAGGTACATATTACTAGACTGACTGTGGAATCTGACTGTGGTTTTCATGATCTTGTAACTTGGAAGGTATCTATGAGAAAGCATGGTAGACTTGAGACTCAGATCACTGCCTTTGCAATTTCAACTTTGCACTCCAGCTATGGGAATGCTCTGCTTCTTATGGGACGCTGCTTACAGAGGGCCACGAACTTTTAGGCACTATGACTTTTATGCCATATCTGCAATAGAAATTTTTCTGTTAGCAATATTGGTTGCAGGTGTTTAATTTTTCAAAGCATTTCTTTCAACCAAGCCTCAAATGTAGATGCAGTTCAACTCATATGATGATTTTGCTGACACAGTTCCTTTTCTAACCCAACCTGTACAAGAAGTCTTTGTCTTTGATAACTATGTAAAAATGGGTATCCCATATTGAAACTGAAGCTTAATTTATTATTCAGTGCCAGAAATTATATTACTGTAATTACCTTCTCTCATAAGTGCATGTAAGTACTCTTTTATCTCTTTCTAACTCTAATGTATCCTAATGTATAGGATATTTTATTTGGCGTAGATCATCTCTTCCCCAGCTAAAATATTACGAATGTCCCAGAAATATTTATTAGTGTTTTTCACATTGACATTTAACAATTTGAATGACCTTTATTTTCAAGTCTAACTTCTGCCTGTCCATACCATTCAAGCTAAATTAAAGGCAATAAAGCTTTCTATTCAAACCCAAAAAGAAAACAAAATCCCTCACAGACAATTAATTGCATTTTGATGGAAAATGTGCTGAAAACACTTATAGCAAAAAGTGGATGTGTCTGGTTTCTGCTGAAAGATCTGATACTCATGTAATACTAAGCTCCTTGAGGTACAGTCACAAATAGTGATGTGTTTCCAGACAAAGGATTGCTTGTTTATGACTTTTTTCTTTTTTTTTTTCCTAACTGAGACAAAAGCCTTAGATATGAAGGTGATACAGTGCAGTCTTGGCAGCCTTATGCTTTCGTGTTGCTCGTCAGTGTCTCTGTATTCATCTGGTAGCACATTTGGTTCTTGGCCAGAGGGCAAGACTTCAGTTTCAGAACAAGACCAAACAAGCATTTGTTTTTATGTCGTCAGTGCTTTAAGTGCACCAGTAGCATGAGAGAGACCTTTTCTTCCAGTGGGGAACTGGATCCTGATATCCTCTACATACCTGCTACCTCTTCCAGTATAAGTGCTGAAAAATAAAATTTGTTCTTAAGATCAGATGTAAAACTGAGGCTTGATTTGGTGATTAGCATAAATTAAGTTAAAAAAAAAGAGTTGAATGTGGAATTTGTTATAAGGTTATGGTTAGCAAAATGTCATTTGTTAGAAAAGAAATACTCGATTAAAGCAAGGTTTTGGAATTTAAGTATATTGCTGTTTTTCATGCTTTTCCCGTTGTGACTGTCCATTTGTTAGATTGACCACTGGTCATAGTTTACCTGTTTTACTGAGGTGTTTACTTGAAAGTAAGCGGGGATTAAGGGAAAAGTATCACCATGAGTAGTGTTCTGTAAGATGTACTACATATTCTTGGTGGCACTGCTGCCTCCTTCCTTGATGGGCCTCCTTCCTTAGGAGGAGCATGCTGAGAGCCTGTTGATGCTGTCTGAGCCAAAGACAGTTGATGGGTACTCAGTTAAGAGATGCTAACCTGAATTTACAGAGCTTTTGCAACTTCCCCATGGCTGCAATTTGGCTGTGTTACTGTATCCCATCACCTGCTCACCTAGCCATATGTTTTTTTTCTGGATAACAATGAGCTTATGGTGACATTTGTGTGGAGTTAGCCAGAGTATATAAAAAACAGAGTTTAAACCAGATTTAGACCTTTCTGCCAGCTGTGTGAATGTAGTTGTCTAATCTGGTATAAACTGTAGCAACGCAAAATCAGCCTTTTAACAAACCCAAACCTGTAAAAGGAGTTTTCTTTTGGTTTGGGTTTTTTGGTTAGTTGGTTGGTTTTGGGTTTGGATCTTTCTTGGGGGGGAGTTGGGGTTGGGTTTTTTTGTTAGATCAGTGCTTTGCATCATGGCATTTTTGTTACAAAAGTAGGAATCCTGAATTTACATTTGCTGTTATTGGACTGTGGACTCACTGTCATATTTCTACTTGCAGATAGCCAATTTGAGGAGGCCTTTACATGTCTCATAGTAAATCACCTTTTTTTCTCATACCCATGTGCTAATTCACCTTAGCTAATGCAGCTAGGCTTCAAGGGAGGCAAAATTAGGGGAAGAGAAGCCACACTGTAAACATTTTCCAGCGAAATGTGCTCAGTGTTAAAAAAGGTTAATAAATTTCTGAGCTCTGTAAAGAACCATGGGTCCCAGGAATCTAAAACTGTACAGTTAGCTATGCTGCTGGGGGTTGGCCATTTCAGTGTTTAGATGTAAGTACTTTATTTTTTGTCTAAAGTGAGTTAATACAGCTCCCACACATCTGCCAGTGTGGCATATTTAAGGGTGCTGTCCCACAAGACTGGCTGAGCCAATCTAGTATTTCACTGGAGCTGAAAGAGGTGTCTCCCACGGACACACTTGCTGCCGCTACTTTCCTTGTGCCAGCTCTGGCACTCACCTGACTCTTTGGTGAGCCAAACCCTTTCACTAAAGTGGCAGCATTTTATTAACAGTCATTGCAAGAAAGGTAGCAGAGAAGTGAGGTACCTCAAAACATGCTCTCCTTGCTTTATTTTCTCCAGTGATGCTTTTGAAGTTTCTGCCCAACTGGCAAGTCATATCACTCATGATATGACATAGCACGGCCTGGGTGAATCAGGAAAGAATAACACATCTGCCAGTGTACTAAACTGAACTCATTCACCTAGAGATTTAGACGAGTGCCAGAGAGGTGGAAAGGGGTGCCCTCGCCTCACTTCCAAGAATGAGAACAGAAAGGGGAAAAAGCAGAACCACTGCTGCTAGCCATTATTCCACTCAGCCACTATGTGGAATTGCTCCATCAGGGAGGTAAAACCCTAAAGAAAACTTAGGGGTAGGAGAGAGGGCTTGTAGAAAGCTTTGGTTTAAAAATAATCATTTAAAGATCAGTTGAAATTGATCTGTGATCTTTCTAATGACCCTTAGATAAAGGAATTCTGTTATAAAATATTAATGTAGAAAGAACTTCCAATTAATGAGCTTATTAAATTTATTTATCTTGAAGAATACATTGCTGATAGAGAATAACAGATGAGTAATGGCAAAAAGCTGGCAACTTAAATTGTAATAGACTGTTCAAGGTTGTAGCATGAGGAATAAAACCTTTTCTAGTACTACAGTGGCAATAGGGTCTTATGTATCCAATACACCAATTTCTAAGATGAAATTTCTGTATAAATACATCTGTTATTACAACTGATTTTCTGAGACTGACAAGTTCACAAATGTATTTGTGAGTAATATCACAGGATATACTACTAATAAAAAAAATATATACAGTCTTGTAAGTTAGGATCAGTTAACATTTTATCTGTAAAAGGTCAATGTGACGGCTTTTAAAATATGTGCATCTTTCCACAAATTTTAATTCATACTTATTTCATACAAGTTGGATATTTAAAAATATTGTCCTTCTGGTGATATCACTTCTCATTAAATTGAGTTCATGTTAGGTATTAGAGAATGTATTAATTTTCTTTGTACTGTTCTTCATACATGAGTTTAAGAGATGCATAAATGATTTATAGGTGCATCTTTCAAATCTAGAATCTGTATCTCAAATATTTATGATCATCAAATAACTTCTGCAGTTCTTTGGCTACATTCTTTGCTTCAATCACAATCCACCAGTTTTCTGTAACTATACACATTCTGTATCTAACAGGCATATCATTTGGCATTCTGTTCTGCTGGCAGATGAGGTAGACTGCATCTTCAATTTTGCCAAAATAATCAGGTTAGCTTACCCTCCTTAAAGAAAGGATTTTGCTAACCTAGATAAGTTCAACAGAGCTGTATTAGGGAGTGAGTGACTTGTCAGTTATATTGGTACATCTAGTGTTCCTGCAGCCATTGATAGCCCAAAGTACAGTGAGAAGTGCTAACATCTTAATCTCTCAGCTGCAGCCAGACAACATCCTTGGCTGGTCTGAGATTCAGAAAATTTAAGGCTGGCTGGAATCAGCAGTTCCCCTTGTTGGACTTCCTAAAGGCATTTTAAACACTGAGCTTTTGCTGCCCAAAGGGCAACTTCTGCTCATCTCTATGCCTCTGCCAGAAACCATTCAATCTCAGTTCTGAAACTCAGTCCAAGAGATAAAAGCCCACCATTCCACTAGCTGTTTATCTTACTATATAAAATTAACACTGCTGCTACTTTCCAGAGTCAGTTTATAACTTCTAGGGTCCTGATACACCCTACCTTATTAATTTAAGAACAAAGGAATTATCCCTGTCAATAGTAACATCTTTTTTAGAAAAAACTAAACAGTATTTACAATAAGGTAGCAAATAACTTGCTAGAGAAGAGTGAAATAAAATATATTTAGGGTCCTCATAATTGAAATTTTCATGTAATGTATTGTGTTAGAAAAGTGCACACAGTTTTATGAAAAAGAAAAAAAAGAAAAGAAAAAATTGAGAGTATTTGAATCTTCTGATGCTTCGCAGCCTACAGGCTTGAGTGCTTAGGGTTGTATTTTTTTAGGTTCACTTTCTGAAACCTTTGACTACTTGGATAGTAACACTGAAATCAATAACATAAATTTTTCTGATCACCCCCCCCCACAAATCAAGGATTGTGTGCTATTTCAGAGTTAATTGTTCAATAAGGGTGTAATAGACCATCAATTTAACAATGTTTAGATTGTTCTGCCCTGAATACTAATCAAGCAATAAAGGAATGTCATTTAGAACTAGAAATTAGTGTGTTTCCACGAAAGCATGCCATTTATATTTTATTCTCTTTTGGATGATTCATATGATCTGTGATCTTTTTTGTATTTGCTTAGAAGCAGCAATGAAAAAGAACATTGATGCATATATACCTTTTTCATTTCATTTTGGTTCAGGGAAAGGAAATAAAAATTAAAATGTTCTTATGATTTAATAATCTTTAATATTATTTGCACTCTTTTACATTTGGTGAATAGGTTTGGTGGCTTTTTCGGTGATGAGAATGTAGAGACACTGAATGCTGAATTAAAAGAGGAGGAAATTTGTTTATCTTTACTGAATTATCTGCTGAGGGTTTTTTTTTCAGGACATTCAGGAACATTCAAAGCATTGAGCAGAACAGTTATTGAGAAAAAAAAAAAAAAAATGCTAGTCACCAATATCCATACTAGCAGCCTTAGTTCAGAGCAGCAAAATAGAGTGAAACATGTTGCTGGGTGTGAGGCATCCACGATGGAGGAGAAATATGTGAATGAGCGAAAGAACATGTCTCTACAAAGAAAGGTGAAAGGCACTGCCAGTGTATGGTATAGAGTAGCCATAAGATGTACATGTGACATAGAAAATGAAGGGCAGTAAGCGGGCCTGTTGAGTAAAACTTTAGCTTAGAAAACTGGAAGTGGAAAATTTTGAAGTTATAAGGAATAGAGAAAGGAAAAGGAAAAAGAACTGGAAATACACTAGAGGTTGCAAGAGGACAGAGACCTCTTGAGGACAGAGACCTTTTATGGACACACAGAAGATATTTGGTCCATAGAAACAGGAAAGATCGGTAAAATACATTCTTCATTTTGGTAACCTGCTGTTAGGGGGTTGGTTAATTTGGGTTTGGAAACAGGGTAGGGAGTTGGATTTAGAGAAGGAAACATCTTTTTCTCCTTCTAACCTTTGGAAACTATACTTCATGTAGTGCTCTCTAGTGAAATTTCACAAGAATGTGACTATTTCTCTATTTCACTAATTTTGCTGTAATCTCAAGGCATGTCTTTCAAGGTTTTGGGTTTGAAAACATTTAGAAAAGGAAGATCGAGAATTCCTTCTTTCGCACTTTCCTCTTTTATTTTGCTTACCAGTATGTACTGTGCAGAGTATCCACATCAGAAATAGAACCACCCCTGCCATTCCCAAAACTAAAATGTCATTGTTGCCACTTAATTCTCTCTTTTTTTGTATCCAGAAACATACTAATTTTAAATCTTTCCCTCTTTTCAAGGTCAGGTTTTCTCCATACACCTGTAAAACAGTAAATCACATCATTACCTTGGATTTTTAATCTCAGAATTTCAGGAGCATGGACTGAGAAAGAGATCTTAATACCTAAAACTTTTAGGAATGACATGAGGGATAGTTTGGAGTAAACCAGCCATGTTTACATATGACTTCTTACTTTTAATTAGACATGTTCTGTCCTTAAAATAGCAGTTCCCACAAAAAGCATAGAAAACTTAATCTCATATTTTGTAGCTTCTTTTTACTTCTCCTAAAGCAGACCTGTGTGCTTTTCTTTGCCAAACTTGAGAATAGTCAGTCCTTTGCACACACAAATCCCAGAGGTTCTCTGGAGACTTCCCTTTCCTCTCTACAGCCTTCTTCCCTTCCATGTCCAAATTCCGTATCAGTTCAGTTCTTATGAAAGTTTTTATGTCATAACCAGACTGAATCTTTGCCAGTCTTTCCTGGTAAACAAAGAGCAGTTTGTTTGGAAGCAAGTTAGACTATAATTAAAAATGTGAAAAGAAGAGAGAGAAAAATTACCTTACTATAACTGAAACTTTGTGAATGTTTGAGTTTTTTTTCAGAGTCTTGCTTACCAAGGATATGAAGAATCTGATTTCCTGCTGTGGTAGATGTTGAACTCCACCCTGATTCATGGCATTCTTCTCTGATCACTGGAATTACACAAGTGGTAGCTCTCATACAAAATTGCAATGCCTTGGACTGTTCAAAGTATGTCCTCTAAGGCTTTATCCATCCCGCAAAGTTAAACAAGTGTAATTTTATTAAATCTAGAAAGAGTAGCAATGATGTGATGGAAATGACAGTCACCATTCAAGTCCTCCAGGCTGTAAGTTACATCATCTTCATTCCTATGGCTATATTAAAGCTACAGTGGTTTCACATCTTCATTTTGATGAGTAGAAGCCATATTCCTAATAACTTTGATTTGTTCCAAGTAATAACTACAACTCCTTGATGTTATGAAACAACATAAAAAGGAAATCCCATGTGTTTCTGGCATATGGTGTCTGTGCTGTACTGTGAGACTGTAATTTGGGAAGGATTATACACCACTGAAAGAAAATTCACAATGTTTTTGCAAAACATTTGAAAGCTGAGGTGATGTTGCTTAAACACCATCATTTCATGTCTCTGTTGCTGACACAGCTCATGTTGAAACAGTTTTATTAAAGTCATTACAGGGTCAATGGAAAATCTCTGTGCATATCTGAAGTATTTTGAATGATTTATGTGAGTCCATGGATATTCATTATGATGATACTCTTTCATGTTTCCATTGACAGGCAGAACAATGTCACCGGTAATGCTGCAAATAAATTATATCATTGTAAAGCTGGACCTTAAATGCAACAAAATTAAATTTAAGATAACTTTTGAAGTTTGACAATTAAGGAAAGTTAAAGGACACATTTCAAGTAGCTCTTGTCACCCTAGATTGCCCTCCTCTGAGTAAGTGTTAACATGCAGTAGGCTTTGTGACACAGAAACAGACATACCTGTAATCTGTGCTATGAGTGCAAGGGAAAGAATGAAGTGAGAGAGCCTGTTCTAAATTCTCTCACCTTGTCTGGTTTATAAGTACTCTGTATCAATACACTGTTTTCAGTGCCAGACATCTAAGAGTACTGCAGTGTTCTGTATTAGCTGTTTGCTGTTATCTGTGGCTGTCAAAAGATTCTCTTCAGTAAGGATTCATGTGTAAGTACTCATAATTATCCTCTGCAATTGTGCAACTAGCCCCAGTGTGTTCATGGATTTCCTGATACAGTCTGCTTTTATATTGTCGTTTATGTAGGATGATAAGTAAACACTGAGATAAGAGTGCCATTGTGCTTAGGAGCTCTATGTCTAATAGTAAGAGACTGACAGCAGTTTGGAACAGGGACTATCGTAACTGACTAAAGAGGTTCAAAGCCAGAGAAGATAGGTAACAGAGTGGTGAAATTATTTGGCTAGAAGTTATTTATCAAATCAAAACCAGAATTCGGAAGCAAATCTATCAGTGGAATTATGGCTTTGTTTAAGCCATCAGCAAATTTTCCCCTAGATGCAAGGAGGCTAAGATTCATCCCACGTATTTATGGCTTCCCTGCTTTATTCCCCATTCCACACCAGACCTAGCATACACCTTAATTTTAAAATATCACAGGCAATAGTCAATGTAGTGCGTTCATTTTGCTGAACATGCAAAAACAAATTGGAAATTTGGTTTTCTCATGAGCAGCTGAAACAGAGGTCAGCTAATTTCCTCTTCAATGAAGCATTAACAAGTGTGAGCAGGATTCACAAAGGTCTGAATCGTGCTGGTTATTAAATGTTCTGGATCACAGTGCCACTTTCAGAGAAATAGTGTAAATTAATACCAATGGAGTACTCAGCATTTCTATTACCAACATTTAGAATATTAGCTTATTTGCCCACTGCTGATGATGTGCCAAAGCCCTTTCCACCCAGTAAATACTCTAGTGCAGTTTAAATTCTGCAAAACTTACCCTTCCACTTTTCTTAATCTACTTTATTTCCTTCTATGGTGTTTTCATGCAGGTGTTAGTTCTCTAAAACCTTTCATAATGATCTAAATTCATCAGAGTGGTATTTTAGTTCTTCATGTTGAATTGCTCAAGTTAAATGAAAATAAACAAGAAGATCGAGTGGGAGAGATGCTAAAACTCCAATTTTCCAATGCAGAAACCTGACACCATGATGAAATTAAGCATATGCTTAATATTCTCCATGACGCTATCTGGAAAAAAAGCCCAAAATTGTGAGTCTCCTAATATGCACAATTTGCATGCTATTATCCTAGCTATGACTGCTGAAAAAGAATGAAAACTACAGTGTTCTAATTCAGTGTTACCTAGTGGGTTAATGAAGGAGAGACTTTATTTTCCCAATTTAAAGCTGTACCTACATGATGACCTTCTTGCACATCACTTATCTACTATCAGAGCATCTAACTGTTCAGCCCAGAGATTTTGGTCAGTGAAACAGCACAGCCTAACAGTCCCATAGTGAACTGATGAAAACAAGTATAAAAATAATGAAACTTGGAGTTTTGTATAGGGAAAACATTGCTCTTTGCTTTAGCAACTTTACATTTGTTTAGCTTCTTTATTGCAGACCAAGAGCCATGCCGAAGGGATTGGAAGCAAGAGGGGTGGAATAGATAGGCAGAGCAAAATTAGTACAGTTGAAGTATGTCTGCAGTTTCTCAGTATATAACACCATTTGCTGAATATCAGAAGATTTATTTGGTGCTTAATTGTATGTAAGAAAGAGATATGTGATTTTTTTTTAATTTTTTTTTAACAAATAGAAAAATGTATGTGACTTTTTATTTCCATTAAATTCACCCTTAAAGGACTGATTCTGACTGAAATATTTTGTTGACTCTTTTCAGTAAACTGATGCATTTATGCTCAACTTTAAGTAGCTTTATTAACTCTATGGTCATATAATCATATGTACTTAGTCCTTTTTGCAGTGCTGGGAATCATGCTTAACTCAGGGTAACGGAGAAAATCTAGTTCCAAAGCGAACCAGCTTTTTTGTTCACTTCTGCCAAGAGAAAAGAAGCAATTTCCATAAATTACCTATGTATATGCCAGGGATGATATTAATTGCTTTATATATATATTCCTGTATGTATTATTGCCTTAGAAATATGTATTTGTACATAATCACCATATGGATGTACTTTATCCATTCTGAAACAATGCAGGTGTTTCTGAAACAGATCATGACAGGATTAATGAATTGAAATGTTCACAATTTGATGACTACTGAAAAGTTGATTGCATTCTTAAAACACTCTAATCAATTAGAGCGAAGATCACAGAGCAATACAGATTTATTTGATTCGTTATCAGATTTAGAAATTTTCATAGAACCTTCTTTGCCATCTTTGGTTCTCATTTTTGTTTAGATCATACAAATGTGTCACAAGAATACAGGTACAGTTCCCAAGAGTTAAAGAAGTAGTATTTTTGAAAAAGGATAAGGAAATGGTTTGAACCTTTAGCTCAGTGTTCAATTTACCAGTCTGGAGATACTCTAAATCTTTTGGTTAAAAGCTAAGAACACTGAATCAAATCCACTGATTTGGAAATAAACTGGGAAAAGGAAAAAGAAAAATAAACAAACACAAAACAAACAAGCAAACAAAAGAAAACCTGCCCACATCACAATAAACGTAAACCAAAAAAACAAAACAAAGGGAAAAAAAAAACAAAACAAAACAAAACAACCAAACCCCCCAGAAAATAGGTTATTTTAAGAAGTGAAGAAAAAAACTATAAGGATAACAAAGAGTGACTGAAAAACAAGTAATGATCTGCAGTGTGATTCAGACAAATAGTTGTATCAGAAAGCTGTTCCGAGAGGTTGTGAACACCTTGATTTACCCTTTAGCTCATTTTGCTAAGATTGAGAACCATCCATCATCCATCCATCCATCCGTCCGTCCATCCATCCATGCATCCATCCACCTATCCATTCATTCATTGCCTTCAATAACTTATAGTTTCTTCTATGGCTAATTATTTTTATATGTTTGAATTAATTTCTGTTTAATCCTACAGGAGGATGGTGAGGTTTTTATTCATTTATTTAGAGTCTGTACCGTACAAAGAAATCTTAGGTGAGCCAAGTCCTAAAACCTGCCAGTGATCAGGGGGAGTAGAAGCTTGATTGCTTTTCATATAAATTGCATCTTATCTTTCTGGGGTTAAGTTAATCCCTAGTTTTCCTTTTCACATCCTGTCTTTTATCACAGTTGTTAACTGCATTACTTAATGCCTAAACCTGTGGAAAGTTCTGTCAGCGCTTAACTTTAGGAACATGATTATTTTCCATGAATTCAAGTAATATGGTCTGAGCACAGTATTTGTAAGCTTTGAATACAGGAGAATATGCCTTTGTGGCTCTTAATTAAATTAAACCTCTCTCTCTCAGTTCACCTCTTTATCATAGCCTTGAAATTTAGACCTGCAATACCTAAATTAAAAGCAAATTATTCAAACAGATTTTGATATTTGGCTTCATTTATTCCTATATTCTTGGCTGCACTTCTGCTATCCGCCATTTTCACCAATGAAAAAAAAAATATATACCTGTCTTATTGGACTCTTTATGCCTTGGCCTCATTCACTGGGAACAGATGGGAACGGTACAAAGGGGATCTTGGAGCAAAAGAACCTTAACTGAAAGAATGCAGAAGAATCATTCCGCATAGCTTGCATACTCAATACAAGACTGGACCATTCTGTTACTTAGAATTCAGACTTATAGAAACACTACAATATGTGTATGAAAAATTTCAAGATCACTAATAGATATTCTATAGACATAATCAGTTTTGCTTTCTTCCTCCCCCTTCCCCACTATACTTCTGTGGCATCAGGCTGTGTCCAGCCAGGCCTAACTCAACCTAACTCAAAACCATTTGTCTTACCACAGGACAAAGAATGTTTTTTTACTCCTTCAAAAAAAATTTCGTCAGTAAACAAAAGTGCCTGAGTCATTTTTCAGTTAGTACACAGTAATATGTTCCTGTCATTACTGGAAAAAGAGAAACGTAGGCTACGTCATGCATCACTGTTGAAGTGGGACTACACTGTGTATTACCTGCTGTCTCAAATAACTTGGTGTTGTCATAGGTAGAGAGACTGAATATCTGCATGTTATTTCAGCAAGGCTTCTAGTGCCCATTTTCCTCTGATGATTTCTTTTTAAATTATTATTATGCCTTAACTAAATAACAAGAAGAAGTCTTTTCCCTAGAAAATGTGCAAGATGAGACAGTGCAGATGCTGTTTGACTGTGCCATTTTAGAATAAACAGGAGGCTATTTTTCCTGATATATAACAGCTGACTGATATCAGTTCTATTTGTTATCATTACTATTAGAAGAATGATCTATTAGGACTTTTATTTTCCCCAGAGAAGCTTAAGTTAAAGCTCCAAGGACATTTTCAAATAGACTGTAATAGTTCAGACATTCTTATCAGCAGCACATAATGAAACTGTGCTAGCTTTCTCTTACTTTTCCTACAAGCCTATGAGCCTTTTCTCATAACATCAGCAAAGAAAGGGCAAATTCTAAGCAAGTAAGTGTAAAAACAACAGTACCAAACTGCATGGTGCTAGCATATAGACAGCTGTAGATGACTTTTCACCTTCATTCTCAGTACAGGATAGTATGCCTTTTAAAATACAATGGGCAACTTGTGGTCTTAGTAATAAGGCTAGTAATATTTAGGAAAAATAATATTCAGCCATTAGAGACAAAATATTATCTGTCTCTCCTTACTCAAACCAACATACCCTGGAATTCTACCAACTCTGCTTTTCTATCGGGTTTTGTTTGGGTTTTGTTGGGGTTTTGTTGTTGGTTTGGTTTTTTGTTTGGTTGGTTGTTTTTCTATTTGTTGTTGGGTTTTTTTTTTGTTGTTTTTTTTTTCTACTGTAAATCAGAGCCTCATTTTGCACAAAGACTGTTTCAGAGTAGATCATTAAAAATATTAAGTATCCCAAGTCCTGCACTTCTAAGACTACAGTGTCTCTTGGCTTTGGAAAATAATATCAGACAGTTTAAACTGTGTCTGCTGTAAAATGGCATTAAAACCAAATATATCCACCAGCTCAGGAACCAGAATTTAAGCAATAAAATAAGCAAGTGAGCTCTTATTACATGTTAGAGCCACTTCTTCAGTTTTATCTGCATCCATACTACATGAACTGTGTGCAGAATCACTATATTTTTACTTATTAGCTTGCACAGATCCTTGCTGAATGACATTAATATCTATTGCGCCACATTAGTTCTTCTTATGACACAGTTCTTTGAGTGATTTTCTGATTTTTTTTACTTGAAATTCACCTTTTTGTATATCCACTTTTGTGATGACCAATGGACAATGGAAGTACAAAAGTTCTTGAGAGCTGCACCACAGAGTATAAAGACAGGGAAGGTGAAAGAAACCACATTATAGCTCTAAACTACCTTAAGAAGATAATGTTTCAGCACATTGACAATGATATTTTTGGACTGCAGTTTATGATACATAGTTGTCTGTTTAAGGTTTCAAGTGTACCACAGACACATACTGTCATATGCAATTATATTGTGGTATGCCATGAAGATAAAGGAGCAAAGGTTCACAGATTTAAAGCATACAATAGACTGATATGTTTGCTTTATAGAAAAACAATCACTCAAAGCAGAGACATTTTTAAATATGATACTGATAATTTGCAATATGTTATAAATTTGTGATAATTCACAGAATTGTAAAAGTGTAGGCTGCTGTCCAGAGGAGTCTATATCATCTGTTACTGGTGTCCCAGGCTACTCTGAGCTCCATTAGCATTAATGGAGCCTTGCTTGAATGTTATGCATAACAGTTCCTAAATTCCTATGACTTTCATAGGCTACATCATCATAACACATAGGGACAGCAGAGATTGGTAATATTGTGATTTGCCATTTTCCTTGTAATGCAGCAATGAAAAAAGGTATCTTGTATGCACTTCTTTAATTGTTCGGTTTCCATGATGTCCTTGACTTAGTGATTATATTTAGAGGTTTTTTAATTTCTTTTTCTGAGATTTAAAATGTTATGGTCAGCTCAGAAACATGAGCAGAGCAGCTCTGCTTCCATCTTACTGTCTATGCTTTGACTCTATAGTAAACAAAAACGAAAACCAATGTTTACAACTTTGTACACCTTTGTACACAAGGAGATTTTGTCTGAAGTTTATTTATTAAATGTTCCATCTATGACCTTTAGAAACTGGATATACATTATTCAGAAAGCAAGGAACAGTGACAAACCAAGTGTTCTTTTCACTAGAAACACTCTTCTGAAATTATTTCATAATAACAAAATCTGAAGAGATACCAAGGACAATAGAAATATAATGTTCCTCAGAGAGAAAAGAAAAGTCAGCTTAACAAAAGTGCTGGCAGTGCATTGAAGGAATTAAAAAAAAATCACAAAAATATAATAATAAATAAAACTTGTCTGTTGTGCTTTCCTAAAAGTACCTTTATTTATTTCTGTTTATCACCCGTTTCATTTTTCTGCTTGCCATTAGGTGCTGTATTTTTCCTCATGTTAATAGTTCTCCAGATAATCACCAGCTCAAAGCATAAATAGGTTTTCTCTATTTTCATTTCTAAAGTTTTTCTTCATACACAGAAAATAAAAATTATAGATGTACAGAGTTGTAACAGTTACCTTGATTGTAAAGGTCCATATAGCTGGCTTAATCATATGAATTTAGCACTATGAATTTCACGATTTAGATCTAAAACATTCTACTGCAGTGTAGGAATCAGATGCCTGTGGTATTATGTGTTTTAACATCAATGGAAGATGTGATGTTACAGAGCTCATGTTAGAATTGCTATGAATTGAAAAGAAATAAAGGGAAACACTGTTTTATTTCCATATAAGCACTTCATTTAAAAGTATCATCTGGAACACAACAAAACCAGTTTATTCTCCTTATGAATTAAATATTAACTTTGATTAACCTTGTGTTGCTAAACTACTTAATCCTTGGTATTGATCTACTTCTTAATTATCTGAAAAAGTTATTGTGTAAAGACTTACTTATGTTTGGAGAAAAAAGAATATCATACAGTTGTGAGCTGTAATTAAAATAACTTGCAGTTACTAAAAGTTTTAGCTTCTACTGCGTTAACTCCTTACAAGCTTGAAAAGAGGTTTGCAAGCAGAGCCGTATTTTAAGCCAATATAAAGTTTAAATTAAGGGCATATTCAACAAAAGCATAATGATAGAATTAGATGGGATGTTGGCAGAGTACTGGTGTAGGACTGTGGAATTCTCTATTCATTTCCCAGCTTGGACAGCAGATACTGTGACTGACCTTGGATAAAACAGTCTGTCTCAGACTTCAATTTCCCATCTGTGAAAGGAGACTAATATCTTCCTACCACATAGGCATATTTTGAAAATAATGTCTTTCATGACAGTGAGACAGTTACTCAGGTTTATATAGTTACTTGATAGTTTCACTGGCTGCAGTGCTAGGTGGTGACACAGGTTATGAATAGCGTGCCTAGTAAGGAGGTATTCCACCTACTAGAATAGGTCGCTCCTCTAGAGCATCTCGGAGTATGGCTAAATTCTAGCTTTATCATTTCTTTTTTTCTTTTTTTTTTTTCTGTATCCACCAACTCTAGCAGTTTCTGTTCCATGTTTTTCAATTGTATTTCCATTTACTCTCTCTGTTGATTTTTCTTTTTAAGTCTACTATCAAGACTAATTGTGACTGACAAATAAACCTCAACAATCAATGGGAGAAGGCTCAGAGGAGATAGGCAAGGAGATGTGCTCATGAATCTCATGGAATAATGCAAATTGTGACTGACCACAGCTGTTGCAAAGAAGCTGACTTAGCACCAGGGGGACCAGAGGGTGATCTCTGCTTTAGGTAAACAGCTATCAACAGTTGAGTGGATCAGTTGGTGGTGTAAATGTTTCTCTGAGTTCATTAAAAAACTGTGAATGTCTCCCTGAATTAGCTAGACCAGCATGGAGGGGAGTGAATGACTGACTGAGGCCAACAGCAAGTACAAAACCTGAACTAACAAAAGAATTTTGAAGAGAGTAATGGGCTTGAGCTGGCTTCAATTGATGTATACTTTCCTGGTGACTGAGAATACTAGTGTCATGATGGTGAGCATATTATAGAGACCAGTAATAGGAATCACACTGTTGCTGAACTAGGTATTCCAATTGCTGTATATGCATTTTGCTAAGTGTAATTTACATTTGTATTGTGAAATGTAATAAATTTTGTATCTTCTAAATCGGAAATCTCATATAACATAGTCTTTAAATAAGTAAATTTAACATTAAACATTACATCTTCCATGAGGAATATCTATAAAACCTTGGTCAGAAAGTATTGGGCTTTGACAGTAACTCACACTGAGCTTCTGAAATGTGTAAAAGACAGTGCTTGCTTATGCAAGTGATTAAAAATAATATTTGGAGTAGGTACTCCTCTTCCTTTTAGTAGTCGTCAACAATTTTGATCCCTGAATGTGATGCTTTTTTAACCTGAAGGATTTCTTTTTTGTTTTCAGAGTAGTTCTATAGGCATTCCAAGGTTTTTTAGCTGCTATGTAGAGCTCATTTTATGGCAGCCCTGTTTGTTTTTCCTCATGTTTTGGGTGACCAGCATCTTGTAGAACAAGAGCTGCAAGACGATGAAAGATGTTAATGTCAGCAATAAGAAAGTTGTGATGGTATGTAAAATGTAAATGGTCATACTGATGTAGGCTTCAGTTGGTACCACACCATCTTAAACAGGTATTCCATACAAAGACCATTTACAAAAATGAATTATACCTAAATATTACCACACTGTAGAATTAGATGGTACATCAAAATTTTATTTATTTTTCAGGCTGTGTACTAACTTCTAATCATCAAAATAATCCCATAGAAGATAAGGATTTGCATATATTTTAAAAGAACATCAAAGGACAACCATTATCAGATTCTTGTAATAACAGTGCATGAGCAGACTTCAAAATACAGAAGTATGTTTTCATAGAGTACACTGTAGACATGAAGGACAAAGTGTTGTAGTTCATGCTTGTTTAAGGATTGCCTCCAGTGCTGAAGAACTATCTCTTATTACTAAGACTAAGAACATGCTGGTCTTTCGGTATGGGTCAGAAATGATGGAGGGAGGGAGAAGTAAGGAAGGCAGGAAGGAAGGACAGTTTTTTCAATATATTTTCCACTTTGTTGATGTTAGATATGAATGCTTACAATCTTTTCTGTCAAATGTTTCAGACTAAGAAATAGAAAGTTTTTTTGCAGCTGGGACTTTGTCTGAAGGGTGGAATTCACAGGTTTCTTAGTGGGTTTTTAAGTGGAACTGATTACAAACTGTGTACTAGTAACCTCTAAAGTAAAAGACACACCAATTACAGAAAATTCAGTTACTGATCTTTACAAATGTTTGGTTTTCATGAACCTTTCTTTTTAAGCAAATCTAAGAGGAGTTCCTATCTTGTGGTAGACAAAGGTAAAAAATCATGTGTCCAGACACTTAAGATGGCTCCAAATGTAGCTGACTGTGAATAACATCACCAGATCCCTTTCTTCATTGTTTGGTGGTTTGTTGTGTTGTTTGTTTTTTGTTGTTGTTCTTTTTTTTTGGGGGGGGGTGTGTAAATTAATGTATTTTTCTTGTCCTATCTGTTAGCCACATTCCTCTCTCATCAGTAGTTAGGCAAAAGATGTCATGGGTCACTGTGATATCCATGGTTTGTATTGATCATGAGCTGCCAGTAAGACATAGGAAGAGATTGGACTGAAATATTTTAAATAGTTATGTTAAGAATTTCTACTATTTAATATTTGTGTACTATGACTAGATGGAATTTGTGGGTATTTTCCCCTTAGACTGTGTGCTTATAATGAGAAAACAATTCAGAAGACTTTCTGGAGGAAATGCAGCTCAAGGTGAAAGTCTGCTATAAGGAAAGATGACATTAAAAATAAGTGCACTCTACAGCTCAATTCTATGGGCATTTAATCATAGCTGCAGAGCTGGGTACTAACCTTAATCCAATAGTGTCTTTAGCTCCTAATAGTGCTTTCAGAATTGCATACCTGTCAGAGAATACAAGATCTACTACTGCTTTAATAGCAATAGGCATTCCCTAAATTCTTGCTCTCAGTATCATAATTCACACCTTTTGACTCTCACAAAAACGTATTAAAAGACGGCAGTATTTGCACAGCAAACTGTGCTGTGGCAGTGTGAAAAATATCAGTTTCATAAAAATGGTATAGATCTAAGTAAAAAAAAAAAAGAGAAAAAAAAAGGAAGAAACAAAAAAAGATTAGCAGGCAATACCAGGCTTTGAGCAAAATACAAAACATGGAAACAGTGGAGTGAATAATATTTTAAAAATCAAGATGGATTCTGCCTGAATCCACCTTGGTTTCAGAATTTAATTTGGAAATTCGCCAGAACTGGACAAAAGTTGAATCTGAGGTTCCTACTGCTTCCCATAGTAGAGTTAAGGTTCTCAATGTGAAATAGTCTACATAGAACGATTTCACACAGGCAGAGCTAATCTGGATACTGTCTTGATTATCTTTGATAGCACTATACAGAGCAATATATGTGTATTGGTACGGCTCAGCCAAGCAGCAGATTGGAAAGGCAGACTATCAAAACTATTACCAATTTCACTGTATAAGGTTGTTCACTTAGAGCTACTTGGGGTATATTTGTATGTAGCACTTTACTCTCTTGTGCTTTAGCATTTCTGAAGAGTTTGACCGCATTTTCCCTCAAAATATAGGAACATACGGATCAAGGTCTGCACTAGTGAAAATGTTTAAAAACTGCCAAAGTATTATTTAATTGATTAAATTGATAAATAGAATCATAGAATAGTTAGAGTTGGAAAGGACCTTAAGATCATCTAGTTCCAACCCCCCTGCCATGGGCAGGGACACCTTACGGTAAATAAATCACCCAAGGCCTTGTCCAACCTGGCTTTGAACACTGCCAGGGATGGAGCATTCACAACCTCCCTGGGCAACCTATTCTAGTGCCTCACCACCCTAACAGGAAAGAATTTCCTTCTTATATCCAACCTAAACTTCCCCTGTTGAAGTTTTAACCCGTTACCCCTTGTCCTGTCACTACAGTCTCTAAAGAAGAGTCCCTCCACAGCATCCCTATAGGCCCCCTTCAGATACTGGAAGGCTGCTATGAGGTCTCCACGCAACCTTCTCTTCTCCAGGCTGAACAGCCCCAACTTTCTCAGCCTGTCTTCATACGGGAGGTGCTCCAGTCCCCTGATCATCCTCGTGGCCCTCCTCTGGACTTGTTCCAACAGTTCCATGTCCTTTTTATGTTGAGGACAGCAGAACTGCACACAATACTCCAGGTGAGGTCTCACGAGAGCAGAGCAGAGGGGCAGGATCACCTCCTTCGACCTGCTGGTCACGCTCCTTTTGATGCAGCCCAGGATACGGTTGGCTTTCTGGGCTGCGAGCGCACACTGAAGCTGGCTCATGTTCATTTTCTCATCGACCAACACCCCCAAATCCTTCTCCGCAGGGCTGCTCTGAATCTCTTTTCTGCTCAACCTGTAGCTGTGCCTGGGATTGCTCCTACCCAGGTGTAGGACCTTGTACTTGTCATGGTTAAACTTCATGGTTGGCACCAGCCCACCTCACGAGTGGGTCAAGGTCCCTTTGGATGGCATTCCTTCCCTCCAGCGTATCAACCGAACCACACAGCTTGGTGTCATCGGCAAACTTGCTGAGGGCGCACTCAATCCCACTGTCCATGTCAGCGACGAAGATGTTAAACAAGACCGGTCCCAACACTGACCCCTGACGGACGCCACTTGTTACTGGTCTCCAGCTGGACATTGAGCCATTGATGACAATTGTTTGTGTGCGGCCATCCCGCCAGTTCTTTATCCACTGAGTGGTCCATCCATCAAATTGATGTCTCTCCAATTTAGAGACAAGGGTGTTGTGTGGGATAGCTCAAGTCTTTTGCAGGTAAGGAGTCATGTTTTCTAAATTTTTTCTTGGTTGTGGTTCGTTTCGTTCTCTCCATTTCAAAAATAATTATGATGAAACATTAGGAATATGAAATCTTGGCTTCTTTAGGGAACCTACAGAGCAAACTGATACACACAAAAAGAGCTTTATCTGGGCCAAATGGAGTTATAGGATCTTTTGGTTTTAACTATGAAATTTTACACAGGCAAGAAATATTAATTGTGTGAAGGCTTAGACCTTGGAATTACACACCCAGTTTCTTAACATTCAATATTTCATCATTTTTTTCATGAGTTAAACTACCTTTGTTATGTTTGCTTCAGAAAGATATCAAGATAATGTGCCTGACCAACCTTAATTTGTCTGTAGATGAGTAAAAAGTTTTAGTTAATTGCTTATTTCTGTCAAGGCCAGGAAAATCTTAATTTGAACCCATCACGAGAGAAAGTTTTTCAGCCAACAGATTGAACCTATAAGAGTATTCTTAGCCTTACATGACTGAGTGCTTTCAATAGCACAGAAGGACAAGCTGTCCTCATCTTTCTTATGAAAACTTGTTGCCAATTTATAGTTTTCATCCATTTGAGTTGTGCATGTGCACTGATGCATTGTAAAACTTATTTTGCATTTTTTCCTATGTCCATGCTCTGAATCCCTTTACTTTCTTAGCACAGCCTGTCATGGGTATGGTTGTCTCAACCTATATTTATGCACACAAAAAAGTGCAGCAGTAAACATGCATGTAAAGTTTTAATGAGGCTTTTTGCATTTCTGAAATCTGAATTGTCTGTTACATGTTTAAACCATGATACCACATAATCTTTACATTCAAAATTTTTACTTCGAAATTGTGAAATTTTTGTCATGGATTTTTTTTTTTTTAAAAAAAGGTAGTGGGGGGCAGAAACATCTTAAGGGAAGTACTGAATTTCCTGAACTGTGAAGCAATATACTGGCTTCGTATGAGTTTAGATGTCATGCATACATTCAACAATGTATCTTTTCTGATGCATCTTCTACATGATCAAAAGGAGGTCTTAGGTTGGATGTCCACGTTTTATTTAAAGGGAAGAGTAAGAGGCAGGAGGTTGCAAATTTGATTCCCATAACAAGGCAGTTTACTGCAGTACAGCCTCATGATGTGTTATTTTCCCCATTAAATACAAATGTTTGATCCTTACTGCTTCAGCTCAGCTTGGCTAAAATCATGAAAAGAGAGCTTGGATAGTAGCTGAATGCCCAGGCTGCTGGGGTCAATAACCTCTAAGGAGGCTGGCAGGAGGCAGCTGACATGGTTGCAACCAGATATATGAAAAGATTCATTATTCCTTGTAGAAAATGCTTGTGTCTTTTCATTCTCCTTCTGCAACAGACTCTTACTGGGCATTATTAAGCTTATCTCTTTAACGACTAGTTAGTAGATTTGGTCAGAGTGCAGGTTGTTTTGGTTTAGTTTTGATTTATTTTTTCTCCCCACAAAGCCATTTTCATGTAAATGGCATTATCAAAAGAAAAGATAAATTGTAGCATTATATTAAGAGAATTATATTTATAGGGGAACAAAGTAATCAACTTATTTTTTAATTTATTAGTTTGTTCAGAATTTCTTGCAGTGACATGAGGTCAGAAATGGCACTTTAGTTGTAGTGTGTCCTGGGATTTTCTTGTGACCTTCTCCTTGATGGGTTCATCAGTGCTTGGTTGCAAATCAGATTAAAAGTAAAAGCAGTCATTACAGTAAGAAAAGCAAACCCCTTTCAGGTGCCATTTTTGAGGCCCCTCTTTGAGGCTACAGATCAGTCTGGTTTTAAAGTGAGCATGTTTTCCTACATGTTTACAAACTGTTACTGTAAAAATCACCTTTATCCCTATCTGAGTTATGTGTCAAGTCACGTTCTCACTTCTCTACTTTCTTCTTGCTGCGTGTGTCAGCTAAAAATCCAATTTTAGTTCATTTGCCTTGCCAAGGATGGCAAACAGGTATGAATGCATATTCACTATCTTTGGCTTGCTTTCCTTCTTAAAAAAGTCTAGTTTCATTTAATAGCTCATGCTCTTCTCTTTTGGCTTGCTTTCCTTCTTAAAAAAAGTCTAGTTTCATTTAATATCTCATGCTCTTCTGTTCCATCCTAACTTAATTTTGGTGACAGTTATGGGTTCACTATGTTCCTTTCTTTTTAACTTAGACAGCTTTGCAAGTTTACTTGAATTTATTGATCACATTTCTTAAGAAACAGCTGATTCTCTGACACAAATGAAAAAGCCATTCATTCTGAACCCTAACAGTTCAGAAATATTCAAAATAATATACAGGCATAATAAATGTCAAATTTAAAGATGGTATTTCAAATATCCTTTGCTTTCCTGTATACACATTCTTTGACAATGATTTAGCTGTTTTCTTCTAGTCTTTTGTGGTGTCTGTTTTTAAAACTTGTTCTTCTCCACAGTGCAGTGCTATGTGCTTCTGCAAATATTAAGCAGAAAATAAAGCGAAGAAAAATAATAGTACCTCAGCTGTTTCTTCTGCTATGATTGGTGTCATTAAGAGAGAAAATACTTCATTTATTTACCTTAGAAAGCTTGCTTCCCACTTTGTTCTAAATGATAAAAACAGGGGGAGAATAAAGAAGAAAAGAAGTTCAAGGAAGGAACTTGGTACAGCAGTCTAGTCAGTGTTTTAGTTCAGCTCGGAAGGTTGTTTTCAAAATGTATCCCTCCAGTATCCCCACAGACTGTTTGCATTGCAGGGCGGTTTTGGATTGTGCAATCTAGATTATTCTGGGTGAATCTAAACTGAAAGATTCTTCCCAGAAATGTACCTAATGCTCTCCAACTGTTAATGGGACTGGTTCTACAGACCAGATTGGAGCTAGCCCAAAGTAAAACCCCTGAAATGCATGTACTATCAATGTCAAATCCTCAGTAATAGCTGTTTTATTCTATGCATTGTTTCCCACTTTACTGTGCTGCAGTACTTGCTAATGTAGATAAAGCATGATTCTATTCCTACTTTCTATGTTGTTTATCCGTCCCTCACACAGCTGTTGCCAGAGAGCTGGTGTAGCAGATACCAGTGTGAGGCAAACGACCAATAAAAATTCTTCTGAGGAAAGAATGTTAAGGCTAAATTTTAACAACAAAAATTGATCAGTGTAGAGAATGCTCTTGGAACTCTATTATACATAGAACCCAGGGAGAAAAAAGGGATTAAAATGGATTCCTATAAGAAAGACAAATCAGCAGTAGGAGATAACTCGTTAGAAAAGGAGCATTTTTATGTGACCAGGCCAGGATTCAGGAAACAGAAAAAACACAGATACAGTCAGAAGCCAGCAGTGTCTTTGCTTCTCCAATATTTTCTGGTTTGGTTTTGAAAAGAATAAAGTAGTTAATGAAGGAGACTGTCATAGGAGGGCACTGCTGCTTCCTCTGCATGCAGCTTTTCTCAGTAACATCAGTCATCTTGCATAGTTTCTTATATATTTCTTCAATATGTGCAAAAATAACTTGCTTGGTGTTGAGCAAGATTTTGAATTGAAGTCTGGGACAAAAGTATTAACACTTGCAGACAGAGTCAGTCTGTGTGATGACCTGACAAGCCACGTCACATATCTGAAATGCTTGTAGCTCAGTCACAGAACACTTGCACTTCACCCAAGAGCCTCCTGACAAAGTCAAACATGGACCAGTTCTCTAGGAGAGCAAAGCTGACATCACTAAGACTGTCACAATGTCACCAACTGACTGCAGTGTGAAATGTAACACATCTCTTTGGATAATTCTGCAGTAAGTGCAGTAAATTTTGAAGATATGGAACAATCAATATAAAGATTATACTTTTTGATAGTGTTCCTTTTCAGAAATTAATTATTTTTTCTATGATTTTCATTCACTATGTGAATGGAGCAATACTGATTAAATGGCCATTGGTCTGCAAAAACATTCTTACCTGTAGTTTGAGGAGAGATGGATTTGATGGATGGGCTATTAAGTGGATAAGGAGTTGGCTGGGTGGTTGCATCCAGAGAGTTACAGTCAACAGGTCAGTGTTCAAGTGGAGATCAGCAACAAGTGATGTCCCTCAGTTCTATACTAGGAACAAGTCTGTTTAGCAACTTCTTTAACGACATAGTGGGGTTGAATGCACCCTTAGCAAGTTTCCAAGTGACACCAAGTTGAGTGGTACAGTCGATATACTAGTGGGAAGGAAAAGTGCAAGGGAAGTTGGCTGGCTTCCCTATAAAGAATCAGGTTTCACTTGCTACTGCGGTGAAATCCAGAGATATGTGTTGTTGAAGGATACAGAAAATGTCCCTTCCTATGATTCTCTGTAGCAAGTAACTTGCTCCTCACCTAAACATCCAGCGCGTTCACCAGAACCCACTTCTTGTTATGCAAGATGTTGCTGTTTCCATCTTTGTTTAACTCTGCTTTGAGGTTTGCTTGCTGTTTAAGTTCAGAGATACATAAGATCTCTCTTAGAAGCCAAGTGAAAGAGGGTTGACTTGCTTTTGCTTGGGTGATGCACTTGTATCTTAACAGAGGGTGATGAGAGCTCAGTGTTTAATGCAGGAAATCCTGAAAATGTTTAAAATCCTTCTTTCCTGAAAGGCCATGATGTGGAGTCTTTTCAGTACCCCTTTCTTGAGAGGGTTTTTTAAGGTAAATTTACATCTACAGACCCTCCTTTATTTAGATCTGGTAATTGATTTCATCAGGTCATCAACTCATGTCTCAGTTCCTTTGTCCTGTAATAGTGGGGATGTCTGTTACATTAAAATAACTTTGCCGTGCTCTTTACTGATAGGCAGACTTATCTAAACATAGTAGCTAGTTAATGGTAAATACACTCTTACTTGATGCTAATGAAAAACATAATGGCATTATAACTTGGACTATCCTCAACAAAACAGGCGTCTGCAGGTTAAATTCTTTCCCTTGAACTGAGAATTAATCTTTTTCAGCTGCCATACATTTCTATAATACGTATAATTTTCTCCCTCCCTCAGAATTCATACACAATCTGCATTAGGAATAACTTCCTGACATTGGCATTGGCCTAATTCTGCATCCATTACCTGATATATAAGGGGCTGTATAACAATATCCTCTGCAACAGGAATGGACAGAGCTCGCTGCCTGAGTGATCCCTTTCAACTGTTATCCCCAGCATTCCTTATAATGATGAGAATAAAATTAACCCAGATAGTTTGAAGAATTCCAACTGTAGTTTGAAATTCTTAAAATTAGTTTTAATTTAAGCTTAAAATTAGTTTTATTTTTTCCTAGATTTCATTATGCTTCCCTTCTCTTGTTTTTGGTAGCATGCAAGTTTATTTTCAGCTCTGGAGAGGAGAGCAGCAGCAACTCTAGCTGCATTTGAAATTCAGGATGGCCTTAAATGTCTAAAGTGCAAATTTTCATGCCACTTAGGATTTTTCTAAATAGATTCTTCCCCTCAATTATATTATTCCTCCAATGACTGATAACAGACACTAATGGTCTTTTTTACAAAGGCTTCTTATGTGAAATATACCACAACAAAGTAAATTGAAGCACATTGTAAAACAAAGCACATTGAAGTAATTTAGTTAAACTTGAGCCATTAAAAACTTTACCATTAATCACTTTAGCAGAGTTTAATTTGAAAAGTCACCCTTACACTACCCACATTGTTACTTCTTTGAAACTTCTGATATCCAACACTGTATATGCGCTCATGCATTCTCAGCTGTCCTGTTCATCTTTTTATATTTCTTGTTGATGCTGTAGAGATCTCTGATGAAAACTGGTATTGCATCCAATTTCTGTTTAAATACAATTATTTCTCTTGCTGTTATACTTTATTGCAAGATGAACATATGTATTACATTGAAAAACCCTTCATGGTGTAAAAAATACAGAGGTACTTAGCTTTCTTGAATTATCCAGGAAATGTAGTCGTTGAGCAGGTAATACAAGGAAATGGAAGAATAACATTTTCAGTAAATTCTGTAATTTGATAAAGTTATTCTTAAAATTTACTGTTGGTAAGAAATTTGCCTTTGTTATAGCACTTAATGGCTCACAAGACTTTTGAAAAATCCCTTACAGCTAGCTATTTGAGTTTCTGATTCCTTCAAACCATTTGTCCAAGTGCTGATGGATTTCCAGTGATATTTTTAATGAATTTTTATGTGAACAAAACTAATTCTGCTCCCTGGAACAGTGAACTCTCACCAAAAAATGTAATATTTGTGTTGAAGGCAAGAAATGCTTTAGTTGTGGTTCAGAATTCAAAGAATTCATAGTGAAGGCAGGTTTGAAAACCATACACTCTTGATCTTTGTATAGGTGTTGTGCAGTACAAATGTGTTCCAGGGGTCTGTGATGATGGATTCTCAAAATGTTATTCCAGTCATCTTACACTTATGAGGATGAAAATACAGTGCTACCTCTTAGCTTCTCTAATACTGTGGCTATAGTCCTGAAATTGCTGCTTTTGGGAGTTTCTAAATTAATGCATTAAGAAAGAAAGTATTCGGTAGCATAATGAATGGATCTTGCAAAGTGAGATTCTGACTGACTTCAAAGACTGGCTTTTTCTTGGAGGACATCCAGATACTGCAAAAGCATTTTCAGTATTATCAGAGAGGTGTTTCTAAAACTTTCAGAAAAACAAAGGCCCCCAGAATAAGTGTTTAAATACTTCCTGTTTGTGCATACACCCTACACAGCGTTCTCAATAGGAGCTAAAAATAAATCAAGATCTGCTTTTGGCTCTCAGGAGAAGGTAGGTACCAGTACAGATTGGTTTGTCTAAAAAGAGAAAAACTAGATTTTTGGGGGGTTGGGGTTTTTTGGTTTTACAGAGCTGATTTGTAGCATCCAAGTCCTGCATTGCTTAAAAACGTGTGTGCTGCCAAGCTGGTTTGGATCATCCACTGTAAAAACTGATCATGACAACTCTAATATGGAAAGTGCTAGTCATTTCAGTATGCATCCAGGAGAAAACAGCCTTGTCTGCTTTCTGTGCTACATCTTAGTAATACAAACAATAGTATTCCTTTTGGGAGGAATCAGTGTTAAGAGTCTTTTGGTCACAGCCTGGAGTGCTTCTGAAGGACTCCAGGCTGTGAAGCAGAGATGCATCAGAATTCTTTTCATTCTCATGAATTAATTGAACTAAATGCTTGTTAACCTGATGACTGTTTGGCATAGGTGTGTGATAGTTTGATTGCTAAAACCAAAATGACTAGTTTGCATTTTCAAGGTTTGAATGCTTATTTATTTCAGTGTTGTAATTGTTTAGGTTGTTGACAAGCCATCCATGCAAGTTTTGTCAATAGGATTATGATGCAGCAATTGTTTCTCTTCAGTACTTAAATAATGAAGTAAATTTACTTTGCCCAGGTCTTAATTAAACATAGCTCCTATATTTTGCTGTGAGAGGCTGCATATTCTTATTTTTCAAAAGGTTATATGTATATAAACTATTCCTGAAAGCAATGCTATCTTTCAAATGCCCACTACTCACATTGACATATAATGTCAAGAAACACTGTTTTGCTAGGGTCATACTATTCTCATGATGCTGGCCTGGTTTGTGTTATATCAGGTACTGCTTATTTTTCCTGACCTTAAAAATAGGTCTTTCTCTGCTGTGGTAGGGTGTAACAGCAGATTACCTTCTTTTTTTAAGGATAGGCAATGCCATTTATTTGAAAGAAGTAGCACCAATTTTCTCATTTCCATGTAATCTCATTTTGTTCCACATCAGTTTCAGTTCAAAACTCTTTAGGATTAACAGAAAACTAACATAGCTTCATTGACCTCAGTTGAAGTACATTAGTCTAAAAACAAATAAAACAAATTTTCTTTATACTAACTTATCTCAACAGTAATGTTCTTATATTCTCAACACAAGATATATTTTATTGTCAAAGACAGACCTAATGATGACATGGGGAAGTAAAACGTGTATAAGAAGTAAAATGTATATAAGAATCTAGTGATTTCTGAAGGGCTCCTCTTTTGAAAAGAAAAGATATTAGAAACCAGACAGAAAACCATACATTGATTGTAAGTATCCTGTTTGGGTTTTGAAAATCAGTGCTGAACACTGTTTCAGTAAAAAGTGTGAAACAAAAATAGCGGTTCAGTTTCAGCTAAAAAAGCTTTTCTTAAATTTCTTTGTATAGCATCCTCTAAGACAATTGAGCCTTTGCTGAACCAAACTTCTGCAAATGAAGAAAAACAGAGGTAAGCATTTGTATAATTCTATTTAAAATAAATGGATTGAGTGTGTGTTCCTCAATATCCTGAGGCAGATGACTTACGAAGATATGTAGATACTCAAATGTTCTGAGGGTGATTCTACAGCTGAGGTTGTATTTCAAAATAGTCATTCTGTGAAACATAAATCTAGTTCTTGAAAAACCTTTATTCTGAATTTTCACACAGAATTATGGCATTGGGTAGAAATAACAGAACAGCATTTTAAGTCCTTCACAGAGACTCTATATGTAACTTTTGTTGGTCCATACATCTTGAGACAACCATTCCCATCAGTAGTTCTGAAGTCTTTACCAAGCATTAAAAAATTCTAAAAATCAATATATGAAAAATTGTATTTTGAAGCTTCAAACGTCAAACTGAAAAAGCAGTAAAAATACCAGAGTGTCATAAACAGCATGTTTTCTTCACACATCAAAGCAGTGTTAACATGACCATTTAAGTTTTGTCATTTCCTTTCCCATTCAGTCTTCTCTCAGATTAACATGCTTCTGTGCCAGATTCCTCAGTAGCTGATGAGGATAGTTTGCTGAAGATAGTTTGCTAAGGATAGTATGATGAGAAGGCTGAGAAAGGAGAGATAAGACTATATGCACACTATTATTTTCTAAGATAAATCACTTGTGGTCAGAAGAAAGGATATGTTTTAGCAGGTGGTTTAACTTCATTCCTTTGCTTTTGCAAGACTGAATAAATTCTATCAACTTTGAAAGTATTTGTATAGGCACTCACAGACATTGGAGAGAGCAAAGAGAGCAGCTGCTAATAGAATTTCCATAAATCTGCAGGTAAATAATATTCCTTCATATAGAAATGTCTCCTATGATTTTTGGTAATACCCTTGCCATTAGGAAAGATCAACGACCTAGTAATTTTATCAAAGAAAATAGAAGTTGACCTTCAGCAGTTCTGCATTTTGTAAGGATTCCCTCAAAGCAGAGAAAATATAAATCAGCATTATTCGGCTTCTCTTCCTGTAGCTGAGATCCTGTGAGCTACCAGAAAGATGTTATTAGAAATTTTAAAGGTGAGTGAAAACAATGTTTGAGCAACCAGCAGGGCAGCCAAAAGGACTGGCATCCCATGGAGAGCCATTTTATTAAGCAGCCATTTGCTCTGAAATGTAGCAAGAGAACACAGGTTAAAGACTATACAGGCTTCCTGGAGGTGAAGAGATGAGAGAATTTCCAGAGCCTGAGACAGACAAGCAGTTGTAAAAATTAGTTTATACCTGCTACCTACACCTTTCCTCCATTATTTGTTCTCCTATGAACTCAAGATTATAGTCTAAGTGGAGCTGACAGCTATTGTGAGCTACAGCTATAGCAGAAGTACATACGCTGAGAAAATGAAATATTAGTTTGCCCTTAATAACCACATTGTAAATGAATGGAAAGCTCATTAAAGGAATCAATTTCCTGTCAAACCTACTGTGGAAAATCCCTGAGCAAGGAGAACTCAATAAATATATTTTCTTTATCCATATCAGAGTTTTCTATGACTTCCATGTGATGTTTATTCAGCAAACCAGCCCAGTATCTTGTCTGCATTATCAGTGGCTGAGATGCGTCCACTGGGAGAAACTCATCTCTTAATCTTTCATCAGTATGAATTGTTCCAGTTTTCCTGTGACTTTGAACAGATTTGCCTGCTTTTAGCTTTGGCCCTCCAACACTTGCCCTGTTGTAAGCCTTGGTAAAAAAGTTTCCTGAAAAAAATGCATATCAAAATTTATTGCCAAATTGTAAATGCTGAGTGCAAAGCTGAAGTCATCAAGGAACTGGTCAGAGCTAGAACTGTACACTCGAGAAATTGAGGTCAAGGAGGTTTAATCTTTTAGCTCTCTGAAAAGTGGATAATGTAGAGGAGATAAATCTGTGGAGCAGAACAAGGCATCAGAGTATTTCCTGGTTTTATGGGCTTCATGTAATCAGAGATTCAACAGTAATGAAGATAAAACCAACAGTAACATCGTTAAAGTCAAAGCTGTCTTACACAGGTGAAAACTGCATATCCCTTTTTTGAAATGCCCACTCTGTTTTATTAAATTTAGGTTCAGTATGAGCTCTGAAGTTATTTGTGGTGTTCAGCTCAGAGGTTTGCAATTCCTTTGCTTCTGTGATAGTTTATTTTCGATACTGGTGGCTGTTGCTGATCCGGGTTTTGGTTTGTCAGTCTTTGTTTTTCTTTATTTAATCCATGAGGTCATTGACATTGGATTTCAGAGTTTGTGTGAGAACTTAATATCGTCAGATACATACACCTGTAATGAAAATCTCTTTGAATTAAAGGAATTGAAACATAAGTTGCTTAATTGCATGGGAGTAAAAAAGAAGATGAACAGAATTACAAGTCAAAGAACAGGAGAAACTGCTGATCGAGGGCTGCCCAGTGCTTTCCCTTGGTGTTTTCCACTCTAGGTACTGATATCCAAAACAGCTGTAAAATGTACAGCACAATCAGCACCTAATTGGAAGACAAAAATTACTTTAAGTGTTATTTTTTAACGTCTTACTTGATTTTTTTTTTGTCTTTGAAAATATTCAGGGTCATCTTTTGAACTTTGTGATTAAAACCAGAGACCATATCTGATTAAGGATTATCTCCTCTCTCTTATGAGAGATTTCTCAAGAAAAAATATATTGAATTCCCCTATTCAAATCCGTTCTTTTTTTTTTTTTTCTGAGATCCAGAGGGAATGAATCTCCAGAAGAAAATGGAAGAAGGAAAGTATAGTGTTTTAACATATTCAAAGATGTTTCACTTATCATGATAGAAGTACTCTATAAACTTCAGATTTTCTTGACTCATTCAAATATCTTCAAATAATACTTTTTATATCTATATTGTCTCTCATTCAGATCAGATGCTGGCACAATGCCATGTACTCAGAATTGAGTAAACTGGTCATGGGAAAACTAGTTCAAATTCTTCAAACTTTCTCTTATCCTAGAATGAGCCTATATATTTCAGCCAAGTGAATATATGTTTTTTTTTCTCAAAATCATAATTGGAATAAAGGTAGCTAAAGTGTTTTCTTTTTGTTTCTTTCTGAGCAGTTCAGTCATTACCAATTTTAAAAGAATGTATGTTTGACTTCTAATTGTTTCCAGTCTGGTATGTTTATTCTCAAGGTTGTAAAAACCCATACTTGTGAAAACCGAGTTGAATGTTGACAGTTGTCTTAATATGGTGGAAAATTCAGTTTTTATTACAACATAAGCCTAGTGTTCTGAAACCTAGCCAATCCACAGAAGAGCAATCTTTCCACACTGTCGTGGTTTAAACCCAGTCAGGTAATTCGTTCGCTCACTTCCCCCCCCTTTCTTGCCCTCCCCCTGCTCCCGGAGGGACGGAGAGGAGAATCGAAAAGAATGCAACTCCCACGGGTTGAGATAAGAACAGTTTAGTAACTAAGGTATAACACACATCACTACTGCTACCACCAATGATAATAATGATAAAGGAAATAACAAGGGAAGAGAATACAACACCTCAGCACCAGCTGACCGATAACTCGCCCCCCAAGCCCGACCAAGCTCCGACCGATACCTCCTCCAACCCTGCAGTCTCCCAGCCCTTCCGGCTAACTCCCAGTTACATCCTGGGCATGACGTGCTGTGGTATGGAATATCTCTTTGGTCCGTTTGGGTCAGGTGTCCTGTCTCTGCTTCCTCCCGGCTTCCCGTCCTCCCTGGCAGAGCATGAGGCTCACAAAGTCCTTGGCCAAACCAAAACATCTCTATCAGCTCTGTTCCCGAGCCGAAAGTCAAAACACTGCACTGCACCAGCTACCAAGGAGGAGAAACATGACTGCTACTGCTGAACCCAGGACACACACAAACTCCAGGAGCAAGAGGTTTCTAAAACATGAGGTTAAACATAGTGAGCTAACTGGAATAGGGCAGGCCTGCCCATTTCTGCTTATAAGCAAACAAGGCATAGACTTGGAGACTTTATTTTGCAAGGTACTTGTGCCTTGCATTCCTGTTGATTTCAGCCAAAGTAGCAGATCCTCCACACTATGTACAGCTCAGATTGTATCACTTAAGAGGCTGAAAATCTAGGGTGATTTTTAATGTTCAGTGTGATACTCTACAGACCTCTTGCCCAGACTTCACAGCAGGTCTAGCAAGTATGTGAAATGACACCACTAAGTTATATCCTCAAAATAGTATTTTCTGATGTTTTTATTTTTCAATGTCTTCTTTAGATATTTGGAATTAACCTTACATAGTCATTCCTTTGTACTATTGGCAGCTCTTTTAAGTATTAGAAATGGATAAATCCAAGAATGCTGAAAATCTGGAAATCTCTAAGAGCTTTTATGATTTTCTCATTATTTGCTAGCTTATGAATATCTTTGACTTTGACACAAGTCAACTTGCCAAAAAAGCCCAATAATACCTTTATAACACCACATTTGTCAGTATTGTGATGATATTATTTTGCCTTTGGCATGAAGAATTCTTTTTGTTGATGTAAGTGAAGTTTGTGAAGATTGTGATGAATGTATGTTTTAACCATACATGCTAATAATAGTGTGAATTATATATAGAGGATATAGACAATATCCTCTTCTTTCTAGGTATAATGACAAACAACTGAGCCCCAGACATCATTTGTCATTGATTAATGTTAACTGTTCCTTTTCTTAATATAGTTTTAATTGTGCTATCAGTCTAAGAAATATGAAAGTCAAAACTAGGAATCTACATTACAACAACAATTGTGTCTGTTTTTTTTTAAGGGAATATGACTGTGTGAAGAGTGCAAGAAAACTTCCAAAGCATCTTATTTACATTACATATATATTATCCCCTTTTCAGAACAGTTCATAGGTGTAATTAGATACAACCATTTGACTGATGAAAACAGCATGGAGTTGCAAATGTTTATGGCTAACTATTACATTGTCAGTCAGAAAACAGGCATGACAAAGTTCTGCTACTTATAGAATCATAGAATTATAGAACAGTTAGGGTTGGAAAGGACCTTAAGATCATCAAGTTCCAACCCCCCTGCCGTAGGCAGGGGCACCTCACAATAAACCATATCACCCAAGGCCTCGTCCAACCTGGCCTTGAACACTGCCAGGGATGGAGTATTCACAGCCTCCCTGGGCAACCTATTCCAGTGCCTCACCACCGTAACAGGAAAGTATTTCCTCCTTATATCCAACCTAAACTTCCCCTGTTTAAGTTTTAACCCATTACTCCTTGTCCTGTCACTACAGTCCCTAAGGAAGAGTCACTCTCCAGCATCCCTATAGCCCCCTTCAGATACTGGAGGGCTGCTATGAGGTCTCCACGCAGCCTTCTCTTCTCCAGGCTGAACAGCCCCAACTTTCTCAGCCTGTCTTCATACGGGAGGTGCTCCAGCTCCCTGATCATCCTCGTGGCCCTTCTCTGGACTTGTTCCAACAATTCCATGTCCTTTTTATGTTGAGGACAGCAGAACTGCACACAATACTCCAGCTGAGGTCTCACAAGAGCAGAGCAGAGGGGCAGGATCACCTCCTTCGACCTGCTGGTCACGCTCCTTTTGATGCAGCCCAGGATACAGTTGGCTTTCTGGGCTGCGAGCACACACTGTCGGCTCATGTTCATTTTCTCATCGACCAGCACCCCGAAGTCCTTCTCCACAGGGCTGCTCTGAATCTCTTCTCTGCCCAACCTGTAGCTGTGCCTGGGATTGCTCTGACCCAGGTGTAGGACCTTGCACTTGGCATGGTTAAGAAAATTAATGGTTAGAAATGGTTAGAAATTAATACAAAACCAGTAGAAGTCCTTTAAGTTTCTAATAACACAGGTAATTAAGATTCTGGACAATATCCCAGAGTTTGGTCCAGAACTGATGCTTTTCATGGTAGAATTTAACAGTGGACTCTGTAACAGAATAGTCCCTCCAGAGAGAACCAGTGCAGAGAGAGGCACCCTTGCCATCAGTCATCACATAGTAGACTGCTGTTCTAGGATAACCAGATGATGAACTCCACCTGGAAAATTTCATGGTAGGCTCTGGTAAGTCATTCATGTGCCTGAGTCCTGAAACAGTTCTTCAAACTGGTCTTCAAACTTCAGTAAGAATTCATCTGTCGTGCAACTGGTCTGATGCTATGCTCTCCAAGAGTCCCTTCAACATTGTATTGGAAAGATGTGGCTTAATGAGTTATTTCTAGCATGTGAAGTTACTTTCTTATGCCCTCTGTGCTGTTAGGTGATTAAAATTATTGCATTTCTGTCATATGGTAGATGCAGCCAGACATTTGAAAGTGGATGTTCATCTGTACAATACACATGTGCTGCCTCATCACATACTGAACTTAGGTCTTTTGATTCATCTGTTCTCTTTTCTCTTTATCCAATTACAATAAGAAAAATAATGTTTTTTTTCCTGCCCAGCTTACAACAAAGTATTCAATTTCTGTGTGGCAATTCTTTTTCTTTAATGTAGTAGCAGGACCATTCTGGAAAAGTCACAGGACAAGTTCTGATATTTATCAACTTTGCATTTAAAGTGAAGATGAGTAGCTATTAGTGCAGTGAGAAGGGATGTTGGCATATTTGAAATGCTAACTGGAGAGAAAACCCTTCACTCTGTAACATGACTACAGCGAGATATTTAAAGCTTGATGAAGAACCTGGTGCCGCAAGTGGTAGATGATGTTTAACATGACTGTGCAGAAAGTCAAACTACATGGTAATTGTGTTTCCCTGAGGTTTCAAAATCTATAAGTCTGAATTCCACTTACTCCTCTCTGTTGGAAGTGGATTTCTCCAGAAGTGATGAAGCTGCCAGACTAATTGAGGTTTAGGTTAATCAAGGAGATTGAGCTATTACTGAAAATGGAAGTACCTTTATTAGATCAAAGTGATTGTGGCAACTTGAAGGCATTTACTCTCAGAAAGAAAGAGAAGAAGTGAGTGAAAAATATTGAGCCACCAGGAATATGTGAAGGAGAGGGAAAAGAAGCCTGACAGGAAAGAGAGCTGGAAAAGAGAGAGGACAGATATTTATTTAGCTGTGGTACAGAGCTTTCTGTGTGGTCAGACACAATAATGGCTGAACAAGCCTAAAGGAAGCTGATGTTGTGAGTGCTAGACTATTATTTAGGTTGTGATTTATATTTATTTCTATAATTACTATTTCTATAATTATTATAGTTCTGGTCTTTATGGGAAGAAAATAGTTTTGGAGGTTTTTTGTTTGGTGTCTTTTTTAAAATCTGGAAATGTTATAGATTTTTAGCCTTGTATATTTTGTTTTAGTTTCTGAAGATACAGAAGGCAAGTGGTAAGGAAAACAATCAATTCACCCTCTGAATTTAGTTCTGGTCTCCTCTGAAGAAGGTTAGAAATATCCAATAATCTTTGCTAAGAGTCTAGTGTGTGCTTAATTACTTTATACCATACTGATAGCAAGAGTTGACTTAGCCTTGAGAAGCAGATTTACACGTCTCTAAGTCAGTAATTGGCCAATGATAGTCTAAACACTTCTACCTGTGGAGCACAGAGGTGCCAAGAACTGGTCTTGTGTTTTCCATTTGAGAAGGGAACACATACAGTTCTGTAAGGACAGGGATACAAAGAATACTTGGCAGCCACAGGGCAATCACCGATCATGAGCTAGCACCCCACCTTGTAAGTTTCTAAGCAATTTCTACCCTCAGCTTCAGGGTGAGTGCATCTAGAAACCATTCTTCTTTATCTTCTACACTCAAGACTCTTATGCCCTTGCTCCTGTGTATATGCAGTGTATTCTCCCTATTTGTCTTTCCTCCATTTATTTCACCCTAATAAACTTGTGGAAAATATGTTTCGACTGTGCACTCAACTGACAAAAATAAAAGGCTTATCTAGCCCATTGTCACTTTTTCACAGTCGGGATCCCAGAGCAGCACAAGATTTAAGAATACACCTGCAAGATGGACCTCAGTTTCTAACAAAGAACGGAATTATTGATGAACAGACTCTGAGGCTTTTAAGGTTAAAATATGTACTATAAATCATACACCAGCAGATGACCTCAAACTGAATATATAGCTTTATTAAATTCTGGATTCATGTGACGTCAACATGGCCTGTCTGATGAGTTACAGTCTTGCACTCACTCTGGGGCTATCTATTATTTAATATGTCTTACTTGATTTTCAGTTTCAGGCAGGCAAATTGACCGTGTATACTTGCTTGTGTCAGTAGCTAATTTTGGGTAGCTAGTCTAATTGAAGATGTTATGCTCCTTTAGCTTGTCAAATAGAAATTCACATTTTCTGATTAATGCAATTCATTTGTATTAGATTTGACTTGACAGGATGACAATGTGTAATATAGAATACAAGGATGACAGAGTTCTCCATCTCCTCCATCACATTTCATTATGAATGGTCTAGTCAAGGCCGTGGCCTAGAATATCTTACCTGCAAAATGATAAAATTTGAACAGTATTGCAGCCATATATGGTCTACACGATATGCTTTCACAGGTGGTGGTGATACGCCTTCGAAGGGTGCCATGTTAAACAGCTGTCTTACATCTGTAACCCTTATATATAACTGACTTTGTGACATTCCGATGTGATTGAAAAATTATTGAGAAATGGTAGAAGAAAAACAGAAAATCCTTGAAAGAAAGTTAAATGAACTTTAGCTGATACAAAATAACTAAAATATGATCAACTGATTCATGTGTCTCATCAAGAAGAGATTTTAAAGTTTCCAGCACAGCAATTTAATAAATGTTTTTGTTGCCCAACACAGACTTAAACTCTTTTTAAAAACAGGTAAAAAGATCATTTTGTCTGGTAGCGATGATTCACAGAACCTGTTCTGGAAGCAGTTTTAGGCTAAACTGTCTTTTGGCAGAATATCTGGAGCACCACCTCTCTCAGTGTGGCATCCCCAGTAGGTTTTGCACAAACTCAGTTTGCTGCTGATATAAACAGAGGTGTTGCAGTAGCAGTTCTAGGGACTTGGTGCCCATTTTATTAAAACTCAATAGACAGATTAAATTTCTGGACAGTACAGACGTTTTGCCCTGGCTGAGATTTCAGTGATCATGCTGTCTGCAGAAAAGTTACTGCTTTTCACAGAGTTATTTCACTTTGACATGAAATGGCAGATAGAAGAGAGCATGCATCTGTCTTTTCTTCCTTGCCTGTTTCAAAGACCCTCAATAAAGCATTCTAACATAAGCAGAATAATAGGATTGAGGCCTTTTTCTTTTTTTTTAAATCTAACTTTTAAGACATTTTAGGAATTAAAATAGATCTAAAAGAACATCCTGTCCCCAGTCTCTCCTTTCCAGGGTACAAGGTGAGCGAGAGTGCTGAATGGAGCTTTTACACATTTCAAAAAGTTTAATGGTATGAACAGAGCTTTTAAACATTTCAAAATTTTCAAATGTTCAAAATCACTCTTGGATATTCAGCCTTCTGCAGTGACCAGCAGAGATTTCAGTGTATCTGTGGACAAATAGGAATTATTATAGCAATAATATAGCTGCATATGCGTATAGCTAGGAAATGGTTGTCTGATAAAAGTATACTGTACCAAACTGTACCAAAATTCAGGCTTCAGCCTTTATACTTCAGCCTATATATATATATATTTATGCAAGTGTTGGGTGGCTTAAAGAAAAGTAAAAAAAAAATAAGTAGATGCTTTAGCAAGACGAAATAGCAATAATACATTACAAAGTTAATGATATAGTAAGAGATATAGAATACAGAAAACAGGAGGAACCACGAAATGAAGTTCAGTCAAGGTGAAGGTTATATTCAAAAGGTAGTACATTATTACAGCCATGATGGATAAAAGCAAGGCATAGTATAAATACTAAAGGAAAGTATTTCAATGAAACCAATCAGTATGTCTGGAAAAATATCAGCTTTTAGGTACACTTTCCTGTCAACCAGTATATCATAAATTTAAAATATGTCCTTCAGAAATAAGATACTTCATTCAGATTTTTTGTTCTTTATGCATACTTTTTTACTTCCATGTTTGCAGTTTTGCAGTTCTAATGTTGCAGCTGTAATGGTCTAAGAAATATTCTGCAATTATATTGCGTTTGAAAATTGTATTTTTGAAAATTCATATACTTGTTCCAGCTGTTCCAGTAGAATACATCCTCTCCCTGTAAACCTTGCCCCTTCTCTGCTAGAAAAGCACAAACAAGTTGTACTTAAAAAGTTGAGACTCATAGCTATCAACTGCAGAAAACCAAAAAAATACATACAAAGAAAGCTATATAGTTTTATATGGCTCAGTGGAGAGAATCCTGGTGTTTTGTGGCCAGTGAAAGTATAAATGAGAACTAAAAAAAAAATTATGAAGGGTGCTTAAAATATGTGAAGGAGAAGGACATCTGCACTACATGCTCCATGTAATGTGGTGATTGCAGAAGAAGCAAGAAGAGGCTGGTGGCATCTTTTTTAAAAATAAATGAAATCATTTTTTATATTATGTATTTTTTTTCCAGATGGTAAGATTTACTATCCCCTCCCCTCATGCTTCATTTCAAAAGGCAGTTTAGAAGAAAAGAGGAAAAAAGATGTAGGAATGTTTACAAATAAATATTTCATACTTTGTGTGTGCTATTTTTCAAAGAAAGATTACCCACTTTTTTGACAGATATTTCAGCTACCCTGAGCTGATAGTTGTAGATGGCAATAAAGATCTGCATTTGTCTTAAATACAATGGGCTGTAAGCTTCAGCTGTGTTTCTGTTTATTCAGAAATACAGAAAAATATTGTTTCTCTCTTTTAGAGTAATAAATGTGACAGAACACATAGAATTATAGATATGAATACAAGAATAATGCAAGGTATGAGAAAAATTCAGAGCTGTGTTTTGATGGGTCAAGCATGAGTGGAATCCACTGTTTGGGAATCCATCCATGGAACATGACGTTCAGTATTTCGCTGTTGCCAAAGAAAAGATTCTCCTCTTTTAAAAATCCTGCTGTATAGAGTTCTTGATTGTTAGAGTGTTTTTTCCAAAGCGCTGTGATTCAGGCTGATCTTAAGAGCACTTCTCCTATTACATACTCTCAGCTTGTCGAATCAGGGTCCTTGCAGCTCGAGTGGCAAGGCCAGTCCAATTTTATCCCTCCATAAAACTATAGCACAGGCAGAATTTTCCCAATTTCATACTTGATGTTAACCTCTCATTAATTTCTGGTGTTTGTATCTTTTTTGATCATTAAGTAAAGGCTGGTATCTTACTACATAGTGTAGCTTTAGCACAGGTTGTATTTATTTCATAATTCCTGAGACAACCATGTGTACAACTATCATATTCCTTCCATAGATATCACTATGGCAGTTAATACAGATTTGGGAGTGAAGATTATGGTAGCAGAGAGAGTTTATGGTAATAATAGATCTCTTTTTCTTTGTTACATGAGGCATTCTAATTCATGTAATGTTCCTTCTTTAGTGGAGGACTACAGCAGATTGCCCATTCTGGATCTCAGTATTAATTATGTTTACTAGTGTTTCTGTAGTTGAAGGTCCCATGATAAACTCTTATTTTATATTTAAGGGTTTATAATTCATGTTTAAAAGCCCACTTCAGACTGAAATATGTCACCACCATCTACCGCCAACCTAATTTGACCCAGCAGTAATGCATGATAGATATGGAAGGAAGAAGCTGCACTTTGAATAATTCAAGGTGATTACTTCATGTGAAAAATCATTCTTTTCATATGCATGTCATCAGAATGGCCATATAAGTATGCACCTAACATTGACAAGCTATATCTCATCATACCATTATGTCAATAAACACAGGCCAGTCCTCTTCCCTTTTTCTTCCCAATACAGTTTGAATTACAAGAACTGAATTAGTTACTTTTCGCAAGTCAATGGAAAATGTGGAAAACCTAAATTTACCACTCTTTTGACATTCCAAGTGCTAAGATCCATGGTGGCAAGATTTTTAATAGGATACCTTAATTTGTATGTCACCATTGATACATGTGTTACTGTGGTTTTGTGAATTATGCAGTTATTCAAGAACAGAGTTAGAGCTTTAGAGGACAGGTGTGTGCATCACAAGACCCCTGACATTAATGAATCTCTAGCTGAGCAAAATCATAAGACTCATCACAGTACTCTTTCCAACCTATATACTCAGATCAAAATTGAGTATCAAATTCTTTCTGCCAAAGAATAAAAGTAAAATATATATCAATGAAGCATGTAATTGTCAAAGTAAAGTCATCAGAACAATGGTTCAGCTACCCTTTGTATAATGGAAATTAATCTCCTACTTAATCAACATCCATCCTAAGAGATTATGAAGTAATGACCTCTTCTGTCTTTTTTCCAAAGCTCAGTAGTGATGGGGAGCAGACCAGGTACTCATTGAGAGTTGAGAGCCATCAACCCAACCAAGATCTGCTATATAACAGACTAGCCATATTTTGTTGGTGTATTCCTCTGTGTTTATCTGCTAACCTTCCCCAGAATCCATAACGTACACCAGAAAAATGCCAGGCCTCCAAAAATGCAGGAATGGAAATGTGAATATGGTCATAACAGTGCAAATAGCTATTCTACAGAGAAGTAGAGACTTTTTTGTCTCTGAGAGACTGTTGCAACATATTTTGAATGCTTGATGTCCTAGCTTTCATTTCACTGAAAACACAATTTTTTTTAGGACAATTTAAATTCAGAACTAAAGTAGCTGCAAAGACTGCTGCAATATCCATCTCTTTCCCACCTTTTCCTATTACAATCTTCACTTCCAATATTCTTTCTGACATGAGTGGATAGGAACACTTTAACTAAATATATTGGTTTATGCATTTGCTGATCATTTAATATTGATCCCCCTTTTAAAGTATACAATGTACTTTGCTCATTTCAGAGTACATCCATTGGCACCTTACCTTAATCTGCACATATTGCATATCTTTCATGTTTGATTTGTTTTTCAGACATTCACTGTTCTGATTAACTAATTATTAATCAATAAATCTGAACTGTCTTGTAATTTTGGTATAGAATTACTGGGCAGCTCTGTAACTGAGATCTGAGACAGTATACTTTACTTCCAAAGCTTTCTGTAGCATAACTACTGGAACTGTAGCAGTAGCATTTTAAATGCGCCATAGTATCAGCCTTCAAATAGGTGTATTATGAGGAAGATCTCCCTAAGAAACAATAATGGTAGAAAAACTGCCTATCCAAAAGAGCATTAGGTGTACGTTAATACCTTTCTGATTAATAGTTAGCTATGTATTTCCATTTTCAATTCTAACTTTAACTGTTGTTGCTCAAAAGTACAACTCCAGTTCCTCAAAAGTAACTATGCAATGAGAACACAGGAAAATAAAGAAAATGAGAAAATTATTTTATTTTGCAAAACCTGCATCTGTAATGCACAGCTGAGATATATGCAGTTATATATGTTATACGTATATATATGTTATATATGCAGTTCTTTTCACAATAGCAGATTCCCAAAATGAAATAACAACACATATCAGACATACACAAACATTTCTGTCTCATATCTAGAGATTCTCAGTATTTACTCATGTTTTGTGTTTATAAATCTGATATGTTGTTTGTTTCATTTTAAGAAGTTATTGTAGTGAACACTAAAAATGTACTTCAGTCCTTTGATCTTGTCCTTCAGTCTGATGTGAAATAAGGAAAACATGACTTCAAATAAAAAGTAGCAAATTTACTTCTATCAGTTTTTAAGCATAGTTTACAAAACACAGTTAGAAATACCTTGGTTATCCCCTACTGGTTTTGGGTGATGTACAGATACAGTTTCAAAAGCTTACAAGATGTGTTTAACAGTCTGAATTGGTGCAATTTCTTTAGTAACAAAAACAGTAGAAATCATTGCCATCACATTTGAAAAGATCAGTGTAAATTATAGACTCAACATATTTAAAATATTTAAAATAATTCCAGGATCCTGAATAAACTTAAGAATCACAAATTAATTAATATTTCAAGGTCCCCTTAAATCTGAAAGCTGTGCCTCATTTATCTATTCCTGAAAGTGTGAAATTATATATCTAAAATAAATAAATTTAAAAAATAAATAAATAAATAAAAAGCAGAAACAGTGAACAGTACTGAAAAATTCTCTTCAAGAGAGTCTAACATCTCCCTTTGAGATACTATTGCAAACTGATATAACATTTGAAGATGATTCGTGTTTTTAAAGACAGGCTAAATCTGTGAAAAATCACTGTTAAAATACAGATAGACTAGTGTAAAAATATCGTGAGTTCTATAAGAATTAATTGGTAGAGTTACTATTGCTACTGCATGTTCCTCTGATCTTTGCTCATTCTTTTTTCATCTGTTTGAGGAAAATTACGTAGAGAAAGCAATAACCAGGAAACCCAACACTGCTCTCTTAAGACATCTTTTGTTTCCTCAGCTCTTCTATACATAGAATGAAGAATTACAATTTTGGTGTATCGATATGATGGCTTAACGAACCTGATAAGGGGAAAGCATTCAAAAGGAAAAAAGTTCAGTTAATTAAGAAGCTTACATTAACAGTGCATGTGTTCCGTCTGTCTGTCTCTTACATGTTTTGCTTTTTACAGGAATCATGTATGTCTAATGTCGTTCAATGTCATTTTACTGAAACTGGTATTTCAGAAACTTATTGAGACAATTAGAAGTGATGAAGTGGCCCAAGGAGTTAATATCAGAGCACACTGGAGATTCTGATGTGAAGACCTAGGTTCCTAATTGTTATTATGCCTACAAGGACACTGTTAAAGGAAAAATGAATGCCTTGTTTCACACCTGCTGTAAAAGGTGCTACAACTCTAGAGCTTGCTTAAATCATTCTTCCTGAAACAAGCTACTGAATGAAACTAGGCCATTTAATTTCTAAACACAAGTAATTAAAATGAGTCACATCATCAGAGTTTGGCAGGGCTACAGTTTTCTTTTATTTTTTCATTTTCACATAAATTTCAGTGAAGGTCAGATTTGTTGGGAGGGAGAAGAACCTGCCTGCTTTTGTGCTCACAGGAGGTTAAAATATGACTTGTTCACAGTGTCCCTCATAGTCCAAAACTTAATGGTCCTTGACGGGGATAACCTAGGAGTTAATTTTACTTTGTGTCCCAAAAGCAGTCATTGTCACTGTAATCCTTCTTGCTGGCTGAAGGGTATCTTCACCACCTGATCAGACTTTCAATAACGATTGATGAGCAATATCACCAAGAAGCACTTTGCTAGTGCTTTCTGGTAAAGGACAAAAAGAAAAAGAAATAATGCTGCTAGCTTACCTTTTCATAATTTTAAGACTTTCCAGCATTCCTTACTTTAAATGTCAGCTTCCGCTATTTGTAGAAGTCAGAGTCGAACACTGCAAAATGAGGAACTGTTTCTTCTTTCTTTTCCTCCATATTGTTTGAGTCCTTCCAGGGATAAGGATGAGCACAAAATGGGGGTATAAACCCCCTCTTTCCGGTTTTGTTATCCAGAGCAGCGGGATGCTTGAAGCTGGAGACAAACACTATCAGGAAGGTCTGTGCTCTAATATCTAGGCAGCAGAGTATTCCATGTGTAAAGAAACCTCATAAATATTTAATTTCCAGACTCTAACAATCTTTAGTGAAATCAATTTACCTAGCACGTATTTGAAATATATACACATGTACTTTCTTTTTTGTTTAAACTTACCCAGATTGAGGAATGCTATAAACAGTAAATCTTCTCATGTAAACAGCTGTAAAAGTATTTTAATATAGACACAAGAGTGTCTTTTTCTCTTCCCTGACTTTTGTACTGAAACTGAAAAATCGAATAGTTAATTCTTCAGGGGCAGCATCCATCATGAAATCATTGATCGAAAAACAGCTAATGAGAGAAAATATAGGACTATCTTGCCAAGTACTACAACTATTAAATAATAGCTTCGTATGTTCACAGAAGCTAAAACAAACCATTTTATACTCCTAAAGTAAGTTCTTACACAACATGTGCCATAGATTTTCTCTCTGTGTTCATCATACTGAAGACTCTTAATCTCCCTTTGGCAACATGTGTGAAACAGGATCTAGGTAGACAGAAGGAAAAAAAAAAAAAGGTAGTGTCCCTTTGGTTGCAACCACAGCTGAATTTCAATAAATTCTGAATTTAAATGATAATATAGGGATTAGAAATCAAAAACTAGATATAATTGTGGACATAATTTCTGGAGTCAGGTTCTCCAAAGAGAACATGGTGGGTTTTAGTTCATGGGGGTATCGCTAGATGAGTGGACTTCAGACACAAATTTTTTGCTTCATACAGAGTAGCATGCTCATCCCCCCAAATGGTTCCCAAGGATAGGCAGGAAGAACATCATATTCACTACATGTAGGACAGCAGAGCTGTTTGGTTTACACTAGCAGCTCCTGGAGAACAGAGAGCTACCACACCCTCCTGCAGGCCTTTGGTAGCAGGATCATGGGCATGAACACTCAAGCTGTTGGTCTTCTTCATGGTGAAAAACATTTCCATCCCCTAAGGAAAAGGGGTCTGAGCTCAGTGCCTGAGTGGGGGAATGCACTGTGCAATCCACTGTAGGCAGCAATATTAAACCAGTTCAAGTGCCAGACACAGAGTGCATAATACCAAATCTCGATTTACCCTTCCACTTCATGAACCACCCATGACACATGTGGGACCATGCATGGTGAGTGGTGGAGGTCTGACGGATGTCAGCATTTCACAGATAATTGAGGACTGTGACTCATCCCCCAGAAAGTGTTCGGGGGTGCAGGCCTCTGTCACTGTGTTCATAGGAAGCCCTGAGAGGAAGGAATCTTTGTGTGGCTCTATGAATCACCTGTATTTCTTTTTATCCTTTAGAAATACAGTTCATATGAACATCGAGTAAGGGATACACATTTACTCTGAGCAACACAGGTATTCAGCCAGCTGGGTGTGTTTCGCAACATGCATTGTCCCATAATGCTCCCACAAGTGTTCAATTCTGAACTTCAGAAGGACAAATACACATAGTCAGTTAAGCAAACACATCCAACACCAACAGTGTTTTTTGTTGTACCTATGCATTGCTAGGCACAACATGGAGCTTGGGCCATGGAGCATCCCAGACTTGTCCTCCTCTCATAAAACAAAAAATTTTTCTAATATCCACAGGTTCCTAAAGGCAGAGTCTTTCTAGCATCAAGACTTCTCACTTCTAGGTATTTCACCATGTTCCTTCTGCGGCTTGTCTGGTGAGTTGAACAAACTTCTGCTTCCTGATAAAAGGGTCTTACAGATGTTATTCGCAGAGCAATGTTGCTTCTGGTAGGCCTAGACCTTCTTCTGGGGGCAGTCCCAGTCCATTGGATAGGACAGCTGAAGTCTTATTGGAGTTTCTGCCAGAGAATCCACCCACATTGTTGCTCCATCACTGACATTCTGAACCATATCACCATGCCACTGTTCTTCCCTGTTCTACTTCCCTAGATTTATGACTAATGCAAAAACTCCTAACTTGCCAGATGAAAAGTTGACCCAACAACTAGATTATCATTGCCCATGAGTCTCTGGAAAAGGACAGTCTTTCTGTTACAACAACTTTTAAAACATTTTTATTTTTGAAGTAAAATTTCTGTAATAGAAATAGTTAAAACATTATAACATAAATTATGCTGAACTTATGCATTTTTTAAAAAAGCACATGTCCCCTTTTTAGAACATAAACACTTCCTAATAGATGTGAATTTGTCTGATTCATTTAGTACTGGCTTCAGACAAATAGTTTTCCTGTTCACAGGAAAGCTGCAGGACTGCATGTCTCTTGGACTCCATACAGGTACCTACTACCTATGTTTGAAGGGTACTCAAAATCTTATGCTCCTCAAAAGGAGTCAAGTGCAGAACTGCTGGCTACAGGAGAGCTACAACATTTTAGTAGCATGGCATTTGTCTCTACAAAACTACATTAAATGAAGACAAATTATGGAAACAGGTCTCAAGAAATCTATTACTCTACAGTGGTTTTTGTATATGACTTTTTTCTAAATTCTGTGGAGATAAAGAAAAATCACTTAAAACGTTTGAGTTACAGGCAAAAAGCCCTACATTCAAATTTCTCAAATTCTGAAATATTGCTTCAATTGCATATATGACCCTAATGTTATTTTCCAGAGAAAAGGACTTTGGTTTATTGAGCCTATAAAGCTGTTGACATGATAATTATATTTATTCCTATGAACGTTACTTTCTGTTGGGAAGATTTACATGGTACTCTGATGGGTGTAGTCATTCTAACGGTTCTTCAAGGGAATGCTGCTCCAGAAGCAATTCTGTGAGCAAGGTAAGACATTTATTGGCATTGTCAAAATGAAAAATTATCTTGAAAATTGTTTCAATTCTACTGCTTAAGAAATCAAACCTGTCTTATTTTTTGTAGCAGGGCTAGTCTTGTCTACTTTAGCAGGCTGGTAAGGCTGACTCTTTTGGGAACACAGCAGAGACCCTGAAGGTAGCAGATCATCTGCACAAAGGGTAAACTGGTCCTGTGGCTGAGGTCCAGCTCTACCCTACACATTTGCAGGGACTGCCATTCCAGTTCTAGATCTCCCCTGGCAAATTTTACATGATAGGAATTGAATTCACACCAGAATTGTGTGTTTTTAAAAGCCATTTAATGTTAAAGAAAAATCAATGGTAAATATCTAAAAATGGGTGAAATAGATTTAAATATACCCTATACACTACAAGTCCTCATCACAGCTGATGTCATTAGAATAAAAGCTGTATTTTTACATATAATAGTAAACATTCAAAACATAATTCAGATTGTTTTCTGTCATGCACAGCAGAAGTTTTAGGTTAATATAAAATTGTCTTCTAAGTATCCTAAAACCTTTTGGCCTTGAAAGATAATTAAATATATTTCTTGATCCAAGTTACCTTAGTAACTGATAACATCACCTTATGAGTATTAATGACTGGAAAGGTGAAAACATTTTGTATGTTTCAAATGGAAATTGACAACTTTTTTCCATTTACATGAAAATGGCGTCTTCTATATTATGATCAGCTTGTATTGTGGGGATTAGCCTCTCCCAATAAGCATCCAGTTACTTGTCAAACAGCATGTGCAGTTAGAACAGATTTTGTATGAAAAAAGAGTAAGCAAACATAATAATTTATCTTATACAAAGCAAAAAGTACCTGAATAATCAGCTGTTGCTAGAAAAATTCTCTTCACTGAGACTGCTCACATGAGTAAGGATTATTTGGACAAGCCCATGAAATTGGAATTGTTCTGTTTTCACAGGTAAAACAAAGAAACATGCACCAGCACCAGGAATAATCAAATATACTGCCTAAACTGAAATTTCATAATAATAAGAATAACAAATGAAAGACAAAAAGAATAAAAGAGAAGCGCAAGATATTCCCCATATAAGCAACACAGTGATTATTATTATTCTTTCTGTCCTCCTCTGTTATTTCTAGTTTAGCTGTTGTTGAGCAATATCAAAATCTTCATTTGGACCCTTTTTACTTTCCTGTGCACAAAGAATAAAACGATTATTATTACAGAATTAACAAAATACAATAGATTGAGTGTAAAAAAGAAAAATGTGATCTGATTTGGTCTAAATTAAATATATGCTTATGATGTAGCACCCATTTCATAGATGAAACATAATAACACCGTGTTTCTGCTTCCTGACACTGTACGTATAGCAGCAGTGAGGTTTTATATGACTGTCAGCAGGTTCCTGTTGCTGTCACTAACATAGAGGAAATTCAGTAGCGGGCACAACAATGAAGGGTGCCTGCGTGGCTCTGAATTCCTCACAGCTGTCACCATTACCGTGCTGGGCTTGCAGATGTATCCAGTGCCCCCGAAAGCTGCTCTAGCCTCAATTTCTGCTAGAGACAAGGAAGTTGGTCGCGTGGGGCTGGTACAGCTGGGTTGTCCTCTTAAAGGCATTCACAAGGAACTGGACGATAGGCAGGTTTGGCCCCTTACTGAACAACAGACAGCTAAAAGGTAAAATTCAAAAGCTATTTAAGGTAAAGAGGGAAAAACACAGGTATTTTTCTAGTACACGCTGGCAGCAACTCATTCCTCCTCAATTATGCCCCTCGTTAAAAACAGGTACTTCCATGAGGTCCTAGTATCTGCAGGCAGGTATCTGAGCTCCTCTGAATGAGACTTTCACCAGGAGCACTCTCAAGCCCTGTTAGGTGTGAATTCTCTGATCTGTTCTGAAGTGGGGTCACATTGCTGCCTTTTCTTAACCACTTGTTTTAAAGATATTTATAGGAAACTAATTGTCTTTAAGACCTTTGTCCCCTGAAAAATTTAGATAAAATTGGTCAGTGAATTGAATGACATTATAAATTGGTGCAGAAGGGTGAAATGAGATTCTAGGATGATGAACAGAAATGAAGGGGGTCATGTCTGGGCGTTTAAAACAAGATGAAAAAGATTAATTATTCATTTTGGGAAAAGAGGACTAAAGAGATAGGAGCCAGTTACACAACAAAATGAAGAGAACAGAGGGGGCCGACCAACCCTTCCTGTTTTGAAGGTCAAGAGGGCATTTTGTGAAAACATAAGGTAACAAAGAGAAAACAGAAAATACTTGAGGCAAATTACTTGTATTGTCAAAAGGCTCCAACATACAAAGCATAACATCTGCCATTGCCATAGCTCAGACAGTAATTACAGTAACTGTTCATCTTAATAATTTGCAGATAAACTAATTGTCATGATCCAAAAAGTCAGTCTTCTCACTATGATATATTACAGGCTAACATTAGCCATGTTACAGAATAAGCACTGGACCTTCACCTGAAGCACTTCATGGCGTATCAGAGTAACCTTGGTAATAGAAGAGAGAGCTACATGTTGCCATGCTTTGCAGTTCCTATACTCCAGCTGCCATCTTAATAGACAGCAGTACTCAATTGAAAAATCTAGGAAATGCCATCTCCTTTCTTATTTTGCTAGTTAGTAACAGTAGGCACATCCTGCAACAGTATCAACAGCAGCATTGCTTAGTGAAGGACTGGAAGGCTTTGAAACAAGCAACACTTCCTTCAAGGAAGAGAAGCTAGGTTTGACTGCTTAAACAATAAATAGTGATTATTAGTACTACAACTTCTTGGGTTTATTATGTACAATTTGTGGGGTTTATTGTGGATGACATGTATCCTTCAAGACACAGTGAAACATCATTCAAGCTTCTCATACGAAAGACACATTTTGGAAAAGTCGTAACAACTTTAACTAGCCTCTGAAGTTTTCTCATATTTACTCTAGGATTGGTATTATCTTATTTCATGCTTTAGTTTGGCCTTGTTCACCTAGATACCATGAAAACAAGCTTATTATTTTATCTTCCTGACAAATACGCTAAAGCCATACTTAATCAAGTACTAACAGAACTGGAAATTAAATTGTGTCTAAAACAAATCATGATTCTTCAGTATATTGTGTCACTTATTTTATGCTTCCGCATTAAGCTCTCATTTTTATGCAATCTGCTGGTTTTTAGTCTCCTGTGATACTCCAAACTTTGCTGTTTAGTACTTGAAGGAAGAAACAAACTGACTTCTATATTTCATTTTGCATATTCATCCAACCCAGGGTTTACCTGGTAATATGCACACATTTATTTTATGAGGACAAAAGTCCAAATACATTTTAAATTACCTGTGGTGTTACAGAAAATCTTGAGAAAACTGAAACTCTACAAAGCTCTTCTTAAACCTTGAAAATTATCTTTAAGTTGCAATAAAGCCATCTTTCATATTTTACAGGGACAACGTAAATAAAAAAGGTGTATTTTTCCACAGGTTTGAAAACTTAAGTCTTTTCATGGGATTTGTGCTTCCAATTTCTTTATATGAACTTGAAACTGTGAAACTAAGGTTTACTGATTTATTAGATAATTACCTCAGTGCTTTTGAAGAGTTAGTTTCTGCCTGAGAAAATAAGATCAAAATTAACCTGACAGTTTACCTTCATTACCCATCTAATCCCCATCCATTTAAAGTGTCTCAGAATATTTAATGTATTCATTCTCACAGCATTCTGTGAGCTACAGAGTGCTATTATCTTCATTTTACAAGAGCTTAAGGTCATACACGAAGTGTTTTTCAGAGCAAGCAACTGAATGAGTCTCAGAATCACAGGCTAGCCTTAAACATTTATATGTGTATGATTTTTCATCCTCTTTTAAGATTAATAAAATTGTGAAGTAGAACAAACAAAAAAGTTAGCTGATTACCACTATTATCTATTCAGCTTTGGTACTTCATTTGTTCCTGGTTAATCTTGTAAGAAGCAGAAGATAATTAAAACTGAAAAGCTTGGCATAGGAGCTAGAATGAGCTGATAATGCATTAACCTTTTATTTTTTTATCACAGTTTAAATCAAAGCAAATGTTACTCTGAAGGAATTTTAAGGTCACTAAACTGAAAAAAAAAAAAAAGGGAAAAAAAAAATCTAATATCAGTGTCAATTTGCTTCCAGTACTAAGATACTGTGAAGCTGCTGTTAGCCTGCCGTTGGGTGAGAGGAGCTACACTAAACAGTAAAAAGCAAAAAAGCAGACCTCTCCAAAAACCTAGTTTAATTCAGCACCATATTACCATCACCAGAGAAAGACTGGAGACACTAAAAAAACAGAAAGAACATTTTGTTATTATCTAACTATACACTCTGCCTCCCACCTGCGTCTTACTGGCCTACATGGTAATCAGAGTGACAAAGGACAGTATAGACTGTTACAGCGTCTATCGTAAAGAGGAGAACACACGTCTGTGAGAGTATAACAGCGTGGCACAACCCACAGCGTGTTATCTCAGAAAGATTCGTCCCACTTGTGCAGTGACATCATGGGCACTTTCAACACCTTCTAAAATGTACACAGCTCCTCCGACCCTTGACCTTGTGTGCTGCAAGGAAAGAGAAATAACACTGCAGACAGACAAATATAAGAATGTGCGGTTTCCTTGGGTACTTGAGCACTTTGTTGTTGTATGTACATTGAAGTCAGGGAAGCAGTTCAGAGACATTTCCAGGAAAGACCTGCATATCCAGAACTAAAAGTCTTTACGCTGAAGCATGTTAAAGATTTCTCAGGGAGGGCAAAAGGGCCGAAGAAAAGCAGCCTTCAGTTATGCTTCAGACTCAGTCTGAATTGTCGACCAGCATCTGAAATTCCTAATAAAAAAGGCTGAAGTCAGAAGGCATGCATGGGTACTATATTTTAGTTCATTTTAACTGCCAAAGTTACCTTAATACCTTACACAAAGTTAGCAGACCTATTTAATTTTTAGTCATTTCAGAGAGTGAAAGAGCAAAATGCTATTTCCTAACTTGCAATGCAAGGTCACCTGAATATTGCACTTCCAAGCCCTCATCCCACTAAACTGACATGACGTGAAATCATATTGTCCCATTCCATTATCTCCCTGATAGGAAAAAGAAGTCATTCCAAACACCCAGCAGTCAAGCCTGCTGTCAAATCCCCTCAAGAAATCTTTCCCAGGCAAATAACTCCTCACAAAAACAGAAAAAAAGAAAAATAATAATGAAGTGCCAAAAATGCTTCAGATCAGCAGTGGTAAGAAAAATGTTTCTGGGACAGGATGACCCAAATATGACCTTCATTTATAACCGCATAGATTAGGCTAAATTATGATTATTTGGATTGAGTATTGCTAGGCTCTTCAAACACTGATCTCCAAAACAGTTCTCATCCCAAAGAGTTTGCAGGCTAAGAGCAAGTAATTTATAAAAAAAAACCAAACCAAAACCAAAAGATTTGGTTAATCCTACACATGTCATGTCTCCATAATTAATAATTCCCACAAAAGGCATGCCTCTCTTATAGGTGATTATTTAAAGGGTTTAAAGATCCTAATTAAAGCACTTAGATTTCTCAGATATACTCCTCATAAAATTATTTTCTTCTTTATTTTCTTGTTACTACTTTTTTCTTTTTTAATATCATTAAGCAAAACAAAGTGGACTGCCTAGAAAGAATAGACTTTCTTAAAAACTTTAATTGCAATAAGATGGGAGAATAAATGGATGAAATAAGGACTCTTTTTTTCTGAGTTTTAAATTAAGATATTTGTTTTGTTCATTTTACAGAGACCTATTTATGATCAAAAGAGAAAACATTCAAGAGTCAGCCGCAGACAAGATAGAGCTGTGGATCTACCACCTTATCAGAACATTAAGCCTACCCATATAAGTGATTTGTCTTATTTTTCCCAACATAATAGCCTGGAAAAAATATTCATATTGGGGTCTGGTTTTATTATTTTCATGCCTAGAGGATCAAGCTCAAGATGCTAAAGGTTGTCTAAAAATGTATTTTGAGACAATCCCTTTCTTGAAAAACTTATAATTTTAGTAGACAAGACAGAAATTGGAAGGGGAGGTCTTCCAAGAAAAACTTATTTGCCCAGAGTCTTTTATATTGTTTAATTAATATACTTATTGGTATCTAATCCCAACAGCAGTTCTGATCTAAAACCAGGAACACTAATAAGTAAATCTTATATTTTAGATTTCACTGAACACTGAAAATGACTAAAATCTGTGTGTATGTGTACATTTGTGTTCTGTATGAAGGTCTGAAATCTGAAAAATTATGCTGAAAGTCTTATAGAACAGTATACATGTGGGCCTTGTTGTTTTTTTCCTTTTTCTGTCTCATTCTGAGAAGAATTGTTACAAGAAATGTTATTTCTAATGGAATTTCTGCTCTACTCTTTTGTTTATTGGCTTAGGAAGAAAATCCTGCATGAGACCAATCAGAAATAATAGCCTGGCACAACAAAAGATGTGGGCCAGAGGCAGAAACACAACATCTTTGAGGCCATTAAATATCTATCACTGTTGTTGAAATTGTCCAGCATTTAAAAAATATTTAAGGGGAACTAACAGACTGATGGCAAACTCAAAAAAGCTTCAGTTTGTTAAGAAAGTATGCTAGAGAATTTAAAAAATATACCAAACTCCAGTGTTATGAACAATGGTTATTTTCCCTTTTTCTTGAGTTTTGAATTAAGATATGTCAGGAGCTCAGATATGACCTGCTTTTGTTAGCTTATTCTTAGTCAGTCCATAAGCCCTGCAAGTGATGGCTCCTAAAGGCTTGGTTATTCCACTTGAGATTATGCTGGGCTTTATAGTGTGTATATGTTACTTTCGAATCATAGAATCATAGAATCACAGATAGTTTGGGTTGGAAGGGACCTTCAAAAGTCATTTAGACCAACCCTCCTGCAATGATCAGGGACATCTTCAGCTACCTCACCTTCACTGATGAGGTCACGGCATGTCGTCTGTGATCAGCTGCAAGTGACTCAGTAGGTAGCCATCCTTCAAAAACTTTCAAAACAACTATTTAAAAAATGTTTTTCAATTCAGAGCCATGTGCCATATGGCTGATAGGCATGAACTTCAAATAAACCATCAGCTCACCTTGATAATATTGCATGCTGTGGAATTGCCTACTGCAGTCTTGAAATGCCTACAGGGTGCATTATACATCAGTAAGCAGGTAGTACTGTCGAGCTTGAATTGGAAAGTCATTCGTTCCTGGACCCCTTACCGTACAGCACACTGCTGATAAATCAGACAGGAAACAATTTGTGATACAAATTAAAACTTGTTTCAAGTAAAAGATACACTTTATTGTTGTTGAAACCTGATGGTGGGTAGTTTAGCAATGATAAGCCCACAATGTTGTGAAACATACTTAATAATATTAAATAAATTACAGGCTTATGCTGTGTATTCCTGATTCTATAACAGAAGAGAGGGAAGAAAGGGAGGCAGGGGAGCAGATAGACATTTCACAGCCATATATTAACTCCTGAAAAACAGGATGCACACCAACATGCTTTCAGCATAGGATAGGCTAAGAAATTCAAGCATGCCTAATCAAACATCAAAGAGAAATATCTAGTGTCAAAAGGATATTTTCTCTCTCCTTGTACCTTTCAGCTGAACATCTAGGGAACATAGAAAGGTGAAGTGTCATTAAGATCGATGCACCACCAGGGCTTACTGGTAGATTCTCAGCTCACTTGTACCATATGAAAGCAGCCTCAAAACTGGAAAAGCATCTTGATCCACAACTGCCTGGACCATTTCATTTTTGTTTAGATACTAGTTTCAAACAGAAGGATTGCATGGATATTACTGTTCTTTACTCATCCTAATCTACAAAACAAAACCTCATCTTAAATAAGCTGTTTAAGGGAGCTCCAGTCCAGTGTTTTTCATAGCACCACTGGACACTGTGGGTTGGAAAGGACTGTTGGAGGCCATCTTTTCCTTCTTCTGCCTGAGGAAACCAAAGTCATACATGTTACTCCTACCAGAAATGTATCTAGTCAGTCCTTAAAAAACTACATGGAGAGAATTCCCTCTATTTCCCAAGTAACTTTGCTTTACTGCTGCACAGTTCTTTGTCTTGTCTTCCACCTTTTTTCTGACAATTCAAGCTTGTGACTATTTGTCATTTCCAGAATGGAGAATAATACACCCACTCACTGTGTTTTTCTTTACCAACAGTGTAAGAACCCCTGTGATCATCCTGTTATTCTTCCACACACACTCTCTATACTTTTAGCACAGTGCCCAGAGCCAGATACAGCCAAGTGCCCACTATGTGGAGCAAAGAGAAAAGGCTATTTACATGTTAAAATCAATAGCCTTGTTCATGCATCCTAATTAGTCGTATGCCTTTTTCACAGCAGGACATTGATGACTCACATTCAATTTGTCACCCACTGTAGTCCCCAGATCCTTTTTGAAGTACTACTACTAGCCAATCATCCCCCTTTTCTCTTTTTCTCCCCCTATTTCCATTTTGTTGGGGGTTGTTGGAGGGTGTCTCATTGGGGGATGATAGGGGATGCTGCAGTGTTTGATTTGAAAGCTTAGAGGTGAAGTTCTTCAGGAGGGATTTCAGGCTGTGAAACCCAAATGACTAAGATGTCTCTGTACTTGGCAGTCATGAATTACCTATCCAGGTCTCTCTAACTGGAATGTTTCTTACACCACAGTTTTGCTGTGTTTTGAAAATAAAATCTTCAAAGGGTCTGGAGACTCAAAAGCTCTGCTGAAGCATTGGTGCCCTTTGTGTAGATCACCATTGCCTGAATCACAGACTAGACTCAGTTATCTGTTCCTGTAGGGATAAGACATTCTGGTGAAGTCCCCATGTGAGTTGTTTCAGATTCTATTCACTAAAACTTTACTGTCACAAAGAGAATTGCTACAGGTGAAGGTCAAATGAAAAACAGCATTTAAAAGAAAAATATATACACAAAACCTTCTGGATCATCTGACATTTCCCTTTGAAAGAATCACATTTGACTCTCTATGAATGCTAGTAACACATACTTAGTTGTAATGAACAGTAAGTGCCCTGTTTTTATTTGACCTGAAAGTAAAATAGATTTTGAAGTGTTAGGAAGCAAGTAACATCAAACAGCCTGAGACTTAAATACCTTGCTGCAATGGCCTGAAGCAAGGGTGACCCAGTAAGGCTTTGTCAGGAGCCAGAGGATTCTTATGAAATTATAAAGCTATTCTTGTGCATGGTGTGCACACGGTGTGCACACACTGTGAGAAACTTTCTACTCAAAAAAGTGCCCTCGTTAGCATTTTACGGTAGGTTGGGTTTTTTTAGTGCTAACTGGAGAAAGCTCTTGTCCTAACAAGGAGCAAGCCTGGGCATGACAAAGACTATTTCAACACTGCTCACTCTTTCCCAGGCCTGGGAAGAGAATGGGATGGGCATGAGACAGGTCTTGTCAGGGGCAGATGGGAAAGACGGCCAGGTACTGCCGCAGGAGGGCTCCCTGAGGGTGGAAGGATCTCAGGAATCAATCATCCTTTCCCTTAGCTTCTATCCTTCAGCCTCCATTGTTGCCACGCAAGAGTGATAACACTCCAATGTTACCATGCTCCATCCCTGGCAGTATGCACGGCCAGGTTAGACAGACCCTTGAGCAACCTGGTCTAATGGGAGGTGTATCTGCCCATGGCAGGGGGGTTGGAACTAGATCTTAATGTCCTTTCCAACACTAGGCATTCTGTGATGCTATGATTCTATAAAAGGGAAGTGGAAAGGGTGCAGAGTACACCAATATGCCCCTAGTTTTGAAGGCACTTGAGTGATTTATTTTGTTAAATGTCTGGTGGTTCTGAGTTTGGGTGCTCTGGCTGTTGCTCTGAGGCATGTTGGCCACATGGTAGCCATAGGGCAGCATGTAGCTCTGGGAGTTCCATGCTCCCTGCCTCTCTGAAGTTATACTCCCCCTGAAAGCACTCAACTAAAATAAAAGAGCAGGTTTTTGGTTGTGGAGTTGTTTGGGTTTTTAGTGAAGCAAAGAGCTACAGTGATGTGAAAGACTTAGTGGGGTCTGAGACACAATTTAATTAAAAGTGAGGAGAAGTGTACACAGTAGATATAAGACGTCTGCAGTCGAAAGCTTAAAGTGAGACAGCATTCCCAGGAAAAAGCATTTACAAAAGGAATAGAGATCAGTTAGAAAACTAGGCCAGTGAAGAAGCATGCTGGTAACTTACAGGAAATCAGAACATATATAAGTGGAAAGAGGAGCTAAAATGCTAAGGCTGACCGTGGGACACCGAGGCCAGATGAGCGTGCCCAGGTGAGAGGATGCTCTGAGCTGCCCTGTAATGGTTCCAGCCATCTCCAAGACCTGTTGTGCCAGGCCAGCAACTCTGAGGCAGCTGCAGGGAGGGGAGAAATAAGGGAAACAAGTGGAGGGGACAGTGATGGGGACATGGCCAGAGGCACACACTTTTCAGGACAAGGCCCTGGGCCCAGGCACTGTCCTTGTACCTGCTAAAATCCTGCTGAAAGTAATCACTTCACACACAGTTTAAGTCATGGTGCTGTTGGTCCTATATGTGCTTTTTTTCCCACAGGCAGCTGTAATTTGGGGTGTTAAATTTGTGATCATGTTTGAACACAACTTTTGAACAATCCTGACAAGGAGCAGGATGTTGCCACAACTTAATTGTCAGTGTAGATAAACACAGTGATTTTCAGTCATGAAAAGCTCAAAGAAACTCCCCAGATTTTAGCTTTTAGCATTAGCATTTTTAAATAAAACCTCTAAAATTTTTCAGGATCTCCTATCTCTAGTTGGTACCTGCAAAGGGATCCACTGGAGTCTTTACCTAACTACTAATTATTGGTGAGAATATGAACAGTAACACTAGCTGCTTGAAAGTTGCTGGGAGCAGGAAGCAGAAGGGGAAAGAGTATCAAGGTTTTCCATGGTGTTTTATGTACTTCTGTGTACACCATCCAGGAAAAATTAAGTACCGAATTTTCTGTAAATCCTACTGTAGTCCCATGGGTTACTCCTGTTACTTCCATATTACCAACTCATATTTTTTCCATTTCTCAAAGTATGACAGTCCAAAAAGGGACCAGAATTAGTAGCCAACTGGCATGATCATAATGCAGGTTCTCCAACTGTGCAGTCACTGCCCTGGCACCCTGTATTATATAAATAGCAACAGTTGCATATTTGTTGCATAATTACACCAGCAGGGAGACAGCAAATTTATGGCAGAGCTTAGAGGAAGTTTGAATGCATTTACACAGAAGAGAAAAATAGGCAGCATGCAATGATGTTTCCTTTTTAGGAGTAATTTAAGCAGTTACTCTTATACCTTGGGCACTCTGGCATATGATGAGGCTAGTGGAAATATATTTTTAAGTTAATGCACAGGTTTATTGCCTTTAAATGGTTTTAATTACCCCCTTTAAAGGCTTTTGACATGTGTCAGCTTGGATAAGCAATGTCTGCAATGTCCCACTTGCTTCTGTCCCTTTTATCCTGTTTTACAGATCCCCAGACCAGGCTCCTTGGCTGTCACAGCCCCACAGTGACTTCCTAGAGCACATATAGCAAGAGGCTGATTAATATTGACCACAGGTAGCGCTCCCCACTGTGCCACTGCTGCGGAGGCCTTGACAGCCCCACGAACCTCGTCCCCTCACTGTTCCCTCCTGACGGCTCCCTCCAGTTCTGCTACTTGAACAAAGCATCGCATCAGCATTGTTTACTGCAGGAACTCAGCCAAGGAAGTCATAACAAGACAATAGACATATAATCTGATAACCTTGTTAGCTTGGTTGAATCAGAACTCCTAACAAGTAGAAGAGTTTAGTAAAGTGGAATAAAAACATTACAATAACTGTTGTCAATGGCTTTTCAGCTCTGTCTTTGAAAGTGTAGCATTTTCTTGTGCTTTTATTTAAGATTAAGCTAAGCTCAAGGACACTAAACAAAACAACATGAACAAGGTCAGAAATTACTTAAAAAAACCCACAACAAATGCTGAGTAGAACAGGCAGATGATAGACATCTTTATTGTGCTCAAATAGCAGCAAGTAAAATTATATAAAAAAATATCTGCATAGTAACAATCTACAATGCATTGTTTCACATTTTATTAGGACTAGGCTGTTGCAGTGCCAAAAATGTTAAATGAAAGACAACGCGTATTAGCACTGTCACATTATCAAACAAAGAACAAATCTGTTATCCCAGCAATGTCAAAGCAGCCCTGGAATCACTATGGGAAAACAGTATGAACTTCCCAAATAGCTTCCTTCCCACCGCAGTTTCCCTGATCTGACTGGTAGCAGGAAAGAAGACAGAAGGCAGCACTTCCCACACTCCTGGGCCATGCTTCCCAAGTGTGTTTGTGTTCTCATGTCTACTGGTTAGCTAATAACCAACAAATCATAGATCACATTTTTACTCATCTGTGACTGTTAATTTTCTCTCCATTACTCAACCATAATGATTTTTTTCTTTCATTTTAAAGCATTCATGGGTTAAAGTTCATTGAAGACATTTATAAATACTTGAACAAAAAAGTGTATGTAGTACTAAATAATGTTTATAACAGCTAGAAAGGGAGAATATATTATCTGTGGTCTCACCTTTCTTTCCCTGGAGGAATCATATATCACAGGGAACAGAAATGTCATTTGAATGTAACATTTCCCAGATACGACAGAAGAGTCATAATGTGAAATCCTGTTTAAGCATGGTTTGTTTGGTTGGGTTTTGGGGTTTTCTTTAATTAAGGCAATGAAAGTTAATGGAATTAGTAACATTTGTTCTGGTTTTAGGCAAAATAAGCAAGAAAAAAAATATGACCATATGTAAATAGTTGGAGGAAGCCCTGCAATCCAGATCTGTGCCTTGCAGTATTTCCGAAAATGGCAGTAGTAACTAAAAAGTAAACTGTTTCCTGGGGAATGTGCTGAGCACTGAGCACTCCTGGAAATCAGGTCACTTGTCTATGTGCCAGAAAACAGATGTAGGGATCTAACTTCAGGCAACCAGTCCTGAAAGTACAGTGAAGAATCAGTCTTGAGGAAACTTACTGCTCCATCTGTACAGTCACACAAGTGTAATTTTAGTGTAGGCATTCTTTTCCTAGAATAAATTCTCTTATTTATCCTAGGGAAGCTATCTTCGGAGCTGCTTCCCCTGCCAGAAAACAGTTGCAGTTGTACTGGTGGGCCTGAGGATTGTTTCTACTAGAACAGCCTGCACAGTAAAGCCACGGATTTTGAGGAAACTATACCTTTAAAATGCAGTTTTGGCTGTATAAGAGTAACTCACTTGGAAGTCCTGCTGACCTGACTGCACTGGAGTTCATATTTTTTACCATTTCCAACTGTGCTACCTAATCTAGCAAGAATGTGTCTGTGTACAGGTGCCAGGACAGGGTCCTCACTGTATTGGATGGAAAGAGGATAAGGAGTTCCAAATCTCCCTTTCACATGGCCAGTAGAGGCAGTGGAAATATTCTGTACTATGCTGTAAGCGATGGAGAATTGGACTTAAGCTTCTACTCTGACCCTTGAGGACAGGGGATATACATTTCCCCCTTTAGACACAGCTGGGACTATGGCTAAGAGAGGTTGAGTGGTCGCCCCTTCTCTGGTGCTGCTGTTAGGTGGGTGCTCAGGAACATGGTGAAATGGGTACTCACAACCGGACTGGACAGGGCTTGAGCAACTTGATCCAACAAACATCAACATCAGTCTGATTTAAGCAGATATCTGGACCAGGTGGCCTCCAGAGGTCCTTTGCATCTTAGTTTATTTTAGGATAGAAAGAAAGGAGGGAATCGGCTAGTTCCCTCTTCTTTCCCTCTCTTCCATCATACCGACATGCAAGGCTACACTGATATGCAAGGCAATTAAGGCTACATTGATATTTAAGGCTCGGGAGGTTATTCTGACCTATAAAAAAAACAGTTACATTGTAAGCATTTTCCTTCACATATTTTTCCTCATCCTCATAAACAAGACCTAAATGCCCTTCATATCTTTAAACATATTTTTTTTATGGCCAGTGGAATACTCGGAATTTTCTATGCTGAGTACATTTCAAATCACAGCACTTGGGTTTGCCAAAAAAAAAGGCTCTTGGGGAGTTTCTTGATCCCTGCCCCCCAAATATCACAAAAGACTTTAATAGCTTTTTTTGATAATACAGCTGCTCAAATTCAAAACTACTTCACTGGCACCACCATCTGAGTCTCCATGTGCTTCTGAGCAATAATCCTCTGCTTAAGATCAAGAACCCCAGCAAACAATGTAAGTATGGGTTTAAAGTGAGTGCTGTCTGCTTACCTGATCTGCTGGTGTCTGGAAAAGAAAGGATTAAATTTCTATTCTAGTTAGCAACCTTTTGAATAATAGAGCTGAAATCTGTCTGAACCGCTTACTTAACTTCTGCTGCTGGAAGGTGTGCTCTGGGTATTCTACAGCTGTGCTCCAAAACCAGGTAGAATATGAGAGGTTTTTGTTCTGCTAATGATGCATGATATGAAAGATTAATGTTTGGATAGCTTTTAATCCCCTGGAACTTCTACTGAGAAAGAATAATTTTTCATTGAAGTGTATTAAATAGTATCAAAATAGTTCCACCTTTTGGATAAAAACCCACAAAAACATATAATTAAATTAAGCTATCTTTACAAAATAATTACTTAATAGAGTTACAGTGGTTTATGACATTGTAGTAGATATTTTTAAGATTACAGAGAGTATTATTTATTGTCCAGTTCAATCATATTTCTTATCAGGCTTTGTTTAATACTAGCAGAGAATGCAGGGCTCTTCATTTCTACCCTCTTTTTTCCAGCTGGGGAAGGCATGTTGCTGCAAGTGCACAGGAGGTCACAAAAATGATGGAGACAGGCTGAGGTAGTTGGGCTTGTTCAGCCTAAAGAAGAGAAGGCTCCATGTAGACCTCCGAGTAGCTTCCACTAGATAAAAGGGTCTACAAGAAATCCGGAGAGGGCCTTTTTACAAGAGCATGTAGTGACAGGACAAGGGGGAATGGCTTTAAACTGACAGAGAGGAGATTTAAATTAGATATTAAGAAGAATTTCTTTACTGTGAGGGTAGTGAGATACTGAACAGGTTGCCCAGAGAAGTTATAGCTGCCTCAACCCTGGAAGTGTTCAAGGCCAGGTTGCATGGGGCTTTGAGCAGCCTGCCCATGGCAGGGGGTTGGAAATAGATGATCTTTAAGATCCCTTCCAAAGCAAACCATTCTATGATTCTATGTTTCTGAGTTCATTTCAGGTTGTGTCATTCCCTCTGGACTTCAGAAAAGTGTTGAGCTTGTTGATCACATGTTGTGGATCTAAAAAGGGGCTGGACATGCTTCTCTGATGGCTTTAGACACACAGGCTGATCCTGTTACTACTTTCTCAGGAAACATGTAAAGAAAATTTTTGCCCCATTAACCATATTCAGAGGAAGCTGATATGCTGTAGTTTCTCCTCTATATTTTTTTCCATTATTTTGACCCATGTTAAAAAAGGAAGTCAGCCCAGAATCAGCCCATAATTTCACACAGGAGTGTCCCAAGATTGATGAGGTAGGTGCTACTCCTGTCATTACCAGTCAGAGAAAGGAGTGTGAGCTTTTAACACTATTCCTTCTCTCAGTCTGAACAATGTTAAGAGTACTTCTGCTTAGACAATTGCACCAACCCTGATCATCTCTGTAAATATCTGTCAGTTCTGCTCTGAATTCTTCTTGATGCTCCTGCGTACCTCAGTCTCACAATGTTCTGGTTTACCACCTAGATGCCTTACCCTCATAAACCATTTGAATTCCACTTTCAGTGGCATACTTAGTTCCTCTGCACTTGATATAGTTCTGAGCTCTAGATCCTCTCTTTGACTTTCAGTTTGCTAGAATTTGATCCCATCTCCTTCAGATTTCACATAATGATGTGAACTTTTTGTTGGTCGCTATATGCAGTCTTTGGACACACCTAGAAAATAGCACAGATCCCGCTGTCTCACTGATGATAATGCTGCTGGCTTCCATATGTGGAAAGAAAAGTAGATTTGCTTTCCCTTTGTAGGAATGCTGACTTTCCTCTTTGGGTTAGGATTTTTTTTTGTCTTACAAAAGTCTGTTTTTGATAGAAGCAGCTCCAGTCTGAGGTGCCTCTATATATTCATGCTATGTACAAACACACCTAAGCAGCATGACAACTCTATAGCAGCATAAATAAGAACTGGTTACTCTGTCTGAGCTTTGAACGATTCAAAATTGCTATGTCTGCTTACAGCCACATAGCAAGTCAAATACGGCAATAGGAACTGATCCATAGAGTGGAACCATTACAGATCTAGACTTGGCATTCACACTATGAGGGCAGAGCATGCTTTCTTCAGACTAACTGAGCCCATTAATGCCCATCAGTGGGTGTGCTCCTGGGTGACTCCTTTGGTTTTGGTTTCAGCTGAAGGAAATCCAGTCCACACACTGACACTGTCCATGGTGCACACCAGAGCACCACAAGTGAGTAGTGTTGACATAGTCCAGCAGGCTGGATGAAAGGTGATATCCTTTCCCATAATTAAGAGTTCCTAAATTAATATTTAGACTGCAGCACCAGAGGACATGCATTTTCTGTACTGCAAACTTGTTACTTTCCCACCTATGATAGTATTTGTCTTCTCACTTGCTTATTCTGTCTGGGCAATCCATCAAAGCAGCCGGAGAAGGACAAAAGCAAGCAGTTTAAAGCTAAGAAAGCTATTTGCAAATCTTCTGGTTAATTGAAGGGCTACCAAGAAGGTTATAGTAACTCAGCTTAGGCATACGCAATTGCACTGTAGCCCATGCTAAAAGGAAAGGAGCAGTGTTTGCCAGCCACTGGTTTTCACTTTAATGGCTGTGGTTCAAGCTAAGACACAATCATCTGAGTTAGCAGGAAATTAACTCTTTGTATCCATCACCGTCTTCCACCACATTCCCTCATTTGAACTTGCAGGAGACCCCATGAAAACAAAATGCAGCTGAAGGAGCTATGTCTGCCTGGTAACTCAAGGAGCAGCAGTGTGATCTCTGCATCCCATACCACAGTCGACTTCTATAGAGGTTTGGATAAGCTCCCATTCCTGTTTTTTGTGGTGAGAAAATAAGGTCATAACAAGTACTACCTACAAATGAAGCAAAGGCTAGAGAATTTAATGATGCTTTTCATTGGCTGCAGTTGCAGAGAAAAGTGCATGTTTGCTAGTATTCCACTCAGTCTTTCATTGTCTCTCACTAGCATATGAGTAAAACTTAACATCTCAGTGGTAAGATTAGCAAGAATCTGTAGCTGAATTTCTAAAATGGATCGAGAGGTTTAACTAGAGTTGGCCTATATTGAAAACAGTCCATTCTTCTGTGTCAGAAAAGTAAATGTTACCATATTTGGAAAATCAAGCCTTTCACTTAAATTGATGAAATAACTAATACTGTTGTTATTGTTATATATTATTATTATAATGACAATTATACAGTTATTGTGATCAATAAATCTGCACCCATAATAGCAATAAGAGCAACGTTCATGTCTTGAAAGAAGTTAAAATAATGTTATCCAATACCTCAGAAAGGAATAAAGACAACTGGTCCTTCTAACTAGTTTTATGCATCTACTGTATCTGGCTGCACTGGAGGCACAGCTCCCTAATCTCTGTAGGTGATGTGGCAGTTTCTCTCAGAGAAGCCTGAGAAAAGTATGCCATGTTACATGCCTAAGTTGGTTGGCGTGAAAAACCAGCTTGGTGGCCACATGAGAGTCAAATGGGAGCTCAGAAGAATTTAGATGCATCCATTGCAAAGCTGTGCAGGAAGGGGAATGAGCAGTGATGGGCAGGACTCTTCAAGGACAGTGAGCAGCAGCCACTGGCAAGAAAATGCTAGTGGGAGTCAAAAGCTCCATGACAGCACTGGGTTGATCACAAATTAAAAGATAGATCAAGATACACGGGAAAACAAGATCTTCAAGAAAATGCTGTGAATGGATCATCTCTGCATCCTGGCCAGAGGGACATCCTGGCCTGCTGGTAATGAAAATCACAGTTCCTCACATGCCAGAGAACAGGGAAAGAAAAGGGAAATCTTGACGAATAATGAAGCACTGAGGTCTTTATTTCCTGTACATGACAGAGTCTCAGTAGTGGTCCTGGGATTTTATAGCCTTCTGAAAACTAGTACGTTCCTTTCAAAGGGTGAAACCAACCAAAAGACAAATAGGGGTAAAAAAAAATGCTTTTAAAAATTATATAATGTAAATTCTTATTATCTTTTTATTAATGTGATTATTTACTGGTGAGAAATAGCAACTCCATATGATAATTCTCAATATTTTCTCTTTTTTGAAATAGCATAGGACTTTTGATTGCCATAGAACATGTCTTTGTAAAGCTATATGATTTGCAAAGCCATAGAATAAGATATTGACACATCTGAAATGCCAACTACGTTTCAGGGCTTCTTTACCTTCTCACAGTTACCATTATTTCACCATAATCTATCTTTATATATAGTTTCCATATAAAATGCATAGAAGATAAGGTAAGTGTCTCTGAATGTTAAAGAGATTAAAGTCACTCCTGAAACATTCCTGAATCTATTGTGCTTTATAGCTCAATTGACTTTGAAAAAAGAATTGCTAGATCTAATGAGATGAAATCCAGTCAACCAGCATTGTTTTTTAATATGGAAAAAAATACCCTGTTTTGTGTATACAGACATTATTGTTATTATTATCTAACAAGTATGTCAAGGGCGTGCATGCAACATTCATATTAAAGGGGAACATTCATACTAAGCATTCAAATTAAAGGGAGCTCTCATTAAAAACCAAGCAAGTGAACTTGCTTTTCATATCAAAATCCCTGAGGTTTATCTGGTGTTGCGATGTTGCTGTGCTCAAGAGCATGTATTAAGCAATAAGATGTGACAGAATGTACAGTGCTGAAGGTTAAAATATGACTAAAGGTGCATTATGAGTCACAAGGCTTAAGGAACAGAGATTTCAGTCTGAGAAGCAAGGCAGTCATCTCCTGAAAATAGACTGCCCAAAGTGACTGACGATGATTGTATAAATATAGAACAGATGTAATGATATGGTTAACTATGGATTCTCAGATCTCAGGTCATTTTATTACCTGATTGGAGGTATGCATTGAGACAGCTGCCTGAGGTCTTGGAAGCTCTGTATTGCTGACTCTGTCTCAGGATGTTATTCACAGCAGCTTTGGACACGGAATTGGTATCGTTTCATGGCCAGGGATGTCCAGAGACATGTCTTACAGAGTTGTAAGGCTTACAGAGGATGCAACCAATAAAGCTCTTCAGCAGTGTAAGGGCTCCACAGTACAACCCACATGTTGGAGTCTCAAAAGCTGCCTGGCAGGGACCAGCAGAGATGTCAGCATGAGACAGCCAGAGAGAAAGAGGGAAGGGGACTCTTAGCAATAAGCCTGCTAGGTAGCTTTCAGCCAGCCTCCATGCAGTTTCTAACGCAGCTGCTGTTACAATTTCAACACAGTTGCACTATCAGTAAAGAGGTGTGGTGAGGTCCCTATATACATATTGACTGGGAAGTAGAGATTTGAGTAGTTAATTTCTTAAAAAATTTCTAAATGCTTGAAGTCTAGCTAACTCACTGAATGGCTTTAACTCAGGTGATAAGCATGAGCCTCATGCCCTGTTCTGTATGCTCAGGTATTACATAAACTGTATTATTTTGGAAGCAAAGTTAATATTAATTAATGTTTAAACAGTAGTTTTAATACATCTATTTAATGATAAATCATGCATATTACAAAAAACTCAACCTCTGGCTTAAGATCTGGAAGAAAGCCAAATATAAAGTCTTACCTTGTTTCACCATAATGTAGAACTGTTTATAGACGGTCCTTAAAAAAGAATAAGCAAACTATACCAAATTATAATCTAGAAGATGTCAGTAAAATGAAACTGTCAGCTGTTATTTAGAAAATTAAAGGTATTGGGTTTTTCCTTCTGCATCGCACTTTTTGAGAATGTTCTTCTAAGCTCTAAATTGATACAGAAACATAATTAAGACAGTGTCTCCTATGTATTTGAGTATTCTGAAGTCCATTTCTTATTTCTCAGTGATCAGTATACATTTCTGAGTGTAAAAATGGTTGGTCTCTTTCTCTTTATTTATAGAATTGTCTTTATTTATAGAGTTGTGCTTTGTGTTTGCCTACAAGAGCTTCAGGTTAATACAAACCTGAAACAGACTCCCTGCGATACACCACTTCAAGAGACAAGAAGTTGACACCTGCCCTGTTCATGAATAGTTCTTCAAAAACAACATAAGCAGCTTCCAAAGTGGAAATTTCTACTTATGATTAAGCAGCTTAAAGAAGCACTCTAAACCCAAAATATAAAACAAAGGTTTTGCCAAATGCACAAGCCTGTGAAGACCAATTCATGTAAAAAAATTAAAAAAAATTATACCTGATTTCATTGTTTTAAAGTATGAAATACATCATGTACTAGCTAATTTATAGTGCTTCAGTAGAAGCAGAAGTAATGACGTAACCTAACCAGCATGCCAATAACCACTGGTGAGGAGGCTGGTCCCCAGGCTTTGATCCAACACTTAATGTAGGAAAACTGGTCAGAGGATTTTTAAACAGCAATGAATTCCCCGAGACTTTTTCATTCTTGCATAACAAGGTCTCTTACTTTAATGTTTTCCCAAAACTGTGAGCTGTGAATCCTGCACAATAATTTTGAAATCTAGTTTATTAAAAATGTTGATCTGTGTTCTCTTCTTCCTGTGATCACTTGACTTTCCCTTTAGCTGCACTATCTTAGCTAAATTCTGCAATGCACCATTTCTTAGGATGCTTTGATGAAAAGACCTGAGGCTCGTCTTACTCATCTCTCAGGTTAGGAGCTTATTTTGCCTTCAAAAACATGCTATAGGACATGTATATTTTTATAGAAAAAAAATGGTCTTAACTAAGTTAATTTAAAGTGGTTAACAATAAAAAGAAATAGAACAGAGAAACAATAAGCATATCAATTCATAGAAACATTCTCTGTCTCTGCCTGTGTTCACAATTGTAGTTAGGTGCAATGGATAAAATTACATTAAATACAGATTCAATAACATGCTCCCAGGCCTGTGTGCAGATTTCCAGGATTTTTTTTCTGCCTTTTTTCCAGTGTCATTAATGTCTTATCTGTCTTGCTTCTCTTCTCATTGTTCTTGTTGTTATCAGCATTTTGTGCTTAAAGCTTCCACTATTATCTGAACTTTTTCCCACAGAAATGTTCAATTTGTAAAGAAAACAGAAATAAAGAAAAAGGCTTTGTATACTAACAAAAAGACAAGCCTCCAATTCAACTAGACATAACCATATTCCTAGAATAAATTAAGCACATTCTTTCCTATATTTTACTTAGCTTTACAATCAAATTTTTTTGAGCTTCAGAAATATCCAGGTATGGGTGCAAATGTATCTTGTATATGTGTATGCAAGATTAGAAACAAAGATTAAAAATGGCTTACTAAAATAAGTATGACAAAGACACTCTGGTTATACCTGAAGACAGTGATCCCTAACAATATGAAGAATTAAGGTTTCTGTTCTCCTCATAAAAGGCAAATACTTTTTCCCTAATAAAAGTAAAGATTTTTTCTGTGCTGAACTAGGAGACCAGCCATGACATCATGATGCCTGTAAGCACCAGAAAGAACCATGAAAGTCCAGGCAATTCTTGCATTTGCAAGTATTGGACTGAATTATAGGGCTAAAGACTGTCATCAGACTAGCATTGAATTGGATAAATGGAGGAAATGAGAAAGGTTTTGGAAGGAGACTACACTGGTAATTTGAGGTCCATAAAGATGTCCCTTACAGAAAAGAGAATGGTGTGATATTTTAATGTGCGATGAAGAAACTTCTGGAAGCTTCTCTGCTTCTTCTGTGTAATTCACAGACGGGAACATGTTCAGAAATTCTTTAACATCTGCGTATGGAAAATTTCTGAAAGGTTATATTTCCATAGGCTGAGAAAGGCTGAATCATGCGTTACCAGATACTACAATGCTTACCCACGTAAAAGGAAGGAAAAGTCCTTTCTGTTGCAGAAATTACTTGTGGCATGACAGAAAGAAAGATTAAATTGTCATAGCTATCAGTTCCAACTGCTTTTGCAATTTGTTAGCCATCATTTGCTTTGTCAAAGTAACATCAATAATTATTGCCGTATTGAGTCTTCAACTGTTTGCAGAATGCACTTAATTTTCTTGTGCCTCCAAAAATCAGATGCTCACATTATGATTTGTTAAATTACCCAAATAATTAGAAAGGTCTTCAAGACTTTCCTGTCTTTACAAACCACCTCCACATACTCCCATGAAGAATGGACTTTGGATATGTACACTGTCTTCCAGTATTGTTCCTAAAAATGCTATTTATTATAAATATCTTTTTTTTTACTCTTTTAGTATGTACACCGAAATATAACGCTAGCCCTTTTCACCATTATTCTAAGTTCATTCTTCTAAGTATTGCTGCTTTCCAGGATAGCCTTATTTACATTGTCCTATATTCTTTGTTCTTGTGCTCTAGCAGTATTATGTTCCTTCTTTGGTCAAGAGCAGCTTAAGCAATACATTCAGGTTTGTACAAGTGATCTCCCTCTTTTTATTATTTAAGCACCACTTTCATCTTTATGACACTGACAACCTGTATCAGCAAAGGGTTATATTTTCTTTCCGATAAAGGCAAGCAGCCATCTTAATGGGAAGATCTGAGACAGACTTCTATTCAGTGATCATTTTCCAAGGAGAAGTGCAGCTGGAGCACCAGACATGGTTTTGTCCATTTCATATGGACCCACACTGGTGTTATGTGACACGAGCTCAAATTCTGTTCCCCACTTTGCCATGATATTGTTCTCATTCTCTTTCAGAAAACAAGAGGCCTTTTAAGTCCCACCTAAGACTAGCTGGCTTGAGGCACAATATAACATTGAAAAGTAATTTAAGACAAAAGCAGTATCTTTAAGCAGTATCCTTAATCATCTCACTATCATCTGTCTAAACTGCAGCCTCATAACCTCTCCATCCAAATATTATGAAATAAAATGTTTCTTATTGTATTTTTATGAAGTAAGGAATATTTCATTCTGAAGGCTCATCTTAAGGCCATAGCCCTTCGTTATGTTATTTCCACAGGTGTTCTCCTGCTTCCGTGTCTAAAGGGAGAAATAATGTAGACATTGCTATAGTTATTGTATTTACAATTTTATCCAATCCACATTTAATTGGAGTATTAAAATGAATGCTACTTCTGTGAAGGACAGTCTGTACTTTAGGATTTATTTTTAAGAACTGATAACAGTCAAGCTGTTTAAAAAAAAAGAGATGAAAATTAAATGGGTATTTTTCTCCATTGTGCTGCATCTTTTTTCTGACAGAATGAATCCTCCTGATCTTGGTTTCAAGGTTTCCATTCTGTGTGCTTTTAAACGAAGGTCAAGCAGCAGGCGGCAGAAGGGACCTTGAAGGTGTCATTGGCTAGAAATACATAAGCTTTATAGCTACACCACTAATTATTTATCATTCATAGAAAGAAATATAGATGGGAAAAATGATATAGATACTGATGCTTCTGTAGCTGTATGCACACCGGCATGGCAAATGTCAGATGCTTTAGATTATTTGGCAGTGCATAGGAGTACACATGTATGTCTATATAAATGATACGTTTTCCTACTTCTTTTCCTGTGTCCAGAATGAAATTGCTTTCAGTATGTGCTATATGGCTCAGGCATGCAGTCTAAAAATCCTGTTAAATCTCTGAAGGGGAAAAACATTTAACAAAGCTGTCTGTCTACTACGATCATATACTACGTGGTTTTTTAAGGTGGTTTCTTTTCATCAGAAACAAAGGCCTTTGAATGAGGCCTTGCACCTGAGAAGGAAGATTTATTTTTTTTTAATAATTAATAAAAAAAAAAATAAAGAATAAACTGGGGCCTTTCCTGTATTCTCTGTTGTGTTTTTCCTTATTTTAACAATTGTCTTGTAGAAGGTACAACATTCTTGTACACATTGCTAGTAACATTTGGCTTCCCATGCATTATCTGTTTAATTTGAATTTAAAGCAGATTTTATGCAAACGTTTAATGTATCTCCAGCAAAGATATTCTATCCATCTAAGGCAGCTGTGACTTCTGAAAAGCAGCAGGCACAGAGCTTTACACTTGTCAAACAGAAACCATGCAGAGTGACATGTTGGACTCTCAGGATAAATTTCCTTATTACATAAAGACAAAACTTCTGGCCCCAAATAACTCATCCTCTGTGTCTCCAGCTCAGCATAGCAGCATTATTTCTCATCAGCTGCGGCTACTCTTCTGGACATGCGGTCTCTATTAGCATAATACAGACAACCATCTTTATTCCTCAGTTTTTCCAAGCCGTGCACCAGTTGAGGTATACCACACTTCAGCCTCTGGCTGTGGGACCAGATATCCCCACAACATTGCAAACTGAGGTCTCACACATCGTGGCACACAGAACAAATAGGACCAGGGTAGGCATCCAGAGTTGGGAACTGGGAAATGCAATTTAGGCCCCCAGGTTAGATGTTCCCTTGAGCACTAGTTCCCTTGAGTGCCAGTGCTTTTAAGCTATGTCTACATTAGGAAGTAATGCAAACCAATGGAAGTTGATCTCCTGATGGAAGCAGTTGATGCTGAGCACCTGTCATATATACCATAAGCATTTTGAGGGGGCTATGCCAGACTAGCTTTACCTGTCTTTCTGGATTAATTGCTTATCAGCAGCTGAAGTGCCTTACGTAGACACCAGGACAGTATCTAATTCACTTTCATCAAGGAAATCAGCTTGCATCCTCTAAGACAATTCTATGATGTGAGGTGCAGTAAGCAGAGATAAAAATACAATACTGGTTCTAACTAAAATACTAAAGTAGACACATAGTCATTTCAAGAGTGTGGCAAGTTGATATACTGTATCTATATGGCTTCCTGCATTTCTGTAGTCTAAGTATGGAAAAGTATGCAGGCTTCACATATACAGCTATTTTTCATAAGAAAAGCCCTCAGTGTCTGAAAGAAAACATGAGTTTGATTCATACAGTATTCGGCTTTTTTATTCAAAATGCCACAAAACTCTGAATTTATGTTGACTAAGTAAAAAAGTTGGAAGAAAAATTCCTTCAATAAACTTCCTTCTCTTCTTCAATGTGTGACCGAAAAGCTTTCATTCCATCTATCAAAACTGTCACTGATCTTGGCAAATTCATAGTGCATGGATTTTCTGGGGAACCATGACATTCCCTAATTATGAAATAAAAAGTCAGAAATACCTTTTCTTACACACACCAAAAAACAACAAAAAAAAAGGATACCCATTTAGGCCACATTACAGCACACTGCTTTTTGTTCCTTAGTTGCCTTGTGCCTTCTAAGCAACTCTGTGAGATACAGGTCACCTCCCACATTATTTCCTTGTATGGGGAAACACCTACTTGCCCACCCTTAGTTCTATCTCATACTTTTGTTCCTTTCTCAGTTTCAAGTTCTTCCTCTCAGGTGGAAGGTGACATTTCCTCACCCTCTTTGTTTTTGTGATTACTTCCATTTTTTTCTGCTTTACCTATTTGCTGCTTGCTTTCCTCTCACTTTTCCAAAGCAATGAGACCCTGGAGTAACATTCTCATTGTTGATAAGGACAAAAAACCCTCATTACTTTAAAGATATATAATTGATGCCTGCATGAAGATGACAAAGGGCACAGTATTGCAGATATGGATGTTATTACTTTGCACATGTTTTGTCATGAGCTGTAGCATCTGTCATCTTCTTGCCCCATCAGTGTAGCAGTGACACTGTATAAGCAGGCAGGCTTATACCTTTAAGGACTCTGGTGGACCTACTGTAGCCACACAGTTCCCAGACTACCAAGAGCATTTTCAGAGCACCCTTATGTCTACCTGTAGAAGGCTTGTGGGGTGGGCTGATGCCAGACTTGTGAAGTTTGACCATGCCAAGAGCAAGGTCCTACACCTGGGTCAGAGCAATCCCAGGCACAGCTACAGGTTGGGCAGAGAAGAGATTCAGAGCAGCCCTGCAGAGAAGGATTTGGGGGTGCTGGTCGATGAGAAAATGAACATGAGCCGGCTTCAGTGTGCGCTCGCAGCCCAGAAAGCCAACCGTATCCTGGGCTGCATCAAAAGGAGCGTGACCAGCAGGTCAAAGGAAGTGATCCTGCCCCTCTGCTCTGCTCTTGTGAGACCTCACTTGGAGTATTGTGTGCAGTTCTGGTGTCCTCAACATAAAAAGGACATGGAACTGTTGGAACAAGTCCAGAGGAGGGCCACGAGGATTATTAGGGGTACTGGAGCACCTCCCATATGAAGACAGGCTGAGGAAGTTGGGGCTGTTCAGCCTGGAGAAGAGAAGGCTGTGTGGAGACCTCATAGCAGCCTTCCAGTATCTGAAGGGGGGCTATAGGGGTGCTGTGGAGGGACTCTTCCTTAGGGACTGTAGTGACAGGACAAGGGATAATGGGTTAAAACTTCAACAGGGGAAGTTTAGATTGGATATAAGGAGGAAATTCTTTACTGTAAGGGTGGTGAGGCACTGGAATGGGTTGCCCAGGGAGGTTGTGAATGCTCCATCCCTGGCAGTGTTCAAGGCCAGGTTGGACGAAGCCTTGGGTGACATGATTTAGTGTGAGGTGTCCCTGCCCATGGCAGGGGGGGTGGAACTAGATGATCTTGAGGTCCTTTCCAACCCTAACTATTCTATGATTCTACGATGTGCTATCTGCAAAAAATACAGGAATTAAAATGCCTCCTTATTTCTATTACTAGCCTTTGAAGAGACATAAAACAGCACATCTCCAACACTATTTCTTCTTTTCCTTCTCTTTTTCATATCAAAGTTAAAGGCAGAGTTTTCTGTCTTCCTTCAGCCTCTTTATTTCTCTGGTCACGCAGCAGTTTTGAAGCACACCACCTTCTCCACCAGACAACAGGAGGCAGATAGAGCAGAACAGCTATAACCATCCCTAGTTTTGCCCAGAATTGAAGGCTGCACACGAAGTAATGCTGTGCTCCCCACATTTTCTGGATGATAGGATTTGGAAAGAAGGAACAGTTCTGATCTTATGTCGTGGGAGGAAATGTGTATTTGTTTACTGATACTACAGACAAAAGACTAGTTTTATCACTCATGCTGTACTGCAGTAGCCCTGACAAAGCAGGTGGGACTCCAGTTTCTTGTTGAAACTCTGAAAATAAAATCCTTTAAATCATGTTGAAGAAATAAATATTGGAAACAAAATGGATTTTGGGTGACTCTAAAGAAATATTTTTCAGTGTTCTTCCTAAAGTAAGGAAGATTGCATTTGAGATTAAACATTTTCTTTAATTTTCAGAGTATTTACCTGTGGTGCAGGGAGGGAGAGTGAGAAACAGGGAGAGATCCCTTTAATCTCAAAACATCATTTGACACATAAACGTCAGGAAGTTTTCTTCAGATTCTAGTGCCATGAGGACTAGATCTAATGACAATTGGTTTCCAAAGGGTTAATTTCTTATAGTTGAGTATCTGGTGACTAAGGTGATGAGGCATTAACTCCCCCTGAAATGTTTCCCTCCTTCGGGACATGCATCCTGTTTTCCCCATGTATTTTTCTCCTCAAATACTTTACACAAACTGGGTATTTTAGCCATTTTTCAAAGTGATAATCTCTGATTGTACAGTTTCCTGAGTGGAAGACACACTCTGTGCCTGGGCCTTTGCCCAGCACTTCTGTAGCTTTTCTTAGTACACTAAGTGTTGGGCACTGCACACTTCATACACTGTGACCAAACTGCAGCACAGTTTTGCATAAGATTCCTTACAAGGGAAAAATACCTCAAATAGCATGTTTTATCCAAAATAGTTTTTGAGCACTCCATAGGGAGCACATCTAATCCAGAGCTTTCTCCACAGGCACTCTCCTTTTATGCACCAACAGCATCTGTAATGGAAATAAGACTCTGAAACTGCTACTCCTAAGTGGAGAAAATGGGAGTGTAAAATGAATCCACAAGGCAGTTTCATTATTCAAAAGTCAAAGGGATGTATATAGGCTTTATAAAAATTTTAAAGTGATCTTTGAGCTTGTTAATGTCTCATACTGCTAACTGGGAATAGACATATGACATCTGTGTTGCTTTAAATGTTTTGGGACTTTCTGAGTATTGGTTCTGCCACTATTAGCACTGCTGGCAAATTGTTGCTGATGTGAGGTCATCATAATTCTGGATATAAACACCAAAACTTCAGATTAATTGGATTTGTTGGGAACAGCACTTCCTGGATAACTCTTATGGTACTCTGAGAAGCTTTAGTTCACAAACATTTCTTTGCTGCATTTTTGTTAATTTATTTCCCTGACAATTAGAGTGAACGCATTCCTTTTTTTTTTTTATTGCCTTTCATACCATTCCACAGACTAGCACCATGTTAAGGTTGCTGCGTCCTGCAGAGAGAGTGAGAAGTTAATCTATTTCTTGTCAGAAGATGTTTGGTAGCTGTGAGAGAACCCAGTTTTTATCTGTCTCTTTCATGGGCATCAGCACTGGTATGGTCTTCCAGCTGGACTTCCCTCCTTCTTGCCTCCTCCAGACTCCTCTCCTGCCGAGGTCACTTCCTCCCTCTGCAGCAAGTACCAGCTTGTTTGCTCTGTTACTCTACCACTAGATTAAATTATGCTTGTTGAACAAGTGTAAAACTAAACACAATATGTAGTAAATAATTCCTCTGTGGTTAGTCCATTTGTGTGGTTTTTTTCCAGTCATGCTGGAATAAATAGCAGTCTGGCCACTGAAATTGGTGAGGACCCCTTAAATTAGCTTTGTGTTATTTCTGTTCTGTGGGAACTGTAATTTCTGTAGAACTTCACTCTATAAAACAGATAGCTGGATTTTCCAGTACAGGGGAACCAATGAATGACTGAACTAAGAACCACAGGCCCAGCTAGGCTGGTGTCTGACTACTGCAGATGCGTGCTGGAAAATTATTGCAACTGAGCTGAGCCAGGCAAAGATTCATATATTTTAATCCATGCTGATTAAATAAATATTTTTCCAGTGACATTTCATATTGCACAGGCAATCTGGTCTCTTCGAAGTTCCAAGAAACGCTAATTGTGAAGGGACTGCAAGAGTCTTTATCAACAATTTAATTTCTGTAGGGTATTTAATTCAAAGCCTCTTAATACTATGTTTGACCTTTCTTTCCTTTTCCTGCAAAGTTATTTAATACTGCTCCTAAAATTGATTTTGGGGGCACTGCACTTTTAACCTGTTTTTTTCTTTCTGACTTTGAAAGGAAGCTTGTTCGCATTCTTGGCTTTCAGCAGCCATCTTCGAGTTCACAGACAAGAGTCTCGAATCTTCAAAAGTAATTCTCCACAGTTTCCTAATGTACATACTTAAGCCCCAGTCTGCATAGAGAAATACAGTCAGAGTGAACTAAAACACACAAATGAAATTTCTTGCCATTTCACATTCCCTGTACCTAGTGTTTAAATGAGGTCACGTGAAATTTAAGCTGTAGTAAAATGTCTATTTATATATCAAATAGAAAAAAAAATATATATTTTATCTAGATTTATTTCCAGAAAATTTCATGATTTGGCAACATTTTGCAAAAATTGTAATTAAGCAACAAAAATACATGCATTTTATACCATCCTGTTCTGGTCTCAGTACAAAGAATTTTGCTTAGCAAATGAGCTTCTGTTTCCTCTTGTAATATACTGTAGGGAGAAAAAGAAAAAGTTAATATTCAAATAGATAACCAAATGTTTAAAAAGTCTTTCAGTTTTCATACATTTTGCACTGTGATTATTTTATCTTGCCTTTATTTTAGCATGAGGTCTGCCCTTAGTTCACTCTCCAAGCAAGTAACATGGAATCATAGAATAGTCAGAGTTGGAAAGGACCTTAAGATTATCTCATTCTAACACCCTGCCATGGGCAGGGACACCTCACACTAAACCATGTCACCCAAGGCTCTGTTCTGCCTGGCCTTGAACACTGCCAGGGATGGAGCATTCACAACTTCCTTGGCCAACCTGTTCCTGTGCCTCACCACTGTCTAGCTGGACACACATCCAAATCTAGGACCAGGTACCAAGCCAGGAGCCAAATTCATCAGGATATTAGAGTGTTCTAATTCCCTCCCATGTCTTGCTCTTTGCTGTCCCTCCCCACCTCCAAAGTAAAGTGTGATCCCTAGTTTTCTTTTGAAGCAAGGTCCCCCCGGGAGCCCCAGCCTGTCCCCCACGGCAAACCCTAGCTTCCAGACATATTGCTTTTCTGCTGCACTGCTATACCATGCTCTGCAGGGCCTGGGTCCTTGAGGTCCAATTATTATTTCTTAACCCCTCAAGCAGCAAATCTCTGGAATCATCATCATTTGCAAATGCAGACAAGCATCTCTTTACTTATCTCCTTCCTTTCATACAGTGAAATGCATACCTTTTGTTACAAATAAATGCAAATATTTATTAGCAATATATGCAGCCATTACTATTGCTCTCCTGATTAATGCTGTCTCTGAGGCAATGGCATGTGAAGTACTGCTTATAGTATTCCCAAGCAGACACAAAACTGCTCTTAAAATGTTCTTTGCAGAGTTTAATACAAAGAACAAAAATAAATAATATCAGGCCCTTGCCAGGATCAGCCCATTTTAAACTTTTCAATGGCACAAATCATCATTAATGAAGCACTTAACATTACACTCATGACAGCATAGTATAAAAGTTACTGCAGTCATCCAAAGGATAAGAAGAAGCGTGGCAAATAACTTCTGGAGGGGAAAGATTTACACTCTTGTATCAAATCTTTATGGGTTGAAGTTTACATTAGAATAAAGGGGGGGGGGGGTGTTTATCTCTTAAAAGCTTTTGGGGAGACATTTGGAAAGAAATTGTATTTCTTTTCTCAAATGAATGGAAGAAAGATCAGAGAGCAAGGTCTCAGCACTAGTAAAATCTGGCTTGCATCATCAGCTATTTTGATATAAAATACTGTGGTTGGAGTCATAGGACATAGATATTTATGCTATAATGCAAAATAAAGTAAATTCTATTATGCAAGTTCCCTTGATACACAGTTCTAATCACAGTTTTCTCTGAAAATAGCTGACAATAAGCTCAACAGCTGGTATCCAATGCTTAATTTCTTTTCTGTTTATTCATAAAAGCACAATACCATGCTCTTTATATTAAATTATGCATAGACAATGTAAGTTCATATGCCTGTAAGACATGGATCAGAACAAAGATTCCCATTTGTGATGTACGATATGAGAGTTTGGATGAGAATCTCTGAGAAGCTAGAGGTTTCACCCACCTGCACTCACACCTATAGCAGTATTGCTATGGAGCTGGGATGGTGGCTGAGCAGGTCCTCGTGGTGGAGGGGGATGTGACCTGTGGGACAAGTTACTCAGTGCCATAAGAGAGGACCGCTCAGTCCAGACTGCTTTTAAGCTTTCCCACCTTGGCAGGAAGTAGGTTTTAAGCCAGGATCTGGATAATGGGGAAGAGGAAAAGTTCTTTAGACAGTAACTAGAGTTTGTCATCAGAGGACAGAAAAGTGTAGAAAAGATGGAGGAAGTATTTAGCAAAATCAAAATAAACAAATATAAAATTCCAATGCCAAATTTCTTCTGCAACAATTTTGAACAAAAGCAGCACAAGAAAGAGGTCATCTTTGGCTTTATTTCATAATGCTTGTAACTAAAAACGAAAAATTTGAATATTATGCCTTCCAGCCATAGAAAAAAAAAACAAGCAAAACTAAAACAAGCAAACACATTAAAAAGCAAACAAAAAAAAAACCTCCCCCACCCCCCAAAAAAAACACACACTAAAAGACAAAAAAACCACACACACTAAAAGACAAAAAAAAAAAAAAAAATTAAACATTCTTTGATAATTCACCAGACTGTTCAGTTCAGTGATTGCAGAAGCTAAACATATCAGAAATGGATACTGTACAGAGAGCATTTAGTTGTGTTCTCCCATCAGAAGGGTTTTGATGAAAACCAAAGCAATATACTATTCTGAGAGTTTTGTTTTCCTGAGTTTATAAAGATAGCACCTGTGTTCTGAAATTCAGTTTGCCAGCTTATCAAGAGGAACATTATTCTCCTCATTGAATTCAATAGATTGTGATCAGTTCCTACTCAAAATGAGGTGGCAATGTTAGACCTGTATATTTTCTCAAGCTTCATCTACTCGATTGAAAAATTGGGATTTTCTCTTGATATATTAACCAAATTTCTAAATTTAGTCCTACTTTATTTTCTGTCTGAGTACCCAATTTATTTAAATCCTGTTTGTTCTGTTTCACACTTTCTCAAAAGTTAGCATCATTCACTAAGATATTTAACATGTCCTTTGCAGAGAACAAATTGTCTTTGGTGATGGACCATAAGGATCTTAAAAAGTCTTATCTGCCCTCTGTATTCTTCTATACCTTTGTTCTCCAGAGTACCATAGATGCTCCCAAACGATTCTATGATGAAATAACATAGCAGCAAAAAAGGCAATAGAAAATTGTCAGGTATTCACGTTACTAACCAAAGACAGTTTAAAGAAAGCTGGCGTGAAATTCAATTCCTGTTGTTCCTAGATGAATATTTTGTTGTTACCTTCGCCATAGATTGTTTTAACTGTCAAATTTATAACCTCTATGACAATGCCCCAATCAGGATAACAGACTTATATTTGTGCATAATTTTCTAGAAAATTCATCACTAAAATGCCATGTAGAACTGAAAGTATGTGCTGCTTTCCTTTGACCCATTAATTTTGCTCTCTCCAAAATGGGTTAAGTGTTCCTATAGCATGATTTTTTATATTATAATAATTTAGAGTAATTGGTGTGTAAAACACATCCAATCTCAACAAATGTGCAGCAACCTACCAGAAATAAGACTATGATACTTTGCCTACTATTTTGCCATATAATGTTTTCATTTGACCCATTTTCTATTAGGATTCCTGATGGTTGCTGTGGGAAACCAAGACAGTCCTGAACTTCTGTTAAGTTGAAATATGTCCCTGTGGTTATTAATTTTTTTGAAATATAGAGCTAACATTTATCAGCAGAAAAGCTGGAGAAGATAGGGATAACTGGATATGTGATAAATGCTGAGAATGAAGGACTGCTAGAAATGTATTAGGGGGAGATTTTCAAAGGCAAAAATAGGAGATAAGTGCCTTTGAACATTGCTGAGAAGTTTGTGGATGAGCATCTGTACGTCAGTTAACATAATGACAGTGGAAAAGAATGGAAAATAATTAGGTCACTAGAGACCTGGTTTTTAAGTGGTCTTCAGTAGCAGCTTTATACTGAGTTATTCTAAGGGGTCACTTTATTTTCTCTTTATCTTTTCCACAGATTAAAATCATCCACTTGACTCACCTGTCCAGTTAACCAGTACAGCCTAGTTGGACATGAAAAAGCAAGCACTGACTACAAAACATTACTTATTGGGGCAGTCCCCTCTATTCTTACTGACTTCCTCTCCTTTCTGTTGAAGTTGATTTGTATCCTACCTGTTTCCGCATTCGGTGCCCACACTCTTCTAATGTTTTGCATGACATGACGAAGGGGTACCAATTCTGGGCAAATATTGCCCCAGTATTTCTGTCATCGTATCACTGTGACACAATGCCAGCCCTTGCCATGGTCAGTGGTAATTGCACATTGATAAGTATTTCAAATTCAGACTGGGCATTGAGCATTGTTGTGCGCTACTGTGGGCAGCCTGTTTAGCCTGGAAGGACTCTGAAAAGACACATATTACTTTGCTTTTTCTGTCCCTTTCTTTGATGTGTGACAGCTTGACTGTACTCAGTGAACGTACTGAATACCAACTGCGTAAAAAGCAAGCTACACAAACTGAGTACATGATAACACATTGCCTGGAAGGTATTCAGGAACTGAGCTGCGCCTGCATAAACAGCTCCTGAGCAGATACTGTAAATCTGGCAAATGCAAAAGGCCTTTATGAAATGAAGCTTGTCAAGCCCTGAAAGGAATATGAGTGTTTCTTTGCCTTGCTGCTCTGAATGCCAGAGAAATGTTTCCAGTGAGGCTGAAGCAGTGCTCAGGCATTTGGGCTGTTTTCCCAGGGTTGCAGTGGAAAAAGGGCTGTGCTGAGACCTTCAGCCAGCAGCAGATGGTGTCACCAGGAAGGGTGTTACTGTTTGGGTCTTCAGCCGGAGCCACTGCTGCTGCATCCATGCTGGCACATGAGGAGACAGAAGTTTCACCTCTGCCTAGGCTGAACAAATATAGTGCAGAGTAAAAGCTCCTCCTTTGGTGTTTTTGTTTTTTTTATAATGCATGAGACATTATCTTTGTAGCTATTACATGACATTTTGAGCCCTTCTGTGGAAGGGAGTCTCCATCAGAAATGTTATTGCTGTTTATTTTTTTCCATTTGGTTTGAGGTGCAGTTTATACACAAAGCAAGCTATCTATCTCATGACAAAATAGACAGCCATGGCTGATGGTTTGAGCTGAAAAGCAATCCTGACATTTAGGGACTCATTTGCAAAGGTGATAGGCACCCTTGGCAGCCTAGGGAAAAGATTTTATGCAGCTCATAAAGATCCTATGCTACCTTCCATCCCAGAGACATGAGTCATGCTCTGTCAGTACAAGATTGAACTGTCACTACTGTAAACACCATTCTTGTGAAGACTGCTTTTCAGTTTAAATACTTAAAAACATGCATTTGTTGGCTAGTGAAACCTAAAGAAAGTAGGAAAAAAGCAGGATGAAACATAAGCATGCAGAAACCTGCACAAGATGTGCACCTGTGTGAGCTGAAAGCAGGACCAAGTGAGGCACAAGGGCTCACACTGCTCACCACTGCTGCCAACAGGTGCCGTGTGACGGCACCTGCAGATGGTCCTGGTGAAAGACATTGTGTGAAGAAGTGTGGTTTGTTTTGTGTCTGAAAGCACAGACAAAAATATGTTTGGTACATTCATTCGCTGCTAAGAAAAGCAAAGCAAGAGCCCCGGAGAGATAAACCTGTGTTCTTCTTTAATACTGACCTTTTTAATATCAATACTGAATTACAGAAAAGATCCTCAGTAAGAGCTTAGCTCTCTGGCTGCTCAAAAAAAAATCTTTAATTAATCAGTGTTAAAATTCACAAAATTTGAGGCAACAGAACCATGTTTTTCTCTCCCTACAGCAATCTGACTAATACCGAGTACATAGCTTAATGTCTTTCTATAATCCAGCAAACTCCTATGGATAAATTCCCTCTTTTCTATACTTGAATACTCTTCACAGAGTGTCACTATTTATGCACAGAAAAGGTAATGATTTAGACAGCAGTTTCCAGCAAGCTTTTCACATGCTATTCTGTTAGTAATCTTTACCCCAGAATGAAGAAACTTTTCCAATGGTTTTGAAGTTTTGGAGGGTCCACTGAGATTTTACAAGACAGATTACAAAACTGAGTATGTACTCACTGTATTTAGTATCCATTTTCAGCTGACAGTGACATGATTTAATGCCTAGATTATCTGTTTTATTATTTTATTTAATTTTGTTTCACTTTATATTATTGTATTTCAGCTATAGGTTGCTAGTTTTATAATCTATGGACACACATAAGATAGCTGTCTCTGGCCTTCTTAACTCACAGCTCATCATCTTTGGTCTCTGTAATATACCAACAGTTTTCTATTAACACATCGGTTTCCTATGCCACCATCTCATGTCAGGATACTCAGATGTTCTCTCCAAGGTAGTAAGTACCTGGGCAGAAAATCCCAAGCAATACCTCCAACATTTCCTGACAGCTCCCTTGTTACATCCCTTTTCCCAGCACTTCTTCCAGCCTTACAAGTAAATGCCATGTCTCTCCTGCTGCATCTGAGCCAACACATCTTGCTCCCTCCTTTTCCACTCTCTCTGTCATCCCCTAACTTTTCTGATGGTTTTTGCACAATGCACTCGTTTTGAAGTAGTGTTTCTGGCTGCCCCGAGGGCAGAGCAAATAGTGCAGTGGCTGAGCAGCTCCCTTTGCATTCCTGTTCACAACAGATGCAAAATCCTGGCTGAGCAGCCAACTCCCTGCACTGCACCAGAGAAGCCCTGCAAAAGTGATGGATAGCCCCCCAGGATTTCAAAGAGAAACTTAGTCATGTTTTGCCAACTAGGTGACTGTCTGGAAAATCTCCTGAATGGATAAATATACTTGAGGGTTTATTTGGCTGATGCAGTTGCAAAAAAAATGCTGTAGTACTGATGCTCAAGCCCATTTGTTTCCTGTCTGTTCTCAATAGTAGAATTTCTTCTTTACAGTACCCTACCCGACGTTTGTGTAACAGACTCAATGTCATACAAAGTGCTGCATTAATAACACCAGTACAACTACACAGGTCCTGGTGTCAAGCAAACAGCAGGACAGCCCTCCTGACCTTTGCCTGAGGAGGGGGACAGAAACCTGGGCTTGTCAAAACGGCATGTGACATCCTCCAACTATTTAAAAGGGATTAAAATGCAATTCCTTACCACATATCAAGGTAAGGGGGTCGAATGGCCACACAGTATGCCTTTACACAAGGAAGGGAAAACCAAACCAGCCTGAAGGTTTTGAAAGCTTGCTGGTATATTAATAGGTGTCAAGGAGATCTTTCGGATTTAGTCTTTGACAGGATGCAATTTTCTACATTCTGCAAGCAGCTAAAAACTAGATAATTGTCTTTGTATGCTTTCAACTTCTTAAGGAATTTTTGTGTATTTTCCAATAGCATGGATTTTAAAAGCTGATACTGGTGAAACAATGACACCTTGTGGCACAGAAGAGCAATCAAACCCATACAGCCACGCAGCTTTAGATAAAGCATCTCCAATGTAGATTACATTCCCCAGAAATATTTTCAATTATTGATGAACTAAGTTTTAAGTTAACATTTTTTCTTATCTCTCTAACCTAAAATTGTCCTTGATGTTTACAGCATTTGTAAGGATCTTTCCAATGATGGGAAAAATTTAGACAATCATTATTTAGGAATACAGCAAATCTCCAAGTTAGTTCTGTAACAAGTCTTGCAAGATAAAAGTAAACTCAGCTAATATATTCTTATTATTTAAAACCACACAGCATAATTATTCTTCTTTTCAGCCTTTCTGACCTAACTTCAGGCAACCAGGTTCCTTAAATTACACTGGCAGGGGAAATGCTATGCAGAAAGATGTGATGCCTGCTAGTTTTATGCAGGTTAAAGGGAAGACTCCAGCTGTCCAGAGTTTTCTCAGCAAGGCAGAATTTCTATTATAATTGTTTTAAATGGGCATAACTGAATGCAACATATGTGGTGCAATGTCATCTTAAAGCTCTGATTAGATTTTGGAAGGCTTGAAAACAGTGACTTTGTTATCAATTGTATGAACTCAAAAGACTGTAGAGCTAATGCTTTGAAGATAGCTCTTCCTTTAATTTCTGGATCTCTTCAAATCAGAAATCATTAGCGAGTACAAGTGGGTGAGAATTTGTAGAAAGCAAAAAAGAGCCCAAGATTGTAGCAGCCTCTCGTGGAATATTTCAAATTTCATACACTTTGCAATTACTGTCCCATCTGCTAAGTGCTGGCTTTCAGTATTAGCACTAATTGCTGACCTTACCAGTGTCTTCTCTGACCTCCATTTAGATAAGCTATACTGCAAATTATTGGGATTTTGAGTGAATGATGGTCTTATTAAGATGACTGGTATCACATTATGCAACTAAAGTATTATGCCTGCACTCTTATATTTATTTATTTTTACAACTGTATAAAAATTAAAATCTTTTTCTCAGCATAATAACATTGCTGGGAGAGTATTTCTCGCATCCAAGGGTATTCTAGGGGCAAGAATGAAAACCACAATGTTATATAAAAAGTACTTCATAGTCAAAGAAGCGATACACGGTATACTTGGTACCTCTGTCATTTATCACTAGGAAGTCTCAAATCTTGATACCCTTTTTGCATCAAGAGGTCATTTTTTTCCAACCTGATGGCAATAAACTATATCTTTTACATTGGCATAGTGGAAATCACAAAATAAATCTTAACTAGTATTCACATCAAACATTAGACAACAAACAAGTCAAATATACCAGCAATGGCATATGACTAATAGCATACTTCTATAAAATGTTATGCCAGGAAAATCACTTCTCCTCTTGTAAAGAGGCCTGTACTAGCCAATCATTCCAAAATCTAATGAAGCGTTAAGTGATTGCTGCTGTGGGCAGTGCACATCCAAAAAATCACAGAGCTTGTCTAACACACATTAAACCAAAAACACCACTCTTGCACAGTTAGCAGGACTGCAGTATAGGCCTTGTCATTTGCTCAGCCACATCTGCTTTTCAAATTTCATATCCTGCCATGGGGCACCCCACACATAATCTCCAACACAAAGCCAAGTAGAGCATTGCTGGGAGATTTCTTGTCTGATAGGAGTGGCACTGCTGGTGAGTGGGACAAAGATGTGACAATTTACACCTCCCATTTCCAGTCCCTGTAAACTTCCTCTGCAGATAGAGACTAAACAATTCCTCAGCCATATCTCTGCTTTGCTAGCTCTTGTGTACGTGCAGAAAAGCCAAGGGCCAGTTCATCATATCCAAACCTCTTCTCATCTCCTGCTTATTTCATAGAATCATAGAATGGTTTGGGTTACAAAGTGCGTTGAGATCATCCAGTTCCAACCCTCCCTGCTATGGGCAGGGACACCTCCTACTAGACCATATCACACAAGGCCCTGTCCAACCTGGCGTTTATTATCCCACCTGCATCTCAGCTTGACTGGTGCTGCAATATTTGTTGCATCCAGCAGTCTACAAAGCTCACAGATGAGAGTCTTTCCACAATGATCATACACCTGTTTTGTTGCTATTTTGTAGCACCCTGCATCTTGAGTCTCTAAGTTGTATATGTTCTGTACTCGTCTTGGTTTACACCAGGTCACCGACCAGTCAAGATTTCTGGGTTTGCACTTGTAGTAGAAATATCAGAGCTCAAACTGTCTGGATGCCAGTGTTAAAAAAAACACAAAAATGCTGGAAAATAACAGCTATTATGCTTTTGCACAATGAAACAGCTGGGCAACTCCAAAAAATAGATGTACAATGCCTCTTTCTTACAGTGGCATGGAGACAGAATATTTACATTCTGATTTGCAGACCAAATGAGATGCTATTACCTTCTTGATGTCTCAATGAGTCGTTAGAGGAAATGAGTTAATAAACATTAATCTTACAAAATAAATTAAAAAAAAAAAACAAAAAAAAAACAAAAAACCCCAAAACCAAAATACCAGGTTCTCACTTGTTTGCAAAGTCTTAGGAATTAATAAAAACTGGCACTTTCACAGCTCATAAATGAGAACTAACTGTCCCTGTGGTGAGTTTGAAGATTAATTTAACCTTCCTTGGCCGTGCATTGGACTACATCTGAGGCATTTTTAATGTTTTAACACTTTAAAAAAAAAAGAGTAGATAAAGAAATACTGAATCTTCCAAGATCCCTACATTTCTGACAAGTATCCAAATTCTTCTGCTTCTTCTGACCTTTTACTTCCTTGGGTTACCTACCTTTTGTCTTGCGGACACTTCAATTTTGAGAGTAGCGCTCCACCAGATAACCCAGGGGTTAAGGGAGGTCTGGCTTTGGAAGTATCTGGAAGCTGAAAGCTTCAGGTGTCAGTAAGACTGTCATCCAGTCAGAAAGCCTCCAAAATCTGTCTGCCTAGTAAAACCCCTTTGAGAAGTAGTGGCATTTTAGCATAAGCAATGTGTGAACTGCATGTCAGGATGATGATGCACCCTTTTACCAGCCTTTTACAACTCATTTCCTACAGCTCCTGCCAAATGTGTAATACTAACGAAAAATAATGAGATCTTTCCTCTCCATGTCTGGCACTAATATTTGAACTAGAATTAAGAGCTGCTGTAGCTCAGAAATCCTCCTATGAAAATACAGCCACAGGAAAAGCTACAGAAAATTATCCTGTGCAGAATTAGCATCCAGCAGGTAACAGATGGCATGGGCTCAGATTCCACACCTTGAAGTGGGACAGAGAAATTTTTCAAAATGCAATTAACACTTCTCTTTTCTTCTCCATTTCCACACCCTTGATTCAAAATTTCACTCCTGTTTACGCACTAGCCTTGCCAGCCACACATGCCTGCCACAGAACATGTGCAAGTTGAACACCCTTCTGCTCCTGGTGAAGTAAGTAATATTGTGAGTCACTTAGCCCTTGTCAAAGTGAAACCAGTAAGAAACAAAGGTGGGTACGCTGCAGAAGAGGACTAGAGCAGATGGAGGATGTACTGCCTGAAACCTCACGTAGCATCTGTGGCACTGAGGCTGGACTGGCTTCTCCAGGTTTGACAAATCAGCAGAGGAGATTTGGTTTTGTTGGCCTCTTTCTTCCTCTTTTTTCCTTCTCTACACATCAAAAACAAGTTTTGAAAGTAGCTTACATTTGGCAAGTGTCATGCTGGCTTCTTTGCTTGAAGCCGTTGTTTCAGACTCTCTGCAGACTCAGAGAAATGAGAAAATACCAGTTATTAGGGGTGGTCTTAACAGCCCTGGGGACTGCTGGGGACAGCAGTCCTGGCTGGACTTGATCATAAAGGTCTTTTTCAACCTAGTTAATTTTGTGATTCTATAGTCACATCCAGTTTCAAACTTTCCTTCACGACCATTTTGTACAAAAAACCTACTTTTTCAGTTAGCTAGTTCTAAGTCTTGCATGAACACATTGGAAGCTGTCTTCCTGTGTGTCTAGCTCTGTGTTAACTTCAACCATTTGCTGCTCATTTTCAAACACTTGCACATTAATCAATAAATATAGCAGCATGCCCATTACTGCACCTTATGAACTTGTGCATAATGAAAAGATAGGTCAAATTCACACAGCTGTTTGGGAGGATGAGAGGGTTGTTTTAAAACTGTGACTTGTCTGGGACTAAAGCTCCTGAATGATATTGCTTTGAATAGAATCTTACAATCAGAACACACTGAAGTTGATAAATATTCCATCTTCAAAATTGTGTTATGCAATGTGTTTCAATTACAGGAGCTGCAGGACTAACATTAGCACCGCACAGGTCAATTTATTTAACATGTTCCTAAATGCATTATGGCTTAAACCTTACAAAAATAATTTTAAACCAAATTGTTTGAACCATGAAAACTAATACATTTTTAGCTACGCATTGATATATATGCTCACTACCCTAAATATAACCACAATATTATATCAGACTGTTAATGTTAGGAATATTTACATATTTCCACAGAATTAGTCATTTGTCTCTTAAATTCAATCATGGCTGTTGCATATATTAATGCTAAAATTCCTTAAATGTATTTTTTCCGTTTCTCAGAAGTACCCAAATACTTCTGCTTCAATATTAGTGCCCTTTGTTCAACATGTTCACTAGGCACAAAATTTAAAAGATTCAAATATAAAAATCCTCCAAACCTGAACAAAACAGAACTGTTTCAAACATTCTGATGAAAATACTTTTCATTTTTCTTTGCTCAATCTTCAGTCTTTCAAAGGCTAAATGCTCACTAGTTCTCCAGTCACTCATAAAATAGAAAAGTGAAATAACTTTGTTTTGCTTTTGTAGTCCTTTCAATGATTGCTATTTAGATTCTAACACAGAATTCAGTCACTTCATGTCTTGTGTGCAATACCTCTACCATTTCAACAATGTGTACACTGAACTAAAACTTGATCCAAAAATAGCTTTTTTTTGATGCAAATTTGGGCTTTTTTTACTCGCAGGTGAAGTACATGTGTAGCAGGTGAAGACTTGCTCTGTAGCTCATTGGCAACAAATGCAATGAAAAGGAAGGAAAAGAGTTGAACAAATGAGATACGCGTACTGGACCTACCAATCGTTTAAAGTTTATTCATGCTCTTTGACTTCTGCACCATGACTTCATATTTAGCAGTGCATTTTCCATAGACATAAAATTGTTCACCAGTAATGAAAATATTCCTAAAAAATAAAACTTTTATTGAGAATTTGTCTACTTCAGGGCTAATATCTAGCTATTAGAAGACAAAACAACCTAACTCCAAAAGCTCCTATTTGCTCAGCTTTAAAATTCTCTTGCACTGGCTGTGCTTGATCCTTTTTATTTTAGTTTTATGCAAATATCAATGTTTTTTCACATAAATATTTGCACAAAACAAGTTGTATGTTCCTATGTTCAATCATTCCAATCAGAAAGAACACAACAGTTATGATACAAGACGCTGCTTAGGGCAGTTTTGAAATCCCCAAATCCCTGGATAGTTAAATTGCATTCCATTTATCCCAGCCTCCCATGTCTGTATCACTGAAGATGTTGAGTAGGCTCATTGAGTTTAATATTGAGTTGAAGCTGGAGAGCCGAGAGGGGTAAGCATCTGCTCCTGGAGCAGCCCAGCCACTGCTAAAGACACTCCTTTCTTGTGGGTAGAAGGGACAGCAGAAAGTGAAAACTAAACTGCATCCAACCAATAGACCCTGTCTTTAATTTGTTTCTGTCTAGGAAAGATGCTTCACAGAAGTGTTGTGTGGCCAGAGGAGGTTTGAAATCTTCTAAACTTGCCTAATCCAATCTAGCTGCTACCTCTTTCTGAGTGATTTGATGTCCTGGTGGCTTATGGAAAGTCTCCAATCAGGGTAAGAAATCAATGCTGTGTGACTCCATTTAAATGGTCAGTCACTATCCACAGCCTGAATTTCAGCTGAATACTCACAGCAAGATGTTCAGAGTCGATTAGCAAAGGGATAAAAGGCCAATAGAAAATCATGAGGATACATTTTCAATGGAATAAATGTGATAAAATAACATTATCCTCCTTGGATTTTCTGCAAGCATAAACAAAAACAGGAATCATCAACCTATTTATGTTGCTTATAAAATACATTTTTATTGGTTCAGATACTGAATACTTTTAAAGAAAATGTGTTTCTACTTTTCTAAAAACTATTTACTCAGATAGTCAGAGATTATTTTACTCCTCACTCATACACTTGCAGTAGATATAAAATTGAGTTTCTATCTCTCATTTCACTTGCAATATTAATTCCAAAATTCACCTGGCTCTGAATGAAAAGCTATGCAAGGTGTACGCACAGTTTATTGCACAGACTCCTCTGTGAACAAATTATCATAATCAATAAAATATTTGTCATAATTTTAAACATCCTTTGCACATCAGCTTAACAATTAGTCTAGTTGTTTGTAAACAACGGTAGTCTATATTTTCTCTCTTAAGAATGGAAAATAAATTCAACATGTACGATTGGAAAGTTCAAGAAGAGCTTTTTGCTCAATCTGCATGTGGAAGGGTTCTGATGGCAACTTGCTAGGGTTTGCTTGGTTTTGTTTTTTTTTTTTAACTGTTTCCTTTGCATAACTTAAATATCACTCTTTTCTAGGTTCATTTGAGGATTTGAATCTGTTTTCATTTCTGTGATTAGGCACAAGAGATGCTTAGAAGTTATTGCCCACCCACAATATTCACCTTATAATATTCTTTTTTAGTTTGTTTTTCTTATTTCTTGTAAAACAAAACTTAAGACTAAATTTAATGAGAGGCAGAAAAAAATATGGAAGTCAGTGAATTTAAACTATCTTTTCCGTACTCTCACTCCTAAAGAATTGCTTAACAGAATGGAAGGTTCTCAAAGTGCTCTTCCATTCCCATACCATCTTGTATTTCACTTGTATGAATAAATTAATTGATACTTCTAAAATAATTATTTTTAATGAGGAGTTATCTATTCTATTTTCATAGGGAGATCTGTAACAGGAGTATACAATTAAGAGACAACAGTTCAGTTATCTGAAGTCTTTTTGTTCTCCAAGGTGCTATAGATCAGCCCTAGTTCCTATACACTCTAATAGGTCTTCTGTTTCTAAAGAGTATTTTTGAACAGTTAGCTCCACTTGGAAGAAATTAGAAGCTTTCCAGATGACATTTTACATTCATCAAAATATGTCATGCTAGATTCAGTAGGCCTTTCTTCTGTTACTTTACAGACAAACTGAATGAGCATACAAAATTGATTCAAATTAGTTCTAATGATGTGCATCAGGAAGACTTCAAAATTATGCCTCAGGTCAAGACACGGAAAAGGAACAGCACTAAACATGGCTTCAAAATATTTTTCATATTATACAGCTTCTCTGGAGCTTATATAAAAATACATCTACCTACAAATTCAGATCAGGGAGAAAATAAGGCAAGATTCAGTAACTTCTATATGCTTTCTGCCTACAATGCTTCATACCTCCTCTTTTCCCTTACAGCTCACAGCTCAAAGACAATAGACTATCTATCTTGTTTCCCTTCTTCAGTATCTATAAGTTATTTGTCAAGGTAGGAAGGAACCATGGCTTCCTGTTTGATTAAAATTCAGACATACTCAGCAGAATATCTGTTCCCTTTACAATACTTGTCATACAAGGAACACCAAAATTATGAGCTTGCTTTCTTTTGAAGATACAGATCTCTAGTTATCAAGTGCTGTGAAATCTCAGATTAACTCTTCATTCAATCTGAACAATGAAAGAATATAGTCAAAGAGTCTTCAGTTCTCCCTACCTTACAAGCAAATTCAGTTCTTCCTTTTGCAAATGGATATGGACATAGTGCCTTACAGTTTTCTTCCTTCCAGACTGCACTGCTATAGATGTCTATAATGTAGAAATGAAGGCAAATATAAAACCTATATTTTGACTAAATCTGTTCCTTCAGGGACTGCAAAACCGCATGCAGTTACAGTAGGCTGTAAGGACCACGTGTATGCTGGATTAGATTCCATGAAATTGGATATCAGGCTTCTGTGGTAGCATGCCTTTAATCAGGACAAGCTGCTCTGAAGCATTTTGCTTTTTTGTTTGTTTCTCCATGTCCCACTCTAACAGCCAGCTGAAATCCAGAGGCCTTATTTTCAAAGGCATTCATATTTCTGGCTCCCACTACAACAGATGCAAGCAATCTACAGCTGTGTTCATGTGGGACAAGTCAGGTCACCCAGGCTAGAGCAAGATAATGAAGAAGTGGAGAATTCAGACACAGTAATACACATAAAAGAAATTTAACTAATTCCAAGTTGTTAAAAATAGTCTCCAGGGCTTTCTGCCTTGGAAAAGCTTTCCTATCAGCATGGCTATTATCTTTTAAGTGTGAGTAAGGAATGAAAAATTACTAGCTATTTCTGTTCTCTTCTCCATCTCCATTTTCAAGAGGAAGAGAAGAGACCTGAAATAAGGAGGCTGGCAGGGAAGCTGACAGCTCTTCCTGTCCACAGAGGAGCTGGGAATCAGCTATCAGGGCTAGGCACACACTTTCATTGCCAAACCACCGCTCAAATCCATAAATCCATTTAGAATTTTAAGAAAATGCTCCTCCCATAATATCAAGCTTTTTTGCACATATTATGGGTATACTTCTCAACTGCATTCCTTTCTCTTTGTTATTGTGTTACTTTGTAAACTAAAATTCAAATATTAATATGAAATTGAAAGTATAACTTCAAGTCCTAAACAGCTCAGGAGACTTTTGGCATGGTATCATGACAGCTTTAGTCTTCTTGCTGTAAATCTCTCTGGTATTTGGAATCCACAGCAGGAAAATCCCTAGAGAAGTCTCTAGAAGAAACAATGAAAGGTGATAGTCTGCATTTTAGTTTTCCTGAACTTCTCTGTATTGCTACCTTCGCAGTACAAAAATATTTTATTCCCTTTTGTCTAAGCAGCAACAAAAAAAAATCCCAATTCTGTTTGTTTTCCTGACATCTTTCACTTGTCCTTTGACCTTAAATTTATTCTGCATGCCATTTACAGCAGCTGTCCATCAACAGACACAGATGGCTCTTGTCCAAGTTATCAGTTTCTGCTTTCTCAAGCACTACAACATCCTTCACAAACTCAGTCCAGGCTTCTTCGCCTTTCTACAAAGATTGTTTTGTGAATTCCTTGTTTTGACCACATTTTTATTCTCTATTTCTCCATTGCTATCCCATCTCCATGTCATCAAACATGAATAAAAATAAACAGGGTTACAACTTCTACAGTTTAGGACCTATCACTGACCTATCCCATCTATCTAAAACAAAGTAAATAAATGAATAATGATAACAATGAATACAACAACGTATGCATGGAAACACGCTACCTCCAAAATTATTAGATTTGAATGTGTCATGTTTAGATCTTCAATGTAAGTAGGAGAACCTGGACACATGCCTTCTCTCCGAGTTACGATCATGCCACTGAAGATGCGGTTCATATATTTTGGGGAAATTTTCCTTCTATGTGTATTAAAGGCTTGAATCTGATGTCCTTACTTAAACTGAGTAATATTTTATTTCATTACTCAGTCCATTGAGCAAATGACTTACAAAGAAAAGTGCTATTTAACTGGAGTAAAGATGGTACAACTTGTCTTTAACAAATCTTGCCTTTTAAATATACTTTTTTCTCATTTTTGTTTGAAAGATCACGCATTCTATTTCCTCTTCTTTTGCTCTACTGCAGTTTAAAATATGTTGGTCACATCTAATAGGCAAGGTTCAGAGGCTGTGTGACTTCATTAGATAAAAGAATGTTTAATGGATTTTTCCAATATGCTGCTAATCATGTGAGCAGAATAAGAAACAGATCAGCAGTGAACTTCATTTACAGTGTAAGACAATGACATTCAAACAGAATGCAATCTCAAACTGGTTTGTCTTCTTAAAACTGCCTTTGATCTTTAAATGCAATAGAACATTTTGTATACATAAATGGATCAATAACCCTTACAGTGTATGTAATGACAACTGACATCAGATTAATTTACTTTCACAAGTACCTAAAGATACATGATTAAATCATTAGGAAATAATCATGTTCCTGCCTGAAAGGTAAAGTATTATTTCACAAAAGGATGAATATTATTTTAATCCTTTCAAGTTGATTTATGAATGTGATTCTATCAGGTACCATTCTCCTTTGCTGCAGTCTTCAGAAACATATTTATTACCAGACTTTCTGTTTTCCATAGGGGTCCTCTGGAATATGTGTTCAGTCTGACAATTATTTTGCAATAGACCATAGGCTAAAAGAAACATCAGAACTTTACCATACTTATTCTAAGAACCATATGTTGGTCTAATTGATTCATTTCCAATGATAAAATCTCTAGCTTCTTTTCTAAGTTTAGCTGGCCAAGGATTGAATTAAAAGAAGGAAGAAAGAAAAAAAGCTACCTTAGTGCTGCACAGTATGTCATCGTTGATTCAATTGTCTAATGTACTTGTGATATCCTTATTGCAAAAAAAGAGTATATAAAAGCTGCCCAGGCCACAGGGATTATATCCTAAGAGCAAAGTAAAAGTAAAAGAAAATGGCAAGACCAGATGAAGTAAAATTAAATTAAATAAGTGCTCACGGATCAAGGCTGTTAAGAGAAGCAGATGATAAAGCAAATATTTGCTACAAGCTAGTAGCCTCATTGGATTTAAAACTATGAAGCTGTCATTATGGGGTTTAGAATGCAGTTTGGAGCAAAACAAAAGTAGTTGTGTGAACAAAAAATAACCTCCCTTAGTTCTTTTTTCTACTAATAAATATCTCCCTACCATTCTACCATTTCACCCATCTTAGTTTCATAGCTGTCTGTTATGAGCTGTGCAGCTTCCTACGAAATTGAATGTCTTAATAGCAATTTGAGTTGCATACTTTGAAATAATTTTCATATGAACTTGAGCATACAGTTTTTGCTAATAGGCCTGGATAAAATTTGGCTACTGTGAGACAAGCTGGGGAGGATGAAATTCTCTGCAGAAGCAAGGTGAAGCATTTCTGATACATGCATGGAGTAGCAAGGATAAGAGGATGTAGTAGCAATAGGTGCAGTGGCTGATAGATGTGATCTGCGAATAATAGAGAGAAGTTCTCAGCTACGGTTATGTCAAGTGTGGAAATTTCTCTCTGAGTTCAGAAGATGTTAAGGTGTCCAGAGGATGCGTAAGTGTCATCTTGGAAGATGAACTGGATGCAGAAAGCTGGAATTTCACTAGGATCATGAACCTAGTTATAAAGAAGACAATCAGGGATACTGGTTATCTATCCAAAAAGCAGGATAATAAGAGAGTCAGAATATGCTGGAGGGAATGTAGAAGTAATGTTGATTAAGTCCACATGAGGTTTTGTTCACCAGCTGTTTGCATCCTGACTCTTAACTGTTGCTGCCTGTTCCTTCCCTATATATCATTAAACCTACCTCTCAGTTTGGGAGCCATAGACAATGAACATTGTGCCCCTTCTCAAGAATATACTATAAATTTAGTGGCAGTTGATGGAGGGTTTTTTTTTAGAAAGGTTCAGGATTGCTGGGACTAAGAACCACAGCCATCAGTATTTCCCAACAACTGGAACTGCTAAGGCAGCAAAGCATGTTGACAGAAAGGTGGTGTGCACACCGGGCAGCATATACAGGATGAAGGACAGTGCATGAGGGGAGGATGCACAGAGAATGGGGGTCTCCAGAAGGACTTTAAGTGATGCACACAGACAAGAAGGATGCAGCACCCCAGAGGCTTCTCTGATAAATGTGCTTGAGTCGAGGAGCACAGGAGCTCAGTACCAAACATTGCCTGTAGTCTGTGAACACCAAAGAGATGTTAGCTGCCACGCACCACCAAAGAAAGGAATCACTGGTTCATTTCCTAGTTAGAAACTGGGGATGGATGCTTCTAGATGTGCAGTTCAAATGCTTTTCATCTGTGAAGCAGCAAAATTTAGTCTTTGAGGCACAGTAACAGCTTTTACCCTCTCCAACAGCTCCTGATGCGCTTTTCTTTTGCCAGGATGGATGCATTTTTCTTTCCCAAGGATGAGTACAAAAGCAGGGGCCACTTTTGAAACTGTGTTATATACATTCTGATGCTGAATAATTACTTCACATTGATTTGTGATTGCCTTGATCCTCTCAGGATCAGGCTGGTCTTTTCTGGGCTGAATATTTGGAAAATGCCTTTCAAGGGACTACCCTTTCCCTACCCAGTAGATTATGCCTTTTTAAAAATAATACATTCTAGGTGCACATAATCAGATAATGAAATCATGAAATTTCTGCTCAATTTCTCCAGACATTAAAGAACATGGCTGTGCATTTTTAATATTATTGGAAAAACTGGCTGCTTGGTGGATTTTTGGTTTTTTAACTTCTCAGCTCTACCTCTTTAGTCAAGCATTGTGCTTCTGAAGTAACACTTCAGCCAGCTTCTGCTTAAAGAGGTCAATAACATCTTGGGTGTAATTGGTTTAAAGTGCCAGAACTGACAACCTCTAAATTCTCTTTCTTAAAACTGCTGATCCTACTATTGCTAAGTCTATTGCTAACATGTTTAATATGTTTCTTTTCTTTTTGATAAGTAGCTTCTTTGGAGAAATGCATTGGAATTTGTCACCTGTGTTAGAATGGAGCTGTTCAAATTATTAGGGTTTTTTCTGTTCTACCCCTACCCTCCAATCAGGATTCCCTTTCAGGCAAGGGAGATTCCATCAATGAAAACACCAAAGTCATCTCTGCCATCTATAATTGTATTCTCATAGTTCTAGCTCTGGTTACACAAAAATGAATCTGGAAAACTGCCATTGGAAAAAAGCCGGGTCTGGCTCTGTGCCTCATGCCTTTTCCATTTCCATTATTTGCTCTTAAAAGAGCTCTCCTATGCTACTTTGCATCTAGCAAGTTCAGCAAAGGAGCAAAATATCTGGCAGTCAGTGCTGAGCCAGCTGAGGAGGGCTGCAGAGTGACTGGGTGGCTGCTGCTCTGGCCTCTGGTCCCTGCTGTCATCCCCAGGGAGAAGGAGCCTGTGCCAGCACACGCTGCCCCCACAGCTGTACAGTACCAGTCTGGCCATAGGTTCCTCAATGTCCGGCTCAGCTGTGGCTGCAGAGGGAGCAAATGAAACCCCACATCTGATTCTACAACTCTTTAATCTTGAAAAACTGCTCAGGCAGTGCCATCAAGACTGCTGTCTTTCAAATACAGAGGCACTCCTTGCAGAAAGGGAGTGGCTGGAAACACTGCTGCCCCCCAGGCTTGTCTTCACCAGAAAATTGTGAAACCTCTTTCCTCAGCTCCCCGCCACCTCCCAGATTGTTTCACAAACCCTGCTCTGCAAGGGCTTCCTCTGCCTCTGCACAGGTCCCTCATTGCTGCCACAGGAACTCTGCAGCCTTCCTGAAGTCTCCCCATCATCTTCACCCTTCTCCAGTGCTTCCCGACAGATGCTTGGTACCCAGCTGTGCTCTCTTACTGGTCCTTCTCCTGGCTGTCGAGGGAGCCAGGATCATCTTCTGTGAGGGGGAGTGTAGGGGCGACAGGAGGTGAGAGAACACAGGAGCAGGCCAATTGTGGCATGTAAAACCACCAAACAGGGGGTAGCATGGTAGCAGGAGAGGGGGAAACCTCGGGGGACTTCTAGAGGTTGTGGCATGGCAGAAGTGCAGGAGCCCACCATAACCAGCCTTGTGGAAAGATAACATGAGAGGGTGATGCTGGGGGAAACAGCAGCAGGGAGTTCAGTAATAAGCAGATGTTAACTCAAGGTGAGGCACTGCTAATAATCCTTGAGGGGATTTCCACTTCAGGCAAGGTACCTCATCCAACATTTGCCTTGACAGAGATGTAAGAAGGTCTGAGAAAGAGCCTCGGGAACATTGTTCCCTTCAGTCCTTAGAAAGTCTGCTTAATATTCTGAAAAGTCACCTTAATCCTGTCAGCATTAATGCTGGAGAGACAGCAAGCCAGCTCTTCCCAGTACAGCAAAAGCAGAAGTAATGATGCAATGCATATTCTGTTCCTCTACATGTTAGTCATTCCTTGCCACACATTTCTAAACTGTAAATGGTCTTCTAAGACAGTGATGGTACTACTGAGCACAACACAGCTTGGGAGCCAGGTCTCGGTCTGTGCTAGCTCCACCAAACAGAAGCCAGCCCTGCTCACTTGCACTGGCAAATATCAATACATTGATTTAAGCTGCCTGCTGTGTCCACGCTGTGAGTAATTAATGCAGCTGGAGAAATTCCTGCTCCTTCTGAATACCAGCCATAGCCTGTCAGAGACAGGCTGCTTCTGGGAACACAGAGATGCCAAGTGGACAAACACCAGCTATTGCAAGCACACAGGCTGCATTTCACTAGGTGTGTGACAAGATATTAACTTCATCAACTAGGAAAAGTGCAGCAGACCTTTTGTATTTCAGCACTGGTTTAAAATCTGTAGCAAGTCATCACTGTAAAATGGTGAACTCCCTAACTTGGTAATAGTCCCTTCTGAATCTGGGAGAAAAAGAGATATCTCCCCTGTCCACACCAGTAACAAAGATATTTTACAGCAGTTCTGATTAAAAATGGTAATAAAACCTGCATCCCTTCACCCCTCTTCTGCCCAAACTGCTCCTGGCAGCTGTTACATCCTCAACAGGTCCTATCTCTGAGAGAAACCCATGGTAGAAAGAAACTTACGGAAGGGATAGTCCTAAATAACTATTGCTTCAGCCTGTGAAGGAACAGTAGAAGGGGAATGAGCTGAACCTCAGGGTGCTCCATTGAACCCACCAGTGGTGGGAGATCCCAAGCTGCTCCTGCCCTATAGCAGCTTCTCCAAGGTGAAACCCCAGCAACATGCCTGGCTGGAGTCAGAGCTGCACCACTTTGTTTATTTCAGTTTTAAGTGCTTAGCTTTTTGCCTTCATCTGAACACAGCAATCAGAACATTTCATGTTCATGTGCTCTTTTTGCATTCAGCACAAAGCCCAGCCTGCACTTTATATCCCTTCTTCTTCCCTCCCACTGCTTTTTGGTATGGATAAGAAATCAGAGCCAGCGGAGGGGTTAAATCCAAATGCAGGACCCCCAGGTTGCAACAAATCTGACGACCGCCTTTTTCCTCTTTTCTCCCCACAACCAAGGATTTTCCTCATCACGCTGCACACCCAGACTTCCTGGAGGCACACATGGGTAGTGTTCACCTGCCACAGTGATGGGCTTGGACTCTTGGAGGCACAGTCACACTACATATAAACAACAAAACTCCTAGCTGATATAATCATGTCATCAGCAGTAATACGTTCTGGAAAAAATTCCTAAGGAAGCTGCTAGTTTATGCTGGTGGTGGTTATAAACTATCCTTCTGAGATCAGTTTCTTGACAGCTGGTCAAAATACCAACCAAACAGTAAACTGAATTATTCATTACAATTTTCTGTGCCTTCTTAAGCAACCTTAGCCATATTAAAATAGCCATATTATTAGGAAGTATTGTGAGGGTAGAATTCAAACTCTTCTCTCCAACACACACTCCCCAGACACTAGAACTCCATCAGCATATTGATAAGCTTGTGTCAAGAAATGACGTGACCCCTGGCTAAAAATTAGTTATTTAACAGAGCTACTAAAAAATTGGGATCTCTCTCTCTTTAAACGTTTGACCCTGAGGCAGAAGAGAAGGGGAGGGAGGGAGAAGGAGGGAGATGATAATCACATTAGATAACAACCTGACTCATGGTAATAGAAGCCTCATTGCTATCCAAGTGCTTTTAGAAGGAAACAGCCACACCTAGAGAGGCACCTGTGCAGAGGAAGATTACTTTTAAATGGAGGAAGGACAGAGATAAAAATGCACTTTCAGCTGAGCACAGTGGAATAGTTGTTTGTTTATATAGAAACTGTCTTAAATCCAAAAGCCATTCTGTACTACTTCAGATAATGGGATGTGGCTGGTATGTAATTCATGCGAGAAGCAGGTACGCTGCAGGGCTCAAAATGAAATGGGGATTTATATTTAGGCAGGGAAAAGAAAATAACCATATGTGGGGAAGAAGTGGTTGATGCAGTCTTTCTGGAATAAATCAACTTCTGCAATGATAATGACCTTCCATGAATAAAATTCATAAATGTCAGTCTGACGGTACAAAATAAAACCTTCACTTGAATGTGGGTATGGCTGTAGTAAGTGATTTGCTTGGAAGAAAGCTGCACAAGAATTGGATGATTTGTAGTTGATTGATTAACCAAATATAAGCATCAAACATGCCTTCTATATGCAGGTGCCATTGTACATTTAAGACTTCTCTTTCTTCTCCCCTGCTCTGTAGCCCATTGCTACAACCGCCCTGTCCTCTGAGTACTAAGCCCCTCTTTCTTGTTGCAGCTCTTTGACACAGTAGCTATGGAGTGAGCCCAGTAAACCAGAGGACCTTTCCCTGTGGGTCTAGGCAGGCCTCCCAGCCCCTGATCTCCAGCTGCCCTTGCTGTTCCCTGTATTGGTTCTGAGTCAGGAGGTTGTGGTGAGTGGATGCTGCCTGCAAGTACAGCCACAACCCTACCAGCTGGGGGGGAAATCAAGATCCGGACTTCTAAGTAACAGACGATAAAGTGAAATTTTGTTTGTGCAGGACCTGGTCTGTGGAGTGGGTAGAGTTGAGTGTAAGAATCAATTATATTCTCTGATGAAGGTGCCAGCTCTTTCAGCAAGGGTATTGATTTATGTATTTCACTCTGAAAGTTGCTTTCTACTACATCTTTTGCTACTAAAATTCAGTGATGTGAACGTCAATAGGCATGAACAAAATCCCAGTGTTTTGAAAAGCCTGAATCTGTAGGACATAAAACTACAATATTTGCTTGCTTTTTCTGTCCTCTGCAAGCCATTTCATAGATTCTAGTGTATCTTTTTATTCTGGAAGAATTTTGAGAGATTTGCTGGTAATGGATTTTGCATACAGAACACGTGTGTGCCTGTGCATTACCATGAATGGTATTTTCTCTTAAAAATAGCAATTTTTTTCTATTTTTAAAATTAATTTGATCACAATCTAGAAATATCATATGCCAGAAATTATCTGTCTTGAATTGCTGAATAATAGTATTTGGGTAGGCTGCTATGGAAACAGATATACAGACTCTGGATTCACACATAAAAAGGTTATTATGGCAACTGATTTTTGGATACCCCTTCATTGCACAAGCAGGAAAATATACTGAGTTAACCCAGTAACCTCTGAAAAGACAGCAGCAATAGAATAAACTATTTTACATTTGTTTTGAAATATAGGTAAAGGCATGACTTACATTAAAAAAAAAAAAAAAAAAAAAAGAGAGTAAGAGCACAAAGGCCAGAACAACACTGTGGAATCAATAATGTGAAGGAAATATTAATATTTATGATAAATTAGTATTAACATTATACTTGGAAACCAATAACGGATTGGCATTGACAACATGTTCTACATGAGACAGACTGAAAGTAGGTAACCATCCTTGCCACAATTGCCACAAGGCTGCTCTTTTTATTTTCTTCTTTTGTAAGACTTAGTGAAATTTTGCAAAAAACAGCCACCCTGTTATAAATACATCAGGTTCAAATTATACACGATACACAGCAATGATGCTAACAAAAGAAGTGGTTAGCTGAGCTGCTGAGCAGTCTGTTTCAGTTTTCTTTCTGCATTCAGAGGAAATGTTCACATTAACTAAATGGGCTTTGGAATAGCCCTTACTTTTCAATGTGCAATTCTCTTAAAGGACAATTCCTCCTTTTCCCCCTTTGCTATCATCACTATCCCCACACAACCACTCTGCAGCTACAGGTCTGTAAGTAGCTGGCAGAGGTGATGTCTGTCTGTGACTGCAGGTCATCAGCAACTGTTTTAATGGTTCAGTCCAGTGCAAACATGCAGGTACACATGCACGCTGTTTGGAAACAGTTTGTCTTTACAAAAAGGGCTGATAACTTTTGCACAGGAAGACACCAAGTAAACAATCAGGGTTAGTATAGAAGAAACCATAAAGTGCCTATCCCTTAATATCTTTAAGGATAAATTACAAAAGTTTTTGAGGGATGTCTTAAGTAAAGCCACTTGGGGCAGGGAGATGAACTAGATAACATCCTAAATTCTGTATTTGCGTGGCTCTGCCACCACTGGGCTTGTGCTTGTGTGGGTGCAAGCCTCCACTGCACACAGACCCCGAGGTAGGATGGCAGACTCCAGACAGAGGAAAGTTGAAATAATATGTCAAGCATGTGGGGAGGAAGGAGAGTCATATGCTCTTACTCATTTTTCTACAAAACTTTTTGAAAACATCTGAGGCTCACTGAAATAATCCTTTAAGGAAAAAACTATTTTTTAAAAAAAGGCAAAAAACCAAAAAAGCCCAACCCAATAAATCACCTGCTCCACAATAGGGGCTGCAGAGTACAGATATTTTCACTTATTTAATACATACTGAAAGGTTTAATTTAAATGGTAGATAGTAAATGCATTTTTAAGAAGCACAAAAATGTCTTAAAAAACTATAAATTGACCTTGCAGAACATAAAAGCTTTCTAACAGCAGACATGCAAATACTATGCATTAGTGTGGCTGTTACTGGGAAATATGCAGACTAGGTGTGCTAATTTCTGAGGATATTTTTCCACTGGCTATTTGTAAGAAGCGGCTAATGACAATGTCCTTGGCCTTGGTGGTCTCCATATTCCTCTCCCGTGATATCTGCGTGCTGATTTGATCTACATTAGTCATGATAAGTTCCGAGGCCAGGATGTGAGTGGGGGATGCCCTGTTTGCTGTGCTATCCATGATGTACTGCTTATAGAGTTCCACCAGCTTCTGTTCGAGGTAGTTGTTCAGGGCTGAGTCAGAGAGGGGCTGCTGGTGGGGCACTAAGCTCGCCAGCCGCCAGCATGAGGAATAGCCTTGGGCCGGCTTGCGAACGGTGTCACTGGTGGGGGGGGCCCTCATGGACTCCATGGGGGGAGGAATCTCTGAGGACTCCAAGAAGGGGCCGATGCCACTGTCACAGGTAAAATCTGTCGTCACTGAGCTCATCGGTACCACGTAGTCTCCAGCTATATGCAAATCGTTGTAGTTCTTACAAATGCTTTTGCAGGAAGGTGGAACCAGGTAGGTGTCTTTTTTTGTCAGCCCCTCACAGACATGCATAGATGAAGATGGCTGCTCCATGGTTGTGGGGTGCTGTGTAGGTTGTAGATTATCCTTCTGCCTCCTGCTATGCTTGCTACCTCTAGAGCAGACAGAGGAAATGCACTTGCCAGCATATCTGCATCTCTGAAGGAGGTTTTTTCCTTGTGCTTCATCCTTGGAAGAATAATTAATGGACTTCATTTCATACACCACTTCCTCAGCCGAACTCTTGCTGTAGAGCTCACGGTTCAGGTCTTCACAAGGGTAGGCAATTCTGTAAAGGTAACCTTCTGACAGCATCCTTCACCAAAAGTAAGGAGCCACCAGAAGACAGAAAAATTACAAGAAACCATTAGTTCATTACAAACACATTGAGTGGTGATTATACTGGAAAGTCTGGTACTAGATTCAAAGAGATGTTTCCAATTTGGACGTGAACAAGAGTGTCCTTCTAAAAGACTTGAGGCAATGACTGACCAGCTAGTCTCCCTGCTGTGATGTGAACTCAATCACATCAAAGCATATTCTGTACAACATAACATATGGCATGTCCAATACTTCCAACAACAGTGAGCAGAGAAGAGATGAACAAGAAGTGATTTGTTGTCATAATAATTGCTGAAATATTTTACACTTAAGTATCCATATTTTTGCCATTAACTTCAGTAACAAGTCAAAGGGGTTCGCCTTCTTCACATATACTTTGAAGCAACCTTTGTTTTGTGGTTTGTCAGCTGCCTTGATCTATGTTGATTTGGGATTCATATTGAGAATATCACCCCTTCTGTTCCAGACTAATCAATGATTGCGGTTCCTTTTTCATTAACAGATGTCACATCATTAAATTAGCACTTCGCACTTCTCTATGCAAAGCAGATTGGAATTAATTGTCTCTAACTTTTAGACATGAAAATGTCAGTGGCAAAAGCAAGGCTTTTTGGAGGCACAATTCATCTGGCTTTTTTAAGACACCTATGAGATGAATTGTGGCCTAGATTTGCTTATCACTCTCCAGTTACTATAAAAGGATCTTAAACTGACTACCCTAGATGTAGAAATCTGCAGTGTACTTTTGAAGGGACATATTTCAGGGCAATGCATAGGAAAGTGCACATTTCAGAAGTACTCTGGCTCCTTCACTGTTGGATTAGTCATGAGTACCACCACCAGCTCTGAAATCAGTTTTTCACTGTGTTTCTACAAAGGCACAGTCAGGTTCCCGCAATCACTAACTCACTCCACAATATGAACAGGCAGCTTAGTCTCAAAAGCTGCACAGACATGTTAGTAATGAATGACAGGACTTGCTAGCAAGGACACACATGCATCTGCACATCAGCAAATGTTCTGCCCAAGCTTTACAGCTCCACTATAACATAATTGTTCTTAAGCCCACTTCTGCCTTTTCTTTTAATAGATGCCAAGGAAATGGTCAGTGAAAAAGATGTCCCTAAAAAAAAATATGGTGTGGTCTAGCAAAAAGAAAGTAAATCTTAAGTAAAAGTAAGTTAAAAGAAAAACTGTTCTTTTCTTTCTATAGTACAAAATGCGGAACAAATAACTTGTCTTTGTTTTATTAATGAGTACTTCTCTTCATTTATTATTTAATCCAATTATATAATTTTAATCCTTAACGGATACTGACTCTGCAGATATGAACATATGTTCCACTTATTTGACAGTTTGCCTATTTCACAACACACGCTGTGATGCAGCACCAGAATGGGAACATCTTCCCACAAACTGTGAATGGGGAGGTGTCATCTCTCTGGCACACGCTGCACTACCCCATGCTGCTGTAGAATGTTCGACTTATCTTTTCCAAGAGTGAATGGACTCTCATTTCTTAGCAAAGTATTTCATGTGTCACAGTTGCAAGTACAAAATGCTGCACTAATAACAAATGTTGGCTATATCCCATCCAAGCATGGATATAGACTTTATGCTGATGTTACGAAGGAGACAGTGTGAGAAAAGACTTTCCTCAGGAGGAAGGAGGAAATCACTTCCACACTATGAAGAGGGTTGGATGGAAAATGGACTTCCTCCAGAAGGAAATACTCACAGAAAATTAAATGTGTCCAAACACTTGCTTTGGTGACCCTGGATCCTGCCTTCTGCTGCTAGTTGTGTGAGATTTCCCACAGGCAGGTAACATCTCATGAAAATTGATCTATTTACACAACGAGTGGGGGAGTGGAAATCACTCTTGGGTCTTAGTATTCCTTGCAGTATGCTTCTGTTCCCTTGCTTTAGTTTTTAGCTGTAATATAGGTGCTACCACAGAAAGCTTAGCCAAATGCTAGAGCTACTCAGGTTATCAATGCACCCCTCTTTCTCTTCTTCAGTTCCTCTCTTCTGCAGTGCAAAGGCTATTCCCTTCCCCCCAGTCATCTAGGGCCCAGATGGCCTGATTTCAAAAGCACTACGAAAGTTGGCAAGAATGAGTCTGGAATTCCTATACGGTTAATCCTATGCTTAATTTTAATGTGGATTCTGAGAAATGAATGGAACATATGGCCTGTTCACTGCTCAACCAACATAGGCAAAGCCAATTGTGTGCAGGCAGCATGTGACACTTCTGTCTTTCCTACTACCCAGATGTTTGTTGTTTCTGTCATAAGGTGATACATTAGAGAAATGAAACCGATGGTTTCATTTCTTTGCACTGCCTTCTGCAATACTTATTTTAAGAGTTTCAGAGCATGATGTCTGAGACAGGAGTGGAAACAAAAGAACTGGAAAATTGAAAAGGATTAGGCTTCCATCCTGCTCAGGAGTTGTGTGTTTAGTTGAATGAGTTACAAGCTTACCCTTCGAAGCTGGCAAGGACTGTTGCACTAATCTATTCCCAGCTCTGCAAGGAAATCTGATTGAAGTTTTGATAGGCAGTGCTGAGAGCCTGAATGCAAAAGAGACGTTCTGGTACTTAATATAACATATAACTCTGTCAAGCTGTCATTCCATCATTACCAGTTGCTCGTCACGCAATTGGGTCACCTTTAATTTTTGTATTTTATGTCTGATAAGGATGACAGTTTTCATTAATTCTACTTCTCGTGCCCCTTCTCTTAATCCCCCTTCAACGCCTCAGTCACATGTATGTACCAGGACTCCAAGTGCATGGGGATTTTATCTATTGTCTTTCAATATTTTGGGGTTTGTGCTCCTTAAATTCAGATTTCACTTCCCTCTTCATGAAAATTACTGAATTAATTTCCTTGCACAAGGAAAAACAGTCCCTTTTATAATTCTGATCTGATACATTTGCATGCAAGGTGAACAAAGAGATTTTTCCTTGTGTGGCTACTGTTCTGGCAATGGGAGCTCACTACATTCTGTTCAAGCCTGGTAGAGAAGGAAAGAGAAGACTGTACAGTTCACACTCATTTCTATCTGACATAGTCTTTATTACTGTCAGATGATCTTAAAAACTCATGTCTTGCCTGGGGTTTTTGTTCAGTTCTTCAGTGTAAGAAAAGCCTAAATGCAGGATGAATGTTTAAAGCTTTGTGGAAAATTCAGTGGTATTGCCAGTATTTTCTGAGTGGCAGCAAGTCTGCTGGGTTATAATGCTTAGAGATGGTGACAGTGTTTGCATAAAGACCTCAGATTAGAGTCTGGGAGCAGGCAAACAGAATGTGAGTTCTTGGCTCAGGATAAGCAAAACAGTTAAGGAAAACCTGAGAAGTGTACACAAAGAGGTATGATAAATTGTGTCATATATACAAACCTGAGCAAGATAAAAAGTTGCTAGGGAGAATGGAAAGAATGTGGTGCCAGCTGGGATCACAGCTCAGTAGGGAAAGGGACATTCTTTTGCATTGCAAAAAGAGGGGATAGAAACTCATATAAGAAACAAGCTTGCTTTGTGTACGTCTGGCTTTAAGATCCCTACTGAAAGCAAGGCTCTGAATGGCACTAAAGTTGCTCTGCTGGTGGTTAGAGATCAAGTTTTATCACAAGGTATACCTTAACTTCTAGCTGACTTACTAGATGGGCTTCTCAATGAGATTTTAGTTCCCGTGTCTCGAACTCAAATCCTGTGGAGCCATCTGTAGCATTTTTTCAACATTTTAAGAAATAATTTTCCAGTCTGCGGAGATACAGCAGATTCCCTCACTGTGGTTTGGGATCTATCTCAAGTTGCACGACATGCATGCAAGAGTTCACCTGGCAAGCAGGATGGGCTGGAGAGCGAGCCTGTGTGTGCTTCAGTACCTTCCTCTGCTGTGAAACAGCTCCCAGGAAGCCTCCGTGTATCCAGTGTAGGGAAATCAGGAGAGTGAAGAAGGTAGTATAATGACCTGTGCCTATAGATGAACATAGCCTTTCCTTAATGCCTGAAACCCGCTTGATCTTTGGTATCTGAACCCCATTTGATAAGGGCTGTCTCTAGTGCTTGGGGCTGGCTTGGGTACAGGTAATGCTGATGACAGGAAACTGTGTGGTGAGGTGGATGCATCAGGAGGGAAAGCCATCTTACAGAGAGACCTGGATGGGATGGCAAAGTGTGTCAGGAAGAACTGTCTTTGTCAACAAAGACAAGCACAAGGTCCTGCACATGAGACAACATAATCAAATGCCCAGTACAGGCTAGAATCTGAAATGGCTATGGAGAAGCCTTGGTGAAAGGGACCTGGTGGAGTCACCAGTGCTGGAGATTTTCCAGATGGACAGGGTGCTAGATAATCTCATATAGGTTCCCTTCCCCATGAAAGGTTGGACCAGATGATCTTTCACGGTCCTTTTCAAACTGGGCTGTTCTATGATTCTATGATAAGCACAGTTGCTACTTGAGGTAGGTGTTGGCCCACTTTGTCCGTGGCAGAAGAGAAGAGGAATAGCTAAGAGGCACTTTTGCAGAAGCATCCAAATACTATATGCTACTTGTGTAACTTCCTCTCCCTGCTGCTGCTGCTCTGGAAGTTGTGGGACCTGTGAGACTGCACCGTGAAGTTCTTTCAGCAACAGTCAAGAGCCAAAGCCCTCTTGTTCCCTCCCCACAGCTCTCTGCTCTGACCGTTCGGTCTTCTCACAGAAGAAAACACAAGCCCTGCTCTTTTTTATTCACATGTCAATAGTTCAAGAGATGAAGGAATGCTAGGAGTACCTCTCCCACAGGGGAATACGAGCTGACTTGGGGATAACAATTAGAGTAGGCTTGCGAGGATAATAATCCTGTATTTCAAGAGTATGTGGGAATGCCCTTGAAGGATAGGCTGAAGCAAGCAAGTGAGGAGAGGTATCTTCCCCAAGAACACATGATACTTTATATGTCTTCTGTACTGTTGAATGTTCTTGTTATACAAGTGTCTACCCATTTTTAATCATGCTAAATGGATGGCAGTGAGCTTTGGGAGCACCTGATTTCTTTCATTTAGGAAAAAAAGTACATTCTTATTGTATTGTTTGAGTGTTGTTTTATATTTCAGTGGAGTTGGGGGCACAGGCTTCCATAAAAATACAATTAAGACTGTATGTGGGTGAATACAGTTTCTTGAGCTCTCAAATAATTTCCCATCTAAGTCTGTTTTATCAGTTCAAGTTCCTTGAAACTTCATACAGAGCAAGCCTGGTTCATAATTTCTCACATTTTTCTTAGTCATCTAGACCCATACAAAGTTGGTTTAGGATATCATCCATCTCGTTTGCCAGCATTTTACATCTCATATCCACAGCTGTAAGCAACGACATGAAATGTGAGGCAGGACAGAATTGGGCACTACATTCATAATCATAGAATCATAGAATGGTTTGGGTTGGAAGGAACCTTAGAGATCATCTAGTTTCAATTCTCCTGCAATAGGTAGGGACACCTTCCACTACACTTTGCTCTCATGTCTTTCTGGGGTGGAAATAATCTCATGTTTTGGGATTTCTGTGTTTATTTTAATGAGTTGTTAGTTGTTATCGTGACTGAACTATATGGACTGCAGTATTTTGTATCTAAGCAGTTGAAGTAAAGGGGAAATAAATTCATGTGCACTCTTACAGAAGAGAATACACTTTCTAGAAGTGAAAAGAATAAATGCTAAAGTAAGACAGATAGAAAAGGCTGAAGGGGTTTCCCAAGAGATCGAAGGGAAATGATGCACTAATGAACATTGAAACATTAGTCACATCTGCTGTACAGTATAAAAACTAGGGGGCAGGGTGCATGTTGTATGTGTTTACCCATGTCAAGCTCTGAATTAAAAGCAAACGAAAAAAATTGCTATGAATCAGGAAAATAAACTGATAACACTTGTTTATACCTTTTAATGTCATCTTGGTCTGAGAGAAGTCTAAGCTTTTTTCTATTAATTCTTTTTTAATACAATGCCCAAGTTTATCTGTTATGATGACTTTTTTTATTTCTAATCTACAAATGGAGTACTCCCAATCAAGGACATTAGTTAGACAGTATACTAACATGCACAGAAAGACCAATTAAAATACTAGAATTATGATAAAAGCAACACACTTGGTAAGGCTCCCTTTTGAAAGTATCCTAAAAACTCCCCATTTTTTACTATGCTTTTATGAAAGGCTTTAGAAATACCAGAGGAACAATTTCTTGTTTGTATTTCAAAGTTGCATAGCAATCACAGTCAGTCATGGTTGTGAAGAAGGCACTTTTTAAATGTTCCCATCACTCCTTAAGGCAGCAGAAACTGCATGTGGTCAGTGGATGAGATGCTCCAAACACACACATGCATACAAAACAGAAAAAGTACATCTCCATTTTACTAGCTGCTATCCCACACAAACAGAACTGAGCCACTTTGATAAGCAAGAGCAACACTTTCATACATTTATATAATGCATAGCATATTTTAGTTCTTACCTCCAAAGATACAGCAGCAGACCAGGTACAGGAAATTTGTTGTCTTCTAACCAGTTTAAAGCTTCCTGTGAGTCTGTCCTACCCCAAAATGCAACACTCTGTTTTTATTTCCTTTTTAAATACACTTCTACGATGACGTGTTTTATTTCTACTCCTCTATAGCACAGAAATATAGAAAGAAAGTCCCTTAGGAGATGAGGGGTTTTTATAACTGACTGAACAGCAGCATGCTGAACTTGCTTCCTCTTTTATGTCTAAACGAAACTTTGTTGTGAAACCGTGTGCTGTTAAAATAGCTGATTGCAACACAGTCGAGGACTTCTCTTTATTAACTGTTATTAAAAAACAAAAAAAAGCTAGTGAGTTGAACAGCTAGAACAATCTTAGAGAAACTGCTTGTTTGTTGGCAACTTTATAGTGTATCCCGCTTCAACCACTACCTATCGTTTTCCTTTTAATTGACACCTCAAGACATCTAGATATGTCAAGATTGTCATGCCAAATAGGTAGGAAGACTGAGATGTCAAAGCAGAAATGCATATCCCAGCAGGCCTACTTTGTTGTCTGCAGACCCTCATATATCTCATCTTCCACCAAGCCATACAGCTCAGCTAGTTTATCAGGTTTTGCTTGGAATCTGCAAAACCTGTCATGAAGAAAGTTAGATTTGAGATGCTCTTGGTACCTCAGTGCCTGCCATCCCCACAAAGGCAGCTTGTCTTAGCAGGGGCAGTGTATGAAAATACCTTGGGCAAGGGGGAGTTCACCCTCCAAGCTTGAGGTGTACGGACAGCGAATAGGGATTTGAGATTGTTGTTAGAGTATTCCTTAAAGGACATATTCCTTATGAGGCTTTGAGCAACCTGTTCTACTGGAAGGTGTCCCTGCCCATGGCAGGGGGGTTGGAACCGGATGATCTTTAAGGTCCTTTCCAACCCAACCGATTCTACGATTCTATGACAGAGGATAAGTACTGTTTAAAGGATGTAACTGGAGTGTCTGAATGGATCCCAAAAGGATGTAGAGAATTTGCTTAAAAACCCATCATCAGGCATCCATACTTTACAATAATAAGAGAAATATATTTTCATTCTCAGGGTATTTTAATTCCTTTCTGAGTTTTTTTCTCAGAAACCTCCAACTCTGCCAGCTAGAAAAATATGAGGCAGTACAACATTTCTCTTAACATAATTTTTCTAAATATTCCCTGTGATATGGTACATAATTGGGAGTAGCATACAAAGTCTTCTTAGCCATAGGCATGGAAAAAGTACATATGGTCAGTCTGGCCTTACACCACTAGCTAATGCATACAATAGTTTAATCAAATAATGTTGTACCAAATCATATGCTATGTTAAGATCAACAGCATCTAAAAAGCACAAAAACTGGGGAAAAAAAAAGGCAGTTTAATGCAAATCTCAATAGAGGGCTTTGCTGTAAAAGTGCTCCTGTGGAAACAAAGCTCTGTAGTAACAGACAACTCTTTTATGCTTAACATTAATATTATTGATTTTTTTTCTCTGATCTTTCACTGGTACTGCGGGCCAGTGTCATGTCTTGTCAAATATATGCAGGCCCAACATTTTTTTCAGTGTTTCTATATCTGGTTGAAATAGTATTGAGGGGAGCAAGAAATAAATTGCTGGGAAATTTTACTTCTTTTGTATATCCAGAGATCTTCATATACACAGAAGCTCAGCATTTCTCTTTAGACTGTTGGGAAATAACTTTGGTACTATAAAAAAGCGTTTCTGTAGAGGTCCTCAGAAAGTTTTCAAAATACATTAGAAATTATCTAAGTCCATGTAAAAACAGCCAGATACAAATGGGCAGATTTTCTGAACGTAAAAAGTGCTTCCACAGCCAGAAAAGCACAGCTACCCAGTACCACTGAAAACTAAATCTGCTTTTTAGAAATACCTCAGTATGGATTCAAGACTTGCCTTCGGGCACTTAGATTTGGAAAAAATAAATGGCTTTATTTTTTCTTCCCCAGGCATGTGCATGTAATGTTTTTAGTGCTCTAGAGGAAGTCAAACATTATCTGTATTTGTACACAGTAGCTGTATGTGCCTATGGAAGGGAAACGTAGAACTGTATGACAGGAGAGGTAAAGCTTTAGCACCTTAGGGAGTCTCAGTCAGTCTCCTCATCTGTAAATGTAGCTCAGATTGTCTGAGGCAAAGAAAATTTATTTTTATCAGTGTACTCCACTATGGCAAGCCCAGGGCATCAAGAAGGTGTTATCTCCAGTCCCACAAGTGAAAAGGAAAACATTTGGAGTAAGTTGCACAGTTCCCTGTTTCCTTCTCTACCACATTCTTTCTACTGACAGAGAGTTTTCTCCAGGGAGCTGCTTTAATTTTGACCCTATGTACACCTTAGCTTTTTATTTCAGTTCAGGAGTTTATTTCCAAAACAAATCTGCCAGTTGTATGCCCTTACTGTGCTTTGCCTCTTTTAACCATGTGAAGCAGATTCCTTTTGGATGAAGCTCAGCAGGGGGACACTCACCAGGACCATACTTCAAATGTACCATGGGCAAGTTTCCTCATGGGCTTTCACAGGACACAGCGGAGCTAGTCAAATCTGACCACCCCAGAACATGTATACCATGGAGGCAGGGTTTCAGCACCAGCTGTTTCACTGTTCACATCTGCTCCAAATGTGGCACACTATTGGCTGATGTAAGCAGAACAGAAAAATGTTGTCAAGGGACTCATCTATAGGATTCTACTGGACAGTTTATCATTTCTTCACCGAGTAACCCTTGCCCACTGACGCCATTCACCTAGCATGTCTCAGTATGTTGTAACTGATAATGTTATACTGTCATAAACACAAGGTTGAAGTTCCTTTTGTACACCTACACACTCCACCACAGAGGTTCAGTATAAATAAATCTCTGCTTAACCTAGGCCTGTTTTATTGAGAAGTGCAAAGCAGCTGCCTGTCACTTGTAGGTGAAATGTTTGCTTTCTAGAAATAGTAAGTTGGGAGCCTTTGAGAGGATCAATATTCCATAGCTTTTTGTGAAAATTAATAGTAGGCATAAGTGCCGAAAATAAATCCATTTTCATGCATATATTCAAGCAGGCATGTACAAAGTAAGCTCAATGAGGTTATCAAACAATTATAGCTCTATCCCCTTTTGGTATGTCTATGCCATTAACTAGGAATTTTGAAATTCAAAAGGTCAAAGACAACACCATAAGATTACCACCTAGTTTAATTACTTCATGCAATATGATGACAAAGGGAATATTTTGAATCCATTTGGTCATTGGAAGGGAAGAGGTTACTGAAGGAAATAAGCACATTATCCAGTGCTTCATCATAAAGAACAATCATGAATGATTTGTATTACTTACAGCAGCAAAATCACTTATATTTCAAGTTTCCCAGTATGCCACATTTGATTAGAATCTGAAGCTCAGTTTCCAGTGCATCAATTACACCAATATAATCAATTATTTGAGTAAAACATCAGTCTTTAAACAGGAAAGAAGCCCCCACTGTGCACAGTTTTCTTTCCACTCTCTTAATTACCTGAAGTAGAAAAAAGATCAACATAATTTTCTAGGTAAAATGCGAGGATTCCCATCATCCACAGGCATGCAGGAAAGACTGGTTTTCAGATATCCATCTGAATGGAGCCTCATGGATGAACTACTCCAGCCCTCCACCTGTAAGGTGGAAGAAAGGTGGCTGTGACATCATCATCTTTTTGGCCACATGCTTCTAAATAGGAAGAAAAGGGCTTAGATGCACAGACAACCTTTGAAGCTCTGGAAAATGTTGGGGAGTTTTTGGCGCCCACCTGTATTTATTACTTCCAGGTGCCCATAGCCAGCAACTGCACCCACAGCTCTGAGAAGTCTGGCTATGCTTGGGTCCCAGAGCCTTAGCTTTAGGAACCGAGTCGGGGAGCACAGCACCTTTCACATCACTAAATTGACCGAATTTTGCATCCAGAGTATGATACTTCAAAATGAAACAGTTGTTTCATCATACAAATGACCACTAAATCTTTTAGTTATCTATAGAGGCAAGAACCATGAATTTCCTGATTTCTTGTTGCATTCTAATATGATTTTTGTACTTCAAGTGACAATGGGATAGGGAACATTTGCTGCCTTACATGCTCCTTCAATAAAATCATAGAATCATAGAATAGTTAGGATTGGAAAGGACCTTAAGATCATCTAGATCCAACACCCCTGCATGGGCAGGGACAACTTCCACTAGACCATTTAACTCAAGACCATGTTCAATCTGGCCTTGAACACTGCCAGGGATGGAGCATTTACCACTTCTCTGGGCAACCTGTTCAGTGTCTCACCACTCTCACAGAAAGAATTTCTTCTTTATATCTCATCTGAACATCCCCTGTTTGAGTTTAAACCCACTACCCCTTGTCCTATCACCAGTCCCTGCTGAAGAGTCCCTCCCCAGCATCCTTGTAGGCCCCCTTCAGATACTGGAAGGCTGCTATGAGGTCTCCATGCAGCCTTCTCTTCTCCAGGATGAACAGCCCCAACTTTCCCAGCCTATCTTCATACTGGACGTGCTCCAGTCCCCTGATCATCCCCATGGCCTCCTCTGGACTTGTTCCAACTGTTCCATGTCCTTCTTATGTTGAGGACACCAGAACTGCACACAGTACTCCAAGTGGGGTCTCATGAATGCAGAGTAGAGGGGCAGGATCACCTCCTTCGACCTGCTGGTCACACTCCTTTTGATGCAGCCCAGGATACGGTTGGCTTTCTGGGCTGTGAGAGCACACTGACACTGGCTGATGTTCAGTTTCTCATCTACCGACACCCCCAAGTCCTTCTCCGCAGGGCTGCTCTGAATCTCTTCTCTGCCCAACCTGTAGCTGTGCCTGGGATTGCTCCGACCCAGGTGCAGGACCTTGCATTTGGCATGGTTAAACTTCATAAGGTTGGCATTAGCCTACCTCACAAGTGTGTCAAGGTCCCTCTGGATGGCATTCCTTCTCTCCAGCCTATCAACTGAATCACATAACTTAGTGTCATTGGCATACTTGCTGAAGGCACACTCAATCTCACTGTCCATGTTACCAACTAGATGCTGAACAAGATCATTTTTCAAACATTGAAAACTTCTTTAAATGCTTGAAATTCATGTAAATCATTTCAGCAATGTGAAAAAAAAAAATCTTAATTATTGGTTTTCACCTGTAAACCTGAGCATGTGTAGCAAATAGGTGTGATCAATATCAGTATTTCAGGTGGCAAATAAATCCGCCACTCCATATCCCTGTATTTCAAAGCACTTCCTGCAGAACAAAAACGTGCCTGAGTCTCTGTATCACATCACTTCCTACACAGGAATCCCACAGGGATGTTGTAATGCATTCTTTTCATCACAAGTATGAAATGATTACTCACATATGCTCACTTAATTAAGCAGCAGTTAATTACATCCTGTGCATCAGATAGAAAGGCTTAGCATTGGATTAATAAGACTAACCAGTAGATCTGGGAGGAAATATTTTTGCTGCTTGGAATGTAGCTCCCCTTTTATTGAAGGAGTATCGTCTACAGCAGGGACTCCTGTAGGCCACAGCACCGTCCCTGGAAGAGTGCAGCAGTCTGAAGTTGTGTTACCAGTGTTGCCAGAGCTTGGCTTTCTTTCCCTCAGGAGCCCTTTTCTGCTTTTTTGCCCCAGGGTGAGCTCTGGATTCCTTTCTCAGCAGGTCTCCAGATTTAATAAGCTCTAAGCCTCAGAAAATCCCAGCTGATGAGAGGTGAAGCTTGTTGTTCCACCTGTGTGCATCTTGAGGACAAGGAAGGTTAGAGTCCTCATCTCTGCAGGACTAGCTCAGTACGGTATTGGCAGTTTTCTCCCTGGCTTTCTGTCATATTCCCATTCTGGCTAGACAGACTCTCTGGGATAAACCAGGATTTTCTGTGTAATTCAAAAGGAGGAAATAGTTAATTATATTATGAAAGTTTCAAATGCTATTTTAAAAGGCAACACAGATTGGCTGTAACGCTGCCTACCTGCATAAAATCCTGCCATATGATACATTCCCTAATTACAATGCTTGCATTGAGTCTTTGTTAAAAATAAATCATGTGTCACACTGCTAATGTACTTCTTGGTTCAGTGATACCTAGTCACTAGTGATGACACTTTGAGATCAGGCAAAAAGCTTTTAACTGAAAAATAAGATTGGTCAATAGATAAGATTTTTCTTCCTTTTTAATTTTTTACTATACCTCAGTGTAATGTAATAAAACCAAAGGAAGTCAGACTTCTAAGAAGGAATTTGTGTTGATAGTGTATCAAAATACCACAGCAATTGCAGAAACGCAAGAGGTACGAGAGTTTCGGGTTACTATAGGTGGATTGACAGAATGTAATTTCTACTTAGAGCCATCCAGTGGTGACTGGCTGAATTTCATGTATCTTTTTCTCAAGTACTGGCTCTTAGTTTGACTCTGATTTCCACATCACTCACTTCTTATTCTTTCACCTTTCCAGCAATCATCAAATTCAATTCAAAATTATCTCTGAATTAAGGCACTGTCTTCAGGAGGTTTAAAATGAAGATGACTGCGGAAACCTGGAAGCGGCAACAGAAAAAGCAGTGGATCTGCTGAGTACTTTTAACAAGATAATAATAGAAAACCCTCCTGCACTTACATAAAAACAGATGCTAACAAACCACTACCTGTGCTTTTGTTTGAGTTAGGTATTCCTGGGCAACCGTGCCATGAACAAATAAAAAAAGGAAAAGCAGCAAATATGACAGGCTGGAACGACTGCAGACATATCGTCGCTTAACTAACAAAGAAACAATGCTCATTGCAGTTTGCTGCAGAAACAATATCCAGGGGTGTGAGACCTAGCAGAGGGGGGTAGAGGGAGAAATGGTAGCATGGACAAGTTTCTGAAAAGCAGACTGAAAATTAAGGGTCGCCAAGTTGATTTTTTGAAAGAGAGTATTGCTGGTAAGAGGCTGGAAAACATTAAATCAATTAATTATACAGTTACAGAGAACCAAGGAAGCTTTTTCAGATGGAGGCTGAAACTGAGATTTTGCAAGGAAAACTGGTGGTAAAAGGTTATTTAGTTACATTAACAGGAAAACAATTTCAGAAAAATGGATCTAGAGTGATTTCTGAAAATAAATACATCTGCTTAAAGGTTGGACTCAGTGGGTTAATTAAAAGTGTAGTTTTGACGTAGCCCTTGGAGGATTTACTGACAATACATATACATATTCAAGAGGACTGGGACAGAAAAAGTAAAAAGATTTAGGAATAAGGTACACCAGTTTATATTTAAAAAAAAATGCAATTACGAGACTCCAGTGTGTCCCCGCAGAAGGAAGGCCAATATCATCTTGTGCTGCATTAGGCAGAGCATTGCCAGCAGATTGAGAAAGCTGATGCTTCTCCTCTGCTCGTCCCTGGTGATACACATCTGGAGCACATCTGGAGGAAAAGCAGAGACAGCTGGGGCTGCTCAGCTGGGAGAAGAGAAGGCTCAGTGGGATTTATCGATGTGCGTAAATACCTGATGGGGAGAGTACAGACGATAGAGCCAGGCTCTCCTCCGTGTTGTCCAGTGACAGGATGAGAGGTAATGGGTACAAACTAAAATATGAGAAATTTCATGATATACAAGACACTTTTTTACCATGAAGGTGATCCAGCACAGGAACAGCTTGCTCAGAGAGGCAGTGGAGTCTCCATCCTTGAAGATACTCAAACTGCAACTGTACACAGCTCTGAGCAACCTGCTCTTGCTGACTCTGTTCTGAGCAGATGTTTGGACCAGATGATTTCTGCAGGTGCCTTCCTGCCTCACCTGGTCTGTGACTCTAAATATGAAGAAGGAAATAAATAGAAAATAGAGTAATTTGTACAAAAGAAAACAAATACTTCTCTGTGAATGTTTGTTGCTACTGCAACATAGAATAACAGTGATGTGTGAAAATATATCAATACAATACACAAATATGTGGCTGTAAGCACAACACAATAGATAAAAGCTGGCTATGAAACTAGACAAAGAGGTAACAGAATAACCACAAAGGGGAAGAATGGAGACAAAAGGTAAATAAAGACTTTTTTGCTCAAGGTAGCTTTTGATACTTGATAATTTGGGTTTTATTGCCAACAGTGCCAACATCCGCTGTTTCTGAATGAGGTCTGTAAATATTACATTACTAATTTTCTCAACTCATATAATCACTTAATAGCGAGTACTAGTTTATGCAACACTTTCAAGAAAACAAGACAATGTCATGGATTTGGTTACACAAAAGGCAAACAAATTCAACTGATTTCAGGAACCACTAAGTAAAACTGGAAACTAAGAGAAAGCTAACGAAAGAAGGCAGCCACAGGCCAAGTAATTACATTTCCGTAATAGAAGATATTACTGGAAGAATGTTGAATGCTGGTATCAAGAATCCCAAAAAAGCAGAGAGATTTCTGAAAACCAGAAAGAGGTAGGAAACTTAGAGTCTAGGACAATGTGAATGACACGAGGTTTTATTTGTTTGTTTGTTTGCTTGTTTTTAAAAAGCAACTATGAAACCAGGGAGGGTAGGAATAGCCCCTCTAAACCGAGAAGTTTAACTCTTAAGTCAGTATTAAGGAGTGTTTGTATCTTTCTGAGCATTCTAGAAATGCTGAAAAATGCTTTGCCTGTGCTGTCAGGCAAAGTTGGTTGTTTGGGGTGTTATCCTTTAATTTTTTTTAGTTTTTGTTTTGTGTTAGTTGGCATCTTTAGTGACTTGACAAGGCTATTTATTATGAAAGAACTCACTAAATCATCAGAAATTAGAGCTGTTTAGTATTTGCGCCATTTCTAATTTTTTTTTGTCACATATCACACCAAACTGCTCAGTTTTACTTACATCATTATTTACACACAGAAATTGTAATTTAACAGTTACAGTGCCCCTATAGCATCTGTATCACCGTCAAGCTGAGGAGACATTCATATTAAGTCAGTCAAGGGAAAATAAAATCATAGAAGTTTGTAAAAACAATTGCACACACCCAGATTCTGTGATAAGATAAAGAGCACTTGGCATCACAGCATAATTCATATTCTGCTATGGACTTACTGTTACAAGTAACCAGGAAATATTTCACAACACACTTGACTCACCCATATGTGGCAAATAATGCAGTCAATGGTCACAGAAATTTCCATCTAGATATGTACTATAACACAGTACTTTGAACCCCATATTATTATACCACGGCAAAACTCAGGATTAAGGTTGCTTCCTGCCCTAAAAGGAGGTTGTTTGCTTATCACTCACAGAGTCTAGACTGCAGAGGAAAGTGGTTTTATTGTACATAATATTCTCTGGTAGCCCTGGGGAGCTCTAGAGTATGACTGCTAAGGTCAGATGTCTAAACAGAAGACCTGGTCTCTGATGACCACCCTGAAGGGTTGGACTTTTTTTTTTTGTTTAACTGAAGTTTAACTGAGTTTGAATCAGCTATATCCTTCTAAAGAAAAGACTGGAAGTGACCATATCTCCATATCTCCCCAGCTACCTCCCACAACTTCTCCAGCATGAAGTATAAGGTCTTCCAAAGAGCAGAAGGTGCTTGGTCACAGCCTTGTTGCCTTTCAGCTGTGGCTAAGCAGAGAATAGAGGAGAGAGATACAACTTCAGCTATTCTGTTGCTTGCTTTCCTGCCAAGCAATGCGACCTCTGGGATGAACTGAGCAGGTCTGACCAGCTCTGCATAGCAATTGAAGGGCACTTCCCATCAAATACACATCTCTTGGAAAAGCCCAGGAAAGAGGAAAACCTACCAGCACTCTGATTCACAACCCTGGCAGCTACACATTGATCCAATCTATACTGGTAGGATACGGTCTCATGAAATGGGAGGACAGAAGTGGAGAGGGAGAGGAAAGGGGAGAGGGAGAGAGACAGAGAGGGGGAGAGAGAGAAAGGGAAAGGGAGAGGGAGAAGATCTACCTCAAAGTGTCTAAGTTATGCCCTTTGCTGATTTCACTGGTAAATTGAATTTCTTATGATTAAGAGGTTGGATCTTCCTCTTAAACGCTGAAATGTTTGCTAATGCAATAAACACCAGCCTAAAATAAGGATCACTGGGTGTCTCTGTAATGCAGGGGAGAGGGAACTTTGCCCTTTCCTCTAGAAAAAAAAATTGTTGTGAAACAATTTGATAAGCTCCTTTATCTGCAGGTTGGAAAAACGATCCTTTTAGGGTTGGTTGGTTTGGATTTTTTCACATCTTCAGCCCTCAGGCCCACAACCACAGCTTATTAGATTTGCCTGTTGCAGGTGGCATAGCTCATGTTTAAAAGCACAAAGATGAGAGTTTGGGCCTTTTGAGATTTGTATTAGTGAGATAAGAAATATTTTATAAGATCTGCTAAGAAATGGACACTCCACCCTTGAATTACTTCTTCAGAAGAGTACATTGCAGTTCCTTATTCTTTGCTTCCTGAGGTGAATGAACTGATCATTGCTCATAAAATTGTAGAATGAATTTTCCCATGCTCACTGAAATTTGTTATAAACAAGGTAGTCTCTGACCTCAAGTCATCAAAGGAGATAGAGTGATCACATAACAAATACAGTATCAACCCACCAGCCACTCTGCATGCAGAAGTACACAACACATCCAGGCAAAATAGTTTCTCACCTTTCTTCCACAACAGCCCCTTCTTCAATGAGTGACTGCAGAAAAAGTTTCTTTGGGAGGCTGGCTGTTTAAAGTTTAACCGATGAGGGCTTTCTGCAAAGCCAAAAGGTAGTGTGCAGGGTGTTTCTTTCAGGAGGTACTTTCTGTGTAACAGTATAAATCTGATCTTCAAACTTTCTAGAACTGGCCTGGAGAAAAGCTAATATTCCAAGCTAAAAATAAAACCTCAGAGTTAATCCATTTTGATGGAAAAATCTCTCCTTTATTTGCTGAAATATATGGCTCTGAATTCACTTTGAAGCATTTGAAATGTTCAGTGCTTAGTTCTGTTATGTAAATCCTAAATCTCTCCTTTCCTGCCCAGTAAACTGTCATGAGAAATATGCTTTCTTATCTGGGATCACCTGTTTCACATACACTGCCTCAGCTGTCAAAATGATAAACAGTAAAACATTCTGCTGACATGCATGAGGAAAACTTAGCATTTCAGCCACAGAAAAGTTCTTTGTTTTAGACCAGCCAATTATTACAAGATTTTAAAGAGCAAGAGGTAAAAAGAAAATATTAATCAGTCCTTCCAGGAGAAGGTATGGAAAAAAAAAACTTTTATTTGGATGCTGTATCCCCTGGGAACTTACGGAATAGCATAACATTTCCCTAGGTGGAAAAAAGTGGGGGTTTTAATCTTAGAAGACCATAACAGGATGACCTGAGTTCCCTCACAACCTAAGTTATTCTATGAAAATTATGGCATTCAACCACTTATTAAGGTATGTTATTCTGATGGATATTGTGTTAATATTTTATTATTATATGAAAAAGGTATTTATTTGTTTTTATGTATATAAATGTTACAAAAGTAACAATTACAATTATTTAGTGTTAATAACATTTACTTTCAAAGTTCACATCGTACTTTAAAATATTAATTAGAAGTGTACTTCCCTACATTTAAAATGCATCTGAGATTTTTTAATACCACCTGTCCTCTTTTGTCTTAGCAGACTCACATGCTCCACCATTAATCGTCTGAGAACTTTGTACAAAATGCACCATGGAAGTTGTTTTTTCTGTTTACTCACTGTTTATCTTATTTACAAAAGTACAGCAAACAAAGATAGTAAGCAGAGATATCTGAGAGATAATGTGATGTTAAAATGTTAATCTAGTTTCTTTCTTAAGTAAGCAGTGGCAAGCCAAAGCAAAGCAAACACAGACATAAACATCGAGCACATTTTTAGGGCATCCACAGCAGAAATGCACATCTCCTTTCTTTTTTAAATTCACTGCAAAAGCTTCCTTTGACTGCAGGGGGAGCAAGAATTTTCCTGAAGTATTTTGAAATATTCAGCTGTGGTGCACTCACTGTGCAGTTATCTTGGTCATTAACTATTTCTGCATAGAACAGAAAGAACAAACTACATCTATAGTATCTGAAATCAAACTGAGCAGTATGTTTCCTCAGGCTGACTCCCTGTCTCAAAAAATATGGTAGAAATAAATGTATAAAAGAGGCTAAAATTAGAAATTAAATTTCTTTGTATTATTATACAAAAAAAAAATCTCATACAGAATGAACAGTCAGCTATGAATTTATCTTATAATAATAGGAACCTTATAATGTCATTAGAAAGGTAATTTTTCTACTGCAATAGATGAACTTTAACACTGCCACACTGATGTTCATCATCTGAACGTCTAGCCTTATGATTTTATTTGTGCCCTATCATACTTTGTCCTAATAGCCTCAACAAGGAGTATATGCAGAGAAATCACTCTTCCACAATCATCATCATGTTATTCAATTGCATGGAAGAATCAACACAGCTTCTAGAAGTTAATGTACTTACAGGGATGACTCGCAAACAAGGCAGCTGGAGCAGTTTCCACCCCAGCTCTCAGCTCAGCCCCTAAGGAGCTGCTTCTCCTGCAGAACAGTGTTGTAACCTGGGCAGAACCAAATGCTTATGAGTAAGCTGTTCTGATGATGGATCAGAGCATTACTGGAATTAGACAGAAGTTAATAACAAGCAGCTGAAATATGAATATGTAAGTACATCCTGTTAACGAACCATTGCTGGGCAGACTGAAATGTCAAAGGCCCTGAAATATGAGGAGGAAATAATGACTATAGTGTATGCTGCAGTTATCAGGAGTTTACTTCATTAAACATGAGCAGGAAACTATGTTTTGAGGTACATTAAAGAAAAATGGAACCTACTGTTGGAAAACCATTCAGACAGTATGGTATGCAAGACTCACATAATTTGACCATGTTCAGAACTGTATAATAACCTACTGAAACAGCTATAACTGGTATCATAGGTGGACACATCTTTACACTGTATATAAGCCTGTGAGAAACATCTATTGTACAAGTATCTGTGCTTCAGAATCCAGAATGCAAATCTGACACTCTGGTTGTCTGCAATGCTGTGTATGTTACATTATGGTCACTTCAGGGAAAGACACCCTTTACATTTGCCTCTGGTCTAGTACCCTGCCCTTTAGGCTTGGCTGTAATCTGGCTGGCTCTGACAGAAGCAGATATTAATACTGGTATTACCCTGGGTTTCCTGGACCGCAGCAGGCTGGTTCCTGTTCCTGTTCCTGGCTCAGGACTGTGGGGTGAGCAGTTCATCCTCACCTTCCAGGAGAAGAGCGAGAATAGGAAGAACTGGTCACTGTTTCAGACGGGAGATTTTCTTTTTTCTGCATGTCACGGTCCTCCACCATTGCACCAGGAAAGTGCATTCTTTAGACTAGCTGCCACCAGTAACGTTTGAGATGTGTAGTCTCAGCAGATGCTCAGAAAGCACACAACAAATTATAAAAATGTCAAATTCAGTCTTTGAAGATGAGTCCATGTATACACTTTCTCTTTGGGTGATTGGGCTTTTTGATGTCATATCTACTAGACATGTTTCAACTTTCTCACACTCTCCTCAGGATATTCGCCAGGCTTTTTAACTTCACAACCTCAGTTATTCCCTGCTGCTGAAAAGCACTTTTCTCTTGGACAGCTTCATTGATAGCTTTATTGATAGCTTAGTTTCCTCTGTGTCTTTTTCTTGTAGTTTACTTTAGTTGATTCCGATTTTTTCCCTTTTAGAGCTGGATTGTTGGGTTTTTCCCCCATAAACATTGCTCTGGGCTTCCAATTTGGCAATACCTGAAATAAGTATATGCAATATCTTCCAAACTAACTTCAAATGCAATTCAATTCCCAAATCAAACACAGTAAGACATTTTTTATGAAGTTCAAAAAGGCTGGTGCTCACTTCAGTGTCCCCAGCGAACTATATTTGCCAGCTTACATAGCAAATGAGTTTTCTGACTCAGGAAGGAACTTGTGCAGTATGTGTCTGTCTCTATTCCTTTGAACCTGGAACACTTCAAAATAGAGAGTACAAGCCTAAGGAACAGCTGCTACTGATGCATGACTTCACATCAGTGTCAGTCCTTGGCATCAGAAAGCATCTGTTACTATGGATCAGTTCTGTCGTATGCTGGTCCCTGGAAACATTGGTGAAACTGAGACTTCCTCATTTGACATCTCTTAGAATCATGGAATAGTTAGGGTTGGGAAAGACCTCAAAATCATCAAGTTCCAAAACCCCTGCCATGGGTAGGGACATCTCACACTAAACCATGCCACGCAAGGCTCTGTCCAAGCTGGCCTTGAACACTGCCAGGGATGGAGCATTCACAACTTTCTTGGGCAACCCATTCCAGTGCCTCCCTATAGGCCCCCTTCAGGTACTGGAAGGCTGCTATGAGATCTCAACGCAGCCTTCTCTTCTCCAGGCTGAACAGCCCCAACTTTCTCACTCTGTCTTCATACAGGAGGTGCTCCAGTCCCCTGATCATCCTCGTGGCCCTCCTCTGGACTTGTTCCAACAGTTCCATGTCCTTTTTATGTTGAGGACACCAGAACTGCACACAACACTCCAAGTGAGGTCTCATGAGAGCAGAGTAGAGGGGCAGGATCACCTCCTTTGACCTGCTGGTCACAATCCTTTTGATGCAGCCCAGGATATGGTTGGCTTTCTGGGCTGCGAGCACACACTGAGGCCGGCTCAAGTTTCTCATCAACCATCATGTCAAGTTTCTCATCAACCAACACCCTCAAGTCCTCCTCCGCAGGGCTGCTCTGAATATCTTCTCCACTCAACCTGTAGCTGTGCCTGGGATTGCTCAGACCCAGGTGTAGGATCTTGTACTTGTCGTGGTTAAACTTCATGAGGCTGGCATCAGCCCACCTCGCAAGCACATCGAGGTCCCTCTGGATGGCATTCCTTCCCTCCAGCGTATCAACTGAACCACACAGCTTGGTGTCATCGGCAAACTTTCTGAGGGTGCACACAATCCCACTGTCCAGGGCAGCAACAAAGATGTTGAACAAGACCGGTCCCAACACCGATCCCTGAGGGACACCACTCGTTACTGGTCTCCAGCTGGACATTGAGCCATTGACCACAACTCTTTGTATGTGGCCATTCAGCCAGTTCTTTATACACCAAGTGGTCCATCTATCAAAATGATGTCCCTCCAATTTAGAGACAAGGACGTCATGCGGGACATCAGCATGACAGGGAGGGACTCCTCATTAGAGACTGTAGTGATAGGACAAGGGGTAACAGGCTAAAACTTAAATAGGGGAAGCTTAGATTGGCTATAAGGAGGAAGTTCTTTACTGTAAGGGTGATGAGGGACTGGAATGGGTTGCCCAAATTATGAATGCTCCATCCCCGGTGGTATTCAAAGCTAGGTTGGACAGAGCCTTGGGTAATCTGGTTTAGTGTGAGGTGCCCTTACCCATGGCAGGGGGGGTGGAACTAGATGATCTTAAGGTCCTTTCCAACCCTAACTATTCTATGATTCTATGACAGCAGCGAATGCTTTGCACAAGTCCAGGTAGATGACGTTAACTTCTCTACCCCTGTCCATCAGTTCTGTAGCCCCATCATAGAAGGCCACCAAATTGGTCAGGCAGGATTTCCCCTTAGTGAAGCCATGCTGGCTGTCACCAAGCACCTTGATGTTTTTTATGTGCCTTCGCATGCCTTCCAGGAGAATCTGCTCCAAGATTTTGCCAGGCACAGAGGTGAGACTGACTGGTCTGTAGTTCCCTGGGTCATCCATTTTCCCCGTCTTGAAAATGGGGGTTATATTTCCCTTTTTCCAGTCATCGAGAACTTCACCTGACTGCCATGATTTTTCAAATATGATGGACAGTGGCTTAGCAACTTCATTAGCCAGCTCCTTCAGGACCCAGGGATGGATTTCACCAGGACCCATGGACTTGTGCACGTTCAAGTTCTTAAGATGGTCTCAGACCAGATCCTCTCCTACAGTGTACCCAAGGTCTTCACTCTCGCAGTCCCAGAATCTGCCTTCCAAGACCTGGGTGGTGGGTCAGAGCATTTGACAGTGAAGACCGAGGCAAAGAAGTCATTAAGTACCTCAGCCTTCTCCAAATCCAGGGTAATCAGTTACCCTGATAGCTTCCAGAGAGGGCCCACGTTGTCCCTATTCTGTCTTTTTTTTCACAATGTACCTATAAAATCCCTTCCTGTTACCTTTCACATCCCTAGCCAAGCTTAATTCCAACTGGGTCTTAGCTTTTCTAACCTGGTCCCTAGCTTCCCAGACAACATTCCTGTATTCTTCCCAGGCCACCTGTTCCTGTTTCCACCTTTTATAAGACTCTTTTTCCCCTCTGAGTTTCCTCAGCAGCTCCTTATCCATCCAAGGAGGTCTCCTGGCCCTCCTGCTGCACTTTCTTCTATTTGGGAGGCAACACTCCTGACCTTGCAGCAGGTGATCCTTGAATACCAACTAGCAGTCTTGGGCCCCCCTGCCCTCTATGGCTATTTCCCATGGAACCTTACTAAGCAGGTTCCTGAAGAGCGAGACAAGGGGGAGCACAAAATTACAAAATGAAATATATAAACCTCTAGAATCAGTTTTAAGTAATGTTAAGTTTAATGGCTTTGTAACAGTAGCAATGGGAAATTACTGAGGTGCATGATACACAGAAAAAAAACGTAGACTACAGCTAGAGAACATACTGAGAATTCTTGTACAAGATACATCATTATAGCTGACATAGTTTTAAGAAAAACAGTCTAGAAGAACAGGTCACAGGGATAAGGAGTATCTGGGAATGGCAGGTGCCCAGGATGGGCTACAGTTAAACTAACTGGTAAGCAGGAGGACAGGAGGATTGTTGTCTCTGGTCCTAACGAACCAATTAAGCTGGTATAAGCACCTACTGCGCGTGCTCCAAAGACGGCCAGACGTGATGAAGACTGCTGGAAGAAGTAAACGACGCTTGAGGGCCTCAGCACAGTTTGGGCCTGGAGCAAGCAGTCCTGCTTCCTCTCAGCTTCCCTGACATCTTTCAGCCTATTGACAGCGTCCCGCAGCGCAGTCACCTGCTGCAGGAAGACCTGCACCATGGAGCACCGACTGCATCCCTGCCGATTGTGCACCCTCCCCTCACAAGACCGGCGCAGGCACTCTCTACACTCCGAGCTCTGCACTGCAGCCTCGCCTCTCATCAGCTCTGTCTGGGTGCCTACGCTGGCCACCGCCGGGGCAGCCAGAGCAGAGCTCCCAGACCGGGCCGGGCTCTGGTCATGAAGCAAGTGCTCACCATCCCGCTAGCTCTGCCTGCCCGAACTGCCGCGCCAGCTGCAGTGCCGCACTTGATCGCCGCGCTCCCTGTGGCAGGTTTTCACCCAGTCAGGGCTGGTGCCGCTGCTTCAGGCTCCGCCCCCTGTGAGTCAGCTGCTCGCTCTCGTCAGCTGAGCTGCCGGCTCATGGGCAGGTCCTGTCGAGGAGTTGAGGCTCCCTCGGTGGGAGGCTCTTGCCGCTCTGAGTTTGGGCTCCTGGACGCTGAGCTTCCCCCCGCTCCGGTGTTGAAGGCGTCCTCTCTCGAGCTACTCACCTCAGTAATTGACACGCTTCAGCAATTTCCACAACTTCTCCCAGTTCTTGACCATTTGCACAAGATGTCTAAGGAACTTTGATTTCTTAATATCCAGTTGCCATTTCAGGAGGTTCTGGGCCAAGCTTCAAAGCCCTTCACCAATAACAGCAAGGCCTTGAAGGGAAGAAAAGAAGGTCCAAGGGCTTGGCTTGGTCCCATAACTGCTTGCTGCTCCTGCCACATCAGCTAGTACTGATGAAAGAAAGAAAAAAAGAAAGAAAAAAAAGGTTACTAAGAAGAAAATCTTTTAGGTTTTCTGCAGGACTCAGTCTCACAGAATCCTTTAGAATCACAACTGAAACTTTACATCTATCGTTCCAGCCTTTTAGTAAAATACACTGCTCTCTTCAGAAAAGAAAAGCTACAGGGCAAGGCTACTTCTGGCATCAAGACTAGGACTGTCCAGGATTCTCCTCTTTCTAGAACCCGAACTCCATCACAGCAGGAATGCTTCTTCTGTCCTGATAGTTGTGCTGATCCGTCCTGGATTCTGCAAAGACCAGTCTTTTTCTGCACTTCTAGATGCTTCTATTTTTATTTTTTTTCTTTTCATTATAATGGCCCATTTATCCCCAGTTGCAGTCAGAAAGAATTTCTCCCCCTACATACAGAACCCCTAGATTTATAGAATAAATTCAGGGTATTTTCATAATCTCTTGTGGAAGATATTCCCAAATATTATGGTACTGCTGGAGGACTCATCAATACCGAACAAGGTTTATAGGACAACATCCAATACCCAATCTCTCCAGAAGGTCTCTACCTATAAATCAGGCTTTGCTGGACTCTTCTTACCTACTCAGTATCTTCTGCAGAAGCAGTGGACTGTAAATATCAAGTCCTTACTACAGAGTTTTTGTTTAAACACCTATCCTCTTATTTCATTTAGGGAATTAGCTAGAAAACTAAAAAATACATAAAAATATTAGAGCCATAAAAACAGGAGGAAAGTTCTAATCTGGCAGCAACTCTTAAGTCTAGGGTATCCAATTACTGTATCAAGCCTTGCTCCTAGGTCTTATTCCTTTATTTGGAACCATCTGTGTAGGTTATATTTGTTTAACTATTAATCTAGTAGCAAATTCTACTCATTCCTCAGTGTTAAAAACTAACACAAAAGTTAAAAGCTGAAGCAAAGGCATGTCCCATGGTTCTCTTCTGGCAACAAATTCCTTGATACATTAAAATCTAAGGTTGGCATTTGCATTACTTCTGAGTCCTTTATGACCTAGGTATGGAAGTAACCATCACAGTTATCAGCAGTTCCACTTGCAAAGTACGTGACTTAGGCATTTACAGAAGGCCGTTCTAACATACTCCTTTATCTGACAGTGTATTCCTTCACACATGTATCATGCTGCTGCATAAGAATGTAGCCAAATTTGCTAGAAGGTTAGGTGAAATTCTATGCTTTCTTAGCCCTCCAGTCTCTAAAATGGAAGAATCACTGTATCCCTGGATGCCCATAGGGCTCTGCCTTTTTTTGTATTTTCAAAATTTTCAGGGGTTCTATGATACCATTCATCCCTACTGCTAACACCCAGCCTCACAGAGGTATCTTTGATTTGGGCATTTGGGGCAAAGGTGATACCAGTGAATGACTTTCATGATCTCAGGGCTGTCTTCAAAATCTATAGAATGGCCTCCTAGAACTTCATTATTAAACCACTATAGACTATGAAGCAATACACAATTGCTAGAGCATTTGGAAACGGTGCAGGTAGTGGCAGCAGTCCTGCTTGAAGCATTTCTATTGTTTCAGATTCTGCTTGGAGACATGTCACATGGAAACAGCATGCAGTACTTCCAAAGAAAAGAAAAGAGGCTATTTAACCACAGCTGGAGATTCTTGAGAGCTCTAATCCACTGATGCATTAGCTTCATGCTCTCTGTCTCATATTCCAACTTGTCTCTGTTTAGATTTCAAATGGAGCGCAACTGAAAGCATGTGGCTATTAGTCTACCTAGCATTAGGTAGACTTGTCATAGAGTTAAAGGGAGTAGAGCTAGGGCATACTTACAGATACTCAGTACTTGAGTGCTTGTTACGCTTACTCTCAAAAAAAGTCACAGAACCACAGGATCAGGTATGCTGGAAGGAACCTCTGGAGGCCAGCTGGTTCCAGATCCTGTTCAAAGCAGGCTCAGTTACAGCAAGTTGGTCAGGCCTTGCCCAGCTGCATTTTGAGTACCCTGAAGGATGGACATTTTACAGACTCTCTGTACATCTGCTCCACTGTTTGACAACTCTTACTGGGGGGTGAAAAAAAGTGAAAAAAAAAAAAAGCTTATTTCTATCCATCCCTTCACCTCTTACATCTAAATAGTATCACTTTTTAGTGGTGTCTCTTCCCTCCTTTTTCTGTCACCATGCACCTCTGAGAACAGACTGGATGCATCTCCTCTACACCCTCCCACTAGGTAGCTACAGGCAGCAGTAACATGTCCCGTAGGCTTTTCCTTATGGCTGAGCAAGCATGGCACTCTGATGTTCTTCATACATTATCTACCAGTCCCCCAAGACCTCCAGCTCCTGGTAACTAACATCATTTTGTGTTAGGATATAATCAGAGTATAAAGAATCTCCAGAAGACCTCTGTATAGCTGAAGTCTGCCATCAGCTTTATGGCAGATACATTAGTTTTGTGACATAAAATTGAAAAGGGCCATGTATTATTCTCAAAAACAAGCAGTATAGTTCACTCTTCATGACAATAGTGTAGCCATTAATATCTCCAGAATTACCCAACAGGGAACTATAATTTGATTTGATGATACAGAGGCTGAAGGTCTGTGAGCAGCTGAGACAATCTCAGAGGCTGCAGTTGCTGAATATTTCATGCTGTCCCTAGCCTCCTCCACATCATTTCCTACTTATTCTTAACCTTTCCCATGCTCCTCGCTGTGGAAAGCTCTGCTTTTGCACCAGCTCTGGCACTCATTATGGTAAGTGAGTCAATTCAGCTTCTTGGCAGAAAACAATCTGCTTTTATTTTGTCTGGGTATGTTTTCTGCCACATTAATGAGCTCAGACAACTCAAGAAAGGTTCCAACAAACCCCAGACCCATTGCACAATAAGCAGAAACTGTGCACAGCCAGGATCAGGATAAAAGTAGTAAAAAAACATCCTCTTTTAGGACCTATGTGCAGCTAGATCAACTTACCCTGTGGAATCCTGCCTCTGCTGGTTATTACTAGATTTTTCATTCCTGTCTTCCCTGAGGTCAGCAGGAATGCAGATACTAATTCATGAGAAAGGCAGTGGCTAAGGAATGCAGTACCTTTGGACCTGACAGAAAGCTGCCCTTTACCTCTGCTCTGCTAAGGACTTGCTACAGGGACCCTGGCCAGTAATTTAGCTGCTCTGAGTGTATCTCCAGATCTGTAAAAAAATGCTAGAAGTATCATACTTCCACAAGAGGTTTCATAACAGTAATACATCAAAAACTTTTGAGGTCCACAGACAAAGAGACATACGCGTGCTGGGGCCATCTAATTACCTACAGTAAATTACTAGACCACCATATAATAATCAGTACTAAACTCTCAATGCCCTTTCTGAAGACATTGCACAGCAATTCAGCATGGTATAACCAAATTGAAACAGAAAACTGAAAGGATGTGATATATTTTCTTAAGTATGCTAAGTATGTATTTTTCTTAGTATAATTAAATATATTTCTAAAAACCATATTTTTGAAATATGTTTTAGTAAACACTATCCTGTATTACCTTGGATATAGGGTACCTCTTACTTGAAGCTATTTTTTCTGCTTTGATTTAGTTCTTTTGCATGATGGGAGAGCTCAGGTTAGTGCAGGATTAACAGAATTTGTTTAAATCCAGCATAGTGACAGTCTCAGGGTTTTCATACAATTCCACTGCTGCTGCTTCTTTTGGGTATCTTCACTACATATGGAAACCAGAGCCTTGAGTATGTATCACTAAATTTTCAATCCTTAACTAGGATTTAGAGACAGCAATGACAAATACCAGCATTTAGAGCAATTCACATACTATCATACATAGCAATTTCACTTTAGCTTATTTTTCAAATAACTTCTTTTTTGAAACATCCACCATCCAGTTAAAAAGCAAACAAACAAAAAAATATGAAAAGATACAGTGGATGAGCAGAGTTGCCTTGTCTCTGCTAACTTGAAAACTAAAGAACAGAATGATCCCATGAGAACTGCAACTATCATCTGTTTATGGAGCACGAACTAGATTAACTCATTTGATAAAAATAAGTTTTTAAAAAAAATAGGTAGCAAAATACAGCTGCTACAAAACCAGTAGAAGACTAACTCAGTTTTAATGCTTCCCTTTAATGCAGTGTATGCTTCCCTTTAATGCAGTGTATACTTCCCTTCATGAGTAAGTGTTGCAGTAAGTTGCCATATTTTAGTATGGAAGCTAGAAGACCAAGTATCACCAAGTTAAGGATTTCGAAGCAAGGAATATCAACTGTACCACTAATGAATATTTATAATTCTCTTAATTATGCATTTTAATTCCCAAGAATGCTTACTTTTATCTATCTATAAAATTTTTGCATTTTTTCTTCTAATTTCACCATGTTGATTTGAATAATACTATGCATGTAAGGATTACTGGCTTAATAACTACTTTTCAAAGTACTTAGCATTAGTTGCCTTTAAAATGTTAATTTATTTCATCTAAGTTTTATTTTTGTCCACCAGAAAGACAGCAACTGCAACAATGATTGCTCAGGGTTTGAACAGTGAGAGAGTGATTCTAAATATAACATGTCATTCAGGGGAAACTATTGTCTAATATCAGGCCAGAAGTAAAACACATCCCGCGAGACATTCATTGCACCACCACAGTCATGGCTTCACAATAAAACTGATCTTGCCAGATGGTGACAGAGTACTGCAGGTGGACAACTTCCAAAATAAACCCAGGAGAGTGAAAGTAGAGTTGCCCATTTCTAATCTCCTTCCTCTGGACATATGAAAAGGTTGCCTGCATACGCGTACTGCAGATGATCTACATAAATGTAAGGACACTGGCAGCCAAGGTCATGATCTGTTTTGTGTTTGTTCCCTGAGCCAGTGAGAGACACTGAATTTTCCACGTGTGCAGGCATATGCACTCTCACGCATACCATTCATCTTCCCAGTAGGCAAAAGGGTGTATGTGATAGCGTGACTCATTATCCTGTCGCACTGTACACTTTATACCTACACCTGTTGCAGGCTGGTTCAAAATATGTGCCTTCAGCTCTTCCTGGGGGAACAGGAACACAAGTTCAGACATCAGTAAGGAAGAGAGGATTCAACTCCTGAGCCTCTCTGCCACTAAGAGGCAGAAGGGAAAGACATGTGGACTGCTGGCAGCCAGTCTTTAATTCACACTGTATCACATGCTTGGACTGGGCTGACACAGTTGCATTCTGTCCTTAACTTGAGGTCAATAAAAAAGAACCTGTCAGAAAGCAAAATGCAATTACCAATGTCCCTCCATTCTGCTGAGGTGGAAAAAAGCCCGTAACAAACCAAAACCAAAAAATCCAAACATAAACCAAACAACTGGGTTTACTGGATATTGAAAATAGTTCTTTAGGAACCAAATTATGTTTTATCTGGAAAAATGCATCATAAAAGATAATGTGTTTAGTGTATGTGTTTCAAATGTGTTCACTACCTCTACAGATTAAAAAAAAAAAATGTGGGGCTGTATTCAGAGGAAAGACCTTCCATTGGAGTTCAGTTTGCAGAACAAGAGGTCAAAAAGCTGCATTTGGGGCATTTTACAGGAATCTGTTGAAAACAAGCACCATTTTCATAAAAAGTAGTATTTTGGGGAACCAACTTCAACTTTATTGGGTAATTGGTTCAAACTTAAACAAAGGAAGTTCACAGTAGATGTAAGGAAGAAGTTCTTTACTGTGCAGGTGGTGAGGCATTGGAACAGGTTGCACAAAGAAGTGGTAAACGCTCCACCCCTGTCAGTGTTCAAGGCCAGGCTGGACAGAGCCTTGAGTGGCATGGTTTAGTGTGAGGTGTCCCTGCCCAAGGCAGGGGGGCTGGAACTAGATGATCTTAAGGTCCTTTCCAACCCTAACTATTCTGTGATTCTATGTAATTAAGTTCTCCAAAATCAGTGGGAGCCTCCATTATTTCTGCCAGGCTCAAGACTGTTACACTATGCATATCTAACTTCCAAACTCTTTCCTTCTATCATGAATAATATATACAAGTCTCCCAACTAGTACTTGCTAGGTATGAGCTTGATTTATTTATTTTTCTTCCTATTTTATATGTTCTTCAGTAGGGGAACAGAATAGCTAACAAGCTACATTGTGTACACTTGTCTCAGGGAGACCTGAGCCAGAAGCAGAAGAAATTAGTCCACACAGATATTCACAATTCTTCCTTTAAAGGAAGCTAATTCGTTTGAAACTATCTCAGCAGAGAGTGGCCCCACATCATCTTACCTGAAAGGTATGGCCACAACTCCACCCTTCTTTCCCCTGCAGGCAGCTTCCTTGGGACAAGTGCCCACTATCTCTACTAATAACTCCGCAAATAGTAATGCTCATTTATTGTATAATAAATACCATATGGGGGAAAAAAATGTTCTCTTCAAACACTGAACAGAAATGAAAAAGAAAGGAGAGTACTCTTGCTGAAAATAGTCGTATCTTGAGTTTAAATAAGTTAAAAACACCATAGGGCAGTTTTAAAAGAAACAAAAAGAGTAACACAAACCACACAGATTTCCTAGCAATTATACAAATGAATTCACACTTAAACTAAGATCCCATTTAAATCCTTGAATTGTTAATTTACATGGAGATGCTGTAGTCTTACACAGGATTTTCAAGCGGTTGTTGACAGTGGTTTAAGAGTGGAAATTGCCTGCAGCATATGCTGTGACAACTGGGGGGTGGGTTAGAGGCAAAGCTGGGAGGCATCGTTATGACTATCACCCACTGTGGATCCTTCTCCGTGGGGTGCAGCACATCTCTGAGCAAACTAATCTCTGAGCTACAGCTTAAATTCTAAGAAAAAAACAGCATCCTTGGTTATAAAATTTTAGAATAACGGATAATCCTTCATAATGGTTGGTAAGTGGTTGCAGTGCTTCATTACTCTCACTCTGGAAAACATGGATCTTACTACTAAACTCTATGTCTCATTTCAGATTTTGTAATTATGGGCTGCAACTGAACCCCTTGATATCTGTTACAATGGGCAGATAGTACTGTTCAGATCCTAACCGACTCCCATATGCCAGCTGAAGTACTGAGAAATAAAAGGGTATGTCAGAAGCTCTAAGTAATGATGTCACGCAAAACGTTACCAAGTGGCAGCAATCAGATTCTGCTTAGCAGGGAGCAATGCCTACAGAACACCGAGTCTGGACAACAGCTACTCACGGGGAGAGATCTGCAACAAAGACAAATCTGTTTAATGGCGCCTGTGGGGGCCGATTTGCTGGCAACATGTGCCACTGGGTAACTTCTCATGTGCTTTAGTCAGCGTTATTAGCTTTTGCAATTCGATCACGGGTCTTGCAACACCAGCAGTTTTTCTCGAAGCGCTAGTTACCAACGCATAGTAAGGAAGATCAAGATCCCATTTTTTGAAGTTGGTATTTCATCTTGACGAAGGATCAAGCTGCTAAGATTGAAACAACCCCCTTAGGGGCTGGCTAACGTGCCAGTGCCACGGCTACAAGGAGGGACTCCTCGGCGATATTCACTCCGAAAAGAAAACTTCCAGTAGACATCCCGGTATGGCACCTCCCGGGTTCTCACCCTCCGAGGCTGGACCCCGCCTCAGAGAGGTAACGCTGCGGGCCACACCGTGAAAGCCAACCGGGCCCGGGAGGCGTTTCTTTCCTCTCTCGCCTATTGCGAGCAAAACGGGTTTCACCGCAGCAGCACAGGAATGACCGCGGACCGGTGCCCCCGCATCTCGCCCTGCAGGCTCCCCAGGGACTTACGTCCAGCCCGCGGAAGACCCCCGGCAACAGCACCTGCCCTCCGTGGGGCAGCGCCTCCGCGCCCGCCCCAGCGCTCCCCTTACGCCAACGGCTCCACCACATAACCCCGCCCACTCCCCCGCCCTGAAATAGCTGGCCGACTTCCTGCGCTCCCGGCCCCGCCCTCGCCCCTCCGCCCCCGCCGCGCCCCAAGCGCTGATTGGCTGCGGGCTGACAATACGCGCGGCAGCGCCCCCCTGCCCGCCCCCCCCCCGCCGGCTTCACCCCTTCAGCCACGCGCCGCTAGCCGCGAGCTGGCAGGCGGCGTTAGCCCGGCCGGTACCCGTCTGCTGAGGGGACCCAACGGGTGGCGGAGCGGGACTCATGGCCGCGTCCAACCGCATGATGCTGGGGCCACTGGTGGGCTCCATCGATCAAGGCACCAGCTCCACTCGCTTCCTGGTGAGCACATCGCGGGGCTTGCGGCGGCCCCCGGGGCGCAGAGACGTACGGGGTGCAGGCGGCGGCCCGGGGGAGCTGCTGATTCCTCTCCTGCATCCTCGCGGGGCCCCTCCGGCCTCTTCTGTGCCCTTGGAGAAGGGCAGGGGGAGTGGGCCGCTCGGGGCCGTGCCGTGGCTCTTGTCTCCCGCACTGCACCGGCTCCCTCTGTCCTCTGTCGGGCCGGGGCCACCGCGCCGCAAGAGGAAGCGAGCGCCGGTGGACGCGGGCCGTGGGGAGCTACCGGCCGGCAGTGTTCCCCGGCGATAGGACCCCCGTCGCCTTCCCGCCGCCCTGAGAGGCGAGCAGCGCTGCCCGTACCGAGGGGAGCGGACCGTGCGGCGGTGCCCTCCCGGCCGCAGGGCAAAGCGGAGGGCAGCATTTCTGGGTGCTGCTGGAGGGGGCTGCAAAATCCTGCTGCTTCGAGCAGGCTGTATTTTAAATCTGAAAGGTCTGTCGCTCTGAAGTCAAATGGACAAGGTGCACAGACAGTGGAGAAATAGATACGCGTGGGTTGAGTGACTGTGATTAGCTAGCAGTGTTCAGACAGTGCAATGAATGCTGCGTTACCCTCTAAAACCTACTTGGGCCTGTTGGAATGATCGCTGCAGTTTCGGAGGCTACAACCTTAATGTCAACGTGTCCTGAGCACTGTAGGTATTCAGGTGACTGAACCTGTACACCTTATGAGAGATGGTCTTCTTAATCTCTGGGGGAAGATAGTTTCTTTAAGAATGGGGTGATTAATAATAATAATAGCCTATATAAGACCTTTAGTTTAAGGATCAAGTTATTTCTCTATTATGCAATAGAAAGTAACTAATGTTGCTATTATATATGAAACTTATAAACTTCCTGCGTGCAAATCTCTACAAATGACCTGTTGCTGAGTCAGTAAGTCATAGTGATTTGACTTAGATCCCACTGATAATTCCACTGTAGAAATGGAGTAGAGAATGACTAGATACAAAATGCTGCCAGATGTGATCAGCTGGGGAGGGCAATGTTTTATCTTGCCCTTGCCTTTTTTTTTTTTTTTGGTGTGTGCGTTTGTGTGGTTTGTTTGGTTTTGTGTGGGTTTTAGTTTTTTTTCAATGCTTTCCCCATGTGGTATGTTCTTTCATGAAGCTGGAGATTAGAATATCTTCTTGACCTGTGTTACCATTATTACTCAACATCACGACCTTCATGGGATTGTCAAATGACAAAACAGAGATCTGAGGGTGGAGGGAAAATCCAGACTGACAGATGACACCAGCAGGCTATCTTGCATGCCAGTCAGGAGTCCTTTTTGGAAAGAATTTGGAGAAGTTTCCTTTAACACCTGAAGATAAACTCTATATGCTTTATGTGTATGTGAGGTTAACTTTTTTCTTGGCATAAAAGGTTAACATTAGCAGAACCAAAAGTGACACAGCAAGCTTTAAATTTATACTCAAGCTCTTTTTACCAGCATTTTGACATGTTCTTCTAACAAGGAATTTCTTGCACTTTCATCAGTGGATTGTATACAGTTGGGAGCTTTTTCTCTGTGCATTAGGTATTTTGCCTCTGTTCAAGGATTCAGGTGCTTACACAAATGACATCTTTTTTTTTTTATTTTTTTTTTTAAGTGTATTGTGTCTGTCACTCTTCAGTTCTTCTTGTATCCATCCCAGTTTCTCAGTTCATTTCAAAATACAATGTTGTCTTCAGTTTGGCAGTGACCAAACTATAATGATAATAAAGTTATGTGAATTTGAGCAAAAAAGATACATCATCACTGAATTAAATCAAAAGATGGGGTAAGGGGAAGGAGAGGGCAAACTGTGCATGGATTTGCTACAAGCTGCATCAGGCATTCAGATAATAACATGTATCTGGAGAATTCTGTGCTGGGAAGAGATTGCCACACTTAGAAGAGAGACTTGGCTTTGAAATGTTTTAAACCAAAAAGTAATGTGGTTTGCCCAAGTTGTTTTCTTGGCTCTGTTGTTGCCTCTCTATCTTCTACTGTGCTAGTTGTTTTCCATACCTTTTTCTCTTAATCTCTCTACTTTATTTTTTTCCTCTAATGCTTCCAACAATTTTCATCTTCACCAAGTCATCAGTCAAAATTAAATTGCTGGTTACTTTGCACTAGTACAACTGCTACCTTGTTTTTTAAGATGGAAGACATACAACTTTGACCAGGTTAAAGATGAATGGGTGAGAAACTGGCAGGTCCTTTGGGGCTGAAGGATAGTGTCAACAGTTCAGAGTCTAAATTTACAGTTACAGGTGCCAGTTTACAAGCGGTGTTCCACAGCAAAGCAAATACTGGGATAGCCTGCAGTATTTTCATTAACAGCCTGGGGGATGGGGTGGAATGCCCTCCCAAGTTTGCAGATCACCATAGACAGGAGGAACAGTTCATTGGCATTCCAGTTGGAGAAGTGGCCTGGCAGAAGCCTAAGTTCAACAAAGTTCAGCACTTGGGACAGAAGGCTAAGGAGCAGCTTGATGCAAAAGGACCTGGGCTCCTGCTTTACAAGCAAGTTTAGTAGAAGCGAGCAGTGTGTTCTTGTACTGGTGAAGATTAACCACATTAGGAAAAGTGCAGACTGTGGATCAAAGAAGTAATTATTGCCATCTGTGTGGCACTTGGGAGGCAGAATCTAGAACACTGTGTCTGGTTTTGACTCCCCTAGAGGCAGAGAGAGTCTGAAGAACTGGATTTCGTCCAGCAGGGGGTCACTAACATGATCACTGAGCTGCAGCACAAAGCATGCAAGGAGAGGTTGAGAGATGAGGAGCTGTTTCTTCACAGAGAAGTGTAAGAGAGTGTCTTCAGCTATTAAACCATATCTTGTAGAGAACACAGAACAAGCCTTTTGTCAGAGGTGCACAGAAAATACAACAGGCAATGAACACAAGTTGCAGCAAGTGAAGTTTCAGATAGATGTAAGGAAGAAATATTTCACTATGAGGGTCTCTGGATCAGGGCCACCGAAAGCCTGTGGAATTTCCGTCCTTGCAGATACTCAACATCTGACTAGCAAAAGCCCTGAACAACGTCATCTAACTTTAAATTTAAACTTACCTGAGCAGTGGGTCAGGCTAGACAACCCCCAGAGATTCCTTCCAGAATTAATTATTCTGTGTATGGACACAAGTTTTTAGAGATTCTCCTGCTTATGTGATTGAGGCTATATGAGCACAGATGATGAAGAAACACCAGAACAAAGCTACATTTCTGCTACTGCCACTTACTTGTCCTTGCCTCTCACACACAACATACATACAGTTTTAGCTTATGCTGTAGTTTTACCCTCTGGGAACCCTAGTTTGGATGTTTGTTTTTTGTTTTTTGTTTTTTGCTAAGCTACTTGTTTTTGCAAAATGAACTGTAATTATTTGATCTCAACTTTTCTGTTGTGTCGAGTCTGCATGACAGATTCACTTACTAGGGAGGGCGCAGTGCTTAAAGCAGTGCAATTGCTTAAGGCTCATTTTCTTTAAGATACCAAGCAGGAAAATAAATTGAGTAGGCTATGCAAGTGTACCCAGATGACTAAAGTCTGGTCTAGATGTTTTGCCAAATATTTTCATCAAATATTTGCATCTCTCATTTTCCATTTTATTCAAGAATTGTATAATAAAAATCCATTGTAACTTCTTTTGCCAAAAGCTTTTGGATCATGAGCTAATGTTAGCCTAACCACTGGCTGATCTCTTGAAAGGTATTTGCAGGGTAACATCTGGCATTTTATCCAGGAGCAAGAAGAATAGAAGTATTCAGTGAAGTATACATACAGTCAAGTGCATGTACAGTACTTCAAGTTCTAGCTTTGTCAGTCAGCCCCATTTTTTTTTCCACCTCATTTCAAAAGAAACATTCAAATAAAGCTGTATCACACTATCAGCATTCTTTTCAGAAAACAAAACCTGGTTTTAGAGAAGGAAAAACTTAGTACCCATTAAGCTTACCCTTCAGAGGGAAACCTGTTTCACCCCTCTACTGAAATAATGTGACATTTTAGGGGAGAAAGCAAAGCTTGATTGTATAGCTAACAGAAGGGTTAAAAATATTGCAAATATTTCAGTTTTTTCCTAGTTCTTAGTTTTTATCACTTCAAGTACATTGCAGGTTTGCTTTTTATTCCCACAGGAGGGAAGAGACACCTGCTTGAAGGGGGGGAGGAGGGAGATCTGTTCATCAGGAGCCTTCCAACCAAGATAATTTCTGGGAAACTTGTTAAACTTATTCATAGTTTCTGCCTGCCTGCTAGGTAAAGTGCTAAAGGCAGGATTATTGTTTGACATCCTTCCCCCAGTTGGGTTTATTTCAGTGCAGTTTCAGAACTCGAGCTAGGAGCTTGTTTGCTATAGCTGTTTCAGCTTAACAAAAAGTCATGAAGATACAGCATAGGACAACAGAAGTAGGTTTTCTCCAGGCAGAGTTACGTGGCAAAGCTTGACAGTAATCATAGAATCATAGAATAGTTAGGGTTGGAAAGGACCTTAAGATCATCAAGTTCCAACCCCCCTGCCATGGGCAGGGACACCTCACAGTAAACCATCTCACCCAAGGCCTCGTCCAACCTGGCCTTCAACACCGCCAGGGATGGAGCATTCACAACCTCCGTGGGTAACCCATTCCAGTGCCTCACCACCCTAACAGGAAAGAATTTCCTTTTAACATCCAATCTAAACTTCCCCTGTTTAAGTTTTAACCTTTTACCCCTTGTCCTGTCACTACAGTCCCTAATGAACAGTCCCTCCCCAACATCCCTATAGGCTCCCTTCAGATACTGGAAAGCTGCTATGGGGTCTCCACGCAGCTTTCTCTTCTCCATGATGAACAGCCCCAACTTTTATTGAAAAGTTACTTCTAATATCTGTTTTCACTATTGTTTTTTCAGCTGTGCAGCTTCTTGCTTGACTTCCATAAGCCTCATGTTTCTCTTTGTTTCATATTTATTTTCATCTTTGGAAATTATTACAATAATTGATCTGAATTCTTTTCCACTAAGATAATAAAGACTCAATGTAATACCATGCAGCTCTCTGCACCCCTACATATGATGCCATGCGTTATATTACAGACCTTGTAAAGATCAGCCCTTGTGCTTGCTTACCTACAGCACAGCTAAGTATGTCTGTCTTCTCTCTGCTCTTGAGATTTAAGGCTCAAGCTTTAATTCTTTGTATGTTATTTTGTTGTGAGTGGAAGGACTGTGTTATTTATTCTTTTCCTCAATCTCTCACCAGATAATGGAGTACGTATCAGGTAGTTTTCACTGCCTTTCACAGAATCACAGAATCCTAAGGGTTGGAAGGGACCTCAAGAGATCATCTAGTCCAACCCCCCTGCAAGAGCAGGGTAACCTAGAGTACATCACACAGGAACTTGTCCAGGTGGGCCTTGAATATCTCCAATGTAGGAGACTCCACAACCCGCCTGGGCAACTTGTTCCAGTGCTCTTTCACTCTCGCGGTAAAGAATTTTTTCCTGATGTTCACATGGAACCTCCTATGCTCCAGTTTACACCCATTGCCCCTTGTCCTATCACTGGACATCACTGAAAAAAACCTAGCTCCATCATCCTGACACTCACCCTTTACATATTTGTAAACATTGATGAGGTCACCCCTCAGTCTCCTCCAAGCTAAAGAGTCCCAGCTTCCTCAGCCTCTCCTCATAACAGAGATGTTCCATTCCCTTAATGATCTTTGTAGCTCTGCGCTGGACTCTTTCAAGCAATTCCCTGTCCTTCTTGAACTGTGGGGCCCAGAACTGGACACAATATTCCAGATGCGGCCTCACCAAGGCAGAGTAGAGGGGGAGAAGAACCTCTCTTGACCTACTAACCACACCCTTTCTAATGCACCCTAGGATGCCATTGGCCTTCTTGGCCACAAGGGCACATTGCTGGCTCATGGTCATCCTCCTATCCACCAGGACCCCCAGGTCCCTTTCCCCTTCACTGCTGTCCAGCAGGTCAGCCCCCAACCTGTACTGGTACATGGGGTTGTTCTTCCCCAGATGCAAGACTCTACACTTGCCCTTGTTGAATTTCATCAAGTTCCTCTCCACCCAACTCTCCAGCCTGTCCAGGTCTCGCTGAATGGCAACACAGCTCTCTGGTGTGTCAGCCACTCCTCCCAGTTTAGTATCATCAGCAAACTTGCTGAGGGTACATTCAGTTCCCTCATCCAGGTTGTTGATGAAAATATTAAACAGCACTGGTCCCAGCACCGACCCCTGAGGGACTCCACTAGTCACACACCTCCAGCTAGAGTCACAGACCTCCAGCTAGATGAAAGACCTCCAGCTTTCATGAAATCATCTCTGTTCAAGATACCTCTACATGTTCAGTAGCCTAGACAATTCTTTTGTGACTACTGCTGATAAAATTAAGGCAAAACCCACTTTGTCTTCCCCTACCTCCAGAGGAGAGAGATCACTATCATAAATTGGAACCAGTTCTTAATGAATATGAAAGGAACAAAAGTAGTAACAGAAATATGCTTCAAACCTTTTCCAACAAGAACGTATTAACCTCTGAAATACTTATTGTCACCTATCTCTTTCTCACTACTGTCAGAGAGAAACAAGGACAGATTTTTTGAGTTTTGTCAATTTTTTTTTTTTTTTTTAGGGGGTAGGCAGGGAAAGAGGGGAGGTCACTTTTGTTCTACGTATAGTCCCTCTTTTATAATCTAGGTTCAAATATGACGACCCATTTATGTTTGTCATCCTTTTGTGTATCAGGATTCTATTTATCGCTGTGGAATATGGTATTGTTCCCAGTGAAACTTTTTAATCCCTTGCCCTGAGGTGCAGGGAGTGTCTGTTGGCTTTGTTGAGGATGTCAAAGTTTGCGGTTTTGTGTGTGATGGACTAGGAGACTGTGTTTACCTAGTTCTCTATGGGCATGAAGAGATCTAGGCATTTGTAGTGTTACCGCTTCTGTTGAGAATTTATTGCTGTTAGAACACCTTGCTTAGAAGGAGTTAAAAACCTTTGGTGTGCTAGAGCTTCATGCTTTATTATAGGTGGGTCCCACACTCCAGGTTCAATGAATGACCTTGTCCAATTGTATTTATTTCCTGCTAACAGTAGGCATCCTTATGCACTGCCTTCTGTTTCAAGAACTAGTGAAGAATTAAGGGTGGATGATCAGCCAAATTATATTTTACACTGTTAGTAGGTCAGATACGTACCAGTTCAATAAAGTCTTCTATCTTTCTATCTTTATTATAAAAAACCTAGTAAATGTTATTGGGCTTTTGGCAGAAAGGCAATTTCAAGTAAAAAATGTCTTGCTGCATATATGTAAAACTTAATGTCTCAATTAACTATGTTTGATAGTGTTTTAAGACCCCTATTCCATTATATGAGTTCCTTCCAAACATGGTTTCCTGACAGAACTTACCCTTTCGTTAGGGTAGCTTAATATCAAGCCTCAGCTGGTAGATGAAACACAGATAAATAAATATGGTAGGAAGAATACAGTGGTGCTTTTTCTATGTAAACTTTCCAACTGGTAACAGAGAAAGATGAATATGTATCTTTTTAAAACTTCTTCTCTGGGTAGAGGAGGGGAAAATTTAGCTTTTAGTATTTTCCAGAGGTCATGCTGTTGCTGTCCTTTGAGGTTTTCAAGACCTGTGTCAAAAAAGTCCTTGAGCAATCTGGTCTAATCTCATAGCTGACCCTGCTTTGAGGAGGAAGCTGCACTAGAGATCTCACAAGGTCCCCTTCAGCCTGAATTATTATATTATTCTAATATAGAACTAGATTGTTTCTAAACTTCAAAATTTCATTTTAAAGATACACTGTAAGGTTTCCAAGAAACTGGAGAACTAGAACTCCATCTGCTACTCCATTTTGTCAGGATTGTTCTAATAGTTTCAAAGTAAACTGTACTATCTAAATGAAATCAAGAGTTCATGGATTATAAGCTTTAAGAGCAATTCCTAACATTTGTGGAATGAGAAAGGAGAGTTGACGAGGAAGTCTAGAAAAGATGCAGTTGTATCCTAGAGAGTGGATGGGTACAATGGAATTTTGTACTCCTAGCATGAGAGTGGTTCTTAAATCTGACCCTCCTCTGCTTGCCATAAAAAGATAGGATAGTGTTCTACTGGCATGTTCTGCAGTTCACCTGTGTCTGCTGTTAAATTTTACCTTCTAGGTCCCTGAACGTTCTTCAAGCAAAGATTATGCATGATGCTAATGAGAAAAAGCCATTTTCACAAGAACATCTTCGTAGCCCAGTCAGTTATGCTTGCTTACCCATTGTACACTTGAGTTGGATGCTTTACTGGGTGACATCTTAGCTTGGCCACAGTCAGTTAGTTACTTTTGGAAACAGTTTACTGTTGGTTAATGAAGAGCATTGTATATTCTAGCTGAGCTTCTCCTTCAAGGCAGACCTTCTAACTTGTGATTCCTTAAGAATAGCCATTAGTATAGATGTCAGGATTCTATACTCCGCTGTTTTTTTTTTATGGTAGTATATCCAAATCTAAGTCACTTTTCTTCAGGTTTTTTTTTTTTTAGTATATTGTGCTGCTGCAGTAACATTCTTTTCTTGTCAGACCATTCATGAACTCCGTATTTGTAGTTTTGAAAAAAATGGGTTCTACGTGCTTTTTCTTTCTTCACCATTTAGTTCCTTTTGTGATATCTAAACTACACAATTGTCTTTCTCTTAAAATCACTATTCCAGTTATAATTGACAGCATAGATTACCAAAATATTCTTTGCATACTTTAGTTACTACAATTCATATATCGGAACTGAGGTTACATAGATATGTGTGTTGATGATAGAAAATTAGTGTTAATTATAAGGGCACTGTATTTGTTCAAAAGAGTAAATGCTAATTTATTGTTGTTTAAACTTCTGTGTTCATAGAAAATTTTGTTGTTGTAATTTATTTTCAGGTTTTTAATGCAAAAACATCAGAGCTCTTGAGTCACCATCAAGTTGAGATAGTGCAGAAATTCCCTAAAGAAGGGTATGAGTTTTCTGTGGTTTTTCATTTGTGTACATTTTTGTAGAGCTTATATATTTTTATGTATGAATGATCAAACTGAAGTTGATTAATAATAACTAAGAATACAGTATCTGCTACGAAAGACTGTGATAGAAAAATTGATATAAAAAAACCTCACTTGGGTGGTGAAATAACTAAAAATAATTAGTGTTTTACTGCTAATGCTCACTAACATATTTGAAGTTTAAACTTTAAAGTTTACAACTAAAGCTCAAACAGGACTTAAAGTCTCATTTGAAGTGGTAAAGCTGGTCATTTTCACACTTTAGTCATAGTTTTCATCTTAGTCCATATATAATGCTTAGTATATGAAATGGTTTTATTTGATTGATTGTTCTTAGCTCACCTAGCATTTCTGCCAAAGCTTTCTGTATAGAATAAAACAAAAGAAAAAATCTTTGGTATTTTGCAGTTTTTTCTTGTGAAAATACAGTTTACTGTTTAAAAAGGATTTGAAATTCATTGCGCTTTTTCTAGATATGTAAAACATGCTTTGTAGTTATGATTTTGTCTAATGCTAAGCTGTTTTTTTCAGACTGAAAATTTCTTTTTTTTCCCTAAATGTAATTTTTTTTGCATTTTTATTAACTGGTGTTTACTCTTTGTTAAAGATGGGTGGAACAAGATCCAAAGGAAATATTAAGTTCTGTCCATGAATGTGTGGAAAAGACCTGTGAGAAACTGCAACAACTGAACATAGACATCACTAATATAAAAGGTATTCATAAAATCATAGAATCATTTAGGTTGGAAAAGACCTTTAAGATCATCAAGTCCTACCATTACCCCAGGACTGCCATGTCCACCACTAAACCGTGTCGCTAAGGGCATCTACTCCTTAATGTTAACTGAGGGCTTTAACATACTTACGGTTGAGCAACTAAGACTCTCTAGTTTTTAAGTCAATAAATAAGAAGGGTGGCAGAATGTGCTGGCTTCAAAGAAAATGTTAAATTGGAATCGAGAGCAGTTTGTTTGGGAGGAATGATGAGAAAATAAGTAAGTCCTTTGTTTAGTTTAGCAATGCAGAGTCTACAAAGTAGACTTAACAGAGAAAAGTAATGAATGAAGAAATTCTGAAATTTTAGTTAGGACTCATTGGGAAAAACAAGTTTCCCTGTCAGTGTTGTTGCTGTTTCAGTTTGTGTAAAAAAAAGTAAAAAAAAATATTTAGAGCACATAAGTTAAGCAGCAAAAGGTGAATGATGAGGTTTTCAAAGTAATATTTCTAGATTATAACATGAAAAGGTTGAAAGCTTTTTATTTCCCATTTGCTTTCCTCTTCTCCTTACCAATACCACCATCCTCTCCACATATCCCTTTCCTCACTCACCCCCTAAAAGGGGTAAACAAACCTTCTGAAAAGGATACTTCTTTCCATTTTGTCCTGAAGCCATTGGAGTCAGCAATCAGAGAGAAACAACAGTGGTCTGGGACAAGACAACTGGAGAACCTCTTTATAATGCTATCGGTAACTACTCTACTTTTGAATTATGTAATACCATAAAATGAGCATGTTGTGAAAAAATGCTTTCCTTACTGCCTGTGCAGATCTCATTGCAGCCAAGCTTACTAACTTCTTTTATTTTTTGATGTCTGTGTCATAAGCTGTGTGTTTGTATATACCAGTGCAATTAAAAAAAAACCAGACTATTCTGTTAGAATTATTACTTAATAAATCACTTTATGTGATTAAAAAAGAAACAGTATTCCTGAGAGGTTTTGTACATCCCTGGTATGTAATGAAGCTCTGAGTTATGCCAGATCAAAATATTCCTTTTAAATGAAGGAGCTTAATACATTTTCAGGATACTTTTTATTTCGCTTCCAATGAAAAACATGTTAAGTAGGTTTAATGAAATCTTATTGCTTTTGAGTTTTACTTTTAACTTACCTTAGCTTTTCAGATTGTCAGCAGTAGCATAGTATCAGTGAAAAACCAGGAATCTTCTATATTCAAATCTGTGCTGCTTTATCTTAAGCAGCTTTATCTTATACAGGTTTATCTTAAGCCCAGCTGTACCTTGATAACTCTGATGTTGCACTTAAGTTCAAAGTTTTCATAGGTGTAGTAAATAATCAGCCTACTATTTGTTTTAACCTCTTAGTTTAATGACAGTCATCTGCTGTAAACAAGGTATTATTAATAATTTTCTTGTGCTCCAAAAGAGCAAAGTATATATCCTATTATGTGGAAAATCATATTTGATTTCTCAGGTTGTTTGTTCTTCTAAATCAATGAGTTTATCTAACCATTTTCAATTTTTACAACAGTGCATTTAAAATACAATGGCAATACAGTATTGTTCCAATGACATGAAAAGCTAAAAAAAAAAGAAGTCAGCAGTTTACTGGCAAGAACTCTGGTTTTATAGAATAAGCTTGTACATGTCACTTCTCCTGTACTAAACCAGTTGATCAGTTCATATATTAATGGTTTCAGTGTGGCTTGACCTGAGAACCCAGGCAACAGTTGACCGTCTTCTTAAAAAAATTCCAGGAAAAAACAAATCCTTTTTTAAGGTAAGACATATTCCAGAACAGTTAAATTGTAGCTCAACTCTTTATACGTTATCTATATACATTATACGTTATATAATGTAATGCTACATTATATAACGTTTTGAGATGAGTGCTTATAATTCCCCAAGTAAATCAGTTGTTGCTTCTAGTCCCTTTTTAGCTTGTCAAATAATAAAATATGTGCATAATCCTATACACCAATCCGAGACTTGAAAATGTTTATTTTCCTCAAAAGAAGTGGTTAAAACTCCTTACATATCTCAGTACAGAAGTTAAATGAGTAATCTTTCGTGAGACTTAATCATGTGCTATCCAATGGTAAGTAAACATCACACACAAAAATTAACAGCAAGTAGAAAAAAAAAAGTTTTGAAAGTAATTTATTGATGAAAAATTGTTATCCTTTCTCATGACTTAATGAAATCAATTGCAACCAATCTGAGAACTGGGAAGATAGTTCATAGAAAGCAAGTTTGTTCGTTTTTATATGTGGATATATATAAAAACAGGTGTCATAAATCTGATTTATATTTTCCTTGATTGACTGTATAAATTGTATATATTTTCTGTATATATGTTTTCCAATAGGCAGGAAATGGATGTCAAAAAGCATAAAAGTGTATCTGATTTTCAGTTGAATGCAAATTCCATCTTTTCTGTGTTGTGCTACTCATTTTTGTTATCATTACTTGCTGTCTAGTCATATGGGGATATCCTAGATAAGACAGGACTTCTGCAAACAACTGTTTCCATGTAAACGATCTTTGACTTGCATTTAGAACAGCTTTCATTTTTGTCCATTAATGCACTGATCATTTGTTTATATTTTCAGACTTGTGTGTTGTATGGTTAGTATTCATCTAAATAACAAGTTTGTGCAATTTCTCAGAGTTTTGTGTCTTTGGTTTTTCACTTACAATCACCATTTTTAAATGTAACTACAATATTAATGGAAAAGATACTTGTACGATGTTTAGGTGATTTTTTTAATTTTATTTTAAAGTTTAGGACTGGTCTTCCACTTAGCACTTATTTTAGTGCAGTAAAACTTCGATGGCTTTTGGATAATGTGGAAGAAATTAAGCAAGCAGTTGATGATGGAAGAGCTATGTTTGGGACTATTGACTCATGGCTTATATGGGTATGTATTTGTGAGTTTATTATCACTCTTTTTAAAATTAATTTCGGTATCATACAAATTCTTGTGCAATGTACTGTGACATATGATGCCCAGTGATCACGCAGTGATGTGGATGCAAGCCACTACAGAAATGCCGTTAAAGTTCCATAGAATCACAGAATAGTTAGGGTTGGAAAGGACCTTAAGATCACCTGGTTCCAATCCCTCTGCCATGGTCAAGGACACCTCACACTAAACCATGCCACCCAAGATTCCATCCAACCTGGCTTGAACACCGCCAGGGATGGAGCATTCACAATTTCCCTGGGCAACCCATTCCAGTGCCTTAACCACCTTCACAGTAAAGAACTGTATCCTTCTATGTCATCTGAATTTCCCCTGTTTAAGTTTTAACCCATTCCCCCTTGTCCTATCACTACAGTCCCTAATGAAGAGTCCCTCCCCAGCATCCTTATAGGCCCCCTTCAGATACTGGAAGTCTCCACGCAGCCTTCTTTTTTCCAGGCTGAGCAGCCCCAACTTTCTCACTCTGTCTTCATACGAGAGGTGCTCCAGTCCCCTGATCATCCTCGCGGCCCTCCTCTGGACTTGTTCCAATAGCTCCATGTCCTTTTTATGTTGAGGACACCAGAACTGCACACAATACTCCAAGTGGGGTCTCATGAATGCAGAGTAGAGGGGCAGGATCCACTCCTTCGACCCGCTGGTCACAATCCTTTTAATGCAGCCTAGGATACATTTGTCTTTCTTGGCTGAGAGCACACACTGAAGCTGGCTCATGTTCATTTTCTCATCAGCCAACACCCCCAAGTCCTTCCCTGCAGGGCGGCTTTGAATGTCTTCTCAGCTTAACCTTTAGCTGTGCCTGCGATTGCCCCGACCCAGGTGTAAGAACTTGCACTTGGCTTGGTAGATCTTCACGAAGCTGACATTATCTCACCTCTCAAGCGCGTCAAGGTCCCTGTGGATGGCATCCCTTCCCTTCAGCATATCAGTTGAACCACTTAGTGTCATTGGCAAACTTGCTGAGGGCGCCCTCAATCCCACTGTCCATGTCACTGACAAAGATGTTGAACAAGACTGGTCCCGACACCAGCCCCTCAGGGACACCACTCATTACTGGTCTCCAGCTGTACATTGAGTCGTTGACCAAAACTCTCTGCGTGTGGCCATCCAGTCCATTCTTTATCCACTGAGTAGTCCATTCACCAGATTGATGTCTCTCCAGTTTAGAGACAAGGATGTCATGTGGTAAATCATACTAGATGAAGATTTTATGGTCCCTCTATTACATTTTTTTTTTGGTAGATGCTTATGTGTAGTTTACCATTCATAGGTTGCTGTTAGATTTTGCTCATGCTTTTGGAAAAGCCTCAGACTTCAGAAAGCTGCATCAGCCACCTTTGCAATATAAGAATCCAGGAGGTACTGTTGTAACCCTATTACCTCTCTTGTGCCTTTGTTCCACTGTAACAGGTCTGCCTCTTTAGTTGCTGGAGAAATACAGAATTCCCAGTTCCAAGCTGAAAGCATTGTGAATTCAGAAATATTTTTAAATTTGTTTAAGTAAATTTCTATCTTTGCTTGGTGAATACTGTTAATATATTTTTTTGTCCAGAGTTTGACGGGTGGAAAGAATGGAGGTGTTCACTGTACAGATGTAACTAATGCCAGCAGAACAATGTTGTTCAACATTCATTCCTTGGAATGGGATCCTGAACTCTGCCAGTAAGCTCAGTTTTTCAGTAATACTGTTATTTAAATAGATTCTATAACTGTTGTGTGAAGAGATTAATTTAAGAGTAAGAACCCCTTTATCTAGACTAAGACTGGCAGTTACTCTTGCATTTACTGTTAGTAAATTACATTAGTAGTTAAGATTCATTGTTCTCCAGATGTCCAAATTGCAACAGCCTAGATTAATTAAAAGTAGCAGATTTTTTCTGTAGGTGGAAGACTGGTTCATGGAAATGATGACATTTAATAGTTTCTTTATACCTTAATTAGATTTGTAAGCTGCTTACAATGATAGTGTCACTATTTTAAATTTAAATTTATTAACAATATTATAAAGATACTGCTGGAAGAGGAATGACTTCCCACATGAAAGACTTGCATATGTCTTCAAAATATTCAAATATATAGAATCATAGAATAGTTAGGGTTGGAAAAGACCTTAAGGTCATCTAGTTCCAGCCTCTCTGCCATGGGCAGGGACACCTCACACTAAACCATGTCACCCAAGGCTCTGTCCAGCCTGGCCTTGAACACCGCCAGGGATGGAGCATTCACAACTTTCTTGGGCAATCCATTACCATGCCTCACCACCCTTACAGTAAAGAACTGTATCCTTATATGTCATCTGAATTTCCCCTGTTTAAGTTTTAACCCATTCCCCCTTGTCCTATCACTACAGTCCCTAATGAAGAGTCCCTCCCCAGCATCCCTATAGGCCCCCTTCAGATACTGGAAGGCTGCTGTGAGGTCTCCACTGGTTTACTCCATAATTACTCCATAATTCAGTATCATGTACTGTAACAAGTGGAAAAACACAGTGATGGATTAAATCCTAGAAGTCAAAGTTCCTTTTACATTTGGTTTTCTTTTTTTCTTTAAAGTTTTAACATATTTAAGAAAATAAATGCAAAATGCTTTCTGCTTTAGTGCTGACCACATATATATAAATTATTTTGTACTGTGTTCAGGTTCTTTGATATTCCTATGGAAATACTCCCAAAAGTACGAAGCTCCTCTGAGATTTATGGCCTGATGGTATGTTTTCTTGTGTTGTGTGAAGTTAATCTTGTAAAAATATGACTATATCAATATAGATTTGTCAGAGTTCACATAGATTAAGACTAATGGCTTTTTCTAGACCAATATTGTTTGATTTATGATTAGTGTGTTATCTATTGTATAATATTAAATTGAGTATTTCTTGTTTTCTAAGTATCAAATAGACAAAACAAGATGGGAGAGGTTTTTGGTAAGGATAAAAGTTTTATTTTTTTATTACAGTTACTTACTGATTTAAAAAGTACCTTTCAGAATGCTATGTTTAATCAGTACATTGAAAGAATGAGATTGTTGTTATTAGAGCAAAGTATTTTTACTTCTGAAAAGAAATTATGAAAGACATCATGGAAGTCTTCATGATCTAGGAAGGCTGGACAAGATGTATGATATCTTATTTCCACATAACCAAGGGCAAGATTGGTCAGTTTTTGTGAACTGGAAAATCACAAGTAACACCTTAGATTTGTTTGTTTGAAAAACAAACTTCCTGTGTGTATATTTACATAGCACTTAATCAAAACATGATTTGGAAATACGTCTTTTTAATCCTTTTTTTCTAATCATACAGTTTTCCAGTGCAGCTGTGAATATCAGGAGTAAATCATTCATTGTTATCAAGTGACTGAGGTTTCAAGTTTACTTTAATGCAGCACCAACTGGTCTGATACATTGGCATCTAATTTGTTTCAGAATCAGATAAACTGGATGTTGCGATTTTTTATTCTTGGTAGTTTGCTCTGTTGTTTACGAAGAACATAGAAGAGCATTTTATAATTAAGAGAAGTTATGTGAATTTTATTTAAAATATAATTCTAACTTGCCTGGCATGTAAGTATGTTTACTAATCTGTTAATGGAGATGTCACTAGAAGTCATTGTTGACTGTTAATAATGTGAGGGTAGGATGAAAGTTAAGCTGAATGAGAGAGGTAAATGGAAACAGCATGGAAACCTGGCAACTGAAACACTATTGCTGGTCACTTTAAATGTGAACTTTTGTTTCTCTTCCCCTTTCCTTCCATTTTTTTTTTCTTCCTTTTGCTGACTGTAGAAAATCTGTCCTAGCCTGGTGAGTAGAGGCTTCCATTAGGATGAACATCTACATCTTATCCATTCTGTTCAGATGCATGTCCACTGGTTTCAGGATTAGTAAAAGCACACTTCCCAGACCAATAAATTTGGCACATATTTCCAAATTTGAGATACTACAATTAGAGTTCATGCCAAAGTTGTTTCTAAAATGTAATCTTGATGTATGCTTTTGCCTTAATTTGCAGGCTGTTGAATATATCTTTTTATGTTGAAGTAAAAAATACAGCTACTGGCTATCAAATGTCTTGTTTTATAAATGAGAAAAATGGGCCATTCTGTCAACGAACATTCATTCTGTTATAATGAAGTATCAGATTCAGGCAGGGGGTTTTAATGCATTTAAAAACTGAATTACCTAAATCCAGTTAATTAAAAATGAGAATTAAAGAAAAAGCTTCATATTGGAAATGCACTGCATGGCTTCACTGCAAATGGATTTCACAATTGCACAAAGAAACAGGTTAAAGTAAAAGGTAAAAATTGTCAGGATATAAATTTCTGATGATATCCGTTGCAAAAATATAATTAAAAAACTATGTGGTAATGTTTGCACAAATTCTATATGAGACTTAAAATGCTGTGTTAAATGAGGTGTCTGGTTTTGCTTAGTGTGTCATCACAGCCACTTTTTTTTGTCCACTATACCATTTTGCACTTTTGCATTTTACACTTGACACTGGTTACACAGATGACACGGAACCTAATTTTCTGTCCACTTTGATTTCAACAAAATTTGTGTTAAGAAGTGTTGAGGTGGCATTAGATAGACCTGTGAATTTCCTGCTGGTTTTTAGTGTTATAGTCATGAGCCGCATTAAGCTGAAGTCCGTTGCATACCCGAGCTGAGCCATGTTGCTTTCATGACCCTTCTTTGTTTTCCTTTGAGCATTAAAAGTTTAGCTTCTTTTTCATTGTCTTCAACTGTAATCATGGAAAGCTAATTTGGAGCTTTTCTTTCTCTCTTTGTGAGTCAGAAATCTGGAGCTTTGACAGGTGTACCAATTTCAGGGGTAAGTCCTACTTCAATTCAGATTCTGGGATAAGAACCTGTTTCTGCATGAACGTATCATCACTGGGAAAAGCTTTAACATGGAGGAATCCTGCTACAAATTAAGTTGATATTTTTTTACTTCATGTTAATCATGAACTAAACTATTGAAGTTGAATTATTAATTGATTAGATTCTTCATTATTAAGTTATGGTCTGGCTGTGGAAATACAGCTGATGGCTTTAATGCATATGTGTAGTGCTGTTGCAAACTTAGGATCTCTGAGTAACATTCCAAAATGGAAAGAAGCCCAGCTTTATATGTAGAAAGAGTTCAGTATATACATAATCTAGAAATGCTGAGCAGATTCTCAGCTTTTTTCAATACAGTATGTGCAAAGATAATAGATTTTTATTTTTATTTCTTTAAATTGTTCACCATAAGTTTTATGCTGGAGAGAACGAATGCCATCCAGAGGGGCTTCGACATGCTTGTAAGGTGGGCTGATGCCAGCCTTATGAAGTTTAACCATGACAAGTGCAAGGTTCTACACCTGAGTCAGAGCAATCCCAGGCGCAGCTACAGGTTGGGCAAAGAAGAGATTCAGAGCAGCCCTGCAGAGAAGGACTTGGGGGTGTTGGTTGATGAGAAAATGAACATGAGCTGGCTTCAGTGTGCGCTCGCAGCCCAGAAAGCCAACCATACCCTGGGCTGCACCAAAAGGAGCGTGACCAGCAGGTCAAAGGAGGTGATCCTGCCCCTCTACTCTGCACTTAAACAGGGGAAATTCAGATGACATATAAGGATACAGTTCTTTACTGTGAGGGTGGTGAGGCACTGGAATGGGCTGCCCAGGGAAATTGTGAATGCTCTATCCCTGGCGGTGTTCAAGGCCAGGCTGGACAGAGCCTTGGGTGACATGGTTTAGTGTGAGGTGTCCCTGCCCATGGCAGAGAGGCTGGAACTAGATGACCTTAAGGTCTTTTCCAACCCTAACTATTCTATGATTCTATGATAAGTAGCATGACACATTTCATTTGCAGTTCTTATAAAGGGAAGAATAGTAGAAAGCACAGGTTATCTTTGCAGATTTCTCCTCACTTCCAATTACCTGTGTGCTCCTAGTAGATTAAAGTTCATCTGTTCATGTTCTTTTTCACGCATGTGATCAGTGTTGGAGACATTTGCTAAAAAACCCACAAACCTCTCTTTTCAGTGCTTGGGTGACCAGTCTGCTGCTCTTGTTGGGCAAATGTGTTTTCAAGATGGGCAGGCAAAAAATACGTAAGTTATTATGAAAGTAGAAGATAAACACACTGTTTAGTTTTGAGTTTAATACTGTGTTCCCTTTCAAGCTAACTGCCAAATGCTTTTGTGTTTCCCCTGTAACTACATCTCTACTGTTTGACTCTATTGACCTACAAAGTAAAGAACGTCCTGACTTTTGTATAAAATAGTGGCCATGTATGTTAGATTGCATAGACTTGCATGACACGTACCCCCTCATCCTTGCTAGACAGGAAAGGTTCATTTCAGTTGCATTCCTTGGTTTTGCTTCTGTCTCTAGCTCAGAGCCTCTTAGTGTCCCTCGGTTAAAACAGATGGTCAGTTAAATCAGGCAACTGGTGTAATCAAACATTCATTTGAGTAGAAGCTCTGATTAAATGACTTACTGCTCCATTTACAGCCATGTGCTTAACTGAGCATGTAGGTACATACACAGTATGGCACTTTCACAGATTTAATTGCACATCAATCTATACTTATTGCTAATAAACCTTCACTTTATCTTTTATATTTATACACCAATGTAATGGCTACTGGCCTTGTATGTTAGTAAAACAAACATGGTTCTAAATAATGCTGTCACAAAGTATTTTTATAAGAAACACTTTTATAATGTGAGAGACCTTTTGAGAAAAAAAAAAAACAAACCAACAGCAACAAAACAAAACCCCACCCATACAGCTAAACAAAATGCTAAAAGCAAGATTTGGGGGGGGAGGGTTAACCTGTTTATGTTATTGCTTTACCATTTTTCTTTCCAAATATAACTGAAGACTATCTCAATACTATTTTAAGCTATTAATTTTCAGGGTATTAGGAAGGTAGGGAACTAGTAATTTCTTAGAATAAATTACAGTGGATTATGAGTAATTAAATTTTATTACTTTGTGTCCTTATATGTATGTGTATACACATAAGTGATGTGGTCTTTGAATGACAGGAACAAAATTTCTTTAATTTTTCCCTTTAAAAGCTTGAATTTAGTATTGTGAAATATTTATTTTATGAAGTAGCTTTCATAATCATCTTAAACTGAAGTCGGTAAACACTGCCACCAAAGAGGAATTCTCACATTTGCAGCTGTACTAATCCTTGATAAAGTATTATTCAAGAAATAGTCGCAGAGAGACTTGGGACTGGATTTTTCAGCTGCAGACTGCATTTAAATCAACTTTTTGAGAATTATTTTATCATCAGTTAATGGTAACATAACTGTCAAGAGGCAAAAAGTGGTGTCTTGACTGTACAAAGGGGAGTTGCAGATTCATGAATTACAGTAACAGGTTATCCTTTAAACATCCTGGTTTTAACTTGTCTTTGCTTTCGTGCTAGGTATGGAACAGGATGTTTCTTGTTGTGCAATACAGGTCAGAAGGTCAGTTGAATTTTTTTAGTTCACTTATTATTTTACAATCTTTATTTAAGCTCTGGAACGCAACTGTGTATTAGCCTTTCTTATTAAAAACACTTATATTGCTAGAGATAAGGAAAAGCGTATACTGAAATCTGAAAGAATAGAAAGGAATAATTTATTCAAGGTGTTTCAGTAAGACTCCGTTTCCTAGCTCCTTTAGTTTCAAAAAAAAACACCTTTTCATAACAAGTTTCTTGTTTTTTCCTTGGATATGTTCCTTAATATCACCCAGAAGTGCTGAGTGTTTTGTTACTCAACCACATGCTTTTCTCCTTGTGTTGGCTTTTTTATTTCTTCCATTCATTTTGTCCCATTGTTTCTTTGCAGTTGAATAAATAATGGAAAGCTTTGGCTTAGTTCTCATTCACGTCTCCTTCTAAAGACCCCGATTCTTTATTATGAGGAGGCTAGAAAGATCTAAGGCAGTTTACAGAAATGAGAGTAATCTGAGGGATCTATCTTAGATGTTCGTTTAGAGTGGCTGATAATTTACATCATTTAAACCTTCCCTATTTTTTTTTGTTTATTGTTTTTTATAATTTGTCTCATTTATTATAATTTGGATATTTTTATTTAACTATTTTCTGCCTCTGTTCATACTTTTCCTTTTCTTTCCCCCTTCCCCGTTTAGTCTGTATTTTCTGAGCATGGTCTTCTAACCACAATAGCTTACAAACTGGGCAGAGACAAACCTGTTTGTTATGCACTAGAGGTAAGTCCAGTAATTATTCTTTTTTGTAGTGATACATGTTCTTGTTTACTTCTCTAGTATCTTATGTTATCTTCAGTTGCATGGAAATAAAAATAATTGTTTTAGCTTGTGTGCCTCAAGGCTTGGTTTTGGTTAGCCTTATCTCCAATCTGTATCATGTAATCTAATAAAAATATTTCTACATTGCATCACTTATATTTTCAGGGCATGATTGCTAAAACTTTTTTCATGTTACATGGTCTTTTAAATATGTAATAAATGTAAATAAATGAAACAAAAAATCTTATATTAGAAGTAGGCTTTAAAAAGAGGGGGAAAAGTACTAGTGTTCCTCTCATAATAAAAGTCATAACTAAATATCTTTGGTTTTTATATCATTCTAATGGATTTTACTTCTAACTTTTAAAAATCTAAATCAAATTTCTGGGGCAAGAAGCCTCTAAAAATTGAGCTTTTTTACCTACTGAGACTTAAGTACCTACTTCCAGAATGTAGTTCTTCAGTTCTCCACACAACCCTGAGGGCATCCAAATCCTGTAGAAAATTGGATTTTTACTTTAATTTCAGGATTCATTGCTCTAAAGCTCCGTTTCTGAAGCACAGATCAGCTAAGTACCTATTTGCCACCAAACCTTCATTGGGAATAACAGAACTCTTCCGTCTGTGTTGCTTAGTGGGCTTGATCTAATAGTTATTCTCAAAACATGCATACTGTATTCTCTGCTGGCATTAAGCTTTTGTACAAAGCCTACATTTTCCATGTGAAACAGACAGACACGCAGGATTTTCTTCTTCGGGAGAACAGTTTGTGGCTTACAGTACTTTTCTAAGACGTAGGAGCCTGTATACCTTTCCTTTTCCTTTCTTAAGGAAAGCTGATCTTGCATTTGCCATCTTCTGACAAACTTTGGGGTTTTCATTTTGTGCAGGGGTATGAGAGGTTTGTTTTATTTTTAACACATATTCTTAAAGCAGTAACTGAAACCGTCCCGAGAGTGATTTGTATTTCTGCATGCTGAAATATGAGCATGTGTACTTTGCTTCTTCCTCATCCCCAAGTCTCTAATGTTGCTGTCTGAAGAAATGGCTTCAGCAGAAGATATTAAGCATCTTTTCTCCTGTATCCATGCTAGAATCATCTACAATCTGCTGGTTTAGATACTACACCGGGGCAAAAAATGTGGATTCAGCCTTTTCATCAAAGCCATATCTTGTAATTGTAATAGTTAGCTGGTTAGAAAACACTTCTACTCTTTCTTCACAGTGGCTTTAGATGAAAATATGATGCCGCTCCATTTTACTTGAAGGTTAGTCTAGTAGACTTGAGACTGTCTTGTAGAGAAAACCATTTGGACTTTGGAATGAGATGGGAGCTATGCCTTTTATCTGTAAAGTGATGGAACCATTCAGGGCTGTTCGCTGAGGCAACAGAGCGGTTTTGCTGGCCCATACAAGTACCTACATTTCTGTCTCGTCATTTGTATTTAAGTTCTAGACATAATCTGTCTTGTATTTTCAAATCAAAGCATAAAAATCTTAATTTGTCAGAAAAAGAAGGATGAGGCTACTGGACCTCATAATGGTATGTTCAGGAGAAGACCTAAATTAGACAGAAAAGAAGTCTGCTTAGGAAATGTCATGGTAACTGCCCCCATAGCAAAAATCATGCAATATATACCATTTACTGCATGAAGCCTGTGTAACAGGCTGCCAGTTTTATATGGCAGTCTCCAGCTGTCAAGAAACTTGCGGTTTGGTTGTGAGCATTCTTGGAGTGCTGAACCTGCAGCTGGAGACCACAGCTACCTTTCATCTCCAGTCTTGTAAAAAGGAACAGGAAACTATCAGTTGTCATCTCCTAATGTAGTGATTTTGTTTCTTTCAGGGATCTGTTGCAATAGCTGGTGCTGTTGTTCGTTGGCTGAGGGACAATCTAGGTATCCTTAAAACTTCACAGGAAGTTGGTAAGTATTCACAATTTGGAGCTTAAAGTTTTAAGTTCTTAAATTTTTCATATTTCTTGATGTCTGGAATGTTTGCAAAGCTGCTACTTAAAGGAATTGTAGAGGATGATAATCCATTTTGTCTAAGAATACATTAATCCTTTAACATTTGGGTAACTAATTTTTTCTGCTTGAGCTCAACTGAAAAACCTGGAGCATGACATAGAAACTAGGACTATATCAGACTTTGAAAAAGGAAAGTATGCAGGTGTAGCAGTTTGGAAGTGACTGATTTATGAGACTTAGGATTAAAAAGCAATTGCTTTTGAAAGAAGTTTTGAATAAATTTTCCTACTTCTTCTTTATTGCTATGTTTCTCTGATCATTGCAAACAGAATAAATTTTAAAAAGCAGAAAAAAACATTTTCCTTTCTTCTTATAGGAAGGAGCTGCATATTAGCATTACATCCTCTTCAGATCTAAATGTTTTAATGTCATTTTTTAAACTTAAAAATATTTTAATATTGGGGAGTTCAGATATCCAAAGTTATTATTCAGATATTAAGAAGCTTCAGATTTCCTTGTAGCTAGACTTGTGATTATATATGTACGCTGAGAATTTAGAACTCTAAATCCATTTGAAATTAGTGAGAATTTAGTTCTTAACTCCCTTTGGTCTTGATCCAGTTTCAGCTGCTTGCCTTGACTTAGATGCAAGTAAAGTGTGACCATTTGCACTGCTCTGAAGGTTGCATTCGTTACCCAGATGATGCCCTTTGAAAACCACACAGAATCTATGTCAGAATATTGAGTACACAATTTTGGTTTTCAGTTTTGATTTTTCATTTTACATTTCCCACAACTTCCTGTGCTCCATCTTCCATTCACATTGTTACAAATGGACAACTAGTCAATAAAAAGCAGAGTGCCAGAATTAGTTGTATTTTCTAATTGCATGTGGCTTTATTATTCTTGTAGCTGCCTGTCATATTCTGAGTATTTTCCCTATGTAACTAATAACACCCTCAAGTGTCGTATTTAAGTGCTGGTACAGTTGCAAAAAGCTAAATGAAGACTGTTTGTGTGTGTGCATTAGAAAAACTGGCTGCAGAAGTGGGGACTTCTTATGGCTGCTACTTTGTGCCAGCATTTTCAGGACTATATGCACCATACTGGGAACCCAGTGCAAGGGGGTAAGAATCTGACTAAGCACTGTGTTTGCAGGGAGATTGAATTTTACAAATACTTTCACTAGTCCTTCCAGGTATATGAAAATGTTATTTTTGTTCCTGTGATGTGTCATGATACATCATTCTCTGTGGTATCTTCAAGGAACTACCATGTTTCTCTTTTGTATTTAACCAGTTCAAAATAGCAGCTGCTACTAGAAGAAAAAGGATCAGCTAGTTCAGCTACTCACTCTCCTCTCCCCGCATCCAAAAAAAAACTGGGGAGGTGAGCAGGGAAAACATTTGGGCTAGGTTGTGTGTTTTACAGGATAAGTACAAGATAGTTGATCATTCTTGCCACTAATGAGGCCAGCTTTTTTTTCCACATGCGTTTCTGTTTCTGAAAGGATAGTTATCTCAGTAAAGAGCAAGAGGGGGTCTGCATACCTGTGAGCTCTCAGGCAAAAAAAAAAGCAGAAAGTGAAGAATTTAGTTCTGATGAATTTTTTTGAGCTCAGTTTCCCATGGCTGCTGCATTCACTATCACAAATGATACTGGCTACTTAACTCCTCCCCATTTCTCCTCCCTCTCCTTCTCCAGCTTTCTTTCCAGTCTGTTGAACACTCTTTTCTCCTTTCCTTCTAGTCCCTTTCCTGTAGTTAAGATTTAACTACCTGGTACTAGTTAGATCTACTAGTTCAAACAATTCTATTTGTCTTTTCTGCTATTGTGAGCTTGGAAGTCACAGCATAACAAATCTAAACAGAAAATAACTTTCCTAAAATGAGAAAAGAAATCTTAAAGAATATCAAGTTCTGAGGGTTTAGAGTAGTTGTATCTTTCTAATTTAGATCCTTTTTTGTACATAAGAAATAAAAAAATCTTTTGAGTTAGCTTTTTTACAGTTTTTTAGATCAAGTGCTTAACTGTTCAACTGTTAAAACCTGATCTTTGGAATGACAACTAAAAATGTCCTTTAATATATTTGAGCTTATATCTATCCCACACCAAATGTAGCAGCATTTCTGTGTAGTACACTATTATTCCTCAGATGTTGAAACAGACTAAAAGGATAATTATTTGCTTTGTGGTTCAGAGTACATTGAAAGAATTCAGGATATTTATGGTTAGATTATTTTTGTATCCAAAAATCTCTTTGAAAGTGCAAAGTCAACTACTGATCAGAATAGATCTGAAAACAATTTTAAGCATTTAGAGCACAGCAGTGACGCAGCTAGGCTTTTCCGTAAGAACTGAAAACTCTAGATAATTTATGAAGATTTTAGTCATAGGTGGTATCATTTTTTAAAGAAAAATCAGCAGTGATCATTCAAGACTAGAATTTGTGTGTGTATAGGTGAATATGCACTTATCTGCATGTAGATTGGCAAAAAAAAATTAATTTATGGCAGTTGTATTGATTGGCCACTGAACACATTTGTCAGGAAAATAGTGATGAGATTTTTGATTAAAGATAAACAAGCTTGCTAATATTAAAAAGTAGTGCTCATACGATAGAACTGAATGAGCTTTGAATTAGAAGACCTAGACCTGAAGTAATGATATATGTCTGGAGAAGAAGTATGTCCTAACTGGTTGTTGTTTTTTTTTTTTCTCAACAGTATTATCTGTGGCCTTACTCAGTTTACAAATAAAAACCACATTGCCTTCGCTGCGCTAGAAGCGGTTTGCTTTCAAACACGAGAGGTAAAGGCAAATTGGGTCCTAAATGCATTGTAAATTAGTGTGTTAACAGCAACTATAGTTCTTCAGGAAGAGAGAGGATTGAAAACATTTAATGAAGATTAATCATATGCTTTATATTGTACTTGGATGCTAGTCTTCTCTTTACGTGGTGCTGATGTTGAAAAATTGTTCTGTGGTCTTATTCTGTGGTGTAGTTGGGTGGTGCATTATTTTGGGGTGGCAATGCTGCTATTTTTCAGCACTTAAGGTGATTCTACTTTGCAAATATTTTGAGAAGTAGAACATAGAAACATTAAAATGACAAGGCCAGTGCCATAACTAAGAAGTCACATTAATGTAAAAGACTACATTTTATATTGTTTGCTGTGACGGAGATGGCTTACGTTGCTTCTGGCATACAGTAACAAAAATAAGTTAAAGCAAGACAGCAGCACACATACCAATGGAAATCTGGATTCACTTCATACCTGTTACATCTTGCATTGCCTCAGCAGGCATTCTGCAACAGCAAACCTAAATTGTCACGGAAGAAATAAATCCTCCAACTGAATCAAAGGGTTTGATATCAGTGTGTTCTGATCATTAGAATCTTTATATCACCATCTACTATCAATTTACACTTCCTGTATTCCAGTCAAACACAGGAGAAATCCCTTGACCCTAAAGGGTAACAGTCAAACCTGAATTTCATTGCATGTTTTTAACCTGCTGTTATTTAAACATACCAAGTTTTTAAAGTAACACTCAGCTAACACTGTGTGAGAGGAGGAAAGCAGCTTGCTGTTTCTGTAGTGACATAGAGTAAAAAGTACTCATGTGGAAAAAGCCAGAAGTTTCACCTAAATGTCTGCTTTTTAAGCTGTGCTAACAACCTCTGAGTACTCAGAAAGTTGTGAAGGAGTTTGGTGGTGTAAGTCAGGGTAAAGTTACAGTAAACTGAACTGATAGTCTGTTTTGTTGCGTTCTCCTCCCTTTCCTTGTCCCTCCTCTCATTCATTCCCTCTCATGTGACAGCTCAGTGAACTTTCCAGCAGAAATGATCCCTATTTCTGCTGGGCTGTTTTTCTGCTGGATTACTGGTCTCAGCTGCCTTGCAGAGGAGAGCAGCAAATGTCGGAACAAGAGACCGGGCATGTCACTGGGAGTAGGAGGGAGGGGAATAAAGCTGACTGGCTGAGGGTGACATTAACTGTTTGAACAGACCTAATACTTCCTCATACTTTAGTCAATGTACTTTTATCACAATGACAGGAATGCCTGAGCAGGTCTCTGGACACACTTAAATTAACAAATTCAGTCCTAGTGACACAAATAAAATATATGTACATTTTTCAGAAATGTATTGTTAGTTCTGTCTTGTCAGAGACAAAGGGTTTTGTTTTAATTCCGGTTAAAATGGAAATCCTTTGTATCCTTGAGGAAAACCCTCAAATTTCATGTTCATTGCAGTTCTCGATTGTTTTATTGTGCCATCCAATTCTTCCAAGTCTCTTTTTCTTGTTATCCAGAAAGCTTCTTCCTTGTGCAGACAGATGACACTTGTTACATTTTTTAATTACAGAATGCATTATGGAAAAACAAGCAATTTTTCAGTTCTAAGAGCTGTACAATGCTGTCATTAGAAAAAACTTACATAAGTGGATACCATAGTCTTCATCCTACTTCATTACAAAAGAAACAGCAGCAGCATGATCATGATTTGTTTTGTTGTTTCATCCCTTCCTGATTTCTAGCATTCTTTTCTTTCTTTTTAATCTATATTGAGTGCATAGTATGATTCAACATGCTTTTGCACAGTGGTAACCAAAGCCAGAACCTCCAATACTATATGTATGTAAAGCTGAGATTATGAGGGGCTAATGATGTTTTGAATGTTAAAAAAGGCAGGCAAAATCAGGCTAGACAAATATGAAATCATACATGTGAAGGGAATCAGTGACAGGGAGCATGATTAGCTTAGTACTGCCAGCAGACTTTGCTGCTGTGCTGTGAATTGTCTTTTCCAGGTTATTTCTAATTTATTGAACAGTGCAGGCCCATGGACAGATGCCTCCACCATGAAAACTGGCCTTAGGCTTCTGATTTTTAACCATTATTTATCTTGTGGCAGTTCTTTTAGTTCCTTTAAAGATTTTCTGGTAAGGGACCTTGCTAACTTACTTTCTGGAATGGATAGAGTCTGGACAACTCATCTCTGTATAGTTTTTACTACCTAACAATTTTTTGGTTCTTTTTTAAAAATACTCCACTCTTAATTACTTTTCCCTTGCAAAGACTTTAACAATTTTCATGTATTTTCAGCTATCCATTGTGCCCAAAAGAAGGAAACATTATTTTACCAAAAAATTAAACCAACAGTTGCAGTCTATCTTGTGTAATGTAAGATTCTCAATTTTCAGCAACTAATTGAAAATATTTCAAGAGGCTGCTCTGTCAAAACAGTTCAACATTCAGCGGTTCCTATTGAATGTCTTCCAGATTGCCAGTTCAAACATTTTAGTTTTTCAACTCTTTAATGCACCAAATTAGATAAAGTATTTAGACAAACTGCAATCAGCTAAAGGACTGCATTTAGTATTACTTCCTCCTTTGTTAGCTTTGATAAATGTAGTTGTCATCAGCTTTTCTTCAAAGTTTTTCTTCTCAGACCATATAAGCAGCACATTGGGTAGATAAAGAGGATCAGAGGAGAAACATCTCATACATTAGGACTTCTGTAATACACAGAATGCATTTGCTGTACATTAAGCAAAACTGTATCATCACTACCTCTTTTTGCCCTTTTGATCTATAGGGGAGAGGAATTGTCTACTTAACACCCTTCAGCAAATGCTGAATTATCAGTATTTTACACTCAGAGGGTATCATAGATTTCTCTGCAATTAAATAATAACATATATTACTTTTACTCAAGCTTTTAGATGCCATAAACAAGGACTGTGGGGTACCACTAAATCAGTTACAGGTAGACGGAGGAATGACCAATAATAAAGTCCTCATGCAACTCCAATCAGACATTCTCTGTATTCCAGTAGGTAAGATGAAATTACAACTCCTATTCACTTTTTAAAGCTGAAAAAAACATTGATATGTCATGGCTAATATGTCACTGCACATTAGGACATTGCACAGTAACATCAGGATATTATTCATCTTTGTACTGAAGACTGATAATTTGCTTCATAAATGTAATAATCTGCCTCATATGCAGCTTCTAGAAAATAATTTAAAAACCATTGTGTTGTCTGTTACGCATAAATGTGAGACACTTCATGGGGAAGTTTTTAACTCTAGAAGTATTATAGCTTGCCTTTAATAATATGTAATACACAAGGCTCATGCTGTCCGTGCAGAGCCATAGTTCATAGCAGATGAAATGATACAATCAATAGAATCAGATTTTAAAGGATCCCCTCTGCCTTAAGCAGAGAAGCAGGCAGTTCTGGAGTTAATGGAACAGAGTTAACATTGACTTCTTGGGGGTGGGATGGTCATATCTGTGGAAGGCAAACAAGCTAGTAATACAGCAATTTGTAGCCTCTTTTAAGATGCCTTTTCTTAATATATATGCTTTTAATAACACAATATCTAGAACATGGGAACAAGACTGGTAACAGCCAGTGACCACTGCTTTGAGAAGGGAGGGAGAAGATAAAAAGATAGTGTATTTTTAACAGGAGCACTCTAGGGAAACTGATGGCTGAGGTCAGCAGCCCTGCATGTGTTGTGAAAATGGGCAATTGGATGATTCAGTCTTAAATGAAGTAGTGATCTGAGATATTTCAAAGACTTGGACGACTTTGGATGAAGTTAGCCTCGTAACCGTGTGAATTGTAATAAAATGAGGCTTGCAGTTGCTAAACTTAAAGTAAGCATATAGCTGCTATATCGTTCTAGATACATATGTAAATCTTTAGTTTCAATGTCATCAAGGTGACTTTCATTAAAAATCTTCATGCCTTTCTCTGTGATTTACTTCAGTAAAGCCATCAATGCCTGAAACAACAGCTCTAGGAGCTGCTATGGCAGCAGGAGCTGCAGAAGGAGTTGGAATTTGGAGTCTGAATCCTGGAGATTTGACAGCAGTGACATGTGAACGATTTGAGCCACAGATCAACCCAGAGGGTAAAATCCTTTCATATTACCTAAGAAGTCACAAACTTCATGTTCTGTGTCCAGCAGATCATGTTTTTTTCTTTGTTACAATCTAACATACTGATACAAAACCAGCTATATATGAATATCCTCACAAATGTTAAAGATGAGCTTTTTTGTAGTGTTCAGTTTAGAGAAAAGTGTGTTTCAGTTGCGGTTATGTCCCTTTATTGACTATCAAGATTGCAAAATGATTAAAATAACATAACTCCACAGGGGAATATGTTGGGGTTTTCTATTTCTTTATTTTGAAAAAGCTTGGCATTGGGCATTGGAGTTAGTAGCTTTTGATTTATAGCAAGTAGAATTAAAGGTTTTGAAGGTTTGAAAGGTTTTTATGGAGAAAGATGTCTCCTAAAGCTCCTGTACCTCTGTGAGTTTTTACTGGTTGTGGGACACTTTTCTTTTGGCTTTAAAAAGCCTACATTAATCGTTATTTTTTAGCTAACTGTCTTCTTCATCAGTTCGTAAGTGCTTCTAGAGATGGAAAGCATGTACTTGACATAATTAATCAGTGTGCAAGACAAATGCATTTTTGTCTTTTTAAATTATTTCTTAACTTCTAGTGCAGAATTTTGTCTTATCATTGATTATCATTACTGCTATAATCCCTACTTCAAGACAGTTTTTTCAACACTGAAAGACTTCTGCATGAATAGCAATTGCTTCATTTTGTCCTACTTGTAAATCTTCTTAATGTGAAAATGCAGATAATGGGTTTTAAGGTTTATTTCTCCTTACTGTACATAACTGGGGGGCTTTGGGTTGTTTTGTTTTTGTTTTTTTATTCATTATTGTTCTATACAGACAAACTATACTGTGCAAAAGAGTGGAAAACTAATATTGTAGTCTTTGATTCTTAAATACTTCTAGTTGTATTTATATGCATTGAGAGGCTTTTCTGTTTGCTGATTTCTCAATTTCAGAAAGTGAGTTTCGCTTTGCCAGATGGAAGAAAGCTGTGATGAAATCTATGGACTGGGTGACATCTGACATTTCTTCAAATGGTAAACCAGAAATTAATGCTAGTCAAGTATTATTTAATTAGCCTATTAACCTTGGTAGTTAATCTTCATTCTGGTGGCTGTTTCTGTTCGTACCATCTCTATGGTATTTTTGGACTATTCCAGTGATTTTAAAATTACTACTTAAAACCACTGCACAAGCAAAGCAGGAAAATTGATAGGTAGGTCTTTTTCTTGAAAGGAGAGCACAAGCAATATCTTGTAGGGCTCTGAAAACAGAGGACATGAAATCAAGACTAACTACAGATTTTGCAGAATGGCACTGATTTACAAAAGAAAAAAAAAGTGACCTAGAATGAGAGATGCAGCACAATTCCAAGACAGTGTAGGGATTCTGTAAACTTTCTTACACTAAATCATCGTGTTGCAAAGGAGAAAAGGTTCATCCTGTGATTTTTCTTGATATATCCTGCCTTTATTATTTGCTGTGTGGGAAGGAGGGATTGATAGCCACATCAAAATCTGTTTGCCCCAGAAGGCCTAAGAGCAAGAAGTTGTCATAAAGTGAAAAATTGCATAGTCCTGTTATTCACACACAGAGAATATACCAAACACTTTTGAGGGACTGAACAAGTTCTTTCTTTGGAAGTAGACAGGGTTTTCATCTGCCAGGTTTGAATTAAATAAAACCTGCAGTCTTCTATTATCTATAATTTGAATTTATATTTCAGCACTATTTCAGGATAAGATTTTGTCCTGAATCATCCTACAACACATCATTTATGGCTTTATCTTAATTTAATTTCCCTTTTGTTGGAAAACCTGTTAGAATGAAAAGTGTTAAGTAAAGAATCCTCAAAATGTAAAGTCCCCCCACAATCCACAGATGAAGATCTCATGCTGCATGAATTCTCTTTCTTATATTCTTGAAAGCTAAAGCTAAAATTTTCCTTTCACCATCCTATATGTTGGCTTAAGCATTTCATTTAACTCTATGGGAAATGTTATTTTCCTTAGTTCTTCCTTTGAAACTGTCTTCTGCTTGCTGAGAGTATTGAACATTGAAGACTATTAAAATGGGCTCAACCTAGGTAGTGCTAACAATGGAATTTAGATTTCAACTTTTATACTGAGAGACTGTTTTGAGTTATTGTGGGGAGTATAAATAATCCTTTTTAGTTTTTCTGCAAATGTCACTACATTTATTACGTTTTGCTGTTCGTATGATTTCTAACACATACATTGCAATTTATGTATATATATTTCTCTTTTGATTTGCTTGACTGGATACACCCTACCCTGGATGACATCAGGTGACAGTAGTATCTTCTCTAGTCTGCCTTTGGGTCTTTATATTATGAGTAGCATGATAATGTTAATCGGAGCAAAGTACATCTCAGGTTAGTTATTGTTTGAACTAGAACCTTTTAAAAGCTATCTACACTAGATCAAGTGTTGGGGGTTTTTGTATTCCATCTATTTATTTTTAGCAAAAATGATGCTTTTTGTTGTTCATGCACACGAGTGTTTGAGGGTGTGAAGTAGATACCTACGGGAACCAAGGGAATGCCAAATTCATCCTCATGTGCCATGAAATTCTTAGCTGTTGATGCACATGAAACCTTGAACTCTTCCTTCCGTTTGTCTAGCTATGTGGACCGTACAGTTTATAAAAGGCGTATAGGTTGGAGCAGAGTTTTGCACTGCCTGAATTACAGTGTGCACTGCAGTTAGAATAAGGTTCCATCCTTTATCCTGTATTTCTTCTCATAACATTTAAAATCATTTTGAGGCTCTTGTTCAAATAAAATGAAAACTTCTCCTCTGTCCTTGAAAGGCTTCAAGTACCTCTTTCATTTTTCTCATCCCCTTGAAACTATTGTATGGCTAGAAATCCTCATCTACTAAATCTATACAATATACTTTTTGTACTTTGCTCTCGATGGATAAATTAATTCAATTTGTGTAAACAGAAGAGACCCTAAAAGGCCTATCTGCAAAACTGGGGAAAGGAACTGTGTGCATATGCAATGAAGATGCATCTTCAACCTATTAATGTGTTTTATGTTAAAAGTTCTTAATATGGATGGCAGTGTTAGTTACTTATGCCAGAAGTAAGATATTTCATTAAGAAATTCTTATGGTAAGAAAAGGAAGTTTATATGGTGACGTCATTTGTTTTTTGTTGTTGTGTTTCATAATTTCATTACAAATAAAATATTTTACAGTATAGTCATTGTTGCTGCTTAGTAAGCTTTTTGGGGGGGTGGTTTAGTTTTATTTCTTTGTTTCGGTTTTGGCGGGATGGGGTGGAGGGACTGTTAATTAAGCAGACAATTGAGGACTCTAGCATGCTCCTGTGATGATGTGTTTGTATTTTGTTTCTATGCATTCAGCCTGAATTAACTGTTCAATTGTCATTTTTCTTGCATGGAAGAGACTGTCTGAGCTTGTAGGAGAACTAAAAACAAACTAAACAAATGCTAGGCAAAAATCAAGCTGAACAAATGGATTGACATTGATTTACTAACTGTGGAATGTGTCTGTGAATGAGAACAGTCTGATTATGAAAAATAAAATAAAACCAGCTGTGAATAGTGGGTAAATTTTTAACAAGCTGAACTCAGCAGTTTGAATATTAATTCGAGGTCAGGGTCTTCACCACATGGAGGATACCTAAAATAATAAGTTCAATGTTAAGTGGGCAGATAAGCAATTTAAATTCTGAGTTTATTGCTTTTTTAAAACAATTAATCAGTAACCTGCATATAAATATCTAAACTTGAACTGCTGGAATGCATAAACTTTTGTTTTTTCTCCCTTCCCTGAGCTGATCAACGCCTTTCTGACTCACAAGTGGAAGCCATACTCATATCAAGTCACTCTAGCCTTCAGAACCCATTTTTGCAGATGTGTTCAGATAACAATAACTTAATAACAGTAAATTGATAAAAGATGTATATATATAATTATTATATACACCACTACAGTTACTTTATATACCAGTATATTGCTATATTATTTACATGGTAAGCTTGGGGACAGGAGAAGTTGCCAGAAATTTCCAGCTCTGAATTGTTTTAAAAATTATGTCTAAAAAGGAATACCACCAGTGATGCTGTGTAGAGGTTGTAGTTTTGCTCAGCTGTGTCTTAGGGTAGAACATGATAAACAGAATTTGTGTTGCTGGTTGGAGCAGGGCTGTTTCCCCTGCTCTGGTAAATATCCTTTTGCTTTTAAAAGCTGGATCTAGCTGACCAGGCTTGCCTTCTAATTCGCTACAGGAGCGCCATTAATTAATTTGTTATTTTTTTATCTTTTAATGAAACACTGGATCTCCAACGCAGTCATCAGTTTAGTAGGTTTGAGGATTGAACCTACTGAGGATTGAATTCATCCTTCATGTGCTGAAACAGCAGTAAGTCTTGCATGGCAACAGTGCTGTTGTTGTTGAGCGTGTCTCTGTAGGGCAGCGGCATGATTTAACAGTTACTGAAATGTGAAGGAAGAATCTGCTGTGGCAGAACAGAGAGCACTAACGTGGGAAAAACCCGTTTACAGAATGGCTAAACTAACTGTCTTTTCATGCAGCACCTGATGACTGAAAATGAAGAATACTGCATTTCATGTTAACATTTCATGATTTCATCAAAATTGGCTCATTTACTTGTACCTTACTTTATGATATTCTTTCTTCTTCTCTCCCAGGGGAGAAATGGCCAATGTTTTGTTTTATTTCACTATTAAAGCAAGTTGTATGTATCAACTGGAGTCCTTATGCTAAGATTGTTAGGTTTTTTCACAGTAGTTTTGGAAGTGGACATCTGAGAGCTATAGCTGTACCTTTTTTGGGGGTGGGAGTTAACTGAAAGTTATGCTATATTTTATTAGACTAAAAAGAAATGCCTTTGCATGCTTAAATTGACATCTCTCAAGTGAGGTGTAAGTGGAGACTGGCTATGTACAAGATCTTATGTGACATCTGGGGTAGAAAGTTCTTTGACTTTATTGTCACAGAACAAGGTGTCAGTGCTGATAATAATACTACATTATTCCTGCTTAAATACCCTTTAGGGTTATTTTTAAAGATTCTGTTTTTCCTTTTTAGTTTCTTGTGCTGTGATAGTTACTGCCAAATTGCATGCTAGTTTCCACATAGCAACAGCTATGTGCAACATAGCAACAGCTATGCAACAACATAGCAACAGTCTATGCAGTTCTGCAGGTTCATAGACTTAAACTTACTGCATTCATAGAATCACAGAATGGTTCGAGTTGGAAGGGTCCTTAAAGAAGCCTTAGTTGCAATAATAGTTCCCAAATTTTGGAAAGCTGAGCTCATATTCAGGAAAAAAAATAAGCTTAGAGTACCTTCTGTCAATTCTTGTACTTGTTAAAAATTTACCCACCGATGTATCTGATGTCACAAGATACATCTAATTTATAATTGCATTAATTGGAAAATAAAACGTTATTATACCGAATTCTTCTTATAGCTCAGCTGTGTTAGAGTGTTCTTAATGTTTTAGAATAAATTCTGTGTTACTGATGCATGTTCTTTCTTGTTTAAGGTAATGGTAATTGAGACCACTTAGCGGACTCTCTGGATGCAGCTGATTTTTTTTTTTTGTTTCTTTTTGTTTTGTTGTCTGAAGAGATTCCACCACCAGTGGGATTATACTGTTTGTATGACTAAATCCACTCATGAATCCATCTGTTGCCATTCTCTGAGTAATATCCCCGTGGTACACTGAAACATAAGTCTTCAGCCCTTCATTGCTCTGCTCCCTTCCCCGTCAACTCCAACTGCACTGGAGGCCTTTGCATCGACTATCTTACATCATCCTCTAAAATTTCACAAGGCCTAGCTTTGAGAAAGTGGGTACAAAAAACACTGCAACTTGTGAGTAATGTCAGATGTTTAGCTGTCCTTTCAGGGTTTTGATTCTTTATACAGCACACTGCAGAAGGTTAATGATGCACTAAAGAACTTTGTAAACATCACAGCAATTCTTCCAGCTGCTGTGAATTACCTTTTATATGTCTGTGGTTGCCAAAGATTTTCCATTGTAGCGACCACTGGTCTGGAACACCTTCAGTGCTACAAACCTTTTAAACACTAGCTCAAAAAGTATTACCTGTTGCACACCGCCACCAGTTTGGCGATGAAGAGGTTGCTGATGTTTTCCACAAAGTACTGTTGAAACGATCAATTACAAAGTTTAAAAGTTTGTTTTGGCTTCTGTAGGTAGTCAGTTTACCCCTTATGAGTATTTAAGACAGTAGTTCCTGTAGCTGTTCCTTTAAAAGAGGTAGGAGTAAGTAGGTGTTTTTGTTAAGGCCATGTTTTACATTCTTGCGCTTTTCTGTTAGATGGAAAGACAAATTTGATATGTCATGTTGATAGGACAGCTTCTTGGCCCTCAGCCCAACTGGTAACTTAAAACTACTGTGTAAATGCACTTCTGTTGATCAATACTGCATATATTCTGTCATCCTGCTTAAGGATATTTTAGTGACTATTCACTAAACTTTTGAAAGTTGAAGCTAACTTAGTTTTCCTTAAAGAGGGTCCACTTCAAATTAAGTATTAGTGCTTTAGTTCTTGGTCTCATTTAGTAGTATCTCAGGGACCAAAATCTCCCTTTCAGTTTTCACATCCATAGTTTTAATAGCAAGTTGTTGCAAAATTTGCTGGGGCAACCTAAAGTGCACTTAACACCTGAAATGGGCCACTGGCATTCACGGGCAGTGTGCATGACAATTGAGTTGCATCCCCTTTGAAACTTTTTGTCCTCCACAGGTAAAAGAGTGAGGCAATAAATCATTTTATCTTCAGCTTTCCTGTTTGTACCAACAGCATGACAAATGCCAGCCTCACTGGTTAGGTCAGAGAAAATGTGTCCTTGTCTAGTATCATCAGATCAGTATAGAATGATAGCAAGGTTAAATGTGGGAACAACACAAAGAATTTCAAAGAAGTGTTTAAATGCACTAGGAGTCAAAGGGAGCATTTCTCTCTGTGTTTGTTCTTAAAGAGTTTTGTCTTTAAAAAGAAATAGTCTTTAGCAAAGTTCATTTTTTCTTTGTTAAACTATGCTTAGAGGCTTAGTTTTTTAAAAGATGTTAAATATACATGTGTCTGAAGCAATGGATTGCACAGAAGTTCAGGTCTGTATAATATATTTAATGTAAAATGCATAATTGCCTTTCTATTACCAAGTGCAATGACCTTTGAAAATGTGACTTTTAATTCAAAAGGTAGAGAAGGAACAGTTTTCATCCTGTGGTTGCATGTATAAATTTAACAGAGGGAATTTTTGTGCACAGGTGAAAATGTAACAACTTCATTGAAACCCTGCATCTCCTGTAAATACTCAAATGTGAGGTTTCTCTGTTCAGCTCCTCCAGCTTTCTGTGGATTTCCCATTGGTTTCCTACCTTTCTTGCACACAGATGCATGCCAAGAAGTTACAGCTCTAGTGGAGGATTCCTGCCTGTGGCAGGGAGGTTGGAACTAGATGATCTTTAAGGTTCCTTCCAACCCCAACCATTCTATGATTCTGTGATTCTAACTGAAATTTCTGGGTTTCCCAGTTTTTATTAGAGAGAAAGAGTGAAAAAAAAACATGAAAATCCTTATACTCCTTACCTTTACTCTGAGCTGTTGCTGATCCCACCTCACCCTAAGGGACAGGAGTAACAGCAGCTTTTGGAGCACATAGGGTGAGAGCAGCACACATCTCAAGCAGTGGACTTCCAAGTATGACCTCTTGCCAAAAGCAACAAAGTATTGAATCTGGGAATGACTGATGTTGAAGTTTTGCCTTTGTTGACGGTGTATGTGGCAGGGGGAAAGGTAGCACATAGTAAGCAGGAGAGGGGGGGTTTGCTGCTTTTATGACTTATCTTTTACTGGGAAACACAATTCCTGTTAGTTTTTCACTGAGTAAAAATCATAATTTTGTTTTCAATTGCTGTTGCAAATATTTTTAAGAATTTCACACCACTGTTAACTTTCTACCAACATAGTTGAACTATATTGTAAACTGCATGTTGGCAGGAAGGGGACAAACTGTTGAAAATTAGCTTTTTGTGAAGCTGTGATTTATTTTTTTTCTATAAATAACCAATTTCTAAATTTTTACTTGAGAAATGCATTAACTTGGTATTAAAATACCACAAATAAATTGATGTAAGATGTTGTTTTGTTCTTGCATGTTCTCTCTCAGATGCATTTTCATCAATATTTTCTACATGAGGCATCAGGGTACTTTGACATATGTTCAACAAAAGAGCTCCCTCATTCAGTGTTACAGACACAAGCCACAACTTGCTCAGATACACACATTGCCTATGTGCAGTACTGCCCTCTGCTTTTCAGTGATATATTCCGTTTCAAGGATGCGATTAAAAGTTACATTTCCTCAAGTCCCTCCATATTCAGGAAAAAAGCAGCAAAATACAAGTAAAACGACAAGAAAGACACCATTGTAACACAGGTTTTACCCAAAAGCCTTGAACGTCATTGCAGTAAACAGTAGCATAAGGTATTCCTGTTATTTTAAGAAAGAAGCATGGCGGTATGTATATATGTGAAGGGCACATATGTGTGTGCCTGGTTCTTGTTTGTTCATCTCTTCGTAGCTCCCAATTATATTCTGCACATCTAGTGCTGCCTAATTGTACCAAAGATATGGCCTTCATCCATAGTCTTTAGTCCCCTATATCAAAATCAGTTGTGTCAGTCAGAAACACACCCGACCCCACGCCGAAAAAGGTGGCAATTAAATATCATATCAGCACAGCAGCCTTTGCTAATATGTTATTACTTAATATCAGACTTCTCCCACTGCTCCTGAGACTCCTGTGTCTTCCTTTCACATGGCAAAATTACAGCCTGGCCCTTAGCCATGCTGCAGAAGGGCATGCTCAAATTTCAAGATTCATCAGGATGGAATATAATGAGATTAGAACTTTATTAACGTAATCAGTACTGAAAAATTCTATGTGAAAAGAAGTTTTGTTCAATGAAAGCTAATACAGTGTCTAGTCTGTTGTTGGAACTCTATACAAGAAAACTTCTTGTCTGTATGTCTGTGTTGGCATCCAAGCCATAATCTTCCCATCTAAAGAATCCTATGTCTGCAGCAATTGGAATGCTGTCCCGTTATGAGCTGCAGCACAGGGCCAGTACCTTTTTTGATTTTTTTTAATTATAAGAATTAATTGGCATTCATGGAAGTAGTAATTGTTAGTCCTAGAGATAAGGATAGGCAAATGAGTAGCAGCCCTTAAAATCTCAGAAATGGCACAGGAACACTCCCAGAATGATTTTCCTGTGCCACTCAAAGGGATCTTGACAGGCTGGAGAAATGGGCTGGCGGGAACCACATGAATTTCAGCAGTGGAGGAACAACCCCGGGCACTGGGACATGGTGGGGGCCAACCCACTGGGAATCAGCTTTGCAGACAAGGTCCTGGGAGTCCTGTTGGACACCAAGTTAAACATGAGGCAGCAATTGCTGCAAAGGTGGCCAACAGCACCTTGGGCTGCGTTGCCAGCAGGTCAAGGTAGGTGACCCTCTTTAAAACCAGCCCTGGTGAGGTACGTCTGGTGTGCTGGGTCCAGCATGAGAGAGACATAGACCTACAGTAGGCCACAAAGAGAGTTAAAGGACTGGAGATCCGTCATATGGAAGAAGCTGATTGATCTGGGACTCCTCAGTTTGGAGAGAGCTCAGGTATCAATACCTGATGCAAAGTAAGGCGGCCATGAAGGCAGACCCTTCTCAGTGGTGCCCAGTGGCAGGACAAGCGGCAACTGACCCAAATTGACACATAGGAAATCCCATTCAAACAAGACATTGTTTTGCTCTGAGAGTGGTCACAGACAGGAGCAGGTTACTCAGAAAGGTTGTGATCCCTCAAGATACTCGCGACTCTGGTGTCACTGACCCTGCACTGAGCAGGTGATTGAATCAGAGCTACCCTCCTGACTTAACTGGTCTGCAACTAGGTCAGCCACAACTTGTATCCAGCACAGGCTGAAGGCTTGAGCCACCTAATAATGAAGAGCAGGGAAAAGGCAACAATGGTTTATTTAGACAAAACCAGTCTGATTTGTATGAACCAGTTTTCACCCAGTGTTGTACTTCAGCATTATTCGTCTGGCATTATTACAATGTTACCCTATGTGTGTATTTGCTATAGAAGTCAGCCCTGTTGTGCAGGCTTATTATCTGACTTGTTTTAAGAGATTATCTTTTAAGCAGTTGCAGTGGGAGTTTAAGTAGAGTGACTATTTTTCAGATTGTTAATTGCTTTAGTTTAATACCCTGTTTTTTCAAAGGGAATTATGACACACGGTGCTTCAAAGCAGCCTAAAAGACAAGATAACATGCTTCCAAAGAGACCACAGTTAAACTGTAGCTAGCAGAACCTGAAAAATGGGCTCATTGAGTTTTTGTGAATAGAGAACACTGGTTTGGGAGTGAGTTCTTTCTGTCTTGCGGTGCTTTTTCTTTAAATCCGTGGGCTGATATTCTGGGTGTTTCCTCCTCTGGCAGTCACTTCTTTTGGAGGGATCTCCCACATCATTGCTTTTCAGTTCTGCAGGGATGGAGCACTCTGAGAACTGAAGATCCAGCAGCTCTAGCTTCCTGATCCCCAGATACACTTCCTGGGTCTTGTGCAACTAGAGAAGAGCTTGCAGACAGGACGGCATTGATGTCTGGTTGTCACTGTCTAAACAAGCATTTTCCCTCCCACCTCTAAAGCCATTACAGTTGTCTTCCATTTGTTTTGGCAACAGCATGGGTTAGTCAGCATGCTCAACAGCACCCACATTTCCTATGCTACTTCATGAGCAGCTTCAGGAGGTTTGAGTTTATCACTTCAGCTATTTTTGCTAAGTTTTCTGACACTAATCCTATCTGTCTTTCTTCTGTATGTTGTCTGGCAAGTGAACACATTACTGAAAACCTGCCATAGACCTTACTGTTCGATACAGAGGAACTCAGGATTCATTAACTGTTTGTCATTGCATTTTTTGAGCACAGAAATCCTTTATGTATTACTCTTATATGTCTGACAACAGGAGTCAGCTTACAGTTGAGAGGGTACATAACACAGATATTAATGCCCTCCCCTGCATGATGTTTCAACATCAACATCACTTTGTTCTGCAAATACTAAAGCCAAGTGCTGCCCCCATTATGAAGGAAGGTTACTTGAAAAACTGTAAATGGCCTCAGTGTTTATCTGCTTATAACTGGAATCTAAGAAGCCTTCCGTGGGCAGCATTTTCTGGAAATGAATGTACCAGAGCTGCTTGCCAACCTTGATTGATTTTTTCAGAAAGAATTGATTCTTCAGATGTACAATTCTGAAGAACTGACTCTTCAGCAGAAGAAACTGCTTTAACAAGAAGAGAAGCTTCTAGAGCTCTTGCAGGACAAATACTGGAGGCATCAGATATTCTCCAAGTTGTTTGGCTTTGCTTAAGGACAGTGTGGAAAAGGGGGGAGAGTGACCTATCTGGAATGTGCAAGGAGCCTGTCTTCATCATGAAGCAAATATGAGATGATAACTTTAATATTGTTCTCTAAATAACGATTGTTGTGTCTCAGTTAAACTTCAAAACATGTATTATTAAGTCTCTTTAAGGCATTTTCCGTCCCCCACCCAGGAAATAGGTTTGTATTACCTACACAAGCTATTCTTATTTAGGTTCTCTTATTCAGTCTTCAACAAGGTGCAAAACACTTCATGTGCAACATGATACCTCTGTTCCATGACCCTCTAATACATAAGCCTGAAAGTAAATGAGTTTTACCTTACCTGGGTTTGCATTTCAGCTCACTGCTGAATTTCTGACTCAGGAGGTGTCAAGGGCTGTTATACCCAGCCAGGGATTTCAGATCATGCAATCATTTCTTTGACTGTTACCAGTGTTCTTGTTTGTCTGCTGGTATTACAGCAACAAACAGGTGTATACAATACAAGCTTTGACAAACTTCTACATGCTAAGTAAATGCGAAGTAAAATTCATATTAATTTAATATAACATTTTAATACTGCTCCAAGATTTTGTTTGCTAATCTTGAAATAGGTTGTTTATTCATGAATATGTGAAGTACCGAGTCCCAGTTGATGTGCAGATGTGGCAGACTATATATTGGAATATGCAGGTATGGTTTTATTATTTGGTATGTGAAACAAGCGCTTATAGAATAGTTAGGGTTGGAAAGGACCTTAAGATCATCTTGTTCCAACCCTCACCCTTTAGTGTGAGAGACACCTCACACTAAACCATGCCACCCAAGAGTGGTTTGGGTTGGAAGAGACCTTCAAAGCTCATCTGGTCCAACCAACCTGCAATGAGCTAGGTTGCCCAGAACCACATCCAGCCTGGCCTTGAATGCCTCCAGGGATGGGCATCCACCACCTCTCTGGGCAGCCTGTGCCAGGATTTTACCACACTCATTGTAAAGAATTTCTTCTTCACATTCAGCTTGAATCTACTCTTTTAGTTTAAAACCTTTACCCCTCATCCAATTGCAACAGGGCCTGTTAAAATGCCTGTTTCCATCTTTCTTATGGGCCCCTTTTAAATACTTAAAAGCTGCAAGAAGGTCTCCCTGGAGTCTTCTCCAGGCTGAACAACACCAGCTCTCTCAGCCTTTCTTTACAGGAGAGGTGCTCTATCCCTCTGATCATTGTTGTGGCCAGCCTCTGGATCTAATCCAACAGGTCCCTATATTTCCTGGACTAAGGAATTAATAGGATGGTTGAAGGTCATAACAGTAGGATGATACTATTTTACAGAATATCCTTGAATACCTGAAATTGTTGGAAGATTTTGTAATAGCTTCATTAAAAAAAATAAATCAGTTGTTCCCACTTGCTTTTCAAAGTAGCATCCATTGAAGCTACCACAGAAACATCTGGCACAGTATTCTCCAAATGAAAATGTTGAAACATACTTTAAATATTGATACAAAAACACAGTCACAGCCGTACTACCTTGCAGTCAATAGAAACAGAGATAAAATCAGCACATGAGCAGTTCATTCACATGCTGTTGTCACGGTTTAAGCCCAGCCCTACCTAGTACAGCTGTACTGCCAAACTAGTTTGCAGCTAAGTGTAGTACTACACACATGTGAGGAAAGACAGTGGGCTCTTTCATAATAACATAAAAACCAGGGTGTGTGGTAATTCTTGTTTACAGAAAACCCCCTAAGATGGTTGATTTTACGAATTTTCACCTAAAAGCCATAAAGTTCCAGTACCAAGGTTACACGCAGACCTAATAGTCCATACCCACAAAGTAGCCATGGAAGTACAATTAGGTGATTTCTTTCTCTCTACAGATATTTAATCTTGGACACTGCCTAGACTTTGACATGAACTGACATTCCACAGTGAAGAGAACAGATGTGAGATCTGTGTCTCTTTCAATTTTCTTTTATTTAGAATTTAGAGGTTTTGTAGTACATAAGACATGGGTTCTTATTATTGTGGTGTTAGAAAGTACACTGAGCTACAACCTTTGTACAGGCACCTCCAAGATACCTCTCTCCCACTCTCCTCTCTGGCCCTGAAAAAAACACAAATGTTTTAGATTCATTTAGAAGGCTGCTAACAGTTGTTGGTTTATAATTTTGGGTTTCCTTACCTACTCCATCACTTTGAGTCTGGACTTGGTATGAGTAAAATCATTCCTGTTTCAGAAGAGGGACAAGCTGGGGTTTCTCCATCTGTCCCCTCTCTCTGTAGTGAGGTGATGTCTGTCTTAGAGCACTTGTAATCGTGCATCTAGATGCCAGATAGCATCACACTTCACAGTTACATTCTTCAGACCATATACTCCTTATTTAATTTTATAGAGCTAATCCTTCCTCTCGACAGCCAGCCAAAGAAATAAGCTAACTAAGAGTTATGCAGAAGTCTACACATTGGGTAATATCGATTGAGTCCTCCAGTCCCCTTTGATCCTCAGACTGATCTTTGCTAACATTCCATATGCCAGAAATTTTCTGAAGAACAAAAAGCCAGATTTGTCACCACTGTCATTTTTCTACCAGAGTAGATGCTGAGGAAACGTGGTCCTAACTGTAAACACAAAACTCCTATTTGATCAGCTGAGTAACTAGCCATTGCTGGCCCTACGTGTAAGACTTATTATTTAAGGAAGGCATACTTTGTAATCAAAAGCTGTTTGCACAGATATTTATTATGTTATTTATGATGTTAATTTTCAAAAAACATACATTTGTTCTGCTTCTTTGACATTTTCATCATTGCTGGGCTAGCATTAACTTTAATTCCACAAGTGGTTTGAGAAAAAATTTTAAGTGATTATGTAGTTTATAAAAACCTGCAATATGAAAAAGGTTCTAGATGGTTATGGTAAGTTCTGCTTTAAGTCTGAAGCTTTTGACTTATTAAGAGTTTGAAGCATATATTGTATTTTCTGAACAAGGGAGCTTTCTTAATCACATTTTGCCTTTCTGAAAAGAACCATCTGTTTATAATTTAAAAAAAAAAATACGCTTATTGACTGAATTAATTTCTCCAGAGAGCTAAATTAATTTATAACCAATGGTGCCCACCTGGCAGTCCTTTGTTTATTCCAAAAAAAGCCATGCATGGACAGCAGACTAAGTCTTACTCTCTTACCCTTGTGCACCCTATACACAAGCAGATTCTTGTCAGAAATTAAACGTGGACCATCTCTTTGGGTATTAGGATTATACTTTGTCCTTGTGTAGCTTCTTTTCTGATAGGTACCAAAGGAGTTTCTAATCTTATCATCTGTAGGTGGGCAAACAACCACAAAGGACACTGGTGTTCTGTCAGTAACCTGTGACTGAATCAGTCAGGTAACAAGCTGGCATTCTGGATCCCGTTCAGTCATCTCCTTTATTTTCCTTCTGTTTATTCAGCAGCTGTTTTGTTGTGAGCACACCTCATATGTTTAAATGACTCAAAATAAAATTAACTATTTCTTAATACTTATGCTAGACCATTGCAGTGTGGGAAATGTCTCCCAGTTATTAGTTATTCTTCTGTATTTCCTTTTTTTTTTTTTATCCTAGTAGAGGTGAAAAAGGGCAGGGTTTCTCAACCCTGGTTAGTTATGTGTGTAATCATCCTGTTTGCTATATGTATAGTTGTATGTAAATTTAAGCCTAGCTCTTAACCCATCAAGATCAGTAAGCCTCTTGTGCTTAATCCCATCACCCCCATGAGTGTGCCTGGAAGTCCTGTGAGAGCACAGAGCCAGCCCTAGGAGGCAAAATCATGCTTCCCCCTATGTAGTAGTATAGCAAGCCACACATGCCAGCTCCACTAACTCCCTCCAGCTGCGAGGCAGTAAGAAGGTTCTCACCTTGGTTATTTATTACCTCTTAACAGAACGGTGTTCTTCTTGCTCCCCCTAAAACCTTTCAGACCAAAGACCAAGTCCTCAACTGGAATGGCAGCCGAGGGCAGCTCCCACTCAGCCATTCACCTGGTGTCAGCTTTGCTCAGGTGACAGGTGACATTTAGAAACCTGCTAAGGTAAAACCAGTTAAAAAACAACTGAACACCAAAAAAAAAAAACAATTTAAAAATCCAGAGTACTGTGATTGCACGTGTTTATCAAAATTATCAAGTAAATCATGTAAAGGAAGTTGTCTTAAAACACTACAAAAGTTTTAATTAAAATTTATTTCAGTATGTAAAAGGAAACCACCAAGTTTTGTAATTAAATTTGGCAAAAGGATTTTAATGGAAAATACCTGTGGATAAATTACATTAATTCTGTAACACTACCCAAGATGGATTCCTTTGCTGTTTTTCTGATGGAATAGGAAGGAGAAGAATAAAAACACCATGCTGAAACCTTGTTGGACAAGAGTGGGTATTAGTCACTTCAAACTGTTTCCTGTTTAATAGAACGCATTACTTTCAAGGGGAGAAAAGTAATAATCTCAGTGGTGAAAAACAGCTGGATACCATTAACAGCTTTAAAGTGGAGGTGGTGCTTTCATCACTTCCACTCTCCCTTCCCTTCCTCTTCCCTTCTGCATTCTTTTCAGAGGCATAGTTTCATTTTCCCTGTTCTCACTCAAGTGACTCCAAATTACAGCTTTCTGGCAAAATGAAGGTGGATTTTCTAAGGTTTCTTTCTGTATTTTGTCAAGCAAGCCACTGGTGGGTAACGTTCAACACATTTTCTTTTTCTTTGGATTGTTTCCTTCCATTGTCTGAGCCACCTGTGCAAAAACAAGACAGTGAGAGAAGCCCTCCTGCATCATGTATGCTCAAGCCCTCTTTCTCCTGGCTCCTCCACAAGTGGAGCTGTAACTTCTGTATCAGCAGGAGTTAGGTCTTTTATTACATTCCCTCCCTTTTCCATACACAGTACTTGGCTCCACAGCCATAGACCCCGGTCTTCCTTGCAGGCAGCTTTTTCATCCAGTCTCAAGAACGGTCAAAAAGCCTCCAGCAAATCCAAAGGGATATTTGCCACCTGCTATCCCTAATCTTCATCTTCCCTCTTGTGCTTTGTTGCCAGGAGGAAGGACAGGTAGAAAGGGTTTTCATGTGTTTTAGCTTTTCTTTCTACTGTTTTTCTGTGTTTGCAGATAAAGTTTGATTTCTGAGAAATAAAGGAAAAAAAGCTTCTGCCTCTTGCAGCAGCCGCTGTTTGCTGCTTTTCCCAGGAAAGAAATGTCCAGCAAAGACAGATTTGTTTTCAGCAGTCCAGTATATAAAGATCAGATCTTGCAGGATTAGCTCTAGCTAGAGCCAAAGTGTCATTACAGTGGATATGTCTGGACAAGGTCACAAAACCCAAACAGAAGAATTGTCAGCCAGGATCCAGTATTATCTGGATATGACTGTATTCAGTATTACATTAAAGACTAACTTTGTTGTTATGCTGTACTCCCTCACCCAATGCATGTGCTTTTCTCCTGATTACTGTGCATCCGTTTGGCAATATGAGATTCCACTGGTCTTTATTCATGAGTTAGGAAAAGCCCTGGTGGCACTCCTACATGGCCAAAAAATGAGTTACCACCAGTAGCATTTAATTATTTACAGCTACGCACAAAACAGGTTCCAACAACACAGCCGTGATTCTGAATGGAAGGTAAAGCTCTTCCTTAGGAAATTACCCATCCCAGCAGGGTGGGGGTGGGTGCTTTTCACTACCATCAGTCTCTTTGTTGCTGTTAGCCTTTTAATGGGTAAGGAAAGTCACGAAGGCTCTTTGCTGCCCCAGGGACAGTATATGTATCAAAAGGAGGTAGGTGTATACACTGAGGGGCACGGATTCCCTTCCTCCAGGGGACTACGGCTAGTTTTCTGGCCATTGGTTCTTTGCTTTTCCACTTCTTCCCTCCCTAGGGATCACTTTTCCACCTAATGAGATATTGCCATTGTTAACTTTAATTATTTTAATATGAGTTTCACAGTACCTAGAGTTCTGGATTAAAATTATTACTTGCAGGTCTCATTATGTATTACATATTACGTACTATATCTTATATATTAATTATATATATTTTATATACATATAAATACAGATTTTAAAGCTTCTAGTTTTCCTATCTTCTCAAGATCAAGGAGATAACAATAATTCTGTTTTGCAAATTATGCAGTGTTGGAGTTGTTTGACTTGGCAACATATTTCTGTCCTATAACTGGACTTTGGAAGACAGCTGTTAGACAGGAGGTCTGCTGGGTTTACTAAACTTTATCTTCTCCTTGTTTCTATGTACTTTCTATTTTTCTCTGTGATTCAGAGTAGTGTGTGTATGTTAGGATTATTCTACCTGAAGTTAATTATTTTTCTATTACCTGCTATTGTAAAGTGTTAAAAGAGAAACTTATAGTATAGTAATTCATACAGTCATAATATGTCACATAGCTGTTTTTTATTTTCCTGGCTGCCTATTTTTAATTAAATGGTATTTTATGCTCTTTGGGATTTAATCTGTAACATGATGAATAATTATCTTAATTTTAGTCTGATTTTTTTTTTTCTGATGGGGGCAGAACAGTGACTAAGGTGGTTCATAATTAGAATGCAAGAAGTTCACAAAATGTGAGTAAAATCAAAATATGAGTAGGTGGATGAATATGTAAAATACTTGTAATTATTGTACTCTCCAGACTGCGTGGTGGGACTTGCATTATTTATATTGTATCAGATCAATTACATATTAACTATGTAGATCCATCAGGTTCAGATTAAATTCTGAACCAAAGTGCTTATTTCCTTGCATGATCATTTTGATTTTAAAATAACCTTCATTCTGTTCCTGATGGAGCTCATAAGCAGTGCTTGTGTAAAATACCCCAGGGGCAGTTAAAGCCCCAGAACTTAATTGCAGGTAAAACATAATTTTTGATGAGAACATTGCTGTTTCGAGCTGTGAGTCGTCACTTCAAATCAGCCCAGTGGTGTTTTAGTAGAGCCTCCAGGATAAATATTACATAGTGGGCTGTTGATTGGGTGTCTCAATGTCTTTGGGGGTCTGATCGGGTCTTGTTTGCACATTAATAACATTTTCAAATACTTAAACTTCATCAGAGTGAGCAGGAATAAGTGAAGGAGGTTTAGGGATGTGGGCACATGCCTGCATGTTGACTGGACCACGACCATGTGTAAAGAAATGGTTTACTCCAACAGTTACCAAGACTATGAACTGGGATCCAGAGAAGGCAGGGTGCTTTCTCCTTATTTTCATCAGTAAAAAGCAGGTTGGCAGTGCCCGAGGACATCTTTTTTTGTCCTTCCCATAATTAAATAATAGACAATTCAGTGCAAATAGTGGGAATAAAAGTGACGTGGCTGCCCACAGTGGGTCAGTAGCTGAAGGGAAGCTGTTGCTGTGTGGTTTGCCTGGCGCAGCGGTCACACCTGGTCTGCTAACCGCAGCTGGCTGGCAGCGCTTCCCACTGCCTGGCATCATTCTTCCAGTCATCCTACAGACCTACTCAGGCTGAGTTGAGAGCAGGCTGTGGGGCTGTCACTGGTAAGTATGTGCCCTCTTTCACCATTTGCTTCACAAGTGCTGGTGGAGTGGAGCTGGGGACTGCTGGTGGGAGGGTGATGATGAGTTGACGGCTATAAAACGAAGAAAAAGCCATCAGTCCCTTGCTCCAGTCGCCCTTTCTGACCGACAAAACTCTCACAACAGCAGTGCCTGTATGATTTACTCTCTTCCTCCCCAAGCTCAAGCCTCAAACAATTGCTACAAATTCTGCTCATATCAGACAATATTTTGTTCTTGTATGAACTTGAACAGAGAAAATTTTTGAGCCATATTAGAACAGCATTTATTTCAATGCTTTCTATGTACTTAGTAAATGGAATAAGGAAAGATTTGTACTTTGATTTTAGGAAAAGCTGTTGCCTTTGTACATCAAACACTTTCTAGACAATTTGTAAGCTCTTCAACCCACACTAAAATGCTGCATCTTTTCTGTGGAATGAAGCTGGAGTTTAGAACAAATGCACCAATTTGCTGGTACCTGCTATTGCATCTCAATTTAAAATTGAATTGAGTATATAGTTTGGTGTGATGGGGTATTGGCAAATATGGTACCTCTCATTTGAAACTGGCACAGATCTTTGATACTCTTTCATATAAACCCCCAAATAAACATGTGAAATGCAAGACATAGCCTGTGTTTTGAGTGTTGTTTTTTTTTCTGCCTAAGCATATTTCTTCATAAGTATTTAAAAGGTAAAGTACAAAACATATATATCACAATAAGTCTTTATGAGTTGTGAACACATGGCACCTTGATTTTGCAACTAAACAGAACTATCAATGCATGTTGCCATTTGATAGCTTAAAAGCCTCATAAAAAAAACCATGAAGGAATAGTATATCACTATTTTATTTATAATTAGAACACAACAGGATGAATAAATATCTGTAAATCAAAAGATGTCTAGTCATTACTTTTGTTGTATTTCTTCCTGTGCTTTTTCCATCTTTCAGTTGGAGGACAGGAAGGGATTTTACTTTCTACTGATGGTGCATTTCTTCTTTGTCTTTTCAGGAAAGGCAAATGCAAAAAAGAAAACGCAATACCCAGAACAAAGTGCTGGTTGTCATAGCTCTGTCATAGATTCAGAGAAATGTCTCCATTCAGAAAAGGTGTTTAACTGTATTTTGATGTTATCATCAGCTTCAGCAAGAAAGAGTTAGATGTGTGTTTAAGGAATAAGAAATCAGCTTTGAACAATTTGCATGCTTAATCCTGCTTCCCAGCTGGGGCAGGAGGCCTGGGCTCCTTGATGAATGAGAGTGACTAATATGCAGATGCAGTCCAGCAGTCATTTTAGGAGAGTAAGTAAAATAGGCAGAACAAATTTAAGTAGGGAAAATCTTGGTGTGTATCTCACATCACAGACCCTTTGAAATAGAGAGTGCCAGAAGCAAAGTGAAATCAGTGAATGTAAGGACAGGACAGCAAAAACAGACTGAAAATTTTTCAGGAAAGAAAAAGAAAATTTGAAAAAGTAATAAATGTTTTATAGCCTTAAATTCTAAGAAGAGATTAATCAATAATGGGAAAGGTACCAAAAAATTCTGTAACTCAGTATTGATTTTTATGTTATATTTATTCTTTGAAAGGCACTACCAGGTCATTAGTGAATTAGATAGAAGAACCCTGAAAAGTTAAGGATATTACCACTCTCAAAAGCTACATATTTGTTACTCAAGGTCACAGCAAGTGTTTATTTTTGGAGAACCATTAGTTCCACATAGTATGTAAGGAAGAAGAGCTCCAGCTGCCAGATGACAAATGGGAAATTTCTGTTACTGTCTGTGAGGGCTCATACACCAGCCCTTATGTTTGAAAAGAAAGTGGGGTTTTTTTCTGCCTTTCATTTATTCATCTACATTTCATTTATTAAGTTCTGTTATTTTGGCTTTTCAGTTGATCATTACCCAACGCTGCACTATTACCTGATTTTTATTACAATTTTATGTTAAACCCATGGCTAGGTTGGACAGGGCTTTGAGCAGCCTGGTCTAGTGGAAGGTGTCCCTGCCCATGGCAGGGGGTTGGACCTGGGTGATGTTTAAGATCCCTTCCAACCCAAGCCATTCTGTGATTCTATGATTCTACAATTTAGATCTTGGACTCCTGTATAAATAAACACTAGACTAACCAGAAATGCTGTAAAAGAAAACATGATGATCACATACCAGCCCAGTGGCTAAAAATCCCCACTTCCCCTGAGGAAACTTCATAACCTCTACGTTTGTGTGTGAGCTTTCAGGGCTTGCAACATTCACCCGTTGGTTTCCCATGCAGACCTGCCAGGCAAAGCCCTGTTGTAGCAGTATTTCCATGGCTAGCCCTCATGAAACTGATGGTTCTGCACAAGGTATTGAATCCTGCTGGTTTCCTTGTCCAAATGAGTACCTTCTTGGATGTGGGTTTCATGTTCTCTAACTAATACATACTAAAAGGTCTTCAAGCTACAGTGTGGAAAGTATTTTCTTTTGCAGCTATGTCATGGCCCCAGTTTAGGTACTCTGAAGTTTCACAGCTCTGACCATGTTGCCCTGAGCCCTGCTAGTGTTCAGCACAGGAAGTCACCGCTGGAGCGCAGTCAGGATCTTGGGCAGTCTGAGTTAGCATCTGGACTTGCCCTACATTCCCCTGCAGAGGGGCATTGTGGCTTAGCAGAGGGAGATGGACCATGAGGCTGCTTACTTAGCTGGGCAATAGTGTGTCTAAAAGAGGTGGAGTTCATGTGCTTATGCTTGAAATTTTCTTCGTTTTTCCCCCCTATTTTTAAAACCTTTTTTATTTTACTTTTTATCTTGTAAAATGCATTAACATAAGTTTCTTGCTTGCTTCAAGGCACAAAAATATTTAACATCATTCATTAGGAGTTCTGGACAACACAGGCAATACTGTAATATAATGTCAAACCTTCAGCTAGGAAATAAGTGTGATAGATGACTAGGCTAGCCTCAGGAAGGACAGGAGTTCAAATAACTTTATTCCTAATAGTATTATCAATTCAGATATAACAGTTTCTGGTGATGTTGAGTTGGGACATACTGTCCTTATTTTATCCAAAACAAAGCACTTGACCATTGTACAATGCTTATTTGACAAGTTTTCTATATTAGATTGCCAGCCAGCCTTTTGTTCAATTACACTACAAATCTAAATGCATGGGTTTTTATTCAGAGGAAAAAAAAACAATCTCTATCTCTTCTTCTCTTTCAGCAGGTCATGTTCACTTCAGTGCCAGGTTTTCATTTCTCTCTCTGCTGAATTCATGACTGCACTTTTTCTTAGTTAATGCTCTTTTTTTTTTTTTTTTTCTTTTATTGCTTCATGGGGAAAAAAGTATCTTCTTTGAGTATTAAACACACAGCAGGAACAAGGAAATTCCCAAATTTAAGCCTTCTATCTGGTTCTGCTTTAAAACTTCGTTTCAACTTTTCCTGTAATTGCCTACCAAGATCAGATAACCCTTTTTCCTCAATAGAGATTAAATGCTTGTGTTGGGAGACCAAAAAAAAAATCAATATTTGTTTCAGGAATGTAGATATAAAGCTTGACATTTCACATCGAATTTACTAGAAATGCTGACTGTATGAACAAGATTAAGAGGAATGTGCTAGGAAGGGCTGTGCAGCATTGCAGTGGGCTAAACCCCTAACATGGCTTAGGGATACCTGATAAGGGACCAGCAAATAGCTCCACCTGGATCCTGTGAATAAAGCAAGGCTAAACAGGCTACAATAATTCTGTGTGGGGAAATCCAATTTGTACAGTTTCATTTTGTATTAATTTTGGAGGATTATTTCTGTTGTTCTCTTCTGGAGATAATGGGTCTTCAGGTAGGGATCGTCAAATGGTTATTTTTTCTGATAGAGAGAAAGGGAAAATAAATGAACTGCTGGGTATTTGCTATCTACTTTGATGATATTCAGCCTTGTTCTAAATGCCTTGTTTACCAGGTAAAGTGACCATCATGCTTTGGCACCAAATTCTGCTATTTGTTGTCTGTTGTGCCTGGACTCGTGTCTATAGTACCTTTCCCAACCACCCCAAACTATCAAAACAAGATTGACTGTCAAATAGATTGAAAAGGATGCATTGAAATCTGTAGAAGATGCAGACAAAACAATGCTTTTTCTTACTAAAAAGGGAACTGGGAACATGAACACCAAAGAGACTTTTTCTGTTAACTCTTCACTGAGTTTCCATTATTGAAACGGTGTTTTAAGGTGCGAAAAAGAAGAAATTGCACCACTGTTAGTGCTGATTCATTCTGTACTTTCCTGTAAAATTAAATTGGCTTCTATAAATAAATAAAACTCTATGTACTGGTCTAATATCTTTGTACTCTATGTTGTAATCTCCTCTAGTACTCTAGTTCTGTAAGAACGCACACTGAACAAATGCTGGACATCACAGTTGTTGCATTCCCATGAATATTCCTGTAAAGTTAAGAATTATCATCCATCTAAATCAATACAAGGTAGTTCTCATTAAATGTTCTACTCGTGTTATGTAGATCTACCCTGGTTTGGGCAGTTAATGGTTATGAAAACAGTGAAAAAAGAGCAATTTAAAAAGAAAGATGTCTAAGCTGTCTTGGTCACTGTGTTAAGTGCTGCTTCCCAGCAAGGCTTCTGTTAGTGGGTCGTCCCAGCTCCACAAGGTGTGGAGTTTCCCAGTTGCCACCACAGTCACTGGGAAGATGCAAGATGTCTGCACCTCACAGGATCAAACCCATGGATAAAAAGGTAGAGCAGTGTTTTCTCTGAGGCCCGATAAAATGGTTGTGGTTCATGAACTATACAGTTTCATTTAAAACCCAGCCAGGTGCCAGGTTTCCCCCATACTAATCTAGGGACAGATTCTCAAACATACAGACAGCCCAGGTTCAAGCATAAGCTCTGGAGCTGTCTGTTGGGTGGCACCTTGTGCACAGGTCTTCATTTTTAGGTCTGGGTTTGGTATTTTTTGATACAGATCCTATCACAGCTATTGTTTCTCTTGAAATGGGTGTAGGGAAAGGATAGCCTATAACATTTGAGGCTCATTTTCATTTTGAAGTCATGATCCAGACTTCAATAAGGAATATCAATATCAATAAGGAATTAAGAGTGAGATTGCTCTTTATTTTCCAAGATGTTCTAATTTGGGGCAGTAACACAGAGGGCATCCGTGTGACAAACTGGATTGTGGTAGAAGTTTTGGAGGAAGCGAGCTCTTTTCTTCCTTTTTAGCTGGGCTTTGAAACACTCTCCTTACGCCTCATCCTGAGATTTTTTACTGAAATCAATTCTGTGCAAGAAGCTTTCCTTTGGTGTGAAAAATGCCATTGCAGGGTTGATACTGAGGGTAAACTTATGCACCAAACTGTAACAAAATAATAGTTCAGTTGAGCCTGCTTTACACAGGCTCAGTCCCAGCAATCTCACAGTTGTTTCATCCCCAGTGTGAGGGATAAATTGATTTGAATGGACTGAAGGCAAACATCTTTCCATTGCTCTTATGTATTTTTTTTTAAGACTTTCCATTTGCCTAATTTAGTTTCATTAAAACTGGTAAAGACCAGCACTTGGAATCATTTCTCTTCAGAAAAATGGTCAAACACTGGAACAGGATTCCTAGAGAGGCCCCAAGCCTGTTGGTATTCAAGAGGCATTCGGACAATGCCCTTAACAACATACTTTGACTTTTGGTCAGCTTTCAAGTGTTCCAGCAGTTGGAGTAGATGATCTTTGGAGGTCCCTTCCAATGGAAACAGCTCTGATTCCTATTTATTTTAAGTGAGCAGCAGGAGGGCTGAATGGAAAGAGAAGCCTGAACTGGACCCCCCCACTGACAGCCAGGCGGGGTGGGCAGGAAGAGGAAGCATGCTTGGGATGGGGTGGCAGTGGCACAGACTTGCATGGAACTGGTGGCACCACCTTAGGACAAAAGCAAAGTTTTCTGGGGTTTGACCAATCTGTGAGTCACAAACTAGTGATAACTACAGCATTAGAGATGCTGTGGTCAAGCCTAGGCTGACAGCCCACTTTACGGATGATCTTAGGGTTCAAAAGAGAGAGAGGACAAAGGATGTCAACCTCCAGATCCAGAGGGTCAGGAAAAACAGGGTTTTATTGAGGAGCAGAAAAGACCTTTACAGAGGAGACACAGGACGGGATTCTAATTTTGTGTCAGAATCCTTTCCACTATTCAGGCAGTGGGGTAGAACCTTAATATTGATCTTAATGCATATTTTCCCAGCAATATCAAATGCATTGTGTGAATCTTCAGACCCAGACATGTATCAAAGGCACTGTGGCATGGAACAGCACAATTCCCAACTTCCCATCTGGTGTTTTCACCAGCCTCTTACGCCAGATTTGGCCTTTGTTTCAGGATCAGAGTTCTGCCTCCCAAAAGCCCTTTTTGTGCTGGCTGGCTGGTGCAGCTGGGGACGTGGGCTGGAGCTGCCCACTGTCTGCACCGGCTCCTGACGAAGTGGTGGCTGCCTTCTGCTTCCTCCCTCGAGCTGTGAAGGGATGAGCTGAGCAGGAGCTGCCAGACAGCAACAGCTCAGCCCCTCTGACCTGTGCTTTGGACAAGGGGCCACCGCTTGAGGCTGCTGCCCACAGCCCTGCTCCTTCCCTTTGGAAGAACACCTGGGGCTACACAGAGGGCAACACTGGTGCTGGGGTGCTGGGTTTGGGTGCCCTTCAGCAGCTGAATGACTGGAGCAGTGAGAGGGAAATATAAGGGAGAGCTGTTGAGGTGAGAGAGGGAGTTTTTTGGCTTTTAAACCAAAACACAACTGTTGTACACAAACAGTAAAAGAAGGGAGGCTTTCAAACCTCAGCTTGTCTAAAATAAGTCTTCCAACTACAACTTAGGGTAGCTTCCAGTGCCTAAAGAGGGGCTACACGAAAGCTGACGAGAGAGTTTTTACAAGGGCATGTAGGGACAGGACAAGGAGGAATGGCTTTGAACTGAAAGAGGGGAGATTTACCTAGACATATGGAAGAAATTCTTCACTATGAAAGTGGTGAGGCACTGGCACAGGTTGCCCAGAGAAGCTGTGAATGCTCCATCCCTGGCAGTGTTCAAGGCCAGGTTGGACAGGGCTTTGAGCAACCTGGTCTAGTGGAAGGTGTCCCTGCCGGTGACAGAGGGGCTGGAACTTGTGTGATTATATGCCGATGCCTGGAAATTTTACAACCAACATCTCAGTGCCATACACCCTAATTATCTCCCTGAAATAACAGGTTTTTAAATTCGATTTATTTGGCAGGCACTACCTTCAGGATATTTTGTGTTCAATAAAATTAAGTTTCTGCAGAAATTGCATTTGATATGTTTTTATTGTCTTTATTTCTGCCTCATTGGTTAAACAGCTTTCCTCTAACTGTTGTCTCACTTATTTAGATTTGGTATGGAGGGGTTTAAGAGATTAATCACAGTACAGCAAGTTATGGAGCTTTAAAATTTACTATACCAGTACCCTCAAAAGAAAAGTCAACTATAAATAATTATTGAGGATTTGTTTATTTGTTTTATACAAAAATAAACCTACCCAACTTAGTAGATTTAGCCAGACTTCCTAAGCTGCAATAAAAATTATCTGGCTATAATTCCAGTTTTTACTACATCTTTTGGTAGATTTCCTACCTTTTCAACACCATAAAGTATTTCTTCTTGTTTTAACACATGAATTCAATGTATGCAAGGGCACAGCTCCACTGGGACCAGCTACAAGCTATCAGTAAACTGGGTTATCTGTCATAGTTGTGTATGTACACGCACACATATATCTACCTTACCAAATAGCCTGCCTACACGCAGGTAAACACCAGGTGAAATTACCAATATTTGTGTACCAGATGAAAGTAAAGCCAAATCAGATAAGAGCACCCATCTTGTGGCTCGTACCATGGGTACTCCCTTTGTCGGTAGCTTTCCTTTGCTGAATTCAGTGATTTAACTGCAGTGGAACAACACCCCAGGGAACTCCAAAACTCCACAAACTAGAAGGTGACAAACAATAGCTAAATGTTGTGTTTGAGAAGTTTGTGCATCACAACAACATGTTTTGAGATTAATTTGTATAGCTGTTGCTTTCACAACCTGCCAGGGTGATAAGACCAACAGATGCACAGCAGGGTGTAACTGCTGCCCTGTCCGCAGAAGTCATGCTCCTGGCTCCTTCTCTTCCCCTTTCTCCTCCTTCTCCTGGAAGACTGGGCCACTGATTCAGTGCTCAGATAATACACTTATTTGCAGGGAATGGCTGAAATCTTTCAAAAGGGCTTTGGGATCAACTTGTCAGAAATTCCGTACTACTGCAATGTGGGAATAAACGTAACCTGACCACTAAGAGGTACATTGTGACAGAACATCTGGGGTTTACCAGCATCTTAGCCCATCCAAGCTGGCAGGTAAAACTAAGTCATGTAGATTTAGTGCTGCTAGTGCATCTTTCAGCAGTGTTTAGGAGCAGTGCAGCACATGGAACCACCTTACTTCTTTTTAAACAATGACTCAAAAAAGAAGGGAAAAAAGCAAGCAATGGGGGTTGCAGTGATGGTGTGACATTTAGAACCTCAGTCGAGGTTGTATCTCTTCCTACAGCATATGAGGTGTCTTAATGTGCTGCAGACTTTTCATTTCTGATTTTTCAAATGCTGGTAAACCAAAGATAATGTACTACAACAGATTACACTAAGACATCACAGCCACTCTCTTCCCACTATGAGTGGAGCTTGTCTCCCATGTCCAGTCTTATCCACAAGATACATGAAATGCTTATGCTCCAAAAGCATTTTTCCTGCTTGCAGGAATTTGTCAATATGAGAAGAAACCAAATGAATATATGTGGAAAAAATTACAGAGCTAAACCCAGAGCGAGCCTCAGACTGGCAACACTTGGTTAGGCCTTCCTAATCAGAGGGCAATAAGAAACTCTGTGGGCTCATACAGCTGTTCTGCATGATCGATATTGCATCTCTCTGATGTTTTCAGGGTCAGAGGAAGATGCCCATATTTCACATTTCCCCACTCTCTTCTGAGTTTTTTTAACCATTAAGTTAGTTTAGTGAACCACAACCACTAAAAAGTTAATCACAATGCCCCGAATACAGAATTTCATGTAAACAACTACAGTTTCTCTCTTGATGTTCCTCACTTTCATCTGACTCTTCTCACCCCTGAAGACTGAATATTATCAATTAAAATAGCAACTGACCGCAGTTTCTCAACTGTTCTGTCACTAAAGTCTTAATCTGCTAAAATACTATTGTTAAACCAGATGCACATAAAGGATCCTCATTTCAGTAGGACCCATGCACAGAGTTAGAACTGAGCTCCAGAATATTCCCTTCTGGCTGGGCAAGGAAAAAAGGCAAGAGTCAGCTATCAGGCACTACACGGGCACCATGAGATGTCCAGATATCTCTACTGATAATATGCTGCACTTGGGCCAGCACAGTTTCAAAATGGGTACTTCAGGTTGGTTGCCTCAAAAATCAAAGAAAGCAGCAGCTCTGGGAGGTGACCAAGATCAGAGGATCTTGTATCCCCAAGAGAGAGGAACCCGTGTCCAAGGTGGTGCTGGGATTTCTGACTCCTTACGGATCAGCAATAGAAAACTTAATCCCATAAGACACTGGCATGACAGTTTGTTAAACATATCTAGATTAAACATGTGTATCTCTGTCACACAGCAGGTCTTCAGTGTCAGACCAGTGACCTGCAGGTGGCTAGGGAGGACTTTGCCTGCAGCTGGTAAAGACAAGTAAAAAAAATGTGGCAGCTGAAGAACAGCACAACTTTATAAGGATCCGAATAGCTGCAGGAGTTAGAAAAACCCAGACAAGACAAAATTCTTCTTTGGGAGACAGTAGGTTAATTCTCTGGATAAGAAACACATCCCTCATTTGTCAGGGCAGAGAATTTCTTTCAAAGCTGTTTCTAACATAGAATAAATTTTATGTCAGTGAGCTGGAAAAGGAGCAAAGTGGTTATCTTTCACTTCCAGTTTTAAGGAACAGCTTTGAAAGCTACTGGAAAAGACTTACATACTCTGCATTTATTGCTGTAATAAACTTGCTTTCATTTTTAAAGCCAGGTATCACCACATGGGAATTTCACGCAGTTGGTGTCTTTCATAGCTCATGAAAACATCTGTATTTCCCTCCTTGGTGGATAGATGATTCGTGTCACAGCCAGAATACACTTCAATAGCTTAGCCGTATTTAGCATAGCACCCTGCTATTACTCTGTCATCGTTATGTTTCTTTCCTGGGGTATCTTGGCAGACCAGAAAGATCAGAAAGACAAGGAGAAGGAAAAATGACTCTTGCTTCCCAGTTCTAGCTATCAAGAACACATAACCTGGATTTGAAATAGTCAAGTTCCAACAAGAATAGAATTCCTACTAAGGATTTATTGGAAAAAACAGACATTGTAAAGAATCACAGGCGGTAGTTCTTTGCACCTCAGTCCCACTGAGGAGGCGAGAGGAAATCCAAACTTAGGGGCTAACTTGCAACCTAGGAAAGAGGCAGTCAAAACAGCATATCGATACAGTTAACCGATTTTCTGCTTTCCTGAAAGATTAAATATGGAGGGGGAAATCACTTGAAGTTCTACATGACTTGCACTGGGATACAAATTGCATCAACTGCTATTCCAGATGGAATAACATCTCAGAATAACGTTTCGGCAATAAAGGTTATTTTTCATGACAGATCCTGCATGCACACAGCTGTTCGACACTCACAGAGCCGTCTTTTTTTAACAGTTCATTGTTAATCTGCTTTGAGTTTTTTTAACGTCTAAGTCTGCTTCATTTACAAGCGTGTTGCTGGAGACAAAGCGATGCTCAAAGGTGAACATTTGCACCAAGAACTGCTACAAACCTGAAAGTTATAATTGGTAAAAAATTGCTATCAAATAACCTCAGACAAGGAACCATCAAATACTTGGGGAACCTCCTTGGCCAAAGCAAGATGTATTACAACTTGGACTAGAGCTGAAAGACAATCAATTAGCAGAACATGATAGAACATTTAAAGGGCACATTATGCTATGTTTGGTTAAGTTTAATATTACTGCAGTTGCAAATAAAATGGATCTTGTTATCGCTGTCTTAAAAAAATCTGATTGATGGCTCTCGGCTTTAATACTGTAATACAGGGACTACAAGATGAGAATGTTCTGCATGCAAATCATGTGGCTTTTTATTTAATCAACCATGTGATAACTAAGGCCAACATACATATTTAAAGAATAAGCTTGCTTCAAGTATTTCACTTGTACAAAACAAGGTATGCACATTTTGTCTGGCAGTTGCTGTTTTACCAGAGATAACAATGCTTACTTCAAGCAGCACTGGCTTGAACTTCTTGAAAGGGCTACAGGATCAAGTCAGACTGCCTGCTTCTCAGACTCATTAAAAAGTAGTAGTAAAGCCTGAGGTAAGTTTCAAAATCTATGTGTTTTTTAAGATTTGCTTTATAGATATATAAAGTATTTATCAAGCTCTTTCTGTGTGGTACAACACTGACCTGAGGTATCTGTGCTGTGAAGAAGAGTGTGAACATACACACAGCTCATAACCTACTCACTGGAGCTTTGAAAATTTCACAGTTTGAAAGATAATGATGAGTGACAGATCCATGATCATATATAATGATCAGTGAAAAAAAAAAAAGAAAAAAGAATGGCTTATGAACAATCATTTAAGACAAATGTGAGGGAAAAAACAATCAAGTTAAAATCAGCTACCTGGAACAGCAGCTAAGCCAACCCATCAGGCTTCAGTATCTGCAGTGATGAGATGACCAAAGCTTTTCACCACCACAGCTGTTCAGCATGAAGAAAGCAAAGCATGTACAGAAGTCTAATCAGCAGAAAGAATTTACAAATCATCATAAAGATATAAGGTGTTCCCTCCAAAGGTTTCTCAGACCCTGCTTCTATCTGTCTGGAAAGCGTATTTGACTATTTTTCTCCTCTTCTTTGATGGCTAGGTCCACAGAGTACCACACGCGGATGAAGACCCTTGGCAGAGTCACACTAGGCACTCTCCAGTGCATGGGATAATCTGCAAAAAGTCCAGTTTACTCTGCCAAAAGCAACTCCAGCTTTGCCAAGTCAGTGGAGTTAACTGAATAGCCTCAAATTTAAAGAAGAAAAATTCCAAGTGAGGAATAATCCCCAATGCCAGGGATATGGAAGGCTGGTTCAGGATGCATGAGAACAAACCAGCAGAGAACCCCTAAGCACTTGTGCTAACTATTCATTGAGCTGTGACTTGTGACTTTGATTTAGGGTAGGGAAGCCCAGTGTCACCTACTTGCTGCATGTCCAAGCACAAGACACAGGGCCATAGTATGTGACTATTAAATGCTTCCCAAAGATGCCATGCATCCTGTTTCAGCCAAGCAGCTGTACACCAGCAGTTATGGGCACACTGCTACTACTCCTGGACTTTGTAACCAATGCCAGAATTCAGTACCAGTTACACAACATACTGACAAGCTGTACCAGTCTGGAACCAGATGATAACCTATGATAACCTCTCACACCTAGAGTTTTTTTTTCCTGAAATATTCTGTATTTTTCTAAAAAAAAAAACAAAAAAACAACACCTCCACATGCCTAATTTTTTTTTCCTAACACTTCCAAAAAGATGAAGTTTTTAGTCTAAAATCAAGTAGCACCTGTGTTTCATGTCCTTCATTCAGAGGCTTCTTGTTTCCAAAGTAGTAACAGAACTGCATCTACCTTTTTGTTTTTAAAAAGCAAAACTAGCAAGGGAGCCCTCACTAATTTCAGCAAGATCACTATAGCTTTGGAGTAAAGGACACTTAATTTGTAAGAATATTCAAAATGGAACCTGTAAAATCAGCAAATACTTGCATTCAAGGGTTTAAGTCTTACCTAACTAGAAAAGTAAAATCTGCAGAGTGAAGGTTTTATGATTATTTTTTTTCTTTAAATCAAAACATCACTGTTCCTAGAGAGAAAACACTTTGTAAAATAGTGGCACTCCTCCAAGATGCTTCTATGCATCTGGCCTGATTTTTACGTCAAACTAGAACATGTCACAATTGCAGACTGTCTACCCAACAACTAATACAGCCCCTTCTGTAACAACTTTACAAGGTTTCCACTGAACATCACATAACACATTTTGTATACAAACATTTCCATCCAGCTGTTAGGTGAAATCAGTTATCTCAGTCACTTCCTTCCTAAATGCATATTTACAGTCACAAAGGGTGCAGTTAAAGAATACACAGTGCTTACCCAGCACTACAGATCATTGTGACTGATCAGAAGCAGCAGCACTTCATTGCTGGAGTACTCAGCAGATCATAAGACAAACCTCTAGGCACCACAGGTTTAAGACAAGGTGCAGTACTGTCAAAATCAAGCAGTTCATACGAATAAATCAACTAGGCTTATGCAGTTATTCCAGGCAGATACTCCTCATGAGATCAAGGAAACAACAAAACAGAGGACACTCAGTTGTTAGACCTAGTGTTTTTTGCCTTTGTGTGTTCTCCATCAGCATATAGTTTACAGGTACCTTAACATTTTCTAGCTTTTGTTTAAAGCTTTGAAACTTTCGTTAAAACACTAAGTTTCAACTGCAATAATTTCTAAAGTTAATGAAATGCTTGATTTAAACGCAAAGCTATATTTTTTTTATAAATTCAATTTCGCAAAAGAAATGCAAAACTAAATCCTTACATACGTTTGCTGAGAAAAGCCCAAACACAAAGTTGCAGTGGTTTTGTTAGACCAGAATGTGCTTAATGACTGAAACTGCATGTGAACAAAACACAGCTGAGGCACAGCTTCCAAGTTTTAGATTATGATGAGCTGATGCAATCAAGATAATTGAGAAGGCACACTAATGAAATCGCCTGCAAACTGATTTATGCGTTTCAAATTCTCTATCCTCTCCTAGAGCAGTGCCTTTCTGCAAGAGGTTACAGCAGAAGATGGAATTTTTGCAATCCAGATACTACAAGCATGAGCAGGAATGCCTGCAGTGAAGGCTCCCAACCAAAAGTGACAATCTGCTGGAGCAGGGAAAGCTCTTCATTTAATGAGAGCTTTCCATTCCAAAGTAAGAGAAAAGTGATGAGCCCACTTTCCCACTCTGAACATCCTATATCCTGTTTCTACACCAGGGGCTTCACAGAATACAATCATATAAATGGGACTCCCACTTATAAAAGCTGTCTACCTTCACAGGAACAAGATCTGCACCCCAGTTCTCTGTTCAGCAATTGCCTAATGACAATTATATCAATCACCAAAAGAAAACCCCAAGAGCCCTGAAACAAATTTGCTATTGCTAAGGGCTCTAGTGAAAGACCAGAAATAATTGGGCTATGAAAGCAAAAAGGCTGTACTTCTTAAATGTTTCCTACTATATAGAAGAACAAATGCAGGATGTGATGTTTGCTTAGTTTTATTAATTTATTTTTGCAGGAATCTGCAACTCGGAGTATGCACTTTCTGGAGGTACCATGCATGCATAGCCTCTGAATGCTTTTATACAATTTCATCTCTTAGTAATAAGTTCATTCACAGCATACACAAATCTAGAATGTAGACACCATATATACAGGATTAAACAAGACTGTGTCTTCTTTTTTAATGAAAAAATTAACAGGGTTTCACACAGCAGGAAATATGGATCAGATACACTGGTGTCACCATAAATAAATAAGTTTCAAGAACATAGGTTTCTTTTAAAATCAGTTTCAAAGGTGAAAATCCAGGATTATAATATTGCATTAACTCCACTGATTTCTGATTATTCAAACCCAAGAAAAATATTTGCATTAATATTTATGGACATAAACAGCAGTGAAAGCCCCAAACTGAAGAAGTCTGGCAGAATTCAGTCATGTCTAGGTTTGTATAATATTGACATTTTGAAACGAAACAAATGCAGCAGCACATAGAAACAGTACTACTATGAGATGTGATACCTGTACACGTTGTCTTTCCTTACGGGATTTAGAGTCACTGTAGTAGTGAGCATGTAAATTCTGTGGTACCAAACAAGCTGATGAATTGTTTATGTCCAACTGTCCACTTCTCATCAGGATAGTCATTTTCACATTCTAGGGTACACCACTGAATTTTAAAACAAAAACTATCATCTTGATGACAAGCTGGTTTTCAACATATTTAATATTCTCACATTCTTTTTTAAAACATTCTTTATTGGTTTGGTTTTGTCCCCACTTCAACTCAAGTATTTTTATTTCAGTTTCAAGGGGTTTTACAATCAACATTAAATGTAAAAGTACTTAGAAATTGAAATGAGAGATGTATAACTGGGATAAAGTAACTGAATGGAAAGTTGTTGGATTTTCTTTAAATGTGATTTAGTAGCATATCATAATTAAGTACTGAGACCAGCTCTTTTAAGAATTATTACACCTTTTCACCACACCTCCCATTTTTCAAGGGAAACACACACATACCACAGACACACAGATACACAATTCAATCTGATCTAAGACTACATTTTACAAAGGACTTCCTTTCGCTTGACTTCCCACCCCTTTCCTCCTCTTCACCCATAAAAAGACTAATAATTACATAAAATTAAAAACAGATCCAAAGTTCAGGATTTCTTTTGGTTTACTATATTCTGAATCATTTTCCACAAGCCCCACTCTAAATAAACTTTTAAAGAACTACAGTAGTATTCTATAATTAAAAGGGAATTATTCTTAATAGCACAGTAAATACAAAATAAGCTTTATAAAATTTCCATGAAAAGTGAAGTAATTTTGAATATCTGAATGTCCAAGTCAGTTACAAACTCTATCAATCTAGTAGCATGGTTGAGGGAAAGCTCAGTCATTAAGAAAAAAAAAACAAAACACAAGTAGTGCATTAACTCAACACAATGGCATCAGCATCCCACCATTCACACACACACACACACACATACATACACACACACACACGTTTTATACAATACAGTGCATTTCATATGCCAGCTGACATTATGTGCATTCAATAAATATTACATAAACCAATCTTTTTGGTATAATCTACAATTCAGTTGGGGTGTGTACGGCGCCACCTTCTTTCAGAAGGAAAATGGATCTTCCGATATTCAAAATACAATTTACATTCCAACAAACTAGGAATATTCAAGCACCATGTAAAGTCTTGACTATTAATATTTAAGGATGGGCATTTACAAGAAAAGAACAGAACAGAAGCATTCATTGGTTTGGTTTTTTTTGTACAGGCAAAAAATTAGAGTAATTGAAAAACTGGAGTATTATTGGTATGAAGGAATTCATTTGAAATTTAACTGCACTCACTCAGTCTTCCAAAAAGCATTTTGCTGTCATGGCAGCCTTCCTTCTCTTCCTCTGGTGAAACTACAACTAAGATACTCCAAGCCTCCATTAATGGTTATTACAGTTCAGGGAATTATTGGACTACATATATTCCTCCCCTGCCCCTCTTCAAAAGTAGCATTTATTCTGTCTGAAAACGGCACAACTGTATTGATGCATGACACACCTATTCTCATTTGCTAACTCTCATTTCAGTTGTTATCATTCTGTATTTCCAGCAAAAACAAATGCTTCTAGAACTTCAGCATTAGTACAAATGAACAGAAAATTGAAATAATACAAAGGCAAAGGCATCACAATAGAAAAGTCATGAAGTTACTGGTATTGTTTTGAGTAATTCATTATACAGCTGATAACAGCAATGGCACTGCTCATCCTAGGTGTAATGTTTCTGCTCATCTTTCTATTTATCTCAGTTTTGTCAAACTGTCCACCTACATGACCAAAATTAATATTTGCTTTCTAACTTCAACTGACACTGAATTTTTTATTCCTTTCCACATGTGATGAGCTCCCCACATAGTAATATAAATCATTAGGAAGGAAGAAAAACTAGCTCTGATGCCTTTGACTTTGTTTTGCTCATCAGTGGTGCACACTGATTGCTGGAGTTCTCTTAGCTTATTTAAGACTATGCTGAAGATTTAATTAGGGCAAGAACATATTGAAAAAATGCTAGATAAAAATACTGGTTCCTCATCTAAGATCACAATTTGGTTTTTACTGTTACCTTTACAAATTGCAGGGAGAGAAGACACCAGATTGAGCAGTGAAGTCAAGATGAGTTTTCTTCCACCCACCCCTTGTAACAGCTGCTTTATTTTAAAAAAGGATTCAGACACATGATTGTTCTACCACAGCTTAACATCTTATCACACATCAAGAGAATTGTGATAACTGACCATATGGATGTGGTTGCCATAAGCTAAAAACTATTTAAAATGAAGTAGTCTTCTGCTAAATTTTAGCTAGCACATTTTGCCTCACAGTTGCAAAGTCAATTACCATGATTCAGCTGATGTGCTTGGTTGCATCTCTTGACAAAGAATCAGATGCAAAAAACTCAAATGCACTGTACCAGCTTCTCACCAGTACACAAGAACATTCTACTCAGCCACACAGTGTGTAACATAATCATTCAGCTGCCCAAACCCAAGTTCGATTTCACAAGTATTGAGTGCTTTATTACAGCAACCTGAAGCATTCAAACAAATTGAACATCACTTTTATAATACAGTATATCGTATGCATGAAAGTACCAGTGTGATTTTCAGTTGCAAGTCTTGTGTTCTTCAACCTACGGCAAGTATTTCCTGAACAAAATAAAAAGAATGCGGTGTGTAATTTTTCAAGATCTGGCATTTGCTATTTTATACAGGCTGGTTTATTAACAATGTGCAAATAAACCTTTACTGAAGAGCTAACTGATTAATTATTTTTCAGCTAACTTTGAACTGGGGCACAAAGTACCTTCTGTGCTGTAAACATCAAGAATTCTTCACGAATTGGAAGCTGAGAAGGCCTAAAGAGCTGGGTAAAATTCTTCTCATACGCAACCATGGCTGAGCTCAAGTCTTCCAAACTGAATTTGGAGTAGTCTGTGTTTGGCATATGTAGCTGTGCTGCTACATAGCACAGGCTTAGAAGATTGTTGTATATAAAAGAATACTTTTAGCTTTGAAATACAACGGCCTAATGAAAGCATGCAGCAGTAGTTTTGTCTGTAATATGGTAGAATTCATTCTTAGTTTATTACCAGTGTTGACACAGCCAGGTGAGCACTGTACAAGCAAAAGGGATTGTAAAAAATTACCTCTGATTAAACTCTTTAACACTCATACGGTATCTCATTTAGTCACCTTAGGTTACTATTTCAAACAGCAATTTTTCTTGTAGACATAAGTTACCCTGAAAAAAAGCAGCATTACAAATACCTTCTCCTTGTTTTTTTATACATTGTAAAATTTATCATTGCATTTACCTGTCTCCTTTTTTCAGTAGCTTACAATCTAGAAGCACAGGGAGCCTTTGTTTTCCAGCTAGCTGTGGCCAGGTTAAGTCAGCTCTGGCTCTTCAGTTTCTGGTTAAGTGTAGTATTTCACACCATTACTAAGCATCCTATAATTTTTTATTAAAAAAAAAAAAAAAAGTTTTTTTTTTTCTTGAGCCACTAAGCAGTAACTATAACCACAGGACTAAACACCAGTAGTTATTTGCTTTCCTGTATACATTCTTCCCAAAATTAATCCTTTTACATTTTCAGGTTTCATTTTCTGCTTTGCTCACTGCAATGGGATAAGAAAGAATTTCACCTTTAATTAGTTCATTTTCAGTGTAGCACCAGCAGAAACATCCTACCACATTACTCCCACCCCTTGCAGTATGAAGACTGTTGACTAGCAAAGGCCGGGCAGATGGAGTGAAAGGTTCCCCGTGTTTCCTTCTCCTACAGCTGTTGGCTTGAGAGCCTGTTTTCAACACAATGCAGCCCCTTCCTGATTTTCAGGTGTATCTCGGCATTTCACACTGCTCACAGCGATTTAGTGCTGGGTGATTTAGAAAGGTGCAGCTATCACAATTCCATGGAGCCCCTTCAAAATCTTCATCTCTTGGGTGAGTCCGTGGAGTCTGTTTGGAGCTGCTTTGATGCTCTAAAAAAAGGCAAAGGAAAACATGCATTTTTTTTTTTTTCTTTTTCCAGAAGAGAAGGATGATAGGCAAGATCACACTACCATGGTTTGTCACCTCATTAAACATTCTGTCTTAAAGTGAAGGTTGAAACCTTTCCACTTAGGTAACATTACAGGTCTTTTTCACGAAAGCATTTCTGTTTCAGTTTGTGAAATACTGAAGTATTTCACTTCTAGAAAGTAGTCAACATACTACAATAAAAACAAAAAGAGCAGTCACTACTGTTAGGCCACTGATAACTGCCAAAGGTTTAAATAGCTTAAAATGTACTGAAAAGTTTGTTACTGGCACTGCAACACCATCCTGTTAAGGAATGACTTCACAGCTTTACATACAGCAGTCTCTTACCAAATTCTAAATTCCAATAACCCTACTTTACCTAAAGTAAAAGACTATTTCTAACTTAGTTCCTTCAAACAGTTTGAGAGATGATCTATTTTCTGCATCTTTATCTAGCTTTCATCCTGGCTGATGAAACTACAACATAAAAATAAAATGAAAGGCCTGTTCCAAAACAAGATGATTGTTTTAATTCCTCATGGCTCTGCAGCAGGGATGTATGTATGTGAAGCAGCACTTAAGTGTTTTCACTCATAAAGTCAACCCATATGCAAATCATACATAGGTATTAACCCACAGACTTGGTTACCTGATTTCTCCTACCACCACTTCAAGACCACAGGTAATCAACTAAAAGTGACAAATACTCCTAGGATGTGGAAACAACATTTTATATAATGTTAATGTTTAAAACAACATTTGCACACATACCCAGAGGGTAAAGTTAAGATACGCATCTGCTAAACAAACATCTGTAGAACAGCCTAATTAAAAGAAAACTCATGTTGAAAAAAAAGAACTGCAATTTTTAATTCAAAGTGCACACACTGCTGTCATCTGCTAAGAAGTCTAGTAGGTGGCTGATGGCAACATTAACGCAAACAGTATTTACATTTGCCTTGAGAGGCATACTTAAAGAAAACAAAAGTAACCTCCTTGCTTAGATGTAAACCTTCTTCCAGTCCAGAAGTGGTATAGTTACATTAACAGTGCTTGGCCTCCACAAATTCCTTCTAAGCAAGCAAGTAGCGGGACACTAGACTGCATCATGCTGACTGGCCAGAGAGCAGCACAGAGCAAACCATTGTCTGCTCAGATATGTCTGCCTGCCCACAGCTTCAACAACTGAGTATTAGGGGACTGCAATTTTAAGGGGAGAAAAAAAACAAACCAAACAATTTTGATGACTCCATGTTAAAAGCCAAACTCAGAAGACAGTACACTAACCCTAAAATTACCTCTAGTAAGCTCACAGCCAACCAGAAAGCTAGTCATAAAAATTGTACAAATCTGTACAATACATTATCTTTCCAACTGCCAAATAAAATCATTTATTTCATGTAAGTTTTGCATGTTATTTTGCATGTTATTTGTAATAAATCAAATAGGCTAATGCAATAAACAGAAACTCTTTACGTATCATGAAGTAGCAAGGCCTTAACTACATAACCAAACAAATATTATAAATCTTTTATCTGAAAATGTTATATGTGATGAGACCACTGTTTTCTCTTTATCAGAGCACAAGATTCCAGACTGGCTATTTCAGCAAAAAGACAGAAAGTGTTTAAAAACTTCCACTAACATTTGAAACCATTCTTTTCACAGATTCCAGCAAGAAAAGTAAAAATCAAAACAACAAAATCAAACCAAAAGGTCCAACCCCCCCCCCGACAAAGGGTATGATTCTGCACAAAAATTACCACTAAATATAGTGGAGTTCAGAAAGCTACTGAACAGTGACTAGGTGTTGAGTCACTTTGGGATATACTAACTGAATCTCCACTGTACAAGAAGTGAGACTAAACACTTAACTCCTGTGCATACATAAAACTTAAGTGTCCCACTATACATATGAGTCCTAGATACTATACAAGTAGCCCAGAAAACTTTAGAAACCACTAATGAATTTGTACAAGTGGGACACTGTTATCTCCTTAGAGCCACGTGAGGAAATGTGTTCCGTCTTGGTTCTTAAAGACATCTCATGCTCTTGCTGTGCTAAAAATTCAGGGCTACTGTGAAATCCGTACTTTGAACAAAAATATTGAAAGTGTGACCAGGTAAGTTAAAATACAATGCAAATTTTAAAAGCTGCTGTGACTTGCATAAAATAAACCAACTGAACTATAAAAACTAAACACATATTAGAGGACAGCAAAACAAACCTGACACAGAACTTTCCAACTTGAAGTATTTAAAAAAAACTTAATTAGGAAGCTCAAGTTAACATGTAAAAGTTTATATACTTTCCACTCCCTTTCTAGTAGTGAATAACAGTATTTAGAAACAACATCAACAGAGCATTCATTGCAAAAAGCTGCCTGAGGAAAACAAGCTGTAGCCAGGGTTCGTGTACTTACACAAAATCATTCTGGTTTGGTTCATATATAGAGAAAAATTATAAACATTAGAATTGCTTTCTGTCATCACAGGGATTTTTTTAAAAAAGGAGAAAAGCTCTCCCTGCACATTAGGTAACTTGATGCTTGTTTGTTGACCTACCCTTTTTATATGGCTTTGGTGGCACAACAGGACCAGGCTCTATGTTATCATAGAAGTTACACGTAGCTTTTGGATCAAAGTTCCCTGTCAGAGAAGACAAGTGAGAAGGTTATTTACATACATATGCCAGCAATATGAACATGTAGAGATTCAGATTTTAAACGTCTTTTTATTATGCCGCTATACATTAGCTTTTTCCCAAGTAATCTTTTGTCACATATTTTCAGTTTTGTGTTGATTCTAGTTTTTTTTTTCCACAGGACAATCCCATATTGAAGAATCAACTCCAGCTCAACATTCTGTATTACTTTAAAAATATGTGAAAATGTAAATTTTTCTGCAGGAAGCATTCCTGGTATGCATATTCCAATCTATTTGACTGTATTTATGTCAAAGTTTCTGTCATAGAAAAAGGACGTTAAAAGACCAAAGTAGATTTCTGCTTGCCAGCTTCTTGGGTGCAACCTGTACCTCTGTTTTGCATTATATGGTCAGAGCTTTCATCAGCAAACAGGTAAAAATTTAAGCAAAGAACGTTTACTTAATGGTCGTTTTTTGGTTGGTTTGTGTTCAGTTTGGTTGTTTTTTTTTTTTTCCATTTGCTCTTGACAAAGTCACTTTAAGTCACCACTTTCTTGGTAACGTAATTTAACCTGGCCAACAGAAATACTGGAAAGTCAAGTTTATCAGGTTGCAACTGAAAAAGAAGTTGATATTGATAAACAAAAGTGAACTTTAAAGAGTCCAAGTATCCAAATTTGAGCACATACTATATTAGAATCACAGAATAGTTTAGGTTGGGAAAGACTTTCAAGATGATCAAGTCCAACCCTTAACCTAGCATTGCCAAGCCCACCACTAAACAATGTCTGTTAAATCCCACACACATCTTTTAAATACCTCCAGGCATGGTGACTCAAACACTTCCCTGGGCAGCCTATTTCTAAGCCTGAGGTATATGGACTGTGAAAGTTTCCTTTTGTCCTGGGAGAAGAGATCGGTACCTACCTCACTACTACCTCTTCCCCAAGCCTGTTGCATGGGGTTATTGTGATCCAGGTGCAGGACCCAGGACTGAGCATTGCTGAACCTTATACAACTGGCCTTAGCCCATTGATACAGATCCCTCTGTAGAGCCTTCATACCCTCAAGGAGATCAACACTCCCAGTCATTATTATTAAACCCACAAATTATGGTGGATTTTTTTTTTTTTTAAGTATCAATTGTATACCTCTAGATTGAAGGAGATCAACTTCTTTCAGTGTGCAGTCAACATTTATTTGGAGCTGTCTGTTGAGGCTTCTCAATCTGGTCATTTCCTCAGGCTAGAAAGAAGCAACCCAAAATAGTAGTTGTGGGAAAGTTAGTATCTTATCTGACATAGAAATAACTTTGCTACATCTGTAACATCCTTATTAGAAACTGAATATGGATAAGACACTGAAAAGAAAGCCAAGAGCCCACTCTGTCCCATTCCCCCAACCCAATTTATTCTCTCAAAAAATATTCTTCTGCTGGCATTTGAGGAGGAAAGTTAACAAGTTACTTAATATTAAAATTAATGAGTAAGAAGATACAGCTAGGCTCAAGTTTATAAAACCATGCACCTTACAAAATTCTGCATAAACAGATGACTTGCTATGTGAGCTTAAATTGAGATGATTAGGAAACAGCATATGAGCTGCAGTTCACATTAATTATTATTTGATTATAACCGAGTAAGGTCAGAGGTTTATTTATATGCATCACCCCAAAGAGCTCCAACACGCCAAACCTTCTAACTCAGTATATTTAAATACTTCAATGCTGCAAGGCAGTAATTATTCTTAATAGAATAATCAGTTACTTAAATCCATATATTTGCATACCATTAAGAAACCCAAAGTTACTGCAATACAAAGCGCTCTTAGTGCTAGCAGCAGTGATTATTAACACATATGTAGGAATAACCATCTTATCCTAGGATATATTCTAGCATCACAGAGTCAACAAGATCACAGAGAGTTCAAGGTTGGAAGGGACCTCTGGAGGTCACCTGGCCCAACACCTCCACCCAGATGACAAAGGGCTCTTGAGTATCTCCAGAGATGAAGACTCCACACCTCCGGGGCGAACCTGTGGCAGTACTCAGTCAACCACATAGTAAAGAAATGGTTCCTTATGTTCAGAGGGGCCATCCTGTATTTCAGTTTCTGCCCACCAGTTTCTGCAGAAACTCTCTTTGGACCGTCCCTAGCTCTTCTTTCTCAAGCTTCAGTTCCTTTGCTAATCTCTCCATCCTTGCTCGCTGATGTAACAGCAAGGCTAATGTTGTACATGGAAAAGAAAGAGTTACTAACACACCTGCAACCTGTGTTGCAGTGTGTGTCCATTTCCAGCGGGCACCAGTGGAAAAAGCCTGTCTCTACTCTCTTTGGACCGTCCCTTCAGGTATTTCTGTACATTGCCAAGAACCCCTTAAGTCTTCTCTTCCCCAGGCTGAACAGTCCTAGCTCTCTCAGCAAGCCCTCACAGGAGAGATGGTAAATCATTTTTGCAGCACTTCACTAGACTCTCCAGTATGACCTCTCTCTTGCACTGGGGAGCCCACTCTTGGACAGCATACTCCAAGTGTGGCCTCAACAGTGCTGAATAAAAGGGAAGTGTAACTTCCCCCCTGCTGCTGGCAACACTCCTAACGCAGCCCAGGGTATCGTTAGCCTTTGCCACATTGCTGGCCCATTTTCAGCTTGGTCTCACCAGGGCCTTATCTGAAAAAATGTTTTCCAGCTGGCCACCCTCCAATTTATACTGGTGCATAGGGTTGTCACCAAGTCAGGACTTATTACTTCCCCTTGCTGAATGGCGTTAGGTTCCTGCCACTCCATTTCTTCAGTTTGTTGAGGTTGCTCTGAATGGCAGCACAACACTCCCAGTTTTGTGTCATCAGCAGACTTGCTGAGGGTACACCCTGCCCCATCACCCAGATAATTAAGGAAGATGTGAACCAGGGTCAGACCCTGCACTGACCCCTGCAGTATACTGCTAGCACTGTCCTCCAACCAGACTTTGTGCCACTGATTACCACACTCTTGGCCGGGCTATTCAGCCCATTTTCAATCCACGTTGCTGTTCATCCAGCCCCCACTTCATCAGCTTTTCTATGAAGATCTTAAATAAGATGATGTTGAAAGCCTTACAGGAAGTCTAGGTAAACAACAACCACTGCACTCCCCATATCTACCAGGAAAGTACTTTCATCCTAGAAGTTTATTCAACTCTGAAACTTGACTTTCCCTCTGTGAATCCATGCTGACTACTGATTGCTTTTAATGTGCCTGGAAAGAGTCTCTAGGATTAGCTGCTCCATCACTTTCCCAGGGATCAAGGTGAGGTCAACCAGCCTATAGTTCCACGGGTATTCATTCTTGAAGACAGAAGTGACATTTTCTCTCCTCTAGTCTTTGGGCATTTCTCCCAAACACCATTATCAATCAAATATTATATAGAGTGGCCTTGCAATGACATATGCCAGATCCCTCAGCATCCCATCCAGGACCATGAACTCAGGGTGTATCTGCTTTGCTTAAGTATTCCCTGACCTAATCCTCTTCCACCAAAGGTATACCTTCCTTGCTCTGGACTTTTCCTGGGGTTCTCTTGGAGTAAGGATTCTTGAAAGCCTGTAAAGACTTAAGTAAAGAAGGCATTCAATCTCAGCCTCTTCCATGTCCTATGTAACCAGGCTTCCTGTATTGTTAAGCAATGGGCCCACATTTTCACTAGCCTTCAATTTGTCTTTGACATCCTGTACTAGATTCAACTCCAGTTGGGCTTTGGCTTTCCTAACCTCCTCCCTGCACACTCAAGACAATACCTCTGTACTCCTCCCTGGAACATATCTGCAGAAAGCTGCCCTGAAACGGGGGAGACATACATAGCAGCTAAAAGCCCCTACTATGCCTTCCAGCCTACAACTGTGTGCACTGTTCACGTCAATACAGATAGTAAGTCTGAACTGATTTGGCTAACAACTGCTCAAACTGGAAGGTATTTTTCAGTCAAATGAATTCTCTTATCAGAGCCATACAGGTGTTTGGGCTAAAGTCACTTGCAGGTGTGAAGCCATACAGATAGAAAATATCAACACGGAAAAGGTGAGAGAGGGGTGCCAACTACTTGAGCCAACGCTGCCACTTGGCCACAAAGTCACTTGGCATAATCTGCATATACCAAATGGGAAATAGATTGCATACGAGATGCAGCTCCTCAAACAACAAAATGTTTCAATACAACAAAACAACTTCAAAAAAGTGAAACCTTGCTTCATGAACACCAAGCTGTATATGGCATGGGCTTTTTGAACAGACTTGAACACATACTTGTATAGGTTGCTAGGAAAGTAACTATCTATTCAGCTCTGTGGCCCAGAAAAGCACATATATGCAAGTTTCAGAAATTGTTGTGAACACTGAGAAATCTGGACATATATCTGCTTCTAAATTACAAGAACTGGGTTACAACAAGCCAAGAAGTTACAAAAAATCACCTTCAATGATCGAAGACTTTATACCCCAAAATGTTTTTTTTCTTTTTTTGTAATACTGCAGTTCATGAAAATATAAAAAATAAATTTGTATCTTGAATTAAAATACTAACAAATTGCTTACTGTTGGAATTGCAGTTGTACAGCTAACTCTTCGAAGCCGCCTCTGCATTAGATCATGCTCCATACCATTGACTTCAGCTTTCAGGCGTTCTAGCTCTTCTTTCTCAAGCTTCAGTTCCTTTGCTAATCTCTCCATCCTTGCTCGCTGATGTAACAGCAAGGCTAATGTTGTACATGGAAAAGAAAGAGTTACTAACACACAAAACCCCAGAAAACTGAATTGTCAACATACGCCTAATATTCATGAGTGACCCTTCTCGGAAAAAAAAAAAGTGACCATAAACATGCAGCCAAGTATCAGTGTGAAGATGCTTTCATGCCAAATGAACTACAATTTAGAACAAAGTTCTTCCAGAATAAAAACACGCTTTAGACAGTAACTTGAAGTTGATATTACCATTTTGGTCAAAGCTTCTTTTTTTGCATTTGGTCTTTCTCATCTCAAAAATACAAAGGCACCTGTACAAGGAGACAGCTTCTCAGGATGCAACAGCAACCTAGTTATATTAATACTGTACTGGCAAAGAAAAAAAAATAAATACCAGAGGTAAGATCAGAAGGTAACACACTTCGTATATGCTGCTCAACAGCAGCTGACACACTAGCCTTGAGACATAAGCCAAACGTCAGTCCTGAACAGAGTTTTTCACTGCTATTACAGTTTATGCTATAACAACTTTAAAGTAGTCTTAGATTTTTCAGAGAGTACTGTAATTCTCAATACTCTATGTTTCCCAGTACCCAAAGGCAAATCTATACAACTTCAATAAAACAGACAGAGAATCCAAAAAATGAAAAGCAGAGGCAGCTCAGGTGTTTCAGGGTCTTCAGTTCTACATTAGAGCTGATTCACTGTCCTTTAACCTCTCTCTGCTGGTAATCATTCTCTGACATTTTTGGTTTGGTACTGAAATTCATGACTCTCAGTCACAAACTGATGTTGAGCTCCCAGAGAAGCCAAAGAACAAACTCTGACTAGCTAGAAAATAATACTCAAGTTTCTGCAGGAAGAGCATTTCTCAGTATTTCATCATGATGCAAAAACTGGGCAAGACAATTAGTGTGATACTTTGCACTTTCTGATCTGGCTGGTTTTACCTGATTAAAGTCTAGCAGGACAGAGAAAAGCAAAAGAAATTTGCTGTGGGTATTCAGACAAGCACTGGCCCGTACCTGCTCTTTTCTTCACCCCTATCCGACACAGGGAGAGAAAACCCACATCATACCTCATGGATATTTTAATTAAAAAAAAAAAAGTTAGAAAAATTAGCAACAATATGACACAATTTACTGTGGAGCAGAAAACCACCTCCAAACAACCAAAACAAATCAAACAGAACAACAAAAAAAAAAAACAAACAAAACCCCACCCAAACCCCCCTAAACCCAAACAGTCAGCAGCATAAAAATGAGTGGGGTTTGTCAGTATTCTGTGCACTGAAAATCCTATCAAAGGATAACATCACAAGTTTTCATAATATAGATACCACTATTACTGAACAAAATTGTTCCCTACTTGCTGAAGTAGTGTAAGTCAAAGTAGTCTAAGAGATCACAAAAGTACAGATGCCAGGCTGTATGATTTTGCACTATTGCTATCAAACCTTGGTTTTGTGTGACTCTTCCAACTTAACACCCAGTATGACTATATTGTATAGCTTTGCATTATACTCTAGACCAAGTCATCAAACATGACTCACACTACAAAGAAACAGTGGAAGTGCTGACATCAGAATGGATTTTGGCAATAAATTTCACAATGGTTCATGTTCAAAAGGAAATTAAACAACCTTGTTCCCTATATTAAGCTGTTAAATATAATCCTCTTTATAAGTCCTTTGTTGTAATAAAGAATGTAACATTTATTCTTCTACAATTTATTTCCATCAAGAGTTCAGAGTGCAACAATACCAAAGGCTCTATAAAGTCCCAGCTGTGGTAGATATTGCCACAAAAGCAGATGCTCCCCAGAAAGTACATACTAACTAGTCTTATTGGTTTTATTTTCCAAATACGCAAATCCCATCAAAGATGCAAAGGTAAAACCAGATTTCTACATTTCATGATGTTTTTTTCAGTTATGTGAAGCTACTTACAGTTTTCTCATGTAAACTACAATCTTTAATGAAGCTGTAATAGGAACATCATCAAACAAAACATAAGGCCTATGAGTTACACACCTGCTAGCATTCATTCTCTCTAAATAACACTCTAATTGGGTCTAACAGGTACAGAACAGTTCCTTTTTGATGAGTTAGAACAGCTCAAAAGACACAAAACAAAATAAGAAATCAATAACTACAGGGCAGCATTATAATCACTGTATCAGCTCTCTAAAGGGAAAGGAAAGCTAGAAGGAACAATGAAGGAATAGACTCTCTTTTCCAAACACAAATCACAAAACAAAGCACACTCTTTCAGTAATTGTTACTGATTATCATTCTGTCACTAACCCAAATGATTGGTTTGCTTGCAGACTGATTCCTTTGCTCAATTTTAAATGTTCAAATCTATAAAGCAGATTATTCTGAGAAAAAGAGTTTTCAGCTAAAGGTCAGAATTTTTTTTTTTTTACTAAATTACTTAATTCTTCATTTATACATGGCATCAAATCTAACCACATTCTAACCCAGAACACATGTCCTAAAATCTGTCTGCCAATCACTTTCTCCTGTTTGAAAATTTTATGTGGAAAGAGTGAACTTTTGATTAAGTTCTTAAAAATAATTATTTTAATACCTTTGAAAACAAAAATATTTTTATTGACACCAGATGTAACTGTAGCTGCAATCCTACCTCACGCTCCACTTTCACTTAGTACTCTTTAATCTAAGGCAAATAAATTGAATTCAAATTCCCTGCAGAAGTTGGTGCTTCAGGTTTTATAAAGCATCCAAACACAGAGCAAATAAAATAAATTGACAGCTCAGAATTTACAAACAGTATTTGAGCAAACTAGTTACTCCTGTTAGCAGTAATGTCTTTTTTTAAGGAGACACCCAATATCAAAAGCATAACAATTTTAAGAAACTCAGAAATTCTTTATGTATTAGACTGAAACTTGGCAAATTTTCTAAAAAAAAAAAAAAAAAAAAAAAAATCAAACCAAACTCAGTAACAGATTTTTGGTGCAATTCCTATTTTCCTCTGAACAGATTCAAAAATTCTCACTTATAAAGTAGCAAAATCAAGCTGAAAATCCATTTTACATTAATATAATTTGCAGGGTGAAACATTTACCTTGAGTGTAAGCATAGTCGTCTGATCCAGAACTAGAACTTCTCTGATACTTATGGCTTCCTTTTTCTCCTCCAGATCCTGGGATTACAGAAATAGGCTGAATAGGTTCTGGTGCTGCAGAACGCTCTTCTTGGTCCACTAAATTTAAAAGATTCTCAGTCGGTGCTCGACCTACTGTGATTTTAAAAATGGTTGGGTTTGGCTGAGATACCATTACCCGAGGAGACTGTGTTGGTGCACCTGTAGGTCCAGTTGGTTGAGTGTAGGTAATATATACTGGATTAACACTAAATGGAGGTTTGGGTTGACCTGACATACCTCTTGATGGAGAGCTTGAAGGAGGAGTAGTGGCTGTATACAGCGGATGCTGGTTTCGTTGAGATGGTTGATTACTTATTGGTGAAGGACTTCTGTTCATTGCAGTCCCAGGTCTTTGTGGTGGTTCAACTGTAATTTCTATTTTATTCATGGAACCTTTGGATAAACTCGGTCCAGCAAAAGTAGGAAGATATGATACAGAGTGACCACCTTGTTTTTGAAAAGTCTGGGATGCTTGTTGATATGGATGGGGTGGGACAGTTGAAGGACTAGGAGGCATGAAAACATGTGAACTCTGATGACTCAACTGAGGAGGTTGAACTTGGTGTTGAGGAGAGCCAAAGGGAGAGGGACACTGAGATGCCGGTGGTGATCGAAAAGCTGACTGAGGGATCTGGGGTTGTTTAGGAGAATACTGAGAAGGTTGGTAGTTCTGTTGATGGGGATACACAGGTAGAGGACGGGGAGAATAATGTGGAACTGGGCCCTGTGGTGATGAATGCCACTGTGTATTCTGAGGAGTCTGTCGTCCTGAAGAACTCTGAGACGTTTGTCTTATATAAATAGAACCAGGAGTCCCATAGAGATTGCTTGGAATCTGTGGAAGAATTTGTAGAGCTCTGGGTACACTCTGTCCAGAGGGGAGGTTTTGTGATACTGTAACAGTAATGGGATTTGTACTGTACCGAGGTATGTGCATATACGTGGGAGGAGGGCCTTGCATAGCAGACGTGTTCATTCCTGGTTGTATGGAAGATGGCTGTGGAGGTGGCTGTGGAGGAGGAGTAGCTGCATTTCTATTCTGGTCATTCATGAAAAATGGATTGTAACTAGGAGAAGCTGCCACAACAGCAGGAGCAGAATGTGGTTCTTGGACTAAGCATATCAGCTGTTTACCTGCTGTGCGTTGTGGATCAATATGTCCATCACTTGAACTATGTACCAGTGTACGACCACCATTAAGTTGAGTTCCATCCCCTGCATGATAGCTGGTATGAGGATGAATACCCAGATTAATGTGCAAAAGGCTATTTCTGTTTATTCTGGTATCATCAGGGCTATGGTACTCCATATATAAGTATTTGTTGCTCTCCTGTGCGAGGGCTCGACAACAGGCATCTAGGTTGTTGTTGTTCTAGGAGTAAGAATGGACACATATTAATGTCAAATGGCAAAAGAAAATGCCACTGCTTAGCATTCAACAAGCATTCAGCTGAAGCTGCAGTCAAGCCCAACTTGAACACAACTACAGATAACATCTCAGAAACACAAATTTTGAAATAAAAGTAATACCTACCAAGTCACAGTATGTAAGTAGTACATAGCTCACATGGCATCTAGCAAAATGTTATGGTTACACTAGCTACAGTATGAAGAAAAACAAGTCCATGTTTGGAGAAAGCAATGGTTAGAAGTCTCAGCATCTTTTGCAAGGAACAGGTATCTATGCTTCTAATAGCAGCAACACAGATCAAATTGAACTAGATCAAAATTGCAAAGTCTGTAAAGATGAACCCAAAATGCGGATGACATTTTAATGTTTACCTGAGCATTTACTGCTCTCACTTTTTACTGTTTACCTGAATATTTCTCTTTACATGAAAGTTTAAAAGCCCAGGAATTTCTTAGTATAGAAAAAAAAAACACAAAAAAAACAACCAACAAACCACAGTTTTGCTTGGTACAGCAGAATGTAGTGTCTTAAAAATAAAGTCAGTATCAGTATTGCTTCAAAAAGTACAGCAATTCCATAAAGCACCTTATAATTCTGACATAATTTCAGCTGCTTTTCAGAATCAAGGTTAAAAAAAAAATCAAAATTAATAAATAAAAATGTTTATCAATACATCAGTGAGGAAACCAAATAACCCCTGAAATTGTTTCATGTCTTCTTCGGTGCCAGCAGCTGAAACTATACAGACATATTATGAAGCAAATCAAAAGTATAATGGAGAATTCCCTTTCCCTTAATCTTTCCCTAGCTTAATCTAGTCTTGCTCAAAGAATGACATAAATGATAGCTTTTCTTTAAGAGTAGGACCACTAGAAAGCCATCCAGATTGTGTATTTTTTTTCTCCCCAGTTTCTCATACAACAGTCTGTATCAGCTGATCAGCTGGGGTTCAGTTTTTAATTTAAACAGTAGTTAAATTAAAAAAAGAACAAAACAAAAAAACCACACCACACTCTAAGTTCCACTACATCTGGCCCTCAGGACCCTAACTTTGTTAGGTGATCCAAGATCGGTATGTTTTATGACATAAAGCACTTCCTACCAGAACGAGTGTGTACATATTTACATACAGATGCATACACCCCCACCTTCCTTAGTGTGCTAAGATTACCATCTTAAGGAATATATGCCACTAATGGTTTCACTTCTATTTCAAATACTATCACTATGTAAAGTTTGTATACATATTAATACTCACACGACCTTGTAACACAACAGCCTACACACTAACTGAAAAGTCATATCAGTCCTTTACTGATACCTAGTCAGTCTTAATGCTAAAGTGAAGATTACTTTCCCAAAATTTCATATGATTCCACTATCAGGCAAACATACATATTAAGCATCTCAGACAAAGACTTACTACTGAACATGACAGAAGTGTCTAGCAATTATGTTTGATGAACCCTATAGATACTTTTCCCTGACTACTTTCCTTCCATGTGAAGCTTTCTTTCTCGACTCCAATGGTCAATGAAAATATCCAGACATATCACAGTAAAAAATAAAACCAGAATATGTGGGAATCAGACCCTGTAATAATAACCAGCACCATAGTTCCAAGACAGCAATCTCAAAAAACCTAACCACTATAAAAAGCCACTTAATTTCTAAACTGAACTTCATAGACTCCTCAGCTTCCTAAAGTCATTTCATCAGGGTGGAGGTAGAGAGAAAGTAGAAGGGACAGGCCCAAATGTGATTTTCTCAGAGTATGGAATATATTTGCCATTTCAAAGCACCCTCAATTTTTGATATGTCCAAAACACACACTGGTTTACATCTAGAGCATGTATTGCAAAATGTAATGGAAACCAGCTCATGTATCTTAAAACAAATATAAAGTGGGTTTGGAAAAAAAATGACAGATATTTGCAACATTACCCAGCTATACATGTAATATATAATATACATAATATATAATATCACTATTATAGATACATATATGCTTCTGCAGCATTAGGGGCAGTTTAATTTTATCAGTTTAAAGATGTCTATGACAAACATAGTTCATCAAAAGGATAATGTACTTAACAGTAGAGATGAACATCAGGATAAGTAAAGCTTTACACTGCAGGGCTTCCCCTGCTTCACAGTTCTCTGAAATCAATTAATTCGTATTTGTATGGTTTAGAAGACACACAATGCAAACGTTACAGCCACGCTTATAAGTAAATCTACTCCTCTGCCACTACTTTCATCTCCAGCAGTTTATCACATTAGATTCTACATTAGCCACAGACACACAAAGCCAAAAGATCTTGTATGTCCCTATTCTTCTCCTAAATCTTCCCATTAATGGAAGGTATCTCCAGATGACCAAGACTATGAAAATGATTATGTATGATCGCTTACTATCACTTCCCATCACTTCCAATTTATGATTTTAGATGGAGGTGGAAGAAAAAAATGGAAAGGGAAAAGAAGAGAATGAAAAAAAAAGGAAAAAAGAAAAAAAAAGAAAAAAGAACTGCCACCTGATTTGGAAACAGAGAAGTGAAAATAAACCTTTGGATGGACAGCCATGGCAAAAAGACACTATGAAGACAGAAAACCTTTAGATTCCTAGCTAGGGGCAGTTCCTCATCTCAGCAGAATGAGTCATTATTTGCTAAAATCTCTCCCAGTATGTTATTTGTGTAGCCATCATCAATAACCATCCTATTAGCCACTTCCCTTATTCCCTATATGCATAGGGTCACAGGTCACACAGACCAGGAAAAACAGCAGGAAAACCCCCACAAGCATAAGTGAAGAATTCTAAAATCTTTTTACATAGAAGACAGGACACAAATTCAAGTAGTGCAGTATTCCACTGTTTAAAAATAAAAGTAGAAGAATGAAAATCTATGCTCCATGTACACTACTAAAATGAATTTTTATACCTCAAAAATAAAACACATAGGCTCTTAAAACCCTTTACCATACCTGAAGCATGCACTGAGACACCACCCCTTCGGGTATCTCAGGGAAACGTTGTCGGAGATCATGGAGTACCTGAACGTTGAGTTGCTGACTGCTCTGCGCCATGCCAGACTGATGATGTCCCAGATTACCAAAAAATGGAATTCAACAGGCCTTCCAATGATTATGGTCTTCTGAGGCTTCCTGCATTTTCTGTAAGAAAGAACACAAAATCAATTTTCTTCTAAGCCACCACAACAACTTCTCTTCCTTCCCCAGCTGCATGTGTGAAAGAATTACTGGATTACATTTTTAGATCTAGATATCAAGGGAGACAACGGCTTAAACACAAAAATGGGAATCATTATGTCTCAAAATCTGATATTAAAACACTTAATATATCACAGGTATACCTATGTAACATTTCCCTGGAATGTGCTAGTACAGGACTTTACAGAGTCCCCCTGTGGTACCATGTAGGCATAACTTAATCTGACCTACATGAAATATACTTACTGCCAGTGAAATTGTGAAAAGTTTGCAGAAAAGCCTGAAGTTATCACAAAGCATAAACGTCTTAGTTATTTGCAAAGTGCTAGGAATAACACGCTGTCCTGGGTTCAGCAGCAGCAGTCATTTTTTTTCTCCTTCTTAGTACCTGGTGCTGCACTGTGTTTTTGACTTTTGGCCTGGGAACACTGCTGATAACACCGAAGTTTTTAGTTACTGATCAAATGTTTAGTCTGACCAAGGACTTTCTGAGTCTCATGCTCTGCTAGGGAGGATGGAAAGCTGGGAGGAAGCAGAGACAGGACACCTGACCCAAACTAGCCAAAGAGGTATTCCATACCACAGCACGTCATGCCCAGGATATAACTGAGAGTTACCTGGAAGGGCTAGGGCACTGCGGGGTTGGACTGCTCGGTCAGGCTGGGTATTATCAGTCAGTGGGTGGTGTTGTACTCTCTTCCCTTGTTATTTCCTTTATCATTATTGTTATTGGTGGTAGCAGTAGTGATTTGTGTTATACCTTGGTTACTAAACTGTTCTTATCTCAACCCGTGGGAGTTACATTTTTTTGATTCTCCTTCCCATCCCTCCAGGAACGGGGATAAGAAAAGGGGGGAGAGTGAGAGAGAGACTGCGTGGCTGATTTATGGCTGACTGGGTTTAAACCACGACACATGCTGGAAAACTGAGAAGCACAATTAGCCAAAAATATTCCTCTAGAATAGGGCTTAAACTCTTTGCTTGTTACATCACTACAAATCCAAGAAGCTGCAAGCAATTTTTGTAAAACGCAACAAGAGTTGAACAGACTTTAAAGAGTCTTTTTTTTAGGGTTATGATGAGGGTCTATTTCAGATTTTTGCAAAGCACCTATTACATTCATACTAACGTGACAAAACCCCTCCCTTCCATTTCATGATTATTGTATTCAACAGCAAAAAGATTCTATCAGAACTTCAATATCCGAGGACTGCTAGAAGGCAAATAAAGTGTGAGTTAACAAATGCTTTTCTCACTTGTGTCTTATCATCACAGTAGTATCCAAAAAGTAGCTGAAGTCTAAGTAAAGATTCACTTTGCATGAAAGTGATGCACAATAGCCCCTGTAACACATCTATTATTGCTAAGCTTCAAAGACTTTCCAACATTACTCAACTGAATTCTTAACTGCTGAGAATGTAGTACCTGTGCTCAAGAACAGAAAGTCAGATACCAGCAGACTTGGTGTTTAAGTAATGTATTAGCTACTTGAAGTCCCATGTTTGTATCATGCTATCTCAACCTCAATGTATTACAGCTAGTTTTTCACCTGTTAAGCTCCACTTCTAATAGCAGTCTAGAACAGTACAACAGATCAGCACAATGATATATATAACTTTAAGCACTAATAAACTCCAAAAGTTTCCTGTATCTCTCCTACAGCTTCAAAGGAATACAAAATGTCAGGTTTAGTGTAAAAAAGCTTTGGTGTTTGTTTTGTTGGGTTTTTTTTTCTTTTTTTTTTAATTACTATTTTGAGTATTTAATAACCATGCCTTTCTTTTTTCACCCCTTTCAAAACAGTACTTCTTTTCTCAGAAAAGGGGCAAAACAACCACCACCACCACAACAAAAACAGAAGTCAAGTCCACTCCACTATGCGACTACTTTGTATGTGGACACCCTTTTACTGGCTTTTTAGCATTCACTAAATAACTCATAGGCTTACAGGACGGCTTTCTCTCTGTCATATCTGATAAATCCTAGTATACAGTGTTACAATTGTCATATCACTCACTTTCTCAAGATAAATGAGACAGATTTAAAGAACAGCGAGATATGTGAACTACCCCGCTGTGATTTAAGAAATGCTACAGTAAAAAAGTATAATCACAATGCAGCTCAGCTCTGCCCACTCCAGTAAAGCTGCAGACCCCTTTTATTTTAAAAGGGAACAAGTTTCCACTAACTACAAAAGCAAGCTGAAACTTTGTACCTACACTCACAGTAGGGGACCTTTTATAAAACTTATTTTTCATAAATGACAAACATCATATTCTGAAAGGCAGACCAGCACAAGGACTCTCAAAGAAAACCCTACAGCTGTCAAGCTCTATGTGTTTCTAGACAACTCTCCTTTTCCCAGGAGGCAGGGAATAAAGTGCAGTAATGAAGAATACCCTATTAGAATAAACTGCAGTTAAAAACTTCTGTGGAATAACAAATGACAGTATCTAAAAATCTGAAATAGAAGATAATAATTTTAATAATTTAATTTGCATGAACAAAAACCTTTGTATCACTTCTCTCTTCAAATGTATATGCAAATGTAATATGGGCTACTGGCCAGCTATGAATTTTATCACAGAGTTCTCTTCTAAGCACACACACACACAAAATCACTTTGAAGAGCTGAAGCTTCTCGTGACACAGATAGCCTTGAAAAGACTGTAAGAAACCTGAAATAGTTATCTTGAGAAGCATGAACACACATTTATTCAGAACTCTTTGGATTCCATGCTTACAGTACTGTGGAAATTTGTTATTTTTCAGCCAGTACCATAGAATTCACTACTGCCTTATCCAGGAGCCCAGCACTTTGTTGTACCCATTATCCAGCATTTTGTCCTGCCTATTCTGTTTGACCTGCCTACAGCCGGCTGCACATTTACCACTCTAAGCAAGCACAACTGGCTGGAATACAATACTTGCTTCCCACGTTGCTCCACAGCACCCAGCAGGTGGAGAAGCAAGTTGTTCAGAGAGCCAAGAGCTTACAGCACAGACTACACAGCTAACATGCTTAGAGAAGAACTCCTGCTGAGCCACAAGAGACTAAGAAAGCAATCCTTCAAAGCTTCTTTCTTTCACAGCGTGCACAGGCTAAGGGACACGCTGAGGTGCACTACACTACCAGCCTTATAATTGCTGAAAGTTAACAGAGCAGAACACATCAAAAACCAATCCAGTCACAATAAAAGCAAGCCACTTCACCTGTAACTTTCAAAAAAGAGCTGAGAATACCCAAACTCCAGCTGAAAAGTATTTCATGAGGGTGGAATAAATTAACACCGCTACACACACAGCAGTTCTAATGACAAAACCAAAGGATATTGTTGCAGAATTGGTCCTGCTGTGTTAACACACACACAGATGACCTTGGGAGCCACTAGCGAATCTGAGGATTATGCAAAGCATTACTCGAGCCCTAAACAAGTACTAATCGGGTTTCCACACCTTTTAGATGCCCAAATTATACATACAGCAAAACCTTATCTTAAATTTATCTTCTTTCCTTAAACTCTTTGTGTACCCTGCAAGTTATGGAAGTAGTCAACAGTTTCATCAATCAACCGATGCTTCTTCTCTAAAAGAATGAATTAAAAATAAGTAGAGTTACCACTTTCTTGATATTCCCCACAGATGTGTTCAAATATATGCTAAAGGAAATACATTTCACTACTGTTATTTTTGAAGTACTAAATCACCTAAATTGAAGATACATGAATCATCAGTAATGAGATCGAAGTGAAAAATAAACGAGGTCAACAGATACTATCTGGCATTTATAAATTATGTACTGGCATGCACTTACGCAATTACAATGTTTGGAGCAACTAAAATAATTCCTGAGTGAATTTCCAGAAAAGAGGATAGCTAGAAGACAGGCCTCATCAATTTAAAGTTAATTGTTAAGAGTCTTATAGTAGCAGTTGGGCCTTGAAGGATAAAAGAAGAAAAAAAACCCAGTAAGACAAAACACGATAATAAAAAAGTCAGTTTATAAAAGCAACACCTCAGAGGCGTCCTGCTTTATTACATAAATTCTTTCATCTCAAAATATTTAAGTCTCCTTTAGATTACAAGGATAAGAAAACACAGATGGATTTAAGCACAGCCAATAAAAAACTGTTTCCTCTGAATACTACACAAATGTAATTCTTAAGTTTCATTGTCCTGACTTCTAGTCAAATGCATGCTGATGCCTACAGACAAAAAGTAGACTTATTGAACAACATTCAAATGAACCCAACCCAGTATTTGTAAATTAATCTACTTTCTTCCTCCTTATATCAAATCAAAGTGTTGAAGATGAATTTTGGTCTTCAGATTCATAAATACTGTAGAATTTTTTTACTTGAGCAATCATAGGGCAATTCCTTCAAATACTTGCACTGGACTGACAGGCTTTTTACCCAAGAGGTAAAAAAGGCTTCAGGGAAAGCTAGGAAAGCTGGATGCTCTATTCTGCATAAACATTACAGGAACTGGAGTATGAAGATACCATGAAATTTAGGTGGACAAAACAGTAGAATCTCCAGAACAGAAAGGACAAAATTAACACAAATCAGTAAGCTAAGAGAAAAGCTAAAATATATAAACATCTTCACCAACCAAAAGTGACTTCGACTTTAAGAGACATTTAAACTCATTTGCAGTAAATATAAAGCAGCAAATCCAATAAACAGTTACATAATCCAAGCTCATGACAGTAATTCCTAATTGTTTTCTCTTTCCCAACAGCAGCACCTCCTGTTTGTATTTGCTACTGGCACCTAGGCATTAAACTTCTGAGTAACACTGGTATCAGTGCTACTCAGAACTTTAGTCCTGCTCTGAGCCAAACCAGAAGAGTAGTAACAGTCTGAATATCCTCCATGAACAGGAGGAACTTTATTTTCTTCTCTGCTAGTAAACAGTGGAAGAACTGTGAAGACAGGATCTGAGGAAGCAGAAAAAGATACAGAATTCTAAAATTCTGTTTCATTAATCTGGATTAATACAGAATTTTACTTTCACCAAAAATAGCAGGGTAAATAAAAAATGAGAGAATGTCCAAAAGAAAAATATGATGTTCCCTAAATGGAAGAACAAAAATAAAAGCCTAACACTCATTTGTAATGATTTTACTAAAACATGACATTTTGTTTTCAAAGCCATGCTAACTAACTGGCTCCACGGCACAGATTCTGAATCAGAGTGACATTTTATATCTTCGGTTCTAAAATTATTTTTTAATAATAAACATACTTTAATAATATTTATTTAATAATAAGCATATTTTTAATAATAACATATTTATTTAATAATAAACAGGGGTGATCTAGGTTAGAATAAGGAAGAAGCGATTTATTGTGAGGGTGGTGAGGCACTGGAAAAGCCTTACAGAACAGACCGTTCATGCTTGCAGCACAAAAACCCCAGCATTACTAGTCTAGCTCTACAAAGTAATATTACTAAAGCATACAGCAAATTCAGACTACACAGAGTGTTTAGGAAGTAAAGAAGTTTTGTCTAGATCAGAACTTTTTTATATAATTGAAAAATCATTACTTATTAATAACATATATTAGGACATTCATGTTTCATTACTACTTACTTCTAGATTCTTAAATTAAAGGTGTTGTATTGTATTGAAATAATCCTACCAAAACGTCATCCAGGTACTGAACCACAATGTACTCCGTTACCAGCCACAGTGCATAACAGATCCTCCAAATAGTTATTATTTTCCCAACTGTGAAAATGATATTACTATAACATAAACAAAGATTTAACTTGCATTTAAAAGATTAGCCTCCTTACTACAATTGTCTTTATTAAACCCTATGGCCCAAGAAATTAGGTGAAAACATTCCACCTCTCACAAAAGTAAAATATCACCTATTCCAGCTTCAGCACTCACATTCAGCAACTAGTCCAAAGCATTTATGTTATTTGCAAATACCCCCCCCCCCCCCCCCCAATTTGGACAAGCTAAGTCACTAGAAACTGTCTTACTGGGAAAAGATTTCAAAGTTTTATTTACATATGCATGTATACAAACTGAAACTATTCAGTGAATTATGCTTTTGTTAGTTTCTTGAATGAAGTTATCCTATAAAAAAGGGCTGCTTAGGAGGTAGATATCAATTTAGTCTCTAGAATAGATGTGGACAAACTTTCACTGCCTCCAGAGTCATTTAGAGATTCAGCTACAGTCCTCCAAGGCTGCAAAGATTTACTGTATATGAGGCAGCATGAAAACGCAATGAGGCCAGCTGTAGTGAGTTACAACTCATACACTCAACAGTTTTCTCCACCTTTCCTCCCATGCCAGCCATCTCAGCTGAACTAACTCAACCTACTAAAACAATTAAAACCACTTTTTACTATTTTAATAAGCTTACCTTGCACAATGATTGCCCACTGAATAGCACACCACTGTGGAAAGGAAAAGAGGAAAAGGTAGGAAGGGATACAGGACCAGGAATATCACCTCCCTGTTTTCAGCAAAGATAAGACAACCGATCAATAAAAGCCGTAACAAAAATGCACCTTCTTCACCTGAAGCAGACTTAGAATGAAAGAACTGAAGCTGTTCTTGTATGAACAGCATTAAATTGGAATGGGTTTTTTGCAAAGTGTCAATACTGGAGTTAAAGAATATGGTTGTGGTACTGCAAGAAAGGTGACTGTCAGCTGTGCCCAGCAGGCACACCAGCAAGAGGTCAGAACTGAAACTGTACTTCAAACTCCACAGCACTTCCCCACAGTCCATGCAATACTGTTCTCTTCAAAAATTCTTTCTGAAAACCATGGCGGACCAACTGATTACAGGCAGACAGCTCTTCATCACCGATACGATGATGCCTTCTACATCTCTGTTGACACATTGGTTACATTCTTCCAAAGGCTAGAATATCCTCCATACACTCCGTGCCAATAGTAAAATATAAGAAGACAAGAAGGGAATTAGCTCATCTTACAGATTTAGAAAGTACTTTATTAGACAAAGTATTAATATCTTTTGATTTTTACCTAACACAGTGGTTTTAACAAGTAAGTATGACTTCAGCCAAAGTCACGGCTACATCCCTATGCCACTTCTGTATTTCAATACGTATGCAGATGCTAAGGTATATAACTACTGTGATGCTTCCTACTATAACTGCAAACCCACAGCAGAAAAATTGTTACATCAACAATTTTGTAAATAAGGTTGTATAAGATCATGGATTTTGAAGATGCCGATTCAAACTGAGTTGCTTCACACAAAACATTAACTAGGGAAAAACATGGTTTTTTTTAATATCCCATCCCACACATAGCTACTATTTAACGCATCTGAACCCAATTATAGCCTTGTAAACATGCCTGGCACATGACCTGGCTGCAGATGAAATCACATAATCTCACCTCTAATCCTTGAGCAGCCTCTGGAACCACTGTTGGCCTAAATTCAAAGGGGCCTGCAGTATAATATAAAACTGACTGTAAATGGCTTAAAGAAATCAGGCTATACTGGTATTGGGAATAATAAAGAGAACAATTTCGTACACTCAGTTTCTATTTAATCATTCAAATGAAACCAATTAACTCGTCCCACAAATAACACATCAATCCAGCCAAGACTTTGGATTGCATTTGCAGCAAAGGCCTGTGAATACTTTTATGGTAATGTGAGACCTTTATAAAGATTTGCTAGCTGGAAGATCTTAAAGTCTCAGAAATACAAGAAACTAAACTGTTACAACAGTGCCTTGGGAGCAACTTTTCCCTCACATTTACCTTCAGTCACACACTCACTGTTTAAACAGGATGTAGGACAAAAAGAAAAAGAAATACTTTTCCCTGCAGTAGTCCAGCTACAATAATTTTTAGGATTACATATAACTAAGAACAACTCTCTCATCTCACAAATCACAATGACCTTTTGTTACGGATGCTTTTTTACTACACGGTGATATATCCCACAGCTTTGGGGCTGTATTGCTTCACAGAGTAAGAAAGATAGGTACAATAGAATTCAAAGACATTTTGCCATTTCATACAGACATATTAAATTCAACAAAAGAAAAGCAGTCAATATTGAAAGCTGAGCTCAGCATGCTGCTTTTACTGCTCTGAATGAATGCCTGCATCCCTAAAAATACTTCATGGTTTGGCAAGTCATCTCGTGATGAACTTTTTTTTCACTTGTACAGAAGATCAACAGATTCATAAAGCTCCTGGATGGCAAGAAGCCAATACAGAATCATAGAATAGTTAGGGTTGGAAAGGACCTTAAGATCATCCAGTTCCAACTCCCCTGCCATGGGCAGGGACACCTCACACTAAACCATGTCACCCAAGGCTCTGTCCAACCTGGCCTTGAACACCGCCAGGGATGAAGCATTCACAACTTCCCTGAGCAACCCATTCCAGTGCCTCACCACCCTTACAGTAAAGAACTTCCTCCTTATAGCCAATCTAAAATTCCCCTGTTTAAGTCTGAACCCATTACACTTGTCCTATCACTACAGTCTGTAATGAAGTCCCTCCCCAGCATCCTTATAGGCTCCCTTCAGATACTGGAAGGCTGCTACAAGGTCTCCATACAGCCTTCTCCAGGTTGAACACCCTCAACTTTCACAGCCTATCTTCATATGGGGAGGTGCTCCAGCCCCCTGATATGCTCATGGCACTCCTCTAGATTTGTTCCAACAGTTCCATGTCCTTTTTATGTTGAGGACACCAGAGCCGTACATAATAAAGAAGTATCGAGCAAAATAAGACTCATATGATAAAGTTATACAAGGTCATCTGACAATTCTTGGTTCAATATCCCTGTCCACTTAGCCATAGAACACAGTTACACAGCCATACAGTAGTTACACAGATGTATCATTTGATGGCCTAGAACAGCTGAGAGTGCTGAGATAGCATGTAATTCATTAAAGCCAGCATGATGAGAATACTCTTATATCACACTGATGAAATAGGAGCATAAAGCAATGAAAACATACCTTCTCTTGGGTTTTTCTGTTTGGTTGGGGTTTTTGTTGTTTTGTTTCATGTGGGTTTTCTTTATTTGTATGTTTATGGGGTTTTTGGTGGGGGTGATGGTGGCTAGTTTTGTTTTTATTAGCTTAAACTTCAGCAATAATCAGTTTTACCCATGTTTGAAATTATTTCCACAGATCCTGTAAATGAAGAATATTGTGATATAAAGTGGTGTGTCTTCATCATAAAAAAGCAATATGCAATTCTGAGGTAAGAGAAACCTGGGTGGAGGAAATCCATTTTTGGTACAACTGAAACAATGACACTGCCTAGAAATAGCACTCAAGCATCATGAGGTTTCACCTGTGCTCTGTGGGCAAGCATGTTAATGACACAGGTTGCTACTAAAATTCAAAAAATCATGATCAATTATTACTGTCTCTTAGACATATATTTTGTATTGCTTCACATACTTTGGCATTCGCTTTGCTTTTATCCTTTTCATTATGGTCTGCCATCCTTGTGATCCAGCAACATCTAAAGGGACTAGTGTTATCTATTTACTGTTCTCCCTCTTCCATCTGTGATAGAAGACAGCAAAAAATGTCATGGGAACAATACAGACAGTTTAGTATTTACACAGATTCAAAAAATATATAAATAATCAGGCACCAAGAGACCAATTTGCCAGGTGGAAAAGGATCTGGAAGTATTGCTTTGCACAGATCTAACATTTTCAAAATAAGTCACACATTGTTCTGTGGTCATGATTAAATTTCTGTGCTTTAAAGTAAGACTAGTATTAGACAATAAGAGCCCTTATTTATCCCACTGCTTCGGAAGCAAAAGGAGTGAAAGTCATCTCTACCCTATGTATGTCTCCACAAAGTAGCATTTATTTTTAACAGCTACATGGTACACTACACTAGCAGATACTAAAACCTGAATGATAATAAGAACACCACTTAACTGGAACACTGATACTCATTTTAGCAAGTAGCTAACAGGTTCTTGGCCAGTAATTCCTCTACTAAGTAGATCACAATCAGAGAATGGTTTGGGTTGAAAGGGACCTTTAAAGATCATTTAGTTCAAACCCCCCTGACAAGGGCAGGGACACTCTTCCTTGGATCAGGTTGCTCAAATCCCCATCCAAATGCCTTGAGCATGTCTCCCAATGGGGCATTCACTTCTTTGAGCAGCCTGCTCCAGTGCTTCACCCACCCTCACAGTAAAAAAAAAAGTCTTCCTTATGTCCAATCTAAACCTGCCTGCCGCCTTTCAGTTTAAAACCATTGTCCCTCCTCCTGTCTCTACAGACCTTGGTAAAAAGTCTCCCTCCATCTTTCTTATAAGTCTCTTTTATACACTGAAATGCCACCACAGGTACTAGTAAATACTAAATTAGGATTTTATGGTTCTTTCACTCCACGGAGCAACTAGAAGCAGCTCTTGCTACATAATAAAGGTTACAAGACAAGTAGGCTTTCCAGGCAGTGCGAGCTCGTTCAGGAATGATGCTACTATGTAACAAGTACTAATTTCCAAAATAGCTCTGCAGAATACTAGGTGCAACTAAAAGTTGTAAACCTAAGTGTGTTTCTGTATCTCACAGATAATCCCAAGATTGTCACAAGTATCACATTAGTATTAAAAGCTATGAGGACAATGAAATGGCTTTCTTACCAGGGCATACAATGCATGATTAATGACTGAATATTTGTGAAATAAGGGTTGGGGCAGTGAACCAGCACACTGTCAGATTTCTTAATTTGTAAACTCTAAGTGTTGGCTCTGCTAAAAGCAGTTTTAAAATTATTAAATCTTTTAAATTTTTTCTTGTGTTTTTTTTTTTTTTTCATTATATCCTATTTTTGGAATAAAAATGAGCCAAGAAAGGATTCAAGAAAATGGAAAACTGTGTATATACTATAAAACATGGGAAAAAGTCTACTGTAAATCTGTGGATCATAAACTTCAACTTTTAAGTACAGTCTACTATTCTTATTTACAAGTTAAACAATTACTAGCACCTGAGGTTTATACTAGAGGGAAACTGAGCTGGCAAACTCCAAAAAATACTATTGTTTAATACACAAGTTGTCTCAGAAAGTGAGCTTCCCTCTCAGAACTGTGAGACTAACACTTCTTGAAGAAATGTCTCCACCTATTGCTATGAACAGAGATTTATCTGCAGGTCACTAGTCTGAATCTCAACCATCTCAACAGGAATTTAACACTGTTCCAGCCTAAGAGATGCTTGATAGCTCCTACACAAGGTGATTCTCAGCATTAGCTCCTGATTCTGCATCACAAATTCATTGCTACACTTCAAATTTGCTTTTAAAACATTCAGAACAGGCTTTGTTGCAAGACATATTTACACTGGTCAAAATACAGAGTCCTTTCAAGGAGACTTCCACAAAATGAAACACTGTACTTTTGCAGGAGTTCACAGCTGTAAGTATTCACTAAAGTCAGAAGTTTCAACAAGTCTGAAGACAACAATCACAATTTAAAAAAAATATGAACCAAACTGTCATTTGGTTTACCAACACAGAACTTCTGAAATTTCAAGAATTAACTACACTCATAAATCAATTGCTACACACACAAATGGCTATTCACATGGTTAGCCTAAACGTCTCCCTCATTTCTCTTCACTTTCTCTTCGATTTGGGCTTCCTCCTATTAAAAACATTTGCTCCAAGTAAATGAATTGCTATCAATAAATCTAAAAGAGACTATTGCCCATTTGCAGAATAAAAGCAACACAATCACATTAGTCATCAGAGCCTGCTGGTACTTCCATAAAAGGCACACTATTGCACTTCATGCATTAAGGGCTATACCATTTGAATTTTTAACCACTTATTTGATTTACTTGGGTGACTCAGCACACAATTTCACAGTGAAGTAAAGGTGTGACCATCCCCTCAGAATCAGCTGAAGCTGTGCAAGAACTATGAAGTGTAAATTCATTCCTTTTAGTCAACCATGCTATGAATTACCCATAGAGCCAATGATTTATGACAACACAAACTTTAAAAAATTAAATTGTTTATGCTACCAAAGAAAATCTAAACTGCTCGAATTAAGCCATTCTTATGGTAGAAAGAGGAGAAAAAAGTTCTGAATCAGCTGGTTAAACATCAAGTTTTCTGCTTCTGAAATATCCCTGACAGACTTCTGCGATGGTTAACAGTGACAGTGCTGTAAACAAGTTAAAAATAACCACACCAGTATGATTTCCCTGTCAAGCCTCTGATGAGTTTTTACATGACAACCCTTGAAAATACTCTGAATTGAATACACTGACTAAATCAAAGGTTTCTGTTTTGCTGATAACTGAATATATGGAAGAGTGGATAGGACACAGACAATTTCTGTAACACACACTGTCTTAAACATTCATTTTTCTGCATCAGTGATTAGATTACTCTAAAGCATACTTACACCTGTAAAGAAGTATTCACTTTTCTGCAGAGATAAAAGGAGATACTGAACAGCATTAGTTTAAATTATATATATATAATTTTTATATATATAATATATATATATATATATTCACTACAACTCTTATACCCAAGATGAACAATTGAGAAAGAAAAGAAAATGTACTGGGAAGCATGAACACCTATGCAACACTTTGTGACCTGACTACCACTAGCCTCTCCTCACTTTGGCCACCTTAAACTAGAAGAAAAACCCTAGATTAGAAAGAAGTGGAATTCAGTGAGGGAATAAGAAAACCGATTTGAAGATCCCCACCAAAAAATACTGATGGAGGATATGACTCCACACAGAGAAAACAGAGGAGGGAAGTGGAAAGGGGCATATAAACAGCAACAAAAAATAAGACAGAAATTAGGAGAGCAGATACAGAAAAAACAAGGAACAGACAGGAGTCAATACAGAGCAATGCAAATGATTGACAGTACAGAAAAATATGAACCACATACTCCCTACGCACCAGAAAACATCAGCTTCCACTTTTGAAGCTTTGAATTAAGTTTTGGTGGCCAGACTGCGTAAGTTTCTTTGAGACAACTAACTGCTATAAAATACACTGCACAAGTATTTTCTATCACTCCATGAGAATTTGTTAAGATAAGGAAACATAAAATGAATCTTGCCTATTTTGTGGTATCTTCTGATAAGACATTGCATGAATATCTACCCACAAAGGTATCACAAAAAGAGGTCCTACTAAGAAGTTACACATAGCATTGACTGTATTTTATCTGCACATGTTTATTCCAGCAGAACATATTAGTACATTGATGTTATCTATAATCATGTGTACATCTAAAGACACTTGAGTGTGGGCCATAGTTAAGGACTCGCTGTACCCAATTTCCTAGGGAAACAGAAAAGATACCTTAAATTAGAACATTATCTGCCAACTACATATATATACACACGTGTATGTAGCTATATATTTGTGCATATATAAATGTCATATAAGCCATAGCTTAAACTTTTTCTCTTTTTTCTTTTTGCTTTTGGGAACAGGGAGGGAAGAGTGCATTGAAATTAGACATTTGTTTCTGCAGTGGTTTTTTCCTTTAATGCCACATTCATCTTCTGTTAACGTTATTTTAAGACAAAGTTTTATCTCTGCTTAGCCCCAGACTGACTTTCTGGGGAAGATGTGCTTTAGATATGATATAATGCAGAAAACATTTTGAAATGTTTTCATTCTTCACTCACTTCAGCATTCTCTATAAAGAACATTAATAGGATTAAAAAAAGTCTGGTGGGAGGAAAGCTGTGAGTTTCCTCTTTCCATAAGCAAGGTCTACCTTGTAACTGTTGCAGCAGGAAACCTTGGTAGTATAAGGTAATGTTTAAACCATCAACACTCAGATAAAGCTGTAGCTGCCCTCTGTTCAATTGCTTCAATGGCTTATCTCCATTAGGAAGTCTAGATTATTTCAGATCCACTTGTTCCATGATCTTAGGCCAGAAACAGGACAAGCCAAAACAGATAATGGAAAGACAAGAATACGAATACAACTGTTCATCCTAAGATGCACTGATGCATTCCTGCCAAAATTATTGTACAGCTTCAAAGGACTTGAACAGTATCCAGTAGCTTGACTTGATAAAAGCTTTAGCATGCCCTCATCCTTACAGAGAGCCTGGCACCAAATAGCGTGTTTTAACACCAGAAAATGCAGGCTGAAAAACTACAGATAGCAGCTGTAAAAGGGCAGCCACCAGCACCAAAGTATATTCATTTCTACTTCATATTGCCAAGTAACTTCTGTGCTCTTCTGTGTGCTGTGAGCAGAGGATGGGATTGGAAACTGATTTATCTAACAACTGAATGTTAAACCAGGAGCTTTATAAATTACAATCACTCATAGGTCACTCATAGCTATATAACAGCACAAACTGATTCCAAAGAACACAGTACCCCTCTTTCAGTCACGACTTTGGTAGGTTAAAGAAAACTGTGTTTAGTAGTCCTAACACCTTGGTTACTCAGTGACACTGTCTGCAGGCAGGTTGCTGGTATTCACGTCATTAGTCATAACATTTGTTTATTTTTGTTGGTCTAGTACCAGGCCAGAAAGTTTCAGATCCAAGTGCCGAGATTAACGCAATTCCTGGCTGGAGTACACATGACTTTTCACATACAGCTGAGCATAAAAAGATCAATTTTGTTTTGATGGAGCTAGAGCCCTCTTTCACACTGCCTGTGATCACAGGCTACAGCTGGGACATATTAAACAACTCCATGGCTTTAAAAAAAAAAACCAGGCTTACAGTATACAAATCAAAGTGAAACAGGTCCTTCACTACTAGCCAGTCTTCCCACAGTTGACATTGCATGGGCTAATGGTGAAGTCAGAAGCAAATTTCACTTTGATCAGATACAGCTACAGGAAAAAAAAAAAAGTCTAAATCTGAATATGAGACAAAATGAATGAAGCACACATTTGGATTTCCACAGGATTTCACCCAGAAGTCTGTATTCACAATTTTGCTTTTCCAAATACCTTATTTTTTATTCTACATGACAAATATGCTTCCAAATGTAAGATAAATATTCATGTTACAACACTTGGAGCAATCGGTATTTCTTATTTCTGCACTGATCTGCCCTACTGTACTCCATTAAGGTTGGTCGGATAAACTGCACTGATTTCATTTCCCTTTTAGAAAGCTATCCTCATAATCCTGCTTTAGAAGAAGAAAAAAAAAAATACAAAGGGCTCAAAGACAGCTCCAACTTAAAATAGTTGCTAACTCATTTTGCTCTTAAAGAGGTTTGGATTATTTTACTTCCCTGAAACAAGATGCTGTCCAGCAGCTCAAGGTAGCTGCATGCTCCAAAACAGCTGTTCCTTTTTGTTTTGACAGACCTCTCCGTTCTTATGGGATATACAACATCTTGTGGATAACTTGGTAAGGCTTTAGTAAAAGAACTGCTTGAAATGCTCTTTATGCTAAAATTGCCCTACTATTTGTGTCGTGCTCAGTGATATTCATCTTCACAAGAACTGAAGAGTGTAACCAATATCCATCCAATAGTTTGAGTGGTGCAGATGCAAGGTACAAGAACTGAGATGTCTTTTCACTTGTGTCCTGGGTTCATCTGTAACAATTATTTTTCTCCTTCCTAGTAGTTGGGGCACTGCTGTGTTTCAGCTTTAGTCTGAGAACAGTGCTGATCATACCCCAATTTTTTAGTTGTTGCTAAGTAATGCTTACCCCGATAAAGGACTTTTCAGTCTCTCATGCTCTGCCAGTGATGGGTGGCACAAGAAGCCAGGAGGAAGCAGAGACAGGACACCTGACCCAAACTAGCCAAAGGGATATTCCATACCACAGCAAGTCATGCCCAGTATATAAACTGTGGGGAGTCACCTGGAAGGGACAGATTGCTGCTCAGTTCAGGCTGTGTATAATGCTGGTGGGTGGGAGCGATTGTACTGTGCATTACTTGTGTTGTTTTTTCCCTTTCCCTTTTTATATTATTTCCTCCTGTTATTTCCCTTATCATTATTATTACTAGCAGTAGTACACATGGTACAGTGTTTTCTTTGCTTAGATGCTGCAGCAAATAAGGAGATGTGATATTAGTTCTTTAACCAATCTGCTGATTTCTATATTGTAGGAAGTGGCAGTGTCCATATGTTTTGTAGAGAGTAACGATAGGGAGCACAGAATCCCAGAATAATTAGCACTGGAAGGGATCTTACAGTCATCTGGTTCCAAGCCCCCTGGCCTTAGCAGGGACACTTCCCACTAGACCAGGTTGCTCAAGGCCCAGCTCTTCATGTAGACACTAAGAATTTCAATCTGAAACACGTATTTTGGTCTAACTCCCTGATGTTTTAGAAGAGCATCATTTGAGGTGGACATAGAGGAAAAAAATCAGGGTCATGTATCTTCTCACAAATCAAATGCAGTCTTGTATACAAGAGGTTTAGACAGCAGAAAAATCTGAAGTTTAAAAATTTGCAGTCATGGCCCTGCCAGCCAAACACACTACCACCAGAGCATTCCCCTGAAGCAGATAAGCAATGCATAGTGTCTGCCCTAGACACAAGCAGCACAAAGTGACAGACTTGTACATTTAGGAAACAAAAAAGAGGTTGAAAGCAAAAATACATTAAAATAGCACTGTAATCTGACACTTTGATTCTGAAATCCTAGTACAAGTAGTCACACTCTCTGCTTAACAGAACAGACCAACGACTTCTTCCCAGTTCTCAGAAGCATTAAACAAACAAATTGGACCTCCAAGCAGTTCCATGACCTGGACTCAAGTGTATGATTTGAGTTTTCTCTGCTTTTAGATAAGGGGAGGAGAGGGAAGGAGCTGAAAATCTTTGGCATATATACTGCTGTTTAAGCACAAGCCTATTTTGTTCTCTGTGTCATTCTTTCCCTACAGGATGGAAAGCAATGTTACACTTCTGGACAATTAAACACTATTTTGAAATAGAATACAAACCTATCTGAAAATCAGATCTAAACATACTTCTAAAATGCTATGAATAAGCACATTTTCAGAATAATTCTGCTGTGTATTTAAAATTTGTTTTCCATACTTGAATGGCCAGAAGAGCTAAGCAATACTGCATCAGAACTGTTAAGTTGGACTATATAATCGTATGTAGGTTCTCTCATTCCTTCCTATTCCTATCCAAATACATTAAGTATTTGGATACCTTCCAGAGTTACCTGTTCCTCTGATTCAGCATCAGATTTAAAAAAACAAACAAACAAAAAAATGAAAAAAAAAACACACCAAAAAAAAATTTTATTTTTGAGAACTCATATAATGCACAAGTCATCGCTTCATGCTAATGACTATTTTACATCACCAGTTTTCCATTTTAGCAAATCAAAGCCAGTACAGTCTAAAGTCTGGGGTTTTACTTGGCTAAAAAAAAAAAAAAAAAGAAGAGTGGAATTTTTTTTAAAACAATGTTTACCTGAGAACTGAGAACCATAACCAAAAGAGTCCCCAGTTTCCATATTTATGTAATAGTATGGTATTGTAGCAAACTTTTCTGCCAAGAAGGATTACTAGGCTCCATTCCAGGTACACACATGACCATGTGTCCTGGGTTCAGCAGTAGCAGTCATGTTTCTCCTCCTTGGTAGCTGGTGCAGTGCAGTGTTTTGACTTTCGGCTCGGGAACAGAGCTGATAGAGATGTTTTGGTTTGGCCAAGGACTTTGTGAGCCTCATGCTCTGCCAGGGAGGAGGGGAAGCTGGGAGGAATCAGAGACAGGACACCTGACCCAAACTGACCAAAGAGCTATTCCATACCACAGCACGTCATGCCCTGGATGTAACTGGGAGTTAGCCGGAAGGGCTGGGAGACTGCAGGGTTGAAGGAGGTATCGGTCGGAGCTTGGTCGGGCTTGGGGGGCGAGTTATCGGTCAGTGGGTGGTGAGGTGTTGTATTCTGTTCCCTTGTTATTTCCTTTATCATTATTATCATTGGTGGTAGCAGTAGTGATTTGTGTTATACCTTAGTTACTAAACTGTTCTTATCTCAACCCGTGGGAGTTGCATTCTTTTGATTCTCCTCTCCGTCCCTCCGAGAGCAGGGGGAGGGCAAGAAAGGGGGGGAAGTGAGCGAACGAGTTACCTGACTGGGTTTAAACCACAACAGTTCTTTTTGGCGCCCAACGTGGGGCACGAAGGGTTGAGATAACGACAGATCTGACTGGATTAATAGTCACTCATCACAATGACGATTTATTGGCTCTCAGAGTTGTTTCTCTTGATCTCACAGCTTCAGAATGTTGTAACTTACGTAGAGCCGGTATTTGCTGTGTTAGTGTTTATCAAGTGTGGGGCTTGGGCTAAGGTTCTTGTCTCACTGTGCTTTATGGCAATGGCTTGTAATACGGGCAGGCTCCAGCAGCAGGGCGGGACGGACGTGGCCGTGGACTTGTACCTGGCCGTCCGGCTGCTCTTCACCGTCCTGGCCCTCGCCCTCGTCTCCATCTTCGTGAGGCTGCGGGGAACTGAGGGGGAGCGGTCCCGGGAGCCGGCGGCGGCTGAAGCGGCCCGGGAGAGCGGCCCCGGGGACCAAGCGGCGGCGGGAGCGGGGCCGGAGGCCGCGAGGGGACGGCTGCTGGTGGAGGAGGCCGGGGCGGTCGAGGAGCAGAAGGAAGCGGCTGCCGAGCAGCGGGAGAAGGCGGCGGAGGAGCCGAGCCCCGCGGAGGAGCCGAGGCCCGCGGAGGAGCACAGCCCCGCGGCCGAGCCGAGCCCCGCGACGGCCGAGAGCATTCCCCGGCAGCCGCCCGCCGAGCCCCAGGAGGATGCAGGAGACCACGCAGCATTTCCCAGCAAGGCAGAGGAGGAAGAGCTGGACTCAGGAAAAGAGAAGCTGGCGGTGGGAGAGCCGGCAAGCACAGCAGCTACACCAGCCCCAGTGACAAGTACAGCAGCATCGTGTGAGAGTTCTGAAGGTTTTGAATGGCCTTTGGGTATCCTTGGGACCTGCCTGCTGATTGTGATGGGGATCAGCATGTTGGCACACACACAGGCTGTGTGCTACCCACAACCATTTTGTCTGATCTCAAAAGTTAAGCAGAGTCAGATTTGGGTCTTGTCTGGGGTTAGACAACAATATAGGGGGACCAAGAGATTTTCCCCAAGGCTGGAGAGTCATGAGTGGCAGGGTGTGTGGGACAGTATGGGCAAGTATCTAGTCCACTGGGCCCCTCCAGTGCTTTGGAAGCGTCGGAGATGGAAGGCAGCTGTATGGAGTCCCCAGCAACAAGCTGCAGAAACTGCTTAAGGGGACAGTGAATTATTTTAAGCCTGGTGGGCCCATGGCACTTCAGGCCATCAGAGCAGAGATGCAACATAGAGATGGACTCATGATCGAGGGGTGGACTTAGCAATGGACACTATTGCCCAGGTTATTCACGAGTGTGAACACTGCACACAGCCTCTCCTGCTCTGGAAGACTGTTACAAGAGATGGAGCCTGACATGGACCAGATGGACACAGCAGCTTTATAGGGACTGGTCCATGCACTGAGATAAGAGTGCACCGAGATAAGAGTGATGGTATATTGAAAATGTGGGATCTGAGCATGACGTGAATGGTATGGAATAAGGGGTGGATAATGTCCTGGGTTCAGCAGTAGCAGTCATGTTTCTCCTCCTTGGTAGCTGGTGCAGTGCAGTGTTTTGACTTTCGGCTCGGGAACAGAGCTGATAGAGATGTTTTGGTTTGGCCAAGGACTTTGTGAGCCTCATGCTCTGCCAGGGAGGAGGGGAAGCTGGGAGGAATCAGAGACAGGACACCTGACCCAAACTGACCAAAGAGCTATTCCATACCACAGCACGTCATGCCCTGGATGTAACTGGGAGTTAGCCGGAAGGGCTGGGAGACTGCAGGGTTGAAGGAGGTATCGGTCGGAGCTTGGTCGGGCTTGGGGGGCGAGTTATCGGTCAGTGGGTGGTGAGGTGTTGTATTCTGTTCCCTTGTTATTTCCTTTATCATTATTATCATTGGTGGTAGCAGTAGTGATTTGTGTTATACCTTAGTTACTAAACTGTTCTTATCTCAACCCGTGGGAGTTGCATTCTTTTGATTCTCCTCTCCGTCCCTCCGAGAGCAGGGGGAGGGCAAGAAAGGGGGGGAAGTGAGCGAACGAGTTACCTGACTGGGTTTAAACCACAACACCATGGATACTCGAGGCCCACCAATTCTCCAACAGTTTACTTATGGAGTTACTCTTAATTCAACTGTCTTATTAAACATTTTGTCTAATTTTCAAATCAGTTAAATATAAATTTCACACAAATTTGAACACTTGTAAAAGAAAACTTATGTTCAACTCTCTGTGAATGCTTGCTTAAATACAGTTCTATTATTTTGCTAATTTGTCATGTGCACTCAACCACTTGAAGAGCAACTTTTTATGTATTTGAAAAGTTAATCAGACACAGACAAAATAGTCTTCTAATGAGACACTACCTTTATAATCAACAAATTTTCAAGTATGTGAGTGTAAAGACATTCTTATTTATACATGTTCAACTGAATAGATTCTAGAATAAACACAAACTGCACATAAAGAAAAACAGATACACACTTAAGCTTCAAATTCAAACACTCCAGTACTATCTACTAATTTACATCAAAGTACTCATTACTTTTACCAAACCTGTCAGTAACTGAATCCCAACATGAAAGAATCATAAAAAGCATGCTTAAATTGTATGCAGGGTGAGAATTTTTAGTAACTTACTACAAAAAACAACTTCTAAAATTCAAATTATTACTTTCAAGTAAGAGCCAAAGAAACAAAGGAAATGTCATTACTGGAATTCAAAATTACATTTTTGCAATTTACAGAACTGTTCTTACAACTGCTTTAACCTAAATAAAATTGGACTTTCAAATGTATTTCACATTTTAAGTCAGTTTTTAAATTACTAGTGTAAAACAATTATGTCTCTTTAAAGAAGACTACATAATAGAATAGACATAACCTAGGCTAGTCTGGGAATAAGCAGAACTATTTAACTTACTAGTAAATTCTGCAATATTAGTGCTTCTGATTAAGGTGGTATTAAATGCTATTTCCAGAAAAAAGGGAGAAGAAGGGGAATTCTTAAACATTAGAAATTCAAAATAATTAACAGAAGGAAAAAAATAAATAAAAAAATACACAAAACTGAAAATTACAAACATATTAAGCTGCTTACAAACTTTTTTAACAGGGAGCATAAGGCTGCAGTCTATTTCCCTTCTATGCAGAGAAACAGAAATACACATTTATAAAGAAAAGAAATACTTAACATCCAAATGCATCTGTTTCTTTCTCCAGCATACACTGTCACCACTGAAAACACTGAAGAAACAGCAGCAATCCCAGAAAAGACAGGTAGGGTTTCGTACTGTAGCCGAACTCCGAAAAAATATTAAAAAATTGAAACAAGCGAGCATTAGGCACAAAACCCTTTTAACTTCAGGAAATCAGTTTTGAAGGAGGGTTGGGGGAGATAATCTCTTTGTCCAGGGTAGAATTCCTTGACACAAAATGCTTAGCTATAATGCAAACTCTAGGTGTTTTCACAAGAGAAAATTATCACATCGGGAGTCTCACCCGACTGTTTTATAATCACTTTAAACCAGCAAAATTACAATGATTCTGAAAAAAGAATTTGCTTCTCCCTTCCTTTGAATGCTTGCCCCCTCCCAATGTGCCAGCAGAAATGTTTAGGGACCAAATGGTGAACTGAACATTATTAGAGCTGAACTTTGATTTACAAGCCCTAAACACTAGCTCAATCTAGATCAACTTCCTGATTCACCTCAAAATCCCATGAAACCTTGTGCTATAATCAGATACAAAACACTGAATGAAAAGTGGGCAGCCAGGGGTGAGAGACAGAAGTGTTAAATCTCAAAATGGCATGATGAAATCTCACCAGAAAGATTTCAGAATCAGACTCTCCCCATAGGTAAGACAGGAAAAACTACTATAAATTAGTCCATTACAGAAGCAGTCCAAGTCATAAATCTTTGATTCCATTTACTGTTTTCCTTCTGGGACACACAGGCACCTCACAGTTACAATGAACTAGGCAATCAATAGTCCTGGTTGCAATCAATGTATCTGGTTGGTCATAGTTTACTTGGTGTTTTAGCCAATGAAGGAAAACATAACATTTCTAGAATTCTTATTTTAAAGGTTAAATGAGAAAACAATGAGCATCCCTGTGAAATCCAAGTCATCTACATTCAAGCCATCCAGGAAACTAAACCTTAGTGAACAGTTAATTGTCCACAGGTTCCCTGAAAACCTGCCTGAGTCTTCGTTTTCTTTTTATTTGGAAGAACCAGGAAGAGTTCCTCGCCTTGACCACAGATCAGTCTGGATTAGTTGTGAATATCAGGGGTTAGCAAACAAGAATCACAAAACAGAGAAAACAAGCCAAACAGCAGGGCAAAGTATGTAAAAATACCTACAGTGTGCTTAGAAATCTTAGTATTTTAATATCAGATGTACAGAAGTGATATGAGTTTAACCTAGTGTCATGAAAGAATTAAAACAAACACTTAAAATTTTGAAAACTTCACAGATCCCTCCTGAAAAGTTATTCAGCAGAAAGTTTTATAATTACATTAATACATTGAGAAGTTACTCATCTCTGAGTATGCAACTTAATTCATAAACCTAACACAAATTACATGTACTCAAATATATCCATAACAACAACCTATTATAAAGCAATCGGGGGGTTTACACCATCATAAACTCATTTACTGTTTAAGTATTCTTTTTTTCATAGCTAGCAATGTAATTAACTGTTAAAAGAACCCCAGTTAAATACTGTTTAATTCAACTGCAATACAAATATTTTACTGCTTTTTAAGAATGTACTCCTGAAATAACCACCACAATACTTCCTGAATACTGGAAAAAAATAAAAAATAAAAAAAAAATCCATCAATGTTTTTGTAGAGTATCTGCCTGCAATATAATCTTCTAGTAGCATTCTGTCATGCTCTACATAATATCAGGTAACCAAGGACCTAGGATGCTCATGCTACATCAGATGGGATCATCACTACTCATGAACAAATAATCCAAACCATTATGTTTTTCTGGTTGCTTGACATTTACTGCAGTTTAATGAAAACTGAGATTATTTACAATTACATAACATGTTTACATAATTCTCAAATTCTACTATACACAGAAATATCTTGCCCTACAATTTTAAGTGTACCATACACTTGCTGGGAAAACAAAATAAAAAAAAAAAAAACTTTAGAAAATCCTACACAAAAAGCCCACTACAGTAAGAAAACAAAAAAATACTCGTGGAGTCAGACATAAGAAAGGTCTAAGCAAATCTACATGCTCAGGGGGAATGCATTTAAGAGTTTTCCTTTTCTGAACAGACTAAATAGCCTGTACCATAAATAGTTTGATTTAAAAATGAGTGCAGCTTACATAAGCATGTGGCAGTCATCTTAACCATTTTACTGCTAGCAATACAACAGTGGCAAAAAAAGTATATAAACATGGTCAGTTCAGAATGCAGCATTTAGGAACTGATTCAAAATACCAGTAGACTTTACTACAAACAACTGCTAACAAGGCTTAAACTCAAATATTCTGTGAACTCTGTGTCTTGCAAAATCTTGGAGCAGATTCTCCTGGATGGCATGCTAAGGCACATGAAAATCAACAAGGTGCTTGGTGACAGCCAGCATGGCTTCACTAAGGGGAAATCCTGCCTGACCAATTTAGTGGCCTTCTATGATGGGGCTACGGAACTGATGGACAGGGTAGAGCAGTTGATGTCATCTACCTGGACTTGTGCAAAGCCTTCGACACTGACCCACACGATGTCCTTGTCTCTAAATTGGAGAGACATCAATTTGATGGATGGACCACTCAGTGGAAAAAGAACTGGCTGGATGGCTGCACGCAAAGAGTTGTGGTCAATGGCTCAGCATCCGGCTGGAGACCGGTAACGAGTGTTGCCCCTCAGGGACTGGTGTTGGGAACGGTCTTGTTTAACATCTTCGTTGCTGACATGGACTGTGGGATTGAGTGTGCCCTCAACAAGTCTGCCAATGGCACCAGGCTGTGTGGTTTGGTTGATATGCTGCAGGGAAGAAATTCGATCCAGAGGGACCTTGACACACTTGTAAGATGGGCTGATGCCAACCTTATGAAGTTTAACCATGCCAAGTGCAAGGTCCTGCACCTGGGTCGGGGCAATCCCAGGCACAGCTACAGGTTGGCCAAAGAAGAGATTCAGAGCAGCCCTGTGGAGAAGGACTTGGGGGTGCTGGTCGATGAGAAAATGAACACGAGCCGGCACTGTGCGCTCACAGCCCAGAAAGCCAACCATATCCTTGGTTGCATCAAAAGGAGTGTAACCAGCAGGTCGAAGGAGGTGATCCTGCCCCTCTGCTCTGCTCTCGTGACACCTCACTTGGAGTATTGTGTGTAGTTCTGGTGTCCTCAACATAAAAAGGACATAAAACTGTTGGAACAAGTCCACAAGGATGATCAGGAAGCAGGAGCACCTCCCGTATGAAGACAGGCTGAGGAAGTTGGGGTTGTTCAGCCTGGAGAGGAGAAGGCTGTGTGGAGACCTCATAGCAGCCTTCCAGTATCTGAAGGAGGCCTATAGGGATGCTGGGGAGGGACTCTTCATTAGGGACTGTAGTGACAGGACAAGGGGTAACGGGTTAAAACTTAAACAGGGGAAGTTTAGATTGGATATAAAGAAGAAATTCTTTACTGTAAGGGTGGTGAGGCACTGGTATGGGTTGCCCAGGGAAGCTGTGAATCCCCCATCTTTGGCAGTGTTCAAGGTCAGGTTGGACGAAGCCTTTGGTGACATGCTTTAGTGTGAGGTGTCCCTGCCCATGGCAGGGGGGTTGGAACTAGATGATCTTGAGGTCCTTTCCAACCCTAACTATTCTATGATTCTATAATGAACAAGTGGATACAGTACACCAATGATTATGCTCAAGAAAATTTATTCAGAACAGCCCCAAAGCAGGAATTTGCCACTGTCATGAGACTGTAACCTTTACACTGTACGTAAGTCCAGGCACATATGTATTTTCTGGAATCTATGTCGTATCACATAATAAAAAAATAAGAACAAGAGATAATAAAACATTAATGTCATAGCTACTTTTTGTCCCTCCTGAATCAAAGACTATAAATCAAAGAAAAATACTTAAACAGTCCCACCACAACCCGCTCTTCTTCTAGCATTCTAGGGACTTACCAAACCCGTACCTTTCAGACCTTTCCAGAAACCAAGAGAATTAAGAGAATTCTTCTGACAGAAAGATGGACTAAACAATGACGTATGATGTAGATTTTAACAGGAATCAATGCAGGAGAGAGACAGGCACAGGACAGGACAGAAAAGAATTGGGGGTTTGTGGGCTGGTTTTGTGGTTATTTTAAAACTGAATTCACAGAATAATAGAGGCAAACTTGTTTTGATCCTTCTCTGCCATTTCCCTAACACCACTTCCCCTTCATACACTTCTTGGAGAAACCAAGTGTGCAATCAGCAGTCACAAAGGGACTGCTTTAGTGAGTCTGGCAATAAAAACCTAATCACCAGAATAGAAAGCAGAATTTTCTCTTTGAGATAATATGGATTCCTTAAAAGATGAGAGGAGTAGAATCATAGAATAGTTAGGGTTGGAAAGGACCTTAAGATAATTCTGTTTTAACTCTCCTGCCATGGGCAGGGACACCTCACACTAAAGCATGTCACCCAAGGCTCTGTCCAACCTGGCCTTAAACACCGCCAGGGGTGGAGCATTCATAACTTCCCTGGGCAACCCATTCCAATGCCTCACCACCCTTACAGTAAAGAACTTCCTCCTTATATCCAATCTAAACTTCCCCTGTTTAGGTTTGAACCTGTTACCCACTGTCTTATCACTACAGTCCCTAATGAATAGTCCCTCCCCAGCATCCCTATAGGCCCCCTTCAGATACTGGAAGACTGCTAGGAGGTCTCCACGCAGCCTTCTCTTCTCCAGGCTAAACAGCCCCAACTTTCTCAGTTTGTCTTCTTACAGGGGATGCTCCAGCCCCTGATCATCCTCGTCGGCCTCCTCTTTTTATGTCCTTTTTATGTTGAGGACACCAGAACTGCACACAATACTCCAAGTGAGGTCTCGTGATAGAAGAGCTCTCGTGAGCTCTTCCCTCGTTTTTTCTGTTGTTTCTAGGAGAGGAATCCTCCATCACACTGAAGACATCTGTCCACTAACACTATGTTCTGACCTCTCACTAACAGGCATACGTGAGAACAAACTGCACAAGGGCTTCTGGAAATGAAAAGCCTAGACTGAACTGTACAGATAAGAAACAAACAACACAAACATGCCCTGCTCACATCTTGGGTAACATATGCTCTTAGGAGACGTGTCATGATATTTTTGTTACAACTTTTACAGAAAGTGGTCTTAGTTAGGGAAAAGCAGCTTTCGTGTTCCTCCAGAAATAGAAGTATTCTTTTGTCACAGTAACCAACAGTGTCAGTGCTGCTGATATTAGTGCCTTGCTGAGTAATAATAGAAAGATCAGTGAAGACCCCTCAGTGTCCACGCTACTAAACAAAGATGTCATCCAGTTAACAGTACTAAAAGCGTCAGGAGCTGTGGTATACAGTTGCTGAGAGCAAGTTTCTTTCTTGTCTCTGGAAAACTTTAAGCTGTTTTCTAGACAAGCCACTAATTCATTTCCCTCTCACAGACCCCTTCCTCCTATATGAAGGAATTCTATTTCAACACTTTGGTGACTTTTTGACTTTTCTTCTCTTCATACCTTCCCCCCGCCCTCTCTTTTTTCACCATAGTAGAAGATCATTTCTAAAGACAGACCAAAAGAGTTGATCTTACCTAGGTCTCACTTAGGTCTAAGGCTACCTTCAGCCTCATTTACCTCAACTCCCAAATCCTGGAAAGGACTGGCAGGTAGAACATTTGCTTGACTTGGAGCTCTTAAAGCAACAGAAGCAGTTACTGTATCTAGAGAGAGGGCTTCAAAAGCAAAGAGGCAGATTTCATTTAAGGCTACATTCTGTCATTTATAAACTTAACTCTACTGCAACAGACACAGTACTAAGTGCTTTCCCCCTCTCTCCCCTCTTCCTTTAAGGTGGATATTGTAAGAAAACGACAGTAGGATAATATGTTTGTTACAGAAAGTACTAATAAGCTCAAACCAACATATAAGGAAGCTGGATGTGAGCTTATCCCACTGTCACTACCTGCTACTAAAACCAGTACGCACCAAAGGCTTCAATACAGAAGCAAGAGTACAGAACTGCATACATCACCCTTAACAATTACTCAGAAAGCTCATAAGCTCACAACACATGAAACATTACCACACCAGCAGTGAGATATGTTTTGAAATACCTGTATAAAACACTGATGCTCATGAAGGAACAGCAAGCAAGCTTTTGTAACCGCATTTTCACAATGCTGTCCTAACAGCAGGAAATGAAGCAGAGACCCAAACTAAAATAACTGTTACCCCATGTTGCCCATTTAAGACTTACGAGCTGCAAAACCCATGCTAATCTACAAAAGCACTGACAAAAATGTCTATTTTTACATATAATTTCATTTAAGTGTTCTGATTTCAGTTGCTTGGCAATTTCAAGATAACTAAAAGCACATCTGCACAGTGCTAGATCATCCAGCAGCCGAAACCTGATTTGTACCAGAAAAGGACATACAGTGGCATTCAGTAGAACTACCCCAAAAATAGTAAAGTTTCTGCCACCTCCAAGTCAGCAGCAGGAAGAAAGATATTTCATGTGAAAGGGCTTGCTAATAGAAACATATCCTATTAACATCTCTGGAGCAAACAGGAAGCAACACAGTGAAATTGTACCAAGTTAATGCTTCCCCTTATCTGGACATGTCATTTCTGATCTGCCATTAGCAGGATTACAGTGAGAATTACTATTGCATCAAGACAATCTTAAGAATTTCCAGAAAGACGGCAAATAGACTTCAACAGCAATGCTCCACAGGAGACTTAATGCCCAGCTTACTAAGTTTGCAAGCTGATCTTCAAAAACATCAACACAAAAGCCAATTTTTATATTGCTATTATAACTTGCATAATATGCAGGTAAAAAAGAAAAAACACCTAACAAACAAAAAAACACAAGCAAAACTGTATCCACCCCCTCTACTTGCTCTGAATTATTACTGATCCCATGTCCAATGCCAAAAAACAAAGAAGAAAACAAATCCATATTTTTTTCAAGTGCTAGGAATAAAAGCCTACAGGTTGAGTTAAGCCAAAGCATACAAACTGACTACAGAACAAAAGAAATAGTTATACCAATGCAGCAAATGCTATGGCATGCATAGAACAAAGCAAGCCAATTGCCAGGTATCTTCAGGAAGTTACGACATTTTAAACCAGTATGAATTGTTCAAACAAGTGAGACTTCAGGAAAGTTAACTCAGAACATAACAAAGAAAAGTAAAACTGATACTACTGCTGCTGTGGAACTCACTACCAAGTCTGATAAGAAGCAGTCGGCAGTGAATACGTTTTAGAAAAGTATCAAATTTTTTTTCTGCCACAACATCCAAGACATATAATATGATTTTGTTTTTCTAAAAGTATCCCTAGATCACCCATGGTATCAGAGAAATTGATCCATTTTCCAAATTAACACACTTTAGTGGATACATAATTTCATCTGAGAGCAAGTATTTCATTAAAGCATACTGTATGTAGAACACAACTGACTGAAGTTGCTGAAAGGTGTTTTTAAGGAAACATATTTAATTCTCCAACAGCAAGCCCACATGAAGGTAGGAAAACATCTATACTTGAGCTGTGACAGTCAGGTTATTAAAAACTAACTGTAGCAGAACAACCTTTACATCTTTCTATAGCTTATGAAGCCACTCTGCTTATTACTACCCACTGAAAAAAAGCAAAAGCATAAGTAATTTTCCTTACTATAGAGCTAGGTTAGGATAAAACCTGAAGCATTTTAAAAGCATTGAAGATGCTTCAATTCAAATTCAAGCCACAAATAAAATAAAGCCCACCTGGAATTCAAGAACTAATGCTTCTTAAGAACACAAAGCTCCACATAACCTTAACAGAGACGACATTTTTCACTTTTAGACTATGGTGCTGTGCTGTCCATTATGAAACAGCACCTGAAGGGGGAGAAATACTTAACATAGTAATCAGCGGGGTGTAAGCATATGGAAAGGTTAGTTTCACGCAACATTAAACGGACACACACACAGGGTGGGACCTATCTAGTATAATTAAACTTCAAAAAGAAAAAGTACAAAAAAAACCCCCCAAACATTAAGAATTCACTGCCCATCTTGATCTGTATGGCTTATTAGCAACACTGTAACTTTGTCTTCTTATTACACACTGAATTTTGCCAGATGCATTTCAGCTTCTCAGGTCAACAAAAAGGCTCCAGTGATATTTTTTTCTGATAGTTGCGCATGAGTATAGTTGACTCTAATACCACAGTGCCAGCACTGACCAACACACCAGAAGTCGCTAACTATCCACATCACACAGAATATGACACACTTAAATGCATACTCAGTACTACAAAACCATCTATGCTACTAAACTGGACTTTGATCTTTTTCTCAAGCTGAAGAGACAAATTCAGTGTTACTAGCATATTCACAATATGAAAGCCATTCAAAGGACAACTTTGATACTTCCAAGTACCAGTTAAGAATCTATTCTAGAAACATTTTCAACCAACACCTTCAATATTTGCATACATAAGCCTAAACAAGTATTTCAAAACTCTCAGCCTTCCATTTAGAAAGAATGTTTCACACATGCAAATTTGCACCATGACATCACCACACATTCAACCTCAACAAAATGATTCTTGGTCTTTCACAAGAACAAGACAGCTAATACCACCCTTCACACAGCATTTTAGTCTACTATGCCCATACAGAAATAATACTCTACAGACAGTTTACACTATACACATAACTGAAGGATAGCCCCGACTTAGAAAACAAAAACAAAAAAAGAGACAAATACCACCAGAAAAGTTTGGCAGGGATTTGAAAGTAATACCCTAGTATCATTTTAGGCACTAGGCAGCAACAATTTCCAGTTTAGCCTTACTTTTCCGTTTGAGAAAACACAGTAATAGGAACAGGAAAAAATACTGCAAAACCGCAAGTCAGTTATTTCTTCTACCTTGTAAATTAAAACACTTAGTCCAAAATGTGCGTATGAAAAAGCATGAGGCTTTGTACAAACTGTTAGTTTCACTCTCCATTTGTCACTTGCCTTATAAAGGCACCATGTAACAAAAATAACTCACTGCACATACATTTATGTGTGTACACAGGTACATACTTACCAGGTGCTACACTTACTTCAGCTTACAGCAGTAGAAAAAGCGGCACCATACAGACACTCCTAGAGCAGAATGTGTCATACCAGAGTTGAGTTGGATGACTAAGCGTACACAATAGAGCTGATATTACCCAAAAATTACTGGATTTGGTCATTTACTCAACATTTGGATCAGCACTAAAATATCGAAGGCTTCTACTTGTAGTATTAGCGATTTTACTGAAACACTGCAGCTCTACAAGTAAAGATCTGAACTATCATCCCACTAAAAAATCAGCCATTTGAAAAATAACTCAAAAAAACATCTTAAGTTTCATATTTATTATGTACTGCAGTACATAAAGAAACAGGTAAATCCTACCCCAACCAAGAATACTTTTGCAGGTCATACTTTGAGGCTAGTTATGCCATTTAAAAATACATACAAAATGAATCATAACACAAACCAGGAGGAAGCATATACAGTCCAGTGCAACCAAAACTTCATTTAAGCACTACATAATTTCTGAGAGGGTACAGAAAGAGACAAGCTATTACTGACTAACCTTAAGAATCACATTAATGTATGGTCTTGGATGACTTCAAAGAAATCCGTTACCATTAGGATTACTGTTTACTATTACTCCTCTGCAACTCGGCAGACAGATACCAGCACAGGCATACCACCAGAGCTGGGTGGAAGAGAAGACACATTTTCACACCTATTCAACTTGTCTTGCCTTCCTTGAGATGACAGCTAATGAAAGGAAAAAGAAGCTATGATGAGATCCAGGAAACAAGAAAGAATGGACACAGATCTCACCATACCCTGTTTACATTTATCTGCAATCATTTATAGTAAAGGTTATGACCCAAGCCAGACAAAACCACAATATAATAGTTTCATACTAAGCATCCATCACACTTATCCAACTCACTGTACCTAAACCAAAAGTTTTATGATTAAAGAGAGGCTTAAGTGCTGATTTTGTTATTCTTTACTACTGTGTGTAAAATCTGACACATCAGTAATTTTATGGATGAACTGAGACAGTCTATATGTACATTAATAGCGGCTGTTACAGCATTCTTCAGATTGCTGCTATCAACTAACACCTTTCACAAGACAGGACAAAGGGCAGGCTTTAACAAATGTTGTGAAATACTTTATTTTTAAGAATTCTGTTTGTCTCTCACTACTAAGAGGAAATGAATGTAACATTTCTTCTTTTTACATGAAATATGTTAACTGAAAATATACTGGAAAAAGGGCAAAAGAAAGTATTGCTCTTCTCCCAGATCTGGAAAAGAAAAGCTAACAGAACAGACACTGACCTTTGACCATGTGGGCTCTACCTGTAAATTTTAAGAGTTCTTTCATGTAAAGCTCTCTGAAAACCAAACTTGTCCATTGTGGACCTGCTACAGAACATGAGCCTATGTACAATTACTACTCAATTCTGTAACACCAGCACTAAACAGGCGCCTATCACTACATCAGCAGGATGGGTTGGCATGGAAGAGGGGGAAAGGAAACCTACTGCACAATATCAAGCTGAAAAAAATCCTAAAAAGTACTTATAAAAAAATCATAAAAGCATTATAAATAGCTATCTTTTAAGCTAATTTATTTATCTAATATTTACTGTATTCATCAGCTATAAAGACATCAATAGACTATTAACAGCATCTTCAAATTAGTTATCACTGAAACCTTCAAAGACAGTTTTACACATATTTTACTGAACATAGTGCCTTGCTTTCAAGTTTTTCCATTACCTTCCAGTGTGACATCCTCAGGCCATTCCCTATTTTTGGTGAAAGGGATTCTCTACCAAACTCCCAAATATAGTTATTCTCAAGCCACCTAAGCAAATGCCTTTCCTCTTGTTTTCTCCTTGCTAAAGCAAGGGAATGAACAGCCAATATCACATTACAAGTCGTGTTTGAACAAGGGGAAAACACACCAACCACACACGCTAGTACTGCAATAGTATCAAGCCATAAAAGTAGCCTCCTTTCACCATATCCACCTATATTTAAAAAACAAACCAAGATAAGACCCAAGCTATTCTTCCCAACAGCCAACACAAACAACGGATTAGACCTCAAATCTGACCTAAAGACAAGACTCTGGACAGAACATAACTAAGGCCTTGCTACCTTTGAGGGCCTTCTAACTCTAAGGCAGAAGCCAAGCCACATCAGCAGCATCGTCATATCGCAGTCAACACGCCGAAGAGGCAGTGGCAGCTCTTTCACCTGTGAGTTTACTCGGTTTTTATGCCTTTGCTACACAGCAAAAGCAGCATCTGCGGCCCAGCACACATCACAGCCCCTGCTAAGCAGACTCCCGCACAGGATCTCCGGGCAGACACCCTTTCCGACGGGCTTCAAAACACAAAGACCAAAGTTTTCCCTGCTCGCTGCGTGGGAGCACGGCAGCAAAACAAGCGCCAGGATCAACACCAGCACCCACACCAGCACACTCCCATCACCACACCCCTGCCCCGGCCGACTCCGCGGGCACCCCCGGCCCACGCCAGCTCACTCTCCCCGCGGCAGCCCGTCTCCCCCCTACCCCATCTGTCCAGGGGGGGTGCGGCTCACCCCACAGCCGGTTGGAGCGAGGGGGACAGCGCGGGGGTATCACCCCCACCGACAAACACTCTGTCCCTGATGGGACACCCCGGGCAGCAGGGCAGCCCTGCCCACTCCCCAGATTCACCCCCCCGCACCTCTCCCGCTGCTTTCCCACCCTTGTCCCGGGGCCTGCCCCCTCACCGTGCTGCGCTGGGGGCTCGGCTCCGGCGGCGGCTGCATGCCCGCTCGCCCGCCCGGCCCTTCGGCTCTGCCCCGGGCCTCTGGGACGGCGAACGTAGGGGAAGGCTGCGGGACGGAGAGGGGGGGAGTGGTGGACGGCACTCGAGGAGGTGCCCCGCGAGGCCCCCCCCCGCTCCTCCTGAGCGATAAGCCGGCGGGGAGGTGGGGGAGAGAAGGAACGGGAGAGGGGAAGGAGGGCCCCCCCGGTGAGGGCGCCTGGAGCGGGGCAGGGGGAAGGGGAAAGGGAAGTGGGGAGGGGGAATCTCCGTGTGGCACCTGATCTCTGAGAGGGGATGGGGGGGAGGGAACAGGGGGAAGGGGGTCCTGGAGCGCGCCGCGCGGCCGGAAAGCGCTTCCGGGATCGCCCGGCTGCGCCGCACGCTCAGTGCGGGGCGCTGAGGCCGCCGGGCGCGAGCCGGAGGGAGGAGCCCGGCCTGCGCCGACCAGGTTCCGACATGGCGCGGCCCGCGCGCGACGCCTAGCTAAGTCCTCGCGAGACTTGGCGGCGTGGGGCGTGTTGGCTTTGAACGGAGGCGGCGTTGTGGTGAGGGGTTGTGTATAGGGAGGAGGCGGTGCTGGGTCGCTGGAGATTCTTGTGTTCCTTCTTCTGCCTGTTCCCACATTGGGAGCTTTTTCTCAGCGCGCTTAATAAAGGTTCCCCGTAGTCGGTTTCAGAGAGGTGGGGGGTGGCCGCCGTGATGCTGTACAGAGGTGCTGGCGAGTGGGGAAAGTAAGGTTCGGAGGCCAAGTGAGCACCCGGGATCCGGGAGCGAGAGGCAGCGAACGGGAGTTAACACCCCTGTGGGGGCTGCCCGCTTGGCAGGAGCCACCTCCTCAGCGTGGTTGGGCGGTTATGGAAACTTCCGAGTATTATCATCTGCAGTGTGTTGTGCGGACACACTGTATTTGCCGCCTTCCAATACTGAAAAAACGGCCATGTGGAAGATGGGAGCAGACTTTATTATGGCCTGTTGCAATAGGATGAGGGGTGATGGTTTTAAACTAAAGGAGGGGAGATTCAGGCTGGACATGAGGAAGAAATTGTTATAATGAAGGTGGTAAAACACTGTCACAGGTTGCCTGCTTTTTTTGCGTTCAAATATTTAGCTGGCATCTGTCTTACATGGGTTATTTTCTCTTCTTACTTAACTGCTGTTCCTCAGAACCATAGGAACTCCATTGTGCTGAAATTAATCAGCAGTTGCAGAGACCCTGTAACCACCTTCTGTCTCTCTGGTAGAGAACAGGGAAGTGAAGGGGTGATCTTGTATTGCTGTTACAGACTCTCCATATCATCCTCTGTATGCAGAGGCCTTGGCTCCTGTGTCAGAGATTGCGTGAAGTTAATTAAGGAATTCCTGTATCCTAATCCCTATATCAGAAACAAGCCAAGCCTGACCAGCATATCTGGAGAGGCAAGATGCAAAACCAGAAGTAAACAGGATCTCAGTTCAACAGTACTGTTGTCTGAGACTGATTCTTATCCTGTGATTGCAATTAATATCAAGATGCCGAAGTGCACATTCCCCAGCAAAGCCCCATAATTTCCAAATATAAATGCATGCTTTTAGACCCAATGGATAGTTCCAATAGCTCTAGTCTCTCTTAAAATATGAGAAACAGCCCTTTGTATGGCTTTTGAGCCTTACGCACATGAGACATTCTGTGCCCTGGATTACACATACTGGCCCTGGCTTGTTCAGCCATGTTTCATATTATCCAGTTACTGTCTTAATTTATCCTAGAATTTATTGGTTCCAAATCTTTCAAATCAACATCCGAGTCGAGGCTTTCCTCTACTGTTTTTCACTGTCTCCCTGTAAACCCCCTGTACTGCAGCTCCAGATTATATTGGCTAACCAGTTCAGAATCATGTCAGTGAGCTCCATGGGTCCATTTCAGTTCAGCAGCAGCCAGTCTGTTTTTTTTTCTTTTGTTTGGAAAGGATGCTTTTCCTCTGTAATCCTCTGCAATAGACTGTAATGGAAGACTATCATCTAGCAATTGCTTCATTTGTCTGCACTCATCACACTTTCAAAGCAGAACATTGCAACAGAAATTGCAGGGACTTTGTATTTTTTGTCTGCCCTTAGCTAGTCACAGATTTGAGAGCAGGATTGTGCTTCTGGCAAATTAAGCAGTCTTGAAACTTCACAGTTAATCACAGCAGAGACAGTGCTCTGCTATAGAATTTAGGAAGAAAATCCTATGTGTATTAGGTGCCTGACAACCCCAGAAATCAAAGACTGCATGTGTTTTAACTTTGCTGAACACATATCTGAAAGGAGTTCATTTTATTGCTGATCCAGTTCTTCTGTCTTCTCTTATCCGTATGACAACTACAACAATTGATTTTATGGAAAAATAGTATTAGGAAAGTATTTCATGTATTTTTAGCTGATTCTAATGGGATTTAGCATCTGGAAACAAGGAGAGCTGGCACTGAGTAATCAGGGCAGTTCTTGGACAGCTGTGTGGGAGCCAGTGTATCAGACAGTGCTCTAAAATACCTTTTTTTTTGTGTGTGTTTTAAAAAATGCAATATATGAATTGAAAAGCTCAAAAACTAGACTTCCATACTTGCAGCTCAGACAGTAACTCAGAGTCGAGTGGAATTAACTGTTGACTCTAGTTCCGTAATGACTTCTTGATGAAAATGCCCCTGGCTTTTGTGTGATTTTTTTTATTTTCACTTTTTTAAATTTAATGCTCATGGCAGTTATTACTGTCTGTGTTTAAAAGGCCTCAGGTTGGGATTTAAATTTCATGCTACATTCATTTTAAGCAGAACAAAAATGTAGTTATTTCTGCTCCCCTTTTTTCTTTATGAACAGCAATCTAAGAGGCCCAGTTTCCTATTTTGGAAAAAAAGCAATTTTCTGCATGTTTGTTCCTAAGAATTGCAGCCAGGACAGTATCTTGATAAAACGGCCTTCTGGTAGTCTGTATGTTTTCTGTCTGAATAGATCCTATACTGAGTTAGTTCTACTTACAGATCAAAAGTGCAGTTTTATAAAATATAGGCACTGTAAACTAAGTCTTGAATCTAAAAAGTCAAACTGAGTTCTTTCTCCCTATTACACTGTGGTCAGTAATGTGTGTTTTGTCACTGAAATACACCTGTTTGATGGTGCATAGTTACAAAAAATGTAACATTTTTTGGTCTTTGTGTACTTGAAGTAGTTGATATAATTGTAATAAAGCCAGGAATGTGTGCCTCGAGTAAGGAGGTGCCATTTTTTTCTTAGCATTTTCCATGTGGAAGATGGTTTTCTCTTGGGATGACTTCTAAACAGAGTAGTCTGTAGGCCTGTGATAATACCCTGTGTTAGTGTCAAAATCCTGTGGACTGCTGTAATAGTTCACTTGTGTACAAGAAGTTGCAGACTTAAGGGTCTAAGCAGCGTTATTTAAGTGGAAGCTTATAGAACCAGAGCTCACAGTGAAGGATATTCTTTGTATAACAATTTTAATTCTGCCTGCAGAATTAAATAGAAACTTTTAGTCCTGATACATCAGTTTCAATTTCTCAAGCCATCTAGCTATTCCTTAGTAATTCCTATACCGCTGATTTATAAGACCACCTCATTTCTCTGTCTTTCATTGCATTGTAAAGAATGTATTATTGGCCTTTCCTCATCTTAAGGCAAATTCTATGCCCTAAAAAACAATTTCTAGAGCACAGTTCATCTGCTAGATTCCATATTTAGTCAGAACTTTTGGGGCCTGTGCATCAGCCTTTATACTTTTGTGGTAAAACTGTTTGACTCTCTTGGATATCCTGGTTATCTTTCCATTCCAAATTAGTGTCAGTGTGTGACTCTGAGAGAACAGTATAAAATGTTTACTCTTTTAACTAGGATCATGGATCAGGAACTTGAGCTCAAAATGAAGATGTCTTAGAACTTAGAATCATAGATTCACAGAATAATTATGGTTGGAAATGACCTTAAGATAACCCAGTTCCAACCCCCGTGCCATGAGCAGGGACACCTCACACTAAACCAAGTCACCCAAGGCTCTGTCCAACCTGGCTGTGAACACCACCGGGGTGGAGTATTCACAGCTTCCCTAGGCAACCCATTCCAGTGCCTCACCACCCTAACAGGAAAGAACTTCTTCCTTATATCCAATCTAAACTTCCCCTGTTTAAGTTTGAACCCATTACCCCTTGTCTAATCACTACAGTCCCTAATGAAGAGTCCATCCCCAGCATCCTTATAGGCCCCCCTCAGATACTGGAAGTCTGCTATGAGGTCTCCACACAGCCTTCTCTTCTCCAGGCTGACTAGCCCAAACTTTCTCAGTCTGTCTTTATACAGGAGGTGCTTCAGCCCCCTGATATCCTCGTGGCCCTTCTCTGGACTTGTTCCAACAGTTTTATGTCCTTTTTATGTTGAGGACACCAGAACTACACACAGTACTCCAAGTGAGGTCTCATGAGAGCAGAGTAGAGGGGCAGGATCACCTCCTTTGACCTGCTGGTCACGCTTCTTTTGATGCAGCCCAGGATACAGTTGGCTTTCTGGGCTGCGCGCACACGCTGCCGGCTCATGTTCATTTTCTCATCGACCAACATCCCCAAGTCCTTCTCCGCAAGGCTGCTCTGAATCTCTTCTTTGGCCAACCTGTAGCTGTGCCTGGGATTGCTCTGACCCAGGTGTAGGACCTTGTACTTGGTATGGTTAAGCTTCATAAGGTTGGCATCTGCCCACCTCACAAGTGTGTCAAGGTCCCTGGATGGCATCCCTTCCCTCCAGTGTATTAACCGAGCCACACAGCTTGGTGTCATCAGCAAACTTGCTGAGGGTGCACTCAATCCCCCTGTCCATGTCACTGACAAAAATGTTGAATAAGACTGGTCCCAACACTGATCTCTGAGGGACCCCACTTGTTACTGATCTCCAGCTGGACATTGAGCCGTTGACCACAACTCTTTGCGTGCGGCCATCTAACACATAGTACATAGACACTGGGAAGAGCAGTAGAGCTAATATGGGGCATGCGTATGTTGGCTTTCCCTCTCCTAGAAGAAAAGCTATAGAGAAGTCCCCATTTTTCTCTTTGCATTTTCCATAACTAAGTTTGCTGCTTTACACTTCTTTAGGCTTTGACTTGGAAGAACTAGATTCTACAGGCATGCAGGTTCTCCGTAAGCATCCTTAAAAACTTAGAGAAAATTTCAAGTACTCCTTCACAGTCAACTTCACTGCTGCAGCCCTGGCATAGCTGTCAGTAGAGCTACTTGGTGCTGAAAGAGTGCTGAATCAACTCACTAGTAACATAGAGAGTAAGTGGTGTGGTGTGTGAGTGAGTGGGATATGTGGTGTGAGGGAAGTGAAAAGACATGGTTGCATGTATGCTTTTATGAGCATGCATATTTCTTGTTAGTGTTCAAAGGCTTTAATAATACAATTCAAAGATTATTTGTAATAGGGTTTGTTTTCTACAGCTACATGAAGACCGTATTTATATTTTGGGTGATAAATATAATTGGTTCCTTTCTGGGTATTTTTCATTACCATTAGCTTTCGTGCTCTGGTCAATTCCGGTTTCTAAATACCCAGAGTTTCGTTGTGATTGCAGGAATTTAAATGAATGACGTCATTTGCTCCTTCTGTGCCAATGCTATTGTGTGGGACTACTGTATTCTATAAAATTAGCTGTCCTTTTTTATCTTAGGTGTGGCTGTACTTCCGCAGGGGACACAATGTCTGTGGTGTAAGTCCATTTTGCCATTTACGACCTACATGTGTTATATACATATGCCTAGATTGGTATGTGATTTGTAAAATTGCTTTTTAAGGATTTTGAAAATCTTAAGGGTAAAAGACATATATTTGTAAATTATGATAGAAGATCACATTTCTTAACTTTGGTTTTGCAGTATATTGAAGATGAGAGTAACATTTTTTGCGACAGTTCCTATAATCAGATCTATCAGGGTGGTATTTCCAGTTCCCAGATATTTCACTGAGGTGTGACATTTGAAAGGGAGTTAGTACTTTTGAACTGTACTGACTGCTTGTCTAAAGTCATCATCACATACTGTCAGCGGCCCAGTTATCACTCAGTGTCAGCTTATCCTGTGAACAGGAATACAGGCAGATAGCAGATTACCAGATCACATCAGATATGGTTGCTAGTAAAAGAGCAGTCAGAATGATTGGGTCAGAAAAACCCCATCTGTAAAAATGAAATACCTGTTCTCAAGGGAATGCATAAAAGTTCTGTGGAGCATATAAAAAGCACTACTGTCTCAGGATCAAATATTTCTTAGGTTCTTTCTTGCTTTCCTACTCATATCTGTTGGGCAAGAGAGGCATAAAGAGTGTTAAAGCTCTCTGGGTTTTTCCAAAGGGGAGGAACAGTGTGTTTTGACTGGGATGCAAATACTTCCTGTTGATATCTTTGTTATATTCCTAGAAAGATACACAGGTATGATAGAAAATGATTTTCAAACCATGTTCTGTAATACTACAGGAAGTTGCAACCATGCTGCAGGATATTAATAAAAGCCAAATACTTACATGGCATCCTACTCATTAACCAGAATGCAACAGATCTCATTCTGTGTTTGTTTTGATTGTATTTTATAGCCCACTTATGGAATGTTTAGTTTCAGCCTTACTAAAATATTTTGGGGCAGCAAGCAGCCTGTGACATTTGTGAATTCTGTAAAGGTCTAACAATAATCTAAGGCCAGAGCAGAGCATGAAACAGTATCGGTGGTTCTCAAGGACTGTTCACAATATGACTTTAGTGCTTGTAGTACTGTGTCCTTCTGCAGACTATGGCACTGCAGGCTATTGTATGAAAACACAAGATTTTGTGGAGTTGGCTACAAATGTGTCTTATGTAGACCTGGGGCACATAGCTTCTATTTCTCAGAGTCGTATCAGGTCATGCATACTTTTTCAGTTGTTTGCTGAGCTGCATTAGTTTCCAAGCAGGACTTCTTTCATCTCCAGCTAGCTGAAAAATATTGCCCCTTCTTTCCACCTGATGCTGTGGTCCATAGCAGCAGCTGCTTCTAAAACTTCCAGTGTGGTTTACCACTGCTGAAGTCCTTTTGCTAGCTGTTACATATTCCTTGATAATAACTTCAAAGCAATCAATGAATCAAGCCACACAGCATCAAGTAGTTATGATTCTGGTTTGATCCACCTGCCACTGTTTGTTTGGGAAAAGCTAGTAAAAGGATGTAGTATTAAGGATATGAAAACTGGAAACAAATACTGCTGTCACCAGGTGGAATTGGATTAACATTGAATAAGATCATTTTTAGGAAATTCCAACTAGTTTATGGAAAAGCATCTTCACTGAGAGACTCGTAATAACGATTCAACACCTTCTGCTCTCTTTAAAGCTAAGCATTCCTCAAACTTAGTCCACCATTTTTCTTCTTAATGAAAAGTAGAATCTCTGAAGACAAGGAAGAACTTACTGCTGTTGGTTTTGTATGTAAGACTTAACTTAGATACTTTTGTTCTGTACTATTCAAGGCTGCCCCAGTTCAGCCTTTGTATTTTTCTTTACACAGGTTAGCAGAGCATGGAAACAAGTTCTCATTAACCTTCTGTCAGGTACTGCAAGAATAAGAACAAGCAGAAGAAAGGAAAGAGAATTTTAGCAATTCTCCTGAGTTGTATAACCAGGGAAAATCAGGGTGGGTGATTTCCTTCAGGGGAGTAGTTTGAAAAGCCAGGCAAAGTTCACAGGAGAGAAGGAATAAAAAAGAAAAAAATAAGATGAATGCTGAGTATCAGAGAGACGTAATTCAGGGAACTAACACCTTTTAAATAACCTTTCATCTGACATGCGTCTTTCCACTGGAGAAATGGAATGTCCTTTCCAGGCAATGTATTTTCCTTTACGTCAAAGTCTGTGCCAACATAATAGTAAACACAGTGAGTGCACGTTAAAAAGAAAGAAAATGTTTACTATTATATTGAGATTAATGGAGAATTAAAAATTAATAGTCCGTATTTGAGAGAAATAATATTAGGGAACTAGGTGACACAGTAAAAAAATTTCTCTTGTCATTAATAATAATGTCCGTATAAGGAAGCCTATTTTTCAGCTCTCCCTAGAATTGTTTTCTTCACGCACACTTTGAAGGATATGTAAAGTGATATAGCTACTCATTTCCAAGCACAGATAGCTGTCTATTTGTAATTTATGTTGCCACAGGGGAGTCACAAGATCCTTTATGGCAATAAAACACAAACCCATGTTCTTTGCGTGCGTTACATTTTGCACATTAGACAGTGGCTGATGGCATTACTATTGCAGACTGTGCTTTAAGCGGTCTACAGGTATGGAGAGTTAGTTTTTCATCTGCCTTGTCCCCAAGAAAATGTTTTGTTTCAGAGTCAACATATGTCTTTGGAAATAAACTTTCAGCAGTATAACAGCTGGAATATTCATCCTTGGAAAAAAGGACCCCACTCCAAAACTGTCACCCAGAGTTAGCAGGCTACATTGTATCTGGCTTCAAATGAAAGCCATTCAGTTTTACAATAATTAGAAAGAACAATGAAATTTAAAGAAATAGCTGCTTTTTAAAATTACCTTTAAAACCTCACTTACAGAGGGTCTGCTACTTAGCATTCAAGTCAAGGCAAAATTATTTACACTTACTTTGGCACAGAAGCTAATCCTTATGCATCGTTTGCATGGGAAGGCAGCCAGATTCAAAGCGTAGACAAAACTCCACTAGTATCCCTGGAGTGGAGGGTTCACAAGACTCCTGGCCCTGTGCCTTTCTTAGCAACGACATAAATCTTCTGGGACCCATCAGCGTGGGGGAGGCTGAGGCTGATTTTTACCGCTTCAGTTTCCTATCTTGTTGCAGCCTTTCAGCCAGAAGATGGGTCTGCCAAGGTGTACGCAGAGGGAGCTGGTACAGTTCCAGGAGTGAGCTTGTGCTATTGAATTCTGTCAGCTCTGCAGCTTCACTCAGACAAAAATGGTACCAAAGTCAATAAGCTTGCAAGGACTTGCAAAAGCTGTGTGATTTGTTGTTTGGTTTGGTTTTGTTGAAGGATGAGGCAGATTTGGGGGCAATACTCATATGGAACCAGCATTGATTATTTTTATTTTTCAAGGAATTATAGAAAAAGTATGTTGTGTAGAGAAATTAACTCTTTAATCCATCACAGCTGGTCTTATTTTTAGATTTTTAGGATGGACACTTATAACCTAATGTAGCTGGAAGATTTTCCCCTGAGTTGTTGTACATAGGCTCAGACCCTTGATATCTGAGAATCAAGAGGAAGGCACAGTTGAAAGAGAATTAAGCATGCATATTTTTCTTCCTATAGGTAAATTATATTTTTACTGGGCTTTCTCTTCAATGCAAATTTTCACTGCTGTGTGGTTTTTAGTTGTTAATGACAGGATCCCCAGACATCAGAGAAACACAAACTGTCAATTTGCATTTGCATTTCAGTTCTCTCGGTTCTCAGTGTAAGCTGAGAGACTTACCTAGATTTTACCATGGCAAACTAATGCCCCTGAAACCAACTGGCCGCCCAGAATCCCTTACAAGAGCAGCAGTATTTTCATGCTGCCTCTGTGCTGTCTGGATTCTGGGTTGATATGCTCCAGCCCACAGAGTTCAAGGGTTTGATGTCATAACTGCATAAAATTCAGAATCTGTGAGAAAAAATAAAACTCATCAGAGCTTGGCACCAATGTAAAATGTTTTTATCATGGGGTCAAAAATCACTTTTGGTTATATTTTTGTTAACATGTTGAGGTGAACTGTGTTGTCCAGAAGAATAGAAAGGACCATTCGTGCATGGGAAAGCAAATTGTTTCAGCCATGAATCTCCAAAAATGTCTTACACTCTGTGCCAGCTCCTGGCATGTGAGATGACTCCTCATGCATTGGATATTCGTGTATCATTTCAGTAAACTTTATTCTTTCTGGCTTTTCTCATTTTTTCTGTCTTAGGATAGATCATCATAGATAAATGTCGTGCCATTTCTTTGTCCAGTGGTAATTTTCTCTCTGCTTTAAGGAATCCATGAATTTGGGTTTCTCTTTCAGTAGTGTAGTAGAGCAATTGTATCCCTCTTAAGTATCATAGTTACATCTTCTAAGTTCCCCTGCCACATTAGTTTGTACACATGTTTCTTTCCATGTTCTTTCTAACCCAGCTGAATCTGAATGACCAAAAACTTCGAAGTATCAGTCAAAAAGGTGTTACCATTGAAGGTGTTCCTTAGCCAGGAAATTAGCTAAGGCTTCCAGTGAAAAGGAAGAAGCTGAAATACCAGCCTCCAGTGTGTAGTGGGAGAGAGACATCTCCCTTGCTGATTTTAAATGTTTGCAGGGAGGAAAGATTGTTTTGTGTTTATTTGTCATCTCTAAGAGTCCCTTGGCAACTAGATTATTTTCTTTTGATTTCTAACAGCTTGTGACTATTCTGACAAAACTGGAGACATAATTAAAAATAAAAGCTAAGGTTCTTTTTTATAGTGCATGTCATCCATAAGAAAGGGTCATGGACTGTGAGCCCTAAACCTGCCTATGATGAGTTTTACAATAAATTTGTGGCATGGACAAGGAACATGATCCATACATAATTTCTTTTGCTTTCTCTTCCATTTGGGAAGGGATGTGTGAAATTCTCAGCTGATAGAGATACAACAAAAGGGGAACATGATTAGCAAAAAGGTAGATGTAAATAGCTGAAACAGGCATTTTTCCCAACCCAGGTTGTACAGGTTTGGTAAATCAGAGGACTGGGTTTATATTCTTTCTATGATGTAGAGAGAATTTAGTAGAACTTTTTACTGCGAAGTACTGATAGAGTCCAAAACAAATTTAAACCATTTTTTGAAACGTCACTCTTACCAAAATAAACCAAACTCACCACACAACACATCTGAATGGCATTGTGACTTGTACGTGCATGGCTGTCAACAGATTTGAGTCAAATTTCATTTTCAGTTACCCAGCTACACTTGGAGATTCATCACTGCTTTGGTATACACACTTCTGGACCTTTTCCTGCTGGCGGTCTCTCCTAATTCCAGAAGTATGCATTATGATTGCCTCTTCCTGTCAAGAGAGTTTCGGTAGTGGATGTGTGGTAGTTTTTAGTGACTGAATCGTCAGTGATCAGCTGACTTGTTTCTGATCCTTTCATTGATATTGCAGCCCACTGCACACAGCGTCATGTTCACATGACAAATCTGGAACAGAGCTGGCTTCCCTGCTATCAATAACTGGTTCATCATGGTGCTTCAGCTAACTGCCAAGCTCTCCAGTAGTAATGGGATAAATATAACCAACTGAAGGAACAGCACGAGTGCAAGCAACAGCTTTGTCTTGCCATTTCAGCTTTACGCTTGGAAAAAGGAATGACTGTTCTGAACAACTATCACAGCAGTTGCTGATATTAGCCTGACCTGTTGATGTTGACAAGGTTTCCAAAGCAGACTTACAACATCCCAGTGTATTCATGTTTTATATATGTCAGCTTGTAAATGGTTGGAACTTCCTTTTGACTTTACAAGAGGTCAGCAGTAAATAAGCTACAGAAGCCAAATTCTCTCTTGTAATTGATGCAGTTGACTTTCAGATGATCTGGCCAAAAAAACCCACATTTAATCCTTTTATTGCTAGAATTTTAAATTTATTTTAGTGGAACAGCTTTCTTTGGTTGATGTAAACATACAAAGGATCCAGAATTAGATTCCTGACAGTGGCCATCAAAGAACTTAGTGCTGCAAAAGAAGAGCTGAATACTTCTGTCATCTACACTGTTGTGAATTCAAATCAATACTGACAAATCAAAATAATTTAGTTTGACAGGAGTAGGTGATACTATATATGTATATATATAGCCTTGAGTGGTAAATCTGTGCTGGCAAACAGTCCACCTGTATTGATGAGGCATTAAAGTAAAAAAATGGTGCAATATACTGAGGAGGGGGAGTAACAGGCAAAAAACCTGGCTCTAACAAAATACAGGAAACACACTAAGCCAAGGCAAGTTGCCTAGGGTAGATTCCAGTCTATCTTGTCTTTGTACCTTGAGCAATTCTTCTGACTTCAGTAGTGAAACTGAGATCAAAATGTGTCCACTGTATCTTTAAGTGACCAGCAGCGTTAGGACAGCAAATTAGCCTTAATGTGTGTTAGTAGTACATCTGCAGCCTGTATGTCAAATGAATCCGGCTTTGTAACATACATCCTCTGAGAGTGTGGCTGCAGATTGTATCATTATTCATTCAAGGATGACACCTCCTCTGTTACTCTTGCTACCGTTGTGCATTAATCTACTTGGCAGTTTTATGTCAAATACTTTTTGGAAATCCAAGTAGATTATGTCCTTTAACCACTTTGTGCAGACTGTGTTCCTTGTGATCTCATCTCTTATTAATATCTTTAGAATCTTGCCTAAGGTCCTTGGTCTTGCCACCAAGGTCAAACTGGTCTATAATTTCCTAGCTCCACCCCAAGCCTTTTTAAAGAGGGTTATGTTTGTGTAACTGTGATCCTGCAGTAGCTGCCTCCTTTGCAGAAGGCTATGGGGAATCTTTCACCTGGTCTGTATGGTTTTGAGTCCTAAAGCTTCCTAGAAATCCTGAAAATGTTGCTTTGTTTTAGTTGCCCTACTTTGCCCCAGTGGTGTTAAAAGTGTAAGTTTGGACTCAGGCTCCTAGAATATGTCCATGTCTGGCATCACCTCGTCCTCTTCCCACATAAAAAGTGGCTCAGTTCAGTTTTCATTTATCTCCTTATAGTGTAAGGATTCTAATCTTACATAAAAAAGCCTTTTTTTTTATATATATATATATTAACTCTTATGAAAGTAGTGATTTTTTTTTGCCATCAAAGTGTGGGCAGCATACAGGATAGTTGGGCTATACAGATATTCTTAATCAGATTTTACCAATCATGGGTAGAAATCCGAAATAATTCCTAGGAAAGCTGTAAAAGTTTATACTAATCCAATGAGATCAAAATCATACTTATGTCTGGTTAACATTGTATCCTGTTTTCTCTGTATATACCCATCAGATTAGAAAGAAGTTTGTTAGTGCAGGACTATTTTATTTTGTAACCTAGAAAACATCAAAGCATAGCAATAAAACTTAATAAGCAGAATTCAAGAGAAATAACAGCACAGTAAAGAACGACGCACAGATTACATGCTTAAGTTGGTCATGATGAAGAAAAGTCATTAGATAAATAATGTTTTAGTACATTGTGTAGGTGAAAACAATCCAGATTGACGTTAATTACATTTGCACAAAAGGAAATGATCTCTAGAAAGTTAACTAAATAAATAGCATTCTCACCAGTGGCTTCAGCAGAAATGCAAATAGGCAAAAAGACGTATCAGCAGCAAAGAACATACCTGTCATAATTAGAACTGATGATTTTGGTTCAGCTTGGTTGCAGTGGTGAGTCATGGAAAGAAATTTTGACTTCGTATTGTCAAGCGTATGTGCGACATGAAAGTAAACAGATGTCCGGAAATTCTAGTTGGGAATCTTTCAAAAGAAATCAAAATGCATTAAAAATAAGAATGGGGATTTGTTTTACTTACTTTGAGGCAAACCTCTTGCAGTTTTAAGATTTCCTACCTTGATAATTTGCATCAGCAATATGACTTGGTTTTGATTTGGATTCTCTATCTGAGACAGATTGGAGGTTCATTTTGAATGCAGAGCAGTCCCAATAAGGGCATAGAACATGCCACTTACATGGTGTCAGCATTCTCAGCATGTAGCATAGCTTCAAAGGCATGTCACAAATTAAGATCATATTTAATGTACTGTTGTCTTTGCTGATGCTTATGAAATTTGCCACTAGGGTTACAGGTTTTTAATTTGGTTTTAGATGCCAGCCCCTGCATGAGAGACTATGCATACATGGCGTGGTCAAGGGTACAGCATAATAGGCTTTTGGGAAAAAAAGATGTGTTTTTTTTTACCAGCAGTGTGTCGTGGGAGGTGTCACCAGTAGTGTTCTCAGTTCTTTTAGTGAGAGGGAGAGATTTGGGCAGGAGTGGGTACCTTCAGTGGATCAGCACTTTGGTGCATGACTGGTGTCACAGAGGAGCATGGCTTCTGCACACATGCAGTTGTTTTGGAGGGGCAAGGACTTCAAATCAGGGGCAAGATCCATCTAATGAGGTGTGGCAAGAGTGTCTTTGTCAGGCCTCAAACCCAGTGAGGACAGCTTGAAACTACATAAGCTGGGGGAAGTTTATTATAACTTACAGAGAACTGAAGGCACAGGGAGCAGTGGGGAAGTCACAGCAGGATGGGGAGGGTCTTGTACTTCTTTCTGTATGAACACTGTGATGGGGTCCATTTCAAGTGCTTGTACACAAACACTTGAGCAGGGGAAACAAAGGGTTAAAATTAGAAACCTGTGCACTATTGCAGAGCTGTGCTTTTGTTGGGACATGTGTAGTAAGATACCTTGTATGACCGGAGTGCTGCCTATGTGGGTATGGGCTCTTTGACAAAGACAGTCTGGGAAGGCCGTGAGGAAGTGCAAAGGGGTGGCTGCATGATGAACCGGTTGAGAGCTTGTGGATAATGACAAGAGGACATTTTCACTGTGAGGATGGGCAAACACCGGAACAGATGACCAGAAGGGTGGTGTGATCTCCTTCGGGTAGGTACTCATGATTACTGTGTACAACAGTGTATTTTGGTCCTGCTTCAAGAAGAGGCTTGGACCAGGATGACCTCCAGAGAGGCAGTCCAGTGCAAGTTTTTCTGTGATTAAGTGGAGAGCAAGCATGCAGAGTTTAACCTCTGTGGTACCCCTATGTTTAAAGCGATTGCAGAGAGACAACGCACTTATGCTGAAGTCTGAGTAAGAAATGTGCCGAAGCTGAAACCTAATACCCGGTAAGGTGAAGAATTTAACCCCCTCTTTCTGCTCCCCAAGCAAAGACTGTTATTTATGTTCTCTTTCTCTCTCTCTCTCAGGTGATCATTTGTATCTGTGTACAGAAAAGAAAAGGAAAAACAAAACACCACCCTACTCCTTAAGAGAACACCTTACCTGGCACAACATGATAAAAAACGATGAATTCCTGGAGCTGTTCTAGCATTGCATCCAGCAGAGGGCAGAAGAAACTGCAGAACAGGCTGGTTTGTTACTTGTCATTTTATACTAAGGAATATCTACAAAAGAAAAGAAGCAGCCTGGACTTTACAAACGCTTCTAAACGTAGCAGGTAAAAGCCAGATTAATGCCTAATGTTAATAATCTTGAAGTGGTCTAGCCCAACTCTGAGCACAACAATTTTCAGCAAAGCAGGTTAACTCAAATTAGCTGTTGGTGAGAAGAGCTATTCTGAATATGAGCATTAGCAGTGAGGATGTGAGGCTATGCTAACATAATGCCAATTATGTCAAGAATGTGAATATTCATTGTAATGACTGAACAAAATATTGTGGTAGGAAGGAAAAACAGGCTTAAGGAAATTAATATTTGGTAGCATTTAATTTTGGATGAATGCTTTCAAATAATGAGGAGAAAAATGTGTTGCTGTTTTCAACAGGGGCACAGAGGTTTCTAGTGCATATTATTCAAATAGCACCTCATGGAAAATAAAAGGATTTAAAGCAATATAGGGATTTCCAACACTAATGCATTTTCAGAGATTGTATCCGCAGTAATAAGTGAATGACACTCAGAAACAATAAAGAGGTAGAATTAGCATGGAATACAGAGAAGATTGTCAGCATAATGATCTCTGTAAATGTCTACTGTCTCCCGTATTCTGGGCTGCATCAAAAGGAGTGTGACCAGCAGGTCGAAGGAGGTGATCCTGCCCCTCTACTCTGCTCTCATGAGACCTCACTTGGAGTATTGTGTACAGTTCTGGTGTCCTCAACAAAAAAGGAAACGGAACTGTTGGAACAAGTCCAGAGGAGGGCCACAAGGATGATCAGGAAGCAGGAGCACCTCCCATATGAAGATAGACTGAGAAAGTTGGGGCTGTTCAGCCTGGAGAAGAGAAGGCTGCACAGAGACCTCATAGCAGCCTTCCAGTATCTGAAGAGGGGCTATAGGGATGCTGGGGATGGACTATTCATTAAGGACTGTAGTGACAGGACAAGGGGTAATGGGTTAAAACTTAAACAGGGGAAGTTTAGATTGGATATAAGGAAGAAATTCTTTCCTGTTAGGGTGGTGAGGCACTGGAATGGGTTGCCCAGGGAAGCTCTGAATCCTCCATCCCTGGCAGTGTTCAAGGCCAAGCTGGACAAAGCCTTGGGTGGCATGGTTTAGTGTGAGGTGTTCCTGCCCATGGCAGGGGGGTTGGAACTAGATGATCTTAAGGTCCTTTCCAACCCTATCTATTCTATGATTCTATATAGAAGGACTGAAATTAGTGACAACAGTTTTTATCTGTAGATGATGCCTTGAATTTAGTTGGGAGTAGCAAGTAAGTATAAATAAATTATGCATTTTTCTTGCTACTTATCAGAGTTATTAATAGTATATTGAAGTGCCTAATATAATTACCAGAGCGTAAATAAATCTGTAAAGGTTACTCTGAAATAAACAGTTTATTTCTGTGAGTAAAATTTTGTTACTGTGCCGAAGAAGGACCCTTGCAGAGAGGGGTTTTAAAGGGATGGCAACAAGAATAGAGTTCATCTGCTGTTTATCTGTATACTTCACAGTAATTTAGACAGCTAGTTTATCCAGTTACCGGAAGTTCACACAAATTCTCACTCAAATCTCATGTACGTTGCCATCCAAAGAAGTTACTGTTTACAGTACATACAGACAGAGTCCTGGTAGTGGCACAGAAACCTGTTCAAGCAGCTCTAAAGATGTGGAAACCAGTCAGATGAAATCATTCAAGCAGCCTACTCTCACTTCTTGCCCCAAGCAAACCCACAAATCAGAGCAGAAGGAGAAAAAAGCAACGGACCCTTCCTCTGAGATGAAAAAGATGTGTTTACAGAGGATTTCCAGTCCAGACCGTTTCGGGAATATACAGTTCACTTGTGGTTAAGCTGACCTTTCTGCTTTTGAATACCACATCCAGCATTGTAAAGTCTGGATGCTCTTTGTATAGGATCAGGCAGGTCAATTCACCTTCCATCAAAGGCAGCTCCACAGTGATCTCCCAAACTAAGAAAAATGCTGAGTCTTGTGCAAGAAGCAAGGATTAGGTGAAAAAAAAACCCTCTTATGGCATCCCAGCTGTAGGGTTTCTTTGGAAAATTTATTGATTGATTGATTGATTTATGTCTATTAACAATACACAATGCCTGGGGCGGAGGCTGAAGTGAAGTGCATCTAAACCAAATTTATTAGAAAGAGGGTTTCCACAAGAAATACTGTTCATTCCTACAGAGGCCGTCCAGATCCTCTGAATTTAGCAGGAGAGAGATTGCTATGTACAGGATTTTTCTTCTGGTTGCTGAGTTTAGTGGGAACTACTCGATCGGTGACCTTTTTATTCAGAAAAGCAAGATCCACTTCAAAGATGCTGCCAATAAACCATTAATTCAGCTTGGCTTAAAGTCTTTTCACCTCACTCAATGGTGCATCATACTGCTTTGAATATTCATTCCCTTAATTTTCAGCCCTGGGTAAATGAATATGTCAATTTCACTCTCTGTAATTCACGTAATTACCTTTGTCATTTTCATCAGATTTAAGCTGATAAAAGGATTGAAGAGAAGACAGGGATTTTAGTTCTTAAAGTTTTAACAACAAAAGTAAAACTGATTTTGGTAAAAGAAAACCTTCTTTGTCACACTGGAGCGCAGCTGCTGCGTTGCTTGTCACTGGATGCTTGCAAGCAGAGCTAGCAAGCCAGATGGCTTCAGTGTTGTCACAGGTGGCACAAATAGGAGAATGTAGAATTATTTTTTCTCCTGAAGACAGAGAACACAAATTAGTTCAAAGCTGATTATGCTTTATTTTTTTTTTTTTCAAGAAAGTCTGAAAGATAAATAGAAAGCCAGCTTTGGGAGGAAGCATTTGTTGCATAATTGCAGGTGATGAGACTCAAGTGGTAGATATTGGTAAAGCATCCGTTTTAAAAGTGCCTTTTATATTGGATTGCAAAATCAGCATACTGATATTCTAGGTCCATACTTCCAGGGTTTGTATCATTTTAGCTATAATTATTATAAAAACTGAAAGAGCCAAACCAGGTAGCCTCCACATAGTACTGTTACAAATTAATAATGGTGGTCAGATTAGCATAAACAATTTCTCATGGAAGAATATTGCTAATTCAGTGCAGCTAAACTAATATGAAATTCCTGCATTGAAAAAACCTTTGAAACCTTTGAAAAAGTGCAAGGAGGTACCTGAAGCAGCAGAATCTTCAATCCCTTTGCAGTCCATACCAGTGACCGCTACTGCCATTCCTCACTCGGTGTTTTGCTTGCATTTTCTCAACTTGTCATGAAACCCGTTGGCTTCACTGACCCAAGTAGTCCTGACAAAGAATCCAATATACAATTTGCATTGTCCAGGTATTAGACATAATAAAGATGTTTGTGAAGTAGTAAACATTTGTGCTGACCCTCTCAGCATCTTTCATCAAAATCATCTGGTCTGTAGTCAGACACACACAGAAGGCTAAACTTTAGGTCATCAGTGATGCTGACACAGGCAGCATAAGGCAAAGAAGAGTGGAAACAGGGATGAAGCAGAGAACTAAAGGAAAGAAGTGAGAATGAAGAAGAGAAATAACTACTGAGGTGAGTTCATTTTGGTGAATTAAGGTGAGTAATTCTACCCAAAGCAGTAAGCCTATATCATACATCAGAGATGTGAATTTTTTCCTGCCTAGGCTAAAAAACTTAAAATTTCATATATTTTGAATCCAATACATATTTAATGTATTTCTATCCTTGATGATGTTTCTTAAACAACTAAAATATGGGTGTGTTATCAGCATTATTCTCAGACTAAAGCTAAAACACAGCACTGCACCAGCTACTAGAAAAACGAATTAATTCTATCCCAGATGAGACAAAGACAGTATTTTAAAAGTGAATACAGTTCATGACTGAAGAGTAGGCAGGTTCTTTTTTTCTGTAATATCTATTCTCTGCTTCCAACATGGGCACATATTGCCATTGATCCTATAGTTCTGAATTTGCTAGGCAGGGTAGTACCAGCAGGTTAACCCTTGAGACTCACAGGCACGAATTATGCAGCTTGTTATAAATTCTCCCACTGGAAAGTTTTCTGGAAGTGTTCTATGAAATTACATTATCTCCCTCTAGTGACTACTTCTGTCTCTTACCTCAGGTTTAACATGAAATTTTCAGGGCTTGGGCATCTTTTATGTTTTGTATTGCTGTCAGACCCAAAGCCTGAATTTGCACAGATAATAGTATATTGGCACATCAGACAGTCATTTAGGCTGTGATATCAGGACATTTTGTTTAAAAATGCAAGTTTAGCACATACTTTTAGATATATATATTTTTATTTCTTAACGAACAGCGAATTTAATGCGACAGAAGGTAAGTATGCAATACAAATTTCATTGTAGACTGAGCAAGTAAATGGCTGTGAATTACATTCCTGCAAGCTGAAATATACAGTTGAGAAAGTTTTGTTTAGTAGATAGTAGGATAGAAAATCGAATGGCTAGGAAAAATAATTTTCCACTCTGTTGCTCAGTCTGGAAATATCAAAACCAATATAATATAAAGAGTAGGTCATATGCAATCCTAAGAATGCCTCACAGTTTTGATTTCTGCAGATGTAATAAATTTCCTTCTGTAAGCCAAATAAGCATGCTTCAGATTCAAACAGAATCAGGAAAAGCAAAGCATCTTTTTGATGATTACAGACTCGGAGATTTGTTTCAAAGACAGGAGAAAGTACACTGTGTCAGGGCTAATGATAAACCTCTGAAATACTGAGGTAAAGGCAGTGGTAGTTGCAATGTATGTATCCAGTTAATGGGAAGTTAATGGAAAGTAGGCTGTTTGCACCTATTTGGGGCTCAACCTGACATGAAATCAGTGTGCAGATTGCTCTCAAGATCTCACAAAGACAGAATAATGACATGGTGTTTATCTGGCTTATGTGGATGAAATTGTGGATGAAAGTAAAACATCGTGGATGAAAATGAGGAAATAGAGGGCAGTCCCTCAGGTATGCTACTGTGTTAGAAAGAAAACTGAGGGTGCTCCAGCCTCGAAGCAGCAGTCAAAGCAGAGAAGATGCACAGCTGTATCCTCAGTAGCATAGTGAAGATTGTGCTGGTAACTCTGTATGGTTACCCATTTTTAACCTGTGCTTAGCACTCAAAACCTATGTAGCTCTGGTGAGCAGAAGCGATGTACAGTGTTCATGAGCTGACCTTTTTGAGTTCAGGTGTGTGCAAAAAAAAATTAGAAAATGAAGAACAAGGCAGGAAGCACTGGGTTATCCAGGCATGCATTGTTGTGAGCTCTGCTGTGAGATTAGTTCAATGTATTGGAAAAGGAGAAAAGTAAATGTCAGATCTTGAGAAAGAATATCCTCACCCTATCTTTAGAAAGTTCATTTAAGTGGAAGGAGTCATGAGCTGAAAGGCATTAGAATCAATGGATAGTCCAGTTGTCTGAGGTCTCATTGACCAAATCCTCCTCTCAGTTGCAGTGGCCGTATGCCCGCAGTGACTCTCAGCACCAGCTGTGTGCTGCAGACCTGAACACAGAGTTATGATTCTTCTAGTTCCTTTTAGAGCTTTTATACTATGTTTTAAGAAGCATATGGATCTTGAATCACTAAAAGGAAAGAAATTAAAAAGTAATTTGGCCTGTGTTACCTAATAGTATCTTCATTTTACCCTTTTTTGATTCTTTTTTCCATTTTGCTGTCTTGCACTTGGATTCATCTGAAAGCTGTAGGAGAAGGCAGTTCTGCTTTCCTTTATTAGACTGGTATTTGTGCTACTTATTTTGCAAGACTTGTCAGTACAATGCAGCATTGCATACCATCCTGCTTCCTTCTGCCATGAAAGTGCTTCTGACTGAATGTGTTGAAAACTGGTGGCATGCAATGACATTTGTCAGGCACTTTCAATGAAGATGTGTAAAACTACATGTATCTTTTCTTTCGGAACAAGATTAAGAAAAGAAATCTAACACAGGACAGCATTTTTTCTTCAAGCTTCTGATACATGTATGTTAGAAGTTGAAAGTAAATGCAATTTACCCTTCTAGCATATATCCAAAATCTGAAATAGCCAAACTAGGCTAGCATATATCCAAATCTGAGCTTTCGGAGGCAGAATAGTACTTTTGCACCAGTTTGTGGAAATTCAGTTCTTAAAAATGTCTAAATTATCAGGATTAAGGCTGAGGCAGGCTGCTACACAGACTCTGAACTGTAGAATAAGTGCTTTTAGCCATGTCTGCTGAACCCCATGTCATGGGTGGAGGTCCAAACAGGGTGCGCTGTCCTTGGCCATGGATCCATGTGTTTGTTTCTCAGATTCCCCAGTTCAGGCATATCAACTGTGAGTGAGAAATAATGGTAATTTGCTCTCTCACAGCATTTTCACTTGGAAGTCCTTTGCCAAAAGGTAGTGTTGCCACAGTTTCACAGATGAGAAAGCAGCTAGGGCAGAGACAGGCCAGTGAGAGTACAGTCTGGGTTTCCTGAGCCAAACAAGGGAATTGCTCTCCAGTCCTGATGTGTTGGCTGTTTTTTCTATGAAAAGATGCTGTCAGTGCCTTTTGTGTTACATAGGGTCTGATGTGCACGTCTGAAAAGCTTCACATCTGCTCATCTGTAATTTAAGCAGTCTCTTGACAGAGGCCAGAGTGCCAGACTCTGAAAAGCTGTGTAAGTCAGTGCTGTCCAGCTACCTCGACCTGCTGGACCACATCAGTATGCTGGGTTGGCTTCTGGAGAAAGAATTTTTCTTTTTATCAGGAGTCTTATCTATAAGAAGTTGCAGAGTTCATTCGCTTTTCCCTGACACATTCTTGCTCAGTTTGCTGACCTGTGCTGTAGCGCATTTTCCCACCAGCTAAAGCAGCATACAAAGCAAGGCCTAATCCCTCTGCAAGCACTTCCAACATCTACATGTTCCCCAAACTCTATTCTCTGGTAATTTTCCTGACTTTTAAATGGTGTTTCTGACTCAATGTGAAAAATAGTTTCTAGCCAACAAAAGAAAATCTGATAGTTGCATAAAGTTGAAGTGCCCTTGGGCATGATGTGCTACAACCATGATGTGATGATTGTGGATGTGCTACTTCACCTCCCTCTGCTGCCACTTCTCCTTTTGTGGGAAAGGGGGACTGTGATACAAACCTTAGTTATGAAGCACATCCATCTGTCAATGTTCAATGCTGTAAAAGAATGAGACATTATAAATTTAAGAAAGAAAGCATTTTACCTTGGCATGCCAAGGTGCTTAAGCTTCCCTGTGCCCTAATTTGCAGCTGGCAACCTGAATAGCTGATCCAGGCTCTTTGGAGTTCATAGTTAATTACGAAGCAGATTAGGGGTTCTGCTGAGACAGGTTGTCACTTCCAATATACAGAGACTTAATTCTGCACAGACAAATCTCAGTCTTTACTAGCACAGAAATCTTCTGCATGTATAGCAAGAAATCAAAAACCTTAGAATTTTGTCTCTAATAATCACCCTGTCAGAATAACATCAGCTTTTCCCTTCCTAAGAGCACCTCCACCAGTGATTAATATTTCATCTCCCAGTACCATCTGTTCAGCTAGGGCAAGAATCATGAAGCTGGTTTCCAGCATGCCATTTCAGCATCCCATTTCAGAATACCAGCCTCAAAAGCACGTGGCATTTCTCAGCTCCCACCCATCCGCAGAGAATCCAAACTGCCACGTTTGCCAGCAAGTCTGATTTAAAGAAGTGCTTCTCCAGCACTGACTCAAGAGGGCACCTTGACAAAGTGGAAAGGAACGTCCCATTGACAGAGATCAGTAGGATTGCAGAGGTAGAAATGGTGGTGATGGCAGTAAGTAAAATTGCTTATCATTTTTAAGCATGCTTCTTTCAAGTGCCCCTCTCTTGGGTGCTTTGTCCCATCTTTTCCCTGGCCTTTCACAGGTCTGGGTCCTCATCACTTGTGTTTCAAATGAGTGACCTTTGATTTCACGTTAATCCCTAAGTGACAGCAGAGGCATCAGAGGCGCCACTTGGAAGATGGAGGGAGGACAAGTGCTGGAGCACCTCTTCCACCTTTCTGGCTTCGGGTAGCCAGAAACCACCAAGCCGTAACTGGCTTAGTCCCTGTTGCTTGGTGGGAAAACATGGTCCCTGCTAAGGACCTAAGCAAGTTCCTTGCTAAGGACAGTAAGTAGGTAAGCAGCAAAGCTGTGAGATGCTGAAATTAGAATCATAGAATAGTTAGGGTTGGAAAGGACCTTAAGATCATCTAGTTACAGCCCCCTGCCATGGGCAGGGACACCTCACACTAAACCATGTCACCCAAACTTTGTCCAGCCTGGCCTTGAACACTGCCAAGGATGGAGCATTCACAACTTCCCTGGGCAACCCATTCCAGTGCCTCACCACCCTAACAGGAAAGAATTGCCTCCTTATATCCAATCTAAACTTCCCCTGTTGAAGTTTTAACCCATTACCCCTTGTCCAATCACTACAGTCCTTAGTGAAGAGTCCCTCCCCAGCATCCCTGTAAGCCCCCTTCAGGTACTGGAAGGCTGCTAGGAGGTCTCTGTGCAGCCTTCTCTTCTCCAGGCTCCATCTCTTCTCCAGGCTCCAACTTTCTCATCATGTCTTCATATAGGAGGTGCTCCAGTCCCCTGATCATCCTCGTGGCCCTTCTCTGGACTTGCTCCAACAGTTCCATGTCCTTTTTATGTTGAGGACACCAGAACTGCACACAACACTCCAAGTGAGGTCTCACGAGAGCAGAGTAGAGGGGCAGGATCACCTCCTTCGACCTGCTGGTCACGCTCCTTTTGATGCAGCCCAGGATACAGTTGGCTTTCTGGGCTGTGAGCGCACACTGCCGGCTCATGTTCATTTTCTCATTGACCAACATCCCCAAGTCCTTCTCCGTAGGGCTGCTCTGAATCTCTTTTCTGCCCAACCTGTAGCTGTGCCTGGGATTGCTCTGACCCAGGTGCAGGACCTTGCACTTGGTATGGTTAAACTTCATGAGGTTGGCATCAGCCCACCTCACAGGAGTGTAGAGGTCCCTCTGGATGGCATTCCTTCCCTCCAGCTTACCAACCAAACCACACAGCTTGGTGTCATCGCAAACTTGCTGAGGGGGCACTCAATCCCACTGTCCATGTCAGCAACAAAGATGTTGAACAAGTCCGTTCCCAACACCAATCCCTGAGGGACACCACTCATTACTGGTCTCCAGCTGGACATTGAGCCATTGACTACAACTCTTGGTGTGCCATCATCCAGTCAGTTCTTTATCCACTGAGTGGTCCATCCGTCAAATTGATGTCTCTCCAATTTAGAGACAAGGACATCGTGTGGGACAGTGTCGAACACTTTACACAAGTCCAGGTAGATGACATCAACTGCTCTACCCCGTCCATCAGTTCTGTAGCCCCATCATAGAAGGCCACCAAATTGGTCAGGCAGGATTTCCCCTTAGTGAAGCCATGCTGGCTGTCACCAAGCACCTTGTTGTTTTTCATGTGCCTCAGCATGCCTTCCAGGAGAATCTGCTCCAAGATTTTGCCAGGCACAGAGGTGAGACTGACTGGTCTGTAGTTCCCTGGGTCATCCATTTTCCCCTTCTTGAAAATGGGGGTTATATTTCCCTTTTTCCAGTCGTCGGGAACCTCACCTGACTCCCATGATTTTTCAAATATGATGGCCAGTGGCTTAGCAACTTCATTAGCCAGCTCCTTCAGGACCCACGGATGGATTTCATCAGGTCCCATGGACTTGTGCATGTTCAGCTTCTTAAGATGGTCTCAGACCAAATCCTCTCCTACAGTGGGCCTAGGGTCTTCATTCTCACAGTCCCTCCATCTGTACTGCAAGACTTGGGTGGTGTGGTCAGAGCATTTGCCAGTGAAAATTGATCTGTAATGTTTGGAAAATTCAGTGTTTACCCCCTAATGAATCTTTACCAACTATAAACAGACTGCTTTTTTAATGCTCGTCACTTACATTGAGCGGATAGATTTTCCCAGCAGTGATCAGGACATGCTGCTGACACCAGCATGACCCACTCTGTCATATTTCATTTTTTCACTATCAACACTTTCCCTTAATTCCTTGGAACAGCTGGATCACTGTGACTTGAACTTTAAATCAACAAGAGTCAACCCAAAGCAAGCCTCCAGCCTGAAAAATCTTGATGCAAATGTTGAAGCTTTCATGAGCGTCTGAAAACAAGACATTTAAGTGTGTTGGCATTAGATACAATAAGGACTACCAGGCACAATGATATCATTCATACTAAAAAATGGCAATTGCAATGAACTTATTCTAAAAAATAAATCAATTGGGCTATTCATTACAGCACTATGGAAAACAGCTGGGGCAGAATCAAAAGGGCAAGACCAAAGGAGGATGTTAAGCTTAACAGCTGAGTACTATTTATTGGGTTTGGATCCCTTCTAGGGGATATTTTCACAAAGAAGAGTTTCCTTTGAAAAAAATATATTAAAAATGGAGGAGAAATGGGGTTTACCATTTTGTATCAGGGAGCCTGTTCCTGGATATGTAAGTTAAACCAGATGTGGATAACTGGTTTGAATGAATTCTGGCCAAAACTGTTGGTTTTTTTTCTCCTTCTTTCATACCAACCCACATTTGAAAAGGCAATACTTGTTTTATCACTATTCAAATGTTTAAAATTCAGTGCTTTTCAATGCACAGGATTTGAAGAATAACTCAGTACCATCAAAACAAGGGTATTTCCAGTTTCTGTAATCATAGAATCATAGAATAGTTAGGGTTGGAAAGGACCCTAAGATCATCTAGTTCCAACTCCCCTGCCATGGACAGGGACACCTCACACTAAACCATGTCACCCAAGACTCCAACCAATCTGGCCTTGAACACTGCCAGGGATGGAGCATTCACCTCTTCCTTGGGCAGCCCATTCCAGTGCCTCACCACCCTCACAGTAAAGAATTTCTTCCTTATATCCAATCCCTGTTGAAGTTTTAACCCATTACCCCTTGTCCTGTCACTACAGTCCCTAATGAAGAGTCCCTCCCCAGCATCCCTATAGCCCCCCTTCAGATACTGGAAGGCTGCTATGAGGTCTCCATGCAGCCTTCTCTTCTCCAGGATGAACAGCCCCAATTTTCTCAGCTTGTCTTCATATGGGAGCTGTAGATCTTAAAGTCAGCATGTTCTCACATGTAAAAAAACTGTTTCTGTTTCCCTCTAGTTCCCAGTAGCCCCTTAAGGATAGATTTGCAATGTAAGGGTAGTTAAGATTATGTTCTGAATATCCAATGTCAGAGGGACGCTGCTGCCTGTGCACACTTGACCTTCTCAAACTCCTTGTTCCTTGTTAGTTATCTATGAACAGCAGGGCAGACCTGGCACCATGGCTTTGCAAGTGGGCTGAGATAAGATTACTTCTCTGTCTGTCCCAGTGCTGCTCACAAAAGCATAGTAAAGCACCAGAGGGTATTTTGCTTTCCATCATTGAGATTTCCTTTGTTGGAGACCCTCCTTTGGCATTTTTTGCATGGTTGGGACAGCATGACCCAAGACTAATAATATCATTTTCTTTCTAGGCAGAGAGATAAAAAATAGCATCAGTAGTAATGTTTAAGCATTCTTGGCTCCATGCAGTTTGGTTTGGAACATCCTTCTTGTGGCTTCCAGGGCAGTAGTACCCAGAACATCTGAAACAGATACAGAACCGTGACAGTGTGATGTAGCAAGGCACTTTGACACTACGTGGTTCTTGACTAACACTGACATGAGACCATCATATACGTACTTGGAAAGAGTACATAAAAGTTTTATTGGCAGTAACTGGAGATGACCTGCATGCTGTATTTCTCTTGGTGCGCCATACCACATGAGTGCCAATAAAAAGCTTTATACCTACTCTCCCCTCAAGCCTCAGATACATATTTTCAGTTAAATGTGAGAAACTAAGTGTCAGTAGTATAGCTGGAGCAAGGTTCACATTGTTATGTATTCCTAAAATGATGTCCATATTCCTCTGCTTTTAGCCTGAATGACGTTTACCCTACAGAGATTTTCTCTGTAATAAGTATCTGTGAGGCTGGGCTTCACAACTCTGACCTGCAATTCCTTTGCTGCACTATGGGTTATATTAGATTTGTTCTTACAGTTTTGAGAAGCAGTAATACAGTAAAAAGCTTTGTTGGAATACATGTTGCTTGGCACAGGATGTGTCAAAAGGCAAGATCATACAGATTGTTTTTGCAAGGAAATATTTTTGGGAAGGCAGGTGCAGAAGGGACCACCATCACTCCTGCAAAGTGTTCCACTGCTATTGGAGCAGAATGATTGGGTGTTGCATTATACTACACACACCTAGGCATTGCAGGGCACAAAATACTTGCCAGCACTTCTGCTAGAGTTAGAAGCAAAGCATAACCAAAGCAGGTGTAATGTGGCTCAGAAAAATATCAGGGTACCACACTAGGTCCTTGCCATAGCAGGGGGTGAGTTAGATGGCACTGGACGCCCACAGAGGTGGACAACTCTCCATGCTACAAAGAAAGGAAAAAAGCAACTTTGTCATATAAAAGCTTTTTCAGGTGTTTTTGTGTTTTTGTTTTGTTTTGTTTTAATCAAAATCTCTTATATTTTACCTGCATGTAAACTGATCCATGATCTGCATTTTGGGGCATTTGATCTAATTTCTCAGGAAGGCTTTGTCCATTGAGTAGCTGGTCCTGTTAATGTTGCAACCACGAGGGGACAGCTCAGAGCTGGCATAAAAACAGCAGGGCTGCACAGACACTGCTGAGACAAAGCATTGCCTTAATTTCATTCAGTGCTTTAAATTGTCCTGCTTTTTATTTATGGTAACTTCAATAAATTTGGATTCAGTAGGAGTTGCTTCTAGTGAATGGCATAAATTGATTAACATGAAGTTTATGCTATGTTTAGTGCAAAATAATAATTTGGCTTGTAATTAAATGCAAGGTTATGATAAAGAGTGATCAGGCCGGTCAGGAGGGGTCATAACACAAAAATTGTAAGGGATGCAAGATTTTCCTTAATGATCTGTTTTCTTTGTCCTTGAGGACAATGCTCAAAGACGTGTTTTCATGCCTTCCGAGTAGTCAACTATTGGTGAAACAAAGTGCCAAATTTTCATGTTTTCACAGTGTATACATGTGTAATCAATTTAGTGTTCTTTCTGAGCTGAGAATACAATTGATGTATGCATCTACCCGCAGAGAAAGCAATTTCAACAAACATGAATATACTTGTATCACAAAAATGACAAATTAACACACGTTTAATTTAAAATTGGTCCTTTGATTTTCCTTTGGCTTTTCAGTTAAAACAAGAAAAGTAGAAACTGAAAAAAAAACAAAAATACAGGAACGTAGGTTAATTCAAACTAGAAAGAGGACACATGATAATTCACAAAGCATGTCTGGTTTTTTTTCTACCTCAGAGTTTTGAATACAGCTTTGTCACAAACCAGTCAAACTTTTTAAGGACTTGCAAATTCCTTTAGGCCTGAGCAAAAACGGGTGTTGCTGGACCTCACGGGGGGAAACTCTCAGGATGAAACCTTTAATTTAGTGTAAAAGGAGGGTTTGGAGGTTTTGTTCATCTCTCTTGAACCAACCACCAGATTGCTCTTTCAGGGGATACACTCTGCTGCCTTGCATAGAATTGTCTTGATGGCTGTATTTCCTCTGCACTCACAACACTATTAATGTTACCTGGGTGTAAGCCCAGGACCTGAGCTATTGCCTGCAAAGAGTAATGGGAACCCCTGGCTAGCCAATACCAGCTTCTCATCAGGTCCCTGTGGCTCTGCAGCAGCACCACCACAGTTGGACCTCTTAAGGGCAGGATTTCACCCTTGTTCCAGCAATGAAGATGATCTTTTCTAAATTTTTTTTCTTGTGTGAAGTGTATCATCCTCAGACAGCTAAATATACATCAGTATGGCCCCATGTCATCTCATTTCCATAACATGCACAGGGGCTGTAATTGGATTTATTATTCAGATGTATTCAGCTATTGAAAGCAAGCTAATTGGCATAACATGCCTTGGGGATTTTCCAATGTTTTAAAGTCACAATGTATTAAATGACAAAATTAACAACATTTGGCACGTTTGTCCAATCTGAAAGTCAATTTAGAGTTGATTGGTGACAGCAACCTAGGACAAGTCAAGTAAACAGGGCCTAAATCTGTAGTTCGTAATTGCAAAGTGTTTTTATTCACAGGATACCCCAGCAATGCCAACCATTCTGCTGCTTGGAAAGCTGTGTCTATCACAATGGAGTCACCTGGGAGTCCACTGCTGCACCTCCTTGTAGTGATGAGACGTGTGATGCCAGTCCTGCGGTGCCCTCTGGGGCTGCAGGGAGCTTCATGCAATGGGGTTCATGCAGTTTTGTGGCTGCTGAGATATATACATGCATAAAAAGAGAAATTTCAGTAGTGATTTAATAACTTACAAAGAAGAGTCCAGTCAACTTATTTCATCACAGTGAAGAGCCTGGCTTGAGAAGAATGGGTAACCAAGGCAATTTTCCTGAATGTCAGAAAAAAATGAATGCAGAATCTTTTGCTTTGACATTCTACTGCTGTATACCAAGAACCAGGTGAAATCTAAGTGACTGTAGTCCCTCCGTAACTCTTCTTCCACAAGTTCCTACTCAATCTCAAAACACTGCTTCTCTGAGTAGATCAACTGTGGAGCTGCTGTGTGGAAAGAGGTGGATGCCTCTGCCATGCTTTCACCTCTTCCAATACTGCAGCTGTTCAGCTGGAGATCTTTGGCTTTCCTGCTTGAAAAAGAAAGCATTATTTTAGTGCTTTAAGCATGAAGATTGTGGCTATGCAGGTCACATATTTTTGTGTTAAGCTTTCCCCAATCAGTGTGTCATCACATACCTGCAAAAAAGGAGTCAGCAAAGTAACATTCAGATAGATACACATGAGCATTAGGTGGGTGGCAACATTTGAATGCCTAGTATTGAGCCACTAGTTCTGCTCGCTGTGGTCACGTACAGGACCCTTATCAGAAAAACCAGTGTCAAGTGAAATTATACTGAGCCTTATCAAAACTGATGTCATTTTCAAGCAGCAAGATCTGTGGCTGATTTCTGCTGGTGCCCTCTCATGAAGGGGATCACTCAGCTGGATGCAGAACAAATCAAACGGTACTGAAGATCTTTGAAAATGATAAATCTTGCACAGAAGAGCACTTACAGTCATTTGGAAATGGGACTTACTTGAGATGATTGCTTTTCAGGTTGGAATGATTTCTTTCTAAATAAAGATTTTCTCCACATTTTAAGTTAATATAAACTTGTTTCTACAAAGACCATAATGATATTTTTTCCCTACCAAACTGCTGCTGTAGCTTCTGTTGTCAGTTTGATTAGCCTGCCTGCTTGTTTGAAGTAACGTCAAAGACTTTCAGGCTTAAATGTCATTCTAAATAGCCTAAGAAAGGCTGCGAGTGATGTGGACATAAAAACGTGGACTCCTTTTTTCTCTAGATCTTTTCCACATTCTTTGCCTGCTTTTGTAAAAACATTTTTAAAAATATTTAGATAAATGCTGGGCATCTAATGTTGTACTCCCATTCTCTTTTCAGCATACATTTTTCAGCACTCCATCATCTACCCCTGCTTTGCTCAGCCTTTAGCTCCATTTCACTCTTCCAGCTGAGAGTGCTCTGTGCTTTCCTTGTGTTCAATCTCTGCGCAGTCAAATAGCCCACAAAGTCTTCTGCAGAGCAAGGCTGGGGCTGGTCTCTGCTGTGACAATAAAGAAAGGTTTGATTTCAGTGGGGCAGAAATATTTCCTCCCCTTTTAGTTTACTAGGGTAAAACTTTCTCCTCTCCTCTCCTCTCCTCTCCTCTCCTCTCCTCTCCTCTCCTCTCCTCTCCTCTCCTCTCCTCTCCTCTCCTCTCCTCTCCTCTCATTTCTCCTCCCTGCAGGGCAACCCCCTACTGCTCAAGTCGTTATTCTAGGCAGCTCTGTCCTCTGAGAGGCATGTGGCTGTTTGTTTTTAAAAAACAAGGGTTTTGCTGTTCGTCCCTCAATCTGTTGCCTGTCAGCCAGGGTTTTGTACTAAAATCCGTCACAACGGTACCTGAGCCTGAAGGCATATTGTGCTCTGGGGATACTCTGGGGTAGGGAGGGAGGATGCAGATGTGCTGCTTTGGAAAAGACTGTGTTTTCTCTGTTTTTAGCTGGTCATTGCCATGAGTGTCGCTGCTGCGGTGGGAGATGTCTACAAGAACAAGAGTTAGGAAGCATTCACAGCTCAGCCCCGCTCAGCCCCCACCTCCTGCCCCATGCTGTGTTGCAGCCACTAAAGGAAGGAAGCTCTTGTCAATACTCACAAACTTCATCCTGGGCTTATTGATCTGGGCTTATATAGGAATTAGCTATGTCCATTAGGTATTCAGTGTTAGCACAGGGGTTACTGTGATGTTTTAGACAAAGCCGTCTTTTGAGATTTACTGCTTGGCTTCTGATCATCTGAGTTCTCTTTGATGCAATGAGAAGAAACTGCAGCTTTTCAAGCTTCTTAATGACAGCAGTGTTAGCTGGTTGCAGGTATTCATGTGAGAGGCCTCTAGGCTGCCAGTGTTTGCACAGATACATAATGCCTGCAGGCCGGGCTCGGTAGCAGGCCAGGCAGCCCAGTTTAGCAGGACTAAAACATTTCTCTCTGATTTTCAGTCAGTGCAAAGAAGCCATTTGAAAGTATTGTGGGTTTTTTTCCTAAGCAGCAGTTTTGAAAGTATTCACCCCTTCAGGAAGCAGAAAAGCTCTCTTTTAATTCAAGAATCATGGGAGAGAATAAAACATAATAAGTAAGTCTAGGACAATGAATTTGTGATACATCACTGAGTGAGCTAGTGGCAGGCCCTTTAAGGAGAGAGCAGTCTCTTAATCAAGATGTGAAGCACCTGAAGGGTTCCTTTGCTGCAAATAGCAGCAGGAACAGCAGGGGACAAATGGGCTCATGTGATGCTGTGTTTGCTGTAAGCATCTAGAGTGAGATCTTAAAAACAATTGGTTGCTTGCTCCTATAAAATTTGGTGGGGCATATACTGATTGTTATTATTCCTTTCAAGAAATGGCCAGTGCAGCCTCTGAAACAGCCTCTTGCCTGCTCTGATGTGACACCTGTGTTCACAGAAGGGTAAAAGGGAACAGAAGGACAACCTTTCCTAAATGTGACAAAAATTTATGAAAGCCGTGAATGTGCGTAAGCTGATGAACATGCCGCAAGTGAGGCAGCAGTGTGCTAACTGGTGTTACCAGCCACGAGCTCAGACTGGGATACTGGCAGAGCCACTCTCTTGCTGCTGCATGATAACTTTGCCATGATTTTGCTGCCTTCCTGTCACACCCTTTCTTGGTTTTATGTCTTGCAAAAGTACCAGTGCCCTTGTGCATGAAAGTGTTTAAGAAACATTTAATCCCTTACCTGGGGATTTGTTCACCTTGGGATTTAGTTACCATGCACACAAATGTGATGTATGGTGACTTACTGACTACAGCCTCTGGACATTGTGTTCAGCAAAGAGCCAGGGCAGGGAAAATAATTACACACCTCTTTTTTTTTTTTTTTTTTTAAGCCAGAAATGCTCTCTGTTGGGAAATTCCAAGTGTGATGCTTTAGAGAAATAAAATGCCATCAGTAATCAGTGTACTTCAGATTGAATGCTATATAACCTGCAACCACTGAATGGCGTTACAGATATATAGACTGCCTCATCCTGCTTTAGCAATAGATGCCACTGGTGTGCAAAATTATGTAAAATTAGCTCCCCTAGATAAAAAGAATTTTATATGTAAAATATACAAAAAAAAATAAAGTCAAATTAAGAAAACATAAAATGCTAAGGGATTAATTGGGTTTAGGCTTTTATCCAAATCCTCTCTTTCCCAGGACACGGTTCAAATGAAGCAAAAGCTAAATGCAATAATTGCTATTACAAGTTGCTTTTGAAAAGTTGATTACTCTGAGGTGGGCTGCTGCATATCTCCAGAAGGAGAGGATCTTAAACATCTTGGTGTATTTCCCTGCTTGCCCATAAGACTCATTCATGCTGATGTCCAGAAACAATGCCTTCAGAGTCTGTGTTGCCAGAAATTGCATGCATCTCTGCAGATATTGGTGATATCTGATCTCACCATCAGCCTCCGGCATTCCTCAAAAGACTGCCTAAACATACCAATCCATCTGATTAGACCTTCTGCATTTTAATGCTCCGTTAAAGTGGTATGTGTGATTGGATACTGAATCTGTCCTGATGCTTGTGATCAGGTATTGAATCCTTACTTATGCTTCCCACTGATGCAGTGGGTTGAGGCTGAGCAGAAAGGAGAGTCTGGGCACATGACAGCGTGTCACACCTGGCAGAACCAGGAAAGGTGGATATCCCCCATGGGCTGCTTATAGCACTTGCCACTCACAAATCTGCATCAGGCCAGAACCGACTGGCTAAACGCCGACACATGTAATAACTGCACAATAACACCTTCTGTTCCTTTAATTATGAATTGTACAATATTGCTTTTAGGAACAATTACTACACTATAGAAAACAACACTGCAGAAAACAGCAGCAATGCAGATAAGCATGATTTACTGCAACATTCCTCAGCAGTTGTAGTCAGAGGATATTTTTCAGCTGTCATTTTGCATTTGAACATAACGAGAAGCTAGAATGGCATACATATTGCTCAGCAATTTTTTATTTTTCCAAGGGATTTGCTACAGGTACCACAGATGCACTGGAATTTACTTTATCCTCTCTTTATTTGAGTGTATGCAGGACAGCAAAGAAGTCAGGGCAGTGTGACCTCAGGAATTGGTTCCTCTGAATGGGAGTTAATTAACTACGAGCTCTAAAGGGAATTTTGAAAGAAGTATATACACTGTTACAGTAAAAGGGCATTCTGGCCATTTTGTCTTTTAAATTGATTTCTATAAGGGGAGAGAGCATGGGAAGGAGAAGGAAGGAGGCAGGAGGGGGAATAATGACACATCCTGATCAGATGCCAGGGAAGCTCATCTCTTGGTGCCCATCAAAACTGGTGGGCATTGAGATGTTAGAGTTCATTGCTGCTTCTGTGGACACTGAGAGTTGTCAAATTAAGAATACTTTTAAACACATTCAAATATAATATTTGAGGCACTTCCCTCCTTTTGCATTCATCTGATTCTATCACCCAACACTCTATATTCAGCTGCAGGGAAATGTCACAGGTTTTCTTTGTAGATGCCCCAGTGTGTGTGCAGTGTTGAAGAGGAGCACGCTGGCTAGCAAGGGTACAGGTAGCACTTCGAAACACTTAATACAAGACCTCTGCTGACTGACTATCAGAAGCAAAATCTAGTAGCTGACTGCAAAGAGTAACACCGTTATTTGTGCCTCTTACTGCTTGGCTGTCACACTGTCTTCTGTCAGGACATGGCATCTAAAATCTGAGCTGGTAAAACCCAAGCAGCCCCTGAGAAGCACAGTGCTGCCTCATGCTGAAATAAGAAGTTAGTTGATGGCCTTGAATTGGTGCTCACCACCTTTAGAACCAGGTCTCTGGGTGGTTCCCTGGGCACATTCAGGCCTCCTTTTTGAATTAAGAGAGTGTCATACTGCGAGTGTGAAAAGCTGGCAGTGGCGGGGCTGCCTTTGATGCAGCTGCAGCTACTTGTTCCTCCTCCACTCAGTCATTCTCCCAGGGCAGCTTGCCTCTGCTGGAGAGGGTTGGCTTACACACTGCTACACAAAGGGGAAAGAGTAATAAATAACTGGGTAGGGGAGAGTAAAGAAAAGCCTTCACTGGGAGTTGGTTTTGGAAGCGTGGCATATTGACAGCCCTTTCACAGCCCAACAAAACAAATAGGCTCCCAGTGGCTGCGACATTGTTCTGAGCAGCCAACTCTGCCACATGGCTGGAAACCAGTAGCACCAACACTGGGGACTCACAGTGACAGTGGCGAGCGTGGAGCTGCAGCTCACAGCATGAAGAAAAGCCTGTGTGCCACAGCTCTGGAGCAGGTGGCAGCAAGGTAACCGAGCGTGCTTTACAGAGCCAGGTCAGAGACAGGTCCTCAGCCATCTTCCAAAAACCCTTACTGTACTCTTTGGGATGAAGTCAGCACCAGCCGTTGCATCACTCCTCTTGTTTCTTACTTCTTCTAGCACAAAGAAGTGCTAGAATTGCCCTTACCTTTTGGCAAGGGGATGGTGAACCCAAAGCCAATATAATAACATAAACCAATACTGTGGTCTGTAAATGTTGAAAGGTAGAGGATCTTGCATCACAGGTTCAGGCACACCAAGACATAGAAACCCCCAAATCCCCCTCTTCAGGGAAGGAGGCTCTATATTTAAATTGCATTAAAGAGTACCATAATCAAGGGTGGCAATTAGCAAATAGAAAAATAACATCCATGGCCCTTAGAAAATGCAAACTTAAGCAACTCAAGCAGCAGGTTTTAATAACATCTCCCCTTAAGTCAGCCTCTTTTCACACTGTATGTCTGAGGGGCCCTAGCTCCAAAACGGAATGCAAGTGAGCATGTGCAAACTCGACCAAGTTTCAGGGTCTTCAGAAGAACCATGGAAGTGCCCTTTTGTGATGCAAATAAAGGCCCATTTGCCAAATCCTTTAGCAGGAATAGATTATTGCATATAGGAGGCAGGATGCCTCTTTGGGGAAAGACAGCTTTTTAATATCTTTCTACCAAGATATGCTTCCCAGCTGTTCATTTGAATATTAAACAACATCTTAGACGTGACAGGGATTCCATCAGCCCTTTTAATTTCTGCCCAGGGACTTGCTATGCACACATAGCACTACTCAAGTAGATGGAAAAGACTGGAAAGAACACAGTTCCCCTGATTTCAATTCCTTCCTTTCAGCCTTTTGCAACCAGTTTATCTGGTTTATAGGCAGTGCATGCCACAGGAAACAAGGCATTAGTGATCTCTCCCTCCAGCTCCTGTGTCCTGAGTTTGGTCCAATGAGTGTTGGGTGTTAGGCTGCCACTGAAGAAGCAGAGACCCCTACATTTCTCCTATGTCTTTCCCAGTACAGTGGCCATCCCATACAGGCTGGAAAGGATGTGCAATAACTTCTCAACCTCTGTGAATGAAAGAAGAAGGGATGCATCCTACAACAGTGACTGGGGATTATATTTATATACATATATCTTTCACCATAAAATCCTCGAGAACCCAATGACTTTGTTGCACCAACCTAGCAAATGCTTCCTTGGGTCATGCAAAAGGGTACTTGGAAGTCAGCACAGTGCTGAAACAGAGAGGAACCTTTTATGTCCAGAGGAGAACAGAAGTCGCAGTGAACACATTTGGACCTTTTTCTCTCAGGATTGTCATCTCCTCCGTATAAAATACCCTTTTCTAATATCAACTGGAAAGTCCTTTATTTTGTTGTTTGTTTTTTTTTAATAAAATTTTAATGAAGTTGCTGCTAATGAGAGCTCTGTGAAAAACTTCCAATTATTACCACAAAATCCCTTGATGTTAGTGGGGAAATGGAGCACTGGAGTATTAATTGACCTCCTGATAGTAAAAAGGATCCCTCTAGCAGAACAAGGATTAAAACTGAGAAGCTCTTGGAATCCAGTGGTACAGTACAGAAAAAAAACCTGAAGGTGATGGGAAGGTCATCAGGACAATCCAAAAAAAAAAAATCTGCAGGGAAGTGAAAGCAGATGGGTTACAAAATGCCTTTATTCCCAACACTGACTTTAAAAAAGAGTGAGGCCTAGATAAAGAAGGAAGGGCTGCTCTCCCTTCTCTCCCTTTTTGCTCTCCATAAATGCCTATGGGTGCCATCAATGCAGTTGTAGTCTGTAGGCTGTGACTACTGTACATCATATTGCTAAGAAAAGATTTTTGGGATTTTATTGCTGAAAACGGTTTTCAGTCAGTTTTGTGTAAAAAACCCCACGCAAACAACCAAATAAAACAACCCAGCCAAAAGGTCAGAGAAGCTGGTAATTCATCTGGGGGTTCATGTACTATGGCATTGCTCCAGCATTGCCACACTAGTTCCCCAATTGTTGCCACCCTGACACACCTCAGTCTTCCCTGGAAGAAGTATTTTATCTGAGGAGGAGTGCAGTTTCTCACATGGGAGAACAGGAGAAAAGCTCATCTGGAAAACAAATAAAAGCCTGAGAGGGTAAGACTTACCTTACAGAGTCAGATGAAATACCTGTGTCTAGAAAAGGATGTGACAGAGTCTGTAAAAATATGCAGCCAAGTAACTGTTGACTTGCTTTATCTACAAATGTGGAGTTTATTTCATCTATTTCACATAGTTAAGGGCTCACATACACGGTAACCTACATATAAATTCTAGGACAAATAGCATTTTATACCTTATCTCTGCCATAATTTTCTGGAGATGTTAAGTGGAAATATGTGGTATAGTAGCATTTCTCCTCTTGAAAGAAAACCCATAGTCAACACATTTGTGCTGCTGGCATAACTGGTCATCATCACTTTAATACAAATCTGTAAGGAAGACGCTCTGTGCAGCACTCTGAATCTTACCTAACTGTGATGAACAGTCTTGTAGTCTTAACTTTTTTCACTGGTATAAAAGGTTATTGTATTTTTTTGTGGGGGCAGTGTGAAGTGGCTTAAGATGATAGAAATTAAAGGCAAGAAGAACAATACATTGAGAGACATGCATCCAGTTGATCACATCATCTCTTTAACAGTTCTGTGCTCAAACATGGTAGGTTTTAGGAACATTTAAGTTCTTCACACTTGTTGATGACGGAATCCAGGCAGGGACCACCTGCCTGTCCCATTGCACATCAAAATTGCCAATTGACAGAGAGCTATAAAAATACAGCACATGTCTCAAAGAACTGAAAGAAGGAGAGCTCCCAGCATGGTGTGAATTAGGACTCCCCTCATGTCTGGGAAGGGGTTGAACTTTCAGATGGAAACAGGAAAAACATGGTGAAATGAACTTTCACCACTGGCTTGCTTTCTTCCAAGGCAAAAACAGGCCCGTTGTCCACATTACCTCACCACTGTTCATAGAGCATAGACCCTGGGTATAGGGGCTGTATTTGAACTGACCATGACTCAAGAGCCGGGAATGGGCAGCTCTGATCTGGCCTGTGGTATTTTGGATGAGGGGTGTGAGTGTCAAATAGTCCAATTCAGATAGCCCCTCCCAAACTTTCAGAAGTTTGTGAGCTGTTTGAGTTTCATGACTAACATGACTGGACTGGCAGTTTCATAGAGAAAAGAGATTAGTTTTCCTTGTTGCTTTACTTGTCTATAGCTTTCTGCCTACAAGACCTGATTCATCTCTCACTGAAGCTGAATGGAATGGTCTTTCCACATTCTGGCTGGAAAATAGGCTGTCTCATTCCTTTCTGTGACTTGGGCTTCTGTAGATAACATTAGAAGGTTATATGTAAAAATGACCTGCTAAAGTGGCCATCATTTCAACAGGACTAGCTGGCTACATCTCTGTTAAGAAATTAAATGTGCTGAGGACCACACTCTGGCACTGAAGTTAGTCAGCACCGAAGAGTCTGCATCCTCACTGTTGGTCTTTCTTAGCCTCCCAAGTAAACTGTGTTGGGGTATCCCTGACCTGTGCTAACTCATAGACTGAGGATACGGAGTATGGAGAGTATGAGTTACCCTAGGCCAAAACTGTCCCTGTGACTGTCGTAATAATTTAAATGCATACTGATTAAGTTGCAATGCACAGGAACGTCTTATAGTATTAAATAGTATAGGTATAACTTCCTTCTGCTTGAGACCTAAGCATAAGAATTGACTACAAGCTCAAATGATTACCTTTTTTACTTCATACAGATAGGAATTACCAGATTTTTCATTCTTAGACTTTTTGAAGTAAAGTCCTATCTCGAAAGAAAGGTCAGCCCACACATTAATCAGAGGCTCTCCGTTTACTGTATTTCACTGCAAATCAACTTGCTTAGTTTTTAAAAATGAGGAAGGTGCCTGTTCAGTTTGGCATTCTTTAATTCCGTTTAACCTGGAGCATGATACGGGACAGAAAGCTGCAAATTTGTCCATGATGAATAGAAATATTGTGGCTGACAAATTCAATCTACTAATTCATGCAGGGTGTTTCAGGAAAGGATTTGGTGATGATAGAGGTGTTTAGGTGTTTAGGGTTCTGCTGAGAATGTAAGAGGCACAAAGGCTTCTGAAACAAATACTGGAATAAAAAAAACAAACCACAACAGACTGTAAATAAGCCCCACTATTTGACAAAAGTAAATTCTATAAACATCTTGAGAGTTATTCTGTTGATACTCATTTAAATAGCAAAATTGAAGTCATTCATTTGGGTAGGATAAAATTTTGTTTGATACAGCCAATGACTGTAACCAGACATGATATATTGTTCTGCATCACCTCTGGTTCAGTGAAATATAGGGGCATTGTTGAAACAGCAGATTATTAAAGAAGTTAAAAGCACTATAAAAGACAGTAGGATAATGCTCAGATTCGTGATCCCAAGCTAAATGACAGAATGAGTACAATTTTGAAAGCTTCAACATTACCCAGAATAGAAACACAGCTTTTAGTATTTTATTAATAGTGTTATTAACAAACTGTATCTAACCCATCCCAAAGTACTTAATGTGCTATAATAACATCAATTAAAATACAATAATAGACTTAATAATGTGGCCCATAATGGGAAAAATATTCATGTGGATTATCTCTTCATACCAAAGAGAAAAATTCCAATGAAAGAAGCTATAATGAACATAAGACTAAACATCCTAATTTGAGTTAGAAATATGCCAGGGTAGGAAATGGTGTGGATAAAGTCAAAGTTGTGTCCATAATGTTCATCATCTGGTTTGCTTCTTGTTATGAATACATAAATCTTCAAAGACACCATTAGCTAAAGCCAGTCATTAGCCCAGGTTGGTTTGAGCAGTAATTCTGAGCAAAGAACTCATCAAATTCTTGCTAAAGGCAAGCAATCTTGTCAGGACCTGTCTTTCCCAGTGGCTACTCTCACATCAATTGGTACTGTCATAGCAGTGACAACAGTAGCCATTCTGGATAGTCCAGAGACTCTGACCCAGTATTGACACTCCAAGAGAAAGTTGATTATGCTGGCTTGACATGACTGCTCTGGTTTATCTGTAATCCCAGCTCTTTAGAGACCAAGTTCATTTTTCCTAGCCTTGGGCACAAAGCTTGGCCTTCTGCTGGATACGTGTCTTCATAAGGAGTATGTAAGAGGTAGCAGTCAAACAGCACATTTGAGATCCAGCAGCCTAATGTCCTGTTCGACAAGCTCAGGCTCTCTGCATGGGTTAACCCTGCACAGAGCTGTGCTTCTGGCTGGGAACATGTGGTGTACCTTTGAATTCTGTATTTGGAAATGCCCCATTCTGCGTGTCTGCATCGTACGATACCATAGCACTCTTTTGTAAATGTTTGTTAGTCCTCTTATGGACCAGAAATGTTTACCTGTTAGTCCCTTATCTGTTAAAATGTGCAAAAGTTGCCCATTTTAGACATCATTCAGTTACTGCATATTTACTTTTGCTTGCTGGCCTCTCCTGAGCATTTTTGGAAATCCAGCTGCAAAGATATGATGTTGAACAGGGCTACTCAGTTAATATTTTTACTGGGGTCCATTTACACCCAGCAGGACTATGCTCCCTGCATGGGGAGCCATAACAGTGCCTGTTAGCTGCTGCCTATCGCCAGCCATATGGATGTGGATCAGGCCACTGACAGCAATAAGAGATATGGCTTTTCTACAGAAAGGCAGGAGAGGATATTGCACTTCTGAGATCCCGGTGAGGTCCATTCTTCACTATCTACCTCCAGGGCACCTGAATTAGGCCTGCAGTTTCTAGTTTCTACTGAAAGATAGCAAAGCTGAGGGGTATAAATCACATCCAGACACTTCCTTGTATTCTGTCTGGAAAAGGAGAACATGCCTAAAACTACACTTACGGTGAAATAATTTATAATTTGACTTTATTTTACAGTTTTTAAGAGTTGAATTTAGGTTTGTATTCCAGAACCCATCTCTAAGTTACAGTGAAACACAGCAAAAGGTTAAATTTTTCTCCTCAGCCTGCTCACTCTGACAGTAAATTCTTATGGGTGTCTTACTGATTCCAAGACAAAATAATATCAGAATTCATGAACAGTAACAGACAGGTAAGTATTTAACCCAGAAAGCAAAATGCCAATCTAATAAAAAGAAGTTTTCTTCTCAAAATTAAGGCTTTTTTGGAAAAGCCCTCAACTCACTGAAAAACAGCTGTACAGAATGAACCATGCAATGTGCTAAGCAAGAAAATATATAGCACAGTATGTAAAGAGAGTGGATGACAATTAGAGTTTGTTCGTTTACTAGCTATATGTTACCTCTCTTACGGTGTGCTGCTACACTATTTTTACTACTACGTTTTCTGTACTTGCCTCCATTTACTTTTCCAGTGTTGTGATTTAGCCATTTATACTCTCTACAGCCTTGGCTGATATTTTGCTGTTTTGTCTATTATCCTTAATGTCAGATTTGTATAAACAAATAAGTGGTTAGACTTTAAGGTGTTTTAAAGTAAAAGGTTCTAGTGAGAAATGCATTTAGCAGAGTAATAGGGATTCTCAAATACAAAGGTGCAAACTAAGAATAACAGCAACTCAGAGTGATAGAAGGATAAATATTGTACAATAAATATACTGATCAGGAAAATGCAGTTGTGCTTTTGCTCCATTCCAGAAGCAGCACAATACTTGATCCTTCTGGTTTAGCTCAGAAACCTCTAGATTTTCTTACATTGGGATTTCCTTGATTTAAATAGATTTAGTATAAGCACATTTTTTAAAGGTATGCTAAAAACAACCTCCCCTCCCAGTCACACAACTAAGAATATTATACATTAATATGAACAACTGTTTTTGATATGATTAATATTCAATGCCCCAGCTTTAGTGAAATAATGAAGTAGGTAAGATTCATACCAAGGTAGGTAAGAATCATACCAAGCAGACACTGTAATTGGTGAGTTATTGAACATAAAAATCAAGTGGCTAGACATAAAATACACTGCAGATATGACAAGGAGGGAAGTGATGGAAACAAGAACGCAGTAGTGTTTGCTGGATGAAGGAAAAAGAGGGATTAGAAAGGAACAGAGTTTGAAATGTTTGGGCTTTGGGTCCTGTCTCTAGGGGTGTGGAGTCCTCTTCACATGGCGAAACCTCAGCTCCTGCACTGCTCAGAACAGTGCTGGAGTCATTCAACACCTTGACAGGTCAAACCCCATGAGGAGGCAATCAAGGGTCAAAGAGGTGACAGGAGTTAAGCTTAAGAGAATTAATAAATGGTCAAACGACATGAAACAGGGAAGCTTCTCAGGTCTGGTCATGATCTCAAATACATGGTATTGGGAAGGAGGAAACAGAAACTGAGAGCTGAGACCTTATTTAAGTACCTATGGCCACATGTGTATTGTAACTGGAGACATAACTAACTCAGACAAGATAATTGCTGAAGCTCTCTGCTCCCCCTTCTCCCTCTCCCCTGGCTGCTTCCCTGTCAGGTGATCTGGGAATTCAGACATCTCATCAGCTAATCTATATCATCAGATTTCTATCACCCCTGCAGTTTCTTTTATATAATGAATATTGAATGTATACTGACCTTGAGATGATGATGGTGCAGAATATTTTCAGGTTCTTGAAGTATACAAATTCTGGGAAGCACTGTCAGCATTAAAAGGCTTTGATGTTCTTTCACATAAAGCCAGACACAAATGTGCTATGACTTGTATTGAACTCGAATCAATGTTTGTGAATGATGTACAGCTCAAATGATGAAGAGACCTGCATCATTTGCTCAGTTTGCTGCTATGTTACAGTTTGTTTGCTGATACCTGTTTAGCTACTGGGCAGAAAGCCTCTATAAACAAGCTGTCAAGTTTAATTGAACTACCTGGTAAATATATAGTTAATAAATAAGGATGTGCTTTTGTGTGACACTGAACTAGTCTCCTTGGACTTCCTGGGATCTGCAGCAGCTCAGTACTTCCCAAGATGAGACCTGAGCAAAGTGCCTGCTGTTGTTCCTATCAAATGCAATTACAATTTCATCATTGATGTTATTACCAGGAGAGCCAAGCCTTAAAACTTGTGGAAGGCTTTTGAACCTCTTTTGATCTATGCATGACATAATAGTGAGGCTCTCCAATGCTATTAAGTGCGTACTGTAGGAACGAGATTGTAATAGCTGATATACACGACAACAATGCAGCCAAATGAGCCCCGTTCCTGAGTGTATGTACTTTCAAGCCCTGGAGACGGCTAGTTATGGGAAAAGCTTGAGTTCATTAAAATCAAAGATACTCCTGGTGTGTGCGATTGCTGAGAAAGGTGACAAGGAGTGTTCCCTGGGCAGAGAACAATGTGTGTGTAGAAGTGTGTGTGCCTATGTGATAATACACTTGTTGTGATTTTTAAGAAAATTTTATGAATTCCTAATGCTTTCTGAATGCTGCACACTGACTAGATGTGATTGTTGTTAGTAGGTAAAATATTTTGCTGATGGCTGACGTGGGAAGTTTTAGAAGATTTATTTATTTAATAATAAAAAAGTGTTATCAAGTCAAATGTGCTGACACTCCTTCTGTAAGCTAGCCTGTCTGCTTGGTCTGATAGTCCAACCACCATAAGAAAAAAGGAGTGTCAGAATCCTCTCCTGGTAATGACAAATGCTATTTACTCCAAAAAGGCTTTTTTTTTTTTGAGAGGAACAGGAATAATTTCAGATTTATGGAGGGGAGAGGGAGTCCCTGTCAACTGGATTCAGTCACACAGCCCACACCAGGTCCAGAGCCCTTTCGGTCAGACCCACCTCAGGCTGTTCATTTCACAGCCCTCTGGTTCAGATAAGTTAAGCAATCAGAAAAGCATCTAATTTCTACCCTTAAAATTGCATTTCATGTTGCTTTTTCTTCAAGCATTTGTTAGACAAGCTTCATCAAAAAATTAGCTGGCTTTGTGGTCCACTTCTTTTTACCATTACACCTTTCAGGAACTGCAGACAGCCTGAAACAAGTTAAAATTAACAGAGCCAGTGGATTTTGTCTCCCTGTGTCCAAGTACCCAGGGCTTTCAGGTGCCCCAGTGTCATTTAGGGGAAGTGTTCAGAAATGCCAGGACTGGAAAATTTCTGGATTTACTGCAAAAGAGCAGAGAGGGAGGAGCGTGGAAAATGTTCCCTGCAGCAGACAAGCAGCCGATTAGAAACCCCCTTCCTGAGGGGCTGCGAGCGAGTGATATGCCACTGCTTTGGGCAAAATGTAGGTCTCACACTGAGGCTTTCTGGGTTTCAATTGTGGCTGTGCTGTACAGCACAGCTTCCAGGTAAGGGAAGGCTGTGCCCCTTATTTCCAGCATCTTGCCCAAAGAGAAACACATAGCAGTAGTAATAATACAAACAAAGCTGGCCTGGTTTTACCATTCAAGCATACCTAGAAATAATTACATTAAACAACGTAGTACTTGAGGAGGGAATACGTTTTTCTGGTTTACCTATTTCAACACTTCATAGTGCGTTTGACATGGTCTCCCAGCCGCTAATAAAAGTAAATACAGCAGTGACTTTTTAAGAAATGCATCTTTGCTAGTGAAGAATAGCTACTTTAGCTGGAGCAGCTCAGATTCAGGCACCATCAGTTTATAGTGCTGCATGTAATCTCTCAAGCCCTTGCTTCTGGGCAAGTGGCTTCTAGCTGACTGCACTCACAGAGGTAAGGAAGACATCTGACAACTTTATGCTTTCTTCAGCCACTCTGAAGTGGCTGGAGCCACTTGCCTGTACCTTGCAAAACATCACACATCTTCTGTCCATTACCTGACAGTGAGATGAATCTTACCTGCTGATGTGATTGTTGCTTTCCAGCCAAAAATACACTCACTTACTGAGCATGTCATGTTCAAAACTGACTGAGCCCTGAAATAAATCTCTTGTCTCTTTACATCTCCCATGTTGGTGTTTGGGAAAAATAGAATTGCATGCTGAAGTAAAATAACATCATCAAATTACCATATAGCAACCAGGAAGAAACTAAAATAGCAACACAGTCCTGTCTCATTGTGGAGCTGGAGAACAGCTAATTTATAGTCTCCTTTTCTCAGGTGCATCCTTACTGTGAGTAAAAATCTGTTATTCAAGAGTACCTGGAAAACCACCTGTAGCAGATTCCCAAGTCATAGATACAAGTAAAGTTAGTTACATGGAAAGGCTGGTCTTACATATGTGCTACAGCCCAACCTTTTTTTTTTGGGATGGCTTTGCCACCAGTGAAAATATATTTAAGTAATTATGCTTGAAAACCAGCCATATTTTCACGGTGAGATTAGTTTATGATTCTTATTAACATAAACAATCATAATAACTATTACCACTTGTGGACAAACAAGGGTATGTTCTTTGTTGTATAAAACAGAAAAGGAGACACCATCTCTTCCGATGCAAAGTTCAAGACTCAAATCTGCTGCACCCTTGAAAATTTTGGACACATATATTCCTAGTGCAGGCAGCAGTCACCAAGATGTCACAGTGGGGTTGCTCTCCACAGAAAACTCCTTTTCCTTAAGGGAAGAGCTGATTACCTCTCTCTCCTTGGGGATCTGCTTTGATCAGCCACCCATTACAAAAGCTGGACCAGAATTCAGAGGCTTCCCGACCCTAATGAACTGTATCACCTGCACTACCAGAAAGAGAAGAAAGAAAAACAAAGGAAAAACAGCCCTGCATAAATGCCTAACTATATTTCAAATGAGTATTACAGAACTAATTCATTATTTGCTGAATGTAATCCAATAAATATGGCCAGTTAGTTAACATCTTTGTTCCTAGATCACACAAGCATTCATCATCCAAACTAGGTGCTAGTAGACAGCTCATTACATCTGAACAATTACGACTGATCAGCAAAACCTCAGGCCCAGAGTTCGCAAAACTCTGAAATTTATCACTTGACTTTCAGAGGCACCAGATATTCAGTGCTGTTCACCTCAGGGGGCTATGGCAGTGGCTTAACACTTCTGAGATGCAGGCCATTTACTTAATGGGGTAAGTGTGGATTTATAAACCTAGACTTCCTTTTCAAATTGCAGGGATTTATATGCTCTAAATACATGTCATTGCATGAAAATAAGAGATTGAAATCGTAAAGTAGGCTAATGTACTTCAGAGACCTGTGCTAACACATTTTTCTTCTGGCTGTGCTGGTTCTGGTCCCCTGGCAGCCCCTCTGCATCTGTCAAAATGGGGCAGAAGAACACATCTCCGTCACCCAAGGTGGCTGGACCTGTTGGACCTTCTGGTGACTGTCTATTTTATATTGGGCAAATATTATCTACCGTTGACAAAGGAAGAAAAATTGTGCTACCTCTAAGGGTATCAGCACTCATTTAGATCATCCTGTTAGGACAGCAATATTGCAGCAGCGTTGTTGGCTATGGTTCCATCTGCCACTTTCAGAAAGCACTGCCAGAATTGATGCTGTCAAAACCAACTCTGTGTTACAGGGTTTTTCCCCTTTTCTGTGACCTTGGTGGTAATTAAGTGTCTCATCCTCACAGGTTAAAAATGTGAAGCATGAACTGGACCTGCTGGCTTGCCTGCTTCATTTATGGGTCAAGTCTCTAGCTGCTACAGACAAAATTTTTAAGTCTCTGATTAAGAAGTCCTGCTGATTTAAGGATCTCACAAGAAATGTGTGCATAATGAATTATCTACAGATAATAATTCAGATTGTTCCTTGATGATTCATATCACCTTCCTTTATTAAATTACCATTTTAGAAGTCTAACAAGGGCAACGCAAACTGACAGGTGGTGACATTACAACATATATAGCAGGTCAGCTGAGCAGCACGCTGTGAGTTTGGGTAAGTAAGTGGTATTTGGTCCCAGTCAGAGATGCCAATAGGAAGCAAAGGCTCAAGGATATACAACAGGCAAACCCATGTCATTACGGGATAAATGTTTCTTAACATGCAGCATTTCTGCCTCGTGTGTCTGAACCTGTGTTAACCTTTTTCATCTCCTCAGTGAAAGTTTCCAGTGAGCTACCTTCAATAAAGTCCTGCTCCAGTATAAGTAGACATATTAGTATGAGTTATTAGTATTAGGTATTAATACTAGTTGCAGCATTAGTTGACAGTAACAAAATGGTGCTGTCTGTTCTCTCTTAAGAAACAGTGAGGGCTACCAAGCATCACCAAAATCTTTATGTAGGTCAGTAACATGTTACAAAGACATGTAAACATGTGTGGCAGAGTGAACAGTGGTTTTTCTTTCTGGGTTCAGTTTCTATTAGCAGGGGCTTATTGGATCTCAAACAGGCATGCTTGGGAACCTCAAAATACCTTCTGTGCCCCATGCCCTCTGGAAGGGATGTGTAGCAAATCAGTGCCGCAGTGTCTCTTATGGTCTGATGGTAGGAGGAATCATAGTGAGCTTAAGTAGTAGGAACTGGGAAATGCAAATGCAGCCATTCTGACCTTGCTTTAGCGGCATGTCATATTTTTCTCCAAGCAAACGCTTGATAGCAATCATCTCTGTCTCTACATCTGACATAAATCAGAAAGTGTCAGAAAATGCAATTAGCCACTGTTAGTCTTTACCATAACACGTCCGAGTAAGAAGGCTCAGCTTATTTCTGTATGTGTTTCATAAGCTGATGTGAGCAAGGTCTCAGAAGGAGACCTGAGCCTTCAACTTTCTCCAGAAGTGCCATTTTTTCATGGCTGACCATTAACCTGTACCACAGCACTTGTGTCACTGAAGCTCTGGTGACAATGGTAGGGGTTAAGGTTCTGCCCTCAGTCACCGTGTGAGCACCGTCCCAGGTGGTGATCAAATACGCACACAAGGGAGATCAGAAAATGGTGTCTGCATTTTGAAGATGCTAAATAAGTGGTAAAGGCAAAAGGTACTGTTCCGTATCTTCAGGAGTTTTGCAAGGAGATTGTGCTGTTCCTATGAAACATTAGCTCTGCAATTGCTTAAACCCTGGGGTTTTGTATTATCTAGCCAATACATATGCTAAAAATGAACAAAACCATATTTTGGACTTCAATAATTTTCACATTTCATTGCCTATAGTGAATGTCTTCCTGGCAATAACTTAGTAAGCCCAGCAAAACAAGGCTTCAGCAAATGCACTTAAAATGTAATTAACATACAGAAAAAAAAAAAAAACAACAAAAAGACCATAACAGCTTGCGCAAGAAAAATGACTTTCAGTAGGAGGATTTCCGTATTTTCTGCAGGGAAATCCTGGGAGGCTTATGTATGCATGATTATGCAGTGCATACACAATAAAATCCAGTGTATTCAGGACACTCAAGGCTTTGCTGAGCTTCCTGAAACACTCCTCAACGCAGAGTCCAGCCTGGCACTAGGCATACAGGAGTCAATGCACCTCTGCTGCACAGCACGTATGCTGTGGCTTGAGGTCTGTCAGATCGGCTCCAAATGAGCCCTCCACTGGCCTGAAATCCTGGATGACTGCCTGGATGGCTGCCAGGCAGCCTTTTTAATGCTGGGATGAAGTTTCTGGCTGGAAGAAAGGTCCTGTTGGGGCAGTGGGGTTGGTGGCTGCTGGAGATGTGCATGGACAAGCAGAACAAAACAGCTCAGGCAGCAAAATCCAGGCACAGTTACACCTGTCTTCAGAAGATGCTGGAAGGTGTTTGTGAATTGCTTTTCATTAATTTGTGAATTTTCTTCATTGAACCAATTGCTTTACAGCCCATACAAAACTGGTGTTGAAACACAGAATTGTATTAGCACATCTCTGTGCTGGGGCGGGGGGGATGGGGATATAATTTATCTGTAAGACTGGCTTGTTCATAGCCAGAAACCTCCTAGAACACTAACTCCTTCAGTCACAGCAACAAAATGGCATTTCTCACCATCCAATCTCATTATGTTCCCCTTCACTTGATCCTAATTATTCCACTATATTCTCACTTCAGAAATCTTCTCCAGTAAGCCCTAACCTTTCCTCAAGTATCATTTTCCTTGCAAAAGCCTCTCCAATTTAATTCCAAACCCCACTTCTTCCGTAAGCTCCTTTATCCTCTCCTGACCTCTTAATGTCTTTCCAGTCTCCTCCCATTTGCCTCTCTTATTTTTACTCTACTGTCAGAGCATTTCTGTATATATGTGTGTGTATGCATGAATATAGCTACCTTGATCCTTCTCCCAGTCTTTCAGTAATTTTCAGGAGCCCTGGACTGACTTCTGGGATATTGCTAAGACAAAATACATAGGTGATTTCAAAAGCTCCCTGGAAGCAAATGAAGGAATCAGCTGTGTAAGGTCATTGATGTGGCACTTGGCAAAGACTAAAGGACAGTGCTTCTTTCAGATGGTTTTGTTGCAGATTAACTATGGGCTAACACCAGGGCAGGCTCTGCTAACAGGTTTTACAACTAAGCCAGCCAAATAAACAAAGCTACAGCCACTGGAAGGTGTCCAACACCGCCAGGGAAACAGGTAACTGTATGGGTTAGGGAAGCAGCAAGTATTTAATTTTCATATTTTCATGCATTTCTATCAATCAATCTCATAATTAACTGTATCTCTCTATGAATTTAAACTGTTACTTCTCTGAATTTCTCATGTCAACCTGTTAGCATCTAGTTCTCCTCTTAATGTCTGTCCTAAAAATATAGTATTCTTATAACACAACTGTTAGCATTTTTCTAATAGGTCTCTTAGATTCTCTCTCAGCAGGAGTATCATCTTCTAGTCCATCATGCTTTTATTTTTCCCTCTCAAAGTCTGTTTGTTGTGAAAATTATTCAGTCATAAGTTGAGCTTCTCTTCTTTTTCCAGTGAGATGTGAAGGAGAAGATGAGAGAGAATTGTTTTCAAGAGTGGAGCTGGAAGAATGAAAATAAAAGCCAAGAAGTAAAAGATTCATGTTATTTATTAAAAAAAATAAAAGCTGGGATTCAGGCTAAGAAGTGAAAAGAACAGTTATTCACCAGCTCTTCATTTTAATAGCTGCCAAAGATAAAAGTGGGTAATGAAATTAAGTTTCAGAGCAGAAAGGCCAATTTCCATCCCTGCAAGTGTTCAAGGCCAGGTTGGATGGGGTTTGATGGGGTCTGGTGTAATATGTCTTTGGAAGCAACTTTTGGGAAAAAAAAATAAAATTATTAAATTGAATATAAAAAGGTGGGAGTGAGGCTTGAGGTTTGAAGGGGTTTTAGTCCAAGTCCCCCATGGCAGGGGATTTGAACTAACTAACTGGTCTTTGAAGGTCCTTTCTGATCCAAATTGGATTCTCATGAATGTATTTCATGCTAGTATTTAACATGACCTTAGTGAGAGCTGAAGGTGACTCAGCGATGGTGTTGTGGCAGGGCAGGCTTGCCCATCTGGTCCTCCCAGCCTCCCTTTCCATACTAGTCGGACCCTGAACTGCTTTGAAATGGGAGCAGAGCCTGAGTAAGGTGATTTTCCCTGGTCATAAGTGGCAGACCTCCTGTCTGGACTCCTGTATTCCTATAGGTGTTTCTACCAAACCCTGCAGTATGGATATAATGTCATGTCTTTTGTGGAAAGATTTCCAACTATATGACTTACTTACCAAAAAGAGGTTACTTTTAACTTCATACTTAGCAAACTAGAGTCACACTGAGTTTTTTCATAAGTGATACCTTTTTAGGTACAGTTCTATTTGTCTCTGAATTCCTGGAGAATTTACTTCAGTATAATCATATTATTTGACACAGGTCCTTGAAGTTCTGATCTTTTGTATTTCTACGTTTGAATGCACTGCCTCATTTAATATGTATTTCTTTTTCCACTTTCTTATTTATTTTTCACATTCTTCTTCACTGCATATATTTGAAGATGAAAAATTAGCCCTGCAGACCACATCATTCTCCCTGTCAGAAGATTTATTCTGTTCCTGTTTGCTTCCCTGTCCTTTCTCTGCCCCTTCCTCATCCTCTGCTTCCTTTCTGCAAGCATCAGATTGAGGCCAGCCTAACTCTCAACTTGTCTCTGCCTTCTGCTTGTAATCTTGCTCCTCAAACCTCTTCCATCCTTCCTTTTTTGCTTTAGAAATCTTTACTTCCCTTGTCCTAGGTGTGTGCATGCCTGCCTGCACAACATGCTGGCAGTAGGTAACAGCAACTGCTGAAGGAGATGGCATCTTATCCCAACATATCACCTCCCCTTCCATTAGAGCACCATTATGTTCGTTATTCATGATATTTCCAAAATCTCATATGAACTTCAGAGCAACTGGCTAGTATTGGGTTATTGTCCTGGTTTAAGTAAATGTTGAATGAAGGACAACAACTTGGTAGTGTTGGGCTATGTTAAATGAAGGATGACAGCTTGGTAGTGTTGGATGAAAGACCGGTGTTCCCACACATGAAAGAGGACAGAGGCAGATGGGAAAGGGGGACATGACCCTGCCCCTCTCCAGGCTGTCACAGGAGGTGACCAGGACCATAGCCAGGGGGGATCTCCATCACAACAGGGGCATGAAAAAGCACTTGGACATCTTTGTCTTCCCCCCATCACTGCCTTTGGGGAGGAAGGATTCTTTATGGGTTGCAGGCTGGAGCATCTTGGCACTGCATGTGACTTAGGGGTTGTTCTGGGATGGGGAGGGAACCTAAAATGGGCAAGGGAAGGGATCAAGGCAGTCTGAGGAGAAACAAGTGTGAAAAAAAACAGAATGGGAAAGGGATAAAATGGGTTGTTTGTGTACATAAGCTGCTGGTCACAGCACTTGTCTGGCCCTGCACTGCACCTGATCAGTGCGGTCTGTCCATATTTTCTTATTAAATTAAATTTCTGATCATTTTCTGGAGGGACTGTGTGGTGTGTGTGTGTGTGTTTCTGAGTGGCAGCAGCTGGAGTGGGACACACTGGTCTTAGTGTCCATGCACGTATAGGCCACTGCTGGATGGTATGAAGGTACATGTATCACCAGTAAGCATCAGGCTGGGCTGACATAGAGTAGGTTGAGTGCCTTGGGAGTCAGGGAGAGACCTGAGGGTCTGCCAGTTGGCTACTTGAGGGACCATGAGGTTCAAGCCAATGACTAGGGAGGCTGTAGGGTCTGAAGGTCACTCAACAGACCCATCTGTGTGTGTATGCATGCGCATGCCCACAGGCGTCACTCTTTCGGGGCTTAGTTGATCAAGGGGCATCAAGGTACAGCCCCTTGTGGGTAGAGGCTGTGGGGAGGCTGAGCACTGTCATGACTGTTGCCCCTGAATATCTGATGGTGTGCTGAGATTAGAGCTGGGCTGATGCTGATAGCCTTCAAAGCTCTCCATGTGCTGCCTAAACTGGAGGAAGATTTTGATACAGACTTTCAAACCTCAAATCAATCCCGCTTCAACTCACCTGGAAAACACAGTTCTGCACCATAAAGCTGTAATCCCTGTTGAAACCTCTTCACGAAGAAGAAAAAAAGAGAAGCCTGGCTTTCTTTGTAGAAAACAGCTTTTGCAATCAATAGGTTTGAATTCTATTTCTGCCTGGGTCCTTTTAAATGGCAAATAAGAAAGATCACATTTTTTGGATGAAAACCATATAAAAAAATTATCAATAGTTTATAATGCTCAATCTCTGTGCCCTTGGATTACAATTTTAATACAGTATGCCTGGGTGCTGGGTGTACTAATTGATGTGTAATCAGTCATTTTGTATGCACAGCAGAACAGGGAGGTATTTTCTCTCAAGGGAGTTGAAAAAAATAGACATCACATGGATGATCGGAGACTTATCATGCAAAAAGGCCACCAGAGTTTGCACCTTTAGTAGAGTGATGATAAAATAAAACTAACTGCACTTAGAATAATCCCTTTGTGACAAAGGGCATTCTGGAAAATTTTGGGATACACATCTGTAAGGCTTACTGCCCAGGAGCGAGGCAGAAGGGGACTGAGGTGTCCCAAGCCTCCATGAAGAAGGATGTGGAGCACAGTGCCAAAGCGAGCCCAAAAACCTTACCTGCTTTTACTCAGACCCTGTCAGGTTACAGGGAAAAGAAGGAACTCAGGGTACTTCAGCTTCATTTTCAGCAGCTCCTGTCACCACACATGCTCCATCAGGGTTTGCGAGCTGCCCCAGCCACTCACTCCTGCCTGCCCAAGCAGCCAGCAGCAGAGTTGTGCTGCAAGTTGTCAAGACAGCTCCTCTTCTCTTGCTCTCTCTGTGCTCTTTTGCTTTTTTTCCCCTTATTTTTTCTCTATTTTGATGTTCTTTTCCCCACGCTGTTGTTTTACTTCCCTTCCTTGCTTCATCACCTATATCTCCTATAGGTCTGTCTACCCTCAGCCATGCCCTTGGTCCCTGCTAGCTCTCTGGTCTCCTGTCAGCCCCAAGACAAGTCACCCTGTCTCCCAGCTGACCTTGTTCTCTCTTTCTTCTCTCTACCCGTCCTGTTGTGGTAATACACTGAGGTATAACAGGGCAGTTTTTTGTCTGGAAGCAGTGTCTCCCCAAGTAAATATCTTTCCCTGTGCCCCTTTGTGAGCTACTGTGTGAAGTTGGATGCAACATCAGAAACAGTGAGTTTGCTCATATATCCTTCCTCTTTATTTATCTCTCTTTCCCTCTTCCTTCTTCCCTGTTTCCTTCATATTTTGTGTGCAGCTGAACAGTGTCATAGCCTCAATCTGATTACAATTTAGCATTGCTCTGTCAAAGCCAGCAGACAGGGTTGAATTAAAGGCTCATATCAATGCAAAGGGAAAAAGGAAGCATCTTTTTTTTTTTTTTTCAGTAGGAGACAGACGATACAGAATGATGAAAAAGTAGAGTAGATTAATAATGAGGACAAAGAAACGGTAGCAGGCGTGCACTTCATAAACCTACCAGTCTTCCTTAGCTTTTATTCATTTCTGCAGTATTTGCTAGAATAATAGAAAAGAGCAGCTGCAGGCAAAGGCATAGACAAATTACAACCCCTGGTAATATCTGTATTCAGGACAGGTCTGAAATATATTCAGATACTGCCCTGTGAGATATTAAATGATACTGTTATTGCATTAACCTATGGTTAGTTACTGCTCTGTCATGAATACACTACACAGTATTGGGCAATTGCTTTGCAGAAGGGTTTTGAGGGCAGGAGGGATCTTTAGACAGGTCTATATGGCTGGATATAGATGGACCTGTGCTTGCTCTGGCCATGCTCAAAGTTGTTTGCAAGCCCAGTGCCATATGTCCTCATTAGCATGATGCTATGACAGAGGGAGTATGCAACTGGACAGCATAGGTGCAGGAATACCTGGCTATGTGCATGCAGCCATATGCTTAAACATTTGAAAAGTAGACCTTGGCAGCAATGATCTTCCTGACCCCTGTGTGAAGGCATATGCACATATGTGTGTGTATGCATGTGCATGAGTACAATATATACAAATGTATATAACACATATGTGATTGTATATATGCACATATATATTTGAAGTACTAAAAATATTACTTAAATTTAAACATGCAAAAAAATCCCACTTCAGGAAAGACTTTGTGAAGCTTTGAGGGGAAGGTTGGGTGGCTTTTGTTTGTTTGTTTGCGTTTTGTTTGTTTGGGGGTTCCTCAAGAGGAAGCAAGCAGTGAGTAAGATACCTCTTTCACATCTCAGAGCACTGCAGCAGTGCTACTTTGTAAATGCTTTTTTCCCTTTTGGATTTAGAGTAACAGTTGCAGGTCCCTTTTCTCTCTTCCTCTATGTCGTTGTCCTGGGTTCAGCTGAAGCAGTCATGTTTCTCCTTCTTGGTAGCTGGTGCAGTGCAGTGTTTTGACTTTCGACTTGGGAACAGAGCTGATAACAATGATGTTTTGGTTTGGCCAAGGACTTTGTGAGCCTCATGCTCTGCCAGGGAGGAGGGGAAGCCAGGAGGAAGCAGAGACAGGACACCTGACCCAAACTGACCAAAGAGCTATTCCATACCACAGCACGTCATGCCCAGGATGTAACTGGGAGTTAGCCGGAAGGGCTGGGAGACTGCAGGGTTGGAGGAGGTATCGGTCGGTGCTTGGTCGGGCTTGGGGGGCGAGTTATCGGTCGGCTGGTGCTGAGGTGTTGTATTCTCTTCCCTTGTTATTTCCTTTATCATTATTATCATTGGTGGTAGCAGTAGTGATTTGTGTTATACCTTAGTTACTAAACTGTTCTTATCTCAACCCGTGGGAGTTGCATTCTTTTCGATTCTCCTCTCCGTCCCTCTGGGAGTAGGGGGAGGGAAAGAAGGGGGGGAGTGAGTGAACGGGTTACCTGACTGGGTTTAAACCACGACAGTCGTGTGCACAACCCTTCTCACTGATGGAGGGACTAGCAGTGACTTGTCTCCTTGTCCTGGTATGAGCAGATGCTCCACCGTGGAGTTGACAAACAATCAGACCTGGTCTTCATACTGGTTAATCCAAGAAATTCCCAGAAGACCATACTGGGAATTTGATTTTCAATAACCCTAATAGTACTTAAATATCTACTTTTAAATCATCACAGAGACTATGAAATTGTGTACTTCTGAACACATTACCTTCAGTCTGATCTGTGTCTCCACCTCCTCCCTGGCAACTGGAAAAGTGTCTTTCACAGGAGACTTTGTGGGGATTGAATGTCATATGAGATAAACCACATCCTATGTAGACAGTGACTGCTCACAGGCTACATTGACCTGAGTGGAAAAAATGTCTCAGACTGTGGAAGGAAGATGACAAAACCAAAGTTGGGTTTGCTACCAAGGACCAGGAGCAGGAAACAAATGTGTTGCCACTCCACATTGCAATGACAGTAGGAGCAGCTACACAGAGGATGCAGGGGAGGCAGGAGCCCTGGGAACTTTGTTCTTTTGCCCTGCCCAGCTCCTAGGCCTTGGAGAGGAATGTGATGGCAGCCAAAGAAAACATGCAGCAGCCTGGGATGCATCCTCATCTGTCTTAGGTATAAACCCCATTGGCATCAATAAAAAATGGGATGTAGCATGCAAAGAACTCTCCTTTTAGAGTTACAAAATAAATCAAAATGGCCTTACATGGCCAAGGTTGCTTCAAGCTTACTTATGCTTGAATCATCTCTCTTTTTTAAATCAAAAGAGCTGTTTCTTCTTATTTTTTCCTGCCTTGCAGCCATCATCTCCTTCTCCTTTCTTCTTCACATGTTTTTCTCCTTTCTTATTTCCCCTGCCTTTCCTCCAAAGGCAAAAAGTCAAGAGGATGGCAACATCGAGCACTGGTTTGGCTCTCTGTGAGGATGCTGCCTTTTATCCCGGCTCACTTTGTTGTTCCTAGCCAGTAGGTGGAGCACATCCCCTGTTTTAAGTACTTGTGGGCTTCTCAATTTCCAACCCCTTCTCTTCCTCCTGTAAAACTGTCATTTCTACTGCAGTGAATCAGTAGTAGCAAGGTAGCACAAGACTATACAAAATAGCTGATCTTGGCTGGATCTCAGCATATAACAATGTGACTCATATCAAACCACGTGGGGACAAACACGGGTTGATCTGGATGAGAGATAACGGTCTAAGGAAGAGTTTACCAGTTCCCAGTTATGGGCGCTGCTCTTTTCACACTCTTTGTTGCATCTCTTTTTTTGTTCCTCTAAGGAAAACCCGTTCCCCAGGTGAGTGCCAGACAGGGGACAATCCTCACCCCCGCAGCTTTAACCCCTTCAGTTTTCCTGCTTTTCCATTCCAGAGCTGCAGCTTCACACTGGTTTTGCACTGTGCGGCTGCCGAGAGGCCCCACTGCTGCTGAAGCAGCATCGAAGGGCTCAGCATCAGGCCCCCCCTAGGCACAGGGGACCTCCCTTTCACACCAACACCGGGCGTTTGGGAAATCTGAGGACATCCCGCATTTCTGTCTGATGTTTTACTCTGTCTCCAGTGTATTTTTCATGAGTCTGGGAAAAAAAAAAAGAACAATGAGCAGTGCAGACTAGCTTTTAGGCAAGCTTAAAAGTTGTGTGTGCCTGAAACCTTGTCTGTTTTTTTCCAGCTAGACCAACTTCTATAATGAAAGGTAGTGAAAATCTTGCCTTGTTCACATGCTTGGATCACCTTGGCTGCACCACTCCTGTGACAGCACAGGCAGTGTCACAACTGCAGGCTTTCACAGCTCCCTGTGAGCCATGCACCCTCCCTTGTTCCATGCAGCCTGCTCTTACAGAAAAGCAAACCCAGCCTTTTCCCACAGCCCAGCTGCAGAGGTTCTTGGTTGGGAGTGTTGCAGCCAGCCCTCCTGGCATTGCTGGTGGCCTCCCAAAGAAGCATCTCCCCAGCAGCAATATTCCGCCTCCACCATAGGGCCAGATTCACCTCTGGTGGGCTTTAAAGCAGATGTTCATCATTCATTTTCAGAGGATTTGTCTTTTAATGGGCTGGTGAGCGTTGAGAAGGTGACCTTCCCAATCTGGCAGACTGACACTTAGCACCTCCAGCATGTTCCTCCTTGTATGCACCCTGCGAATATCCACTGGTGGGTCAAAAAGGGAGTGAGGAGAGTGTGAAATAGGATAAGGAGCCCCAGGATGAACTCACTCAGCTGGGCTAAGCCTGCTCATTTCCACTCCGTTCAATGGAGACTGGTGGATTTACATAAGACATAACCTTCCTGATTGGTCTCCTCCTTTGAACAGAACAATTTTGTCATTGCCTGTCCCAGGGTCAGACCCGTTTTCCTGTCTCAGTGGGAGAGTCCTCAGCATTCTTTTGGGACATGTGCCTGGTGGGAACATCCCAGCAGCCATTGAGGGTGAGGACAGCTTCCCCCTGCCGTGGCATGTCCTGCCACAGACAACATTGTAAGAGTCCTCCCTTCAGCAGTCAGTGTAGACAAGGAACAAATCTGCTTTTGGTTACAGTGGCAAACCCCAAGAGAGTTTTTCCTAAAGGCATCATCCCTTCCCCTCTTCTCCAGGATCTCCTCAAGGTTTCTTGCTTGTTTCTCTCCTGCTGGCAGTCGCTGTGACAGGAGGAGGATTCTTCATTCCACTTCTTACTCTACCTGTGACTGCCTTATCAGTGCCTGTTATGGGCTGGGACACTGAGGTGCTCCTGCTTGTGAGGCCAGTGATGGGAACCACAAAGGGTCTCCAGAGAGAGAAAAAGCATAGCCAGCAACATGCTGCACTGCCTGAGCCTCTCTTTAATGTCCTCTCCCTTCCAGCAGTGCCAGAGTGGGAGATGGGAGGTGAAGCAGGGCTGCATCCTGCACAGGGTGCTCAGCGCTGCATGTCTGCATCATGGCAGCATCCATGTAGCGGCCTGCCCTCTCCATCGTGTGGTGGGGCTGTTTGGGTACTCAGCCCTGTTTTCACACATGAGACCACAGGTTTTTCTGAACTGGGGCACAGCAGCCAGCAGGAGAAAATAACAGGCATGCCTGAAGGTAATGCATTGCACCAGTGTTCACTGCCATGTGTATTTTCCAGGCTTCGTTTTATTCCCTGCTGTAGTCCTTCAAATTAAAAGTGGTCTAGTTATTTATATTTGAAAATTGGATGATATGCTGGACTGCTATTTCTCTATTGACTCTGTGCTGCTAATACATTTAGAAATTGTCTGCCTGCTGTAGATAGTCACTGCCTGCTTGGAAACATTTGGATTCCCTCTATCAGCGTCACAGAGGGCCACAGAAAATAGGAGGGGATATTTGATTGTTTGCACTTACCTTCATCCAGTAGTAATAGAAAAGCGTCTGTATTTGATACATCCCTCTGCTGTGTACCAACAGCCTTTGCTCTGCCTTCCCAAAGAAGGTGAAATCTGGCTGATGTGTCTGCCCATTCCTTTTTTGAACTGCAGAGGCTGTAATTAGTTCATCCAACCCCATGTGGGTCCACAGAAATGTCTTGCTAGGGAATTTGGGTATTGTATAATCAACACTATACCAAAGCCTGTGAGCCAGTGGGACCTTCCACTGCACTCCCCAGTGACTTTACGAAAACAAAGAAGAAGATAAAGGCTGCTGACAAAATAGATGGAGAGGGAATAAGGCAACCAAAGACAGAAAGCAGAGTAAAAGATTTTTGAGAAAGAGACGTATCCAGCATCCTTCCCACAAAGCGTGAGAAGGCTCCTGCCTTCCCGCAGCACCCCAAAGACAGCATCCCATGGTGTTGGGAGAGAGGATGGGAGAGCTGTAGTGGGGAACCCCTGGAGATACCAGGGCAGACGCCGGGAGATGGCAGGTGAATAAGAAGCAGTTGCTGGGGCAGGTGGGACTGGGTGAATGAGCAATAGTTTGCAGATGTGAGTCAAAGCGGTTGGGTTAGCTTTTGGGGATTGTACTATAACGTAATAAAGAACAGAAACATTTTGTAAATCCTCAAGTCTCACGATTTTTGTACAGCTGGCCAATATTTGAGACACAGAGTTGCTGTTACTTGCTTGTTTAAGAAAGAAAAAGCTTCTCTGTTCCTGTTTTTCTCCACTTTGATGTTTGCTGCAGCAATCCAGCCTGGCAGCAGGAGCAATAAGCACTGATTTCATAGGACATTCCCATTACAAGCTGGCCTGAGAGTGCTGCCAACCACAAGGTGTTATGGGCTCCCCCCCTCCACGGCTCAGTGCCTCAAAGTGTTGAAATGCAACAAAAAGCCGCAGGAACAACCCAAAATAAAGACTTCCCAGCCAGAGTCTCTGTCACTTCTCCGTGAGAGACACCTTCCTCCTCAGCCGGCGTGGGCCCATGCGTGGGTAGTAAAGGTGCTGCACAGCCCAGGGCACCTGGTCCCACTGTTCCCTGTGCATCCCCTCCAGGCAGCAAACAGAAGTCAGCATCATGCTCAGCATGGCCAGCAAAGCTGCCCAAGGGCCCCAGTGAACGCTGGCACATCATGAAAAAGCAGAAAATCAGGAGTAGTTTGCAAATGATTTTCTGCTCAGTTAGGAGGCTGCAACCATTACAAATCACCAGTGGTTTGACTGTGTCTTTTTGAGCTGGAAGGTCATGGGTTAATAAAAGTTTGATTAGATATATATATATTTCTATATAACCCCTGCTGCCTGCAGACACATACGTGCCCCCAGCTGCTTTGCAGACTGCAGTGCAATCACCAAAGGGTGGTAAAGGCTCTGGGCTGCCTGCGGAAGAGAGAAAGATTTGTTGTTTGCTTAGCTGTGACTAAAGAGAATATTCCCTGTGTGCAGACTGGTTTGATTATCATGTGTGGCTGCATTTAGTGTGATCAGTCATGGATTCACACACTAGACCACTATAGCACTATATCTATACATAATATTAAATATTACCTGGGGGGGGAAGAACAGACATGTTTTATGACTATTTTGTTAACTCCCCCAGTTTTAGAGCTTTTTCTCTCTCTTTCTTCCTTCCCTTTAGATTACAGAAGAAATTTCAAGTTCCAAGTGGCTTGGTCCCTGTGTTACTGTTTGCTGCCTTTACTGGAGCACCACACACAACCTGGGGTCTTGCAGGCTGTAAGAGCAACTGAAGTGAAACCGATGACACCATCGAGCGCTCAAAATGAAACTGCTGGTTTGTGCTTACAGAAATGATGCACATCAGAGCTTAGCAGAGGGCTGTGGAGTTCAGGGAAGGATGGGGAAATTGCCTGTTAATGGATGACTGCCTTGGAAAACATCAGGTGGCTGGTGCTCCTGCCTCAGCCCCACCTGAACCTTTCATAAATCCAGCTATTTCCGCCTTAAAGCTTGCAGCTTGCTGCTGCAAGCATTCTGCTGAACAAACTGCCCCACTGCCTCTGCCACCTTGAATTTATCTTCTAGAATGCTTAGACCCATGTGGAAATCAAGCCACCCTGACTGATGAAGTGCCCTCTGGCTACTTTGCTGTGCCTGTGTGTCCTCCTCACCCTGCACTTGTGCCAGGCACCAATGGGATGAACAAATTTGAATTCCTCCATGGGAATTCCTGCCCTGGATGGAGGTCAGTCCCCAGTCTGGCTCCAGAGATGCACAAAGTCTCATTCCCCTGAGAAGTGGCCCTGGACTTTCTGTATTTCCCTGTGGGGTGGCGGACCAGTCAGAGGTACTTCTATAGGAGATGCCCAAAGTGTGAACCATCACACGCACACACATCAGGTCTCCCCTAACACCATCTGAACACAAAGTATTCCTCTATTTTCTGTTTCCTATATTTATTTCCACACTATGTGGGAGAGGAAGGATGCAGTGAGCAAACATCCTGAGGCTGATGGAAAAGCCCAGCCTTGGGGAAATGAGAGGTGGCTTTGCTTCAAGGCTATCAGCTCCCTTGAGTTTCTGGCAATTGTGATTTGATATAAACCCTTCATCAAACCCAACATGAGGTCTGGTAACTGCATCAATGTTGCTGATAGCATCACGCACATGTTCATCCTAAGTAGGTTATCCTTCATGCTGCGCAGCTTTAAACCTGCTTGCTGTAATTTCTCAGTGGGGAAGGATATTTTGGGAATGATCCCATGTCTCTTCTCCATGTCACAGGATAATGTGCTGCACATAATGAATCCCACCTGCAGTATTTATCTATTTCTTATGCGTTAATGACACAAAAAAAACCCATATGTAACTGTCAGTTTCTCAGGATCTAGGGCTTTTTAAGTGACCATCTAGTTCATGCAACCAGCACTTCCCTAAGCACTTGTTACATCCAGACAGTGCCATGTGGAATCACAAATGGGAGCTGCAGAATATCAGGACAGACACACAGGCACTGCTCCTCTGCACTGTATTTCAGACTGTGGCTGGCTGCACGCTCTAAGGGAATCCTTTTGTGACTTGGTGGAGGCACAGCTTGCTTGCAGTGTCACATTGTGCACATGCAACAGATTTTATAAAGCTGAGATGATCTGGTGTCTCATGCTTGTTCTGGCAGCACCGAGAAAGCCAGGAAAAGTGCCCAGGGACATAAGTGATGCTGCTGGTACCAACTCAGGACCAGTGCTCTCATGGCTCCAGAGTGAGAAGCGAAAGGGAGAATGGGGGAAGAGAAAGATAAAGGGAAAGGAGTAAGACCAGAAGCCCTAACTTCAATAGCCTTCCTTTTATAAGTGAGACTGTTAGATGCTCAGACTTAGGAAGTGCCAAATTTAGATTTCATCATTAATATAGGTTAAAACTTCTTCACCAGAAAGAAGGTGCAAGGTTTCTTAATGCCAGAAGTCTCACCCTATACAGAGGCTATAGGTTCTGCTGTCATCTTCTGTGCAGTCCCACACAAACTATCCTTCAAAGTGTCAAAGGAGGGAGCAAAAGAACCAAGGAAAGATGCAGAGCCTTGGAACTGAGATGTGGCACTGGGCACAAAGGAAGAGAGGAGCTTTTCACTGAGACCCCCCTGGTCCTCACAGCCTCAGTTCTGTGCTGTTCCTCTTCTTAAATAACTCAAAGCAGTGCAAAAGGGAGAAAGAAGAAGAAGGTGGCCCTTGAACACCTTTACCTGACAGACGAGAAGGCTATTCTGATATATAGGCTCCTGAGAGGTAAAGCACATGCATGGCCCTGGCTGTCTGGGTGGCACAAAGCAGCCAGGTCAGAGCAGTAACTGCCTAGCAGAAAGCTGTAAGAAAGTGAACAAAAGACAAGATCCCAACCAGCAATGCTACCATCAGGGATTTGCAGATGGGAAGTGGTTGGGCAATAGTGCCTCAACAGGCAGCTTGATGCTCTTCTCCTTCTGTGGGATGCTGGCATGCTCTGTGTGGCAGCTGAGTGCTTTGTGGCTGAAGGCAAAAGGAAAAAGGTCAAATAATTTGTATAAATTGGATGAAAGTCAGCAAAGTTATCCTGCCAGTGACAGTCAAGGATCAAAGTGCTAAGATTATGTGCAGAGCCCAGCTGGAGAAAAATTCAGTGCAGGGGAGCTGAGCAAACGTTCCCTTATCTGTGGGAATGAAAACCTTCCATTGGGGTTGGAAGGAATGGGTGGGAAGGCCAGCTGAGCACAACAGCCAACAGTCTGGAAAAAATAATACCACCTAGTGCATGCCATAATGAAACAGCTGCCTTAGCAATAGCTGATGTGGGATATTTCATGGCCATGATTTCTTTTCTCATAAAAAAGAAAAAGAAATGCCCTTTTATGGCAGACAAAATCAAAAGTGTCTCTTGCAGACCATTGTTAAAGGGGTTTCCTTCTAAACTGAAGGATCATCACTATTATTTCTTCACAGGTAATTGCTCACTGCAGTTAATTTGAAGCTGTATTCAGACTGAAACAGAGATAATCCTGTTTTACCCTTTTCCCCTTAGTGTGCCTTGATGTTGTCATTGTTTGCTGCTCTGGTGCCCATAGCAACAGCCACTGCCAGCCCTGCTCCTAGAGCGAGGGCTGCTGATGCCTGACATGGAACCATCTGGGCTTCTCACCATGGTCTTTGCTTGTCCAGGGACCACAGCTTTCCTATTGCCCTCAGTGCTGACAGGTGGGCATAAGCGAGCAGCAAAGTGAGCTGTGATCGGTGCCTAATTTCCTCAGTAACATACTTGAAGTGCGGCTGACAGATCTGCAATAAGCCATCTAAGTGTTGGTGGTCTGATTCTGTGAGGTAGAGATACCCACAAACTCACTGAGTAATGACTTTGTGTGCTTATTTCTTTAAAACAAGGTAAAAAGTAACAGGCCACCTTAGTGAAATACCTCCACTGGATGTAAGCTGTGGAATTTCCAGCCCCCTATGCAGGCAGTCATTGGGCTACCTTTGGCAGTCATAGTCCATGGGGGTTATGCAACCTTGTTGGGTGTATGGGCCAACCCCCATCCTCAGCACAAATTCCAGCAGCAAGCAAGGTGGCAATCCCTGTTTTTAAACAAAACACCCCAAGCCCTCAAGCAAGAAAACAAAATTATCAAAAACCCCTAAGCAAAAAAAAAAAGAGAACCAGCCTATCTTCCTACAAGTATGTTCATCTTCTGCATCACTGCATTAAAAGAAAGGAGTCTCTTGCTGAAAGTCTCATTCACAAAAGGAAAAATTATTCACTCAGAGTTAGAGAAGTCAAGAGTAAGAAAAGTCAGAAACTCCAGTCCAAGGTGCTAACGAATAAAGAGAAACCTATATGGGACCCCAGACCTAAATGGCACCAACACAGTCACTTTCCTAAGCATATGGAAAGCAAGCAGAGACCCCTGCAGGAATGGAAGAGGGGGGCTGGAGCAGGAGAGCCTGCTATTTCAGTAAAGTTATGTATTAGAAGTGGCATAAAGGTAAATGTTAATGAAGCACAAAAAAATAAGGCTCAGTAGGTAAATTAGTATGAGGGGAAAACAACACCAGACACTGAAGGAGAGACAACACAGAGCATTAAGCAAATGTGTTGTGCTGTAAGGGAGCACTCCCTGGATCTTGTGACCAGCTGTGGTTCGTGTTTTCTTGTCAAAGATATGGGCACAAGGGGGAAAGCAAGTAATGAAGTTGTGGCATGTACAGCCCCACAGCATCAGCCATGCAACAGGAAGCTCAGGGTGATTTTGGCAGCAGCCTATGCAGGAGCAGGGTGGGAATGGCCCATCCTTGCCACTAAGGGGTTGGTGCTGGGGGCTGAGGGGAGGGCTGTCTGCGGCACTCAGGTCTGAAGTTTGGGGTCAGTGTGGGATGGGGGTGAAGATGGGCACATGATGGGGACAGGCAACCTGGGTGGAAGTGGTAAGGTCCTAATGCTGAAGCACGTGTGGCTCGACCTGAGCAGGAAAGGGTTCATTCCACCAGCACCACAGGGGACGAGGCCAGGACATGAGGCAAAAATGGGTGTCCTCAAGGTGGAAATCGACATATGTCTGTTGGGAGTGGAAAAGTATCCTAACTATTATAGGGAACTTTAAAGGAATCCTTATATCCTGAGAAAGCAGGAGGGTAGGGACCCCTACACACAGCACCTGATAAAATCATGCAAGTGTTAACAGTACTGCGGCTTTGCATTAAGAAAATAGGGAACTCTATGGCTTGATCTGGGTAGTTGCAATCGTAAAGCTTAAAGACGCAACTGGGTTTTTTCCCTTCATCTATTGTTTAGTCTCATAAGTTTGCTCAATGTAGAAGAGGAGGCCAGCAAAACCCAGGCAGAATAAAATACATGCACAATAAATCATTGAAAGGCTTAGCAGCCTTTGTCTGTCTGCAAGATCTTGCTGAAGGAAGGCTTTGAACTTGCCAATGAGTTAAAAAACAAAAGGTGTGGCGGGAGAAAAGATGAAAGAAGCTAAGTTATATGCTTGATGTCTTTATTACCTTCTGCAAAGGCTGGAAAGCCATGCCAGCTCTGCCAGGTGTTTCAGAGGAACAAGAAGAGCAGACATCACATAGAGCCAATGTGCTTATGGCCACTTCCTTTAAGGATCAAAATTCCTGACAGAACTTCAGCAACTGTGGAATAAAATACTGCTCTGGTGCTGCAAAACACAGGCTGTCATGATTTAGAACAAAGCTGAATTAATGCACATTGTCAAGCTTCATCTATTTTGACACAACCGATTTCAGTTCTTTTTTGAACTGAATAGTTAAAAGGCTCAGCACAGTAGAGGGCTTGTGCATGCACAGTTGTGAGCACACACACATGGAAGACCCGGGTGTTCCATGCCTCTGTCTCTGTGTGTGCCATAGGTCATCAATAAGGACATCTTAAAGTAGCACAAATTTAAAAGCAAGCCTTTAGATACTGAGCAGTTTTAATCTGAGTTTGGGACATACTACCTGGCTCTGAAATTGCTCTAACCTCAAGTTAATGTTGTAACACTGCTAGTGTATAAAGATACACTGGTGTAAATCTTCACAGCACTTGACTTCTTTTCCCATAAAATGCTTTGGCATTTCATGGTGCCCCTCAAGTTCCCTGAATGACCATGCAAGGTCTGGCTTAGTGCAGTCCCCAGCCTCACAAGAAGCCTTTGCCACTGCTGTGCTTCTGAGCTGGATCATTCCACTTCACAGGTCAGCCATTCAGTTAATTTCCTGCTTCCGAGTCTGAAAAAAAAAAGAGCTTTTGCTTTCCTGAGGTGATATCACCACTTTGGAGATGATCAGGAAACATGGTTCTCCCTTGCCTGCAGCAGAGTGGTGAGCTGTAGCGGCTGGAAGAGGCAGAGATGCTAATGGCAGCATCATGGCAGACAGGTGTGCGGAAGTACCAAGTCAGTGGGTGCCAGGGACCAAACCATCTTTCTACAGCCTCATGGAGGTCTGATTGATTTACTTTAGCTTGCCCTTACCTTAATAAAATAATGTGTTTACAAAGACCCTCATTAATACAGTTGATAAGGGGCTGAAAGACATTATACTTGCAAAACTGCACTTGTTTTGGATCATCTTCAGATTAAAGCAGAGCATGTGTGAAGGAAACAGAGGTAAAATAACATAATTTTCTAATTGCCTATTCCAGAAGTACACATTTATATAAATCTTATTTTATTTTTAATACTTGTTGACATTTTGGGCATACTGGTAGGTTGGGGTAAGGATGATGTTATTCCTGGAAATGCTCATGTGGGAAAGAAACCTAACTTCTTCTAGTCAGCAAGAAAGACCATAAAAAATTGTTATATGTGTGCATATGTGCATAGGGAGGTGTGAGAGAGAGAAAGAGAGGAAAATATTGCAAAGTAGTGTGTTTATGTCAGCAAACAAGAAGAACTTGTTTGAACACAGCTACTGAAAACCATGTGCCAGCTATTCAATAAACGGTATATCCGTTGTAATGCTCAAATAGTAATAAAAAGAAGTCATTACAACTGGTAAACTATTGACAAATTGACTAATATGAGCCTTGGGTTGACAAGCAGTAAGGGTTTAGGCAATAGGCTGAAACAGCAACATTGTGTATTTATGAAACCCCCACAGTTCACTTCCATAATTCTCATCCTTGCCTTAACCACAAGTGCTTTTTAGCCATGTTTTTGGCGCTATGAGCTACTAAATATGTTGTAATCACCTTCCTTAGCTGGTAAGCAGCATTATCAGCTTACACAAATTCATGTACAAAAGTGTTACGTCTTACTTGGTCTCAGCAAACCCCATTTTTCTTGCACAGATTTATGTCACTTTCTAATGAGTTGATATGCTTCCTCTGAGCTGAAACAAATTCCCGGTGAAATCTTTGAGTGGAGCCTGTGTCAAGAAGGAGAAGATTTACTGGGTTTCAGCCTGACTGCACATCTATGCCCATGGGCAGCTGAAATGGGTCACAGCCAGCCAAATGCACCCAGGGCGTGGGCATGCTGCTAACCCACTGGTGTGCTGTGCGGTTGGGCGCCAGGATCATGCAGCACCAGGATGCTGGCGCAGCCCTGCAGGGCAGGCAGAGGAGTGCCAGGCTCCTAAGTCATATCAGCAAGCCCTGGCCTGGGTGGCAATCGCTGGGATGAGAGGTGGTGAGCAGGGGCAGTGCGGCAAGCGACTGGCATGTAGCACCTTCGGCGGTTAAGTGTGTCACCGCCACAGGCAGCAGAGGGCAGGGGAGGCTGCAGACCGACCTATCAGATAGACGAAAGGTTTTCAAGTGTATGGGTAAGTGGCAGCAGGTTAACCACAGCAGCTAAAATTAAGAAAGAACTAATCTTCCTCTCTGCCTGAGCAGAGGAAAAGAAACAAGCTAACCAGTTAATAGCCTGGTCCTTAAGATAAGGAGGACTCCAGAGAGGAGCCTCCAGCACCGGAGCGAGGGGAAGCCCCGCATCCAGGAGCCTCAGTTCTGGGCGGCGTCATCCACCGAGGGAACCTCGAGCCCTCACCAGAACTTGCCCAGGAGCCGCAGCTCCGCTGAGGCGAGCCGGGACTCACAAGGCGCGGGGGTTGGCGCCAGCAGCGCGAGCGGGCGGGATGGGGAGCGCTCGTCTCATGACCAGAGCCCGGCCCGGTCTGGGAGCTCTGCTCTGGCTGCCCCGGCGGTGGCAGCGTCGGCATCAGACAGAGCTGATGAGAGGCGAGGCTGCAGTGCAGAGCTCGGGGTGTAGAGAGGAGAGTGCCTGCACCGGTCTGGTGAGGGGAGGGTGCACAATGGGCAGGGCTGCACTCGGTGCGCCCCGGTGGAGGTGCTCCTGCAGCAGGGGCTGAGCTGCGGGACGCTGTCAATAAGCTGAAAGATGTCAGGGAAGCTGAGAGGGAGCTGGGCTGCTTGCTCCAGACCCACACTGTGCAGGGGCCGCAAGTGTGTACCATAGCGCATGCAGAAAAGGAGAAGGGCATGAATCCAGGAAGCTGGGAGCTCGTAACAAGAAAACACGACAAAAAAAAAGGAGAAAGAGATGATTGTCCTGCTGTAATCAGCACTGGCGCAGGATCACCTTGAGTACTAGGTGCGGTTCTGGGCCCCGCCATTTAAGAACATGAGGGTCCTCGAATGCATCCAGGAGGGCAACAAAGCTGGTGACAGGGCTGGAAGGCATGCCCTGCGAAGAGAGGCTGAGGACACTGGGTTTCTCTAGTTTGGAGAGGAGGAGGCTGAGGGGTGACCTCATTGCTCTCCCCAAGGACCCAAGGAGGGGAAATGGAGAGGGAGGTGCTGATCTCGCTGGGATCCATTGATAGGACATGTGGGAATGGCTCAGCGCTGCACCAGGGCCTGTTTAGAGTAGACGTGAGGAAGCATTTCTTTTACCCAGAGAGTCACTAAAAAACTGGAACAGGCTTCCTAGAGAGGTGACCAATGCCCTGTGCCCACCAGCGTTTCAGAGGCATTTGGACAACACCCTTAATAACATGCTTTAACCTTTGGCCAGTCCTAAAGTGGTCAAGCAGTTGGACTTGATGATCATTGTAGATCTCTTCCAACTTTCATTTCTTTTTTTCCACCTACTTCGTTCTTTCCCTAACAGTACATGCTGAGGAAATTCTGTATGACATTTCTTCCCAGCCCTGCACTGGTGGAAGGGATTGAATTGGTATTGTGTCCCATCACAGGCATTTTCTTTCACTTTGTGGGAAGAAGGCCTGCGCCTTCTGATGGGAGTGAGGGGTGTAGATTGTCTGTGGATCATTTGAGCATCTGAATTGATTTGCAAAAACATGTATGAACTGGTTTGTGAAACTCTTCTGTGTTCATCCAGTTTATTTGGGTTTTCACAGGATAGCAAAAAACCACATCTCTGACATCAGTGAGGCTCAAAGATCAAGCCCTCAGCCTGAAGCAGGACGTGCTCCTGAACTAAATGGTTGCAAATCTTTTTTATGTGGGCAATACCTTCTCATTTCCTTTTGATTCTCACCCACTCCCAGCCCCACCCCTCCCCCAAATAGTAGTTTTTAAAAATACCTGAGTTTTTTTTGGAGAAACAGAACAAAACACAGGAGCTTGAGAGCGACAACACTCCATCAGGAGTCCATCTGGCCCAATGCTCTCTCTCCAGTGGCACCCCATACATGTCTAAAGGAGAGGAGATGAGGAGTGCAGGTCTGTCAGGGTCCAGAGGGTGTTCATAGGCCTCAATGCCTGGGACTGGTCTCCCTTGGGATCTGCACTGTAGAAAGCCCCTCAGACCTATGTCAGAGCTTGTCATGCAGAACTGTATGCATATCATAGCTGTTCTGTTCTATTCTGTTCCATTCCGTTCCATTCCATTCTCTTCTGTTCCATTCCATTCCATTCCCTGCACTCACAATGAGTTGTATAATGATGAGACCATTATTTACCTGAAATGCCAAGGGGTTTTCAGCACCAAAACCACCTTCACAGACAGAAATCAGGAAGGTTACAGGTGGAAAGAGTGTTTTATTTATAAATAAAGTTATTTTATTTTAGCTTAGTGTAATTATATTAGTTAAATTAGTTTATTTATCTTAGTTTATCTTAGTTAATTTTAGTCTAGTTTAGGTTAGATTATATTTTGTTTTTCTAAATCTTTCAGAGCGGTGCCCTGGTGGTGTGAGAGCAGAGCAAGAACCAAACCAGAATGGGCTGGGTGGTGCTCAGTGCTACAGAAGACAGCAGTAAGTCCTGGGGCCACGCATGGGTCACCCTAGGAGTCCAGAAAGCTGCCTTCCTCCCCCAGTGCAGGGCACAAGGGCCAGCTGTGTGGAATGCGAGCAACTGCCTTTGGGCCACAGTAACCCATGGGAGGCCCATGAAGGGGCTGTGCATGGCTGCGGAGGAAGGCAAAAAAACCCAGGGACGCTTGCTAGTCCAGCCTGGGGGGAAAAAAAGCCTCACCCCCCCCCAGCTGTTGGACATGAGGGGCCACCTTTGTGGAGCATGAGCACCAGGTGATAACGCAGCCAGAATGGACTGAGCAGTCCTGACAAGGGGTCATGCTTAGTGCTCAGAGGAAGGCAAAAAAACCCAGCGACCAATGCCAATCTGCCCTGGGGGAAAATTCCTTCCTGACTCCAGTGCTGGTGATCCACTACTCCCTGAGCACATGAGCAAGACCTGCTCCCAGTCCACGGGATGGTTATGGCTCTAAGGGAACACTGGCACTACCTTTTCTGCCTACACCTGGACCTATCTCAGGGGTTTGCAAGAACAGCAAAATGCCACTGGCCTGATCAACCCCGGGGGCAAGAATCTTTCCTGTGCCTGACAGTGGGAGCTATAAAGCACTGGGGGAGAGCACTGGGCCATCTGTGGATCCTATTTCTTATGGCTACTACCACTGTTTCCCTAGAAGATAAGGATGATGATCTTTCTTGATGACTGAAGCAGGATAGCCATCCATCCGATGAGCTGTGAGTGTGGCCCCTCCAGGGGCTGGAATTGAAGCAGAGAACCTCCAGCATCTTTAGGCAGTCTTCCCCCCTCTGTCCCTTCAAGTAATTCCACCAGTGCTTCAAGGAATTCCTCTCAGGTGCCTTCAGGCTGCCAGCTCTGTCCTGGTGGCAGCGCCGGACACTCTGGCTGTGGAACACAGGAGGATCCTGTCAGGTTCTGTCGTGGTTTAAACCCAGCCAGACAGCTCGTTCACTTACTCCCAGTGAGTGGTGCCAGGCTGGAAGCAGTTGAGGCCCACGTCCCCCCACCCCCCTTCTGGGGGCTCTCCCCTTCCCTGCTCCCAGAGGGATGGGGAGGAGGATCGAAAGAGTGCAACTCCCACGGGCTGAGACAAGAACAGTCCAGCAACCAATGTACAACACAAATCACCACCGCTACCACCACCAACAACTGTAAGAGAAAATAACAAGGGAAGAGAATACAATACCACCCACTGAAAAATGAGTCTGACCCGGAAGACCCTGTGTCCTTCCGGGTAACTCCCAGTTACACCCCTGGACATGACATGCTGTGGTATGGAATACCTCTTTAGCTAGCTTGGGTCAGGTGCCCTGTCTCTGCTTCCTCCCGGCTTCCCCTCCTCCCTGGCAGAGCACGAGCCTCACAAAGTCCTTGGTCAGGGTAAACATTACTTAGCAGGAACTGAAAAAGTCAGTGTTACCAGCGCTGTTCCCAGGCTGAAAGTCAAAACACAGCGCTGCACCAGCTACTAGGAAGGAGAAAAATTGACTGCTACTGCTAAACCCAGGACAGGTTCCAACTTGGTTTTTGCTAGCACAAGGCTTCAATCGTTGTCCAGCTCCTGGCCCTTGGCAGCAACCCCCAGTTAACACAATGCAGTCAGCCCCAAGTGGACCCCGCCTATAGTTTTATTGGTGTGCTCTACCTGCCTGCGGATAGAGTACACCCCTTCTTAAGAATCCTGACTGATAAAGAAACAGATTCGAAATCCCTGAGTTCAGACAAAGCACAATCGAGGCACAGTAACGGTAACCTAAGCCCGTATTGTTTTATTAGTTGCAGTCCTGAGTGGAATTATCTAACATATGGAGAGAGCGAGAGAGAAGGAAAAAGAACTAAAAAAGAAGAGGTTAGAAACAGAAATAGTCACCACTCTGGATCCTGCAGCATCCCATGGATCTGTTGATGGTCCTCAGCAGCTGGTGGTGGGTGCACATACGAGTTCTTCAGTGGCACTCTTTTATAGCTGCAATTTTGCTGAGTCATTCCATGTGAGCCATTTTATGCCAATCAGTCACCTTTGTCTGCACTGGTCTCGAGCGGAGGGAGTGCGTGATGGGCAGGGCTGCACTGGGTATGCCCTGGTGGAGGTCCTCCTGCAGCAGGGGCTGAGCTGCAGGACACTGTCAGTAGCTGAAAGATGTCAGGGAAGCTGAGAGGGAGCTGGACTCTAGGAAGGACAGGTCAGGCAGATGGGGAGGGTGAGTAGTTATGTCAGTGATAGGCTGAAGAGTACAGAACTCTTTCTGGGGACAGGTGACGAGCCAACAGCTTGTGGGTCAGGGTCAAAGGGAGAACAGTGATAGGGGATATTACTGCAGGGATCTGTTACAGGCTGCCTGATCAGGGCAACTCTGTGAATGAAGCACTCTATAGACAGGAGTAGCCTCAGGCTCACAGGCTGTTGTCCTCATGGGGAACTTCAACCATCCTTATATCCGTTGGAGGGACGGTACAGCCTGGCACAAGCAATCCAGGAGGTTCCTTGAGTGTGGGGAAGAGAACTTCCTCTTGCAAGTAACAGAGGAGCCAACAAGGAGAGGTGCCATGCTTGACCTCATGCTAACATCAGGGAGGGGCTGTTTGGGAATGTGATGCTCCAGGGCAGCCTTGGCTGTAGGATTGAGTTCGAGATCCTGAGGACAGTGAGAAGAGTGTGCAGCAAGCTCACTGCCCTGGACTTCAAGAGAGCAGACTTCGGCCTCTTCAGGAACTCGCTTAGTAGGGTTCTATGGGATATAGCCCTAGAGGGCAGGGAAGCCCAAGACTGATGGTTGCTATTCAAGAAGCACCTGCTACAAGTTCAGGAGTGTTGTGTCCCACCTAGAAGGAAGTGCAGCAGGAGTGCCGGGAGACCTTCTTGGGTAGATAAGGAGCTGCTGAGGAATCCCAGAGGGACAAAAGACGCTTATAAAAGGTGGAAGCAAGGATAGGCGGCCTGGGAAGAATACAGGGATGTTGTCTAGAAAGCTAGGGACCAGATCAGAAAAGCTGAGGTCCAGTTAGAGTTAAATCTAACAAGGGATGTGAAAGGCAACAGGAAGGGCTTCTATAGGTATGTAGCAAACAAAAGCAGACTAGGGACAATGTGGGCCCTCTCTGGAAGCTATCAGGAGAACTGGCTACCCTGGATTTGGAGAAGGCTGAGGTTCTCAATGACTTCTTTGCCTCAGTCTTCACTGGCAAATGCTCTGACCACACCATGCAAGTCTTAGAAGGCAGATGCAAGGACCATGAGAATGAAGACCTTAGGCCTACTGTAGGAGAGGATCAGGTTTGAGGCCATCTTAAGAACCTGGATGTGCACAAGTCCATGGGACCTGATGAAATCCAGCCATGTGTCCTGAGGGAGTTGGCGGATCAAGGAATGCTAAGGCACATGAAAAACAATGAGGTGGCTGGTGACAGCCAACATGGCTTTGCTAAGGGGAAATCATACCTGTCTAATTTGGTGGCCTTCTGTGATGGTGCTACAGAACTGAAGCACAGGGGCAAAGCAGTTGATGTTATCTACCTGGACTTGTGAAAAGTATTTGACGCTATCCTGCATGTGGACAAGGTTCGACAATGTCCTGCACTGTCCTTGTCTCTAAACTGGAGAGACATCAATTTGATGGATGGACCGCTTGGTGGATAAAGAGTTGGCTGGAAGTCCGCATGCAAAGAGTTGTGGTCAATGACTCAATGTCCAATTGGAGACCAGTAACGAGTTGTGTCCCTCAGGGATCGGTGTTGGGACCGGTCTTGTTCAACATCTTTGTTACTGACATGGACAGTGGGATTGAGTGCACCCTCAGCAAGTTTGCCGATGACACCAAGCTGTGTGGTTCGGTTGATACGCTGGAGGGAAGGAATGCCATCCAGAGGGACCTTGACATGCTTGCAATGTGGGCTGATGCCAACCTTATGAAGTTTAACCAAGCCAAGTGCAAGGTCCTCCACCTGGGTTGGGTCAATCCCAGGTACAGCTACAGATTGGGCAGAGAAGAGATTCAAAGCAGCCCTAGAGAGAAGGACTTGGGGGTGTTGGTCGATGAGAAACTGAACATGAGCTGGCAGTGTGCGCTCACTGCCTGTAAGATCTGCAGTACTCAGGGTAGCAGCTGTTCACATGCATTCAGAGAATCACAGAATGATTTGGGCTGGAAGGTACCTTAAAGATCATGTAGTTCCAAACCCCCTGCCATGGGCAGGGATACCTTCTCCTAGACCAGGTTGCTCAAAGCTTCATCCAACCTGGTCTTGAACACTGGCCTCACCACCCTCACAGTAAAGAATTATTTCCTAATACCTAATCTAAATCTGCCCTCTTTCACCTGAAAGCCATCCCCGCTTGTCCTGTCATTACACGCCCTTGTAAAATGTCCCTCTCGAGACTTCTTGTAGGCTCCTTTTAGGTAGTGGAAGACTCCTCTGTGTGGGTCTCCCCACATTGTGCCAACCCATCTAGCACTGATTGGTGTGAAGCTTGTGAGAGGTAACAGCCTGTAATGTACTATCTGCAGGATCAGGATTTGGATTTGCCTGTTGCTTCATGGACGTGAGTCGGGTCGAGTTTGTGTGGTTTTGCTTTCCCTGCCCCTTCCAGTGCATTGAAGGGAGGAGGTAGCATGCAACCACTCGTCTGCCTTTTGTGACATTCCAGTTCATGTAAGTATTTAATAAGACCATCCACAAGCCATATCCTTCTGACTCATGGCCATGCTTCAGACCCAACAGTTCTCTTTCTTGTGCAGTCCCTCCAGCATTAGCAACAGGGAGAAAGCTATCCTCCCCTCTTGCTTAATTGAATTAAATAAGAGTCTTCTTGTCACTGCTGGCTGCTATGCTTTATGGATTGTGTAATCTTCAAGGGAGACTTCAATACATCAAGGCACACAGTGATTCATTTATGTGGGCGTGAATGCAGAGTAACAAGTCTGGGAGAATAGATGTGGGATGTATAGTTATTTCCTCAGGTGAATGAAATGAGGAAATTCCCACCTCCTCCCTCACTGTATTACCAAAATCATAGACAAACACACGCTGGTTTTGCTGCCTTATTATTATTTTTCATTATATTATTTCTACCACCAAAAGCTAGCTCAAAGATAGCATCATGACACAACTGCGTGGAGTCTGGGTATCAAAACCTATGCATGTTTCTCAGATATGAGACAGGACGTGTGCAATCAACATCTCTGATGGAAACACTTCCCAAAGGCCCAGAGAACTGGTGTTTTTTAGCATTATGCCTAGTGGCAAGGAAACCATCAAGTGCTGGACTGATCAGCATAGATGAATCTGATCTGAGGCTGCCTGACAAGGCAGAAAGTGTGGGACTGGTAAGTTCCAAAAAGCTTGGAGAGCATAAAAATGGGATGTTCACAATTTAACCAGGGAAGAAAACGCCACAGCAGGGAGAGTTGGTTTTCCAGCCAAACCCGAGTGCTAGCATTGGCACTCTGCCTGCTAGGAAGGTGGCCAAGGCACTGAGACACTGGCAGTATGGGGTGCAGTGTGCACACCGAAGGCAAGGACTGCCAGAGAGGAGATGGTTGGTTGTCTGCTGAACCTCAGTAAAAAACATTGCACCTTGTATACCATAATTGCGTGCTTTATTGATATACACAGTAAAGCAGTATATAATACAATAGTAAGGCATATATTTGGTGAAATTTGGTATGTTGTGAAAAAAATGCAGTAAAACAGAATTTTATAAAAATAATTAGTAAATGTTACAGTGTTGGTGTTAAAACACAATATATTATGATATCCAAGTAATAAACCAGTACTGAGTAACAATGAAATAACATGCCATACGGTATTTATGTATTCAACTACACTGATTATGTTTTACAGTTTAATACTCTGCCATTATAAGGAATATGAAATAATTCCCGTTATGCTTAAAAAAGCAGCGATAAAGCTTTCAGCTTCTTAAATATTTTTTGACAGACTCACTCCAAAACTAAGATCTAGAAAGTAAAACAAACAAAACAAAACCCTGATGAAAACAACCGTGCAATCCATTTTTCCTCCATTTTCTCTTGAAGAGAAGGTTTAACGTATAAGGGTGGAAAAAAAAAGAAGAAACCCATCTCTTTCTCACATTTCAATTTAAACCTTCTGATAAAAAAGGACCATGAGAAATACTGAGGGTTTCTATTGTAATAAAGTGTTAAAAAAGCTCTTTATTAGGAAAGCAGAGGTTTTGGGGGGGAATTGTACTTATACTTTGTAAATGGTTATCACTGTTGGTATTATTTAAAACAATGAGACCTGGTCACACAATGGACATATGGTGATGATGTAACATTATCTGTACGTAATCGTCAGGAACACCACAAAACCAAAGTGAGGTAGAAATAGCATGACTAGCCATGTTCAATGTTAACTAGCATTCTAAATAAAATCTTTCCCAAGTTTAATTACACTTCATCCAAGAAGAGGTAACAGATTTTTTTACTCTTGCAATATAGAGTCAGATGATGTGTTTCTACATATTCTAAGATAAAATTAAAAGCTGGTTAAGAGAATGAAGTGGTAAAGCTTTTGCTGACAGCACCTCATACTGGAACCTACCTCTCATGAGCTGCAGTCAAGCTGGCTTATCTGTTTGCTATCAGTTCCTCTCTTTCTCACATTGCTGTTAGTTGTGTGGGGTTACTTGTAGAGAGAAATGTGGAAGGAGAAAGGACCAGGGCATTTTTATTGGTGATAAGTATCTCATGGAGCAGTGTGGCTACCTTTACCTGATCATGTGTGCACAAGAACAGCAGTAACTCTTCTACAGCCTTTCCTGAAGGACACTTGCAGCATTACAGCTCCTTGGGACTCACTGCTGTAGCAGGTTGAGACACATGTGGAAAGCTCTGGTTTTATTTTCCAGAGGACTGAGGAGCTTCATGCTCATTAACAGCACCAGGAGCTGGACAAGCAATGTTGCTCTGTGAATTACCTACTTGTGCTTCGAGTCAGAAGCTGATCCCACAGGGGGTCAGGAGGAACTTCTATCTCCCTTTCTTCTCTCCTCTGCAGCAAAGGTGATGATGCCACCTGTGAGGGAAGACCTGTGCCCAGCTCCTGCTGAAGCAGTAGCAGCCAGTGGGGTGCCAGACACCAGGGTCCAAAGGTTTAATCTGGTAAGGCAATTTCTACTTTCCTTTACTAATAGCATTCAGGAATTTAGTCAGCAGAGAAAACGCTGGCACATAAGATGGTCATTAAATTCTCTCCTTCTGGGCTGTCTGTTTTTTGTTGATTTTCTGTTGTTTTTTTTCCCCTAGGTTTTTTGTTGTTTTTTTTTTTTTTTTTTTTCATTTTCTGTCATGTAATGTGCTCTTTCATGTAATTATTGCAAACTAGCTGTGTAATTCATGTAATCCTTAATTTTACTGGCAAGAGGCAACAACTACCTTCACTGGAAGTTCAGGAGCTTCTTTTTTTTTAAGCCAGCCCTAGTCAGACAAAACCAATGAGAAATGTAAGTAAATATAAGTTGGCCATTTTGGTGTTGCTGCAGGAAATACTGTTTTTCCTTTTTATTTTTGCTAGGCAAGGAAAAGAACACAGGACATGAAACTCTGATGTAGTTACAGAGCTGAAATGAAACTGAACAAATGCACTGCCTCAGTAATTTTTTTGTGTGTTTTTTTTAAAGGGGGTTTCTATAAACATTTTTATAAAGCACACTTTAGTTTACAATCTTTCATTATAACTGTTATAAATTTTTTTAAACAACCCGAAATGCGTTCCATATAAAGAAATGGCAAGTTATTTAGCTATCAAGATTTTACATGTTGTTTTCTTGTAATTTTTGTACAATTGCATAGACGTGTAAAACTTGCCATTGTTAACAAAACAGTAACAGACTTAGGAAACTACTGAAATCTACAGTATAGTACCACTACCCTTCACAAAAATATAGATTTGTTTTCTTGTAAACTCTTACAGTCTAATCCTCTTTGTAGTATGAATATTATAAAAACCATGCGGGATGCCTGAAGTCGTAAAACACATCTTGCTATTCTAACACCTTGTTGTCAGTCATCACTGTCACTAAGGTTTCCATTGCTCTTCCCAAGTCGTCTGCCATGTGGAAAAGGCTTCCTACATTGTGGCCTGAAAAAGAAAGTCAAAGAGGACATTAAAGGAAGACAATACAGCAGTATGTTGGTAGGAATGAATGTTTTACTAGAGAGGCTGAGCACAGATCCATCACTTGCTGCCATTCCCAGGAATACACTGGATGAGTCCAATATTTTGTCCTTAGCAAAAGTTGCTGGTTTTGCAGAACACTTAGCAATACTAGCTTGAATGGCTATGGTAAACTATGCTGACCATAAGCCAGTGTGTTTGTGTTCCAAAAAACCCCGCCCTGCAGTGACGAAGCTTCATTGTTACGAATGTTCACCAAAAGGAAGGATTAAATCCATCAACATCACAGAAAAGTTTCTGACTGGTGCTGCAAGTGTTTGACCATTCAAAGTCTATCAAGGAGAGAAACAGAAACAAACAGATCAGCAGTAATTAACTAAATCATTAAACCCAAGAGGTCCCAGCAGGATACCTGCACAGACACTAAAATGTTGAGGGCTGCAGCTCATTCAATCATTTTTAAAATATTCTTTGCTTCTCAAACAGCAGTTCAGCACAAAGATGCCAGTTATCAAGTAATGTACTATACAGTGGTTCACTTGCACATTTCTCCTCACCTGTAAAGAGTAAGGTCCTATCACCATAGCCCATTGTCCTCCTACATAGAAGTGATAAACAACCACAGACCACAATTCTGGAGCTGAAACCTGTAACAACTTCTCACACTCATATCTGCTGAAAATGTAAAGGAAAGGTAGCAGGGCTCATCAGCAGTAAGAAACGGCTTTATCACAATGAAAAACTAAGCAGACTTGAAGGCAGAGAGATTATATTTCCAAAAGTTGCTATTTTAGGCCCTTGGCAAATGCTGTGCGGTCTCCAGCTGCTGTTCAGAAGAGTGTCGTTTCCCCCCCCCCCCCCCCCCAAAAGTCTTGTGGCAAGATTTGCAGCCCTCTATGTCTCAAATACCCTCTAGCATCTCAACACAGAGACATCATGGTCTATACAGCTGAACCAAATCTGGAATCTCCCTACCAAAAAAATACATGACAGATCTAGGCACTCTACAAGATGAGCAACCACGGACCAAGTGTTCAAGATTTCTTGCAAGGACAAGCAGGAATGAGCAGACAGAAGGTCTTTAAAGAAGCAGAAGGAAATTATACTCCACACAGCATATAATTGTATTACTGAACTCATCACCACAGGCTGATGTTGAGGCCAAACACATAAATGACTTAAAAAACAAATTAGAAAATAATCACTGAAGAAAGATTTTAGATGCAAAGAAGTGCACGTGACCTCCAACTTAAGAAGTTTCTAAGCCATACATTGCCAGCAACAGGGAAAGTACGACACAATAAAACTACATGCTGCTATGGCCTGAGGGGTTTGATTTACTCCCTGAAAATATAGGTTTGGAAAAAAAAATGGGGTTTACAATGCCATCTGCCCACAACTCTGCTTCCCAGGAATGCTTTGCATTAGCCTGGATGACAGCCCCTCGCCACAGTCCTTCTGAAAGGAGCAACCAAATGAATAAAGGACGTGAATAAAGTATGCAGACACACCGTTCATGAACTCCCTATCTGTAATGCATCGAAGCCTGACTGTTACTAGTGCCTACCTACAAAGAGAGTGTCGTCCTGACACAACTGTCTTCTCTAACAACAGGAGTGAACCTTCCTTGTGGAGCAAATCAAACTCACAATCCCCTTCCAAATATTCATAAATTATGGTAGTCATGCACTGCTGATATTTCTGCAGAACATAGGACCTTGGAGTAACATTAGTTAATATTCATCAGCATATATGGAATTGAAAAAAAGTGACCTGAGGAATATCCAGAGTATTTTTCTGGAGAACTACTATCACCTTTTACATTCAAATACTACTCGACAAGCAGCCTCAATAGCGACCTGCGCTGTGCATGGTAATAATTGCCAGATATCAATACAAAGAAATACTTGGTTCTAATCTGGTGACAGTTTGCTAATTGTACTAATGCACAGTGAAACAGATGCATCAAACTTCAATTTCATCCATAAATCATTAAGGTATAGATATCCTATAAGTCATAAGCAAAAGCTTCTAATTTGCTCATCAGCACATCAAGTAACAGTGCCTGCCAAGTTTTGGACAAAACACAGTTTACTTTAAAGTAAATGTATGCTACCACATTTATTTCAGATGTAAAGGATAATCTTTCTTATTTACACCATGCAGGCTAAGATCAATCCAGCAAATTACACCATGGAAAGTGAAAATTTGAAGAAGCTATATGAAAACAAGACCCTATTTTTATGGGAGATGCTTATGTAAACAGAATTGTAACTGTCACCGGTTTGATCTACTTACCTGAAACTCTGACATGGCTCAGGTACATCTGTAGCATGTGCCATCACAGCTTTACCAATAACACTGATATAACTGCAGTGACTGCAGCATCCTGTCTCTACAAACCACTTTCAAGAAATCTCTGGGCTTTAAATATTCTTCTGTTTCCAGTTCAGCAACCCAGAGATATGAGACAGAACAGTCAGGAGAGTTGTAACTGGCTAGCTAGCTCTGAGAGACACTGCTGCCATGGTCTCTTATTCAGGTTTGTGGCAATCTGCTGCTTCTAGAAACAATGATGGGACTCCGGGGCTCTTCTGAGGCTCTACCCACCACTCATTCCCAGCTCAGAAAGAGTGATAGCCCTTCCGCGGGGTTACAGCAAACTGCTAAACCCCATCTTTAGAAAAAATCAGTATTTGTGAATACTGTTTTGTACTGTCAGATACAGAGCTGTAAGGGTAACAAAGGCAAGCTGGTTTTATAGAAAGAGGCTAGGCGTAGAAAGAATAACTGCAATCAAAAATGTAGAAAAAAAGTCTCTCAGAAGTATCCCACAGTAGGTACAAACTGCTAAATTGTTCAGGTAAACAAAACACAGGCCAAGAAGATCTTCTGCATCCAGGGATCACCAGGTATTTTAATCCATAAAAATTACAGGAAAGTCTGTTAGTCTTTTTCTCTTTTCTCTGTTAATTGCTGCCATATTTTTGCAATAACCATGGTTCAAATCCGACCTCTCTCCACAGAAGCTGCACAGAGGCATGCTGGGGTGATTAAGGAGACACAACTCCCTCCACACCACCCATGCTACTTCTCTAGCACAGGTCTTAATTTTCTCTGCAGAAAACCTGAACAATTGTGTATCTTCTCCTGAGCCATTCTACTTTACAGCTCAGAGCATGACGATAAACATCTGCTGACTGTAGTTTATGTTAATAGCTGGACTGTAAAGTGCAACAGCTTGTTGACAGTAGTCTTTGGGACAATTGTGGGATGGAGGATGCCAGAAGAGAGGGCAGTGCAACAGTGCTCCAGCCACTCAGCTGGTGAACATATGACATGATGTACTGGTACTGTATGTGCAATGAATGCCCCCTTTTCTATAGTGCCTGTTACCTAAATAATGGCTCAGATGTACTCGCTGGTTTTATATAGCTCTATTTATTCTGTTGAATACTGCTCACTTGCCCTCTCTAAGACTGAAACACAGGACACTGACATTTTTGATTAACAAGCAAATGAGAAAAATACTTTCCTAAAATCACTTGGAAAAATATAAATCATAGCTGTACACTCATTATTATTCATATTGTTAAAGTAATGCCACTGAAGAAGGTATCAATTCTGTTTTGTTTTGTTTTTTTAAAAACATTAAAGCTGAAAAAGTTTTCTCCATGCTTAAGGCACTGAAAGGTTAAGAGAAGCTACTGTATAATAAAAAAAATAGCACACACTTTGAAATACAGCAATAAAGCTCAAAGTGGACATGGACAGTATTAACTTAGACTTATAAAATGGAGGGACTATTAACACAGGTATGTTTGCTTTGAAGAAGCACCTATTTCTGCAGACACTAACTACATCACTTCTAGTCACATGCAGAGTGATGTGTTTCACATCTGCTGAATTTGCTTTAGAGGCTCTACTGGAATTAAGGCCCTTGGGTGACGGCACAGGAACGGAATGACAATCTTATACTACAGCTTGTCAGAGAAATAAATGTAAAGCATTCAGACTTGAAAGAATGGACAGAAAGTAAATTAATAAACCCAAACACAATGCAGTGCCTTTTTTTGTAGCAGATTTCTAACCCTTCCCTGTCAAGAGAAAAAATCCTTCCTGCTGGTAACTTGGATTTTGATTTCCTTATTCATATTGAATAATGCTACAAAATCCATGGGATTACACATGAAAACAACACCTAATGTGAGTAATGGGATCAAAACCTGGCAGGGTGGGTTTAAAACAGCATGATCTGCTTTTGTGCAAATGGAGTTGTACATAAAGCAAAAATTGTTCTATACCTTAGCTCATACACTTCATAATCAGATGGAGAATGGCGTTTTATATTCAGCTCTGCAAGTTACCAAGCCCCTTCTGGAACCATCAGTGATAAGTACAGCTGGAGAGTGGTGAGTGATTCACTGAAGTCAACTTTTTTAGGATTAAACTGCTGGAATCTGATCAGGCAAGGCATGTACATTTTCCTATCTGTTTGTTTATTATTTTTCATTAATTGTATCAAGTATGCATTCAGCAGCAGAAGCTTTTTCTGAGTAATATGCATAAATCTGAATGAAGATACTAGAAATCAACAACCTGCTTTGCTGAGCTGGAGAACAATTCTCTGGCCGTATGAGCCAAGAATATGTAGGGCTGAAAATTAAATAATTTCCATTAAATTTGTGGACTGGTGCAGTTCTGCAAATGACATCCCAAGCACCCTATTTTTGATCCATATGAGAGAGGACCTGCCATTTGAGGACAGACTTAACCACACCGAGGCTCTCATACCTAGAAGTGTCTGGACCTGTGCCAGTTCCTACAGCCAATGCAGAGAACCACTATATTTCAAGGTACCACACTGGAACAAATCCTGGCTTACCCAGGGCAGCCTGTCAGTGACTGGGGGTTCACAGCAGCACTGCCAAAAACCCCAGGGCAGTGTGCTTCCATGAGCCCCACTCTCTGCACCAGCAGAAGTTTGCAGACCGGGTTACCCTTCAATTTCTGCCTCATCCACACTGAACATCATCTGTGCAGGAAAGGTCATTTCACAGCTACTTGCAACTGCACTCAGGCAGCCTCTGAATATTTCATCTTTAATAATAATTTTCACTAGGAATTCAGCTTTCAAACCTTGTACCTGGTTGGCAAGTGAAGAGCAGCTTCACAGAGGAAAAAATCAAGGCTCTCTGGAAATACTTTCAAAGGTACTATGACAACAGCGCAAAACGTTTTCCTCCATTAACAAGCAGTGAAGTATAAATTCTAGAATCTATTTTGCAGCAAACCAACCGTGTCCAAAGTGCACAGTGAAAACCATCGCCCATTTGCATTGCCAAATACAATACTGTGGAGCTGGTGAATGTTAGTAGCATTCTTCATATATATATACCAGGAAATTAAAACACCTGAATCTCTTATACCTCTCAACTCTCACTGCTCTAAAGAAAAAGAGAAAAAACTGTTTAGTAACTGCAGATGATGGTTGGTATATTGGCACATGTATGTACATACAATTGTGAATATGTAAGCAGGACAAGAGATATGGGTCTCCCTGTTCTGCTTACATACAAGAGCAACAGAACACAAGTCAATGACTGCAGCATAGCTGCTTACCACATTTATCATACAGAGGTTTAATTTTAATGTACTGTTTTCTCCTCCCCATTCCTGAGTTTCCACCTCTGGGAGGATGTAGGAAAATGCAGGTCAGTGAGCTGCCACTGTCCCCACTGAAAGTTGAGAGGTACGCTACTGTAAGAGCACACATGGGGAACGCACTCGGCAAATACCAAACCCAAAGCAAAAGAAAACCACCCCCACCCTTCATCAAACCCAAGCAAACCCGTGCTGCCGTCACACTCATGCTGAACACAGAAAGCAAGCTGTGACAAACAGAAGCCATGGCAGTGAGCTTGCATCTCACTAACCTCTCTCACTGGCTTTCCAGGGGCATTTCTTCCTTTAGGAACAGAGAGAGGAAGTGGAAAAAAAATCAGAAAAGAAAGGGAAAAAACCACATGTGAATATATATTTTACACTGTAAGAGACATTTCCATTCCCACTTAGGAATTTAATATAAAATAACTGCATTCCTGCTTTACACGAAGACTGAAAGTGTACTGAAATCCAGTAATGATTCTGACGTGATTTATTCAAGCACAATTCTGTAATCTGTGACTTGGTTTTAATGTAGCAAAAACACTTGAGAAAACTTGAGTACTTCTACTGATCAGTGGCAAAATGATGTTTCTCCAATGTCAAATTAATTAATCCACACATTTGAAGTTTTATTATGGCCTACATACATATATACAGGTATACATCTACACATACGCATACACACATTTTCCACCTAAAGCTGCACAGTGGGAACATAACATGCTCACATTAAAGATAAATACATTCCATAAGGTGTTTGCAACAAACTGATCTGCAAGCACTGTAAAACTGGAGAACAGAATGAAAAAGGGAGAAAAAAAAATTAAGGGGGAAAAAAAGGGAAAAGATCTCATCACTTTCAAGTTGCACTACTAAAATGGAGGAGTCCTTAATGGGCTGAGCTGAAAAGATGTTCTTAAGGAGCCTTCACAGAAGCCAAACTTGAATCATACTGATTCTTCCCAAACACTTACCATAGCATATTTGTTTTTAACAAAAGAAAGCCAGGTGTCAGTCAACAGTGGAGACACCTCTTCCTTTCCCTCCACTTCCACAGCTGGTGATAAAACACTCGCTGTCTAGAGAAGCAGCGTCCCACTGCCACTGGCCCATTACTGCCAGCACCAACACTGCTCGACTTGCAGTCTTCAGTGAAAAAGTTACTGATCAAGAAAGAGGATGCTCTTTGACCCAGAGTTGTTGTAAATGATGTAATTGTAAATGAAGTATGGGACAATGTGGAAAGATACAGACACAAACAGGAGAACACATGGCCAGTAACCTAATTGCTGTTGAGTTTTTTTCTAGGTATGGCAGCCTGCAGGAGAAGGGAAGGAAGACAACAAATAGCTTTGCAGGTATTTTACAAGGAGCAGAACAAGGGTCAGCATCACAGCAAAGCTGAGCAGGGGTGGTAAAGGAGAGGAGGACAGGGCGGAGGAAGTGAATGGCATCACTGACCACCACAGGTCACAGCCACTGCTCAGCTGCAAACGATAGGCAATGGAAACAGCTGGGGCAGCCTCTGAAGGACCTGGACATCAAAGGTTATGATTTATTGAAAGAAGAAGTTTTATTCCCTTCCTTCCCCTCTTGCTCCCCACAGTAGTATGCTTGCTATTAGAAATGACCATAGAACCACAGAATGGTTAGGGCTGGAAGGGACCTTAAAGATCACCTAATTCTAACTCCCTGCCATGGTCAGAGACACCTTCTGCTAGACCAGGTTGCTCATAGCCTCGGCCAACCTGTACTTGAACACTGCCAGGGATGGGGCATAATAGGTTTACAGTCATGCTTTGCAGGTGGGTTTTTATTCTGCTAAGGGGAGCCTCAATTCAGGTTGTCTATACCACATGTGCTAGTGGTGCACAGAGGTACCAGGGTGAGCTTGATGGCCCAGAGGTGTCACTTCAGTTCTAAGAACTTCACCTTGCAGGCCTGCCTAACTCTCTTGGATTTATATGAGCACTTACGCAACCTGTGACCTCCTTTGGTGATTTATCAGGAGCCATGAACTCCCTACAAAATGCCTCCCAGGACGGAAGATGAGAAGCTCTCACAAATACAAATCATGTAACAAAATCCTTGAAAATGAAGATATAAAATCCATTGCACACTTTGGTCTTCTTCTGAGGTACAGCCTCAGGGTTTAGGTGAGTAGGTGGTCTAACTAAGGCCTCCAGAAACTGCAGCATGATATAGTGAGGTGTTCAAGAGTCCCGGGGCACGAATGAGATGCAGCAGAGGACAGTTAATTTTGAGTCAAGAAAAGAGAAGGAACTGCCTACACGCAAAATACTGGATCCTTTTGGAGGTCTTAAAAAATACCTACCTGTCTCCACAAGCGCCTAAGACTAAGACTGCAGCTACACTGTGTCTAATTTAAATATCTAAGAGACAGACTGGATTCTGTTTGAAAATTAATGTATTTAAAGGTAACTGGGATAGCTCTGCACAACACAAAACAGCTGATGAGAAAAGTCTGTGGTGAGTAATCAGCCCTAGAATTTGTTAACTGCAACAAAGAGTAGCACTACTACAGTAAGCTGATTTCTTTTAGAGGGAGATTAAAAAGGGTTTTACGGATTTTACTCTATTTTCTTCTTTGCATATGAATGAATGTGTGTCTCTAGGTTTTACGGCAAGGAGTATGGTTTCACATAAATTGCAGAGGAAGAAGATTGTCTGTATTGCCATGGTTCTGAAACTTATATTCTAGAAGGCATCAAAATACTGATACACAATCCACAGGTGCCTAATCATCTATTATTACTGCTCAAATCAAGATTTCCTGCCCTTACAAAATAGCAGTCTTTCTTGCTTTTTCTGTTTTGGAAATCTACGTGACATTGTATCACAGGCAAAGGTACACAGAGAGTGATCGAATCAAACCTGAAATCAGAGGCATTGATAGAAATTTCATCTATGCAGATTCATAGAATCACAGAATGGTTTGGGTTGGAAGGTACCTTAAAGATCACCTAGTTCCAACCCCTCTGCCAGGAGCAGGGACAGCTTCCATCAGACCAGGTTGCTCAAAGACCCATACAACCTGGCCTTGAACACTTCGAGGAATAGGGCAGCCAAACTTCTCTGGGCTGTAATTTCATAGCACAAGACAACAACTGTATCAAGCAATACTATGTTAAATAATAACGGTGAGTACTGATCCCTCTCCAAGTGTTTTCATGTTATGTATGTCATGGCCTCTCAACTCTTTTGAGCCATTGGGGTCACATTTCTAACCACTTCTTAGCTCCCACTTCCTTATTATCCACCATCAAGGGCCTGCATTGAAGGCCTGAGAAGTTCTCTCATCAACTTTAGTTAGCTCAGGAACTCTTGTCTTTAAATTCCTCTCTGAGCTCCATTCATAGAAAGCATCTGCCACAAAACAGTAACTGCAAAGCACAGTGTGGTCTGCCATGAGATCCACCTGAAGCAGTGCAACTTGTTTGCTCTCAGTGCTGCAGAAGAGATGGATTTGGCCTTAAAAATACTGGCCTGCCAATCTTACTTTCTAACTGTGAACCAATTCCCTGGAGATTTAGAAGCTTGGGCACAAAGACAGCGTGAAAATGTTTTCCTCTGTGGCCCATTATCAAGCAGGGTCAAACAAACTTGAGGTGGTATTTAATGGTAGATTTCCACTAAATGTCAGACCTCTGGCTTTGACATCTGTTTTGAGTTAGCACAGCAGCTGTTTGAAGCAGCTGCAGCAGTTGTGAATTTGCTGGGAGCAGCAAAGTAAAAGAGGACTGCATGGGAAGCCTTTCAGATTAAAAGGAAAGAAAAATTCCTTAAGGACAGCAATCATCAGGTATTCAGCAGAATTTCCCTTTCCAGAAAGGAAACAGCTTTCAGCACCAGCAGTCAGCTATGCAAGGAACACGGACGTCCTTTGCTCCTTATGCCAAGAACTGTCAAAAGGTTAAGCTGAGAAACCCTATGAAAGGTATATAGTCACACAAGTTATTGCATCAGAGATCTGGTTGTGAAGGTCTATAACATGATTTGTTTAACATATGCTTCTCTAAAATGCATTCAAAATGATGCTGTGAAGCCTTGGTGCCCTTTTAAAAACAACTCTATGTAGGAAAAGCTTGGAAAATGTCATAATCAAACCAAATCTATCTCCAGGTAAGTGGCAATTAATTACTACTACACTTTACTGCTTTGTTTCAGAAGTCCAAAATAAGAGCTACTACTTGCTTTAGAAAATTATTTCCCAAGCTGAGCAAATCTTACTCTTCAGATACTATTGCTGGTATTTAAACTAAATAGTTTTGTTTTAAATTTGTGTCCTGTGATGTTCAACTATGCATCTGAGCATCCATGCACCAAAATTCAGTCCTTTTCTGTCTTCACTGCTTATTCAGCTCTAAACTTTCCTCAGGAACCAAAGCCTTCAGCGTCTAGTTTACTCTTGTCATACCATTCTGCATTCCTCCAAACTGTTGTTAACCTAAGAGCAATAGAATACCCAGAATCATGTCCCTGATTCAAAAGGCCTATCACTCCCTATTCTGTGACATGCTGGAGCTGGACATTTAACTTGAAATTTGACATGCTTATGTTTACAGGCCACAAAGGAAACCTACATTTAATGTTCTGCCAGTAACTTCCCAGGCCTTTTAATATATCCCTAGATTTCCTCAATTGATTCCATGTGTAAATTTCAGGTTATTTGTATGGATGTTTGTCCCTTCCTGTATTTCATTTTGTTATTCTCAGTTTCAGTCTAGACAGGTTTTGATGAGTGCCCTCTGTCCTCTGCAGCTCTTCTGGAACTGTATCGTCTATGAATATCATAGTAGATTTTTTCTACAATATTAGTATAGAAATAAACAAATCTACTTCTAGTATTAGTCAATCTTTGGCATTTAATCCACCTTCCACCTTCCTTCTAGTTTTAATTTCTAAAGCCAATATATATCACATGTGGTGCCACCTTATCCAAGTAGTTCTTATTCACCTTTTAAATAATATTTCATAGGCTCCTGCATCAACAACACACTTCTTAATGCGAGACTGAGATAACTGAGTTTTCTTGCATCTGACAATTTTTTAACTCTTCTTAGTAAGGATGAATGTAAGAAAATGTATTCTTTTCAGATCTGTTGCCATCACTTGTTTGGGCTTACACTTGTGAAGGCCAATGTCATCCCGGGGTGTATTAGAAGGGGGGTGGTTAGTAGGTCGAGAGAGGTCCTCCTTCCCCTCTACTCTGCCCTGGTGAGACCGCATCTGGAATATTGTGTCCAGTTCTGGGCCCCTCAGTTCAAGAAGGACAGGGACCTGCTGGAGAGAGTCCAGCGCAGGGCATCGAAGATGATTAAGGGAGTGGAGCATCTCCCTTATGAGGAAAGACTGAGGGAGCTGGGTCTCTATAGTTTGGAGAAGAGGAGACTGAGGGGTGACCTTATAAGTGTCTATAAATATATAAAGGGGGAGTGTCACGAGGATGGAGCCAGGCTCTACTCAGTGGCAAACTATGATAGGACAAGGGGTAATGGGTACAAACTGGAACACAAGAGGTTCCACTTAAACTTGAGAAGAAACTTCTTCTCAGTGAGGGTGACGGAACACTGGAACAGGCTGCCCAGGGAGGTTGTGGAGTCTCCTTCCCTGGAGACATTCAAAACCCGCCTGGACACATTCCTGTGTAACATTATCTAGGTGTTCCTGCTCCAGCAGGGGGATTGGACTAGTTGATCTTTTGAGGTCCCTTCCAATCTCTAGCATACTGTGATACTGTGATAGCTTAATTTATGGAATTAAAATATTAACTGATATATGTAGTATTTCAAATACCTCATTATTATTTCATAAATTGCTCCTATTTTACTTAAAACTAAGCTCTTTTTAAAAAAAGAAACTGTCATTGTCATCATGATTATGAATTAGATACCACATTTAGTGAATATTTTAACACATGTATCTACATCTAGACACATGCGATTACGCAAGATCACCTTAATACAACATATTTACATAAATGATGGTCACTGATAACAAAGCACTGTCTGTTGCAACCTTGTGTACACAGCAACTTCAAAAAGAAGTCAGTTTTTATCTATATACTAATGTTTGAAAGATTTTACATCTCTTGTCTCTGATAACAAATATCTAGGCAAACACGACTTTTGAATGTAATGCTGAGGTGGAGATGAATGTAGTTAAGAATATACTGTATCAGATTTTCTTCAATAACATCTTTCTAAATGATCCTATCTTTTGATCTTTAGCATGGGATCTTACGCAGTTTATACTGCCGCCTTCTTTCTCACTCACAGATGGTGCCTGGTGAGAGCTGAGCTTGCTTTGAGATCAAAGGATGAAGAACACTTCACTGAAAGTCTAGCATAATGTTTAATGCATTTATCTACTAAAGATGTACAACTGAGTGATGTGTGACTGTGGTAAAGTCTCTGCCCCTACTGAAATCCACCTAACAGGTATCAATAGACACTGGGATTTTCTTCTGCCAAGAGATTTATCTGTGAGCCTTCTTTCAAAGCAACAGGTAGTATCCCAAAGTTACCACCTCCTGCTGAGAATCTAAACCATTTTTCCTGAGCAGAGTATTTCCTCTGGGCTCAGAAAAGACCTTCTTAAATGAAAAAAGGTTGAACAAATAAAACCTTGTAATACAAATGCTTATCTTTGGCAAACAACAGGAATAAGCAAAATGGAAACACTGAAAGAAATGCTGTATCTGTAGGACAACTGCAGCCTACACTGCACAAAAAAGCAGCCCACTTGTTTTAACTCCACCACTCTGAACTACGAATCTAGAGTGCTACAAGGTCTACAAGGTCACATCACTGACTCAGAACTTAATTATTTCAAACACCATTCTTCTTGGAGAAAGGTAAAAACAGAAGAAAAATGTGCTAAGACAGGTTTTAAAAATAAGTCATTGAGGAGAGTATCTGAAAAGGAGAAAAGCTGTGAGAAAATGAACATGGCAAAAAGGAAGAGAAGAAAATTCTCAGGAAGAAAGAATCTCAGACAGACATTGTTTCATTCATGTATCTAGCAAGGGCTACCTGTGGAGGTAGCTTAAGGTAAAGGAGAAGCAGGCTGCTTCTCACTCTAAACCAGGTTTCTCTATAGCTATTGTTAAAACAAAAACAAAGAACAGCAAAAAAACCTGAAACCAAAATACAATCCCCCTGAAAAGATCAAGGAACAGAAAGCACTTTTATCTTCTTCCCTCTCATCTGCCACAGGCAGCAGCGCTCACCTCTGGAGCTGGGGAAGGAGTTGTTCAGCTGCTCCATCACTTCCTCCAAACCTGTGCTTGTGTCCTGGGGAGGGCTGAGCAACTCATCCTCACCTGGAAAGCAAACCCACACCACTGTATAAGAGCCTCTATAAAACCATTTGCTAACAGCTTGCTGCTGCATATGTCCTTCATGAAGCTAAGGCTGTTCACTTGAACACATTTTATGCTTAGTATGCAGTCAAGATTTTTAAAGGTGGATTTTGTTGACTATTATGTTTTTTTTTAAGGATCTAAGTGAAATTAAACAATGTGTTTTAAACAACTAGCACTGACTTTTAATTTGTAAAAGGGGACTTAAGAAAAAATTCACTCTAGTAAAAGAAGTGGGGTAAAATGTCTGCTAGGAACATTTTGTTCCATAAATGACACTCATTTCAGCTTCTCTTATTCTATTAATGGAAAAAGAAATTGCTGTTGTGAGTGCTGCTATTGAGCAGCTTTCTAATAGTGCTGGATTCATGTTAGCACTGCTTTGCCTAAGCTACGTAAATCAGTAGAAACCCAGATTCTCATCTGCATCAGTATTAATATTTCTGACAGTTTAATTGCATCAGATTGGTGCTCCAAGAACATTCAATTGTACTGTAAAATGGTTTAGCAGCAGTTTAATAAAGCAAAATACATTTCTCCCACTGAATAATTTCTATAACCTGATTATAGGGCAGCAGCTTAATGGGAAATTCAATACATTTTATTTTTACTGGGTTTTTTTTTTTTTTGGTCATAGTTTCAGATAACTAAAATCCATATGTTGATTTTACTGTAGACCCTAGCCTCCAGTACAAATAAAGTATCTGAAAAAAGATGTAAAGGATATAATTTGAGTGAGTTTCTCCTTTTTTACTAGTTTTCTTTTATTCCTAATAAAACACAAAAGCAATTTTTCCTTCTGTAATAACCATGTGAGGTACATCTTCATTTTGAAAATGACATTCTAGAATGTCTTGCCCTACTAAACTTGAGCGATAAATTGCCTGATTTTCTTTTAGCATTTACATTCTTTAAACATTGAGGTGCTCAATACTAGCAGAAAGCCTACTGAAAGAGATGATAAAGGAACACTTCAGGACTGCATACACTTCCTACTTAGGCTTAGCATCAGCCTCATGTTAGGGCCAGGAGTTTCACAAGAGTTATTACTGACCCAGAGTAATTTTTTCCCACTCCAGTACAAAAAGTAAGGTTTCTCCAAGAAGCTCTGAATTCACATAAGTGATGGTCTTCATATCAGCTTCTTTTATTCCATAAATCATCTAAAAATAGCTGCTGAGACTGCTTTCAGCTTTTGACTGGTGCTGGGCTCACACAAATCAAAAAAACTCCCACTATGAGTTACTTCTGCATCAAGTGTTGTACTGATAGAGGTGCCTTAGCAGAAGTAATGTCCTTCCAGCCTCGGCTGGGTGTTAAGATAGAGACCCAAAAGTGAGATCTTGCTACTTCTACCCAGGCTGAGGACCTTTATCAGAATGACTGCAGGAAGCCATCTGGCCCTAAAGATTGAAAGAAGAGGTCTGTGGTTCTGCTGTCATGCTCCGGAAGAACTGAGGACATGTACTGATTTTCAAATGTTCTGGTAAGCACCAACAGAACGTGAACTGTGCTGACCCTTAACACTGCTGTATCCTTTACTTAAAATGCATTATTTTTATTTTTTTCTTATATGGATGATTTTTCTGAGCATTTTTTTTTTTGTACGTGAGAAAATAAGGCGTCAGCTGAGCAATCTGACAAATGTAAAGACACCTTCAGACCTCAACTACCTCTCTTTATGTAAAAGAGTCTTCCCCATTTGTGTTTCTACAAAAGACTTGGAGAAATGGGGGGCTCAAATATTCTTGTGGTACCTGAACAAATTACAGTTCAGGAAAGCCTCTTGTTCTTCACATGCCCCAGAGAACCTCCTCTGCTGCTACATGACTGAGGGAGAAATGCCAAAGTTCAGGACCTTTCCATTAGGACTCTGTGAGAAGAAAAGCAAAACTTTTCCACATGCCCAGTTGTATTTCAGGTTATCACGGGATAAACTTTTCTATTTGTAAATTAGGATCTGAGTGGGTTGCTGCTTTTACCAAATGGCTGGAAACACTGCTGGTTTCTGTCACAGAAATCTCTCCCTGAGAAAGCAGGGAGGCAGAGAAGCATGGTGGATCTACATTCAAAGAAAAAGTTCAACGATATCCTCTTAAAAAGAAAAATATATAAAAGCTACCACTAAATTACCTGATTGCCTGAGAGACCTAGAGATCCTCAGTATCTTCTTGGAAATTATGACTCCCTCATTATTGGGCACATGCTCGCTGCATGGGAACACTGTTTACAACACCACTCTAGCTCCTTCACAATTCAAGAATATTTTCAGTCACACTTCAGAAAACTCTCAGACTGGCAAGTAAAGCTTTCTAGTGTGAAAGGAGACTTGACAAACTGAATTAGTTGTGGTTTGTTAGCTCAGTTAGCAATTCTTTTTAGAAGCTCTACTCCATGCTGCCAACAGTGTTGCTTTGCCGAGTCTCAACACAATCATACTGATAATAATTCAACAACTTACTGTCCTTCTGCATATTGGCTCAATCAAACAAAGAAGCCCATGTCATGTCTAAATGTTTGCTTTTAAAAAGTTTTAGCAGTTTATATGATTGTATGCATGTTAATTAATTCTAGTCTCACAAGTTAAATGGGAAAAATTTTATACTGAGTCAAATGAAACAAAATACATTATATTTTCTCATAATAAAGTATACAATTCAAAACTACAGGACTTCTAATAAGATGAATGGAAACTAGTTTCTTCCTATCTTTTCTTGTGTATTTTGATTAATTTATTTTATGAGATAAAATTCATGACATTTCTTCAGAAAGCTGATGCAAATTACTCCGATACATGATGTCTACTCTGTGTATGCTGTACATAGCAAAATTACTCTCTTGTCATACTGTTAAAGAAAGATGCAAATGAAATTGTTGTTACCTGTGATTGTTCTCTCACCCCAGGATTTAACTTAAGCATTCCTAAAGGTACAATTCGTTTCACTTTTTTATTTTGTGTTGTAGGGTGTACAGATCCCATCTTGTTTGATACTGGCACAGGCTGACATTACTGCCTATGCTCAGGATGAAAGAAAAAGGCCACGACCAAGCTGCATCTCCCACCATGATGGCACTTCAGACACAGCAGCATGTCCCCTCCCGTTCAATTTCTCACTGTCACCGATTCTCTCAGAACCACAGCAAAGCTTTCACGTAAGCCTCTCACTCTCCCCCAAAGCCTCTCTCCAATATACACTAAATAAATTTCTGTGTATGAAGCTGAATATTATCATCAGTCTTAAAACAGTATCTTGTTCAAATAACTTAAGCACATCTGCTTAAAGATGCTGCAATGGTTGGTTTAGCAGAAAATCCTTACTACTTGGTAATAAATACTTACTAATTATATAACAGATAGAAAATTAGGAAATGCTACAAAGCAGTTACTGAAAGCACCAAAATAATAATTCTAGCCTCTAGCTACAGAACATCATTACTTAGCCTTACTCCACAACTCAAATGATGTTCATTATCACATCTGATGTGATATTTAGAAGACACGAGATGAGCACTGCCTATGAGTGACAGCTCAATTCTACTGACTGAGCCATGACATATTAAAAAGAAGATCGTATCAGTTAACGTGGAGATGATTAATCATACATTTGATCTCTTAGCCATAATGAAAACTGTGTGCATTTAAATCAGCCATGTCACACTTAATAGATGAAAGTCAGTTTGAATATAATAGTCAGCTTCTTAGTGATGACACTGAAGGCCACTGCAAATGTCTACTTTATTCTCACTGAACTAAACAAGAGAGAAGAGTATTTTCTGCTTTTAAGGGTCTTTTTTTCTGGAAAAATGGAACTACATATTTTATGACAATCTGAACTTTGTTATCTTACCCATGGTTTCTGAAGTCTGGCTGCCAACTACACGAAGAAGCATTGGCTGACTGCTGTCTGACCTCTGCAAAGAGGCAGAAGGAGATGACAGTGTTGTACCATTCAACTTGGCATCTGCCTGTGGCTGAAAATTGAAGACAAAAAGAAGAGACTAATAATCTCTCATTACACTTGCACAAATCTTTGTATCTCTGTATTTTTTATTCCATGAATACACACAATTTTTCTGTATAAGTAAATATATCCATGCAAACAATGGATTTAAATTCTCAATAAAACAAGGAATAAGACTAAGTAAGAACACTGAAACATGATTTTGCACTTTCACTTGCACTCTGTAGAACAATTTAACATTATTCTCTCACTAGCCTCCACAGATATGATTTCTTGGTATGTTGCTGTTATTGATAATGCTTCACACGCTGTTTGGAAAGTGACTCTACTTTCTAGTCCTGGAAAGAGATCCAGAAGAAAGGCTTAAGGGCTCACCTGCTCCAGCAGCTGCCTCAGCCTGTGCAGCTGTGACTCCAGCTGTTTGTTGTGATCCTCCAGAATTTGCATCCTGGCCTCCAGGCGGCCCTTGTGCTGGCGAAGCAGCTTGGCTTCCGCAATGAGTTCAGCATCCCGTGGGCTTTGTGGAGAAACTGGCATCATCTCCGGTGGGGACGGCAGTGGAGACAGTCCTTTGTGGTCATGCTGTTGCTTCAAACGGTCATACTCTGCTTGCAAATTTCTGTTGAGAAATAATAAAAAGGTAAAAGCTTTATGGAGCCGAATAGGCCAGTTTAGGCTATACTCTGCAAGGGGCAGTGAGCAGGCATCTTGTGTGGTGTCATGTGTCTAACTACAGGGGGGAAGAGGCTCACCTACATCACCTGCCTTTCATTCTGCTGAATCCACATGCATGTATATTCATGTAGGCTTACACCTCACAGATGTGCATGGAGCTGATACTATATGGACTTGTGATATAAACACTGCCTAAAGGCTTTCTCCAAATCCAGAATTCACGATTAATTCCCTTGCAGGGCACACAGCACAAAAGGCTGGCTGGGCTCCAGACACCCTCCCAAAAGCCCGGGTACAGCCTGTCCTGTGACCAGTCCTCCTCGGCTTCCTGCTTTTTATCCTTCTCAGCACAAGCTGGACTGCATGTTTGCTTCCATGCACAAATACACTCGAGGACCAATTAGTGCTAAAAGAGGACTTCGGGTGATCAAAGCCCTTTACAAACACTAATCAAAGTGGACACCACCTGGCTGGCCTATCCGTTCTACAGATGAGAAAGCTAAGACAGAAAGGTGGCCATGCAGAAAGTCAGAGCAAAACACAGAACTCAAGAGCTCATTTGCAACTCTGCCATTGCCACTCAGGTCACATCACTCTCCTTCCTTTCTATTTGCAACTGCATCTCCAGCCTAGCTCTAAAATTACTAACCTAATATGAGGAAAAGACAAATTAGTGAACTGCTCTGTTGAACTGCACTGCACTAACTTCTGTTATAATTTTCATCTTCATTTGGACTGCCCTGTGTAGAGAACTGGCACTGCTAAGCTTGTTCTTTTATTCTGTAAAGCTCCAGTTTTACTCCAGTAAAACACTCCGTAGATTAATATGATCTACAGTGGTCCATGTGAAAAAACCTTACCAAGCAGGATGAGCACAGAAGGTAAGAAACTGAAACCCTGCTAGGGATAAGGCAGTCCGAAACTGCAAAAACAGTAACTTGCAACAGAAGCTTTGTAGGCAAGGGAAGGCTAATAAATTGCACTGGGATTCTGTTGCTATGATATTCCTTTAGAGCTTCCCAGAAGGAGGATGCTCTGGTAACTGCTTACTCATCACAAGTGGCGACCCAGATTTTATTTTTTTCAAGTTGTTCTTATTTGAGGTTGTGAAAACAGGCACTTTTTGCCAGTTCTGCCTGCAAATCACAGTACACACTGACAGTTTGGGCTGGAAGCTTAACAGCACCTCAGACACCTCCCAGTAAACCTCACTAAGCTCTGAAACTCTTCTAAAGGTACATTATTGTGAGCAGAACAAGAACTCAAGCAATATACCTTGTTTCGCATAGATAAGAAAGCAATGCCAAGGACAAAGACAGGCTACTGACTGTCCTTCAAATATACTTGTGCCCCTCAGCAGCTATTTGATAGACACCTGCTAACCTGTGGCTGTGGCACCCCCCAGAATATGATCCCTAAAGGATGTCTGACCTAAATGATCCCTCCTCTACTGAAGTTTTTATAAGATTAAAAAAAGGGGTAGATCATTCTTAACTACAGGCTGTTCCAGGTTCCAAAATTCAAGATTTCTTTTGCTAAAACCCACACAAAGGGGGAAAAACCATGAGGAGTTAAGAATAGAATACAGAATAGCTCAGCTAGAAGGGACCTACAAAGATTATTTAGTTCAATTGCTAGACCACTTGAGGACTGACCAAAAGCTGAAGCATGTTGTTACAGGCATTGTCCAAATCCCTCTTAAACACTGACAGGCTTGGGGCAAAGATCTCCTCTCTAGGAAGCCTGTTCCAGTGTTTGATCACCCTCTCAAGAGTTATTTTTTTTTCAAGGGAAGTTTTTGTTTCAATAAAATACAGAGTTTCAAGCTCATGAAAATAATCTGGGAAAAGAAAAAATAGGCGATACTGGATGTTGTCTTCTGATACGCATAGCTAAATGAACTGGTAAATAATTAATAAAAATACAGAAGGGAATAGGAATGAGCATGACAGCAGTATCACACAAGGTCTTACTGCAGACTAAAGTTTAGATAGGATTGATCATTAAGCTTGTTTTTCACAAAGTCTGTAGATAGTGGCTATCACTACCCCTTGAGAAATTTCCCAGATATACGATATGGGCAATACTCTACAAACAGCAGACTCTAAAGTCTTAAGTGCTGTAAAGCAAAAGATAAAATACCACCCTTGGTCATACTTACAACATAATCAGGTACCCTGCTACAAAGAAATCTACAATTATCGCCTCAACTATCAGTATAGAGAAGTCCTTCCAGTAACCATGGTACTGAAAAACAAGTGAGGACCAGGGTGTAATTCAGATAAAAACGCCTTCATGTCTCATATAAAACAATTAAAAACTCCTTCTGAAAGCCTACAGTAAAAAAAAAAAAAAAAAAAATTGTAAAGGATATTGCACATTACCCAAGTAGAGGTATGTCTGAATTTGTGAGTTCAGTAATTATAGTTGGAATAAATGAATGTCATTTTGAAGGATGGATGTGAGTTTGCCCAGAGCACCTGTGTCACTGAGTTTTCCAGCTGCACCTTTTCAGTCCAGCTAACACAGTCCTTAGGCCTTAGGAGAATTGAGACTCATCATCACAGAAACTGCCTTCAGAGCTGCAGGAGTGATGTGGAGTGCAGATGATCAATAATGTCACAGTAATTGGGATCTAAACATATAGGCATGAAGATTTGTATTAACATAAGGGAAAAAGCTGAAAATTAAAAAAGAAAGAAAGAGGTGGAAACCTGCTGTAAGAATATCCTGGAGAAGAGAACAATCAGCTCTTATTCCTACCTCTGGAACAGTTTTAAGCTGTGTGGTGAAAAAGGATTGCTGCTGCAAGCCAGGCACTGCCCACAGCACTCAGTGTGAAGCCTCTGTGTCCCAAGGAAAAGCACTCTGCCATTTTCAGCATAAAATGGGCCATAAGAGAAAGGGAGATAAAAGCATAATCCTCTCCAAATGAATGTAACTAAGCAAGCAGAGGCAGTACTGTGAAACTTAGCCTCCCTCCACCATAGCTCAGGCTGGGTAACTTTTACATCGGGCTGTCACAAACAAATGAAGCTGCTGCATCCTCTGATTTATTCTGCTTCAGTAAGAGAAATAGAGAAAGACAACTCCCATATATTTATGTATCTCATTTATTATGCTTGCACCTCTTTAAAGCATTCATGAAGAAAAATATTAATAGAGGAAGCATGCAACGTAACTCTGATTTATGCAACTGCAAAGAGCCGGGTAGCAAAGAGCTCATGGCTCTTTGCCATCTATCACTGGTGGCATTACTTGCCTGGTGACAGAAATCCTAGTGGACCCTATTTGCTGAGTAGTCCTTTTAGAGGCAATTGAGAATTTATGAATTCTTTTTATTTTTCATCTCCCTAAAGAAAATCAGTGGTCTAAAGATATGGACAAAGCTGGTAACTGAACTACCTACCCCTGTCACTGGAGTGCCAGTGTTTACTCACGATGCTTCACCCTCAGAAGATCTAGTTTCCCTTCTTCAATGCCAAAATAAATACCAAGAGGAGCCACAAGATGTTTAGAAATGTATCACTTTCTCACTATTGGCAACTATACAGAAGGAACTTATTTGAGAAGGCCATTCATCAGTCTTCACATCTGAAGGAACACCATAGCTGCGCAGAAACAAAGCATCTTTGAGATCTGGGGTATTAGTGCTTCTCCAGTGGCGGACAGCCCCCTCTGCTCCAAGTGCAAGTCAAGAAAGTAAAGGAACGGCAACTAGCTCTGGCTGGAGATCTCATTTACTAAGTTTTGGTATATACAGCTAGGAACTGAGAGGGAAAAAAGAGAACAAGACAGAAGTCTTCCTTCTGAAGAAGTATGTCAGTGATCTTGACTCAACTAAAATGTTTAGGAAACATCCTTTTTCTTTAGTCATTAAACCAGCATTTTAATTCTTTGCAAAAAGTTCTGGGCCTCTGTCACTGCAAAACGTATGCTTTCCACTTAACGTTAGCACAGTATAACCTATCCTGCAGAATAACCTATGTAATGTACCACTTTAGATGGACACCAGAAATCTGTCTTCTCTGTTTCTGGAATACATTCACTCTTGAGGAAATCTCAAAATGTTTTTGGGACAGTTTTATAATTGCTTTTTTTCTCTTATACTGCAATACAGTGATAGTGCCTTCAAATTTATGTTTATTGCATACATAAGAAACAGTCTTATCACAATAATCCATGTGATGTAAAGCTGAGCATCAGCCTGAAGGCCTTATACTCAAATGCAACATTTTCACCAATTGAAAATATGCTCTAAAATACTCACATGTTAGCAAATATAAATTATTTAAAAGTGAAATTTTAGCCATAAATTATTTAAGGAAGTCATATTTGCAAGCCACAGAAGTACGAAGGTCTCAAAATGCTAGCAGATAAATAATGAATATCTAAGAAGAGGTCCTTGGAACTGAAAAAAAATCCCAGTCAGAACTGTCTCAACTTGGTTAGTTTCTAAGTTGGATAATACATTTCAGAAGAATTCAAAATAGGCAACAGATCTTTTAAAACTGTCCAAAAGCAGAACCTCAGAATTACAATTTCAAAGGGTCTTCCATTTAAGTAACAAGTTAAGATAAAATATTTGGAGACCATAAACTGCAGCTGAAAACCAAATGGAGGTCAGAATTCAATAAAGAACTGAAAGAGGCAAAGAAAAGTCAAAACAAGAAGTAAAAAAAGGGGCTTTTTTTTTTTTTTTTGAAAAGCAGGAAATTGTGGAGAGCGGAAGGAAAAGAGGAATGATGACAAAGTGGTCTGAATATCATAGTACTGCTTCTTGTTGGCACTTAATGCAGTTTCCCCAGGAGCTGCTGAGAAGTGGCTGCATGGGCTGACTCCCACTGTAAAATAATACAAGATACAGCAGAGAGAACTAAATCTTTGTTGTCAAAAATCCCCAGCAGTGTATGCAACAAAACCTGTGTCAACACAAGCAGGAAAGGATGACTGTTTATCTAACACTGCTAGCTGCCCAGCCACTTGCCTTCCCCAGCATAAGCACCACATCCAGCTCGGCACTAGCAAGGAGACATGCTCCAGCAACAAGTCCCGAGGTATTTACGATGGAGATGAAACAGTTCAGGTGCTTTAAGGCTGGGCTGAGGACCAGGTGGTCACAACACGATTTGCATCATGTTCAAGTTATTTCCCAGCAACAGATTCACTGAGCCTTCATGCTGATGCAATAAACGTTTGCTTGGAGGGCATGGAAAGGAATTCACTCATTGGAACTGGGTTCATGCAAGGAATTAGGCACTGGGTTGTTGATTACCTTTGAAAACAGCCAAAAAAGGTTTGCATAAACTCAAAGGAGAAGAAAGACTAGGGAATAGAAATTTAAAGGGACAAGACTGTTTTTTAAAGGTAGGTAAGTTATATGAGTGGCTCCTCACTGACCCTGTCTGACCAGCTTGTTTTTCTAAACAGGAACAACTGTTTCCTCCATAGAGTCAGTTATCTGGCTGTGACAAGCTATCAGGACAACAAGAACCTGCTCACTATTCAGGATCCACCTGACATTTTAAGTAAAAGCTATTTATAGCAGTTTGCAAAGACAAAAGTAATGATTTTGTCATAATCAATGAATATCACAACAATGTGACCTCCATGCTGCCCTACAGAAACAGACCTCTTCATCCCAGTTGCACTGAGACCTGAAGCATCCACAAAAGGCAAGGCTGCTTGTGGTGGCATCCTGTCCGTAACAGTGCCTCCAGTAATACAAACGAGAAAACAGGCTATAACCAAGCTTATAGTCTACAGCTCTTGTTTAATCCAGAATTGGCAAACTTCAAAACAGGTATTTTTGAGGTGCAATTCCTGTCAGAGATCTTTTAATGTGCTAGTACTCATGAGTAGTTGTTACACTAAATAAAGCTCACACTGAAATTTAAGACATTAACCTTGAAAAGGAATTTTTTAGCCTATTTAGCTATCTAATTCCTTGTTATACTCATTTCCATATACCAACTTTCTAATCTAAAACCAGGCTGCTTTAAAAGCCATCCTACTTTCTAGTGCACAGCTTATTTTCAATACGGACAGAAAAGCATTATGTTGGTTTTTTTTAATTTCATGATTCACTACCTAATCCTGTTTAAGAAAATAACAACCCTCCCCTGAAAACTAAGCTATCCTATTATCTGTACTGTACTAGTTACCCAGTATTTCTTAACTACAGAAGTCCTGAAAATGCAAAGTATAATGGCTTATTTCAAAATACGGATTTTCCTCCATTTTGGAAAGTACTTGGCTTTTTAGTGGGAAGTTTGGAGTTTGTTTCAAACAAAATCTCACTTCTGTTCAATGAGCAAGAGCTTTGTTTACTACAGCTTTCTGCCTGAAATGCTTTTGTCATCCTTGCTACTCACCGATCCTCTATGTTCTCTCAAATTCTAACTGATAAAAAGTGTGATGGAGCCAGTGCAGATGATTAGTACCATCCAATGATGACTTATGCATGGAGAGAAGATCTATGACACTGCCAACTCTTGCATGATTTTATGCTGATCGCCTAAGACTCCAGAGTACCATAGAAAGAGGACTGTAGTGTTGTGATGCTACAAGAATCCAGTCGTGAGGGAGTATTTGTGACTAAATAAGATAATTTGAAATTAAAAGTGGTAAATGATACTTGGTATTGAAAGGCTAAAGAAATAACAAGCAATACCAAACAAATAGAAAGAAAAGAGTGGCCAACTTTTAACCAACTCATTTGTTGAAAGTACAACTTTATAACTCATTTTATCCCTTAAAAACCTATGAAAGTTAATTTCATCTATCTGTACAGTACAATTATTTCACATTATTTCAATTATTTTACAATTTACTTCAACTGAATTGAGATAATTTCAAAACCTCATGTATCCCAGTGAACAACCTTCTTGAGAAAAGCCTGTTTTTTCAAGAACCTCTGCCTGCCTTTTTCCTTGTGTAACAGCAAAATAAAGTAACACTGGTATGAAGCTCATTACTATCAAGGAAATAAAGGGCACAGTAGAGCAGAAGGAAATATTATGATGCACAGTGAACAGAGCTTGTCACAGGTGGCATGATGAGTGTCAAGTGACCAGGGTATGTCTTCAAAAGCTTGAAAGGTTTTCTGAAAGAAGCAGTGATGACACATCACTACAATGGAAGTGGGAACGAGTTACTGGAAGTGGGAACAAGTTAATGACAATACGATGTCAAGCTCATCACTTAGAGAAAATTTTCGTTTGCCCCCGTAGCATGTGCACAAGGGCTGTGGCAGCAGGCAGCGTAACCTACCTGTTTTCCTCCTCCAGGTCTGCGAGGATTCTCTCCAATTCACCTCTCTCCTCACTTTCCAGAGAAATCAGGATCTGGGCAGGGCTTCGGGGCTGGCTCAGGGGGGACTCCTGGTTCAGACTTTGGCAGTAGTGCTGGATTAATAAGTGTTCATCATCACTGGAAAACAGAGCAGAATAAACAGGCTGTTCTCGTCCTCATTTTTAACATTGAAGTGAATATGAGGAGATGATTCACTCCCAGTTTCTCATTTCTTATAAAGAGATTTGCTGAACTCTCTGTAACAAACAACAAAGCAATATACCTTAAAGCAAAATCTGCTGAACAGTTTCACTTAGTCCCTGATACTTTTCCTTCTCTGCAGAGACCACAGCTCTTTCCCTCCCCTGCTCATATACTTAAAGCAAAGATTTACAACAGCTGAAAACCTCAGCTTTCCTATCCTGCCTAACTCCAATTAGGAATCTGCTTGTAAATAAAAGGGCTATCTTCTGCTGCCTGATCTGTGCTGTGGAAGGGTCATTGTCCTGGGTTAAGAAGTAGCAGCAATTTGTATCTTGCCCATATTTTTTAAAAAATTCAGAATGTACAGATTTATTCTCATTTTATTAGTACAAACCTATTATCAAACTGGATAGTCAGTGCTTAACTGAATAATATTAATGCAACTCTTAATTAACTAAAGAACTAATTGAACAGAAAGGCCAAACTAAGGACACTGAAATACTTCAGCGGGAACAACGTTAAACTCATCTATTAAAGCGTTACTACTCTCCATAGTAATACAAAGTTAACATACAACTTGGAAACAAAGTTTTCATGAACTGCGACATTGTGTATGCATTAGTTTTGAGGTATCATTTTAACTTTCTCCTTTTTGAACCAATATGTCAAAATAATGTACTTGGTTGTACAGGGTGGGTACAACCATCCTATCAAGTCAAAGGAGAATCTATTTTGAAACAAAGAAACAGCTGTACTACTACTCAAAAACATCTCAGAGGCTCACAACCAACCTTAATGATCTGGAATCTCAATTTAAGGGAAGGAAAACCGGCCACAGTACCATGAGCTAAAGAAACACTACAGATTTAGTAAAAAGAAGATTCTGTCTAAAGTTTCAAACAAATCCACACCTTAAACTGTGGTAAGGATGAGATTATGCATAAAAGAAAAAAAAAGAAACCAAACCACCCTTAGAAAAGTTGGAATTTGAGTTTTTCTTTCAAATTTTATTGATTCAGAATCTATGCCATGACTTCTCCTGTGCAGTTAATCTACTGAGACCAAATTTTCAAGCATGACAATGACTTACGTACTTCTGTTTTCGGAAACATTACTCAGCTTTCTAGTTCTATGTCCTTTCATTCAGCAAATAAATAAGATCGAGGAAATCATGAGAGAAGAAATATATTACCATGTCAGTAACCACAGAATGGTCTCAGTGTGACATTAGATTGAACTACTTTTTTAAAACTAAAACTTTTATTTATGACTTTACATTTAAAGTAGCACAATAAATGCTTGCCAGTGATCTGTCCAACTTTAAAGTTTACTACTTCAAATATTTTGTGGAGAAGATGAGTCCCTCCTGGCTTACACATGCAATGTATTTCAGGCATTTGTACACCAAAGATTTCTGTTTAGTCTCACTAACCTTTTGAATGACAGTTTGCCCACAACTATTTTCCAGCTTACAGGAATTTAACCTTGCAGTTAAGCTTGCACTACAGAGAGAAAGGTTATCTGTTTATGTTTGTCCTTAAAACACATCAGATGATGAGCCTTTTTTCCAAGTAATATGGGAACTATTTGCTGAATATACCACTAATTTTTTGGAAGAAATTAGTAATTTTAATCTTGAAGGTATTCACCATTAGTTGCATAAATTTGGTCCTAAGCTATAGGCCATGAATCTAGACACTACAATACAAATTGAAAACATGTAAGTTCATCATTAAAATGAACCAGATGTGGTATACGGCCATGCAAATCCAGCACTAAAGAATTTCATTACAAGTTATTAACCTTCACAGTAAAACACATTCCAAAGATATTAAAACAGCCTACTTACATGCTCTCATTAGGTGAAATACTGTCATTTAGATAAGAACCATTGGTATTCTCCATTTCTGCTAGCCTGTGGAAAAATAAACAAGACTCATTAAAATCAATTACATTTTTCAGAAACTTCATTTGCTCTAATATTCCTGAAAGACTTAAAGAGCATGATGTCTTTAATGAATCTGAAACTCAAATTAATTTATACTGTTGATTACAAAATAGTTTTGCAACAAGCTATCGCAAAGGATTGTTTATTTGCGACGATGACCTGGCTAAACTCACTTCCGAGGTTTCAAGCCCTTCTCTGAGGTTATATTCCACTCCTCATGATTAATTAATTCCACAACCAAGGGAAGGCCTTAAGATGCCAGGGGATTACACAAATTGCTTTGTACCTGGCAATGTCATCATCAAAACTGTAATGATCAGTCATTTCTCATTGGTTTTAAGCACTCAGCCTCCTAAATGTCCTGCATAATTCAGAAATACTTCTCCTGATCAAGTGATTTTGTGGGAGAGAAAGAAGAGGTTGGAGTAACTATTTTTCACTACCTCAACCCTTGCTAATTGCTTGCCTAGTGGAAAAATGTTTTCATGTTTGTGCAATTAACTCACTTTTTTTTATTCTTAAGAGCAGTATGAAAGCAGACAAGTGAACTGAAGGAGCAATATGCTGCTATTTTAATCCTCCAAACCAAGGAAAAACCCTGTTTGTGGTATTGCACAAGGTGGATTACTTAACATTAAAATGGCACTTGAGAGTTTGGAGGTTTCTGCTCTTCTGAGTTGTATGATTACACCAGGGTCCATATTAAAGACAAAACTCTATGCAAAATCCTAGAATCATAGAATAGTTTGCATTGGAAGGGACCTTTAAAGATCATCTAGACCAACCCCTCTGCAATAATCAGGGACATCTTCAGCTAGATCAGGTCGCTCGGAGCCCTGTCCAATCTGACCTTGAATGCTGCCAGGGATGGGGCATCCACCACCTCTCTGGGCAACCTGTTCCACTGTTTCACCATGGAACCTAAAAACTTCCTCCTTACATCTAGTCTGAAACTGCTCTCTTTCAGTTAGAACCCATTACCCCTTGTCCTATCACTACAGGCCCTATTAAAACATCAGTAACCTGAATGCACAGCTTAACAAAGACCCCACAGGACCTAAAGGCAAATTCTGACCACACAGATGCTCTGGCATGCAAGTTAGTTGACAGCCTGGTTAACAGCAACCACAGACAATGCTCTGCATCTCAAAGCCTGGAAAGCAAAACCCCAAACCCTATGTTTCTTTAGGAAATGCTCAGGTAGCAGCTAGCCTTTGGAAGTTTTTTTTTTTTTTTTTTTTACTGATTGCTTAGAGAAAGGTCTGCCTAATATCCAGCTGGTCTCATACCTGCTAGCATAATGTTCAATGCGTGAATGAGTATCATCATGTGAAAGCTGAGGGGACGAGGCAGGCCTATAAGGCAGAAAACACTGATTAATCACAAACAATACCCCTTTAAAAGTAAAAAGACACTTAGCTATGCCTATACCCTCACATCCTCATGCCTTATGCTATGTTTGATAAACAGCAAATTGTAACTCCAGGCGCTGCGTGTGCCTCCTCAAGCCATCGGTGCAATGTTCTCTGATACCACACTGGGGATTTCAGCCATTCTGCAATCCATTCGCTGCAACGACTCTTCTTCTCACCGATCTCTGAAGAACCCTTTCCCAAAGGATTTACAGAAGAGCTTTCACCCTGGTTTTCCTTTCACACCTGCTTCTTTCACTGGTTTCACACACAGCCCTATGCCAGCTGCAAAAGCCCTGCTGGGAACCTCTCCTCTACTCCCGCCCTGCTCCACTGCCTGCTTCCAGCACATCCCACTTAAAAGAGCCTTTAAGGACCACTTCATGAGCAACTAGAAATAAATACAAGAAACATAAGATGTCTGAAATGAGCCTTTAATAACACACTGCAGACAGTGATGATTTTGCCTAGCGTCTTTCCAGAGTTGCAATCTGAACCATAGATCAGTGTGTTCTACATGAGGACACTGTCAGCTATTTTGAGTTTTCTGCTTGACAGATCAGATGGCATGAGGACCTCTTCACTTTTTTGTTGATTAAAAAAATTCATGGGACTTTTCTCACCAGTAAGAGTATTGTTTCTTACAGCCCCAACTCTGGAAAATGTCACCACAGAATTAGGTTGCCTATGCAACTTAGAGAGCACCCTTTGCTGCCATGAGATATTTTACTAATGTATCTACATGTATGATGAGGTGCTGGAATAGAAAAAAAAAAAAAAAAAGCAGATTCCCAAACTGTATGGCAATCTCCTATATTACCTAATTTCAACATCTCTTTATTCTGTCTCTGCCAACACTCTTTCTGGAACGCCTGATTGAAGAAGGACTTTCTCCCATTTAAAATTGTTGGACACTGTAGTTCAGGCTGGGTCTGCCCAATTGGGATTGCACTGCATTGCAAGAGCAGGTAGATTTTGGGTTTACTGCTTATATACCAAAACTGTAATAATTTGTAATGCTCCCATGTTAGAAGCTTGATAATCCTGCAGCATATTAACTAGACTGGTCATCTTCCAGTTTTCTGATCATCCTGCAAGGGTCTCTAGAAAATTAGGATCCTTCCCAATTCATAGAGCTGTATGGTGGATACACAAAATTCATCATTGTTAATGTCTCTTTAAGACATTAAAGGCCAAATATAACGAATCTCATTTTGTCCAAAATGAGCTTTGGCCTCTGAATGTACTTCTACCCACCAATGTGTTCAAACATTACGACAGCACACCAGAGAATAAATACTCAGTTCACAGAGCTCCTCAGTACAGCAGAGATTTGTGCACAGAGGCAATGGCTTCCCTGCAACTTGCTACCCTACTTTGTGTAAGAACATCTAGGCTGAAGGGAATGGAGGGGGACAGGAGACAATATATCTAGAGCAGTGGATTACGGAGCAGCAAGACAACAACAGTTTTCAGATAAACAGATGCTATCCCCATTTTTTTATTTGTCTGACATACAACACAAGTTAAGCTGGTCTAAGGCGGCACTATCAATGCTCACACAAATGTTGCTGCTAACACTGTGTGTAGACTATCTGTGCTAAAAGTAGCTTTAGTTTTGAGCTGGATTATTTCCCAGTCCCTCTTACCCTGCCATTGAACATGTGTTTGTACCAGTACAAAGGAAAGGACAGCCCTTGGTTGGGACTAACTGGGCAATGAAGAGACGTCCCTTTTGGCAGTAGTGCAAGGCAAAAGATGGGCCTGACTGCATGATCACATACTTGCTGCCTTGAAACTAAGCTTCAATTTCGTAGAGAACAAGGTGGGTGATTATATATATTTTGAAGGGAACACAGGGTTGTATAACTTGTTGATTCAGTCTCTTCAGCAACTGCAGGCAGCGGATGAGGCTACATTTCCACGTTTTTCTCCACTTCAGAACATACTGTAATGGAGATCTACCTTGAAACAGCTTTCTGAAAGTTTGCTTAAGAAAGCAAACCTGTTGAGAAGCACTGTAGTCTCTGTGTTGAACTTAGCCGCTCAGGGTACATTTTTGCCAGTATCTGAGAAAGCCTAAGGCCGACTGTGTTGTATTTCGGGCTGTTGGACAGACGTACTCTTAGATGACCATCTGTGCTAGAGCTCACTGTCCTTCTTTTCTCAGCACACATACTCAGCCCACCTAACCAGTTTGAACAGTCAGCAAAAAGGCTGGGAAACATAGCCAATATTTAGCTAAGATAACCGTCCCTTTTACAAGGGCTCCACAGCTGCATTGTTCAAGCTGGGCTCTGAAGAACAGCTCAGGGAATTCCAGTCAAGTAGCAATCGAGTGGCAAATGCTACCTTGTGCAATTCCCTGCACCCTGGAGACCCAGCTGGCAAGACAAGGGCACTTTTCTTGCCCTTTAAGTTCAGCATTTCAGTTGATGCTTCTTGAAAGCAAAGAATCAAGTACACTGTATTTGGTCCACTGGCAGCCCACAGCCCAAGTAAAATGACAGAGATTCTCACAAAAGGTGTAAGCTGTCCCTTTCACGGCTGCAAGCAAAATACCTGCGCAAAATACCAGATAATAAGCAGTCAGAATTACTGACTTCTAACAAAAATATATACATATGCATTTATAAACACTTTCATGTTGATGTCAGGATAGCACTACCATTGCTGAACACCGCCAGGTATGCTCTTCTCAAGTATTTTGAAGATTACCAGAAGACTGGCATGAAATCACTAGAAAAAGGCAAGATTTTAGAAACATGGGAAAAGTACAATGATAACTAGAATAAGAGGTTCGGCAGCTGAAGCTGGAATCAGCCCTGTAACTGAGAAACATCTTTAAACACGTGGAGCTCAGTAACTTGTGTCGTAAGCCCCATGGTCTAGCATCAAGGAAAGGAAAAAAGTCAGCAGAACAAAATGAAGAGCAATTCTTCCAAGCCACTATTCATTTCTTAATTTTCTGTGTTCTTGTCAGACCAGACAAAAGAATTGTGCTTAGGAAGATACCTGAGTTGGCCTGATAAAAGGTGCAACCTCTCAAACAAACACCGTTTCGCAGTATCTGTGAAGTTTTCTTAAGTATTACATGCAAGTTGAACTCCCTGCAGTACACCACACCAAATCTTTGGTAAGAAGCTGTCAGTTTAGGCATAACCTATGGTGTTAATACTGGAAGTAACTAGAATTAAGTATGTTGTAGCAGCTTAATTACATGTTGTATCAGTCCATATTATCCAGGCTTTCTTTAAATGTTACTTTTAACTTTGCAATTGTTCTAAGGGGTAAGAAATCTAGATCCACAGTTGAGTATATAGAATGCTGCAATCGTCCCCAGATGCATTTATAAATGAAATTGCATCCTGAAGTTCAAAGCCCCTCTATTTCAGTCTGTCTCCAGCCTTTTGGCCTCTTCTGCGGGTGAATCCTCAACAATATAAGGATTTCAGTACTAGAAGTGTTTGGGTGCTTAGATTTCCTACAGGTAGAGCACTTCACTTGACTTCCCAATGGTTTGTGCTCCAAACAAAAATTATAAATCAATATTCCAACATATACATTTCACTATTGTTTATTCTACCAAAAATTCCATAAAGGTGCAAGCCGTATACATTTCACCATATAGAAATATATAAAACTCTTATTTACTAGTTTCTCATTAGTTATCAATATGTGAATTAAAAATAAACCTTATTTAACATTATTCTAAAACCATCCATGTAACATTAGTAGTAGCAAATGCCACAATAGTAAATATATATATATGTATCTCTTTAGTTTATGCTAAGGGTATTACTACAATAGTAAGACAATGCACGTGCAGGAATGGTGCAAGAATGAAAATCCACTTCATAGGTGAATAAAACCTGCTTTTTTTACTTCTGAGAAAATACAGTAAATGTTTCCCAATTCCAACCTGCCTTCACAAATATTACTGTATCTATAAAACTGTAATAAAATACCCAGTGAGATTTGGATTAATTAGGGCACATGAGTGTGCACAGTTGCACATAAAACCAAATTACAGCTTTTGCCACAAAACAATGTCGTTCCTGAAACTGAATAGAATCCATCAAGTTCAATTTCTATCTTTCAAAAAGCATTTAGTATACATTCAGAGGGATCAACACTTATTCAGAAACACAAGCTTTTAAATGGCAAACATAAGCATTAGTAGGACTGCGCCAAAATCCCTGTTAATTCGATGAAAATACACACTCCAGAAAGAGGATACAGTACACAATCCATGATTGCTGAGAATTCCTGGATTTATCCCATTCTACTCATTTGGGATCAAACCATTCCTTCAGAGAGTGCACCAAAGAAAATAATCATAAAGAAAGAAGGAAATGAATTTATGTAAAACTAAAGAAACAAACAAAACAAAGTGAGGGAACGCAGCAGCAGTAGCAGCAGCAGCAGCACACTTCAGCAAAAGTACTCACGCAGAATCTACTGGCCAGAAGTTGATCAGAGTAACAGGACTGCAAGACAAAAAATGAGGAGGTGAAGAGAGAGGCAGAAGAAACTCAGCAGCAAAATAACTACAGAAAGGTTTTGGGGAAAAAAAAAAAATCACAACAACTGAAAACCAGAAATCCAGCAGATCAACATGAGTGAATGTGAAGAGCAACCAATCAAAAAGTGAGGAAAAAAATAAACCTAAAATAAAAAAAAAAAGAAAGAGAAAGAGCGAGAACAAGCTGCATGCAATTGCCATTAAACAACTTACTTAACTTGTAAAAAAAACCAAAGGGAACTGGGTTAACTCATTGATTTCTCCATGTGCATCATTATTGCTTTTTTTATTTTTTTTCCCCATAAAGACATCAAAGCATTTAATAAGACTGAATTTATAGGGTGAGAAAAGAAGAAATCAGCTGGGAATCTTGCAAACACAGTAGCCTCATTAAAAAAAAAGTAAAACCATGGAAAGACACCCATTTGGAAGAAAATAAAAAAATAATGAAGAGATCATTAGTCTCCAAATTGCCGTATCAAACTTAGAAGTTTATAAGGCTGTCAGTAAGACAGTAAGTATTTTTCTTTTACTAACTGAAGCTGTAGCTCCTGTATAAAGACAGGTGAAAACAGACAAAGTCAATGGCAATTGGAATCCCAGCTTGTGCTTTCCTGCCAGCCAAGGTTAACAGCAATGAAAGACAGAAAGAGGCTTTATGCATTTAGGAAGTGAAGGGATTTGGCACCAGCTGGGAAGCTCAAAGAGCATATCAAATGAACTGCTATTTAGACGCTTCAGAGCTACTCACGTTTCCATGTTGTCTCCCTCCAAGACAGTTTGCACAGGCAGGTAGCCCATTCGTGGGTGCTTTGCAAAATATCTTTTTGTTCGAAATTTGTTTTTTAGTACCTTGGCAAAGTCACGGACGTCTTCTCCTGAAGTTGTCTGAAAGCCACAAATCACATTGAAATCATCTTTCATGAGGCTGTTAGGGTTTTTTGGTTGCCTCTTCCTTTACTGGGTCACTTGGAAGATCTGTGGCCACACCAAGCAGAGCTGCCAAGAGCTTGATCTCCAGAACTGCAAATTTTATTTACTTGTCATTGTCACCTCACAATGTACTACACAGTGACATCACTAGTGGGGAGGAAGGAAGAAAAACGGGAGCTCCAAAACTCTCTGACAGGCTCACACCTCACCTCTGGTGATCTCAAGAGGACAAGCAATAATTAGAAAAGAACCTGTCATCTCCTTATCTGGCTCAGGAGACTCTCTGCCTGCTTTTTGTTCAGGACTAAAATGACTCTAACAGAGGACACGCAGCCAGTCAGTGCGTCCAGCCTGCACAGGGAGGATACACAGCCAGTGATCCAGCTGCTTCACTGGCTGGATCCTTACCCTTACCACATGCTTGTCATCTACATCTCAAGGACTTGTCAGTCTACAAAAGTCAGACCTCTTCTTTTGGAGTGCTTTCTTTCCAGTTTCCCTTCTCAGCCTCCTCTGTCATTAATATTTTGATCAAAGAGAAACAAAAAGCAGGTGCAAGCTGCTGAAAGCTCTTAGATCAGTTATTTCGTCCTGTGCTTGTTTAATCTGAAGCTAGCAGGCAGTTAAAATCAATACCCTGAGATGAGTATAAGCTGGATAAAGTATTCTACTCCCTTGCCTGCAGTGGGCTTTCCTTGGTACTGTAGAGACCAGCAGAGGAGTGCAAAGTGGAATTAGTTTCCCAAAGATCAGAATGAGCCAGAAAGAATTCAAGAGACGTCTGGTGGGAAGATGCAAGACTTCATGTGAGTCTGATTCAGAGTTGGGCGATATTCTGAAGAATTTTAATGGAAGACTTCAGTTACTTTAGTCAGGCTGCACTCCCTTCTCCACACCTCACTGAGACATTCGACCTTGAAATACTGCTCTTCTACAGTAAATTAAGTTCATCCTGACCCACATAATGATATTGCTTCTTCAGTGTATCTAATTTAAAGGAAATAAATGAGGTAAAAGTTAATCTTTCTGACATTTTTTAATGAGTTCTACACCTTCTCTTTAGAGAGGAAAGAGGTGCTGGAACATATCAGTCATGCCAACCTTCTCTGAGCTGCTGAAACACAGTTGTATATATTTGTAATGATTGCCTTGGTAGAAAAAGTAAGGATGCCCTGAAAAATAATCTGCAAAAAGACTGAAAAGCATCAACAGAAAGGACAAATATTATCCCTGTACTGACAATACCTACAAGCTTCATGTAAAGCTGGAAAGAATTTGGTTCTCTTTCCAGTCAGTTGGTCTAGTAGGAAAATTTGGTGTAAGCAATGACTGCCAGAGAAGTGACACAGCAGACCATACAAGCCAATGCAGCAGCATCTGTATTTTCAAGAAACTGAGATAATGCTTGATAATATTAAGTATCACTTCCTCAATACATCAGAAGACAGACATTGTAGGGAAGGGGGGGATTAGGCATGTCCAGACCATCCAGAGGACTCTGGAAAGGGGATTTACTCAGGTGGCCTCGCATGACCCACCAGGAGGGGATTCCCTCTGCCAAATGCCATCTGCAAGGCCTGCTAGGATTGCTTCTAACCAGGTCAGCATCAGGAGAGCACAAACAGCACATCAGCTGGGAACAGAGGGAATCTTTTAATATTTAGTGTTGGTATAAATGGATTAAGCACAGCTTTCTGTAGTTTGTTCACCTGTGTCATTTATAGCCATTTATTCCTGCCTTATTTTCCATGTTGTGAACACTTTCCATTGCATTTGACTATAATTTGGATTAAGCGTTTTCAGGTATAATTAACAATAAAACATTTTGCACTTCAGCCTTTTAAGGCTGTTATTCCCCCTTGCTCCCATGAACTTCTGCATGACCAACGCATAGTAAAATTGTGTGTTTGCACAGAAACATCCCAATCTAGCTGGCAGCGTAAGAATCCCAAGAAGAAAATACGTCTTCTAGTGACAACAAGAAGCACCAAGCACCTCTCATATGATCCAAATGCCAGTTAAAAATGTTCAAGGAGCACAAGGCAAAGAAAATGTGATTATTATGTGGACAAGTTGGTAAACTGAGGCTATTTTCAGCCAGACTTTCTGATTTATACCACAGATATTTTATTACACGATTTTCAGAGTAAAATCATTCAAACCAAAATTCTCAGCAGAACTGGTTATGAGCAAGAAACGGTAGACTTGCAGCATCCCAGTTCTTTTAAGTCAAAACAATATATAAGCAGCTGGGTAGAGCATATTCCAAAACTATTCTAAAACTGGAACTATTTCTTAGAAATGATTCTTATTCACATAGGAACCACTGTCTGACTCTATCCAGCCTTATTTAAGAAAGTACCTTGCCAAGCCCTCAGCCTGGACAGCCTGACTGCAAACAGTAGCTGTTGACAGGTATGTCGGTTTGACATGCTTCCTTCTAACAAGGTGGTTGACGTGTCACTGTCTATTAAACCCAAACAGAAAAATGATGCTACATTTAAATCCCAGTCTAGAAGTTGCCTTCTATGCTTTATCTTAAACCTCTTTCAAAAGAAAAAAAAAAAAAGTCATCTATCTTTGAACAATAAAATTGACCTGTATTGCTTCCAGGAATAATTGTTGCAATTTTCCTGCCTAAATCAAAACTAGGCAACTGCCTGGCCCTTAATTCTGCCTCAACTTTTTGCACAAGAGGAAAGGCTATAACATTGCTCAGATGTTTAGCATGAGCTCTCAAATCTCCCCTGAGCAGAATTAAAGTGCTCCAAAATCTCCTGGAAGTAAGAAGGAAGGTGAGTAAAAATATCAAAACACTTCATTGTGAACATCTAGCTATTGCAAAGATAGAGAAGGCATCTCATGTCTTCTGTCTACCAAAATACATTTTAAGGTCAGAGATCTGTCTGGAGGAAGAGGAAAAAGTGCTCTACCACCTGCAAACCCCTCTTCATTCATTTAGAACACAACTGCATACTAGACATGATAGCTTCAGTGGATGTCTTCTTGTTTAGTCACATAGGACTTGGGTTTACTTTTTTAATAGCAACAACACAAAAAATGGTCAGGGCTTGCTGTGTGCCACAATCACTTTTTCCTTTGTCTTTTTTACCCAGTTAATCCTCCTCTAATTCAACTGGCTGCCAGTGCAGCCAGGCACAGCGCATTAGCACGGGCTGCTGGAGTTCAGGATTCACAAAAAAATGTACGGGCTGTGAATGGTTCTTTATACTGATCCGGCAATCTGAATATGGCTGCAGGTTTTCTGCTTGCCACCGTGTTTACCTATTAGTAATCTGTTTTTCCAGGGAGAACAAAAACCTGCTGGACCTTGTGTTGCAACGACTTGCTGCTGGCTGTGGGAGTGTCTCACAATCCTTTTTCCTTTCTCTCTCTTCAAAACACATCTTATGAATAGGGTAAGAAAATAATAGCAAGAAGTTGGTTTGTGCATTCTCTGCACCATTCACAAATCTCCCATGTTACTTATTAGCAAGAATGAGGGTGGCAAACTGCAAAACAAAACTGTAGCCAATCCATCAAGGAGGTATTCAGCTGCAGCTGGAAGGAATGCTCTAAAAAGGTCGGTCGCTCGCTTGCTGGCTCTGTATACAACGCTGATCATGAGATTCTGCTCTAGGAATGCCTGTGATGGAGGAGTCTGTTCAAACCTGCCCAGGCAGTGCCAGCATTTCCCTCTGACGTGTGCAGCAGTTCAGGCAAATCGCCCTTTCCAGTAGCCTCAACCCCTGGGGGGTGATGCTGAAAAGCAGCCGCCAGTGAACACTGACAAACAGCTAGCAAATTCACAGTAGTTGCCCTTGCAGTGATTCAGATTAAATACTGCCATTTAAATGCTACAGTAAAAGTTCATAGGTAATGTAAATAAATACACTGGGTTTGCTTTACTGCAGTATTTTATGGGAATAATTTTTTTTTCTCCCTTTCCTAAGTTTCTAAGAAAAGCTGAGAGTTTTTACTTCATTTTGGCCATGCCTTTCTGTTTGGATGAAGACATAAAGACCATTCATAAAATTTTACGAAGCTAGACTTTAAAATAGTTTTGATGCTTTATTTTCACCATATATATTTGACCAGCAGATGAAGGTATGAGACTAGGGTCCATCCCATCACACCAGCAAATGACAACCAGAGAGCACACTCTTCAATACCACCATGAACAATAGCAAAGGCAGCAAAAAGCTCAGTTGTGCTGCATCATGGAAGAACAACATGAGAGATCCTCTAATTTATGCCCCTCTGTGCTGGTGGGGCCAAGAGCGGCCCAAACCAAAAAAGCAGGTTTTTTACACTGAAAGAGTAAAATGGAATTTCCTTTCCAGCTTTCTGGTAAGAAAGAAATGTTTACGCAAAAATGCTCCTTTTGAAAGCTGTGAAACAAGGCTGAAGACCCTCACCACACCATCAATGCAGCACATCTGCATTGTGTGTGAAATCAGCTTCCAGTCTTCAGTAATGAAATCTAACTTGCTATTCTTGAGAACTTCCCTGGTATTTTATATCATCAAATGATTATACAGTACCAAGGTACCACTATGTAGTAGAGAACTCAAAAACGCAATCACAGTATTGCAGGGAAAAAAGTGAAGTGGCAATTTGCTGAGGAAAGGAAGAAAAATCTCACACTGATATGGAGAAAACATTGTGACCTAAGATACGAACAAGCATTTGCACAAATCACAGGCTTCCTGCAGGATCCATAAAGTGAACTTTGGCACTGAACATGGAACAAGTCATTAGCACACAATAATACATTACAACACAGCATTGTACAAACAATGAACTTCAATTTACTTCAAACCGCTGAAGTATCCTTTACCAAGCATCAGAAATTACTGGCATATACAATATATAAAAAGGGATTTAATCAGAGAGGGGGAGATGGAGAGGGAAAAGAAAAGCCACCCAAATGCTCCATTACCTTACACACACGAAATGAAGTTTTTCCTTTCTACATAAGAAGGAGCAGTAAGTGTCAGTAAAACAGCTACTTACTGGTGTGCAGTACTCCACCATGGGGTAGTGCATTTTATGACCTTTTGCCACACGGCCAGAGAAGAAGCAACTTTGGCAGATGTCATAGTTAAAGTGCTTTAAACTTCTGTACCTAAAAGAGGAGCAAAAAATTCACGGCTTCAGAGATTTGTATGTGAACACTTCATATCAGCTTGTCAAGTTTTCTCTGTTAGTAAATTCTCTTTCCCGAGATGTCACACAGTGTGCAATGCTTGGCAATGCCCCTCTGCTACCAAGGGACCAGTATTGCTGCCTTAGATGTTTATCAAAGATCTGAATCTTCAAAAACAGTTTTAACACTGGGCAACACTGAAAAAGTTTTACACACTCACTCTTAAAAGAGGAGAGACACCACCATGCTTTTTGTTTCTGTAACGCCAATTTTAGTTCTTTGGCTCTTCAGCATGATTCCTAACACAGAAAATCTGAAGAAGTAAAATTCAAGTAAGTAATGCTCTTCTCAGGAAGTCACTCCAACAAACTCCTAACTGCTGCATACAAGGCAGGAATTTGTGACTTTCCTATCACCTCTAACAAAACAATTTTCCTGTATGGCATTCCATCCATGCAAAACTCTGAGCGCCCTTTTGGGCCATTATTTAACCTCATCAGCTCTGTGAGGTAGCTAACTGCTGTATCTGCTATGCTGAAGTGCCTGAAAGAGCTAGAGGCATAAGGGTTGTCTTGTTCCAAATACGCGAAGCAGTTCAGTCACAATGACCTCAAAAGAACGTTGTTTTACATGTACTGAGACACACAGTATTAGCTTTCTAAAAGCCTTCCAATACAGTATCTTTTTGTCAAGTGTGTACACAGGGTTTCAGTGGCTTGCAAAGCCAGAAAAAAAAATCTGAGACAGACAGATTCTACTATCATGATAATAGATTTGTTATATAAATTTAAGAGACAGATGAGATCAGTCAAGTAAAATTAGATGAAAACACAGAGATCCAGTGTCTACTTCCCGAGTTCTCGACGCTCACTACAGACTATCCATTCACTTGCTATCCTTTGATTTTCCAAGCGCTGCATTTTTCAATTCCACCTACTGGTCTTTGGCTGTTTATATAAAACTGTGTAAGTAATTCAGTAGTTCATAAACTATATCTGGGAATGGGAAAATTAGCCTTTGTGAATGTGTTGAACTGCTCACTTCTCATCCCTACCTCTTCCTCAGTAATACTTATCATTTCCCAGTTAAGATATTCAAGAGGAATAAGAGCAAGAAGAGAATAATTTAGGTGATCAGAGAAACAGCCTCCCTGAAGAGACCTGGGATTCAAATCAAAGAAATACCTCCATTTTTTCCCGTTTCCCACTGCCCATGAAATTGCATACTAGAAAGAACTGCCCCATTACATGCATAAAAGCAACATTCATACTCTCACATTTAAAGCAAAATGATGGCTTTTCTATTGTGATACTGCTTGCTCCTGTTGTCTATCTGGGTTTTAGAAACAAAATTACAGCAAGTTCTTTGTAAACAACACAATACCATAGAAGGACAAATGACAACGGTAAAAGACGACCTATCATAAAAATGACAGAAACCATACAAAGCAGCTATTGCGAAGCAAAGTGATAAAACAAGTCTAGGCATAATTGAAAGTGAGTATTTACTTAGCCGTTAAGTGGATTCTCAACAGGCATACCAACACAGCCATTTTACAACACAGTGACTTATTCATTGCCATAGTAACCATAGTGTCGATCCAGATGTTTAAATAGACCAGTAACATTTCCCCCACTCCAGGTTAATGTTCTACCAACAACATTCTTTCTCTGAGAAACACACACGTAGCTTTACAGTCTGTGATTTTTCAAGGCATTTCCCTGCCCCTGATAGAAAGCAATTTGTTAGGATCCGGTTCAGAAAATGTAACTGCATATATGGGACACTGAATGTAAAGCAAATAGTTCTAGTTGTGCAATCCACCAATACTTTAGTTGAAGCACGGAAAGACTGGGACACAGAGAGTGCCATATCATAACTGACAGATGACTTGTCCTCATCAACTCTTGCATCACTGTACTCAGTCTAGGTGTTACTCTCCCTCATGGCCCATCACAATTATTTTTTCCTTGAACAAAATGCATAAAATCAAGCACTTGATTTGTCTGGAAACAAGCAGAGCTCTGGACCTACTATGCAGCTGTACACATGGCAGAAAGGGAGCGAGTTTGTACCTGAATCCAATAATTGGGCACTCCTTGCAGATGTTACACTTCGCTTGGTGTTTGGCAGTCTCAGCAGCAGCCACCCTGTGCAAGACGGGCAGCCACACCATAGACTGTGGTTCCAGCCTCATCCAGTCCAGGAAAAGGGCTGCTTCGATCTCTGGTTTGTTGTTGGCCTGCAACACAAGGGGAGAAAGACAGAGGATGAGCACAAGTGATTTAACTACTACCAGCTAAGTAACAGTTCAAGCTGTTTGCTTCCTGCCTACTCCATTATCTGTCCAGCTTTTCACCCAATCCAGCCATTTGTAAATAAAATAAAAATAATCTCCAGGATCCTGCCTTCAAGCCAAGAACTGAAACTACTACAAACGTTTCAAATCTCTAATTCCCTCTTACAATAGACATCACTACCATACACTCTGTCACAGAGAAAATCATTCACTTAGAGCATCACCTTTCATACCTGATCTCGTGTTTCCTGTCTCTCTGATCCAAACCCCCATAGCACTGCTTCTCACCTATTTTAGACACAGTTTGTGTTATCCAAGCACTAAAAACTCCATGTCTTTTGATCAAAATTCCTTTCTCCTTAAAATCATTATCACACCATTCTTCAAAACACAGACATAAGGAAATCATTCAAATCCTTTCTCAAGCCTGCTGCTGAACATGTGAACTCTGCCTCCTTAAATGACTCAAAATTCACTCTTCACACCACATCATCTCTAAATTTCTTGTCACTGCCTAAAAACACAACACAGTCTTGTCCCACAGAATACAAATGATTTAGCCTTATATTCTACTCCTTTCCACTTTCACCTCTTTGCGAACAGCAAAGAGTCTATGAACGCTTCCTGGCAGCCCCATTCCTCTGCTGCCTTCCTACCACATCCTAACCAGTGATTATTTCAGGTATCCGTTTGATGGTAACTTTGAGGCAGCTCAATCAGAGCTCAATCCCACTGCAACGGGCACCATGCACACACGGAAAACTGATGTATCAGCCCTCCCTGGCAGCACATACACTATGGAAAAACAAACAGCAAAGGGACAACAAACACAAGGCAAAGGGGGATAACAGTGATCTATCTGGACAGGTAGAGGTCAGGCTAGCCACTGCAAAGAACAGTGCAGAATAAAGGCAAAGAACATTCAAAGGGGTTTTAAGGAAAACAGTGACGTGACAGTCAGTGTTTATGGGGAATGGACCTCCAGTGTGCAGGATGGTAAGAAGCCAGCATAAAAGTGGTTATCTGAGAAATGTACCTCCAGTGTGCAGGATGGTAAGAAGCCAGCATAAAAGTGGTTATCTGAGAACCTGGGAGCTGGTTTCAACACTGAAAGAGAGTTGATGGATCAGGTGAAAACAGTTAAGGGAAGGACAGGAGGGAGGAGCACAGGTCTTCACAGGGAACAGCCCAAGTGATGAAGCAGGATAGCAACCTGCTCCATTTCTCCAAACCACCACTTGTGCTAATTCAAATTCCCTGAGACATTTCCTTCCATTCTACCCAACAGAAACAGCATATTTATGGGCTGAATATATTTAAATCCTCTGTTGCTCTTTTCTTTGGACTTTCAAACACAGCCCTCAGTGGGCCAGTCTTTTGTATTTCAAACTTCACAAGGCAGTCTGTCTTCCTTTGTGGTTCCAAACCTATTTGAAGCATTTAAATAAATAATAAGCATTAATGTATCATGTACATGGACCAAGATGAAGAGGGGATTGAGTACTGGAGTTTTTTACAGTTAGTCTCAGCTGCTTTTCCAGTTTCTCAAGAAATCTGAGTGTAGTATGGCACAGCTAAAACTTTATTAAGCTAAAAACGCTAGCACTAATTTGAAGGGAAAATACCACAACAAGGAGAGAGCACTATAAGGAAAACCCATTAGGTGTGTGTGGGGTTGTTTGTTGCTATTGGGTTTGTGGGTTTTGCTTGTTTGTTTTTAAAGCTAACACTGTTTATAATCTTGACAAACATATTAACTGATCAATACTTGGAGACTGAGAAAAATGCAGTCTCCAAGACAGAACCCCTGGCCACAAGAAAGATGTGGAAAAAACCCTAAACAAACCAACAAGGGACTATCTCCTGAATAATGCATTGTATTAAAATGGACCTTTAATGCAATGCATTAAATGCTGCTGTAATACTTTGGTTAATTAGAAACAAAGAGATTTTTCTGGTCAAGGCTTTCTTCTTGAAATACAAGTTTGGGAAACCATCTACAGACTCCTATCACTGCATTTAAGAACCACATATAAGGATTTTTAATATAGTCATATGAATCCTTTTTGGATGTTTGGGGCAAAACCATCAAACCACCAAACCACAACATATCTACAGTTAATCCTGACAAAGTCCCTCATGATTTAACTACAGGTCTTATATGAAATAGAATAACCTTTTTAGCTTTGCTTTGTTTTCCACACACTGCAATATTTCTAAAGGCTTCTGCATTAAATCCTGCTTCTCTGTTTTTTCATGATGCTACAGAATTTAGGAACCCCTTCCAAAGAAAAAGGGAGAAAATCAAAAGTACAATAAAGTCCAGCCAACACTGGCAACAGGAATTGTTTGGAACACCAGATACCACGTTCTGCTGCAGGACATCAGTGGATTCAACAAAATTAAATCTAGAGCTCTCGTAAAAGAAAGGCGTATTTATAAAAATGATCATCTAGATGTCTGTCCTTCAGCTAGCAGCCAGGGCAGTACAGGGGCTGGGGAGAGATTTTCTGGGGCTCACTCAGTGAGCCAGGAACTACACTGGCAAAACATTACACTTTCTACACAGAGGTCCTCTAAGCCTCCAAAAAAATTTGAGGATCTCTTTAATATGCCATTTCTAATAAAGAACCATGAAGAGTACAGAAATGCTGCAGTGCAAGCTGCAGTCAGAATAAGAATGAGCTGCTCAAAGCGCTGCTCTCCCCTTGTAGCTGCTTTAAATTTGCAAGGGAAATGCTGCAGAGTGAAAGACTTTCTGTAACATCCAAAGATCTATTTTAATTTTGCAGTCACCACCGACTGCCAGCAGCCCCAATAGCTGCGTACCCAGAGCTCCACGGGGCTGGCTGTACAAAACCCGTGCTCAGAGAGATTAGGTGCATTAAAATGTATCAGAACTGGTTCCGAATTATATTACATGAAGATTTAAAGCCACGTGAAGGAAAGCTGGTCAGGGTCAGATGGCATAGGATAGACAGTTCTTGAATGTTCCCTGAGCTGCTCTTGCGATTTTGTTAATAATCTCTAAATCCGGTAAAGGCAGCAGCTGAAGATTTTGCATAAGGGGAAAAGTCTGAATTCATACAGTTTGTATCTGAACCAACAAGATTAAGCTGTAAAGAATATTAATGGTTCTTCTCTTGAACACATTTCTGTGCAACTCGTGATTTTTATGGTAATAACTGAGTGAATCATAAAGTAGAATTCATAAAGCCCTTTCCAGATTACAAGTAACAATTTGTTATGGGAGACATTCAAATTCATTATGTTCCAGACATCTGTTTTTCAGTATTTATTCTGCAGAAACAATGGGGGAATAGGAAGTCGGGTTGTGCTAGCATCTTCATGCAATACTTGGCAGTTGAAACCTTCGGGGCTTTTTTCCCCCTGTCTTATTCCAGCTAGTAGTTTAAAAAAAATATCCTGTGCTATATTAACTTTATCTATCCATAATATAAAATATGCTCCAAAATAGAGTCATGGTTTGATATGAACAATGTGACGTATTTTTTGGCAAAATCAGACAATATAGCAGAAATGTCTGATAACGTTTTTTGATGAGCTATATTCTGTTTACATGCAGTGTAGGAGATTAACTGGAAATAGATTAACATTGTTAGTTTAATGGCATTTTTCATTTGGGATGGAAAGCTTTATGTTAGTTTAGGTAAATATTATCTTGGACAAACAAAACTGAGGAACTGGATTCTTATGACTTGTTAAAGTTTAAAGATGCAGAGCAGGCCATGAACAGCAGTCCTGTCCCCCTGGAGGCAGAACAAACCCTGTTCAACCTTGTCATCCACTCTTGCATTACACTTGATTGCATTGACTCCTCCAGTCAATGCTTTAGCAATGTGGAAAAGAGTAATAAGATAAAAAAAAACATGAACCCAGAAGTGAATTAGTGTACAGCTTTATATCATCCACACTTGAAAAACAGCATCTTCCTGCTCCCCATCCCTAAACCACTTTAAAATGGCTCTCCAAAGCAGTTCACTTGGGGATCTCTTCAAGCGTGCCTCCCCCAAAGTCAGGCATGGGTTCTCAAACCCTTGCTGAAACAAACCCCAAATTGCTGGTTTATGACATTCTGGTGAATGCTCCATCCCTGGCGGTGTTCAAGGCCAGGTTGGACAGAGCTTTGGGTGTGAGGTGTCCCTGCCCATGGCAGGGGGGTTGGAACTAGATGATCTTAAGGTCCTTTCCAACCCTAACTATTCTAGGATTCTATGACATTAACAGCATAGCAGCTTGAGGAAGGATTTGCTAGTTCCTTAGGCCAGTTCTCCCGTATCAGCCAAAGGAGAAGAATTATCCTATAAATAGAAAAAAGAGCTGCCTGGATCTCCCAAAAAAGATCGAGTCCCTCAAGAGTAACGTTGCATTTGTACATTATTTTCATATAGACCTCTATATAACTGTATGTAGGTATTTGTACACAGTATTAACTGATTAAAAAAAAAACAAAACCCCAGCGACAACAACAACAACCCCCCCCCCCAAAAACACACCCTTCACAAAACGACCACCCAATCAATTCAAATCACAGCATTTATGGCTAAAGTCACTATCAGGGTCCTGGCCCAGAATTTGCCATACCCAAACTCCACCTTAAAGGACTAACAAGCTCCTATTTTGGCTTTTATTTGCCTGAGTAAACACACTGGATTTGGACACATTTATGTGGTTGTTAACAACAGGCTGATCTTGCCGTATCATTGAACAAGTATAAACCTAGAATTTAAGACTACAAAACAGAATATCAAAATACTTTCCTCTGTTAAAGTGAAAATGAAACAAGGTTTAAAATACAAACTTGAATTAACTGTACTCATTTCATTACTCCTTACCTTTATCTGTACTAGCTTGTCACATCAAGCACACCCTTGCAGGAAAGCATACTTAAAGTAGTTTATACCCAAGAACCAAATATCTAAGAGTTTACTGAGAAACAGCAAGAGACATTTTCATCTCAGCTGCATTCTGTTTTCACATCACATTTCTTAAAAGCCCTAGTGTCACAGTAACTCATGCAAGGCAGTGATGTGAATTCCTAAGTCCTATTTACAGTATACAAGGAAAGCATATTAATAATTTCCCACTGTGGTTAAAACACAGTGTGCGTGTCCTTCAGTCCATATCAATTCCCTATCCTGTTTATTTAAAAAAAAAAAGAGTACCTGTCACAGAACTAAAAGGAAAGTGCTTTCACACTGCAGTAATACTGCATTCACACAATTTTTCATGGATCTATAGATTGCTTTGATGCAGTCTGAGCCCAGGCAGAACTACATAGTCTTGAAATGGTCCTTAGATAAAGCTCTTTTCTCTGGTGTAAAAATATTTTTTCTTTAAATCTCAATGCACAAATTAGATCCCCCTACCCCACATAGCAAAGATGAGTCCCATAATGCACTTCTCCCAACAATTACTATCAGCACCTTCCCATATATGAAGGAAACTATGGAGAGTAAGAGTTGGTGCTGGGAGGGGATGAAAAGCACCAGGACAACAGCAGCATCCTGGGGTAAGTGGACCCAGAGTGCAGGCAGGAGTGGGCAGCAGGGAAGCTGCTCCCAACAGCTGGCCTGGGAAGCCCCTCCTCCTCAACCCTCATTCCCAAGGACTCCCACTTCAGACTGAAAAGCAGGAGATTTCCCCTGTTATTGCAGGGAATGATAAACATCCCTTTTTCTCCTTCTGTTGTGCAGGCAGACAAGGCCGTTGCCAGGGCACCTAACCTAAGGGGGCTGGGAGAGCCATTTCTGAAGCACACATTTGTTGCAGACTCTGACATGACCGCAACTTATTGCTGGCCTGTCATCACCAGAAAGGAAAAAAAACCCAAACAAACCCTAAAGAAAAAGCACTCCTCACTGTGGGAGTACAAAGAAAGACTTAATTTAGTTCCACACAGTCATGTAAACTATGGATCCTCACAGTACTTTTAATAATTGAATTATCTCACTCCCCTAAAAGGAGGCCACTGGGAGCCTTGTGCAACCCTCCTTGGCTACCCAGCTCCTCCAGCTGCTCTGTTTCCCAGGCTGCTCCCTGCTCTCCCCCAGCACCTCTGTGCTGCCCCCCAGGCCCTGCACCCTTAGGCCCCCCATGCACCGCCATCCTACACCCAAAGAAAGTCTCTGTGCCTGTCTTCTGGAAAGGTCTTGCTTCTTCCCACATCTCCAATCTTGGCTGCTCCTTTCTTTTGTGCCTCCTCCCGCCCACCCTTCTGCTTCCTTCATCACTGTTATTCCTACTACTGCTCTTACCAGTGTTCCCAAAGGGTGCCTGTTATTTTTCTGCTCCTAGTTCCTTCTATCTCCACTCCATGAAGGTTCTCCCCATGTTGTTCCTCTCCCTAGGGCTCCCTCCCATATATTTTTGTATTCCCCCTCTGTCGTGGTTTAAACCCTGTCGTCAAGTTAGCCACGCAGTCCACTCCCCACCTCCACCCCACCCTTTCCCCCCCTTCTCCTGCTCCCGGAGGGATGGGGAGGAGAATGGAAAGAATGTAACTCCCACAGGTTGAGATAAGAACAGTTTAGTAACTAAGGTGTAATACAAACCGCTGCTGCTACCACCAATAATAATAATGATAAGGGAAATAACAAGGGAAGAGGATACGATACCACCCGCCAACTGATAATACCCAGCCCAACCAAGCACCGACTGATACCTAGACCAACCCCACAGTGAACTAGCCCTTCCAGGTAACTCCCAGTTACATCCTGGGCATGATGTACTGTGGTATGGAATACCTCTTTGTCTAATTTGGGGCAGGTGTCCTGTCTCTGCTTCCTCCTGGCTTCCCCTCCTCCCTAGCAGAGCATGAGACTCACAAAGTCCTTGGTCAGACTACACATTTGAGCAGTAACTAAAAACATCGGTGTTCCCAGGCCGAAAGCCAAAAACATAGCGCTGCACCAGCTACTAGGAAGGAGAAAAAATGACTGCTACTGCTGAACCCAGGACACCCTCCTCAGCTGAGCCTCTCCCCACTTGCTGGTCTTCCTGGAAGACTGTCTGTTCTGCCACAACCCAGGTCAGAAATCACCCTCCACTCTGCAAGTTAAAATGAGAAGAAAAAAGAATGCAATTTCTCTTATTGCAAATAAGAAGAAAACCTACTTTTCAGTGCAGGTAAGAGAAGGAAACCTCAGGTTTTTCTACCTTCTGATTTATGAACGTGTCAAAGGTTGTGTCCAGCTTGTTTGGGCTGTTGCTAGAAATGCCAGCAGCTGGAAGCGGTATGGTACTCAGTTCAGTGGCATGTCTTCATTTGTAATGACAATGTTGCAAACTCACTGTATTCAAATAAACATTTATTCCAAGGTTGTCTTCCTACTTTATAAAAACTGGTTTTATGCCCCCCACCACAATGAATTTTATTGTTTTCTTCCTTGTATAAACACACACAATTGCAGCCCCCTTTCCAAAAACCCATGGGTTTGTTAGATTCCAAGGTCACTTTCGTCAGGTTTTCAACAATGTTCCCAGTACTGTTGCCATTCACCTGGGGAAATGATAGGATTCGAGCAGTCCTAATTTCTAAGGAAGGTCATTTGAACAAATGAGCTTTTGACCATGGATTTGCTGCAGCATCATTTTGTGTTCGTGTCACCTGAAAGCTCAACGTGAAACTTGAAGCTTAAAAGCCACAGCAGGGTCTAACGCAACTATCAACATTACTACACAGAATTTATCAGCATGGGTTATATGGCCCTATACAACATCAGTTTGGAAATGGCATCAAATACATATTAGAATTATAAAAGATCAAGACATGAATGATGGAAATGGGAAAATGTGAACCCTGTTGAATTAATCTGTTGAAAATTTAAAAAATACAGCAAATGTCCCCTCACAACTGATGTTTGTAGCGATTTTAGAATTAGATTCTTTTCGTAGTCACTGTGCAAGAAGACTACTTTCAAGCATTAATATTCATTGAAAAAAAAACTTGCTGTGTTTTGCTTACTACAGAACTGAAACCACTACATAATGAAACTTGAGCAGCAGGCAAAAAAGCAAACAACTCCCCCGCCCCCAACCAAACAAAAAATCCCCCAGGGACAGTTAGGTAATGGGATTTCTTCCATTGTTATGCAGAAGATGCATTGAGAGTTAATCACAGACTATACATTACCTCCCCTCCTCTACCTTTTCATTAAGCAGCTGCCTTCATCTTGCGCATTCTGCTGGCGGTTAGGATAAGGATGAATAATTCCCTAACTCTCTTCCTTCCCAGATTAAATAATTCACAAGTTTGAAAAAGAGCCTCCAGTTTGCTGTGTGTTCCTCAACAGACAGGACAAGAATTCTCTCAATAATCCTTAAAGAAAATGGGCATTATCCATTCAAGCAGTGGAAGGAGCTCATTGAGCACTCCTAGTCCCTGGACAGCACTGCAGGCAATTGCTCCTTTCCTATGCTCCCCTGAGCACCTGGCTGTCACTGGTATGTATATGCCCCAAATTTAGATTAACCATTGCTGTTCACCTACACAACAGCAATAAATGGTGATCTACTGCTGGAAACAGAAACTTGTAAAACCAGAAGCTGCTGTAACAAAGACTTAAACTCTTTGCAAGGTTCAGCTACAATATAAAACATGATGACAACTATTTGCTGTCTGGATAACAGCATAATCTGGGCTTCTTCTACCACAGCCAGAGAAACAGGCTAATTCAAATAAATCTTATCAAAGGAACAGTTTAATAGACCAATGAACACTACCATGAAACAGCCCTCGGTACCCTAATCTGTCTTCCAGATTTTCAGCTCTCTTCAGAACAGACAGGCTACTTTGACATGAAATACAAATCAGAAAATTAACAGCAAGGAAGCACAAACTTACAAACTGGAAGCAGCTTCTGACACTCGGCTCGATATTGCTGCCCCCGAAAGAGGCCACTTCCCCCAGCTGCCGAGGAATCTGAATGGAGTCGTGCAGCAGGAGCCCCAGTCGGCGCTGGTCACAGAAGCCAGTGGAGCTTGCCACTTGCTTGAACAGGTCTGGAGGAAGGAAAAGGACACCAGAGCTAAGTAAGGCATTGCTACAGGGATATGGCAAATAGCATGCATCATGTCAAAGGCTTGCAAGTGTGCTCAACAGCCTTGGTGGACATAAACATAAGCATGGCTTAAGTTTGGCTCCTTCTCTTTCCATAAACACTGTTTTTTTTTTCTGTGAAATATGCAGTCTAGTGATAGCTTTTAATAGCAATATTGGCTTGTACTGGGGAGAGAGGCCATTCTAACACAGCACCTGTGGCTAACAGGTGTGTTCTCGAACACAGCTAACTAAACAGCAGGATCTTTGAGCCACAACAACACAAATGTTTTAAAAACATTGTTTAATTATAAAATAATCTCATACAGCAGACAGTACATTTTCAAGTCTTAGCAATCAACACACAACTCAAGAGAATCCATTTCTCTTTCAGACAAGTTGAACTGAAAAACAAGAACTCCATGATTTCAATATACTGTGATCTTTTAATCCAAGAGTATTTCTAAAATGAAAGAAAAGCATTACAGTATGACAGAACCTGCCGTCCACTGAGAATGTTACTATCATATTAAGTTTTCACTTCCAAAGTGAAATGTCATTTGAAGCTATGACTTGTTACTGCATCATTCTAAAAAAAATCCTTATAGGACAGAATTATTATCCCTTTGTAAGCTCAATTTAATTTGGTGGGAATTAGTTATACTACATATACATTGAGGAGGTTTTAGAGTTCATAAGAAGAAAAATCAGGTTTGCCTTGACTGAAATATTTATTTGGTAATCTCCCTGTTGACAATATATGACCTGAATAAATTCTTCTTACTTTTTAGAGCTGCCTTAGTATTTTATCTGACACCAGGGATACAATTACAAAGGTGCTTCATCACTACTCGAGGTAACTTTCCTAGTGCTGCTTTGACACCTGTTCTCTTCCGAAGGAATAAAGGAATGGATAGAGAAAGGATTGTTTTTTAATTACATGAACTTCACTCTTGACTAGTCTATTTTTATAATAAATAATTTGGGGATAGATCTTTCCATCACCTCTGCAAGCCTGAAGTTGGTTGTGCTCCAGAATAACTAACTCTGCTCAGCTGCACAAATGAGAAAAAAACTCTAAAAGGTGCAACTCATCACATACTTGCAGCAATACTAATAGCAACTGCAGCACAACTTCAACATGGATGGTGAAGCCAGACCACAGCCTGGTAGAGACAATTTCTTCCTCTCCCACAAACTATACAGCTTTCAATTTCCCCATCATTAAAACATTTCTACAACCTTAAAAAGAGGGGTTATGGTTTTCCCTTACAACTTTTGATAATCCTCAATGAAATATCATTCTGAAAAATATTCATCCTGAGTGATTTTCTTAAAAGATTTTCTGAATACTTTTCACAACACACACATGAAACATCCCGACATCTAAACTGTGATATTTATAGTGTTTGCCCCAAAATCTGATCCAATTACACAGTCTCCATTGTTGGAACTGCCTGTTTTCTCCTTAGCACTCTTCAACTTCCATTAGTAGAATAAAATAACAATTGATGAAGAATTGCTATGGTATTGGGTCAAATCCTAAAGGCTGTTTCGTTTAAAATGCATGAATGATACCACTTAATTTAGCTAGAAGGTTACTCTTGAGAACTACTCTTAACCAGTAGTTCTTTCCCAGATCCTAGCCTCAATAATGAACTGATGCATTAGTAAGATAAAAGTGAAACTTCAAGTGGAATTTTTTCAAGTATTTCAAGATTTGGCCTATTAAAATATGCAAAACTTGCATACCTTTAATATATATTTAAAAGTAGCAACTATATTTAAACACAATGTACATCATAAGAACCTGGCTATGCTGTGGAAAGCATTTTTTAAAGTTAACACATTTTAAAATGGAGTAATGCAAGATATCCTGCAGACATGCATTTTTATGTATGAAGGTGTGCTAAACTTGTGTTGCCAAAGAGGAGTTCTCATACCCCAGGGAGTGTGCAATGCAGTCCACACATTAGCATGCAGTGAGAAAATATTTTTGTGCTGTTAAAAAATTAGATTTAAAAATAATGTTTATTTCATCTTTATCACATCTGTTTTTCTTTTTTTGTGCGTTTTATAATGTACATAATATATTAGTACAGTGTGGTACATGCATATAATTCCTAAATAAATCTATTAGGGTGCATGCTCACATGCATACTGTTAGGGATATGATCAGAAAGTCTGGGGTCCTCTGTGCTAAACTACCTAAAACCACGTCTGAACCAGTAACTGGAAAGTACAAGGTGGAGCAAATTAACATCTGTATGCTACTTAAATGTTTATGCAATAAATAGGAGGAATAAAACTAGAATATAAACATAAAGTAAACCCAAAAGAATCATGTTGACTTACATCTGTATTTATCTTCCAGGTGTGCTTTGCAAAGGGATACAACACCGGTTTTGAAAGATAAGACACGGATCCTTCCTGTTCGGCCCCTAATGAGAAACAAACGTTGGCTGATAACATGATCCATTCATCCCATAATTTGTTTAATATAGCAAAGTTCATTGCAGTACCATAGGCATCATAAACAACATCCCCCACTGAATCATGTTGCACAACACATGCTGGTTGGTTATTAGGCAAATCAGAAACAAAGTATAAAATATGATTGTGGCTTCACAGATATAGCTGAATTTGATTGTGCTGTTTTATCAGTTCAACCAGAAACAGTCTGGTTTGGAAAGAATTACCTCTTTTTTTTACTACAAAGTAAGAGTAGAGAGTCTTTACCCAACACTTATTTGAACAGGCTTCTGATGAGCTATTCTCAGAGGAGCTGAGGTCCCTGTCAGAACAGCTAATCATCCCTTTTGCCAAAGACAATATAGCTCCATTTTCATTTGACATGAGATGCAGAAGTTGTTTTTAGAAAGTCTTTGCTTACTGTCTGTCAGCTCTGCCCTGACTTGTTTGAGAAGGCAAGAGTGAGCTAAGCATGAAAGAGCAGTATCTGCCAGCAATGCGCAGCAGCAGAGGCACTTGTAAGACGTTCAGGAAGCTTGCCTAGAAATCACAGGAAGGCAGGTGGGCCGTGCAGCTACGCTGTTAACAATATGGCATGGTTTCTGAGCTCCTCCTCGCAGCACTCAGACCTGTCCTACACAGTGCCAAGGGGCTGCTATGCCCCACATCAGCTCCCATGCTGCTTCCGGTCAGCCTTCCCCTCATTCCTGCCTTGTAACATGCCTGTGTCATTACTTTCACTTTTTAATGCTACTGTAAGAAAAGCATCCTCTGCACTGCAGGCGGCACGATGACAGACCTTCACATCTTCTCTCAGTCATCTGGTTTACCTCCAGATGCTGGCTTCCCCCAAAACTTTTATTCCTGTTAGCATTTCAAATAGATAAAGTATTGCAAAAAAAGACATACACAACAACACACAGAACAGAGGAAGCTAATGCCTAAAACTGACATTTTTGAAGCAGGCCTTACAACAGTTTTGAAGCATCACCAGTAAGAACACCATGAGGAATAAAATAAATCATGTACAGATGTGCCATAGTCGTGCATCAGGCTGCACTGCTCAGCAAAGATGCATGTGGTCTTTTTAATCCTATGAAACTGTTGTAGGAGCCAGTGGTGCCCATTTACTCACACACCTCCTCTGCAAACCCTATGAAAAGTGTAGACTAACTGGTAGACAAAGCTGAACTTAGAATTTGCAGCCTTTTACTAAAGAATCTTGCATTTTTCATCATGAACAAGCATTTGTTGTTTACCTATGCTTTTCACATTCCACTCCTCTTACTCCTCTCTTTCAAATCTTTCCCAAATTAATTATCATCTGTGACCTGAGAAAGTACTCCTGATGAATACCAGGCTCATGCAAATTATACAAGAGAAGAATGTAGAATGATGATTTCTCTGCAAGGTGTATTAAATTGAAACCTGCATGAATCATGAGTTGTTAGGTTCACTCTCCTCTCCTTCTAAGTCAAACCAATAATTTAACATGCTACTGCAAATAAACATGAGTGACTGATCAGTTAAAACAAATCTGAAATGTGCAAGATTCACAGAGCTGTGCCTATAACTAGATCAGTCATTGACTGTGAATTTGATTAATATCTTTACAAACGACAGTTTTCAATTATAAGAAAAGTAAAGATCCAGTATATTTAATTAAATGTCTCCAGTACTGCTATGCACTTCAGTTGATCTCTGCCTATTAAGTTTACAATGAAAATGAAACACATGTAACCCCAAGGTCACCCCTCTTCCCAGAGTAATTCAAACCTGAATTTTGGCAAAATAGCTTCAAGCTTCCTCACACATAAAACACTTCTCTGTAAACCTCTCTGTTTCATTGCATCCTGCAATATGCAGCTCCTGAGCATACCTAGGGAGCTGCCTGGAGGCAGTTAATTATAAATTCTAATGTGGTACCTCCAGCACAGTGCAATATAAAGAAAACTAGATTGGACATGGCAAATCTAAACCAGATGGTCCATCTTAGGAGTGGCTTGTGGAACAACCTTTAGTTCCCTCTTTGCCCCTAATGTGGCTGATCTGGATTAACATCCCTAGCACACCTTCATTTTTTTGCTGAGTGTCTTTTTTATATGTTGTTTATGGTTGTTGGTAATTCAGAAGTGGATCAGAGCTCTGGGAAAGTCAAAGCAGACAAAAGAAGTAAAACTTAACTCTTAAATGAATATAGCTACATCCCTTACTACCAGTACGCTACACAAAAATATAATGTAATATTGGTAATCCCATACAGGATATTGCAGCTGCTGCAGAGGATGCTATAAGCAACCGACTTATCAGAGGTGATCCTGTAGGGAGAGACTGTAAAAATCTGTACTTTTTGCAGGTGATCATCGAAGCTTCAGTGCTGTGATACAGGGTGGTGGATGGAAGAACAATGTTAAGGCACTTCAGTGTGGTTCAAAATGCCAACGCAAATACAGTAATTGTTCCATGTCCCTCCATTTCTATATGGAATGTTTATTCTGCCACAGTAATGAGCATGTCTGGCTGAAATTGCTAATAAGAACCTTAAAAACTTCCACTGACATATTTTTTTCACTAACTTCAACAAAACAAAAAATAATGGCTTATCCTAAAATTAGTTTACAAATCTGTGTTGGAATTTAACTATGTATTATGAGCAACTTCATTAACCCACTGAATAGGAATACCTGTAAACTTTCTTAGAGGAAATTTACTCTGTTGTATTTACATTTACAGGTACACTTTCTAAAATTAATTTTACATGACATTTTTCTCAAATCTCCTGACTGCTAATGGTTGTAAGAAGATTAGATTAGGGATGAGCCTCTTCCATCTTTTAACAAGAATTATAGATTGAAAACTATAGAAAATAGACAGCTCTGAATAGGTTTAACATCCAGAAGTACAGACACATGCAAGAGTCTATATGATGGTGTTTCTCTTGAATTCTCTTTTATTTATCTAAGTAAATTAAAAAGCCATGCAAAGCTATGACATACTGAGGACATGCAGTCCAAGTAATGCTCTGAACACAGAAATCTGCTTTAATTCTGGCTCTCTCATTCCTTATCTTAATAAATCTAGGATTATAAGCCTAACCAAGGGCTATATTGATTCAGCTAAATGCAGCCATTAAAGCATTAGGTTTATTAAACTTTCACTTCAACTACCCTTTTTTCAGCTTCAAGCCACTCATGTTACAATGAGGCAAACAGCTTGCTACCCTTTCCCCCTCTCCTTGTGCTACTGGGAAGCTCCTGAGCACCCCACGTTCAGAGCACCCACACATACGTGTCATAGACATTCAGCAGCCAGTTGAGGCACATGTCCACACAGAGGGGAACGTTGACGAGGTTATTGTGCTCTTGTTCTAGTCGATCATAAATGGTGGTCAAGCAGTTAATGATCTGCAGAATATCCATCGGCTGGTCATTTTGTTTGAGATTGTGCTGGTCCAAGGCATCACATGCAGCAGAAAGACTCAGGAGGTCCACTGTTAAAACAAACAAACACTATAAAGATTGAAAAGAAACAGCTGGATTACCCATACCTAAAAACTAAATTGAAAACTTTACTTGAGTTGCATGCCTAGCCAAAGGACATTTTATGTCCTCTGAAAGTCACGTGCAAGACTGGTTTCAATACTCCTATAGGTATGCTATTTATTCAGCTGTGGTCTTCGAAAGCAGTGTTTATAAAAGTGAAATCTGTTTAATTTTTAGCTGTAAGGTACCTACTACGCTTCTGGATCCTATAGAAATACTACGTGTATATTTCCATGTTAGTAAAAATTAAATGTTTCCTATTTTATGTTCTTACAGATACATAGGCTACTATATTCATCAGATGTGCTCTAAACACAGTACACATCATCAGGTTTCCTGAGACATGCTGTCCATTTCTTACAGAAGCCAAGCAGTCTTAACCAAACAAAACTACACAAGGAATATGCAATGAAATAATAACTAAACAGGGATTAACCTCTCTGTTACTTGTCTTCTGGTGAGAACAGGGAAAAGAACATTCCAGAAATATGAAGCTGCTTTTATCAATATTTATAAATGAAATGTATCCATTTTTTATTCTGCAGAGCATTTATATTTACAAATACCTCAATGACTTACAGAGTAAGACACGTTTAAACTCACCAGTAAATATACAAGAGATTTTTGTCACAGACATTTAAAAATTTGATTTTAGTTCCTTTAGTTCCTAGTTTAGTTCAGTTGCATTTTCAAATTTGGATGCCCAAGGCAAAAGAGAACTTTCTCAGCTCAACCTCTGCATACTAATACACCAGCAGCATCACACTTTGGGGGACATCACATCATAAAGTTACGGGATGCTAGTTTACAAAGTAAAACAGGACTAAGAACAAAAGGAATCAGAAAAATTAGACTATTGATAATCTTCCCACTGCCACATGAAAACCCTTTGCAACTCCTTGCAGTGAATTTACAGGGTGTGAGCAATGGGGATATTAAAGCCCAGATGCTGTTGTCCATGGGCAGTCACAAAGTGTCGCACAATTCACCATGACTTGAGGGAGCAGCATCTGGCCTAAAATGATCTGCCCAAAATCATCCAGAAAATTCTTCAACAAAACTGGGAAGTGAACTGACACAACTGCAAGACCAGTTTTTCTCTCATTGGTTTGAAAATGTGCTTTACTGAGTCTTGGTAAGCAACACTTCTTGGTAACACTAAAAAAATAAATAACATACAGGGGTTAATTGCAGAACCCCATACAGAAATTTTTCTAGAACTTGAGCCAGCTTACAGGCACATTTGCCAAATTCATACTCGAGTATGTGATTTTACCAAGGATGAAACTGACCCTTTGGTGTCCTAGTGGAGATGAAAAATATTTTAGCTGCACACAGGGCTGTTTGGTAATGCTGCGTGGACAGTATGCTGGGATTTCGTAATTACCAAAAGAATTTTAGGAGTGTAAATTTCTCTGGAAATCAAGAGAGGCTTCCGCTACTAAACCCCTTAAGCACTTCTGAAAATTTCATTCTGTGGGCCTGACATACTCGATGCGATTGAATAAGAAAAGCTTAGAATGCTATCCCTCTTATTATACCAGGAAATTTAACTTTGAGGTTTTGTGCAGGTTTTTATTGGAGTTCTTCTCTTTTTTTACATTAGCATATAGATATTTATTAAAAGAAAATCTTTTGGAATGTAATGTTTAACCTACTAGCATATAAAATATAGGTGTTTTAAGGTCAGTGTCGTATCTCACCAAAGCCTATTGATAAAGCCTATCTGATAAGACATACTGCTAAGAGTCTCAAAAAGACTCTTCTCTTCTAATAATCTATTAGTCAAATTGGAAATAGAGCACTGCCTTCACAACACCTTTAACTCTGAGCTTTAGGCTGAACTCTCAGTTCCTTTGAGACTATGAATCAACCCTAATTAAATGAAACCCTCAGGCATCTGAGTGGCGGCTTAATTATACATGCAGCTACTGCTAAACATGGGTCATTCCACTTTGTGAAAGCTTTTCCCACTAATAAACAGCAACTTCTGAAAAGCCTTTCAGCCTGCTCTTTATCAACCTCCTGTCCTACCTTGAAGTTAATAGCATATGTTCATCTTACAACAAGAAAAAAGTGGTTGCCACCACACTGCTTTAGGGAATTGCTTATGGGAAGAAGAATGGCTCTGGCCTTCACCACATTACGCTCCTCTTGCATCTTTCCCAGCAAGATTAAAGAAATGTGTGTGGGGCTCCTCTCCCAGAACCCAGAATTGCGTCTTTGTTTCCTGAAAGCAAATATGGAGGTTCCATGAATGACAGACTTTAGGAAAACAACTGCTCCACCAGTCAGATATGTATTGATGAGCTGTATATTCATCACCACTCGGTGATCTGCTAAGTTTTAACTGAAATAAACCATACCACTTTATGCTTTGTACTTTTTGTGGGTTTTCAGCCACTCTTTTGTTCTTTTCTATTTAAAATCACAAAACTGACTCCAAAATTTGTCTGAGCAGTAGCTTCTAGCTTATACTGAAATTCTAAGTCATCTATGTGATTCTATATAAATACTTATTTATGTCTATAGAAATATTTGTTTGGTCTCTAAGGCAAAAAATACCCCCAAAAACCTTTATGATGTTTGTAACCAGGCACCCACCTGAGGCCACTTTGCAGGAAAAGTATAAAAACCGACTTGGAATAATGAATGTACTGAAGGACAGAAGTGACAATTAACAGGCAAGGAGAAAGTATGCTGTGGAGGTCACACACAACTTAGGGAAAACTCAACATATGGCCAGTGATAAAAAGTATTATAGCAGTGTTCCCAGAATACAAGATTGTCTCCTCTGTAACCTGCTGCTGTTGCCTGATACGTTAAAAAAAAATATATTTAATCCATCTTGCATAAAATTAAAAGAAAAAAAGCACCCTAATGGAAGCTCTTTAATATTTTCTTTTGCTGCATCTCCAGGAAAAGTTTGTGAATACATCTCATTTTATTGACATCACAACGTTCAGATGTGGTTTGCACTTGAAGATCAGATCTTTTAAAAGTAGCAAAACAAGAAAGTCAGCATGCTTTGATGTGATTATCAAAGGAAACCACACATTCGAAAAAATACCAATGTGCAATAGTTACACCTGGCATGTCCACAATGATTTCCAAGCCTGGGATGATACAGCCAGACACTAGATTCTTCTAAGGTAACACAATACACAACCATTTAGCTGTTAAGGACTGCCATTTTCCATATTCTTCTTTGGGGTTAATATCCTAGTATCTTAATGTTTACTGGGCTAATTTATAAACTGAAAAGAGCTAACATCTAAGTATAGTTCATTTTTAAAAGTGTTTCTATTCTTGCCACTGAGAAACAGGCTGTACATTCACTTTTGCAAGCCTTCTATTGTGCATACATCTCGACAGTGCTCCTCACTAGACAAAACTGCTCTGCTTTTTATGAAGCTTGCAAAAAAGAATATACGTATATATAAACTACTGCAATTTAAAAACTGAAATAAAAAGTAAGAGCTGAAAGCAGCACATACTACAAATGGAATTGAGGGGGTTTTGGCTGTGTGTAGGAGCCCTGAAACCCAGCAATGTGCTCTGTGCCAAACTGCAGAAAAAGGAATTTTTTAATGAAGTCTTTGAAAAAAGAAAAAAAAAAAAAAATCAAATCTAATTAAACTGGGTTCACAAGCGACAGTGAAATCACAGAATACACAAACACAGCGATGGTGTCTCCAAGCAAAAATATTTGTAAGAACAAAGACTGCTAACCTAATTCCTTAAATACTTCTCCTTAGATACAAGCATGAAGAATGTGCTAAAGTAATCAGTGTAAGAGCCACTGCATGTCTCCGAAAACATCCATTCTCAGGAAATCTACCTAAGTGTAACGTCGAGAGATGAACCGACTTCAGTGTGTAATTGCAGTTCCACACAGTAAAGCTGCGGTGGGTTGACCATTGCTGGATGCTAGGTGCCCACCGAAGCCGCTCTATCGCCCCCCTCCTCATATGGATAGGGGAGAAAAATACAACGCAAGGTTCATGGGTTGAGGTAAGGACAGGGACTCACCACCACTGCAAGCAAAACAGGCACGACTTGGGTAAATCAGCTTTAATCAAATCAGAGTACAATAATGAGAAATAAAACCAAATCTTAAAAACACCTTCTCCCTATCCCTCCCTCCTTTCTGGGCTTCACTTTCCTCCTGAATTCCCTACCTCCTACCCCCACAACAGCACAGACAGGATGGGGAATGGCAGTTGTGGTCTGCTCATCACACATTGTTTCTCCTGCTCCTTCCTCCTCAGGGAAGGACTCCTCACACTCTTCCTCTGCTCCAGGGTGGGGTGCTTCCCATGGCAGAGTCCTCCACAAGCTTCCCCAACCCAAGTCTTTCCCATGGGCTGCAGTTCTGCACAAACTGCTCCAGCATGGGTCCCTTCCATGTCATGCAGCCCTTCAGGAACAGGTTGCTCCAGTGTGGGCCCCTTCTGGGTCACAAGTGCTGCAGCAAACCTGCTCCAGTGCAGGCTTCCCACAGGGTCATGGCCTTCTCCGAGCAACCTCTGCTCTGGTATGGGGTCCTTCCTGGGCTGCAGGTGGATATCTGCTCCACCATGGACCTCCATGGGCTGCAGGGGAACAGCCTGTCTCACCATGGTCTGCACTACAGGCTGCAGAGGAATCTCTGCTCTAGTGCCTGAAGCACCCCTCTCCCCTTGGAGACTGCAGAACTGTTACTCTCACATATGCTCAGTTACCTTTTGAGCAATTGCTCTTCTTTTTCCCCTTCTTAAATATGCTACCACTACTACTGATGAGTTCAGCCTTGGCCAGCAGTGGGTCACTCTACTGGGGCAGGCTGGCACTGACTCTACTGGACAGAAAAGCTGGCTGGCAGCTTTTCACAGAAGCCATGCCTGCGGCCCATTATTACCAAAACCTTGCCATGCAAACTCAATACAGAAGTCCAAAATGAGTCTAGAATTATTCAGTGATAGGTGTCAGGGTATTACAGATAAACAGAATGCAAAGTTTTGCACTTTTCAGCCAGAAAGAACCTGTTACAAGTTACACTTGCACACTGCCAGCCAAAGAAACCTGTGATTCCAAAAATTTTAGTTCCTTATTCCAAAACTGCACTGATTATGAATAGTTTTCACTACATATCACTTCAGTTTCTTTACACTACTTTTCTGTAATGAGTGTGGCATGGAGAGATGTTTGTATTTATGATTATCATAATTCATTCTTTGTCGTTGCATTAATGTTGAAATCTTTCATTATGTTACAAGACTTGTCACTTGGTGGTTTGGGGTTGCTTTTTTCTTTCCTTTTTTCTTTTCTAGGTTTTTTTTTTGACATTCAGAAATTAAGTTTTTCATTAGTGGAATTCACCCATGCTTGTAAGCCTAAAAGTAAACATGCTCAAAAATACCGAGGTTTGACACAGCTCCAGAAAGTATGTGAACACAAATCCAAACTTGAGATAAATCAACAGTTGAAACATTTGCAACTGTGTCAGAAATTTAACCCTGTAATTAAATGACGGATATTTCAGTGACCTTCCAAAGTATACCACTTCATAAACGGATTGCTTTGGCAGCTCATTGGCCTACCAAGAAAACTGTGAGCAAATTATTTAGCTATCAGGTTACAATAAGCTGAAGAGGAAATGTAACTTCAGTGACTGGTAGAACACCAGACACCAGCTGAGAGAATTAAAATGTTAGAACACACACATCACTAAGGGATGGCTGATGAGAGAACTCTGAACATGACCAAAAGCTACGGAAAAGTAGAGTTAAATGTTTAGTGTAATGATCTTGTTTAAAGGCAACAAACCCTCAGGGTTCAAGATTCAACTTAACAAACCATTAGCAACTTCAGCTCTGGAGTGATTATTTCACCTGAACTCTCACTGTTCCTAGCACACTATGATCCTGTTTCTTTAGGTTGAAACAGCAACCTAAAACAATAAAGCTGTGGCTGACACAGGACATAGCTGCAGTAATGAGCACAGTGAAAAAAAAAACCAGAGTAAAAAGATATAAAGGCACATGTAAGGGCCGTTAGCTTTCTTTCTGATCCCCTGCTCTGTCTTACAGGGGACAGAACTGAAGACCACCCAGCACTTTGGTTTTGTGAGGAATATGCAAACTAGTGGCAGCAGAAGACCCTTCAGGTGAGAGGTTTCCATGCACCAGACAGAGCTGGGGGTACCTGTGTGGGTGTTTTTCTGCTTCTGAAGGTTACAAATTAGCTCATGTGTTGGCCATAAAGTCTTCCCACCAGCCAAAAGGCACATACTTACAGCAGAGAGCTTTCTGCAGCCTGCGGAGTTTCATGGCAGTCCTGTACGCTGAGAACCTGACATTGTTCAGGTCAGCTGTAGGAAAAAACATTAAAAGATCAGCTTTACACCTTAGAAATGAGCAGACTCACAAAGACATCGTTAAACTGACCTAGATAATACTAATTGGTTTTAAAAGAACAGAGGGGGGAAAAATAGTGCGTTAGAAACTCCACTGAGCAAAAACCCTCAAACCACTCAAAAGAAAACCCGTAAGACCTAAAGCATTACTTCCGTTTATTCCAAAGCACTGAACTTAAGAGCACTTGAAAGGACATCAGTGACTGCAGCAGGTTGTATGAAAATACCGCAGCCTTTCACACCGCGGGCACTGCAAGAGAGATAAGAAGCAGAAACTCCTCCTTGCACCAGCCAGGCTGCGTGCAGGCAGCCCCTAGGGAAGAACTCTGCCCAGGAAAACACAAGTGACTTTCAGCTGCTGCTAAAAACAAACTTCAAAAACCCAACAATGGAACTTTTGTGCTTTCCACCTAAGCAGACTCCAGACATGTCTTGGGATGCAGAACCTTCCCAGCAAGAAGCCAGCTCTCCCAGCCAGGTGACTTTCTAGGTTCCAACCCCCAAAACAGTGGGAAGCCAGTGAGCTGTGGCTGCACCATGAGAACACAGTGTGGTGTGATTTTTACTAGAGCCTTCCACCCACTCGGTTAATAAAAGGACATCACAAGTCCATCACAGGCACAACTCCCCACCGAACAGTTTAACTATGGCCTGCAAAAACTCCAAGGACACTGCAAGGACAAGGCAGGTCACACACCAAACCAGCCACACCAGAGCAGGGCAGCCTCTCAGCATGCAGGAAGCTCAGTACTGGCTACTTGAACATTATTCACCACCAAATTGTGGTGTTCCCCCCAGCAACTGGCCTGTAGCCTATGAAGCAAACATTAGTCAAACCTGAAAAGAAAGCAGGGGCTGTCTTGGACCAAACCTGGCCAAGAAACTGCATTTGCATCTTTCTCTTCTGTGAAACCAGGATGAGGAAGATGTGCTTATTCCAATCTTCTTGCTGGCTTTGCTGAGGGTGGCCTTGGGCAAACCCCATTTACAACAAGAATGAAGACAAAATGCACTGCAAGTGAGGCTGAAACTACTGTGGCTGAATTCCTGCCAGCAGTACCAGTATATCATCTAACTTGTAATTAACAACTAGATTTGGCATACCAAGACAAGTGTGCAGATACAACACTTCTTGCACTATTCATAATCAAACTCAGGATGCAGAAGTGAGCACACAGATCTGGCAAAGGGCTTTTGCTTACGCCAGCAGACCCACCTAAACTACCTGTGGACAGCTTTGACATTCATCCAAAAGAACCTGAGTAACCCATCACAGTTACTGTTTTTGGGGTAAGTCTTTGACCTGATGCTGTTTCCCAAGGGCCATTGCCAGTAGCTGCACTGGGACCTGAGGAGTCATGGGGCAGACTCTTGGTTGCTACGGCATGGTCACCCCCACTGCTGAAAACTGCTGCTGGCATGCTTTTGGCCTATCACCTACCCAACTAATTCCTCAGCACAGATGCTCCTGCGCATTTCAGTGGTCTAGGGACTGTTTCAAACAGATCGGTTGGCATTTGTAGTTTAAGGCTTTTCTAGCACAGAAATGGACTGTTTGTGCCAGCCAGTTTCAGCAGCCGGCAGCCCTGCTGAATGCATTTAATTTACTGATGAAACCCATGGGGCCTAAGGAGTTACTGATGGGAAAGTGTTTGGAAAATGTAAACTATTATGTAAATACGAAAAGAGCATTAAATTAAAAAACAAACAAACAAACAGGCTCGGAATAAAGGTCCATTTAGCCCAAAAAGCTGCCTCTAAGCCTGGCAAACTCTTAAAGAAAGAATATGATGAAAAACAGGACAAGTACAAAACAGCTCCTTGCTGGCATATGCACTGAGGTGCTATAAAGCTGTTTGCAACATGGTAGCTTGGGTATAACTATCCCAACATAATTTACAATGCTGTACAGCTTATAGGCAGCAGAGGGAATATAGTCTCAATTACATTAATTTTAATTAAGCTGTTCTGAATGAGTAATTTGAGGTTTGATAATTCAGTAGTTTTGTATCCCTTAATAAAAGCTATTGAATGTTTCTAAAACATGTCTTACAGCAGAAGAGAAAGTTTCAGATTTGTATATGATTCCTTTTCTTTTGCTCAGTTTCACACACCTTTTTAATGGGCAGTTCTCCTGTGTATTTTTCTGCCAGCTCCCTCTCTCACAATCATCCTGACACGTTGAGAAGCCTTAATGTGGTGTGGAACACAGTGAGTAATTTAAGTAAAGCGACTTAATTTGTCTTGAAGGGAAATGAATAAAGCAGTCTCTTGCAAACACACTGCGACTTCAGTTACACTTTATACCCTTGAGGTAAATCTGCACTTGTATTCTGGAAAAGAATATATACTAGTTATTCCTAGTATTTGATAAAATGAAGAAGCCTTCCCTAAATTTCCCCCCGTAAAAAAAAAGGGCAATAAAAAAGCTATATATATGCATATTTTATACACTGATCAGGGCAGAAAGTACAATCCATGAAGATACTTATCCTAAAGGTGCGATAGTTTACATCTATTTTCCTGTATATGTAATACACACTGAATTTATTATCAACCGTAATGGCATTGCTGCCAAGAAGCATCAGCTGTAAACGATCACAAGGAATGAAAGGAGCTAGTTTCAGAGCCCTCATTTCAGATTTTGGGGAAATAGCAGCAATGTCATCTTTTGGCTCTACATGCTGAGGTCACATACAGCCATTGTGCACCTTTGCTCCCCCTTTCACTGCTGTTATCAGTATTAACCCATACCCAGCCACTGTCCCATGTCAACTGCTTACCTCCTCCCTTCCTTATGCCACCACCTCCATGCTCCTGATGGACAGCTCTCCTACCAGGTGGCGACAGCCATATAAGATCACTGGATCTAGTGATTGAGCTTTTCCTCTCCCCACTCCTATGAAACTGTTGGCTGTGCTCTTCCTCCCCCCAAGCTACTGCTGGAACAAATGTGTTGCTCTGTGGAGAAATGAGAACAGCCCAGGCCTCTCCTAATTGGGTTCAAAACGTTTCCCTCACTGGTATATGACCCCATTTAAATGAATCATAGAACATAAGACTGTCAGGGAATAAGACTTGGTCACTGGGCTCGGGAGCGTTAGAGCAATGACACGACTAACAGCATGGGAGAAGAATTTGAGTGAGGCAGCACAAGGCACTGCCTGGCCACAAGCCAGACACTACTGCTGGGAATGTGCGGAGGAGGGAGGAAGCTGCTCAAGCAGCAGTGACCTTCCAAGGGCCTATGGAAACACCAGGAGTTCCTCCTTCCCTGTGGATTTTTGTTTTTCTTTTTTTTTTTTTCTTTTCCTTCCTGGGAAATCTGATGATTGCTCCACTTCCAAACAGCCCACTAAGAGTCAAGACCCACTAAGCCTTGGCTCTAAGGCTTTTATCACCTTTGAGCAGGTCAGAAAGCTCTGCATACCATGCAAGCTTTTCTCCAGCCATTTCCTCCCACTCGAATAAGGTAATCACCAACTCATCATCCAAACGAGGTGGTCAGAGGGCTGAAAAGCCCTGGGAGCATGTGAAACTTTGCAGGTTGTTTCATGATACTCCCAGTACTCATTATTTAGAAGATAACCTTCCAGCTTTGAACAAAAAATGAGCATAATCAGTTTATGGCCTGAAACAACCATGAAGTGGAAGAGGTCACCTGTCCCCTGCAAAGAAACAGGCTGAGGAAAGGATCACAGAAGCGTATTAGGTGGCACTCACATTTACATTCCAGAGCAAAAAGAAATCACGGTTCTTCTATCGTTCAGTCATGAATGACCTCTCTGTTCAAGGGAATAAAAAACTTTCTAGGGGAGAAGATATAAGATTGCATTACAGAAGACCCGTAAGATGGGGCAGGTGCTTACAGCTGATGCCTTTGCAGCAATTACCACCAACACAGCAGGAAGATCACCCCATAATCTTGCTAAGTTTTTGTCACAGCCCTCCCACTGTCATTGTGAAAGGACTTCAAAGTGCTACAGCATCAGGGACTCTCAGAAATTAGGAAATCTCCTTTTGCTGCTTTCTTCCTTTCATTACAGACATGACAAGTACTTCCCTTTGCTTCACAGCAACTAACACAGCAGGGAGAAGGTTATCTAGAGAAGTGATTTCCTCCATGTCCATCATGTGCCTACAACATATGATTATGTTGTAGGCACATGAATATGTTCATATTCCTATGTTCATTCATATTAATATGAATGACATCGAACAAGAACTAGTGCTCTTATTACACATGCAGCTTTAATGAAGAGGACTTCAGACTGCTGATAGGGATAACTCAAATTAGAAATATTATGGAAAGATGATCAGATCATTAAATCCTAACCTCTTCTACATAATTCTGCATGTTGAGAGAAATCTCAAAACGTAAAAGCTGTATTCTTCCTCAAAAGAGCTAAGGCAGCCCCATCAACACATTTTTCAATGTTGTATTTCTACAGTACTGTAGAAACAGCTAATTACAGATAGCAGATCCTTTTGACAGCGGATAATCAGGTAAAAAAAAAAAAAACACTTATTTTAGAAGCGGTCAGTGATTTGTACCAAAAATTCAAACCACCTGCTGGAATGCCCCACTAAATACTGCCAGAGCATCAACAAATGAGGTGTTGTAGATTACATTTTTTTAAATCCTCCCATGCTATATTCCAGATTTTACATTGGGATATGAAAAATATTTTAAGAGGAAAAACAGATCCTCATATTCTTGAGTCTTACAAAGCAACTAAAAGCAATAAAAAAAAAAAAAGTACTAGAAGCTTTTAAAAAGAACATATTTAACAAGAGGTTTAGCATCCAGCAAGGAGGGATATTTGTTTTTATTCTTAAATAGTTGCACCTATAACCCAAACAACAGGTTTTACGTAAGGCATTATAACTGTACTGCTTTCCATAGTGGTTCTTGAATAGACTAAACCCCCTACAGTTGCTCCACCTGCTAGAGAGTGCCAAATGACTGGGATGTTTTATTTGATAACATACTGTCCTCTACAACAGACTATTTTCACTGAGTGTTTAAAAGCTCTGGAATGGACCAGACTACATCCTGCCAAAGGTTTTTCATATAATTTGTCTCTCTTACACAATATGTAATCTGAAGACATCTCAGGAAGTCCCTTTTATCTGAAAATCACCTTGTTTTTTACTTTACAGAGGGTTACTTGTTTATATTAGCGTGAATATTATTATAATTTTAATTCATGAGGAAAACCCATAGCCATTTCACTTGAATTTATGGATAGCAATCTTCACACTGTCTGGACATCATCAAACTGAAAAGAGCAGTTTACATGATTCAGGTCACAACTGCCTCAAGAGTAGAAATTGTAAGTTAACAACTAAATTCTTTGAAAGATGTCATCAGGTCAAATCCTCACCTTCATTTGATAAGGTTTACAGGTTTTGAGGGCTTTTTTACTCACTTATTTGCAAGGAAAAAAAATGTCAACCTACAGTGACATAAGTCCAAACATGAAAGTCTTACTCAGCAGTAGCTTGTGACATGCTCATACAGCTGTTCATAAATACACTGCCCATAGTGGATAACCTATATTGGGAATTACATATCACTTGTCTCCAACAATGCCTACCTAACAGAGGTTAAAAACTGTTTACTGTACAGCCCTGAATAGACCATAATTCCACTACCAGCCACCACCAAGCTTTCAGGTTTCATCAGACATTAGCAGCACTCCAAATTTTCAAGAAGCTTCATCTCACCTCAACTCAATACAGCTGGAATTCCCTGACCAGCTGGTAAGAATGCTGTGTTTCTTCCTGCTGCCCAGACCCTGTATATAAATCTTTTAATGATGCCCTACAGTGACATACATTGCCTCTTTAAGAACTGTAATTTAAAAATGCAAATGAGAAATATGCACAAAGGAAAGAAATTAATCAAGTAACACTGCTTAGTATCAATTGTCTCAGTCATTGACTCCTTTATTGTAACAATAATTAATGCTATCATCCACATTGCTTTGAGAATAAATAACAGTAAACAGTGTTATTATACACATGGACATACAGCTTAACTATTCTCCATGAAACAATATGATACACTGTACTAGACATATCCCACTGAGTATAAAAGCAGACAGTGTCTCTGCAACTTAGTAAGTAGAAGGTAACTAGGGCACCAAAATGCTACTGACTGCATCTAGACCAAGTGGATGAACACCACAGCATACGCCACTATCCTGATAACTAGACCAACTGACATGACCCTTGGGAATTTAGTTTTGTCATGTAATGGCTTTTCTTCAGCCTGCAAACCCAAAGTGTAAGAAAGGATATGATCTGGGTTACACCGCATTACAGGGCTGGGATGCAAGCAGAGTCTGCAGTCAGAATGTCAGAAACCCTTCATGAACACTAGAAGAGAAGTAGTCATAATGGAAATGCCTAAAATAAATAAATAGCAAACAAACAATTTCAAAAGTATAAATGTAAGGTGTCCATTTGCAAACCAAGAGTGCAATACTCTTGAGCAAAATGTTTCCATAGTGCTCACCTACTCCATAACAGGATATTACTTCGCTCTCTAAAATACCCTCCTCCACTGATAATACGCCTATGGTTTCCTTTTCAGTGGATGCAGGATAACTTCTACCACCTAACTTCTACTTCTCTGCCATAGTCATATTTATTGTCTCTTACATGTGGGCCTACACAGGATGCAATCACATTGTCCTGGGTTCAGCAGTAGCTGTAGGACACACATACTGTTAGAAAGATGACTTACCCTAGGTCTTACTACTATTCAAGGCTGACAGAACCCAGCCAATCCTATTTTTTGAGATCAGAAGTTTTATTATTCAGATCAAGTTACCTTGAAAAGGACATCAGTGAATGTTGTGGTTCAAAGCAACCTTCAAAGAAAGACTGAATGTATTGTCCCAGTGGATTTCAGTAGAACACAAATGACTGATGTGTGCAACGGGCAGGTGTCTTACAAGTACAAATATGGAAAACAATTAGTTGAATATGAATAAAACCTCATATTAAATACATGTTTTACTAGTTTGTAATAAAAACTATTATAGCAGAGAGAGGCAGTTTACCCTCTTCAGGCAGCATTTCAGAAGGACAAATCACAATGCACAAACCAAAAAGCATAGTTTATCCACCTTGGTCATTCAGAATTGGAATCTCACATTGCTGCAGAAGAGCAGCCAGACACCAGATCAACACCACAGCTGCTGCAAAAGCCCGGTGGAGGCTCAGAAGTACCTTCCACATTCTTCCACCTTGTGTTAAACGACTCTGACATTTATTCCATGTACTCCACAGAGAACTGCCCCCCCATCCCTCCAAACTAAATGGAAAGCTGTCACCACTGCACTGCAGTCTGCAAGGGTGAGGGTGTTTCTTACCCTCTTGTCTTGCCTTGGTGAGTTAGGAGAGAGAAAGAGGTCCACACAGCAACATTTCTGAGTGTACCCTGCTACTGCAATTACTGTTCACAATGACACTAATGCACTCTGAGGAGACTCATACTGACATTACACAGGAAGGCTGGAGGAGAGGGACACTAACAGTAGGGCATGACAGGCCAAGTTCTCCTGGGCCATCACTGCAAAAGTTAGAGTCATTTTCATCTTAAAGGCAAAATACTATCATTGTGAACTAAGCTGCCTGGTGTTAGAAGTTCACTCTCAGAAGATAATCTGAAAAAAATAAAGCAATCCCAGACCATTTTGATTCCTGCTCTTCCCATCTCCCCCTTCACCCAAGGGTCCCTGAACTCTCCAGGACAATGAAATCACACAAATTCTCATTTCAGTGATGCCCTGGAGCCATCACGAAGGATGAAAAAATTTATAAGGGGGCTGTAAAAGAGCAGTGTAAAACAGCAGATCTGCTTCAGGGGAACTGCTTTTGGAAAGAAAAGCAGCTAGAGTCGTTCTTGGTACTTTGAAGCCTTTCAGAAGGAAGTTAGAAAAATCAGAGTGGCTGGTAACAGTGTCAATGCAAACCGGGGTATGCCTGTCAGCCTCTGAACCACTGAGACTTGCCTACCACTTATTTTAACTACCTTTCCTATTTCAGCATTTATTTTTCCTCTTTGTTCTTAATTTATACTATTTCTTCTTAGTTAATCTATACCAACATCTATTAGATACATTAAATGATACGGCTAAGGTCATTGTTGCAACTGTTGCCACTCTGACTTGACCATTAAACAGTAATTAAGTGATTTAATATTCACAGCTTATTATGTAACTTAAAGTAGCTATAACCTTAACTGAAGAGTGTAAATTGCCCAAGGAGTGTCAGGAATAGATACATCATTAAAACTGATAAAATACTATGTTGTTTAAATTATTAAGAAGATCAGTCAGGAACAAGCATTTTAGTACCTTTAAAGGAAAAGCTTTTGTTAAAACAGCAAGTAATTAGAATTTTTTGATAATCATATTAAATTCCAAATAAAATATTCTTCAGTTATTACAAGCATCTTTATAAAAAGCTGTGTTCCAACAAATGAGCTCAAAGAGAATTTGAGAACACCTCCTTCATGGGCAGGTTATGTTATGACTTCTTCCTATGGGTTCTTTCTCTGATGAACTCCCTATTGAAGGCAGGATATGGGACTTCCTGAACCAACAATCTGACCAGTATGTTCCTACTTTCTTTTATTAGTTTATAAGCTACCAAGTAATTTACCTTCCTTTTTATAAATACCCAAACCTCTAAGAACAGAAACCTGAACCCATAATTCTGAAACTTGGAATCCATAGATTTTAGCAAAATATAATGCAGCATGTATGAACTGGAGGTGTGAAGAATAAAACTAATATTACTTCTTTTTCTTACAGAAGTGTCTCTTGTGTCTCAAAGGCAGATGAGGAATGTTACTGTGTGCAAGTTGCACCTTCCTTATTCACTTAAAAAAATTAAGCTTTCAGTAATGTGGAAGAATTTAAATTAGACATAAGGATCCCCTAGTAAATCATGATATACTGACATGTATAGAGAGCTACATCACACAGTGCAATTATTCCCTATGGGCTAAGTGTAGGAGTTGGAAAATTGAAATGAAAACTCTTGACAGCATTGAAGTACTTGGTCTCACTTTTTTACATTTACCTGGACTCCAGAATTCATGTTTTCTACCACATTTTTTAAATGCATATATATTAAACTCTTTACTGTCTTCTTGATATGAATGGGAAGAAAAATTTGAATCCTAATATCAGGTAAAATAATAGGATCTAATGAGTATGCAATACAAAAATGAACTTTAATATCTTCTCAGATAAAATATTACTGCAGTCTGAAAAGATTTCAAACATCCCATTATTACCGTTTTAACCTGAGGCAAAGCAAAGCACTGAAAATACATCAAGGGTTCTGTTCAAGACTAAACGGGTTATGCTTGTATTATGCAATTTGTATGAGAGTTAGGCAATAATGACTACACCCAGTTCAAAAATAAAATAAAATAAATAGGTAGGTTATTCAGTAGCACTTTTATCAGAGCTTCACCCCATGTGGCAGTGCACAAAGTATGACCTTGTCTAATCTGTTTTGTACAAGTATATGAACGCCTAAGTTTACTAACAAAATTGCACATTATGTAGCCTTTGCTAAAGCCAGTTTTGTTTCCACATTACTATTTGATCTCAACCCCAAGAAAAATAAAATTTTCCTCTGAAAAGGAAAACAGCAGGATTTTATAGCAAAAAAAAAAAAAAGCAAGCTAAACAAGACCTGCCTAAACATGTTCCTTCTTTATGCAGTAAGAAAAAAGAATATCTTGAAATCTTGACATTTGGGCAATACTCATAGCAATAAAACTCAGTTAAAGTAAATGAAAACTGACTTCAGCAGTCACACATCTTTTGAACTCTTGACCTGAACCTATCAGGATACTTTTCTCCCTTACATATAGTTACCTTTTCACATCTTAATATTCAAGGGTGCTCTAGCTGAAACAGGGAAATACCAGAAGAAAAGCAGTTGCAACAGGACATCAGGTCTGACCAACAACAGTATGAGAAATAACATGCAAGCTAAGGATCAAAGAAGGCTGAGGAGTCAGCACGGTTCAATTAACAGGCAACTGTTTGAAGATCTAGCTGTATTAAAGGGATGTCTGCATGTGCAATTATTATTTGTCCTGAACCTTGTAAACCACTCTTTAAGAGCAGAAATATAAAGGACACAAACAGGGCAATATAATTAAAAGGCAAGTCAATACTTGTCTGATTTTTCATTTGGTGAGCCTGAAATTAACGATCTTATATCCCTTTTTGACATATGGAGCTGTATTCTGGTTAATTTTTAAACAACTTGCTGTCACAGTGCTAATACTCCAAGGAAAAAATCTTCTCACTGCCTCATTCTATTTTGCCATATAATTTTTCTAAAATATTTTTGGTACGCGTTTAACCACAGAGCACCGTAGAGATACCTGAGTTAGCTCAAAATAGATTACGCAGGTATAATTAGAGTCTTTTCAGCAGCTAAACTGGAGTTTAGCAGGAGATAATTTAAGCTATTTTTCACCATGGTAAATAAGCCTCCACTGAATGTTAGATTTCACTGCCCTACTGCTCAAACTGGCTCATTTAAAGCGTGTGCTGTATAGATGTAGCCTCCTTTATGAATGCAGCATATTCACTGATATTTCTTTCACAGAAATAGCTTAATTTTTATTATACCCTCTATTATTTATTAACACAACCATTAAAAGCAAAGAGTAAGCTATTAAATGTCTGCCAAGCAGCCTATACTAGAGCATGGATTAACCTATTTTATCTTATAGATGGGCTTCTGTTAGTAAAATCCAAAGCTGCTAAGAAAATAAATAAAAAACCTCCATCAGAGGGGCACATCTGAAGTCATAATAAGCATGCAATTTGGATATTCAAAATGACATCACGACAGCTGCCATGCCTTCCAAGTATTGAAAGTGCTTTAAAAATAAAGCACTGGTAATGCAGTTTGGCAAATTGCTTCAATTGGCTCCCTACCATCCAAAAGTCAACATTAGCAGCAGCTTGGTTTGATTTTTTCATCTGCCTTTTGTAAAGTAGATCAGACAGTGAAAAGATTCAGAGTTTCTTTTTTGTTCTTTTCTGTCACAGACTTCCAGTAAGAGTTTGCAACAATGCACCCAAATTACGCTGTAAACTCGGTGCACATTCCAAGTGCGCTAACTGAAATACTATTTTTTCCACTCTATGTTTGAAATGTGTTATTATGCCTTACGCATTTCCCTTGCAGAAAATGTTAACCTTGATAAAAGCACTGCCTCTCGCTTTCACTTAATTTTGTCTTACTACTCCTGGAAATCTTTGCCTAAACAATCCATTCAACTGGAAAAAAACCCAACCAACCAACAGTCTGGTAGAGGTGTCTTACCTAAAGACTGGTAAAGCTCAGTCATCTTGGGATGATCCCAGCAGGTCGTTTGCGTCTCATGGCTACAATACAAAACGTGAAAGTTAGTCAAGTAAAATTTCTCTCTCCATCTCATTGTGAATGATTCAGGATGCACATCAAAGCATGGTGCTGGACAACTGCTGCAGCCTGAGCTGCTCTAGCAGGGGGTCTTAGTAGTGGCAGACATTAATTAATTAAAAGTAATGCTAATATTAAAAAGACAGCAAGTATTCAGATAGGCCATAATGTTTTGGGGAGTCTGCAAGCACACCGATCTATTCTTTAAAACTTGTTGTTTTGTACAGATCACTCTCTGGTTCCTCCAAATTAAAGAAGCGACATTTAAAAGTGTTTGATTCTTGAAGGTTTTTTTTTGGAATTCTAACCAGATACTGAGATCTGTGTTATTTTCACCTGCTTTCCCCTATGTGTTCCATGCTTTGCCATATCGTCCTTTCGGTCCAAAAATCTGCACTAAATTCCCTATACAACAGCCCACTGATCCACCACCAGCGTACACCACTTTTCAGGCCCATGCGTTCCAGCCCCCTTATCAGTGGTCTCTTTTAGCAAAGATTATTGCTGCCTGGGACTCCCAGGCCCTTGCCCTTTTCCTGCAGGTCCCCATGCCATGTCAGGAGGCAAGAGCTGTTGGGAAGCCAAGGAAAAACTAAAGTGGGGTTATGAAACGCTGCACTATGGCTAGAATGTAAATTGGACAGTCTCTGCATTGAGGCTAGCAGTCGTCAGCTTTGCAACACAACATGCTGCCAAAAGACAAGCAGTGTGAGAAAGCCAACAAATGAAGTGTTAACAGGCATAGTAGCAACTCATGTCTCCTAAGGTTACACATTTTATGTTTGTTTTTTTTTAATGACAATATAGCTAACATGATCATGTTTCCATTAATGTAGCAAACTTGAAAGAAAATTCTCATGTAGCAAATGAAGTCCTGTCCATTCAGTATTCAGCTATATTAAAAGACAAGAGTGAGTATTCATTAAAAAAATAAATCTGGAAAGTTTATGTAGCACACAGTTGCTGTCAATCACATTTGCATTTTCCTTACTTAAGACATCCTAGTTCCAATAACACACATAATTTGGGAGAACAATGCAGGAGAGCAGGACCTGGTCCACAGCACTGCACAGCTCCTGAAGCACACACCTTCCAACTCCAAGAGAATGAACCATAACCTAGCCATCAGCTGAATGCACCTGTACTCCCAACTGTGTGTTGGAAGACTAGTACAATCAGGTTGTTTTTGATAACAAACAGCCCTTGAGGTCTTTTTGAGGCAGCAATATTCACAAGTATACCTTTACCTTTCACATGCTAAGACAGGTAAAAATTTCAATTACTCACTTCAACACCACCCCTACTCAAGGAAAAAAGAAAATCGTGACATATTTTCTCACTATGATTTAATTTTGGTCTTAAAAGACAAGCTATTTGTTTGATTCATGTGAATACTTTACTGGCCTAGTAACCTCTGCATGTTCAGTAGCTTACTATATATAATGTGTCCAGATTTTGCTCTGTAACTGCAAGAATGAAAGGGATCACAAGCACTAAGCATAAGGAAAACATGCTGCCTTAGCGCTGCCCTAGTTGAACATATGCTTTTAAACAAACCCTGTTTCACCAGCCTCAGCATCCCCTCCCCTTCCTAATCCCTGCTGTGGCTGAAGGCAGTGAAAGGGGGAGGAGGACACTAGAAGAGCAAAGGCAGTCTTGGTTTTTGCTCTGGTAAAAGAAAGAAAAAAGCATCCTGCAAAGGAAGGTGCATTTAATCACTCAAAAATCTCAGCCCGGCTTGTTTTCTTAAATGCAGAAACGGGGTAGCTTCAAGTGAAAACCTGTGGTTCTGAGCCACCTGCACCCGATCTCCTGCATCTCCTGTCACACTTGGTATGGGCAGCTTCTGCAGAGAAAACGTAGCAGCAGCAGCTTTTGCCATCCTTTTTCATATTTTGAAGAAAAACAGGAGGAGTTTCATTTGCACACTGAATCCCTAAGAAACTTGGCTACCTGAAGCCTCTGCTTACACAACAGCAGCCCAAAGGCAAAGAGGAAGGGAGCATACTTATCACAGAAGAACCCTGTAGACAGAGATGTCAGGATTCAGATGAACAGACTGCAGACTCAAATAAATATTCAAACCCACAGATCTTGGACTGCAGTTTGTTCGTTCCCAGTGTCAGCCCCAGATCAGCAGTTCCACAGGCATGAGCCTGGCTGCCCTGGCTTGCTTCCCCATGGACAGGCAGCCCCAGAAGCAGGGGATATTTGAACAGCAACTGCCCCAAGGTTTGTATGCCAAATCCAGCAGTAAAAGTGAGGAAAAGAACTTATACATCCCTGAACCTCTGAAAATTTCCCTATGAGACTAACTTTGCAACCCTAGATTGTTCTTTGGTGAACCAGAGCACTTCAGACTCCAAAGCTGTTAACCTGGTAGCCTTCAAAGGCAGAGAGTCCCCATTAAAATATTTAAAAGCCATCAGATATCTGGTAAAGATCTATCTATACAGGATTATGGAATCCCATGCTGTGTTGGATAGAAGAACACAAGGATCATTTTAAACACAGAAATCTATTATGGCTAGTCACTAATCAACATTACACAGATGAGTAATTTATTTTTATTCTCATTTTTTTATGGTAAGGCCTAACCATATATCCATGGATTTAGTGTGCATGGATTAAGCTTATGGCATTTACTAATCCCCCTGAAACTACATAAATGCTTTTCCTAAGATCTTGTAAATAACATTTCCACTGCCAAAGAAATATTGGACTCCAACTGTTTTCAGGTATTTTTAAAACTAGTAACCCCAAACCACTAGGTGGACTGCTTTTCTTTCACAGTCTAAAATTAATTCTCATGGAGATGTACATTTTGTAAGGAATTATTTGCTTTATCTGCAAGTGACAGAGTTTGCAGGGCACATACCTTTCCCCTCTATTCCCTCTTTTATTTATAAACTTAGTTGCAACTTAGAGGAAATACCTCTTTCTTCAGGCTATAAAAGTTAAGTCAGTAGGGAACCAGTCCTGCCCTTGTCACCTTCCCAGCTGTGATTACCCGTGGGGCAGAGTGACCTGCATCCAGCTGGTCTGTAGCAGATCCAGTGATGGACTGGGGAGCCATCAGGATACTTCTGCACCCTTGCAAGGGAAGACAAGGGCTTTCAAGGGAACTGAGCCTTGGTCGCTGTGATTTCTGAAGAGGTTGGGTGCCCACACAGAGCCAGGGCAGCTTTTGCTGGTACTTTACATGCAGAACAGAAGGCTGCAGCTATTTCGCTCCAGCTAAAAAGGCACTTGCCTCTCAACTGAACATTTTCAGCTCAGAAAATTATCAACGATTCTGCACACCAGGGCAGCTCCAGGAAAGGTTAGATTCCATTGAGGCTATTCTTCATAAGCCTCTTTGCCATTTTCAAAGGCCATTTAATTGTGAGCTTTGGGGTTGAACCGGTGGGGGAGGATTTGTGTGTATGCCCTTATTGTGAACACAGTCTGAAGTGAAATGCCAGCTCAGCAGTTTCAGGCAGCCTCAACCACACTTGGGAATGCTGTAGCATCCTTAATAGATCTGCAGCAGAGCATCTGCCAGAGTTTCAAACTCCGGTGAACAAGGCTCTTTACAGTTTGCAAGTCAGAAAGACAGGAAAAGTGTAGTGCAAGACCTCTTGACTAAAAGCAGCTAAAGCAGGGCAAGAATATATGGAGAAACAGTACTCAAGATGCTTTTCCAATGAACCATCAACATAAAAAGACATCAGTGCACACAGCCAATAGTTTTGCAATATTGCACAAGCTCAGAGGATACAGTTTTCAATTTGGCTCTACATTTAGGTCAACTAAATTGATCACTAGCTTTTAAATCATGGACATTCTGCAACAAATAAAAATGCAAGTGGGCTCACGTGCCATATTTCCCTCCTCCTCATCTGACTTAAGCTGCAAAGGAAATTAAAACCAGGGCCTAAAAAGGAAAACAGCAGCAATGGATAAGGATGACACCTAGGTGCTGGTGTGACTGGCACGCTAAATACACTCATAATTCAGTGGGATGAAAGCAAAGTCTTCACTTAATACATCCTTTGGGAACTGCAGGACCACTTCATTAAAGGATGATTATATTATATTAGCAGGGATAATTTTTATGTGGGGAATTCTGTCACACTATGCCTGCGTGAACTCCACTGTTCCTGCCAACGGCAGAGATTTGTCTCTCATCGCTGTCGGTTGAGCCAATAACACAGGACTGAAAACCTGACATCAAGAGATGATATCCTAACAGACATGCTAGCTGATTTACAGTTCCCTTGTTATAACTTGATCAGTTTAGACAAAATACAGTTGCTTATCTTCCTTCCTTTTATATTACTTCTGAGCAACACCAATAGCAGGGGGAGTGGAAAGCAATGTTCCCTCTACCACCCAAACTCCTGCACAAATTCCCCCTCTAAACATTCCTGCATAAGACAAACTGAAACTTTTGCGAACCTTTTAACTGTTTCTGATTGCACTTTTTTTTTTTGTTTCTAATATATATCTAGGATTCAGCCTCATGTGTATCGCCTGCTCAGATCCAGAATCTAGAATTTTAGGCTGCAACTGCACAGCCCTTTTTTAAACTCTTACATCCTTCCTCACTGGTGATACCAGAGCCAGTTCTGCTGCACTTCTCCCCTTACACTTCATTAGAAAATGCGACATGAACTAGATGTGCATGTGCACAGAATAAGAAATTCTATCAGGCAGCAGTAAATAGTTACATATACTTACGAAAACAACCAAATTACAGTATTTTACAAAGCACTGAACTGAACCATTTTCAAACAACACAATTTACATTACCTCTCACCTTTTTTGGCTTTAAGATGCAGAAAATATTATTCCAGCCACCTTATGACTGTTGTCAAAAGGTCAAAATAAACACGATGGAGTTGTTTGGATTTTACTAAACTAACCCAAACACAATTGGAATTGTTTGTGAATAGACACTACCAATCATTTGAAAGAGAAACGTTTTCAACAGTAGATGACACTGACTGCAAGGATGACCTAACAGTTGTCTTTTTACAGTGTTTCATTAATTCCTTAGATAAAACAAGTTACTGTTATGGAACGTATTAGCAATGTGAAAAGGTGGCACTCCTTTGTGCTTTACAAAGGACTACTGTTTTCATCTGTAAATCTAGAGAATACTGCTCTTTGAAGAGATTATTTCTGTTTAATCCAAGGATCAGTGTCTTTTCAGCAGGAATTTGACTTCAGCATGTTTTATTGGCTTTTTCAAGATTTATCAGAGTGCTGAAGGCAGGCACCAATACATATTAAAGTTTCTTGCCGATACTAGAAATGAACAGGAGAAGGGCAAATATCAACTACCAAGTACCGAGTAGTAACTCTTTTTGCTCCCCTTGATGTTAAACATTTATTTTGCACACCCTGTCGCGGGCAAAGACTCCAGCCCAGTGGCTAAGGCTTGGAGAGCCTACTCCTCCCCCCCCCCCCCCCCCAGCTGTCACTCTCCACTGATCTATTTGTTTTTCAAATCCTATCCTCTCCACTTCTGCCAAAGCAATTTCACTGCAGGGTCTTGTCAAATCCAGGCTCAAACAGCGACGGCCTCGAACAATTCCTTAGCCCTGAAAGGTCAGAGATCCTACACAGAACCCTGTTTCTTGTTTTCTCAGCATACCCCTGCAAATACTGCTGCACTTCTCAGCCCAACTTCAGCTGAGGTTGGGGGCCGGGGATGCTGCTGGTGGCCCAGACTTCGCGGTATTTTACAGTAACTATTAAGAGGCAATATAGTGCACCGTATAACAAGAAATATAGCGCCTGTAATGCAACAGCCCAGAGGAAACTCCCAGTTTCTTCTGCCTATTAACTTTTAAGATTATTTCTAAGCATGACGTTGACGGGAAGAGTAACACATTTCTAAGCACGTCTGTTCTCGGGAATTCCGCCGAAGTTCACGCCTGAACCAAATTACAGCACACGCTATGTGCTACGCAGGTACGGTTGGTTTTACAGCACTGCGTTTCCCTTCAGAACCTGAGGGGCAGCGAGAACCGCCAGCTCCCGTCCCGCGGGGGCCGCGGGCACCAGCCCCTCCGGCACAACCGCTACCGGGAGGGCTCGCCCTGCCCTGCCCCGCCCGGGTTCCTGTGTGTGCGATCGCGCTCCCTCGCCATGTCCTACGCGTTCCAACTAGGGACATCCCGCGCGGAACTACAGCCTCCCGAGAGGGAACGGGCGCTCAATCAAACGCCGTTTCGAGCTCCCACGAGAAAACTGGGCAACGCGTTGACCTTTCCAGTGGCACGAACGCCAGGTACTGCCGCTCCGCGGCACGGTCACTGAAGAAGACGGGTACCCGCCACGCTACTCCCCGCCTACCGGGACCACTACGAGCGCTCGACTCCAACACCTGAGAGCCCCGGAGCCCCCCACCCGCCCGAAGCCGCCGGCACCTGCCGCCCCGCGCCCCCCGCAGCCCCTCACCCCTTGAGCTGCTCCCTCATGGCGGCGACTGCTCGGCGGCCCAGCGGAGACAGAAACAGCACGACCGCCCAGCGCCACTGCAGCCGCCCCGCCGTAAGGGCGGGCAGGAGGGATGGAGAGAGAGAAGGGGCGGTATTCCCCCGCCCTGCTCCGCCCCGGTGCCGCCTCGAACAGCACTCCTCTTTATCCCCAGGGGGTGAGGGGGAACCTCGGCCCATTATCTGCTTTCACCCAGGCTGGGGCGGCTCTTCCAGGGGCGTGAGGGAGGCCTCCTCGGGCTTTTTGTGTTTTGTTTTTTTTTTCGGGGGTGTGTGTTTGCTCCCCTAGGGAGCTGGGTGTGCTCCGAGGCTGCAAGTCGGTTAGCCTCCAGCGGATTTGGGAAGGAAACTTAAACTGAAATAGGCACCGAAGCTGGGATGAATTTGAAATGGGCTTTCACCTGTCTTTTTGTCTTGCAGCTGTTAATTTCGGCGCTTAAAACGCCGAGTGGTTTATTTGTGAGTGAAATCAGGTAGTCTCGTTTCGGAGGGCTTGCCGTGGCCTCGCAGGGAAGGACGGATGAGCTGCTCCCCTGGAATTGCCAGAGCAGAAGGAGCTCCCGCCGAGTAACTGGCACAACGCTTCTGTGTATTAATTCCTGCTTAATATTCAGTACACAAAGGAAAGCTAACAATCTCCTTTTAGTGCCACAAGCATTCCAAATCAGGGCAGCGGGTCTCCTTTTGAGCAAGCTTTACATCTCTGTCCTTTATTCATCAAAATAACCCTGCCTAGAGAACTGAGTCCTTCATGCAGCTAAATGGTCTTTCAAGCCTTACAGATTGTGCAGTCTTGGGGAAGCCACTCAAAAAAGGTGCCTTTCAGATGTACACAAAACCTCTTTAACTTTACACTGGGAAGACAGGGGCAGAGAAGTTGGGAAAATTCATCTCTCCCATAGTTTCTATACTAAAGGAGAACCCGAAGATTGGTTTCCTGTTACACAGGTGTCTGTAGCTACTGAACTTGGCAGGTTTTGTCATATGTACCAGAATATTTAGGGCTCACCTTAATGCTCCAGGTAGCTATGTCACATGCATTTTAGGAAAAGCTCAACAAGCAGTTCAAGGAAAGCCCACTCTTTTTTTTTTTTTTTCTAGAAGCATTAAAAGTGTAAGATGATCAAGTTTCAGCCCCTTAGGCCCTAAAATGCAAATATAAAACTTAATGGAATTAAATGTTAAATTCTCATAATTTAATTTATTTTAAAAGGTCTAATTCACAGTTTTCAGTTACCTTGGATCTACAACTCTACCCACATGGAAGGAAAAAAAGGATTCATTTTTGTGTAAACAGAAATCACTACATTAAAATTCATTAAACTGAGAATTTTCCATTTACTTCAGTGGAGCTGTAACAGGCTCATTGTTTTGAGGTGACTGAGCTGGCTGAAGGCTGTCAATTGTGTTACATCAACAACCCCACCTTTCCCCATCTGTAGCTAAGTTTTAGGAAGTGGGAGAGCTCTCTTTAAGCCTTTAGAAAAGGATGTTTAGCACATTACTCACAAGAAACCTCATGGCCTATCACAAGGAGAGAACAGCTGCCAGTGTCACACAAGGGGACTTGGGGTAGCTGGAAACCTGCTGTTTCACAGCAAAAGTGCTTTGTTTTCCTTTGAGAAGTGTCCAGTACTGATACCGCTGATACACATTCCTGCAATTTTCATTTTTTCTGGAATTGCCTGGTCTGCCTTAACAGAAGGTTGGTGCTGCTATTATCACATCGGTCTTCTTTCCCATACAATAGTGCCAAGTAATAAGAATTTAAAAACCAGTCTGAATTTCTCATACTTTGCATAATCTTCTTTCTCCTTGAGTTACAAATAAAGCATTGTATTCAATTAGACTCACAGCAGGTGAAAACCCCAATTAGTGAATCCATTTTCTTGGCTTTTTTCCCCTACCTTACACCCACACACCACTTTCCTTTTTACCTCTTTAAAAAAGAATAAAAACCAATAAAGGGGAACTCTGAGTCATTCCTCAATTGAAAAGCAAATTAACCCTTTGATCTCCTAAATCAAACTATTACCCGCTTATGAACATCCACAGGAAAACAAGAATGTTGAAGGATTAAGGAATGAAGGCCTATGAACTTTATGATTTGATTTTATGAAAAAAAATCTATTTAATAAAGTTCTGATTGTTGTCTCCAAATTTACAAAAGCTTTTAGCTGTTTTGACTGACCTCAAAATTGTATTTTTGCTGTACAATGCACTGAAGTAATACCACTACTTAATCCAACTTACTTTTAAACCACCCATAATTTATTACAAAAATGTGGGGGTTTTTTTTGCAGTGTAAATGGTTTCTGTATTTGGCATTTGTAACTGAAGCCAATCTTTATGCCATACTTAATTTTAAGCCATTTATTTGATAAAAGAGAGTCTTCTTCCTGTAGAAAATAAAACAGGATTACAGAGCAAGCAGAATTTTAATTCCCTATGGTACTTTTCTTATCCAAGGGCTATTCAGCCAACTTGTGCACCTACACAGAGACCTTAATCAAAAGGAGAACAGTGTCTATTTCTTTTATGCTGTAGGTTTGTCTTGGATTATATCTAATCAAGGTAACTGTCTCTTCAATATTTAACAACACCAGGAACTTAAAGGGAATCACAGCCCCCTAATAAATAATACCCCCAAACTCTTTCAGGAAAGAATAAAAATAGATGAAAGTGGATGCGCAGGGTGTCTGCAGTCCAAATGGTTACTGGAATCTGTGTATTTGAAAAACCTAATTTTTCAGTTTTAATATGTTCTTTTCAGAATGTTGTCCCTTTTCTATGAGGAAAGAGCCACAGACATACCCGTATTGAAAAAATAATATGAACATAAAATAACTGACTTCTAAACAGAAATGCTTGAGTATAAATCTTCATAAGTTTTACATAGATTAGCATCACTGCTCCATGTTACAGACAGATATGGAAAACCAAACACAGAAATAGGTAGGGACTTGCCTAAAACTGCTCAGTAGGGTAGACATTAAGGGTACAAGCTTGCTTCTAAGTTTAGCACTTTACGAGTTAGAAAACTAGTGAATAATTTATTTAGTTTTACTGTCATTGAAAGCAAAGATACATTTTCCTGTTAAATAAGTAAGTCTTGCTTCCATAGTTTTGTAAAGTGCGTAGCCCTCCTTCTAAGTGTGGCTTTACTATTTCTTAGTTATCTGTGTAGTGGATTAGCAAGCACTTGCCTTGCATGTAAGAAGATGTTGTGGTGCTCTGTGTTGGGCTGGCTAATCCGTTATGCTGTTTGAGTCTATTTTCTTTTTCTTGGTATAAATAAATATTCAGAATCGCTTGGGGGAGTAGGATGACACTTTTCTGGATCATCTGTCTTAAATATGCTCCAAGGGCTGATACCTCCAGGATTTTTTTCTGGTATTTGTTGATAGCTCTCTCAGAAGAGCCAAGAAGAGAATACTGTTTTGGATGCTGCTGGTTTGGGGTTCTTTTTGGCTGTTTGTACATTGCCACTGGAAGCACATTAAAATACTGTAAATGCAATGAAGAAAATGGTTTTGAAATTCTGCATTCATTTTGCCCAACATTGTAAATTAAAGACCTATTGAAATATTCATAGTACTATATACCTATATTCGGTTACTTACATCATGAGAAAGTTGGGGAAGGAGCATACCACTTTCTGTCTGAGGGAAACCCAACCTGTCCCCTGTATTACAGAGCTTGCAGCAATTTAATGCACAGTGTGGAACATACTGATGATACACAGCACATGTGACAGGATACACAGCACATGTGACAGGAGTATATCTGTTCCTCGCAACCGCTGCCTTCCTTTAGGCTGTACTTCCTTTTACTACAGTAAAAACACCTGATTGAAACTGAAATCGTAGTCATCCTACGAGTTTAGTATAATGGAGCCTCAGGAGCAGTCTCTGTGTGCCTTATGTTGTGCTGCATTGCATGCTGTTGATTAAGGATGAATTAGAGGGTGCCTGTCGTTTTGGATATATTAGATATACATAGCTAATACATATTCATCCTGCTGAAATCTTGGAAAGGCTAATTTGGAGAGGCTACCTTCAATTTTAAGCTGATAGTGACAATTTAGACACACTGCAGTAGAAAATTGTTTGTTCAGTCTCGACTGCCAGGTGTATGACCCTGAAAAGAGGAACAGAGTGAGACTGAGATTAAGTAAGATTACATGCATTGCTGGATGCAATGGATAGCACATCACAGCTCCACCAGCACTATGAGTTCTTCAGGCACACACCTGTAAATACCAAAAGCTCTTTTTTACCTTCTACACAAACCCACAAGAAATAAAGAAAATTAAGAAAGGAATAACCCCTACTCTTCCTGGATGGAGAGGAACTGGAGTGTGATTAGTTCCAAGAATGGCAAGACCAAGAAGAAAAATGCTGGCAAAATGTTAGATAACACTGAGTCTTAAAAAACCCTCTGAAGCAAAGCTTTTGGACAGCCCACCAAAAGAAAAAAAATATAAAAAAAGACTTAAAATCTACCAGCAGAAAACTTATGCCAAGCAAAACTTCTTGCTGATCTTTACAATATACAAATAAGACTTGAAAAATAATAATTATACCATAGTAAATTCTTGGTTTGAGGAATCTGTATTGGCAAAATGAATGGTTATTTCAGGGAGCAAGGTTGAATAAAAATGCAGACTAATAAGGATAAATTAAACAAAACAATGAAGGCAGACTCCATTTCTTACTTTTCTTCGTGTGCCCAGCTAGAAATAAATGACTGTTTTACCTCCTGGGGGATTAAAATAAGCAGGATTTCATAAACTCTCTTGCTAACTGACTCTCTTTTCACCTCAAAATCTTCACTTCCATGCGTAAAATTATGTGTCACAAACACAAAAGCTGGCTTCCCAAATCATTAACTTCTCTACTGTTCCCTATAAATGTATAGGTCTCAATACCAAGAAACTGCATCTTGCAGTCCTACTTTGCTTAGGGTCCAGAAAACCCAATGTTAGCTACCAGTCACTGTATGTACACTCCTGGTCCCTCAGAAGCGGCCCTCTCTTCCAAAGGCTTCCACAGACATTAAAGGAGAAGCATGCCTTCCTTTTTTACTAACTTACTTTTTGGTTGCATTCTGCAACACATGTATTTCTGAGTCTATAAAATCTATTTTTTTTTTTTAATGACTGATATCATACAAGCAGAAAAGTTTTCCTTTCACTAAGGACATTTTTTTCAAATGCAAATATTATCTAGAAGAGAAAATACTCATTTGGGAAAAAAGGCTACATAGATCATGCTAGATTACATACTGGCATTTTCCAATGGTAAGGCTGCACTTAAGAGAAAAAAAGAGAAATCTATTGCATTTTATGACAACTCTATGCAGGCAAGTTCCCAATCAGACCACTAGCTTAGCAAACTTTATACTTTTGAATGAATACATTAATTTTTTGCTCTCTGTATTCTCGCAATAGATTCTTTGAACCTGTTATATTTACCATACTTTTTCCTAAATGATTATAATATACTACACATAACATTATAATATATAATTGTAACAGCAAGAGGCCTTGCCTATTTTTATGTACAAACTAGGCTTTTCCATCATCTTCCTGAACATGTTGAAGCTACTGACCTTAGCAAATATGATGAATTAGAGGTCTACCTCTAACCTTTTTCCTAGATTGGACTATGCAGAGCCCTGATGTTAGAAAGGGTTTGATTTACTTCCCTGGTAAATCAAACTTGCATTGATTTAGTTTCAAAACTGGAGAGTCTTTAGCTTCTCCCAATATTCTGGTGTAAATATGAGCAAAGTTTAGTCTTCCTGCATAGTACTGCTTTGCTCTCTCTTCCTAAATGTCTTACATGGGGATCCAGAAATCAGATGGAAGTGCAGCACTGCACTTAGGGAAAGAGCCAGCCCAGAGAAGTTAGTGGCAGGAGGGAGCAGCTACACCTAACTAGCCTCACTAGTTCCATCCAGGCTAAATCCTTCATCTGATCCAGGTGACATTTCTTATGGTTCATTTGCATGGAAATGCAGCTTCAGGATCAGGGTTGTGCAGCTATTCCTGAACTGAGGTTAGACTTGGTAACGGAAAAAAAAAAATCTGAAAAGGAAAAGTTGCTCATCTGACATTTCTGAAATCAAAATTAGTATTTTGTTTCAAAACAATAGTCTATGAAATAATGTCCTTTATTTTGGCTGCAAAGTGAGACAATTGTTCGTACAGCTCTGGCAGTGCCTTTTAATGGCAAGAGGCAATAGTGTCATCTTGTCCATGGCAAAAAATGTTAATTAGTGTTTATATATACAGTCTGAAACAAATACAGACGCACAGATTCCCACATTAACTAGTGCTTCCAGAGACAGATGGCTCAATACCAGCTACCATGCAGCCATGTCCTAGGGCACAGATTTTATTTTATTCTAATTGAATCTAAATGTATGTTAGCACTTAAATACTTCAGTAAAGAGGAACAAAAGGAATTTTGAGGTAAGGTAAAGATTATTTTCTAGGTAAAGTGTAAGGAAAGAATTTAATTCAAGTCTTCTGTGGCATGTTCAAGCATTTTGACTTTGGCACATGCTTCACATAATTCCAGACAGCTTCTGCTCCTTCCATTCACTTAACTATAATATGGTCCTTCATAACAAAGTAGTCCCCCCAGTGTTTTGCATTTTGGTATCTTTATGTAGCTCCTTCTATTTCTGGCACAATAGCTGGCAGTTAATTCAGGAAAGAATCCTGTGGATGCTAGCATTTAATAGAAGTCAATGTCTAGGTGTACTTTCAGTATTTCATACATCCGAACTGAGCTAAACCTCTCATGGTACATCTCAGTGAGGCTTCAAATTGCTTTCAATTCTGTTGGCATACCTGCATTCAGTTCTGCGCTCTCTGTTATTAAACAGAAAATAGAATCTTGTAATGAAAGAATAAACCTGCAAAATGAAGATTCCCTTTCTATCAACACAGCCAAATTCACTGCGAAAAACTTGCAAGGAAAATCAGGGATGCCATGTCTACACAAAGAGCCTTGATTTTATGACCAAAAGTACATAGATGACATTTAAGACCTACCATAGTCCATTATTAAATCAAGTACAGTGGTGTGGAGCTCAAAATCAGCCAAAATAGTTATTTTCTTTCTATATTAAGCACTTTATTTTTCTACATTGAACTAATCAATTTCCAAATTTCTATTTGAAACTACTTTTTTTTGAATCTTAAACAAACTGCTTTCAAAAATGCAATCTAAATCCTGAACAATCCTCACAGCTCTAAAATGTTAAAGATTTAAACATTAGCTATGGTCCATATTAACTTTCTTAGATCCCTGCTGCTACATCAAACTTCCTTGAACACATTATCAGAAATGTCAACCTACAATCCTACCATATCAACATCTTCAGCTTTTTCTAAAGTAGTCCAGACTTAAAGAGAAAATTCTTACTGCTATGACTAAATGGAGTTACCCAAATTTATCATCTTCCTCACTACAGGACACAGAATGCTACATTATTTGAAAAGATCCAAATACCTAATTTTACATTATCAGTCATAAGAAACATTGCAGTTTTTGTCACCTTCCTCTGAAGGAAAAAAAATAATAATAAATTGTTAAATTCAACCATTTCTCTGTATCTACACAGTACATTACAAATGCAGAGGATTCACATGACCCAAATCATTTGTTTATTTAATAGTGTCCACAATTTGGAATTTTATGCTGGAATAAATTTAATAGACATAGATAATGTATTACCTTCTATGTAGAAGACAATTTGCTGACTGTCTACAAAGTCAGAAAGAAGGATCATTTAAACTTTCATCTCCTGTCTCAGAAAACATTATAACTGTTTTGAGCATTCTCCCCTAATCCCAGAAAAAAACAAACCAGTCTGTTATATTAAGAAAATACAGTGTTTTAAATTACCATTCTTCTCTCCAGGTAAATAACTTTCCTTCAATTACTGTCAACAGCTCTGGTTTAAAGTTGCCAGGTTTAGAACCAAATGTCATTTTGCGTACAATTATCACCCCTTTGGTTAATGTCTTTACAATACTGGGCATCAGCCAAGGAAATATAAAAAAGGCAAACCACCTTCAAGCTTATATTTTAAATAAAAACTGGGTTAAGATATGTAGTGTCTAAAAACTTTTGTACTTCAGTACAAAATATTACAATTCTCATCAGTATTTGGAAATTAATCTGTTGTTACTTTTCCAGTTTTGCTGCTGCAGTTGCTTTTCACTCTCATTCTTAAGAATCTAGTGTAATTATTCCTGAAATTATTATCCTTCCACCCATGTCCTTCAATTTGTTTTGTTTTAGGGTAACTAACAGAGCAAATAATTTATTAAGGATAAAAATAATTTTGCAAAGATTTGTAGAAGCCGAAAGCCTAAGAATTTTGCCAAATAGAGTGCAAGCAGGGAGTGAAGGATTAGACCCCATCTAATCCACTGCTTTTTTTCAAACTAATGAATTTAATACTGAACTAAAAGTTTTGGTTTTAGCAGCTTGCCATAGCGAGCATTCATTTGGCTTTATACTAAGAATTACAATTTAGGAATCAAAGACAAGAAAATTCTTTCTTGTTCATGAGCCATGTATCATTATTAGAAGTCTTCCATTTCCCCAAAGGCCAAATATATATATATATATTTTTATTTTTTTTTTTTTACTTCATACTATATTACTTTTTTCCTAAAAATTTTCATAGTAAACCTTACTTCACTAAGGCTAGCATGCATTTTAAAATTTTAAAAGGGATTATATGCGATGAAAAAGATTATTTGGTGATGACAAAGTGCACTCTGTTGGGTCAGAAATAAAGAAAGTGACTGGTTTTGATAGTTATGTCCATGACAACATTATACATGAAACGTGCTAGCAATTTGGAGAATACAAGGACAGTGGGACTAGGCCTATGCTGCCATTTAATTAGTCTATGAAATAGCCAAGAGAGATAAACTCTCCAAATGTGACAATATTTGGGTTATTTTGACTTTCTAGTGGCATGTTATTTTACACCTACACTGCTATGCATGTCTGTGCTGAGAACAGTCATCTCTTGGTCAAAATATCCCACAGTGACTCTTATTCTTATTGCTGAGAGGTGGACCACTGTACAGCAGACTGGCCATGGTACTCCTTTACATCCCCCTTAGTGTTCCTGTGGACCCAAGGCATAATTTTATTAATTCATTTTTCCCAAATTGTCTGATCTAATGTGGGAGTTACTGCAGCCAAACCAGTGAAACAAATGCAATACCTTTTTTGAAACTAGTTGGGCCTGTCCCTGCAGAACGAACCCATCAAATTAAATGGCGAAAACATCTCCCTCCGCTGGGGGAAACAGAAGAGTTCTAGACCAGCTGAAACCTCTGTGATTTAAATGCCATGCAGTAGACTATGACATGCTAGATCCTCAGGTTTGCTTGATGAGCCTACCAAAGAAATTAGCTGGCAATTAAAATAATAATTTTCAAGTAGAGGATTTTCTCTCCAGAAAGCAAAGGATTTGATAAAACCAAGTCACTGCCAGTGAAGGGCAGCCATATCATAATTTATTGTAAAGTTTTTATTCAAAACCTTTGTAAGCTGGCACAATTTTTGACAGAATTAACTAAATGAAGAATCACTTCAAATGCATACCAGCAGAGCAGCTGGCCTCTAATGGCATTTCTTTCTTGAAGTTTCATTATCTACAAAGGAATAGGTTTAGGTAACAATCTCTGTAAGAAACTGGTAAAAGGTAGGACTTTGAAGAATACTCATCTGCTCTCTCAGACACCTCTGTATTCACACACACTACAGCATCTTGCTGACACTGTAACCTGCAGAAGCATAGTGTGCAAGGAAAATGCTTTTAGTGCATTGCATACCACATACTGAGCTGAATTTGCTTCCAAACAAAATTTTGGCTGCATTCTTTAGCAAGTACAGGTTGTTCTCACACTGGCAGATTATCCCATTCTCTCACTTAAATCAATTTGATGGATATCTAATTTCATGGGTTTTCTTGTTCCTAGATGGGCACAGTTTATATAAATCAGTTCCAGCCACCAACTCCAACAGTGAAAAAGACAGTTCTTATTTTCCCAATTTAGGTCATTATGCTAAAATTATATTTTTCTCTACTTTGTCTTTTAGTGGAATTTACAATTAAGAGGATAATTTAAAATACCCTTTACAGAACAATTTCAGTGCCTGTTCTATAGCTTTTCTAACTCAAAATTTAATTAAGTGCTCAGTTTAACAATTTGTGAGAAATCTAGCAATGGACTTCAGTGAATACAAGCTAAAGCACATTGACAGAGAAAAAAAAACCTATTCATAAGCAATGCATTATTCTTACATATTGTGTAAATATTACTGTTTTATTTATGCCTTTTTTAATAGATATGGTTTGGTCTGATCTTCACTGTCTTGAAACAATCAGTCTGACCACAATTATAGGGAATTTAAATAGCAATATAAGTATTAAATTACTAAAAGCACTACAGCACCAACCTTGGATTGTTGTAGGTATGTGAGACAAGAACTGAGAATGCTATTTCCTAGGAACTCAAGTTTATTCCATTGGCAAAATAAATTTTTGGTCTTTACTGGAGCATAAATCATAGAATCATAGAGTATCTCAGGAAGGGACCGATAAGGATCATCAAGACCAACTCAGCATGCAACCTTGCATTTTCCATATAATATACACTATGTGAAATTCACTCATAAAGGCGTAATAAAGCTGTAAAGCGAGGAGTTTATGTAGAACAAGGAGAACACTAAGATTAATGGCATTTTCTGTCAGCCAGTATTTTAACCTAAAAGGATCATCTAGTAAATCTCTTATATTGTGTAAATTAAAAAAAAAGAGAACAGCTACCACTTTTACAGGCATAGGAATGACAGAACGGTGGACAGAGGGAGTGGTGGGTATACGGTACAGTATCTCCCACCTGGTATATCATCTGTCTACTGGTAGGTATGTTGAAATAAATAAATGATCAAAAGTAATCTAAATAATAAAAAGATGAGGTTTTGAAAATAAAATAAGACTTTACAACACAAGCGATATGAAAGCAGCAAGATTATTAAAATGCAAAATCTTATTTATTATACATTAGGTAGATCAAAGCTTCTCAGTGATAACGAGACACTGATCGGGGGTTGCCACCTGTTTAGTCTCACCTGCAATGGGAATCTGCTAGTTAGAGCTGTGTAAAGTTTGTCAGTACATATTACAGTTATGAACAGTTTATATGGAAAAAAAAATTATTTTGCTGAAGATCTTTACTCATTATTCATCAGCACATATGTTCCTTTCATAGTAAATACAAAAACAAAATTCTGAACAATTCAGGATGGCTTTTGAAACAAAAAAAAAAAGAAATTGCTGGTAAGTGCTCTTACTTGAGACATATCATGTACTTTTTTGAGATAGTGTTAAAAAAACCTGTACAGTATAAAATTAGAATCTATTTGAGCTTTGGTTTTGGACCGCTCAGCTGAAGTCAGAGAGAAAATATTTTGACAAGCAAATTATCCAGGAAAATTAAATTTCTAGAGAATAGGGCAGGAGGCAGTTTTCTAGATTTTTTGGGTTGGTTGTTCGTTTGTCTAACTTCTTCACAAAGAAGAGCAAATCTTTGACTTAAAAAAAAGTGTGTGTGCAAATGTCTAACAATTATTGTGAGGATCTAATAAAGAAAGAATTCAGGAAAGTTGAAAACCTGCAAGATGCAACAAGGCAAGGCAAGGTAGTAATGATCTTTGTCAATGTCCTTGCTGCAGAACTGGAAAAACAGATGAGCAGAATTTCAGTCTGAAGATATCAGAGCAACATTGGGCTTTCAGGACTTTGGCTATTTGTAGGAGATGAATTTACACATAAAGGAAGGAAAAAGGGAGAGTGAGTAAGGGTCACAAAGATCTACTTAAAGTCAGTGGAAGTTTAATTTGGGTTTATAAAATAGGGGAAAAAAAGCGCGATGTACTTTAAAAACTATATGTACCAAAGAATTGTTCAGGAGGTCCCCAGGGATATAAATACATGCCATTGACCAAAACCAGTGCTGGGACTGACACAGGACCCCCTTTGTCTGACTCGATTCAAACAAGTTGCCCAGAGAAGTTGTGGATGCCCCACCCCTGGCAGTGTTCAAGGCCAGGCTGGATGGTGCTTTAAGCAGCCTGGCCTAGTGGAAGGTGTCCCTGCCCATGGCAGGGGGGTTGGAAATAGATGATCTTAAGGTCCTTTCCATCCCAAACCGTTTTATGATTCTGTGATTCTACGAAGAGGACTGTTGTAAGATTACATGATGTGGGCATACCCATGCAAAGAGTTTGATAAAAGTCTCACACTGACAATTTTCCACTCCTTATTTCTAGAATAGTGCACAAATGCCCCAGAGCAAAGCAGCATGGAGGATTTTGCACTTGGTATTCTCAAGAGAAAACTGTACAGATAGATTTGCGTTTTGCCAGCAGCAAATGTTTGTTCCACAGTACTTTGGGCACTGATGTGAGAAAATGTGATACATGAGAGGAAATGATGAGAGCCAGATTCTGATCCCTCTTGCGCTGCTAAAAATAAGAAGTAATTTGCTGAAATCAATGAGCGTATCTCTGAATCCAAGCAAGCTCCTTTCAGTGCAGAACTTAAATTTGCAGACTTCTGAGAATTAAGTCAGGTGGGAGCCTAAACTGCCCCCACTATAACTTGGATTCCTCTGCAGGTTCTTCTCAAGATTATTAGAGAGTGATGAAATAGTTCTTTCTCCCTCAAACAGGAAGCAAAAGAAGAAATAATAGAATATGAAAGCAAGAACTTATATGGAATGTCCATATTAGTAAAGATTTCAATTTTTTTTTTTGTGCTATAGAATAATTAAAATAATGATGAATAAGGAATGTGCAGAAGAAAACACCCGTCAAATATGAAGATATAGAACATTGCCTGCAACTGAACAGTCTGCTAAGTGTTTTAAATTGTTCAGTAATGTTACAGTAGTACTAAAAGAATGAGCATTTCCATTAACAGGCAGTATTTAAACCAAAAAATAAGGTGAGTTCACCTATTTCCAGGAAGATAATCTGTCGGTGCATTTTGTTTATGCTTCTAGTGATGGTTTATGCCAAAACAGCTCAGTTCAGAAGTCCAAAGTTCAAACCACTATTTGGAAATAGTGGTGAGTAACAAACCTTTGGGAATAATTTTTTTAACCTCTAATTTTCAGATGATTCTTAAAGTGAAGTACAACGATAAAATATGCTTTTCAACAACTGGGTCTTAGTGGCTAAAACGCTCTCAGTGGCAGAAGTCTGGAAGAAAATTCCTTCTCAGCACTGAAGTAAAATTTCAAGATGCCTTTATTCCAAATTACTTGTACTAAAAGTTTATAGGTGGAGAAATAAAAATGTGGTTTAGGTTTAGTAGTTCTAACTCTTGCTTTTTACTTTTTATTCCAGTAATCATAGATATTTCCAGCTACAAAATACATAGTCTGTTACTCTCAGGAAAACAGCCGCAAACCACTTATTTGCACTCTACATTGGAGCTGGGTATGATTCTGAAGAAAATTAATACACGACACAGAAAGTTGAAGATATTTTTTTGCTTACTTCTTCCAGAGTTCACTCTTTAGAAGGGAAATCTGCAATTAGTATAGCATATCTGAAATCTATACTCATAGAGGTGCATCTCCTGTATTTCTAGGCCAAATGCATAACAGCTTCAGTAGCTTTATCAAGGACACTCGTAAGTAGAAAGTATACATACATATATTTTGGGAAACACAGCATTTATCTATTTTGGATAAACAAGAAACTGGCAATTTCCTCTCATTTGCCACAACACTGCTCAAGTGTCTGTCCCTGCGTGAATGCAATCTGGAATGGAAAATAGTAATCTATCACTGATCCTTCCCAGAAATGGCCCCTCTGCCTGTCATATTATTACAAAAAACCAAGACTATAAACCCCTTCAACTAAAAGGTAAATCTTTCTAATGATGTTATAGTTCAAAGTTTGTAAAGAGCTAATAATCTAAAAAGATCCGCAAAGTTGATTTTTAAAAAGGTAGGTTATTTATTTGGTGATTGTAAGATTCAGCATTGCAAGAATTTAGTCAGATTTACAAAGAAGCTTGCTTAGACAGAATTCTAGACACAAAACCTTTTAGTTAAATGAAGACTAAAATCCGGATTCAGTGAAAATTACTCAGTTTTTATGATGCTTCATTTCACCACTGAATTTATCTGTGAAGATCAAATGGAAAAATTCTGCAAAATATTACAGTTCAGTATGTAAGTATCTTCACTGCAGTAGGGGATGGAAATTTAAAAGAGAGAAAATGAACTTCTGTAGCGTGCTGAATCTCCCAGAAAGCATCTGACAAGCAGCAAATAAGGAAAAAAGTGAGTGAATCAGCACAGGAGAGATATTAACTTGACCTAACAAAAAGGTGCTTCTATAAAAGAAAGAAAAATAAGTGGTTGAACAAATGAACAGATATGTAGATGTTTCCGAACCTCAGGGTTACATCAGTCCCCTTCTGTGTTAAAGCCTTCTAAGTGCCAAGCACCAAAAGTAAACCCACCACGGACAGATTTTAGTTAAGCTGAGAGCAATTTCTCTCAGAACTGTGTGTATATATATACATATAAACCACTCTTAAGGGTTATACAGTTTTGTGGGTCTCACTAGCTGAAGAATCAATACTTCAAGGGAAGGTACTAGGAAGGCAATCACTGCATGAAAATGTGCCCTATTTATTAAAATACAAGAATATCTTACATGGAATGGATTATATACCCAGCTTTTGTGATGCACTAAAGTGTGCTTACTTGTTAAAGACTCTTACCTGCAAAAATCTACAAAATTAAGTATTTCAAAAAGATGAAGAGGAAAGAAGGAACCTTCCTGTGCCAAATCAAAACCCAGAGACATAATGCTAGAGAACATTCAGTTACTGTCGATCTGTGCTTGTTACTGAACAAGCCAGGGTACGTCAAATTAAAACAGTAGTACTTCTACTGACCTCACCCTGTCATCATATAATTTCCTTAATGTTCTTCCTCTTGTGTTTCTTTTCTTAACTCCTCTCTGTCTGCACACAAAATATTTTTTTCTAGAGAACAACTATTGCTTCTCCTTTATTGATTGCGTGGTTTCACAGAAGACCTATGCAAACAGGATGCCTCCAGGTATATTTAGGAAATCACCTCTTCCACTAAAGGAATTGGAGTGTACTCATAAGCTACCTAGGTTTACCTTAGCAGGAGCGCCCTTTTCTCCTCAATTGTAAACTCTGTCAGACAAGATGATATTTGAATATTGCTTCACTAGGGATGATTTATACAGCTTAGATTGCAATTCCTGAGGGGAGAAAATAACACAAATATACAAATAGCATAATTTAAACACCAAAACTAGTAGCGAGTAGATGCACACTCCACTTAATGGGGGACTGACCATGTTTCACTGTGCATGCGTCTCTTACAAATTCTCAGCAGAATCTGTTACTTGGTACAGATTCTCGAGTAGAAGTGACAGACCTCATATAAAACTGTACTGTTGAGCAGCAGGCTGGCAATGCATAAATGTTGCTCAGGAGGTTAGATATACACAGCTGTGGAGATTTTGAAATTCAGCCTCTGTCCTGAAAAACAAATGCCTTGCAAAACCTGGGAAATTCTAGAACAGTGACATTCAAATGAATATAATAATTTTACCTGAAATATATGGGTTTGAGCCTTTTCTATGTATGAATGACAAGTAAAGAAAAATCTGTTTTTGGAAACAAAAGCACAACAAAACATTTGCTGTTGCCCTGAATACTAATGATGGAAGACTGTTGCTATGGTGATGCTAATTTTAACGCTCTTGCCTGTGGACTTCATATGAACTGCCCGTTTTAACTTTTGCAAATGTCATTTACAAAATGAAAACCCATTAATGACGAGGGCATAATGTTCCAGTTTAATTGGAATAATAAGGAATGCTGATGCACAAAGTACAGGTTTGTGAATTGCTACAAAGCCCACGCTGTCAAAATTAATTACCACTGATGAGGATTTTGTTCCTTTTTTTTTTTTCATCTCCAAAGGAAACCATAGAATAATACAACCATAGCTTGACTTGAAGTTGAAAGCAGCCTCTCCTTTTAATACCAAGCTGGAATAAAGAAGTGTCCAAGGCTGACAATATAAGAAAAGCTACAGCAGAGCTTAGAACTGTGGCTGAACCATGCTAATTGAGCATTGATTCCAGTAGCAGGGAAATGCAAGTGCTAACACTGCTAGGGAGAAATTAAATATTTTTCAGAGTAACAGCTGCTCAGAAAACCAGGATTTGGAAAACTGAGTTTGTGGGTTTGAAGAATTTAAAGTTGAGACAAGAAATTGAGTGGGTGATGGTTTGGGTTGGTGGGGTATTGCTGTGACTTGTTAATTTTCAAGTAGATGATGTTTAAGAAACCCAACATAGATAGTAGTGGCAATATCTTTTGTAAAACACCAGGCCCATGGAAATCGTAAGTGCATGTTTCTCACAAGAAGGGGAAAAAGTTGCAACTACCATTTCTAATTTTGGAGAAATGTCTGAGCGTATAAATTAGGTGCTATGTCACTAAAAGCATTTCAGCAGTACTGACTGCGATGAGGAAGGCATACTGCAATGAAAAGCATCACAAGCAGCTGCTGAGAGGACATTATTCAGACTAATTGTTATTATTAAATATCTCAATTGTAGTACCTCTTAGAGAACCTAATTTAGAGTTGAGATCCATTGTGTTGCATGCTGTATTAACAGAAAGGAAACTTGCCTTCTCTTGTGAAGAGCTGAGCTGGTGAAGAACTTAATTTGTCTTTATGCTATGTCACTATTTCAGTATGAGATCACAGGCAATGCAACTGGCTTGAGGATAACAGCTGCTAAAACATTCTTCTAAGTTCTCCTTCATGACAGACTATGGTTTAATGAGTGGTCAAACTTTCTTCAAGCACTGTTAGTAAGAAATCCACTCTCGATCTATTGATACGCTTTAGTGCTCATTTGTTATGGCCTGACCAATTTTGCCCTTGGATGCTAGCTATTGTGCATGCTACTGTACTTGCATATGGCTCTGTGCTCAAGATGGCTGGAATTTCATCACACCATACAAAATAAAAATACAGCAAAAAATATAGATTTGACTGAAACTGGTTGTGTCTACTGAGTCTGATTTTAAGTGTAAGGTTTTTTGCTAGTGATGCATTTGCTCGGAACATGTTTTCCTCTTGCTTTTTGGTATATGCAGGAGTATATGCAGGATGACCAAGGATTAGCATTCTCAAAGACTTTCTTCTGTGAGCACCTACTAATCTCATCAAAGGGGTGTTCAGAGCATGGCTTTATATTGAAAAAGCAGAGAATACAAGTGTGCTTACATGCTACTGCTGAATATGTAGTGTGGTGGGTAGCCATGAGGCAGCCTATTGCTCTCGAGAGTCAGCAGTCTCACAACTAATTCGTATTTCTTCAGTACCCTCCCCAATGGTATATTATCTCAGAATAAGAATGAGTAAAAGAGACCCTCTTCCACTCAGCAGGAAAAATCTTTAGCAACTAGCTCAAATTCGGAGGGAGCTAGAAGCAAACAGTATTTAACAAATATGGAGCTAATGTGTGTCAACAAACTGACACTGTAAATCAAGTTAGTTTCCTCCCTAATGTTGCAAGGATACAAAGGCTAGAATGTATGGAATATATAGAATTTATCTGAAATAGAGAAAATAATTTGAGCCACCTGTCTCCCAGGAAATTGTTACTAAACATTATTACCAAGACAATTAGCTTTTTATGGTCCAGTCTCCAGGCTCCCCAGACAAGAAAGTGGTATTTCTGGCAATGTCAGCCCTTGCCAACACTGATGGACTGTCATGGTTTAGACCGAGACGGTAACTCGGCAGCATGCAGACTCTGGCTCACACCCCTCCTCCCCACCTCTCGCAGCACTGCACCAGCTACTAGGAAGGGAAAAAAACCCCAAACTGTTACAGCTGAAACCAGGAGAGTTGACAAAGAATTTGAGGGAGTTTAAGTTAACAGAGCCTGCTGGAGTGGGGACTTCTGAGGTTGTAGATCAATCACTTTAGTCTTCTTCAAAACAGGTCAGACACATAGTTAAGAAAGATGCGGTTTTGCTGTTCCTTAAAATTTTCTGTTAATCCACGTCAACAGGTTAAATGTGAAAAGCATCTGCCTTTTGTGCAGAGGTACAGTAAAACTCATGCAGTGGTAACCAACCAAGCAATAAAGCTGCTTCAAATTGTACTCTGAGATTAGGTGATGGAGAGAACAACAGTGCCTCAAACAATTTCTAAGTTCTTCTCGCATATTTCATCATTCATGTGACAAAATACTGTGGGCTGTTACAATTAATTTTATGAGTATTGGTAATACAGTGAACACAGCATTCTTTAATGAGCAAGAAATAGCTGAGGCTGAATTAGATTACCGCTAATCAGAGTAATCGAGTACTCAGTGAAAATCTCTCAGAAGAAGATAATTTTAAACAGAAATCAGAAAAAAAATAAAAATACATGTTTGGCACAGGAAAATGAGATAAAATATTGTAAGGATAAGCAACACTAAACGTGTAAGTAGGCATAAAGTGCATGTAGGAGACTGGAATTATAGGTAATAGAGGCAGAAAAATGTGTTAATCTTGGAATTGTCAACCGACAAACACTGAGATCTGAAAGAAAACATATGGTTTAGTCTTTTTGAGCTTGGGACTTAATATACATGTAATGCGGAGCACTATAAAGAAGACAGGAGAGAAATCTGCAATTAGCAAGTTTAAAAGTCATCAGTACAACTAAGTGAAACAAAACTGAAAGAAAAGGTACTGGGGTTAATATCAGGATATGCACAGGGACTGGAGGCTAAAAGCAGTGTAAGTAGGATAAATAGGGTGACGGGCCGGAAGCAGTGTTGCCAGCAGGAGGTCTGGCACTGCAAAGGGTTAATTAGAAGGCAAAAGGAAGATGCAGAAAAAGTGAGTGGTAAATTATTACAAGGCAAAGCCTGACAACAAACCAAGAGAAGAAAAGAAAGGGCAGCAGGAAGATGGTTTGTTGGAAGTGGTGGAATGACCAAGAATAATGTGAACACTGAAGATTCTTGGAGTTTAACAACAGGAAATTGTTAGTGACCTTATTAAGAGCTCTTTTAGTGAGAAAATGGTCCAGAAGCTAGAAAAGAGTGGGAGGAAGAAAACATATACTGGAAATTGACACAAATTCCAGGAAAAAAGAGGGCAATGTTCTGGATATTGAACAGTGTCAGAAAAAAGATTTGTTTTATCAAGGGCAGTTCTGAAGAAAAAGACTCTCATGCAAGGAAAGAAGCAGTAGATAACCTTCAAAGAAAATAGATTACTAACGTCTTGAGTCATTTTGATATGCTCCTAATGTCTAAGACTGAAGAAGCTAAGCAAGTAGACTTGTTCTCTACTATCCACCTATTTGATGTTCTAAGTGTCATTCTTCCCATTTCTTGTTTTGAAATATGTTATCTGTAACTGATCAAGAAACTTGTCATGATCTCAAAGGAAATGTGCTTCAAATGTGAATTTTTGTCTTCAAACAGTGCTTCTAACCCTTACTTTCCTCACTGTGACAAGCCCTTTGCTTCAACTTCTTAATGCTGCACATTAGTACGGCAGCAGTTTGATGCATATGCTTTCCTCTGTTGTGGACAGGGACAGACCATATAATCTGTCATTGGTGAATAGTCTTTTTTTTTTTTTGGCAAATTTCTACATAGTATTCACAGAGAAAAAAAAAAACCCACAACAAAACAAAAACAAAACAAAAAAGGCCCCAAACAAAAAAAAAACAAAACTCGCAATTGAAAAACATTGAAATTGAAGATCATTCAGGTGGGTAGTTACAAGAACTTTAGGAATAATTCGAGATAAAGATATCATCTAGAAACAACAAAATTGAGAGCTGTCTAATGTGCTTTACAGTTATCTCTGAAAGTACTGAATAGGGCTGTCATATAGAGCCAGCTTTTCTTTTGTGCTTCACATCAAAGGCAATTATGAAAATCATGGAGTTTCTTTTCAGAAAGCATACAGTAATTTTTAAAGTATAAATGCAAGCTCTCTAGACCTCCCAGAATTGTCATTGTGAAGTTTAGATTTAAAAAATAAATATTCAAACCCCTATAGATTTGGGTTAGTGAATATCTCTGAATGATAGTTGTGCTACAGAATTTAGTTTTGTTTTAAACTGCTTAATTTCAGAATGATTTTTTAACAAAATTGAAATAGCATTGTCTTACAAAAGAAACACTGAATATCAACATTGTGTCATGAAAGCAAACTTTTAATATTCACTGACTACATTTTTATAGTCAAGATTCAGCAAAACACAGCAATAAAAATAATTGAACATCACTGCTATAGCTAAAAGTGGATAAATACACCAAAAAAAAATCATTTTAAAACTTCTCAAATTTTCTAAGTAAAACTGGCAACTGTAATACGACTGGAGCTGGTGATAAAATGGAAGCAGGGGATGCTTTTAAACACAAAACTAAATGAAATGCAAATTAATAACATGCAAAATTCTAACCAGGATGTAAGAAAACCTACCTTAAATGCAAGCTTGTTTACTTCAGAACTTCTTGAAGTTTAGCTGTTTAATCACACTTATCAAAGGCAGAACATGATTTAGAGATTCCAGGAATTTGCAGCAAACATGGTTAAAAAAACCCCTCAGTGACAGGGCTTTGGTTTAAACACTTTTCAAATTGTTCCTTAACTGTTTGGGCAGGGGTAGTCCCAACAGTAATGGAATACATATATGTGCATATAACATATGATTTTAACCTTAAGATTCCTATCAAATTCACATTTTAAGCCTTCAAGTGAAGTTTTAGTTGAAGGAAGATTTGCCTGTAAGTTTACTTCATATTGTTATTATCTCTATGGTTATATCTGAAACTAAATTATACACATATTTCCTTAGGTGCATTTACAGTCTTTTCTATGGCTGTAATCTGCTTACCGCTGTTGTTGCTAGTAACTGGTAGGATTTTCAATTGCTTTAACTTTTCTATGTTTTCTAGAAGTGTAGGTGAGGTCAGCCAACAGTGTTACTACTGATGAAGCCCTAAAGCTATATGCAATTAAGAAGAGTTAAAGTGAAAATGAAATAGTAGATAAAAATCACTGATCTGGGAGGACAAATGCAGCTTCTGATTTTCTAACAAAGGTGCAGCTTTTCAGCGTTTCAGTGTGCAGTAGAATCCTTTAGCTTTTTATCACATTCTTTACAGTGTTAAAATGTGTATCAGTTTGCCTACAGGACCTCCAGGATGGCAGATGGTGGATTGGAAAATACAGCTTGGAAGCAAAACTTATTTTAGTATTGAAGCACTTTTATTCAATTGAAATTCAATATCTTACTTTTTGTCTTCCTCATACCTGTTTATTCCACATTTTCAGGTCACCACAGCTAAAATACTGGAACAAACCCAATACATTTGTATGGCCCTTGAGATGTGTATGGGATATTTCCTCCTGCAAAGGTGTCTCCTAATTATGAACAAAATATTACACCCATGTCCCACTAGAAATGCTTTGGACTGTGATTAAAATTTTAACACATTTTTTCATGTTGGTGGTGCAGAGATGTTTGTATGAAGTCATCTGTTCCCAAGTCAAACACAGCAGTTTTCTAGCTAACCCTTTGAAGTTTAACTCCATACCTGTGACATCTTTCTAGCAATTTTTCTAATTATGCTTCATGCAGGGCATCATAACCCTCAAGTTAAGTTTTGCATTTTCACCAATAATACAGTGTTCAAGCAAAAAAAAAAAAAAAGAGTTAAGTTTGTTAAAAATGAAGCGCAGAAAAATGTATCTTTGCCCTTCTACTCCTATATTAACTCTGCAGCAGTGAACAGAAAGAGTATCCTGAAAAGGAAAGACGGGAGACAGCTACACACTGAAATTCTTAGTAGCCGGTTATCTAAAGCCTTTTCTCCTACTTAAACATTAAAATATCAGAAAGCTTCCTAGGAGGCATCTAGATAAATACAAAATACCCGAATGAGACTGAATTGTCATGTGTTTAGATATTTAGATTTTTTTTTTTTTTACAACCTTTACCTGCTGCATGAAAATTCAAATATGTTAACCCCCCCCCATTAATTTACCATACAGTTTCATTAACGTGGTAGTCTGCAAGGTCAGATTATAAAGTGTGAATTATGTAAATGTAAAACAACTTTAGACATATTTTCAGCAACCTTCATTCTTGGTAGTTGATTGCTGCTTTGAGTTTGTGTCCCCCTCAGGTCCCCAACCTAACACATACAGCATTTATGCAAAGAAATTCTGGCCCTACTGGAAAAGAGGAGGGAGGTCTGAGACACAGAGAGCAAAGATGTGTTAGGTAACAAAGTCTGACCTCTACTCACTACTCTACTCAGTCGGCTATAGATGCTATTCCATGAGTGTACTAGACTGGTTATATAAAGAGTGCTACTTGACTATCTGTTGTGTTGTACCATGACCTTGTTTCCAAGCTCAACTGCTATAGAAAAAACATGAACTCTTGCCTCATCAAAACTACTTGTAAGAAAAACAATTTTCTCAGAGACGTAATACTTTTTTTTTTTTAATGTTTTTTCCAGCCATCTAGCTATCTTTCCTAATGTAAAAATTTATCTGATGAATACTTGAAACTCAAAGCAAGTAAGTAGCATACAAGAGGGTGCCAAACTTTGGCATTTGGAATCATATTGGAAATTGTAATTTATCTCATAAAGTTCAACTTCTAAATCAGAAAATAAGAAGTAAGCAAAATGAATACAGATTATTTGATAATTTCTAACCTATTGCTTAGAATCTTTACTTAGGTCTAAATGCAACTTTATACACGTATATGCAGTTCTCAGTTAATTCATTTTGCATCTGCCTTTGAATCTATAACCCTTAAGCACAAATATACGCAAAATTAGTTTTCAGGATTGAAGGTCTAAAGATAAGGATATTGCAGAACTGATGTACAATACAGAACTGATTTCAGCTAGTATCTGACAAGGAAAAAAAAGTTATTGAAAGGAATTCAATAAGGAGAAAAATGGGTCAAATAATCAGCAGTTACGATTCAATATGAGAAGACTAAACAAACGTCTCAGAACAAAAAATGTGTCAGGACAGGAGAAGAAAATTCTGAAAAAACAGGAACTTGTTTCAGTCTGTAGGAGAAGTGGCATCTCAGAAGGTCAGAGAAAGAACAAAAGTAAGAGAGATTTAGCTTCAGTGAGTTCATTTCAGGAAGAAAAAAAAAAAAAAATAAACTGGGAAAAAATCTGACCTTGCCTTGACAGTTGAGCACCTTAGAGGAGCAGAAGCAGCACAGCTGATATAGCCGATTATTGCCTTCTCAGTCTTCTCTTGATTATTGCATCACTCTGGGTGCCAATACGCGAGCATTACACAGTCTACAAAAGTCTGTGCGTCCATGGTGAATATAGCTGGTAATGTACATCATATGTGCCTATATCCACTACTTTTTTCATTGGTATTGAAACATTTCTTAGCACAAAAATATAAATTATAGCTCTGCCTTGTATCAGACTGATAAGATCATGAAGAAGACAAAGGAGGCACAGCAGGTGAAGAGGGATTGATTTAATACCGCCTCTCTTATTATATGGATGAAATTTTTTCTCACATGGAATGGGGAAATAGTTTGTCTGCTTATTTGTGGTGCTAGCTGCATCAGAAGGGACACTGAACCAAGGACAATGAAGACAACGGATGTGGCCAGTGCTGCTTTGGAGAAGCTGTCAGTCTTCGGAGGAAACAAAGGAATTATGAGACTTCTTGGTATAACAAGGATATGTAAAAAATCTGAGATATTGTTCCCCATTTCCTTGAAGATTTCATTGGACAGTTGTCAGAAGCTGCCTCCTCTTTGTCATCTCAATTAAGTATGTAATTGATCTTCAAAAAAATGAAAAGTCTGACAGGCAAATCTTTCTATTTTTTCCCTTAATATGTCTAATCTTTTCAAGTTCAAGGCATTCCAGTGGAAATCAAACATAATTCCTATTTTTGAATCCTGCTCATTAAGCACACAATGCATTAAAAAAATTGCCATATACATCAAGCCAATATATTTTAGATATCAGGAGCAGCTGTAAAATCTACTTTGTTATGGAAGATCTGGCATATACTCTATAAAATAGGACTATACTGTATAGATGTCATTCAAATTTGTAAAAATTGTATTGGCTATGTTAATTTTTTATTAATTTACTGCAGTTGTTAAATGTAGTCAGGCAACATTTAACAACTGAAGTAAAATGGAGCTAATAGAAAAGAAGTACAAAGTGAAATTCAAGGAAAAATCACATCAGCTTACAAAAAATATAACAATTTAAACTACAATAAAAGTAAATATTTAAGGTTATGTAATTATACTCTATTACTCTATAAAGATATGAACTCCTTGTACAGTATCAAAAGTTTTCTTTTTATGTTACTGCATAAATAGTTAAGCCTGAAAGCTGGAAACAGCGAGTAGCTGGATTTAATGGATTTTAAATGGTGATATGTTCCTTTTAATTGGGAAAATAGGAGAGCCAAAATCCATATAAAATTCTCTTACCCAACTCATTCCCTGCATAACACATTTTAAGATTTAACATGAAATGAAAATTATCCCTGCACTATTTAACCTCTGCATAATGCTTAACACTATGCAGTCTTCATGAAAATTTGTACTGAATGAATTTGACACCAAAGCTTAGGAAATTTACTGTTCACTTACGTATGAGCAGTCACATCATAAGGACCAAGTTCTGTAAGCACTGTGTAAGCGCCTGAGGAAGCTGCTCTCTGCCCCCCAGAGCAGGCACTATGTTACACAGTGTTATGGTGGGAAAGCACATGGTTTCCATCAGTTATTGCCCTTAATGACTGGTTAGAGCCCTGTCCCCAGACCCTGCGCCCACAAGGATATGATAAAACTGCTGCTGAGTGCTTATAATTCATTTCAAAACAAATTAAATCTCCTTCAGTTACTTCACATGTGAGGGCAGTAACTCCCTGCTGACAGATGGTAATGAAAAGCAGACCCACGGTACCTTCCCCAAGTGCTCCTTCTCAGTCAGCAGGAACACATCTGTTTATAACCTCCACTTTCATTTTAAAGGTAGTTAAAGGCTCAAGATTTCCCATTTATTTACACTCCGAGTTTAAATTTTTGTGACAAGTTTTGGAACTGAGGCTTCATAGCCCTACAAATGATAAACTCTACACTTGGACAAACCTCTAAGAAATACCAGATATTTCAGTTAGGTTTTTATGCTAGACAGCATGTGATAATAAAGACAGTCTGAAAAGTATTATACTTTTTCTTTCCTTCACAATAGTTTCAATTTTCATATGGACAGTTCAGAACTAAATGACAGGAAAAGATCATAATGGCTGCACACTTAAGAAGCCAAAACAGTAATACCTTTCTGGTACTTGATAGATAGGTTAACTGCCAGCCATACATATGGTTTTCAGAGGCTGCTCACAGATTCAGTCACTATGTATCACTTATGTATGGTCCTCCATGCCCCTCTCTGCTCTATCTGACAGATATTTCCTACTTGCTTTTGTGTCTTGTACTTATCTGTATTATGCAGAAGAAACAATTAACCCAAGAGGGTTTACCAGAACAGCAACTCTTTGCTTTATTTTATCTTAAAATTTAATTCAGATTCATTTATCCCATCTCTCTTGAACAAAAGTGAAAGAATCGTGGCTTAACCTGTTTGCTTTTACAATGAAAACTCACCGCTCTTAGCTTTTTTCTGTGTTGAAATTCTGCATGGTTAACAACAATTACAAGGGAGATTAAAAGTTAAGATAACAAAGAAGTACGTTTATAGATCCCTAGTGTGGTATGGAAAGACTGCAGAATCTAAAACTAGCAAAAGTGTATGTCACAAGCTGACACATTTAATGCAAATATTCTCATAGGAAACTACAATGTGGAAGAGGACAAGCAAGTGGAGATGCACAGTCCTTGGAGTTAGCTCACTGCATAGCTAATTTGTATAGACGGGCTCATGCAGATCTTCTCAAGGAGTCAAATCTATGCTCCCGAGAATCCAGCTTTGTCCTCAGCAGGACAAAGTTCAGTGAACTTCTATAATCTGTATAAGAAAATAAGCTTGGCTGGGAAATAACTTGGAAGACGTCCTTTGTGGGAAGTGCTGAGATGAAAGACTACTGTATTTTTGCAGAAGCATTTTAAATCCTTCAAAAGAATAGGCACAACAAGAGGGTAAGAAGACAGACACTATTAACTGGCAAGTCAGTTACAGAGAGGAAGAATAACGTCAAAGATTAGTACAAATACAGGAATCATGCCTACTAAATTTCAACACATCATAATGGCAGGAGTACTGAATTATTTCTTTCAGAGACAAAGTATGTTGCAAACTTCAATCCATCTCCTCTTTACTCCAAGGCAACAGAGATCTCCTAGCACTGTGTAATGGATGTGGCTACTGAGTGCAGGATAAGCCATACACAAGAGAGATGCCAACATGACTTAGACTATAGCTGCTTAGTATTCCCTCGTGCCCCAGGAGGATGGACACTGAAGAGGAATTGGGTTGAGTAACATGACTGAATGCTTCTTTAGGTGTTGCAAAATCCAGATTAGACATATGATGTTGCTATCTATCACTGGTTTGGGGCAGACCCTCTATCTGCTTCATTAAAAGATAAGAATGTGCATGTGTATGCATGCACATGTGAGATCCCTTTCATCATAGGGTGAGCTCTGCTAAATGTGATCCAACCTGAAATATGAAGTTAAAATCTGCAGACTCCTATCTTCATTATCTGTCCTTTTTGGAATTTGAGACTTTTTTAATCTTTCAATGCACATTCAGTAGTCTTTGTACTATGTATTTTTTTTCCATTTGCTTTTCAGATTTCTGAGGTACAGTAATTGCCTGTTTTGTCTTCCAAAAACTTAAATTTAGAAATTTTAATGAATGCCTAAAGCATTATTAATGAGTACAGACATGCCTGTGCCTGCTTCTACCTACCCATTTTCTGAGTTGAACTCCAGTAAGAGTAGGATCAAGGTCTTCAAAGAATAGAACTAATTAAACAGAAAACTATTTTTTTTATATTCCTCTCCCTTTTTTTTAGTCTAATAAAACCTTTAAATCCTGTACTAGACACACGAATATATCAAGGGATAAAAAAGAAAAAAAAAAAGTTGGATAAAATGTGGTTTTGAGCAATTTTAAATGTTTTAATCCAGAGGCAAAATGGAGTTTTTTAACTCAGTAACACCTTTTGTGCTGGGCATGCGCTCGGTACCCAAGAAGCAATGCCCACTTGGTACTTGGGAAGCCATAATAATTCTGCTGTCCTAGAACACAAAAATGTGATTTCTCAGCTTGCTGGAGAAGAGAGAGGTGGTGCTGAACTGTTGGCCTAGTTTATCATCTCCATAAGGAGGGAAGCACATAAAGTGTGGAAGGAAATCCACCAGAATGCAGGAGCTGGTGTACAGCCATTAGACTGCAATTTCCATGCAGTCTAATGAAAGAAGGCCAAGAAACTACAAAATGGCAGAGACTGGGAATACTGAAACAGGTTGTACACTGTCAATTATATTTTCCATGGCAACGATGCCTACAGGACTACAATTTGAAAAAAAAAAGCAAAACAAAACAAACTGTTACGAATAATCTCAAGAAGGAAATATTTAAGGGATAGGTTAGAGGTACGTAGATGCTACAGATTAATCAACTGTATAAAAATGAACTATTTACCAGGAAAATCACAAGGCCTGAAGATACCTAGCAGTAAGCAAACACTGCCGCTGAAGATTTAGCGCTAAGTAGCACCTGATTTATGGATTTATCAAATGCTATGTCACTCAAAATATGAACATGAGATAAAGCAGTTAAGTATCAAGGGAAAACCATATAAAATGAAAACCAATAAAATGTGTAGCAAATCTGGTAAATGAAGGGGTCTAGCTCCAACATTCTACATCAATGACAGAAAATTAGGTAAACATGGAAAGAATGCTATCTGTAGCTGCTTAGTCTTCATGGAAGCTCTTTTAGAAAGTTAACAACTAATATGAAAGTAATAGGTCAAAAATTAAAGAAATAATGTGCTAAGTTTAAAAGCCAGAACGGTAAAGAAAACAATCTAGTTGTGTGCAAATATGAAATATGAGTGATCAGAATTAATGAAAAGAAAAATGGCTGAGGGCAGCTGCAGTAGAGAATAGATGCAACAGTATACTAGGGCTCATTAAAACTTCACCATTTTGTTTTACACCTCAAGGAAAGCAAGTTTTTCTGTAAAAAAATGTGGCCGAATTTAAACTTTAAACTAATAATGCGTGTTGGATGCACTTGACCTCTTAAAAAAACTAGCACTACTTTTGTAAAGTCTTCAAAGAAGTTAAAAGTCTGAGCTGTAGATGGGCCAAGAATTCCTGTAAGAAACCCACAAAGGAGCAGAGTGACCCAGTGAACATCAGTGCACATGGGCTTGGAACACCAATCACGTGATTGCTGCATAAACAGCATCTGGCTTTTACAAGGCTCATTTATCAAGGAGCAAAGCAAGTTGCGGGTATAAGGACTCTCCTGCATACCTTTCCCATTGTATGCAGTTTGACTACGAGCCAACCATCACATAGTCCATAACCATGAAAGCCTACATGAGCTCCCTTTGAGTTCTCCTAGCTGAGCAGCAGGGCTGCATGGTGGTGACCTCCTCTGAGCTGGGATACCTCTCAAGGTTGCTCCTTGAGGCAGAGACACCTTTTACCAACAGCAGATATTTGGATGAGCCCAGTTTGAGCTCTGCCTGAATTGCAGATGTATTGCATGGTGACTCTCCCCTTGAGCAGGGGCACCTCTTAAGGTTTAAGATTCTTTACCTGAGACTAAGAGATCCTTCCTTGCCCAAGGCAGAGAGACCCCTTATATATGATAACTCCTTGGTAAGTGACAGCATATAGAATTAATACTACCGAAATATCAGTATTCCACATAACTACTCAATTATTACAAACTTTGCATATGTAGACCTTTTGACATAAACTGTTCACCAAGTCTAGGACTTAGTCTGGATCCAGCCACACCTAGACTCCTCTTGGAGAAGGAGTTTAGAAAGCAAGGGGGTCCATTCTGAACCTTGTGACTTAACAGGAGGGTCTTCCTCACCCTTTTGTATCTCCAGTCTCTGTGTAAATCATTCTAGCTCAATCTGAACTCAATTTCCTCCATATGTTTCTTCCATGTAGTAAATAATGGAGTGAAACTTGCCATCAAACTTTGCTTAGTCACACTTTTACAAAATCATATTAAACCCACTTTTACTAATAATACCTTTGATGGTGATTCCTAAAGCAATCCAAGTCACTCATTCAGGACAAGTTTGTAGAGTTGTCAGGATCTGTGACATAATGCTACAACTCATTATGGCTATTAATGCACTTTCCAAGCTGAACAAAATGAAACAAATTTATTCCTTTGAATGTGTAAATGGCCTGGAACAGAAGACTAAAAACGAGTAAGGTATAAGCAAGAGCATCACTGGCAGTTTTAGCACAGGGTCAACAGTTACCTATAGCTACTGGGTGCAAGTAACAGAGTGAGTTGGGAAGCACAGCATGAAATGCATCTTGTGCCTACACTAAGAACTGCCTTCTCTCCCTGTAATGGCAAGTCATACCAGAGCAAAGAGAAGAGGAAGATCTTAAAGAATCTTAAAGATGAGATTCAGAGCAGCCCTGTGGAGAAGGACTTGGGGGTGCTGGTCGATGAGAAAATGAACATGAGCCGGCAGCGTGCACTAACAGCCCAGAAAGCCAACTGTATCCTGGGCTGCATCAAAAGGAGCGTGACCAGCAGGTCAAAGGAGGTGATCCTGCCCCTCTGCTCTGCTCTTGTGAGACCTCACCTGGAGTACTGTGCGCAGTTCTGGTGTCCTCAACATAAAAAGGACATGGAACTGTTGGAACAAGTCCAGAGAAGGGCCACGAAGATGATCAGGGGACTGGAACACCTCCCGTATGAAGACGGGCTGAGGAAGTTGGAGCTGTTCAGCCTGGAGAAGAGAAGGCTGCATGGAGACCTCATAGCAGCCTTCCAGTATCTGAAGGGGGCCTATAGGGATGCTGGGGAGGGACTCTTCATTAGGGACTGTAGTGACAGGACAAGGGGTAACAGGTTAAAACTTGAACAGGGGAAGTTTAGATTGGATAAAAGGAAGAAATTCTTTCCTGTTAGGGTGGTGAAGCACTGGAATGGGCTGCCCAGGGAGGCTGTGAATGCTCCATCCCTGGCAGTGTTCAAGACCACGTTTGACGAGGCCTTGGGTGATATGGTTTAGTGTGAGGTGTCCCTGCCCATGGCAGGGGAGTTCGAACTAGATGATCTTAAGGTCCTTTCCAACCCTAACTATTCTATGATTCTATGATTCCATCTTTTCCTTCACAGCTGTGCCATAAATGATCCTTACATGCCGGAGTATCAACTTGCTTTCCAGCATTTGTCTACTGTAGATTGTCCCTCCTTGATAGAGCTTTCTAGCTTCTTTGTGGCTGTTCATTATTCATAGCCAAATACAGACATCAGAAAAATTACAAATTCAATGCAAAATTAAGCCAATTTAGCCAGGTATAACTGTACCTCTGAATGCACTATAGACTTAAGTATTCATGTGCAACTAAAATGCTTGTTCTGAAGGTACTGTAGTAGTTCACCTTGTTGTGAAAGTTGCAACTGAAGTGCCATTGCAAGAGCCATTTGTAACCAGGTGGCTTCAATGACACTAGTTAAGTTTGCCAAGTGTTTTGGGAATATAACAAGAAACAGCATGAATGTGTGTATTAAACACCACCTGTGTTTCAGTTACTTGCACTACAGTCTCAGTTACAAGTGTTGCATCACATTTCCTTCAGAAGTTACATACAATTAATTCAAGGCACGTATTACAGATAATAAAGAAGTAAAGAGGGAAAAGAATGTACTAAAACTTCTTTCTTATCTGCTGTGTAGTGGTTCTGTTTAGGGCATTAGACGCAGGTGTTTCAAAAAATTTTTTTTTATTTTCTTCTTATTTGTTATGCATACACACCTCTTAAAGCAAATTAGATTGATCTGGGAGCTGAACTCTAAAAGAACAGTCCATAGGGACTAATTTGTCCCTTGTCAAAAGATCCCAAAGCTTTTCTTAGTTTGGTCACTTAACAGTAGTAAAAATCCAAACCAACTTACAAATCAGTGCATCCAACTGGCCTTTTAAATAACTAGCACACTTATTTGAAATGTATTACAGCCTTCACTCCTTTTTGTTTTTCCATTTAGACAACATAGGAGCAGTTCACGAAAATCAAAGAAAATTACTAACTATTCTCTTAAGTGACAAATGTAAATAGCTGGAATGAGTTACCATTTATACTCACTTGATATAATACGGCACTTTGTTTGGTGAGATTGCTCTCTCCCAGGGGCCTTGGACAGAAGCTGTTAACAACAAACAAACAAATAAATAAATAACTGCAAACATACAGTCATACATACAAACATGCCTAGAACAGAAACATGGAGGTCAAGTTCAAAGTAAACAGGAAAGACAATGCTAATCTCTAGAATTACGCTTGGCCACACTGATACAGGTCTGCTTGCTCAGTTGCCCATGAAGGAAGGATGGATTAACCTGCTGTTCTGAAATTTCTGTCCTAATCTGAGAGAAATTGCAGTCATTCAGCAGCAGAGATTATATACACACCCCCACCCCCCACCCCAAACTTGATGACTAAATTTGCAGGACAGATAGGAAGCAGAGTGCACAGTCTGTATGGCATGTTCTTTTGTGGGGTTGCTCCTGCTAATGTGACCGAGTGTTCTTCAGTTTCTGTCATTGTGTGGTCGCTGCTTTGCATCCTAGGAACGGAATTACATGCTTGTTTACATTTTACATTGACTGAAGTTACACTGAGACACCATCCAAGTGTTTGTGTTTTTTTTTTTTCCTCATGACTTATTCTAAACAGAACAATTTCATTTTTATTTCTCCACATTACTAATTGTGTCTTAGTGACTTCCAGTAACAGCAAATAATGGGGAAAATGACAGTGTGATCACAAGAAATACAAAATGACATTACTCACTCTTGGCTATCACAATGTTATATATCAACATCAGTTTACAATATAATGAAAACATTTTGCAACAATGCTTCCTATAAAACTCATTGCTGGCAAAACAGTTGTAAATTATTTTTTTTTTATCGTAAGTTTTATTAGAGGCAGAGATAACATAGAGTTTAGGCCATAATGGAAAGATAATTGTTTTTGTTAAGAATTTGTTATCTGTCAAGCCCAGTAGGACCAAGAATTTTCTTTTTTAATATAGTGATTAAAAAAGAAAATATATGAAAAGCGATCTACTGGGGAAAAAAAGCAGCCTGTTGGCTTTACCCAGTGTAACCCTTCTTTTTAGTGACCCCTGCTGTTCACAAAGGAGATCAATTGTTATCAAGACTAGTAATTAGTTGCTATTTGGCTCTGAGTATATTCTTTCCCTCTCTTATTCAAAATAGATACTTTAAAAACGCCACTCCCAAGATGCAGATACTTTAACAAAGTCACCAAATCACAGTCCGGGGGGGTAGGAAATTGAAGTGAAGGAGTTAGACATAGATTAGAATTTTTATGCTATCAATTCCTTGGTAATTCCTTTGTAAGTTTTTATTCAGTAAAACTAACCTGAGTGTTAATATGTGTTCCGACAAATAGTTTTAAAATTCCCACTCAGTGACAACGTTAAGGTTTCTTACCCTTGGGAACTGGTATTATTTGAGGACTAATTTGTATAGAATTACACCAAGTTATAATTTTTGAAAGTAAAATACCCTTCAGTATTAACTAAAAACTGACTTTACCTATTTCTCTCCTAAACAATCATTAATATTCCCAATGGAAATACCACTGAGCTACACTTCTTCCACTTTGTTGGTTTTCATTCAGTACCTAAATGAAAGAATACATTGCTGCATTTTTTGGTTTTTTTTGGAAGGTGTATTTCTTCTGTTGCTTCTGAATTAATCTGAGCAAGAGCTTTGCAGTCCTAATTTACTATCACAGAATCTTATGTATGGTAGTGGTTTTGATACATTAGAAAGGTAAGAAATACTTTGCTTTCATGAGAACTAAGTGCTATAGGGATAACAAACAATTCCATGATGTTCTGCATAATTTGATTTAGTGTTCCTTCAAGAGATTGCTGTGAAGGTGTCTATATCACACTTTTGGTTTTCTGGATGATTCTAGCCTTGCATAAATTTGAGTTGACAAAATACATGGTACTTTTACAGCTATGCTAAGAGAATAATCATTTCATTTTTGGCAGAAGCCCAGAGGCTGAGAACAGCTGTTTCTTATCTCTTGCTACCAGTACAGATTTACTGTCCATTACAAAGCTAGTGCAGGTAATGGACATATATATTTAATTCCTGTTCAGACCATTTTAGTAGTAAATCTGAAACTTGCTAGCAAAAACTCTTCTTATATGACACTGTAGTATCCCTGTGGGCTACACCACTCAAGAAGCATGTATCTTCCTTTTTGCTAAGTGTAATCCAAAAGTCTTTTATTGTTCTAGCTTGCACAGCCTAAGAACACATTACCATACACCCAGCTACTTGCAATATTGTTGGCTAATATTAAATACTACACCAAAATATAGGCATTTTAAGAGTGAATTTAAATTTCCTTATGCTTTATATTGATATACATTTTAATGGTTACCTAATTTGAGAGGTTTTTTATCAACCTGATGGTGTGCTAATACATATTACTTGCTTTGCATATTCAACCTAGGTGAACACAGTTCTTGACAGTAAGCCCATGTACATCCTTATTTGTTTGCAGAATGTAAAATGAAATGGTAGCATGCTGGCTCTCTGAACATCAGCAATGTTTTAATCTATTCAGGGACCTGAATGAAATATTAAATGGGATGATAGCATAATTTTATCTATGTTGATATTACAAAAAAAAAAATCATACATATTTCACTTTAGCACTACAAACATAATGAAAAATACATGTATGCTTACTAATAGTAAACTATTTCTCCCCCAGCTATTTAAAGGGTAAATTTAGTAGGGCCACATTTAGAAGTTACTCTCAGTGGTCCTTGTTTACATAGTCAGCACACACTTTTAGTCATTCTATAATGGCACGAGTTTACATTTTCAGTTTTAAATAAGAATAAAATCTTTTGACTCCTATTTGTAACTAGGAGTTAAAGTATTGTGAAACAGTTTTAGGAAAGAAACCACAAAGTAGCACTGCCTAGTACCCATATGCCATGCAGTGTTACATGTGTCTTCTCAAATATATTTTTTTTCTTAGAAATCTATTATAGTTATTATATATGCATTCCAGAATCAGCATTATGATAGTTAAAGCTGAGCTCATTTTTATATTCACAATTAAGAGCTGCACTACGTGCTTTGTGGCCACAACAGCTGTAATTCAGAAAAGTGCTTAATTATGTTCATGTTTTAATAACGGTAATTCACTTATTCAGCCTAGGAGCTCTACCTGGATAACTTACATTGTTCTACATTGCATAAAGATACTAATGATGATAATGCTAACATAGAGCTAGAAATTTATTTACTCACATAAAATTTGGGTTTGTACCAATTATTTTCACTCCCACAAGGGATGGAGTTGGTGCCTTCAGATAAAGGCAGGCAGGGAGGACGAAATTATGAGACAGTCTTTGCATCTGGAAAGACTCTGATTCCCAAGAACCGGAAGTTCACATCTGTGTAAGGTACCCTAACCTTTCAAAGAAGATTCATTGTGTACTTTTCTAATTATTTTCAAATGACAATATTATAAATGAGAAGATATTGCTCTTCACAGACTATAAAGAGTTTATGCCTGTCATCTTGAGAGAATATGCTAAAGCAATGTTTTCCCTCCATTATCAGTTCATGATACATGCTGGCAGGATGCCATCTCCAATATGTATGCCTGCGTGACAGGGGCACGATAGAAGTGTTTGCATAATTTATTAGTTCTTTGAGATCCTTTGCAACAAATGTCAGTATACATCTGTAAAATATGATTCCCTCCCCCCCCCCCCCAATTTACAGACAATTGATTTCTAAGTTATGTGCATTTATTATTGTACTAAGTGAGACCAAAGGACAATCAGTCTGCATTGCTTAGCGCTGAGATATAGTGTTGCGCTGTGTAGTTGAGAAACTGATGTCAGAATGCATCAACTACACAATTTAGAAGTTACAAGGTAGGAACATCAATCAAAACCTGTCTTTCATAAGGACTACACAGCATGGAGTCTATTCTGCTCCAAGCTGTGCTCATAGTGGTGCACACATTGATGGATTTATGAGCATTCCTGAGATAGCTCCTTCTCAGCTTGAATTCTGCTGTTCTTAAACCCGAGCAAACACTCGCTTCTTCCCTGCAACACTAGCAGCACCGTCTACTGCTACAGTACACAGAAAGTCTCTGACTATACCATTTTCAAAGCACTTCTAACCAATTTGAAGAAGGGATTATTAGTCATGAAAAAGCTTATCATGTGATCAGGGCCAATTACAATGACTCGCATTTTACGAGTTATAAAAGAGGCTTCTCCATCCTCCATTTCCTGCTGGAAATTTTACAGCCAATTTAAGATTTCTCACCTGCAGCCTAGGGTCCACATTACATGATACAACCTAAACAATGCATACCTTTAATCATGAACAGAGTTTCCAGAACTTTCCAAATGCAACTTGTAAAACAAACTATAAAATACATCTACTGCTCATTTTCTTAAATGTCAGAAATGTAAATGTAAAATGGCAAAAATACAAGCATCTACCTGTTTAATACAGAAATACTGCATGAGATAAAGTATTATAGTCTGTATTGATTCATGTATCCCAAGTTACAGGTACCTTATACTGCTACTTCTGCTCCTGTGCTCTTAAATTAAAACCTCTAAAACTGGCTCATCAAATAAGGTCATAAAATGACCTAATCAAATTGGTAATTTTTATGCAAATGGAATTAGGTAAATAGAAAAATATATCTTTGGTAAATATTCCATGTCTCTCAGAGCAAAACATAACAGAAAAACATCTTATATTTAAAGTATGCCTATTGTACTGCAGTCATGGAGTTTGAGGGTGAAGGACTAAGCACAATGTACATCCCATGACAATATGGGCACATGGTTAAATAGATCAGAGTTAAACTTGGCAATGTAAAACATAAAGTAGTTTTCATTTAGGCTTCACAGGTCCAATGTTACTCTAAAAAGATTATAAAATATTGGGGGGATGATTGTCTCAGCAACATATCAAGTCAGATGATGGGCAAAATTATAATAAGCAATAATTCATATTTGAGTCTTATCCAGAGTAAAAAATAATATTTGTTTGCCTGCAAATTTTTTAGCATTTCAGAATATAGGACTGTCTACCAATCAAGGATAAAATCCAGAAATTAACTAGGCTGCTATAGGAAAAATAATGAAGGGAGCAATTTTCCTGACTACTCCCTCAAAAAAAAAAATTAAATATCTGCTCTAAAATAAATACTAGACTGCATTTTTAATTTGATGACAAATGAAAACAAGAACAGAAGAGAGAATGAATTATTTTTAACTAGCATTCTAAGGTATTTTTCATTGGAAGCCTTCACAAATACAAGATATTAATTACAAGGAAAAATTGTTTGCTTCCAGGAAAAGAGAAGGGGAGAACATTATAATTTGAAAACTGATTTTATCATTTTGTCATAGGTATAGGCATAATAATCTAACAAGGACTGAAAGTAAATGGACTGAAGACTTTAAACCCAATTTACCTATCAGACAAACCTTGAGGTTGAATTGGTGCCCAGTGCTACTACAAATTCACCATGATAATAGCAGTGACAAGACCCTTGAAGTGAATATTTTTTGTAAGTACTTTATCAGTTTTCTTTTTTAACTTTTTCGGAAGCACATGCAGCCATTTTGCATTAATACTATAAAAATAGGGGAAAAAAAAAAAAAAAGAGTTTTCTAGCAATCAGGCTCTTCTAGGTTATATGGCCGTACTTAAATGCAATATAAAATCCCTTTTCTTCCAGACAGTTCCCAGAATTAGGCCAATTATTTTGTAGCCACTTTTCCTCTGTCTTTATCTTACTGCCTGGTAATATTTTCTATTCAAAACATTAAATGTGATAGCTAAAAATATTAAATCATATATCTGAAGACATGGATGAATGGACATGGTCTTCAATATCTGCATGTCAAAAGTGACATCTGGAAGATAGTATAATGCATGCAGTGAGAAATAAGAGAAAAATATATAGCTGTTAGCACTGGAAAATAAATTTACCAGACGGATGGGTAAAGTGTCTTAAGAGTCCTAGAGCCCTGTCATTTTTAGATCCAGATATCTTAATTAGAAGGACTTGCCCTTTTAAAGTTGCCTGCCTGTGCAAGAAATAGCTTCATTAATCTTTGCTTTGCATAATAATCTAAGCACTTGCCCAAAAGGTGCGAGATGCAAGTATTTGACTTCTTTCCCAGCTTGAAAGAAGTCAAACCCACACCCCAATTTATTCACAGTAGTGGCCTAAATAACTGGTGGAAAACACAAAGGCACAGAAAGAATTAAAAAAACAGATCTGAACCTTAACAGGTCTGAGCTTATCTGGAGAAGGAGAGACCTAGGTTACATAGCCCACTTCAGAGACCATATTTTTTATTTTGAAGCAACAATTGTCCACACAAAATATAGCAGATGTACTCTGATCACTAGACTGCAATACACACTATTGGCTCCAGTGTTCATAACCTTTCTGTTTCTGAATGGAAGCTGCTATGGCTGCCTCATCTCATGTTGAAGTCATAGAATCATAAAAATCACAGAATCAAATAGGGTGGAAAAGACCTTTAAGATCAAGTCCAACTGCAGGACTGCCAAGACCACCACTAAACCGTATATCACTGAGGGCCTCATCTACACAGTTTGTGAACACTTCGAGGGACAGTGATTCCACCACTTCCCTGGGAACCCTGTTCCAATACATGACTACCCTTTCAGTGAAGAAATTCCTGCTTGGAAGTCCAAAACTTAAACATATAATTAGGTATCTCCAGTTAAAGTATAGTTCTAAGCACATATTTAGGTATGCAGATGTAACAGTCTGATACCGATGTACCCATGCAGCTGAAGCTTGTAGCTTGGAAAATACAAATCACACAATGTTAGCTAGATGTAAACCAGCCTTTTAGACTTGCAAACATAAGTGTTGTTTCTTTTCTGCTATTTTCAGGTTCTTCACCTGATGAAAGTCTATGTTCTCTGAGATTGGAAATCACAAGCTGTGTCTGGGGTCTCCCCGTGTCACGTTTGTAAATAATTGCTAATTATACCTGAGCACTATTTCATGTAGTCACTTCATTGACATGCTATACATACTATCAGATGCCTCATGCTGGAGCTGGACAGTAAATTACAAGATTTGCTTATGCTTTCAGAAGGTGTAATACCTTCTATTTTTCAGCAATCACAAGTAATCCATGTGAATTTGCTATCACATTAAAAATAGGGCTGATGGGAGCCTGGCTAGCACAGCAAATGATATTAAAACTAATCTGACATCAATCCTACCTCTCATTTATCACATCTCAAGAAAAAAAAAAAGAAGGTAATAACTGTTGTGACAAATATAGGTGGGTCCTCCAGGAAGAGGCAATGAATCCCATACTTTGTAAGAGGCAGCATCAAGAAGGAAAATAAAGGAGAACTCAAAAAAGTAAAATTATTCCAGAGGAGTCACTGAAAACTGGAGCTGGCATTATGCTTGAAATTTGCAGGTACCCTTTTCCACACTTCAGTTACTGTATATAATTTTCAAATTAAGTACCATCATCCATTAAAGGATCCCAGATTTTTTTAATTAATTTGCTAAAAATTTACTCATTTCTCTTTTTTAATTTTATTTTTTACATCCCAATTTAGATAATTCTAATTAAATGCAAAACCTTCAAACCCAACGAAGTAATTCTGTAGATCTAATGTTTTACGCAAGTAAAACATTTATCAGCTATAGCTTAACAACTGTTGCTCTGAATTCTGTGAGCCTCTGTCCTTAGATAATAAACTAAGAATAAAGGAATAAACTGAGAAAGACCTGGGACTCTGTGGAGACTGGTGGAATTAAATGAGTTTGGGGAAGCACGAAGGTGTGATCAGAAGATCCCTGTTTTTCACTCCTGATCTCTCCAGTTCACATCTTTCTTCCCACTTATATCAGAAATAGCTATAAGAATAGCTTTTAAAACAGGGCACAGCTGCTTAGGAACAGGGACTACCACTTGATTCTTTGAGTGCACAGTGCATGACAAATATGAAGTCCCTGCATCACTCATTACTTTTGAGCTAGGTTCTCAACAGCCCTATTCAGCTTCAGTTCCAACCAAGCAGAAACAGAAAGATGATGCTGTAATTTCTATATTTAAAATAATAACAAACATAAAAAAAAGCATCACCACAGGTTAGTGGCTTATATTTATTTCTTCCAGATAGGAGAGAAATGTAATTAAGTCACTGATTTTATGTGAACTTGACTGCATACCACCTTTTTTTGCAGAACTACTTAAAGGTAAATTGACTCTAAAAGGACAATTTTTCATATAAGTATATAAACACAGTTGGGAGCTGAAGATCATCACTCACACCTTAAGGTGAGCAAGCACATATGGTAGAGGGAAAGTTGATTCTGAATTTGAGAGGATGAACTGTTTATTACTTGAATATAAATTAGTTCTGAAATGGTCAATAAATTGCTTATGTTCCTTACTTATTACAGTTTGCACTGATATTATGTCTCAGCTCCTTAGCTAAAAATGCTCTCTGAGTTGAATTTATAAAAGAGCAGAATTACTATGATTCATCCTTACACCATTGTTGCCACAGCCAGATTGATCCAACCTGGGCTCTGTTTGCCATCCACTGGAAGATCACTTACACAAGCCATTAAAATCACCTTTATTTGACCTGCCCAGTTCTGTTTGGCAACCCTTATGGTTGATTTGTTCATCCCCAAAAGTATAGATATAGAAAGAAGACTAGTGCTCAATGAGAAAGACTCTGTCACTCTCTCCTGCAGTGCTACCTCTCCAACAGGTATGCTTTCATCAGTGGAGAGATGCAGCAGAGACAGTCATGAAAAGTACGTAAAAGAGTGATATTTTCCTCAGGCATATTAATAGTACACGCTTTTGGAATTTGATGCGTATGTAAGATGGAACTAACAGATGCACTAGCAACTTTCAGTGACTGCATACTTATACTTGGGAAGGATTCTGTGGACATTTTCAAATAACCAACATTTGCATGCACATTTAAGAATGTATTTACACATGTATGAAAGAGAGAAAGAACAAAACCCCACACATGCCCATTTTTTTCTCAGTTATTTGGCTATTTCTAAAGTACATTTTCACCTGGCTCCTTTTCTTAAAGCAGTCCTCAAGTAGCAAGAAGTATCTAGAATGACACTTTGCTGGCTCTTGTTAACACACAGAAGAATAACATGTTGTCTCAAGGGTCTCACTAACAGCGAGCAGGCTAAAAGATGCGACTATTGTAACACTGAACAACTTTTAGACTGATCTCATTTATCAGCAGTAAGGCAGAATGGGTCTAGGGCATAACTGTCCCACATTTCCTAGCTGCATTCAGCACCAGCACAGAGAACAGTGATGTGTTGTTCTATGTGATAATGTGATAGGTCACTCCAGTCTCTTCCAGACTGCAATACAGGATTGCTTAACGTACCCTTCACATTTATTTTTTCACCGGAAATACACTGTGTGTCATAAGAAAAACAGGCACCTGCTTAGATATTGCATTCATACCAAATACTCATAACAACTCTCGCATGTTCAATCTTGAGAAGTCTGATTTGTAGTTATATATCTTGAGCTGAAAAATTATTCCCAGTGATCAAGAGTTAAAAGATATTTTGAAAAAGTAGTAGAAATTACAAAAATAGGGCTTATTTCTTCACAGGATTATATTTTGATAAAAAAAATGATGCACAGTTGAATACTTGTGAGTCTGCATTATGCTTATATGGCACAACATCAACTCTGGTTTTGAATTTATAGTTCACCCCACTGTGAATTTTCAGTTTTCCATTGAGATTTTCCGTAAAAAAATGGTGAACCATTTAAAATTTCAGTGCAGTATCAGCTGAAGAAAAGTCTGTCCTCTACCCCACTGTGAACGTAGCTGTGCAATAATAGCAACATCTATTTCTGATGTCTGGTTAGCTTGTCCCTTTGCATGTAGGAGACTGTTATCTTGTGACTGTGTTCTCTTCTGCTGATATAATCTCTTAAATAAAGCTTTAGTGTTTACTTTCCTTAATTGAAGTACAATAGGAAAGGAATGGGTTCTAAGAAGCTTCACTTTAGTCACTGCCTTGGAGCTCTGACAATGTTTCAAATTGTCTTTCAGTGTACTTCAAAACATCCTTGATACAAGAGTGCATGTGGAAGTGGAGTGGGAATATCAATGGAAATTATATCTTCTGCAGAGCTGTAAAAAGTTTATTAAATTGCCATCCTTTTTCCAACCTTCCCATGGTGGTTTTGATCCTCTCACTGCTCTAAGTGATCAAATTCTGCAGAATTTTTTTCTTGCAGGTCTTATTTTGCTGCTTTTTGGAGCTGAATATTTATTTGAACATATAACCCACATTTATTTATTCATTAACAAAAAAAAATAAATCCTTTGTGGGTTACAATCATCAGAAACTCTTACAATATTTAATATAATTTTAATTCACTAGTCCTAAAAGGGAACATTTAAACAATGAAGACCAGCCTTGTACTGACAGATGTATGGAAAAACAGACTTGATACTGGCAGATATTTTCTTTTTACCCTGGACTATACAAACTTATTTAACAGTCTTCTGCTCCCAGCAATGAAAAAAAACCCCTATAAAAACATTATAATACAGTCTAAAATAGTAACTCATAGCAACAATAACCAGCATGTGGCTGCAAAAATATCAATTAATTGCATATGCAAGCTGAGCAAGAAAAATGGGGTATTACTTACTGGTAAGAAAATGCTGGGAAGTAGGGCCAAAATCCCTGTGAGCTTCGTGCAGTTGCCTGATGCGCTCATCAATGGCCACCTGTTGAGAGGAGGAAAATAAAAAAGACTCTTTTCTAAACAAGTAACAAGAAGTAATTCTAGTCAGATGCTTTTCCCATTAGAGAACATTCTGTTAAAAATTAAGCAGGCTTCTGCAACAATCATTACCCCTCAGGGCTTAACTGAGATTTAATGTTTTATCCAAAGGAAAGGAGGTAAAAAAAAGTTGGGATTGGTTTTTGGTGTTCTCCCCCCAAATTTTAAATGGTGCAAGAACAAGTTGAAAATGGAAAGGCTGACAAATAAAAGCGGAGCAAACTGGCCTGGCTTCAAGAAAATATGACTGTTGCTTGCCAGTACTGAAAACAGAGACATTCCTCTACATTAATACTTTTACAGCACTACCTCAAAACTACTTTTTGAGAGTACAGTATTATAAATCAGCATGTGAAAAGTAATCTCTTTAATGTGTACATGATAAACATATTTTAGCTGAGTGCAGAAATGAGGGTAACCAAAGAGCATCTGGTACAAACATTTCTCTATTCTTTTAATCAGTCAAATCCTAGCCCCTCGACCCTTTTCTTTGAAGAGTATTTAAAGAACATGTTGTTCCTAATGTTTTGTTGGTCTGGTGTACTGCATGAAAACATAGATGCTAGTTGTAAGGTTGGTTTTATCTTTACCCTTGAAAATCCCAGTAAAGTACCAAGCAAGCAGTCAAGAGGGTGTGATTGCCATAAGGTTCAATAGCATACAAATTACATCTACTAGCAGCTTTATAGCCTATATGCTAAAAGGATGCCATAATCAAGATAGACCCAAGAACAAGATCACATAAAGCAAGGCAAAATATTTGAAAGTAATGATAGAATATTTTAGAAATATTTTAAGTAAAATAACGGATAAGAAGCATTCACTCAATGTAAACAATGTCTGTAAGGAAACGTGTTGTGTCAACACTGCCAAAGAAGAATGTAAAAGTGATCTGGTTTTATCATCCCAATTGTGAGGTATATAACAAGGAAATAAATAGGTAAAGCAAAAAAAAAAAAAAATTAAGTAAAAAGCAATCCACATTTTGAAAAGATTTTTTTGGTTGGTGGTAGGAAGAAGCAATTGTGTAATAACGGGGCATGGCTCTGTTAGAAGGGAAACATAATGACAGAATTGACTAGCTCTTTGATATGGCTGTCTTTCTTTGCCAAATATTGTTTAGCCCTCAAAATCTTGTTTCACTAAACAGAACAGAAATTTAACATTAGGACATGATTTTTCTGCTTACAGTTTCAAAATTGACAGTATGACCAAAAGGCCTCCTCTCTCTTTCCTCAAGCCATTTTTTCAGGTGCTTTTCCTGCAGCTTCCTCCATTTCTGTGATTCTCTTCTGGCTTTCTATACACAGGCACAATCAATGTGATTTTTTTTTTTTGTTAGTCCTCATTGACCAGCATTTCACCATATAGCCTCTGTTCTTACTTCTACCGTTTTCTTGAACCCAGAATTGCTCACAGGGTAACATTTTTACTGGTAGGTTTAAGGCTTGATCCCAAAACCTGTGCTTTTTCTGTTTAATTTTGCTGATTGCTTAGCTAGATAAAGCTAAGCCTAGGATGAGGCTGAACTGTGGTTAACTTTTGAAACCTTGGGCAGAAGAAACCTAAGTAAAGGACAGTTTAAGCCCAGAGTGAGTTGCATCAACAGATGTTCTCTTAAGCAGCTCTTCAGACAAGGGACTGCCTTTGGGCCCGAGTTCACACCTAATTCATAGCATAGACATAAGCTAGTGAAGTCTAAGTGCATAGAAAACAATGATAAAGCTGTTTCTGGTCATCAATATCATTAGCTCCAGTACGGAAGCAAAGATTAATGTTATACTGCTTTTTTTTTGAGACCATCTTAAAAACCTGAACGTGCACAAGTCCATGGGACCTGATGAAATCCATCCATGGGTCCTGAAGGAGCTGGCGAATGAAGTTGCTAAGCCACTGTCCATCGTATTTGAAAAATCATGGCAGACAGGTGAAGTTCCCAATGATGGGAAAAAGGGAAATATAACCCCCATTTTCAAGAAGGAGAAAATGGATGACCCGGGGAATTACAGACCAGTCAGTCTCACCTCTGTGCCTGGCAAAATCTTGGAGCATGATTTCTAGGAGAATCTGCTAAGGCACATTAAAAATAACAAGGTGCTTGGCGACAGCCAGCATGGCTTCACTAAGGGGAAATCCTGCCTGACCAATTTGCTGGCCTTCTATGATGGGGCTACGGAACTGATGGACAGGGGTAAAGCAGTTGATGTCATCTACCTGGACTTGTGTAAAGCGTTCGACACTGTCCCACACAACATCCTTGTCTCTGAATTGGAGAGACATCAATTTGATGGATGGACCACTCAGTGGATAAAGAGCTGGCTGGATGGCCACATGCAAAGAGTTGTGGTCAATGGCTCAATGTCCAGCTGGAGACCAGTAACGAGTTGTGTCCCTCAGGTATTGATGTTGGGACCGGTCTTGTTTAACATGTTCGTCACTGACGTGGACAGTGGGACTGAGTGCGCCCTCAGCAGGTTTGTGATGACACCAAGCTGTATGGTTTGGTTGGTATGCTGGAGGGAAGGAATGCCATCCAGAGGGACCTCTACATGCTTCTGATGTGGGCTGATGCCAACCTCATGAAGTTGAGCCATACTAAGTGCAAGGTCCTACACCTGGGTCGGAGCAATCCCAGGCACAGCTACAGGTTGGGCAGAGAAGAGATTCAGAGCAGCCCTGCAGAGAAAGACTTGGGGGTGCTGGTCGATGAGAAAATGAACTTGAGCCGGCTTCAGTGTGCACTTGCAGCCGAGAAAGCCAATCATATCCTGGGCTGCATCAAAAGGAGCGTGACCAGCAGGTCAAAGGAGGTGATCCTGCCCCTCTACTCTGCTCTTGTGAGACCTCACCTGGAGTACTGCGTGCAGTTCTGGTGTCCTCAACATAAAAAGGACATGGAACTGTTGGAACAAGTCCAGAGAAGGGCCACGAGGATGATCAGGGGACTGGAGCACCTCCTGTATGAAGACAGGCTGAGAAAGTTGAGGCTGTTCAGCCTGGAGAAGAGAAGGCTATGTAGAGACCTCATAGCAGCCTTCCAGTACCTGAAGGGGGGCTATAGGGATGCTGAGGAGGGACTCTTCATTAGGGACTGTAGTGACAGGACAAGGGGTAACAGGTTAAAACTTGAACAGGGGAAGTTTAGACTGGATATAAGGAAGAAATTCTTTACTGTGAGGGTGGTGAGGCACTGGAATGGGCTGCCCAGGGAGGTTGTGAATGCTCCATCCCTGGCAGTGTTCAAGGGCAGGTTTGATGAAGCCTCGAGTGATATGGTTTAGTGTGAGGTGTCCCTGCCCATGGCAGGGGAGTTGGAATTAGATGATCTTAAGGTCTTTTCCAGTCCTAACTATTCTACGATTCTATGATTCTAATTGAGAAATGGCCTTTCAATGAAGACTAGGAAGATAATCTTAAACATAAATCAAACACATACAACTAAAAAACAATACTGGAAAAAAAATCAATGGAATTGTACATGCTTTTTGGAATCCTCTTGAAATAAACCCCATAACACACCTATTTTGTCATTAGGACATTACTGGTTACCATGGAATCATAAGGCTCCTTCTCTAGTAGTTAGTTTTTCAATAAACCAACTAGGATGGAAAAGTGCTGCCTGGCACTTGTAGAACCTCCAAAGAGAATAAGAGCTCTACAAATAAAGAGGAAAACAGTGTTTCAGATAGGAAAATGACAGCAGCCAGCTTGTGACAAGAGCAGAGTATAGGAACCTCTTGGTATGCCTGAATACTGCCAGCTCACAGCCTGCACAACTTCTTTAAGTATGCTAAAACTGAAAATTTTGATCCCTGTAAAATATCCAGGGGCACAAAATTACCAAACTGCAATTTTTAGCCATATATACACATCCAGCAAAAAAAAAATAAATCACCTTATACACTTCAGGGCACTGAACAGTCTTGGATGTGGGTTGTGAAATACCTGTCTAGAGGTAGATTTGTCAGTCAGAGATGAATGAAACATTAGGAAATCTTGAGTATACTCCAGGAAATATCACCTGAGAACACAAAAAGTTATTCCATTTTGCTGCCAGAAAATGCCACTTATTGATGTATTCATAGAATCATCAAATGGTTAGGACTGGAAAAGACCTTAGTTGCCAAAAGATGAAATCACTGTTAATGGCAGAGCAGGAAAAACTATCACAGTCAGTCTCTATCGATTTTACCAGGACTAAGATGTTGTCCTAGTTTGAGCTGGGATAGTTGTTTTTATTCCTAGTAGCTGGTGCAGTGCTCTGTTTTGGCTTTAGTCTGAGATTAATGCTGATAACACAGTGATGTTTTAGTTGTTGCTAAGTAATGCTTACCCTGATGAAAGACTTTTCAGTCTCTCATGCTCTGCCAGTGAAGAGGGGCACAGGAAGCTGGGCTGAAGCAGACAGGACACCTGACTCAAACTAGCCAGAGGGGTATTCCATACCACAGGACATCATGCTCAGTATAAACCAGCTAGGCTGGGGTGAGTTTTGATCAGCAGGTGGTGAGCAATTGTACTGTGCATCACTGTTGTCTATTATTTTTTCTTTTCTCTTTTAATTTTGTATCTCCCTCCTTGTTATTTCCCTTATTAGTATTATCTTGTACTTTAGTTATTAAACTGTTCTTATCTTAAGCCATGGGTTTCACATTCTTTCAATTTGTCTCTCCATCCTACCCAGATGTACAGTATATAATATACAAAATAGGACTATCAATTGCATTTGGGTATCTTTTACTTTAAACTATCTACAGGATTTCTCCACAAGTAATGTTACTAAGAAAAATAAACCACATCAATAGGTGGATTTATGAAAAGTCAGCTATTATTTTATCTGAATCAAGAAAATTAAGATTTGGTTTTAATGTCCAAGATATTTTTATATCTGATTTTGACTTAAAAACAAACATGAGGGTTTTCTGTAATTGAGATACTTGAACTGTTGCTTTTCTTCACTGAGGGTACATGCTTGAAGAGACATGTATTTCCATTATTTAAGCCACTGGTTTATGTAACATTTATCTTCTTTCAATCATAACAAAAGAAAGAGCCATAGTAATGCAGTAAACATTATACTTGAAGCCGAATACAGAAATAGTAAAAATCCTATACCAATTTTAAGTGATATTGACATGGAACATAAACAGCTTCTGCTAAACAAATGAACAACAACAACAAAAAAGTTAAAGTTCCTCTCCTTTACAGAAAAACTGATGAAACAAGTTCTGTTTCCCATAATTTGGATGCACCCATGTGAACTGAATATATAATCAGGTTCAGATAAACAAATTACAGCACTAACAAAAGCAAAGCTATGTCATGTAGTTGTTTGGAATAGTTTGTAAGTACTTTATATAATGTAGGGGATGGATTTGGCTTGGGTCTACTACTAAATATTTTTTTTTTTAATTTTATTCTTCTGTGGTTTAACTGAGAACATTTTTATTACATCTAAAGCATTCTTTTGTGTTTATGTCCACATGGAAGAACAGGCCTAGATCAAGAAGGAAAATTAAGGTGTTTTTATTCAATTCTCAATTTTTTCCATGTTCTCAAAGAGTACCTAACACCAACTATTAAGGTGTGCTGGAGTTACTGAGCTGTTCAGAAGAATGTGAAGCAGGAAGGAGCTGTACCCCATCATGTTAAAGTTGGGCCTGCAAATGGTGAGCGGCCTCAGCAAAGAGCTAAAAACTTAAGGTTTCTCAATCCACAAATCTTGGATTCTTCCATGTACAAATTCCATACAGGGAATTCTCTACAGCCTCGATCTAGCACGGTGTCTTAATCCTGCCTCAGTCTTCCCCATAGCTCTGATGTTCAATTGAACAAGTTCAGTAAAAGACACTACCTCTGGGGCGCTTATCTCCAGGCAGATGATTTCTGACCACTGGGTTAAAATGTACTCCACAAAATGAGTAGCTCCAACACTGTATGAGTGATTGGTCGAATGCCTATTTGTGCTCAGCACACTCAACACAATTCACATTCAATGAACTCTGCAAGGAATTTATTCAAAAAACTCTTTTGTGAATCTTAAATGGTCATAAATAGCCAGTGAACATATGTCATGAGAAAACATCGGGTAAATGGGAAAGTTACAGGTGAATGCCTCCACCTTTGTTAGAACTAAGGCAATTCAGAAAGAGACTTCCATAGGTTCTAAATTCTAATTCACAAATCACACCTGAATTACAAGTCAATTCACTTCTTTATCACAGTTCTCTGTTTGGTCACCCAGATTCCAGTATCTGAAGGGGAACTACAAGGATGCTGAAGAGGGACTCTTCATCAGGGACTGTAGTGGTAGGACAAGGGCTAATGCATTTAAACTTAAACAGGGGAAGTTTATAGAGTAGATATAAGGAAGAAGTTCTTTACTGTGAGGGTGGTGAGGCACTGGAACAGGTTGCCCAAAGAAGTGGTAAATACTTCATCCCTGGCAGTGTTCAAGGACAGGTTGGATGGAGTCTTTGGGCAACATGGCCTAGTGTGCACTGTCCCTGCCCATGGAAGTGGGGTTGGAGCTAGATGATCTTAAGGTCCTTTCCAACTCTAACTACTCTATGATCCTATGAAGAACAAAGTGTTCTAAAATGTTTAGGTATCAGATGCTATGCATCTCCCTTCCTGATATACCCAAATAACGTCTCTTGAAGTGCTTATTAAAGACATCTAGTGTTCTAACTGTGTTTGGCTTTCCTGGTCAATGTTAGTGGTAAATGTGCAGATGCACACTCTTGAGCAAAAAGCACAAACAGCTACAGTTCTTCCTAAATGACCCCATAACAAAAACACTTTTGATGTTCTGTAGTTTAGTTTAACTGCTACCATACTAGTGAAGCAGCTAGAAAAATGCATTATACACTCATGTGTCCCTGCTTGCAAGCATTACTATATTTCAAAGACTATTTCTTGTAAAAAGATTTAATAATTTCCTCCTTTGCTAATTTTAAACTGCAATCACTTTTTTAATGTTTAAATTTTTCTCAGAATATTTGATAAGCAAGGAAATAAAGAAGCTTATTATAAAAACAGAGATTAAATTAACACCCCTTAGCCTCTTGTACTGTGATCACATTGTCATAATTGAAAGGAACTGTCAATTTTCTTCTAAAAGGCTAGGAAGAGATGCAAGTGCTTCAGAAGAAACATTGCGCAGAATAATGAATTAAAACCCATTCTGTTGAATGTAGTTATTTGTGTTCATTTAAAAAAACACAACAAATAGAAAAGCCCAGACAAAAACCCCACCCCACACAAAAGCCAGCTCTACATGTGACACCAGTGATGTTATCTGAAAAGTCAAGGTAGTTGAAAACATGAAGCTAGCAAATAAGTCTATACAAGTATATGACATATCTTTGCATGCTACTTTTCTTGGAGCCCACCCTGGATTATTTTTAGGTGTATCCCCTTAGAAATATCTTAATTTGCTAAACTAAGTAAGGCAATAAGCGGTGGGGGGTTTTTTGGGGGGTTTCTTTTTTTTTTTTCTTTCTATGTTTGCTCTGCACACTTCATTAGATCTCTCCAGTTTCCAAGTTGACTTTTTACTCTATTTAGGAGAAAAAGGTATCTTTTTGTCTTTGACGCTCATGGAAATGAAAACCAGCTTCTACTACCCATATTTATAAGCCAGATCATGCTGCCATTGAAAAGATTTAATAGTGTTATGTGCTATTTTGATAGGGCTTTATTAATATTATAATAGAAAAAATATTTTAATTCTCCTTCTTCCCAATTCATTATTGCTAGGTCTACTGACATACTAGCCAAGTGCTAGCATCCCAACATAATGTGAAGAGAGAATTCTTTTTTTTGTGGTTTGCTTTTTTCATATTGCCTTAAAAGAATAGGAAATTTTTCCTCACAAGATTTCTCTGAATATTTTCACATTCTGAATAAAATATACCAAATATAGCAAATACTAGAACATCTTTCAATCCACCAATAACACAGCTTAAAATAGCTAAGGAGGAATGGGTTTCATTAAGTTCTATTTTGTCAAATTACCTCACTTTCTATTTTAAGATCATTAACAGAGGAGGAAGGAGGCCAGGTAGATATCACCTATTCCACTCAGGGAAATGAGGCATTTAAATTTGAGCTTCTTCAAATTCATTTGAAACACAGCAACAGCAGCAACTTTTCTGAGGTCAAAATAATATCCTTTCTGTAAGGACATCTAAGGGCATATGCAGTATAATATATGGACACTCCATCATCATCATGGCTTGACTTTGCGAACAAAGATTTGGGAAGGGCTTTACCCATGCTTACTACAAGTGTGCTGATGACTAAAAAGGCCAACGTGGGATAGACAAATCCAGTTGCAAAAAGCACAGTAAAAGGTCTCCTTGGGTGGTATAGGTGGGGAACGATTCTTTCTACATTGTCTTTTCTCCTTGAGACTAATTCTGCATGAGTTATCAAAGGAGACAACGGTGTTATGGAGCAACCAATGCCCTGAACTGCCTGCATGCAGGGTTGGGTCTGCGACTTCCAGGGTATCTTATCACCTGCCATTTTGTCCCTTGCCTGTCGCTACAGGGCTTTGCAAGTGTAGATAAACCCTTTGGGCCTGCGCAGTGGATTTTTTAGGTGAGGCACAGGGTGCGCAGAACTGGCCCCACCCTTTACACCTGAGGTTTATCTGCCAGGGCCTAGGGAGCTTGGATGGTGACAGCATCAGGTCGTAGGTTTGGTTAGAGTATCCTTCTCTTAGATGGATAGCCTTACAGAGCTAAACGAGCTCCATCTGCCCAGGTTTGAAGTTAGAGTTTTCCTTCTCCTAGGATGTTTGCCTGAAGGCTAGTGAGCCCATCCTGCCCATGGACACACTTTGTCTGACCCTTCAGTCGAGACCTGTCCGGCATGGGACACCCTACCAGTGGCATATGCCACCACCAGCATAGCTCCCAACCTCACAAGAGCACACAAGTTGTTTCCCCATGACAAGAGGGTGTCCATGAAAGAGAGATAGACACTAATTATGTAATTACGCACCCCCAAATGCTGACAAGTTATATGAAGGTGTGAGAGTAGCGAATTTTAATACTTGTTAACATGAGGCAGTATAAATGAAATCACTAGTTAAAAAAATACAAAATATAAAAAGTTAAGACAATTGTTGAATGGTTGAACACACCTGGATTTTGAGGAAAACCAGTAAGAAAAGAAGGAAAATAGTAGGAGACTCTCATCTAAACAGCTATATTCAGTGCAGCAGCAAAATGGCACCCAATCTCCTTTTCCAAAATTTGCTTCAGTAAAGGCTGTTCTCATGAAAAGAGCAATTTTCTGTATTAATAAGCATGCATAGATACAATATTAAAATAACACTCCTTTAATTCCCCCACCATATTCATAGCATTTCCACAGCCTCCTGACCTTGACTCCAATCACATCCAATTTGACTGCATATCAAAGGAAACTGGCTGCTACAAGACCCTCTTTAATCTTACCCAGCAAATCTCCTCCCAAGAGCTGAAAAACTTCTTTCTTTTCTCTCACTGACTCAGAGCAGCCAAAGCAGTACAAGACTCTTCTTTACAAATCAATAAACAAGATCTGATCTACTGTTTTTCTAATAACTACCAAATTCAGCCACTCACTATTCCTTTTATATTAGGAGATAAGGATGGATTTAACTAAGCCCACTTTGTGCTGTTAATGAGGAGCAGCTGGGGAAAAGGCTGTTGATGGTCATTGTTCTCAGCTGCTGAACAGCTGACAACAGTCTTGAAATTTACTGAGTTCAAAGCATAGCAAAAGGCAACTATAGTTTCCTGGTGAAAAGTTTGGTAATCTGAAATATTTTGAGAGTAAAAAAATTAACATGATGTGTGCTTATTTCCTATGCTGAAAAATAAAAACAAACAAACAAAAACTGTTATTCCTATGCATTTACAGCTCTTATAAAGACTAAATTCAAGATTACTGGGTCATGGTAAGATTGTATACTTCAGCAGACTGAAATCTGAGTGACTTCATGTAATTCTCCTTTCAGTAAAAATGAAAAAAAAAAAAGAAATCCTAAAATCTAGTAGGATACATGTATTGTACCTTGACTGCTTCTTTTAATCTTCAGGTAAAACATGAGAGCAAAATGTAATAAAAAATCAGGAAACATCTTAAAGCCCTGGGCATAGAGCTTTAGAAAACTGTAAATAAAAGAACAATCTCCTTGACTTGATATTGCTACTGTGAATAACCACTCCAAGTGGGCTGCAGCTTACAACCATACCTCCATACACTTGAACAGTGCCTCTATATTCCTTTCAGGTTGCTTGTCCATGCTTCCACTTTCTGTATAGTCTTTTTTTATGTTTGAGTTCGGCCAGGAGATCCTTGCAGGACCATGGTGATCCATACAGGCCTTCTGGCATTTTTGCCTGCCTTCCTGCTCTTCAGGATGGACCAATTTTGAGTTTGCAAGGAGCAATCCTTTGGTACCAACCAACTTTCTTGGACCTCTCTTTCTTCCAGCGCCTCATCCTTATTCCAAGCAGATCCCTGAACAGGCCAAAGTCTGATTTCCTGAAGTCTAAGACTGCCTTCAACCTTAATTTCCCAACAAGCCTTTCCTTCTTTGTGAGCATGAGGTCCAGCAGAGCATGTCTTCACTGGCTCCTCTATCAGTTATGCCAGAGACCTTTCACCAATGCTATCCAGGAACTTACAGCATATTGCTTTTGACTTGCTGTGTTGCCTTCCAGCAGATAACAAGGCTGGCCCTTCATAGGGACCTTGGCCTGGGCCTATGTACATGAGGCTACTTGTGGTTGTCTGTAAAAGGTCTCAACCCATTTTTCTTTCTGATTAGGTGGCCAATTGCAGACACACACCAAAATGTAACCCATACTACTCTACTCTTTAATTCACATCCATAAGTCCTCAACTGGCTCCTTTTCTAACCGCATCATTCCTACTTTAAAGTTCTTCCTTATGTATATTTTATACGGTCCCACAAAATGTACTTAGGGTTCTGACTACACAGACTGATAGATTCAGTGATTTCTGTTCTGCCTTCAGCATAAAGCTGAAAGTATGTACTATTAGTTTTGTATTGTAAGCTGGGGAAAAGAGAAACTGAAATGTATGTGCTACCCTGAACCTCTGGAAGCTTATTGGTCTTAAAATGAATCTTAACTTTGATGCAGTTTGACATTTTCAAAGTCAGTGTGAACTAGGCGCCTGCAACTAGGGACAGAATGTGTTCTGTAGTAAGTAAACCCGTCTAGTATGGAGGTCAGCATGGCACATATTCTTTCTGAGATCAAATCTTACTTCTGAGATCAAGGCACCTGCAGAATATATGCTCTGAAAGGCACATAAAATTCCTCCACTTTTTCTTTCTTTTTTTAATAACAAAGTTTCTATCCTTCAGGATTACTCATAATCCATAAGACTTTAGGTGGTAGTCTGTGATCATCTCTAGGCACCATAATCAAGAGACGTGGTTCAATTGGAGAGACCCTGAAGAAATGAGTTATGGTGACCTACAACAAAGGATTGAGTGAGCAATTGCAGTTAAAACTGAGGAACAGAAGTCTCAGAAAATCAGGAAACAGGCACAGATCATAGAATCATAGAATCGTTAGGGTTGGAAAGGACCTTAAGATCATCCAGTTCCAACCCCCCTGCTGTGGGCAGGGACACCTTACACTAAACCATATCACCCAAGGCCTCGTCCAACCTGGCCTTGAACACTGCCAGGGTTGGAGCATTCACAGCCTCCCTGGGGAACCTATTCCAGTGCCTCACCACCCTAAAAGGAAAGATCTGAAAGGCTAGTTAGTCTTCTCTTTTCCTACTATGAATATATGAATTTCTACTGTGTCAGTGGTGGAATAGATTGCATTTAATTGTGCTAAAAACACAGGACATTTGGGTTCTGAATTATAAGCTGTGATGAATGATAAAAAATTCTGCCAAATGCTTTCCATTTTATTTATGTTAAATATCATAGGCAACCTATATATGAAGATACATGTCTTTCAATCATTCTGTTAGGAAATAGAGGGAATGAGGAGAAACCTATTTTACAAATCTTAGGAAGAACTGAAAAGGAATTCTTTAAAGCACAAACCTCAGTTTTTTTATGTCTTATGCAATGTGCTTTTGTACAAATATAGGGGAAATCCTAATTCCCAAACCCAGAAACTCATATTATTGGAAGGGGAGAGAGGATGGAATGTAGTCTAATACAAATTATTTATAAAACTGAAGATACATACTATTTAATAAGTAATTTTTATATGGAAACATAAAGTGCATAATATTTCCAGAGTTGTAAAATACCATTAGTATGTTAAACTAATAAGCATCTCTCATATTTTCTGCAAATCTAAAATGATGATGGTCTCTTCTACTGAAGGCAATGGAAGCACAGGTGATTTCATAGAAGCTCAGTTTCACCATCTTCCTCCCTCTTTCTTTCCCTCTAAATCCCCTCACAAGTCTCATCAATTCTATGTACAGATAACTCCTCAATCATTTTAAATCAAGAAGGTTTTGGCAACTTAGAAAATTAGGACACACTACCTCAAAATATCAAATGTCAAATAACTCAATTATGCGCTCTTTTGTGACTGAACAAACTTGGTACTTCTTTCTCTCCCATTTCTACCTCAAGTGGATTTCAAGGGGTGCCTTCTTTCTTCAGTCACATTAGTACTAAGTAAAATCTCACTCCACAGGAAGTCTTGTGAATTTCACTGACACTATTCATGGAAAAAGGTACTGTTTTGCATGAGTGAAGGCATCTGGATTATAACAGCAAACAACACAACACACCACCTCCACTGAGCAATCTTCACAAATGATGTGCTGGGAATTACATTTTCTCTATCAAATGTTTACAGAAAAGGGACTTGCAACAGGGAAGTACAGGACATTGATCTCGAAAACCTGTTCTGAGGCCATTCACAACTCCCATTGCTTAGAGAAAAGAAGTGGTACATTTAGATTTTGAGTACACATACACTCTTGTGATGATTCTTAAAACAGTATACAGGGATCTCAGAGGTAAAGTGTTACAGGGTAACACTGACATTGCCCCTACCCTTTCCCTGCATTTTTGCCACAGAGCTTCTGTGACTGGATTATTTTGTTATCCTCAGTCTAAATATATGTTTAAACATTTTGTAAATGTAAGGACGTAAACATTAATTATGATAGTGTGGTTGCATTAGTCTTTTTAGGCTCTAACCATCTACAGTTCCTACCCTAACATGATGGTTTGATAGCTGCGTTTCTTTTAAGAATTGTCTCTTCACTTTTGGGGGACGCATGGAAAGTAACCTTAGGTGTACCATAGTTAAGTAACAACCATAAAGGTAAAAAATGACACCTTCCTGTGGCCTTTTTTATTTTGCTTCTCTGCTAAAATACTGTTATTTCCATTTATTATATTTTTTACATTTTTTAAATAAAACTGACTCCTTTCTACTTAATTTCAAAATATTTCTAAACAATTCAAAATCCATTAATCTTTTTTGTACTTTATTGGGAAATGCTTTTATTAATATTTCATAACCCATCCCTAAGGTTAAGCCCTACTGTCACTTAAGAATATTTTAATGTGTTGTTTTGGGGTTTTTAATTTTCTTTTTCATTCTTTCTTTTTTCTCCCATTAAAGGAAACAAAATCATGTTGCACCAAAAATCCCTGGCAGTGTTCAAGACCAGGTTGGACAAGGCCTTGGGTGATACGGTTTAGTGTGAGGTGTCCCTGCCCATGGCAGGGGGGGTGGAACTAGATATCTTAAGGTTCTTTCCAACCCTAACTATTCTATGATTCTATGATCTTTTCTTGTATTACTTTTATTGCCCCTTTTCCCCAGATTTGTGAATAGCCAGTGCCGTTACTAGCATTAGTTTGGGGAATAACTGCTCATGACTGCAAATAAGAGGCTCATAGCCTGGACCTGTATTTTATAAAGGTTACTACTAAAAGAAGCAGAGGCTTCATTCAGTGTTGTCTTTACTCAGAACTACTTTTACCTGATTACAATCCCGAAGTATTTTCCCACCTTCAGCTCCCTTCCACTTGTATTGCTCTCTGAGTTCTTTGGGATTATGACTCCCAAGATACAATAATATTCAAGGACTTCAATTTTTAGTCTGGTCTTTTTCACCATTTTATTTTTTTTTTTGTGTCTCTCATTTGTTAAGTATCTTCATTCTCTTTTATAATTTCAAGTCACACTTCAAAACCCATGTCACTACCCCAAATGCAATGAAAATACATTTTTTATACGTATGTAGTAAACCTATCAATTTTATCTAATAATGTTTATAAATGAGTGCTGAAAAACTACTTAGACTGAGCATGCTGCTCCATATGTAATACCATGCAAAAAGGTATAGGGGGAAACTGAGTAAGTGAGAGTTATCTGTCCTAACTCAGGAGTCCTACAATGAGATGGCTAAATCAGCTTTCCTTGATCAGAAATTAAGAGAAATATATATTTCCTGAGAAAATTCCTCTCATATTAAGACAGACATCTCAGAATAATCCTCTAAAGATATTTATAAATATGATTTTTATAAAGTTAAATTTTCCGAAGTGAGTTTTAGTGCAAAGGAGGAGGATTCTTGGGAAGACTGACAGAAGGAATACATGGAGGAAGAGGAATATAGGAAAGCACAGGAGAAGGTAAGGCAAAAATGTTCTTTACCGGGAAACATGATAGGGTAATAATGCATAATAATGGATTCTAGGTGCAGCAGCAGTTACTCCCAAACCTTCTCCAAACAGATCCACCTATTTGGTTTCCTTTTTAACTTTACAGGGTGAAACCAGTAAGATGATGTCAGTAGGAAAACTTTCATTAGTTTCATTATTTGCTTATTTCATCTGTATTCTTCCAACTGGCAATCTCAAGAGTATAATACTCTGTTTCAAGATGTTTGCTCTATCAAGTGCTAACACAATACAAAAAGTAAAGCTTCAGTTCACGTGGGCAGGCGAGCGGGATGGTGAGCACTCGTCGTATGACCAGGACCCAGTCCGGGAGCTCTGCTCTGGCTGCCCCGGTGGTGGCCAGCGTAGGCACCCAGAGAGAGTCGATGAGAGGGGAGGCTGCAGTGCAGAGCTCGGGGTGTAGAGAGTGCCTGCACTGGTCTGGTGAGGGAATGGTGCACAATGGGCAGGGCTGCACTCGGTGCTCCCTGGTGGAGGTGCCCCTGCAGCAGGTGGCTGAGCTGCGGGATGCTGTTAATAGACCGCGAGATGTCAGGGAAGCTGAGAGGAAGCAGGAATGCTTGCTCCAGGCCCAAACTGTGCAGGGGCCTCAAGCTTCCCCTCTAGCTCATGGAGGAAAGAAGGAGGCCGTTAACCTGGGAAGCTGGGAATTAGTGACAAAATAAACAAAAAAAGGAGGAAAAGGACAATCAAAAGCAAGGGGCTTCCCCCTAAATCTGTTGTCCCCATGCAGAACCGCTTTGCTGTCCTGCAAGGGGCTAATGAGGAAATGCACTTGAGCCAGAAACAGCCGGCTGATGCACTGCTAAAGAAGATCTCTACTGGTGCTGCCAGGAAAAAGCAGCGGGTCGTAGTAGTAGGGGACTCTACTTTGAAAGGGACAGAAGCACCTGTCTGCCAGCCTGACCCCGTCTCAAGGGAGGTGTGTTGCCTACCAGGGGCACGGATCAGGGATGTGGCAGAGAGGCTGCCTGCTCTAGTAAGTCCCACGGACTATTACCCACTCCTGGTGATACATGTGGGTGCTAGGGATATAGATAGTAGTAGCCTGGGGAAAATAAAGAAGGACTACAGAGCCCTGGGGGAGGTGGTTAAAGGCTCTGGAGCTAAGATAGTCTTTTCATCAATTCTCCAGGGTACAGGGGAGGACCTAAAAAAAGCTAGGATGATCAGCCAGGTTAATAAATGCTTAAAAGGGTGGTGTCATAGTCAGGGGTTTGGGTGCCTTGAACAAGAGACCCAAGTTTGTAGGCCAGGTCTAGTGGGGGCTGGTGGAGCTGGTCTGATAAAGAAGGGAAAGAGCAGTTTTGGTAGGAGGCTTGCCAGGCTGGTCAAGGAGGCTTTAAACTAGGTGTGTTGGGGGAAGGGGGCATCATTCCATTCCAATACACCCAGTCAGTTGCCAGCACCTATAATAAATGCCTGGAGCAACGTAGAGATATCCCAACAGCTCCAGCCAATGAGCCGGCTTCAGTTGGAGCTCAGATGCCTCTATACAAATGCCCGTAGCATGGGGAACAAACAAGAGGAATTAGAGATGCATGTACGTCTACGGGAGTATGATATAACAGGCATCACAGAAACATGGTGGGATGGCTCCTATGACTGGAGTGTTGGAATGGAAGGTTACAGGCTCTTTAGAAAAGACAGGCCTGGCAGGTGGGGAGGAGGAGTTGCCCTTTATGTTAGGGATAGGCTGGAGAGTATGGAACTCTGTCTGGGGAGAGGTGAGCAGTTAAGAGAGCGTTTGTGAGTTAGGGTTAAAGGGAGTATAGCTATGGGAGGCATTACTGTGGGGATCTGTTACAGACCGCCTGATCAAGGAGAACCTGCAGATGAAGCACTCTATAGATAGATAGGAAAAGCCTCATGCTCATAGGCCCTTCTCATGAGGGACTTCAACCACCCTGACATGTGTTGGAGCAACGGTACGGCCTAGTACAAGCAATCCAGGAGGTTCCTCGATTGCGTGGAAGACAATTTCCTTCTACAAGTAATAGAGGAGCCGACAAGGAGAGGTCCCATGCTTGACGTCATGCTCACCAACAGAGAAGGACTCGTTGGAAATGTGACTCTCCAGGGCAGCCTTGGATGCAGCGATCACGAGATGGTTGAATTTGAGATCCTCAGGACAGTGAGAAGAGCGTGCAGCAAGCTCACTGCCTTGTACTTCAAAAGAGCAGACTTAGGCCTCTTCAGGAACCTGCTTAGTAAGGTTCCATGGGATACAGCCCTAGAGGGCAGAGGGGCCCAAGACTCTTGGTTGATATTCAAGGATCACCTGCTACAAGCTTAGGAGTGTTGCATCCCAACTAAAAGGAAGTGCAGCAGGAGGGCCAGGAGACCTCACTGGATGGATAAGGAGCTGCTGAGGAAAATTCAATTGAAAAAAGAGGCTTATAATAAGTGGAAGCAAGGACAGGCAGCCTGGGAAGAGTACAGGGATGTTGTCTGAGAAGCTAGGGACCAGGTTAGGAAAGCTAAGGCCCAGTTAGAATTAAACTTGGCTAGGGATATTAAGGATAACAGGAAGGGATTCTACAGGTACGTAGCAAATGAAAAAACAGACTAGGGAGAACATAGGCCCCCTCAGGAAGCTCTCGGGAGAACTGGCTACACAGGATTTGGAAAAGGCTGAGGTTCTTAGTGACTTCTTTGACTCGGTCTTCACTGGCAAAGGCTCTGACCACACACCCAAGTCATGGAAGGCAGATGCAGGGACTGTGAGAATGAAGACCTTGGGCCCACTGTAGGAGAGGATATGGTTCAAGACCATCTTGAGAAACTGAACATGCACAAGTCTATGGGACCTGATGAAATCCATCCATGGGTCCTGAAGAAGCTGGCGAATGAAGTTGCTAAGCCACTGTCCATCATATTTGAAAAATCACGGCAGTCAGGTGAAGTTCCTGATGACTGGAAAAAGGGAAATATAACCCCCGTTTTCAAGAAGGAGAAAATGGATGACCCAGGGAATTACAGACCAGTCAGTCTCACCTCTGTGCCTGGCAAAATCTTGGAGCAGATTCTGCTGGAAGGCATGCTAAGGCACATAAAAAACAACAAGGTGGTTGGTGACAGCCAGCATGGCTTCACTAAGGGGAAATCCTGCCTGACCAATTTGCTGGCCTTCTATGATGGGGCTACAGAACTGATGGACAGGGGTAGAGCAGTTGATGTCATCTACCTGGACTTGTGTAAAGCTTTCGACACTGTCCCACACGACATCCTTGTCTCTGAATTGGAGAGACATCAATTTGATGGATGGACCACTCAGTGGATAAAGAACTGGCTGGATGGCCACATGCAAAGAGTTGTGGTCAATGGCTCAATGTCCAGCTGGAGACCAGTAACGAGTGGTGTCCCTCAGGTATTGATGTTGGGACTGGTCTTGTTCAACATCTTTGTCGCTGACATGGACAGTGGGATTGAGTGCGCCCTCAGCTTGGTGCGATGACACCAAGCTGTGTGGTTCAGTTGATACGCTGGAGGGAAGGAATGCCATCCAGAGGGACCTCTACATGCTTCTGATGTGGGCTGATGTCAACCTCATGAAGTTTAACCATGCCAAATGCAAGGTCCTAAACCTGGGTCGGAGCAATCCCAGGCACAGCTACAGGTTGGGCAGAGAAGAGATTCAGAGCAGCCCTGCAGAGAAAGACTTGGGGGTGTTGGTTGATGAGAAAATAAACGTGAGCTGGCAGTGTGCGCTTGCAGCCGAGAAAGCCAATCATATCCTGGGCTGCATCAAAAGGAGCGTGACCAGCAGGTCAAAGGAGGTGATCCTGCCCCTTTACTCTGCTCTTGTGAGACCTCACCTGGAGTACTGTGTGCGGTTCTGGTGTCCTCAACATGAAAAGGACATGGAACTGTTGGAACAAGTCCAGAGAAGGGCCACGAGGATGATCAGGGGACTGGAGCGCCTCCCATTTGAAGACAGGCTGAGAAAGTTGGGGCTGTTCAGCCTGGAGAAGAGAAGGATGTGTGGAGACCTCATAGCAGCCTTGCAGTATCTGAAGGGGGCCTATTGGGATGCTGGGGTGGGACTCTTCACTAAGGACTGTAGCGATTGGACAAGGGGTAATGCGTTCAAACTTGAACAGGGGAAGTTTAGATTGGATATAAGGAGGAAATTCTTTCCTGTTAGGGTGGTGAGGCACTGGAATAGGTTGCCCAGGGAGACTGTGAATGTTCCATCCCTGGCAGTGTTCAAGACCAGGTTTGACGAAGCCTTGGGTGATATGGTTTAGTGTGAGGTGTCCCTGCCCATGGCAGGGGAGTTCGAACTAGATGATCTTAAGGTCCTTTCCAACCCTAAGTATTCTATGATTCTATGATTTTATGAGATTACTGACTGCATGGATTAAAAGAACTTTTATATGTTGTTCTTGTCCATTGAACCTTTTGAAGATGGCCTCTCATTCTCAATGTGTGAATGCAGAATGTTTCAAATCTCAGCAGCTGCTCGATCTTGGGAGTATCCATAAGATCAGTGCTGTTGTATACAACTACAGCTCCTGATTTTGCACAATAGTCTCTTTTACTCCCTGAACAAAACATGAATATAGCAAACTGAAAGACAATAAAATGACTCAAGGCAAATAAAAATTCAAGTGGAAACAATTGCTGACAAAATTGATACTACACTGATTGAAGATAATGGCAAAACTCCCTATAATAGTGTAATGTGACTTGTGAGAGGAGCTGCCCTCCAGCTTATGCTTTCAAATCTGTGACTTAATTTCAAGTGATATGAAAGCCAAACCTAAGTAATATATATGTCCCATACCGCTAAATCACAATAGTACAAAAATCTAATTTCAATTGGAAGATACATTCTATTATTTCTAGAGTTTAATATATTTGAGAATAGGTGTTTATCTTAAAAAAACCAAACAAAAAAACAAACAAACAATACCACCAGCCATTTATGGAGGCTGTAGAATGATATATAGTGAAGGTTAAGAGTGGTACTCATGAAGGATCCCAGCATATGCACGCATTGAAGAAAACCATTACTTCATGTTTGTCAAAAAAAAAAAAGCACTATTATATAGGGCACTTGGTAAGTGCCATAAATTTTATTCAAGTAATTCCTAATGTTACATGCAAAATTCTTTTTTAATATTTTATAAGCCCTCTCTTTGCAAAGCTGAATATCCTATTTACCACTGTGAATCTATAACTAAAATCTTTGAAAATGGCTTTTTTCAATCCCCAGATCTATCCACTTCATAGAGTCACATTCTCCCATGAGTAGAGGGAGATTTTTTCATTCCCAATGGAACAAAGCTCCAAGCTGCAGCCCTGCAGGAAGCTGGAATTAAAGCTATGTTATTTTGTGTTTCCAGGAAAAATGGAACTGGTCTATACTGACTACTGACATTTCACAGACTTCATATTAGTCAAACTTTAAACATGTGTTTTCTGTGTATCAGTTTAAAAACAAATGCAACAAACTCTGGAGCAATAATATCTTGTAGAGTTGTTAGAATGCATCTGTCATCTGCACAGCTTCAAATATGAAAGATAACATTTAACCTCCAGATAATAAGTCACATTTTGAAAAACACTGTTGTTTTTTATTATTGAATGCCATAAAAATCTCTCTGAATTTATTTTTTTTTCCCCAGGAGTAAATAATTTATTTCTGTTTAGGCTTGCCTTATTACTCATGTGTTTCCAGGAGCAGAGACTTGGGAGATTCTAACAACAGAAGAGATCTTGGGGAATTAAGACAGTAGAAAGACAGAGATCTTGAGCAACGCTGATGGGGAGTGCAATGCAACTGTTTGTGAAACAAGGAACAATAATAGGAGAGAAGCAAAGATAAGATTTCCAAAGAGTCTAAAGTGAGCCTCAAAACCTGAATTTACAGTGTCTGTATAGTGGCACCATATAATACACTGGCAGACAATTTAATTGGCAATTACAAAACTTCCATTTATTAAGTCAGAAAGCCTTTCTGATACCTAACTTAGAAGCCATTACTATCACAGTGACAAGTTCACATGTGACCTTCAGTTAGGCAAATAAAGAAACAAATGAGCATTCTCTTGAAAAAAAAGCCATCTATTTATGAAAGACTTAATTATGAAGGGCTTGCTCAAGAAAGGATTCCACAAGACAAAAAAAGAAAAACCATTCTTACAACTCATAAAACTTAAAAGTGATATCTATGAAAGGTCCTCATTATTTCCATACATACTTTTAAAAATCAGTGAAAGGCCATCTTAAAACTAGTACAGTTTAAGAAATAAGGATGGACTTGGTTCTACTTTCAGTAAAATACACAATGAACCTGCTATTTGCTTTAATGCTATAAGATCATACTTTTCTATAAAATTTCATTAACACTTCTGAGATTGAAATTTATTCTCAGGGATTACAGAAGGTAAAAAAACCCAAATCCAGAACAACACCACCAGTATATAACAATAAAAATGGTCACTTGTCTATTAGGTAAAATAGGATTATCTAATCACAAAATCAAATGGATGTCATTAAAATTAGGTGAGTAGTCCTATTGTTCAAGGGACAAACATGCATTGTGTTTGTATGGCAAGGTTTGGTAGTGGTGGTGGGGGATGCTGTAAGGGTGGCTTCTGTGGGAAGCTGCCAAAAACTTCCCCCATGTCCAATAGAGCCAATGCCAGATGGCTCTGAGGTGGACCCACTGCTGGCCAAAGCTGAGCCCATCACTGATGGTGGTAGCACCTCTGGAATAATATAGTTAAGAAAGAGAAAAAGCTAACAGCAACTGCTGCTGCAGAGAGAATACATGAGAGCAACAGCCCTGCAGACACCCAGACAGAGAGGAAGGAGAGGGAGCAAGTGCTCCAGGCTGTTCCACTAGAGCCCATGGAGGTCTATGGTGGAGCAGATATCCACCTGAAGCTCCTGGAGGACTCCATGCTGGAGCAGGCAGATGCTCAAAGGAGGCCATGACACTGTGGGAAGCCTGCACCCGAGCATGTTTGGTGGCAGGACTTCTGGCCTTGTGGGAGACCCACACTGGAGCAGTTCATGAAGAACTGCAGCCTGTGGGAAGGACTCATGTTGGAGAAGTTCATGAAAGACTGTCTCCTGTAGGAGCAACCCCACGCTACATTAGGGGAAGCGTGTGGGGAGTCCTCTCCTGAGGAGGAAGGAGCGGCAGAGACGTGATGAACTGTGAATCACATTCCCTGTCCCCCTTTGCTGTTGGGGGGGGAGCATGTATTGTAAATCAAGAGTAAAGTTAAGCCTGGGAAGAATGGAGGGGTGGGAGGTAGTTGTTTTTTAAGATTTGGTTGTGTTTCTCTTAATCCTACTCTGATTTGATTGGTAATAAATAAAATGAATTTTTTCCCCAAGTTGAGTCTGCTTTGCCTATGACTGTAATTGCTGAGTGCTCTCTCTCCTTCTACTCACTTATCTCAACACATTAGCCTTTTGTTATACTTTTCTCTCCCCTGGACAGTTGGGGATGGGAAATTATAGAGAGGCTTTGGTGGGTACCTGTGTCCAGCCAGGGTCAACCCACCACAATACATCAGGATGGCTAGAAGTCTGGAGGCAGAAATAAGTTTATGTAAGCTTTTTCACAAATTAATATAAAATAAAAATAATCAGATCATCTGTAAAAAGCAAATGAAATCAGGTTTGTTCAATATACTGTTTGCTGCAATGAGTAAATATATTTGCATGAGATATGCAAAGGAATTTCATGCAGCACTGAGTCTTGTTTAACTTCATTTAGAAATTACTAACTAACAAGCATAAGTTTACAAATGGAAAATACAAATATTTAACTGTTTTTTTTTTTGTCTGTTCATACTCAAGTTTTTTAACTTCATGAAAATCCCAAGTAATATTGTTGTGGATGCCATTTAACTCTGCAGCCTTCCTGTCCTAGTATGTTAGCTTTTGTCTGTCCATTCTGTATCAATAATGACAGTCCTTATTTTTAATACTACATAGATGAAATTTTGTTTCTGTTATAATAAACATATGACTATATGACAGATTATTGTTGCTCCATGTATTGCTTTACTTGCTCTGTTTGTCTTTTAATATAATTTAGTTACATACAGTAGGGTTTTTAGGCCTTTTAAAATCTAACTGTAAAAAAAAAAAGTAAAACCTCACTGTAGGAAGGATTTTCCTTTTCCCTTATCTTTCTCTCAAGAGAATCCTCTCTCTCTGTCTTCTGCAGATCCTATTAGGTCTTTTCTTTTCTACCCTGATAGGTGTTTTCACAACCTTCATAGCCTTCCTCCACAGTTTCAGGAAAGACCTAAACTCTTAGCCAACCAAGCCTAAGACAAAACCCGTTATTTAGACAGTCTATTCAGTCAATAACTCCATCATACAGTATGATGCCTCTGAACAAACAAGTGCTTTGATTACATACTGCTGGAATAGCAATGCTGGCCTACAGTTGTACGTCTGTAACTGTTTTCTGGCTGCAGAAACCAGATTCCATTCTGATGATCTGTAATTGCTTTTGACTGGGTAATTTTTATGCTTCAGAGTTGCCAACAGTGTCAGACATGAGTCTCTACTCTAGCTACAAATCCCAAAGTGAACTTTCAAAACTTCAGTTTGAGAAACTAATAGAAGTGTTGCTCAACTGAACAGGGTGCAGTGAGACTGAAAAATTTGGTAGGAAACCCACATGGTCAAAATTTCCAAGCCTCTATTTTAGAAAAAAATCCACAGTAGAACTGGGGCTGCATTTAGTTTTAAAATATATGTCCTTGTAGACCATTCCATGGCATTTCCCTAAGGACATCCACTCTATCAGCGTGTTTCTAGTTCAGCTGCCCATATTACATTTTCTTATTATTTAGATTTTGGCTTGTACAAGGGAAAACAATCATGCCAATCAGGGAGAAAAAAGGGAAAAATGGAACAGCTGTGAAACCATGAATACAAATCTTGTACTGTTTATGTTCATCATATGAGAGAACAACTGACAGGATCATGTATCTGAAGGGTACAGAATTTGGTAAAGGAAAAATACAACTTTATAGGCTCGTGTGAGCAAAGTGTGCTAATTATATAATGTTTCAGATTTTTTTGAAATGTAAATTTGCAAAGTGATGCACAGAATACTTAAGAAAGAGGCGTCCTTTCTGCTGTGACTTCCACTTCCAATGTCATCAAGAAGCTCCCTCACCTGATCTTCCCATTCTGCTCTCCCTCCTCCCCATTGCCAATACCCTGTTAGATTCTGCTTGGGCTCCTGTCATTTGAATATATATCACTGTTTGAAGTTGTTCTTCAGAGTTATAAGTGTTCTTCTATTTTTTTTTTTTTTCTTGTCCTCCCTCCTGTGTTTCCTTTCTTTTTTCCTTAGTAGTCATCCCCCCATCCCTGCAAACATTCAAGGCCAGGGTGACAGGGCTCTGAGCAACCTGATCTAGTTGAAGATGTCCCTGCTCACTGGAGGGAGCTTCAAGTAAATGACCTTTAAAAGTCCCGTCCAACCCAAACCATTTTATGATTCTATGATTCTATAACATCCAGATTTAAAAAATGCACTGCCTGCACTGCCTCACAGCAAGCCAGGTTCTCCTTTATGTTCTTTAAAGTGTGGCCAAAAGTAAAGCTGAAAAAAAATTTCCAGAATCCCTGTTATGACAGCAAATTACAGGTTAGGCTTCTTAAAAAATTTACTTTTCTGCTCACTCCAATTGATTTTTCTTTGGATAATAGGATGTTTCATTTCTGACGAGGGCAAATATAAGAACTCCAACTGTGGCTCAGGTGTTTCTGTTTCATGAAATCCACATGAATCAATATTTTGACTGCAATACTTACTAACCAAACTCATACTACTCTTTTCTGTGCTGCTTAGAAAGAAAAGTCATGACAACTTGTGATTTTTTTTTTTACATATTTTTTTTTTCACACAGGCAGTTTTTGGATTTAAAATAATTTGGCAGGTTTTTTTCCCAGCCGTCTGTTTGCCTGTTGCAATAGCCTAGTACTGCAAGAACAAAATATATACCTGCTTGTTGGCTCTCAAACATATTTTTGTTTCCCATGTTGACAAAAGTTTTCATATGCGTTCATAAATATATGCATAGGAGTACATGTGTACAATAACTTCTTTCCTACCCAAATCATTCCAAAAATTGAATTAATCTGCCTATGGTTAGAAGACTTTATAAAAAACATGGTCTGCTTAAGTACAGTATATCTAAAAGGTACAGAGCATTGGTGAGCAAGAGAAAAATTAGAATTCAGTTGTGTTTGCTTCAATAAGACTACCAGAAACACAAAATCATTCTTGTGAAGCCATTTTCTAACTAGCAAAAGTCTGAACTGCCAGAAGACCTCTGAAAGCCTGGTGAAATATAAAAACTGTGAAAACTGGTGAAATAGCACATCTTTAAAACAGTCAGGGGGCGTTGTGGGGGTTGTGTTTTTTTTTTCACATCCAGCTGCACAAGGTTTAATACACTGAATTAAGGAGGCACAAGCAAATTCACTTCCAGAGAACTAATTCACCCCAGGTCAACATTGTCTCCTGGTTTAGATTCAGTACAGGTTTAGCACCACTGACTACACATTTACACAGTACATAGTCATGACTACATTCCTCTAAAGCTGCAAAGTAAGGTATATCCAGAGAGTTATATCACTCATTTGTGTCTGCTTAATGGTTCAAGACAGAATCAATAACACTGGAAAAGTGAGGAGAGCCTTTAAAGTTAATTAGGCAGTCAAAAGATGTAATTTTAATATAGACTTTTTTTCTAGTTTTAAAATTTTCAAAATGAAACCTTGGATTTGTTCAAACACTGTTCCCTTGAGAAAATGCATTACTAATCTTGACTCCTACCTCAGCAAAACCATTTTCGCCTGCCAGCTTTCTGTCACTGTTATGAGCACTTATAGCTGTTTAACAACAGAGGTGGGCTTTGCTTATTAATCAGGAAACCATTCACCATTTCCTATGCTGGCAGTTAGTATTTCTTCCCTAATAGATGATATTAGCTATAGTATCTATATTCAAAATGTTCTGGCCTTAATCTTTAAGAATTCTATTGATTGTAAATGCAGATTGAAGGATCCCTTTACAGGTTTCCTTGCATACCAGGATATATTAACTACAGAATATTAGGAACAGTGGAAGTCATTTCGTACACTATGAACTTATTTTCTTAGGATACCAAGACAGTTCCCATCATAAGATCATATTAGGTCTGTCTGTTGGGCAAACTATGATCTTAGAAGCAAAGAATGAGGGACTAAATGCTTAGTTAAATGCCTACTATTAAGCAGTGAGAATTAACAAGATCAAATGGAACAGCAGTAAAGAACAGAGAAATGAAATGAAATTCTTGATATTATGGTATAGAAGAAATGCAGTCCTTTGGAATATTACTGCAGAAGACACTATTCTTATTACTATCTAGACGTGCTCTATGCCAATCAGGTAATACAAAAGATATGAATGTGAACTCTTTGTTAGCAAACAGCCTTTAAAAATAAGTGCATATTTTGTTAGAAAGAGCACAATTGACACCCGCTTCTGGATTTGTGAGTTCATAGCTCTAACAGTCTGCAGACATTACATCAACTATCGGAGACACTGAAACTACAGCAACTGCCCTAGCAGCAGCACCACTAGTCTCGTAAGTTAGCTGAGTACGCTGATCATAATGATGTTGTTCATTACTTCAGACTTTCTTTTTAACAAGTTATTTTGGTTCATTTAGAAGCACTTCCTACATCTGAGAAAACTGTCTCATGAGTTCATAAACCTAATACCCTACCCAACTTTCTGTTTTACATATTACATATGCCTTCATGGAAAATTACTCTCTTACTGTTACTTTCCTGAACACTTTAAGAATACATTGCAAACAAACTTCCATTCAAAAAACCTGCTGCACCACAAATAAAGCATTTCAACTACAGAAAATAAGAAAAGTACAGAAAGACTGTCCACCATTTATCCAAAATCCATTATTTAGTCAATAATTCCCATCATCTAAGTAGGTGAAGGAAATCAGGTAATGCTCCCCAAATAAGATCTGAGATGTTGACCAGCTTGGAAGTAAGTGTTCATGTTGAAGTCTGCTAAATTAGTTTTTTGCTGTTTGGAAAAGAAGATAGTATTGAAAGTTTGACTAATAGTTAAATTCACTTCAACACTTCCAAGAAAGCTCTTTTTTTTTTTTTTTTTTAACACCTAAACATCAAGTACTTTATTTCATGCATATTATTTTCTTTGACAATGTAAATTATATATATTATGCACACCACTTTTCATTTATAGTGGTAAATCTGAGTGAGCTCAAAATGTGGTTACTTTTCCTGGAACATAAAATTAACATGTAGAGAAAAAATGAAAGAGAAAGTAAGATTATTTTCAAAAACCTTTTGTAGCTTCACTTAGATAATTTCAAAAGTCTTTATATTTAAAAATTTATATAGTAAAAAAAAAAAAAAAAAGCAGCTTAGCTGTTCGATCCTAATCACACTTTCGGTTTTTACAAAAGATTTAATTACAAAATTCTTGAAGTAGTGTTGGTTTTGATGGCAAATTTGCTTTTTCCTAAAACAGTGAACAGGAGAGAATTAAAAGTTCTGCATGTATGTGTAGTTATCCTGATGGAAAGGATGAAGCTGTGGGACAGAGACCATAATATTCACGTGTGTAATGAAAAGCAAACCTGAGTCTTTCTAAATGCCAGTCTGCATTTTGTATTTACTTTAAAGACCATGTGGAATGGCAGTACTAATGCAAATCCCAAGAAGGAGGATTGGAACAATCAAGTGCAGCTTCTCATTGTTTATTTGTCAGTATAGAATGAATTAAGATAAACAGGTATCTCGAGGAAGCAGGCAAATGGGGTTGTTTGCTTTGTCTCGAATTTATAATCTGAGAGATATGATACTGGAAGGACTTGTAGTCCTTGTACATTTTCTTCTATTTTGTTGCACAGATCCTAGCATTCTGTAAAGCACACTGCAGACAAAAAGATGAAGGAAGTCTAATGAATGATGCTCAGATTAAAAGAATCAATCCAGCTGTGCTAAAAAGGCTTTAAGTTACCATTTATGCAACTGATGCATGCAATAGGTGTTGGGAAGGAAAAGAAAATTATTATGAACGGTCTCTTTGGCAATGCATCAATGTAATTCACTTTTCAATTGTAAGGGAAATGTACAGCAGTAGAAATAATTTGAATTAGAAGAAAGCATATGCTACTGGAAATTCTGCATGCTATCACTTGGACATTGTGATCATAGGCATAGGTTCAGAAAGAGAAGCTAATCGGAATTGTTGGGTCATGAAAAGAGATGGACACCCAATGCAGAGTTTCAATTAAATACCTGTGCTGTAATGATGTGTCATGCTCCAGCCTCTCTTTGCCTCTCCACATTCCTCAGAGCAGAGTGGGGAACCAGGGAGAAGCTAGATGCTGTGCTGGAAATGTGTGGGATCCTATGAAAGACTCCAAAAGGATTAAATTGTCTTTTGCCCCTTCTCTCCTCACAGGACCTGCTCTCCTACTTACACCTCTGACAACACAGAAGCTTGCAGACCCAGAACTCAAATAGCTTTCCATGTGCTTTACAACTAACCCAAACACACCTGTGCCCTCAAAAGTCTTGCCAGTAGTAGTTTTGTAGTAGTACAAGCTAGCATCAGTATGACATTGAAAAAAGGACAAAAACTGACATGGAATATAAACAAACCAGCACCAACACATACGAGAACAGAAAAATACTTCCACCATCATTTATAGGTTGAGATTTCAGATGTCCAATCCTGTTATAAAATCCATAAACCAGAATAAGTATTTAGAAGAAAAAAACCCTTCCTGCTATTTGAAAAAAAAAAAGTTGGTAGAAATCTAGCAAATGCTTAAATACATCTTTAAAAAAAATATTATGTTCTCTTATTTAAGAACCTCAAACAGGAAGAATTATAAATTATAGTGACTATCCCAATAAATTTTCAATTAAATAACTAAATTAATGTAGAGACATTTAATTATAGTTGCACTAGTTTCTACAAATGCAGTTAATTAAGCTGCTATCTAAAATTAAAATCTCACCCAAAACCCTTTTACATTTCTGCAGCTCATCTGATACAGACATAATTAAAATTCTAGAAGTTCACCTATGCATCAAATACTAGGGAAAAAAAGAATCAAACCCACAACCACAACCAAAACTTGCTGAAGTAGTTTGAGAGACTGCTGCTTTAATGGGATTTATACAATCCTCAGAGTGGGAGGACAGCACACACAGAAACCTCAGAAACAAGTCTAGGTTTTCAAATCTGCACAGACTTATTTGTTTACTGTAACAGGCCAAGAACCTCTGAAGATTTTTCACAAGTGAAGGAGAATGGATTGGCATGACCAGGAAACAGAGATAAATCCTGCTGACTTTGTATGCACCTTCCACGTAAGCAAACAGGACCAAATATAGGTAAGTCATGCAGCACTTCCACTTATATTCAAGAGCAGATATGGACATCCTATCAGAGGGGCAAACTGCTTTTTCTTAACTGGAATACCTCTGATCTTTTGGTGGTCTAAATAATCCCTCTCTTTTTCCTGATCTTTTACTGACTGATTTCTTTCTTGGTCAGGCCCAGGCTGGGCTGTTTTAGTGTTCAGTTAAATACAGATCTATTCCCCACATGAGAGTATCTCAAACTTGCCACACTTGTTTTACATAACAAGTAGACATTCACATGAACATTTTAGGTATTGGCTGATCCAAAGAAAGAAATATCCAGATAGCTGGGAGGTCTATCATTGGGTAACATAGGGTAAATCTTTCAGGGTAAATTTTACTTAGTAAAATCTGGAGAATGTACGCAAATAACAAAGGTAGTAAAAATCCATAGAAGCTTGAAGACTGATCCAGGTGTGCTGATCTATCATTCTGCAGACACTTGAATCACCTTTCTCTTATCTTGAGCTTGCAGTGCAACAAGACCCTGGCAAATTGCTATCATCTCCTTTAACTCAGATATCCATTTTAATCAAAAAAGGTGTGGCAGACTGGAATTCATACAGCAAGGCTAGCACTGCAACTGTCATTCTATTTGCTAAATACAGAGTATGCAGCTAAAGGGTTGAAATGGTTCAAACTTTTATTATCTCCAGAAGATTACATTCCAGCATTAATATTTGACAAGAAAAAATTATGAGACTGCTTTGAAGGGCTTTAGAATTCTGCTTAGAGCATATCTGTATCTTTCACTAACTGTGGTCTTAAGAGATTTCTTGGCAAAAAGTTGTGATTCTTAAAACTGCCATGACTAATAGCCTACCTCACCTGTACCTTACATTGCCTTTTTCCTCTCTCCATCCCTTTCTTTTCTTATGTTAGATTATATTTTTTTCTAGTTGTGTTCTCTGTTTGTTTAGTGATTTTCTTCCTAGCCTTTTTTTTAACAATTAGTGGTATGATTGTAGATGGTATGGCAGACAAGGAGAAGCTTATACGAAGAGGAAGAAAGCTTCAAGAAGAAAAAGAGCAATGAGAGGAGAAAAAAAGAAGCATCAAGGAGATTGGAGGAAGGGGAAGATTAAAGGAAAAAGCAGCAGACAACTGTGATTTGCAGCTAGAAGGGATTCAGCAGCTGTCATTAAAAACCTGCAGCTCTGCTTGAGACATATTGATCGAACTATTTCTGTGTTCTCCATACAACTTCAAGAGCCCTCTGCTTACTTCAAATAATAGCAATATAATAGCCTACTCAGGAAATAATACTTATCCCAAAAAATTAACAAATATTTTTGTTTTTAAAGAGGCACAACTGTCATGAATTTCTAAGTCTTTTCTTTTCCAGAAAGTATTCTGATCTTTTAATGCTCTGCTCACCTGCTCACTAACACATAAATATCTAAATACTCTTCATGCTAAAGATGATTTATTTTAAATTATTTTTCCCCCTTTTCTTCTTCTTTTTCTTTTTTTTTTTGAAGAGGACCATTTATACATACAAATCCTTAATATTGTAGACATTTCATCGAATGAATATCCCAGTGGGGCATTCCATGTATTTACAAAGAACTGGAGAGTTGTAACCAATCCTGCTGAAATGGTAAGTGAAGAATATCATTAGATTCTAGACAACTTCAAGAAGGTTTTTGGTTTTGTTTTTGTTCTTTTCCCTAGGATTTCTAAACCATTTTGCACATAATATTAGTGTACTGATATGCAAAAATATTTTCTAAAAAGCAAACACTCCCTCTGATAAATAATATTAATGAGGGACCTTATCTTCCACATGAGTGTGTCTTGGGCTTAATTTAAAGCTATCTCACAGTTCCTAATCAAACAGGTCCTTTTAAATACATCGTACTTTAAAATATAAATGTTAGAGGACAAAAATGCACAAGGCAGGACAATTCATTTCTCTTACATACCTCTGTTCTTATAACACCTTTTTTATTGTCTCTGTTTCTTTTTATATATTAAAACCTGCTATATCAGTCTGAACTACAGAATTACATTACATTTTGAGCAAAAGGGAGAAGGGCAAAAAAGAGAACAAAAGAGCACATTCATACTGTCATTTGCTTTCAAACACAAAGCAAAACCCTTCCAAAGGTTTCTCATTCCACAGTAACAAGAGAAAAAATTGGCCTTTCTATCTTGTCTTCCTCTCTAGGTGTGCGAACAACATTTTTGTCCTGATGTGACTATTGTAAGAAACAAAATTAGTCAGCCTTAGGGTTTTTTAATTTTTTATTATGTACTAAGCTCAACAAACCTTCGTAGAAAATAGAATACTCTTAATTATGAATAAATTAACTAAATTAGTAACATGAGATGGATATGCAATTAAGGGACTGTTAATTGAAACTGGAAACACAGCTGTATACAGCTTAGAGATGAATCACACCAGTAATGACGCAGATGTTTATAAAATGTGATTATGTTTAGCAGGAGCATACTATTGAAACTCCCCAGCCTGTTCTTATATTGTGCCACTGAAATGGTTTTTAAACCCATGAACACCAGGAATCAGGATCTCAGGGATGGCAAATTAGGCTCCTTGGATATGTGAATTAGTGTTGTCTGAATGTCAGCAATATAATTCTCCAGCTTTCAAAGAATGTAGACATGGAGCCAAAACCAAACATCTGTTAGTTATATGCTCATTCAGAAAAAAATAAAAAAATCTCTGGCAAGCTAGAGCCTGTCTGAGTATGAGAGAGACAGTGAAATACAGTATCCCTCAGCAGTAGCGCTGCTGTATGAATATACTGATCATGTAAATAATACAGCCCAGGAGCTCATGAAATATACTTTGTGTACAACTGTGAATACATCTTTTTGGGACTATTCCTCCAAAGAGCTAGAAGCATCAGGAGCAAATGATATTTCCTATTTAAAGGTTTAAGAATTGATTAGCTTTCTATAAACAGCAAATCAGGCTTTTTATTCTTTCATCTTTTACATCTTTCCTAGGATCTTCTTTGATAAACTGTAAAATAAGGGTTTTTCTTCTGGCACAAAAAGGCACAAATGTTGCTCCTGGGTCACATAAGGATATCTGAGCTAGGCAAGCTCAACAGGGATAACATTTGGTACAGCTGTGAAGGATGACAGAGGAGACAAAGCCAATGGCCCATGATGGCTCAAGTTCTAACATATCAATCTAAAGCCTGCCTTGTAACCGCTATTTGACAGAGCACTGAATACTATATAATAGCATGTAAATGTTATGCTAAAGAGTCTGTGATTTTTTTTCCAGAATAGGTTCACTGACTAACAGAAGCAGATTTTCCAACATGTTTTACTCAAATATAATCATGCTTTCAATAAACATGCTGAAAAATATACAATCGCAGTTTGTGTCCAAAGCCCTTCCACATACTGTAGTGCAGCTCACATCACAAATACTTCATTAGTTGCAATCTATGAGCCTCAGCCTGGGCGACAATAAAAACTTACAAACAGAAATTTACATTAAATAAAGTTTGTTTCCTTGGCCCCCTTTTCTAGGTAATGGGATGGTCCCTTAGACTATGTAACTATCAGAACTACACTAAGATTAAAAAGCTACTATGATTTACACCAAATCAACACAATTTCATTTTAATTTAATGAAGTTTCATAACATCTTTTTCTGATCCATAAATGGATACTTATCTAAAAACATGTAAATTCATGCACAAGGGGGTTAAAATAATTTGAAAAATTATGTAGAGTGTCATTGGCAAAGGTAATCAGCACGACTCGGCACTGTTGAACATTACAGGCTTATCCCTTTAGCTGTGGAATTACCAAGCACACTCTTAACAATGTGGGGGCACAGTGCTGACAGAAAAAATTGGTGATCATAAAGTTGGATTTGCCTCTGTCTTTCAGAAACTTTAGTTACTTGGGAGCTGACCTCCTGGTTGCTGATGAAGAAAAAGGATTAGATCTTGACTTTTTAAAAGAGGAAGCCGGCAAGATTTCTGTAACACACCATACTGGTCTGACAATATCTCACGTCATTCACAACTGAATAATGTTATAAAGGCTTTATGAGAAAAATGTAAACCCTTTCTCTTTAAACTTGGCCAGATTCAGGGATATATTGCAGCTAGCTATGACAGCTGATGTGCAATCAAATTCAGTTACCTTAGCTCTTTGGCTAGTGAAAGTACAGACAAAGTCAATTTAGGATTTCAAATGTGATGCTTTGAGATAGGGAGCTGGAATGCCAGAATATACAAGAAACATAAAGCTATTTTATGGAAGACACATATTCTTCTATTTCTTCTCAATACCCCAAAAATCACTGAATTGCTGAAACAGCACTGTATTACCAGTTATGTGTCAGGTAAGTGGGACAGAACTAATTTTTTTTTTTATTTAGAGATGAAAAAGAGTCATAAATGAGGGTACTGGGGGAAAAAGGACACAAAAAACTTGAGATTATTATAAGAAATCAGAGGGACGAAAGTGAAAACATCCAACACAATGAATATACTACCCACATGTAGACTTAGCCTTATTTTTCTAGATTGTTTAATGCTATTTAGTCATGCTATTAATTTTGCTTTAAAACAAACTGAAAAACAGCAGAAAAACAACTTTGAACAACAAAGAAAATAGAAAAGAAAGTCTAATCTAGTCTTCAGTCTCGTCGTTTAACCCCAGCCAACAACTAAGCCCCACACAGCTGCTCACTCACTCCTCACAAGTGAGATGGGGAAGAGCATCGAAAGGATACAAGTGAGAAAACTCACGGGTTGAGATAAAGACAGTTTAATAAGTAAAGTAAAAGCCATGCATGCAAGCAAAACAAAACAAAGAATCAATTCAGCAGGCAGGTGTTCAGCCATTATTAGGAAAGCTGGGCTCCATCATGTGTAACAGTGACTTGGGAAGACAAATGCCATCACTTCAAATGTCTCTTCCTTCTTCCTTCCTCTTTCCCCCGCTTTATATGCTGAGCATGACTCCCATATGGTCTGGGATATTCCTTGGTCAGCTGAGGTCAGCTGTCCCAGCTGTGTCCCCTCCCAACTTCTTCTTGTGACCTCTCCAGCCCACTCACTGGTGGAGTGGAGTGAGAAGCAGAAAAGGCCTTGGCTCTGTGTGAGCAGTGCTTCTGCTTAGCAATGGATAAAACATCCCTGTGTTATCAGTGTTGTTTCCAGCAGAAATCTAAAACACGGCATCATATGAGAAACTGTGAAGAAAATTGACTCTACCCCAACAAACACCAGCACAAACCTACACACTTGAGGCTTCCCAAACAAAATGGCATATCCTAAAGAACTCATATCTATAACATAGGATTTGGATGTCGCTATGATTCTCCAGGTACAAAAGAAAAAAATTAATATCAATAAAAAGTGGAATTGCAAGCTGTAGGTCAAGAACTATAATTTATGTGATGTTTGTTCTGCAACTAAAAGGTGTAATTCTAAAGTTATTGCAATATCAGTGTTTTACAGCTAGCACAAAAATAGGATAGCTTAGATGAGCCACAGGAAGCAATGAACGTCTTAAAATAACTTTTTTGCCAGTGTTGTGCCGGGTGGATCCAAATTAGAAAGTGTTTTATAGAAAATGTTTGCACATATCAGGAGCTTAGCCATTTTAAAGTGCCCTCCTCTACAGTTAACCTACCATTATATGACTTCCGCACTATGCAGAATTTTCCATTTAAGGACACAATATTCAGCTTTACTTAAGCTCTGACAAAACTACAATGGCAATTTTAGATAGCACCTTGTGAAAGTACCCTGAAAAAGACACAAATCAATTACAAAGGCTGGTTTTAAAACTGTGTCACAACTTAATGCTAGGGATATTTTTAGTATTTTAAACACTATTGTCAACAGAACTTCATAAAATTGCATAAATATCTTACTTAAAGTCTTACTGAAGTAGATAGATTTAGAAAATATAGCACAAAATATTGCTTAGCCTCAAGACTGTAAAAGCTTTCTGTAACCTGAAAGTAGACAGCCTGACATAAAAATATCTGCAGTAATATAAGTAATTGGTAAGTCAGAAAGACGTAAAATGTACGTAACTAAAAAAAATGGACTAACATTTACCTTTTGCACTGGAAATTTGAGTATTATTTCTGTACCCTGTGTTTTTTATCACCTTAAATGAAGTTTCCTCTAAAAAAAATAAAATTAATCATCGTATTTCAGAAGAAGGCATTAGTAAAAATGGGGAGAAAGAGTAATATTTTTTGCTAGCTTTGCATTCCCTCTAAAAGCCCTTAACAATACTTTGGCACTGATACTGGAATCTAAGTGGTTTTATATTGCTTCCAATGACATTCATTAAAGTTTCATTGAGTTACAAGCCTCTGAAAATCATGTTATAGAGAGCCTTTACAGGACAGCTCTTAAATTCTGTGGACACTATCTGCAACAAATATGTTCCACGTTCAAAGCAAACTTGGTACATCTGCTTTAACCTTGCTTCAAACCAAGCAGGCATGAATGGACAGACGATCTGTGTCAGCACAGTACATCCCCTTCAGGGCATGGAGCAGAACCAGAAATTGCAAAGACTCATCATCATTCTGGTGTCAGCAGACAGGTGACAATGTATCCTACCCTACCTTAAGCAATCTTGTCCTATTCTATTGCATTTTAAAATCTAACCCACAAATTATGAGCTCTGAGAGTTGATTACATTTTGGCAAGGAAAGAGGCCTGTGATATGGAGGTCAGGATTGGAGAATGACTTACAATTGCAAGGTTCAGTTTTCAGTATTATGACTCCTGCTAGCTTTGTGTACTTCCCAACTTTTCACCGTTACATGTTCCTACCTTAACAACTTCCCCACCCCTCATTTTCATAATGAACAGCCTAAATATAGCTGATTGGAACCAGGTCATACACGCCAAATGCTGTTGAAAAAATCAGGCCATATTCTCTCAATTTGGAATTCCCTCAATTGGAATCAGTTGAAAAAAAAGTGAAGCTATATGTGCAATTTTAGCATCCAAATTAAAAACTCCTAACAGCCATAGTCTACACATTTTTGTAGGACTGGAGCTTGGAGCTTTAATTTTCCAAATGTAACTTCCACTTTTCTTATCAAAGGGACTTTCACAGAAATAATTTCAATTCATGTTTTTAAGATGCACAGGTATCATGGATCATGAATTTAAGAGAGCATGAATAATCCCACCCTCAGTACAGTTTCTATGTTGGCTAGTATATCAGTTAAAGAGCTATAAACAGAATGATTTACCTAAAACTGCTTCAGTAAAAAGCAACAGAACTAGTGGATATTGGTTTCCAGTGAATAATTTTTCAACAGTATCATAATATCTGTTTTCCCCAGTATCCTAAATATAGTCTGGTGTGACTCATATAGATGTGTGCTGCCAAATGTAATCTATAACTGCTGACAGGTGGAAGTAAATTGCAGAAGTCTTATTTTACAAGCAAACAAGACTAACATGTATCAACTAATATGCCTATTCTCTTCATATCACTTATCTATCAACCGGATAAATCAGAGACCTTACAGAACATATTGTATATACAAAGATTGTACAGCAGAGCGTTATGTTGAAGTTGCATGTGTAACATATTTTCTTTCATTTGATAAATTCTAAGTGCTTTTCTTGGTTCTTAAAAAAAATTTTTAGATTTTATAATCCTATATATCCACACACATGCATGATAAACAGAAATATACATCAAAACAAATCCATATTTTCACAATGAAATGAGAATATAAAGTAGGATAAATTGCTATTTTGCATGGTTCTTCAAAGCAAATCTTCATAGAGGACAAAACTCCAAAGTAAATGAAGTCAAAAAAATGGTAACAAAACTCTAAAATTTATGTATCTGTAACAAAAAAATGACTAAAGCATTTGCAGTTTCAACAAACTGAAATTCATCACACAGAATGTCATAACTTCAATATATTTTTATTAGTTTTTCTGCTGGTTGTTGATGATAACCATGCCTGTTTATACTTAAATACACACTTTCTTTCACTGACTGCCCTAAACATGACATAGAGAACGATGAAGATGTTCTCCTAATTTAGGAAGGAATCTTTTCAATTTTTGATACACACTTTATTAGAGGACTTGAATACATAGCTTGCCTTCCTCCACTAGCATACAGAAATGAATAAACAGGATCTCCTAGGAATAAATGACTGTAAAATGAATCTATATGGGTACTTTTGCAGACAAACACTTAGCAAAACTGAGACTCAAACTTACAGAAATGAAGAAAAATATGTGGGTATATGACTTCTGCAGCCAACTGACATAGCCCATTAAACAAATAAGAGACCATTAAAGAATCATGACAACTGTGGTTTTGGCAGAAGTACCAGTTCTCACAGACTATACAAAACAACATTTTAACTAAAGATTCTGATGGGGAAACTCAATTTCCAAAAAGGATCAAAATCCCTCTCTGCTGGGAAGATAAAATCTGCAACTACTAAAATAATTTTGAATTTCAAGGTTGAAAATAACTGTGATTTTAGTAATGCCTTAATTAGTAATTACAGATAAGCTAGGTTTGGCTCCATATATTTACAAAAGTTGTCTCCTGTTTTTTCAGCTATTTACAGATGATGTAAGCAAAAATATTGTTTAAAAAAAGAGGAAAGGCAAACAAATTAATGACTACTAAAATGAATGAAATAATGGAACCATAGAATAATTTGGTTTGGAAGGGACACTAAAGATCATCTAGTTCCAACCCTCCTGCCATGGTCAGGGACACTTTCCACTAGACCAGGCTGATCAAATTCCCCTCCCAACCTGGTCTTGAATGCTTGCAGGGATAGGGCATCCATAACTTCTTTGGGCAACCTGTTCCAGTATCTCACCACCCTTATACTAAAGGATATTTTCCTAAAATCTAATATAAATCTACCCTCTTTCAGTTAAAAGCCATTCCTCCTTATCCTATCTCTACACACCCTTGTAAAAAGTCCCTCTCCAGATTTCTTGTAGGCCCCCTTTAGGTACTGGAATACTGCTTTAAGGTCTCCTTGAAATACCCGGAGTCTCTTCTCCCAGCTGAATAAGCCCAACTCTCTCAGCTTGTTTCTGGAGGAGAGGTGCTCCAGTCCTCTGATCGTCTCCATGGCTCCTCCTCTGGACTCAAGCAGGTCCACATTCCTCTTTTCCTGGGGGCTGCAGAGCTGGATGCAGTAATGCAGATGGGGTATAAGGAGAGCAGAGTAGAGGGGCAGAATCACCTCCTTTGACTCCTTTTGATGCAGCCCATGATATGGTTGGCTTTCTGGGCTGCAAGTTCATACTTCTGTGTTTCCTCCAGCCTGGTTAATTTTACAAACTAGATGGGCTAGGCTCAGTATTATGGACAGAGACCCACTCGCAAATTATATTTGTGAGTTACATTACAACGTTTTAAACTAAAAATATTGGTATATAAATACTATAACAACATCTCTAAAATCCCATTTTCTTTAGATGAAACACAGTTCTTACTATATTTTTTAGCATATTAGAAGTACTATTCCAGATAAGAGTAGATAGAATTTGATTTAAACCAACAAAATCTTTCTTCATAACGGAAGGCTATGTTCCCCATGGGATACTTGTAAATTCTTTCACGTCAGAGGCTTTGCCTTTTGACCAGTGTTACACCAACTAGATCTCTGACCAAAGTGAAGTGAATGTAACTCCCGCCAAACTGGTCTCCATAGTTCCTCAATCGTCAAATAAGAGTAAGCAAGAGTTTGCCAGACATGTTTTCCCCTAGGATGATCTCATTACATATACTGTTTGAAGCACACAGGATCTGAACATGAGAGATCCTTGTGAAATTCATAACAAACAGCTCCCTAGAGAGATTTACTCTCCTTTCATGTTTAAGAAAAATGGAAAAATAAAGAGCATATTTTCCTCAAAACTACTCCTTTAAAGGTGCGAGGCTAATTATTTTCACATTGCTTAAACTCCGCAAATGATGATATAGTTTTCAGTGACTGAGCTGCATGCATTAGCTTTCATTAATGAAAAGCACCTCCACACAGCACTTCAAAACCAGGATTGGATGAGTCTGTAATTGGTTGAGTGCTTTCCATACATTTTTCTTCCACTAATACCCCAGTGTATATTCACCAAAATTGAACACAAAAAGGTAAATAATGGCAAACATACATTATTGCAGAATATAAATTAAGTTCTGTGAAGATTCTGCTGCAATATTTGATACTACTCTAATCTCACTGTACAAACTGTGCAATACTGCCAATGACTGAATACTGCCAATGACTGAATGCAAATACAAATTTGCAATACATTGTCAAATGAATATAATATTATCACTCTGTAAGATTTGGCTTTAAATGATACATTTCCTCCTCTGATCTTATAAAAGTCCCTGTGTTAGTAAAACAACAAGCAAGACATAATTTCATCCTCTGAGTAATACACTGCAACTCACTCATAACACTAGAATGCACTATTATTTCAGATCTGATAAACCTTATGTTCTGATGGACTTTTCTCCACATAACCCACATAACTTCTTTCTCAGAAGCAATAGCGCAGAAGGCTCTGTTTTATGGTTTTCCTGCAGTGATATTTTGTAGGAAATGGGATACGTGGCTAAGAAATATTTTCCTCTTTACGAATATGATGGGGCTGGGGCAGTGGGAGGGAAGAGAGATCTCTAGCCCTGGAGGTGGAAAAAAGAAGCATTACAGCTGGGGAAAAAAAAAGGAAGAACAACAAAAAAAAAAAGGAAAAAACCCCACAAAACATAGAAGGGAAATAAGATGTGGAAAGGCAGAAAAAAAAAGAGAGAAAAAGATTAAATACTTTCTGAAAAAATGAATTAATAGAAGCCACAGAGAAAATATGGGTACCATAAAGACACATGAAAATACATACAATGCTGAAATTAAGAGAAAAAGTGATGACAGGACTAAAATATTAAGGAGATATTTTATGTGACATTAGTATAAGAAAGCCAATTAATTAAAAAAAGGGAGAAATAAAGAATAAGAACCTATTTTGGAAGTAGAATGGTTCTGCATGAAACAAAAATTATTTGTATTTTTGCTTTTTTTATTGTGTGGCCAAAATGTCAGTTTTCTATAAATAGCATTGCACCTAACTGGAGTGTTGGTCATACATAGGTAAGTCTGACCCTAACACAGAACAATACATAATACTCTAAAAAGTGCCACTCACACAGGTGTGTCAATGTCCAGCAGACTTCACATGTAGAACAGCTGGATCTAACGATTGCTGTACATCCCTTTGGACTGAAGCATTCTCTTCTACTCTAACAAAAATAAGCTCTGCGTCTCAAAGTGTCTCAGACTCTGCTCCCTTTTAAGTAGAAAAATTGTATCATAGTAACAGATTTATTCTTCTTCCCAGAGGTCACATACTGGCCTTTTGTACATGATAAACCTTCAAAGTTATTTATGTCTTTTTCCCCTCAGGATATGTTTAAAAAGTCCTACTGGTGTGTTTTCACCTTGCTTTCTATATCTTCCAGATGACATTTAGGTAAATAGGAAAAAAGACAGTAAACAATAATATTCCAATTATCTATCTGTTCTATCAGTTCTAACATCTCACTCTGACTTGTTATCTCAAACTATCTATCTTCATAGAAGATGAAACACTTTGCTTTCCAAATACTCTGGATTTGATAAAGTGAGACAATAATTTACAATGAAAAGTGAATTGTTCACAACATATCCCACACTCTGTGGAAAAAGAGCATATTGTTCCTGAAATATGTGTGAACATGTGATTTCCTCTGTATCTTTATAAATAGACTATCAAATTGGCATTCTGTTTACTGCTTTCATGAATGATAAGAACAAAACATTTATCTCAGGGTTTCTCTCAGATTTTTTTTTTTTTTTTACTTTTTCATATCCTAGATGCTTTCAATCTGAATAATCATACTGCTTTCCATTATTTCCTGCTGAAATAACGAAGTATATTTCATCAAAAAATTGGAACTTACTTAACTATTTTATTAGTGAAATAAGGTATTTCTCAATGAAACATAGCAAATTTGTTAACTTAATCAGCTGTCATTTACCAAAAAAAAAAAAACAACCCAAAAACTAAACAGATATGGTTTCTTCAATACATGGGAGAAACATTTTGGGAATACTCATTTTGTGTTCCAGATTTCTATTGATCTGTTTTAATAATATTACATGAACTCTATCCTGAGGATTTAGGGAAAAGTAGATACTAATGACCAAAGGTCTTGGACTAATGATCTTTTACTTAAAACTAGGATTCTTATTACAAACTCTTTATTTAGGAAAAAAAAAATAAAAACTCTTGTTAATATTTTCATGAACTGGTGATAAACCAGAGGTGCCACAGAGCCAAGAGATTTCTTTTGGAGAAGCAATAAAAAAGCAATAAACTCTTACTATTAGAGTTGACAGCACCATGATTTTTTATCTGTATATAGGACAGGAGGGAATTGGTTAATTATTGTTCATTGATAATGTTTTGGTTTTTGGTTTTTTTTTACAGCGAAGGCAAAGCATTTTATTAACCTCCATACTCCTCCATTTTTACAATATATTAAGGTAAATACAGTGACACAATTTCAAAATGTGAAGCAGTGATGTAGCAAAAAATTACTGAGCCAAATCCAGCACCCGATGAAGTTAATTTAATTTCATGTACCTTCATTTAATCATAACATTACGCCTCTTCTGTGGGACATACATCACCAGTTACCAGTGCATGCATGCTTATGTATGCTTTCTCATGTACACTGTTCCTAGAAGTCTAAGCTAAGATACAGTGCATTTTGGAAAAACTATACACATTTGAAGTCTTTAGCACAAGGTAACACAAAGTAATCTAAATTTAAGCGATATACATGTAGACAAAAATAAATAAATCCAAAGAACTTGTAAATGTTTCAGTATTTATAACAACATTAAAAGGTAAATAATCTATTAAACATTTTAATTGTATGAGAATTTTGACTGTATGAAAATCTGGGTTACCCAATTTCTACTTGATAAATTATTTGGAAGCATATGAAAATGCACCATTAGCTTTGACTCCTATTTTCTCACAGGGACACAATTACTGAAAGGTGGCTTCCTCTTTCATTCCTTAGTATTCTTTCAGTGCTGTTCCACAGGGAGAAAAACAAGCAGAAAAAAAAAATATACTTAAACGCAGCATAAAGAAAAAAGTCATAGGATATGTACCTGCAGCACCTTCCACCTTGTGTTCAGGTCTTCCACACAGCTGAGGTTGTACTGAGAGAGTTGAATATCAGAGGGAGTGAACCGGTGAGCGAGCTCATTGACATGATGCACTTTTTCTTTGAGCGGTACTATTTCTGCTCGATAAACCTGTGTGAATTAAATATAAATAAAGATAAGAACTGACTTCAAAAAGTACTGGCTCTGCTACCAGCTGATTTGTAATGTAAAGGTACTCCATGTCAAGCTGAAAGGAAGAAGTGTAGTGGTCACAATGCAGTTAACAATCTTTTTATAATACTTCATATGGACTTTAGGTCTGAAGGATAAGGCCCAGCATTTCAGAAAATGATATAAACTTGGAACATTCATAGCAATTTTCAGCCAGTTAAGCCAAATCTCTAACCAGCACACCTACTGGGATGTGCACTGCAGAGCATGCTTCTCTCTTGCCTCATCCTTTATGTGTGTGAAGCATGTGTTCTTCGGGATGGACAGGCACAATAAACACTGCTTAACACATGAAAACTAAGGAAGACTGTTCTCAAATACAGCAAATGGAGAGAGAAGCAATGATAAAACTTTTATAGACCTAACTAAGGCTATGATCAATGTAAAAAAATAAAAACTTTCTGCTATGAATTCCAAACTGGCCTACATGACTCATTTCAGAAAAAAAAGAAATAATGCATCTTGCAAGATAACCTTTAAAACTATGCATAAGAGCAGTCTAGCTAAAAATTTCAGTAATGTATGTAGAAACACAAACTGCTAGTTGCAAGTTTCTTGGTTTTAAAAGCAACGACCTGATGGCGATGTTTCCATGATTCATCCGAGTAAATTCAGATAAATTCAGGGCACTATGACTCTATCTAAAAGAGGAATCTCTATGCAGATCTTTCACTGTTCCATATGTATCCTTTCTTAGGAGACATTTATGAATCTTTAATGTGACAAAATATGTCAAAATGTAACAATGAACCACTTCTAAGAGACAAATTCTGTCATTTCCAGGAGCACTTTTTATTGCCATATGATGTCTGCACACAAAGGCATGGTAATTTACTTGCTATATAAGTCATTCTTTCTGACTCCTTTCTCTAAGCATTTTTAATACAGACCACATGTGGTCTGCATCACATTTTATATCATCAAATAATCATTTCATCAACATGTGATGCAAAAAAGGTCAGAAAAATCTCATCCAGGATCTTAGTGTAAGAGTAAATAGGATGAAGACATTCATAGATGTTAGAATGCCATGAACTGCTCTTCAGGTAAACATAGTTGAAAACTTGTTCCTCAAATGTCTTTCAAAACCAGACTTGACTTCTCTTGATTATATTAAATTACCCCAGAACATAAAGAGTTAGACTGATTTAAGTGGGAATCATGTACAGTGAATGACTCTTAACAATAAAGCGATAAAACACACCATCAGAAGTGATGTGCATTTTGCAAACCAGAAAATGATGCAAGTGACACAATGTGAGAGAAGAGGCATACACCAAGTTCATGACTTAACACTTGACTTTTCCATCTCACTAGTTTTATACCACTGAAACACAACTGATTTGCAGTGTAGAGTAGAGCAAGCTCTGCAATACAAATAAAAGAGCTCACAATCTTGGTTTTATTGCACAGTTATACATGTGTTTACCCTGATCTTTTCTGTTAGCAATTGAGTTCAGAGAAGAAAAAGCATGCATTAAATTTTTTTTTCTAGTAAGTTAAAGGCCTCAAAGGCTGAAGATATATATATACATTGTCAACAATTATTTTACTGTCTTTTTCCTGTTATCTATTAGTTTCAGTGGCCAAGATCCTCGGTCATGACTCTCTAGCTTATATTTGAATGGTCACCTCTGCTCCTCTAGTGTTGCTTGGTTTTCAAGGTGAGAGAACACCTCTCAGCTAGTGTTATCAGTCCCCATCTTGTATATAAATACAAGTATACATGTGTATATATTTATCTATAATACTATAATATATAATAAACAATGCAAATGAAAATCAAAGATCATATATGTATATATAAAAAATAAAAACCACTGCAGATTAATGGATGCAAATATCAGTTCCCACACTACAATGCACTTTAAAGCAGTTTCTTTATTAAGCCACATTGATTTTCTATTTATTTGTATGTCAGTAGGATGAAGCTTTGATTGAAATCGTCATTGCTGAGGCAAAGCACACAGGTCTAAGCTTATAAACCTCTTGTTTGTAAACATATATTTAAATATCTCTCTGATTTCAAACCAGTTATTTGCATCTGCGATGTTGACTTGAAGACTGACATAAAGAATGAGGTAAATCACACAATCATACCTAAATTAAGGTGAAGTAGAAGACCATAATTAGTGTAGAGCTAGGTTTTTTTGTATACAGTAAGTGAAATTTGATGCGAGTTTTTTTTTTTAAGTGTTCAAACAAGTTTAATAAACAGCAATAATTTCCTTATCTTCTACAGTACTTGCCATCTGCAGAAGCAGAATTTCTACTGGATTGTGAATTTCATGAGTATGATGCAAGTGTTTTACAGAAACACTTATATTTTTAATAAGCAGATTGTGTAGTATAAGACTGATTCATTTTTTCTTTTTTTTTCCTTTTCCATAAAAAATACTGTACATGTCACAATTTTATATCAGAAAAATGTATTGAACTAAGCTGTTGGAAATTTAAAAACAAATATACATGGTGAGTGTTGTACCACTAGCACAAGGAGATCTATTTGAACCAATTAAATTGCTCAGGGTGTAAATGACTTCTCAGTGTGAACAGCGATAAGAGAAACAGTGCCAAATTATCTTCATTATAACTGTCCTTACGCAAGACACAATTTCACTGGTATGTGATACTGCAGGTGGTAGATTGGATTTTAAATGATCCTTACAGTCCTGTTTGTTAGAAAATAGTTTGAAATGCCTTGGAAAATTATCAAGAACTCTAGACCACACATACCACAGACACCTTAATCAGCTAAATGTTAAGTCTAGAACATACAGTGGCCATAATCAGTCAGATGAAAAATTCATCTCACCCTATCCGTTTCTGATGGTAACTTAAGGCAGAAAGTAAGCAAAAGCATCAGCTTCCCTGGTCCTTGCTGTACTCTTCCAGCTCAGCAATTTGGGTATCAGAGATTCTGGAGCCAGAAGCTGTGTTTCGATGTCAATAAGATCTCGATGAATTCGTGTTCTATTAAATTACCTACTTGATTTTTTTTTTTAATTAACATAGCATTTTATAATCCAACACCCCTGTGTTAAACTCAATATATAGATTGAAGAGCCACCTCTTCGTTTTTTTTTTTTAACGTATCACTTGAGACCTTCCCTAATTCTTACCTCATGAGAGACAGTGATAAACCATTTGTGATGGACTTACTTCCTTTATGCTGTTGCAGATTCTACAAACCCTCCATCATATTTTTTCCTTCTTCCATGAAAAGGAAGAAGGAAAAATACAAAGACCAAAATATATTTGATTAAATGTGGATATGAGGTATTTACATCTAAGCAAGTTGTTTTATGGTCCCGTTATATTCACTAGCTGATCAAAACCAGGAGTTGAACATAAGGTTTTACTGTAGGATTACATGAATCACATTCTGAATTGCAACAAGAGAAATAAGCAGATTTTCATTGACTATACTGGGAGCCTAGGCAACAAGCTCACATGCAGACAGCTACCTGGCAGATGTGAAATTACACAAGGCAAACCCCACTCCTACTCCATTTATTCTGTCCTTGTATATCTTTTATATAATTTGTTATAATCTTTTTTAGATTGGGGATCCAAAACACTGCCTACAATATACAGGATATGGGTACAACAGGGATTTATACCACAGCATCATGATCTTTTCTGCTTTTTCAGTAATTCCTAGCATTTCATTTGGCCTTCTAACAGTCCTGAAAATTGATGTGATATTTTCAGAGATCATTTCATGAGTGTTAAAGGAGTGTTTAAAATGGCTAAGGAGACCTCATTACTATGCACGTAAAGTTGGGATGACTTCTTCCATATGCTTTGATTGAGACTTATCAGCACTCAATTTCATCTGCCATCACTTTGTTGTCAGTCACTACTGTGAGGTTTTTCTAAAGCTGTTTGCAACCTGTCCTCATCTTAGAGCACTTTGAACAGGCTTGTATCATCAAGAAATGCATTATTAATTTTCCTTTCCAGCTTATTTATGTACATGCTGGACAGAGTAGACCTGCTGGAGCAGTTATCTCCCTTGCTGGAAAAACTGACCCTTTTGTACTCCATATTTTACAGGAAATAACCAGATAAGTGGTTATTTATCCACATGAAGGCCTTCACTGTTACCCCACAGGAACTTGGCTTCTTTGCTGGAAGACCTTAAAATCATTGTGGAATGCCAAATAGCCTATACCCTGTTACCAATATGCTCATGTTTCCTTCAAGGCATACTAGGAGATGTAAGGCATACCCACTTTTACTAAAACTATGTTATTGTCTCTTCTACAGTATATTCCTCTCCAGATTTCCTGGGGGGGGGGAAATCCTGCAGATCCACAAACCTGACTAGATACACTATTTAAAAACTATCACTGCATTTTCCTATTACATTCCTTATAAAAAAATATGAAACAAGAAAATAATGTTAACAGTTACAGCTATTTTATTCTTCCATTAGAACCCTGGACCCAATATTCATCTGGTTCTGGTGATTTGGTGCTCTTAAGCACGACAATTTGTTCCCTGTATTTTTGCTTCAGATAGTTTTCTTGATTTTTTTTTTTCTTTGGCCACCCCACCTTTCTAGGTCTTCTAAGACTCCATTTTGACACTATGGATTTGTTTTCAGTTTCCAGTGTAGTGCCTCCATGCTGTTTTCACATGCTTTATGAATCTTTTGGTTCACTTTCAGCAGGCTTCCTCATTTGTATGAAGCTTCCTTTCTGAAAACTGAACAATGCTGTGGTGGAGTTTTGGGTTATGTTTTGTCCCTGCAGTGATGCTGACCTTTAGTTCATAATGATCCCTATTACGATAGCAATGTTTTGAACTTACACTGCTCAATACCAAGCCAAATCTCTTCTTTACTTATTAGCCTCTGGCATTACATATTTTCTACTTAGGGCTGGAACTTCAAATCCAAAAGGTTTTTAGGTTAGTTACTGTAATTGAAGAATGTTTTTTTACATATTTTGGAATGTACAAGCTAAGCCCTCTCCTCCTCCTTTCCCCAGTTCCCCTTCCCTCCAATTATTTGCAGGTCCTTTTCTGCATATTTTCCATTAAATTTGTGTGTTCTTCAGCTCTCTTGTTCCAAGGTAATAAAAGCCACCTCACAGCTTTCACCTCTTCCTAGAATACTGACTCTATTAATGAAAATTTGATGATTTGTTTAAATATGATTAAAGTTTTTTAAGATGCCCTTCCTCCCACATTTCTCATGCCATACTGGTGGGTTTTTTTCATTTCTTCCTTTTATTTAGTGATCCCTAACACATAGAAGAGCATTGACTTCCTCTTTAGAAGGCTTCCCAATGTTCAGAAGAGGGATAAAATAAAAAAAAAAGAGTCTGTGTCTTTAAATATAAAGATTCACCAAAGGGAGATGGCTTTTAACAATGCCATGAAAAAGCTGTGGGATTTTTTTTAGGATACATGAAACAGTTCCATGAAATCTGAAAGGAAATTCACAACTCATTTGAGAGGAAGAGTAAATCAACACTAAATAAGATTATTTCATTAACAAAGAAGCTGTATCCTACCAGGACTTACGTATGTCCAGAATTATGAGCATGAAAACTCCATCCTCTTACATGCTCCACCATGGATTTTTCTGACTCTTAATATGAAGCAGATTTCAAGAAGAGGCCAACTCTGCCTACAAAGAAAGTCTGTTCCCCTGGTCTATGAGTGGCATTTATAGAGGATGGTGGCCTCATGCCAGTTTGGCATTTTGTGGAAGAATTCCTTTGTCTAGAAAAGTATCCTGCTAGCACAGGTCTATGTTAAACCTCAGTTCTCACTACCAGTGAAAGAGACAGAATAGGACATCCAGCACCATGATGAAAATACATCATGGCTTAGGGAGAAGAGCTCTCCTGTGCCAGATGAATTTATGTTATGGAGGATTTTTTTACCAGAAGCAGCTGCAGCTAAATTAGATCAGGATCCATTTGCATAGTAAGGTGAGTGGCTGTCTTACACCTGGTCCACAGCAGGTTCCCAGTGCTGATGTTTCTCTACCTCACCTCCCTTAGTGTCAAAGTGGACAAGTATTTATGGGCCAGAGTATATATCTCCAGGTTTTATATTTAAAACCATGCAAGGTAGAACAAACTAGCATATTCTACCCAGGACAGTTTAACAGCAGTGGTCTTTTTCACTCACAATGAGTCCATTTCTTCTATGATTGTTTTAGTGTATTCTGATTCAGATTTCATTGGAACCTGAGATTGTCAGCTGCTACCTCAATATGCTACACTTAGCTTCCTTTTAAACTCATACTGTATTTTTATTTGATTCTAGTGCTTCTGGGGACAGGCAGTGTTGAAACAAAATGGATTTCAGCTGATTTGATTTTCCATCCTATATATTTTTATAAACTCAGAAATGACCAAGCAAGAATGCACTTGAGTAGAATATAGATCCTCTTCTAGGGTAAAAATAGTTCAAATAGAAGATATCAGGGAAGAAAGAAAACCAAATGCCCTCTAAGCCCTATCCCATTCTGAATTCTGTAGTTCTGTATTTGATAAATCGTTGCATTTTTTCAAAAGTTATTTCTTGCGTTTTGGAAAACTAACTCTGTATTTCCTTTAAAATAAGGATATCAAAATTTGAATAGAACAAATGAAGAACAGACTAACGTCAGGTATTATTTTTTTTTTCTTTTCTGAACTTTCAAGGGAAAAATGATTTGTAGCAATGTTATATCAAGAAAAAAATATTTAATTATTAGGGTGTCTTATGCTATAAACAGAAGCACACAGATAAATGGATGCATCCTGAAGCACTTATCAGTTTGTTACTATGAATTCTTGACGTGATATTTTTAAACTCATCATGTGATCTGCACTTTTATGATCCCTGAACAGGTAGATAAAACCTTGGCATTTATTCTGAAATTGCGTTCTCCTCCATGGAGGAGAAAAAGTAACTGAGCAAACTTAGCTTGTAATTCACTCTATTAGAACAACTATAATCGTGACATGGCAGAGCCCATCACTGTTAAGTGTTCATAAACAGTTCTGTACCAATTTTTCCACAAAATTAAAGTCAAGTTACTCAGTTACTTTGCAACCAAGAAGCCAATCTGGCAATCAAGAGATGAAGTGCCTAGGAACTGTAAATAACTTGAAGTATTTCAAAGTGTAATCTGAAAGTCTAACGCACACTACATGAAGGACAAAGAATATAGAAGGAAATTTTTACAAAGTTAATTTTTCCCTGAATATGGTTTCATTTAGCATTTTTAAAGCTAAAATGTCACTTTAAAAGATATACATGCACCTGTTTTTAAACCATTAATAACACATCATTTATCTCTGTTACCTTCCAAACAATGCATATTAGATATATCGAAACATAAAACATTGAATAATCCATGTACCTTACCAAAAGGCAAGTACACAGGTGCACAGGTACGCTTTCGGGTAGCAGAGACTCAACAGAAATTCTTGTCCTCAGCAAATAGTTAGTACAATATAAATCTCTATTGTGTTGTAAACTAGCACGGTATTTTAAAGGCAAATGTAGTATTTCACTGACAAAAAAGGAAAGCAGTTTTAACCAGAAACAACAGCTGTGTCATGATATTAGAAAACAACTCAAGCTTTCAGACATCAGCAGGCAGACTGTAGCTCAGGAGGAAAAATAGAGATTCTTTGCATGGCTATACATAAACTTAGCTTAGACACTACTGATTCACAGATTGTATTCTGACACTCAACCAACATTAAAACAATTTAGACAAGAAGCATCAGAAACTCCTGCTGCTTTTTCTAACAAAAGCATATGCAGATCTTTATTTTACTTTAAAATTAAATCTTTATTTTCTTGCCTACCAACATGAAGGATCAAGTTTACTTACAATATGCCAACATGTCTTTAAATATACAGTGCGAATATTTCATAATGTTTAACCTCATAAAGTTGGTAATTGATACCTGTAGTAAGGGGAACAAAATTTTTCATAGAGTTTAAGTATGAGAGGAGTTATTACAGTCCATCCAGTCTCTAACCTCCAGAAGAATGCAGACTGACTGTTCAAGTGTTTTGCTGAAAGCTTTTTCCAATTCTTGAACTAATATTGTAATTCCCATCTTCACCTTTTCTCCACTACTATATAATGTGTGGGGAGTGAGCATGTGTGAAACTCCAAGTCAAAATGTTGAGGTGGAAATCTAGACCTTTTATGTCTAATAAGACCATCCTTCAACAATATCAAACAAGAGAATTTAGTTCTAACAGTAGATTTTAGTAGAACATAAGTGAGAACAATTTACTTTTTAAACTTATTTAGGAGGAAAGAATACTAAAATAAAATGCTGAAAAGGGGACAGTTAAATAAAAATTTTAAAATGAAACAGGTCTAGGGTTTTTATGGCAATGTCAGACACAGGCTGGGAGATGCATGAGGAGCAGCACTCCCCTTCACAGGCATTCAGGCTGAAACCCGTCTGGGTGGCAGACTGTCCTGCTATGTTTTGAGGGAGAGCAAGCTCTGGGAAATGAGTAGCTGTGGCTCCTGCTGAAACCAATGATAATTGTCATTCTTAATCCTCTCAATAATCAAACACAGCTAAAATAAAATAATTTGCAGGCAAAGCTAAAGAGAATAAAAATACTTTGAGTGGCATTGTTATCTGGACAAATTAGTTTCACTGATTCAACTGCCCTATTTGTAAATCGGGGATAATATTCCATCTATTACAGTTTCATAAAGAAGCTGACTAACTCATACTATCTGGAACACGAGGAGCACTATAAAAGTGCCAAGTAGCATTTATAAGGTTTTATTAAGGGTTAACTTGGACAGAAAATATGAAATAAAATTCTATTAGGCTTTAAATATATAAAGATTAAAATGAGAAAAGTACAGCACCATGGGTTGCTGATATATATCCCAGGCAATCTAACTTTCATTTTATTCCCTAAATAATTACTGTGTACCAGCATATGAGCTTGATAAATTGATTTTATTTTGCTCATTGATTTGCTGATGTCGTAGTAACATTATCATTACAGAATCTGCACATGAGATAGTTACAACAACAGGACTTGGAGAGCCAATGGTTTAAGAAAATATTTCGTTAGAAACATAATACCGGCAGATTTCTTTCCATGGAAAAAAATTTCATCCTCAAAGAAAGTAGACAACATTAAAATTCATTTCTAACACTCCTCCCTTTTCCCTCCTCTTGTGTCTCATTGAACATAAATGTCTCTGGTTTTATATTCACTGCTGGTATGTCCTTTCCCATTATGTAAAAATGTTTCAATAGCAGACTATATATAGAAGATCAGATTTCTGTTATAAATACTCCTTGAATATACTTTTGCTCCCTTTAGCCACCCACCTCCCTGAGCCACAGTCATTTAGGAAAGGCTGAATAAAATGGTCCCATAGTAAAAAGTGTTACTTGGATTGTATTTTATTTTTTTTCCCTTGGATAAATATTTATATTTCCAGGTTATTAGAGAAAGAAGAACAGAATCACAGCAATTCAAGAGCATCTTTGATTTAATGTCATTCATCTGGGTATGTTAATACTTGATTATCAGATTAATATCTATATGTACTGTGTTTATAGGGTCAAACTTGAAGCAAAAAGCCATGTTCAATGATAGAGTCCCTGCAATAACCATGCCACTTAGGTACTTAAACATTAATGTTTGATTCTCCTTCTAAAAGCTCATGTCCCATTCTTATTTCTGGTAAATTGAAAAAGAGCAATCTCCTTAAGAAAATTCTGGTCTGACCTCAATTCTGAACTTCAGACGCACAAAATGACAGACAAGTCTTTATACATGTATTAGTCAGTTTCCTCAGCAGGCTATCAGAAACCAAGATCAGAGATTACCAATACTTAAAAAGTCAAATTCTGTCTGCAGATGTGCATTTGAACTCCCACTGAAAGCAGCAGGGTGAGTTCATACAAGTGAAAATTTGGTTCTAAATGAAATCTGTTGATCTAATAATAGCATGTTCTACCAAAATGTGTTCTAGGTAGAAAAGATTTCCACTTTTTACTTGTCACCTTTTTTTTTTCTTTCTTTAGAATTCTGGCATTTTTCCACACTTACTGTCAGGGAAAAGTTAACAGTATTATTTAGCCCAAAGTTCCTTAATCAAAGACGAAATAGTTAATCTGTACATTAATAATTCTGTTAAAACAATTAGTACAAATCTGGTACAAATTGGGTGAAATCTGGTGCAGCTCTTTCCCAACTGCTGGTTCTTTCGCAAAGTGGTCTGCAAGAGGCTGCTTCTCACACCAGCTGTTATGATTCAAAAAAAAGTTAATTAAAGAATACTCATTTGTTGTTTGTTCTTTGTTAGCAGAGGAACATTAATGTTTCTGTAATGTTTTGGTTATGCTACTGTTTTCCAATAAGTAGCATGGTAAAGGGCAGTCTTAATTTTAAAAGACTAATCTAAGATTTCACCTCTCTGCCTGCTTGTCATTTTCTTATTATTCCTATGTAAAAAACATTTTGTACTCTCCCTTAAAATAGGTAGCTTGACATAGACAAAACTCCTGTGTATTCTATACTCCATAAAACACTCACATAATGAAAGCAGTAGTATCTAAATATCAGAAATGTATAGCTTATTGCAAAAAAGCAGTCAGCAGAAGGAATGATGGTTTGCTTAAAATGGGCTTAGATATGGGCTATTGACATAGCTATGACAAATTCTCCAAACTTATGTGACTGATTACATAGCAACAAAGTAACACAGATGAGACTTTTAGATTAAATTTGTATCAGTTGCAAATACATGACTATTACATATTAAATAACCGCTTGTGGGTGTATTTCTTTTCATGTGAGAAAATAAATTGATTTATACGCTGTTAAAATGAGATTAAGAGACCACAGGACACAACTGAGTAACTTTCATCTCCTGCAAGCTAAGAAGCATAGCAGAAATAGCTTCAGCTGGTACAACTGCATGAGGAAGCACTCCATAGTTTTTAACTTAATTTTGTATTTAAACCAAACCTTAGAAAACTAAACTTGCCCCCAGGAGTGGCAACCAAACAACCCTACCAAATTCCCTGTTGTATAAAGAAGGTAAAGGTAAAAACAATATACCAGGTGTAAAAAAAAAAAAAGCTATAAAAGTATACATAAAAAGTATAAAAGTATTAAAAAAATAAAAAAGGTAAAACCAATGTACCAGGCTACCCAACTGGTCTTTGATGATTTACAACCTGAAAGTTGACCCATTAACGACTTCAATAAACTTCAAATATTGCTTTCTTTCATCATAAAAAGCTACACAAAATTTTAAATTCGCAAAAAATATTATGTGTAATAAGCACATCCATAGGATGTCAAAGTGTTCCAGAGAATTTAAATAAGATTTCGGTTTATTTTAAAATAAAGTTTATTATGTTCTGATATACGTTATTGATGGTTTAGTTTACATTAGCAATAAAACAGTCATATAGAGGTAATTAATTTTCTCAGGGATGATGTTCTGGGTTTTGGAAAGCTAGCAAATGAATTAGGAGGAAATGGCTATTATGTGTGAATTAGTTTTTAAAAATCACAGAGTCTAGCACAGAACATATTAAATGACTTATTAAAGGAAATTGGACAATTCAGACTGATTATAGTCTTTGGTGGTGATAGCTGGCTTCAAATTAAATTGAAAAAATGTATACGCATTTCAAAGTAGTCTAAGAAGACATCATAATTATCATGTGACTCTATCATAGAATGACATGTATGAAATGGTAAACTTGAGAAGCATTTGCAATGGTAATTACTTCAGTTGTAGTCTGAAGAAAACCTTAATACTTCCATCTCCTACACTGCAGGCAGTTTCCTATTCAGCTGTCAAATAATAGATGCTGTCATCTTTTAACTGTACAAATAATTAAAAAATATTTAATCAAATCTTTGTTCACACTTAAAATTCTGTATATGGAATGCTTTAGTACTTTTTGGTGGGTTTAGGTCTAAAATAATAGGAAGTATAGCTATTGTGGACGGTAAGCCTTGTAAACTGTCAAAATACATCCTAGTCTGAGTACCGAAACTGCTGAAAACAATACTTTAGGGCCACATCTGTAGGTTTACCTGCTACAAACTCTGCTAAATAGAAATTTTCTTGTCAAATTTATGTAGACAGCAGAGAAACCAGTGAGTGTTGTGTATAAAAAAAAAAAAAAGTAATTACACATGGTAGAAATTTTAGGTAAAAAAGGGGGCTTCAAATAATGTAGAAGATAATGTAGGATTTTGTAGTGGAACAAGACCAAGTTTGTTCAGAGTACCATGCAAGATAATTTACTTCTAAATAGCAGTGATATGCTGTTGATATTATTTCTGACCCCTATTGTCTTTTTTTTTTTTTTAAGAAACAAATTATAAATAAGGAGAATCTCAAAATTCACTGTGTAACATAATTTTATCTTACAGACTGGACTGCATGAGTTCTGACAGCTTAACTTAATGCATAGCTTAATTTTATGTTAGGAAAAAAATAACAGGAGCATATGCATCACAATACAATCTGCCCCCTATTTGTTTCAACATGGATCTAGCAATGCTATTGGTATCTAGCTGGTTGGAAGTTCTGGTTATTCAATACATTGATCTTCCAGGTAATTATTTCTTGTATGGTTTCTATGGATTTATTTACAACTGATCTCTTCATGTCCAGTGTATATCTCCATTGTGAGAAGGGAATGAATGTGGAGTATTGTCTTGGATTTAGGTACCATTCATTAATTTTCCTGTATGTGAACTTACAAAAATCATTCTTTCTTCAGGAAAGATAAAAAATTGTCAGTTTCCTAAGCATTTCAAACAATTTTGGAAGTTTTTTTTTTTTTTTTTTTTTTCTGTGAATGAGAACACAAATTAGAAATTCAGCAAATCACTCTGCTCTCAGAATCTCCATTGTAGGCAGCTGTCAGCACAGTTCCTTCATAACAGCAATGTAAGAGTCTACTTTTCTGCAATACCTCTTTTCAGCACAGCAGTAGCTGAACAGTACCAAAATTAAGTACAGAAGAATACATAAAGGTTTTTTTTTTTTTTCATTAAATGAACTGCCTATGTTCATTCATTCTCCAGTAATAGAGGTTGCTGATCTAGTATTAAAGTGTTTGCAATAATACGGTATTTTAACCTTTCCAAATCTATTTCTTTTCTTTCTAAATGAACATATGAACACAACTGAAATTTAGCTAATTATCTTAAGGGGTTGTCTTACTTGTTGTCTCATTTAAAGAAGAGATGACTAAGGACAAAAGAACTAAGTGCATATAGAAAGCTAATTTGGAGTAGGGGATGAGCAGATCAGTTAATTTCTGATCTACACATAATTACAAACTGTGCTCAGTTTGAAAGTTAGATAGAAGTTTCAGATTGACACTTTCCAGTGAACATTTGTCAGTGACATACAATTGGTTACAACTGCCAATAATGCAGGAAAAAGTCTGAAATAAATAGCATATAATTCAGACTGACATCTCAGAGAAAAAGGTATCAAGAGAGTAAATCCGAAATGAACTAAGAAATAAGTTCACCAGAAAAATGGGCTTAAAATGTCTTATTGCTCATGTCACAGATATTATATTGACATTAAAACCTGCTTTTTACATTCTGAAAAATTAAAGCTGGAAATTACGGCTAGAGTTGTGAGTATATTTTAAGTATTTGTATACTTTAGCTAAATATGGATCAAGATCAAAGTTTCTATAGTCTAGCCAGTTCACATGTAGCAAATGCAAACTTGAAAACATTTGAGGATGTATATGCTCTGTTTCAGGGTTACATAAATTATTGGTCTTAATCTGCAACCTTTCTAAAATAGATTTCACTCTAAGAAAAAATATGAATGCCATAAATATGAATAACTGAGGTAAAACCTACAGATCCCAAACCCACAGTTTTATATAGGCCTTCATACTGCAGACACAATTGTAGCTTTCTGGGTAGTTTTTAATTTCACAAACACTTACACTGCCTAGCTAGTATACACATTTGTCTTCAGTATCTATGTTGGAATTATATTTGTTAGAGCAGTACATACCTTCTAGACAGTTCATTTTAGGACAATTATTGTACTACTGACACCGTTAATATTTTTCAGTTTTTGGCCTATTGTGTTCTTATATTACCTAAGCTAATTATGATTACTTAGAAAGTGATGAAAGCACAATATTGTCATATGCATGCATCTAGCAGATTAAAATTGCCATATATGAAATGAAAAGTTATAGCTCATAAGGATACGAATATACCCTGCACAGCTCTTTCATTTACCATTTAGCTGATAATCTTATGGTATGGTTTTATGATAGACTATATTAAAAATATTTTAAGTAATTATGGTAAAGATTAGATAAAAATTGGGGGGGTAGGTGGTAGCATCTAATTTTAAACTTGAAACAGAAGTCTTGGTTTCTGTCTAGCCCTAATATTAAGGCTCCAGAAGGAATAAACAGACATCTATTAATTAATAGCACCTCCTGCATTTTGTCACGGCTGTTATTACCATTTCATTATGTCCCCTAGGATGGATTAGTTTATATATATATGTATATATATATATATCTTTAAAAGTAACAGGATTCAGCAAGATAATTATGGGGTCAACAGTTATGGTCACAGCTTTACAATTAAGCAACTTTCTTTGTTTTCCAGTAATATCAGGGACTCAGTGTTTCTGTCAGAATATCTTCTTCAGAATTACAAAAAAAAAACATGGCCATAATAGAAGGTACTTTCTGAGAATTTATAGACTTATGAGTTTAAATGAAGATAAACAAATTATGCAGCTGTTCATCAGGTACCAGGTACTTAATTTTTCTTGTATAATATTTGTACAGGACACTCATTAAACTTCCTGTGTGACTAAAACTTGTGAAATTTGTGAAATACATTTGATTTTTAAAGGTATTTTTTTCTTGCCATTATTTTATCTTGCTGTATCATTCTATTTCCTCTTTCTCAGATCCTAATGTTCTACTAGAGAAAATAACAGTCAGCTCAGGTCTCTTTCAAAATGACTGATGATTCTCATTTATGTGAACGGAACAGAGGCACTTCGTTCCTATCAAAATGGCAACTGTCTCTATTGTGCTCTAGCTGAAGGAATCCTGGCCATGACAGTCATGCTGAAGTAGGACAAGTCCTCATGAGTTGCTCAATAAGCAATTATTTTAAGAAACAACCCTTAAAAGCAAATAAGCATTAAGTTACAGAAAATAATGACAGGTTTTCCAGGATTTTTTTTAATACCTTATGTTAAGAGGCCTAGTTATCAAATAAGATAGCCAATGCCACCACTGTGATGACAGAACAAAACCACAGATTTTAAATTATTTCAGTTCTACTCTAAAAGTATAGACACAATTATTTATTCATCATACTCACAAATTATAATAAATATAAAGAGCAGAATCTGTTTTCTATACTTTTATCATGTACTCTTCTATCTGTTCTCTTTGGCTTTCTTTACTGCTAACTGAATCTTCTGAGCTAACAGTGAGTATGCTGAGGATATTTACACATTCCTGTAGTGCTTTTTACCAATGTAAGCATTATACATTCTCAATGGTAATTTCATTCCATTTTAATTGCAGAAATTATAAAATTCTTTTTATGTACTTTTAAAAAGAAATAGAAATCACTATGATATAAAGCTAACAATTTTTCATTTTCAAAGATAATTTCTGATCTGGGGATTCATACAACGAATCAATTACTTCATCCTCAGAAATACTGACATACTGACACATACCTTGACTTTTTCTAAGTGATCCTGCAGAGAGTCAATTAGTAGATCCCCTACTGGCTGCCAGGATCCCTTGAACACTTCAGCTTGGCGTAGTTTTAGGTCCACTTCATCCATTGCCTCTTGAAGGCCCTCCAATCTTTCAAGAGCGTCATCTATCTTCTTCTGCCAATCAGCAGACTGTAGATTCAGCTTATCCCACTCAGTTCTGACCTCATCTGCTTGCCTTTGGAGAAGTTTTGTGACATTATGGGCCCTTTCCTCAGGTGGCAGCTCTAAATGTAAAAAGTAAGAGGCTTTTAAGACATATTCCGTCTTAGATGAAAAATAATTGCCATCTGGGTAAGTTCAAAGCTCAATAAGAAACTGTTCATAACCAAAGACTCCTTTGAAATTTATTTTATCTGTTCTTGTTTGAAAGTCTCTTAACAAATTTAAATCTTGACACCATACAGATCACAAAAATATACATTTAACTGTATAAAGGCATTTTTAAACATGCAAGGTGTAGCTAAAAGTTTGTCAACTGTGTCCTGAAAAATAGTTCGTGCATACATAAATATTAATCACTGGGAATCTTTTGCTGCAACTGAGTAAATTTGGGAGTATCTGTAGTACTGAGACTACAGTTAAATTTTAAGTTAAATTGCAGCTTTCAGACCTCAAATGGGCCTACAGTTATAGACAGGTCATGAAGGTTTAAAGTCAGTTTCAAAATCTGCTTATAAATATGCATGTCTATTTAGTGCCACAGTGCTCAGAAGGATTGCTAAGGGTTTCTTTCATCTATATTTTTTGCTTAGTCTCTGAATACTGAAATTCAGCTTGGAGTGTAAATGGAATGCTTTCACAGTGGCTGGCAGAATTTATTTAATCAACTCTGACCATCACTGATCTTTCCAGCAATGTGTCATTACCCTCTTTCTTCAATTACCTCTTGGTTCTGGGTAGAGCTTCTCCAGTCCCTCCACAGGCTGCTCTGCTAAGAGGATTTGCACAGTCTCAAGCGCACTCCTGATAACAGGTTCTTTTGTTTTCAGCTCCCTCTTGAAAGTCTGAGAGATGAAACAAAAGTATTGTAAGTGGATATATAATGAAATACCAAGTGCTGTCCCTTTTTTCATCAATTTTAGAACAAAATTTCCAACAACTTCCATGCATATTACAAGTAGCTACCAAAAAAATGTAAAAGAGATAATCAGCTTTTGCTTAACCTAAAATCACATTATATTCAAATGAGCAAATCTACTGCCAGTATACTGCAAAGTACTCAAGGTTGCTGATCAAATTTTCACTGTAAGAGGGATCCCTTTTGTTGATTTGCCAGCCAACTCCAAAACTAAGCTCCATGGTGCAAAGCTTTTGCTGGCTGTGTATTGGATCACACCAACATAGCTAAGAGCTCTTGAAAGCAAGATTTACCACATTGTGAAGGTAAATGCAATGTGTTTCATGGCTACCTACCACTTTGCTACTGCTGCTGGCAACTGTTTAATCATATGAAAAAAAAAAAGAAAAAAAGGACCAAAGGATATTGACATCTTAACCTGTAACAATCAGTAACGAAAAAAAAAACAAACAAAACAACAAAACCCCACCGCGTTACAATATAATAAATTGTAGCACTCTTTTCTAGTGTTAGTGTAGGTACATGTCCTCCAAAATTACATGAACTGAGATGTTTGACATGCAGAATCAAGGCCAAGGTGAAAGTTCAGAAATACAATCTAGCCTAGATGAAGGCATGCATGAGTAAAAATTAAAGAGCAGAAATTAGTTCTTATGAAATAGATAATTCCTAGTTACTTTAATCAGTACTTATTATCAATTCCCATATCTTTAACATTGCTTGGTGATGTGATGTATTCTGCTCCTTTTCAGATCAACTGTATTTCTCCCTTTTACCTCTTCCTTTCCTGTAATGTTTTTTGGCACCTGTCTCCTTTCTTGCCTTTTCTTCCTCTTTCCTGTTCACATTTTCCTTCATCCAGCAACAGCTCCATTTACTACCTCTCTTATATTCCCTGCTTTTAAAATGACTGTGTGAGGAAGACTCTCAAGGTTGGTATTTAAAGTTTTGGCAGTCTACTGAAAGTACACATATCTCCGTGGTTTTGGTTTTTGGGTTCCTTTGTTTGGTTGTTTGGTTTTGTTTGGGTTTTGATTGTTTGTTGGTTTTGTTTTTTATTTGTTTTGTTTTGTTTTGTTTTTTTTCTTAGGGAGAATTTAAGATTCCTTTAATCTGAATCCAGATGCTCACCACATAGAAATGCAGATGAAACCTGGCCTGTGGGTTGGTTGCGTGTTGCACTGGGTCTTTTACATGTTGTATTGGATTTACCTAAATGGTCCTTAAACACTGTTTTATTTCAACATTTTCTTCTCTATTTATAAAACAATATTGAATGCATAGTGTTTTCAAGTAACACAGAGGTAAATATGTAGATAATTATAGTACAGTGTAACACAAAACACAACACTGAAAAAAGAAGAGTCATATGCCATGAGTGAAAAACAGATATTTTACTCCAGGGATTAGAAAATTCTTTATAAAGCACAGGCATTACATAGACTTCTAACATAATAAATTCACCAATTAAATTAAATTAACTATTAAACAAAATTTGGGTTTCTATGTAAACTAATGAAAAATTATAAATTCAATATTAAAAGTTCATTACACTTTGAATTATATTTGATTTGAAATGCTTTGTACAGGAAACACCTAACGGAACTATTAATGAGAATCATACCTGCAGTTTACGATATGAGCACTCACAGGTAAAAAATTCTTAATACATTTCAGGGAAGTAAACTTAAGGGAATGACTGTTATTCTACTACAAATATTTAAAAATCTTTTTATTAAGAGGCCAAGAACTGACCATAATGTTTGTGATTGTGAACTGGTAAAACCCTTTAGCATACTGCATTCCACAAGGTATGTGAGCAGGAATCGTATCTATCTATCTTCTCAAAACAACAGAGAAACACAAATGAGAACTTTCTGACTTTGTGTATTTTGCATTTAGTCACAAACAGAGAATCTCCTTCTCACTTATTAAAGGATAACTCACTTATTAAAGGAGCTACTGTGTTAAACGTTTTCCAGCTTTTCCATTCTGGAGCTGGCTGATGTGATTATAGTCTGTAAACCCTGAGTTTTAAAATAGTACACAGTATGGTTTTGGGACCTATTTACAGTTTTCAATGCCTTCTCTAGTTTTGATCTGCAGACTTCTACTAAGTTAAAATAAGTTTCAGTATAAGAAATTTAAAAAGGAGGAAATAAAAAAAAACATGAGGCTACAGCGTAGCACAGAACAGCATTAAAAATAATGAATGCTCATTTCATACTATCCCACTCCAAAAAGGTTCATACTGTACGAAGCCAGCTTTTCTGATTAAAGTTTTGTTGTGAAATACGTACATCCTACCAACAAAAATCATAAATAGCAATAAATGACATCTTCTCTTTTTTTTTGGAAAATAATAATAAAAAAAAAAAAATCTGGAGCCCTGAAAAATACATCTTGATATTAAGCAGAATATCACTGAAAGCAGAATTAGCCTAAATAAATGTCTAATTTACAGCTAATGATTTCAGGCTAATTTCATTGAATTCCTTAACTTCTTCCACACTTCGTAGTGACTGTAGAGGAAATCGAATGCGCATAATGTATGACCTGACAAAAAAAAAAGTAAACTACTTTATTTAAGCATCTCTATTTGTCATCAACACTGCAGCAGTAATGGCATTCTTCCCACCATTTTAATAATGCATATATTGATTAGCTTATCTCAGACCTCCACTGCCTCCTCATGGGTGTCCCTAAATCTCTTTAGATGGAGAAACACAGGTTGTTTAAATCGAATGATGAAAACGCAATGAGAGGTGCATTAGTAAAGCTTACATTAATCTCTGTTATTAGAATAGCTGATATTTATTGCTTTTAATGAATTTTAAAGAGAAAGAGTGCAATTAAATTAACTCAAGATGTTTTGCAACTAGAATGCTTTTTAAAAATTGGGGTTTACTTCAGTTTTACATTCCATTGTGCCACCAGAAAAAGTTGAAGCAGGAATTGTACTGTTCAGGCACTGTTGTTATAGATGTGAAAGGGTTTCCAGGGAATTATATATTTATGAATCTATATTCATTCATTTATGAATCTATAATCATAAATGCGGTTTATGCTGTTAATACAATCATACACAGCAGACATGGTGGCTCTTCAAAGAATGAAAGTAAAAGCAGGCTATCTGTGTGATGCCTAAGTTACTTAACTTAGATTAACTGTAACATGTACACAGTTATTAATATGATTTTAATAAAACATTATTATTATGCTTAGTAAAGCAACAAAAAATGCAAGATAATTAAATAATGTTTTGATAAACAGCAGCATTTTTGTCATTGACTAACACCCCCACACATACAAATACATTCTAAGACTTTGGCACAGACACAATTTCTTCAGATGCCAAAAACTGACAAAATGACCCACACTACATATAATTTCAAAGAAAAAGCAGTTATGTGGGTGTGTTTAGGATAAATTCCAAATTGCCTTGTCTAAAAATCACCTCACATTTATAACGTAACAGTGATTGCACTGTGTCCTGGGTTCAGCAGTAGCAGTCATTTTTCTCCTTCTTGGTAGCTGGTGCAGTGCTGTGTTTTGACTTTCAGCTCAGGAACAGAGCTGATAACAAGGATGTTTTGGTTTGGCCAAGGACTTTGTGAGCCTCATGCTCTGCCAGGGAGGAGGGGAAGCCAGGAGGAAGCAGAGACAGGACACCTGACCCAAACTGACCAAAGAGGTATTCCATACCACAGCACGTCATGCCCAGGATGTAACTGGGAGTTAGCCGGAAGGGCTGGGAGACTGCAGGGTTGGAGGAGGTATCGGTCGGAGCTTGGTCGGGCTTGGGGGGCGAGTTATCGGTCGGCTGGTGGTGAGGTGTTGTATTCTCTTCCCTTGTTATTTCCTTTATCATTATTATCATTGGTGGTAGCAGCAGTGATCTGTGTTATACCTTAGTTACTAAACTGTTATCTCAACCTGTGGGAGTTGCATTCTTTTCGATTCTCCTCTCCGTCCCTCCGGGAGCAGGGGGAGGGCAAGAAAGGGGGGGAAAGTGAGCGAACGAATTACCTGACTGGGTTTAAACCACGACACACTGATATCTCTTTTCTCAGTTGAGTCCAAGCTCTCCTCTGGCATAGATTCAAGCACCTGAAATCTTCATCTAAATCTTACTCTTATAATTTTTAAAGCCAACCTTGGCAAATAGAAGTATTCCAATGATAAGAAACAACTTCTTTTCATCTCTGCAATGAAAGTCTGAGGCATTCCAGTTGGCCTTGTAAATTATAGAGAGGTTAAACATGTTTGGTTTTTTTCTTTAAATTACATTTTTAAGGGGAAAAATATAATAAAATCAGTTTGTAACACCACTTTAGAAAAAGGATTCAGGCATAAAATCAGATTTGCATTCATCATGCCATTTCTCAAGAGCGGTCAGTTAAAATGCTTATAAATAATGTTCTCCTGCTGAGGCTTTTTGTTTTCTCTAATGTAGAATTTACCCAGGCTCGCTTCTGGCTTTACCTGGCAAAAACAATCCTTCACAGAAGGAAAGGTGTTATACTGATATATAAGACCAAAGTTGGAAGTTTGGGTCTTTTAAAAGATTGGTCACATAAGGTAGAGACTTAAATTGTTTACTGAAGACTGATTTTTGGAACAGACATTCAGGAGAATAAAATGAACAGTCAGGTGATTCTTTTTCTCAAGAACAAAATTCAACTACTCTTCATTTTCACATCCAACACTGAGAGCTAAGTTCTGTTCTTAAGCAGGGGTCCAAAACTCTTGGAAAAGACAAGATTTTCAGTGCTGTATTCTAGTTTTAAGGTAGGTAGTTCAGCACTTGTGGTACAAGCCTTTTTAGAAGCATTTTTTCTTATGTTCAGAAATAAGCTAAGCTGTTCATTCAGATACAACCTTTTAATGTCTGTTTTTATAAAAGAAACTCTAAGAGAAAGTCCGCAGTGTCCAGGGACAAAAAACCCACCCCAAAACCAGTTTAAAACCTCCAAGTTGCAAACACAGATTTTCACAAAGACAACCTGAAGTCGACAGAGTTTTGCACTGGCTGTTTTTCCTTTCTTCTGTGCAAGAAATATTTGAAGAGCAGACAGGGTAACCTAATTTCATGGATTATGTTTTGTTCTCTTTTCACAGGGAATCAGAATAGCTACAACTAGAAAGGCCTTACATTAAACTAGTGAAGTGCTGTAGAACAGGAAAAGAAAAGAAGCCATATTTCTAAAAGGAACTAAAATGTTCTAGCTTTGACGAGACTATAGATTTGTGTCTGTATGTATCAGCATGTGGCAGAGAAGATGATCAAAAGGAAGTTAGAAGAAGATCTATTTTTTAAAGTCACTTTGCATATATTCATGGTACCTTTTATGCAACACTTCTCATCCCTAAAAGTTTTAAGCAATTCCATTGATTGGTGAGTGACAGAGAGATCACTTAGTCCATTACTGAAGGCTTGACATCTTTATGATGAATTCTGGGAAACTTTCAAATAGCTTATAGAACAATATCAAATATTAACATTTTATGAGAAACAATCTAGATTTAAAAAAATCTTTCTTTGATCTAAGAGGAAAGATAATGTTTTCAGACACTCAAATATTGTTCAGATGACAAAAATTTTGTAGTAACAATCTTACACAAATCTTTCTCCAAGTCTTGCTTTGGCTCGAGAGTTGTCTTTGAATAAGGGGTTTGAGTTAATATCATGCTGTTTTAAAGCAACATCTACATTGTTTCTTTCATCCTGATGGGCTTAAAACTCCTTTATAGAAGTTGCTAAAGACACCTGGCTAGAACAGAAACCTTAGGCATTTCATATATCTTAACTTTCATGGAAGGAAAGGTAAAAAGGGTTGGTGGTGCTCCATAAGTCACGGATCTCTTGGCCTCACTGTTTCTGTGATAAATGCTTGAAGTCCCAAGTAAAGTTTAGTGAGAAAGACACATTCAACACATCACTTCTCCAAAAGGAAGACCTAGGAAATATGACCAAGCTGTGCCTTGCAGCAAAGCATTATATTATAGATTCATAGTACAGTTAGGGTTGGAAAAGACCTTAAGATCATCTAGCTCCAACTCCCCTGCCATGGGCAGGGACACCTCACACTAAACCAGGTCATCCAAGGCTCTGTCTAACCCAGCCTTGAACACCACTAGGGATTGAGCATTAACAACTTCCTTGGGCAACCCATTCCAGTGCCTCACCACCCTCACCGTAAAGAACTTCTTCCTTATATCTAATCTATTATCTTAAAAAAAGCATTGTGCAATGACAGCAAAATGGTTTTTGTTCATATTTCTCTTTGGCTTTCTCAGCCATTAGGTAAAAGACAGGCCCCTGAAAAACCATACTGTCGCCAACTCCCATCAGTCTGCTACATGCTGAAGCTGGGTGTGCTTTCTCAATTACCTTTCACATGGTTCCCTGTTCCTTCACAGAACAGTTTCCCCACTTACTGTTTCATTCAGCAATTTTTCACCTTTATGTTTGCAGGACACCAGATCCCTAATGGGTTTCCTTATGGCACCACTAAAAAGCAGCCACTGAGGTACTAGAACTGTGATTTCATATTCAGACATGAACAGACTGAAATGGCATAGCAAATTATAAGCTATTTGCCTGAAAGCAGACAGTAAGTTCACATCAGACAGATGTGAACTTGACTGAACACATGAAACACACTTAAAGTATAACTTTACTACAAAAAAAAAACTGTGTGAATCTTTGTATGAAGAATTTTTCAGCAGTATTGTATTTTTTTGGTTTTTTTTTCACTTGGTGGCTTTAAAAAAATGCCACAACTTCCCATATAAGTGTTGGATTTGGGTTCCTTTTTACTACATAGCTTAGTCCAGAACAGTCCCCATACAATGCTCTGCTATTGCCTTTCCATAAGAATTTCCTGATGAAACTAGTTTGATCCATAGATAATTACAGTCAGTTATCACAGTTGGTTCAGGGTGCACACAGTTGTGCATTAGAGCTGGTATCAACTATTTTTTTCACAGAAGTTCCCAAAACCAGTATAAAAATAGGGTTTCAAAACTAATTCAAAACAAAATTAAACATTACGTTTCAATGCCTGATCTAGAAAAAATATCAGAACTAATTATTTAACCCTCAAATAATATTATTACTTGTTCTGGCCATGAAAACTAGCTGTTTTGTGATAGGTCTATGAAACAGCTGGTAGCAAACTCTCCCTTCTCCAAAAGGCTGACTTTCTAAACTGTGTTTGAAAATCATAGCTACTACTCTTAAGCAAGTTCAGTTTTAATTGCTTCTAAAATATATTTTGAAGTGTATCTTGCTTTTCCCAATAAGGACAGTTTCATGCAACACTAACCTGCAAAACAAAAAGCAGTGACTGAAAGATCTTTTAAAAAAACCCATACCCTGTGAATATCATTCTGTTTCTGCACAGTGGGAAGATCTCCACCAATGGGTGCTTGCTGTTTTAATTCATCCTCCTTCAATTGCAGCCATGCCAAAAGTTCCTGAAGAGAGAGATGTAAACGCTTCCACTGGTCTGTACTGGCTTCCAAATGGGATCTGAAAGCATGTATTTAATATAAGATATATTCAAAAACAGTGATAATAAAAACCTAATAGTACAAGCTTATTTACTGAGAAAGATCTTAGTGGTTCATTAACTTAATGATTTTTAAATAGCTTCTGTTGCTTTGAATTAGTTTCTGGCAACACAGATTTAAATTTGGTTCCACAGTCCTGGCCTGAAACATCTGTTCTTTTCCCATGTCTCTGTTTCTTGTTTGTTTCTTGTTTGTTTGGTTTTTTTTAAATTTAGTTTTCCTCTTCAGCAGTGCTGAATTGTCTATCTCACTAAAGGTGCACAAATATTATGTAGGACTAGCATGGAAGTAACTTAATCATCCCTGAGGATTACTAGGAGATTAATTAACTAACGTTTCAACTCAGAAAAGAGCAAGCATTTTTCTAAACCACCACACCAGTGATTCAAACACACACAAGATTAATGCTCACATTCTAGGTAAAAGAACCAATTCCATCCTTTCCCAAAAAAGTCATGAGGAAATTGTTAAAGCTGATAGAATCCCTTTACACTACCAAAATGTTTGTGCCATTTGAACACAGGTGCGAATAAAACTAATTGAATCATTGGAAAAATTAAAAGACAGAATGCTACTTCGTGCAAACAAGATCTCCATCATAAGGACATCTTCTAAATATTTCCTCTGTGTATGTGTAAATGTGTCTTTTTAATACTCGGATCAAGTATTGAGCTACTAATTTTCAGCAACTGTGGAGAGACAATATGCAACTGAAACATCATGGAACTGGTCAAATCTTCAACTTTGTTTATACCATAGATAAAGCACACTAAAATTTTGTCTTTCTAGACTTACGAATACTAATTTTTAATTGCTGTTTGGGAAGAAATTCCTAATTCTCTTCCAGTAATGCAGCAATTCAAACTGTATTTGAATCAAGAACCTGTACTGTGTAACAGTAAAGTGATAAAATTTACAAAAGACAGATTTTCTTTTTGTTTAACTTCCAGCTTTGTTTGCATAACATTTCTCTTCTTTTTCAGTGATTGCACACAAAATCACATATTTTCTGGCAGTGAAAATTCTCCTCCTATACCCCATATAGAATAGTCTACAAAGAAATACGATAAATATGGACTCACTGTTTTGCAGACCTTATCACTTAGTTTAGATATGGAAATGAGGAATAGTTGAGGGTGAAGTCAACTGTATTTGTCTGAAATGCTCTACAGATCCTGTCTTTTTTCTAACCTCTTATACCAGGAAATCGGAGTGGCAACGAAAGAGAAAGGAAAGGGACAGATTAACTGTAGGTTGACAGAAAGCTCAGCTGCTCTGGTATGTGAGCTCATGGAAAATTTTCTTCTTTTTTAAAACTTAAAGGCTATGTGGGAGGGACACACATATACCATGCTGTCTTTTGATCTCTGTTCTCACAGGGCAGCTGTGAGCTGGGGAAAAACTGCCTCACATCACACACTGCTTGGGGAGGTCAGCCCTGCAGGCAATGAAGGCTGGGGAAGCTTCAGGATGCCTCTGAAAGCAGCAAGGGGGGAAGAGAGGTAGAGATGTGGCGTGGGGAGTTGCAGGAGGTGGCAACCAGAGCAAGGACCACAGAGCTTTTGGAGTGGATGCAGTCAAGGAGCAAAAATTCTGAAGCAGGTTAATTCCTGTCTCTCAAGTTTATTCAGTAAAAGCAAGCTTTTACCTTCTCCAGAGAAGGGCAGCAATTGGAAACACTAGAGTCCTCACTTTCTTCCCTGCTTCCCCAGTTATGGCTTTACATGGTAAAAGTGCAAAAAGTGACCCAAAGTGGTTTTGTTACTGCTACTGTGCTTTGATGACTCCCAGTTTGGTGAGTGTTTTCCTGGAACTCATCTTGTTCTGCCCTTCCTTCAGCTTTGGGAATATATGTTTACATATGTGCATGCTAGTATACATTCTATGCATACACTCTAAACTCATATGAGTGCATACACTCATCTACTCATAATTGTGTTCAAGCATGTGCAGACAAAACAGATAATAGAAAATTTTTTTTTAAATGAGTTATTTATAAGAAAAAAATGTTTATTAGGCTAAACTATGCTAAGTTATCCAAACAGAGGAAATGTAATAATGGAAAAGAATTTGGTTTCTCTTGATATTTACCAGACTTAGAAAAAAATGCCCACCTAATTTGAGGAATGGCATGGGTCTTCTGTTTCAGCAGTCTAGATATTAAGCTACATAAAGAAATTTCTTAAACTGATGCCTGGGGAACATTTAAAATGTCTACTCTTATATCTCCTTTGTGTAAGCATTGTGAAGTCCATACAACACCATGTGATGGGAAGAAATAGCTCCAAGCAGGTAGGCTGAGAATAGCCTGTTCATTCAGTCTGGTGCCCAGCAACATTTCAACTGAATGTCATAGAAGATAAGAATTGTCTCTTATCATAATCAATAAGTTGTTGAACACCTTCAGCCTTTTGCAGGAAGCAAGCATGTCTGTTATTTCAAATGTTTAATGCAAGAAGTCACTGTGATACAACTAGTGACTATTTCTGACTTGACTAATGGCAGTGATACACGAAACTGCAAAAAACTGAAAGACAGAAAGTACCATATATTTAATTATTGATATTTGGCCAACTGACTGTTTTTCTTATCTCAAACATTGCTTCATTTTGTCAAGTTCACAGGTAAAAGGTATCTGAAAAACAAAAAGGGGGGGGAGGAATGTGTCTCTTTCTTTAGCTACTAATATCTTTTCAACCTCATATCCTTCATTTATGATTAATGTTTAATGATTAATGTTATGAAGATTATTTTTGTCATTACACAGACTGCCCTCCCTCAGGGCCTAAGATGAAAAAAAGATAATAATTCATACATTACTTTGAAAAGCACTTCTGCCACTTGTTGCTCTCTGAACTACTACCAACACACAGAAAGCGAGCAAGTGAAAAAATGTCCGAGCCCAGCCAGAGCTGGGCTGCCTCCTACAAAAGACGTGTTTCTGAAAAGAAGCTTCCTGGACAATTTCTTTTGAAACAAAATCTTCAGCCCATAGAAGTCTGTACCTCCCTTTCATAATTTGTAACATTAGCATTTATTATATTTTTCCTTGGAAGCAGAATTTTTTCTCTCATGACACTACCTATGGCTTTCTACTACCTCTGTATTTTATATGGCAATTTTGTCCACACTCTGCACATCAGCTATCACCTTAAATAACTTATCTTCTCACTTACAAGGCTATTTTTAGTTTTGCAGCGGAAATAGTAGCCTTACAAATAAAGCTTATCATAAATACAAGTTGTTTAATCACTTTCTTTCATGTCTTGTAGATAAGTCATACAGAGATCTAGAAAAAGCCTACATTTAGAGAGAGTACAGTTACTGTTTAAACATCTTAATCACTCCTTCTGTAATTACAGAACCTCATCATATGCCTGAAATCCTAATCCTCTACTATCATTTTCACACCAAAAAGACCTAATCATTCTTACAGTGCTAAGCCAACATTCAAAATAGCACAAAGAAATTAAAAATGGACAAAAATAGTGCTACCAGAAGAAAATTAAACCTTTTTACTGGCAAAACGCAACATTTCATCCTACACAGCAAGTGTAGGCTTTTGTTTATATTCAGCTCCTACCTAATGTTTAGGGACTTCTTCCTAAGATCACTCCATCTGAGGTTCATGTTATCCAGGCGTCTCTGTAACAGGGCTGCATCCTCAGAGCCTTCCAGGGACCTCAGAATTTTCTGCCCATTTTCATCCAGATTGTGAAAGATGTCAGTATGAGCATCAATTTCCGCCTGTAGTTCCTATGGAAGCAATAGAAAACAATACAAGTGAGCTCTTCCAAACCCATAGAAACTATCATTTCTCAAAAAAGTGGAAAAATCCTCAGTGCAACATGGAATTAGCACAGATTTTGATTAGTGCTTTTATGTACCATTTATGATATACATGTTTCCCTTTCACATGAAGGCCACTTGCACTGAATAATGATCTTTTCTGCATACGGGGTATACTGAACAAAATTTAGAAAGTTGGGAGTCTAGCCTAACAGGCAACAAAGCAAGGACAAGATATGTGGTGATGAGGGAAGAAAACCCCCAACCAAATAGAAAACCCTCAGGATCTCAGGTATATCTGACCTTCACATGATACGTCTTCCTATGCAACATTTTCAGTTTGAGCTGGGGACTGCAACACCGGTCCTGCTGCATGGCAACTCCAGGAAATCCACGCGTCTGCAGCAGCTGAGCTTTGAAATGCCAAGTTCACTTACATTCTGTTGACAGAATGCATTTTGCAGCACAGGCCTCAGCAGTCAGTAGCAATAAACAGCCACTTTGTGCTGTATCAAAACACTGGCCAGGGCCATGGCTGTAGGAGGGCCTGAGAATAGCAAGGACCTAGAATATGCAACTAGAAGCTCATGTTGAACAGCCAACTTTTCTTATCACTTTGTTACTGCGGGCTAGTTCTACATTTCAAATTCATTTTTCCCCCTCATTTTTAGCACGGCTGTTTCTGCCAAAAGAACATTCTTTAGAGAGCTGCCTGGTACCAGCATTCCTGCCTGCCCACACACTCAATGCAGCCTTTGTATGCTGGTTGCCCTTCTCCAAGATGTTTGCATGCTGCAGATCCACAAAGTGAGATTCATTCGCAAAAAATAGTGGTTGAACCAAGCTCTTTAAAAAGTATAAAAATAAAAATTTAAACATGTACACACATGAGCACACATGTACTCTGTAAGTAGCCACATAGACACAAAAGTACTTCTACTTTCAAACAAAAAAGTACACAAAGACAGAAAGAAAATGGCCTAGTAAATAAATCTCTGCATTTTCTCGTGGGATGCTTGGGCACTAAGATCTCTGATGGTGTTTTCTTGCTGCCTGAAAATGGGAGTGCTGGGGATGAAGTGTGAAAGGGGAAATGATCTATGGCATTTGAGAACAGGACCCAGCTAAATGAGCATCACAGATAATCCCCAGTGGAAACTTGTAGTTTTCTTTAGAGGGATGACTTTGTAGGAGGGGAGCACACGACTTCCCTACTTGGTGTGCTCCTAATTGAATTGGTTTTATTTGATATTTAAGTGCAGTATTAGCTACACCGAATCATGAGTAGATTGTCCTTGGTCACCTATTCCTGTTCCAGCTGTCATTTGCAAATACTGAATACCTGTTTCCGGCACAGCAATAACTAGCATAGTATTTGGAGCAATTCTGAGGAGGAACATCTTTGGTACAGTACAGGAGTTCTTATCCAACTATTTTACTTTACCTATGGTCATCCCAACAGTTAAGTAGTTAGGAATGTTTGGAATACTGCAGAATGCAACTGTATTATAAATATTGTATTTATTTATTGATGTTAAATAAGCAATTTTGTTTTTAAAAAATTCCATTTAAAAAGTATATATTCATGTATAACTTTCAAAGTATGAATGCCCTTACTTGAAAATGTGTACTTAATTTCAAGCCTGAAGCTGCCAGCTTCAGCTTCCATCTGCCATACTTCATTTTTGTTTGCTTGACTGAAAAATACTGTATTACCAAATTTCTTTCTGTTCATGTATGCATTTGGAGATTTTATCTAAGCTAGGTTAAGTATCACAAATTTGATATAAACAGACAACACAATATGTAAGAAAGGATAAAGTCTGTGGTAAAAAAGTCAACTTTTAATGTCTGTATGGGTCTAATAGTTCCCCATTTAAAAGCTGATAAATCTGTTGCTGAATGAAAGAATTATAATATGAACTACCCGCTGCACAAAATTCTTAGGTTTCAGGGTGGTAATGGAAACAGCTGCCTTTTCGTCAGCAAGAACATGTGCTGTGAAACACGTACATTGAATAACTGTTCACAGTAGGAAGCTGTCAAATCTATCCCCTCTTAGTGTCTTATCACACATACACTCATAGCATTTCATAACACAATTTAAAAAAAAAAATGTACTTCCCCATTTTTCTGGTTTTTAGAATAAGCATTTCATAATCTATACATTTCATGCTTTTCTCCTGACACACACGTATTTCCAAAAATAAAATCAGGCCGTATCTTTTTATTTCAGAATACTATATGTTATCGCAACAAATCTGGACAGTTAGTTAAATTGGCAACAAATACAAAAAGTGAAGTACTCTTATCAAAAGCTTAGTATTAAAGACCTGGTCTTCCTTATTCCAAATTACCTGTGTGTACTGTACTTCGAATGCTCTTAAATTTAGTTTATTACAGCTATGCAGGAAGTGTGTGCTGATAAAGAAGCATGAGAACAGAAATATTTACTCTACTTTGGCTGGTGCATTTCAGATCCTTTCCCCTTCCTAAGAGAAGCAGAGTGCATATAGGAAAAAGACCTATATACCTTTTATTTGTTTTCTGAAATAAATAATTTCCATGTTTCAGAAATAAAGTGAAAGATTAATATGAACTTGACTAGAATAAAACAGGAAAATGTATTTCATCTCAGAAACTACTAAGTTATTTGAGGAAGTATGTTGTCATTACACATCATACCAAGAAACACATAATATAGACTAAATGTAGACTGCTTATTGCATTTTCATCTTTTCCAATGTGTCCGAACACATGAAGGAACTGTAGAGGATGAAAACTCAATCATGATATAATTCTATGGAGTTACAGTTGGACTTAAGTTGACTCTGTATGCTGCATTTTTGCTGTAGTGGTTATTACTGAGAGTGGGTGGAAATAGATTCCTTTAAAAAGAGCAGATAGAAAAATGAAAACCATCTTTTTGATCACAAGTTACTGCTTAGAGTGAGCTTCACTGCTTAGAAAGAACCATAACTCCATCACGTGCAGATTTGCCTAAGAATATCAGAGTGAAATCCTCATTTCTCAAGATGAATTATAAAGTTAGATGATAAAAGGTACTGTGATGTTTGTTTGTAGAAATCTTGCTGAATAGCTACTACAGGTTTCTACACATTAAAAATATGTTTATATTATTATACTACATAGAAATACATTACAGAACTAAGAATGATAAAGACATGAAATAAGCTCATTGTGAGAACAATCTTCATGGACAAAATAGGGCAAGGAAATTGCTCTGGCTGTTCCACTTCTGTCCAGAGCCCTTGAAACATCTACACATGATTTCAGGAAGAAGTACACTAAGGCTGTTAAGACAGCACACCTAATATGGCTACAAAGTTAGGCGTCAGATATATTTCTCATTTGCCTCAGTTCTTCCCCTTGGATCTGCTGCTAACATTGTCCATAGAAGCACACATCCTCACTGCCCTAATCCTCTTGGTAGGTAAAAGAAATTCACCTGTGGCTCCACATTTTATTTTACATGGAGCCCTGTAAAACACAGCAGAGCCATCACTGTGAAACCTAGTGCCCTGAAGGTCCTGTCAGCCTTCACAGCCTTCACATAGCAGAGATAGTCCAATAAGAATACAATACATCTTGAGATACTTTATCAGAAATAATTAATCATATCCCACATGAAATATATAGGCATGACATATAAAGGACATGCCGCATGGCAAAATCTGTCATTATTTTGGCAGTACACAAGAGAAGGATTGGTAGGCTGGAAGTAAAATGAAATCCTAGAAAGAAGGAGATAGTTACATGTATTGGGCTATACATGAGTCAGACTAAGACATGGAAATCAATGCAGCATAGATGACAAGGTAGAATCAAAATTAATTATGTAATAATTTAGAGAAATTACAAACTTAAATCCTTCTCTACAGACTCAGTTCCATCCTTGGAACTGTGCTTTTCATTTTCAGTGAAGCATTTTACGTTTTCTACATACTGTACAATGTTACTAATGAAATAAATGGCATTAATTGAGGTTTGGGGGCTTACAAAATTAAAGACAGCACCATCTAATAAAGGAAATCAACACAGAGGAAAAAAAATGAACTTTAATTAAAAAATAAAGTCAGTCTGCATAATTAAATACATGTACTCAAAACATCAGCAAGTAATACCTATTTGGCTATACATAGTTCAGAAGTACTAGACCATACAATAATGTTTCTGCAATGCTAATACTGAAATAGCTAGGAAAGCTATTACTCAAAACAAGACAAAGGTCATACACCTCTATAATCCCTCTCCATCTCTGTAGTTAGGTGAAATGATCATCCCCTTCATATTTATATTAACAGAGCATATTATATTTCACCTAGATAATTTCTGGGAAAAAAAGCAAGCAAACAAACAAACAAAACCCCCAAAGCCAGATTAACTTTTTTATTAGCTTAAATTAGCAGCATATATTATTAAACCTCTTATACTGTACAAAATGTATGAATGATGTAATCTCCCATTTTTTCCATTTTTTTTCTACCTTCCTTTTTATTTCCTTACCCTTTAGGTTTTCTCTTGCTTTCTTCCATTCCTCACTTCCGTTCTTTTCCTGCTCTTTCTCTTTTCCTTCCACTTTTCTTTCCTTTCTCTCTTTTCCTTCCTCTACCAATTTTTCCCTTCCTCTTTCTTTTCCAATCTTACTTTACCATTCTTGTTTCCCCCTTCCTTTCCCTTTCTGCTTTTTCCTTTCTTCCTTTTTTTATCCCTCCCCCCCCCTTTTCCTTTTACTTCTTCTTCTCCTTCCTCTTTTTCTTTTTCTATTTTCTTTCTTTTTCATTCCTGACTTCTCATTTTCTCCCTTCCTTTCACCCCTTTTCCCTCCCTCCCTTCTCATTCCTTTTCTTCATTCCTTTATTTAAAATACAACCTTTGCTGATTAAAAATCTTCCTTTAATGTTCTTTCATGGTGATCTCAAAACTTTGAGAATGTGGGTTTCTTGCCATTTTTATTTTGCATTTTCATTGGGTTAAACATCGTTTCAGGTGCCTGGAGAACACAGAACTTGCAAACTTGTTGAAAAAAAAAGAAAAAAAGAAAATTTTTGTTCTAAGAATGTTACTGAGCATCTATACAGAATACATGTATGCTCTATGGACTTGAAAGGAATACAGAGGCTTTTAGGGCTTGGAAAACTCTGAATTTTTACCAACAGGAGAGTTCAGCTGGTATAACCAAAAAAGGTACCCCCTTCAAAGAGTTTTTTTTTTATAATCTCCTTATGGCTTCTACAGATTCATGAAATTGAGTCACTGTCTGAATTTTGCAACTCTGACCAGCACAGCTTAGGAATAGATTTCAAATTAATCAGCCTACTTGCCTTTATTTAAATACATCTAAACTCCTGCACATTCCTGATTCTGCCTAAAGCATTAAATTCTGAGGGTTTAGAAAGTTTGTGACATGTTTTCCAATGTCCCCATAGATTCCAGCAGCCTTTGAATGCACAAAGATCCATATGCCCATAGCACGACTTTGGGGATCACAGCTTTTTTTCTATCTGTTAGACAGAGGAATGGTTCTGTGGGTGTTAAAGTTCTGGAGATGTTGAATTAATGGTTACAGCACAGCAGGTCAAATTTACTTTAAGCATGAGTATTACATTCAGTGCAAGGTGCACTTGATCTGTGTCTGTTGTTTCTAGCAGTAGAAGCACTATTCTTTACAGCAGTCTGTCCTTGTGAGGTAGTCATTATCTTCAAAGTATTTGAACAGAAAGAAATTTATATGTCTTTTTTTTGTTTGTTTTTTTAAGCAGTAAGATCATTTGTTCTAGACTGAAAAGACTATGATTTAGGTTAACGATGGAACAAAACATTGAAGTATTTCTGGTTTGCAATATACTACTAGGTCAGCTGGAGTTCTATCTTTTAAATGTTATAGTTCTAAGAACTGGTTGTCAAGTTTTGTTATTTGTTTGTTTTTTTAGATCAAAATACAACTAATTCAACTAAAGTTTTTTTGTTTGTTTCCAAAATATCTAAAAGGAAGCATCTAATGCTGATGAGCATAATATTTTGTTATATAGATCACCTCAGCTAACACAACCAAGCTCTTTCTTTCACAATGAAAAAAGTGAGAAAGAAGCTCTCAACCCCTCCATCAACCTTTTATATCATTTGCTCTCCCAGTCCATAAGCAAAACCCTTATTGAGTCTTAGAATGAGAGCATTTACTGAGCAATTTACATAATAATAAAAACTTCTCAAATGAGATTTAAAATGTAATTAAAGTGCAGACTAATTGAGTTAAATGCATTGTTGTGAAACAGCTATACATCATCATGCCATGAAGCCGCCTATTCAGCTAGCCTACGGCACGACCCCAATTCCATTCTGGCATGATTACATCTCTGAGTTTCATGCTAATGACTTGATTAAAAAGAAAGATAAAAAGGCCGTTTCTTTTGGGAAGATAAGCTTATGAATATCATTAAGGCATTTCTAGAATGTCAATACATTTTTCCAGATAATAAAGGAAATAAGAGTTAGTCCTCTAAAAGAGAATCAAATGTTGATAAGTGGAAGCTAAAAGCAAAACATGTGCTCAAGTCTTTATTGTATTGATCATCATTCACAAGACTGGCTTTTCAGACATAGCAGAAAGCCTTACACTTCTCACCTGTTCATAGAGAAGTAATAAATCAATTTTTTATGAGACATCTAGCAATTAGTTTGTATTCAATTATAATTAAACATAAGTTATTAGATAATTCCATGGGGTTTGGGGAATCTTATGGATTTCTTGGTGTTTTTCTGAAAGACGGAGAAAACCCCTTAATGACTACTTTCATTTATATGTAATTAAGATACAAATAAATAGATAAAATAAAGAAACCAAAGCTTTCTACATTTATAGAGAGAGTTTCACTTAGGATTTGATCCATTCAAATGCTTACCAATAGATTACAGAAGTATATTCTGGTAATAGTAACTTTAATGGAAATGGTTATTTTTACTGTTTGCTTATTTGCCTTGTTATTATACCTAAGATGGGAACCCTAATTAGAGAGAAACATCATGTGTAACTATATTACTGCATTCAGCTACAGGACCACCAACACAAGAAGGATGTGGACCTGCTGGAGCACAAGGGCCACAAAGTTGATCAGAGAGCTGGAGCACTTCTACTATGAAGACAGGCTGAGAGACAAATAAAGCATATGTGTTAAAGTGGGAGGTGTCAGTGTTCTGTAAGTCAGAAAATAAGCCTCCTCTACCAAGAAACCTGTGAATGGGCTTAGATCTCTGCCTTTTGAAACTTTTTATTTGAGGGCTGGATAAGTAGGAGGGAAATAGCATAAACATGCATGTAGTCATACACACAATTTTCTGACAGCAAAACCATTAGGCTGATTACAAACTAGCATAGTTTTCTAGATTTTAGAAAGTAGTCTGCTCCTAAAAAATATGCAGGTCCTGAACTCTGTACTTCAATGTACGTCCCATTATAATCCTATTATACCTGTCAGCACACTCACCCTGTCAATCTTTGCTGCAGTCTTCCCAAAGCAAAATAATTACACTGCTACTTTCTGCGTGTCTAATTTTTCCTTCTCCCCTTTTTCCAGAGATGAAACAGCAAAGGCAGCACCATCATCTACGTGAACATTTATTTCCACTCAGTTACTCAGGCAAGGTCTGAAAGTCGTGCAGGATAATTTGAACAGCATCTAATGCCACTGACATCCTAGCACTTCAAATTAACACTGATATGCTGAGATGCTCAGGGCCTTGCCCAGTTATGTTTTGAGTATCTCCAAGAATGGAGATTCCACAGCAGAGCCTTTTCCTGTGTTTGACCATAGAGAAAAAAAAATATCAATCCTTATATCATTTGAAATTCCCATGTTTCAACTTGCCCCTATTGCCATCCTGTGACTGTCTATCTTTAAGAAGAGTCTGGACCTGCTGGCTACATCCTTGCTAACAGGGCCCAGGATACAGCTGGCCTTTTTTTTCCCTACTCATCCCCCCTGCAAGGGCACACTGCCAGCTCATCTTCCAATTATTGTTGACAAAGACCTACATATTATCGTATCATTTTCTACAAAGCTGTTTTCTAGCCAGTTGGCCCCAGCCTGCACTGCTGCATGGTTTGATGCTCCCTAACTTGATGTTCTTCTGGGCAATGTTTCACTCTCACACTCTGTCAATAGGCTTGGGACCTTAAAGAGTGCAAAAAGCACACCTTGCCAGTGAAAACTGAGATAAGAGAGGCATTGATTCCTTAGACATTTGCACGCCCTTAGTCATCACGTCTCCCACCTCACTGAACAGCGGGCCCACATTTTCTTTAGCCTTCCTTTTGCTACTAGTGCACTTACAGAAGTGTATCTCATTGCTGTTCACATCCCTCTGTGAAGGCCCTGCTGACTTCCAACGTTTGTCATCCCTAGCTGGTACACAGGCAGCTCACTTCCTGCTGCGAACTCCTACAACCACAGCATACCTCCCACAGGTAAGGACGTTGCTGTCTCCTGCCACTGGAGACATACCGGGCATCCAAAAATGGATAGAGATTTGGTTGGTGGCACTTCCCTGAGGACTTCTTTCTGAGTCAAAGCCTCTGATGGAAAGTTGCTTCAGCTGGTGTTGCTGCCCTGCCCTCTTACACATTAACACCATCACCATGCAACCCCCAGCAAAACTTCTGGCCTCTTTGCACCCTTGCTGCAACAACTGGCATGCAAAATGCTCATGACTTCCATAGTAAAAAGGCATTTTTCAGAATACATGTTGAAGTAATCTTATTAACCTATATTTGTGTTTTCTACAATATGTGTGGCAATTAAAGATTTTATGAAATCAAGTGAAATATAGCAGATTTTAATGACATATTGTAGAATATATCACTGTAGAAAACTCTAAATTTTATCACTCACTGAATCCAAAACCTTGTATACATATATATATATATATATATATATATATATATATATATATAAAAGTGAATGAGGGATTACTTAAATTTAGAAGGTGAGAAGATAAAGATAATAAAGTTATCTGGGTTACTCTGTAACATAAGAGTGCTCAATCTTCCACTTTTGTGCCAAGGAGTGCAGTTTGCTCACAGAAACAAAACCAGAACTTATATTTTCCATCTGGAAACAATATATATTTTTTTTCCTTTAATCCTCTTTGAGGTGTCTCTACTGCTTTCATCAGAGAATTAAAAAGATCTGTGTTTGGTTTTTAGTCCCAGAAGACTATGCACAAAAGTAAGAGATATATGGTATGTTTCATATCTTTGAAAAAAAAATCCTACATTGCAAAAAAAGGATCCCATAAAGATTCTATACTAACATCTGCATATGAAGTCCTGATAATAGGAATTCCAGGCTAGAGGTGAGAGAAGAGGCACTGAGAGAGACACTAGGTAAAAAATTTATATCCCAGAATTAGTTGTTGAAGTTTCTGGATATTGTCTTGACCCAATGGAATGAGTGTAAGGACTTTCACAGATTTAAAAGATGAATTTAGGCAAACTATGGCTGAAACAGGGTAAGTGTAATATCCCTAATGGCACTCGTAGCAATAATCACTGTTATGCTATTCAGTGTAATGCCACTTATCCCTATTATCTTCTGTCTACATATGTTTGACATTTAATAAATTTTTGGTAAAAATACTTCTCATGACATAGATGCATTGATAATTCTGACAGAGTAATGTCACTATTCAATAAATACTGACTGAGCAAGGGATAATAGTGCACCTGCATTGTGCAGTTATTCAGTGCTAAGTCTCATCAAGATTAAAACTTCCTTTCACGTACATTGCTTTTATCTCTAATGCCTACTGAGTTAAACTGAAATTCTCCTGATAACACTAGTGTAAGAAAACTTTGGCTGTATATTGAAAAGCTTACGTTCCTCTCTTAAATATGAGGAACCTTGACAACTGGCAACTCAAAAAAAGAGAACAAGCTAGCTAATTGTTACAAATTCTCTAAAACTTTCTGGAAAAGGCAGCTTGCTTTATCTTACCTCCTTTACCAATTTCTTTCTTTTTTTTTTTTTTTAAAAAAAAGTCGATCTAAAATTTGTATCTCAGAATTTTTCTGTATTCTTCAAACAGTGTCTATATATTTGCCTTGTTAATAGAGCAAATTCACAAGTCTCCTTAAACACCAGTGACTTTTCTGAAATAAATACCCTTGCATATACAGAGCTTCATAATCTAACTGTACCAATAAATGAAATACTGATGCTCAGTTTCCCAGTGGAGCTTTGTGTTCCCTTTGCAGTACTGCTGAAAGACTGCAAACCAAACAGTGACATTCAAAGTTCTGATGTCTGTTACTCTGCAATTGTGTCTGTTTGCTGAGGGCATGCACAAGCGAGGACACAAATGAGCTGCTGCTTAAACAATGTCTCAGGAGGATGCAAACTTATAAGAAACAAAATGAAATCAAATACTCTGTAGAAGGAAATTCTAGAGGCTGATAAAAAAAGGAATTAATGGCAAACCTTTTACATTTCCTCTTTTTTACATTCATTCACTTGCCAAAGGACATGATTGGCTGCAGAATTTATCCTAGATTAAAGGAAATTAAAAACAAACCAACAAATGACTTTACAATTTACATATTTTGTATATTTAAAAAAAAAATAAAGAAGCTGAGGGTGGCAAAGTCCCTTCCATAAGCAAAAGTATGATCAAAAGGAAATAGAATATCACCATCGTCCTTCAAATATATGCGTACACATACCGCAGCAGCCATCTGTCAAAACGATCTTGCTGTCACAGTTAAATCCAAGAATCCAACACAGTCTATTCAGCACACCACCAAGCTGTATGCAGATAAGATGCAAGCTTTGAATCCCAGACTGTACTGATTTACCAACAATAGCAAGTGATTCCTAAGACCCAAAGACAGCACCGCCCCAAATTCAGGGATGGAAAAGTAACCAGTGCCCTGAATTAGCTTTCTATCAAGCAGTGGTGCTTTAATCACTGTTGCTGAAACTACCTAATCAGAAGAATTAAGGGCCTAGTCAAAGGACATAAGGGCAGGGAGGAAAATGTATGATTGGCTCTGAACAGTCAAACCAAGCTTTATGGCAAAAAGATAGCTCCTTGAAAGAATTATGAAACTTGAATCATTTGAACTGGATGCATTAACTTTTCCCTGCTCTTCATGCTAGTGTCTTAGGTTAAGTCTGTGTAACAAACTCCCTCAAAATCAACAATCTAGATGCAGGAGTTGAATGCAGGTTTGCTGATGATATAAAAATGGAAGATGCTTCTTGACTCTTGAGGGATAGGAGGCTTCGCAAAGAGATCTAGATAGATTGGAACATTGGGCAATGCTTAATGGGATAAAATTTAACGTTGCCTGATGCTAGATTTTGCACCTGGGATGGAATAATGCTGGGCACAAGTATAGACTGGGAAAGACAGTTGGATTAGTTGGATTACAACCAAGTCAACCACCAATGTTCCAGGCTGGAGAGAAAGAGACCCTTCTAGGACATCATATATTGAATCTATATTTCATATACAAAGGCAAACTACAAGACTTTGCTCCAGTGATGACAGCTATACTTTAGTCATCTGGAATTTGGTAACCTTTCCAACAGACTTCATGCAAAATACTCAGAAAAAAATATATGGCAGGAGAGAAATTGGTCTGTGACACTTGTCATCAAACCAGCTGACCTTTACTCCAATATTCCTTTCTTTCTATTCTTTCGCTCTAATATGCATGCATACAGACAGAAACATACAGGTTGTGTATGTATATGAATACATCCCTTCATACTTCCACTGTAAAAAATATAAATAAAATTAGAGCATTCCAAAACAAGCATCATAAAATACTTTGAAATCAAAACATTTATAAAAAGGAAACAAACGTAATGAGTAACTCAGGATGTAAGGCAGTTGGGTACTAGTGTACTTCTCAGTTTGAGAGAATCACTTTGAGCACATAATGAAGGTAGTTTAAATTGTTACAATTCTACAGTAGATCTATGAACTTTACACCAGTCATAAGCCTTTTGCTTTTTTGCTTAAAAAATGCGGTGGAAATACAGGCCTATATCCTACTAATGAATGGGATGAAAGTACCTTTTCCTCGTCATAACTGTATGCTCAGAACAACTGGTTTCTGTTTTTTTCTGCTTTAACCGCCAAACACACACAAAATGTCCTCTTCAGCAGGGCAGGAAGACTACCTCCTTGTAAGCAGCTGTATTCAACAAAAATGTGCTGAAACAGGTACAGTATAAATATTTTAGAAAAATATTTGCTAGATACTTTGCGAATTTTTATTTTTCAAGATCAGGCATGAACACTTACAAGAGAAACTTAATGTACAGCAGTGTAAAGCTATGTTTCAAGCCAGTGTCAAGAGCTTATCAAAGGCACCTGTGCTGATGTAAGTGATCTAAATGACAAAGAAAACAGCAAGTTTATGAATGTCAGAGAAGCTAATGAAGTAAGCAAGAGTACTATACATATCAAAAGGCAGGAAAATAAAAAGTATTATGAAATTATGTCTGCAGTAATGAAAAAGAAAAAGAAAGGTAGTTTAGAGCTCAAAAAAATGAAATAAAGTGTAACACTGAAACATCCAAACAGACTCCTTTGGACAGTATAATCCACTGCTCAGCATAACAGTGAAACTGCACAAGAGAGAACGAGACAGAGAGAAAAATAAAAGGCAAAGCAGATAAAGCTTGTGATGCCACACCACAGCATAAACCCACCAGAATGATTCTGTTTTATAAGCAGTCATCACCTTTATAGAAAGAGAATTTATTTACTGCTTGGTAAGACCCTGACTGGTATTTTTTTCTTGATATTTAACATTTATTTTTTCATGGTATAGCCGCTTAGCTCCTACTGACCTCTTATTTCACTGTAAACATTTTTCCTTCCATCTTCTTGCTTCACTCTTCAAACTTCAGTGGACAGCTATTACACTTTGGACCTTTCTATTCAAAGTGGCAAAGACTGAATGATGTATGAAGTCTACAAGCCAGTTTTAATCAAAGAGCAATACCTGTTCCTGTCTTCAGAAAGAGGATGCTTACTGTGTTCTTTTTAATTACCAATTCTGAACCTGTCAAATAACCAAGTTTGTCTTGCCGAGCTTTGATCTTTTAAATGCCTACCACTATTAATCCTATTTTCCTGTTCAAAATCACTCATACTAGTTTCTTTGCTGTTATTTGGCTCAATTCTAAGTCATCAGCAGTTACATACACATTTAAGTAATACCACAGAAATTAATTTTTCTTTCTATTAGTATCTCTTTGGGGATGGAATTGAAAAAAGAATGAGGAAAACATAAAATTAATTCAATATATTTTATTCAGGATAGGTCAAGAGAGAAAGAAGTTATAAGAAACTGCAGTTGTTATTAGTCTTTGAGGTTTGTCATTTATGGAGAAGAGGAACTGCACTCAAGATAAAAAAGACTAAATGCATCTAAACCAACAAAAAAGCAGTAAGTGATGTGTGAATTCAATCATTATTCCACAGAGTAGTAGAGGTTGCAGATAATAAATGGAGGTCAGAACAAGCTCAGCTTTTATATGACTAAGGATATAAATAAATTATTGCTTACAAGACACTTCATCTTTGTAGCTCTCTGGCCCTGCAGCTTTATGTGCTCTTTCAATAGCCTCAAAAAATTAAATCTGTCAGTGTGTGTATGTATATGGACATATATAAAACTTCTATGGAACAGTGATGAGAAACTGCAAATGTACGGATGACGAAAGAGGTGGCACATTGAACTGCAAACTGCACAGTGCACGTGGGTTCTTAAGCTTAAAAGTAAAATAAAGATAAAAGCACCCAACTGCCTTTTTTTAATTCCTGACATGTACTGGCTTCAGCAACAGTTTTCATCTTAGATTTGCCTTTGGACTTCTCCTTCCCTGCAGTATTTTGGGAACTTGTTGGATATGCAAGATTCATTTTAAATAAAAAAGGTTCAAAAGAGCATTTAGTGTTGTTGCTGATCTTAGCAATCTGTCCTGAAGATCATTTGCAATATTTTTTTATTTATACAAAACAGAAAAATCCATATAGTTTTGTATACCATAGCTGACAGGATAGAAAAAATAGTAACAAGAAAATTAACTTTCAGCAAGTACAGTTTTTGAAATATATGTGTGTGGAAAGAAATTTAAGAAAGCCATGTATAGCTGGGATAAGAAATCTTTCCATCTTAGAACTGGCCAGTATGGTATGTTTCTGCAGTACATAACAGTTTCAGCTTCTTCAGTCATCTTCTTAATTTGGGTAATGCATATCCCTACATTAATATTTTTGACAATATGAGACTTTTTCAAATATTTTAATTAGTCTCAAATAAAGCTTTGTCAACTATCCTAGACCAAATCATGAGCATCAAATTTAATTTCTTAGAAAATGTTTAAAATTAGGTGATTTTTTTAACTGATTTACAAAATATTTCCTTAAATAGAAGTTTCTTTTCACCATCAGCAATAAGTTATAATCTCGCAACTTCAAAATTGCATGTTAGCAGGGAGTAGGTACACTGCTAGAAGATTTATCAATAAATTATACCACATATAGCATCATAAAATATTTTCTTTGCTTTCCTTTCTCTAGCTAGTTTACAATTTGGCTTATTTAAAAGCATGACACACATTGCAAAATCTGTGTTTGATATATTTTACTTGATTCTTCCACCTGCAATGTGTCAAAGTAATCTGTCATTATTCATCCCTCTGATCATTATTCAGATTTATTAGTCACAGAGTAGTTGTCCTCACTTTACCGTATCAAGACTCAACACTGACTACTCCTAATGTTGGCTTGAGCTTTGCCTTTCATCTTTTTTCATCTCTAAGTTTTGTTAGACACTCCTTAGATGATTCCTTTTCTTCCAAGACTTCCTTACCAATAAAAAAATGATAAAATATAAATGGTGTCTATGAATATCAATTTATAAATCTTTATTTCTTTAGCCACCTAGGTCAGACAGCAGTAAAATCTTCCTGCACCTGAAAACAATGCCTACTGCCATAACCCACAACAATTATAGCTTCAGAACAGGGCTTAGTTTGATCAGATTCATCCCCTAACTTTCCCATATCCTTAAACACCTTCAACGCACGTACAGGTGGATGTCATTTAGAAGTCCAGCCTCTCTTACACTTTCTCAAATGGAGACTTCCCCTTTGATACCCTCCTTGAGGTGTTTCAAAGCCTGCACCAGGGCTTTTGCTACCTGGACTCATATACCCTGTGGGTGGTTCAGCAGGGCTCCTAATCCATCATAGTGCTCCCAAGACCCTTCCAATGTTAGCACTTCCATTATACCCTGAAGTGCCAGAAAAATCCAGAAGTTTTCCTGATGCACACACACTATACTCTCTTTAAAATAACCCAGACAACCAAAAGCTCCCCCATCCCACCCGACAGGGGAAGACAGACATGCCACAAGTGTATTTTTCATGGGTGTGCAAAAACCAAAATCTATGCAGTTGGCTTCATGTTCTCACCAAAGTTGTCACTCCCAGAAGAAATTTCTCCTTATTGTATTATAGCCACCGCTCCATTTGAAGTATTCTTTCTTTAAGAAGCCTCTGATCTTTTCTAAGCCCACAAGATTCAACAGAAAATTTCAAGCCTGAAGCTTCCAGAAACTTTGCCAGTCTGAAGAAAACATTGTTCAAAGTTAGTTCGTGTGTTAGGGTAGTCTAGCTCATACTCATTTTTCTTCGATGTGCTCTCCATCTCCACAGTGAAATCCATCCCTGTAAGTGTGAGAATACTACTTTTCTTGTCCACAATTTGCAGGGATAAATCACCTCAGTCTTGACTAAATGTGCAATGTTACCATATATACAGAATGCAGTGCAGTATGCTTGTCTAAGCACTTTCATCAAAGGCAGCACAGGCAGAAATCCTAAATAAGTTCTGCTTATGTGCTATGTAGTCACAAAGTATATTTACAGTAAGTCTGATGCAGCTAGGAAACATACTGTTTACTATGTACAAGTGTCGTGGTTTAAGCCCAACTGGTAACTCAGAACCAACCACTCACTCCCCCCTCTAGTTTATATACTGGGCATGATGTGCTATGGTACGGAATACCCCTTTGGTTAGTTTGGGTCAGGTGTTCTGTCTCTACTTCCTCCCAGCTTCCCCTCCTCCCTGGCAGAGCATGAGACTCAGAAAGTCCTTGGTTAGAGTAAACATCACTGAGCAGTAACTAAAAACATTGGTGTTATCAGCATTGTTCCCAGGCTGAAAGTCAAAAAACACAGCATCGGACCAGCTACTAAGGAGGAGAAAAATGACTGCTACCGCTGAACCCATGCCAATAAGCTATTGAGTTTACTCTCTTCATAGAAACATAGAATGGTTCGGGCTGGAAGGGATCTTAAAGATCATCTAGCTGTAACCTCCCTGTCATGGGTGGGGACACCTTCCACTAGACCAGCTTGCTCAAAGCACCATCCAGTCTGGCCTTGAACACTGCCAAGGACAGAGCATCCACAGCTTCCCTGGGCAACATGTTCCAGTGTCTAACCACACTCACATGCCATGGAGCAGGAAAATCTTCCTACACTGGACTTTTTAAAAGCCATTATGACTAGTTTGTTATATATCTTGGTTCAAATTGATGATATTTTTGAAATCCAACCAGTAGTATTAATTTTTACGGATTCCGTCTCTCAGAGTTTAAAATACTCTTTTTTTTTTACCCCCCTCAAAAATCACTCAAAAGTGTAATGGTATTTCTGTTAAGACATTGTAGCATTTATACGATACAAGCATACTTTACTATGACACAAATTGTGTGTCATCTTCCAAGCCACTATTCCTCCCTGTGGAGCCTTCACCTAAATTAAAATTAACACAATCCAAACCCAATATCTAATATAGTACTTTAAAAATTAATAATGGAATCTTATTTTGCAGTGTCAAGATGTACCGACACTTCAAAGCCAAATTTCCAGAAATCATCCCTGCTTTTGATGAGTCCTAAGGGGAGGTTTCCAAACCTCCACTTCTGTACATGCATTTCTGAAATATCAACCTTATTAGACTCCCATTTGTACATACTATTTTTCACACTTCCAAACCTAAACACATATAAACTTTGAATATTTGTTAAAAATAGAATTTCAGATAGAAATACATAGAAATCTTAAGTTTTCATGTGGCTATTTCCATGTATTTAAACCCTACAGTGTTGCACTCATCTGCATGCATTTCTTCACATGCAAAAATAACACATTTAAACATGACACTTATTGCAAGTACATAAGACAATAGACTGAAATACTATATAAGACTATATACTATATAAGAATGAAATACCAAGAACTTAGCCAAAGTATTTCAAAGCTGGAAATATAAATTGTTTGGTGACATCTATTCACTATTTTTCAGCCTTTGAAGTTTTCTCTGAAGTGCTAAAATAGTCAGAATCAAAAAAGCTACAGCTTGAAATACTTCAAGGGAGCAGTGCAAAATAATTGCACAGCTAATAGAAGCATAATCATCTCAGCAGGAATTAAATAAGGCAAATACAACTGCTGAGTTGTTTTTCAATATTATTAATTTCAAAGCGTATCTTGCACATGCTGGCATGTTTGGGGAAATCAAGGCAACTTCAGATCACAGAAGTATACATCTTAAGAGCTTTCTTCTGATGATGCAGCACACAATGAGAAACCTTTGAAACAAGCTTAATCCAAACATTTAAAGTACATCTAAAAAACAAATCTAAACCCCATATATTCCATACTTCAACTAACTGCATTTAAAAGTGTGTTAGAAGTTTGAATATAGAACAAATACATAGAAAGAATTAAGCCATCAGCTACACAAACTCTGCAATGTCTTTCCTTCCCTTTTTTTTGCTATTAAAATAAAATAGAAAAAAGTGAATAATAAAAAATATTTAATAATTATATCATTATTTTGTGCAAAAGAATGTTCAAGAAAGACAAGGAACTACTGGAGAGGGTCCAGTGGAGGGCTGTGAAGATGATTAGGGGACTGGAGCATCTCTCATATGAGGAAAGGCTGAGAGAGCTTGGCCTGTTTAGCCTGGGGAAGAAAGAACTGAGAGGAGATCTTAGTGATGCATACAAATATCTGAAGAGCAGATGTCAAAAAGATGAGGCCAGACTCTTCAGTGCTGCATATCCACAGTGTAAGGGACAACAGGAATAAGCTGAAACACAGGAAGTTCCATCTGAATATGAGGAAAATCTTTGAGCTGATGGTGATAGAGCGCTGGAACAGGCTGCCCAGAGCAGTTATGGAGTCTCCTTCTCTGGAGATATTCAGAACTCACCTGTGCAGCCTGCTGTAGGTGAAAATCGATGATATCCAGGGGTCCCTTTCAAACCCAACCATTCTGTGATTCTGTGAAGACAGTATTGTAGAGCAGCTTTGCATAAAAAATAACAAAAAGTGGAAGGGCAACAAAGAGCAAAAATAGAGCTTAGATACTACCCATACCAAAACTGGGGTGAAAAAAAACAAAACAAAACCAACCCCTCCCACCCCCCCTAACAAACAACAGTATACTGTGATATAGATTTACTGTCTTTATATTACAAAATCTCTAGATGATTGGGTTAAAAGGTGCCACGTAACCACAAATTTTTAAAATTTGACAGCATCAACTATATTAGCACTCCTGACATCAGCATCCAGCCTGGGATGGATGGCAGACAGGATATTTCTTTAAATGTTCTTAGAACATCTCTGAAATACCAGGTCTTATGCAGCCTGTCCAGGCTTGAATACATATGTGTGTGTCCCAGTTTTGGTTGAGATAGAGCTCTTTTTCTTCATACTAGGTTGTACAGTGCTGTGTTTTGCTTTAGTCTGAGAATAATGTTGATAACACACTGATGTTTTCAGTTGTTGCTAAGTAGCATTTACACTAAGTCAAGGACTTTTCAGCTTCTCATGCTTTCCAGCAAGAAGGCTGGTTGTGGGAAGCCGTGAGAGAGCAGAGACAGGACATGACCCAAACTAGCCAAAGGGATGTTCCACACCACAGCACAGTAGATAAATGTGAAAATTACCCAGAAGGGACTAATCGCTGTGCAGGTTAGGCTGGGTATCAGTCAGCATGTGGTGAGCAATTGTATTGTGCATTACTTGCTTTTTCTTGAGTTTTGTTTTTCTTTTTGTTATCTCCCTTTTCATTACAATTATTATTAGTATTAGTGCCATATTTAACTTTAGTTATTAAACTGTTCTTATTTAGTCCCTTGGGTTTTACCTTTTTCCGATCCCTCTCTCCAGGTACAGTTGTAGGGTGTGTGAGCAAGCAGCTGCATGGTATTTGGTTGCCAGCTGGGCTTAAACAATGACAGTGTGGCACTAATGTAATGATCTAATCTGTTTTTACTTGTCATCAGCCTGCAACTATTCCATCGTTCTTACTCAATCAAGATGCAATATATACACAATTATCTGATTAAGAAATGTTACTTGATTAATGGAGACTGTTTTACTTGTCACATTCAAATGAAATAGAAGATGAAATAGCCTGCTTGGCAAAGCAAAGAGAATATTTTCTGATCACAGATTCTTCTACAGCCTGGCTTTCTGATTGGCATTCACCAACTTAGACTGTCAGAAAAGCCTTTATAGAAATTTATGAGGCTCAGTGAACTTTTGCCAGTTTCAAGACAAGGTTTTTGTGGAGCCCTGCCTAGTTTGCTAGCAAATTGCACACGAAGACAAACCCCCTCCTTCTAGGAACTGCAGCTCTGCTAGGACATCCTGTCTGTTACTTCCAAGTCATCTCAGTGTAAGCAGGACAAACTGAATACCAATTAAAGTCATTGGTTTTCTTCTAGAACTGAAAGCTCTGGAAGTTGTGGTTGCTAGTCCTGGTGATGTTCCCAGTGACTCCTAGAGATTTCTGAAAGTGAGTAGAAAAACTCATAAAATCTACAGCATGCCTAATTTCAAGCTAATTTAGAATATTTTTCATTCTGCTCCGATTTGTGCTAATACCAAGTTGAAGCTTTTCTTTGTGAATTGGAAATTCTGCTTTTTTTTTTTTGCCAAATCTTGAGGCACAGCCATATGAAATGTATATCCATCCAGGGTTAGCCAGGGTGGGAGCTGGCTGGGTTTTCTTCTTTCCCCTGTTCCCCTGTCCCCAGCTCCCCTTTTCTAACCAGTGTATTCTGAGATATGAGAAAGCAAAGAACATAATGAACATATTTTTTCATAGTGTAAGTTCTATAAAGGCTGTTTAGAAACTTGCAAAATCACATTTATATGGAAAGTCATAGCTCCAAAATGCTTTACCAAAGTTAACTTCATGATATCCTTGACAAAATTCAGCTTACAGCTGATGCAAAATAAAACACCTTCCACATGCTCATTAGATTTCCTTCCAGATTAAACTTGGAAAAAGAGAGATATCTATCTTAACAGAAATGTTTTAGAGCCAATTTTAGAGTTCTAATACATGTTTTCATTCTAGACAAAGACAGTAGATTGTCTCATTTATAATCCATCTACTACTGTTTGCTTTCTTCTGCCCACTGAGACTGGTGCAATCACAAAAATTTCAAATGAAAGCTAAAGAGCACTAAAACTTAGCTTAGTTCTACCTATCAAGGTGTGATTGGAAAACAGGAGTATGACAGTTTTTAATGGAAGTGCTTTTATTGAGAACACTATATGTATTTTGTTAAAATAAGCACCTGACGTACAAACGACAGATGGCAAAGCATATAGTCTATCACTTACAGATACAACCAAACAAAACTTTTAAAGCGCTCAAAACGTAGGAGTGACCCAAGTAGCCTGGTGTCAGTTGAGCAAACAGAAATGAACAGAAGCCTTGTAACACAGATCAGCAGCAAGTAGTGAGACATTTGTAAGTGACCTTGATTCACATCCATAAATTGAAACTGGCTGGCCCTTTCCAAATGCCATCAGAGCCACAGAGGCATGTCAATTCCCTGACACTTGGCACCAGCTATAACAACTGACCAGAACACTGACAGTGGCAGGATCCCATAACTGAGGGCATGCTAAGTTTGCTATTAGGCTGGTGCTGTATTTTCTAATTAATAAAAGACATACCTGCAACTCCCCAACAGCTGAATGGTGCTGTGGTATGCAGAAGAAAAGGAGGATAATGAAACCAGAAGTACCGCAAACAAATAATTGAAGAGTCATACCTCCCCTGTCTCATGTGACACAGAAGGAATGAACATGCTTTATGATAGTACCATTTTTAATAATATTTCAACTGTCCTTCATTTCATTTGCTTTTACTACATTCTTAGTGTGAGCACGTGCATAAGTATGCATTAATGCATGTGTACGTAGACAGTAAACTCTTTTAAAAGGAAAAAAGGACTTTTTGCCATATTCAGGATTTAATTTAGCTCTGTTTCTGGCATTGTGTTTGCCCCTGCTACTTATAGTTCATGGAAAACAGGCAGCTTATATAGGCTAGAAATGTTTTATTTTCACCCCCCAAAAAAGGAAAGTTGGCTTTTGATAGCAAACCTAGCTCAAGCTAACGTGTGCTCAGAACAATGAAGTGAATACATATTTTCAGTAAAGCCTATGGGGAATACAAATTCAGAAAATCTTAAGTCTGAAGGCCATAGCTTTTAGCAAAAAAAAAAACATCTAATACCAAATTAAGAACCCACAATAACAAACAGCTAAGGTCTAGCAGATCTCGGAACAGAAAAGAGATTTCAAAAGGAACCTATTTTTCTAAGAAACAAGATTTCTCAGTGGACAAAGGAGCAGGTTCTGGTTGCTATTTAGGATAAATATAAACATGTTTCCCATTGCAGAATTTCCCTTAGCATGTACTTTATAAAAAATAATGAAAAAAGTAAGCAAGAGAGAATGCTAACACTACCTTTTCAGATTACTCTATCCTTGCTCCTTTAGTATTGGTGTCTCTAAAGGAACACTAAAGTGGTTATTATGTAATTCTGCAACTCTACCTTAAATTCAGACAGTATTTAGGTCTTATCAAAACTGGTAAAGCAAATAACTTTTTCCAGCACCAGAGATGCCACAGCAGTAGTAAACAGACAAGACTGTAACTTGCTTTTTCCCTAACCAGGACTAGAGAGGTGGAGCAGAACCACCAAACTCTGAGGCTGTAACCAAGCCTGTAATGAAGATAAAAATATAAAGAGTTACTTAATAGAAGAGATGCTAATTTCAGATTAAAGAATTGTAAACATATAAAACGATTAAAACTCAGGCATACCTTTCTTTTTTTTGTAAGTGCCATTTTGTAAGGCATTCAGAAGGGGGTACTCCGCCTCCCCTTTTACCTTAGCTGCCCATCTACTCCAAGGTTCCAGTTTGGAAACTCTAGAGCAATTTTAAATTTCAAAAATAAATGAAAAAAAAACCCCAAAACTAGAGCAGTAAGGATGCTGTAGTTCTATTTATATATTTGATACTATTTCTTCAACTAATGTAGCTTCCTGGAAGAATGGACATAACAGAAGCCTTGCAATAGCAGCCTTGCTAGTCCAAAGGGAAGGAACAGAAACACACGACTGAGGGCAAAATTGGAGTGAATGTGTTTGGAAAATATTTCTTGAGAACAAAATTGCATGTCACCCTAATGTTGAAGAAAAAGTCATTTATTTAGACTCTATAAGACACACCCAAACCAAAGTAGCTTGTCCTCATATAAAGGATATCCTCAAAATATGACAAAGGTCAGTAATTCTATTAGATGCTAAAGAAATTAGACTATTAAATGGCAAATACTCTCTTTTTCCCCAATCTCTTTAAAATCAAAATGATTACTAATTGTCAAAAGTGATTTCATCTCCAACAAATCAGAAAACCCTGTAGGTTAACTACATTAAATAATTTTAAATGAGATAATTAGAGTACTTACGCTAAAAATCTTACTCTGCTTTTTTCTGCTGCATTACCACTGTTTTTATTCAGACACATGCTGTCTCTGAAGTGCTCAGAGTTGCCATTTTGTGGTTTTGCACATCAATCCCTTTAAGTTAAAAATTTTAATTTGCAGACCCTAGAACCAGCCCACATATATGACATCCCCTCAACATTATAAAATTTAGGAAATGCACTATTTAAGAAAAAAATATATATTGAAATGGAAATATAACAGTGAAAATGCTCAGTGTTACTGCCTTTCTGAAACAACACTGTTGCTATGGTAATTTTCAAATCTAGTACTTTCATGAGAAAGCTCTTTATTGAAAGACCCTGAATTTTTTATCCACCTTCTTATTTATATGCTCAATTACACTTTAGAAACAGCATATGAAATGCTTAGTTCTATTTCTACAACTTAGTCCATTCTCTAAGTAGATGTTACATAATATTTGGTTCCATATTCTAAGACTATGAGTAGCAAAAATCAAGTTCCATTTTTTTCTTCTCCTGGAAATCAGTTGATATTGTTTTGAAAATATTTAGACATTCTATCAACTCTTCTACATGGAAATAAACATGAAGTAAATTGATTTGTACTATGAAAATGGAAACATTAATATATTGATAGAAAAATATGTATGTTACTAATAACAGCAAGGAATATACATGTTAAAATCTCTCCTGCAATGTTATTACAATTTAATAGACCAAAGTGAGTATCTCATCATAAAGATATTCTAAAAGACAGCTAATCATTATTAATTTGTTGATAATTGACTGCAATAACACTAATGCAAAAAGCTTTGCATTTTATTATGTATGCATAATAAATAGTTCAACAGGAATTCCGCTGTGATACAGTGTTAATTAATATCCACTTGTAAAGAGTTACAGGTTTCCAATAGCCTGTGTGCTAGTTATCCTTTACAGGAAGTGCAAAATCTTTCTTAATTTCAATAATATTCATTATAACAACATTGCAAAATACCATATACAAGTATATGCTTCTACTGCAGGTATATTTGGTAACTTCAGTACAACCAGCAAAGAATGATACCACACGAAAAGGTCCTAGTGTTGAACTGTGGAGAGAGTTTGGTGTATGGTTTACCAAAACCACCTTGCATCATTTTGCCATGTGCTGAAGACATGCAGTTTCTTCTTGGAAATTAAAAAAATCACAGAATCACAAACTGGCTTGGGTTGGAAAGGACCTTTGAAGTTCATCTAGTCCAACCCTCAAATGAAAATGCCTCAATCTAGTCTTTCTTATCCTGCAAAAGTGTAGCAAGCAAATCTATTCTTTCTTATCCTGCAAAAGTGTAGCAAGCAAATAAGAAATTAAAAGAATATTTAATCAGACATATGAAAAAGGTATGTCTTATAGTACCATTTTTATAAGACCGGTTTCAAATCGGACAGTGTAAACGTAGGCACTCAGTAAGATTCTAATTGAAATTAAGAAACCACAAATGAGTGACAAGTCATAGAGGCCAAAACCCACATTAGAACAACACAGAGCAGAATCACTTTCCTAAACACAATTTCTTTACATTCAGTTCAAGGTGAAAAAAACCCTACTTCACACACATAAGTTTCATGACTTTTTTCTATTAGGTCTGACAGAATTGCTCTTCAGTGTCCCATTTTCCCAAGGGTTTATAAAGCAGAAGTTTCAGAATGCAGTATTATAGGTATACTAAATACATAACCAGTATACACAGAAAGGATTGATAAAATATGCTTATAAAAGTTCTGCTTATTGCTATCTCTGCTTTGGAATTCAGAAGTGAGCAAAAGCAGCATACAGGGATATTGCTTGCAGCTATCAACCTGAAGAAATATATTGAAAATCCAGAAAAAAAGTAGGCTCTTTTTTTCTTTATATAGTTTCAAATCTACAATTTTGAATTGTCTAGTTATTTACTGTACTACAGTGCACTTAAACTCAGCATTTGTATTCCAGACTGAGAATTTGAGTGGTTTTTATTATGAAAAAATAATTGCGTTCCTATTGAAGACAGTTCATACCCTGGCAACTCCAGAGATGCACTTACCAACACAACTGCAATTGGTGTTCATGCTAATTCTACTTATTCACAGTATTTTGGTATGCAAAAGTGATTTGAATCGAAACTTGACTGAAATGGCAGCTGTTGTATCATTGCTATGTTAAAGACAGGTTAATAACTTTACATAGAAATTCATGCATATTTCTATAACTGCACAAATCTATTTTAAATTTGGAAAATCACAGTTGACGTGTGCTGTTTTTCACGTTTGCTGGTTTTTTTTGTTTGTTTTTTTTTTTTTAAGGTAGATTTAGCCTAAAAAACATTGGCTTTCCAGTTATTACAAAAAGATTAAGTGCTACAGACAGATGGTAAGAATTCATCCAGCTATTTATTTGTATCTCCAACCACCCATCTGCTTTCACCTGCTTTTATGTGTCCTAACTTTTATTTATTCCATCTTTATTCACCTGCTTCACTCCTTAGTTCTCTGTAACTTTTGGATGAACACATAAATAAGATGATATTAAAGACTACTCTTGGTCTGTTGTGACTTTCATTTAAAGCACATTCTGGGACTTTCAAGAAGACTCCTGCTCTCTAAGTGAGACTTCTGAGTGTCTGAATACTAAATTATTGAAACCTTGGAAGTACAGTATCACACTGATTGACAAAGACATTTATGATTCAGAACTATGCCATTTTTTATTTTGATAACATCACAAAGTCATAAACTATTAAGATACTGTATATGCCATAAAATTATATTTCACTATAATATGCACATTAAGAAGTAATATCTTATTTCCTGAAAACAAATCACTCTAATGAAGAAAGCCAAAACGATTCAACATGTTCCTATTAAAACAACATTAAAATTCATTCATTGCTCGGAAAAATTTTAAATTTTAAAAGATTTATTTCTATCAAAGAAAGTCAACCAGCTCTAACCCTGATATATCATGGGACTGAACGCAACCTTATTAAGCATGTAGATGTCAAAATATGAATCTTTATACTCATCTAGCCCTAGCATTAAAGCCAATGAGCTTTACATGCTTTCAGAATCAATTTTCTAAGCTAATACTGATTCCATATTGTGCATTTTTGATGCATGTTCTAGCAGTTCATCTTATGATATTTTATCTGATTAGCTTAAACCATAAAACACTAACATGTTAATTTTGTTTTATTATGTTTTTTAATAATCCTGAGTTAGCTAGGGTAATCCAGCAAAAAAGCCTCAGGAATCATGTTGAACAGTTTACACAGACCACATGCAGCAATCCCATGCAAATGTGATCTTCATTAGAAACAATTTCCTCACTGCTTAAAAAGAAGTTATTCCTACTATGCTAGATCTTCACCCTCATATCATAATACTGCCATATTAATGACAAATGTGTCATAATTTTCTCTCTTCACCTTCATCTGGAACGGCCCTTAATCTAATTGCATCTCTAGATTCATAGGAAAACAGTCAATCATGGTAAAGACTTTGACTACAAAATCAGTAATGATTCAAACATTTAAGACTATCACCACCTCTGTAATTCACAGATTTGGGACAGCAACATCACTATGATACAAAACACCTTCTGGACACCAAGAGGAGTTCCTAACTTCCTGTTTCCTTGGTTTAGTCAACTTTGCCAGCCCATAACTGCTCACATCTGGGTCAAGCCTGGGCTCCACTTCATCTCAGCAATGTCAGAAAACTAATTTAGAGGTCTGGGAACATCAATTTGCTCTGTTTCCCCTCCTCACCTTGTAGCCCAAGCACATTCTTTAAAATACTAATACAATTCATTAGTATGATAACTTGGGAACATAATGTACAATGAATTTTTAAAAAATCCAGTCTCAAGAACTGCCAAATTCTTTTAGCACAAGCAACAGTTTAGCTTAAGCCCAGAGAACCTCAGTCCTAATAGAGGTATTCTTCAAACCTTCTGAAGCGCATACAGAGCAAACCAAAAGTATAGCTTCTTTACAGAACATTGAGTGCTAAGTGTTTCATAACAAAATTTTCAAAAGTACAGCTTAGAGTAAAGCTGTCAAGGGCACAAGGTTTGCAAACCAAACCCACTAACGAGGAGGTCTATCTGTGGTTATACCCACTGTAGCTAAACAGAATCTTGCCTGGGTGCATTCTGAACTTGAAGGTTGTTTTAAAACAAATTAACGCACTTTTCATTTGAAAGGACACTTAGACTCTCATGCATCTTTTACTTTCTTCTGCAACACTGCTGCATCTATTATCTATGCTAACATGAATATAGCAGATATTCTCCCTATCCCCAGGATGCTGATGCACTAGCAGCAGCAAAACTATACAGAAAACAGAGTAATATCAGCTACTCATATAACATATTTATAACAAGTATACATATCCCTACATATGCACTAGTTTGCTTTTACAGGACTAATGTACTCTGATAATACCTACATCATCTTCAACAAAATACTAATACTACATAAGATTTGGAAAAGTGTTTCACAGATTTTTTTTTTGCCATTGAATGGTACAATATCTAGAGTAAAATTTAAGGAAAAAAAAGATAAAAAATAGAAAACTATATATTACTTATACAGTTGCTTTAACTCAAAATAGGTGCCATAAGTGTAGCACAAAACAACTTAAAATGGCACAGTATTTCTCTGTGGTTTCAGAACCATGCTCCTCTGGCAGACACCATAGAGATTGAGGCACCTTGGACCCTGGTGACTCACAGAAGTAGCATTCCACTTTGGTCCCCACCCTCCAGCATTACTATCAAAAACAGAGGTGAAGCTTTAACAGCTGTACACACCCACAAGCAAGGTGTGCAAGGAGCAACTGTACTAGTAGCACACAGCGGATATCGCAAAAAGAAACAGCTGATCATGGTGGGTGACTCTGTTAAGCAGCACTAAGGCATCCGTCCACATGCCAGCCTGACAGGCAGTTACAAGAGGTATGCTGCCTCTCGGGAGCTAAGGTCCAAGATATTGGTGAGAGGGTGCCACAACTTGTCAAGAGTACAGACTACTGTCCATTGCTACTCCCATTGGGGCACAAATGTGCCAGAACCTGGTCAGAGTCAAGGAAGAGTATAAAGCCCTGGGGATGCAAGTGAAAAATATTGGTGTCCAAGTTATCTTTTCTGTCATTTTTACCAGTTAGAGGAAAGGTTGCAGCCAAAAATTGACATATAATGCAAATCAACTTCTGGCTTCATGGCTGGGGCTTTCTTCAGGGTTTTGGCTTTTATGATGACTGGACATTCTTTGATATCTATAGCCTGTTAGGGAAGGATGAGATCCACCTGTCTATAGAAGAGAGTGGGGAATCTTTGGCAGAAGGCTGACCAACTTGGTGAACTGGCTTTAAACTGAAGGACTCGAGCAGACCCAAAGTGGACAACACTTGTGCTATTACAAACAACTGGGGAATAAGCCAGGCCAACCAGATCAATGACAAATGTTCTTTAGATGCTTCCCACTATGAGATCCAGAACCCCAAAAAGTTCATAACCAGACAGTTATTGTATCATAGGAATAAATGCAACATGGTGAAACAATTAATATGACTGGATGACAACGATGGATGGCTATAAGCTGTTTTGTAAAGAAAGGCAGGGAAGAAGAGGAGGAGTTGTACTCATGTTAAGAGCAGTCTTAAATGTATAGAAGTCACAGCAATTGTGGAAGCCATATGGGTAAGGTAAGAGGGGTCATCTTCAAGGAAAATCTTACAGTAGGTATCTGCTATTGATTGTCTACTGACTAAGTACAACGGAGCAGTATTTGGATCACTTAAGCAAGCTTTGGGTCAACAGAACATGGTTCTTATGAATGATGTCAACTAATCAACCATTTGTTGCAAGAATGACACAGTTGCTCACAATGTTATCCAGCAAGTTCCTGGAATGCATAAAGGACTGCTTCCTCATACAAATGTTAGATGTGCCAATCAGGAACGAGGCACTGCTGGACTTATTAGTCACAAACCAAGAAAACTTGCTTTGTAATATCTTGGTTAGCAACAGCCTTGGCTGCAGTGATCACATTGTGGAGTTTGGGATCCAGCAGTAATAATCGTCCTGTATGGTATTTAAGGTTTTGTCTTATCAGAGAGAGTACTGAGGAATAAGGTTGGAACAATTCAGTCTTGAAACAAAATCAGATGATGATTGCAAAGGGATGGAACTGAGATATCGCCTGAAGCAGAAGGAATGTTGTTAGCACCCCAGGCAACAAAGAGCTACATAGAAACTCTCCCATACTGGCCATATGAAGACCAAAATACAAAGCCAAGAACCAAAATGCAACAAAAGCTGCTCTCAGCAGGTGATGCAAAATGTCAACTATTTTACAAAGACTGACAATAATATCAGCATCTCTCTGGTAACAGAGTTATTTTCTACCTACCCCAACACACCACAGATTCAAGGTAAAATACTCCACTATGCTTATAGTCAACCTACACCATACGCATAGCATATCCTGACTTCAAATTACTGGCATCTCTAGCTGGTGCATATGGGGTATCAATGAATCTAACCACATTTGCCTTTCGCTTAATTACCACAACAGTTGAGATGTGAGTGGCTTCAATTCCAGCCAACTGCCTTCCCAAGCCTCTCACAGAAACATAAATAGAGACTGACTTTTCAAAGAATCCAGACTGTGCTTTCCTTTTTTCTACTGTTTTTTGAAGTTCTGGTCTCATCTCTTTTATGTAATGTAACTGCAATAATACTGCCTCTGAGTTAGCTCTGCAATAATTCACTCTTGGTACAGTAATAATTGAGTAAACAGAAGTTTCTACCAGAGGCATTCTTTTCTATTATTTATTGCAATATTTTTTCATAATTTAATGAGAAACATTTCAAAAGCAACATTTTTATCCTTTCATGTTAAATTAATTTACAGTGCTATAAGCCATAATGAAAACAGAGAAATCATCAGCAAAACAGCATGTTAATAAAGATAGATTTCTGCAAAGTTTTTTAACTAAACTCATAATTTTTTTTTTTTTTTTTTCTATTTCTGTCAGGTCTGGCTTGTCTCTATTTGTTCCCGAGTATTCAGACGTACAGTGAAATTATATAGCAATGAAAAAGCAGAATCATAGAATACCAGGTCAGAAGGTACCTCAAGGATCCTCTGGTCCAAACTTCTTTGCAAAGCATTACCTAGATTAGATGTCCCAGAAACTACATCAAAACAAGGAAATTGAGGATAAATATTTTTTTAACTTAAGAAAGCCCAATTAACATTTGTATGTTTTATTCTAAATATCCACCCCTATCTAGTACGGAAAACGCCAACCTTCAGAATGATGTTGTAAAGATCTTATGTAAAATTGTATCCAAAAAATGAAGTAAATCAGTCTCAATAATGAAAGAAAATAATTGAAAAAAAAACAAACAAAACAGAGCCATAGCTTGCTATGCCTTTCCTCTATCTCAGCCCAACACTTGTTTCAGAGTCTCTATACTTAGCCAAATACAAAAGATATTGATGATCTGTGAAATTCTATTGTTATCAACAAGACTTGATTCTGCCAGGATTACCTTTAGGGAATTCAGAGTTATTGAAACGTAACTGCAGATGCAGATTTGTTGTAAATACAACATGGGGCATTTCTTTTTTCATGCCCTGATGACAGAGCTGGTTTTAAACTGGACAATGATCCTGTTTTTACCTGAGGCAGCATGCAGCCCAGCAACACCTGGGTGTAAAACATGTAAATTGGATATCTAACTGGAAACACAAGATAATGAAATAACAAGCTTTCACACAACTGCTGCCATTGCAGAAGTAACATTTCTTTTTAAGGCAGAGAGTTGTGGTCAATGGGGCAGAATCTAGCTGGAGGTCTGTGACTAGTGGAGTCCCTCAGGGGTCGGTGCCGGGACCAGTGCTGTTTAATATTTTCATCAACGACCTGGATGAGGGAACTGAATGTACCCTCAGCAAGTTTGCTGATGATACTAAACTGGGAGGAGTGGCTGACACACCAGAAGGCTGTGTTGCCATTCAGCGAGACCTGGACAGGCTGGAGAGTTGGGCGGAGAGGAACTTGATGAAATTCAACAAGGGCAAGTGTAGAGTCTTGCATCTGGGGAAGAACAAGCCCATGTACCAGTACAGGTTGGGGGCTGACCTGCTGGACAGTAGTGAAGGGGAAAGGGACCTGGGGGTCCTGGTGGATAGGAGGATGACCATGAGCCAGCAATGTGCTCTTGTGGCCAAGAAGGCCAATGGCATCCTAGGGTGCATTAGAAAGGGTGTGGTTAGTAGGTCAAGAGAGGTTCTCCTCCCCCTCTACTCTGCCTTGGTGAGGCCGCATCTGGAATATTGTGTCCAGTTCTGGGCCCCACAGATCAAGAAGGACAGGGAATTGCTTGAAAGAGTCCAGCACAGAGCTACAAAGATGATTAAGGGAATGGAACATTTCTGTTATGAGGAGAGGCTGAGGAAGCTGGGACTCTTTAGCTCGGAGAAGAGGAGACTGAGGGGTGACCTCATCAATGTTTACAAATATGTAAAGGGTGAGTGTCAGGATGATGGAGCTAGGGTTTTTTCAGTGATGTCCAGTGATAGGACAAGGGGCAATGGGTGTAAATTGGAGCATAGGAGGTTCCATGTGAACATCAGGAAAAATTTCTTTACTGTGAGAGTGACAGAGCAGTGGAACAGGTTGCCCAGGGGGGTTGTGGAGTCTCCTACGTTGGAGGTATTCAAGGCCCGCCTGGACAATTTCCTCTGTGATGTACTGTAGGTTACCCTGCTCTTGCAGGGGGGTTGGACTAGATGATCTTGTGAGGTCCCTTCCAACCCTTAGGATTCTGTGATTCTGTGATTCTTGGCATTGTTTTTCAGATGGTGCCAAACTTCCATAGTATTATTCCATGTCCCACAAAGTGATGGGTTAAAATAACATGGCTACTGCTATTTTTTAAAGTCAATCAAAAAGCTGGGATTTAAACAGTGCAACTCTTACCCACAAGGTATGGAATGACAATACCACAACTAAAAAGAAGAGATGATCTGTTGAGGTGAATGTACTGTTGTGTCTGTAATAGGTGTATCATAAGCAAGAACAGGGTTATTTCATAGCTTTGATCTGGCAGCTTCCAGCATGTTTCCAGCTTGTGGGAAGAAAGGATTTGCTAATTCATTTTAGATCAGTGAAATACACTTTGATATAAACAGTACAAAAAAAAGCAGGACAATTGTAAGCTTTCCCCAACAAGAGACCTTTGAATTTCAATGCTCTTTTGCATTTTGAACTTATGGCTAGTTATCTTGTTATTCTTTTTTCCTGAACTATGGAGTAGTTTGATAAAGACAGTCATTAAAATTGTGTTTAACAGAACAGGCTGAGGTAAAGATTAACATTAAGTAGGTTTAATATAGCAGACAATGTATGGTATTTCTAGAGAGGATATAATTTATATCTTTAATCTGCTCAGTTACTAGTTAAATCTCACATTTGCTTCATTGACAATGGGCCCCTAAAAAGCTGTAGTATCTGATTCAGATACCAGAAATTTAAATTCTGGCATTAAGAAAATAAGTTTTGAGGGTTAACTCACATATTTCACAGAAAATTATCAGTGCAAGCTGACAGATCTTTTTGACTGATACAAAATCTTCTATAAGATATAGAGACTTCTAACATTAAAAATATATGCAAAGCAAGAAAATAAAAATGTTCATCTTCTGAAGTGATTGATAAGCACGCTTCTTGGGGCTCATGGCCTCTTGTTTTTGCATTATATTTTCAACTACATAGTACATAATTGAAGCTTTTATTTTAAATCAAGAGTCCAGATGTTTTCACTCATTCCAACACATCTGGTCACATAGTATATTGTACTAAATCCAACCTAAATACCCAGATGATAAGCAATGTATTCTTTCCTCTGCTGCATTTGTTCATAAAGCCTGTCTTCTGTTTTAGGTGCCTTAATCAGGCACCTGATTTCAGCTGCCTGGTCAGCTGAAAGCTTCTACCAAGGCAAAAATGAATAGTAACATTTCAGATTTCTCCTCTTCCATCTCTATTCTGATTTAGCAGAGTTACTCCATGCAAAAGGACTAATGCAAAAAAAAAATCCTACTTTATTATTGGTAACAAGAGACAGTAAACGTAGAGAGAAAAAGAGAGAGAACAAGGATTCCACAAGTCTAAAGAAAATTAGCACCATGTCCCTTTCACATACCTGAAAATAGAGTGATCTGCCTTTGTGTGCACAAGATAGCAGACAAAAGTACTGCCCACTATGCTTCCCTTCTCAAGGCCTGTTTTACCTCATTTTGTAGTTCTAAGCAAAACTGTAATTGACTCAGTAATTGATGGGTAACAAAGACAGCTAATACGCTACAAAACCAGAAGACAAATGGATTTCTGCTCTCAGGTGCATGCTCACTTCACCCCAAACTCTTCCCTCAGAAATTCTGCATACAGCAGAATTTCACAAAGGATTCATGAGCAAAACCAGGACTGATTATGATAGCCATAGTGTAGTTTCAAAGCTATGCCCATTCAGATATCTTGACACAGACATCAGCTAAATTGAAGCAGTGAAAATCTTTTTTCTGCAACGAGAAAGCCACCACCCCAAGAAGTGGAAAATAAAGGAGCCAACATCCTTTTCCTAAATGATCAAAAATCCCCAACACCATTAACATTTACATGAGAGGAAGAAAAAAGCCCCCCCCCCCCCCAATATATATATAAAATATATGTGTATATATATAACAAATTCACATCTAGTTAGTTATTTAGCTACTCCTAGGTCCCCCTAAGTCAGAGGTGAGACATGCTTTTCCAGAAGGAAAATAACCCTAGCATAGATGGGCTAAACTGTGCTCTGGAAGTGTTTATCTCTCATCATTGTGCAGAACTAGAACAGAAAAAACAGCTATTTCAACCAAGCTGAGCTGAGTGGCACAAACTTGCAGTAACACAAGTTCAGAAACATCTCCTGGTGTGAGGAGATACAAACACAAGCTGCTGTTGCATTGCTAGTGAGATGGAGACAATGGGATAGCTACATTTGTCCAGACTAACAGCTTTCTAGATTTCACTGACTTTTAGTGGGAACTTAAACACTTAGCTCACATTTACACTTTTGACATCTAAAAAGAGGTATCAGCACCTGGCTCTTCCACCCTATTACTTGCAGTATTCCAGTAAGGACAGGTGGCAGATACACAAAAGACTGGTTACATGCCCTTTAGAAAATGTAAAGGCAGACACAACACTGAAGATGACATTACTGGATTTTTATAATCTGGTTAGTAATTAACCGATACCTGGATACAAGCAGCAGAGCTTGTGTCTGCTTGTACCAGTGCTTAAAGATATATCCTGCTAACTACACCTAATGAAAATCTACAGATGACATGGTTATTTGAAAAAAAACGTGTAGCTCACAAGGTGAACAGGATATCTGAAACTGTATAATCCTAAAACCAGCTGAGAATAGATATGAAGGATAATATATAATATATATAAAAATAAAAAAAACCAGGAGAACCTATATAATAGAATTTATGTGAGCCTACATCTGATTTCAAGTGCCATACACTCTAAATAATGTCATTCAATTTCATGCTAAGCAGCATAATACTGCTATTTTAGAGTACTTGGTAGATATCATAACATCAGATGATTCCCGCACATAGAAAAAATATACACAAAATTGGAAACGACAACACAAAAATAGAAATTATAAACACTAGAAAGCATACTAATACACATTTAAGTAGCTCTATATTTTTGTTACAATATTATAAGTCTGAAATTGCACTTATTATACCAAGAATTTCAGAAAAGTCCAAATCTAGTTAACTTTATTGACAGAAAATGTAGCAACTCTATGAGAAGTAATCATAATTTAAATACGACTTTCCAGAACTTCCAAACAACACGTATTTTTCCTCAAAGGAAAATCTTGAACATCAGTTTAGAATCTCCTAACATTAACTAGAGCACTTCCACAAAGGAGGACAAAGGTCCTCCTCCAGAAAGTTGCTAATATTTTCAGTGATAGCAGGTAACGAACTCACTGGAATCATTACAAAATAGTCTGCAATAATACTTCAGTACTACTAATCACACTAACAAAAAAAAAAAATTCCATTTTATGTGTGGGATAAATGGCAGTTTACATGGTGACCACCAACAAACTGAAAACAGGCACCCAAGAGAAAACATGCAAAATGAAATGGTATCCAATGAAAATAAATAATTCAAATAAAAATGTGGCACAAAAGGATCAATGCACAATTGCAACTTTGTACTGACTGAAAAGATTCAATGTCTTTTCAACAGCTGAAAGAAAGTCAGTTTAAACTTCTGACAGAAAATCAAATGGGGAACGTGGTGATGGTATAGGCAAAGCTATTCTTGTCAAACAAACTGTCAGTTTAGGTAGTGGGATTTGCTCTGCTATGGTGTACAACCGCTGCACAGTGCATAACAGAAGAGCTAGAGAGCTAGGATAGTGGAAAGATGTAAATTCCCATGCAGAAAACCTGTGCTGTGGTGGCTATATACTCCTAATAAAAGTTTGCAGCATTTCTTAAGAGACAACTATTTCTTCCGGTACAGTCTAAAAACCTTTCACAAAACAGGTAGAACTTGTCTGAAAAGCATTGGTGATTTTGTTTCTTATTTGTATTCTTTGTAGATCATTACCTTTCTACATATCCAGGAAGATATCTGCCCTAAGCCAAAATAAATACTTTTCCTCAGTTATGCACCATTTAATTTATCCTTTTTATATCAACATGCTAATAATCACAATGCAAGCTTTTTTCTTTTTACCTGCCTTGGGAAAAAAAAAATATACATTCTGTGCGCTTCAGCCACGTGTTTTGAATAGTCTGGTGTGAGGTGTAATTGCAAAAGGCACAGATACCCTTTCAAATTCATCACAAGAGTATATTAAAAGCTACCATTGGGGTTTTTGCAAACAGTTTTTATTGATTATTCACTTTTCAATGTAAATTATACTTGAATTAAAGGTGGAAAGAAGTTTAGTCTCTCAAAGAAACTATACTGTTAAAGAATCAAGAAGAGTCAGGAACGTGGAGCTACCTCAACTTCTTACTATTGAAAAATATCCAGCTGATTGATCTCCTTAAAAATAAGCAAGCATCTTTGAAGTATAGGAATAGAAGAGACAAGAGTGCCTTGACTACTGTTCATGTCCCTTGCTTTAGATAAAACCAACACTGTGATAAAATGTGGGTATTGCCCACCTTATTCATTCTTAGATATAACGTAAGGAAGGCACTGCATCCTTTTTATATTACTAGCAGCCAAACTCCTGCATCTAAAGGAAAACTACTTAGGTTACAGGCTAAGTGTACATGAAGTTTGTAATAAAAATAAATTTGCTGTGTATTTCATGCCAACGTTATTAACATTGCTTCATTTATCATATGCTGTCATAATTTCAGTCAGTCTACACTACCAATAATTCATCAGTCATCATAAATTATTTCAGATACATTTGGTAACCTATATCTATATATATATAGTATAGAAGCATTTTCCAGTTATTGCTGAACTAGGCATGTGATTTTCTTTGTCACATGTGATATTCTTTGTCAAATTTCAGCGGAAAGAAAACCTGTGATTAAATTCATCTGGGCTTAATACTCAATGATTGTATTCATAAATTATCAGAATAAATCTACATTAGCTTCAAAATTATATCCAATATCACATAAGGTGTACAAAATGTCACATACAATTATGGCTAAAAAGACAAACCCGAGGAGTAATTAACACAGTTGAGAGCTCATATCACTAGAAGTACAAAAGCAGAAAGTAAAATTAATTATTTTCATCTCCCTCATATGGTTACTCATCAAACCAGGCCTCATGGGGACACATGATGTATTTCAACTAGACAATGAAAAGCAGCATGCAATTACGCAACTCCTTGGAGTAGCTGGTTTGTACCCTTGAGTATTCTCAAGAGAGTATTCTCTAGAAAGTGTTCTAACTTTACAAATCACCACAACTATTACATTGCTGTCAGTTCAGACAAATGATGCATGCAAATACATGCTTACATAAACAAACAGTGTATTTATAATGTAACAGTTAATACAATTACATCATCAGGCAATTAGAATATGCAGTTATATAAGCCTCACCCTTCTTCTGATACTGAATGAACTGCAAAGTAGCAGGGGAGATTAATCTTTATTAGTGACATTTAAGTTAATGGTTACTGATCATGAAAACCAAAAGAAGCACTTTCTGCACAGCAGAACCATTATTTTCCTAGCTGTTTAAAAAAAAAATAAAAAAAAAATTAAAAATTAAAGCTTGAGAGTGTAAAGCAGAAATTATTACTGAACTTAGAAATTTAGGGTTTTCATTATTTGTGTAGAGAACTCTTTATCAAAACACTGCTTTATATTTATATACTTCATTAATTATTTATGGAGGGAAGGACTTGTATGCATTTTTTTTTCCTATTGTCTATAGTTCTGAATGGTTCTTATGTGGAAATTAAAGAACCCCAAGATACCAGGTCTCCAAAGCTCCACTACCATTAAAATTGAAGCACTTGACCTAAATTTATAGGTATTTTATTTTGCCAAATAATCCATTTTTCAAGGATCACATGAAAAATAAATTCTTCAAATACTTAATAATTCTACTGTTTTATCACCATTACAAATAAAAAACCTAATGTAGAGAATATAAAAAGAAAGCCTATTAACCACTCAGTCTAGAACTACCTTCCATTCACATCTGCTCTCCAGGATCATGCAACTGAATTCAGAAACACATGAGGACTTATATTACTATAAAATTAAATCAGCATAATGATGGATGACTATTAAAAATCTGATTCAGACTTCACTTTTGTCTTGTGCAACAACTGTAGATTTAAGAGTACAATATAATGGGATTTAGCAGCCGTTCAGTAAACAGTTAAAACCACATATTACGACAGCAGTGCCAAAAGAATTATTTCCATCCAACGGTATTTACTCAACACCATCACTTATAACTACAATTTTTCAAAGTATGTTCTTCATAAATAAATTAAGGCATAGAGCCTTCAGTGCCTGGAATTTCCAGTTTTGAACTTTCTGTCAACATAAAAGTCAGATACTATCAAAGATACTGGAATAAAAGGTCCTGCCTCCCAGACAGCTAATCAACCTTTCATTAAAGAAATTTTAAGACCTCACATAGACATATATGTATTACTCTCAGAAATTGTAGTGAAGAAAGAATGGTGAAAGCATAACAGTATATTTTAACAACATCATGTCAACTGATTATTCTTCTTTCTCTTCAAGATTCTCCAAACACCAAATACAACATTCTCTTAAAATTTTTTGTTTCCAAAGGAAAACAAAAAAACAACCCAAAACTGTTTGCAAACTGTCCAGCCGTTAACTATGAAAATTCTAATCGTTACATCTTTTTATTATCGCAACAGAGCATGTTGAAAATAATCAGCAAAATACCAAATTAATATTTTTCATTTATTTGAAAGTAATGGAGAAAAACTAATTCAATTAAGCTACAGAGAATAAATTTAATGTGATTTATATGACTTCTATCAATATCAGAAACGCTTAATAAACTTTCATATTTGTCAAGTGCTCAAATCAAAACTGTAGCTCGGTAGAGTAATTCATTTTTATGTGACAAAAAAAAAAAAAGGAATTATAATCCAAATGCCTATTTCAGCAAACATTCCTTTTTGTACATTTTAAAAGTTGCACTTCAAGACACTTTTTCAAAGGTGTTATATGCTGAAAGATGTCAGACAAAATCATGGTGTGGCTCATGTAAGATTCCTGCAACAATTTCCGAAGCAACACGTAAAGGTTAGTAGCAGAATCAGTTCTCTTTTTCAAAACAATTTCAGTTTATTTGAGTAGCTACAAATTGGAAAAAATTGGAAAAAAAGTTGCTAAACTGAGGTGCCTGACTTACTTGCCACTGTTTCATGAGCTCCCGAGCCATTTTGGCATCCTTTTCTTTGTGTGTAGCATCCTGCAGGACATTTGCAGTTGTTTCAGCTTCTGTAAGCCAAGTAAGGAACTTCTCAAGATCCAGGTAGAATTGTTGCAACATTCTTAGAGCCGATTCCAGTGCAGCTTCACGCTCACAAACCCTGCGCAAGTACAAATTGTCAAATGCAGCACTCTTAAGAAGAAAACAAGTCTTAATAATTTAATCAAAATACAACAAAAACACACTATGTATTTTTCATGTACCAGTGAAGATAAGTTTGCAGATACATTAGCTACAGAACTTGCACTGTATGTCTTGCAGGTAGGGTTCCTTTTTTAACTTTTCTCCTGAGGACTATTTACTGGAATTCATGTGGTAAAAAAAATTAAGCAAAAAGTATAATGTCTTTGAAAGTATTATGACTGAAACATGCACAATTAAAACCCAAACAAACAAAACCCAAGGCCACAAACACAAAAAACCCACACAGAAAAAATTACAATTTGTTTTAATCCAAGATTGTTTTCTTATTTGTCATTAACAAAACAGTGGGAAAACTTGTTTATTTTTAGAAATCATGAAATAGTTTCTGATCACTACACAGTATGATGAATTATTCGTTTTTGATGTGAAACCTTTGGAGATTGTGTTCAGCACTTTAAACTCCAATAACACTGAAGTTTGGGGGGCAGGGTTGTGGTTTTGGATGTGGGTTGATTTTGGTTTGTCTTTGTTTTTTTTAATATGATAGGTATCTTTGTTGTAATTTATCAGTCACAATGAAAAATACAATTTTAAAATATAAAAGCTATCTTATCCTTGGGGAAGATCTAAAGAATATATTGAGCAAGAACACTAACGGCTTCAGCAGTTTCAGCATGGTGCTGAAAAAAAAACAGTATATCTGTGTTCTATCAACATTCATGTGCAATGTTGGTGTTACATGTACTCACCAATTTTTTCTGCATGGAGCCTGAGCTAAATATGGATTTAGAAAGGTGAGCAGGTAAGCATGACATACTGCTCATTAACACAAGTCTGTCAATGCTACTACTATTGTATTACCTGCATAATTGTTTAACTTCAACATGGTAATTAGTATTTTTTTTAGTTCAGAAAATAAAAGGCATTTGGTCAGCAAAAAATCAAATTGTGTTACTTAAAGCAGAATGAATGCAATTGATGCACACCCATGCTTAGTCTATGAATCTGTGGTGATCTGTATATTTCTAGATATATCTCCTGTCTAGCTTTATAGTTATTTAGACAGATGATAGATTTTAGGAGCTATAATTTCTCAAGTTGTAACTTAACATGAAGTTACCAGAGGTGGCCATGAAATTTCTAAATGCTAATCTCTATTTCAAATCCTGTTTGCTGTCACAAAGAAGTTGTACTCCTTAGTAAGTAATGATAGTAACATGAAACCTAGTACAGTAGTTGAAGTAAGAAATGAAACAAAAAACTTGCCAAGTGGTACTAAAATGTTTTTTGACAAGCATATAAGTAAAATGGAGAAAAGGAGAGTAAGTTGGAGTATAGGCAAGGACAAACATTTCTGAAGAAAAAAAACAAAGTCCTCCCAAAGAGCCAAATCTCATAATAGCTACCATATTTTTAATTCTTTAAAATCTAATACACCCACCAGAAAATATCTAGTACTTTGTATTTTAAATTTTGATACATCTAATATGCAATAAAATTTCAACTACATTGACAGCTCTCCAGTGTATCAATAAGTTTCACTCGGCTCTCCAATTACTTGAAAATGATAAAGTTAGAATAGAGAAAAGAAAGCCTAAAAATTAAGAATAAAACTGAGTAAAATTTGGGAAATTATCTGAAATCTTGTGTGTGTGATCTTAAAGTTCATAAGCAAGGTATTGCGTTATTAAGTAAAAGTCAGCATCTGTACTGTGATATACATACAAAATCTATAAAACTAGGTATGATGTTACGGAATCTAACAAGAAGAGAAAATGCTGAGGTATGAGAATAATGGTGTCATTGAATGAAGAACTCTTCCAATATATTTAAGAATCCCAATCCCATACAACACAAGGAATACAGTGTTTGGAGAAGGTCCATGCGTTTGACTAACAGTTTTTCTTCAGCTGTAGTGTTTGTTGCGTAATTTGTAATGAATCATATTTTGAGTGTCTGTTTGTTTGAAATAGTAAGCTTATTCACATTACATGATACTTGCAAGGGTCAGTGTTTAAATAATAAATTGAGATGTTCAGGTAACAGGAAACATAGTAGGTGCAGGGCATTATGCCAATGTACACTACACTATATTGATACAGAATACATAACATGTAAGGAAATATATCAAAGAGTAAACACAGAATATATTTATGATGGGTGAAGTAAAAAACTTCTGTTCCACAGGAATTCCTTTAAAAGTAATATAAGTAGAGAAATTCTGCATCATTCAGTGTTCAATAGATCACTAAATCACACTTCCTCTGCAGACTGTGTGATCTAATGTTAGCACACTGAGATGTAAAATAAAATAACCTGGACTACTGCCTGCCAAAGTATTACTAAATGGTTTTACTTCTATAGTTCATGGGTTGTCTCTATATAACTGCATTTTACCCTGACATTCCATACAAATAAATTAAATAAATAAAAAGATAATAATAATTAAAAAAGTGTTCCTGTATTTCCCTTTTCTGAAGCTATCACAGACAATTTGTACAACATACATCTTTATGATTATACCCCTTCTCCCAGTTTGACAAAGGAACAATTGCAAAGCATTATTGGAACATTTAGTTTTTGCTACTAAATAAATTTAAGCTTTTACTGGTAACTTTTTCAGCTGCTTTAACTTTGACTGATAATGAACCTATCAAAGAGGCAGAATAATTTAACCTCCCATAAAGTAGGAACATGAGATGTCATCACAGACAGGAAGAAATTTAAATTCTTAAAGTGAAAATTAAATTCTTAATTTAACTATTATTGACAGAATTGTGAAATGCAAATTCAAAGTAAATCATACTAATTTATTTTGGGAATGCTGCTTAGAGAAACTATTCCAGAATCTATGAACTATATTCCATAGAGCCACTTAAAGTTATTAATATATGTTAGTAAGTTTTTAATTTGCAGATTAACTCTGGAATGGCTGACACACGTTAGGTATAGAAAACTATGTCAAGACAGCATTTTAAGTACTGCTTCCAGGTGGTTTTCATGATCTCAGCCTGCTTGACACCTCACTTAGGAGGACACAGTATTTTTCCAGTAACACTTTTGCATGAATGTTCCTTTCAGTTCAACCATCCTGACAGAAGGTACTAGCTTTCCTCTCCTGTAGAACACTGGCACGTGGATATGGATTTAAATTTTTTGAGTGATCTTTATGTATGCATCCTTACATCCTACTATCACTATTTTGTCTTGCTTATTACAAAGTGTTCTTCACAAAGTTGATCCTTGAACAATGGAGATTGCTCCCCTATGTGCAATTCTGCCTCTGAAATGACTTCTATGTTGCAAATGATGAGAAAACCTCAAAGTGCAATTAAATGCGGAGCTACAGTATCAGCATCTGAACCACTCCAGAAATCAGTGTTCAGATGTAGCTGACATTCATCCACAGGCACTTATCCTCCCATCATTGTGACTGAGGAATCAGGAAAGCTTTAGTGTGCTGGTACAGAATATTTTTACTTGAAAGACAGGCTTTCAGATTTTTTTTTTTATTTATTTTGTGCTTTATTCCCTTCCCACAAGGACTAAGAGGCTAACCTGATGAAAACGCTACCTCTTAAAAAAGCAACAATAACTTCCTAGAATGCTTTGCCTGATCTTTATCACTGCTAATATCTCCCCGAGGACAGCTGATGTGGAAAACTGAAAGAAAGAAAGATTGCATTTCAGTGGTGGAAAGGTCTTTGAAAAAACTAAAAAATGCCTCTTTTGGAGCCCAATGTGAAGATATAAATACTGCCCCATTGATTCAGGTATACGAACAGGATTCCTACAGGTGACATGTTTCTGTATTTCTAGGTGTAGTACTTCTTTCTGCCTTATGTTTCTTTCTCAACAATTTGAGCTATTGGCTGAAGGCTGACTCTCAGTGCTTTCAGAGCAAGTTGCAGGGTATCTCTGCCTTGGCTGCACTATCTATACCGATTTGGTATGAATAACCAGCAAACTTATTTTAAATTCCAGGTGTAACTGTGCAGACAGAGAGACAAAGTGCAATCGCTGCTGCAAAATAAACACACCAAGGCAGTTCTCTGCTGATTCTCTTCTGCAGGAGAGAATGACAAAACCCATCAACACCCCCATCTTGCAACTGGAACTCAGACTATCATCTGTTTTGATACGGATACAATATTGTTCTTTCCCTGACAACCACACACAGTTTCCTAAATGATGACAGTCTTTTCAGGTACTAAAATTAGAACATCCTAAATAATCTCCTGATCACAGTAATTAGCCCATGTAATTTGTCCTGTCTTAAAAAGCTACCGACACAAAGGGGGGGGGGGGAAATGTTTCAAAGAGTAGTTATTCACTCTGCTAAACAAAACACAATTGTTTTTTTCCTGATGAGTTTTTCTACTGTAAAACTATTCAGTACCAGAAAACATGTTGCACTAAAAATTTTTCTGTTTTTTAGGTTTACATAAACTTCACTAAGTTTATGTATTTAGTAAAATGGATGAAGCAGGAGAAACTATTTCTTTTAGCATTGTTCATTGACAGGTTTGTTTCTAGTCTTATACTTGTCATAGGCCTTCTTAAAACAGCCAGACTCTTGAAAACAACAAAACACATCAGCCCCCCTCCCCGCCAAGCATTTTCCTTTGAACTGATGGCCTTTTTAATTGCTTTTGTACATTTAGCAACAAGCATTTTTTAAATTTAGCCAGTTTGTTCCTTACTTTTCTTTATTAAAGCACCATTGAACTTTTATAAAAGAAAAAAGGAAAAAATTGTGTTTATCTATAAATTGTCAGATCAACCTTGGATATTAATCTCCCTTCCCTTCTACACCATTATTTGTTAAGACTGAGAAGGGTTGCCCAAAGCAAAGGAAATAACACACTTTAGGGCACAGAGTCACAAACATAGATTTCTGTACAGGACCTTTAAATAACCTCTTTTTAAATAAGCACCTGCCAACATCAGCACAGAGGATCTGTGTTATCACAGAGGAAACTTCCTCATCAATCTTTAAAAAAATAATTCGTCTTTTATTCTCTGCTCATGTATGGGTTCACACACTCCCCAGATGACTCTTAATGGAATAGAAAGCATATATATATAGAGAGAATTCTTTTAACAGGCTTTTCTTGCCACCACCTTGCTTTGTCTGTGTCCTGTCCCACTGTTGTCCCCGTCCCCCCCTCACTGTTTTCTGAATTTATGGAACCGATTGACAAAATGCAGTCTAACCCTTGTATCATTCATTAAAGAGAATCATAATGGGTTCTCCATTAAAGGAAGAATCAGAAAACACAAGAAATCCTAAAATCAAAACTAAAACCAAACAGCCAAAACTGTTCTCTTATTCCACCAGAAGAAGCAAAAGTATTACTGCTGTTTAAGTCTTCTTCACACTCCATGGTCTATATAATATGTAGAATTAAGTTTTTCCTTGCATTCCAAAACATTTCATTCTTTTGAGATTCCAAGGCAGTCAATGCTACTATTTAATAAAAGACATATTAATTACTAAGATACAATTTATTAAGATAAAATCTTTGCTTTCTAAGACAGTGAAGCATAATTAAAACTGATTATGAAAATAATTATATCCTGAAGGCACTTGTTTTCTTACCCTTAATTACTGTAGAAACAACTAAATTTAATAAGACTGTCAAATGCACTGATGGCATTACATAAAATCAATTAGGCCTCACAAAGGATTCTACTAAACTGATAGTGTACTTTTCATTTAAAGCTGCAACCTCTGAGGGCTGAGCTCAGTGGCCTAGCAGAACAATGATTTGCTACCACGTAAGAGAAAGAAGTCTCAGTTTCTGTACTGGAAAACTTCTCAGGCAGCACTTAGGGTTCTTATTAAACCATGCATCACCTTAAGTGAGAATAACACTAAATAAACAAATATATATTTTGTTTCCCTCCTCTAAAACATTGACCTTAATTAGTACTAACACTACACAAAGATGCTGACAGATCAGAGGGAGTGAAATTATTTAAAAAAAATTATTCCGATATATCAATGTATTTTAATACGCATAAAATGCTAAAAAGAAATAAAAATGACAAACAAGGTCAAGCTTTGTAATCTTCAGCTCAGAAGCATCTGGTAATCAAAATTGGTTAGCATCTGAGTAAGAAAGAGAGATGGCAGACTGCCTACTGTTTCTTATGTCTATATAATCTAATTTAGTAATATTAGTTGTAAAGAAACATCAAGGTTCTTCAATCCTGTTCTTTTTGCAGAAGGAACAAACTCACTTTTTAAAACTAATCAATCATTCCCATGTAGCTGCTATTATTTCTGAATAGGATACGTAAATCTAAATAAAAGTCTTACTAAAACCAGCTTGAACTCATCAGTTCAAGGCTTACATTCATGATTGTATTTGACACCATAATAATCATCATATCTTCAGGACGAAACCTGGTTGCCAATTCTTGATTTAGTTCTGCTTTTTCCAATTAGATGAAAAATTGCATCCCAGCAGACTGCCCAGGAATTATGTTTATATTTACAGTTTTCCACAGGTGAAAGAGCATAGCAATACATTCTAAAATTCTAACCTGATAGCCATTTTCTTCTTCATGCTTCCATCTCTGGTTAATAAGAGAGAGAAAAAAGAAAAAGGAAAGAAAAAAAAAGTAGTCCTATATTCCAGTTTGTGCCCATTACTCTTGTCCTGTCACTGAGCACCACACAAGAGCCTGGCTCTGTCCTCTTTGCACCCTCCAGATCTTGAGGCATCCCATCAATGCCCATGGACTTACACAATCCAAGTTTGCTCGCTCCCTTCAGTTCAAGAAGGCAAAAGCCAGCAAATAAAATGGGTCATATTTCACAGAGTTATGTTTTTTATCCAGGTTCACAGAAAGCACATCACAAAACAGCACAGTGTTGACCACTTAAAAACACCACAGGAGACATGACAAAAAATCACTGGGTGATATTCCTTGTTCTCTGTGTTATCCCAAGGAATTCCTATGGATTAAACACTCAGATACAAACATCTTAGTGCCTAAACGCCGGACAGACAGTTGGGACAAACACATCCAATAGTACATTGGTATATGAAACTGTTTAAAATAAAAGTCACCTTCCCATTCGATAAGATCTGGTATTGAGCATTGTTACACTGCCATTATAGCATTGTATTATATTTTTCTACCAGAATGTCTGAATCACTAAATTACTCCCAATTTTATGCTTTGATCTTTATTCAGAGAAGTCATGGTTCAGGTTTTCTAACAAGGTATAGACAATGCACAAAGCTTGAGAGGAAAAAGTTTTTGTTTTCTCAGAGACCTGTATGTATAAAGTCAACTACAGAAACGAATCACAATCTATATCCACAACAGACATCACAAGAAAATAACTGAATAGCAAGGGGTGGTATTGATAGAGCACATGCAGGCAATGCCCCATTATTTAGCCTGGATATTACTTTTTCTCAGATGGTAGTCATCTTAATTTTTCAAGTTCTATTCCAGTACTACAAAGGATTCCTAGAAATCAGATTAGAACAATTATGTCAAGAATTCACGGGAGGAAAAATAATGTAAAACATTAAAAAACAGATCGTTTCTCTCAGAAGAACCATAAAAAAAGAAAGAAAATAATAAGTATTTTAACTTTCTTAACCTCAAATATGCACTGGAGATAGCGGCCTTGTGTTGCAATTAACAATTAAGTTCAACTGATATTAACATATCTATTATGATAACCTGTTAACCTTCCTGTTAAGAATGCAAACAAGTAAATAAGTGCATTGGTAAAAAAACCCTGTAGCATTACTTGATCTCCATTTCATTCTGCTCATGAAGTGTGAGGTACATACACATGACTGTGTATAAAATAATCTTAACAATGTCATGGAGAAATACAGTTTTAGACTAATTTATCACAAATTCCATGCTTTGCAGTAGCCACAGATGTCTAAATTTTCATACTTTACTAAGTGATTTAAATTACTGTACAATTTCTATCTAAAGGATAAAATTCTGAACAAGGAAATCAAGGAAATAAATAGATATTTTTAAATCCACATGGAATTATCATGACATATTGTTCTTCTAGGTCTTTAAGATATTTATGTGCTATTTTGATATCTTATATTAACTTCTGTAACTCTTTTATGTGTATCCATACTTCTGATCTAAAAAAATCCATCATTTGCTGTCCAGTACCTGCAATATATTGTCTCATTAAGTAAATTCTTAAAAGATTTTAGTGTTCAAGGCCAGGTTGGACAAAGCCTTGGGTGAGATGGTTTAGTGTGAGGTGTCCCTGCCCATGGCAGGGGGGTTGGAACTAGATGATCTTAAGGTCCTTTCCAACCCAAACTATTCTATGATTCTATGATTCAAAGTTGCTCTACATAATTGTTTAATATGCTGAAGCTTATTCCAAATGACAATCTGAACAAGAATGGCTTATATTAATAATTTTATTAGCCCCAAATATAAAGTAATAGTATTATTCTAGTAACTTTAATATGACTTGCTCATTTCTCCCAGTCTGAGCTAAGCATATTATACATTTAGAAAACTTCTGATGGTACCACATGAACATAACTATCATAGAATCATAGAATGTCCAGGGTTGGAAGGGACCTTAAAGGTCATCTATTTCCAACCCCCCTGCCATGGGCAAGGACACCTCACACTAGACCATATCACCCAAGGCTTTTTCCAACCTGGCCTTGCAATCTGCCAGGGGTAGGGCATCCACAACATCCCCAGGGAACCTGTTCCACTGCCTCACCACCCTCACAGTAAAGAACTTCCTTATATCTAATACAAACCTCCTCTGTCAGTTTAAAGCCATTCCCCCTTGTCCTAACCCTACCTGCCATTGTAAAAAGCCCCTCTCCAGATTTCTTGTGGGCCCCTTTAAGCGCTGGAAAACTACTCTTCTCCTTGGAGCCTTCTCTTCTCCAGGCTGAACAAGCCTAACTCTCTCTCTGCCTGTCTCCATAGGAGACGTGCTCCAGCTCTTTGACCATCTTCATGGCCCTCCTCTGAACTCATTCTAACAGGTCCACATCCCTTTTGTGCTGGGGGCCCCAAAGGTGGGTGCAGCACTCCAAGTGGGATCTCACAAGAGCAGAGTAGAGGGGGAGAATCACTTCCCTTGACTGCTGGTCACATTCCTTTTGATGCAGCCCAGCACGTGGTTGACTTTCTGGGCTGCAAGCCCAGGTCATGTTGAGCTTCTTGTCAAGCAGCACTCCCAAGTCCTTCCCCTCAGGACTGCTCTCAGTCCAGTTTGCCCAACCCATACCTGTACTTGGGATTCCCCTGACCCAGGTAGAGGACCTTGCAGTTGGCCTTGAACTTCATGAGGTTATCACTGGGCCATCTGTCAAGCATGTCAAGGTCCCTCTGGATGGCATCTCTTTCCTCCAGCACGTTAACTGCACCACACAGCTTGATGTTGGCAAACCTGCTGAGGGTGCACTCAATCTCACAATCAATATTGTCAACAAAGGTGTTAAACAGCATTGGTCCTAATACTGACCCCTGAGGGGTGCCACTCATCAGTGGTCTCCATTTGGACATTGAGTTATATGTTCAACAACCTTTCATATTTGTGACTAGCTAAATCTTGCGCCTCCATAATCAGGCTGTGCCCCAAAAAAATATATATCTGGAAGGAGAAGCCATCTGTAAAGAATAAATACACAATACATCTATACAAGTACTGAAGTGTTTCCATCAGAAACAGAAATGAAGCCCTGTTTTGGCAATTAGTGCTAAAGATTTCTGCTTTCAAACATAAATATCATTCTACATTTCTTTATACATTTGCCAACTTTTTCTTAGAAGTAATTAAAAGACAGGTATGAAAACTAGAAATGGAAATATTGCTTTATTGACTATCCACAAGTTAAGTCCTTATGTCAGGATCTATTTAGGAACCATGGCAGGGGTGGAAAATTACAGAAATGTCTTGAATGAAACACAACTGAGGTTAAAAACTCATAACATAGTCAATGTAAATAACATTCAGCCATGAGCATTAGGGTGTGAAGAGCAGGACGGAAAATATTTGGAATAGTCTAACCCAGGCAGGACTGTGAATAATTCCGGATGAAAGATATCATCAGGAATGTGATAGTGGAAAGATTCAGTCTAGATGTGTACAAAATACCAGACACTACAAGGAGGATCTTAAACTCAGTATTACACTGCTGCCTTCTTCAACTAGCTGTAGCTTTGAAGGAATTTAGTATTTAAAATTAAGACCACCAGCTTCATGAAGATGTCAACACATACTAGCATCTGAAAGATTATTGATAAAAAAAAAAATAACCCACATTATGCCCAACATTACCTCACTCTCCTAATTCTGGCTTGAATACGTTTTCCTAGCCAACACAAATGAGAGTAACACCAGACATAAAATGACTAAATCAGTGACATGATGTGAAAAACAATTTACCCAAAGCAAAATTTAATAAAAGTGTTCTATGCTTCTATTTTCATTTTCTCAACATGAGAAGAAGTAACAGTGACATGTGTCCACAGCTCCAAGGGGTCAGCAGAGTATTAAAAGGAACGGTGTCACCAAAGGCAGATCAGAACTATGGTTTCTTAGAGCCATCTTATTTGAGCAAGTCTATTCTACTGGACAGAAACAGAGAGAAGACAGACCTGGAAGAATCGCCTCCCATCCCTTGGAGTAAAACCACACTGTGAAACTTAAAAGATTGACTACCACAAAAATAAATCTACCTTCTTGGAATCAATAAAGAAATATGTCTCATAACAGAGCAATGGACACTATCAGTGATTAATTAACAACACTGAATTATGAACCTCAGACATGCTCTAAGCACCAAGAAGTCATGGAAATTTCTGAACTGTTTGACATTACGGACAATAAACAGCAGCATCTCTTTAAGTTTTTAAAACAGTAACTGAAATCAGTATATAAAAGTCCTGTTGTGGGGTACAGAAAACGCCTCAAAGTTAGATTTTAGAAAAACAGCCACCAAATAAGACTTGCCTAACATGAAAAAAAAAACCACACACAAAAAAAAAAAACAAACCCCAAAACAAACAAAAAAAGTAATATGAAAGAAAAGAGGAAAATAAAGAAAATAAGAAAGAAAACATAAGATATTAATAAGATAAAATGCAGAAAGTGGGAAATGGTTCTCGCAAGCTGGGCACTTTAGGTAATTCCAATAATAATTTGTTTTTTAACATACATTGTGTCAACTGAGCAAATGGAACTTGAAAAATATATGTACACATTTTAAACAGATAAAAAAAATACTTTTTTCTGTCCTTACCAACAGAAAGTGGACATGTATAACTCATTGCCACAAGGCACTATTGTGTTTGAGCAGATATCTATCAAATACATAACTGATTATGTATCATTCACAAAGGAAGGATCTGCAGATATGCCAGCTAGAGTGATAATTACAAGAGCTATTATTTCTTACTTCTTGCAGGAGATAACATTTCTTAGGGTTTGAAGGAGATTTAATGTTCATAGCTGGGGAAAAGCTCATCTTTTTTAAATCTGTTAGGGAATGCAGCACACTATAGTTACATAAGGAGTACTGGTCAAGATGTGATTGATACTGAATGCTAGCAATATGAACAAATTAATCTTTCCCTTTTCACATATTCCTTTCTTTCTTACTGTTTCCCCTTCTATGTAACAGATACACCTTAAAAAACTGTGCTTAGATTTATCAGTTTAATCTCACCTTTTCTTCATGACTTCTCACCACCCCTAATCTAGAACATGCAAGAAAATGACATTGCTAAATTTGCTGCTTTCACATCTTCTTTCAGTATTGCCACTTCCACAGGTCTCTGCCTTGGTCAGTAAGAGTTGTAGCCACCAGCCTCTTGTGCTGATGGATCCTCATCCAAAATAATAATGACTCATTGTAATTTGTCAATTTCTCTGTGAGTTTGTATAAAAGCAACATGTGGTTGAAATATCATTTGCAGTTAAAACACAGCCACAAAACAAAAGGCAAGCACCACTGCTGTCAAACTGACACATTTGGTAGTGGTAGCTCTCAAACAGAGACTAAAAATTTAATAGACAGCCTGAATTATCCTCTCAGTTTCAGTTATGACTGACAAGCCAGTGAGGGGGAAGCTTACACTGCCTGCACAGCAGCTGATCAGAAGCTACAATGAAACGCCACAGCTTGCAATAGCAAGGAAATGCTGTTAAAAAAAAAACACCAAAACCAACAACAACAAAAAAAACCACCACAAAACCAACAACTCAAACCCCCTAAGCAAACATAGAAAACCTTGGCGAAAACAAAACAAGGCTATCACAAGAATAATAATGCAAACAAAAAATGACAATTAAGGTCAAATTCCTTTTTGCTGGCACTCTGCAAGCCCATCAGCTTTATTAATTTCTTTTCCATTGTTTGTTTTAAAGGACACAAAGTCTGATAAGAAGTCTATGGAGGGGAAAGGTAAGTCATGCATTTGTTGCAATAAGCTTTGGATGAGAGCAATAATCAGTTTGCTACACTTTGTCAATTTATCCGCAGACTAATACGAAATAGATTTAAGGTTGGTCTTTCAGGGCACAGAGCACTAACTTCTGTTCTTGTTCAAATAAAGACTAAAACTCTCTAATTCAGAAAATCTCACCTTTAAGAAAAAGAACAACACATTTGTCTTAATCTGCTAACGGAGTAAGAACAAAAATAGACATTTCTGTTCTTTCTCTCACAAAATCAGTCTTACTTATGTCTTCCTGAGTCCCTTCCTCCTCCTGCACCTCCTATGTATGCAAAAGAGTGAGATTTCTCAAATGGAGTGTTTCTTTGAAATGTCCATATTAAGCTTTGATTACGATTCAAATTAGTCCATGAAATCGCTCTCCCTTCAGAATTCTGTTCCATGAGCTATTTAATGATTTTGTCCAGATGGATTTCACTATAGCATAAGAACAGCTCTCATTTTCATCAAAAGGAATAAACAGCATGGAATAAACAACATGGTAAATATGAACAAAGCAGCAGAATTCCATTTCACTCAAGACCAAAATATAAATCAAGAATGGGGGGGAGGGGGAGGAATAAAAAATGGAGAGCAACTGTCTGAGTGGTAAGGAATGGTCTTCCAGATGTTCTACTTTCAGTTTTCCTGCTTATTTTTAATTATTAACTTGCCCTCAGTATTTGAAGCTGAAAGCCTCTTTGCAAAATGCCAGCACTGTCCTTCTTTTTGTCTATAATGAAATCATTAACATTAGATTACAGCTAATGACACAAACCACTAGACTTTCAATCAGCTGAATACATGGTGTCTAAGAAACCACAGCAAGCCACTTGTGGGGCAGACAAGTTGGATAAAAACAATCAATTTAAGAAAACCAGCACTTTATTCTGAATGACAGAGGTCATTTCTGTTTGTCTGTGGGAGGACTTAGCAGACCTACAGATGATCTATTGCCTTTCTGGAATTAATAAAAGTACTAGCCTACAGTTGTATCTATTCAAGTGGTGGGAATGCTAAGTTTATTCACAATGATATAAGAGTTTTAAGAAACATGTCCCTGAAGTTACAAGGATCCATAAATCCTTTTAGTCAAGTACTGAAATACTGATGCTACCTTTTCCTGAAATAACTCAAGAACTCTTTCCTTTTTTTAATTCTAAGAGCTTATCAAAAATCACAAGAATACCTTCACAAAGGTGGAAATGATGAATCATGGCATATTATGGGTAACATTGCTTTTTCAGCAGCTTCTACAAGCATTTTGAAAGCATTGCACATTGAAGACTATCCTCTCAGAAAGTGAACCAGAAATATTCAGTACCTCCAGTTGACCTCTCATCTTGGATCCACATAGTGGTGTCAGGACTGCACAAAAAGTACAGTCAGATGACTAGAGAAAAAAGGTGAAAACTAGAATATAAGGAGCTAAGGAGATTTTGGAAGTCATCTATTTATAGGAGATTTGCCTGGAATTGTATTTATGTCTTTTTATATTTTCCTATATGTGGCTGAAATGCCATTATTTTTAGGCTCATTAGAAAACAAAGAAATCTTAACTGATGTCATTGCTGATAAGATTATCTTTTGTACATAATTACCTACACTCTCAAACAAATATTTAATAAAATGTCGTTCAAATAGGTAGCCCCCCTTTTATCTATCATCATAAAACAGTCCCTCTCCCCCAGATGGCCTTTTAGGTGTACTTCTTTAATCATAGAATCATAGAATAGAATCATAGAATCGTTAGGGTTGGAAAGGACCTTAAGATAATCCACTTCCAACCCCCTGCCATGGGCAGGGACACCTCACACTAAACCATGTCACCCAAGGCTTTGTCAAACCTGGCCTTGGACACTGCCAGGGATGGAGCATTCACAGCTTCCTTGGGCAACCCATTCCAGTGACTCACCACCCTCACAGTAAAGAATTTCTTCCTCATATCCAATCTAAACTTCCCCTGTTGAAGTTTTAACCCGTTACCCCTTGTCCTATCACTACAGACCCTAATGAAAAGTCCCTCTCCAGCATCCCTATAGCTCCCCCTTCAGATACTGGAAGGCTGCTATGAGGACTCCATGCAGCCTTCTCTTCTCCAGGCTGATATATATGTAATACAGATATATTAAAGGATGATATTTAACCAAGTAAAACATAAACAAAAAAGTTATCTCAAATCAAACTCAGTATTAATTGAACCCTTTTTATAATCCTTTTCTGACAGTGTGCCATTTTGTTAAAAAAAAAAAAGACTAGAACAAAGAAAACGAAAAATACTTCAATCCTTTATCTGAAAACAACTCTTCCAAAATTTCAAAGATACCCATATTTTACACACAAAAGCCTTAGCATTCTTGCATCAGAAGCAGCTAGTAAAGAGTTTTTCTTTAGCATTTGCTGATGTTACTAACTGCTGGAGAGAATCATGCAGTGCTGTACTGACAAAGTGAGACAAATTAGTTTAATGAAAATTAAAGGGTTCTTGCACCGTCTTGTCTAATGTGAAAGGCATTAGGACTTCATATAGAAGTCAGACTTCCCAGAAGAGAACTGGATTAAATGCTTTGTTGAAAATTTTGTTTCTCCTCCTATTCAAAATAATAGTCAGAGCTACATTTTCTTCCAGAAAAACATGCTGATATATTAAAGCATTTGCCCCTTAACATAATCTTGGGTGTGATTCACTTTCATTCAATGTGAATAGTTCTACTCACTGAGAAAAATTAATTAAGTCCTTGTTGAATTGAAACCAAGCAAAGTTCTCAAAAGACAGTATGTGGAAAATACCTAGACTGAAAATTCACCTTTTTAAATAATAAAGGCAACAAAGATAACCATCTGTTATCAGGATCTCCATAAAACAAAATAATTGCCCTACAACTGAAATGCTTTCCAGCACTCTGCAATTTTGAACAACTACTGTTAAGCTGGTGTAAATAACAAGCTTCAGTATGACATACTGGCTGTAAAAAAGCAGTCACATGACATACCTACTTTCTTGAGCTTGGCAAAATTCTATTAAAAAAAAAAATCACCTCAATATGATGATAAAAAATAAAATTTACCATACTATGCCGTCTTGGGAAAAAAAAAAAAAAAAAGAAAAAAAAAAGGTTACAGCAGAAATTGACATTTGACCATCATCATCTCTATCTGAAGTAGTAGATTTGCAACGATTTCTTGCTGGAATCCATGCAAATGCAGCTGTATGGCCAGGAGAGCAACTGCACACACAAACATGTAAACAAGCTTCCCATATAAACAAGGTTCCCATGGCCACTTACTTTTTAATTTAGCTGTTTCACTGTGCTAGAAGGAAGTGTGCCTTCACAAAAAACTATGATAGCTGTTTTTACACGTGGAATTTCATGGATTTTTGGAATGCAGACCAACCTTCAAAGCAATAGAAGAATGTAAAATAAAAGGCTGAGTTTGCTTGGAGAACCTGGAAGATAGGAATATTCTTTAAAGTGAAACAGACTGTGATTTTTTTGTCCTTCTTGACTTCAGCAGTCCAATTTAGCTGTTTCACTGTGCTAGAAGGAAGCGTGCCTTCACAAAAAACTATGATAGCTGCTTTTACACGTGGAATTACATGGATTTTTGGAATGCAGACCAACCTTCAAAGCAATAGAAGAATGTAAAATAAAAGGCTGAGTTGGAGAACCTAGAAGATGGGAATATTCTTTAAAATTAAACAGACTGTGATTTTTTGTCCTTCTTGACTTCAGCAGTCCAAGCCTAAATGAGCAAATAAGCTTTCCAGATAAGGCTCCCAGAAAGGTCTAGCTACTGAAAACAACTATGAATCTTCAGTATAACCTAACACATTTCATACTCCTGGCTGTTGCTCATGTGTAAATGCAATTTTTCCTTGCCCAGAATGCAACTCAACTGTAAAGCAAATGTGATTACTTTCACAAGTGCCACAAAGCAAAGTAGTATTACGTAAGGTACAATATATTAAGAAAACCTGTCCCTAGCAGAATGGTCAAGTTCTTTCTGCACAATTAATAAACTATACTCACAAGCATTATGTAGAGATAAAGTTTACATTCTAAAAATTGTATTTTTATATCAAGCAACCATTGACAAGGAAAGGTTTACTGCCCAAAGACCAAAACTAGATTATGACCTTTTCTATACTTGCAATTCCTGTTATAGTATGCATTTACAAAGTAAACAGATAAGCATTATACTTTTGTACTGTTTATGACCTTATGCTGTTTGGCCATTTGCATTTCATACTGTCCAGCTAACATACAAAATCAAAGTGTTTGCACAACTGGTTGCATTTGAAAATTAACACCATTCTGAGATAAATACGGAGTTTGGTGTCTCAGAATTTTCAAACACTTTGTCTAGAAACTCAACTTGCCACTCCGTCTCTAACTTCCTACAACTTTAATAACAACAACATAAGTATATATTTATTCCTCACTGCCCATACCCTCGAGGGAGGGCAGGGGCCTGGGGGAAGTTACCTTTTGTGTTTTGACTGGTTTGTGTGTCCTATATCTTGTCTCAGGAGCCAAAACCACATTTTAAGCTCTTAACACCTACTGTGCAGTCCGAGTTCCATTGAACTTGAGCATAAGATCTGCTGGACAATGTGAATATTTGAAGATGCCTATTTGAGAGCGATGCACTGGAGTTCTAACCAACTCTCAGAGTACAATATGTAATTATTGTCATAATATATGCTCCACTTATGAAAGATCTAAGTCCCTTTGCAGCTTAACATTTAAATTAGTGAAATTTAAACACATTTGGTAGAGTCCCTGGAAAGAATGAAATTTAAGTAAGTGCCTATGTTTTATATGATAATTCACGTAAAATATGAGTGCCCACAAAAGAAGGGAGTAATACTCCTTCCCCAGTACATAATACTAACACAATAAACATTTTTATATATAGAAAATTTCTAATGGTTACTTCCTTCATTGTATTTTTTTCTCTTGAGGATACTTTAGTTCATATTTTAGATTTATTTTTTTAATATAAGCAATACAGACTGCTTTTGCCTTAATTGCCGCAGGTTAAATAATATTGTTATTTCTTGGAAAGTCAGTGCTTCTAAAAAGGGGAGGAAGAGACCTGTTTACAAGTCACTCTGGCTTTTGTCCAGCTGATCAGTTTGTGTGCTTTTAAGTGTATTTTTGCAGTACCAACAACAAAAATAGAAATTAAAAAGCGGAGGGTGAAAAAGCAACCATCAAGCACTCACCAACTTGGCTATTAAGAGTTGAATGTTATTCATTATAGTTCAGTGTTATAAAACAGAACAGTAAGGCAAAGGGTAAACACACAGCAATCAGCTGCAAATCTACTTAAGCAAAACAAAACACAAGCTGGCAGATGTTGCCTTAATGACTTAAGTACTTGCTTTGGCTGAACTATTACCAACAGGCAAAGTGGAATTTTAGTGCTGGTTGCCTGCCTGTTGTTTTACTAATCTGGTTTGTGGAAACTGAGGTTTCACATTTTTTACAGTGACACACAATCCTGATACTGATGGCAGGTGAGAGGAAAATCAGTTTAAAAGAATGTAAGCCAATCTTAATTTCTCTTTTAGGCCATTTAAGGTAAGGATATAGGAAAAATAAATTAAAATCTTTAGCAGAATATGTCTTCTTGGCACTCAAGACATTAACAAACAATGATAAAATAATTTCTAAAATATTAGAGGAATTGTCAAGACCATTATTTGGAATATATTTCAACATCAATGCAATGCCAGCAAGTCATCAGAACACTACTTATGATCTAGATGAAAATAACACTCACTGATATATCTGATATCATTGTATATGCAATTTGATGGAGAACTAGCCTTCCTTGGAGCCTGTGACAAAAGAGTTCATATGTCTTTCTCTATGGAGTATTATCTTATGGCTCCAAAGGTCCCCACCAACCAGAAATAATTTGCTTTACTGTATGCAATAACCTGAAATCTGAAGCACAGATGGAGGTAAAAACAAATGACACACATCCCCAGTGCAGAACAAATTGGCATTTAAGTAATTCAAAGGCCAATGGATTCCACCTTCTCTTTACACAGAGCTGCTGATCAAAAGAAATCTGAGTGGTTCTTTCAAAGCCTCAACCAGGAGCTGCTCCATGAGCAAAAAGCTTGGCTACTGCTTCAAGCAAACCTGGAAAATCTAGAGGTGCAGAAAATCTTCCAAGTCTTTTGCTGACTTGATGCCTTAGTATGTCTGTATTTATCAATGTCTCACATAACACAGATAGAAATGTGACACAGCCCCTAAAGAAGCTTATCAACTACTGTTCACAGCATGATTCTTTTTCCAAGTTCTCAAATCATGAAAAGCCTTACAAAAATTATATACAAAGCACTGAATAAAAAAAAAATAAAATAAAAAAATAGAAAGGCAGTAAAGTCATACAATAAAAAAACTAGGAAACTCTGATTTTACAGTTACCTGCTCAGGCTCAAGCCTATGCCTTTGTACTTCATATTGAGAAATGTCAACTCAGTCACCTAACAGCTCTCTTCTAAGACATAAAACACTTACTACAACGATTCATCAAATGCATAAGCTGTGAACAAGTCTGTAAGCTTTGTAGAAGCTTGCAAGGAGTGTTTCGTGGAGAATTCATACTCTCTGTTAGCCTAGTACTTGGCTGAGCCCTTGCACCAATGGCAATTCTCACATTTATCAAACATCAGACACACTTGTGTTTGTGCTTGAATTATTAACAGATTTAAGGACACTCTCAGCTACAATTGCTAATTGCACCTACAGCAGCTACAGACACATCCTGGACTTCAGGATTACAAAACCATCTCACCACAGGGGTTGTAGTTATATATAGGGACAAAAGTAATTTCCTTTCATTCTCCCTTGTAACCTTTTGAGATAATGATTTTACCTACTTACGGAAAATACTTGAGCATTTTGAAAAAAGCCAAGCCTTTCTTACTGAGGAACAGATGTGCCCATCTGCCTGCTTTTAGCTTTCTGTTTTCACAGAAAGCAAAAAATTTTTTTTTAAGAAAACATGGCTACTATGACTATGCCCAAAATGGCTACAATTATATAGGAGAAATGCAGTCAGATACTGTTTATACTAATTTATGCGTTATTGATCATGTTAAAAAAATATTCAAGTTATTATGTGGACATCAACAGCATCTCTTTTCTCATTTGAACAGGATCTTAAGTCAGTGGTGAGTCTGCTTCAGAAACAAAATGCTGTTTAAGTTATTCATTTTTATGAATATCAACTTTATATAAATATTAATCAAAAAGTGTGAATAAATTTCTGTAGTTATCAGTGATTTAAGTAACTTCCATTATACAAGAAGATCTTCTGAATTTACTGAAAATATTCACTAACTAAACTGACTTTTCTGGCCTTGTTCACAGACTTTAATTAGAAACATATTCAGATCTAATTCAGTTCTTGTTTCAGTTACAAGCAATAAAACTTAATCCGACATAGTAATTAAAACAACTTTGATTTAAATTTTATGTATGTCATCTAATGTGCTGTCCTGGGTTCAGCAGTAGCAGTCATTTTTCTCCTCCTTGGTAGCTAGTGTAGTGCAGTGTTTTGACTTTCAGCTCGGGAACAGAACTGATAACAAGGATGTTTTGGTTTGGCCAAGGACTTTGTGAGCCTCATGCTCTGCCAGGGAGGAGGGGAAGCCGGGAGGAAGCAGAGACAGGACACCTGACCCAAACTGACCAAAGAGGTATTCCATACCACAGCACGTCATGCCCAGGATGTAACTGGAAGTTAGCTGGAAGGGCTGGGAGACTGCAGGGTTGGAGGAGGTATCGGTCGGAGCTTGGTCGGGCTTGGGGGGCGAGTTATCGGTCAGCGGGTGGTGAGGTGTTGTATTCTGTTCCCTTGTTATTTCCTTTATCATTATTATCATTGGTGGTAGCAGTAGTGATTTGTGTTATACCTTAGTTACTAAACTGTTCTTATCTCAACCCGTGGGAGTTGCATTCTTTTGATTCTCCTCTCCGTCCCTCCGAGAGCAGGGGGAGGGCAAGAAAGGGGGGGAAGTGAGCGAACGAATTACCTGACTGGGTTTAAACCACGACATGTGCAATGTTTTAAATCCCTAACTATTATAAAGAATGCTGACTTTTATTCTTCAATATGTTCTGATCTTATAGATTACATACTGGATGATTCACAATTTGGTGGAAAGCTGCAAAACTTGCTTTTAGTGAACAGTCGGTATCTAACCCAAACACTGAAAGATTGAAATGTAAAGAAGAATGCGAACAAGGATCTCATAAAAACTTTCTTGACTACAGATTTGCTTTAAAGTCATAGGATAACATTTCTACTTTGAACCTGCTTCAGAAGAATATGTCTTGTTAATTTCAGATTAAGTTTATGACTCAAAATCACTATAGTGATTATGATGTGGAGATAGTACATATAAATATGAAACACTTCTAACACTTTATTTTAAATATTTAAAATATACAACCTATCAACTGAATTTAGTCAGCAATCAGTTACAGCAGAGGAAAATTGGCAGGAAGCAAAATTTTATTTGTAAACATTAAATGGCCTTCCAAAGACACAATTTCAAAAAATATGACAGAAGAATCATCATAATTCATTTCTTTATCACTATAATCATGACTTTTAAAAAAATTACATCTTATATAATCTCCAGCAAAAGCTGGACAGTGAATGTTAATGAAATTTAATAACAAACCTAATAGCAGAATTTATATCCTACCTCCTATTAATGGCAGCCCACGTTGCATTAATGTTATCTGTCATCAGTTTTACTTTTCTGGTGTCATCTGCTGAATAATCACGGAGTAGCTTAAGTGCCATGTCATTTGCCACATCTACATTTATTTGCCATTGTCGTATTTCTTTTGCAAATTGCTGAAGAAGAGAAAGAAAAAGAATAAGCCTCAAATCACCATAAAATGATCACACGTATTTTATGATTATTAGAGAAGATGAACAACTTATACCACCAATATAGAAACAAAAGAAAAAAAAACTTCCTCAGATTTACTGGTAACTAAGGACAGAATCTTTCTAAATGTTTAAACTATTTTAGTCATCAGACCATACGACTACTTCTAATCTCTGAAAGAAGCAAGCAACCAAAATCCTAAATGCTGGATAAAACATAACAGCTCAAATTGATAAACACTGATTAGAATGTTGATTTTTTTATTTTTTTTCTGAGACACAAATAGATGGATGCGTTATTATGCATTATTCAAACTATTTGTGATGTTGAGTTATACTGACATGGAAAATACAGTGAAATTATATGTTCTAATTTTCATTTTTGTACTGTGAAATAATTCTGATATTGGAGAATTAATACCTGTGTTTTTACTCGTTTTGAATTTACTTTGTTTTAGTGAATTGTTTATGTAATTAGTGCCATCTACTGGAACAGCACTAACTGTGCAATACAGCAAAATACTATTGATAAACTTATCAATGTCTTTATAATGCTAATTTATGCTTCTTAGTATTGAGAAAGCTTCTTAAATCTTGGTAATTCTTTTTTTTTTCCTTTCCTCTCCTCTTTCTCCTCTCTTCTTCCTTCTCCACTCCACCTGGGCCAGCTGTCTCACTACAGAAGCGACCCAAGAAATAAGGGACACTCATTCAACCAGCAACCAGCTCCCATGTGTCTTTCCTGTTAGTCTTTTTATACCACAAATTTCCATATAAATGCACTTAAGTTACATATTTAATCCATAATGTCTAACAACAAAATGAAAGATCAAAAACAATTGATGGTCCAATTGTATTTCTGTACTAGGCGAAGACTAACTAGCCAATCAACGGGACAATGAAAAGAAGAAAAAAAGTTTGTATTTGTAAATGGCAACAGTAAATTGCATGTAAACATTAGAAGCTATTGACAAAAAATAAACAGTAAGGTTTGTCACTCTTTATTGTGCTATAATACACAAATTGAGAAATGTCTGTGAAGAAAAAGTAGGGGTTTCCCCTCTCATTCTCCCAAAGCAGTATTCCTTTTGAAACCTTTTGACTGAGATAAGGAATTCTCCACAGAAAGTGGAACTTAAATATGTAATCCCTGATTAAAGAGTCTAAATAATAAGTAAGAGTAAATACTTTTAAAATATTTTGTGCATTTATGTTTTCATCTTAGAAAACCCGTAAGATGATTTTGGTTAAGATTAGGCCTGAAACATACTTGAACTTTGAATAGAGTGTAGGTGGAGATTTTGGAGAGTTTGATTTTTTTCCCCCAAGCCCCCTTTCCTATTAAAAAGCTGCTTCAACATCTCTAGGGCCTCTCAATAACTTAAAATTGAAAACATGTACTTTATCTCTTTCCTGTGTTATTCCTTCATGAGATGGCAGATCACACAATTACTGTGCAGCAGATAACCTCAGATACCAAGACAGCAAGCTGATTTTCTATTTCAAAAAAGGGATCCTATTTATACTAACTAAACATTAGGAGGGCATTACTAACCCCTGCTCCTGAAACCCATCTGAGCATGTTATGATTTAGCTCACTTAAGCTGAAGATGCCTAAAAAATTTATTAAAAGTCATTCCCCTGTGTTAAGTATGGAGCAAGTGTTTACTCAACATTTAGGACTAGCCATCTTTATTATACTCTAACTTTCTCTTTGCTTAAAATTACTCTAATATACAGCTTCTCTTTTCCAGCCAAAAAAATCACAGCAGTCTGACTGTTCACTGCCTTTTACATAACAGAAGTTACCATAATGTTTTATCTGTCTTGTAAATCAATGGCCCATAAACTTTACTCTGAAAGTAAGCTCCTTTTTGCCCAGTCCCATGTGAATATAAATGACCTTATAAAACCTTCCAAACACAGATTTATAATAACAATACGGAAAGATCCATTACAAGGTTATTTCCAAAAGTGTTGTTCTCACCATTAACTTCAACATTAATCCATTAACTTCCCGACGTTACAACATGAGATCATAATTTAGGAAAGAAATGATGAATATAAAGAGCTTTGCTGAGAGAAACAATTTGTATTTTCTACTTTACTGGAAATTGGCCTGTAATTTTTCAACAGCTTTGAGGAGTGTATGCCTTGCTTCAACTTTGCGCACATACACTGAGAACAAAGTGTTGTGGTATGTGTTTCAACTGTCTGTCTTACCAGAGGCCCATTAATTCCTTACATTACTATAACGAATATTTAGAATTAAATTTTTGGCATTATTCTTTATTTTCTTTTTTCTCTTAAATATTTTTCGTGTCATCTATATTTTAGCTTCTTAAAAACACATTAAAATTTGTTTTGGTTTTTGTTTGTTTTTTTTTTTTAAAGAAGATACTTAATTACCTTAATTTCATTTTGACATTTTTTAAAGCATTCTCTGTGGTTTTTTTGTGTTATCACTGGAATTTGTTGAGTTTATTAAAAGGCATCAAGAATTAAGGCTGTGCATTTATCATGTTACTTAGGTATAAATTTATTTTTTATTTTTAAAACACTAGTTGATGTTATTAGGAAGAAAGTCTGTGTAACTAAGGATCCTTTAGTAAAAACAAGTAATGAAATCAAAGCTGGGTTTTATTCTATTTTAGGATTGCCTAGTGGAATAAAATAAAAGATACATAGAAGTTCAAATATAGCAATATGTATGTATAGCTAATATGTATGTACATACATATTATCTGAATATGTAAATTCCCACACTGAGCAAGCATATATATCACAAATCTAGAGAATCAGGCTGTCTTTCTGTCCTTCTGTATATCTGTAGTATGTATGATTTATTTATTTCCATAAAGATTTTTTTTTTTTTTAATCAAGGAATTCTATTCCACTGTCTGCATTACGTTCAGTAACATTAACTTAATTTTTAATTGTTTTACTAAAATCCAAAATATGCAGACACTGTACTGCATACTGTATTAGTACACGGGGAGTGCCAAAAGAATACTAACTAAGTTAACTGCCCCTGTAAGAAGATGACAAGGCAAGAAAGCCTGAGTTTTACCCACAAAACTGAGGCATAAAGTTTACTCCCCAGACTATGTCAGTGGGAGGTTGCCTGGTCTTCTGTAACCCAACAGAGCAGGGAAATGTAATTAGACTGTTATATAATTTCCTATTTAGATGAATGAGAAATAGGTTGTCAAAGAAAATAAGAAAGGAAACTTTGTCTCCACCCTCCTTTCTCTTCATTGTGGACATCCCAGCTAAACTGGTACAGAGGGAGAAGACATGCCTCACTAGCTCTTACCAAAGTAAGGAGAACAGGAGTGAATGGGCAATCCTAGCAGGTTTATATTTTTCAATATAAGCCCAGTATTGCATTAAGAGACTAGTTTTACACTAGCTGATGTTCAGATGACCTGAGGATGAAAAGAAGCTGAAGTGTGAATTTGTACTATTTATACACCTATGACCTTCAGCCTGCTGAGTTAACCATCTGCAGTCATCACTTAATAAACAACAAAAAACAGGGCTTTAATGGCTAAAGACTCTCACTGGCCAAAATGGCATATTCTTATTCTCCTTACCTAACCCCAGTACCTAGAATTTAGTTCTCAAGTAGCAAAATAAAAAAAAGAATAGAATGAAAAACATGTTCTAATGCTTAGCAAATTAGCTCTGAATTAATCTGAATTCAAAGGAGTAATTCTTCTGATTATTATGTTTATGATAATGTATTTGATAATTATATGGTAACTGGTTAAATGCCAGAAACTTGTCAAATTCTGTTAAAAATACCACTGGCCAAATGCAAGCCAGTTACAGATTTTTGCTTTACAGTGGCGCTGGAAACAAATATAAAAACCTCATGTGTAAGGAGACACTAATAGAAAAGCATTAACACAAGCACTGATTTACAGGTCAGTTAGAGGGGAATTTTTACATTGACTCTGTTGTCTTTAGGCAGACTTATAATATTTAATGAACAAATCAGAAGAACATTTGGTGAATACTTTCTCACACCAAGCTGTGTTGAGATAGAGCTGACAAAATGAATATGTCTGAAGAATTTATTTAAGACTCACACTGACCTCTCTCTTTCCCTCAACACAAATGAATGGAAATGACAGCTTTATTTTCATCAGTGTAACAGGAAGCCAAAAGACAGCATACTTGCTGTATATATTCAGGGAAAAACATAAAAAAAATGTGTTTGGCACAGAAGCCTGGAAAACATTTCTTTACAGGGCTTGATGTATTTCTAGGTCCTTCAGTTTAGATAATACTGTACAGAAGAAATCTAAAGCTGGTAAACTCAAAAAATATTTCCATTTTTGTTTGAATTCATGACCCCTTATCTCAAGCATGAACAAAACAGCTGATGCTGTCACATCTGAGAAGCTTTCATGAGGGATTTAACACAATAGGAATTACTGGCAGACAAAGATAATTCTTCTAGGAAAACTGGCACAAAAGAAAGAAAAAAGAAAATAACACACCATCACCACCACCCCCATTCTCTAAGACAGAGGTGAATTTCTTCCAGACTTGAGGAAGAAAGGCTAGGTAAAGCCAAACAAATGAAAGTAAACAACCATGGAACAGTAGCGCTTGAGGTTCGTGAAGGCACAGCAAATTAAGATGGACTAGCTGTGACAATGAAATTAGAATTACAGACTAATGTCTGTAATTTGACACAACACGTCACATTGAATCCAGACTGGGATGGGGATGGCTGAAAATACTGATAGCCCAAGTCCTTCATCTCTTTTAAAAAAGGAGTGAACGGAATCTACAGGTATCATTTCGAAAACCCTGTTTATTCATAGAGATATACTCTTGTGACTAAGTATACTAGTATACTTTATAAATTGATGGATGGAGAAGGGCACATTTATTTCTCTCCTTGGAAAATGTTTCTCCAAAACCCCTATAATTTTTTCAAAAAGCATACACTTTTAGATGAACTTCACCTGAACCTCATACATCCCTGTAAAAAATCTGAACCTCCTATATTCTTGTAAAAAAAATCCATTTCTACACCTCAATTTTCAATTATTTTCCTAGTTAAGTAATTTGTGGTCAAGATGTAAGACACTCCAACACAATGCCATAAGACTGTTTGCACAGAACTGGTGTTTTGTTAATTGAGTCTTTGCTGAGCTGGGACCCTGAGCTTCTTGAAGCTTTTTGTCAAAAAAAAACAAAACAAAACAACTAAACAAAACAAACACAGACTAGGCAGAAGCCAGAACTCTATCTGTGCAGAAAGACAGTGACAAATGGGAGTCCTCTATACTGAACTACAGTAGCATACAGAACCTATAATACTTTCCAATCCATTAGTGAGTGATTGACCTTGTTTACCCTAATCCACCATTCCCAAGCAATGACCCTTATGGTATAATCTTAAATGAGAAAACGTAACTACACCTTGGCCCTAAAGCAATGGGCTGATGAATGTTTTTATGCTTCTCACAAGCAAGCAAAAAGAAAAAGAAAAAAAAAAAGAAAAAAAAGGCAAGTAAATACCCAAACAGATTTTCTTATCTACTTCTAAATATCAGAAAAATGAGTAACTGGCGATGAACATAGCTGAAGACCAGTTGTGCAGTTATACTCATGTTTTGGTGGTAAAATCAGTTTGATGAGGACCTCATCCCCTTATTCTTCACAGCAGTTCATTACCATTCAACTGTGAAAATAAGACTGTTCTAAGTCCACAAACATTAACCAAATAGCTGAGTGGTAGGAGTTAAAAAGTCCTGGTGGGCAGGAAAGTATAACATACAAAAAATATTTGTGTAACTATTCTCCCAAATAACTAAGATGCAACGTTCAATTAACATGGAGGCAAGACTCACTTTAAGAGGCTTATCAATCTTATATTTCTCCAACCAGAAAATGAGATACTATTAATCTGAAACAGCTGTTAAAATTTATTCATGAAGAATGTCACCAAGGTATGACCATTTCTATAATAAGAAACTTAAAAACTGATGTAACACTTAAGGCATATTTGCATTGCTACTTGAGCTATAGCTCAACTCATAAGTTAACTGAGGTGCATATATTATCACCTAAAATGTGACAACATATGTGCTAAAATCACAAAAGCAGCCATTACAGACTTTTTTTTGCAGTTAATAACCCTGCTAAGGTTGAACTCAGTGAGATTATCTTGCAGCAAATCTAAAATGCTTGATTCTCAAAATATTTCCATATAGTTTGTTATGTTTGGTTGTTTTTTTTTCCCCTTTTCTTTACTAATTCCAGATAATTTATACAGCTTAGTTATTAATGCAGACAGACACACCAATGCCATAGGGTTTCGCAGACTGCAGCTTAGGCTATTGTACAGAAGATATGAGAAATACTTGTGTTAGAAAGGTAGGTATTCTTCCTGCAAGTTCAGCCAGCTATTTGTTATGACTGATAAATTAAGACTCATTTCATTCAAGGATTATGTGCCACGCAATTTAGACATTGTAAGTGAATTTCTTTCTAATATTTTTGTGGGAAATAAGGGATAAAGAGGTTGCTCTCAATGTGTACTGTGCAACAGTTAGAGGACATTTTCTTTAACAACCTAATTAACTCAAACTGAAATACTTTACTTCTCAGTAGTGACCTTAAGCTCCGTATTCTGCTTTTTCAGAGCTTCCACGGTGTAGGAAATTTCTTTCCATGACTCAAGTTTAGCTTTTGCTTGTTCAAGAACCTGCTCAGCTTCTTGTTTAGCTTCTAGCCACTGTGCTGAATCCTTTAACATTTCATGAAGCTGTTGTCTCCGGCTTTGGAGGTGTCCATGCACTTCATCCCACTGGCTCTGTATCTTTTCAACTGGTGAAACACAAAGGAAAAACAAAAGCTAAGTCACTTAAAAGTTCTTTTTTTTTTTTTCTTTTTTTTTTTTTTCATTTCTTCTGAGGGAGTAAAAAATATTAAAATCTTTTTAGAACTGATCATATTGGAAAGCTCTTGTACTTCTAAGCTGCAACTGCAACCAAGTTCAGTTTTACAAAGAACAGACAAACTGTTCTAGGTCACACAGTACGACACTATGTCAGACAGTATGCGTTTCAGTGCAAATGCAGCCAGAAATACCCAAAAGGCATTATGAAACAGGATCACATTTGAGAAGAAGTATCAGCAGTAATTTTTCTTTCTTACCAAATTAACACCAGGTTTAACATTTTCTGAAGAACAAGTCCTTTAGGTACTTCAGTAATATTAAAGATTTATTGCAAGATATAATTAATAGCTATACTTTCATTAAGGCAAAAGTTATCAGACTGCAAACGATGAAAAAGTTTCTTATATGTCCATGTTAATTATAAAATAATGATTAGCTTTATTCACTCTTTGAAAGAAATGTGATTTGCAGAAACTTAATAATCATTACAATCTCTGATAACAAGTGTTGGCTAGCATCCAGCATCAGACTCATCCATGGTAGCATAAAAAAAAACAAAGACCTAGTTGTCCAAGCAGTTTGACAAGAAAAAACAAACCAACCAACCAAAGAAATATACAAACAATAAAATATATGCAATGGAATAATAGGAAGTTATTTGTTTATTTATTTAATTCCCTGAGGTTGGTCAGCACAAGCTATATTCTTAATATTTTCTGGAAGACTGCCTCCCTACATTGAAAATACATGGGTCTTCTAGGGAGCAGAACAGAGATTCCTAGAGTTTTCAGAAAGCAATTAAAATTTGAATGGTAGTTCCAACCCTCCATCTTTCAGTGCAGGCTGAGAACAGTGCAGGCTAAAGACAAAAGGGATGAAAAGTGCTTCAGCAGCGAAAAGAGACTTCTACCGATCACTGCTGCTCCTTCTTCTAGAAGGGAGAAAGATCTTTCCATGGACTCAGCTGAAGTTTAGACAAAGAGAAGAAAACCCTTCAGCAACCCCTGCTCAAGCCATGGGTGAAAAACTGTAAGCATACACAGCAGCACGTTCAAGTCAAGAGAAATGCAAAAGAAAGTGCAAAACAACTGGAAAACACAAAGCACAATCAAATCAAAGCAAAGATAGCCTAAGGACTAAATACTTAAATTTAATTGGAAACAAATCTAACCCCCCATTTTAGAAAGCTGTATACAAAGGCCACAAAACAGCAGCTCATTTCTGTGCCCTATCTGGATGAGGATTTCTGATGTAAGCTTTAGGGTATACTTGAAGCAACAAAAAGATTGTGGTCTACAGGCAGGGTGAATAACAGAATTATTCTCAAACTGCTCAAGTAAAATCTCTGTGCTATGGCTACAGCATGTGGCTCAAGGGTTGTGCTGGAGGTCTACCCAGGCACTTTCCACAGTGTTGCTGGCATATGGCCCACAGCTGCAACCTGTTTCTTGCAAATCATTACTTGAGCTCCTTCCCCCTTAGACTCTGAGACATTCAGTGTGTTATCTGTTGATTCCTGGCAACCTGGAGATTTTGGTACACAGCTGGCAAAATTACAATAGTTTGTTTATGTCAGCTCTCCATGAAAAAACAAATGAACAACACCCCACAAAAAAAAAAGCAAACACAACAAAACAAAAAACAAAAAACATAAAAATACTAATTTTTTGTTTTATTGTAATTTTCTTTGTTGGTGTAGGTATTCGGGGAGAGGAAATTGAGAGATGAATGAAAACTGTTGCAAAACTACTTTAAAAGAAATATGGGTCTGTAACTATATTAATTCCTCATAATAGTTGCATTTAATAAAAAATACTGATCTTTTTATCAACAAAAATATTTATTGATGGATCTGTTCCATAATGTTTCATGAGATTTGTATCTAAGACAGACATACTAGCAGTCCTTCTCTAGGGGTTGTGCTTTTCTCAGCAAGACTTGAGTTTTTGTCACTGTTTAAGCCCAGACAGTAACTCAGAACCACGCAGCTGTTCGCTCACTCCCTCATTTCTTCTACCCAACTCCCAGTGGGATGAGAAGGAGAACTGAAAGAACATTAACCCCACGGGTTGAGTAAAAACAGCCCAGTAACTGTATAATATTCAATTACTATCACCAATAATAATATGATAAGGGAAATAAAAAGGGGAGAGAATACAATTGCTCACCACCGACTGATACCCAGTACAACCTGAGCAGTGATCCAGGCCTTTCAGGTGATCCCCCAGGTTGTATACTGTGCATGATGTGCTGTGGTATGGAATACCCCTTTTGCTAGTTTGGGTCAGGTGTCCTGTCTCTACTCCCTCCCCGTGTCTTGCGCCACTCCTCACTGTCAGAGCATGAGACTGAAAAGTCCTTGATCAGGGTTGTTACTTAGCAACAACTAAAACATTGGTGTGTGATCAGCATTCAACCTTAGTCAAAAACACAGCACTGCACCAGCTACTAGGAGGGAGAAAAATAACTGTTACAGCTGAACCCAGGACAGTTTTTCATCAGAAACCAGTCCTGGGATTCCGTGGTGACCAATTCTCCCATTCAGGAGGGGAATGAAGCTGCATAATGAAAGCTGTATTCAGGACCTTTCAGGAGCCCATTTACAAAAGTGACTATGAATACACAAGCTCCAAATCTATGAAAAACTTTTCCTTGTGAAAATAATTGGGTTATTTCCCTTAAATAGTCAAAAGAAAAGCTTCTGACATGGACACTTAAAAAATAATGTGCCTAATAATTTTGCTTTATTACAGATTGGAATTGAAGAGTTCAGGAAGTTATTAGGTACACCAAAAAGAATTAAAATTTTGTTTTCTTGAAAGACTGAGTTATAAAATTCACTGAAAGTACTTCAGTTGTGGATAAACACACTGTGACATCTACATAATTAATCTAGCCTTTATGAGCTGGAAGAGACCAAACAGTGCAGTACTATATGAGACAAAATACGTAGAGACACTTATTAGAGAGGCCTTTATAATTATGACAACATTATTTAGTTAAAGGTAACATAAAAATCCCTTCATTACTGTGAACTTACATTTTCTAAATGATGCTTCCATTTGAATGCATACTATTGGTTGGTTTGTAAATAACCAAAAATCCTCAAGCCTCTAAGGCTTAAAATATGAGAATTGGCTTCAAAAAATGTAACAAAAACCACAGTGTAAATCAGTGTCTCTTAATGATGGGTTTTGTTCCTGCAGATGTTCTTTAGTGGGATACACCTTCCCACAGAAGGAAAGGTGTATACCACTTACAGATATATGCCAAATGAAAAAGTTCATAAAACCCAACTTGAGTGTATATTGTGTTAGATCTGATCCTGGCAACCCATGAACCTCTCACCTGCAGTTAATGAGTTACTGACCACAGATGAGAAGGGTCAGAGAATTGCTATTAAATGATGTTGGACACTAGAATTTTTTAAAGTATTCTTAACATCATCATCAGGTTTTTGTACAAGGGCAATGGAATATATAAAAGGCTTTCTCTGACTCGGTATTAATAGGAATATATTTGTGAAAACATTTAAGAATGCTTTATAAGATAACAATGTGGAATCTCAATACAAAGTTCTTTCAAGCTAACACCCTTCCTTTGAAAGCTTATTTCTGTTGTTTGGTCTTCATAAAATCCTTAAGGTTATGATGAACATATGGGATTCAACATAGAGAAAAATTAACTTCTTCCAAAGTCCAAACAACCTTACCTGGAACCAGGAACACAAACTTAGAAACAAGAAATTAGTTCCATACCCATAAAAATAGAAGAATCAACGTCAAGAGAAGCAATTGTTCCAGAAAAGAATTTGTCCCAGTTTTGGAGAACTAAAGAAAAATTTGATCGCTACTTTGATCACTTGTATTTAAGGCCTTCAATAAGTAATAGTCACTAAATTAAAAAAAAAAAAATAAAAAATAACCAGATAAGGTTCTTGCAAAGATTACAAAATATCTGGAAACATAAGAACATTTAATATGGCTTAAAAAAGTAAGTTTTGCCAGGAAAAAGTAATGTAATTGTCCTTACTGCACTCTGAATTATAATAGCATATTAATGAGTTCAGATTCTGATCATCTTTTACATATTACTGCATCTACATACTGTGATGAATACATATTGAAAATGCCTAGATAGAACAAATCTGGCTCCATGTGCACTATTAATATCACTGTAGCACAGAAATATTAAATAATTAGTAACAATGACAAAAGTCTTTTTTTCCCCATAGTTCAGTAGTTTCTGAAGCAACTCAGTTTACATTGTTCATTAAAGCTAAATCCTGTGCCTTCTCCAATTCAGAGAGTAATCTCTTTTTTAATGTGGCACTTCCCCTCTGTATCCAGTTTTCTCTTTCCCTCTCTTTCCCCACCAAGTTTGGCAACAGCATAATATCTTTATTGTAAGAATCAGTATTTGAAATTATCTCAATGGGATTAATAAAAAATATCTGACAATTAACAAATCTAAACCAAGAAAAACAAAAAAGGTTATACCCTGAAGTGAAACCCAAACCCCATTAATTTCCTAATCACAGTGCTCCAGGCAGAAGTCCTCATTGTACTTCATTTACACAAGTTTTGCTGTTGCTTACTGGAAAGTTTCCCAGCATGGATCCAACTGCTCCCTTTCCAACACTGAACACTCTCAAATGAGTAATTTAGGACATAGCAATTGTCTACCAGTATGTAATTTCAAGGTTGCTATTCAATTTCTCTTTTTTCATTGCTACTATCCACTAACTGCTCAATAGTGATTATATCACTAAGATAGACAAAAGAATTTCTGCTGGACTGATCACAGATTTAGTAAGTTATTAGAAACAATAATAAAGCAGCCAAACACAAGATAACTACTTTTCAATCTGGTTACCATTGATTTAGTACATTGAGGGAAGAACAATGTCAGTGAAGAAGACTGCTGTCTTAAAATTCCGTTTTGTTTATCATTATATTATTATACTTTTTTTTCATAGTCTGGGTATTAATAGAGAAACAAAAACAAAAATACGTTTCTTTTTCTTTGTTAAGAGTTCATCTCATTGATAAGACAAATATAACTCTTCACTGAGTTTGCTGTCTGCTGTTTATAATGCAACAGCAGTGGAAACAACAGAGGAGGACTGAGAAGAAGCTATCAGACACAGGAGAAGTCATGTAGTCTTTAAACACTGGAGCAGCACACAATGGCTGTCACCAGTAATTAGAATGAAAATATCATGTTACTAGAAATAGATATCCTTTAGCTTATGCAAATACAAAGAAAGCAATCATTCCATGCCAGTTTGATAAGTTCACTGAATTCAGTACATACTCCAAAAAAAAAATAAAAAAAAAAATTGCACAAGTAAATAAACAGCAACAGAATTTGTGACATAGAAAACCCTCACTTCCCTTGTGGAGATTTACTTTCCTTGTCCAACAAATTACCTAAACTGCAGTCATTTTGCTCTGTAGGACAGTGACTTTCAAAAGCATTACTGTCAACATATTGATATTTTCCTATAAAAGTAATTTTTTTCACTGTAGGTTCATAGATTTGAAGACTAGAAGGACCAATATAATTTGACTTGCTGTAGAATATAACAATTATAATTCATGTTACCAAAAGAAGCTGCTGATACACTGATATGCTTTAGCTGTAAAATGAAAACTGTTTTATATGCATCTTTGAGTGTTTCAATTTACTTATAACTTGCAACAATGATCATGATGAAAAGACACATTGAGCTTGAAATCTAGCCAATTCTGAAAAATTACTTATGAATAGTTTAATATTTTTGTCATAATCTCTTGAATCATAAGATTCCCCCTCCCCCCCTTTGTAGAAATATGAAATACCCAAGGAACTGAAGATAAGAATAACCTCATTCCGAGAGTAGCCTTTAAACACTGAGGCAGCACAGAATGGTTGTCACTGGTAAATAGAATTAAAACATCAAGAAAACATTTTACATCCTCTGACAATTATGACAACTGAATTTGTCAATGTTAAGTATAACCAGTTAAGAAACCGGTGGGTGATTCACAAAATCTTGCTACAGAGCTGGATGCAAGTGTGTAGTTGATTGCCCTGGAAGCATACTACCACACCTTCAAAGGTATAAATACAAGATTTTTTAAAATCATATGCTATCCTGAAAATTATTCTTGTATCTCCCCAGAGTTTAAACCATTTACAAAGTTGTTTTCAAAGGTAAGTATACATTTATCCATATAAAGTTTAGTTTAGTTAAACTTTTGTGGCTGTATAGAACACTAGTTTTTCCAATCCTACAAATTTTAAGTGTGTCTTACAGTGAACAGGTCTTCTGAGAGGCATGATGGAGAAACTAGAAAATACAGTTTAAACAGAAACATACTAGGTTACTGCACCTTTTTATACTTTTCCCTTTCTTCCTAATTATACTAAACTGTATAATTTCCCATATAATAGGGATAAACAAATTATGAGAGAAACGTTTTTCACAGGGCTACAAGATTATTCTGAAGGCACGACAACCATGCACTACATGCAAGATTTTCTGATGCTTTCCCGTTTTTGCTCAGTTTTCTGTAAATCACATGAATGAAATGACAGTTAAAACACCACTTAAGCTTTGTCTTATCTTTTGGTTATCTTGCTTTTCATTATTGAATTGTTCTAATAAAAAAAAAAAAACAAACAACAAAAACAAAACAAAACCAAAACTTTATTTTTTCCCACCACCCTCAATAAAGAATTCATCTGAAGTTTTCTATTTGTCAGGATTTTTTTTTTTTTTTTTTTTGCTGAAAGTTCCCCACTTTTGCCTTCCAGGAAAGGAAGTGTCTTACCTGAGTCTTACTGAGTCTTATTCTTCAAGGATGAATCACTTTAATAAACCCTATCATACAACATCCCTTGAAAAAAGGATGTCAGTACTATTCTTACATGAATCTGTGAGAGACTAGTCTGGGGAGAACACTTAGATAGTATATGCAGCGTCAAACAAGCGTAAGTTTAGAACATTTATTTTCTAAATCCTGAAGTGCTTAAGAAGTTTAAAGGAACAGATATAACATCTGCTAAGTTGCTGCCTGTAGGCTATCATTATCGAGCGGAGCTGGATAGGACAGAGTATACAGTAGTGAACAGTTGGAGACAGCCTACTCAGTAGTTTATGCTTCATGTGTCCTTCTTTATCTTTTCCTGTAAAACAGTATTACTGTTAACCTTTTTCAGAGGCTTACAGAAGTCATCATTTTAAACAACGACCTTAGAAAGTTGTGGCAACACTTTAACTAAATATGGAAGAGAGTAATAATGTGTCATCTAAGACATTTTATACATCTCGACGAGACATTTTATACATCTGGAAGAGAGTAATAATGTGTCATCTAAGACATTTTATACATCTCGACGAGACATTTTATACATCGATGAGAGGATTTTGCCAATAAACCCCAAATTAATGGTGGGGTGGCAACTGAGAATTCATAGTTGTCTTTTATGGTAGTAAGATGTCAGATGTAGCTTTTATGCACTATTAAGGTATTTATAGAAACATTATTCCTTATCATGTATGTATCATAATGCATAACAACAGATTTTGAAAAATGTATTTATAGAAATTAAGCTCCACATAATCAAGTGAATGAAGAAGGGAAAGAAGGGAAGGAAGGGAGGAAGGGAGGAAGGGAAGAAGGGAGGAAGGGAGGAAGGGAGGAAGGGAGGAAGGGAGAAAGGAAGGGAAACTGTAAACCTGCATACTACTGTGCAGTATTCTAGTTTCAAAGAATATATTGTTATGAGGAAGGAGGGCTCAGAGCCTTCACTTGTCTTTCTGGAATGATGAAGAGCAATGAATATGTACCTGCAAGACCTATTAAGGCATGAAAGCCCTGGCAGGAAGAATGTTACCTTCCTTGAATTCTCAGAGGCTAAGAAAGACAAGTAATAAGAGAGATTTAAACAGATTTAAATGTTGGGTTTTTGTAAAAAAATACACAAACTTATGAAATTTTGTAGTTTGGTACTTTGGGGGGGGGGGGGGAATTATTTCCAACTATTGCAACTTTATGATATAATTTTGTTCTGTTTCCCTGGGGTAAGCCTATTTTTCTTTTATCTAAAAATCACTGCCATATGATCAAGCTAATGAAGGTCACTTTACTCCTTTTCAAGTGTCTGATCAAACAGAATGAACTGAAAACTGTCAAGTGGTTTCCACTAGGCACCAAGTGAATAATGCTTTGACACTCTGAAGCACGCTTTATACCTTGCTATATGTAGTGGGAGTTAGAGACCAGACTAAGCTGGTAACACATCTAAAGAAATCAGTTTCTTATAACAAGCAAAAGCAGCTTCTGTGACTGAGCACTGAGAAGGGCATGCAAGAGCTTATTATTTGGAAAACAGGTCCTTGATAAAGCATTCACAAGTTTGTCAGGTTTTAATAGATGTATTTATGTATATAATATTTATCATCTCTCAAATGAAGTTTTTGCCATAATTTTTTTCACTAAATGAGAAAGGGAAATGCTTATGGTATGTAAGATGTGGAAGAGAATTTATCTTGCATTTTAATATGTCATACAATCTGTAAAATTTTGATCTGAGAAATAAACACTTATCTTGAGAAATAAGATTCATCAGAATTAGTATGAAATAGGTAACAAACCTAAGTGTAGTTTTGTTAGAGGTCTATACACAAGTATTGACTAGGGGGATGTACAAACAGGTTAGGGACAAACTTCTGATATCTCTATATATAGCCACCAGAGCCCTAAGAAGTAGAGCAGGACATTTATGGAGTGATGGACTACCACAGTCAGTCCCACTGCTGAGGCAGGATAGAGTCAGCAGTGATTCATCAATGACCTCAGGAGTAGGATTCATATGGACAAGCCACCATAAGTTTATTATTTATTTATTTAAGAGACTCCTATATTTGGATGACATAAAAAATCTTTGTAGCAACATTGTACTAACTGGAAAAACAATTAATTTATTTCCTTTGTTGTACGTACAAAATAGCTACTGTATTATTGAATTTAGGTACTTTCTTAAATATTCATCATGTACTTATGAAGACTTACATTAGATTTAGGAATTATATTTAGACTGACAGAAGATATCCAAACTGGAGACACAGGATTAAGGCTAATCTGATTAATAAAATGAGTAGATACATAAGTAATCCAATCCTTTCAGTTTTAGATTTATAGAAAAATTTTCAAAGAACTTGATAGGAAAAAATCATTAATTTCTGTCTTTCTTAGTATTATAAGAATTAATTAGAAGAGACTAGGTGTTTAACTATTTAACTTGCCCAAATGTCTGATATAATTTTAAATCTAAACTAATTAATTAATTAAACTAATTTCTGTGCATGGATAATAGCTTTTGTAACAATCAACCTACTTACAAAATACTTAAGAAAACAATTCCCCCCCCCCCCCCCCCCCCGGAAGAAATTTGACTTGTCTGTGCCTGTATTTAAAAATGGGATATTAAATTAGTGAAATGATATTCTACTTTCTCTAAACATAAACAAGAATGCTATTAGCATTATTAAAGTACACCAGCTTTCATATACTAACATTTTCATGGACTTCCATACTTACTGATGCAGAAACATAATGGTAGGTCTGGCAGTCCTGAAACGTGTGAAATTCATTACCTACCTAATGAAGCATGCAAACAATGTATTTCAGAATTCTTAGAACCAGCTCACTTTGCATTGCCATCATAGGGTCATATTTACACCGTATATTTTTAATGTCATCAGCATGCTAACTCCTACTGAGTTTAAGCTGAGACTTGTTTTACAAATGTATCTGCATTTGTTAATATCTACACTGTCTTGATTTAATAGATCCAGCTCTGACTGTATGGGAAAGACTTTGGGAGATCTTAGTGTACCAAAATACCTAGAAAATTAAAATGGACTTTGGAATTCTGCAAATTGTGAATATCAGGCTCCAAGTTATTGAAACAAAGTTTTGCATACTGTTTATATTTCTGTTTCATTCTTCAAAAAGTAAAATTTCCTCAGAACCTACACTTACTGCAAAAGCCATAAATCTAAAATTCAAAATTCAAAGACTGCAACTGGCTTTGATTAATTTTACTATGGATAAACATAAAATCTTTTCCTTCTGTTATTTCACATTAAATATTATATGAACTATAGAATAATTTCATCAGAAAGCTAAGCTTTAGTTTTCTATAACTTTCAAGGTCCAAATCCTTACTCCTGTAATACATCCTAATTAAGCTGCATCTTCAAGGGTAAACTGGTACACTTTGTGAAATGGCCAGCAAGCAACACAGTGGTTCCTATTTGTTGGTCTTAACTCTGAGACCATCTGCTAGGCTACAGTTGTTCTTTATGGGAATTATGAGCACAGACTATCACAAAGCTTTTGCTGTGCCTCTTCTGACAATGTCAGATCTGCGCAGTGACTCAATTGCTTTACCTCCACAGCATGCACCTCTCTCTGGAGGTCAGCTGGGAGACAACTGTAGAGCTCCCTTCACTCACCTATGAAACAGGCACGGAAAGTGGGATCGTAGCAACAATACTGAGCTTAGCTCAGTGGATGAACCAAAAGAAGCCATCCATTTATCAGAAAAAAAAAACATGGGCTAAAATCACAGCATCATAGCTTTGACTTTTATTTTTGCTTCTGAAAGCAAAGAAAACTGCCAAATTATTTCAAAGCAGAGAAGTAAAAATGTTTCTTTCTAAAATAATTGTATATTCAACTTTAAGCATAAATGTCAGGCATTTTCTATCTGAACTGATTAAGTTTGTTATTTCACAACAGAAACAGAAAACTGTATAAATTTGTTCTATTTACAAATTACCAATTTCATAATCCCAGAATCACAGAATGGTTTGGGTTGGAAGAGATCATCTAGTTCTAAAACCCCTGCCGTTCGAAGGGACACCTCCCACTACAGCAGGTTGCTTGAAGCCCTGTCCAACCTGGCCTTGAACAGTGCCAGGGATGGGACAGCCACAACTTCTTCAGGCAACCTGTTCCAGTGCCTCACCACCCTCACAGTGAAGAATTTCTTACTTATGTATGATGTAAATTTCCCCTTTTTCAGTTTAAAGCCATTCCCCCTCGTCTTGTCACTACCTGCCCTTGTAAAAAATTCCTCTGAGATTTCTTACAGGCCCCCTTTTGGTATTGGAAGGCTGCTCTAAGGTCTCCCCGGAGCCTTCTCTTGCAGCTGAACAAGCCCAACTGTCTCAGTCTTTCTTCATATGAGAAGTGCTCCAGCCCTCTGATCACCTTCATGGCCCTCCTCTGGACCCACTTTAATAGGTCCATATCTTTCTTGTACTGGGGGCCCCAGGGCTGGATACAGTACTGAATAATGTACTGAAAGATAAGATATACAGCTTCCTCCATTTCTGGACAGATGACTAGAAATTCCAGCACAAACAGAAGCTTATAGACTCAAAATAGAGTGACATTTACAGAACAGATCATGTATTGTACCTGTGGTTTGGATAAAATAGTTACTTTTCTTACAGTAAGCTTCCTGATAGGAGAAAAGCATTAGATATCATAAGACTGTAAATTAAAGACTGTATTTCTGGCCAACACAAATACAAACTTTTTTTTTTTTTTTTAGATTTACATTTACACCAATAGTAAAATTGCTTTAATATTGAACTAAGTATTTCCAAAGGTGAGTCAATTCCTCAGGGCTATTGCTTCTATTTCACATTGACATTTCCATGTCTTACACCTCACTCTGCTTTCCCTCTCACATTTGTACCTATTTATTACATACTCCAGAAGATGCTATCAGTCTGATATGGGTTAATCCACACTTTTTGATGTACAGAAAGATGACCTTATGCACGTCAAAGTAAATATCCAACAGAGTCAACTAAGGAAGTAACATACACTGCAGAAAAACTTTTCTTCTGAAATTTGGAAAACATTTTGAGCATTTTGAGCATTTTCTGTGTATCCATACTGATCCACTTTTTTTTTTTCTTTTTTTCTTTTTTTTTTTTTTAACTAAGCACTGATTAGAAAATGAAGGTCCTATCATAAAAATGCTGGTATGTGAACTCATCAAGGAGCACAGCTCTGCAAGCATAGGGGCATGTTAGAAAAAAAAAAAAGTAACTTTTCCTATTTTTAATTTACAGAACTAGTCCTCAATGTCATAGGAAATGGGTCCCAAGTGATGAAGCCTGGCATGACATACATATATATATGTTTCTTAATAACTAAAAATGCTATATAAATTATAGCTATATTTTAGAAATACCCCCCCCCAAAAAAAACACAACATGCCATATCTGTCATCTGAGTCCACTATTTTAGCAGACTAATAGAAGAAAAAAAAAGATTGCCAATTACACCAATCTTGAAAACAAGAAAGACATAAGAACTTGTCTTTTACATCTAATCAGATGTGCTTCCTTGATCATGTTCTTTGTTACTCCAACACACATCACAGCATTCATGAGACTCATGAGATGCTAAATGGACTAAACTTAATCAATGTTAGACAAACCAACACACTTCAAAGTAGTTACTCTGATATGGCTGAAACTTGGCAATTTTGAAACTAACACACTACAGCTTTAGACTTGACATTGGGAAGCAGAGCTCCACATCCTGCTTGCAGGAAAATGTATAAAATGGAGCAAAGAAAATGTATCCAAAGAACAGATTCAACTATTAGAGACTCTCACAGAAGCACAGAATCTTTAGGGTTCGAAGGGAGGTCTGGCAATCCAGTCTAATCCCCCTGCCAAGGCAGGGCCTCCTAGAGCAGGTTACACAGGAACACGTCCAGGTGGGTTTTGAATGTCTCCAGAGCGGGAGACTCCCAGCACAGCCTGTTCCAGTGCTCTGCCACCCTCAGCATAAAGAAGTGAAACTTCTTTTGCTACCTTAATATAATGCAGCAGTGAAGAAAGCCAAATGTTGAAAGTGCAAACATTCAGAGAGAATCAGAATACTGGAAATGCAATGCATATTCTTGCAAAATTAGTGTATCTCCTAATCTGAAATACTGCACTCATTTCTACACTTAAGATAGAGCTGACATAAACACAGTCTGACACATCCAGGAAAAGCTTCAATGGCACAGACTTTGCGGTATGCAGGTTTCCATCCAATTAAAATATAATGAAATAAAAACTTCCAAATAGTCTGCTTCAGGCTTTAATTCCCATCAAACCCAGATGCCACCACTTTTTCACCATGTATCAATCAGACTGTTCAACATCTACTCTTCTTTGCTGTTACTCAGATAGGGATTGCCCTCTTATGGAACACTGTCTCACCTAACATGCACTAAACCTGCTGATAAAAGAGGAAATACGAGCAGCTAATCTTCAGAACTTGAATGCTATTTCCCTTTCTATCCCTTTTTTGGCATGATAAAGGCTGACACTATTCTATGAGCACTGCTATTTGTTAAACATGGATAGTAAAATTAAATTATTTGAATTATCTATAGTATAAGTCACCATAATGATGATTTGGTATACATAAGAAAATGAAACCAGCAGCAGATGCAACCACCCACCAAAGTCTTAGGACCTGTCTCACACACGCTAAGATGATATTTACTCAGCTTGGACTTGCAAAAGAGCTTTACAGCTGTGCAAAACACTCTCTTTGTTATCGGTTTATTCCCAACTCAAGCAAAAACTAAAACCATGATAAATTTATGTTAAGGATAGCCAAAGTAAAATCCGTAGGCCAAACATATTCCAGGATGCTTAACTTGATTGTCTGAGAATAACTGCAGGTTCCAAAACATGTTCTTTGTGTATTGAATTCACTTTAGAAAAAGAGATGGGACACAATGTACACCAAAATCTGCATTTGCCTGATATCACTGATTATGTGGCATCTAAATTTAGGTTGTAATCTCTGCAAGAGCAGGACCTTTGTTTCCTGTTTGCTCTCATTATTACAGAAAATTATGGTCTGGCATAAATGAAAATTTATATACTGTTCTGACACAGTTTTTCAAATAACTGTGGACATCAAATGTTGCCTATCAAATGTTGGATAAAATGTCAGTAGATGAGTAATTTGATCACATTCTGAAAACTATTTCTGAATAATTTCTTTTATTGTTATTTCCTTTTCATTTTGAGTAATTTCTTGCAACATAGCTTTTCTGTTTGCATCATCATGGATAAAAATAAAATAAAATGCATATTATCACTGTTTACATGTCTGCTTCTAGTCAAATTTGCATTGTGCTGTGAAACTATTTTTTCTAAAACAGTACAACCTTGAAACACTGGCCAAAACAGAAAAGACTTTGGTTTGTCATACTCAAAACAGGTCAAAAAACCTAATCTTCTGAACATGCATTGCAGGCAAAGGTTGCTGGTAAAGATATTATCCCACCTTATCTAAGAAAGAACTGAACATATGTAACTAAGACTTTTCTGGAATTACAAAGAAAGTCTATAGCAGATCTAGAAATTATTGAGATCATACTCACTTCTGATGATGCAGGAAGTTTGCTCTTACTGTATTTTCATTGATCCCTAAAGGCAAAAAAAAAAAAAAAAAGTCCCAAGCCCATACACTCTTAAACAACTGACCTTAGGCATAAGGATTAAGTCCGTGGTCAGTGTTTGGCAGGGAGCTTCCAACTAGGAAGAAAAATGAAGAATGGCAAATATTGCTGTGAAGCAGTCATATAGTTGCAAAGAAGGAATAAAAACCCCACTTGCTTTGCTGTGCTAGCCCACATTACCAGAAGGCTGCCTCAGTCTTTGCAAGCATTCTCTATTTTACAGCATGTGTATGTGGCTTTATCTTCATCCCAGTAAACAATAAAAACATAGCTAAAATCACATAGCTAAAATCCAAATAGTTTAATCTTAAAAAAGTATTTTGATGATTGCATAAATCAACTGAACTTCAACATTTAAAAGATCAATTAAAATAAAATTATTAAAGCTATTAACAAAAAAAAAAAAAAAACAAACAAAAAAAACCCAACCCAAACCTGTATATAGAGAGTGAAAACTAGGAAGATGTTCAGGCTTTTGGGGGTAAATGGGGTGCTTTTGTTAAAAATGGAGCGCTATAGCTCACTTAAAGAAAAAAGGGAATGCGCCCAAATCATATGATGGAATACTTTTGAGACTTTCAGACTTCAATCGCGTGAAGTCATGCTAGCATTTAGCAAGAAATAGAAACCTATCTAAAAAAATAAAATAAAATAAAAGCCCCAACAAAATCCAAAAAAGACCCAAACCACAAACAGAAAAAAAAACACCCCTCAGCATAATCTTGAGCAGCTACACACACAGATTTTAAGGTTAAACAGTAAATTTATAGAATTCCTAGATGGACCCTATAGGAACACAGCAATGGAATTTCATCAGTAGATAGGGAATTTGAATTGGTTATAAAAGGAGTCTTTAACTTTGAAAAAAAAATCTTACACTACAGAACACTAGTACAGTTATCAATAATAAGCCATTGTTTCCCTCTCACTTTTGGAGCTTAATCATTTTGGATATTTACTTGCAACGAAGATAGGCTGCAAGTATGGTATAAGTGTTCTAAATATTTTTAATGGCAAATTCTTAATACCACTCCTTTTAATGTAGAAAATGGAGTCTTTCTGCTTTTAATCAAAGAGAAAAAAAAATCCTTCTGATTATCTGGCCACTACATAAGTTAATAGAATGTTCTTCTGCCACTGACAAGATGCAAGTCAAACCTCTTGAGCATTTATAATCTTAATATTTTAAAGTATTATATATATGAATATTAATTAACATTTTGTAAAATGAGACTGAATCCAATTTTTAAATCCTATGTAATAACATCCACATTTTTTGCTGTAACACTGTAAACAGGAAGTCTCACATTAGACATAGGTAAACATATTGAAAATTCTAAACCAACTCAGTGTTTGCTTTATTGAAGAACTGAAAATTCTTGACAGCTTTAGTCAGTTATATGTTTCAAAAAATTATGTTAGCACTTCTCTAGTTATTTAAGAAATAAAAGAAAGACTTTTGTTTCCTGAGAAGTACTCTCAATTCACTTCACATTTGCACACTACTTAATTCTTAAATATTATTCAGAAGGGCCTAGAACTAACAGTTTTAGAGACAACAGAGTAAATTAATAGGACCCAAAATCTCATTCTGTGTGGCAGTTACTTACCTTCCCTTTACATTTTGGTAATAATACTTTTGCAAGTAAATTTGCTCCTTTCTGAAGCTACTGAAGCACTGGTCTTGTTAAACTTAAATAAAAAAAAGAATAGCTGCATGCAGATTTTTATCTATTAGAGGTTTTCACAAAGACTTTAGGTACAAAGGCAGACAGTTAAGTAAAAACTGTCTGTTAAAATATTACTCCTATTGGACATAAAGAAGGAAAAGATGACCCTAACACTATTCATAGGACTTATCACAGTAGGGGAGCAGAGGGTAGTACCTAGGTAAAGGAATTGCCTACTGACAGGCTGTAAATAAGACTTTCTGTAATTTCACATCTGCTCATGGTTCTGGGCAGCAGTTACTTTCACCTGGGTGAAAGTGATTGGGTAGGTTGAAGGAGACTGAAAATTTATATGCTTTGTCTGTTTCACTAAAATCACCTCTACCACCTGTCTCCAAACATTTTAAGAACAGAAGAGTAAACTGCAGAGTATTAAATAGGGTTGGATTTTCTTGACACCATCAATTAGATGTCTGCATTCTGACTGACCACCTGTATTGATTAACTTGGTCCCTAAATTCATGCACCCAGGGCTACATCGTACAACAATGTATATCCTGTTAGTATGAAGCATCCCCCTACCAAACCATGCTTTCCTTATTCAGAGTGGGAGTTTGTTTTTCCATTTTATTTTGTTGTTTGGATTTTCTTTTTGGTTTTGATTTTTGGGGCCTAGTCAAAATTATTTAAAGGCTTTTAAAAAAAATTTCTTTCATACAAATCTTTCTGAAAGGTCTTTTCCTCCAGCACAGCAATGTAAGGTTTAAGCTCTAAAGTACATCAGGATGACTAATAACCTTTGCATCTTGGCTGGATGGCCGCACACAGAGAGTTCAGTCAACGGCTCAATGTCCAAGTGGAGACCAGTAACGAGTGGTGTCCCTCAGGGCTTTGTGTTGGGACCAAGCCTGTTCAACATCTTTGTTGGTAACAGGGACAGTGGCATTGAGTGCACTCTCGACAAGTTTGCTAACAACACCAAGCTGTGTGGTTCAGTTGATACACTGGAGGGAAGGAATACAGACGGACCTTGACGCACTTGAGAGGTGGGCTGGTGCCAACCTCATGAAGGTCAACCAAGCCAAGTGCAAGGTCCTACCCCTGGGTTGGGGCAATCCCAGGCACAGCTACAGGATGGGCAGAGAAGAGATTCAGAGCAGCCCTGCAGAGAAGGACTTCAGAGTGTTGGTTAAAGAGAAACTTAACATAAGCCAGCTTCAGTGTGCACTTGCAGCACAGAAACTAACCATATCCTGGGCTGCATCAAAAGAAGTGTACCAGCAGGCTGAAGGAAGTGATCCCGCCCCTCTGCTCTGCTCTCATGAGACCCCATTTGGAGTACTGTGTACAGTTCCGTGGTCCGCAACATAAGAAGGGCATGGATCTGTTGGAACAAGTCCAGAGAAGGGCTACAAGGATGATCAGAAGGCTGGAGCACCTCCCATATGAAGACAGGCTGAGAAAGTTTGGGCTCTTCAGCCTGGAGAAGAGAGGGCTGTGTGGAGACATCATAGTAGCCATCCAGTATCTGAAGGAGGCCTACAAGGATGCTGGAGAGGGACCCTTCATCAGGGACTGTAGTGATAGGACAAGGGGTAATGGGTACAAAGTAAAACAGGGGAAGTTCAGGTTAGATATAAGGAAGAAGTTTTTACTGTGAGTGTGGTGAGGCACTGGAACAGGTTTCTGTCCTGGGTTCAGCAGTAGCAGTCATTTTTCTCCTTCTTGGTAGCTGGTGCAGTGCAGTGTTTTGACTTTCGGCCTGGGAACAGAACTGATAACAAGGATGTTTTGGTTTGGCCAAGGACTTTGTGAGCCTCATGCTCTGCCAGGGAGGAGGGGAAGCCAGGAGGAAGCAGAGACAGGACACCTGACCCAAACTGACCAAAGAGGTATTCCATACCATAGCACGTCATGCCCAGGAGGTAACTGGGAGTTAGCCGGAAGGGCTGGGAAACTGCAGGGTTGGAGGAGGTATAGGTCGGAGCTTGGTCGGGCTTGGGGGGCGAGTTATCGGTCAGCTGGTGCTGAGGTGTTGTATTCTCTTCCCTTGTTATTTCCTTTATCATTATAATCATTGGTGGTAGCAGTAGTGATTTGTGTTATACCTTAGTTACTAAACTGTTCTTATCTCAACCCGTGGGAGTTGCATTCTTTTTAATTCTCCTCTCCATCCCTCCGAGAGCAGGGGGAGGGCAAGAAAGGGGGGGGAAGTGAGCGAACGAATTACCTGACTGGGTTTAAACCACGACAGGGAAGTGGTAAATGCTCCCTCCCTGGCAGTGTTCAAGACCAGGCTGAACAGAGACTTGGGCAACACGGTCGACTCGTGAGGTGTCCCTGTCCCAGGGTGGTTGGTACAAGATGGTCTTAAGGTGCTTTCGAACCGTAACTATTCTATGATTCTACGATCTCTATGATGTAGCAAAGCTATTACTCAGGTTCTTGAGAATTTCTTGAAATGTGGAATCCAGTGAATAGAACACTGGGGTTTATTCAATAATTCAGCTTAAAAATATCAACAAGTAACTGGGCAAACTGTATACAAGTACAGTTTTCTCTTCCACTTTTCCTTCATAGTCTTGGTAACTACAAGTTTTACTACTGGATGACAAATTCCAGATCATATTTATTTTCTTTTTTTTTTCAAGTGGTAAACCCTTTATCTGTATTCAATAGCTCTAAGAGAAAACCGCATGGGTGGTAGTAGCAGGGAGATGACTGCTTTATTAAGATGACAAGAACAACAGTATAGCTGTAATTCACTGTTGAGTTTCCATACATTTTGCAGTGAAATTGATGACGAGTTGAAGATTTTGTAATAAAACTGTCAAATACAGCAACCTATTTGATAAAGGCTATTTTATGAGGTGCCACAGAGACACTCAGATTATTTTCAGATTAGTTTAAATGCAGTTTTCCTTACAGCCAATTATAACATATAGCTTTTCTTTTTTTAAAAAATAAACAAAAATCCCCAAACCAAAATAACTCTTCTGAAGGCATCCTCTATAAATTATTCATACATTTATGGACTTGGTTTTAAAAACTGTCAAGTAAAATTTCAAAACAAATCTTTTGGTCCCAATGTGTAATTCTTGATCAAAATATTCTTCATTTAAATGCTTGTATTTATGGCTATTATTTATGTATTTAAGATAATAGAATGTAATTAACCTCTTGATATTTTGAGAGTTCACTACATTTCACACTCTTGCTGAAGAAAGATGTATGTTACTTTGGCTTCTTATCAACTTGAAAGAGAGATTCTTTGGTCAGTAACATATTATTTCTTCACAGTTCTACAAATATTAATTTTCATACCTCATCTATTGCTTTCACAGCCAGAAACCACATTACAAAATTGGGATGTAAATTGCTAGCAAAGTAAAACAGCAGAAAGGTTATTCACCATTACCTTTTGCATGCGTATCAACACAGCAGTAGGAAGGCCTCCTATTTAAATTTCTTACATTTCCAGGATCTAGCAAGATCTAATACAGCCTTTGTAATTATGTCAGTATTTCTGATTCTAAGACTGTAATTTTGTTTTTATTATCTCTCAGTATATTTCTATATTGAGTTGTTACTTGGTTTATGCATTTTATACATAGCAACTGATGGATAATAAAAGGAATTTTCAAAGTTTAATTACTTTATCATATTTAAAGTTGCTTATAAACTCATTCAATTTAAAGAAATAACATTTTCATCAGCAGTAAAACAACGTGTTTTGGAGCTGTGATGCATTATGTAGAGAAAAACATTATTGTAGAGCAGATGGTTTTGTTAGAATAGAATGTTTTATCAAGGACATTATAAAAGCAGAAAGATATCTTGTTTTTCCCACAACTTTTACTCAAGAATAAATGTAATTATTATTCTTATGTATTCTCTAACGTATAAATTGCAAAGAAACTATGATTTACATAAACAGAGATTCAAATATAATGCTATGTAAACATAACATAAGCTTTACTTTATAGAGCCAAGTTCTTTTTATGTTGCAAAGCTTCAGCAATTTCATACAGATAATGAAGGATAAGGGGAAAAAGTTCAGACAAAATAATTCAATTGTATAAGCTTATCTTTAGTTTCTTTTCTTTTTTTAATTTCCCAAAGAAAGACTAAACCTACGTGATTGACTTTATTTACTTTTCTGCAGTTCTTCATAAAGGTCCTCTAACAAATGTCTTTTGATTTGCTTGATTCTGTATAAAATATTTACCTTTTCTTATATACAAATACTTTAAAAAGGCAGTAATGGTTTCTAAATATAGTTCAAAGTTTGACTTTACCAGGCATAATATACATATTTCTGCAAGCAGAATTACTTGAATATTAGCACAGAAGGCATAACCTTCAGGATTTTAATTCCAGCTGATGGCACATTAACCCAGCCTTTGAGCCAGAATAGCAGCTATCTTATAGAGTAGCTACAAGTCTTACTTAGTATTTATAATATATCTGTCCTGTGATATTGGCCAGATGATTGTGTAGGGTTTTTTTTTACTGGCCAGATCAGCCTTGCACTTCCTCTCCTTCCTGATGGAATACAATGAGTGGCTTTGGCACCTGACAATGTAACATTACAGAAGGCTGAGTGTGAGAGAGGTACACAGCTGCTGCAGAGGAGCACAAGTGGCACAGTGCTTATGCTCAAGTCATGAAATTGAGTAGACTGAATAGAGTACCCACAACTAAGACATAGCCATGGTAACCTATTTGTATTCATGAAGAGGGAAAAAATCCCACAGGAAATGGGATATAGTCTGTGGGTGAGGCAGTCAGGGAGGACTTGCAGCAGGACTTTGGCGCAAGGTCCAAGTATAAAGGAGAGGATGGTCTCTAGAGCTGTGGGGAACACACAGGTCTTAGCAACTGAAAGTTATCTGGTCCAGGGTTCAGCTCTTGCTGTGAGCAAGATTGCAAGGGATGGACTTGGGGACAACACAATGTGTGCAGTATGCGCTGGACTGCAAAGCAAAACTACTGCACTAGGTGAGAACACTGTGAAGCACAACAGGCATCAGAAGAGCTTTGTTAGAGAGCACACAGTTTGAGAACCCCAGCTATGCTGACCATAAGAAATGCTCCTATATTCAGGACAGCATAGCACTGTGAAGGGTAAATGCAGCAAGAACAAATGGATCCTGTCTATACAGGTATTTAGCAGGTCTAATTCAAACCATAGTGATCTCCTTTTTCTTCACACAACATGCAGGGGAAAAAAACATGAAATTAAAAATATTAAAATTACTATTGTTCTTTTAAAGAACAATAAGTACTTTAGGTGACAGTACATCACATTTAGCTTTTATTTGGAAAAAACTTTTATGTCTTATTGTAAAGTCCTACCATTTTTTTCCCTGGAAGTGTCATATCTCCTTAAAATTCGTAAGTAATAAATACCTCTTGAATAGTGTTTAGCACTACCTACAATTGTACAACTATAAACTAAGCATTAAAAAAACCTTCATGAATCTATTTTGCTACCAGAGAAGACTGGATCAAAAAGGGCCCTAAGCATTCTTTATCTCCCCCTACTACAGAAACACTGACCCTGTGTACTTCTGACAAGAAATATTTTGTTGACTTTAAAATTATTTCATTAACAACAGGATGATACCAGAAGATGCTATACTACAGCAAGATGTACTTGAAAGGACACAAATGGACTGCATCCTTAGTGGTACTTTTGCTGACAAAGATATTGACAGATTCAGCATAGAAAATTTATTGTTAGAGCAAAAATTAATCTTGCATACTTTGAGTTCAAACTCAACTAATAATTTTTGGAATTCTTATAAATTAAAACTAAGAAATTATCATTAAAATATAGCCACCACACCTCTAGCCACAGACGCAAGCTATCATATAATTGGGTTACTGCATACTCAGTCATAATTTACAGTCTGATAGCCTGCTTTCCTTTTTTTATCAGTATGAAAACCAGCATTTAATCTCTTAGAAGGCAATTTCACTTAAAGTGAATTGCAGTTTTCCTACAGAACAAAATTTAGTCATGCATGCAATTCACATGAGGATATGTAGGAATTATGCTTGCATTTCATGTGAAGTCTACAACTCTTATCATCGGAAGACTTGTCTTAGAATTAAAAATTAAAATATACTAGAAAATACATATGTTGGCTATGAATAAGGGTTATAATGTTAAGGTGTATGTATGCACTTCTGAATTCAATGGATTATGTGATTCTAAAATCAATTGCATGTCAAACAGAAACATATTCTTATGTAACATGTAAGCACTATCCAATTCTTCTCAAACTTCAAATAAAACAAATGAACTTTCTGTTTCTCTCTCTCTCTCAGTAATATGCTTCAAGGACAGGAAGAGAATAGCAGTTAAATAAAGTAATTTCATATAAAATGTAGTCTAAATAATATCTGTATGTGTTATTACAAGAGTGCAGTCCAAACATGAAATGTGATTTTGATACATTATGGTAACTATTTAACCGATGGAATAAAAAGGAACAGGTAATATGTGTGTGTGTATATATACATATATATATATATATATACACATATGTCTTTTTTTTTTTTTTTAATTAAGGGGATAGAGAATCTTAGCCTATGTATCAATCTTATGTATAAACCAGTTATCAGTTTAAGGGAGAGAACTGGAGGTATATCCAGGTCAAGTTGTAGAAACAGTTTGTATCCATCTGTAGTGAATTGGCTGTGTTTGGCTTAGTTCTTGCCTAAGTGCCACAGGGGACGTCTAGGATCATAAGAAATTGATTTTTTTTTTGTAGTTTTGAGTCCTGAGTACCCAAAATAATAACTGAAGATGTATAACAGTCCACAACAGAAGGCTGCTTTAATAGCAAGACCTTGACAATGTTTGATTCTATAGTGAGGGGTGTAAGGACACACAGGCATCGAAGGGTGACAGGACATTGTTGTCTTCTCTAAATTTCTTCTAAAGCTTTTTCTTCTAATTTTTCCACCTTAAACACACTTTGTTGATTAATTATGGAAAGGGGAACCATAACTGAAGAACTAATAAAGACTAGTGGCAGACCATCAGACTTGAGCATCTGCTGAGGGGAGATGTAAGAAGAGGCTGCAGTTGCACTACGAGGGATGGAATTGAAAGATTCTTACAAGCCTATAGCTATACTCTGTGAATCCCCCTTTTTCCTCCTTATTTAAGAATAAATGTATTTCTTCATCTATAGCAATCACATTCTGTATTTTTTTACAATGTGCTTCCACTATGAAGACAAGCAACACCAAATTAAGGTGAAAAATGTGAACTACATAATCACTGACTTTCACTGCCATTTATTCTATATGTGATTTGGAAAATCTGTGTGTGAAGTGTCTCCTGATGGAACTCTCCTGATGGCAAAGTCATAAAGTGTCTGAAAAATGCTATGCTTATCAAGTATTACAACATTTTCCATATTTGCTGAAGCATCATATGATAGCAGAATCACCACTTACTGCGGTCAGTAATTATAGTTCTGGCCTCCTGATTGCTCGTCTTGTTTTTTAGATTTTGTGCTGCAGTTATTAGTTCATCCAGCTGGGGACGTCTTTGCTCCAGATCCTGTAGTATTGCCTAGTTACACACAAATACAAAAATAAAACAAAGAAAAATGCATGTAGAGCTGTTGAGAAGACTATATATAGGGACTTTCTTGGTGCGAGCAGAGATTGTTCACTGTTTCAAATAATATGAAGAATTTGGTCTAGACCTTCCAAATAGTCTTGTTGTTCTTAACATATAAATATACCAAGTATAACTTGCAATAGTAATTTTAAAAGAACCTGCAAAACTAGAACATAGAACAACAATAATTCTTCATTTTTTAACCTATATTTCCCTAGTAACTCATGAAGCCTAATTAATAATGTTTGTTTCTTAATGTGTTAAGACTATTTAATTACTATCTGTTGCTTCTAACTCAGGTAAGACTATTGTTGCCATTGCTTTTTCTGTCCTGACACCTTACCTAGCGGAAACATAATTAACATTGACAATAATTTATATGTTAGTTAATCAGATACACAAAGCCCAGGCAATCTGAGTAGAAAGTAAGAAGTGGATCTAGAGTTTTTCATAGGGAAAAAAGATGGGCTTTAAAATAATGACTCGTGGTCTTTGGGATGTAATAAAAACTAAGATACAAGAGCTTTAGATATTATGAAAATGAGAACTCAAGAAAAGTAAGGTATATCAGATTCATGCATATATTAGTTTATTTTGAAGGATTAGGGAAGAGTAAACAAGGAATCGGTTTAATGATTTCTCAGATAAGAAGCATCCAAGCATGTTTTTAAAAGACATTGACCAAATCTCGCAACTTCAAATTCCTATTGTGTAGCTTACAGAAAAAACGCTCATTAGATTTCCCAGTCTTAGGAGTTGAAAGTAGCAATATTTATTACAAAATTACAAACAAATTTCCTTTTTCTGCCCACAATTTTGAGCCAACAGAATGGCATGCTGTCAGATAGCTAGTATATACAGTACATCAGCTGTTACACTGACAATAACAGTAATTGGAGGATTTTTATTTTTAGGTTTTTTTATGTGGATGGTGTTCAGTGTTTAGGTAATCTGTTTGCATGTTCACCTGGCTGTGGACTATGTGTCTTGAGCATTTTATTGTCTTAAAAGTCCACCAGCTGTGTCATGTGTCGTCATGTCCTCCCACCTGCTACCCACCCCTTAAAATGCTTTTACTCTAAATAATCATAATTTATCTTAACAAGCTGATATGATCTTAAGGTCCTTCCAAACCCTAACTATTCTATGTTTCTATGATTCTATGATAGTCACTGACTGTGCTGGATGGAAAAATACCTGCAGAGTCTTATCTCAAATTTGGCCCTCCAATAAGAGATTAGAGTTACATAATTTCATCAAGTTGAAGGTGACAGGTAAAGGTCTAACATAATCTTCTTTTCAATAAGATTACCAAAAAAGTATGAGAATATCACTTTTAGTAACTATAGCATACATAATTAAAACTAAGTTAAAACCTCCACCAAGTTTCATTTTTGTGCAGTTATAAACTCTTCAGAATAAAAGGTAATTTTCAAGATACACATTCTGTAGAATTCTTGCCTTTAACTTCTGTATCAGAAGTTCTTAGAAAATCTGTTACAACTGGCTTTCTAAACTCATACCCAAAAGCTTGGATGGTATTTTTTCACTTGTATACTGATTGAATTGCATATAGAGACATGCAGTTAAAGCAGCAGCTTGCATAATTAAGCAAGGAACAAATTTCTTATTAGAAGTTTCTCCTTAGTGAAAGTACTCAAGAAAAAGACATAAAATCTACTGATGCAGTTACTACCTCTAGATATCTATGTGCCTTCAAAACTCCATTTTCTAGGCAGACAAGTTAGTGAGTGACATGAATTTTATAATAGAAAAAGCAGTCCCTCTGCAGCCTAGCAACACCTGTATTATACATATTGCCAAAATGAACTGTGCAGAAGGAACATTAAAATATGTACAACATGCTCAGAGAATTGTGTGGCATCCAAAGTAGTTTTTCCCTCTCGCTGTCCTTCCCCTCCCTAGAAACTGCTTAGAAGATGGAAAGAAAATTAAGTGATTCTAAGGTCTTACTCCAATAGTGACTCTAAACTTTTCCTTAGATTTTCTTAAATATAATTTTTATATTTGGTATACTAATAGGGGAATGATTTCTCTGGTTCATCCTGAGCCTCCAACCAGGCATTAAATGCCATGCTTGTAACACAGAAGAAAGCTTCTGCTATATGAAATCTAGTAAAAAAAAAGCAATAGGCAAGGACTGCTCAATAAGGATTTACTCAATAAGAAAATGAGCACATGGAACTGATGTATACCTAAGTGCTTACAGAACTACTTACCCACAATATACACCTGCAGTTCCTGAACTGGACACTCAGGAAAACTAGCAAAGCCTCTTTAAAGTGAGTCTTGCTAGCTCTGCTGTTTCCTCAGGTACTCAAGAATCCTCCCTATAGGGACTGTGAGGACAACCTTCCCTCTGCCATTTAATGTGAATAAAATTACTTTCTGCGAGATGTACTAAAGTGCATTTCTGAGAGGTCAAGGACATCTCAAAACCCTTATACTACGAACACATCTGATGATTCTTGATTTGTCTCCTTTCAGGAAATAGTAATATATGGTTAATAGAACAAACAGGGTTTTTCTTAATATCAGAAAGACAACCAAATAAGGGGGAAAAAAAAATCCTCAAATTAATACATTCTTCTTTCATTTAATACAAAGTGTCTGAGAACCTTACTCAAACAATATTTAATTTGGTAAAATTTTATCAATTAAAATTGCTGTAATATAGTTACATTTGTTGGTGCAATTTTATCAATTGGTACAATCTTAAAAACTTAGTAAATAAATGTTCCGCATTGAAACAGTGCTTCACATACACATACAAACCGTGATGTAAACTTGGACAAAAGTAGCTACTAAAGCATATCTTTTCTGAGCCTTCCTGTGATCCTGTAGCATGAAAGCAAACAGCAACAATTGAGCTCCACTTATTATCAAATTCAGAAAAATATTCTGTGACTGGACAAACTAATAATACAAATTGATTTTGTGGGTAACAAAAATACAAATAATTATGCTAGGAAAAGAAGTGCTTTGATGAACAGAAATTAAAAGACTGCTAAATATGTTAAAAAAAAATAAATTGAATATCAGCTGACTATTAGCTGAAATGATCTAAAACAAAGAAACGAGAAAAAAAAAAGAAAGAGCAAAAGCAATTCACACATGGATATACATTTTAAAACTTAGAAATTCAGCCAAATATTTTGTGTTGTAAAACTGGGTCCTCAACAGAAAACAAAGGGAAACTGTTAGAAGATGCTACAACAGCTATGGGAAGAAAACCCCATTAATAGTGGCACCCTGGTGGGGGCACAGCAGATGCAACAGACCAGATGCCTCTGATATGGGATGTCAGCACACTGAAACAAATGTGCTGTGCAAAATGGGTAATACAGAAATAAGTTATTATGTAAGTATTGTCTCAAAACAAATTAAACAGAAATCTACCTAGTCCTCACCAGGTCACAAAGAGAACAGTTAAAAAGACTTGTGGAGTCAGCTATGCTGAAAGGACATTGAGATTTTTTTTTAACACTTGTGTTCTTGTGCTATGCAAGTGTGTGAGTAATTTCCCTTTACTCCCACTTACCTCGTGCTCTGTAAAGGTAAAATAACGTATTCTGCAAAGCATTATAGCCAACATTTTAATAGAGAATTTTTTGTTTAATAATAAATGTAGCTCAACATAAGTAGGTCAACAATGGAGAAGGACCATTGACACCTATGGCTGTTCAAATACATCTTTAAATCCCAAAAGATCTTTTAACTTTCTTCAATATACCTACAAGTGCAAACATCATAATGCTTGGTGACAGCACAGTAATGGAAAGATGAGATTCAGTCATCAAACCTGCCTACAGTTTGTTAGAAAGTGATGCTATTCACTTTTAACAATCTTTTTAAATTTGTGGACAGCAGCTGCTCAAAAGAAAAATCCGATTTTCAGGTTCCTAACTTTTATTGTTTCTTTACACAAAAGGGGGGTTGAGATATTGAACAAATTGTTCAAGTCAGCAACTGAAATAACTTGTATAGAAATTGCTAAAAAGTAAACTGAAAAAATGAAACAGGTGAGGTATGACAAATTCTTGTTGTGACTGTAAAGTTTAGGACGGAGAAACAAAATGTTCTTCAGCTTTATAATGTATCATGTTATAGCCTGCATATTTGTCACTCTAGCCATTTGTGTGATAGTTTAAATAAAGGATAGGATCTTTAAAAAAATCTATCCAATCTTTTTTTCCTGACTTGATGGCATTATTAAGCTGAAATATATGAATTCCAGGATGGTACCAAGTCTTAAACATTCAACTAGTCCCTTACTGATGCTGATTATGGGTGTTTGCTCCATAACATCAGCAACAACTGTCCTCTCACCAAAAGCCAGGACTTTTGTTTCCAACTGCTGAGCATCAAACATCTAAATGAGGGTTTAGGTTGCTGTTCTGCAACACTATATATGATTGTCCCTCAGTCTGTATGCTGCTTTAGAAAGGCTCTGGTTCTACTTCATAACTGTCTTACATTTGTAAGTTCAAAACTGTCTCTGAAAACAAAGAAGCTAAAATGTCATTAAAAAAATTGAAGATTATTGGGTAAAGTAGGTCCCACAATACCTTTTTAGCATGTGGTAGTGATGATGATGTCTTGACAATTATTTTGCGTATTATTTTTTTTAACTAGGTAACAGCAGTGAGTGATCCAAATACATTATGTTTGGTCAAAATGAAGATTTACAGAAGACCTTTCATGTTAAGAGCAAACTGGAAGAACCATTTTGTCATAAACAACACGTGCTGAAGACTAAAACTTCCCAGCTGTTTGGGATGGTTTTTTTTGGCCCACCCCCAACCTTGTTTAATGAAAAGGACCAGTAGACTACAAGACAACAACTGAATAATACATATGGGAATGTTAGAGAGAAGGAAGCTGTATTTTAGTTCTTATGAACTTATTTACTCCAAACTCATCATGATATTCTTATAAAAAGCATAATTGCATCACACAGTTGTTTAGGAAATGATTTGTTCATCTTTGAAAAACTTTAGACTCTAAACCTTTAGGAAATGATTTGTTCATCTTTGAAAAACTTTAGACTCTAAACCTTAAATTTAAACAAAAAATGAAGCAATTATTTCCTGAGTAAAATGTATAGCCATGAAAAGTTTTACTTAAAAGAACTGAGTTTCTTAAGGTTGGTTGATTCCCTAAATATGATGTGTTATATACACACCTAGAAAGACAGAAAGCTTTGGAAAAAAGCACGCTAACAATTTCAAAACATGCAGATATGCAACACCTACAATTCATCTGCATAATAAAATTGGCTTTGTTAAGTTATTCCTCCCAAGCACAATTTGAATTTGTTTTCTTGTCACTAAGCAAGAAAAGACTATGAGAGAAAACCATAATTTTTATACTCTTTAAATTTAAACATAAAAATAGGAAATAATTCAAATAATGTAATATAGTGGAGTTTCCTTTTTAAAACAACTTCTGCTTTGGCTATTAGCTGTTTCGTCTTTTCCCGCCAAAGAACATTTAAATTTAGGGAAATAAGGAGAGTTACTATTTATCAGTGTTGCTAGCTGATTGGTACCTCTCAATGAAATCAAAATATTAACAGACTGAACAGAGTGATCTCTGCAGGTTAAATTTCCACAAGCACATATTTTTATGCCAATTTAGGGCCCACTAAAGAACAGCTTAAGTAAATTTCACTATCATGAATATATCAGCTCCATCAGCAACGCTGTAGGAAAGCCACCAGTGACAGGTTATCAGCTGTCTCACTGGATGCATGAAAAAGCATCACAGAACTTTTTCTATGCTTTTTTTTGACAGTCATCTATCAAATTATATTGGTGGCATTGTAAATATCTGAGGATTTGTTCCTTTACATAGGAATTTGAGTTCATACTATGAAGTTATGATAGTGAAAAGTACATAGTGCTTTTGATGTATACTAATGAAACCAAGCAGAATGGGGAGTACTTAATTTGAATCTCAAAGTTGTGTCCAACAATGTAAGGTGATGGTAATAACTGGGGCTGGGATAGCTCACCCTTCCTTCTTCTCCTGCTCCCCATTTGCCTATAAATGAGGATTTGGGAGTAGGTATCTCAACATTTCTAAGGAAAGGTGACTGAACTGTAGAAGTGGAAAAAACCCTTTAACATTTGAGTTCACAGGGAAATCAACTGCTCCCGATCTCCAGGAGGCAGATACAGTTTTACTCATTCACAAATGGGGTATTTAGCAAGAAAATGTACACCCAGCACGGGTCAGAGTCACAGGTAAGGTACGAGAATGAGATCTTATGAGAGGATAAAAGTTGGCCAAAGTCCAGCAAGATGTTTTGTACCATCCTCAGACCACCAAATTGGGTGTTGACACTAGGAAAAAGGTAGCATCTGCATAGGCTGCAAGACAAAGGTAGTAAGATTTGAAGCAGGTCCAGCAAGGCAGGATGTGCTTTAGAAATAAAAACATGGATGCAAACAAAAGTTCAGCCTGCATCTGAAAAGGTTTTCAGACTAGGAGAATAGCCTGCAGAGACACAAGGTGTCTGCACTAGACATCTGCAATAGATGTCCTATAATGGGTTCTTCCCTTAATGCATGTTAGTACTTTGGGAAGCTTAGCTACTATGTGCTAAAAAGATCTCCAGGTAAGATATTTTTTGACAGTCTGTGTCATTTTTACAATAATGCATAATATCATGTCCAAACTCGATGAAGACTGACAACTATGTCAGACACCATCTATGGGAAAACAAGTGCTGAACAGAGGGACACTACATAGGAAGCACACTGTCTATGCTATTTTGCATGTGATGCATATCCAGGGAAAAGGGTCAAACCATCAACAGCTTACACATTCTAACTGAGATGTGTTGATGGACTCCAGTGCAGTCTATCCAGTGGACAGGATGGAGATAAGATGGAAAGAAGACTAGGAAAAGATTACAGTTTAACATGGTTTGTGAATGAATCATTCTCATATAAAAGGAATTATCTCTATTATAGTAATTGCTAGCAAAAGGGAATAAAGCTAAGATGTATCTGTAACAAGTAGAACAACATTTAAAGATTTGGATGTTTGGCTGTAATGGGATCCATTCAAATGGAAGAACACAGTAATAAATCACATGTAGGAACTCAAGGTTGAAGGAGGATTTCATCTCCAAGAGTAAATCTGAGTATATGTGAACTGCGTGTGAAATTACAGACTTTTGCCCCCATACAATGTGTCTGTTCGATGCTAGTTTTATTTTCAGTGAAGTCTGAGCATTTAAACAATCAGGCTAAGCTATTCCAGGGTATCTTATGTCCTTTCAAGCAATCACAATATATAACTCGATGGGAACCAGTGTTAAGAACTACAGAGCTTACTCAGTTTCTATACTAGTCAGCAGAACCAAAGTCTTTCAGCAGATAGCTACCATTTGTAGAACATGTATTTGCAATATTTACTATTTTATTTCTTCCCTATAACTAATGGTTCAGATTAAGGATTTTTCCACTACACTTACAAATACATATTATAAAGAAAACTGAGGATGGCTGTTCTGTTCCTCGAAGTTGCACCTTTAACCTTTTCTTTATTGTATTTTTAGATGATAGTTGTAGTGAACTCCTTTTTTTTTCTGAGACTGATCCACTGAAAAATACATTTGTTAATGTACTTCAAAAGTAAAGTTATAGGTTCTTTATGTTGTCACATTTTTAAACAGAAGACATATTTACCTTGTATAAAACAGTACTGAGTAGACATATTATTAATATAAGGAAAATAAACAGGTATTTTTAGCTATCCTTTTTTAAATTTAAGGAAAGCTAACAGCTTGACTAGAAATACCTCCAAATTATAAAATTTTATAAGGAAAAGATTAGCCTGAATCAATTTTATGCTCTGAAAAAAACCCACAGAATTACTTCCTCAGTTTCTGTTAGTGCCTCTAGAAATGATTTATTACTTTTCCTGGAAATTTTCTTCAGCAATTGCAACTGAATAACAATTAAGAAGAATAAAATAGATTGGCGCAGAATCATTTGCCAGATATGTTTTAATTTAGTACCTTACACCACTAGATATTTTTCTCAAGAATAAGGAAAAAATTAAGATATTGTTTGTTTGGGTTTGCTTTGGAAAAAGGAATCAAAAACTGTTACATCAATTGTTTCTTACAGAGAATATTATTTGGCTTTGTGTATATGTCTGTGTGTGTGCATGTGTAGGGGGTGTGGTTTCTTATTTACTATAACTGATATGAAATATTGGAATAACTCTGGCATAACTAGCCCAAGTCTAGTAACTTGGATCCTTATCTTCATTCATTTCTCATTGTTATTCTGAAAGTTAAGAACCAAAGAAAGTAGCCTATTTCTGGTATCTAAACTTCTCTGGTATTTTCAGAAAGGTTTTACTCCTAGAGCTATATTTCTGGCTTTTAGTTTTGTTTTAATTTTTGTTGCTTTGTTTTGTTGTGTCTTATACCTTTGCTTGTTTTACTTCTTGTTTTTATTCCCTCATATTTCCATATTTTCCCTCATATTTAAGGCCAACAATAACACAGAAGGTAAAGGTTGAAATGAAAATTCTGATTCATTAATAAGGAGGGAAGGAGGGAAGGAGGGAAGGAAGGAAGGAAGAAAGGAAGGAAGGAAAGGAGGAAGGAAGGGAGGGAGGAAGGGAGGAAATATATATAATGCGGATACTGCAAGTTCAGGAAAAATATTTCATTTAAAAGACTGTGGAGATTAATAAGACAAAACAGTGATGTCCTGTAAAAATGGTTATTAAAAGATTGGCTTAGGCAAGACTTACCTTTATAACTAATTTCAAAGGAGAAATCTCAAGTTCTCAGTTGCTAGCAGGAGTTAGTAAATTATTAATGCTATCTTGTCTTGGTAGTGTCACAGAGACACCAGTCTTTTGAAAGTAATATACTTAACACTTAAAAACTACAATTTGCCCTTCATGATTTAAGAAGCTATGGGGTAGGCTGAGAAATAGATGTAAGTGCTGCACATTTGAGTATCACTAGATGTAGCTAGTGTAGGAGCTGTAGCTGGGTAAGGTCCACCAGTTACTTTATAGTGTGAAAAGCGGACGGAGAGGAAATGCCACAGGAGGGAACTCAGCCACACATAGGCTGTGTGGGAAGATGCTTAGCCACTGCGTGACTAGCAAAAATACACAAGCACTCCTTGTCTTGTCCCAAGTAATGGGTGTCCCGGTGTGAAGGGCCAGGTCCTTGATTTCTCTTCCCTGTTCTGGGGTTCCTCAACTCTTTCTTGGGCAATGGTGCCAATTCAACTGAAGAGGCACAGACTAACGCCAACTAGAACAGCCTAGCATAAGGGATGTTTCTGAAAAGTGGGAGACAAGAAATACATTGAAAGCAGGTGAGTCACAGCCTGGATGGATGCCTTATCCACTAGAAAATATACAAAGGAAAAGGCAACAGCTCTTTCTCCCTCATTTTCAGTGAATACCCTTTCGATATGCTGATGGAGAACACCTGGCAGGTTTAAAAATATAGTCATGGGAGGCAGGTGAAGAAAGGCTCACTCTGAAGATGGGTATTGGATTTTAAATTTCTGCTGATCAGGTTGTAAGCACTTCTATGCATAGAAAAAGTGAAACTAAAGGAGCACAGCAAATGGTGCTATTGTGGAGTTGAGAACTAGCAGAGCTGGGCAGGGGTGTCAAGGCTGTGCAACAGGTGTCTGTGTTATGCAATTAGGCATTTCTGTCATTTTACAGTCCTACTCCTGGGTAGCTACATCTTTCTGCAGAAGGTAAATGTGCTCATGCTAAAGGCCACTAAAGACAGTTTTCTGATAATTACAGTAATTAATTATGGAAACAATAGTGTTGAAAAGGTATATTGGCTGGAAATTGAAGACAGCAAAGTTCAAACAGAAAATATGTAAATTCTTAGTAGTAAGTCCATCTAAAAACCAGAGTAGATGACTAAAGAATATAAGAGATTCTTAACTAATAGAATTGTGTAAATTAAGATTGCATTATTTGTTTTTCTTTTTTAACAGTCAGACACTACTATGAAGAGCAGGAAGAGGAATCCCTGTGTAAAATCCCATGGATTATGGTTTCATAAATAGTATATGATCATATTAATCCTCTGATTTTGAAATCTAGGAATCCATGAAAAATTAAACATTTATTGTTAATTGATTTTTCAACTCATCTATAATGCCAGCTTATCTGAGATGAATTTTCAACACCTGTTTCCTCAAATCAGTATCAGCCGTACTCAGTTCCACATCCATCACACATATATAATGTAATTTAAATATACCTAAATATTTTCTGACTGAAAGCAGTGTTTAAGCATAAAGGTAAGCATAAACCTGGAGCTATTTCCTGTTCAGACAATGGGAACTCTTACTACAAGCAGTTAATGTATTTCATCCACAACCATTTCTTGAGGCAGACAGTGCAGGCATTTGTTAGTAGCCTGCAGAGGAGCCACACAATTCTACTTTGGTGGAAGAAACTCAGCATTTTATTTTATTTTTTTCAGAAAATACAATTTTCTTATCTGAATGACAGTTTCAGAAATATAAAAGCAGGAACTAATAATTTGCTTTATATATGTATTTATACGCACACATGGCTACATAGAACTATATTTAGATATCGATACTGATTTTGTGGTGGACCTTTGAAGTAACAAAGACGGAACTTAAGGAAAACAAATTTCAAAATTAATGACCTTTCTCTTACTTCTTTTTTATAACTGAAGAGTAACTAAATCCTGAGGAGCAATGAGCTTGAGCATCACAGTCTGGTCAAAACAGAAGAGAAGGATTTCTTGGGATACTATTACAACCCACTTATGAATATAATAAATGTTCCTGGCAAAATAAAAATAACCTCAGGCCTTCACCATTACAAGTCAAAATGAAAATATCCTTCTCTATTATCTTTGTAAGTAGTTTTGAAATACTGATATTTTTCCACAGAAATAATTTTTCATGCATTGCAAAATATTGTTTTGCTGCTGTAATTCCCTTGCTTTAGAGAAACAGAACTTGGCTTTTAGCCACTCAGCTTTTTCCTGGGACACAAGAATTAAAATGGATGTAAAACTGTCTCTTCTAGTATATTTCTATTTACACTTAGTTCATTTATGTCTTGTCAAATATGAACATTTTATAGACAAAGCACTTCCATAGTTCCAGAAAGAAATAGGTTTGTCTCCAAGTTTTAGCTAGACTATTCTCATATCCTTTCTCATCCTTGAACTACAAAAGATAAGTCTTAGCTAAATAACAAACTATATTATATATTGTTTTGCCTTCTGACCATATTCAGAAATTCACTACACGCGGTTCCATAACAGTGTCAGTCATGGCTGAAATTGGATGAATGTATATCATCCATTTTTCTAGTGATGTTGTTCAATATGAGAAGTAATATTTTTTAGTCAAAGTTGAATTAAACAGATCCTAAACAAAAGGGCTTATGGCATTGGTTGCTAATAACTCACTAGTAAAAAATGTTCATCTTTATCAGTTAATCAACCTTTCCAGCTTTTCACTGATTATTAATTTTTTTTCATGCCAATAGGGCATTTCTAAATGCTACTAGCATCGGCACACAATTTGACATGAAGCACAATCAGAGATATACATAAAATTGTGGAATAATAATTTTCAAGCTTAACATATCTGAAAATTTGGCCTTATCCTACTTGTGATATTTTCACTTTTTACTCATTAAACTAGTAAGGTGCAAGAAAATGTCATACCACATAGAGGATAAGCTATGGATTGATGCAGTCAGCTCTCCAGGGGTGGAGAACCCAATTAACTTGGAGGCTACATCTGGACCCTTTCTCCCACTCTCCCCCTCTCTGTTACCATAACAAAGTCAGTTTAACTGAAAGGCCATACTGGGAGGTGGAAACAAGAGCTTCCAAATGTGTTACATTTTTAAAAATTAATGATTTGTATCTCCCCGTGGAAATGCGAGTATTGCTGGATTGTGACAAGCCGTTCTTCAAGAGCTAAATCCTGGAAGTACTCCAGACTGAGGTCACTGTTTTTTTGCAAATACCAGCCTGCAAAACTGGGAGGTATTTTACAGTCTATGCTGCTGAAAAACGTATCTATCTGTCTATCTGGGATTTTTTTCTTATTCAACTTTCTGACCATATTCTTTCTTTTTTTCTTGAAAATTGTCACATACAAATATACAGATACACTTCTTTGCAATGTCATTTTCTACCAGACAAAAAAAAGTAAGCTTTATTTTTTTTTGTGAGCTACATTTGAAGGCAAACATTTTTTTTTCCTCAGCTATTAATTATTAACAAGAGAAAACTGAATTTAGGATGCTACTATTTCTGTTGCTTCAACTTTATCCCTCCAGATTACCCTTCTACATACCTTCACTCTAAGCATTAGAAAATGCAAAGATGTAAATTGTGGCCATTGTCCAAGGGATTTGAAGAACTCTCTAGAAACACAGCTGAGGTCATAAAAACAGGAATAAACATGTGTGCTAAGAAATAAAAGGGAAATATTACACGTAAGACAGAACAGATGTCATTATCTTTTAGTCCCGATGAGCCAGCTAAAAGCAACATCAGTTTATTTATCCATGACAGCATAATTTATTCTGGTTAAAAACTAAACTCTGAAGCACTGACAAGTTTAGAAGCTATGCATCAGCATGTTTTAATATTCTGTATAAGCTGTTTTCTTGGAAAGGGTGTCAGGGCTATTGAGTTGCCACTGGCTAATCATTTCTAGTTGGTGTAGTAGTAGCACTGATGCCACCATGCCAGCTTACTCCCATGGCCCTCCTTTGCAAGTCTGTGCCTTGTGTTAGAAAGTGTAGAGGACAAAAGCAACAGGGACATGGCTCCGACAAAAAGCAACAGGAGCAAGCTGGCAACAGAAATGCAGTATGGCAGGGCTGCTTTACTGAAGATGGGTACATGAGGAATGGAGGACGAAAGTTGTTGGTGTACAGGTACCTAAAGTCCTTTTGGTTTGGGTGATGCTAAGAGAGAATGCTGAAGTGCAACACCAATAGTGGTGGTGTAGGACACTCTTCAAAACAAAACAAAAAAAAAAAAAAAATCAAACTCCAATGTTGTTCTAAAAGACTGCAAAGACCTTCACTAGTTTATAAATTTAAACTTCTTTTCAAAGTTTAATTACTCACTGCTGCAGATCTGCAGGCATTAAGAGACAACAAATAATCATAACATTCACCATGTATGCCAAGGTAGTCCTCCTGAGGCTTGATGGTTTATTGTTTCCTAACGCCACTGTAGATCAAAGGAAAATGTTTCAGACAGTCTTCCACAGCATAAGAGACATTGCATATGGAAATCAGATCATATGAGTTACTCCTTTGGAATACTGTTCCCTACCATAAACAGCTAAAGTTACACATGACATGCATTAAGAGAGATTTCTATACATGCATGCAATTGCACAGAACCTCTGGCTGAGGGCATGCTTATTGAATTATTTCCAAATTGAAGCTCTATGGACAGATTAACAATCATTCAAACACTAAATAGCCACAAAGCATGATCATACCCATTACTCATACTGAACAAAAAAAGGAAAAAACCAGCTACTGCCACAGCACCATTACCTCAAGAGCTTATCATAAGGTGCCCAAACTCCAACGTATAACTGCAAGCTGGACATACATTCATTGGAAGAGGGAACAACAATGTGCTGTTCCCCTGGCCAGCTGCACCCACACTGCTTCCTTCCTACACAACTGCTCAGGTACAGCTCTACTGTATCCACCAGCTCACCTGTCTAAGAAAGGCCAGCACTTCAAGCTGAGCACATGCACAATTGCATGAGGGATGGAAAACAGGAACGGGAGTGAAAAGCAGGGGCATGAGAGGGAGGGTGTAGGGGTATCAGAAAAGCAGTGATATGCAAGAGAAGAGCTGATAGTTGAGCTGCGCACTCCAGGAAGGCAGTCAATCCTGAATTACCTATGGATGATTTAACTTCAGTTCTGGATTAAATACAACATGGGGCAGAGGCACTGATGCTGATTTCAGTAAAGAGCTAGCTCAGGTCAGATAGACTTAACTAATGCACACAGAACACTTTGTGAACACAGTGGTGTAATTTCAGGGGCCAGCACCTTTCAGGAACAGACTGAGTTAATGAGACCTGATGAGTCTTAACTGACTGAATGTAAAACCACTTACCTGTTCCTACAACTGCTCCCCAGCTTGGTCTCATCTAAAACAGCTGCAATGGGCCTATCTGTAATCAAGGCACTTCCTCAATATTGCAGTACTATTAGCATCTTGTATGTGTGTGTATGAGAGAGAAACAGGTCAGTCAAGTCTTTGCTGAATATTCCCCCTTTTTTTTTTCTTAAAGGCACAGCAAATTTGAATCAACTTCATGGAGCAGACTGAGGATACCTGTACTAACTGTCCATAATTTAATCTTGCCTATTGGAAGGATATTTTCAAATATTTGTTTTCTATTTCAACCTCAAAGTCACTGCTTAGACAGGCTACTGCTCAGAACTTTTTGTCACCAATACTTCTAGCTACCTGATGAATTTTTTGGTGGTGGTGGTCTTCACTACATCTTCTACCAGAAAAAAACCAAAACAAACTGAAGTGTATATCTGTTTATGTATACAGACATGCTCACACACATATATATAAAGGTTATATGAAATAGTAGACAATATTCGGATAAGCAATACAGCCCATCACAGACTGTTACCCACTGTGCTTGTTATCTCCATATTGGCAACGACAGCTTCCAACCTATTGCTCATTTCTCTTCTGTGACATGATACAAGATGGAGATTATTTTTGCAGATGCTCTAAAGTTCATAATCTTATTTTGTCAAAATATTTTTCTCAAATAGAATAAAACAGTCACTGAAACTTTTGAAGTGATAGTCTGAAAAAGGGCTTGTTCTAGCACTAATCCTTATGCTAACAGCTTCAAGGCAGAAGGTCTCTGTGTGAAAGACAATAAACAAACAATGCGAATTTTGTTACTGGTATGACATCATTCTTGTCTAATTCAATATGAATTATTATGTGACAACTCAGGAATTTCACGTATAACACTTGGGAATGTGCAAAAGCAATCTCATAGGCATTAGTAGTTGAGAATATAGGAAGAATATAGAAGTTGTGTCTTTTGCACTTAACTAGACTTCTGATACTGCTCATGCGATGTCACACAAGCAAGGTAGCAAATTTTTATTTAAGTGAAAATTAAACTGATGGAAAAACATAATTTGAAGGCACTATATAGGAAGGCTGGGAATATCAAGTGGAGCTACATAAAGATTTATACTATGTCTAATATTACTCACTATTTTCATTAACTGTTTGGTTGATAGAGGGTAGATTTTTTACATTCACAAAGATGCAAAATGTAACCAACAGTGAGCACCTGAGAAAAGGAGCAAAATACAGAGTGGTTTCAAAAAGCTCAAGAATTCAATTCAGTAAGTGCAATGAACTAAAATAGCTAGCTAAATAAACTGGATGAACATAGGAATGGGTTTTAAATGACTGGAGAGATGATGGGAAGTCTAGAAACAAGAACAGAAATTTAAGAAAGCAGGATTTGTTTAGTATAGAGAACATTGAACTGAAATATCAGACTTCAAATATATGAAGTTATTGCTGAGAATAAACTCAGTTCTTAGTTTCCATTGTGGTGACAAAATTAGCTTAAATCACAGCAGGAGATACTAATGTTAGAGATGAAAATCTTTTGATGGAAATGGAAAAAAAATCTGCAAAACTACCAAAAAAAAAAAAAATCTTGACTTAATGAGAAATTGGTCAAAAATTGTTTAAGTCTACCTCATCCTGCCTTAGGCAAAAGTCTGGACTGGACAGACTTTCAAATCTTCTTCAAGCCCTATTTATTATACCTATCATTCCTTTGTGGGGAAAAAAACCCAACAAACACTCTAAAAACCAGCATGGAGAATAAGGTAGACATATATGTTAATTTACAGCATCATTTTCCACAGAACTTTAAATGCTGGTTTGCATGAAAATATGATCATGTGCATTTCCAATAGTTAACACATTTTCAGCTTTTACTTTGATTACTTGTTAACACTGTAGAAAAAAAAGAAAAGAAAGAAAGAATGAGAAACAGTAGCTGCACACTGACTATAATAAGAACATTGCTTACTACATAATTTCTTCCCCTGAGTTAGCTTAGTGGTATTGAAATTGCCTCTCTATCATTGTAGTAATTTCTTCCCCTGAGTTAGCTTACTGGTATTGAAATTGGCCTCTCTATCATTGTAGTTTCTTGTAATGAAATTTTTTTTTAGAGTGACAGTGCAAAATGGCAGGATAGCACTTCCTTTTCTCTGCTTTTAATTCTACTGAAAACTGCTGGACTGAATTTCTTAGATAAGATATAAGGAGTTTGCTTTACTTTAACTGATACATCATGTTTCTCAGAAGTTTGGTGGCAGAATAATAATTAGGTGTGCACTGTAAATATATGGATGGAAATTACACAGGAAAAAAGGCTGTGAGGGTGTTGGGGTACTACTATATATTAAAAAGTACTTAAAATGGGATTAATTACCTAATCCCAATAATTTAGGCAGAATTTATATGCCAGGTCTAAAGGATATGATGATTCTATAACCAGGAGTAACACAAATGTCGAGGATGATCAGAGAGGCTGTGGTGGCAGGAGATGTCACCATAATGTGAGGCTTCTGTCATACTGCTTTAACATTGTGATTCTGAAACTGGGCTCCCAGATCCTGGCAACTGCCAGCCTATATGTCTGCCTTCCCCATATGGTAGAAATTGGTAAAACCACACTGACGGATAAAATTAACAACATGGGTAATTTGCTTGGAAAAAAAAGCTGATGTAGCTTTCTGTTACAGAGAGTCTTAAACTTCTTTGAAGAAATCAAAGCAGAGAAGGACAATTTGGTTCAGGTTGGATACATGCATATAGAAAATGTTTTCTACAAAGTCCCTCAGAAAAGAGTTTCAAGGAATTTGGCCACAATATATAAAAAGGAAGGTTGTCTTCTGAATGTGTATTTGGCTGAAAGACAGAAAAGAGTGGGTAGGAGTATGCTGCATTCTTGTAGTGGAAACTGGTTTAGGACAGATATATCAGTTATTTCATAGCAGGTAGAATCTACAGCTTGCTGCCACAGGGGGTTGCGAGGGCCAAGGGAATCAGCAGTTTCAGAGGGGGATTAGACAACTTCATTAATAATAGGCTGAAAAATAGATGCTATGAGGGATAGGCAGTAATGTGTCCCCTGATATCCCCAGTTAAACAGTTACGGATGTGAGGGGTGAGGGCAGTAAGAAGGGAACAGTATGCAGAAAGCAGCCAGTCTGGTAAATTCCCCCTGCCCAACCTGTACTAATCCCACCAACAGAGACACTTTGCTGGGCTAGACAGAACACTGGTTTGACCTGGTAAGGCATTGCTTATGTTTTCAAGTGTGGTGAGACCCGATTTTAGTTCCTAGTTATAAACCGAGCTATTCTTTTATTTGTTGGAGGTCTATAAAATACAAATTCTGTAACTGAAACCACTGAAAAATCTCTGGCAAATACAGTTATTTGAGACCAAAAATATTTGTTAAGAGTAACAGAGTAATGTGTCCTCATACTAATTCATGCCAAATCCTATGCAAGATGTTTCTTTTTTATTTTTTTTCTAAATTAGAGGGAAATCTGTAGTGTTATAAATAGATTCTCTTTCAGTAGTAAACAGGAAAAGGAACTGATTTGTTACTATGTTAGCATAATATATTATGTTAGTAATACATAATATCTTTTCTAGCTGCTAAGATTCTCTTTTTATCAAAGTCAAGGAATAAAAAAAAAATTAGTAAACATGATACGTATTAAAATGCTTTTCATATCTGCACCATATTCCAATTATTTAGTCATCACAATTTTGCATTGAAATAGGAAAGTCTGAAAAAGTTGACAAGGTTGAGGCAACACAAACAGCTCATTTGAGAATCCAACTGCATCTCCCTCTAGGGAGTAAAAGGGCATAACTTCTCTGTGCCTGAACAGATTGCTCCCAGCTGGAGCAAGGGGGAAACAGAGACCACGTCCTAACTCCTTGAATCATGTTGCAGCTGCAGCCCATCTCAAGCAGCACAATACAAATCTGCTCCTCACTCAGGCAGTACAGCCTGGGAGATTACAACATAGATCAGAATGATTGAATCTAATGATAATGCACAAGACAAACTTCAAGAATTACAGATTTCATAAAGACGTTTCAAACCAATTGTAAGCTTGTAGCAATTATGGAAAGGCTGAAAAATAGGTGAGTTTCTTCACCCATCTCTTACACAACCTGCTTTAAAATCAGCCTTCTCATATTTATTTTGCCAAAATATTTAATAATGCATCCTCAGTGACATTTTTTAGAAACAAAATATGACTTTCTTCCTGACTCACTCAACTGAAGAGCTCTGTACTGGGAAAGACATGTACATCCTCTTATTAACTGACTTGTTATTCCTGTTCATCAATCCTGAACTGTGCAAAGAAGCCATTATCACCAAATTACAGTCTACAAAATGCATGGAATAAAAACTAAGATGATTTGTACAGAGACAAACCAGCACATTATATCCACAATGTATGTTGAGAGCTTTATTAAACAAAGTTGTAAGGAATTTCACATATCTTCTTCCTCTCTTGGTTGTCACTTTATCTATTCTTGGTTGTCACTTTATCTATTTCCTATGCTCCATTACCTCTGCACAGGCCCAGGAGGTGTTTGCACATAAGAACATTTCATTCTTGCTTCAATTTAAACTGAGAATTCCCCTCATATTATGTATACATATGAGTTTGCATTTTATCGCCACTTAAAAAAATAAAAAATCTTGTGAATCTCATGCAATACTTTGGGAAACATACCTTATAATCACATTTTTAAAAGGGCATTTTTAGTTTCCACAGATGCAAAGACATAAAACTTAAGATCAAGAAATCTGTCTGCAGTTCTTATTCTTAAACGGGACATAATGTATTGTGCACGTATGTTGTTGTTTTGAAACTCCAAAGTAGGCATTGCAAGTAGATTTGTAGATAATGCCAAACCAGTGTGCATCTGGTTTGATAATGCAAAAACAGTGTGCTCTTTGATGGCCAAATGGTTTGGAAATCTAAGATAACACGTCTAACATTTCAGTAGCAAGAAACATACAATCACTTTTGTTACGATCTGTCCCAATTTTATGTCTTAGGTTAACGATTACAAATGATTTTGTCATTGCTCAGTGAGACATGCTCAGTGAGGAATTTGTTTTTCCGCTGAAATATAATAAAAATAAATAAAGTGTGTGGAATTTTTCTCCAATAAGAATCAATGGTGTCTGAATAATTCATAAAGAGATATGAAGATAGGATCCCTGCCATGCAGAGTTTACAAGCTTCTTCCCTAATAACTCATGAAGTGAATCTTCATCGTGTATGGGTGACCAAAACTGTCAGGTATAAAAGGTAAATGAGAATACTGCAGAAACAATGAAAAGGATAGTAAAAATCTCAGCAGTTGGATGATAAAATTAAATTTATTATTTGTTAGATTTTATAATCCTACTTTTTCAGAAAAAGTGGCTATGTGAACCAGCAAAATTTCAACTATGAATGAATTGTTTCCTTTTTGTACATATTATGGTCAGCAGCATGTGATCTGTAAAAGCAGACCAAAAATATCTTGAAACAACTTCCCCTCCCCACCTTGTCCTGTAAAATGCTGTACACAAACAGTTATGATATATATCAGATTTATTTCTCTTTTGGTCTTACCTCTTCCATTCCCTTATTAAAATAACAAGAGAAACAAAAAATTCTAATTTCAACAAACAATTCCAAAGTACAAAATTTTTTCTAAATTGTAAAATGAAATTCAGCTAATATACTTCAAAATGCAACTCCCTTCTCTTCCTTAACTACAAGGATAGGATTTGAAATTTAACTAGATTTTCATCGTAGAGGGCTTCATTTTAAATAATGTTTTGGGGGAGGGTTGTGTCATTATTTTTAAGTGACAGAGTTGCTGCATCAAACTATACCAAATCAAGAACATGAAGTTTAAACATTAAGAATTATTATTGAAAATATTGCAGTTTTTAAGCTGGATCATTCTCTAAACATACCATAGATTTCTTCAGCAAAACACAGATAGACAGACATATACAAATGCCTACATTTTTCAAATATATTTAAGACCAATAAGATAATTTGAGAGAACTGAATATTAACAAATATTAAAAAGAATGCATTGTACTATTTCAGAAGTTACTCGTAACTAGGTACTTTCCTGGAGGGCTAACAATGGAGGGGACAGAATTGTGTCTGTGTCTGTTAAATCTTACATTTCTCACTGAATTGCTAATTAAAAGTAGCTTTCCACTTTGATGTGGACACTGGGCTTCACCTAAAAGACTTTAAAAAAAAAAATGTTATTATCAAACATAATGGAAAGAAATTGCTCTGAGAAAATGCTGTGTAGTTATTCCCATCTTTTACTATCTGAGCTTACGTTACTTCAGTGCAAACCATAAAGTAAGAAATAAAAAACAGTTCCAACATTTAACCTTTATGCTGCTTAGCAGTTATTTCTGAATTGTTTCAATAAATCTCTTCCAAAGAATTTTTATTTTTTTTCTTCCCCTAACCAGAATACTAGCAGACGGACAGACAGCAAGGTGCTCCCAGTAACAGTATAACCTTCACAACTCTTACTGGAACTGGAATTGTCTAGACCCGTCTAGAATTGTCTGGAATCGTCTATGCTGTGTTATCCTCCCCACAGTGCAACCCTCACAGGGAAAATCCAAATAAGTTTGAAAAGGAAGGAAAAGAATACAGGGATGGGTTCAAATGAAGTCAGAATGTATTCTAGGAGAAAAATCAGTAGCAGTACATTAAAAAGAAAAACATCATTTTCTGTTGAGCATTGTGAAAAAGTGCCTGCTTTCACATTATATTTAAAAACCCATTATAATTCTTTTGATGTGCAGGGAATAGTTCTGCTGTTCTTTTTTTTTTTTTTTCTGAGATAGTACTAAAAAAAAAAAATCTGCTATTTATACTTTTTTTTAATTAATGATAATTATATTGAAAGTCTCATTATGCAATGGCAGTAGAAGTTGAAAATTATAATAACCATTTACCCATCATTTAAAAATGTTTGAAGAATCATTTATCCTATATATTGTTAAATAGCATCCCTGAACATCAATCCTACAGCAAAGCCAAACAATCATAGAATCATAGAATGGTTAGGGCTGGAAAGGACCTTAATATCACCTAGTTCCAACCACCCTGCCATGGGCAATGACCATATATAGCCCATGCAGTTCAGAAATAGGCATGCAGTAAAAACACGAAATCAAGAGAACACATCTTGTGTGAATCCTACAGTGGAAACCTCACAGTTTTCTCGTAAGAAAAAATATATGCTTTGTATTCTATACTGTGAGGTCTCCAAAGGCTGTCCTGTTATTTTTAATTAAGATTTGTGATTTTTAAAGTTGTCCAATGAAATTATTTCAAAGGAATTAGGTAACTAGCACCCAAGGAAGTGAAAAGTTATGTGCACAACTTAGATTTCACAGATAATTCTGGTTTATGTATAAAACATTCTAATGATAGAGACATACAAAATGGTTGAATTCATTAAAAAATACCCTTAAGTAAACAAGCTATATGAATTCTCACCTTGACAAAAAATACTGGAAAATAATTTAGTAAAAAATATAAAGTAATAGACAAAATGAACCAACATGACTGAATCAAAGTTTCAACATGCAAGATTTTCCTTAATCTCAGCATATTTAGCTAGAAAGTTTAAAAGAAAGATACTTGTTAGATATTGTTCTCAGAAGGTGAGTGATATTTGACCTAAAATCTTCAACAGTCTAGCAGGAAGAGGGAGAAGCGGGGGAGGGAAATTTACTGACATTAAATTTGCATAAACTAATATGGATAAAAAACAAGAGCACTTCTATCTTACAAATCTTCCTCCTCCGCTGAATTTTTGCCCTAAATCAATATGGACCTTTATACAACTATGCCTTAAAGCAGACAAACAAAGTCTTGCAAACTTTCTCAATTCCCCAGTTACACAGTTCTTCCTACCCTTCACTCTGCACCTATGTTCCATGCATCTTTCATGTCTTCTTTTAACCATAAGACCTGTGAGACCATTTCACCTACTTTTCCCCCAACTCAGAACAACGATCTAAGTCTTGATTAAGACCGCTTATAAATATGCAACTTTTTCCATCCACATACACCTTATCCGTATTATAATTTAAATGCACAACGCCCCACTAATTCTTCTCCTGTAAACTCTTCTATCAGTAATATCTGTTGTGTTGGATTATTATTGCAGGTGTGTGTATAGCTCTGGAATAAGCTGTTTAGTACAAGTAGGAGAAGTGATATTTTTGAGTTCAATACACCAGGCACAACATGATTCAATGCACCTTACAGTCATTGCTCAGAACAGACAGTTGGCTGTATTCATACTCAATTCACCTTCTGCTGCTTCCAAAGCATTTTCCCCTAAAATTGCACCAATCTGCATGAGAGATCCTCTTCAGTAAATTATATTAAATTTACTGATTTTTTTTTTCCTCTAAATTACCCAGGGAATATTTACAAATTGCAAATGTCTGAGACAGTTGACTTTATTAACTGATGCACAGCATGTTGATGCTATGTTTTCAGAGTTATCTTTTTGCACCCACAGATAAAATTTAATTCCCTACTAGTTATATTCTTGTTCACATGCCTTAATGACAAGTTCAGGAGAGGTTGGAGGAAAGCCCCACCCAGAATTGCACTACCAGCAAATGAGCTAATAATAACAATAACAATAGTATGAAACATAGTGTGAACTCCATGTTTAACTATTCAGCTTGAGAATTTGACAAATCCAGAAGCACGAAAAAGAAAGTTGGAAGCTGGCTGAGGTGACTAAACATCTATGTATGAAACTCGTGTCTGGCTGCACAAAATATTTCGTACAAGCAGAAAGCACATGAAGATTAGGAGTGCCATGGTGATGTTACGTTGATCTTTTACCTCAGTAAGATCAATGGTCCGCAAAAGCAGCAGAATACACTTCTGGGAATTCTTTTGTTATTTGCTTACTTTATCAGCTAGCAACAAAGACAGATGAGAGATTTGAGCAATATGAACTGGACCACATTTACTACTAAACCCAATTTTCTTTTAATTAAGTCCTCCTTCAGCATTTGATTGTGTAAAGAGCTGAATTCTCTGGTTCAATTCAGAAAAATACTTTAATGTCTTTTTTGAGTAAAATATACAGTCATTATTTTTAGTAGGATTACTTTTGTATTTTGAGCTGAATGTTTACTCAGCCATTTTCTGGGATTTCATTGCAGTGCGTAGTAACCTGAAAAAAATAATTTTCTATTTACATTCTAAATTTCTTGTTTGCTAATATGAATATTTGAGATTTCATTTTTGCAGCAGTGAAGGAGGGATTGCTTTTATATCTAACAAAACCAAAAGTAAATATACAGACCCTTCTCCACTACCCTCTGTGACTAGGGAAAGAAAAAGAGAACCTAAAAATGCTAGGCTCTTTTTCAATTTGTTGTTTATAATTAACAAAGGACATCAGCTGTTAGACATGTTATGCAAAATCAGACATTTTGTTCTTAATTTCTGTATGCAAAATTCAGTTTAGTAGAAACAAAAGGAGAATATATTGAAGAAGAGACAGTCCAAAGGGAACTCCAGGCAGCAGGAAACAGACCACCGTGTTCCACAAAGGTGAAGAAGAAGGTAGGGCAAACGAGTGAAGATCAGGCAAATTCAGAGCATCAAGTCCCTCTGTCTTTAATCCCCCTTAATATCAGCTTTCCAAGATAGGCAATTCTCTCTCCCACTACTTCTCTCCTTCTCCAGAACCACAGGAACTCACTGTTTAGTCATATTAAATCTAGTAAAAATGCATGCCAAGTCATGTGAAGAAATAAATATGTATTGTGGTTAGGGAATGGAGAAAACTATTCAAGACCCCTGTGCCCCTGAAAACAAATACGCCTCAATACCTCTCTTAAATGTTTTTATAAATTTTACCTTTCACTTTTAAGCAGCTCTACATAGCATAACATTTAAATATTTCACAGGAGGTATAGTGAGCTAGCTGTCTGCCTCCTGCTTACATTTGAGTCAACTACTTAAAGTGGTTTTGATTGCTTCACATGAGTGTTATAAAGCAATATATACACGTAAATCAACACAGAACTCTCCATGAAAGCTTCTCTAAGTGCTAAATGTTATTATAGTATTCTATGGGAAAGGAGAAAATGGAATTCCAAGAGTTTGGCTTACTGCAATAGAACTAAGTCACTAGAAACTGTCACATCCCACAGCTTAAAAAAGCTAGTGACATTTTCTTTTTAAACAATCCCTTCATGAAAAAGGATGCTAATGACGCTGCTGGCTGCTGTGCCTCAAGAGGGAATTGTCCATCTGCTAACAAATCCCTGAACCTGTATTATTATTAAGCAACGTTTATAGAAGTATCAGAATACCCATGGCACATTGAGAAAGCAATAGGGCACATTTCAAGACTTCAGGGTTTTTTTAGTTAAAATTCTGGGATCATTTTCTTTTGCACATAAAAGAACCGTGTTTCAACATCGGCTTATTAGGAAGCTCTGCTGGGATTTGATGTTTTTATTTTCTTTCAGAGCAAAACTTGTTTCTCTAAGAAGAGCTTCGTCTCCTCACACATAAAATGAACAAATATACAATTGTTCCTCCTAGTTTTAATTTACATTTTAAGATCACAACTAGATTAGAATTTTATGCATTGCATCATTATTTAGATACAAGCTGCTTTTATATTTCCCACAATTCCTGAATTTAAAAAGTGCCACTCATAGATATTCTTGTTATTATTGCTAGAAATGTCTTTTTATATGGGTACGAAAATACAGCTCCCTAAAACTTCCATAACTCTCCCAAGAGATCCTTATTACTTCTTAGAACTATATAATGAGTTGAAATTATACCAGGACTGTTCCAAATCTTAAAGCAAATCACAGCTGAGGTGGGAGGGGTACAAATAATGGAATTCATTATACAATATAGAATCATATTATTTGAGAATAGCATTCATATATAATCACAGAATAATTTAAGTAGGAAGGAACCTGCTGAAATCATTGTGCCAAACCTACTGCTCAAATGAGGCCTAAACATGTTCCTGTCCAGTTTTGTGCCTAACACCCCCAAGGCTGGAGAATCAACAAGATCTCTGGAAAGCTTATTCCAATGATTCATTATGCTCACCATGAACATTTTTTCTCCTAATACATCATCATAATTCTCTTTGCTGCAGCACGCATCTGTTGTGTCTCATCCTTTTCCTGTGCACCTTTGAGAAGAGTCTGGCTCCATCGTCTGTACAGTCTCTTATTTAGTGGCTGCAGGCAGCAAGAAAGTCCTTCCTGAGCTCTCCCCCAAGCAGAGCAAGCCCAGCTCTAAGCATCTTGCCATATATAAAGTACTCCAGCTCCTGATCAACTTGGTGACCCTGAACTCGACTCCCTCCATGTCTTTCCTGCACACCAGGAAGCACAAACTAGACACAGAACTCCAGATGCAGTCTCACAAGTGTTGATTAGAGGAAAATGATCACTTCTCTCAACATGTTGGCTAGGGTCTTATTAAATGCAGCCCAGCATATAGTTGCACATACTAGCGGAATGCAAAGATGCACAATGAAAGACTGATTTGGGTAAAAGAATAGGTCAAGTAAGGTCCAGTGTTGATGGAATAGGCCCTTTATATATAAGATAGGAATAGGTCCTTTATTTATAAGATAGGTCATACTCAGAAATACAGAAAAATGTATTTGCTGTTGAAAAATGCAACCCTAGTGAAATGTGTGTACTTCTAATAACATATACATGCAAATTAAAATTAATTCCTGCATTATTGTCCTTTCCTTGATAACCTAACAGGATGCCAGTTGCACTAATCATGGTAACTTATCTTTTTCTATAACTTTATTTGGCTGGAATTGAAAAAAAAAAATAAATTTCTTCACAATAGGCCAATAAAAGCACAAAGAAAGTTATCTTTAAGCACAACTGTAATATTATTTTTTGTTTGAATGATGATGATTGATTTACAGCCTGACTGAAAACTAATTGAAAAATTATGAAAGTATACCTTACTTCAATGATTTTAGAATAAGGTCTTTAAAGGTAAAATTTTTATGCACGTCCTCATTATTAACATCATAGAGAAATAAGGAAATGGCTGTTAATCACTTTCCAAAGACAGTGTTTAGACAGGTTTTTTATTGTTGTAGAAAACAAATACAGTCTCTAACATACTGTAATGAGCTGGCCAGGCTATTTTAAAATATCAGCTGTCATTATGTGTGACAAAGTATTAAAAAGGAGTCTCCTGACATATATTCCATATCCCTTGAGGTCCTATTTTCAGATTAATGGATTTTTTTTTCTTTTTTCCTCCCTTTAAAGGTTCAGATTTCCAGGCCCTCTAGAGCATCCTGCTGCACATTTTCTAACCTTATGAATAACCTTAAAAGCTGACAGACATTTTTTTTCATTTTCCTGTACTCTAAAAAAGCTAAAAACTTCACATACTTTTAACTTTTCCCAATATATTTAGAAATTTGTTCATTTACTAGTTTTTTCTTCACTCAAAAAACTGAAACCAGCTTTCCAGTACTTCTAATCAATTAGAATTAATTTTAAAAGTCTAGCAGCATGAGGCAGTATAAAATAAGAGTTCTGATAGATATCCCATGTTAAAAAGAACAACATCCCTCTGAAATATACATAAAATAATGAAAGTAGTCCCCCAGGCAAGTATATTTTATGATGGAATTCATAAAGGGAAAGGAGGTTTTGCACACCTTTGAAGCCATAAAGTATATGGAGGGTTCAGCTATCAGAGGAGGTGCACAGAAATGCTGGGGAACCCTCTAACAAGCTGCAGAATCAGTTTCAGCTCCAGCCCTGCTTTGGGAGCTAGCTGATTCTGGTCCAACACTGCCCCAGGAGTGTCTGCATCTGTTTGTTCATATGAAAATGGAAGATTCTACAAAACCTGAAGCTTTGAAAACAACCCTCAAAGCAGCATGGCAGCACCAAGAAAGGGATGTGGCAAACATGCTTCTGAAGATGGATTCTGAAAGTGTGAATGTCAGCTATCAGCTTACTGGCATCTTACTTAGATTCTGGACTAAGAAACTCCTCCCGTTAAGCACATCAAAATACTAAACTGGAAAACATTCAGCTCCAAATGTAAACTCTTCTATGGTGTTCTTCAACAGTACATTATCTGAAGATGTGATAAATGGGTCATTTTACACCAATCTCACTAACATGAAACTTCATACCTCTGCAGAACCTGAAGTACACTATCTAAAAGGTTGAGAACTTCACCTTACCTATAGCTTGCTTTTCTGATATAAATATATGAACAGACAAATGTCTTTGGCTGTAACTACAAGTTTTATTTCAATGTGGGCATATTTCAAAGACACTGATACACACCCCATAATAAAGAACTACAGTTTTTAATCTGGCACTTAACAGTGGCTTCTGTAAGAAAAGGATATAAAATTGGAAAACTATATTTTTATTAAAAAAAAAAAATGTTGTCAAACAGTTTAGAGAGAAAACTTCCCATGTTTCTGATCTATCAGAATATTAATTGTAAGGTTGTATACAAAAAAATACATATATAATAATGAAGTTGTATACTAAAATGCATGGTACGTAACCATGGGAACAGATAGGTGAAAATTCCTCAAACAAGGGGAATGTCAGTTAAACCTAGTCTTTTATCTTAAGTTTTTTAATTGTGTTGTTTATAAACAAATATTTTTCCTAACAGTTATTTTACTATGATCAGCTGCACAAGATTCTCAGCTATTGAAAACTCAACTCAGAATTAATACTGAAAATAATCTCTTCACTCCAGTTTTGTTTACTTCTCTAATTGACAGAAGACCAAACATACTTTTTGAATAGTAACAAATTAATTTAGTAGAATTATCTGACTCTTTCTGGATGACTACTGTAGCATAACACAAATAATTACCTAAAAGTATCTTTTCCTCATCTTTGCTTAAAAGTCTCAGTAACTAGCTTGGCTGTAGGTCTGGTTCTACATAAATACTTTTTCAGATTAATCCCCTACACTGCACCTAGTAGTGCAGACTCAGCCTATACTCTTAGAACCAATGAGTAAATGTAGGCACTGAAAATTGTAGTCAAATTCATTAACAGTACTAGTTATTATAATCTATGTTCACCCAGTACAAGTGAAAGCTATGTTTTCAATAACATATGTTACACAAAGTTTGGATGGACAGCGTACCTTGGTAAAATACAAGGACAGAATTCAAAATTTAAGGAGATTACAGTATTTGATCTCTTTAAATGGCATTGCTAATTATCTTCAAGCTTTGTACAAACTCCATAGTTCACTGCTTTTAGTAGAAATCTATTCCCACTGCAAACCTTCCTCTAAACACAATGATGACAGAGCAGAGTTTCTCAGTAAAGGACTTATTGGCATCTTAAGTAAGTAAAGGTTTCTATTTTTTCATAACATAGCAAATTTATTATTCTGTTCCTCTGTTCATGATTTTCTCTTTTATGAAGACTCCCCGCCTGACCTTCAAACATAAAACATCTTGATTGTTTTGAAGTCAGGACAGTGAAATGAAACAACAAATGCAAACTGTATTGTCATGTCCCTCACCTAATTACACCTTGGCATATTAAAATATTCGCAATATTACCCAAGAACATTATTTGGAAATGAAGATTATCTACAGAAGCAATATATGAGTCTCTTGTCAGTTTGCCATGCATTTATTTCTTTGACGACCAAGTCCTGCAAAGCATCAGTCTTCAAGCAGATGAGTAAAATATAATAATTTTCCTCTAACAAAACCATGGATGACACTAATGCTAATATTAAAGTACTTTATCAAGCACATTTTAGTGTCTTTTCATTTAATTATATAGAATTTAACAAGTTATATACAACTACAGATGACTAAAATATGTAATGCATCGCTTGAAGGAAATGCATACTTCTTTGGACAGAAGCATTAACTACAGATGTCTGAAATGAATAGCCGTTATGCTACTCTTTTGGTATGCTTCATTGACGGCATAGTATGTGCACCGCTTAGAAGAATTTAAGTTGCATTGTTTCCTTCATTAAAGGGAAGCTGCCACTAAAACAAGTGTTTTTTGAATAGTTGTCTTTTTTGGTTTGTTCTATAATTGATCTTTGTACATGCTATTCACACAAGAGTACCAATTGACTGCAATCACAACCAGGCAAAGTTTGAGTGGAGGCTAGCGACATATTAAACTTTTATGGAGGGAAAATATGGCAGAGTTAGTGGCTGTGATCTTGTGACACAATCAGATGGAAATGAACTTAGCCAAAATGCCCTCAGAGAATTAATTTCAACACTACATGCTGCTGTGAAAGAAAAAAAAAAAGGAAAACCTAAAGTCAGATTTGAAAAATGTTCTGTTACATACGTTGCTAAGATATAAGATTTCTTTGCTTTTAAAATGTTTGCTTTGAAAATTCATTTTCTTATTAGAAATGTATTTCTCTGTTTTAAAAGAAGTGTGAAATGGAAACAAAATGCCAAAATAGTAAGACTTTAGTAACATGCCAACAGGACTAGCAGTATTCTAAATTCTGGGTGAGCAACTAGGGATTCACTGAGCATGTATTTCTATAATGATGAATTTTTATATGGGAAGTAGTCAGCCATGTTAAAATGGTATTTTCACCTAAAATCAAAAAACTGAAAAACAAAAAAAGTCAATTTGCTAAGACAGAACTCCTATTAAAGCTTACTGAGATCCCTGTAGATGTGCAACAAAATCCAAATAGAGCACAATGCAATACAATTACTTTCAATGACTTTTAAATCACAACCACACAGGAGGTATGACTATGATATTTTACAGAATATACACATCTGGGGAGGTAAGCACTACTTTTGGATTTCCAACTTAGATCATATTTGTCCTGACTTTTCAGAATAGCTAAGTGCCTGTATGTCCAATTTCATCAGCTCACATAATGCTGCAGACACTTTACGCATTAGAAAGCAATCTGGGGTTTTTTTGGGAAACCTAAAATTCTTTGTCAGTTTTGAGAATTCTGTCTGCTAATCTCACCTAATAGTACAGTGACAGATTTAGGAGCAGAATCAAAATTTTGTTACATTCATTTCCATGTATTAAGTGACATTAAGATGATGGTTAGAGAAGAGAGAGCCAGTTAACAGAACTGGAGTCTATATTTAGACATTAATTTTTCCATTTCATCAGAGACTATATTAAATGTCACATTCTGTTGCACAGCCAATTAGAGAGGTAAGCACAGCAAAAAAGAGTTTTCCTGCTGGTTCTGTTACCAGCACAGCATGGTATCAAAAAAAGAGACAGGGCTACCCGGCCAGGAACAGAAGTGAGAGGAAGACTGCAATAGTGCTGGCTTTACCACCTAAAGTATTTTACCCTTGAGTTAAGATAAAATGCCGATAAAAACTAGTTAATTTTAAAATGTATAACATGAATTGAAATCCTCAAGAGTCAGTAAATTGACGTCATATTTAAGTAAAAGAGATCTGCAGAAGGAAGCAAGCTACGGATTTTGCCCACCACAATAATGTGCTAAAACAAGGCATAAGTAAGAAAAACATGTAATTCTGAACCAAGTGTTTGACAACACAAAATTTTAAAACCAAAATGATTTGGAAAAGATTAAAAGATAATGTGCCAGCAAGTCTTCTTTGGTTCTCAACCTTTCCAAATGACATAACGGCTATTTTAATCTAGTGTACTGTGTAGGTGCTACTGCAACTATCACTCATTATTTAAATACACCCATGCCATTTTAAAGATATTTTACTTAATAAAACACTATATAATTCTACACAATAAATATTTTGTTCATGAATCAAGATGAAATAACTATTTTACTTATCTAGGAAATAAAGCAAAACAAATGTCTCAAAAATAGAAATTTTAAACCATTAAAAATGGGGGAAATACAAGAAAACAAGCAGATTTAATCCTATGAGGCATCTGCATATTTTAAGATACATGTTCTTATAAAATTGCTTAGTATAGATAGTAGGGAAAATGTGACCATTGTTTCTCCCTCTCTTTCTTACTTTAAGCAAAGAGAAAGAATGTCAATATCATCTTTACAATAAATCAGATTTTTTTTTAGAATGAGAAGGAGGAAAGAGCAGAAGAGAATAATAGAGTCCTAAACTCAGTTTAGCACTATGCTGAATGGAAACATAACACTGAGAAGTTTTTCATAGGCATGCCAAATATTTTACACTGAACTATGTTAAATCTGGATAATTACTTTCAAGCTTTACAATACCAATTACTTTTATTGCTACTGAGTAGCTAAAGTTTAGCCTTTTATTTTCTTTGCACATGTATTTCCATATTTTTCTGTGTTTCAAAGATAAGTGACACTGATGCAGTTTTGCTGACAAAACATTTGCATTAATGAGCTGTTCTTTTCTTTAAGAGAACCGAGGAGCTTTTCATAACCCACCAGCAGTAAGATATAAGCTTCTCAGAAAGTTATTACAGAAGCAACATAAGAAAAGGTATGAAATGGGGTATCTTTCCTCCTGACAACCTGGAGCTCACCATGCAGTTCCTTCTTTCTCATGACATTTATATTTCAACCTTTGGCTTGTATGCTCCAACAACACAATCAGCATAAGCAATAGAAAGATAAAGAGGTCTGCCTTAAATACCACAGAAATGATGAAATACTTTTTTTTCCCCTCAATTAATTATCTTAACATTTAATCAATAATTGTGCTTATGGAATAAAGCACCTTCAGTAACAACTGCATGCATTGTATCCTATCATCTCTCCTGTGCTCCTTGTTGAAATGATTTAATACAAAATAAAGACCATGAGGTTTTCAACTTGAAAAATCAGTGTTACTCATACCTTTTGTTTGATGATCATGTCGTTGATATCATCAAGATCACCTACTATCACTCTCTGAGATTTTATATCTCGATCCAGTTGAGAAAGCCAGTCAGTGAGTTCTGCCCATGCCTTATTGAAGTCAGCCAAGGCTGGAACCTCCAAAAGCACAGAAGATGGCATTTCTGGTTTGAAGGTGGTGGTTTCCTTGGTTACCCTGGTTTGTGTATCCACAGCAACAGTTTCACCAGAAGTTACTGAAAAAAAAAAAAGCTAAAATTACTGAATAAATGAACTATGATAAGCGTTTATTTCAGTAACAGAATTTAGGCAGTAGAAAGGATAACATTTCTTGATGTCTTATACCTACTGGAAATGCAAAAATTAAAAAGAATATATTAATTTTTCCAGAGTAGTTCTATTGTAGTGCATGCTTAATATTCAGCATTTTCAGCATAATCAAATTTCATCCTGAAAGAATGATGTGACATAGTAACACTAGCAAAGATCTCAGTGTACTAAGAACCCTTCACTCAAGGTCACTGAAATATTGTTACACATAAGTCATCTTCCAAAATCTAGTAGTGTGGTCAGACCTGTCGAGGCCAGAGGCAGACTGAAAAAAATTGGTTGCACTATCCAATGTATCACAGCATGACCATTTATCAAGAAATGTATTTCTTCCACGGTCTCCAGTCACTCTGTTGCTTTGAATTTGTTTCACCAACAATATTCTCACTTTCTGTTGCCACTGGCTATTTCCCATTGGCTCTGTGACCAATATGGGTGTTTGCACAACAAGAAATTCAGCCTTAGCTGATTCTTGATTTTTCCTCCTTGTAACTTGAAAATTATTTTTGCCCTCCAGTTAATCTTACAAAAGCAATTCATTCCAAACAATATTATGGCAGATGAGGCTACATAGCATTGTATTTGGTTATTTTTTCTTATTGTTTGTAAAGTCCAGTCAACTATAAAAAATGATATAAAGGAAAAACACAGGAACACTAGGGTATTGCTTCAGTGAGGTACTAAATCATTAGAAAAGAGAGACTTAATACCTACCCTCTAGAGTAGCTACAGAATCTCTATGTGAATCAACCTAAACACCACAATAGCTAAACCAGGAAAGCTGAAACAAAGCTGTGTGGACCATGCCTTACATTTTTTAACACTGACATGCAGAATACAATTATTGAAACTCAAATACAAATTTCTAAAGAGCCAACATGTTGGTATGCATTTTTCCTAGTCTTTATACAGAGTAGTTTCCTGACTCATCCTGTGAGGTAGTTTGTACTAGGCAGAAAAACAAACAAACAAACAAAAACCCAACAACAAAAAACAAACAAAACCCAAATCCCAAACAAACAAACAAAAACCCACACACAAATGAACCCACCAACAAAATCCCCAACACACACTCCCATCCCCAGTGTCAACTTATTCACAGTAAGGCAGTAAGGGTTTTTTTGTTGCTTCCCAGTACTTGTGACAGTTTGATGGGTTTCTCCATTGGCATCCATGACACTATGCAAAGTCTGCCTGAAGTCTAAAAACTCAAGTAGCAGATAAGGGTCCAACAGTTTGGCTGTAAAACCACTTGAAACACTAAACCAATCAGTAACATCATCTGACCTTGGCAAGGAATTTAGCAGCTTATTTTTCACTAATGAGTAAAGCATTCAGTTACTTTACTGAGGAATCAGTGACCCTCTTCAGCACTGCAGAAAGGGAAAAAGCTGTGCACAAATATCTAAATGACTGTCACTGATAAAGAACCATAAAATGCTGTCACCATTAAAAATACTGTATACTTAACAAACAAGTCACCAAATCAACTAACATATAGGTTATTTTCTAGCCTGAATAAATGGCAATATTATGACACCAAGAGTAACTCCTGCAAATTATGATTTTTAATGACATACACTGCAATTAAACATATTTATCCACACATCCATATCATTATTGTGTTTCTGAAGTGAAATCCTTCTACTTTCCCTTTCTATACTTTAAAATCACACACCTGTGGACAACTATGAAGTAAATCAATTATTGTAAAAAGTGGTTCAACGCAGTAATATTTTTTAATTAAAATCACACAGATGAGAAAATCAACATTTCTTTTCCATAGAATCATAGAATCACAGAATCGTAGAATCATAGAATAGTTAGGGTTGGAAAGGACCTTAAGACCATCAAGTTCCAACCCCCTGCCAAGGGCAGGGATACCTCACCCTAAACCATGCCACTCAAGGCTCTGCCCAACCCAGCCCTTGAAGACCACCAGGGATGGAGTATTCACAATTTTCCTGGGCAACCCATTCCAGTGCCTCACCACCCTAACAGAAAAGAATTTCCTCCTTCTATCCAATCTAAACTTCCCTTGTTTAACTTTTAACCCGTTACTCCTTGTCCTATCGCTACAGTCCCTAGTGAAGAGTCCCTCCCCAGCATCCCTATAGGCCCGCTTCAGATACTGGAAGGCTGCTAGGAGGTCTCCACGCAACCTTCTCTTCTCCAGGCTGAACAGCCCCAACTTTCTCAGCCTGTCTTCATACGGGAGGTGCTCCAGTCCCCTGATCATCCTCATGGCCCTCCTCTGGACTTGTTCCAACAGTTCTGTGTTCTTTTGATGTTGAGGACACCAGAACTGCACAGTACTCCAGGGGAGGTCTCACAAGAGCAGAGTAGAGGGGCAGGATCACCTCCTTTGACCTGCTGGTCACGCTCCTTTTGATGCAGCCCAAGATACGGCTGGCTTTCTGGGCTACAAGCACACACTGCTGGCTCATGTTCATTTTCTCATCAACCAGCACCCCCAAGTCTTTCTCCGCAGGGCTGCTCTGAATCTCTTCTCTGCCCAACCTGTAGCTGTGCCTGGCATTGCTCCGACCCAGGTTTAGGACCTTGCACTTGGCATGGTTAAACTTCACAAGGCTGGCATCAGCCCACCTCACAAGCGTGCCAAGGTCCCTCTGGATGGCATTCCTTCCCTCCATCATTATTGACTGAACCACACAGCTTGGTGTCATCAGCAAACTTTCTGAGGACGCACTCAATCCCACTGTCCATGTCACCAACAAAGATGTTGAACAAGACTGGTCCCAACACCGATCCCTGAGGAACACCGCCTGTTACTGGTCTCCAGCTGGACGTTAAGCCATTGAACACAACTTTTTTGCGTGCGGCCCTCCAGCCAGTTCTTTGTCCGTGGAGTGGTCCACCTACCAAATTGACATCTCTCCAATTTAGAGACAAGGATGTCACTGGAATAGGTTGCCCAGGGAGGTTGTGAATGCTTCATCCCTGTCAATGTTCAAGACCAGGCTGGACAAGGCCTTGGGTGATATGGTTTAGTGTCAGGTGTCCCTGCCCATGGCAGGGGGGTTGGAACTAGATGATCTTAAGGTCCTTTCCAACCCTAACTAATCTATGATTCTATGTCATGAGGGACAGTGTCGAGCGCTTTATACAAGTCCAGGTAGATGACATCAACTGCTCTACCCCTGTCCATCAGTTCTGTAGCCCCATCATAGAAGGCCACCAAATTGGTCAGGCAGGATTTCCCCTTAGTGAAGCCGTGCTGGCTGTCACAAAGCACCTTGTTGATTTTCATGTGCCTTAGGTTGCCATTCAGGAGAATCTGCTCCAAGGTTTTGCCAGGCACAGAGGTGAGACTGACTGGTCTTTAATTCCCCATGAGGTCAAGCATGGCACCTCTCCTTGTTGGCTCCTCTATTACTTGCAGAAGGAAGTTGTCTTCCACACAATCAAGGAACCTGCTGGATTGCTTGTGCAGGGCCATACCATCCCTCCAACAGACATCAGGGTGGTTGAAGTCCCCCATGAGGACAAGGGTCTGCAAGTGTAAGGCTGTTCCTCTCTGTCTGTAGAGTGCTCCATCCATAGATTCCTCTTGATCAGGCTGTCTGTGACAGATCCCCACAGTAATGTCTCCTATTGCTGTTCTCCCTTTAGTCCTGACCCACAAACTCTCTGTGGACTGCTCACCTGTCCCCAGACAGAGTTCCATGCTCTCCAGCCTATCCCTAACATAAAGGGCAACTCCCCCTCCCTGCCTGCCAGGCCTGTCTTTTCTAAAGAGCCTGTAACCTTCCATTCCAACACTTCAGTCATAGGAGCCATCCCACCATGTTTCTGTGATGCCTGTTATATCATACTCCCGTAGATGTGCACACATTTCTAACTCCTCTTGCTTGTTCCCCATGCTACGGGTGTTTGTATAGAGGCATCTGAGCCAAGCTCCAACTGAAGCCGGCTCATTGGCTGGAGTGGCTGGAATATCTCTACATTGCTCCAAGCATTTATTATAGGTGCTGGCAACTGACTGGGTGTGTTGGGACGGAATGATATCCCAGTACATGCAGTTTAAAGCATCCTTGATCAGTCTGGCAAGCCTCCTACCAAAACCGCTCTTCCCCTTCTTTGTCAGACCAGCTCCACCAGCCCCCACTAGACCTGGCCAACTGACTTGAGTCCCATGTTCAAGACACTCAAACCCCTGACTGTGGCACCAAACCCCTGACTATGGTACCAGATCCCTGACTATGGCACCACACCCCTGACGATGGCAGCGACCCCTGACTATGGCACCAACCCCTGACTACAGCACCCTGACATGGAAAGGTTTGTAAGGTTTTATTGAATTAACCCTAGAGGAACTCTTTCCTTCACCTTTTTATTTTATTTTAAAAATTTTTACACTTATGTGAATAATTAATAATAAGCTGTACTCACTAGGTATTCTCTTATCTGTCTTGAAATAACACCAGATATTTTCTGTCCTATTTCTTTTTAGCTAAATGATGCAAACAAAGCAGAAATTAACTCAGCACTAGTGATGCCACATCTGGAGTGCTGTGTCCAGTTCTAGGCTCCCCAACACAAGACAGTTATAAAGCTACTGAAGGGAGGCCAGTGAAGGGCCGTAGTGATGATTAAAGGATTGAAGCATCTCTCATACAAGGAAAGCCTGAAAGAGCAGGGAATGTTTAGCCTAGAAAAGAGAAGAATCAGGGAGGCTCTCATCAACATGTTTGAATATCTGAAAGGAAGGTGCAAAAATGATGGAGCCAGACTCGTTCCAGTGGCGCCCTGTGAGAAGAGGCAATAGGCACAAACTGAAACACAGGGGGTTCCTGCTGAATATCATGAAACATTTCAGGTGAGTATGTCTGAGCCTCATCATAGCTTTCCCAAAGAAGTTATGGAGTCTCCAACCTTGGAAATACTGAAAAGTTGTCTGAACATGATGATGGGCAGCCTCCCCTAGGCCACCTTGCCTGAGTGGAGGGGTTGGACTAAGTGACCTCCAGAGGTCCCTTCCTCCTCACCCACTACGCAACGCTGTGACTAGCCAGACCCACAAAATGACTCCTGATGTAGCTGAGTTTTTAACTGTACTTTTTACATCTTATATGCCTTTTTGCCCATAACTTTTAGCCCAAGATAACAGGGAGAATATTCAGTAATTAAAAGGCAATGTACTGAACCTATCATTCACTAACAGACATAATTGACTGAGTTTGGCTTCCAGAAGAAGATTCAGCTCATTACCAAAAGCAACAAATTCCAACTCGTGGTTCAAAGTCTGAATTTTTGGATTCATGCCCCCTACACCCACCCAAACTCCCCTACTCCTGGTTTTGGAGAAGATAGGAAACAGGTGCTTAAATAGTGAATGGTGCGTAGCACCCCATGAGTGTCTCTACTGCCTAGAGAGCAGCACAACACTATTAGGTACCATTCTTTCACACTTTGGTGGTAGAAGCCATCACCTCTCCCATCCTTCTCCTCAAAGTAGCAATAGGCCATAGCTTTCCTTTGGCTGTCAGCAGATGAAGGAGTAATTTTGGCAACTACTATTGCTGCAAGGGAGGAGAAAAGGGGAGGAATGATCAACTTCTTCCACAGAGTGGCATGTCATGAGTATTTCAAAAAAATGGATGGAGCCCACATAGTTGCCACTTTTGGGCCATTAAACAAAGGTAAAATTTAAAACAAAGCCACATCAAGCAGGAGTAGTGAGGGAAAAGAGAAAATTGTATTAATATCTGCAAGGCAATGAGAAAATACATAATGCTCTTTTAACGCTGAAGGAACTTAGAATTACTTTCATATATATATACAATCAAGAACTATTTCATTTGTGGATTCACTTGCTTTTTTTTCACTTCCTAAAGTAATTGAAGCTCGACAAGAATGTCAACATTAAAAAAAAAAAAAAAAGTGTTATTAGTAGTTACTTAATCTGAGTTGGCATTTAGAGATTAGAAACTTCAATGGTCTGAAATAACTCCCAGAAGATCACTGAGAAACCAAAATATTAGTCACCACTTTGTCTTCATTGCTCTGTCAAAAAAAGTATGATGAATAATCATTAACATCCTCAGAATTACACACAGCGTTTTTCTGCCAATATTGTAATTTCAGTTTGACAGGAATACCTTGGTTGTACTCTTTCAATGTTTACAATCAGAAGGCCATAGTATTTTTCATCTTTGTTCAGCAGGGGTTGGGTGGGGGAAACAGCAGGCAAGTCTATGAGCATGTGTGTCTCTGATGAATATTATTTAATTGCCAGAAGAACAAAAAAAACATGCAACAAACAGCACAAACTATAAATAAATAATGATAACAAAATATACCAGTTTTCTGTAGATTCAAAAATACTTTGTTTGGTTTTGATGTTGTCCTTTAGAGCTTTCTGTGCTTGATGTGTTTTTATGCTTTCCTCTCTCTGAGCTGGAGACTAGAGAAAATTATATATCAAAGACATAAAATCACAGAATTGTCTATACTGTCTTACTCCTGGATAGGAATTCAACTTCACAGATCAGTCATGATTGATTGTAACAATTCCAAAATACCATCTTATTGTACCCTCTCCTCACGTGAGCTCCATAATACTGTAGGTCAAAGTGATTCAGAGCAAGGCTCATTATTTTCAGTGATATATTCCATATCATGGTCAAGATATGCAATTACTGAAAAATGTAGCTGACTGCCAAAGCAGTTAAGTGTGAAAAGTATGCATAAGTATTTACTTCCAGTCTTTACCAATGGATGGATAATTAGGTCCACTTCCATTTGGCCTAAAGTTCATGTAAATACCTTTTATTTCCTCTATGACTTCAAAGATACTCAGACAAAAAGAAAACAGTTGTTTAGTTTGGCATTCACATAAGTTAAACAGAAGTTGCCTTAGAGGCAATTCCTATTATCATCAGTATTCCAGGTAAACCGAAGAAAAACTTTCTAAACTGGGACTCTTCATGAAACTCTGTAATGAAATTCAGGGTGTCTGCTAAGACTGCCTGGCATCTCTTAGCAGCTCACATATTTTGGCCCGAGTATACACTCAAGAGTTTCCTAATTAGTATTCATTTACTTATTTTTCCTCTAGTGGCAGATATTCCAGAATAGGGTACTTCTAACCTTCTGAAGTTCATGGAGTAACTGCTCTGGATTTTTGCTTAGTTTTTTTCTACCCCTTTGATGTAGCTCTTTTACATCAAGAAACTTGAAATACTACAGAGGACTGTAAGGTACCAGCAGAAGTGCAATGCCTGATATATCTTTTTTAAAAGCTACCACTATCTACCATTACCTACTAAGGATGGTAATAATCTGTTCCACTTTGACTGAGCAGTTAAAAAAATTGAGTTATTAAATTACTGATTACAATTACCTTTAGAAAGTGGTTGCACACTTCTTCTGACAATTACCTCCACTCAGAACAAAAATACACTTGAAACAATACCTGCTCCTTATTTCTCTTTCTTTCATGCTTGCAGAGATATGAACTTGTTCATTTAACAGAAGCATATGATGATTAAAATTAAAAGAGAAATATAAATCAATATTAATTACACAACATGTTGCAACAGATATAATTCTGAAACAATTTCTCTAGAGCTGCACTGACAGTTTCTGTGACTTAAAGGGGATAGTTTGTAGCAAATTTTACCCCCCTATAAGTCATCATAAATACAACTAAGTACTTAATCGTTCAACTTATTTATAGGTTATATCTGTTCACACCGGTGATATGATAAACAACAAAATCAAAATGACAATTAAAGTTTAAGACATTAAACCACACCAACCTGTAGCTATTAAGGTAATTTCTTATTAGGACTTTCTGCTGTTTAACAAAGGAAACAACACAGAAAAATAATAGGAGAAAAATAAAACACAGAACTAAAATGTCAAACAAAAAGCTGAAAACCAATCTAACTCCAAACTAGAAGTGATTTTCACCTTGCTCTTGAAATACACCTGACGAAACTCAAGAGCATATTGGTATTTTTTGCATCTTGAAAATAACCTGTAACGTTAAATTTTAAGAGTAAGAATATTAGGAATGTGCCATGAAACTGAAATTAAACTATTAAATGCAGAAATAAGAAAAGCAAAATGAAGTCAACTGCAGGAACACACTTTTTTTTCCTCCTTTTATTCTGCCTATTTCAGTGTTGTGTTTCAAGAGAGGGTTACACTGACAACTCAGAACACATAAAACTCCTTACTTAGGTACTGAACAGGAACAGAATAGACAGAAAGAATGACAACACTCCCAAGATCTTCAAACCCCTTTTGATACCTTCTTTTCAAGCCAAAGTCCTTAAGCAGAACACACTCAGTTCACAGGAATGTTCCCAACAATCCTTCTGAAAGTTTCAAGTAGTATTTAAGTTTTAATTACATAACGAGTGGTGTCCCTCAGGGATCGGTGTTGGGACCGGTCTTGTTCAACATCTTTGTTGGTGACATGGACAGTGGGATTGAGTGCGTCCTCAGAAAGTTTGCCGATGACACCAAGCTGTGTGGTTTGGCTGATACACTGGAGGGAGGGAATGCCATCCAGAGGGACCTTGACACACTTGTGAGGTGGGCTGATGCCAGCCTCGTGAAGTTTAACCATGCCAACTGCAAGGTCCTACACCTGGGTCAGAGCAATCCCAGGCACAGCTACAGGTTGGGCAGAGAAGAGATTCAGAGCATCCCTGAGGAGAAGGACTTGGGGGTGTTGGTTGATGAGAAAATGAACATGAGCCAGCAGTGTGTGCTTGCAGCCCAGAAAGCCAACCGTATCCTGGGCTGCATCAAAAGGAGCATGACCAGCAGGTCGAAGGAGGTGATCCTGCTTCTCTACTCTGCTCTCAGGAGACCTCACCTGAAGTATTGTGTGCAGTTCTGGTGTCCTCAACATCAAAAGAACACGGAACTGTTGGAACAAGTCCAGAGGAGGGTCATGAGGATGATCAGGGGACTGGAGCACCTCCCATATGAAGACAGGCTGAGGAAGTTGGGGCTGTTCAGTCTGGAGAAGAGAAGGCTGCATGGAGACTTCATAGCAGCCTTCCACTATCTGAAGGGGGCCTACAAGGATGCTGGGGAGGCACTCTTCACTAGGGACTGTAGTGACAGGACAAGGGGTAACAGGTTGAAACTTCAGCAGGGGAAGTTTAGATTGGATAGAAGGAGGAAATTCTTTTCTGTTAGAGTGGTGAGGCACTGGAATGGGCTGCCCAGGGAAGTTGTGAATGCTCCATCCCTGGCAGTGTTCAAGGTCAGGTTGGACAAAGCCTTGGGTGGCATGGTTTAGGGTGAGGTGTCCCTGCCCATGGCAGGGGGGTTGGAACTAAATGATCTTAAGGTCCTTTCCCACCCTAACTATTCTATGATTCTATGATTCTAAGGTAACTGCATCTACCAGGTCAAAACTTTTTGACAAGAAATTACACAGTAACTGCAGATTGAAATTCAGTTTGCATGTCTAGGTTCTTGGGGATTTAGTTCCATGGTTTGCAGTGCCAATTAAGACATATGCCAGCCTTAAATCCTTTACACAATAAATAGCAGTGACATACACCCACTAAACTTTGTTTCTGTTTTAGTCAAAGAAAGCGGGCTGTGTTTTACTCACTCCAAGGAAAACAGAGGAAGAATACCTGTACCCTGTGGCATATGTACAGACAACATTACTCAATGAATTTGTTATTTTAACATAAGCAAGATTGCCTTCTCTAGTGATAAGACAAAATTTCCTCTGTGGGCAAACCAGCATTTCACTGATTTCAATGTGGCACAGGCATGGTAGGGCTTGCTTATTTCATGGAAAGCCTCAGTGTCATCATACCAGCACTCGTATTCTTAAACTCCAAGTAGACTTCCCTGAGAGACATTTAGGAAGACAGTTCTGAGACTAATTTATTCCTTAGACTTGTCCCAGTGATAAATGAATAGCCTCATTTATCTCTGCTCTTCAAATTAAGGAAATAGACTAAAGAGTACATTAAGTTCTCCCATGCAGCACAACCCACGCAAGGTGCTCACTGCCAATAACATTATGTGAAGAGAGGCCTACAGCTACCTGCTACGTGTTCTGGGTCACAAAGGAGTTCCGAAAGAAAAGTAATACAATTGCAGGAGGCAACACAGCTCTGATTAACTGAAATAAATAATATCAATTTATTAAAGAAAAAAAAAAAAAAACAACATTTAAATTTGAAAGCAAGGATGGGGTATTTGTTGTGATTGGAACTCAATAATGGCTTCATGTTGATCAAAAAGTGTCCTGGGTTCAGCAGTAGCAGTCATTTTTCTCCTTCTTGGTAGCTGGTGCAGCGCTGTGTTTTGACTTTCAACTTGGGAACAGAGCTGATAACAATGATGTTTTGGTTTGGCCAAGGACTTTGTGAGACTCATTCTCTGCCAGGGAGGAGGGGAAGCCAGGAGGAAGCAGAGACAGGACACCTGACCCAAGCTAGCCAAAGAGGTATTCCATACCACAACACGTCATGTCCAGGATGTAACTGGGAGTTAGCCGGAAGGGCTGGGGGACTTCAGGGTTGGAGGAGGTATCAGTCGGTATTTGGTTGGGTTGGGGGGGTGAGTTATCAGTTGGCTGGTGGTGAGGTGTTGTATTCTCTTCCCTCTTTGTTTTTTTTATCATTATTATTATTGGTGGTAGCAGTAGTGATTTGTGTTATACCTTAGTTACTAAACTGTTCTCATCTCAACCTGAGGGAGTTGCATTCATTTCGATTCTCCTCTCCGTCCCTCTGGGAATAGGGGGAGGGCAAGAAGGGGGGGAGTGAGTGAATGAGCCCTCTGCCTAGTTTTAAACCATGACAAAAAGTTATTGCCAACAAAATTACATGCACAGCTCTAAATGTGGAAAATATGCACCCTTTACAGGTTTTAAGTGTTTTATCTCTAAGCTAACAGTTTATTAAGATTTTAATAAGCTTTTAAAGAAAAAAAAAACAAACGTTTCAAAGTGAGTCTTTCTGTCTTTGAATAGAACGCTAGTGTCAATTCCTAGGAAAGATTACTTAGTAACTGTATCATAGATATTTCATAGATAGTATTTGTTTATAGAGTATAAATGGGTAACTACTTAATTTCATAAACACTTAGGGAAATTTCACATTATGTGCTATTGCCATTAATTTAAAATACAAGTTAAGTTCCTAGACTTCCTTTGTATTCAATAAACTCTGAATGATTCCTAACAAGTCATTATGAATTATACACTCTTTAGATTAATACAGGTAAAAAAAAAGATGCTGATAGTTTATAAGATTAATAGTTAAAGTTTAGATCTAAAATAGCCTGTGCAGTGGGATGAAGAGAGGGAACACAACTAAGGACTCCATAATTCTTAGAGATGCAAAAGAAAGTCAAGGTTAAAACTGTCAGGAGAAAAGCGTTCACAAATGAATGTGTAGTGCTATATTTGAAAAATAATCATAAAAGCTATGGATTCTAATATGTTACTATTATTAATGAGTAGCATCATAACTAAATCTACAGTTTTGAAAGTTAAGTGTCAGCTTTCTCAGCCTTACCCTTCTTTGTCGTAGGAGAGATGTGGCAGACTTTTATTGCTCACCTCCTTTTCATATGTAGAAGCATGACTAAGCTGTTTATCGTACAATGCATTTTTCCCAATTTCTCCAAACACAACAGAATGATGTTTAGATATGTCTTTCACTCAGTCTAAAGAAAAGCTCTTGTTTTCACAAACACTGGATTGCAGTGGGAAAAAGAACATATGTCCCTGTCTGTCAGAAAAATAGAAAAATTCTAGCAAACACTAAGAATTTCAGTGATATAAATCTTCTGTGCGTCATAATGTAAATAGTATTAAGGTGAAGTTAACTTAGTGCTGCAGAGCAGAAAGTGAAGATTATGATCTGTTGTTGAGAAGAGCTCCTGTAAATACTTCCTTTATAATCCAGATACTTATAAATTGAATGCTAATGGTTTATTTGATGAGAATACTGCCATCATAGGTGGCAGTTCAAGAGCATTTCCGTGTAGAGATGTTATGACTTTTTAAAAAATCCTTCATAGAAGAGAATGAGGTTGGAGAATACTTCAGCAAACTACACATACATAAGTCTATGTACCCTGACAAGGTGCACCCATGAGTGCTGGGGAGCTGTGCAGATGGCATTGCAAAGCCCCTTTCTATAAACTTTGATGGATCATTGTGACAGGGAGAAGTGCCTTAAGACTGCAGTAAAGCAAATGTCACAGGACAAAATGGAGGACCCAGGTAACCACAGTGCCATGCAGTCAAGATGTGTGCACAAACTGAAACACAGGAGGTTTCCTCTAAATATCAGGAAACACTTTTTGCCTGTGAGGGTGACTGCTACAGGTTTTACAGAGAGGTTGTAGGGTCTCCATCCTTGGTAATACTCAAAAGTCGTCTGGAAACAATCCTGAGCAGCCTCCTCTAGGTCAGCCTGCTGAGTAGAAAAGCTAGACCAGATGACCTCCAGAGGTCCCTTCCAACCTGTGGCAACCTCTAAAGCTATATTTTCAGTTACAGTCTCTAAAACCCAAATTGGAAATAGTATGAGAATAGAGAATGCTTTGGGAGCAAAGCAGCTAAGACTGAACATAATGCATTAAATAATTCTGGCGCAGCATATGTAAACATTCAATGAACCACTCTATATGTGGTAGAAAAAGCTTTAAATTTGCAGTACTCTATGCTAGATAGACTATGACTCAAACAGGGGCATGTAATATAATACCAAAGATTGTAATATATATCTGTAAACTGAAGTAGCATTAATAACTCTTGCTCTGATTGAACCTATTGTTCTATTCAAACCTTTCTGAAAGATAAACTGCTCTGTAATTTAGTCTCCTTTTAATAATACAGCACTGTCATGGTATTCCTTGTGAACCTTTCCTTAGGCAAAGTTCAACATGACTGATGGACCCATTAAAAATTGAAAAGCAAAGGGTAAGGTATGAATGGATCACTTCTAGTGGGTGTAAGAATTAAGCAGACACTGAAACTAAAAATAGGTAACAGAAGTACCCTTCATATACTAGCTACATGGTGGTTCTACATTTCATTTCTAGCAGTATCATTGATTACAATAACAAGGCTGCTTTAACTATTAACACATACTTTAAAAGTTAGGTGAAAGCAATATTCTGAAATTATATAGTATCACCACTGGATACTCATCGCAATATTGGCATAATGTTTTAAAAATAGTCAATATGGGGATAAAAAACAAGCCACAAGCTAAACGAAAAAAAAACCAACAAACTCCAGTACAAACAATGTAATGGTGACGATTTAAAAATCTTGCTCTTTCTTCTATAAATAAACTTTATTTATGCAAACTATATATGACATGATCGTGTTCGTTACTTCTTTCTATTCTGTAGTTTAAATATTAGCTGAACAAATATCTGCAGTACCGCCACAAATTTTTCTGCTAAAGCAAAATTAACCATTTTTTTGGATACTGCTAGTGTTATTTTTACAAATGTAGAAGTTGATTCGAGTGCTGAGATAGTGGCATAATATAAACTGAGCTTATGTTAAGGCTAATATCCCTTGTTTATTGTAAAAAAAGTGAAAATAATCAGAAATGTTTGTGTTTTTTCCTCTCCTCTAAACAATTGTCTTGTTTCTTAATTGCAATAAGAAATGCCAGGAAACATGCAGCTGAGGGACACAATTTCTTTCTGGCTTGCCTGTGCCCTGTATCCTCTATTTTCATTACTGATTTGAGTCTTCCCTTAGGCATGCTTAACATGTTTTAAAAGGCAAAGAAGAAAAACTTGAAGTAGGGAATTCAGATGGGCTCAAATAAAATTAATAAGTAATATCTAAAACCTGTTATTTCCTACTGTGGATGTGAATCATATCTTCTTCTACTAGATTCCGTTTCTCATTTAGTGTATTCTTTTAATGTGGAAGATTTCACATGTCTAAGCAGAGAGGTTACAGAGCCTCAATCTGCATATACTGGTTTGCATAAAATAAGGTGAAGTTATACTGTACATTAAATGATTTGTATATTTATTATGTGGATTATCACATGGCAATTTTGGACAAACACTTTCTTCATAAGGTAAGTACAAAGTTTTGACTAAATTACACTAATTACATAAATTCATGGTTGCCTGTTGTAAATATATTCATGTCTTAGATAAAGAGTTTTATATTTGACAATGAAGATAACAGTTAAGAATATCCAAAGAATCAGCTAGGTTGGAAAGACCTTTAAGATCATCAAGTCCAACTTGTTATCCCAGGACTGTCAAGTCCACCACTAAACCGTGTCACTAAGGCCTAATCTACATGTTTTTTAACATTTCCAGGTATGGTGATTCCACCACTGCCCTGGGCAGCCTGTCCAATACCTGATCACCCTTTTGGTGAAGAAATTTTTTTCTAATATCCAACTTAAACCTCCCCTAGTGCAGCTTGAGGCCATTATCTCTTGTCCTGTCGTTCATTACCTGGGCAAAGAGGCTGACCCTCACCTCACTACAACCTCCTTTCAGTTAGTAGCAGAGAGCGATAGGGTGTCCCCCCCCCACGTTTTCATGTTTCAGTATGATAAATGGACTTTTTCCTTAATCAATCATGAAATAATTTTTTCCCTTTTTATAGACATAAACACTTTCACATTTTTCATTAGAACTTTAAGAGGAAACTTTAAGAAGGCATTATGTCAAGGGAGTTTTCTGAGGAACAGAAACACTACAAACTTTATACTGCAGGAACACTTTGACTCCCAAAGAGATCCATGATACTAACAATCAATTTAAAACTATTTTCTCTGTAAAACACAGCAATAATCTGCATATGCCAAAGTACAGTCAATGGAGTTATTTGTCTCATGAGGACTACTTCTATGTTTGGCTTTTTAAAGATAAAATTACCTGATTGGCTCTTGAACTAAATGAAGCATTGAGGAAAATGTTCCAGACTACTTTAGGATTTCTTGAACTGCTGGGCAGACTCCTTGTGTTGATACTCTTTGGTAATATTAAGACACTTTGAGTAGGCAAGTTGGTTGTTTTCTTTTTTTAACAATCTCATAATATTACTTTTGCTGTTACTTAATATTTTTAAAATGAAACAAATGTTTGTTTTTTTTTTTATTTACTCTTCTCCTGCTACCCTACCCCCCTCCACTCCATGGATGTTTTCAGTAATTGATTTCTGCATCCCTAATTGAGCTCCTTAATATTTAGAAATATACACAATCATTTCTGGGCAGTCTGAAGAGTTTCAGTTCAAGGAGTCAAGCATTATTTTTTTGAAAACAGTCTTTTTTTTTCTGTTGTTGTTTTTTAAATGAAGTATTATTTGTATCCCTGTAGAAAGTATTATTTTTTTCCAAAGTATAAGAGTCTTTTTCAAGAAGCAGTTGTTGCAGTTGTTATGAAAGGGTTTCACAAAAATTAATGTTTTGTACTACAGCAGTTGTAGTGTTCCATCAAATTCTGTCACATAACTTGCCTTATAAAAAACATTGTCACAACATCTGTCTCAAATAATGCAAGCACCTCTCACTACTCCTTTTGTCTGTAAAAGTAACAAGTTCCTTGATTTAGTATGCAGCTTTCAATTGGATGTCAATTCATATGACAACAATTTACATTTCCAGTGTACCACTACTAGAATGCAACTGAATTTTGGCAGCTTTTCCTAGTTCTTCGATACTAGGAAAAATGCATATTGCCAGCAGCTCTAACTTTTACAGTCTCATGAAAAAAATCATCTCTTCTAATTTGGTAGGATCTACAAATTGATGCAACAGGCATGAATTGCTATCCTAGCCAACACGAACTCTGAAGACAGAAGTGTAAAATATTGTACACTGATACAGAATACCAAAGAGCCAGTGGAATTTTAGGTATCATGTAGTTAAAAAAAAGAAACAAACCAAAAAACCCCCCAACCCCCCTGCCAAAAAAAAACCCCACAAAACCAAAACTAAACAAAACAAACAAGCAAAAAGCGCACAAAAAAAAAAAAAAAAGCCAAACAAAAAACAACCCCAAAAAACTCAGAACATGTTTGAAGAAGGTTTGAAATAATCAGAATGCAGTTATTAGCTAATTTAACAGTGTTACCGTATTCATGCAAAAATTGCTGCCTACCCTTATTCTTGGAGAGAAAAGGTCTGCAGAATAAAAATCAGTTGTTGAAAGTTACAGAAGGCAAGATTGTCGCTGCCGCTTTGCTTCTGACAAAGTAATTCCTCAAATCATCTCTTCTTTCATCAGATGTGTTAAAATATCTTGTTTTGTACTACTTTGTGAAACACTCATCAAGCTTTCTCACGACAACACATATAATGCTTACTTTTCAAGTCAAACTGACCTCTATTGCACTTCTAGCTATTTTAGGGAGAATTGCCTTTGGGTACTTAAGTGTCATCTGACCACCAATCTATTGTTGAAGGATATATCAGTAATGCAAATATCTACCTGCATATCTCCAACACTGATGTTCCCTGCTATTGATATAATCAAAGATAATAGTCTGATATTTCAGGGACAAGTTTCATATAAACAAGACTAAAGAATTTTCTGGCTGGATTAGAAGAGGTTTTCATTTGCCATCTCTTCCTCATTTTAGCCTTCTACAGTTTATGGAGCAAGTCAGTCAGTCTGTCTGTCTTTCATCATCTCATGCTCTCTGACAAGAGCAGAAGTGCTAGAAGCAATTATGAGCTTTGTTCCTCATTCCCTGTGGCCTTGTCTCTGCTCATGATCTGTAATCACACTTGCTCACACTCTTTGGTTGGCTGTTTTTCTGCAGAGCAGACCTAACTCTGTGGCAGCTCCGGTCACCACAGAAATATCAGGAAGGATGTCAGCCATTGTATTTTTCAGTAGGATATGACCACAACAGCACTGAGCACTGCTCTGAAAGCAGAAGTCAACTTAGTTTGCTCTTTTAAAAAGACAAGTGATAGAATCACAGAATGCTTAGGATCAACAAAGAATAGCAGACAGGTCAAGAGGACTGTGTGCAGGATGACCTATCACTTCCTATTATTCTATGAAATTAAGAGATTTTCACACAATGTAGTTGCCAATAGACCTAATTACTATATAAAATGAAACAGGAAAGAGAGATTGCTGCTATTTGCAAGCAGCAAATACATATAGAGAGTCATATATAGTAATTCAGGTTACTGTAACAAAAAGAAGGAAGAGAGGCAGGGTGAGTTTAAAGAATGGGGGAAAAAGTGTGATGGAAAGCTAGAAACTGGGGTAGAAAAACTGAAAAGGAGCACAGACTACCATTTTATTATGGATACTTTTGCTAGGAACTCTGAGAATCCCCTTTTCTGTATCTTCCAGAGTGAACTAATTAAAAGTCTTGATGCTGTCTTTGTTTTAAAATTGTGGTGTTGCCATATTTTTTGAAGATGACTAATACTGGATTCTGCAGCCTATGCTGAACACAATTCTAGAGAAAAATTAACATTAATTAAATTCCTTCCTGAACCATGCTACACAAGCCATGTAAAAAAGACCAACTATAACTATAACTTCTGCACTCTCACCTGGTATAGGTTTGCAATAATAGTTTGCAATAACAGTATGCTATCACTTACATTTCATGGGATTTAATAAAACTGAATCCTGTATATCCTGCTGCTTCTAACTACTGATCAAGAAACTAAATGAAAGAAAACAATCTGCAAACCCTGGTCCTCAGAAGAAAATACCAGCTCATATTTTAAAAATAGAATAGGTGAATGAGGTCCTTTGAAAGACTGATGACAGCATTAATCTTTCTTACATCATAAATCTTGACAGCTGCACTTTCAACAATAGAATAGAAAAAGACCAATATTCCATATTGTCTTTAATAACAACAAAGCAGCCCACTCCTGATTTCACTTTCCGATTTACATTTCATCATAGGTATAACTAAAATTCTGAGCAGTAACACAGACTAAGTTTTTCTACTGAGCCCTGAAAAAATGAAAGTAGAAGACTACGTTCCTTTTGTAAACTGCATTTTCATACCTTATTACAGATACTTTCAAAGAGTAACTTACTGCAGGACAGCTGAAATAGGATGTTAAATACAAAGGTGTAACCTTCTTTCTTCTGATTTAAATCACGTATTTGTGGTGTAGGTATATTTTGCATGTATTTTTTACTTGTCAGGTAATCCAGAAACAAACCCTCACATCACAATATGCTGTAAAGATCAAGATAGAAATTCTCAGAATCATAAAGATTCACGTTTATAAACTTGCTTATTATGTTTTTATTCACAGAGCTCTGAAGGCATAGTGTCAGCTTTTTAACCAGACTCTTTTCATTACTACTCCCTGTTGGTGTTGCAGCAGATGCTGTGAATGACCTCCAGAGATTCTTGAAGCTATATGCAGAGAGAAAATTGAATCTGAAAGCTTTATTAGACAAGTTTGTCTTTAGCTTGTGTCTGATGTCAGCTGTATTGACAAATAGAACTGCTTGTGAAACTGGGTCCTGACCTTGAAAAATCTCCAATCAAATAGTAACATTCAGTTTTGTGCCATATTCCTATCTATTAGATGTAGCAGAAGTGAAAAGGCTTCTTAAGGAAAATCAGACAGAACAAGCAACTCCTCTTCTGTACACAGTGGGGAAACTAGATATATGGCAATGTACACATAACAGTACTAACTCAGGCTGGCATATGTGAACTTTTTTACTGTAAATTAAAATTATTCAAAATCAATACATTTATAAATATTTATATAAACTACTGTTTATTCCCTCATCCAAAAGCAACCAAAAGAAAAGGTAAAGACAACAATCTATTCCTTTATACTATTCCACTTCATACAAGAGTTAGCAACCTTTGTCAGGCCAGCTGATTTAAGCAAGAGCCTACTCTTACTGCTGTCCACTGATTAAAAACTCAGGGTATTCTTTATGATATGTCTTTACTGCCTTGCTCCCTATTAATTTTCTCTCTTGTACTTTGTTCTACTGAAACTTTACATAAACTTAATTATAACTAATATTAAAAATAGACATTTCTTTTAGATTCAAGATGCACCTATTCCAGACATGTCCATTATTAGAAATAATATTTCTTTCTATTACAACTCTCATGCTAGCAGTCTTATTTACTGGTGCCCTAAAACTAATGTGCACTAAAATGGGCTACTGGCGGTAACATTACATTCTAATTCAGTGTGGAACTAGTTGTCACAAGAGATGCACGCTGTGGATTTTTAGCTGTTCAACTCTGTGGAGAATGATTCTGCAAAATTAAATATCTACCGTGTACTCCAGACAGGCATTTTAATAGCTAATAGCAGGGGTTTTTTTTAAATGGAAAATGTTATGTGCAATGCATTTTTAAATATCAAAAAACATTTGCATTAATATTGAAAACACTGTAGAAGCGCATGTCCCTAGATCATTCAGTCTTCCCCAAGGAATTATTCTGAGTATTCTTGTTATACATCTTGTTATATATCTTGTCTCAGTTATACGATGCCAGCTGCTATAAACAATACAGACACTCTATCTGATTTGTACATTTGTTTTTAATTTACCATCTGAATACACATATTGTTATCTTTTCAGATGCACATAATGAAACGCACAAGGAATTTTAAGACTAGCATTTGGAAATTCTGAAAAAAACAACAGTTCTGAACTATGTCATATGCGTTCACTCAAGTAATGTGCATAATATATAAACAATGACTGCTTCAGAGCACATTAGCTATGAAATACTACAAAAAAAGAAAATAGCATCTATTGTGCGTTTTTGCCCAAAGCTAGTTATTGTAATTTTGTTTATTACATATTTTCAGTGTCTCTTGAATATCCCTCTAAAACAAATGGTTTGTTTGTTTTTAAAGAGGCAGTGGGGCATCACATGATCCATCTCAGAAATCCATAGAATGAATAGATTTCAACACATATAGTTTCAAAACCAAAACATTCTTCATCCCCACTGGAAATATTTAACCAAATATCATATCAGATATTTAACAGGGCAGTCTTCAATATGCAGAATGTCCAATATGTACATCTGCCTATCTAAGAATTAATATAGAATACTAGACCGCTCAATTATGCATTTTGTATGAAAAGAAAATTCCAGGTGCATAAAATACAGACACTAGCACTACAAAGCCCCTTTCAGCTTCTGAGGTTGCTAGATTTTCATAGAATCATAGAACGGCATGGGTTGGAAGGTTGCAACTGCCCTGCCATGGAATGGGCACCTACCACTAGACCAGGTTGCTCAAAGCCCCATCCATCCAGGCCTTGAACACTCCCAGGGATGGATCAGACACAGCTTCTCTGGGGTTCCAGTGCCTCACCATCCTCATAGTGAAGAATTCCTTCCTATTATCTACTGTAAATCTACCCTCTTTCAGTTTAAAGCCATTCCCCCTTGTCCTATCGCTACATGCCTCTGTAAAAAGTCTTCCTCCAGCGTTCTTCTAGGCCACCTTTAGGTATTAGTTTTAAACATTATGCTATTTTATCAAGGTATGTATTTTCACATATATGCTTTTGTTTGCTGCTAATTTTCCTCAAAAAACTACAGTCTCATAAATTGTATAATTTTAGTAGCACTAGTACATGTTTCTTATGTTATATTACATTCCAAACAGCATGTATTAATTTAAATTGTATTAAGCCACAGTGTTACATATATTCAGAGAGTAACAATAGTAATATTCTTCAGGGACTGTTTTATAAGATCTTATGAACGTAGAACGAAGCAGCATGACTAGTCCAGGTTGGGACTTTTTTCATGGAGGCAAGCTAAACTTTCCCAAGCAGAATGAGGCATACCTTAGGATGCAGTCCTTCAGCTAAAATATCAAATGATAAGCAAATGAAATTCTGTTGTCCCTAGTTCCCCAGATTCACAAATATCACTTTTTCAGTTCAAACCCCCAAAACTCAAGGTATAAACTCTGCAGGTGTCTGCTGTGAACACTTTTTCTATGTCCCAACTGAATAAGCAACGAGTTCTCTTTTGGTTAAATTACCTGGTGAAGTTACAACTTACTTCTCATGTACTCAACTTAATACATCACTCCTCTCCTATTCTCCTTTATTAATTCTAAATCCTGATTGTATGTATTTGAAGAAAGATACTTAAAGATCATAGCTGGGGTTATGAGTTCTGGTGGTACAGTATTAGTGTTCTTCAAATTCTTTGCATGAAATATACAATAACTAACAATGCATATAAAGCCTTTCTGCCAAATGCATCTCGAACTCTGTTACAATTTGTAAAACAAAACCTTTTTTTTTTTAATCTTTTTTTTTAGGTCTGCTACAAACTGCTTCAAAATTAGACTGATAACTTGTGAGGTTTAAAGGGACAATTTCTACCTATTTTCAGATGTAATTTTACCATTGTAATTGGCACTAACATTTTTCTTCATTTCAGAGTCATATATTTTTCTGTTTTGCTTGAGTAGGCATTTCATAAAAAAGATAAAAACGTGTAAAAATTCAGGGGAAAAATGAAATTGATTGCACACAAAGTACTGTTCACTGAATAAGTGAAACAAACTGCAAGAGTGCAAATATAATGTACCACTCTTAGTTTCATTAGCTGCATATGCAAAATGTAAAATTAGTTGACAAAGTATTTTCAGCTCTATCCATTCACAGCTATTTTTAAATTTCACTAACTTCAAGTATAGCATGACTGAAAGTAAATACATAAAAGAAATTTTATTTTTTAAGTATAGTTCTAACTGAAAGAGGCCAAAATTTTTCCCTTGAAAGAAGGTAAAGAGAAAATGTCTTCTATAGGACCAAAGCCAGGAATGTCTCCCACCCCACAATGCATTCACATGGGGTTACAAAGCCCTATGTAACTTTACCTAACTTATTAAGAAAGTACAGTGGTATCACTTCAGTATATTAGCAGTCACATAATTGCTAACGATACTATTAAAATTTGTCCCTCCTGTAAAAGAACATTCCAAAACTTCATTTCTCTCTGCTTATAACATTTTCAAACCACTGGCTTAGCAATGCATCAAGGTATTTGGCTAGAGACATTCACACAATTTCAAGTAGGATAGCAAGTGTGATTTCCTTCCTGAATCATCTTGTCTTGGAAGTCAATCTTTGCTAAGGTTTTAGGCATACCCTTCAGCTAAGTACATTTTTCAAGCTGGAAAACTAGTTCTTGTTCATTATGCCAAGGGCACGCTGGACTGGTGGGATATTAAGGACTTTTTTTAGTGCTCCTTCTGGCAAAGAAACTATAATACACACACCTTGAAATAATTATAAGCAGGGTCCTTTACCTCTGTAACAGCCACCAGATATTATATTTAGTAAGACCCTCTGGCTGAGTGCTTGTAGCCAGATTACACCAAATGATACCTGACAGGGCAGTAGAGATTTGACAATTACATCTTCATTCCCTAGTCTCAAACACAGATGGCAACATTATTAAATTCTGATGTCCACAAAAGTCTCTACAGAATCAGGAAGAGAATAATTATCAACATAAGATACTGCCATTGCTTCACAGAGTCCTTCCAAAATTATTTTTGTGCATCTTTCTTTAAAAAAAAAATACTTTTCATGAGGTAATTGTTTGATTTTGTTTGTTTACCTTTCATTGTTTGATTTTATCAGGCTCGGTTAAAGCTAGCTCTCCCATACCCAGTTTAAGTCTCTATGTACACCAAAGCATTGTCCCTAAGAATCAGTAGCAAGTCCCTCAGATTTTCTACAATGTAAATGGTTAAAATAACTTAGAGCATAGTATGAAAAAACATGACATTGAATTTCCACCCCCCTCTTTTTTTTAAATTAAGTACAAAAATGTTTTAGTAACACATAGCACTTTCTGTCTTTGCAGATGTAGAAGAGAAGGCTCAGGGAGATCATATCCATGTGTGTAAATATCTGAGTAGTGGAGTAAAGAAGACAGAGCCAGACTCTCTTCAGTAATGCCAGAGGTGCCATGTGAAAACTGAAATACCAGAAAACTTATTTGGTTTACTATAAGAGTGGTTCAACACTGGCACAAGTTGCCTGGAGAGCTTCTGGAGTATCCATCCTTGGGAACAGTTAAAACCTGAATGGATCTGACCCTGAGCAACCTGCACTAATTGACTGTGCTTTGAGCGAGAGAAATAGATGTCTTCATAGGTCCCTTCTGAGCTCTACACTTCTGTGGTGATACATCTATAATGTGATTGCAGTAAACTGACTCAAATAAAGAAAAATTATGAATTACTGTTACAAGCACAGGTTCAAATTTTTAGTGCTCTTGGCAATAGAAAGGAAATCAATATTCCTGTTTAATCCTTTATAGAATACCAGTGCTTTCACTTTCTGCATGTATAATTCCATCTCCTGAGTCTCAGAAATGTTAGTAGTCAGAACCTGTGTCTTAAATTAAGATAAATGAATAATTTTGCAATTCCCCAACTAAAGGTAAGTTAATATAGGAATCTATTGTACTACTTCTGTGTGGTCTTTCCTGTTCTGTTATTACCATTTCCTTTGTAACAGCAGACACACAGTTCACCAACACACCCTCCCCCTGGAATCTGACATAACCTGCTTACACAGAAAACTAAAGCAAGTTTATTGACCCAGCACAGCAAAAAATGATTACACATCTCCTTCAGTTCCCCCAAGCCATTACATGAATTTCTACAGTATGCCTTAGAACAAAATCCTGTAAAGCAAGAATAATGCTGCACTACAAGTTTTAAAAAAAAATACTAGTGGTATTTAGCCCTTCTCAGAAATTTAAATTATCGACACTGGAACCACAGCAACTCTAATTGACTAAAACAAAATTAAGTAAGATTTAACACATCATAAGGAAGATATCTATTTTGCTTGAATTGATATATGCTACTCTGACAGAAGTTGGACTGTCTTCTGGTACTGAATATTCTAGATTCTGTTTCTACGGCACAACTATTTACTTCTCTGAAAAAGAAAAATTCTGCTTTGCTGCTCTAGAGAGTCACCTGTAGAAGGCAGAGAATTCTCCAATTTCAGGTTTTCTTGTGTGCTACCCATTAAAACATGTTAAAAGCAAGAGAGATCAACATTCTACAAGCAATCAAATCCCAGGTGATTACTGTAGCTGTATTATAGCTTGAGTTACAGGCAATGTGACAAGGGGCTTGAGGGAGAAGGATTTCTTTCTGCTCCCACATCTGATGAGCAGCATTCCAAAGTGTACAGGGGAGTAACATTCTTCAATCTAAGAAACTGAGATGGTTCAATATCAAGCATAGAATCTTTGAGACTTTAGAAACTCAGATAATCCAGTACTTCCATCATGGATTTCTTTTTTATCCATACTCATTCACTACAGTTCAAAGAAAAGCAGTAGGAAACAAAATCCATTTATCAAGGAGATAAAAATGAGTTTGCACTCTTTGTAGGGAACAAGCAGGTGCAAACAGATATGAGAAGAATCTAATATAAATATTGTCCAAAAAACCCTTAAATTCAGTGGAGATCAAGTCTCTTGTGAATTCCTGAACTCAAGACACCCAGAGACGTACATCACAGACTTAAAGTTTAACTTCAGGATTACTCTTACCATGTTGTCATACTACCTTCTCTATGAATACACATGATTTGTCTTGAAACAGTCTCAGTTCATTGCCCTATCATAAAAAGTAATTTCAGAATTTCAGTCTCTGAGCAATTTATATCCACTTGACCTGTAACATCTTTTAATTTAAATAATTCTTCTCCCTTCCTAGTATTACCCCCATGAATATATGTAGAAAGTCAAAATCCCATCTCACCTCTTCATAGAATAAAGAAACAAGACTTTGAAACTAATAATCTAAAAAGCATGCTACAATCTTTTCATCAATACCATAATCTAATTTGTCTTCTGGGACACATTACGCAAAATAGAAAGGAAACAATAAAAATACCAACTTGAATTCCACACTAGCACAGCTCCCATTTACAAGCTAAAGGTGACATTTTTAAGGATGCAGAATGAAGTCACATGGACTCTAGACATTTTCATTTTAACTCTATGACTTGTAATTAATTTCAAAAGATGTATATACTGAAGCACTTACAGACACTTGAAGAGAAAAGGCCAAATGCTGCTAATGCTGGTTTTTCCTTTAGTTGTTGAATTAAGTGGTTTATTGCCTTCCAGTCAGCATTCAAGTCTTCTAATTTTTTCTACAAAATAAAATTACAATATATTAAATTTGTAACACATAATTAAATGTAAATAGATATAAAATAAATTCATTATTTTTCCTCCACCTGATGAACCATCTCAATTAGGGAAAAAAAAAAAAAAAAAGCAAAGCACTGGCTTGCCCTGCTCCCTGGTCAACAGGCATTTGCATCTTCTTAGGGAACACAGGATGATAACTTCTTTAACATACAGTAAAAAGGTGGGGATCTGTAATCACCACAAACTAGAGATATGAATTTCTAAAATTAAAATAGAAAGGTGAATTATGTATTAAAACACCCCAACAACCTTGTCAAGAAAAAAACTCTGCAATTTGCAATATCAAAAAATGCAGAACACATCTTCCACCTATTAAAAAAAAAAAAAAAAAAAGTAAAACAAAAGTCTAAGGAGTCTTCAGGGAGTCATTAACTTCAGTGTGTGGGCATGCAAACCTGCCAGTAATGGCTAACCTGTTACTTTTAAACAAACCTTAAGTGAAAGTCTGGTGTGTGATTTATATCAGTCCTCAGACAACCCGAACAGGACTTTAGTCTTGAAAATGCTGTTTCCACCTCTCTAAGGTCTATAAGGAAGGATTAAGCACCGCAGTTCTATGCTGGCATCTCTAAAAAGTCTTGAGATGAAGACTGTTTCTTTATTTAAGCCACTACCTGATTGCCTGCAACAAAAAGCAGCACAGAGTACCAGTGCCATTTAGGCATGCTTTAAGCATTCTTGTCCAATTCACAATTAGATCCTGTCCTGATGGAAACAGAATGCTTATAAAGAAAGGTACTTTAATTACTTAGAGTCTAAAATGACAGGGGCCAATAAGAAAGGGATAGGGAACAATACTCATTAAATTGAAGACGCAGTTAGGTAGCACAATTTTATACTCTGATATGTCAGGGGAGTGTTTCTAGAATTTGCCTCAAGCTTTTCCATAAACACTCTAAATGTGTAAAGTTCTTTTATACCTTTCACCAATGGCAGCCAGAATATTACCTGGTACAAACTCTAGACAGGTTTTTGTGTGAATGCTTTTTGATAGGGCAGGAGAGAAAGAATACAATTCTGCATTAGGGAATAAACCAACTTTTAATCTTTAAGAGCAGTTTAAAAACTGCATTAAAAATTAAATAAAAAGTCAGGAATATTAGAGATTCTCTTTGATAATAGCCTATGAGAACTAGATAAAAATAGCAATCAGGTATACATGATAAAATTCAGAATCATACTTATGCTTTATTTCTGTGTGGATTACATGTGTGGGCATATGGAAACACATATTTTGGACACATTTTATGCCAGATTTTAAAGTTCCTTTATTTTCTGCTATTGTAGCCCAATAACCTACTTCCAGAGCTGAAAATTCAAAGGACTACTCCAATATCTATTTATCCAATAGTAGCAGAGAGTGCAGAGAGCCCTTAAAAACAAAAACTGGACAGATTATACTATCAAAGTCTGGCTTCATTTTACACTATACTCATCAGTAACTCAGGAAGGAGGTATGGATGGTATAAATATAATACTGGTCCTCACTATGAGTAACTGTTTAACTATTCATGTAGATGTGAGCCAGGGCTTGCTTTCCAGCAATGCCAAAATATAAAACATGCCCACAACCAACATTAGGGTTTTTTTTTGAGGCAAACTCTACACCACTAATAGAAGAGTAGCTAGTTTTAAACTCTTCTATCAGAATTATATTTTGATCTAATTTTGCATCTACCATAAATTATCATGTATGTATTAAAATGTTAACTTTGAGCACAGTAATTTTGCTGTAATTGCAACTCTAAAACTTTGGTGACAAGTATGAACATCAAAATATGTTGCACTGAGGAACACTTTTATTGATTTCTTTTAAATGTCAGCACTGGTACAATTTAAGAGAGGTTAGCATTCATACACGAACTAATCTCACTGGCAGAGCTAAAACTAGATAGATAGAGAGAAGTGCTGTAATCTTTTAAATGCAAGACTGATGAGAATGAAAATGAGTTCCTCACTACTTACTCTCTCACACAACACGTGAAAGGACAAACTGAATGCTGTGGTAAGGGAACTACAGCTTTGACACTACCACAGCAACCCTTTCCTGAATAAACTGTACTTTTTGAGTGCTGTTAATCACGAGATTGGGACTTATGTTCTTTTCATTGCCAATGTCATCAGCCATAAACTCTCCCTTCCCCATGTACAACAGCTTTACAGAAATGCATTTCTAAAGCATGAAATCCATTTTATAAAAGTGAATAGGTCTGATTATTAAAGTGCTAGTGCTTAAAGGATCACACATCTCATCCCATTCTTGATTCTTAAAGCAGCCAATACTAGGATTTGTTTTGCCAACAAAAATATTTTTACAGTCCTCTATTGCAAAATTCTATTTTAGTATGCTTAGTGAAGCTGTAAAAATATACTTATTTCAGTGACATAGCTATAACATTAAGTATGTGTCAATATAAATCCGTGGGAATTGATTTATATTCCAAATGAATTCCAAATCAAAAATATACTATAATGAAAGTATATCATAAAGGTTGCAAAGATAACTAACTAAACATTAGGAAATGCCATTAACTATGAACGTTAATTCAGATACCATGCACATAATTGGACCAGTATCTTTAATTCTCTCACACATACTGTCTTCCAGCACCAGAGAGGATTCCGGTGTGAATGAATCTGTAAGACCTCTACTTTATTGAAAAGAATCAGAAGATCTGAATTAAGGAAATCAGAGAGAAAAAAAGAAAGCTCAGAGAAAGGTGCCGCAGACAACTAAGTATTCCACAAAGCTGCCAAGCAATGGTAAGCAAGCATTTAACACTTTTAAAGAGGCCATGCAATTTTATCCTTTTTCTCTGTGTCACAAAATAAAAAAAGAGTATAAGAATTGCTGCTTGCACTGTGATTGCAATCCATATCCTGTACTGAATTAGGTAGTGTTCAGCCTAAACCGAGATCATCTTAATTCAAGAATTTTCTAAATTTACAAGTGCTTAACTTTGTAACCTTGCTAATACCTTTTCAAAAACACCCTCATCTGTGTAAAAGTTATTTCTGTTTACACAAAATATCTTTGTGACATTTGCTGAAAAGTCTATATTGTAACATATAAACAGCAGGGAGAGCTGCAGTTACTTTTGAAGAACGATGGCAAAAGACCAACTCAGAATAAATGGGTAGAAGCATAAGGAAATCTGCATTATCAAGAAAACAATTCAACAGTCCTGACAGCATATGTTCACTATTTTATGACTTACTGAGTAAGACAGACAGTGAATCAGAAATTAACTTCACAGGTCATTCAATTAACTGGACTACAGAATGCAATGAAAAAAGTAAAATACACTTAAAGACTAGAAATGAAACACTTGCTACTCCACAAGTAGCTACTAATTTCCTCACAGGCACATTTTATAATATCGTTGTCAGAAGTACAATTGAAGGAACATCATAATCTTTATTTAAGCAGTTAACTCATTCCAGCAAATCGGGTAGAAATTGGCAGTTTTGATGTCTTTAATGTGAACACCAAACAGAAAGAGACACAGAGTATACTTCTGTCAGAAGTTTGGCTTAAACAGAATCACTTCACACAATTTATATTTCTGTCAGTGATATATAGAACAAGTATTAGTTCTTCTCCTTGAAAATGCCAGCAGTCATTCTGCAATTCTTTATGTGCAATTACAAAAATCTAGAAAGCCAAAACTTATAGTTTTTTGTTATTTCAGGTACTTTGCTTGTTAAAATGTGGAGTAAGAGCCCCTAAGACTGCGGCTGAAGTCATATAAAATAAGCAAATGCAATTATTCCAGGGTGATTTTTTTGTTCATTCATTCAATGTGCAGATGATGTTTCAGTTCCCAACAATAATAGCACTGTATTAGCCAAGGACAACGGACAACACAGAGTCAAAAGCTTTGTTTCTGCCCACTCTGTTTATCACACTGCTTTTAAGTCATTTTGAGTATATCTCTTTTAGTGTTTTATCTATGTTTAGGAAAACTAGTCATTTAAAAAAAAACACAAAATAACATAGATAGCAAACTGGAAAATAACTCTCAAAACCTCAACTCTTACCTTTTCTAGAAAATATGTTCATTTGTTTTTAATTGATAAAACTTCTGAAAGTGAAATTCAAAATAAGGGAGCTTAAAACAAGTTCGATGGTGCCATTAATTAGGCACCCAAAATTATATTTGCTTTCAATGTGGATTATTCTTGAAGAAGTAGAACTACCTTAATGCCAAAACCAATATTCCTATCACAATATGCAAAAATTTTCTAGCTGGAACATTGCTGTTTTCCTGGCTGTGCCATCACAGAATAGAACAAATGCCATTTGTCAAGTTCCTTCACTGATTATAAACAAAGCACATCAAGGACAAGTGTACAACAGGGGAAGCATAACCTATTACACAGTAATGGATATTACTAAAGGTTGCTTCATTACCTTTACTGGATGAGTGGCTGGTTTTTCCTTATATAAATGACACCCTTTAGACAAAACCTCTTCCACATTCGGCTGTTTAGCCTGCACTGCTGCTTCAGTTTCCTGAAAAATATAAACACATACAGTGTAGATTAACTACAGCATAAGCAATAAGACTGAAAAGTCCTAAAGCTCCATGGAAAGCTGTAAAATACCAATAGATTAGTTTCTGCTCAGGATTCCTTTTTGGGAAAACTTATGGATAGTAGCAGGTAAGGACAAAGAAGGTCACCAGAGAAAACAAATCAAAGAGAGATGGAAAAGCGTAATGCCAGGAAAATAAACAGTGATAGGTCTCATTATCCTGAAGGTTTCAATAAGGTGATTACAAAGCTAGCACAAATTTATACTAGGAAACACAGGCATGAGAAATCTCATTTAAGCAGCTCTGTCCTTTGTCTGTTTTACATTACAGGAGATTAAAAGTGTATACCTGCTAATATTTTATTCATACAGTACATGGCATGAAAATCATATTATGAGATGCAATAATGATACTGAATTTAGGAAGATTAAAAGTATTAATAGAAAAGTACTATTGCTAGTAATAAACTAGTATTTATCTAGTAAAACATTTACACTAATAAATTAAAAACAAAAGCATAGTAGTAGTGACAGTTCCTAAAGATATGAGGAGGCACTTACCATTAGCAATGACACCCAACTGAATTAGCAACAGCATTTTCCATAGCAACCTGTTTTTTTTTTTTTTAATCTGGAAAGGTATAATTCATGTGCTATTGGAATAAACCCTTCCAAATGTACAGCAGCATCATTTCATCAGGCACTGACCAAAAATATAATGGGTGAAGCACTACATACAGATAATTAAAAGAAAAAAAAATACCAAAAAGTATAAAAGAAATTATTAACTGCACGTGGACTTCCAAGATTCAAATTGTTCTCAGTTTTCAAGTCATATAAGAAAAAACAAACAAACAAAACTGACAAAAAAAAATCAGAGTTATCTATCAAAATTAATTGGTTGGCTTGTTTTTGTTTTCCTCTCTCCACTCTTCTCCTACTATTTCACAGCTTGATTACCTTGTCCTAACCAATATTGCAGACTATCTACTGACTCTCCAACCTGATTTTCTGTCCACAATCTCAGTTATCATTAGTGTGACAGCAGACAAGATTGTGTGCTGAGCTTGTCACTGTCTGATCGACACATCATTTTATTGGTGGAAATCTGCTATTTTTTGCTCTATAATAAACTTGTTAAAGTGTATGTCATTTTCAGTCTCAAAAAGAGTCCATTTTGCCCCTGTGTTTCAGGTCAACGTAGAAAACATGCCTACAGTGCTGCCTGAAATTTTATATACAAATCTTTATGGACAACCAGTAAAAATAAAAAAAAAAAATAACATTTTCCTTGCAAATACTGTTTATCAATAACAAAGTGAAATAAAGAGTGTCTGATTAACTGCAATGATATTTATAACATTTAATTGGTTTTTATTATGCCTTTTGATATTAATGAGATATAACTGTAAGGATTCATAGAGAATGAGCACTGAAAAGCAATGCACAGCAAAATTGGGATGGGGGGAGTTTATTAACTTTTGATCAAATCCTCAGTAAAGTCCCATTTTCTTTATGTGACTAGGTTAGGTTTCTACTTCTCTACTTACCATATAAAGAAAAAAATAAGCATAGAATCATAGAATGGTTAGAGTTGGAAGGGATCTTAAAGATCATCTAATTCCAACATCCCGCCATGGGCAGGGACACCTTTCACTACACCAGGCTGCTTAAAGCCCCATCCAACCTGGCCTTCAACACTTCTAGAATCCTGAATACATCTTCAACTAGGTCAGGTTGCCTAGAACCACATCCTGTGTGGTGCTGAATATTTCCAGGGATGGTGCACCTATCGTCTCTCTGGGCAACGTGTTCCAGTATTTTACAACCTTCACTGTCAAGGAGCGTTAATGAAAAAGGTAATTTTCTGCCTATCTTGATGAAAAATAGGCATTTTAATATTTGTTTTAGTTGCGTTTTTTTTATTTTAAACTAAGGCTTTTTTTATTTTCTTTTTTGTGCCAATATTTTGTGTTGCGTTGTCCTACACATCTCAAATACTCATAACAGCACCAGTTACCATAAAAAATTCTGTATCGGGAAAAACATGTTATGATTCCCTGCAGAGCCCAAGAATATAAAGAGCACTACAGGTGCAAAGATACTGACGGTTTAACGCACACTGTGTACGTGCCTTCAAAGTAGATCGTTTCCCCACTAACTGGGCGTTGTTTTCCACCATGGACTGGTCTGGGATCACATAGATTGGTTTCTTTCAGACTGTAATCAGCTTGGAAGATGTGCACTAGGAGGGCATCTGTCCTGGGTTCAGCAGTAGCAGTCATGTTTCTCCTCCTTGGTAGCTGGTGCAGTGCAGTGTTTTGACTTTCAGCTCGGGAACAGAGCTGATAACAATGATGTTTTGGTTTGGCCAAGGACTTTGTGAGCCTCATGCTCTGCCACGGAGGAGGGGAAGCCAGGAGGAAGCAGAGACAGGACACCTGACCCAAACTGACCAAAGAGGTATTCCATACCACAGCACGTCGTGCCCAGGAGGTAACTGGGAGTTAGCCGGAAGGGCTGGGAGACTGCAGGGTTGGAGGAGGTATGGGTCAGTGCTTGGTTGGGCTGAGGGGGGGCAAGTTATCGGTCGGCTGGTGCTGAGGTGGTGTATTCTCTTCCCTTGTTATTTCCTTTATCATTATTATCATTGGTGGTAGCAGTAGTGATTTGTGTTATAGCTTAGTTACTAAACTGTTCTTATCTCAACCCGTGGGAGTTGCATTCTTTTCAATTCTCCTCTCCGTCCCTCCGGGAGCAGGGGGAGGGCAAGAAAGGGGGGGGAAGTGAGCGAACGAGTTACCTGACTGGGTTTAAACCACGACAGCATCTAACATAGTTCCAGGCCATGGGGACACTGACAGCCCTGATTGCCCATGACTACTCACCCCCGCCATGTTACCCCCACCTGCCCATGGTTCAGGACCCTGCATCAGGCCCTCCAGGGCCATCTGTCCCTACCCCAGTGATGCTGCAGCAGAGCTGGTCTCCAGTGCCCCATAGCCCTGCCCTGCTTGGCCACTGGACCCACCAAGCCAGGCAAACCCACAGGCTCATGTTCCATCCACAGGGAGGTGCCTCCTGGCTGCCCTGCTCCTATCTATGGGGTGGAATGGGACCTGGCTGCCAAGGCCTGCCCTGAGAGCTCCTCAAAGGGAGACCTTCAGTGGCCCTGGCACATGGAGAGCCACTGGCCCTGCAGGCAGCTGTAACAAGAATGGAGGAACCTGAGCACTTACTGTTCCCTCCTAAGTCATCTTCATCAATTCCCCTTAACATTTTCTAGAATTGAGGAAAAGCAGAGGGTCTTAAGAGGCTCTCTCAAGCTTTGGCATGCATTTGATCTGACTAGGTTTGCACTAGCAGCCATTAACAATAACAGTCAAGTTCTACCTCTAGGAATTCAAACCCAGAACCACCTGGCTTTGAGCGGAAGCACTCCAAACTAATTAAAAGGACTACTCATAACAGCAGCTACTATTCAAATCCTGTAGCTGTAAGAAAATTTGGCTGCTCAGTATTTATTCGTATTCTACCCCTCTATATTGAAATCTGAATCATGATTTATTGTATACACACATATAAATAGGCTAATATCCCTTTTCAAAGTGAGAGAAAAAAATAATTAAAAAAAAAGGCAAAACGAATGACTGATGGTACCATGTGACTCCACATTCTGCAGAAAATAATAGGAAAATACTTAACCATCCTTTTCATTGTCATTATTTTATCCTAATGCTAGTATACACAGCACACATAAAAGCTAACAAACATCTCTGCCTATTACATAAACATTTGAAATGATTTATTTATGGATTCAAAAGGTATTTTTTTTATGGATAGAATACAGATATAATTGTCTATAGCCAGTTAACAGAAACGTAACGTTTAGCTGTTGAGTCACCAAATTCATTCTGCTTCACAATTTTCTGGAGTTACATGAACTAATCTTGAATAGTCTGATCTTTCAAAATCAATGGACTTGATCTAAACCAAAATGCAAGTGCAAGTCTATCCAATGTAGCATGATGTTTCATTTGAGATTTATGTTGAAATAAGAGTAGAGATAAGAGCCCAGGGGAAAAAGAGGTTCTCAGTATCTTTTCATTCATTTGGACACTGCTGAAATGAACAGATATCTTACTTGCTAGAGCAGCACCTACTTTTTGTTTGTTGCATGCTTAATTCCAACATCATTGAAATACGTCACAAAATTATTTTAAATAACTGCACACCTTAAAATGCTGCAGGAACTTTGAGGGAGCTCTTTGTTCAGTTCTCTGCCTGATGGGACAGCCCCTTGACAAATTCTGCCCAGTGAGCAAGTTTCCAGCAATTTCAAATCCATTTGCTAGGTGACACCCAGTTAATACGGGTTGATAGTCAAGCGAGTAGTTTCAGGATGCTGTTCCACCATTTGGTTCCCCAAAAGAGCAAAAAAGTTAATGACCATAACATGGCCTCCAATGGTTTGCTCTCAACAGAGACCACGGTTATTATCTAGGCTGTGCAGAATCCAGGAGAATAGCATTCTCCCAGAGCAGGGCCTGAGATCTACTCTTGATTGCACAGCCAGGCTACTACTAAAGCTAATAGAAGTCGTCCATGCTCATGTCCATCAGTTTTTAGAGAATACCCAAGCCATAACTTTAAAAAAGTCCTGATTCAAGATCATTGACTCCCTTGCCACACTCGCTTTCTGCCCTGGGGGAGGACTCCTGTAGGGTGGATGCAGCACTGTCTCTGGGAAGACAGAGCTGGCTGTACTGTAATAACACAGTTTAGAATCTGCCTGTGAAACGAATCATAATGCTACCTCTGGACTGGGTGATGAATATGCTAATTAAACTTTTCACACATATGGTAAATTAAAATACATCATAATTGGAAACTGCTGTTTCTCAAACATGTATAAGCAAGAATCAGAGGCCACCTTCTTTCTATGATGTACTATCTATGAATTTTCAGTGGTGTTAAAATGATACATTCAAACTGATGAAACCAATATATTGACTAAACCTCTGGAGTGTATGCCAGTGGAAGTTTGATGGCTTGACATATGTTATTTCAAGAGATGGTAACTATCCTAGCAGACACAGGCTGTTTGACATATGCTGCACATATACTAGGAGGCCCAGACAACTATCTATAAAAGTATCTGCAGTATTTCAGACAGTCTACTGGTCTATATTAAGAATCACTAGCACTGATGCCCCTTCACCAGTAACACTATTGAAATTCTGGGGATTGATTACCTAATGAGATAATGTCCATGGGACATTTACTGCAGGGACAGTAGGAGAAGCTGAGGGTGCTTAAACCTGTGTCTTCATGGTGAAATGCAATGCAAAAATGGAAACTTAATTACAACCTTCAAATTAAAAAAAAAAAACAAAAAAACTTTGAAATTAATGTAGTGAGTGGTTTTAAAAGTAATGACATTTTTTCATCAAGACAGTACATTAAATGAAGCTTAAAGGAGAGAATTTATTCCCAGGAAAACATAAGCAGTAAGCAATTTCCCTTCACAAGAAAGACAAGGCAGTAGTGTTTAGCAATCAAATATACTAAATCTAAAATCTAAAATAATTTGGAGGCTTTTAATGTCAGAATGACATTTTTAAATAATCAGATATAAATCCCTGTATATATTTAACTTGATAACAGAAAATTATATTTAATTATGTTTTTCTTGTCTCTTAGATGAGGGAGAGTGTTAACTTGTAACCAGAATTCTCTGAGATGGATTTTCTTATTCATGCACACAAGAAGTTCCATCAAGATTCACTGAAATATTCGTGCCTATCTTTCAGGTTACTATTCCCAGATATTCTGTGGAGATAACTATAAATAAATGGTGAGGTTCCGAGAGCTTCATTTTTCCCTCACAAGTAAAAAAAGGGACTTGGATAGAAAAACATGAATGTATTCCCATCTTCAAGAATTCTGGTTCTGAATAAGTGACCTGATTTTTTCTTTTGACTCAGCTCTGCACATTCCCATTTGTGAAGCAGACTAACTAGCTAAACCACAATAAAGAAGAATGTTCAGAGACTTAATTAAAAAGACATCAAAGTTCAGCTACACCATAGTGAGCATCAGATCTTGATGGTAGGTTAGACAGCACAATCAATGGCATTCTCAGTATTCACTTTAGATATTTATACAGTATTATTAGAATATATCCAAGACATGCTATTAACAGGTCTCTTGCTATATTGTGGCTGAACTTAATCCACCAGTGGAAAAAATGCAGTTGCAAGTATTTAAACTTGCTGAAAAAAGACTTTAATCAATGCTGATAAAATTCAAGGAGAGACAAGATTGGACCCCTGTTCTTTTCTACATAACAGATCAAAAAGTGTGTTAACTTCCTGAATATTTTACTTATCTCTAGAGAGAAATAAAGTGCTCTGTGAACATGTAGGTTATAAAATTTAAATTCAGTTTCCAGTCATAGGGTTTTATGAAAAGAAAGGGAGTGTGTGGGTGTATGTGGGGGTGTGTGGGGGTGTGTTAAAAACCCCCAACATACAAAACCAACAACAACCAGAAAAACCCCAACACATACAAAAAAAAATGTAACCTCACTCAACTAATAAGCCTATTCCATTAGTGGCCTAGGTAGAAGGTTAGTCTAAAGCTGCTTTTTGAGTCTGAGATCCAAAATATGATTCTAAAGCTGTTAGAAGCTATCTTAATGGGGAAAAGAATATTGTGAGATTCACTCAGCTTTTGAAAATAAAGTGTGCAAAAGACTATAATTTGATTTTAATGAGAGATTGGAAAACTGATACAACTACAGCTTTTTACCTATATGAACATTTTCAAGATACCTTAGAGGACTAACAATTATTTCACAGAAAAAATAACTACATGAAGGACCTCTTCCTTCCAAAAGTACAACAGTTCAATTTTAGAGCTCATAACTACCTTTTAAACCTATGAGTGCAGCATTTGTGTAGATTGTAAAATATGCAGACACTGTGTCTATTAAGACTTGGTGGTAGTTTTCATCATTCTACTCCCTGCAATATCTCTTATTCCTGGTACAGAAAAAAGGAAGGGAAGAAAAGAAAAGGGACATCCTCTGCAATGAAATGGAACTAAGAAGGTTCAAAAATTTGAGCCATGCAATCAAAGTACCTGAAACAGCAATAACCAGCATTCTGTAGAGTGAAAGGATGTTTTTTTCCAAAGTGCATTTACCTGTTTACTGTCAGAAATTTGTGAGTTTTCTCTGTACATCTAGAGGAGATGAAATATAGTAATTTTTTCCCCACACAGAGAAATCACTATCTATCCATTGCAGCTGTCTGTCCTTAAAAGAAAATGTCCTGGAGGTACTGAAGATAGACAAAATTATTAGCTGTGAAGACATGATCTGCAGATATGGCATATGAAAAGAATTTGGCTATGGTGGTCATATACTGATAAAGCACAGTTAATCATCCAGTTGGACTGTGAAAAGGCCCACTAAGAAGAATCCTTTGAGATTGGACGCGATTCAGAATATTTTATTTTGAGGGTGAACAAATGCTTCTGTTGCACCTAGACTGCAGATCTTGCCTTTGTTCCAGTGCATAATATAAAACAGATAATAAAAACCTGGGAGAACTGACACATAAGAAGTAAATTTGGCAAGAAAACATAATGGAAATTCTTGTGAGAAAATAAAGGAAATCCCAATAATTTTACAAGCTCTCTCCATGTCTCATGGTCTTTCAGATGCTGAAGAATAGCAGCATAAGAGGAAGAAAAGTTATTCAGATTAACACAGTAGCTGTTATGGACTATCACCCTAAGCATCTTGACTGGCAAGTGAAATTTGGTGACAATTATAAAAATATGAATCATAAAAATTATTTATTATTTCAAACAGGAAAGAAAAAAACATAATTTCTTTTCTCCCACTGCACAAATAATGACTGCTATTTCAATAAACTCTAATTTGGGAGGGAGGCATCTACTTATTTAGCTTACCATTTAATTCTTGGTTAATTAATTTTTATCTCCTGTATGTCAGAGCTTATAAGCAAATTTTGGTCCTCTTGTCAAGTTTAGTAGATAAATAAATACTTTCAGAGGAAACAAAACCAGAAGATACAAAAGGAAATTAGAAAAAAAAAAAAAAAAGCAAAATATATTAGTGTTCTAATATCAGTTTGTTGGTTGTAACATTTTCAAACATGCCAATCTTCTGGTATTAGTCTTTAATACATTCATTTAAATGAATATTCATGAGGATCTATTTCTGCTATTTGTCTTCCAGTAGTTACAGTGGCATATATTCCTGAAAGAATTGGTAAAGACTGAGCCAGTATGTTGCTTCAGCAGCAGAAGCTGGGGTAGAATTCAGTAAATGGAATTTAGGTTCTTATAATTTGGAAAACATGCAATTTTTTTCCTTTCCAATTGCCTGGTTTTCAGCTACAAAATGCTGTTACATCCACATTCTGGCTGGTGGCACTTTTAATTTTGGGTTGTTTTTTTCATAAAAAGGTATGTTATCAGAAGTTTATCTTTTTAAAGTTTATCACTCTGAATGAAGTAAAATATAATTAAGGAATTAAAAGAACTAGTAAGCAAATGCTAGTCAATAGTGCCCAGTGTTAAACAACAGCCATGGATGTAAAATCTCTGTTGCTGAGCTGTGCTTATGCAGTGTCAAGGCTTTTTCTGCTTCTCACACCACACAACCAGCAAGAAACTTGGGGGTGCACAAGAAGTCGGGAGGGGACACATGTGGGAGAGCTGACCCCAACTGACAAAAGGGGTATTCCATACCATATGAGATCATGCTAAACATATAAAGCTGAGTGAAGAAGGAGGAAGTGGGGCACATTTGGAGTCTCTGAGTTTGCCTTCTCAATTAATCACTATACTTGATGAAGCCCTGCTTTCTTGGAGATGGCTGAACACCTGCTTGATGAAGTAGTGAATTAATTCCTTGTTTTGCTTTGATTGTGCAGCTAGGTTTGCTTTACCTACTAAATTGTCTTTATCACAACCCATGAGTTTTCTCACTTTTGGCCTTCTCCCTATCCCACTTCAGGGAAAGTGAGCAAGCAGCTGAGCTGCCTACCGGGGTTAACCCACAACAATGATTTAGAAAGAATTTTCACCCTCCAATGTCTCACTGCAGAATTTGTCATATCTGACAGTTTTAATCTCTTTATAAGAATATCTCACAAAAGCTAAGCTTTGCAGCACTATGCCTAATACTACAGAGCTACATTTACTTGGAAATTTAGCACAAAATCTGCAACAGGATTGAGTGTTTTCCACATTATCACTAACTTTACTGTGAAAAGGAACTGCGATGATTTTAGGTGTATGTTTTTATGTTCAGTAAAAAAAAAAAAAAAAAAAGATAAAAAGACCCACAATTTTTACTCAAGTATTAATCAATATTGATTGTATCAAACTTCTTCAAATATCCAGCGGGTACCAAAAATTCATATAGTTACTAATGTACAAAACCCTGAAAAGATATAGGTTCACTGCCTCAAATTTTTTTTACATAGCAGTGAATTCAAAGTAAATTATACCAAGCTAATAAGACCTTGTGCACATATAAGCAGTCATTTGTATAGGCTTTTCATCAGATTCCAGTACTTTGAATTGTATGTGATCGGTAGATCAAAATATATAATCTTACAGAAGAGGAGCTGCTGTTTAATTAACAACATACTATTATCAAGAAGAGTGTCCAAGAGCAAGAGAAAGATTTTCTGTTAAAAAGAGAACATATGAAAAAGAACACAAATGGTGATAATGTTAGAAAACTGCATTTTCTGAATAGGAGAGGAAATTTCTGATCTCTGAAAACCTAACTATGCTGAAGCAAGCTATAGTTTTGGTACTGACCTCACTAGAACCTCAGTAAACTTCTCTGTCAGTTCTGTAAGTTTCCTCCTAAATTTATTTGCTGGCTTACATTAACCGTGCTTTTCCTCTGGAACTCTGGATAGTACCTGAGCTGTTATTAATAGTACAAGGAGGAAACCAAAAGATAAAGCTGAGGCACAACCTCACCAACTGTCAAGCAACACACCCACACTTTAAAAATCTTATTCCTTCAACAAAGAAATCAGATCTTGATTTACTAGTAATTTGTTATTTCCTAGAAAAATACTACCACACATCAAATACTTGATCACCTTTCAAAACTCTTTCCTTTCCTGAGACACTGGGACACAGATACACTTGCAATCCATCCTTAAGGCTGCAAAGTCAATCATAGAGTAAGTGATTTACAAGGATTACTCCCTGGGAAAATTTTGCTACATTTTCACAATCCATTTGTAGCTAATATTATCTAATATTCTTGCACTTGGGATAGATTTTTTTTAAATTTTTTTTTAGACGGGTTTTGAATGCAGACTGTTTAAATGCTCAAAGCTTACAAAGAAAACATTGAGCAGGTTGTTCCTCAAAGTCCCATTAAAGGATTTCTGGAATGAGCAATAATTGACATATGCACAGAATATCAAGCTGTAGCTTCTATGAATTGATTAAATTTACATTCACTGCAGATCTTAATGAAAAAAATGAAAATAGGAGTAGTTTAGATAATCAAACAATATTTCATCATCAGAGGTTTTCACAGTTCAACCTTTTGCCAAATCAGACACAGATACAGTGAGATGAATCTCTGGGGCACATATTCTTTATGCACTCATGTGGACAAACTACTACCTCTTATTGCATATAAAACCTACTCATTTAAAAAGATGTTGGGAAAAATTAAAAGATGAATCAATAAAGAGTTAAAATCTGATCTAGCTTGTCATGCAGAAATTGGCAAATAAAGGCTGACAGCAGGAAAAATACAGCAACATCCACTTTCATTCTGTTCTGTGGGTAAATTCTCTTTTATTTGTCTACAATTAGGTTTTTTACTCCTCATTCATGCTCTTCCCTTATGTTCTAAATTGAGGTTGTCAAGTATATAATGATTTGATTGACAAGAATTGACAGTTTTCCTATTGTTATCCAAAGCTTATCAAGGACAAAATCCAAATACAAGTTATTTTTAAGACTACAGAGTTATTTGTTTTTTTTTAAGGATGGCTTATTTTTATGTAGCAAAAATGAACACTATACACTATATTAAATACATGGCAAGTCACCACTATGGACAGTAAACAGATATAAATGCTACACCCAGAGGCAATTTGAAGCTTCATTAGCACTATAAGAGAAAAATAAAGGTTGTATAAACCTTGGAAAAGAGGACTCAAAGTATAGAGGCTACAGGAGGGGTGAGTAATAACCCAGAAGGTAAGGAGGGAGTAAAAGTAAACTGAGTTAGTAAGGAGAAAGAGCCAATAAGATTGCAGTGTGGCTGGAAACATCAAGTGTTTTTTCATATTGGCTGGAGAAGAAGGTTTGGAAGGGTCAGCAGGATTTCAGCGAGCTACAAATGGAAACAGGAATTTCTGCATTTTGTCAACTCATTCTCTATCTGGAACATCATTTCTCCATCCATTCCTTAAAACACAGGGAATCTCATTTCTCTTCATCCCCTTCATGCAAATGGATTGTGAAAATGTAGCAAAATTTTCCCAGGGAGTAATCCTTGTAAATTGCTTAGTCTGTAACAGACTTTGCAGCCTTAAGGATGCAAATCAGGCAAATTTGAAAAGACAATGATAAAAAAATGAAATGTCAGCCTTCTGCCCAACATTAAGTTTCTAGTTATACAAATGCTTGTTAGAACTACATACTAATTCCTTGGGTGAACAGATAACGCTGTTTTGAAATTATCTACATTTGCTTTTTGGACACATGTTTAAATAAAATGTTGAAATACTTTGCAGGGTTTGAATTTCTTTTTCAAAATATTTCAAGTTACACATTTTAGCATTTCCTTTAAAAAATTGCTTAAATTCAGTTCACATAATGAAACTCAGGACAAATATTTTCAACTTAAAATTCACTCAGGAGGAGACAGCCTCAGGTTGTTTTAAAAATTCAGTATTCAAGCAGTTTTCATATGAGACTGAGAAAAGAAAGTTGGGATACACAATGTTTTCCTAATTATTTTTGTGCAATATCAGATTGTAACTTTTATTACTTTCTCACTAAAGTGCTTTATATTACACTAAAGTTAATGTACAGGCATTAGGGTTAACATGCACCTTATTAAATTAGTTCTAAGATTACTTTGTTGGGTGTTTAAATACAGAAGTTTTACATACGCATCCACTTAAAATTATCTTAACACGCACTAATTTTTATTTTCAGGTTACATTTCAGGTTCCATTCAAAACAGCCTTTTCAGGTTCCATTCAAAGCAGCCTTTCCAGCCCATTTTTCTTTCATGCACTTTGCTTGTACATCTATATGGATGTCTGAACCATTGCTCAAAGCCATGTGTACTGGTGGTAATGATCTGGCACACTGCAGCTAGACACCTCACTATGTGGTCACATGCTTCAAAACCACACACTAATCACATAACTACAAATACTTAATGGCAGCCAAACAAGAAGAGCCCAGCAGTCACAACATATTAAATTATTGCTTTTGAAAATAGATTCCAAATGTTCTTACCGATACTGTTTAAATTTTTGTTATTCATCACTTTTTTTATATTTCAAGGACTACCACCAAGTGAATGCTTAGAAAAGAGACTGCTTATCTGAAATTTATTCATATAAAAAAAAAAAAAAAAAAGAGTAAAATAGGAAAATTCTTGTGATGAAATATATAGGCAGAAAAAAACCATCCACAAACCCATATAAATTTTGTATTTGTTTTTTCTTTTCTACATCTTTCCTTCTGAAATCAGCCTATTCAGGCTGTGTTAAAACTCACAAAATTTTGTAGATTATAAATTGCAATGAGTTAGTAGTAATCTCTGAGTTAGTGGTATTTTCAATTATGAAAAAGGCTACTGAGTTAAATAACGATCTTTGTAAAGCATTTAAGTAGACTGATATTTCTATATGCAGTGCTAACCAATTATTTATTCGGAGTCTGTTATGAGTACAGGGTAAGTCATCATACAAGAAGCATGAACAATGTAAACCTTAACTGGCACTACTTTTATCTAATATCAACAAAATCCATATTTAAAAATATCTTTTATTCCATGCCATAGATTTGCTGTTAATTTGTAAAATTCTGATTTTATACTATTTTTAAATTCTGCAAAAATGGCATATTAACTTCACTCAATTTTAGCAATGTTACCAGATTAAAAAAAAAAACAAACAAAAAAACAAACCCTCAAAAAAAAAAAAAAAACCAAACCCACAAAAGTATCAAAATATTTAGTAAATTCAGAAAGTTGACTCTAGATTTTCTCACATTCTTTGTTTTTTGGACTACCACTAGTCATAACTCAAAACCAAAGGACATATACCGTTGGTGAGATTTGACTATATTCCAGGGATTGTTTTATCCCCTAAACAGTTACTGTTCGATTCACTCTGAAGCATTTCTCCTCTTTGAAAATTTTCCTTTGAAGTAGGGATTCACTAAATAAAATTCCACTGTCTTAGAAACCTAGACTGTATTTTATGCATAAACAATTACTTTAAAATGTCATTAACTATAGATTCTTATTAGTAGAATCATAGAATAGTTAGGGTTGGAAAGGACCTTAAGGTTACACAGTTCCAACCCCCTTGCCATGGGCAGGGACACCTCACACTAAATCATAACACCCAAGGCTCTGTACAGCCTGGCCTTGAACACCTCCAGGAATGGAACATTAACAACTGTCCTGGGCAACCCATTCCAGTGCCTTAACCCCCTCACAGTAAAGAACGTCCTCCTTACATCCAATCTAAACTTCCCCTGTTTAAGTTTCAGCCCATTACCATTTGTCCTATCACTACAGTCCCTAGTGAAGAGTCCCTTCTCAGAATCCCAATAGGCCCCCTTTAGATACTGGAAGGCTGCTAGGAGGTCTCCACGCAGCCTTCTCTTCTCCAGGCTGAGCCCCAACTTTCTCAGCCTATCTTCATACAGGAGTTGCTTCAGCCCCCCGATCATCCTTGTGGCCCTCCTCTGGACTTTTCCAACAGTTCCATGTCCTTTTGATGTTGAGGACACCAGAACTGTACACAGTACTCCAGGTGAGGTCTCACGAGAGCAGAGCAGAGGGGCAGGATCACCTCTTTTGACCTGCTGGTCATGCTTCTTTCGATGCAGCCCAGCATAGGGTTGGCTTTCTGGGCTGTGAGCACACACTGTCAGCTCATGTTCATTTTCTCATCAACCAACACCCCCAAGTCCTTCTCTGCAGGGCTGCTCTGAACCTCTTCTCTGCCCAACCTGTAGCTGTGCCTGGCATTGCTCCAACCCAGGTTTAGGACCTTGCACTTGGCATGGTTAAACTTCATGAGGTTGACATCAGCCCACCTGACAAGCGTGCCAAGCTCCCTCTGGATGGCATTCCTTCCCTCCATCATTACTGACTGAACCACAGAGCTTGGTGCCATCGGCAGACTTGCTGAGGGCGCACTCAATCCCACTGTCCATGTCACAGACAAAGATGTTGAACAAGACTGGTCCCAACACCAATCCCTGAGGGACACCACTCGTTACTGGTCTCCAGCTGTTATCTTTCACCTCCCTACCCAAGTTTAATTCTAACTGCACCTTAGTAATGAGAGCTACCAAAAGTACTAGCTACTTCTTTTCTTGGTTAACTAACTTGGTTAACTGAACTGCACCCCTGGAGAGGAGAGAAAAAAAAAGAATCAGTACGTTTTATTACGTTAACCAAGCATGACTGAAGAAATCTTTAAACTTTAAATTTTCAGAAGACTTAGAATGCTTGACTTTACAAAAATACTGACCCACAGATTTCAAGCCCTAAATACCTAAGCAAATAAACCATAGTAACAGCTAAAAAATAGAATCATAGAACAGAACCATAGAATAGTTAGGGTTGGAAAGGACCTTAAGATCATCTAGTTCCAAACCCCCTGCCATGGGCAAGGACACCTCACACTAAACCATGCCACCTAAGGCTTTGTCCAACCTGGCCTTGAACCTGCCAGGGATGGAGCATTCACAACTTCCCTAGGCAACCCATTCCAGTGCCTCATCACTTGTACAGGAAAGAATTTCTTCCCTATATCCAATCTAAACTTCCCCTGTTTAAGTTTTAACCCGTTACCTCTTGTCCTATCACTACAGACCCTAATGAAGAGGCCCTCCCCAGGATCCCTATAGGCCCCCTTCAGATAAATAGAAGCAACCCAAACATTATTAGCATTAGCCTCTTTGTAGGCTTTTCTTATCTATACCTTACTAGACAGTATACTTCCCATTCTTTACATATTTGTTTTTTTTAAAATTATTTTAGCCAATGACTTCTATAATAATAAAGTGTCATGATGTGTGTATGCTCGCTTGTACGTAATGGATCTAAGTTTCTTTTTTTGACTGTAAAAAATCTCCACCTTCAACTCTCACCTTAAGTGTTTTTTAAAGCCTTAGCACTCCACAAATGTTACATGGACTACATTTTAAAAGTGCAATCTGACTGTAACAGATTGCAGAATGTAATTTTAGCTTAGTCACAGTTGCAGTAGGTTGTGATAGGAAAGCTTTTTCTTCTGGTCTGTCTTATCCAGTCATTTTGATTTTTATGCACTTAAGAAAGACCTATTATCCTAGTTCTGTTAAACTGGAACCTGACTTCTGAATCTAATAGTGATGGCTTCTGGAGTTCTTCCCATAAGTCAAAATTCTGGAATATTTAATCAAAATTCTCTATGACTTGGGGTCCTATCATATATTAAATTGTGAATAAACAGGACTATGAGGAAATAAATATTCAGAGGAAAATAAAATTGAAAGAAACCAAGAGAAAATAAGTGGTTAGATTTTCTGAAGGTATTTTCTTAAGCTGCTAGCTAGTGAAGCAGCATTTGTTACTCCCCTCCTCCCCACTCCAAGATTCCACTTATTCTTTTCCTTGCAGGTGAAGTAAACAAATCTCAGTCAGTAGGAGGAAATAAAGTTCACTACTTGCACAAATTCCTTTAGCCATGATTCTGGAGCTCCACAGATTGTTGATGCTGTAGGCAAAGCTGTTTCAAAGTGTAAAGTATAAGTCTATATCCACAGGTTCAGAATAATGTATCCCTAGAAGGTTTAAGTGTATTAAATTTGGATGGCTTGATCAGACTAAAACATTTCAAAGTCCTCATGTATGTGCTTAAATATTCCATTAAGGAAACAATGCAGAAGTGACTATACCTTCCATTATAGCAACATTTGCCACCTATTTAGACTCTGACTAGCTGACTTAACCAAAATAAGCTTGTGTTTAAAGATAACTGTATTATTATCAAGAGCAAAAAAAATAATCATTTTGACCACAGCAATAGTTGCTTTTTGAACTAATACTGATTAGGTACTCGATATTTGCTTTCTTGTCTGAATTAGAACAATGGTACTGATGGGTAACAAAAAAGAGTTGAGGAGAAAACTTGATTACTGTCCATTAATGCAGTATTGGAGCTCTGTCTAGTTTGGCAAACAAAGCAGACAGAAAGATGAAGCTAAACAAATTCAGCCAAGGGAAAATCTGAAGGTTTTTAACTCAACTGCTGAAATAATTTACTGCAAGATGCAGATGACTGGACGCACCTGGAAATCAAAACCAGTCTTGGTTTGGTTTTCTTGTTGAGAAAGGTGTGCTGCAATTCAAGCAGGAAAACTGAAAGGATTACTTTATGGAGGAGGTCTGCCTGGATGATCAGAGCAGTATCTTCTGACCTTATATCAAACCAACTATACTAATTCTATGCACATCTCAGACGACAAACAGTTGTCTGTTCAAAGTCAGCTGCAGGGTTGCCATATGTCATGAGACAGATGTAACTGTTTCTGTATAACAGGTCTTTCATATAGAATTTTGATATTACAACAGTATATGAGGGCTTGTTTTAGGGGGTCTTGTCTATATCAATATTTTTGAAAAAAAGAATACCTCGCAGAATGTTAATGATGTCTATGTTAAAGAGGAAAGCAGAGACCATTCCATTGGAGGTTTGAGCATGTCCACACCTTCGTAACTGCTACACAGTTTGCTTTGTTGTTAAGTTCAATATCTCCTTGTTGGATGTACATCTCCTCTCCCCATATCTTTCTAGCACAAAGACCTGCCAAATTACCTTGGGAATGTGTCTCAAAATACTATGAGGCTGCCAGAGTCTTAAAAGAAGCAAGGCTATCCTCAGAGAGCCCAACAAGCAAGGCAGAAGTAGAGATAGTGCTGTTTGGATTGGGATCCAGACAGATCTGAAAAGGCTAAATAAAACTTCCTTACATCAAAATTCACTCATTGAAAGAAAATATCTCATATCATCCATGTTATCCTGCAAGACCCTAGCTTTGCCCTCAAAGGATATAGTTGCATAAACAGTTGAAAAGCAGTTATCACTTCCTAGGGTACAGTTTTACTTCTGTGACTGAGGATTGTGGCAATACAACCAGCAAAACCATTACATGAGAATGCTCATAAGTTACAAAGCACACATCTTCAGGTTTGGATTTTTATTGAAAACAAAAGAATAAACTGATAAGAAAAATAAAAGTAATTCAACATAATCTGAAAGCAAGACCAGGAAAAAGGGCTTCATATCACTAGTACTGAGAGAATTACTGTTAAAAGTAACAGCACATAAAAAAAAAGCACATGGTAAGAGTTGAATTCCAACGTGTCCACTCTGAAGGTACCTTCTAACATTGCTATATCCAATGCCTAGAACACCAATAACCTAGACAACAGTGCTGGCAGAACCTGAACTGTAGATACTGTTACGTATTTCAATCTTTTTCTACGTTAGAATGTAGACAATAGTTAAAGTATTTTCTTCACACTATTTTGCAAAACTGGAAATTGAACATGGTTTCATCTAAGTTTGTGAAGTAGGAGTATTAAATCATGTAAAATAGCTCTGAAAATCAGAATAACTCCAGGTCAAAGAGTGAATGCATAAAGAAGTCATACCGTTAGTTTGGAAAAGTCGAAAAGACCATAGAGTTGTAGAAGGTGCAATGGGAAATATAGTCTAACGCATGAGAAGACATGCTGAACGTACATGACACCTCGAAAGTGTTCCAGGGTTCACGAGTAGCAGTAGAGTCAAGAAATTCTTATAGATGTAGAGTTTGTGCCTTCCCCATACATATAGATAAGGAAGGAGAAGGCTGTATTATGTTATTACTGAGAAGGGAGATTATGTCAATGTTGTAAGAAAAATATTCAGTTCTTGAACTAAGAAAGATCTATCCCTAATATTTTAAATTGTGAGCTTTTAAATATGCATTCATTTATTTGGACATTTTTTTGTTTTTATTAAAAAAAAATCTTTGTTTATAGAAGAAAACTGTAATTAAGGATTAACAACATGAGTGAAGCAAATACTGCTACAGATGTTTTTTAAATCCTGAGACTAAAGAATCCTTTCTTTATTCTTTATGGAGAAATGACTGAGTTATTAAAGCCTACTTAGGATTTTAGAAAACACCACTGAAAATTACAGTGTGTAACTGAAGGCCTGGGTTCTAATTGTGGCACTGCAGTCTCTAAATTATGGTCATGAAAATTATAAAGACAAATTACATTGGCATAAAATGTATTAGGGCTTCCATGCTGTAATTCTTTAAAGTAAGCATAGAGCTATGATAGCAAATTTGGGTGAAAGAAAACAGAATTTTTGATTCAGCACAGAATGTACTTTATAGTAAATGCCGTTACAACATATTTCTTGGGACTGAATAAACAGTTTTGTTTCAACAATTTTATAATGTTCACATTTTTCTTTACAGTTTTGCTGCTTTTTAAAACTGAAATACGTATATGCTTTAGAAGATGTTGCCCAAAGCCTCAAATGACATAAAGCATTCCAGAGATCATAAGACTAATAGATGCCTCAGCATGTTCAACTCCACAAGGGGGAACAAGGAAAATACTGGATTTCTCCCATCTCTTTATGTGTGTATCTTTTCATCTCCTCTTTCCTAATTGCTTCCAGTGAACTAGAAAGGAGCAAAAGATTTTGTTGACTACAACCCTTCCATAGCTAATCATGGAGGTGCCCTTACTATTTTTCAAAGTAGCATTAGCTATACGGAATAGTAATATGAAAATATTAAAAATATACAAATATAATCTTGTCAACAATGATTTCAGCGCACATGTATGCGCATGCTTGACCCAATGTAGGACAGCATGTTAGCATGGGTCTGAAATATGCATTTGAAGTTGAGCATACAATTAAATATCATCAAGAACAGGCTGGTTTCCTGAATGATATCTACTAATTTTTGCTGTGTGTTTTTTCATGATCAACAGTCTCAAAACCCTTAGTATGCTTACTCTTAACTGTAAAAAAAAAAAAAAAAGTTATAAGAATCCCATTTGCCTTCAGATATATTCAATATAGAGTCTTTCCTGTATGAGATTCTCTCCTTGAAGATAGTTACAGTCTGCGTAAACCACTGGAAGACAACATTTTAAGATATTAAACCTGTGTCTTTTAAAGGCAATCCAGATAGCCAACATATAGATAAAAGCTAACATGATTCATATGCTTACAGCCCTCAAAATAGTATAAACAATTACCTATTTCATCTACAATCAAAAATGGTCAGGCTTTAAATCTAAGTGATCTATGTTTATCCATGAAAGAAATATGGTAGGGACTTTCAAAGAAAGAAAGTTTATTTGCATTTTTTTGGAGCTCTTAATTATTCCCCCACCTCTCCAGACAAAAATGATTTTTTCCCACTCCTTCAGGACTACAGATTTTATTTTGTTTTAATACTTATTTTTACTACTCTTTCAGCAGGGTTTCAGAAATATTCCTGTCACACCACCATAATAGATCTGAAAGAGTCAAGCAGAACATTTCTTTCACAAGCAGTATGAAAATACTTCTATGATTTTTAGTAATTTAACCCTGCTTTTATTTAATAAAAACTTTAATGGTGTAATCATTCTAGAATAAAAGGAAACAAAAAAGAAAAAAAATGTATGAATCATCTAAAAATCTTTGTTAAAGTACAGGAAACAAGGACAGATCATTTTCTTGAAAGCAAAATTCCATCACTCATTTAGTATATATACAGACATTTGAAAAGAGCTATACTAATTTTATCTTTTAAAAAGGGAATGAATGTCATTGTTGAACTCATTCTGTCAATTATAGGAATGCAACAGGACTTGAGATTCACTGGTTTATATAATATGATTGTTTGAAGTAAAAAGGTTTTTGGCATTAAAAGAGTTCCTGAAAAGAAACTAAGTTAAAGTGAATTCAATAAACATGCTGAGCAAAACCATACATCTTCAGAAGCAGGTATTATTTCATTTTATGCATGGCAAGAAAAGTTATAAATATATACATTTTTTATTTTTCACTGAATATTGCATCATCAAAATCAATACAAAGCTCAGTGTCTTCTGTTTAATCTTTATCTAGGTAAACAAGACATTCAGCTACTATAAACCAAAGAGATTTCATGGATTTCAATAAGCTATTGCATTTTAAATATTTCGCCAGTTTATGTGAAGATAAGCACATATATCCATAGAGAAAATGCAAGGTCAAAAAAGTCTAGATATACACCTGGCAGACCAGCTGATTTTAATCAGTATTTTTCATCCTTAGCTCTCATCAAACCCATATACAGGTGTGGTTTTTTATATCTAAATACATATCAAGGATCAGAATACAAATATTTTGTTCCAGTTTCTAGACAATCAGCTATACTGATTACTGGAATATTACATGTGCAGTCAGAGATCTTTCCTTGCAATATGACAATAATGATTTCGCCCTAACTATTCAGATTTTCATGTACTCATATTACCTTATATGAAATAACTTAAATGGTCTAACACTGATATTCTGAATTTTAGTGCAGATTGTATGCGTCAACTCTTTAGACTATTTTTTCATGTACATGATATAGCAAAAATAATACATTATATTTCACTTTGGAACTATTGGTTCTAAACTGCCCTATCAAACAACATTTAATGGAAAAGAATAAAAACTTTCCTTAATTCATAAGACTTTGAACTTGTGGGCACTATTGCTGACTTATGTCTCAAATCTATATTGTTAATCCAAACTATATAGCTGATGATGCAACTGGCTTTTTGACCATTACATGTTCTGATGCTTTTTTAAAATGGAAGAAAATGTACCTTTATATCAAAAGCTCCTGGCTGACCCACTTTGTTATAAAGCTCCAACTGGTTCTTGACAGGCGTTACCCACAATATCACCTGATTTAGTTGTTGATCAAGTTCAGTGAAATCCTTTAGCAGAATCTCTATTTCTTTTTGTTTCTCTGGGAGATCTTTGGACACCTGCAAAAAAGTACCAAAAGCGTTTTTTTATTGTTGTTTTTTTTTTTTTAGTGAAAAAAATGTAACATAAATCGATTTAACACTACATGCATATGCACTTACAAAATATATTAAAATACAACTATAAACTGGTAGGAAGAAGGGCCGGAATGAGTAGACCACCAAGCAAATTATTATGATAGGTATCTTGCAAGTCAATCAAAACACACTCTTAAATACAAGCAAAAAAAAATCCTCCAAACTCACAAACAAAAAACCAAACCTCCTGCACCATAAAAAGAGCACACACACAAAAAAACAGACCCAAAATAAAACAAAAAGAAAATCCCTAATCCTATCATCAGGCTTCTCATTTTTGGGGGGTAAAAAATTTATCTCAGTATATGAAACTGTTTTAAAGGTCAATTTTTAATCAGGAAAAGCAATAGTGAAAATATGAATTGATCATTTGAATGATATCTAACCTTTCTTGACCTCATGAGTCTGGAAATTATAAGCACATGTTTTGTTACAAGGTGTTTAAAGATGCCAGTTGAGTCCAAATATACATAAGCAGATGCATACCGTGAAGAAAAATAACGGAGAAACATATCATTGATTGGGCCACTTGTTCTCTGATTTGCATTCAAAGCAGTCAGACTTTTAACTAAGCACATTCTTCTGTGCCAACAATATCAGAAATTAAGAATCAGCCAATGGCATATTTCAAACCAGCATCACTGAAGCACTTGGAGTAAATATAGGAACAGGTTGGAAATAAATAAGCCAACGGAAAGCTCCATGCTGTCCTTCCCAGATTGTTTTCTATAGCTAGAAAGGTGAGGTGTCACTATACCACACAACAGGCAACATTGCAGACACATACCAGGGGAGAAACCATCTGTACTTTAAAAAGAAAATAAAATTCCCAACAGCAAATATAGGGCCTGGGCAGAGACAAGAAACACTGGCAGTTAATAATTAAAATCAGACAAAAAATATGGTTAGTTTTCCATATCAAGAAAAATGAGGTTTCCCAATGTTCATGTTTTAAGCATATTTTTACTAAGGCAACATTCTGCAAAGTACCAAACTTGAGGTTTGGTACACCATAAAATATAAATTCCCTGTAAACAGCACTAATGGAAGCACCGCTGATACATTGCCCAGCTGCAAAAGCATTACTGCTGTGCAGTAACTTCTAATTCACCAGCTGAGAGAATGGGACAAACACAACTGTCTCATGACATGCATAGTTCTTTACCTATTTGGTTCAAAAATACTGATTTTTTTTGCTTCTAAAATATACCTCTGCATATACTCTGAAAATGATTTATTAGACAATATTTGAGTGATAACTGTAATTCAAGAAGTTGATTTGCCATGTATTAAATTATCTCCATTGCTCACTATAGCCATCCATAATATCCCATTTAATAAAAACTGACCCATGAGTCAAATTACTTTTTCTATCTTCCTAACCTTGTTATCTAAAATAAAAACTCTGCTTTTCCAGAATGGCACCAGACATATATCCATATATATATGTATATATATAAAGAACAAAAAAAAAAGAGAACAATTAAAAATGCATCCATTTCCCTTATGTTTTAACTCAATATCTATGGAGACCTTGGCCTAATTTCATAGATAAGTTTAATCTTTCTTGCAACTTTGAATGTTAATCTCCAAAGTTTAGTAGCTTTAATATTAATGTAAACAAGTTCCACAGAAATCCTATTGAAAGTAAATAAGTAGTCATAGCCAAATAAAAATCTAAGCTGACTTCTGAAGACCTGAAATTTAAATTAACCTGCTACCAACTAACACAACTCAAGTATATTGGGTCTATTGCAAGACAGAGCAAGAAAAATTTTGTAAGAGTTTGTGCGGTGAGGGGAAATATGCAATTATAAACTAAGGTATATATAGAAAGGCAGATGAAATATTAGTTTTGGTGACAGACTGTAACTCAACCTACTGTTCTTAATTACACAAGAATAAAAAAAAATAAGAGGTAAATAATAAGTGAATGAAGCCTCCTCTTCAAGGTAGGACTTGCTCTACAATTATAACACAAACACAGGATTATAATATTCCTTGTATAAAAATAAAAAAGAAATCTAGATCAAGATGAATCAGTTCATTATATACATAGATTTAATGTCATCTACTTTTACCATAGAGATGAAAAGAAATAAAGGACTTCCCCCAAACTCAAGTTAAGGCTACAGATAAACATTTAACAAGGCAGAAACGTAAAATACATGTAACAAGTTATATGCCACTATGTGGGAATCAGATTCTTAGATTCCGGATCTCAGGTCTCAGTGATTTTGTTCGCTTGCTCACCCATTTTCCTTTTTTTTTTTTTTTTGGTTTGGTTTGGTTTGGTTTTTTTGTGTGTGTGTGTGTGTTTGGGGTTTTTCTTTTGGTGTTGATTTGGGTTTTATAAGCTCTGGCACCAAACTGTCAAGTTGGCTAATCAAACTGGAACCTGATGAGCTTAAGGTAATTACAAGTTTGCCTATCAAGCTGAAGCACTGCTGCAGACTGTCTCTGGGGGACATTTTTTTTTTTTCCTGAGCTGATTCTGCTATTCACCAGAAGTATAATTTGGGAAAATTTCCATGGAGTTATGGACATGATGACCAAGTGTCCAGATTTATGCCCTTTCTGCAGCAGAGGAGTATACAAGGAGATGGGGCCCTCCAGTATCTTCCCTACCTTCTTAGTCTTTCAAGCTTGTTACTCCCAGCTCCAGCAGTTCCACCTTGAGGTGGGATTCTGATGCTGATAGGACCTACAGCCTGTCTGTCTCTAGGCTCTCTGTACAAGTTTTTGGATGCCTCCAAGGATGAGTGAGCTATGGCTAGTGTCTCACTCCAATTATCTTTTCTACATTTTTGCTTTTGTTCCCCTTTTTTTCCCATCCTCCTCTTATTCATTCATTATTTCAGGGTAACCATCTAGTACCTACTCAGTTTCATCCTCTTGGGTATCTTATCTCTTCACTCCTATTTAAGAAAGACAGATTTTATCAAAGGAGGGATGATGTCTTCTTCTAATAAAAATGACCAATGGGAACAGCAGGAATAAGGCAACAACAGCAGCAGATTTAAAACAGGGCAAACAGGTGAGATGCTTTCCCCCAGATATGCCTAAGACCACAGGTCTGATTAAGGAGCATTACAGGCTGTCAAGGAAGACAAGGTGCCAAAGAAAAAAATTAAGGAAAGGAAACTTCAATTTGAACATCTTTCTAAAAATCTAGCTTAGTCCTTTGCATACAATTAAATATTTTCAACTTTGACTTATTTGGCACATGTTCAACACTGAAAGCATACCTTGGTTTGCAACTAAAGGAAAAAAATAAAATTGCAGATGCAAAGACAATAAAAGTATGGCTTATTCCTTCAAAGAAAAAAAGATCAATTTTCAACATCAAAGGACTACAGAATTTCAACGATACATGTCAAAACATTAATCTCAAAGCATGTGAGGCACCTAAAATTTCATACTTAAGTTCAAGTGTTAATTAATTTAGATTAATTGGAAGCTTAGTAACAGAATAATAGAAAGGATTTAAGCTCTAAGCTGGGAAACAGTAGAATAGCCTAGTTTTACCAACTCACACTGTTTTTCACAATACATAAATTTATTCTAAAACTATCAGTCCATTTTCACCTTATTTATGTATTCCAATTTTTGTTCTTTTCATTAAAATACTAAAAAAAAACACAAATAAAATACCAACATATAAATCATTACATGCCTCCAAATATGAGAATACTCACTGAAATTTTGCATATATAATTGTGTATTTTCAAAGTAGATCTTTATCTTAATATTTTGATTTCCTCTCCTTCTGGATTCTAAAATTACTTGCATTGCTTGTTCTATTCCATCTGAATCTCATGTCTTGAATAACCTTCTTCACAAGAAGCCTAAATGATATACTACTATGTTATTTCCACCTCCAACCCAATCTGATTACTTTGGTGCAAAAAAGATACATATGCTCAGATTAGCAGTACAGGTCTCCTTGATCATTTCAGATGCTCCAGTTTTCCACTGCTATTTCTGACTTTAGCTTCAGATAGTTATTTTTCAGTCTTTACACATAGTTGTGTGCATGCACTATAGGATGAATTAGAGCTGAGCAGATGGAAAGGAATACTGATTCTTATTAAAAGTATAAAAGGAGGAAGAAGTTGTATAAAGTAAGTCACTTCATGTAAGATCACTCTTTGTGTCTCTGTTCTGTTAAATTCCTTACTAAATGTAAAACAAGCAGCAGTTTATGCTTTTTTTCTATTTCTGCAAAAATATTAGGAAAAAAGGAGACAGGTAACTGCTCTGCAATCAGCCCACAGCATAACTGGACTGAAAGTAGGTTTTTATGTTGTCTTTTTATGTCATCCAAGCCAGAATTTGGATAGTAAAGAAATAACTAGTCACAACAACTATTAAATGCCCCCTTCAATCCAGACTTGACTTATTGGTAAATCATAACTGACACTCCCACAACACTAGTAAGAACAGTGAATAAAACAACAATGCTTACAGCACTGTTCAGAAAGTATTATCTACTTAAAAACAACATACCTAGAGCATCTACTAAAGAATGATTTAAAATGGAAGGGGGATAAGTTAATTTTTATGCATCATTTCTTCATGAAAAACAATCAGTGTAAGAAAGAGTTTCATATAAGCTTGGTTTAGCATGCCATTTAGTTAATTAACTGAGCCATTTTCATTAACAAACTCAATATCAAATTTAAAACAAAAACTACATAAATTCTTTAAAACAATGAATACTTATGAGCCATAGTGTCTCTGAAAAAGTTGGAGAGTATTATTTGAGGGAGATGAAAGCAGGCTACTAAAAATATGTATAAAGGTTTTTTATTTGCTGTGTAGCTCATGTTTCATGTTTTGTTACAAGCTGCTCAGCCTGACCTTGGCACATGTTTTTTTGGCTGCATTTTTTCTTTTTTTTTTTTTACTTCTTAACAGTGTATTTGTAATATTCTCAAGTTTCACTTCTATTAAGAAAAAAAAACTTTTTTTTTATTTATTTTTTTTTCCTATTGATACAGAAGAATAAAGCGTTCCACAAAACTAAAGCACTAAACAATTTTCTGCTTCATCTGGCTGCCTAGCTTTTTAAAAAGTAAACAAACATTTTCCCCACTCCAGTGCTTAGGGTTTGGTTTTTTTTTTGTATGGAAATATGATTGTATATATCACAGTCTTTTGAATATCTGTATGCTTTTTATATTTAATATTTATTACTAATTGTCAGTCATTCTGCTTTCTACTATCTCAGCAATCTTCCTTGTCAAGGGCACTTCTGAGCACAAGACCCTCCACCTTAAGTTTCTGCTAAACAATGTAGTCCACAATTGTCTTTTATTTATCTTCATTTCTTACTCAGTTCCAGAAATCAAAAAGCAGCCACAAAGGGTTTACAGTATAATTCCTTCAATGACTCTTAATGAAGGGTATTCTGTCAGGAAAATGTTTTCTAAATAAAAGTATAATGCCCCAATTGTTCTTTCCCTGGTTTACAGTAGGTAATACCATATCTATCTCTCAGCCTACCTACAGTCTATGAGGCAAACAAACTCCAGCATGCACTCTGCAGTGCTCAGAGTCTGCCTGGACAGTTATCTTGAGCTTGTCAGTCAAAGCTTTTTTCCTCATGGAAAGTACGGACTGACATACAATGTTGTGAGGATAAGAGAAAATGGTAGGCCATTCTGCTATTCAGCACAGACATGGGCATGCTGTTGCAGAGTTTCAGGGAAACATGACCTTACTTTACAGGGTACGATAAAGACTGCCTGACATACTTAAGAGCAATCTCTTTTGCATTTTGGCAAATCCTTGTAGTCCTATCTCTACTTTTGGTCTTTCAATGCTTCAGAGTTCTTCCTGCCTGCTGCTTTGTCTCACCAGCCTTTTCTGCAGCCCTCTTTCTCTTTTCTTAAGAACACACATTATGTGATTGCTTTACTTTCAAAATCATGTCCATTACTGAAAGCGTAATCAGCTCACAGTGGCCATCAGTCTATAACCAAACTAGACACATCAATAATTTCTTCCATGCTGCTGCCTACATCTGAGGGAAGCTTCCCAGAAGCATTCACAAAACTGCCATGGAGTCTCTAAAAACTGTCATCTGCCAGAATGCCTGATAAGGAAAGCAAAGCCAAAAGGCATTGCAATGAAACAAATGATAAATATTTATACAACATATAGTACCTTAAAATGCAAGCTATAAACTTAGAATCGTTACTGGTTTTGCTCACAAAGTTGTCTACAGGAATTAAAAAACAACAGCAACAACCAACACCAAAAACAAGAAAACAAACCCTTAACATTTTGTCTTGTAAAGGAAATGGGTATAAATGGATATAAGTTTTTAACACAGCAATAAAATCAGTATCAAACAGCAATTTCTGGCTATAAACTACATAGAACAGTAAGTTAGAGAATGAGTGTATAGATAAACTGTATTATTTTCACAGTAAATAAACAGGGATTTATTTTGCATTTCCTTTGCACAGTGTAGATAAATTACAGTGGGTTGGAATTTGATTGACAGCTGAATACTTGTAGCATTTCCTAGCAAAAAAAGCATATATTCTGTTAATAGTTACAAAAAAAAAAAAAAAGGTGGTATTCATATTCTAGTGAGTGATCTTGACTTCCACGCATGTAGTGAACAGAGTAGTAATGTGCACTTATGAACACATATCTCAAGTATTTATGATTAATACAAAAAGAAATAGAAATGTTTTCTTCCAGTGTATCATAGAATGACAGAATCGTTAGAGTTGGAAGGGACCTCTGAGGATCATCTAGTCCAACCACCCCTGCCAAGGCAGGGGCACCTGCAGCAGGTTACACAGGAGCGCATCCATGTAGGTTTTGAATCACTCCAGAGAGGGAGACTCCACAGTCACCCTGGGCAGCCTGTTCCAGTGCTCTGCCACACTCAACGTGAAGAAGTTCTTCCTCATGCTGAGGTGAAACATCCTGCTGCGGGCACCACTGAAAAGAGTCTGGTGCTATACTCTTGGCACCCATCTTTGAGATATTTATATGTATTAATGAGATCCCCTTTCAGTCTTCTCTAGACTAAAAAGCCCCAGCTCACACACTCTCTCCTCAAAAGTGAGGTGCTCCAGGCACCTAATCATCTTTGTGGCCCTCCGTCAGACCCTCTCTAGTAGGTCCTTGTCTTTCTTGTACTGAGGAGCCCAGAACTACCTTGTCAATTATTATTGAATTATTTGTGATGTCACCAATGCAATCCAGTTCATTCTTACTTTTTAAGCAGGCATAAAATACCTTTGAATTTGCTACAAATTAACTACACTGGCATTACTGTAGGTATTTAGTTGGGATTGGACATAGAAGTCTTGTTACTTACAACTACAAATAGACATATTAATTCAAAAAGAACACCAGAAAAACATTATAGGCTAAAGCAAATGCTAAGGGATCCTAAAGGAAATAGCTGAGAAGATCAACTCAGCTTCAACAGTCTCCTGGCTCAATAGGACATACTCAAGTAGGGACAGTGTCTATTATACTGATCGGTTTTGAGGAGTGAAGCGAATCAGCAGTGACCTAAGTGATCTGACCTCAGCCTCACCTAGGTCAGAAATAATCCATTATAGACCATGTTCATGTATACTTACAAAAATAACCACCATACCGTTGTCTGGTGTTTTAAGGCAGTAACTAATTAATTAAAAATGAGTTAAATGGTACAGAAGTGATGAGTGATAAAACAACAGGTAAACTAACTTATAGGGAGAGAAAGAGATATCTAGTATCCTAGTCAGGTTTCCACGTCCAATAATCATGGGCTTATTTTAACCAGAATATTTAAAATGTTCTCTTTAACCAAAACTTTTGGAAGAGCCAGTCACTATAATCATTTGACATATTTGATAGCTTTTGCTTATGAAGTGTTGCAACAGAAGAGCAAGACTAAGAGCAGTAGCATGTTGGACCTTTCAGGGCTAAACCCCAACATGTAATTGCCTGAAAAAAATTTCCAATTCATTTGACATCATAGTGGAAAACAAATTCTCCAATATCATATCCAAAATTCAGCTTACATGCTGTGTGACTTCACAGCAATACTACAATACAACAAAAAAAATTAGGTGAAATGACAAACTTTATAAAATGAGAAAATGAGCACATTTGTCTCCCTCTTTCTACATAGATATGACTAATGTCAGTGTCTGGATATAAACAAAACTCTTCATTAACTCCTTTGACAATTAACAGCCTTCAAAAATAGTGGATCAGGATTTCTCACGACTGCTAGCATGGTAGTTGCTCATAACTCTGTAGCAGGTATTTTATCTTTTCTGAGGAAGCTAAGCCAGCTTTTTGTCTTTTGATAAAATGAGTAAAATGTATTAGAATTTCTGATTTGAAAGGCAAATTTAGAAATGGATATTTAAATTACATATTTAGAGTAACAACTTTCAGGAGTGTCTTCTCTGAAATAATAAAATTATTTACTTTTCAAAAGTAGAAATCAGTATAATGCTCATTACCCAGGATAATTTGGACATTTGCAGTAAGATGTGGTTATGAAAGCAGAAATAGATACCCACTCAGAGTTTGTATCAGTGAAAAAAAAAAAATAGTGTATGGCGAGTAGGACTATTACAAATGTTTCTAGAAGCATAAAATTTGTACAGAAATGGTTAGCTTTTACTATCCGTATGCAGATAGGCTGAGAAAGTTGGGGCTGTTCAGCCTGGAGAAGACAAGGCTGCGTGGAGACCTCCTAGCAGCCTTCCAGTATCTGAAGGGGGCCTATAGGGATGCTGGGGAGGGACTCTTCACTAGGGACTGTAGTGATAGGACAAGGGGTAACGGGTTAAAACTCAAACAGGGGAAGTTTAGATTGGATATAAGGAGGAAATTCTTTCCTGTTAGGGTGGTGAGGCACTGGAATAGGTTGCCCAAGGAGGTTGTGAATGCTCCATCCCTGGCAGTGTTCAAGACCAGGTTGGACGAGGCCTTGGGTGATATGGTTTAGTGTGAGGTGTCCCTGTCCATGGCAGGGGGGTGGGAACTTGATGATCTTTCCAACCCTAACTATTCTATGATTCTGTGATTCTGTGATCCCTATTTAGAAATGTCACACCACCACAAACATCCCAACTGATATTCATAGATGCTTTGTGGGTTTAATTTTAAGAAAATTAAACAATGTATTCCTTACTATAGTTTTAGATGGAGAGCTGATATTTAAGTACATTGGGATTTAACTTGACAAATGAGGTAGTACATACAGAATTATTCAGAAAGTTCTTACTAGTAACACACATTGAGGAAACTTCAATAGGTAAGAGAAAAATTCCTTTCTACTTCATCCCACTAAACACAAATTTAGTCTTGTCAAATGCTGCAAGTCTTGTGTTTTTCTTCTTTTTGCAAAACCCTCCCACAATTTGTTGCCCATCTTTCATGTGAAGTGGGGAAGACTACAAAGGCACAGAAGTCTAGCAATTTGCCCGGTTACCTTCTGAGAAAGTTACAGTTGTAATTAAGACAGTGAGTAAGAAATAATTGGGGTCACAGAGATTGCTGTTGGGGTGACTATAGGCAACAGAAGGAGAAGGAAGAAAGACAGCCAACATATAACCAAGATGTATTATTTCAACATCTGCTCCAAGAAACTCATTAGAAAATGTACACAATGAGCTTTTCTACATGGTGATGAGTAACAGCTCCAGAAATCCACAAATAATGCCATGATGAATTTCCAAGTTATATATATTTGACTTTAATTAAATTTACTATGGTTGCTGTCACTTATTGTTAAGCCTAAAACACACCTGAAAAAAAACTAAAGTGAAACAAATAAAGCTAGAATCTAACATTTATAAAGAAGAAAGAATCCTAACTGTTCTAAATATATTCAAAAACTTGTCTTAAAGGAAAAGAGCAGCAAATACTCGATAGTATGCCACAAGATTCCTTGATATTTTGTAATTATTTCTGGGTTGCTGTGAAAACATTTTGAATATCGTAATTTTTCCCTTGAAAGGAATTCCAAATGACTAATTCTTTCAAATGAGAGTAAACAATTTACTTTTGCAGGAGTGTATTTATTAATACTTAAGAAGACAAAGAAATTTGATGCTGTCACTAATAAAAGAGAGCAATCATATATTTCTCTGCAGGACTCCTAAATAAAGTAAACAAGATTTATTAACTACTTCTACAATGCTTTGAATGTTTGGAATGTTTTAATATCACCAAGTAATTTAGTTTTACAATATTACTCTAGGATTTGGAGTTTTGCATAGGAAAACAGAGCAGCTGGAAAATTAAATAACTTCCCTGGCTTTTCCAGTCCATGGGAAGTGACAAGATCAAAATGGTCTCTGTGAAGTATCGTATGCAAATATACCATCTATCAGAGATTTACAGCACTAAAACCTCCCTTTTTCTGATACCATGCTACTGCACATATTTATTCATAGTGCTTTATTGGTGGGACACATAACTTTTTGCTTAATTTTTACTTTTGTGTTTATAAATGAGGAAAACATATATTGGAACTTGTATCTTAATAAATGAAAAACAGATCAATGTGCAAAACACATGCCTGTGGGGGAGAAGACAAGGAGGCTGTTTATCTTCATATTATGCAAGCTTGGCTACCAAAGTTGAAAGGATAACTCTTTGGGTTTCAGGGAAAAAGGCTTCTCTGAAAAGTGTTTCAGGCTACATCTAACCTGCTGGATGCTGAAGCTGTTCTGAATGCCCAGAGGAGAGTGCATGCCCTGAACACATCCCAGCCCCACACTGTGATAAGATCTAAGTGTGATGTCCCCTTTATTTCCACAGGAAGGAAGGCTAGGCTTGGGGTCAGACTGAAACTCTGTGTGTGCTCTTGTCAGGCTCCCAAAACTGGGGAACCAGGACCCTCTGCTACACTTCAGCATAAACATGCCACTCCCCATAGGAGAAACAAAAAAGCTATAGCATATAACATACCAAGACTAACTTAGGTTAAATCAATTTGCATCCATTTTTACAGATGGAACCATTCCATAAGCAAAATTCTTTCCTTAATCAGACCTTTGTTTCTGCTATTCAAAGAAGAAAGTGGAACTAAACAATGATGAGTCTTGCCAAATCACTTTATTGTCCATGAGACTCACTGGTTTGAACACAGGCCAGATGAACTGGTCTGGTAGGCTACATTACCTACACAACAGGGATGACCAGCATCTTCTCTGTGGTTAAAAATATCATGTCATTTTATTCAGCTGGATTATTTAGGAAGGTGTCTTATTTTCTTAAACATAACAGTTTTAAGTTGTGTCTTTATCAAAATTTTCTCCTTTGAAGGTTGTAAAAACTCTCTGTATTTCCTTTCTACCCCTTTATATTGCATGACAACACTTTCACTAAAGCCTGTGAATTTCTTATACCTTTATTAAGTGAATGACCCTTTAGGCTTCAGTGCTTGAAACTGTGCTTCAAGATGGCAGAACTTCCCCACTCCACTCCTTGATATAGTGATACAGATATTTGTGCTGAAAGTGTCCATGGGTTCCGGCACAATTTTTATATTTTATAGGGATTTCTAGATTTCTCCTCTTTTAACTTGTCCAGATACCATTTGAGATCATGTACATTTTTTGCTTGCTACCTGTTCTTCACTGATATGATCTTATCTAGGTATCTGATTTTAGGCATTGTCTGATGGCTAAATGGACATGGTCAGAGGGTGTATGGACCTTTTGTTTGTTACAGATCACCTGCTGGTATGTTCCCCTGCAAAATGAAATAAAGAGGGTACTCCCTTCTTTAAATTTTAGATCTTTTGGATGTAGTACGAATACAGATCAGCTCTTTGAGCTCAATATCCTGTAAAGTGACTTGTATGGAAGACTTCAGAAATCCACACAAAACAGCTGTAGAAACATACTCTTACTGTATCATCCATCTGCATTTTGCAAGTGAGATCAAACATGCTCTTCCTAACCTGTTTCAATCTAAAAATAAAGTAAAATTGGCTGTCAACATATTCTATGCAGGAAGGAATCCATAACATAATAAGAATGCTATTAATATCTATACCATTTGGACCAATAACAAAACTGTGATTATATTTTAAGGGATTTTCTGTTTCATAGTTTCCACTACCTGGCTTCCTATTTAATCTGACTTTTACATTAACATTTTGAATAATAGTAAGCCCCTCCAGTGAACTCATATCAAATACCCTATTTTTCTGCAACAAAAAACTGCACTCTGTTATGACTGATGCTTACAAACAGAAAAAAATACAATTATTTGGCTCATTCTGAGCACATTAATTTATTTTCAATAAAAGTGATTCTTCTTTCTCAATCACTGTTTGCTGCTTAGGATTTTTGGACGTTTTTCTTTGGTTTATCATCTATGAACTAGGTCATGTAATAAGTCCTGGAAAAGAAAGCAGGTGAGATCGGGGTCTATTTAGGGAATGTGATGCGCTTCACTTCTATTTCAGAAAAAAATATTTTGTATATTTGCTTCAAAGTTTTAGCAGATGCAGTGACTAAGTGTCTTTCACTAAATGCCTTGAATAACAAAAGCAAGCTAAAGGAGCTGAAACATTCTTGTCTTTAACATTGCGATGGTGGACAACTGTTCAGATATAGTTTTCCCTTGGTGATATTTCAGATAAGGCATAAATTATGTATCTTTCAAATCTTTCTGCTTCTGAGAAATGCATTAATCTGATTTTAATTTTGGTTTTATAAATCTCAAAGAACAGACATTTGAAAATAAATAGACTTTAAGTTTTTAAAGCAATTATATCAAATCTCTGGGTATTATTTTTGTTGTAAAGCAACCGTTGAAAAAAAAAATAAAAATAGCGAGTATCATACCACAGCAATATTCACCTCATTCGAATCTCATTTATATTTTGGTTGGGGGTTAAAACCAAAATCAGCACACATCTGTGTGGAAATTCACAAGATTTTAAAACCTCTTTAGGACTAATTTTCCAGATTTAAAGATCACTGCATCCAAATCTTAACCTTAAATCAGACTAGAAGTGATCTATTAGTCTAAGCCTGATCTGTTACCATCTCTTCTTTTTATAGACAGGAAATAACCAAATCTTTCAGTCTAAGTTAAACCAATTCATCTTCTTCCATCTATTGTGAAAACCTGTATTTAGCTTTGATTGTAAACATTCATAGAGCTATCATAATTCACCTTTCAAATTACACCAACAAACAGAAAAATAGAAAAAGAATAGATGTCGCCTCATGTTTTACCATAGTCTCCAGTTCTTTCTGATTACAATCATTAGGATTTAGAGTTTAGCATGTATCGTGTAACAAAAACTAATGTCTGAAGCTGTTAAAGGAACTAAAAATTGCCTCTGATTGCTGAGTAGGCTTTAGGACCCAATTCCCACTATGCTCTGTCTTCTAAGATAGGCAATCCATTGTTTTCAAAATATTTAAGTATCTCACTAGCTTCAAATGAATAGAGCCAGAAAACCTTCAGTATATGTGGCCTAAAAAAAAACCCCAGCCAAACCCAAAGGGGTTATTATTTTTAAACGAAGGGACATCAGCATTGTTTTATTTCTCTGTTGTGACATCTTTATTTCTGTATGCTTAGCATGGCTGGGAAACAGCAAATTATATTTACGCTGATAGTAAATTCACCTTCTAAAATCTTAATTAGTGGTAGCTGCTAGCAACATCCAAATAAAAAGGAATAAAACCTATATATACTTGGAGCCTGTGACAGTCTCATGTTTGTCCAGTAAACATATACCTCAGACTTCATTTTGCTATGCATAAGGCCATTTGTCAGTATGGCTGATAATAACATGAATGTGAGCTACACCTAATTAGTAATCTATGACAAACTGTCATAGGAAATTTAGCATGGCATAATACTTCATTACATTTAATGCAATCAAGTCACTTTTTAATTGAAAGCGAATTCAGGAAAAGAGCACCCTTTTGACCTCCAAAATATTGGGTATACTATTCTTATTTCAAATTGAAAGAACAGAAATCAAACTGTAGCATTCATTTTCCAACATCTTTTACCCTCCATCCCACAGATAACAATTGGAGCAATTTTAGTAATTTCCACTGTGAACTGGAGCTAAGTTATACTGACATGCTGGAAATTTGAAGTCATCACAGGTAATCTATGAATAATTACTACTCAAGGCAAGTTACAACACATGAACTATAATCTCGTTATGACTTTGTCTTTCTGCACTTCCTGGGCACATCTGTTTGGTTGTTTATTTTCTACACTTGATCAACCAAGCTAAGATGACCTATACTTTTCTTGGTGGTACAGAAAATTTTCACAAATTACAGCCATGTCACTCCAATCCATTTTTTATTTTTTTTTCCATATAGTACAAATTGATTTGCTGTGGCAGTAAACAGTGAAATGGTCTTTTCAGTGTCTAGTAATTAGTTCTAACACTAGCTGACAAATTAAAAAAGGTAGCAAAACAAAATGTCTCCATCAGGCACTTATAATAACCTTTATAATACATACAGTAGATGTTGCAAAGACTAAGGTGGATAAATGAGGAGAATGCTGATTTTGGCATCCATCTTACTTTCAGATAATCTAGCTCATCCCTCTTGGCTGACACCAGACCAAGAATAATATTAAAGAGTAATAAACTCTTTCCAACAAACCTCTGATTCCATGGTTCACTGGTCTCAGGCATAATCTATCAATCCATTTACTGCACAGTAAAAGGTAAGAAAGCCATTACAGGTCTGTTATACGCCCTGGCAGGTGGTATATGACAAGAACTATATTCATCACAAACTCCAGTGCCTTGTACCACCTTTTGCATGCTTTGAAGCACTAGGTGGCTAGCTTACTTGGCTATCACAGCAGAAGATACTTTAAGTTTTGAAAATAAACAAAAAATACTTGATGTGAAGGCATAAAAATGGTTATAAACCAGTTCATTTTTCATACTGTTAAGACTTCACAAAGATAGTGGTACTTTCATTTTTACAAGAAATACTGGCTTTGGAGAGGGTACAGTAAGTAAAACCAGGTTAGAATGTAAAGTCATACTTTCAAATACGGCCTTTAATCTTCATTCTCAAACTATGTCTGAGGCAGCAGCCTATTAGAATCACTATTCAATAAAGTTGTCTAAAGAAATGTCATTTTAAAATTATTAATATCCAAGGGAAGAAAAACTCTTCATGTATCAATTCTCAAGGTCATCAACACATGATATAAACACCCAAAAGCAAAGACAATACAGAAGCAAAAGTAAAAAAGCTTCTTTTATGTGACTGCAATTTCTTTCATACCCAATTTCTTTTCTCAGCTTATTCCATTGCTGTAGGGCAACAGTTTCTGTGACTATAAAGAAAGTTTGAACATGACTTATTTCAAATGTGTCACCTTGAAGGTTAAGACTCTCAGGTGTTGTCCCCCATTCCCCTGCTTGGCAGATCAAGGCAAAACAAAAATTTGTCATAATGTTAGGAGATATTTGGCTACATTCTCAGCTGGTGTAAATTGTCACAGCTTCTCTGAAATAAACAGAATTGCTCTAGTGTAAGCCAGATAAGGACCCATCTTACATTATTTATGTGACTGTCATGTATGTTTTCTACTTTGAAAATAATACCATCCTGCAATATGAGATAATCAGAAATGCTAGATTGTTACATGTTCATTTGCTAGCAGAGATGCCAGAAAACAAAATAAATAACCAAGAACAAAGTATTAAAATGTAAGATAGACTCTTAGAAGAGGATGGAGAAACAGAAAACCTCCAGACAAATCTGCGTGAGATTTCATGTTTGTCCATGGTGCGTCAAGTAACAAAAAAAAAAATAAAAAAAATATATCCTCATCAAAACTACTGACAACTGAACCATCCTTTGGTGACCTGCGCAAGTTTGCCTGATGCAAAAGTGCCAGAGCTATGTGCTTCAGCTTTGGCTTACAGTAAAAATCTGTGGTGTTTTTTCTCAGTGCTCACAGATCTCTAACTGAAGGAAGACAACATATGTCCCTCTGTCAGGCCTGCACACTTTTTTCCATGATTTCTAATTTTACCACAGACCCTAGACTGTCAGAGAGAAAGTGAAAAAAAAAAAAAAAAAAAATTGAGGCTTCCTACACAAACTGTGAGTAAAAGAAAAAAAATGCAAATGAAAAAATAAAGATTTTTTCCTTCAGTTTAATTGGAAAAATCTGACAGAAACCCTAATAAGTTTTGAATTTTTTCTATATATATATACATTTTTTTTAACCTCTGTCAAGTTCACATGGGAAATAGAAAACATTCTGAGAACACCATCAGAGAAGATGTATGGATTTCAGTTTTGTGATTTTCAAATTCAGTTTCTGTTCATCTCTCTATATATATACACTGCATTTTTCAGATTCCTTAGATTCAGCTATTAAGGGCCAGAGAGATCTACATCTCCATAGATAGGTAGACAGCTGAAAGCAAAATATAAATAAAAAAATAATGCATTTAAGTAATGATCTCAAATGGAAGTTCAATTTTCTGGTTTTAATCTCTTTTAGGAGTAAATGGACGTTTTCACGTGGTAAATTCCAAGCCTAATAATTTGCCAGACACTTTACTCAGATCTAGGAGACATAAACGTGTAAAGACAATGATGCTGGAGAAGGACTCATCACTAGGGACTGTAGTGATAGCACAAAGGGTAATGGGATCAAATTTAAACAGGGGAAGTTTAGGTTAGATATAAGGAAGAAGTTCTTTACTGTGAGGGTGGTAAGTCAGTGGAACAGGTTGCCCAAGGATGTTGTGAACACTCCTCCCTGGCAGTGGCCAAGGCCAGCTTGATGGGAGTCTTGTGTGACATAGGAACATAGAAGCACAGAATAGTTAGGGTTGGAAAGGACCTTAAGATCACCAAGTTCCAGCCCCCTTGCCTTAAGCAAGGACACCTCGCACTAAACCATGTCACTCAAGGCTCTGTCCAATCTGGCCTGGAGCACTGTAGTAGAGAGGCAGGATCACCTCCCTCGACTTGCTGGTCATGCTCCTTTTGATGCAGCCCAGCACATGGTTGCCTTTCCAGTCTGTGAGTGCACACTGCCTGCTCATGCTCATTTTCTCATCAACCAACAGTCCCAAAATCCTTCTCTGCAGGGCTGCTATGAATCTCTTCTCTGCCCAACCTGTAGCTGTGCCTGGCATTGCTCTCACCCAGGTGTAGGACCTTGCACTTGGCATGGTTAAACTTCATGAGGTTGACATCAGCCCACCTGACAAGCGTGCCAAGGTCCCTCTGGATGGCATTCCTTCCCTCCATCATTATTGACTGAACCACACAGCGTGGTGTCATCGGCAAACTTGCTGAGGACGCACTCAATCCCACTGTCCATGTCACAGACAAAGATGTTGAACAAGACCAGTCCCAACACCGATCCCTGAAGGACACCACTCCTTACTGGTCTCCAGATGGACATTGAGACATTGACTACAACTCTTTGCGTGTGGCCATCCAGCCCGTTCTTTATCCACCGAGTGGTCCATCCATCAAATTGATGTCTCTCCAATTTAGAGACAAGGATGTCGTGTGGGACAGTGTCAAATGCTTTGCTCAAGTCCAGGTAGATGACGTCAAATGCTCTACCCCTGTCCATGGTTTAGTGTGTCCTGTCCCTGCTCATGGAGGTGGGGTTGGAACTAGGTGATCTTAAGGTCCTTTCCAACCCTAACTATTCTATGATTGTATGAATCACTAAACAGTAGCTTTATCCCCCATATTTGATTGAGACCTAACTACTTTTAACAACATTCATAGGTGGTCTGACTATGACAAGTAACTTGGAACATTCTGCAACAGGAAGCAGAAAATTAAAATGCTAAGTTTTTAGGTATATGACTAATCTTTAAAAACTTAAATTCAGAGGCAAATTACAGATTTCATTAAAATGTATTTGTGTCATTTTACTAAAAGTATTTTTTCATGAAAACTAATGTCCTTTTAATACTACATCTCAGATATACAAATTGTGGTGCCTAAATTCAGCTATGTAAATGTTTATTTCAGCTGGTAAATAACACTATATTTGATCTCAAGGTGGTCTGAATTCTTCCATATACATTGATCTCAGAAACTCATTTGTAGAGAGATACTTCTGTGCAAGCACCCAAATTATGATTTATGTGTCCAACTTGGAGTCTTGAATGTGATCAATATTTATTATCCACTTTTGCCTGAGCCATTAGCTAATATTCTGAACCTTGCCAGACTGTTTCTATTAGTAACAAACTAATGGGAGTCCCACATCAAATAACTTTATGTTTATATCCTGGAACTGTGCTTGAAATTCAGCTGTGTTCACAGTAATAGTAAAACCCTCAGGACGTAGTATTCTGACCAGAAACTCTAGCTTGTTTTTCAGTAAGGTACCTAAAAGAAAATCTCATCACCTTCTTTCCAACAGAACTAAACGCAATGAATCCTTCTTTCTTTTATTCCTGGCATCCTGGTAACTTCAATAAATAGATACCACAGAGATTCTGGTTTTGCCATCAGTCTCAAAGTTTCTCAGCTAATTCTACATTGACCTCTTCTGACCAGGCTATCCATACCTTGGGTTGTGGTCCTCTGTACAATGCTCTCTACCATTTCTGCTGCATAAGAAACAGAAGATACATGAGAGCAGTCAAATTAGCTACCTCTTTTGACCAGATTTGCTACTCACTTTCACCATTTTCCAACACAGAAATATGCTACTTCAACAACAGAATATAGCAAAATACTCTTTTACTTTTGTCCATGAGTATGGAGATCCCAGAAAGCAAAATGAATGGTACTTCCCTACACAGAAAGCAGAAATCGAAGCTCAGTGTTGGAAAAAGCGTGGTGGAGAATAAAACAGCTTCCAAGGATGCAACTTCCACCTTGGGGCTGGGAAGAGGAGAGAACTGGGAAGTGTTTCCATAAAGGCAATCAGCCATTTGCTGCTGTCTCTCACACACCTGAGTCACAAGAACTGGAATATTTGCTGTACCCTCAAAACAATCAGGCTACAAAACTGTTGCTCTGCTTTCCACTCTTAAGCAGCAGACCTGTGATTTAGGAGTATATTCGGATACATCATCATCATTTCAGGTGCTAATAGTCTTGGTTTGCTATCATTGTTTCTTATAGCAGTGTACTGTACACATTTTTCTTCTTCACTTTCATTATGCATACAAATGTCTCTTCATATGGAGAAAAACAATATATACCTGAAAATATATAATGAAAATATTTGCTGCAGATCAAAATTTTATACCACAGTTACATTAGTAATATGTCTAACCTTCAACAAGCGATGGTTAGCCTCCTTCAGCGTACTCTCTAGCTTATGTTTTTTGTCTGGGTTCAGTGATGCACTTGCAAGCGCTGTTCCTCTAGTTTCATTTAATCGTTTCAGTATTCCCTTGTGGGGCGGCAGCTCTTCAGCTCTTAACTGGAACAGACAAATACAGCAGTTAAGATGTACTATGGTGGAATTTTTCAGCTCTCTTATCTTCACCCTTATTGATTTGTGTATCAGCTGAAGGAATATACTCAATTAAAGACAAAATAACCATTGCTTTCTGAATGCAGAAGGCTAAAACTCCCCATAAGAGACTATATTAGTGGATCAAGACTAAAGAGAGTCCTAAATGCCAAAATATGAGATTTTTCAGGTATTAAACACTGCTACATGACAAATTCCACTTCTGGAAACTCAATAGCTCATGTATATGAATTTTAACAATATTTTAATATGGTAAACAGCAAGCACTTTGGAGAAGGGTTTTAACATGTCCAATGCTGTGAACACAAGTCACCCAGATGGTATGTGAAGAAAAGCTGTCCAGTCTAGCCTCATAATTAAGAATGTTCATGCATCTTCATAAAAAGACCCCAAACCCCATAAGTAAAACCAAAGGATGCAAGGCATCACCTAAATGTACCACCTCACCACATATGCAGTTGGTGCAAGCTTGTATTGTCAAAGTAACTCGATATATCAAGTGAAGAGAATGTAACTAAAAGACAAAGTTCTTCAAGTTTGGGGGTTTTGGGAGGTTTTCTTAACATAAGCAGGTATGTATGAAATGAACCACGCTGCAAGCCAATATGTTATTTGCTGCATTAGGATGCATTCTCTTTTGTGTTGCTCAAGAACAAGGTGGACAGTAAAAATGACATACAATTAAGAGATAACACTTTTAATTTTGGGTTATGTATCCCTTGAGAATACTGCAATTGGGAAATATTTGTATATATCTGAAAAGCATGAGCTTTCATGATTCTAAACAATCAATTTAGACTTTAAAACTTTATTCCTTTCTGGAAATGACAAGATGCATCTAACACCCCTTATAAACATTTTTTCACCTTCATTGTGATACCCTTGACAATGGTGGCAAAGCAACACAAATTCTCTGTCCAGCTTGCTGACATCTGATGCTAAACAGTCAGGGACAAACTCAGCATATGGTTAAGTCTTCATTTCCTTTTTTTTTTTTTAAGAAACTTAGAGATAGATTTTTATTAAAGAATCTTTTAGATTTTTGCCAGGTTTTGAATTTCCTTCAGGTTCTTTAATGCTCTATTCCATCATTTGCTGAAATTGTTCAACTTGGTTTGGCATAAAAGATAACTAGTTATTATCCCCAAGAGAGAACAGAAAACCTTTAGGCAATTATTTTATAAGTAATGTGCATTTTGCAGCTACAGTATAATTTTTTATTGAGTAAATTATTAAGCATAGTCATTCCATTGAACACTTTTCAGAAACTAAAGAGAGCAACTTCTACAGAATGTATTTATTAGCAGTACCATAGTCTAAAAGCTCTAACATCTTCATCAAAATATACCAGCCTTTAAAGGCAAATATTTAATACAGTGTTTGGGGCTTTTTTTAAAGTATTTTTAAAAAGTCATTTAGATGTTGAGTCTAGAAAATGTTGCAGTGACACTTTAACCAGTTGGCATTTATAATTATGCATGCAATTCTCGATACTCTTGTGAAATACTGAATACCATTTCGTAAGTGACAAGACATCTATAGAGAAATGTTATAAAAATGTTATAAAAGACAAATTCTGAATTAAGAAATGAGGATGAAAAAGATAATGATTAATTAACTAGTGACAAGATAGGCATTTTTCTTTCAGTACATTTTCCATTATTTTTCTTATTTTAGTATGATCAATATATATTTGTACATGAGTTTGGAAATTCCACTGCTGTGCTTTATCTAAAAAAGTGAATGCCGAGTTTGATGGCAGAAGAATTCCCTTGAAAATAGTATTAACTTTTCTTTAATGTAGAATTGCTAAAGTAAGAAAACATTAATAGTAAAACTCAATACCTTTACTTTGCTAAGGCAGTCTCTTAACTGGTCTTCATTCCCTGGTTCAAGGGGAGTATCAACAGTTCTGTCTGCTTCCTCTAACCATAAAATCAACTTGTCCAAGTCCTCTTGCAATTCTGATAAAATATTCTTTTCTTCCTCTAGCCTGTAATAAAAATGTGAAATTAATGTTTCTATACACTTACTTTTATGTTGAAATGTTTATCCACACTAAAAAAAAGGTGACAGAAAACTAGCTCTTATGATCTATATTAATTCTTTTTAAAAGTGTGCCATAAATTTTTTCATATCAAAATTATCAGACCAGCACCCTTTTAACATGGCATTAAATCTATTATAAAAGAAAAACTCAAGCCCTAATTTGTAACATCACTAAATTCAGCTTCTGGATTATATATGGCTGGTAGCAAACAAGCATGCCAGAACTAGAACTACTAATAATTCAGACCAGATTTTGTGTGAACTAACAGCATGGAAGCCCAGTGTCAGAAACTAAGAATTCTAGCACCAAATTTTACCAAACTGAATCTGTAAAATGTGACGCTTAAACCTGTTTGCCCAATATGTCCAAATGTCCAGCTGGTTTTGCATCTTTTGCTTTGATCTCAAGTAAACTTAATAAAACAATAGTGACACAAAAACACAGTTCTAGTTCTGGTGTACTTGTTCACTACCTGCTACATGTAATCCAGAAGCTGAATTTAGTGAGGCTGCAAATGATGACTTCAGCTTTTCTTTTAAAGGACCAGACCTGCATATGCTTGTGCCCCTCTTCACCAACAGAATTTTCACTGCTGACCAAATCAGGTCCCTTCACTGTAATTTCCAGACAATAAAAGTATTCAAGTGACTTCAAGTGTTTTGTAGTTTAAACACTTATTTGCAAGGAAAGAAAGCTGCTTCATTAATGTTTTAAGAAAAAAAACATTTGTTAGAAAGAAACAAATGAAGAAAAAATATAAGATTTGTAAAAATCCTATTAAATAACATGACTCAGGTTACAACGTAAAATGGGAGAAGCCTCATTTGGTCAGCAGTGAAAACTCTACTAGTGAAGAGGGACATATGAGCTGAAATAAACTTAATTTCACAGCAAAAGAAACATCTGATTTCATGGTAAAAACAAAAAGAAAATATAGACTAAGATTTCTTGAGGAGGGAGAGTCACGCTGTTGGAATGCTGACTATTACAAAATAATACCAGCAGCATACAATTCAACTACTATTTTAGACAACTTGTAAACTAGAAAAACTTTTGCTAGTGGTTTACCTGCCTTCCACCTTACTGGTGTTTATTGCACTTCCTTAACAAGGACTTACAAGATAAGAATTGGTTACTAGAGGAATAAACACTCTACAGGATGTAGATCCCTCACCAAAATAGCAGATTAAAAACCAGACTAAAGTAACAATGACAACACTCTGACCAGACTTCACTAACTCTGGCTTCACTAAGCATGTCAAATCTTAAGGAACCTGAAAAATATGATAGCTGCTACAAACATGTCACAGGCTTTCCTGGATGGCAGAAGCCAGGCAAGAAGACATCACTACAAAGGTGTTCTTGAAAAAGAGAAATGTTTCCATTCAATTTACAAGAAGCAAACACTTTTTGAAAGTGTCTCCAGACACTGCCCTAAATCCTTCTTTTCTTTTGTATTAAAAAAAAAAAAACAAGCTACTCAGCAACATCAACAATATATGCAGTGAAAATCTTGGATAAGAAAAAACATATTAAACAGTATTATGCATTGATGTTTCCAAATAATTATTAATAAAGCAGACCACACTTTCAAGGTTTTTTTCTTTACAGCACAGTTTAAAGGCATTCCGTTAATTTTTAAACTATGAAGCATTATTCCTCTGTTACCTTCAAGTTTAATTCTTTTGTAGAATTTCTTTAAGCATGTAGTACTGGTAATAATGAATGGGATATTTAAAACTCTCCATCTACAATTAAGTAGAAGATGTATTTTATTTCTGAATCAATTCAATGCATTTAGGAAAAAAAAGCACTAAGTTCTTCCTGTAATATTGGTTGTGAATTATAAATATTCCAAATATGTTTTCAGGAAATGGATTTGCAGTGATTATGGCTGAAAAAATTACATATACTGAAAAGCAAGTACAGAATGTATTATTAAGCATTATGAAGTCCATTAATAAATCATGAATTCAGTCATAATAAATATACAAAGTTTGTGTAAAGGAGATTAGCTTAGGTTTAAATGAAGGATGCTTTTTTTCCTAGCTCAGCCGATATATCCAGAGATTCTTATTCTCTCAAGCATTTCAGATGTATTGTAGCTGTAAATTTAGATAAATTTTAATCTACCCTCAAACAGGAGAATTTTTTGTTACCTAGTGCTCAAGGACCAGACAGGGAAGAGTCGCATGCTCTAAGTCTACAACAGTACAGGTGTATATGGTTCAGTCATGTCCTTTGAGAAATTGAAAGACACCATGGAACAACAGAGAGCACTCTTAGGTGCTTATTGCCAAGTGTGTACTGATATGAGAAAAAAGAACCCTATGGTACCAGCCAAGGGTCACAGAATCATAGAATTGTTTAGGTTTAAAAGTCTTAAGGTCATTGAGTCCAGCCTTTAACCTAGCACTGCTAAATCCACCACTGAACACACTATATTCTATATTCCAATATTTGCTAGGCACATGAGTCCACTACTGCTCTTTTTTAAGTTCATAAGCAAGTTTCTCCAGAGTTACTGTGTAGAGATTAAGAAAACACAAGCCACTGGAGCTATATTGTTCTTTAGAAGAAAAAGAAAAATATTTACTGTAAAAACAAAAAAAACCCTCAAACTCTAAAACTATGTATATCTTTACATATGTATATACATACACACGTATATATACACATAAATACAGGTATGCATATATATACACTCACATACGCTTACATTTATAGAAATACCTAAAAAAGTGAACACCATAAAAAGAAAAAGAATTCAATCAATAGCCCTGCTTTCCAGGTTTCGTCTTACATTTTCTTACAGAAACCTGCATGACTGCTTTCAGGCACTGGGATTTGTCTAGGATTTCTGGAAATGCAAGTGTATGTTGCAAAGCACATATCTCAGTAGAGGCATTATGTGATGGTACCCTAAGGATAAACCTGAGAAAGATACAGCTTTAAATACATTAATTCTGGCACAGAAAAGGCATAGTGTTCAACTCAATGCACCTGAGTGCAAAAGTATTGAGCTGTATAACATTTTTGAATGAGAAATCAGAAAGATTTCCTGTCTCCTAGAAGAGACAGCAATTGGCAAGATTTCTTTTCACCTTAAGTGCACTGTCAGTTTAATCACCCTTATGAATTTAACTCCAACCCTTAAAACATTTAAAACTTTTCCTAGTCATGAAGGAAGTATTTTTACTTTGATGACTAATTTAAATGTTGATCAATAGGATTCAGTTTTATTATCTGAGCTATGTGGGATGTTTTCAATCTAGGACTTTCCAGGATTTCATTTAGACAGGCTTATTTTACATAAATAGATAGATATATACAGGTACAGAAGGGTTTCAGAATTCAGAAAAAAAAAAAACCAAAACCAAAAAGCCGTAAAGATCTACTTACCTAGTCAGGAAAAGTATGTAGTATAGTAATTAAAAGGTCCATTGCAATTAATGAGAGCTGGAGGTACACTTCATAATTTACTTTAATTTTAATGTTCTTTGACTGCTAGAACATTATTTTTATTATAAATAACATCCTGCATGACAAGTATCATATTATTCAAGCCACTAAAATAAAGCACTGTCTGTATTAGCTGAACCAGTCAATCAAATAAAAAGTTTTAACTTGATGACTGATTGCACCTTTTGAACAAGCTGATTTCTATCACTGTGATTATATTTGGAACAACACGTTCATGTAATTTCTAGGTGTTTAAATTCAGGTGGCAATGACAAATTAATAGTTCATGTTTATTAAGGGAGTATAGACTTCCAAATCAAAGCCTAAACAAACTGGAACAAGGAGAATGACCCACCAGTTGACTTGGACATGGACAGAGCAGCTCTTGAGAAAGCAGTTGGGAGTACATCTTGCTGTATAAGCAAGCGATTGAAGAATAAAATGCCATTTCAGCAACTGGAGCCAAGCAGATCCATCTCCAGCACAGATATGCACACTGTTAAATATTACTTATACTTCTAAACCAGCCTAATTTCTCAAAGAGCTTCTAAACTGCTTCTCTGTCCGCAAATGGATTTACTTCATTAACCCGGGAATATAACCCATCTTGTTTGATGGAAAATTCTCAAACTATAGCAGGGAATACAAAATTTCATATGTAACATTTGGTCTTCTACATGCCTGCTATTCTCGTGCACATTACTTTGTGTTTTCCATACCAAAACATGTCAGCTTTCTGTTTGCATTTCTAAATTTATAAGGCCTCTTGGTCTTGACTTCATAACTGCTTAAATATGAACCTTATACGTTATACTCCTGGAATTGAATGTATTAATATTCAGTATTTAACACTGAGTAGCAAATTAAATTGAATTAATTCTTTTTCTGAATACTAGTTTGTGTATGGTATTTCATAAATTAGGGATTAGTTTTCCTAATGGTATTAAACTGAAGCAATAACAAATTCTTATGGTAGTCCACAAAATACCCTGGACAGATTTTTTTACTTAGCTATGACGGTTAACTATTACATAAACATTCATGACCCATTTCAAGTAAGCTTATTTTTTCATTTACAGTTTCTAGGAAACATATGAGAATATGAAATGTATATTGCAGCTCATGTATTTTCTCCATAGTCAACAATGTGATACCAATACCATAGCAACCCGTAAATAGTTTGTGAAATACATCAGATGTTTAGTTTGTAACTGCACACAAGTGATGTTGGACTTATCTGGGAGGTGTCAGCAAGAGAAAGAAAATATGCAATCATAGGAGTAGGACAGATCAGCACTTGTGACTCATATTCCCACTTGCACTTCCAATAATGTTTTGGTATCTTTTTATTTTTTAACATTAAGCTGTTGATTTTGTATTTATGGTATTTCTAAGATTATGAATTAGTGCATTTAGTAACTGTCACTGGGAATTTAAGAAGCTACCAAAATAGTAACTTAACAATTTAGAGAAATATTTGCTAGAAAAGAATGAATTTCTTTTCCTTCTCTAAAAAATGTGCAAATATGCTTCATTTGGGTAAGGAACTTTAAATAAAATAATTGAAATGAAAAATATCAAAGGAAAAGGTCAGAAGCAAATACTAAACAGTAAGAAGGTTAGCTACACACTTGTAAACACAATGCAATGTTATACCAGAGTGATACATTTCTTGTGATTTACTGTAAGAAATCTATACAGAAAAAAAAAAATCAATATATAACTTTATGTTGGAATGAAAAAATGTATTTATTGACTTAATTATCAGTGAAATCTCTTCATCCTAAACTAGCTTTTAAATTGCAATGAGGAGCTAATTACAGCCTTCAATATACTGAGTTTTAAATGAAGGAAGCCAATCATTGGTAGCTACTCTGTTATGAAAAAAAAAACCAACAAAAAAAAAAACCAAAAAACAACAACCCAAAACCAACGAACCAGCCAACCAAAAAAATACACTTTAATGAAGGTAAGGTATGAAAAAAAAAAATAATAAATTATAACAATTATTTTTGTTTATAACAGAAAGGTGCTGGGTTTATATTCTGACAAGTATTTTAAAGAATTCAGGTAAACAGCCTTTGTTCTGTCATTCTTTTCATAATTACTTCAAACTCACTTGAGTAGAGATGTGAACATTTGCAGGTTCAAGCTCATTAAAAGTGCAAATGTATTTGCAGTTAAAATAATGAAAAATTCTCTTGTATTCAACAAAACCCAATTTTAACGAATGTCAGATTGTGATGAATAAAAACTCAAACTTATTATGCCTGAAACAAAAAAGGAATCTAATTCCTGGGCATCTGGTTTCAAAAATTACACAAGAAACTTTTAACAAAGACAGAAAATACAAAGACCAGCCAGTACTGCTGTTACAAGTTTGTCAACAACCTCATTTATGAGTCTTCACCTTATTAAGCTGCTATGTGAGATGCTGGTTCTCCTCCTGATATATAGTCCCTTGACTAGCTTTGCCCGGCCCATGTGTTCTTGCAGGGGGAGCAAAGGCACAGCATCGTGCTGCAGCTGCAGCCCTCAGGCTTGCCACCACACAGTCACTCAAGTGCACACCCTGATAACAGGCCACTGCTGCCTTAAGTCATCCCAAACTTGAGGGTCCCAATGGCATGGCTAAGAACAGACAAGTACAGCATAATACGGCTGGATGCATCTCAGGGGACAAGAAGACAGAGTATTCTGATAGTGCAGCAATCGTTACTAGGGTATGAAGAAGAAGAGACATACTTTTCCCCCTCTTTTGTCTGGGGTTAGTAGCATATATTCAAGGGGCCATCGAAACTTCCCCTAGTCTTCAAAGTCTTCTTTTTCTGCTTGAGTAGTGCCAGCCAAGAGCACAAAATCAAACTTCTCCAAAACATGCTGCTTGTAGCAAAATGCTAACAGAAACTCAAATTCCCACTTTGCTATCTGTCAGTGTATCAGACTTTCAATCAAGTTTCACTTCATTCAACTGCCTGGTCTATTCCAAAGTTTGCAGTAACATGAAATGACTAGATGTGCTAAAATTATATTCTCATCTAATTCTTAGATGGTGGATTAGACTGCAAGATACAGAAACATTAAAAACTGAATCCAAACTGCTAGAGCTTTGAAACTCTTAGATAAAGGCAAATGAAAGATAACATCCTATGCAAACACAACTCAAGCACAACCTCTTGATCTTCAGTATCAAAGAAAGGAGATTCAAAGCTAAATTTGAGTTTGTGCTTGCCTAGGATCAGCATTTGACCTTTTAAAACTTAAAAACCAGCTGCTTTTTACCAAAGAGCACTACAGGTTCTTCAAACTGTTTTGAGAGTTAGTTTGTTCTCTTGTCTGTTTTTAATTAAATTGTCGTTTTACGGTCCAGATAGTTCTCATTCATTAAATCTGCCAGACTACCACCAATATTAACAACTAGTGAATCTATGATCAGTTTCGGTTATATATAGAATATCATGGCTCTGATCTGGTTTACAGTTCTTATCATGCAGGTGATTTCATATTTACTCCAAATTATTTATGAAAACAGGATTAACATGTTAAAAATCTCAGAATCATGCATCAAGCCAAACAACGACAGGGTTCATGATGGTTAAAGGATATATTTTGAATTTACTGTGTTCCCTACCAATGTTGTGATAATATTCTATTCTCATACAGAATAAATAGTAGACCATTTAATAGCATCCTCAGGAAAACTGACAAAGTAATTCTGCAGAACTCCTCCATCCTCAGCAAACACTGTTGGTGATAATGCCAGGATCACTTTCTTGAGTTGTAACTGCCATTTGCAAGCTAAGCATCATGTAAAAATGGTAGAGCCTGTTTCTCTGAAATATTCATTACCTCACATTTTTCTATGACGAAGACTATCTGCTGCTTGTTGCCCATCCTCTCAGTTTTTGAGTTTACCAGTATCAGCTCAGCATTTCACTACCTTGGAGAGCATAATGCCATGGGCATCCTTGGAAATGTCACCATATACCTTCTGTCTATAAATAAATTCTCACATTCATGCAACTTACAAAAATACCTATGTTGGTTTCTGTTACAGCTGTAATCTCTTGTGTCCCCCCTCAACTGATGGGTATGTTTGAATTTTGCTTGAGAACTATGTCTAAAATGGAGTGTCTATGCCCCATCTGTAAATGTGCAGGATTATCATAATCAATTATCTTGGTAATCAATAGCAAAAATTAACTTTACAGCACATAAAATTTCTTTGCCATTTAAATAATGCTTAGCACATTACACTTGAATTTGAAATCACTGTCAGATTTCATTTCTGCAATCTATTCAATTGCTAATTTCTTCCCACTTCCTTTATCTTGAGATATGCTGAGCCAAAAAATGTAATAGAAAACAGAAGTTCAGTTGATCACTACTCCTCTGTTTGAGCTACTGAGAATCAGCTTTCAAAGCAGAGTACAATGTATTGACTACAAAGAATAAAACATAAAATCTATTAAAATACTTAGAATCAGTTTTCTGATTTGCAGAAGGTTCTAAATTTCAATATCTACTTTTATTTTTCTTTTAATTTGCTAAATGAAAATGTATTCTACTCAGTCTATTCTCCCTTCAGTATAACCTTCTTAAATTATGGTTTTAAATTGTGGTTGCATTCTCTCATTCCTAAAATTAAGTGACTTACACTAAAATCTTAGAATCCCCTTTATGATCATAAAAATATATTAACCGTGAACATTTCAAGTTTTAGGAAATATAGAAAAGGACTACTAAAACTTAACTGATCCAAATATAAGCACACTGGCTTAAGAGTTTGTTTGACAAATAGTCTATTAAACCTATTCTGAAAAAGAGAAATAAAAATAGTTTAATTCACCCTGATCTATTATAACATACATTATCTGACTTGCATGAATAAATTTGCTATAGTACAAACACATGCAATACACAACATCATGGCTATATTAGCTCTTTTGGACTGCAAGTAGAGATCAGTACCTTCAGCTATTCTTATTTGCTCAATGCTTTGTTCTTAATGAAAAAATAAGGCTCTTTGGGTGACATGGGTAGGAGAGAACCTAAGTATATCAAATCAAATTAGGACAACTATTGAACTACTAAGATGCCAAAGCATAAAAGAGATTAAAATCCTATAACACCTATGACAGGCTATATGAAGACCTGCTGAACCCAGGACATTATGGCAGATAGACCCGGCTAGAGCACACCATATATTCCAGTCAACTAAGCTTTCTTTCCTTTGAACATCCAGTCTATGAAAGTAAAAAGACGAAGCAAAGAAGAAAAAGCATATACTGGGAAGCATCAGCTATACTGAAAATAGGATCTGTTTCCAAGATCTGGGAGCAAAAGTGCTCTCTGGCTTTGACGCTGATGGGAAGACTGGGTGATGAATTAAAGTGAAAGCTTCTCCATCCTGACACACACAGGTCTTGCTAGAGTACATCAAAACCATTTCTATCCCAGTTTAACACAGCACTTTCTGTATTCCTTCTACAGCAATGCATTTATTCATGCAGACTTCACCAACTAAGGTCTCTGCAATCACTGTCCTCAAAATTGGACAAGCTGTCACAGTATCACAGTATCACAGTATGCTAGAGATTGGAAGGGACCTCAAAAGATCATCTAGTCCAATCCGCCTGCCAGAGCAGGAACACCTAGATAAGGTTACACAGGAATGTGTCCAGACGGGTTTTGAATGTCTCCAGGGAAGGAGACTCCACAACCTCCCTGGGCAGCCTGTTCCAGTGTTCTGTCACCCTCAACCCTCTGTCATTCCACAGGAAAAAACCCAAACTGATCAACAAACCAAACAGACCAAAAAGAGGGATGCATGTGCAAGCGTTTAATGTAAAACCTTCATCTAGGGAACATAACTGATCCTAAGCTTCCTTAAGATACAGAATGTGCCAAGAAATTCCATATCGTTCTAGCACTGCCTTGAGGTAAAGCAGCATTCTGATACACATTTCTACTGAAAAATGAAGGAAAGTACCAATCTTCACTAGAACTAGAACATATTACTTATTCTCAGTCAAAGCTCAAACACTAATTTCTTCTGTGTTGTCAAAGTGCTATTAAAATTATGTGTTATTGTTTTGTAAGTGTTAGCACTTAGATAACAAGTTAAGGCTTGGAAACACAGATGGGTTTCCATTGTACAAAAGATCAGCTTTTAGTGTGATAAATAAATGCCATGGACTCCCTTCTGTAGCAAGTAGCATCACCATCACATCCTGGAAATGCATCAGAAAGAAATATTTAAAGCACTGCTGAAGTCTCTGACAGCTGTAGCTTACTTGTTTCACCTCCTTTTAACATGTTCAAAGTGAAACTTTAATCGTGATTAAACTCAATAACCACCATTCAGGATACTCCCTTACCACTCCCAGGGAACACTTTAACTGTTTTTCCTCCCTCACTCTAAATCAAAAAGAGGGACATGACACATCAGAAGTAACAACTGTTGCACTCTACTAGTTCTTCTAGTACGTGCATAGCACTCATTAATGTACCTCTATAAGGAATATTCTGGGTTTTAAAAAATGTGTGAAGAAAGCTCTACTGGTGACCGCATTTAAAAACAGAATATCATATTAATTTAGGCCTAGCATCTAGGTTAAGAACATATGTTGTATAAAGCCTAGTATATAACAAAACACCTTTTTTTTCTTTTTTCAATTGGAAATTCCCTTTTTAAAGAAATCAAACCATTTTTGCATTATCTGTAATTCAAAACCTCTTGCTTCCTGTGACTGCATGAGAAAAAAAAAGAAAAAGATGCAAAAGTGATTATAAACAACACTAAATGAACCAGTCCATGCCTTTTAGCCAACCTATGAAATGTAGATACTAATAGCTTTAATGATGAGAAGTGAACTAGATTAGGATTAACTGTATCAATTAGCTAAAGTATTATTAGGACTACAGAGATATATTTTAATGACATACTATTAAATTGAAATATGATAAATGAACTGTAAATTCTGTAAATGAACCTCCAATCTGTTCTACTTTTAATCAAGCAATAACATGCTGGTTTGGTTTCTTTAAACATTACAAGTGAAATTATAAAAATGTGGAGTACAGAAAGGAGAAGGTAGAAAAGAAGAATTAAACAAATGACAGTGCATGCAAAATTTAATTACTGATAATCTGCTATGAATATGAAAATTCCACAAGTTGAGTGATCCTTTGAATATTTAAACCTTGAGCAAATCTAAAATTACTAAAAATAATTTCATTTTATTTTTGCTCTCTTTTAACCTACCTCTTTTTTTTCTCAACTAACTGTCTGCAGATCTCCTGCCACCGGGTGTTCAAACTTTCCAGCTGTTCCTTCAGCACCTTAGCATCTGCTGTTGATGACTGCCCAATAATTTCTTCACCAGTTACGTTCAATGTTTTGACAACAGTTTGCTGTCTCCCAATGCCATCCTGAAGCTCCTGCAAAATACCCAACACATACACGTATTCATAAAGGTGTCAAACATGAGACAAAATGCTTCACCACATACTGGTCAGATGGAAAGTTTTTTGCTGTCCTCTGAATTCCAACTGAAAAAATCCAAAGGCTAGAGGACAGAAAGACACCTCATGTTTTTGTAATAAGTAACTTTCAATGCACCTCTACAGCCTTTTTTCCCCTCTTTTGTCTGCTAGAGATCATTACAGTGATCTTCAGCAGATCAATCAATAAGTAAAACTTGTGAGCAAATTTACTCCTTCACCCCCAAAGGTATACACCATGTTTATTTTATAGCCTATGAAGCACTGTAAAATTTAAAGTACACACTGTTTGGGGTTCCTAATAGGTACCAACACAAATAAGCAATGTTGAGGAAGTGAAAACTGATGACTTCTAGTGGTTCCATTAAAGAGCACCTTTGTCTCCATGTGTAAGAAGCCTGATAATCCCGCCCCTCATGGCTTTTTGAGGGTTTTGGGTTTTTTGGTGGGGTTGTTGGGGAACTACATTTCTATTATCACATAGATTTTTCTATTTACTCAACAGAATTTAAAACTGCCAAAAGATAATGAAGATGGAGAATTTTTCATGTTTTACTAAACACATTGTAATCTATTTTCTACACCTTTTATCATTAAAAAACTATCATACTTGTAGCTACCTTACCCCATACTTAAAAACAATACAGATCTGAGTTTGCAGCTTAGCTTTTAACACTGTATGCCTGTTTATGAAAGGTTGTATTTATAAATAAATCTTTTCATATTTTTAGTCATCAATAGAGCATGAGTATGTTTTTCCTTGAATTCCTCAAAATGTACAAGCAGGGAAGTGTAAAATCATTTTCAGCACTTCAATTGCTAGCTCCTAATTCATTCAACTGCAGAAAGTCAGTGTCAGCTAGGCACTGCGGTGTTTACCCACAGTCCTGGACAGAAGTTGCAGCCCATTTTATTATGCTTTGCTAGGATTAGTAAAGTTTTTCTGCTGGATATTAGCAAGCTACATGATCCAGTCGTGGCACATGAGGACACCTGCTGGTCCAAAGTGTCCCAGCACAGTTCGCTTTGCCTAGGGAACATTTAAGAATTTAAGATAACATCGTAGCAGAAACTGCAAGATCTTCTAAGAACAGGAAAAGCCTCATTCTTTGAGGTGTTAGATTTTCCTGTCTTTGTATGATGCACATCAATATAATAATATCTTGTGCAACGTTTGCCCGTTAATATAAGGTACACAGTTTACTATTAGGTGATAGCAGTAATGGTTAGGCGGTTTGTCTAAATGCAAATATTGTCTATTATTTTGAGGCTGAAAAAACACTGTTTTTTCCAGTGGACATCTCAGGTTTGATAACGTCCAGCTTAAAATTAGCATCTATTTTTTTGTACACACATGAAATACATGTCTGTATTTCGCACTGATTCCAGCACTAGGGCCTTTGCATAATGCAGTAGGGAGCATTACACAGTAAATCATAACACTAAGATGTATAGTCTTGGGAAAAATGTATCTCAGAGTAAGTGGCTTATTTCCAGTGAGGCACCTGAAACAATTTTGCTACTGCATGCACCTGCATGAACTTTAGATCCACAGCACTTACAGAAAAAATAACTTTGAAAAAAGCTTCTACATATACACAGCATGACTGTTCATTTAGAATAGGAGATCAAGGCAAGGAGAGCAAAGAAGGGAAATTCTTCTTCCTGAACTCTAATGGTTTTTAGAATTAAAATTTTTAGAATTTAGTGGTCCTCTCTGCACCAGCTTTTCTAAGTTACATAAGTAACCACTAGTCAGTACACTATTATAAAGTGAAATGGTAATTAAAAGTCCATTTAAATACTTGGAGCCCCTTTCCTGCATTCACAGCATCTTAAATTTGTTTGTCTCCCTCCCACAACATACGCAAAAAAAACAAAAAGAAAACACCACGCTTATTTCAATTGACACATAATTAAGCAAGGGAATCTTCTGATTTATCCTGTGGCATATTATACAACAGGACTTACTTACAAAGTAAAAAACAGACAATACCCTGCTCAGTGTCAGAGATGGTCGAACTTACAATCCCTAATGCCAAAAGGGAACTTTGCGCAGGATATGTAGGAGGAAGTGTGAACTTCCACCAGAACACAAGAGAAGGCTTCTGGCCATCCGGATTTCCAATGATCTTAAAGAACCCAATATGAGACTATTTTTTTTTCCAAGTACTATATGCATTGGACATTTTTTCACAAGATTAAATTGAAACACATGTACTGATGAAGTTCATCTAGATTCCACAGCTTAAGAAAAAGTAGATTTTTCTTGATACCAGGTACTTCACACACAGCAAATTTTGAAGACATTTAGGTTTTATTTATGTATAAAGTGGACAAAAGTGTTTTATCTGTTTTGCTGAAAGTCATGTTGTCACACACTCATCCCAGAGAAATAAAACACAAAGATGCTTTTCACAATTTACACTCAGTATCTAAAATTTGTCAACAGCTCAGATCCCTATTCATTGCACCTCTATCCTTGCTTCACACCTGCATGAGGGCAACGTGCTGTGAGCCTGGAAGAGGTTGGCTCCCATGGCCTTACAGCTTATGATGCTACAGAAAGAATATTGACACTGAATCTGCTTGTATTTTCAACTGACATTTCACCCCTTCATACAGAAATGGCAAAGCAAAAGGGCATATTGCCCTTGAGGTTCCCAGCTTACTCAGAAGGCCATCCATGATAGCTATACTTGCAATTATACAGTTTTGAATAACTTTATGAACAGAGTGAGCAAATAAACTTAATTAAAAATGAAAATTTACATATTATTACAAATAACTCAGAAAAGACAAGACCTCATCATATTCATGTACGGAGCTAATCACAATTACTTGGTTTAGTCGTAAATTAAGCATTATCAGTCTTTACCCACTTACTCAAATGGGTACCAGAATGGCATCATTTCTTTGACTTTGTTATTTCTTAGTTTACTTGTACATATATCATGCAAGTATCTCTGCAGTCTCATTTCCTCTTGTCAACAAATGAAGTAGCATTTTACTGTTAAACTTAACCAGAAACTATTCTATAAGCAACCTTATCAGCACTTTCCTCTTTTCATTGTAGTAGACAAATGTGCTTAACAATAATTTATTGTTATGGAAAAGCCCTGTAGTAACACGAAGAAATACCACAAACAAGCTAATTTTTGTCAGAGACATTGGCTGGCACAAAATGTTTTAAAGATTGTATTGCCTTTCGTTAGTTTAGGGTAAGCTACAGATCCTAAATGCATGTAAGGGTACTATACACCACTTTCAGAAATCTGTAATCTTGAATTTGACATTAATGTGCTGCTCTTCAGTCATTTATATAAATTTCTCTTCTGCCATTAATTGTATAAAAGCATAAGGTTGACATAAAAGTGTATCTACCAAAATGCAACAACATAAATCAGAGAAATGTGAAAACATTTGGTGGAAAACTATCCCCAAAACAATTTGCTATCCTTTGGTTACCAGAATTAATTTATCCATTAAGACTATGTACCTCTGTTCAAGGTTCCATTACAAATAAGGAAGAAATTAATTTTCCAGGCAGTTACATCACATAGATTTAATCAGGAGACATGTTACTGGCACTTTGTTAGGATTAAAACAATCAACAAAGAGTATGTGTTGCTTTCTAGCTGTTTTTGTTACAAGCAGCTATGCAGTCCTTGTTGTTTTGTGTGCATTTTGTTTGTTATCATATTATTATTATTATGAATTATGGAATCTCAGGACAGCTGACAGAGATGGAGGAGGCAAAAGACAGCAAAACATTGAAGGCAATGTTTGCTAAGGAGTTGACAATACTTTAAAGGAAAGTGCTTTCTTTTTAACATAAATTATAGAGGTTATTCTGATTTGAATGTTACTATCAACTCTGTGAAAAGAGCAGCATTTGAAAGAATTGGCAGTAGGCTCTGGGTAGATTCTACCTATAAAGCAAGACTGCGCTGTTTGCCAGTTTTACTGGGTTTGTACATCAACAGTACTTGAGCAACCAAAGGAAAAGACATTGTTGCAGACCTGTATCTTGAGTACATTAAATACTGTAAAATGAGAAGATTTCATTTTCACTTTGACTAAAATTGTTAATAAAATATTTTTTTTGGTATAAGCAACAGTGTGGGTACAGTGCAACTCTACAACTGTACATTTTAAGACGGATACAACTTCACATATTCTGATAAAAGCTTCTAATGAGAAAACGTCACAGATTTGTTTGAAAGTTTTGATATCTTCCAGACTTTATGCCTTGACTTTTTCCCTCTAGAAACAGTGACAAATTCATTCTTCATAAAACAAGCTATAAAGGCTGAAATTCCTGTATTTTACTTATACAAATTCTTCAGTCTATTCTGCTATCTTTCAAAAAGCAGTAGTACACTATACTTCAATAGCCTAATAACATCACATTACAGCTTGCTACAGTAATTCCAAGTTCTTGTCACTGCTGCCTCAATTTTGTCTCAATTTTCTTGCTTGTCAGAATGATCCAACTTGGAGCTTAGATATTGACTCTTGAAAACCTTTTGAATGCATCTGCTGAGGAACTACAATTCTAAAAGCTGCCTCCTAATCCCGCAGAGACATTCTGAAAATGTGCTTTCCATTTTTGTCTTTCCTTTCCTTTATCCTTGCCTGGACAAAGAGTTACAAATCCTCATTGGGTTTGTGTGACAAGGCTTTGGTAACTGGTGGGGTAGAGGGGTAACTTCTGTGACAAGCTGCTAGAAGCTTCTTCTGTGCCTTACGGAATCACTGCCAGACGGCTCTAAGATGGACCCACAACTGCCCAAGGCCAAGCCCATCAGCAACAGGTGAAAACATATTTAAAAAAGGGGAAAAAATTGCTGTGAGACATAATTGCAGGTAGGAGAGTGGAGTCAGAATCTGTGAGAGAAAAAGATCTGCAGACACCCAGGTCAGTGCAGAATGAGGGGAAGAGGTGCTCCAAGTGCTGGAGCAGAGATTCCCCTGCAGCCCATGGTACAGACCATGGTGAGGCAGGCTGTCCCCCTGCAGCCCATGAGGAACCACAATGGAGCAGGGGGAGACCTGAAGGATGCTGTGACCCCACGGAAAGCCCACACTGAAGCAGGCTCCCGGCAGAACCTGTGGCCCTGCAGATAGAGAAGCCCTCACTGGAGCAGGTTTTCTCGAAGGACTGGTGACTCTGTGGGGGACCCATGCTGGAGCAGTCTGTTCCTGAAGGACTGCATCCCATGGAAGGGACCCACACTGGAGCAGAGGAAGAGTGTGAGGTGGAAGAAGCAGTAGAGATGAAGCATTATAGATTGGCAAACACCCTCATTCCCATACTCAGTATTGTTCATGGAGAGAAGGCAGAGAAATTGGTAACAAAGTTGAGCCTGTGAGGAAGGGAAAGGTATGGGGGAGATGTTTTTAGATTTGTTCTTATTCCTTATTTTCCTACACTGATTGTGATTGGCAATAAATTAAACTGATTTCCCCAAGTCAGGTCTGTTTTGCACATGATGGTAATTGCTGAGTGACCTCCCTGCCTTTTTCTTGACCCACGAGCCTTTCGTTATATTTTCTCTCCCCTGTCCAGATGAGGAAGGGAGTGACACAGTGTCTTCAGTGCGCACCAGGCATCCAGCCAAGGTCAATCCACCACAAAAGCTGTGGGTCTTAAAAGCACTGAAAGAAAGACATATTATTGGTTCAAGTAAGAGCTAACCTTGGCAATTTAGTCATCCTATTAAAAATTTAGATAAACAGTATTGCCTTCAAATGCTGATTCTTTGCAATCAAACTAGCTCCTTGTGGTTATATAAAGATATTCATCAGGTGATTAATAAAAAAAAATAAAGACTGAATAAATAAATAAAAAACAAACAATAAAACTAAACACATTTCTTTCCCATTATTTTCAGTGAGATATAACTGTAAAAATGGGATATATTCCTTTAAATTTACATTTCACATCTCTTTCTAATGTGACGTGAAATTGTGATGAAAGTCATTTCAGAACTAAACTGTAAAGTGCACGACCAGAAGTCTATTTTGTGTTTCTAACCCAAATTACACAGTTGCTTCTTATTAATATATTAATTCAATTTAATTTTAAAATTGATTTAGAAATACTGCAGGGAAAAGAAGAGCCTTTTTTTTGCAAAAACTCCACTGCTGCTGCATACTAACTATTATGCTCTAGGTTAAATACATAAAATTGAACTGTAAGTCCAAAATCCTACTCACCGACTTTGTAGAATACATATATGCCACTGAAATATATTAATTTCCGCATTTATGTAGCCCCAAAATGCAAAGACAAACCTCTGCCAGGCAACTTTTCCATTTGCCTCTATACATAATAGTATGAAGTCGGGACTGTGGCCTGATTTGATACCTTGTTTAATCTGCAGTTTCTGATATTTACAACATATAGATATTTTACCTGCTCTGCAAAGCTGTAACTGAGCAATGTCAACAATAAGAAAAATTGTGTCCTTCATCTTCAATCTCTTTCCAACTATCACAAATCAAGATACATAATAGGTCCCAGCATTTTAAAAATAACAACATAGCATAGTTTCTTCAAACATAGCCTATTATTAAGTTTTCAAGGACATCAGTAATACTGATGGAATCACCTTAACATCAGGCCTGCTTTTTTAACTTGAAAAGTTATTTTAGTCCAACTCATTGTGAACACAGTTCTTTTTTTTTTCATATTTAAATAAATTGATTTTTCTTCAGTTAAAAATAGATAATTATTACATTCTTCCAATTTCATACCTTTTCCTGATTCTTACAGAAATACCCATACCATTGCATAAGCCAAGTTATTTCCTGTCTACCTCCTGCACTTCAAAACCTAGAAAACTTCATTTTCCTATGGAAACTATACCTAGAAAGTTCCACCTCTAGTCTTAAACTCAGCAGAACTGGAATAAATATGTGTACCTCATATACATATATGTAACATATACATCTCAGCACACTGTTTTCCTTTCAGTCATGATATTTAATCTGTTGCATATTACCTCTGTCTTTTGAAATTACTGGATTGTCATTTGACAGTGCGTCTGTCTATGAAAAAAAAAAAAATCCATTACATAAGAGTAGTATTCTGGAAATATTGAACAAGCTATATAAATGGACTCTTTAGCACTGGTCATTTTTAGTCTCCCTTTAAGATTAACTACTGCAGATACCACCCCTTTCAAACATTTGGGAGATTATTTCTATAACCTCAGCTGTCTGAGTTTTCATCCCCATCTTTCACACTTCATTTTAAAGCAACTTAAAATAGTAGATATAATTTTTTTTTAATCAGAAAATTCACATGGATTTTTTCTACATCACTAATATTAAAGAAAAAAAAACATACTTGTGACAGCCACGATAAGTGTTTCTGGATAGTTTTTCATTCATGGAAAGTGCAAAATCAGTCATGTACCAGATAAGATAGAAAAATCTACCACTAATCATGTTGTAGCTGCTTGTAAGAAAAAATCATGGCAAAAAGATCTGGAGCAGTGGACAGCATACACTGACTTGACTGCAATTGTAGCAAGTCATAAAGGAATAAACATATCCTGGGCAATAACCGGCCTGCAAAAGCGGCTTCCCAGTTGTGAAGGATTATTGTGGTCAGCAAGATGAGTTGGTTTAGGCTTGCAACTGTTTACATGCACACAGCTTCAAGTACATGCAGACAGCTTCAAGTGCAAAGCAAGTAAAATGGTATTAGATACCATGTACAGCCTCATTTAATTTACCTGTTGTATATGTCATTGCATTATGGCCTTGTGTTATGACAACATGAATAAACCACAGGTACTAGTTCAATGAGATAATGTAGGCAAAACTAAAAATAATGCCTGAAATTTCCATTAAGTTAATAACAGAACAAAATAAGCCAAGCCAGCAGAAACACTCATTCTTTCAAGAAGAGGAAATTGTCTGATTATAGAAACAAAGTTACTACTCTGCCTTGTGCTAGAAGTACACTATAGCATAAGGTCAACTGTCTTAAGACAGACCCCAAAAATCCCTATCAAATAATTTACCAGAGGATTTTGGCAGTCAGACTTAATTGCCTGCCTTGTGCTTCTTTCTCCTCCTCCTGTCACCGTTAAGGTAGCTTTTTCCCCAAGCCTTTGTACAAGGTTAACCAGTGGGAGAATGTCAGTGGCAAAATGCTAGATGACAAATCAACTGGCTTGTAAGCAGCTATCACGTTCTCTTCATTCTTCCTCTGTTCTGATTTTGCTGGTCCTTCCCTTGACTTTCCATCAACTCTAGATTCCCCAGAGCTGTTGCTTTAGCTCTTTTAGCACTGAGGAGAGGCTTTCTGGCCCAATCAAACTGTATTAATTTAAGGAGACTTGGCTTTAACCCCTGCGACCCCAGGTGTTTTTTGTATTTTCTTCAGTATCTAACAGATTTAGCTTAAGTATCCATCTTGTTCTTCTTCAGAGCATAATTATAGCATTTGGGGTCTGATCTTTTATTAATTCGAATGCTTTCCTAAGCATGCCAGAGTTGCTACTCAAGGGATATCTGATTTACATATTCCCATAATTTCATTTCTGATTGCTAAATACATCAGCTTGCTTCAAAGTAGTTGATACTATAAACATAGCAAGACTTTAGGAACTGACATTCACTGCATATTTAATAAACACATTTTTTCCCAGTACAGCACCACATTTGCAAAACACAAATCAATATGTTTATTAGAAAGTTTACTTTCAGTGAAAAACATGCATCTTGACAGGCTGATACTTTAGGTATCAGGATGTCAAGAGAAGAGAAGCAGGCTGAGTTCTAAACATCAAGGCAACAAAACAATACATTAAGCCCTCTATCAGTAGGAATGTATTTCAGTAAAATCAGCTGTGATAATTTTTATGGGCACTTGGTACTCTCTGCTGGCTTTGGCTCTTCTCACTTCTTCAAGAGGCAAAGTTGAAATAGCTGTATTAAATCTCAGATAAATAAGTGTTGAAAACAGTGAAATGCCAGGCTAAGGATGCAGGAAACAAACTGATTGAATAGTAATTCAGGAGACATTACTTCTTTTTCTGATGATGTGTCACCATTTCACAGACTTACAAACACAAACAGAAAAAAGACCTTGTTCACATTTATTTCTCTGTGGAAATATTTAAGAAGGTTATGGTGGTTTTCTAGAGATCTGACCCATACAAGAGTATGAACCAGAAGTGTGAAGCTGTAAGCCGTTTAATGCGCTTGGCTTCCCTGGCTTATGGATGCTGAGGGCACTTGGTAATACTCTGAATACTGCTCTAACAAAGTGGCTTTTGGAAAACTAAACCCTATACTTCTAACAAGTAACATTACATGGGGAAAACACGTGCCAAATTAAGTAAGAATAAGACTCCTTTTTGCTTTCTAAAGATAATGTAGAATGTCTGCTAACTTCCAAGCTTTAGTATTTAAGCATAAACATGAGTACAACTTTCCAAGTTTAGAAAAGATGAAGCAGGATTAAACCAGCACCATTACAGCTCACTGTGATGATATCCAATCACTATCACTGGCATCATCTGAGAATGAAAGCAATATACCAACACTATATTAATACTAGAGTATGTTAATACAAAATTACTTTAATAAAGCATGAATACAGTTTGTAACAGTATTAATAATAGACAAAATATACAGCATTATCTTCTAAATTTATCTGCAGGATCCTGCACATTGGAAAAGTACCGTGCTAAAAAAAATATTTAGGGAATTTTGTGTAGTTTCCTTGGATTTATTTACAAATTTCTACACTTAAATTTTACACTGAATTTCTCTGCTGGGAAATAGTTTTAATCAGCATGTTAGATTTTGCTTGAAATAAATATTTCCTTTTCAGATAAATAATTAATTTTTAGTGACAATATGTTCTTAAATGGTTTAAATTATTATTCTTATAATCATAAAATGACAAAAGCAAGTTACATTCCATCAAAGAACTGGGACAGGTAGAATACTTCAGTTCAACTCTAAAAAAAAAAAATCTAAGTGAAAAGTAAGTTTTACTACTTACGAGTCTCTCCCAAAATTAGCTTAAAAATACGTCTATATATACAAATAGTTTTGTCTACTTATTTTATATCTATGGTAAAATAATACAATAAACACACAAGAAGTCACCAGAAATAATAATATACTAGAGAGCTACTCAAATATTAGATAGCCCTAATAAAGTTATTTTCTGTATCACAGCACCTTTCATAGCAGCAGAAAATAGTTGTCAATAGCAAAAGAATTTATACTGGTTCAAAACTTATACATTGAATTCTAGTTGAAGGGCAAGAGAGCTACAGAACTTCTCGGTTGGTCAATAATTCACTAAAATCCCATTTACAAAGTTATATAAAATTAAATATTGCTAATAAAAAATCACTAGGAAATAGGAGAAACAACTTTAATTGATGATCTCTGAAGCCTTCAAAAATGATTTTGTCCCTTAAAAATGAAAATATACATAGTATATTCCACAAATATTTTGAGCAAAATGAAGTGCTTTTAGTTTCTTGAATAATTCTGACCAAGCTATTTTTCTAATTGCACATAATTCCACACCAATTTTAACACTAAGAAAATAAAGAAAAATTTTCTTCAATCCACCATGGTACTGCACACCTAATACACCATATACATTTTATAGCTTGTGGAGAAGGCTGGCTATGAAATTCTAACCTTAACATAAAAGAGCAAAATATTTGTTAAGATACAAAATCCACTTCTCTATTTCTATTTTTCTGCAGAATCACTAGTGACTACAGGATTGCATATGCATGCTTTAGAGAATCCACCATGATAAACAATTTTTCTGGACATGGAAAAGAAAATCAAATGTGGGGATTCAGTTTGATAAGAAGAGGTCTACCTGGCAACAATTCATAATATTTCGTTATTAAAAAAAAACAATGTACGCATGCAAACAGCCACATATTTCTTCTTCAGTCCATATTTGAAATGTTAGTGGTTTACTTTCAAGATTTGAAGGGTAAAGAATGGATCTTATCTAAGAACCCCTCCTCTACTCTTCAGCTCCTCAGGGAAGACTTCTCCATTGGCTTGCCAGGAACCATCCTATGTGCAGAAAAATGTCTGTGTGAGACACTTCACAATTTGAAATGCACTATTTATACAACTGCCAACCTATCCTGCAGACTATCTATCTTATCTGGGCTAAACTGCCAAAAAAAAAAAAAAAATTTAAAAACCCACCAAAACCAACACCCTCCCCCCCCCCCCCCCCAAAAAAAAATCATTCTTTACGAATGGACCGAACACAGTTTTTTGCTCTCCTTCTCCTCTACATCTCCTGTCCCTCCCACTGCAACAGCTCCAGCTCTTCCATCTCTCTGACAAGGCAGAGTAAGTATGCAATAGGTTGCAACCAAGATTCATTCGCTTATTAGCTTGTGGGCTGCTACTCAAGGGAACATTTAACTTTTGACCCATACTCTTCCCTCTCTCTGTGTGACAGCATTAAATCATTTCCTACACAGCTATTGATGTTTTAAGGCGCGTAGGAACTTAGTTATCTGGGCATCTCTGCTTCTGATTTGATGAACAGTGAATTCAAAAATCATTACAGACCATTCTATGAAAGCTAGACTGAAGACAACCAATGAAACCTCGTAATGTCCATTTACAGAGGAAAGCAGGCTGAAAAATCCCTCCAAGACCTCCCAGTTCATCAGTGAGAGGAAAAACAGAAAGGGAGGGGAGGGCCTAGAGCAGAACTCCAAACCTCACTCTCTGCTTGGCAAGGCTGAAGTCACCCGTCTATCCATGAAGCTCATACCTTTGAGAGGGATGTGGGAAAACCAGCTCAGCTATGGTTCCCAGACCACCTCTTTGTGGCTTGTCTGCTCTCTACTTTCCAGGAGAGCTAAGGAAGTTTTTGCGGGTTTTTTTTTTGTGTTTTGTTTGGTTGTTGGTTTTTCTTTTTACAGAAATCTCTTACTTTAAGTCTTCCAGGAGTATAGTATTAAAATAAAACATTGTTATGAAGCTGTCAGATGAAAATGCTTAAACCATCATTATTAAATCTGCCGTTCTCATATGCATATCCTTGAACAAAATTGCTGTTTCAGAAAACAGCAAACAACAGGAGAGAAAAATATCATCTCTTTGCATAAAGACAGATAGGAAGGCAGGATAAATACCATCCCATCAAAACATTTCATGAGTTTGTACAAATTAACACATTGATTAAAATGCAAAATTCCAGTGACCAGAGAGTGACCCAGGAAAGAAAGGGACTGTCCTTTGTTTTTGCTTTTTTGGATTTTGCTTTTAGCTTTTAAGGATTAAGAGCAAATATACTAAGTTTTCTATGAAAGCTAGTCTTGAAGCATCTCAGATGTTTCACTTTGCATGACAGTTATGCTCTAAATCTTCATTACTTTCCAATTAACGACACTGCTGATTGTCAAATACCACTCTCCCTTTTATGAAAATGTCTTACGAACATAATGCCGACCCTCAGATAGGAAGAAGGCTGCAGTAAGTTCTGGTGAGGAAATAAAAAACAGTAACCTGCAAATGAAGGTGAGAGGAGTCTTAATTCACTGAGGTCCTGCACAGTTTCTTTTATGTGAAATTGGACTTTCATAAGACAAAATAAAAGGTAAAAAGATATGATTTTGTCACAGCTTTCAGGCGAATGTGACCACCACTTTTTCTTATTCTAAACTCCTTGATTTCTGAAGGGTATAGAAATCAAGAGGATTATGTGAAGTACAAGTGACGATAAAAAACAAATTTTTATCTTTTTAAAACTTTCTCAGTCCATGATACTAGTCAAAAGTAATGCATTAGTCCGTAGAAAATCTGCATAGACTGAAGTTACATAATGCATTCTTCTACTGGCAAATCCAGAAGAGATCTATTTGTCCGGGTAAATAACCACACAGGAGTGATGGCAGGAGGATACTTCCCAGAAGGGCTGTCACTGATAACATGGATAGCACAATAGGATTTCAAACAAGAACACAGCTTTTGTAAATAATGTACACTCTTCAAGATTCTCTAGAGACATTAGACAACACAATTCCTTTAGACAGAGATCGTGCTTAAAATACTGTTTTTTTCAGTGTACATGATCTCCCAGGTGGCCAAGAAGTCCAACGCCATCCTGGCCTGTACCAGAAATAGCACAGCCAGCAGGGCCAGGGAAATGATCATCCCACTGGACTTGGCACTGGTGAGGCCACACCAAGAATACTATGTTCAGTAATGGGCCCCTCACTACAAGAGGGACACTGAGATACAGAAAAGGGCAACAAAGCTGGTGAAAGGTCTGGAGAACAAGTCTTATGAGGAATGGCTGAGGGAACTGGGGCTGTTTAGTTTGGAGAAGAGAAGGCTCAGGGGGGTCCTTATCACTCTCTACAATTACCTGAAAGGAGGTTTTAGGGAGGTAAGGGTCGGTCTCTTCTCCCAAGTAACAAGGAATGGGACAAGAGCTAACAGCCTCAAGCTGCACCAGGGGAGGTTTAGATTGGATATTAGGAAAAATTTCTTCACAGAGAGGGTGATCAGGTGTTGAAACAGGCTGCCCAGGGAAGTGGTGGAATCACCATGCCTGGAACTGTTCAAAAACTGTGTAGATGAGTCCCTTAGAAACAAGGTTTAGTGGTGGTCTTAGTAGTCATAGAATCATAGAATCGTTAGGGTTGGAAAGGACCTTAAGATCATCTAGTTCCAACCCCCTGCCATGGGCAGGAACACCCTACGCTAAATCATATCACCCAAGGCCTCGTCCAACGTGGCCTTGAACACTGCCAGGGATGGAGCATTCACAACCTCCCTGGGCAACTTATTCCAGTGCCAGTCCTGGGGTAATGGTTGGACTTGATGATCTTAAACGTCTTTTCCAACCCACTTGATTCTATGATTCTATGATCTCCATTAGAAATTTAAGTCAGACGAAAAGGAAGTCTTCCACGTGAAGTGGTTTGAATCCTAGGAGATGAGCATGATAAAAACCAGATATTTAAATAAAAAACAGTGTTTCAGAAAGCTATTCTTGACCAAGAACAGTGTTGTTGCCATTTTCTTATTTGAAATTGATTATTTTAAATCACCTCTAAATTTGTAAGAGAAAAAGGGAACTTTTACTTACAGGATTACACATTCTATTTTAAGTTCTCCATTTAAAGGTCCGGGAGGGGGAAATAAAAATCTGCTCAACCTACTCCTTGGATCACTGTAAATGTAGTGTAATTCAGAGTTTTAAGTCTAAAAAAAACCAGATAAGCTGTTTTTTTCCTATTTAAATAAGTGTTGGATTTTGAATTATTTTAATAATTCTGAATCAGTGAGAGGTTACTTGGTTGTAGAAGATGACATGTTATCTTTAACTGAAAATTGAAAAAAATACATTTAATTATAAAATTTTACCCATCTGTCTCCTGTATTTACATATTAGCTTCTCTTTCACACTTCACATCCATTGCTATAGCTTTCTTTTATCTGTTAGGCAGCATGGAAGGATTTTGCCGAGGTAAGTAAGAACAATATATTTATAAGACATAAAAGAGCTGTAGTATGGTCTTTTCCTTTTCACAGACTTTTTTCATCCTTATTGTTGCCAAGATTTAAGATACCTCTTTTTGACAGAACATCAGCCAAGGTAAAGGTAGCGTGTAAACATATAAGGCTTTAAAGGTAAATCACTCTTTCCACTGATCTCAAAGAAAATTCTACATACAGCAAGGAACAAAAAATTAGAACACAGATGAAAAGTAAATGTCTTTCACACTCATGCTTCAATGTTAACACATACACAGTCCTGTTTTCTGCTCTGAGGAAAGTGGTTAGAGTAAGTGTATTTGTGCTGTTTTCTCATCTTCATTACTAGTTTGTGTTAATGTGTTAATGTGCTGTAAAGAACAGTATGCAGTTCTGAAGTTTAATCTACATTTTACATAAATTTACCATTGATAATTTAGAAACACATGAACAAGACAAAAAAGCCAAACACAATAGGCCTGGTTCACGTCAATGTTATGCTTATTTCTTCACTGAAGATCTAGAAAGAGGTTTGTAAATTTTCTTTACCCACATTTAAGAAAATGGAATAGCAAATTTAGAACTTTTTCCTTTGTTTTTATTTTCTCTGACCTGTTTTCAAAATCTCATTTCCAACACTAACTATAATTTCAAAGTTCCCTACTGCTATAAAAATGACACAGAAATATATTTATAGGAGTTTAATGAAAGTTCTACTCGTGCTTGCAGTACACAAGCTTTGAAATGTCACACTTCTATTTTATATTGATGTAACAAAACATTTACACCAAAATGGTGTTTCAGTGTTTGGATACAGAAGTATGGTACCATGTTACTATTATTAATACCTCTTTCCTGAAGTCTTTAGTTGTATGTTCCTCTGAAATCTAGACATCTCAGGCTTACCTTGTTGAAGCAAGGTAATTGAAAACAAAAAGCAGTCTGACTTTCAGCATTGCTGGAATCTTCTGGTTACATTTATTTTGATTTTAACCTCTGCATCTTGCTGTTAAAGTGTTTAAATATCTGTCCCTTGTCCTATTATTCAACTGTTTGATATATATTTTTAGCCACATTTCATAAGAAAAAAGCCCAAGGTACTCTTTAAAAAAAATAAATAAAAATCTCAGGGATGCTTTTTACCTTCTTCTATTAAAGGCACATATTAAGTTGTCTTTATCATCTCTCTGAGCCATTTCCATTCATTTTCGTACTGCCCACTAGATAGCCAGCATAAAGCCATTTTCTGAAAAGTAGGCTACAATTTAAGTATTAAAATATTTTCTTTAAATTTCATTAGCTACCATCACATTATGTAAAATTTCAGAACTTTATGAATGTTTGAAAAGCATCTGATCAATTTCTTAGAGTTATCTTGCTTGCCTTTCCATTTTCTAATTTTGGCTGAAGTAAGATGTATGTGAAAACAGAATCCCTTGACAAACTGGACTAGTCATGAGGACTGTAATGGACTGAATACCAGTATTATGCACCACTTTGCCCCATTGCTGATCTATTATGCTCAACATAAAGGCACAAATGAAATCATGTGGTAGGTATGGCTTGGAACTCCCAGGAACTAGAGAGGATTATTGTAAAACCTTGGTAACAGTCATAGTCAAATTTAGAATGCAATAAAGAACAGCAGGGGCAGGGAGGTGGAGCAGAAGCTACTATTATTAGAGTTTGGAGTATGGCTGCTTCAAGAGGCAGGCGGATTTAGGGGGTGGGGGGGAAGATAACACACTGTTACTGAAAGATAATTCACTAGACCTGGTCAGGAGGACTTGGTTACACTAAGTAACTGCAATCTGTATTAAACAAAGATGTGCTTAAAGCTTCTCCAGATGAATCTACTAGGCAGTTGTAACATGTCACAGTACAGTGCAGACAGAGACAACCTAACAGTAAACTGACTTGCTCAGGTACAAACTATGGACTACTCAGAGCTGCTCAAAACTAGCCTTATTGTGTAGGTAGTCCTATGAGACACATAACAGGGGCAGATTGTATTCTTTTAGAAAGGGAACTCACCATTAATACCTTGCTTCCCCATCCCCTCCCCTCCCCCCAACTTTTTTTTTTTTAACACTGAGACTCATTAAGAATTTGTTCTGTCTTTAGAGAGAAAAGAAAGTAAGAAAAGTTAAAAAGTTTTCCCATATCATTTCTGTCCCTCACTTTTAAGATGAGCCCATCTGGAAAGTTTCAAGCCCAGCTTGATTTTTATGTGCATAAGCCAGAGAGGTACAGTATCATCGTTTCTCATTAAAAATAAAACATCTGCATGAGGCTTTAGAGTAAAAAATTCAACTAATTCATCATCATGCCCTGACAATATTGAAAACCTGATGCATTGTAAAGTCTCACATCTAATGGGTAAATCAGGTTTCACTAAGAATAGAAGCACTGAGGTTTTATTGTAAAGGGAGCTGTTTCCACACTGGCTACATGATTAATGTAGCTTTTATAGACTTTACATAAAACCAAGACATATTACTGTTTGGGGATCAAGCTAACTTTAAAGAGAGGCTTCTTAAGGAAATTTGATTGCCAGGATAAAAGCTAGTCATTACCAAATTTCTCTTTATCTCTAATGTGGTTTTGGGAGGGGCTGCTACATGATTCTGATGCTTCAAAACTCAATTCTTTGTCACATTCAGTCTTTGCCATATAAACATTCAAAAAAAGAACATCCCCAATCTTTAATCATTACAAAAAAAAAAAAAACAAACACAGTACCTTGACCTTTTATTTTAAAGTTAAATGGAGTGACATTAAAAAAAATTAAATTAGTTCTTCCTCATTTCCATAATATCTTTTAAAAAGCCTTGCCTAGCCTGGAGTATATGTCCTATTTCTTTATCTTTCTTGATGACCCCTCATGCTTGCAAGTCAGCTCATTTTTCTCAGCTGAAGACTGCACCCTACTGCTGCACGAGCCCTAAATTTCAATTAAAATCTAGGGCATCATCACTCATTCTTATCTGAAGCAGGCTGCCAATCAGTGCGATGCCAGAAACTGCATGCGAACTAGTATCGAAGGATGATACCGTTATACACATCACCATCCAGTATGGAAAAGAATTCTACCTGCACAATACATAATCACATACAGTACACTGAGAATCTTAAAAACATTGGGACTGCTGTAGGATGTTCTCATTAATTCTTCTGCAACAGCAAGTCTTATTTAAACAGCAATTTACCAGTAGGCAATTAGCTTCTCAAAGAACATTTTTATTAAGTTCACTTCACAATGAAATGATCTCTCTCATCAGCTATTGAATATTTGCTAGTTAAAGCAGTATTATTATAAATTAATGCATTACAAGTACCTACGGGTATTTAAACTTGTCAATGTGTTTAAGCTTCAGGTTTCTAAGTTCCTCTTCTTCAGGCTGATTCTTAAGCAGTTCGCATAACCAAAGCACATGGACACCTTTCAAAAGTGTTTTAAGTTAACTGGGCCCATTCCTGCTTTCATCTTTTCCACTTTGCAAGGAGAATTCATATGTGTGTCTGCATATAGATGTGTATGTATACACACTTAAGAGTACACACAATTCTATATCACTGTATAATTTTTACATTCTATACAGTGGCAGATGTGTATAATACATTCTATAATACAGCAGATGAACTTCAATCTTGTCATGCTACTTTGTTGCATCACAGCTGCTATTTAACTGTCATCTCCACCCCTCATTCTATAGCATGGTGATGTTTTTTTGTATTTTGACCCCAAGACCTAACACACCTACAAGTCAGAAACCAATACTTTAATTTAGCATTACATGCAATGGATATCCTGTGTGCACTCATATACAGAATGGAAGAGAAGGCTGATGCGGTTGCAAATGCTGTTGAAATGGACTGCAGTGCTCTATGTAGAATTGGCTGAACTGACCTGTTGGCTAACACCTCTGTGGCTCAGTAGACAACTTTGCTCTTGTCTGGGCAAGAGGAAAATACAGAATACCTAATTGCAGTCACCTCAGGATCAGACAGTCCTGCAGCAATCTTCACCTGAGAGGATTTGCCAGTAGCAACTACTGCTACAAATGAGCTCAGCATTGAAGAGAAATCTAAGACTAGATTGCTGGCTGAACTGATCTGGTTTGGTAATTCATTATTTGTTATATGCATTTGTTGCTACAGCCTTTTTTTTTAACATTTTAAAGCTGTTTCACAATTACGACTTTCACAATGGACTATTACTAACTAGGTTGGACATATACACCAGGCAGTATCATAAGTGTTCTGAATTGCAAACCAAGCTTTCATTGACTGGCATAAAAACAGGCGCATTAGAGAGTACATTATCTTTTCCCATTCAGCAGGCTAGCAGCACTTTGGAAAAGAAGAAAGGTCAGAGAGCTTAAAGAAAACATGTTAACTTCTGAGGCAGGTAGTGGAAAAAAATTAAGTCCTTTAATGATTAAAACATAACATTAACAGAATCCAGGCAGAATGAATCCAGTTTAACCAGGATTCTGCCCACAGCATGGCTTTCTGCTTTGGGCAGCATGTCACACAAAATGCTGCCACCAATTTCAGTAGTCTTCCCACACTATGTCTTTCCCTAGTGGTTCCACATTTACACTTATTGAACATATATGGGTCAAACAGAAGCCATATAACAATGGAATAATCATTGGATTTATATTTCTGCAAACAGGTTACATGGGGAAGTCAACAAATTTACAAGATGAAATACAGAACAGCTTGTACGTGGTTTCATTGCGTAATCAAGAACAAAGTAGTCTTGTCAATTTCAAACCTTTTCTTGCAGCTGATTTCAGAAGGCACCATAGGGAAGGATGAAAGGCACCTTGATTTTTATTATGAGAGTTTTACACCATTATTAGAATTTCAGCCCCACTCCATGATTTTTCTGCTTAGGAGAAGGATGCTATGTTCTCTAAGGAAACAACTGTTTTTCAAAAAGCCTATAAATAAATACAGCTAGTAGCATCAATAAGCCTAAATGAAATGGCACTGTAATACTTCTTTAAAAAAAAAAAAAGAAAAACAAACAAAAAAAAAGAGAAAAATCAAATAAAACCTCTGGTTTCAAACAAAGCATATCCATTGTAATCAATAACGGATTGTTTCACTGTGGTTTTTCCTCTGGAACATGTGTGTAGCTTATTTTATTAATTATTTGGAAGCTGAATTGTCTCTTTCAATATCTGCTGAGCACTAAGCATGTTTTTCATGGAATGTAGTTGAAAAATATCACACAAACACCTAAATATTATCACTGTTTAGCTTGTTAGAGAGAAGTATATTTCAAAATAGCACAAGTTACATTCTCTGTAACAAAATTTATATATTTAAAGCACCCTGCAAGAGCAGGAATCAGGGACTGAAGTAGCTGAATTTGATTTAAAACCTCAGTAGACAAAGTTCTGTACTTTGCACAGCTTTATACATTTGTTATATTGGAGACTTAATGATCTTTTGCATCCATAGACCCATTATGATGTTGCCATTACCTTCCAGTTATTACTCAGAATACGCCTGACATAATTTTAACAATTCCACGCAGCACTCTTAATCCTTAGTGAAATCTAGATGTTAATTAATTCAAAAGAAATTAGTAGTCATCTCAAATTTTCAAACCTTTATGAAGTTTATGTGAACTAATGTTGCAATTCACTTCAAGTAACTAATCTTCCATTCCTGCCCCTGTCTCTGCTAATGATAAAGCATTTTTAAGACCCATTGGTGATGAATCAAGAACAGTTTACAAAAATACTTGCTAAGACATAACTGTGTTTTATAATTAGGCCCAGAAGAAACTGGTCTTTTTAGTGTCAAAATGCTGTGTTCCTTAATTGAAGTTAGTTTACAAGCCATTGGTTAAACAAATGCAAAATATGTACATTTTTTTCTAATAATTTTTAGGATTTTATTTTTTTATTTTTCCAGTTGATTGGTATTCTTATTTTGAAATAAAAGTGCCTGTGTGCCTACATGCTGCTTTTAACAAAACTGTTTAAAAGGAAATCTTCCATCTTACTAATTTATTCTTCCTGCATTGGTAGGAAACCAAAAGACTTTTTTTTCCCCACAATATATTTATTCCAGAATATTTGCTTGAGTAATGCAACATGTGTGTAGCTTCTCAATGCAGAAATTTATCACTGAAAAGATATTTAGAGAAACCCACTTGCTAACAAATTTATGTTGCCTATATGAACCCATTCTAAATAATCACAGTCACACCTTTCCGAGTTTCCTAAAGCAATATGAATTTTTGACTTCTTTCCAGCCACCTATCAGTCATCACTTTGGCATCAGTAATTTTAAGGTGCACTAGCCCATTTCAAGCAGATCAGGAAAAAAAGAGGTCAAAAAGATAATTTGATTCCTATTTATTATGTAAAAATTGATGTTCTACTACTAGAAGAGACCCCAAATCAATGCCAACCCCTCCCAACAGAAACAGACTGTTGTATGAGAGCAATAATTTTATACTTTATGATACCAGTAGCTAGTCAGTCAAATCTTACTCCACTTGCCAGAAATGGCAGGATACGCTTCCCTTGCCTGTCCACAGTTAAGGGGCAAGGGCTAAATGTCAAGGTTCTTTGAGAGGAGGGAAAAGGCCTTGCAAGAAAGAAATTGCAGGTAATTTTAGCTCATAGGTGGGGTTTGTGCTGAACAAAGCTGCAGGAATCCCAGATGTGCTACTTGCACTGCTCATGACATGCTTGCTCATGCTTTAAATACATTTTTTTCCCCAATCATGTTAGTTTTTTTCTTTACTTGTACAATTTTTTTAGAATGCATTGTTCCCATGCAAAAGTAATTGCTACAAAAATAAATGTGTTTGAAAGTAACAGGAAAAATATTTATTTACATAAGTCCCTGCTGAGAAAAATAAGATATAAATTATGTTTTTCTTTTTCCATATGTGGTTGCAAGCAGAAAGAAGGAAGGAAGGAAAAAAGCAAGGAAGTTCACCACAGCAGCAGAGAAAACTGTGGGACTGAAAGTACACTCTGAACATTTCTGACACTTAGGTGCTGCTAGGATTAGAGGACCCTATAAGTGAGAGTAAGAAGATCTTACATAGAGCAACCAGTATGGTTTAGTTAGGGCGTTATCTTTTATCTTGCAGCTCCCATTCTCCAAATCTGTAGAGAGGTAGATGGTACTATCCAACAACAACAAAAAAAAAAACTCCAAAGGAATTTAAGATATGTCCCTCCAACTATCAGAGTTAAGTAGCTTACATACTGAAGCATAAGATTTGCTGTAATTTCTGGAGTAGTTAATAGCAGAATACAATTGTCTAACCCATTTAACAGCTACACAGACAATTGAATTAAATGTCCTGCAACACGGAATACCACAGATTGACTGAAAGTATTGTAAATTAGATACATAAATGTATTTTTCTGCGGTGCTGTGTCTATTCTGTCCCACATTAGAACAAGCTGTAGGTATGGTTTGACTAGTTTGCTTTGTTTTTCTCCTGTAATTGCAAAAAAATACAAAAAAAAAAAAAAACACCCCCCAGGCATGTTCATATCTGATGTTTCTTAACTAAATTAACTTTTTAAAATCTGAAATACAAAAATTGTGCTATATCCATTAGTTTTTTGCTTTGCTTTCTGTATTGTTTGTCAGGTATGGTGGATCTTTTTGGTACAGTGCAATAACTATCAATGAAGATACACAATAACCAATAGCAATATTCTATCCATTTTGCCACACCAATCATCCCATTTGCCCTCATCTCAAAACATTACAGCATCTTTGCCAGGTACCTTCATCAGTTTGTCAAAATGGAGCTAGATCAATATTAATTTCTGCATTTAAATTAGTAGCTTAATTCAATCTTAACCATTCATTCCTATCCTCTGCTGCCTTTTCATGTGCACAGGATTTATTGGTTGTTTTTAATCCTGAAAAAAATCCTATCCAGTTTACCACACGGCAGCACAACATTTTACATCAGCACAGCTTTAACAGGTACCAGAAATCTGGAGGCAGCTGGGGATTGATGAAGCCTGTTTTATACTACAGGGGAAGAATACCTGGGAGTTTATCTATGCTGCAGTTCTGCATATCTTTTGACATTGCTATATGCAGGATTTCTGTAGTTACTCCTTAACAAAATACCAACATTACAAGTCCTATAGGTCTACATGCAAATACCCTCTGTCTTGCCATCCTTTCATACTATAAAGACAGCTGCTCCACCATCTAGCTGTACAGAGCAGGCTTGTCATGCACACATGCACAGGAGGGAAAACAGGAGAATTATTTTTTTCTGAAATAACATCAGAGGCACAAACTAGCAGCAGTGCTGCAATACATCACAAGTCTCCTTCCAATCCCCACTGTGTCTTCCCCGGAACAGCAAAGGGAGTCCACCAGTGATGTCTCTTATTGTCAAGAAGTCACTGCTGGGCAGTAGCTGTCCCAGCTGGGTACCCAAGGTGATCTGCCCTGCTTAGTACAACTGAGATCCATCCAGCCTTAGGAGGGATGCAGAGTCCACAAGGAAACCTTTTCTGAACTTTTCCTCCTGATACATGGTGAGAGGAAGCAGCGGTTGGGAGGACAGTCAGGTGAGCAAAGACCCTGTGTTAATCACTCGGCTCAACTGGAGCACCTCATTCAAAAATATCTGATACTGTAGGCTAGCTAAACTTTAGAGCAGTGAAGTCCAAAGCAGGTTTGCCATCTTCTTCATCAGTTTCACAATAACACAATAAACACATTTAGTCAGAAGATGGTCTTTTCCCTTCCACTGCAACCATCAGATACAGAAATGCTTAATTTATATACAATGAGAACCTTATGAAAGCTTTCAAAAGGTTCAGGTATGTATTTTTAATTTTTATTCTGCTTCTGTACATACTTTTGTAGATGAGGTCTAGAAATGTTTTCCCTACACTTCACTGAAAGTAAGAGATTAAAGAAAACTTTTGCTTGGTAAACCAACACTTTCATGGGAACTGAAAGGCATGAAGAGTACGACCATTCAACTTCTTACAGAAATTCCATCCTTAAGATGGTAAAAGATATTTCTTAGAAATAAAAACTTAAACTCCCAAACTAAATAAAATAAATCCACCACACCACCTTTTAGAAAAGCGTGAGCTTGAACCGTTAGGATTGGGGTGCATGGAAGTTGCCTAATATTACACTAATGACAAAATTTGGGTGATGTACTTTATTACTGAAGAATAGAATTTGGTCAAGCTACGACCATGTTAAAGATTTGGGAGGGCTAAGAATGGCTGGATGATTAAAGTATTAGCAAGCATTATTAAAGAAAACCTGTTATTCACTATTGTTTGAGTTTGTTTTCTTTAATTTTCTTCTTTTTAGTCCCCTGTTAGAACTCATTTAAGAGGGAAATGTTTTGGTGCTTTCTGGAAGAAATGGAGGGGGGTGCAAAAGAATAATCCAGCCCATAGAGAAGGAGAACAGAGAAAGTGAGCCTCCTTCAGCTGCTTTAGTGTCAGTGTTAACAGACAACAAAGAGACATTTTCAAAAAAAAACCCAACCCAACAACCCAAAAAAAAAAAAACCAGAAGGAAGTGCAGCAGGAGGGCCAGGAGACCTCCTTGGATGGATAAGGAGCTCCTGAGGAAAATTCAAATGAAAAAAGAGGCTTATAAAAACTGGAAGCAAGGACAGGCAGACTGGGAAGAATACAGGGATGTTGTCTGAGAAGCTAGGGACCAGGTTAAGAAAGCTAAGGCCCAGTTGGAATTAAACTTGGCTAGGGATATTAAGGATTACAGGAAGGGATTCTACAGGTACCTAGCAAATAAAAAACAGACTAGGGACAACGTAGGCCCCCACAGGAAGCTCTCGGGAGAACTGGCTACACAGGATTTGGAAAAGGCTGAGGTTCTGAATGACTTCTTTGCCTCGGTCTTCACTGGCAAAGACTCTGACCAAACCACCCAAATCATGGAAGGCAGACGCAGGGGCTGTGAGAATGAAGACCTTGGGCCCACTGTACGAGAGGAACTGGTTCGAGACCATCTTAAAAATCTGAACGTGCACAAGTCTATGGGTCCTGATGAGATCCATCTGTGGGTCCTGAAGGAGCTGGCAAATGAAGTTGCGAAGCCACTGGCCATCATATTTGAGAAATCATGGCAGTCAGGTGAAGTTTGTGATGACTGGAAAAAGGAAAATATAACCCCCATTTTCAAGAAGGGGAAAATGGATGACCTGGGGAATTACAGACCAGTCAGTCTCACCTCTGTGCCTGGCAAAATCTTGGAGCAGATTCTGCTGGAAGGCAGGCTAAGGCACATGAAAATCAACAAGGTGCTTGGTGACAGCCAGCATGGCTTCACTAAGGGGAAATCCTGCCTGACCAATTTGCTGGCCTTCTATGGTGGGGCTACAGAACTGATGGACAGGGGTAGAGCAGTTGATGTCATCTACCTGGACTTGTGCAAAGAGTTCGACACTGTCCCACACAACATCCTTGTCTCTGAATTGGAGAGACATCAATTTGATGGATGGACTACTCAGTGGATAAAGAACTGGCTGGATGGCCGCACACAAAGAGTTGTGGTCAATGGCTCAATGTCCGTCTGGAGACCAGTAACGAGTGGTGCCCCTCAGGGATTGGTGGGATTGAGTGCGCCCTCAGCAAGTTTGCTGATGACACCAAGCTGCGTGGTTCGGTTGATACGCTGGAGGGAAGGAATGCCATCCAGAGGGATCTTGACACGCTTGTGAGGTGGCTGATGCCAACTTCATGAAGTTTAACCATGCCAAGTGCAAGGTCCTACACCTGGGTCGGAGGAATCCCAGGCACAGCTACAGGTCGGGCAGAGAAGAGATTCAGAGCAGCCCTGCAGAGAAGGACTTGGGGGTGTTGGTTGATTAGAGAATGAACATGAGGCGGCAGTGTGCGCTTGCAGCCCGGAAAGGCAACCATACCCTGGGCTGCATCAAAAGGAGCGTGACCAGCAGGTCGAAGGAGGTGATCCTGCCCCCTCTACACTGCTCTTGTGAGACCTCACCTGGAGTATTGTGTGCAGTTCTGGTGTCCTCAACATAAAAAGGACACGGAACTGTTGGAAAAAGTCCAAAGAAGGGCCACGAGGATGATCAGGGGACTGGAGCACCTCCCGTATGAAGATAGGCTGAGAAAGTTGGGGCTGTTCAGCCTGAAGAAGAGAAGGGTACATGCAGACCTCCTAGCAGCCTTCCAGTATCTGAAGGGGGCCTACAAGGATGCTGGGGAGGGACTCTTCACTAGGGACTGTAGTGATAGGATAAGGGGTAATGGGTTAAAACTTAAACAGGGGAAGTTTAGACTGGATATAAGGAGGAAATTCTTTCCTATTAGGGTGGTGAGGCACTGGAATAGGTTGCCCAGGGAGGTTGTGAATTCTCCATCCCTGGCACTGTTCAAGGCCAGGTCGGATGGAGTCTTGGGTGGCATGGTTTAGTGTGAGGTGTCCCTGCCCATGGCAGGGGGGTGGGAACTAGATGATCTTAAGGTCCTTTCCAACCCTAACTATTCTATGATTCTATTCTATGATTCTATGAAACAAACCAAACAAAAAAAAACATCGATTCTAGATCTTTGTGTATAGAATTACAATAAAGCTAATTGCTCTCTCACTTGAACACCAGAGCTAATCTTTCTCCTTAAATGAGAACCCAGCTGTGATTGTCTTATCACTTTTTCCATACACAGTGTTACGTGTGTGAAATGTATTTTCTGCAAATAATTGCTATGTCATACATAGCCCATGTGTCACACATATGTCTATATGTTTCTCTGTGTGTGTGTCAATTTAAATAGTTTAACCCTTTGCATTTTTCTATGACCTTGTTTATGGATAACCAGTTGTTTAATATCTTAAATCCCCATCTCGATTCTATTTCTAAGGTATTACATACAATTTGGTCTAATTTTCAAAAAAACTGTGCAGGGTAATCAGCAAGATTCCTCCTGAAGGCCTACAGAATGAAGAGAGGAACATGCAGGTGATACTACACCAGAGAGTGCCTGTGCAAGAACTTAACATTGTAATGCCTGCACCCGGAGCTGCATTCAACAGAGCATTGCCAGGAGGTAGAGAGGAGGTCATCCTTCCCCACTTCTCAGCCCTGGTGAGACACACCTGAGACGCTGGGTCTTACACCTTTTGTAGTTCTTTCCCCTCTATTTGGCACACTCTTAGTGTCTTGACTATCAGCTAAAAAGTCACAGGAATAACACTTATTTGCTATTAAGGAATTTATTTTTACTAGGTGAAAAGAGACTGTTTAATTTCCCATGGCCCAAAATAATGTTCCTGTCTTTATCATGTGCCATAGGGCCATCAGTGACCTTATCAGGGTTTTATTTTCTTCTCAAAAGGTATTTAAACTCAAAGATTTCAACTCAGTAAAATTCACTAATTTAAACAGATTCAGCTTTTTACAAACCAGAATGTGCTAAAACTACAGGGAAGTTCACATTCTAAACAGTTATTGCACAAAAGAATTCAGAACAAGGTCTATTGTCAAATGCTGGTACCCAACACTGTTCAAGATCATTAAAAATGGAACAAAGCAAACAGCCAGAAAGACCTACCATGTTCAGACATATTACTTTCACTGACCACTATTTTGGACAATTACTGGAAGTGTACTTTGGAGATCTGACTTCAGAAATAAACAGCTCCATTTCGTTTATTGCCCTGAGTCCTTGAATCAGGACATCCATTAAATAAAGTTTCAGAAAACAAACCTACAGAAATGAAAGTGTGAGTTTCTCAGTTCAGAGCTAGAGGATATCCAGTTATGTTCTTTTCCCAACAGAAGGAGATAACAGCTCACTCCCCTCCTTGCTGACATGAAGAGCTGACGGTACAATTCTCCAGCAATGTTTTCAGCAACAGCAAAAAACTAGAAACTTTTCTTCTTCAGCTAAGGTCATACAAACCATTCAGTTCCCTGTTGTCTTCTCTTCTCAGCAGGCAAAAATAAACAAACCGGTCTTACACCTTGCTGAGGCCAAATAGACAATGCAGTTTCTCTGCAGGGGGAAGCAAAAACCATTCCCCTCAGGCCATCAGACCACAAACAATCACAACTCCTTCCCACCACAAAAAGCAGACAAGAAACAAGCCAACCCAAAAATTTACCACATCCTTGGTGTCTTAAGTTTAGCACAGACAAGCCATAGATTTTACACTCCACAGAAAAGCCAGTTTAACCACTTTCTGCCAGGGTGACAGCAGCAGTACTCTGTTTTCTTGCTTTTCGAGGAGAAAGAAGCTTAATTCACCTCATAACAAGAAGCTATGTGACCAAGTGGGAATTCAGAAGTAAACACTGATGAGTATTTCAGTATTCTTTGACACATAGCTGACTGCAACAGCCTGTAACTGCTATTGTTGGTGAAACCTCACACTCACTGCAACTCTGCACAGTAAACGGCAGACCAGGGAATGACAAAAAAGACGGAGAACAAACATAATGTATCTGAATCACACAAGCAAGGCCAAGAAGAAGCAACTGTGTGTTTCAGGAACCATTTAAAAATTTGTTTAAACAAATTTATCCTTTAACCTCTTAGTTTAATCTTACTATAAAATCAAGGCTACGCTACATATATACCTCCACATGGGATGAATATCTTTACCCTCCTGTAAGACAAAAATGCTTTGTACGTTTAACATTTCTGTCATTTCTTTGTATAACATTTGCCACATCAGAACAGACACTTAAAGCATAACCTGTTATGGGTAAAAAACCCAGAAGAATAGTGAATTTAAGTATTTTATTTTTATCAAGACTTATTTACTTTTGAACTTTAATGCACCAGAAGATTAAAAGGAAACCAAGAACATCACTCCACAAATTTAGATGTGATATTTGGGAAAGGGATCTTGTGATTTTCTCAGAACTCTCCAGTATTTTCCTTCATTCTGAAACAAATTGGTGTAAAATGAATATGTTTTTATATTTTACTTTTAATGAAAATCTATTCTCCAAAGATAAAACTATTTTTACAAGCAGCTGCTGTGTTCAGCTTGCTAAATAATTGAGTGTAGCTTTGCCAATTCTCCTCAGCCTCTAGCACATCTGCTTTACTGACAGAAGGGAGATCCAAGGACAGGAAGGAGATGAGGCATCTTTCAACAATGAAGCAGAAAATGTAAGAATAAAGAAATATATAATGTAAGAATAAAGAAATAAAGAAAAATATTACACCTATTGTCAACATCCAGCAAACAGTTGTGACAAAAAGCATTTGAAAAACTGGGTTAATTAGAAGAGAAGATGCTCATAAACAGTGATTCTGAATATTTAGCACTGAACTCTGTACCTAACTGTTCTCCTTCCTCTGTAAGCAATCTCATTGTTAAATGTCAAATCAGGAATCTAAACTAAAATACATAAATTTAGAGCATTAAAAACAATTTGAAAACATGATAACACAAATACAGCCAATTTTCAGATTTGCTAACATATCTGCCTACTTAAAACACATTAAAGTACATGGAAGCAAAAATTAGCAAAAAACAGCTCATCTCTAGCTTTTTTCAGAAGTGTGCATCTTTCAAGAGCAACTATTTCTTGCAATAACGTATTTTCTACTGATTATATGACAGTATCAACCATGCTTCTTTTATTTCAAACTTAACAGTGCATTAAACGTGTTTAAAGAGCAAAATGTTTGCCTTACAAATGCATTAAGTGAATCATGTTAGTCTATTAACCTGCAAGGTAGTTACCATGGACTGGATACCTGCAGTGTAAGTAGACAAGTAGCCTTTTCTTATGATTTTTGGACAGATCCACCTGTTGATAAGATCTCTAAATGAACATTGTTGAGACATTACATCAGACATAATTTTTATATAATGGCAGGACTTAAGGTGATGTAAAATAGTATTCTTGGCCAGCATATGATGACAAAATACCAACAAGTAACCTCAGAGATATAAATATTTAAATAAGGTGCATAACCTTTTCCCTTACTATATGATTGCAAATTTCACCTGATATTCTTTTTATACTCAACTCCTATGTAATTCCAGTTTCAGAATGATCTAAAACTAGCAACGGTATACTACAGATGAGTGAGTCTGTGTAACTGCTATGTTTATACATGGAGTTGTAAGGCATACTGTTTGAGACATAATTATTTCTAAAATTTTTAAGCAAATCACATCAAACCATGTAAGTAAGTAAAAAACATGTACATATATATATGTACACAAGTGACACAGTTTTAAAGAAGCAGGTTCATAAGATAAAATTACGGTACGGTTTGGGGGAACAGACCTACACACCTTTAGAACAGGTATTCATTTAGTATCCCAAAGTGCAAGGTGTTTCTTCCCAAAAGTTTGACTTCATGCTTTTTGCAGAATTCTTTGGTCAAACAGCTAAGTACTTATTTAATTCACTGGTCTTTAGGTTAGAAGAACTGCCTGCTCATTTGAAGTTCACTGCAGATGTTTGACCTTAGTCTCAACATATTCTGGAACTCGTGTTTGTATTTTCTGTAGCCCAACTAAAAACAAGCATTGGAAAATAACTGAAAACCCCCTCAGAGTTTATAAACTAAGAATATGAAGTAAAAATTAATGATTCATCCTAGGAATCATCATCTGTCTCTCTCTGCTCCAGACACATACACACACACATCCCACAGAGAAGTCTCAAAAAAAGCACAGCTTGTTTCCGTAAAAAGGGAATCTTTTTAAACAATGGAAATTTGTGAGAACATCTCTTATCTTCCTATGGGGGAAAATTAAAAGAGAAGCCAAACACAACCAACAGAACACTACCACCAAAACCAAAACACAAACTTGATTATATGCTTTCCAAGCACATCATATGTATGTCTGAAAAATTAAATTGGTTTTAGCACATCACAGACCTTTTGCTGCAATTATCATGGTGAGCCTACATTGGTTATGTTTTGCATCTCAATATAATAACCTAACACCATCCACCTTGCAGGAAATTGAAAATGGATAATAAATTTTACAAGTGTTGCCCCTACAATTCCTCTAACATTCTTCTCAAAACTCCACAGGAACCACTCCATTACCAAGGTGGGGGGAACTTTTTTTTTAATTAAAAGGAGCTTGGAGTACCTCTTTTCTACACCATAACTCAACAATCTAAAACTCTATCCTTTCATTCTAAGCTTTACAAGAAGCCAAGCAGCTTTCGTTCACCATTTTGTGTAAAGAAATCCTGCAAGTTCAACGTCATGCAGCACCTAAAAATGCCAAAATTGTACAACAACCAGAAATTTGCAATATTTTCATTACAGTACTACTTTAGCAAGCTTTGAAGTTAGTTTGAAGTAGATTTCAATTCAAAATAATATGCATCTCAAAATAATTTTTGATAAAAGCATACAGAACTGTGATAACCCCTTGACACTAGAAAAAATAAATTTAGATTTTGCTTTCTAACAGTAACGTTTATACCAAATAGGAATTAACTGCAAGAAGTTCTATCTAATAAGCTATGTAGGCAGCCAGAATACAGCAACAGTTTCTGAATTCAGCTTTGGACCTCTAAGTCTGAAATCACAGCCCACAGCTCTGTAGTAAATGAAGATAAGCATCCAGAATCAACAGGCAACTCTTCTAACTATCTTGGATATTTATCTTGAAATGAACTTGGGTAAGCCTCTATCTCTGCACAGTTAGGGCGGGTCCATCCCAGCTGTAAAAAAACATGTTGCAAAACTATAAAAGGAATGTGCGATAAAAGAGCCTAAGAAGTTCTTGAATTCTTCTAGCCTCACAGATAATATAGGGACCTTCTGGAAAGTTTCTTAATGTTGTGCAGGAAAAAGAACCTAATAAGTTCTCTACACAAGGGAATTGAACTACTGTAGGAAAAAGAAAAAAAAAAAAGCTTTAGAAAGGGATTTAGTTAAATCAATGCATGCTCCTCTGTGGATAATGATGTCTTCTGTTTACTTTATCTAAACCTTTATAAGACACTCTTCCCAAAACTAAGACTGTCTACACAAGAGGGCTGATCTAATTTTTCTAAGTTCATACAGTTTTCTTGCGTACACAGGTTTAATGGACTCCATCTTCACTGTCAACCTAATGAGGCTACAGAAACACCAAAGAAAAAGTGTGTACTCTACAAAAAAGCAATGAAATGGCATAATATTGTTCACCTTGATGGCTATAAACAGATTCTCATATCAATACAGCTATGGACGTCTTTATAATACAAGGTCATCTTAAAATGCTCCTAAATCCAAAGACCCTGTAAAGACAAGAAAGATTGCTGGTACCTAGATATCCTGGAGGATCAAGTGCCCAGCACTGGGCAGTAAACCTGAGTGGTGGTGTCATGGTTTAAGCCCAGCTGCCACGCAGCCCACTCACTCACTCTCCCCCCCACACCCCTTCTTCCCCCACCCACACTCCCGGAGGGATGGGGAGGAGAATCAAAAGAATGTAACTCCCACAGGCTGAGATAAGAACATTCCAGTAACTAAGGTATAACACAAACCACTGTTGCTACCATGAATAATAATAATGATAAGGGAAATAACATGGGAAGAGAATACAACTGCTCACCACCCGCCAACCAATACCCAGCCCGACCGAGCAGTGATCTAGCCCTTCCGGGTAACTGCCCCCGGTTCTACATCCTGGGCATGACGTGCTGTGGTATGGAATACCCTTTTGGTTAGTTTGGGTCAGGTGTCCTGTCTCTGCTTCCTCCCGGCTTCCCCTCCTCCCCGGCAGAGCATGAGACTCAGAAAGTCCTTGGTCAGGGTAAACATTACTTAGCAACAACTGAAAACATCGGTGTTACCCGTGCTATTCCCAGGCTGAAAGTCAAAAACACAGCACTGCACCAGCTACTAAGAAGGAGAAAAATGACTGCTACTGCTGAACCCAGGACAGGTGGCAACTGTCGGCAGGGTGAGGATTGCATGGGAAGAGAAAACCTTAGCAGAGCTTCTTCTAGGTGACAGTAGTCACCAGGAAAGTAAGATTATAGCCAGGGCAAAACTATTAATATATTTGCAGGCAGAATTGAAACTGGAGTCACCAAATAAGTGACATTTGTTAGAAAGAGCATGATAATTTTCTAGTAACTGGAACAGTTACAATGGTGGAATAAGTCACCTGTAGGTCATTTTTATCTTTAAGACCTTAGTTTTCTCCATTAAATCAAGGATACATTAATATCTGACCACACATAATTCGAGAAAATAGGGCTAATCTTCTTAATCTCTTTTGTGCTTCTATTCAAATGTTGTCTAGTATACTGTAAACAAATTATGTGCTACACTTTTTTCAATTAGCCATTTTCACCAGGATCTTACTTTCTGCAATATTTGTTACAGGTAAATTGGTAGACCAGCAGTTTTCAGCTTGTAATGATTCCTACATCAAATTATTTTCCAGCTGATTACTGGATGTGAGAGGAAATCCATTAGAGCATCACTTAATCTCGAGCAAAGTGTTTACTTTCAAACTAGTTATTTAAGAAGTTATTCTACTTTTAACAGAGTTGTTTTTTTGTTTTGTCAGTATCCTGCAGAATTAAAAGTGGAACCACCTTATTACACAACAGGATGTCAGCCAAACAACACAGCACTAGCCACATTGCAAAAGCCACTCCAAACTTGCTTTGACTAAATCCACAGTCCTCTCTGAATGCTATTAGTGAGCTACAGAAAATGGCAGATCCTGAGAAAGCAAGTGGAAGGCAGGTCAAACAGAAGCATCAAGCCCAAAACAGTGTGGGGAAAACCCTGTTTTTCCTTTTGAATGTTGCTGGTTCTTCTCCCAAAGAAAACAAAAAGCAAGAACTTCTTTCCAGCAAGCTGCTAGCTAATTGGTATTTGTTGGTACAGCCTCCTGCAGAAATCCTGCAGAAATCAAAGCAACAGTACCCAAAAGGCAAAAACCTCGTATTATATACCTAAATGGAGGTGAAACAGAATCTGAGGCTCTCTTTCTGTACTTATGATTGTACTTATGTATTTTGTGTTACCTCTAGGGAGAGGAGCAAAAGCTGCTTGAATACACCCCCAAAGGAGGCACAGTATTCGATCATCTACCTTGGAAGGTACGTTTTTATCATGCATTGATTTACTAAAAACATAAATGCACTTTCTTGCAGACTTCAAAGACAGCATTTTTTAAAAAAACATTATTCCTTTTTGAAGTTACATGCTTTCTGGTGTCTACTGCACAATTTTTCCTCTTTGTTGCAGCATGAATATTTAATCTTTTTTTAAAGAAATCTTTTAATGACTGCAGTGAAGCATATCTTTCATACTATAGATTTATGCAGTTTTGTTCATAATATCTATTTCAGAAAAATGAAGCTCACATATCAACATGGGATGGAAAATTATGTATATATATATATATATATATATATATATATATATATTCCATTCAGATGTTTAAGCACTTTGCTTGGCCTTAAGTTTTTTCCTACACAGACTGCTAGCACACTTTCCTATGTGCAGAGATCCTTCTATGCTCAATCAGTTTTCTGGCTTCTGTATTTTAAAAGATAAAAAAAGAAAAGCTATGGAAGGACAGTATGATGTTATACCTTTTGTTGGTAACACACAGTTCAGTTCCCCACTGCCACCTCTGGAAGGAGGTTCAGGCAGCTGAGAAGGAGGGCTGGCAGAGCACCTTCACAGCCTCCCTGCTCTTTCATGTTCCCAGACAGCTACATTGCTAGAGGGCAACCTTCAATTAGGTGCCAGGGAGCAGAAATTCAAGTACAGTAAACAGGTACAGTGTTTGGGTCAATTCTGCCACAGTCACCACTGGAAGCAGTTCCTATACTTAAATCTCTTTTTTTTTGCATTAATTACTCCTTTATACTCAACTAGTACATTACCAGTAAAGGTGCTTCTCATATGAAGAGGTACAGAAATATATTCTTCAGGCAGAATCACTAGACTATTTGCTCTATGTTATATTATCAGTGTAAATTGAACTTAACTATCAAAACAAAATAGTCTTCTTAGATTTTATGACTGGGAGCTACTTTATATAAACAGCAATCACGGCTAAAGAAGCCATCCCTTAAAATGTGAAGTTTAGCTGCAAACACTAAGAATCAGAAAAGAAAGAAATACCTTGGAAGTTACTTTTCCTCAGCTGTGGTATACTACTGTGCAACAACAAAAATAAAGCTTACTATTTCACCAGTAAAGATTATCCCCACAAAAGCTAAACTCAGAGGACTAGGTTAGTAATCCTGCCTTTGACGTTCAGCAGTTCTATCAAACAAACACGGTTTGAGTTTCTTTGTAAAGCAGAAATGCTAATACTTGTCTACTTTCCCCAGTGGCATTGTGAGGATAAATGTATTGTCATAAAGGTCTTTGAAAATGAAAAGATGTAAGCATTTTTATTGATGTTTTACTTCCCAACCCACTAGAGTCTGTTAAAAATAATTTCACAATTGTCAAATGCAACCTCTACCTATAAATATTTCTCAATTTACCAGTCATTCTTCCTACAGTTTGCAAAGACAAGAGAACAGCTCAGCAAATATATTCACTAGTCAACACTGTGCATAAAGAATTAAATCAGTTGCTGAATGTGATTTATATATTAATAATTTTGGCTAACTACAGCTGATCCAGTTTGCCTTGTTGTTACACAGTTGCAAAAACACCCAAATGATTAGGGGATTTGATCATCAATCAAATTGACCATAGCTACTATAATAACTAGATTGAAAAAAGTAGTATTAATAAATAATAGCTTCAACAAAGAAATAATCTTTCTATTGAGTCATTTTCTTTTCCTTCTTCTACAGAGGAGGAAACCAATTCAGTGTCAAAATGAAAAATCATCCAGGTTAAACTGTGACTATAAAAAGAATCAATTTTCTTAATTACTGATCTGCTTGAAAGAATTCTTTCTATTTAAGCTGAAGTTGGGAATTATCCACATCAGTTTTAGGGGCAATGAGGGCATATCTATACTGGAGAGCATGAAGAACTCTGTAGCTACGTACCAATACAAAACATCTAAAACACAGATAGAGAATAGAAAGGAAGAAAGGACTAGGGGAAGCATGCCCCTAACCCTAGTCAAATGCCAATTCTCCCTTCACTTAACTTTTGGATATTTGATATATTCCATAAAGACTGATTCTTAGTAAGTTCCCATTTGATTTTGCACATGCTGGAATATAGCTTTTTGTCTCTGAAATGACTGTATGAGTTCTTTCTCCTGGATTGCTCCCAAACAATTTTTTTTTCTTTTTTTTCCTCACAAGTGTCCTCGTTTTCCTCTATAAATGTTTCTTTAGTATATAATAAACAAAAGAACATGACAGAAATTAATGCCTGCAGTGCAAGGTATGAAATACAAAAATAGTTGCTTGGCAACCAGCATGAGGAAAAAAAAAGAGTTTATGACTGTACAAACAGCCAAGTGAGTGGCACAAGTACCATTTGTGACTGCTGTGAAAAGGATGGGCAGGGCAGAGGATGGATGAAGGGGGTTTGTTTTAATTAAATTCAACTCTGGAGTTTTTACTAATTTCTGTATTTTCCTCACAAACACAAGTGTCAATGCAATAAAGATGTATTTTAGACTGCTTTCCTTTTACATCCTTATAGTTTTGTCTTTAATCAGTATGTCAGGTTTTATTTTACAAAGCTATGCTTTCTCATAACACTTAAAAACAGCGAAAGAGGTGTAAACAAATACTGATTTCTATATGCACTTTCCTTCTAAAGGATTAATGAATTGGACATTTGCAGCAACTTTCCCAAGGAACAATGGATCCATCTATAACCATTCTGACATCTTGGGACAATGCATCAGCCTCTTGTAACAGTAAAGGCATTCATCAAGAAACAGTTACTTTTCAGTAATAATGTACATGTAATTGCTCATATATCCAAGCGACAACAGACTGACCAGCTGGAATAATGGAAAAAATAAATACAGGACTTCACAATATCTGAGGGTTTTCAGTAACTTTGTTTATATATACACCAAAATTGAAGAGAAATGCCACCTATGGCCCAAAAAAATCCTTGTACTGCAAATTCTTAGAGGCAAGAAAGAATTCTGAAGAATTATCATTTTATGCTTACTTCATTATTAGATTTCTCTTTTAGCATCCACCATTGGCCACTTTGGGATGTTAGACTAGACTGACTCGTTGCCCGATCCATATGATCGTTCAAATTATATATGCTAGAAATGAGAGGGACATTAGACTGAGCTGCACTCAACATGAACATGCTCTTCACCAAACAGGATTATATGAGCATGTTAGGAACACCTAAACTGCCTGCTGTGTTACATACTGTGCTGTTTCTCTGAATCCATTTGCCCAGCAAGGCTTGCAACTACATCACGTTCTAGAGAAAACCATGTAGGTGGTACAGAATCTGACACGTAGGTGTCTGCTAGTGTGATCAGCAGCAAACTGCATCAATTCACTTCCTTTTGGTGTGCTAGCACATCACTGTAACCACTACTCTATCATTAACATTGTCAATAGATGTAGTCACTCATGACTTTATTTTAACCCTGCAAGTAACAGCAGCAAGTGGAAAATCAGATTAAATCTATCTTTAGCTGGTCCAGTAAGCAGTATTTTAGGAACCTTTGGTGCCACTTTCAGGAAAAAAGAAGTTGTTGAAGCAATTGCCATAGCATATCTAAAAATCCTTCTTTTGTTGATGAAACCAGGACAGCCCTCCAACTGATACAGCATTACTAAACTTGGACAGGCAAGGAAGAGGACAAATATCACCGTCAGATGAAATGTTTTAATTCCTAGTGAGGACTAACAAAAAACAAAACCAACAAATAACCCAACCCAGCCAAGCCACAGTAAGCTGTGGTTTGAGTAGTTTGATTTGTGGACTTGCAAAGATTTCAAACTACTGAGAGAAAACAAAGATATGAAATAATGTATTTTCACTTTTTACAATCAATATTAGCCTCATGTAATTGAAAGCTGCAGCCTCTATTAGAGGACTGAGACATCTAACATGCAAATTTCATCAAAATGTGTGGGATGAAGGAAGGGAAATTAACACTGGCATATTCTTCCATTTTCCTCCTCCTGCCCATGCAGAATTCTGAAGAGTTCTCTCTCTCTCATCAGTTACTAAAGTAATACTCTACAGATGGTTATTCACCTAACTTTCATTGTTCCACAATTTGATTTACTAATAAATGTTATTCCAGGTTTAAACGTATGGAATTTATTTCCCTGTCTAACACAATCAGTATTATTCTTAATACATTCAGTACCATAATTTAATTGTTCTTTCATGCTATCTTGAATACAATGGTAAAAGATTCAAATGAATTTCAGCCCCTGGTTTCTCTAAAACAGTTGATACAATGACAGGAAATTTAAACTTTCTTTTAAATAAATAATGGATGATAATTACTGGCATTGTCTCAATGGCCACAAATTCCCAGGAAAAAGAAAAATAGTTTTGCATATCACAAAACTTCTTTATTTTGAGAAGGTATAACACTTGCAGAATGAATAAGGGACTGATGGATTTCCACTCCATTTGTTTTCCAGTCTATTCAAATGCAAGGTAACCACAGACAATATTCTCCCAAACCATTTTTGACTACTTAGGAGATCAAGTCTTTCAGCTTCATACAGTTACTTCCACTCTGCTCACACACAGTGCTCTTAGAGCTATCAGAGTTGACATATCAAAGGAGACTAGTGAGATTGAAATTTAAACAGGGGTTAGGCATGTAACTTGAAAGTCACTTCCCAAAGAGAACAATGACCAAAGGTATCAACAGATTTTGAACTAAATAAAGCTCTTTGTTTAGCTGTTCTGCAAATTCTGTTTAGCTCAGCATGTCGACACTTACTTTACTCATTACAAATATATGCTAATCAAGGTATCGATCTTATCCTTAGGAAAGAGAACTAAGTTTGCTCTATTTTTAAATTCTTGGGAAAAAGTCTGCAGTATGACAGGCTGAATGGGGAAAAAAAATAGATATATATGTACACTCTCTGAGGTTTAGGTATTAATTATCTCTACCACCTACACTAAAATAAAGCCTTACCAGGATTTTTTTTTTTTTTTTTTTTAGTAATACTTAACTAGGCCAAATTGTAATCTTATTTACATGTATTTCATACTATACAAGTGCTCAAGGCAAGAGCTTAGATGGCTAAAGGCTTATTTTTTATTTATGAGCTATCAGGATCAGCCTTAACAACATAAGAGAGTGAAATAACAGTAAGACATTCATAACTTTGCTCAAATTTTACAAACAAACTTCCTTGCAAGTACAAGACGTTACTGAGACACCAGTAATCATTAATAGCTCAGTCAAAATTAAGATTCTGAGCATCACAGGTGACAAACTTCCAGTAGTCTCCATGACATAATAGGCTTAATCATAAACACCAGCTTCTAAGATTTAAAGCATTTGCCCTGACAGAAACTTAACACCAAGACATTTTATTTGGGTAGTCCACTGAAAAGTAACCTTGTATTCAAAAGGAAATAGAAGTTGAATATAAAGTGACCAAACCACTTTTGTCTCTAAAATTGCTCTAGCAGGAACAACATCAAAATATGCTGCCAAGTACTATACAAATATGAGTCATTTTGTAGGAACAGCTTCCTAATAAGATCAGTGATCAAATAACAAGAAAGTTATCAGGGAAACTACTTAGTTAATTGAAGCGACCACCACACAATGGTGATGTCTACATCAAGTGTGTAAGTACTCACCCAGAGCAGGCGATCTTGCCTCCCCAAACCCAAGTACTGCAGTTCAAAGGCAAGAAAATAGATGGTGAAACAGGGTAGACTCAGTCCAGCCACACAGCAAGCATATCAGGGATATGGTATGGATAGCTTTGCTTACAGGAATTACATGGAGCATTTCCAAGAATGGAAAGTAGCTCATCCATATCTGAACCTAACAGACTACTGGTTTTAACTCTCATCTTTATATAGATAAAAGTAATAAACAAAACCAACCAAACAAAAACCCCCAAAACCTACAAACAGCAACAACCCCAACAAAAAGGTTATTCAGAACAAAAATAACAAGAGAATCTTGGTCAGGAACTCTACAGTTGCAAGCAAACAAGAATACCGGTGCAAAGAATCAAGCAAGAATATCATTCTACACTTCTCCTGGGATTGTCATAAACAGCTAATTCTGGTGATATTTTAATGGCTTAAACTCTAGCAAGATAATGCATCATTATACAGAACTTATTCTCTAAACTGGGTACAGTATTCAGTTTCAAACTATATTTAATATACAGATAGGACATTTTAAACTATACCTATGTTTATCTAGACAAACCAACCAACAAAACTAAATTCTCAAAAGGATCTAAAGAAAGGGCAGAAATTCAGCTGCCATTATGCTACATACATTCTTTTGTCTAAAGATAGCTATTTGAAGCTCATTTGGCAAAATTCATTGTATTATTGGAAAGTAACAGTCTAACAACATATTCTCTTAGACTTCTTGGCATTTTAATCTTAAGATGATCATTATGGTAATCTTAGATATTATTTTCCTAAATCTTTCCTCTAGGAAATAGCTAAAAGAGGAGTAAATCCTAGTGATACCCACAAGAAGGAATCACTTTTGGGTCCTAGAAAAGTGGTTTGAGAATATTCAGAAGGTCTCTTTCCAGTAACCACAGATGAGATCCGTAATTAATGTGCAATTCTTTGAACAAAAGCTAATTTTTAAACTGCACTTCAAAACTTCCTAGCTTGCAGTTCTAGTGCAAATGCATAAAAAAAAAAAAAAAATCCCACGTTTATACTAGAAATTAATAAAATTTAGGAAAAACAATTCATAGCATGATGTCTCTAAAGCTAAGACTTTATTATTAAAAGCTTGCATAATGTATACATAATGCTTGTATAAGTATATATAATGAATCCCCATGTACAATTTAGTCTGATGGTATATATAATTCTTATATAAGTATATATAATGAATCACTATGTACAATTTAGTCTGATGACAATCACTCACGATCTTTTTAGTCCTACTATTTTAGCAAAAGCTGCTTAACTGCCACTAATTACAAATGTTTTTTGAAACAAGTTTATAAACTGTCGCTAATGGGGCAATACAGGATAAAGAAAAGATTGAAGAAATCAAAAGAACACTTCTGAAGTTTTTCTGGAGGCTGAAATTTCATGAAGTAAATAATCTATTGGCCAATTTCCTGCATGTTTCACATGAATGAGAACTCCATGAGAATCTAATTGGAAAATAGCTTTGTTCTAACCATAGATTTGATTGTAGAAACAATCAAATCTATAAAACTGGTCTATAAAACTGGTGTTGCACTTCAATTAAATATTTCAATCAGTGAGATTAAGTGCAGCACTGAAGTTTTTCACCAGTGAATTTTAGTCTGCTTTTAGGTAATACACCACAATATGGCTTTGTTTCCAAAAAGAAAGGAGATTTTATCACATATTAGCTAAATCTGTAGACTATCAGTGCGGAAACTAAAAGGCACATGCGTTGCTTCCTTTAATTCAAAGAGTGGAATGGTTGTTCCTTTAAAACACTGAAATCCTACCATGCATCTGATGAGGAATAAGTGCTTCTCTGCTCTTCCTCCTGTAACTCTGCTCTGCAGCGTGTAATTATGCTTGACTCTCCAGCAAAGTGGATGGTGATCCCAAGCCAGCAGCTGATTTGCTTGAGAGAACCCCTATTCTTAACATGGCACAAGAGTAACACAGAGTCAGGCTGCACCAGTGGGGACTAGCAGAGGTTTCTTTAGTTGTGCTGCAGGCCAGGAAGCAGCAGATGGAAAAAGAAGCAAGAGCCCAAACAACTGTGAACAACTTTGTGGTGCTGCTGGGCAGCACCAAGAGGTCACAGGGTACATGGTGCTTCCCATGTGAGCATGGTGAAGCCCAGTATGCTGACACCATTTCCCCTGGCAAGAGAAATCTTACTGAACAGTTTTTACAAGAACAACATTGCTTTTTTTTTAGCTCTTTGTAACTTGTAAAACTCTACACCATTTCTAAAACACAAGGTGCAACCATTTGTAGAAGTGTATTTTGGTTTGTCTATCTTCCCCCACTCGCTGCTCTCCAAGTACCATAGTGTTTGTTCAGTGGTAGAAAGCTGAACGCTGATTCATGGGAATTTTTACCTAGTGATTATGTACAGAATAAAAGCAGTAGAAGTTTTGCCATCTGTGCAGCAAAGCATAGCTACTTGTTTTCATGAACTGTGATTTAAATATATTAGCAAAATATATATTCTATTTTAGTAAGATGATACTTTCAAAAACCACTTTCCTCTATTTCTAAGCAAATGATTGACACAATTCCTAGGCAATAGCATTTCTCAGTAATTACAACCATCCCAAGTGCTTAAAAAATTCAACCAACCCCAACAAAGAGATAAGTGTCTGTACCTATGCACTTGCTAAAACTTGCTTGCTTTGTTTTAAATACGCTTCTGGAATTGAATGCAATAATCCACAGATTCATTAATACTTTTTATTTTTAAATTGTATTTTCATTTAAGCAGCTGAAATATTCTAAAAGCAGCCTCTGGCTCTGTACATAAATAAAAGAATGCAGCAATATCCTTAAAAGATAAGATGGGAGGCAGTACAATCAACTACATTATTACTTTTTTTGTGGCAGAGTGCATCCTAAAGGGAAAAAGTAATTTCACATATGGGAAAATGAAAAAGTAAGTTTAACATGCTCCTGTTCTTTGTAGGAAAGACATCAGTGATAAAAATGACAGGTTAATATATTTCCTAGTACATGTGCTTATTTTGCAAGCCACAGAGCCAACTGTCAGCTTTTTGATACAGTTCAGTAGACAGTGGCTTTTGCTAACAGTGGATTCCAGATGCTCAAGAAAAATAATAAGAAGAAAAGAATAAAACAAGAGATGCCCATTGACTCTTCAAATGCATACACTTTACCACTTTCCTGTACAATAATTAGACAAAGAATAAAAATATGACTTTTAAAGACAGAATAATTAGGTAATAGTTTGAATAGTTTTCAAAAGGAAAATCAGGCTTTTACTTTTTTTTTTTTTAAACTGAATTCTACTAAGGTAGCAAACGACAGATTTAAATAGTACATGTTCTGAATTCATGAAAAAAGAAAAAATATTTCTTACATATTTGATTATATACCTATACATGAATTTAAGGCACATGTATGTATTTATAAGCGTAAATAGATAAATGCATAAATAGCTTACGTAAATATCCTTTACTGCTGAAAGATATCAAAGTATTTCAACTGATTCCAGCAAGTATTTAAAAAAAAACAATTATACTGAAATAAAAATGTTTTGTAAGAAATGATGGTATTGGAAAAATAGTACCTGTAGCAACTATAACTAACTTCAGTATTTTATAAATGTTAAACTTCCCTTTTGTGGGATTTCTGAACTAAACAATTGTTTAAAAAACTGTATCAATGGGTTAAAACCTTACCTTTCTTAAAGCCATTGCAAAATTGATCTTCTGCAGAATATTACAGATTATTGGTTTAAGACACACTTAAATACAGAAATAATCTCTCTGATTTTGGAATCAGGATTGTAGCCAAATAAGTGATTCATACTTGAACTTCCTAAGATGAAAGTGGAATGACAGTAAACCCACTTTCTCTGTCTCAGATGTTTTCTGTGGACTTCCAATATTCATTTGTCATAGTGACGGAACTAGGATGACAGACAAATCATTGACAAGTGAGCGTCAGGAAGCCTAAACTGCTAGATCAAAACCAAAAAAATGATAGTTCTTTTTATCCCTGACGTATAGCTAATAAGACCTCTATCAAATGGAGATTCAGGTTCATGAGGAAAAAAACAAAAAACATGCTGAAAAGGTAATGCTAAACTTCACACTACTTGGAGGAAATTGATAACCATAACCAACACAACAGCAGATTTTCTGGACACTTCAATTATTCTCATGTGTCCACAGAATGACTTGAATGGAGAATAAGGATGAACAAAAGCTTTTTTTATTATTAATGTAAAAATTGTAACTCTAAGTCCTGTCAAATCACTTAAATTGTTATTGGCATATGCCTACACATCTGTAGAAGACAGAGGTGGCCTATACTTACTCAGCTCCCAAAGGAATACAGCTACATTAAAGAGCCACATTTAGGCTAATAAATTCTGCATCTTGCCAGAGCTTATTAGCTAGGGCTTAACAACACAGTGTTTCATTATGAAACTATAACATCAGCATAGCTACTCCCAAATAAAGTCAAAGTTTAATTGTTTAAATATTAAGTTTTTATTTGCATTACTCCATGACTTGCACAGTACTCAGAGGTCTGCATGAGTAAAAATCCTTTTCAGAAAATTAAAAAAAAAACATTTCCAAGTATTTTTCTATCATATTTTTTCAGTGCATGCAATATCAAAGCATGAAAAACTAAACAACTTTTAGAGAAAATAAACTTTCTCCCAAAGAAACGTTCAAAGTTATCCCAGTAAGGATCACAATGTTCTCGGTACGTCCAAATCTGAGGTAAAACTCCAGTGGCTCCAATGAAGACCAAAAAGGATTTGTATGTTTAACATTTCACACTTCACACAGCAAAGTGAATGCCTTCTTAGTCATAGCTAATAGATATTTTATTGGGTAGGAGTTGTAATTAATGCACAGTATACTTATTCCGTGTTCTAATTTTTATATTCTAATACTAATGTTAAAATCTCTGGTATTTTATCTTCCACCATATTCAAAATTAATAAATAATATTAAGCATTTGTTTCACAGAATTTTTTTTTTTCCCTTTAGAAGCTCATGGCTGCTGTTTTAAATGGAAACTTCTTTCTCTGACTATAGGAGTGGGTCTTCACTGCAAGATTCACAATACATCACTTCTACTGCCCTTTTTAAAACAGTTCACATGTTAACTATTAACATGATACTTCAAAGACTAAATTCTGTAGTATTTTGTCCAAAATTCTTATACTACGTTTAAAATACACATGCGTGGTCTTCTCCATTGTATGACCCTTTCTCCAAATAGCTTCTAACATCCTTACTTTTATGGTTCACGTCAAGTTCTCATCATGTTATGAACAATAAAGATCTTACTACCTTCATTTTCTACTGATTGTAAAAATACGGGATTGCCAATAGCAACAAGGAATATATACAAGAAAATCTGTAGCAAAGTGTATGATTCAGTGAATCTCAGTGTGATCTTCACTTTAGGCTACACTGTAATTAACCAGAACTAGGTTTGTTTTCAAGACAGCAGACATTAAGACAGCAGAAGGCATGGAAGTTAAAAATACAATGACTAAAATGTCATTTATTTACAATTTATATAAGCTGTATGCTCTAATAGGGTCTATTGTAGCAATAATTACACAAGGAAAATGCCTGAGAATCTCATGGGCTATATGATCTGCTTTTCAGGAAAAAACTTGGAATGAAGGCCCAGAAGAGAAGAGTTATGCAATGGCTACATGCTTTTACAGACACCTGCTGAGTACAAGCCCCTATCAAAATCAGAGGAGATGCCAGGGAATATCATGCTTACCTAAGAACTACATCACAGCTGAGAACAGACATCTTACTTAGACATACTTCCAATCCTATTCCTACTCAAAAGTCCAAACCACTGACCTTATACTAGAAGAACATTCACTAGCTTTGCACTAGAGAAATTCCTGAGTTAAGCACCATTTCCTAAGATTTTAAGATCAGAAACAAGCTCAATTATTGTGATCTAGAAGTGGAAATGACCTGCAAGATCTTTCTCAGATACTGTGATACTGAGTACTTTCTTTCTGTATCAGATGGTAATACAAAAAGAAGCTTCCTCCAGACTTTTGACTATCCTCAGCATTTATGTTAATATAATTCCATACCTTGCTGTGTATGCTCCCAAACTGCTTGCACCCTTCTTCCTTTCATCATAAACATGCATTCTTCTCTTTTTTTCCCCCTCTCCCACACATAGCCAATGTGTCAAGATAAAAAAGATTTCTGGCAGTGTATTTTAAAAGAAAGAGTGTTAAGCTGGTGGAAGGGCAAAAAGTAAAACTTTGATAAAGTAAAACTTTCTTTCCTCTAAGTTTTTAAAGATTATTTAGCTGATGGAAAAACTTAGCATTTCTTCTGAGGCACAGCCAGCCTCCACTTCCATTCCCACCCACATCTACTCAGTATCCAGTATTCTATGCTGCATTAGCCCTAAAAAACATCTTTCAACAGATGTTTTGCTTTTGTATTAAATTTGCACATTTTTTAGCATTATCCCCTTGGTTATGTCTACTGTAATTTTCATCATATCTTTAGTTTGTTTGGTTTTTTTTACAAGTATTAAAAGGTACTGAAAGAGATTCACAAATGATGAAGTCGGGTTTTACTTCTCTCACAAGTCTAGCAAATAGAGGGCCATTCTTTCAAATATGCATCAACAGCAAAGAGTTGTCAATCTAAGTTTCAAATTGAGTGACATTTACAGTATACAAATACCAGAAGTTGGGGGGGGGGGGGGAAATAATAAAAAATTTGACTACTCTGGTTTTCAGCTAATTTATACTTCTTTTAAAATGTTTTATCAATTTTAATGAAATCAGAAGAAGAAGTGATGAGATGCACTCATGCTTTTATCAAAAGCATTTCATTCAGTGTAAAAAAGAATTCTCTCTACTTTGGATAACTCATTCACCATGAATAGAATAAAATAAATACGACACTTTTATCTTTCATGAAAACATATACAAAATAAAATATGACATACCTCCCTGAAACCTAGCCTGTGAGTCTGTTAATTCTTTCCCTTTAACCATTTTTAAGAAAATCTAGTCTGGGGGAAATTTCTCATCTACCAACAAGAGGTAAAAGCCTTTATTCAACATTTCCAGTTTAACTACCAAGGACTATAGAAGAGTTAGTAAAATTGGGTGGCAATGAGATCGAGTCTATAATATTCTAGATGACTTCAAATAACCACATTCCAATTTTGTTTTTTCAATAATGTCCTTGTAATACTTTAATGTTCCTGTTTATATTACATTAGTGTTTCTGTTTATAGACAGTTTAAAACTAATCCTATACATTTTAAACATAATGCATATTTAGAATAGCAAAAGACAGATACAAACTTAGTAGTATAGCAGTAGAAAGTAATGTCAAAATGGTAAAATATTAACTCTGTGCCAGTTTATTAACTGTTTATGAATGGAACATTAAGGCAAATTCTAACCTGCATGCAAATTTGGTTTTGCTCCCAAAGCTTGGGCACAAAAGCAATGTATGAATCTGTATTTTTCTAAATGATTTTTTCCAGAACAGCCAACCTGCAGAGAATTATTCTAGGAATATTTTGCAATGCCATAATTTAATATGTTTTAGCAAAAGATATTTAAAAATAATGATTTTAAGGCTTTGATTCCCTCTTATGCTATTATATACAAAATTTTGACAGTAATGGATGCCATTGCATGTGACTGCACCAGACATACTCTCATGCCAAAAGCAGCTGCACTGTAAAATAGCTCCATGATTTTTAACTTAGCTGTCCATTCTACCCTTTTAATTCTGTGCAACAAAGAGTAAGGGTAAAGGTAAGAGTAAAATTGTGCTGACAATGCTGATGTTTACTTTAACAATCTCACTTATTTGAACAAATGAATAAATTAACCATTTTTAAGTCATAAGTGTCTTCTGTCACACTGTGATAAGCAAAGGAGTGAGAAGGACAGCTAAAGTCACTTTGTTTCAGCAGCCACAGATCAACCCCTCACAGCCCATTGGGACTCTGAGAGACCTGCTAGATGACAAAATTAACTGCTGATAAAGACTGATAGTAGTCCAATTCATCTCCACATGCATAGTGGGTTTACACTGTGGTTTTCTTTATCATAGGAACATTATGCTAGTACTTTCTCAGAAAAGGTCAGACTGATTACATACCTTAGGAAGACTACAGTAATCAGACAATTCTGGAAAAATGAAAGTTAGCAATGCTGTACAACAAATGCTTCGACTAGTGAGCTTAGAACAGATTTCTGTAAATAAAGCAACAAAGGCGTTCAAATGTTAACTAATCACAGTGAGCTGTTTTTAAATCAGTTGTGTAAAGGGAAGCCACCTCAGGTGGTCTGGAAAATAAACCATAAACACTTATTCAACACAGTAAGAAACTCTTAATGAGAACAGAATCAAAGCACTTAAATTCCACATGATTCTACATGTGGGCTACACGATTTCCTTCACAGAGATATTCCCTTGTAACATTCTTGGAAACAAATACATCAGTACAGAGAGAGTTTGAGTAGAGGTCCATACGTACACTTGAAAAGTACAAATTTACTTTTGAACAACTGCAAACTACTTTCAGGAGAAGCTTAAGAGTTCCCTGTCCAGCACACAAGATGACAGAGCAGTAAAGAAGGCTCTGCACAAGCACAGGGCCCAGCAGATCCTCAGGGTAGGACAAGATGACAAATATCAGGTGTAATGCTCACAGCTTGACAAGTCTGCTTCCTGCAGGTGGCTTTAAGGTCTAATAAATACCCCATGACTTGCTTCTCAGGTGACAGCCATGTGGTGGCCCGGCAGGGGCAGACAGGATATAAATGCCCCCATGCTACAGCTGGGAGTGCATCTGAGGGCACTTTTCCGTGGTGTGCATTTAGAGGACACCCCATCTCCATAACCATGCCTTATAGTCCTGGGGCCACCACCCAATCACTCTCTTGGTACTGTTCACCCACCTCTGAGCATGGTGAGAAAGGGCCTTTGGGAGCTTTATCCTGGAACCACCAACTCCACCACTAAGTCATGTCACTAAGGGAGGACCTCATCTACATGTGGGCTCTGCAACCTCACTCTCATCCACACCTAGAGTAAGGGAAGCTGAATGCTGCAGGTCCCCCCTTCCCAGCATGGGTCCACACATATGCCAAAGCGTCAGGCTAAAACGCCTGACCACACAGATCAGTGTAATCAGACAAACATGCCTTCATTAGAACCCACATAAACTCAACCAGCAGTCATAAATACCAACAGCACAGCCAACAGATCCCTGGCAGCTGGATTCATGGTATTTGCAGTATCTGGTACCATCCATCAGCTATCCCTATAAGTGCTACTCCAAGGCCTGTGGCCTCCTGTGACCCATGGTCCTTTCTCTAGTAGCTGGACCCAGTCTTCTCATCCTACTTGTTGCAGAATTCTGCTTCAAGATGAAGCCAAAATGTGACTGGTGGTCACACACGTGTCCACACTCTTAAGGACACTCACACAAAAAATAATCAGGAGCAAAATTTAAATCTAAGATGGAACAGACTGCAGTGATAAGGTGCAAGGTCCAAACAGGCAGGCATACTGACCATCTCCCTGCTTAAATATGACCTGCCTCTTTTATACCACTTTTGCTCCATTTCCACATTTGTTCTTCCCCATCCTTATCTCTACACTTGCTTCCTCCTAAATCAACCTTTCACACTTAGTTACACTTTTCTCAGTAACCCCAGATTTCCTAAAATGTTCCCAAATTCAGGATTTGTGATATTGTACCCAGGTCACCTTAGCCTTGCATGGTAACAATGATACAATTACCAAGGCACCACTTGCCCTACAAGGTCTCACTTCTCAGGGGGTTTCAAACACTCACTCTGGTTATTGCTGAGGCTTGGCCATCTTTCTCATAAGCCCTAACAACCTGTGAAAATCAGCCACTCCTCATGGTGCTATCTGTAAGTCCTGTCATCTTATCTGAGCATGTACTTTAACACTGTATTCTTGTGTCTCATTATTTACAGAAAGCCTGTGAAAAAAAATCAAAGTACTCAAGAGCTTATAAAGAGCCTCTACATTACCACATGAACCTCCACTCCACTTGCCCGAATTATCATTTCCCTTCTGTCATTGATACTGGCAACAGTCTGGCATCACAGCAAAAGGTTGTCTGAATATAATTTCTAATAATGGTATTCAAAATTCTGAGCAAGACACTAAAAAATACAAACCCAAACCACCCCTACTCTCCCAAACGCAAAAAAAAAATAGTTGCCTTAAATAATGGGGATTTCTAACATGTATTTTTTTCTCTTCCTCAATTTTGAGGTATCAAAAGTGAAAAATTACTACTGTTTTACAGACATTCATGGGAGAAAAGAACGTTCCGTAAAAAAAAAAAAAAAGCCAAAATTCTTATTCACCCATCCAAATGGGTTTGCTCACAGGTGAATTTATTCTCTGAATAAATTTATTCACACGAAGATGTTTTTAAATAAGTTCATAAAAAAAGCATGAAAAGATGCAGCTGTCAAGAAGAATGTTTTCCTCAGAACAAGGGGAAATAAAGTCCAAACACACTGCCTCAGTTCTTTTACCATGCACATCAAGTCTCAGTGGTCCTAATCCCCTCAACAGCATTAGATGGGAATGAAATTTAGCAGCCCAAACTAGCTCTGCCGCTGCTATTAATGGTAATTTTCTCATTCAGGCTGAATCATAATGCCAAGATGAAAGATTCAGACTGCCAAAGAATAACTAGCAGCAGTGAGAGGCTGCCTAGGGAAAAGACACAGTTACACATCATATAGTATAATTTTATCCATCAGGACTGTTTGAGGATCTGGTGAGAAGGCAAGGGGATGGGAAGAAAAAGAAGGAAAGTAGTACAAATTATCCCTTGTTCATTTCTACTTATTTTCTGTTTCAGAAAAATACAGTAGCTCAAGTACAAGGTTTTAATCTTATTTCACTGAAAATTATAATAAGATTAATTCAAATATTGTAACATTGAATATACTGTGCAAGCTAATAACTATGTTATTGCACCATAAACACAGTTGCTTGTAGTGAGTCCCTTAAAATGCTGTGTTCTCATTTCTAATGCCCTGTTCTTATGACAATTTTGAAGGCAATTTAGGCTTGGTAGTTCAATAAATACTTAAACTTTAAGAATTAAATAGAACAGAATAGTCCAGTGAGAAGTGACCTATAATGATCATCTAGTCCTACTGCTAGTTTTTAAAAAAACAAAGAACAATGACTGTTACTGATAAAAAGCTATTTGAAAGTTTGTAATTTCAAGACTATATTTTGGTACTTATATTTAGAGCCTCAACAGAAATCAGGTCTCTTTTTACAGACATTTTTTAGTCTCGTTATCATACATTGTACTGATACTCCTACTTTAAACTTTTTTACAGCCACATATAAAGTCTGTTCTGCTTCTTTCCTTGATTTTCTGATGTCACTGTAGTACATGAGAAAATGTTATCCAACGCTTAGCATGTGCCTGCAATTCCACACTCATTAGTTTAAATGATCAAACAACACAAATAAATAAATGAGATGAGAGAACTGACCAGTATTGATACCAAGTGAGTTTTTTACTTAACAATAATATTGTACAAACCTCAGAACTACTATTAAGAAATACCTCCAGCAGTTAAGCATAAAGGCAAGGAGAAAGAACAGACAGTTTTCTGAAGCTGCACAGCACGTCACTGAAATAACAAGAGATAGACTACAAACCATACGTTCCTTACTCACAGTACACTAGCTCCCTTCCTGCAAACTGCAAGTAACACCTGGGCTGCTAAATTCCTAACCACCATTTCAAAACACCCTGAAAGCATTAGCACACGCCCTGCACTTGTCACCACACCACTCTCCAGTAATTCATTCCCTTCTGTCATTTATGGCTGGAATTTAATCAGGAGGTGAGTGACTTTTATCAATGTACCAGCACCTTTGAACAGCTATAGTTTTGTTTGGTATTGGACACAAACAGTAAAGGGTTGTTTTTTTTGTTTAAAAGTGTGTGAATACCAGTTTTCTACCTACTATTAGGGATTAGATTAGACCAATGAAGGAGAGAAAGGAAGTGAAAAATCTGACACACAACAAAACTGGCTGACCGCATGCATATATAAACACCACAAAAGATGCACACTTCAGGATGTCTTGCCCAAGATCTGTTGGATAGCATACTGTTACAGGTTTTAACTTCAGTCTTTCTATTGCTTATGTTGCTTCAGAATGGAAATTTGCCACCTACTGTATATTGTGAATTTCTATAGTATCATTTTCAAGATAGAGCTGAATGTTCTCTACTGGAGTTGCATTTCTTCTTGCTCTATCATTACATCTAGCATCACCTAACCTCTATGGAATATAACTATCTGTCCTCATCCTCACTACTTTCAGTTTGACTGGTCTGAGGCTTTTTTTGAGGTTAACCAGGCACCAGAAGACCAAATGTTACGTGGTTGACTCCCACAAAACTAGGGATTCACGTAATATTGGGAAAAATGACAATTTCTGTAACAGATTAAGAAAAGTATTCTTCTCATGCAGGATTTCCCTGAAGAAGGAGGCAGCATACATGCTCTTAAGTCTTACATTTGCAGGAAACAGTTGGGAGGTAACAGCGCAAAAGTCTGTATTTGATTTGTGGTTTTAATGCTTAACTGCTAAAAAAAAAAACAAACAAAAACCATATTTACTTTGGAGCACATCTATGCAGCAGATTCTGTGACTAAGGAATACAAGGATCCTTGCTTATAATTGCTCTCCTTTGTTTCACAGGCTGCAGTAGCGGCAAATGAATCAGAAACTTAATGCTTATAAAAAAAATAATTTAAAAAAATCCCTGAACTTCTAAATATTGAGCTACATTTGGAAGGAGAGAGTGAGAAGGGCATCATCTATTCTAGTGAGGGAAAAGTGGCATATTTTTCATGTAGAATAAGTAATTCAAAATTCCAAAAGGTTACGATCTATCTCAGAATTATTCTATAACAAAAACTTTGCCTACTTTGCCAGCCTGCCACAACTTCTTAATAAAGTAGGTTTTTCCAAGACACTGTAATTCGTAGTTTCTCTGTTCCACTACAAATACTGCTTACATATTCCAGTACTGAAATTATACTCTCAAACAAATGTAAACTTTCTCTTTGAGATATCCCCCTATTTTTTTTCCAATTCTTCTCTTATTATCTTTTATTGCTTTAATAAGGTAGCCAGTACTCTGCTCCCAAGCTTTACACAACCAAACTAAGAAAACTATGAAAAGGTTAGTTTTTAACTGGTCTTGTTAATACCAATCCTAAATATCTAATCTTTTAGACATTTATACAGGCTGCAGTCCCTGATTGGTAGAATAAGGGAAGAAAATTACTTTTTCTGTGAAATACATAATATAACTATTTGAAATACCCTAAATCTTGAACTGTATTGCAATAACTGTGAAGCCACACATACCTGTCTTAGAAGGAAAGATTTTATGTGCCTTTATTTATGCTATTCAGCTCTTCTTTTTCAATCCCTGTTAAACATAGCAAACCTGTCCCTTCCTCAGTTTTTTTTTTTTTTTTTTACAATTCTAACTTTGGTTTGTGAATCTCCTGAGCCATGAGGTAATACAGTGAATTGAAAAAGCATGTTACGCCCTTCAGCAGACCATATAAAGGATGACTGAGCTGAAATGATTTGCTCTAAGAAGAATTTATATTAATTTCTACTTTCCTTATCTCAAAAGCAAGTAGTCATTTTAAAATATGTCTATAACACATCAGCATTCTTTTTCACCCTGAATCGATTCCAGCATTATTGTATTTTAACTTTTTTGTGACCTATTATATATTATAGCAGTGAAAGTTGGCAGGCTCTTATCTTTTTAAAAGGTGTCTTACACTTACATTGGTGTACCTAAATGACATCTCAGCATTTTACCTTAGTGGAAAATCAAACTTTGAGAGTTACAAAACCTAAAGAGTCTACACAACATATTCTACAGCAAATATATTATTAACATTTAATGTCTGTATATTTTAAAGGCACTGCTGAGTGAAGAGTGCGAAATTCTCCCCTCCAGCCTCAACAAAAACTGCCTACAGATTATCAACATCTCCTAAAGTTTATGGGGAAAAAAAAAAATAAAAAAGGTATTCCACACATCAAACATCCAGAGGAAAGACTGTCAGAGTTCCACCAGAAAATACAGCAAAATCCACTTGAAGGAAATTGAAGAATTACTTAGTTATATTTTCACTCATCAAACAGCAGCAGCCTTGGTTTAATCCATAACCATGGCCCCATCATTTGCAACTGTGCCCCTGTTTCAGACACCCATTTCACTGGCCCTGTTATCAGGATGATTTTGTGAACACTTGTCAGACACCTCAGGGCAAGATCTGGCTGCTCAGCTCAAACCGCCCAGAGGGGCAGTTTGAATTGCAAATTTTACACACAAGTGGTTGAGGCATGCTCAACATCACTTGCACATGCATGCCAATACCTTTAATTGATACAGATGTTTAATTGTCTTTCTGAGCTCTTTAGAAGAAAGCAATTAATTTAGATTTAGCATACTACTCTCTTGACCAGTCCTCAAATGCACCACTGCAACACAAATTCAATTTATTTGCTGTGTTTACTTGTGGAACATATGCTTAAATTAACTAGTAATGATCAATTCAGATGGAAAAAAAATACACTTAAGTGCTCTTTTTAAATGAAAAAGCAACAAAAATGCTCTTTGAACCTCCCCAATGCTGTTTTCAGGCAAAGAGCCAAAAAACATAACAGAAAAAAAATAATTAAAAAAAAAAAAACAACATTCTTATGCAAGTCAGATTTATATTCAAACTGCATTTTTCAAAATAAAATGAAATAAGAAAAAAAAAAACAACCAAAACAACAAAACAAAACCAAACCAGAAGAAAAATAGAGCTGCTGGCATTTGTCCATTTGTCTTAATTAAAGCTCTATATTAAACAATTAAATTTTTTACCTTTTCTTAAGTTCAAAAATAACAAGAAATTTAACTTGAAATACTGATAGATTCACACTATAAATTTTGTACTAATTTTATAAGGTTCCTTGTTGATTTTTACTGTTTCAAGAAAGTCTGTAATATAAGTCAGTCCAGCATGAAAATATTAAATGAACAAAGAATTATTTGCACTTGGCACCTCTTAGGACACCCCGTGTTTACCCAGAGCTACACAACTAGTATGTAGTCTAATAGTAAGTAGACTAGTCAAATGCGACTAGTAACAGTAGTTCCATAAGCTCATTGCTCTGGAGTTAGTTCTTTAACCAGCCAACAACATTTTTCTGCCTTGAGAAAAATACTTTAGTAGGAATGGCAGTTGACCAAATGAAACATTTTCTGTAAAAAGGGTATGGAAAATTTCTTCAAATGGAAATAAAATATATTTATTGTAAACTGGACCTGCACTCAAAAGCATACTGCATTCCACAGTTTGTTTGTTGTCTCTCCCTCCTCTCCCCCCCACCCTCCCAAAAAAAACCCACAAAAAAACAAGACCCTTCATTCAAAGAGGGAAATGGTTATTTGAGCCAGTCAAAGTATTTGGTGAGCCTTGTAGACAGAGAAGAAGGTATTAGGTCTGCATAGATGCACTTAGATATAATGTCTTTTGTCATTTCAGTCTGATGAAAGTAAAAAGATAATCCCTTACTCTAGAATATGTACATGTATAGGTGGAATGACATTTCAACACAAAAAAAAACAGGTTATTCAGAAGGGAGTCTGCTAAGGAGAAAGGCAAAGAGAAAGTCTCAAAGTCTAAAGTATAGGTTTACTCCAAAAAGCTTTGAGACATCCTGATTATTTGTTACAGAATAATAAGGTTTGTTAGTGTGTAATGAAAATTAAAATTCAGTATTTTTTTTAAGATAACATTTCTATAGATTATTGCCCTTATGGCCTTTCCAGAACAGTTCTGCAGTTACAGCCACTGATTTAACAGTTTTGGATACTCATCTTTTAAGAGTTCATACAAAATACAAATATGTTCTGGAACTGATATGAACCGATTACTTCTTTGTTCACCTTATGATTACTTAAAATACTGTCTAACATATTATTTAAACAACTCCTGTACCTAATGAGTTTAAACAACTATACTACTCTTCTAGTTTGCCAACTATTTTTTTTTTTTTTTTTGATGAAGCATAATATGCAGTTTTAATGAACAGGGACCTTAGATGTTAATAAAAAAAAGAACAAGATTTTATATTCCAGTCACTGTTACAAAAGCATGTTACCAAAGAAGAATGAAGACTACATCACCTGGTCCCATTGCTTTTCTTGAACTGTTATAACACTGGAAGTGCAGCCACTTTGGCTATGTTGAATTTACCATACCTGGAGATTTTAATTCAGCACAGCTAGCAAAATCTCCCCACAAAGGCAGAAGCTGAGAACTGACATATAAACTGACAAAAGATGACTCAAAGCCGAGCTAATACTGCATCCAAAAGCCATTCCTTGGCACTTCATATAAAAGCACACAGTGACAGCAAGTATGATGCAATCATATAAGGTTTTCAACCATACATAAAGGGTAGTGGTGAATGAATGAATATCTCTGAATTAACAACTCAGCCCATATCGACTAAACATTAATCAAAATTATTTATATTAATAGGAGTTAATTCCTTAAAATATACAAACTAGAACTGAAGCTGTACAGCAAATTATGTTCACATTCCTTTTTCTTTCTACAGATTTAGTTTTTAAATGTCATATCAAGGATGTCCACAGAACCCAGAAGCCTTCCCTTTGCTTCAGGACTTTGAGGATCAGTTCCTGTGGGCCACATGTACACAGTATGAGACTGGGTTCTCCTGTAATCCTGTATTCACCTAGAACCACCCTTCCTATTCCTACTTCCACCCCTATCACCAAACCCCTTTGTCATTTTATGATAGCAGGTACTTCCAGAGATTAGTGATTTGCTAGGGCTAATGGTCTACATCAGTACCACAGGTTATCAGCTTCTTCCAGATGCTCTTTAATCTCTAGACAATCCCCAGCACCTTCATCATTATTATATAATTAGCATAAATGAAAGCTATGCAAACACAGGCAGAGGATAATATACTCTCAAGCTTGTATGTCAGAAATCCTTAATTAAGAAAAAAAGGTATCCTACATGAATCATATCTGCATTGTTAAGTGAAATATTATTTCTCCACCTACCCAACAGCATAAGCATCAGTCAGACACTAATGATTTGTAAAACTTTATGAAGAATATCATTATTGCAGGCTTCAGAAATTAAAAGGTCAGTCTTCACCCACCTTCATCTTCATTACTTTTGTTTACCCATTCCTAGCCCATGTCCTACTTCTCTACCAAGACATTCCCTATCTCTTGGCCAGTACCTTATCCACCAATACTGGCCTTTAGAAATTTTAGAGAAATCATTTTCACATTGCTTTGAAATAAGAATATATAACCTCAAAATCTCCAGAAAAATCTGCTGCACTAAAGTACTTTGTTTGAAATGTGACAGTTGTCTCCATCTGTTACATATTATATTTACATGCTACTGGTCTATAAAGTGATTGCCTATTCCTGGCATCCTGCCAGGATTTATATAGCTTTGTGTGGTCTGCTCACTTCTTACTCATCAACTAACTGAAGAGAAACCTACTTCAAATTATCTGTGTCCAAATTAATTTTGGCCCTGTGGTTTCATCACACCCCCAACCTGCTAAGCTTTCCAACAACATCATGCACTGGATAGCAAAATGTTATGAATCATTGGATATAAATGCTTCAAGGAAAACCGTGTGGAAATAAATATTTACCTTAACAGTACAAATATTGGTTACTGTTGTAAATCATGCCAACTGCATTTTAATTCCAAGTAAACATTTATAAACCCAGTACCTCAACAACTTCCTTCTGATTAAGCCTCTTTCAAAAACTGCAAGTTTAACTTGCCTTTTTTTTTTCCTCTAAAGGCCATTAATAGTCACATTGATATATTTATGTTTTCACTACAAGGGAACAACTCAAACTTTGTTTTCTAAGGTGCCTGTGAAGGTTCTGTATTATGCTCTGTTCTATGCTAGGTTCAGTAGGCTTGCCCCTCCTGTCATGCCAATCCAATTGCAAGAAGTTTTATTTTTTTTGCCTGCAGAGAGAAAGGGGCAACTTTGTTGAATCAACATAAACTAGATTAAAATTGTTTCAAACTATGCACTCGTTCATGGATATTTCTAAAGGCCAGGACCAAAGAGTAACTGCTCGACTAAACTGTCAGTTGGTCTACTGGAAATTTTTTAATTTTATGAGCTTGTAATAGGCTCTCATATGAGCGCCACCATTTACACAAAGTTTAACATGCAGGGCTAGTGGTATTCTGCAAACTTTTAATGGCTCATATTCCTTGCTGCAATTTCCATTCCAACACTAATACTGATAATGTAAGTTTCTTTGAAGACTATTTATTATATGGGGCTAGAAAATATTATACATATCATTTGGTCAACAGAATAAACTGAACACATTTTCTGAGAATGTTTTAACTAACCTCACACAAGGTTTAAAAGAAGAATCGCATACAAAGGAAATTTAGTATGACTAATTTTGTAGCAGAAGTTTAATTCAAGTATACTATATACTAAATAGTTTCAGAATAATCTGCAATTTAAATCAGCTAATGCTGTGCTTATCTCTGAATGTTACAATCCTTTGCACTAAGCAGAATTTACAGAAGTGCTCTTAAGACTGTTTGAACATACAGATGGTCATACTGGTAACTACAAAGGATTTCTATAGCTTACTATTCAGCTTCTAGATGCGTCTACAAGCATATGCCTAGTAAAGAAGAAAATTAGGACAAGAAGATAACTTCTATTTAATGTCTTCATAGCATCCAACTAGATCTCCCATGCCTAATTTGTTTTTCATACTTAGTGATCCCAGATGTATCTCTCCTCCAAGTGTTTATCCAGCCTCCTGTTTAACCCATATAAACTTGCATCTGTATTGGCATTGCAGAAGCACCCACAATGTGTTACTTACTCACTCCAGTAGTAATAAAATAAACCAAAAAGAATTCATCATACAAATAAGGGGAAAAGTGAATCTGTTTAAATAAAGAACTACAAGGGGTTGCAAGCTTTTACAAGTAGAGATCATTAGTATTCAAAGCTGAAGGACAAGAACTCTCATCATTTATTTGCCATGCATTCACTATTATTTCCAAAGTCAGTAAAATGCTAATTTTTTGTTTATCTTAATTTCTCTCTTCCAGAGATTAAGATCTAAAAGACCTCTCCTGAAAAAGTGAAATATGTCTCATCTATAACTTAGCAATGGACTGGCCTCCACTGAGATTGGACACAGAAGTCAGAATGGAGAAAACTGTAAACAAATTGCTGCCAACCCAAACGGATATGCAAGAGTTAACTTTACAAGAGCTTTGCTTGGGATAGGAATTAGAGCAAGATTCATGTTTTTTTCAGGGTTTCAGATTAATGTGCTAAAACTGAGTTGAAACCAACACTTCACACCCATATTCTGGAAATGGAGTTATTGACAAAGTCATCAAATCTCTCCATTTACATGAAATAAAAAAGTAATCTGTACTCTTTAGCTAGCAATTTCAACAGCATTCTTTTATCCATTGAAAACACAGCAGAAACAGTGCCAGTTTATGTACAATAATGACTGCCAGCAGGAGTCAGACAAATATTTTTGTTCAGGCTACACTAGAGGACTAAATCTAGGAATCCTTACTAGATTTCCACCTACATTATATACAGTCACCTCATCTAACTCTAAATGACTAATACCTCGAAGTTTCATTCCAAGCTGCATTGTCTTCTTGTTCTGAAGTTATATTTGCTTTAAGTTTTGGGTTTTCTACATTGTCATTTTGGGAGTAGAGGAGAGGGGGTGGGGGGTTGTTGCTGTTTTTTGAAGTTATTATCAAACAACTTTCATGTAAAATAACAATTCTGTTGTGTTCATGTTAAACACATTTCATGAAAAGAAACAAAGAGCAAACTAGAAGAATGAAAAAGAAACCCTTCACCAGAAGAAGGCAAGCTATGAGAAAGGCAGAAACAGAACTAGTTTATCCAATATCATAAATTTTTCTGCACAGTTAACAAGACATGCATTTAATTAAGAAACTGTGGAGCTTTCTTTTCTGTTTTCAGAAATTATGTAGCTTGGAAAAAAAAAACACATTGCATTTTGAAGCAAAATTCTTTGGTTTTTTTTTTTGTTTTTTTCTCCACTATTATATAAATTCCTTCTTCGTGTACTTTCCCTAGCCTAGACACATATTTTTCTGATATAGAAAACACAGTCAACATGGAGGTATGTGTGTATACACTTCCCTCCATAAATACACATTAAGTTAAATCATTTGTGTGGCTTCCCAGATGATTTTAAAAGATACAGAACATATCAGGGCAAATTAGCAAGCAACAGTAATAAGAAAATCTGACGAAAAAAAAACAAGCCAACCCAAACAAGCAAAAAAAAGAAAAATAAAAAAAAATTTAAAAAAACAAACGACAAAACACCACCAAACAGAAACCAATCAACCAAAACCAACCAAAAAAACCCCAACCAACACCCCAAAACACCCATCCACCCCCACCCCACCCACAACAAATCAACAAACCCACAGGAAGGAATAATTAGGAATGAAGTGCAGTCCGTCAAAATCTGTTTTATAGTATGTGTGATCTTAAAGTAAGTAAGCAAATAAAGTTCAGTGTTAGTGATAACAGTTATAAAATTAGTCTCTCACACCTGATGTTCTCTTTTCACAGCTGTCTAACTTAAGCACATATCTTACTAGAGTAGATGACAGCAACAACTCTGCCTAAAGTAACACATGAAATGGCGCTAATATATCTGAAAGTTGTTAGAACCTGAAAAGTTGTTACAGGCTCACTTCCTATATTTTTTCCCACTGTAACATACATTCTTTTCATATTTGTCATTTTATTTTGAATGTAACACCTAATGTTTAGAAAGTTGTTGCCATTTACCTACTCAACCTTTCATCTTTGATTAACCTGCTTCTATTTTTCAGGGCTACTACAATAATGAATACTGTACAGATCCATTCACTGAAAAAACATTTCTATTAATTCATAAATATAAGACAACCAGAAGAAACTACCTACCTACCAACAGTGCCAGAATCAGTTACTACCAAAGGTGTAATCAGAATTATAACTTTTTGTTTTTGTCTATTGAGGCACTGGAAGAAAATGTTACTAGACCATGCAGCTTTAGATAAGGCCAGAATATTCTTATTTGGTCCTACCTTTTCCTCTGTTCTGACTTTCACTAGTGACATAGAAACCTTTTGGAGGCACATTCAAACATGTTTGAAAGATTAGGTGACGCTTATTTTATGCAGGTACTGTTCATTGCTTCATCTTAATACAAATACCTTTGTAAGTAAAGACATCATTAACCTCAGAGAAAGAACCTACTGACACTGGAATCATACATTCATATGTAAGAATGTATAAACTCACATATATTGGAGTCATAGATACATGTATGCATTCCAAAGTCAAGAATTTAGAGTAAGAAATAGCCTTACACAGGTAGGTCTTACAACAGTCAATTAGGATGCAAAAAAATCAAAGCTTATAAATTAGTTCCTGAGATTACTTGGCCCAGTGCTGCTATGACTCTGAGCAGAGGAGGTGGGACTGTGACTTGACATACCTTTGATGCAAAACAGAGAAAATTTGATAGCACAGCATGTTTATCTCTACATAATATAGTATAATGTCAGTCTACATGGGTAAGCTCTTACACTAGACACAGCAGTAAAAGCCAACAGCAGCAGAAGAAAGTGTGCTTTTCAAGATAAATACATCAGGGATGCTGCACATTCTAGACTGATGTTGTGTATTATAAGCCATGTAGAAGTACAGACGCTGCCCTACCCTCTCAAATAGTCTGAGAAACTGTCAATAGGAAAGATGACATTCCCCACCCCCAAACTTGAAAGTGTAGGCTTTTATCAACTCATCCTTTCCCCTATCACTGTGTCTATTCTCTGTGCTACCTTATCTCTACGACTAAAAGATATAGATGTGAAATAATTGTAGAAAATATCACACTAACTTATTAAAAAAAAACCAAAAAAAATGCACAAAAAAATCCCAAACCCCACCAAAAAAAAAAACAAACAAAACCCACCCCAAAACCAAATCAAACGAAAACCCCAACAAAGAGCAAACACATGCACAGCCTATTACATTATCTAACACTCTTCTCTGTGGGAGAAGTTTAAGAGCTTCTTCAGACTAAATATGAAGCAGGAAATGTATTAATCATGTTCAATCTATATTTTTGGTTTTGGTTGTAAGCAGAGTCTGGAAAGGTGGCAGGAGTCCCAGTTTTGCCAACATTGCCTCTCCAAGCCTTTCCACTGAAAGTATAAATAATTATGTTAGCTGCATAACTTTGATCACTGCCTTTCACCGTTAGCATTTATGGCTGTGAATTTAATGTGTGCGTTTCAGGCCTGGTGCTACAGACTGGAGCAATGTATCACAAAGAAAATGCTTGCATGACAAAGTAAAAAGTACAACCTTTGGCCTTCCATGTGCACTCTTGACAGACGCCAAACATTCAAATATCCCTAATGAAAACCTGATTTGCCACTATGCTAGCTCACACACACTCACATGGTGTGACTTAACCTACTGGCAAATTTATAATAGTTCATTGCAAGAGTAGCTCAGTTTCAGATCAAGATGACATTATTACACACACAGACAATGTTTAAAAAACATGGCTAAAATTGCAGAATTGAGTACTTTAAGGGTGGGAAATGACAGAGGACTTCTTTCAGTAGTCTTCTTCATACATAATATGACAAAAATCTTTTGCAATATATCCCATAACCCCACACCCACACAAGACATTTGCTTCAATGAGCAAAAAGGATGGAAGTTGTTTCTATTGTGAGAATCTACATATTTTATTTTACTTTTATAGTTAAGAGAATGGCCCTTTCAATGACACACTCCTTAAGTATCTTGAACATCCCAAGTCACCCTTTACATACAAAGGAGATAGTAATTTAATGATTCAAAACAAAAAAATTCAGATCATAAGTCTCTCCTTTCATATATAGGTTTGAAATTCCTGTCAGAGCATTCAAGTAATGAAAGAACAGTTGGCAAGCTCAAAATCCATTGAGTGCAAGTACAGTTGTGGAGTTTGGGACTTCTGTCAGTGAGATTCTGAGGAGTCAAGTCAGGCACTGAGGAATAATTTGCCTCTCCCCATTAAGTTCTAAGCCCATTTTTCTACTCATATTAGGTCAAATTCATCCTCTATAACTAATGAGCCAACTTTTTTTTTTATTATTATTCCCCAGTGTGGTACTGTCATCTTCATCTCAAGGAATATGGAGTTCCATAAAATACACAGCACCATGAATGAACCACCATTACTGCTGATGATTTGATACAGTGATGGAATGCAAGTCTGCAGCATACTTATCAGTAGTGAAGCTCAAGAACTTGTTTCTGTCTGCTATGGTCCAGTTTGAGCTGCATGGATCTTACCAGCTCCCCATATCAGTTCTCAGAAATGTGATAATTTCTCTGAGAAGTGGCCTCTACTTGGTGTGTGCAAAAGCATTGGATTTTCAGGCATAAGCCCACCTTCCTGCTGTGTGGACCTTTATTCTTTACAGACAGGAGAGACAGCCAAGTCCATATGGTTCAAAACTCCTATTTACAATCTGCATTGCAATAAAAGCAGGTAGGATGCTTGCATATGAGCAGACCAAAAAAAAAAAAAAAAGTACCTCACGTATGGCATGTTTCATGTGAAACACAGCAGAAGCAGAGAACCAGACCCAGCATAGTCTGAAGCAATCTTAAACTGCAATTACAAGGAAAATCCTGTGCAGCCCTGAACTGGAATAAGCTCATTTTGTTGGAAACTTCAGGGCATGTACTTGCAAAATTCAACCAAGCCTTTACTAAGAGGATGTAAAATGTGGTTTTGAAAGGCTCATAGCTTAGTCAAACTGGGATATTTCAGAGTCATGGGAAAATACACCTACACAGATCATGCTTTTAGGCACATATTTATTGTGCTCTGCAAAATTGACAATAACATAAAAAAAAAAAGTCATCAATTTTTGTTTTGTTTCCTCTCTCCATCCCCATGATGGGAAACAACCAAAATATCTTTTCTCATCCTGAATATACTGAAGCAAATAAATTGAAAACCTCAAAATTATTTAGGCTCTGTTAGACCTTTGATGTAGAAAAGGTCAGGCAAAAAGTTAAATCTATACCTACACGTAAGTTTGTAAAGAAGGTATTGTAAACAGAAATTATGAGAAAACATATTAATAGATAGGTTTACTTCTCCAGTTACTGCTGGTAGTACACTCTAATAGAATATTTCAATTACTTTAGCATAAAGATAGTTATGTCATTTGATTATAAAATCAGTGACACAGCTTCTTTATTTAGCTCTGAAATTTATCTTTATTTTACCTCTATTCTACTTAATTTTAGATTCCCGTACTCTGTCTCACATTGAGCATATTAACATTTAATCCATTCTTGTATCCTAATTTTTCTTAATTTTTTCCCTCTCCCACTCTCAGCCCCCCCCCCCCCTACTCATTCCTATTCTTCTCTTGCACACACCTGACCAGAATATACACCAGTGTCACAGACAAGGTTATAAATGGAACTATCCCTTCTGGCAAAGGCAAGTCTTGAAAGAATAATAATGTGTACACTGAATTCAAGTATTTTCAAGAGATCCTTAGCTCCTTCATTATGGATAGCATCACGGTTTATATATCCTGCCACCTGATGAGCCAAATAAAAGTGAAGTAGTTTACAACTCCGTTGCTAGCTACCAACACACTGAACACATTATTTGCCTCAGCATGAGTTTTTCCCTTGGAAGAAGACAAGGAAGTTTCTGATTTTTTTTTTTTTTTTGCTCTTAGTAGATTGGTTGGGGTTTCTTATTATTCATGCTAGTATGCTATCAATGCCTCTGCTGACTCAAAAAATCTTGCCTACTGCTTAAAATTCCTAGAATGCAATATCAGTCCAGGCTGATAATCAGAGGACACTCAATACCTCAATACCTACAAGGCAACCAGTGGTAAACAAGAACACATCCAAAAGGATTCTTCCCTATCATGATTCTCAGAAGCCATTAGCATTCTTTTTGCCTTGGATTTGAAATTCAAATTTCAGTGAAAATTCATTAAACATTTGTAATCATATAAACCCTGAGACAATCAAGTGATTCTATGCGATAAATCATATTGAAGACACATAAAGTTGAATGAACTATGAATGAACTATGTACATCCTAGTTCATAGCTCACTGTTATCTGTTTGATCAGATTACATATTTCCCAACAGTACCAATAATTAAAGAGCCACTTTTATCAGAATACTTCAGTATAACTGGAAAAAAACCTCAGTATTGTCAAAACGTTAGAGCATGAGACTTCATTGAAACCAGTCCTGGTTCTCTGCTATATAATAAATCAGTTTCAAATTACTTGCTTTTTCATCATATAAACTTGCTCCCTCTCAGTTGTATCTGAGAGCACTGTTAGTGTGACTCAGTGGTGCAGTTGCTTGAAACCATATGCTAAGAAGACTTAGTGCTGCTTAAGCCTGTCAACAGCCAGATATATCACTGCTGACATCTGTGCCAGTTGTCAAACCAATGACTATGAATGTCATAAGTCATTAGACTTATTTTCAGTCATCCAGCTATAGTGGCATAACCTGTAACTCTTTTCTGCTACTCTGGGATACAAGGACCAATAGTCTGACTCATCTAATCTGAGAAATAGTAGAATGTGGATAATATCCTCGCTTGCTATGACAGCATTCCAGGCAGCATGTAATCCTAGATCCACAAAGCCTCATAACTGGACAGAGTCCAAATTCAAAAAGATAATGAAAATAGTTTTGTTTTACTTTTTACACACATTTCTAAGCAGGAAGAGAGGTCATGCTGCATACGCTTAGTAATAACTACCCTTGATAAAACATGCTTACTGCTAGGACTACTTCTAATATATGCCAGGGGGAAAATGAGATGTCAGGGCGGCATGGACTGGTGAAGTGCCCAAGACGAATCCCAGCTCCTTCTGTTCATAGGAACTGCTGTTGTGATTATTCCTGGAAAGAGCAAGGGAATTTCCATGCCTTATTTCCCAACTGATCATGTAAAAACTATCTAAAAAAAGTCAGGTCAGAAGTCATGCACTAACAAGTACTACTTTCTAATCAGAATATGAAATATGATCTAAATTATAAACCCCATTCTATATCTTTCAGTTCACAAACATTGACCAAAACTTAGTAAGAACACTTCGCAATATTGAGTGGGAGCATCTCTCTTTTTCCATGAAAACCATATGTACGATATTTCAACTTTTCTTCTCAATACTACCTCACTAGCCCTGTAAGAGTTCACTTGTTCTTAAAATAAAAGAAATGGCATCTGGTTATTAATTCCAAAAATGTAGTAATTTCTATCCTAGCAGTTGACAGAAATTTCAATTGCATAAATAATGCAAATCTTATTTCAATCATTTAACATAGAAAATATATTAATATTAAAGTATTCATAAACATAAATTACAACCTGTATTTATACAACAATATTTACATGTACAGTACTTTATTCAGGGCAAACTTCATGCTTAACTGTTTTACTTGACAGTACCTTCCTAATGATATTGCCAAGAACAATACCAGCTAATCAGGGCAGATGACTTTACCAAACTACCCTCCCAAAGGAAACTGTTCGTATAGATGAGCATTTCTACTGCAGTCATCAGACCACAGCTCAAACAGTTGGTGGCACAGTAATCTGCAGCATGACCATTCAGCCAATTACCACTGAAATAGTGATATTAATCTACTCATAAAGGGCAAGTTAAGGGTCATTTGCCATCAGTGGAAAATACTTGGTATGGATAATGTGCTACAGAACTGGATTCATCTGCTGTTACTGATTTCAGCAATCTGCACAACTTGACTTCATTTTTGAGTGGATAAAAACACAGAACTTAAAACTGTGTCAAATCACATCTGCATATATGAATATCTTCAGCATCACTAATGCCCTGAGACATCTCATACTCTGGTCTATGAGGCACACTCCAGCAATGCGACCTCCCAGACTGACACACAAGTCTGCAGAGAAATCATTCCTGACACAGATGTCCCTCAATACTTAACATTCCTAGAAGCATCTAATCTCTCCTAGGGTTCAACATTTATGATCAATAAGATAATTTCAGTCTACAGTTTAAATCTTTGGAGGCTGACAGGCAGTAATACAATATTTGTCAGGGAACTTTAGAAACACATACAAACATACGTATGTTTATTTTTTTAGATAGTACACAAGAAGATACGTGTCTGTAGGAAAAGGAGAATGAAATCACAGTTTGGAGGGGCTTGGGCAGCAGAAGGGATGGGTTTGAGACAAGGCAGCCCCAGAAACCTAAATTTCCACTTCTTTATAAGCCACAATTCAAGCTGGGTGCTTGAATTTCTGCATGCAGAAAAAAGCAGTTTTAAAAATAAGCCTCAAATAAGCTTTCCTACTAGTCATCATGTATTTATATTGCCTGCTCTTTAGCTCTCAAATGGGAACATGGCAAAGAATGACTGAATGCCAGCACACCTTTCTTAACTGCTCAGTCTGCTTCACTTCATAGAAAGCAAGTTATACACCATGCTAATGTTCACAAAATAAGCACTGTTATGCAATCCAATGACTTTCATAATGAATGGAGTTTTATTCCTCATGTTACAAGGAACTTTTACTTCTCTATAAATAACAAAACTATTAGACATTATTGAAAAATCATGTCCCACACAGCAGTCATGTCAGCTACACTTATTATAGTGTAGGTTTCAACATTCATTTGCTGCCCAAGCACTTTAAATGCTATCCAAAAGTATTAATTATGTTTTTGAAATTTATCTGTGATAGAGTTTTTTGCTTAAACTTAAGTGACATTCATCTTTTCTTAAAGACTTAACATGGACTAAAACTGAAAATCTAAAATTTTGATGAAATATTTTTGCTATTATTATATGGAAGTATCTTATTGTAAACAACCTTATTAACTTGCTTTTTCAATTAGCTTTCCAAAACTACAGACTGGGGGGACATCTTACTACTGTTCCTAGACAATCATAAATGATATGAACTGGTATTCAAGATTCCCATATATTGCTTTATCCAAATTCTGCACCTCCACAGGCAATTTTAGAGGAGCAATTGCCTTTAATTACCTGCAGCAGCAAATTAAAACTTCAGCAAAATTATTCAGCTATCTTTTCTAGTTGCATACCAGCTCAAACAATTGTTTTTATTTTTGTGGTTACGCCCCACGTTTAAAATTATTTCCATTATTCATTTCCCCTTTTACTTCAAAGCTTTTTTTGGGGTTTTGTTGTTTTTTTTTTTTGCAACTGCAAACCTGCCAAATTACAAGATGAATAGAAGATTGTAACAAATAATTACATAATCCATAAGACTTTCAAGTTTCTTTACAATTTAAAGTGCATTTTTACTTTGTGAATCAGAAAGTAAGCAGCTTTATGATTTATTATCAAATGGGGGGCAGGGAGAGAACCTACTTAATTTCCAGAAAAAAAAAAAATACGCAAAAAAACAAAAAAAAAAATCACAAACCCTATATTGATTGATTTATACTCATGCTTTAGTTTTAAAAATTAATAAAGGCTTCCCTTGCAAAGGTTCTTATTCTTCTCTACTTTGTCAGCTTGCACTTCAGAAATTTCCTTTCCCCTAAACATGCTGAGTTACCAGCTATGTCTTACCTTCTCACAGACTGTGCTTTGACCAAGAGTGTAGAAGAGAGGACAAGACAAACAGCAGTTTCTTTGGGGAAAAATTATGCCATATATAATAAACTACAAATAAGCAAATTAAATGGATACAATTTATCACATTTATAAGCAGTGCTCCAATTTAATGTTTTTAGTATTTCTAAGATAATGGGATCACAGAAACTATGCTTTTCATAACTATTTCATAACTATTCATACAAGCTAAGCTACTTTATTGACCATTCAGTTATTCCATAATTAGCTATTTGTTCTGAGATATATTTTGGACTTAGTATTGTTTTCCTATCAAACTTATAAACAAAAATACCCCTTTACAGTTCATTCAAAATACCATAAACTTCTTTTAAACACTTCATTGGAGTCAAAATAAGATTTAAACTTAGTACTTGATATTGCAAGTTACAGTTAGTAGCTCTAAAACATTAGCTTTTTCTTTGGATTGATTAGCTAGGCTTTATTTTAAGGGTTGTCCTGCTACTAGAAACTGCAGGAGTGCCTATATATTAACTGTGTTATAAACTCCTTTAGCTCAAATAACTAAGAGGCATCTGAGAGTCGCAAATTAGTAGGAAAAGAACCTGTATTATTATATGAGGTGATAATCTAGGGAACTACTGGGTCAGAATATTCTAAAATGATTGTGTGATGACCCAAAGACATGTAAAAGAAACAGATGCATACGTTACAAAACCAAATTGAAGTATTAGGCATCTCGGTGATGAAAATGAGCATTGCTTTATGATGTGCACTATTGTATTTACACCTAAATAATTATGAGTGTTTGAAAGTACATACCTTCATATTGCCTTTATTTTCTCTTTATGCATCTTTTAAGGAACAATATCTTAACTGAGGGAGCAATTCTTAAGAAAAAAATAAAAAAATCAATATTTTTATAGATGTACTTTCAATTTTTATTAGGTAGGAAAACAGGCTTTCCAGAAAGATTCTGGGGAACTACAATTAATTTACAACGTAACAGGTTTTCAGGGGTTATCTGCTTGCTTGTTTGCTACTCTGCTCCTATGAAGGCTTCAGCTATAAATGTCAATTTTCTTAAGCCATAATTTGCTGTTTTCAGGTGTAGAGCTTCAGATGACACTACAGAAATATTTTGTTAATTATACACCATGATCTGAAGCACAGATTTTGTATTTGGTCTTGTTGATGGCACAGAGCTGTACGGCATTTCAACTGGCTGCCTACAGATGGCCTGATTTTCACCACCATTCACTGGAGAAAGAACTATTTATTATCCCAGTACCTACGTTTCCAAGCTCCACTCAGCTCATTTCTCACCATTTTTTTCTGATTTGGTTTCATGTTCTTACTTTTATTAGAAACATTTTCTGAGACTTGTACTTATTTTCTTGAGTTTCTGTCCTCTGAAGCACCCTTTTGTCTTCTACTGCTGCTCTCAGCACATCTCAAAGGGTTATGATGCCTACAGTGGATCTCAGATGGAATTTACAGGTAGGATTTCATCAGCTATGCATGCTGGGATTTTTTTGCTATGCCACTAGGCAGGGAGATTGACCTTCTGTTTATTTGTGTCTGTCTTGTGGTTTACGTTTGTAAATAATCTTAAAAAGCAGACATGCTCAGAAGTGTCATTCCTTTTGGTTTTGTACTACAGTTATTTCTGATCTCATTTCTTGGACAGACATTAAACAACTGAGTGCAGTGGTGTGGTGAGATCAGTAGGCAGTGTATGCTGCTACACAGCATTCCTGTGACACAGGAGTACTGAACATCTGAGTCTTTAAGGTACCTCTAGAGACTGTCCAGTCCATTCCCCTACTCCAAGTAGGATGCTCAGGGCCATGTCCAGTAAGATTCTGAACAACTTCAAGGATCTAAATTCTACAAGGCCTCTAGGCAACTTGTATGAGACTTTGGCCAGCTTCCCAATTAAAAAAAAAAAAAAAAAAAATCTTACTTTTAAGTAGAATTGTGCCCATCACCCTGTTGCTGGGTACCACTGGGTATGACTCTATTACTTTTACTCCTTTTCACTTAAGGTGTTCATGCACATGAATAAGATCCCCCTGAGCTTCCCCCAGGACTTGCTCTCTCAGCTCTTTCAGCCTCTTCTATGTTCTGGTCCTTTAATCACCTTCAGGGCCCTTTTCTGGACACACAGACTGTGTGTCCCCATGTCACACGCTGTGGAGTCTATCAACTGACACAGCAATCCTGACAAGGCTGCATCTGCAGTAGAGGGGAAGTATCACCTCTCTCAGCTTGCTGGCAATGCCTTTTGACACCATCACAATCACCAGAATAAACATTCTTAACCAGACAGAAAACCTCATTTGTGCTTTCCTCAGATTTCATTCAATGATTTTAAATATACTGCATCTGATTAGGTTTACATAACAGAAGAACTTAGTTCTTCTGAGATTTGATACTTCGTTGCATTCCCCTCACTATCACTTCTAAGCTGGAGAATTAAAGATGATATTCATTTAGTTCTAGACTTTTATTGTTGTTTAGGACGTAAACACAGTAACAGTTGATTCACAAGAACAGAAACACAGGAGCATATGCAGACTGTAGATTCTTCAATCCTATAACTTAAACAGAAATGCAAATATTTCTTTCAAAACACAATTTAAAATATTCTGGACTATGTAATACATTTTAACTTTGCCCTTTGATTATTTTGTCATTAAAATACGAACCCAAGCAAAAATTAAAAGGTGTTTCAAAATAAATAATTATTTTTCTTCAGAAAATATTGAAAGAAAACTGACATTCTTTTATATTTTTGAAAACAAAATTGAAATGTTCAATTTTGGTTTGGATTTGTGACTAAGTGGCAAATTCTGAATGTGATGTAATGACACTTCTAAACCAATAATTTCATATCTGTTGATTTAAAAGCAGCTGTTATCCCTGGATTTTCATTTATTCTTGGTAGAACTAAAGGCAAATAATTAAGAACCAGACTCATCTGGTACAAACTGGCAAAATTCCATGGGAATTAATATAAATGCAAACAGGCAAACAAACAATAACTTAGAATCTAACTATTAACTTTGATTAAAATTGCTCTGTTTGGCAGTTTATCATCCACCCAATTATCAGGGAAATTAATTACTTCCTGAAAATCATACTGGAGATCCTTTGATATAAAATATAAAAACTGAAAAAATATTTTAACTCCCTTCTGCAGTATGCATCACTTTCATTTATATCTGTTAGATCTTACCATTTCTCTCAACATCTGAAAGAATCCTAGGATTTCGGGGCCTCTCATTCAAACCTGGGCTTAAAAAACACTAGCTTTGTCTTGGAGAGTACATACATCAGTTTTTGAAAGGCAATCAAAAAATAAGTACTCTGTTCATCCTATCCATCTATCTAAACAAGAAACACAGTGAGCCAGACAATACAACAGCAAAACCAGAGTATAAAGCTGCTTAACTCATTTAGGATCAGATTTTATTATTTTTTCCTATGCCGTATCAATTATCCTCATACATATTTATATGAGAATCAAAAATACTGTTTATAATAGTAATAAAATGCTTTTAAAACTCAGGGTCTCCAAACAAACTTAAATTCTATAAAGATAGTCTTGACACAGTCTTAAAGGTGTTATTCTCACATTTATAGTGTGAAGGAATAACGCATGGATCAAAGAGAAGTCTAATTATTACATGAGCTCTGAAGAGAACTGGTTCATCAAATGGTTAGCATCTTTGGAAATACATGCAAACATTTGACAGTTTTCTGAAGATTAAAAAGGGAAATCACCACCTGTAAAGAAACAAGCTTGTTTAGATTTGCTATCTATATGGTAATTGAACCAGATATTATAGCAACAGCAAAAATACAAGGCATTAAAGAAATTCTTACTCATTGAGAATGCAAATTGTTTTTTAATTTCCTGACTTTATAGTGCAATAGGATGAGCACTGCCAGTAGATTACCATATCATAATCTCATGGAATTAGGTTAAATACCCAATTACAAACACTCTTCATGGCAGAAGAGTAAAGAGGATATGCACTGTGTATTCTGAAAGTAGTAAGCTGACCTTTTAAACACAGCAAGAAAAAGACAGATACAAATATTTGGGTTACAAAGCTACTGGATAGTTTTAAGATGTATGCATCTCTTGAGCAAAATGAATTTCTGACATCAGATGTCTGCATGGTAGAATTTACACTAGTTTTCAATTACACTTAAACATATAGAAATTACACACACATTCATTCATTCTAAAGATCTTTTCAAAGAGCCTTTTTTTTGTATGCACCAGGTGTGTATGTCTGATGGTAACATGTTTTTTGTATGCTACCAATGATGACAGCTCATGAGCATCCCTGCGCTAGGTCTGGCTAGGATGTAGTTAATCTTCTTTGTAGCAGCCCCTATGGGTGCTGGTTTGGATTTGTGACTAAGTGGCACAGGCACCAGTGTTTCTGCTACTACTGAGCAGTCCAAGCACCAAATCAGTCTTTCTCCCTCTTCACTCTCCCCACCCCAATCCCCCAGCTAGAAGGCTGAGGATACACAAGGATTTGGAAGGGGAGAGCTGACCCCAACTGATCAAAAGGATATCCCACACCACATAATGTGAAGAACTGGGAAGGGTTGTTGGTCTGGAAAGTAGCTATTGTATTTATTATAGTTGCAATTGAGTTTGAGGTCCTAGCGGATGGTTAAAATCAATAGAAAAGTAAGCTTTATAGGATATGCAAATGTTTCACAAAGAAATACTTCCAAATTAATCTAGTGCAGGGGAAGGGGTGGGGGTAGGAAGTGTGAAGACAGACATACAAATGCAGATTTTAATATATATTACAAATATCAAAATATAAATATATGCATCCTCCCCCTCAAATTCCTATGGGAGATTGTATCATTTAATCTAATGACTACTACAGGAGAGAAGACTAGCATTTAAATCCCCTTTTCCTATTTTTTTTTATGCTACAAGAGGGCTCTCCCACCTGAACTGTATGTCTGTCCTTTAAACTCATCTATTAGCTTAACTCATATGAAAAACAAAGCATTCGTTACACTGAAGAGGCATGCTGCCCACATGCACCTGGGAGTGTATAGACTCAAAAGTGGCCCACTGCTGAGTGCCATGACCCTTTTTAGTATTTAGTAACAGTCTGATGGCAACAGGATGAGACCATGGTCTGCTGTAAAGCTCGGTAAAGTCTCAAGGTATCATTTACTTTGCATGGTGCTTTTCTGGTTCAGTTTTTATTGTATACACTTGTTTCTTCCTGTATTGCACCTAAGACTGAAAACTGTTATTAGTATTTGTTCAGCACTCAGACCAGCGGTGACCTGGCTCACAAGCAGAGCTCCTTGTAGCGATACTGTAGAGTACAGAGATACATAATGATAATTGCAAAATACTGTAGATAGCAAAATGCTTAAGGTTTCAGTATAGGCAATGACAAGGCTAGGTATTTAAATAATAATAATATACCTTTTAAGTTTTATGAAGTATTCAGTTTTATTTCTAAAGATTTTATAAGTTCAGATTTGACCAAGAAATCAATTTAAAATTAATCAGGTAGACTGCGTGAGGAGAAGAACAAACAGAGATTAAAAGAATAAAGAAACTATTTGTAAGTCTGTTACTGGGAATACAAGGAACATAAAATCTTATGAAGCAGATAAGCATTCAACATCCAACTGGAATATAAATGAACCCTTCGTTCATTCACACCCATTGTGTTCAGTCCTCTACTATGGCCCCTCCACATTCCTCTATGCACTGCTTATTCAGTGTTTTGCTTGTACTGGATTTCTGTAAGCCAAAGATACTAAAATAACCTTAATCTTTCCCAGTGCAATCTGTATGCACCTGTTGTTAGTAATTATACTAAACCTTAAAGGAAATCTAGAGTACCACTGGTGTAAATTATTAATGTACACAGAGGCTCTTCTCCTTTCTTTGACCACCAAAGCAAATAGTATAGTTCAAACAAACTAAAGCAACTACAACAGTTGAGAAAAACAAACAAACAAACAAAAACCCCACAAAAGCAAAAACTATTAGGACAATTTCTTTCTGGAGTCAGCCACTCACTGTACATGCACACTGGTTGAATAGTTATAAACAGAGCAGTCAGCAGAAAACGGGTCCCGAGGCCAATTAGAGAAAATATTCAATTATCCAGTCATAACAATTACAGTTTGCATGAAATTAATATTGTCTATTGTTCTTCACAGGTGCAAGAAAGACTTAATCTGTCAATAATCACTCTTTCTGGCAGATCTCCCCTGAGCAACAAATCCAGGCTCATGGAAAACAGTGCTTCAGGCCATCAGCAAGGGATCCCCTCCCACATCCCCACCTCCATAGAGCCACTAGCTGGATTGAGCAGAGATCAGCATCTTGTGGGGGAAAGACATGTGTCCCAACAGGTAAGCAGAGATACAGCATCAGAGCCCATTCCCTAAAAGTTCTGCTTCTGAGGAAAGTAAGGTCTGGAAAGGAGCACAACAGGAAGAAACAACAAGAACTCACATTAATAACTAGGACAAAAGACATGTCCATGTTTGGCCACTTAAATGGAATTTGGAGAAACTATGCTAAATTTAGCTAAGAATAAACTATTCTTAAGAAACTTTGGTATTTCAGATTTTGCTTCTATCTTAGACCAGTACAAATTCAGAAACGGTGAATTAACTTTGATAGTTTAATTAAACTTAAATGAATTTTTTTTAACATTACAAGTAGTAAGAATATTTTTTTGCTTGTTTGGTAATTTGAACTAGTGGGGTAGTTTTTTTTGTTGTTGTTTGTTTTATAAAAATAAAAATCAAGATGTTTGAGGATTAAATGGTATTTCCTTAGTGTGCCATGACTCCTCATAAGAGCTCTGTATCAGATTCTTAATTTTCCTGTGAAAAAATAATACTTCATATAATATTCCCTTGAGCTAACAGGGAAAAAGACAATGCAATATGAATAAAGTAAAAGCTTATGGCTCCTCATTCCCCAAACAAAAGACATAATTATCACCAAAGAAAAAAGGGTCTATCTACACATGCAGCATGGAGCTAAAAAAAAACAGATGACAACCTAAGCTAAAATTCAAGGAAAATGAAAGTTTTCTATAAGAAATAATTGATATTCCAGAAGGCACATTTCCAGAGGAAAAATTCACAACAGACCATTAAAAGTTTGAGAAGTCTGTCGTTAAAAAAAACATCACCCAGAAGTTGTGTATTTCTCAAGAGACTTGTGATCTTTATTGTTTCAGTACAGAGACATAAATGAAATACACTATATTCCCCTCTGCAGCTCGGTCTACTCATTTGTCTTCTTACTGGTTTCTGTTTTGAGATAGTCAGAATACACATGATCTTCCAACTCACAAACCCTATATTTCCCAAAGGCAAGGACAAAAAAAAATCCACAACCCCCCATGACCAAAAAACACATATTTTTTTTCAAGGCATACATCTTTTGAATGCCTACTAGCTGTAGAAGTCATATGGGCATTAAAAATAGCTTTACAGAAATCTCTTTTCCATGCTACATTTTATGTACCAGATATTATATTTTGTTTGAAGTTTCATACTTGCAACCAGACATTACATAGACTTCGGAGGCTAGCATGACTTCCTTGTGTCTCCCTGTAACACTACACTAGTGATAATACCAGAAAGTGGCACTACAATTGGCACTACATGGATTTGTAATACAAGGTGAAAGACAGCAACCATGAGACAGCTTGTTTTACTTTTAACATACAGCCATATGCTTATGTGTATACACTTAAGAATTCAGAAGGTATTGCAGACACGGAGGAAATCCGGTAGGCAGGTTCTACATACAACTAATGTTCACTGAGAAAGACACATTCTATTTGAGTATGAGGTTACATAATCCCCAAACTGTATCAAATGTAGGAAAGACGCCTGTGAGATTTACCAAGTCCCCTCTCAGGTGACCTATCACAAACCACTCTCTCCCATAAATAGTGTTACAATTGTACACTAAGACATCCAAAAGACAATAATTAACAGAATTAAGTTTGTTTCTGCAAATTTAATAACACCCCTTGAACAGACACAATTTTGGTTTCAGATAGAGTTGCATCATCTAACATGAAACTATTCAGTATTTAGTTCTTACTCTTCTCATTTAATGGGTGACCTCATGCCTTATTAACTGTGTGCTATTAAATTGTAAATTGGGAAAAAATTATCAGCTCCCTCATGAGCTCTTTGGTGGCATGCATCATACTAGTATCAGAGTGCTTCCCAAATCTAACTATTTTCCACAGGCCTTCATTGAGACAAGGATCTACTATTATCCCTATTTAAAGAATGGGAGTTAAGACAATGAAGTAGAAGGTCAAAGTATCTGCTAATTTTGGATACTTAATTTAAGCAGAAGGGATATCATTATTTACTACTGTAGACCACTTCATAGGCCTGAATTGGAGCTCTCATTAATGAATTTAAAGGGCTCAAGGTCTGAGGTAAGGACCACAAAGTTTACCTCTTTCCCCATCCTCTTGCTTACCTCATCCTATTTTGACCAGCCAAGATTGCTAAGAGCTTTTATCTGCCCAGCTATCACTCCGTTTTTCCCTCATGAGCTTCTTCTGTACTAAGTTTCCTACATACTTTCTAAGCTTTTCCTTTTACACCTTGTCACTAATGGACTTCTGAATTCCTATGTCTGTCTGTCAGCACCTAATGTAATTCTCTTTCCTCTGTTCTACCTTTGTTTCATTAAAGAAAGGTAGAACATAGTTCATCAGTTCTTTTCCTTGCATTTCAGATCCATTACGAGACTTATCTTCCTTCTCCTTGCAGGACTGATCCTACTCTCTTATCCTTTGCCCCTAATCTCTCTTTAAGTGTGTGCATTAATCAACGTTTTCACTTATTTTTCATTGGTAATAGATGTTACAATGAAATATGTTAGGCATACCTGGCAAGAATTGACAATTACTACTTTCATTAGTTTCAAGCACAAGGAAACCAAATGCCTCTAACATGGAATATCGTGTGCCAGAGAGATCACACAGATACCTGCAGCCTTAAAGGACTAATGCCTTCAGTAGAAAAAATAGTGGCTTGTTTAAAATATTTGTGCTTCACAAAAAAATCCAGAGAAAGCATACCTATAAAAGCACCATCAATATTTGTAACAGCCTTTACAAGTTTTATGGCAAATATATATAGATGTGCAAATAGTCTCATTTGTAAGCATATTAAGGCAATGAGGAGTTATGCATTCTTTGTTAGACCGCAAAGAAGTAATAAAACAAAGATAAGCATACTTTCAAAGCAAATATTCCCACAGCTAAGTACAAACTGTAAGTTACAACAGCATAATCAACTATTAGAGAAAGTCTTACATCAAATATAAAGCCTGCAAAACTGAATTCCTTTACAACTATATTTAACAACTCTTATTAGTGTAGGAGATGACAGACAGCTCTGCCCCGCCACCTTAATAGAAAATGAAGACACATGGCCTTGAATAAACCCCACAGTTCGATTAGCAACATCATAGTGATAGTCAAGACTCTGGCAAAAAAATCCCAGAGGCATGCTGGTGGCATGATAATGAATTAACTTGGGGTGAATCTCTAGTGGCGGAATCCATTAAGCTAAAGTTCATCAGCTTATTCTAATTTCAGACAGTAGCTGAGTACCATAAGATATTCTCACGGTAGTAGTGAGAGACTTAACAGGGGCACTCCCTACACCAAGTCCACCTTTCCAACAATTCAAGACCAGCATTAAACACTGCTGAAAGTCTTTCTTCCTTTTTACAGACTAATCTTAGGATTCAACCATACTTTGAAAATCATAACCTGTAATTTAGGTCATGGGATCAACAGCACAAAGTGTGACAAAGACTGACATTTTCTTCTTATCACTGGTATTACTGCAATAATGCAGGTATAATCCCAAAGCTCTAACAGACTCCCTATACAATGCTTTTTCTTTTTGAAGACAAACTATTAAGATAAATCTGCCTTTTGTAGTCTACACCTTCACATGATGATTTCTTTTCCTTAGGCATAACAGGAATGCAACTCCTATTACTAGAAAAACTAACAAATGTATAAAACCAAGCTATTGTTTACCACTAGGAAAAGTAACATGAGAAACAAGAAATTTTTACCTGGCCTTAGGAAATACCTCAAAACCATTTCTGAAGGCTTGACAATGACTTATCAGAATCCTCACACGTAAGAAAAGTAGTTCTAAATCAGTCTAAATCAAAAAAGCCTGTTCTCATCTTTCCTTTCATAGTCCTATACGAATATTCAAGCTTATAGCACAGTTTTGGCATTAAGTACGTGATTGAGTACTCAAGCTGCCTTTAGATGATTACTGCAGATAGTCTAGAAAAAATAAACAAACAAAAAAAACCCAAACAAACAAAAAAAAACCACCACCCCCCGCAGCCCCCAAAAAAACCCAAAACAACAAACCACCACCAGAACCAGAATCAGAAGCACCTGGTGCTGCCAAAATTTGCTCTCTTTCTCAATGGCCTGGCTTGCATCTCTCCATAGATGAGATTATTCAGTAATATACAAAAATGTTAGAGAAAAGTAAGTGTCTATAAAAACTAAAGGCCAAATTCTGATCTTATTTACAACAATGTAAATATCTACAATACTGAGTAAGAGCAAAACAGAGATAGAAATATTAACTTGTTATCTGTTAAATTAAATATTACTGTGAACCAATGAAAATCCTCTCTGTTTCACCCAATCTTTGTTCATATTTTCAAATTTGTGACTTTAAAAGGGATGCATACTTTAGGAATAATATTTTTTGCATTAATAAAAATTGCATCTTAGAATCATTATAATACTTGATTATCAGGATAAAGGTGACATAATGAGCTTGAATCGTTAAGGATTGTTAAAAGCAAGGCTGTTAAACTGTTTTCCTTTCCCACCCTCCTCACAGCTCCATCACATGAGCAGGTGTGTAATTTACTATCACAATTAATTTTCTCCCTCTGTGTGCTGGACATTTTTTAATAGTAATACATGTAGAAAGGAAAATTAATAAATATACTGTATTTCACCCCTCTAAAATTGCTGTCTTATATTTAAATAAAGAAACAGTGTGAAATGAACAATTTGAGCAGGAATGCTGTATTAAGCCCTGTAAAAAAATCAGGTCAACCCATTCAGGATTCTATATTTAGGTTTAGATTTGCATATTTTAAATTACTTACTTTTATTTTTAACTAGGAAAAATTGCATTAATTGGGATAAGTGCTAAAAATCCAGCAAACCCAAACCACAGAATGTGTAACAATTATTCCCATGTGTTTACCTCCAGCACTCTAAACCAAACAGAACAAAATGTGGGAAAAATATAATCTATTTTACTAAACACACTCTAATTCCTTACATGCAAATAGACAAGTTATTCACTGACAATAGCGAAATATCAGTTTGTTGTCCACTAAGGATGCTTAATATCATGTTATGAAGTGAGCGTTCTCATTTTCCAAAGCTGCTATGCTTTGTAATGTAAATGCACCAACGAAAAGAGGGTCTCATGACTGCAGATGAATTGCATTACATGAGTGAAAATAACTATTGCTGCTCTAACAAATGAATTTAGTGACTTCAGCACTAATGATAAATATAAGCAGCTGGTGCAGGTGTTCTCAGATACGAGGACATATTTTTTTGCTATTTCAATTTTACTAATTTCTCTGCATAATGTCTTGCATAGTCATGTGCAATGAGAAGATATGAATAAGAACGTAGGTTCTGAAGAAGCTAGAACTTTTAAGTATAGCAAAGATAGAATTTTCAACTGAAACATGAAATAATATTTATTATTATTTACATAGAAATGGAGAGAGAGATATTGAGAGAGAGAGTTTGAGTCAGAGTTTGAGGGGGCAAAAATAAAAGATGTAGCTTTAGAAATATAAATATTGATGATATTAATGGGAAAAAGTAACTGTAAGAAACAATTTCCTATGCTATACAGTAATAATTATTATCTAATTTAACTACTAGGGTGGATCATATCTGGTGGTGTCTGCTCTATTAAATACAGCAATATTCTGAGGATCACCATATATACATGGGAGAAAAAAAAAAAAAAATCAAACCACAAATTCTACATCCCTAAACTGATAAATAGCTGGATTTAAAATACATTTTACTTACTTGTGCATATAGTTTTGGACTACAGTTCAAAATTATTATGTTAATATTTGATATCCATAATACATTAGGAAGACAGATTGGGATCTATAAATGCCTGACAAAGAAATATGTCCAATACCATCCTCATCCTGGCCTTTTCAGACTAGAGTCCTCCCTCAGCATGCACACAAGAAGAATGTACAAGCCCAGCAATTGTCAGGATTATACATTTAAATCTTAATTACAAATACTGATACTTCGTCACAGTCTAATTCAGAAATTAACATTTCATTTAAGACCACAGTTTGGTTTGTTTGTTTGGGTTTTTCTAATTGTTCCAGATACATTATGTACTTAGATCCACACATAGTAGAAATAATAAATCTGTGTTCTAGATCATTCTCTGTAGTTTTTTTTCTATTTACTACAAAGGAATTGCTTTGTTTTTGTTTGTTTCAGACTAGTATGCAGTGATGAGAGCACTACTCTGCTTTTCTATCCCCACCTAGCAGAATGCATATATCTATATGAAATGATTTCTGTTTTCATTTCCTTTGTCCTGCTTACCAAATATATTTCCTATCAACTCCTATTTCGTCTTCTATTGCAAAATGTCATCATACATCCCACATGTCTACCTATATTTAGACATCTGCAGACAAAAATGCAATGAAGTTTTTTTTTCACTGGAAATTCTAATGCTTGGTAATAGGAACATTCCAGAGATACTGCTTGGTTTTGACACAGCCTTGACAATGGCAAATGCTTCTGATGAAAGTCCGCTTGGTTTCCTTCAAACTCACATAGCTGTACTTTTGGTAGATCATTTTATAAGCATTAATTTCAATTGCAAGCTAAAAGGAAAGCATTTTTAAGAGGTACGCAGATGAGGAGTAAGAAACATGGCTGGAATGTTGGTCATGGGCAAGTGGCAATGCAATCCAAACCAGTGAAGGAAGAAATGGAGGAAACGATGTTCAGTCATGAAGATAAAGAACCTAACTTTCTGTCCGTAAATTTGAGACAAGACATCCAAGACAGTGGAAAAAGGATCATATAACTTTGGCAAAAGTTCAAGTATTTCATGTAACTTGCAAAACAAACGTTACAATTGCATTTGAGCCTATGGTCAGAAACTGTTGAAATCAGACCTGAGCCAGTCCAATCTTAAGAGTTAGCTCTGAGATAAAACATATACAAATACATGCAAACTAAATTTTAGGAAGCCTTGAAGCTGGTCCAAAACAAGCTTCTGTATGTTTATTTTTAAAGCACTTCATTTATTTTTTTTTAATATATATATAAGAATATCTGATTGCTTAAAATAATTACTTAATGTATAGCTTTGTTATTGGGGAGCCAGTATTTCCTCTAATAAAAGATGAAGTTGATTCAAATTTTATCTGAAATACAATTAGCCTATTTATCTAATTATTAATTGTATGGGAAGACATTACTGTAGTTATGATTATACATACTTGACAGAGATTTACTCTTTTAAATTAATTTACTTTTATATTGACACCTTTTTTCCCTTCCTTGAGGGAAAAAGCGGGTATGTGAGAGCATGGGCATATTTGCTCTGAGAATTTTATTTTTCACCACTTTTTATGGACAAATCTCATTTGTAAAAATCTCAATGTTTTTATTAAAAGCATTTCATCCTGATCCTGAAAGTAGCAAAAAGAGTGGAAAGCAAATAATTCCATTGTCACTATATATTTTAAGTCACAACAAAATTGCTTCTTTTCAATGTTTCTTGAGAACAAGAAAGAAATAATTTATGTGGTTTTGTTTCAGTTGTTTTGGTTTTGTAGTTTTCTATCAGACTCCATGTATATAACAATCTTGTAAACTAAAGTCACAGTCTAGCTGAAAGAGACAGAGAGAGGGGATGGTTTCCTCTCTTTGGAAGTAAAAAACTTTATTTCTTAGGATTTTGAGGCTTGTTTCTGCTTTGTTTTGGGTTTGTTTTGTTTTTTTTTTTTTTCTTCCTCATTTCACAGACGTAAAGGTTATATTACCTAGTATAGAAACATTTTAACTTTTCTGTTTCATCATAAAAACTTTAATGGCTACAATTTTGCCATTCTATTCAGTAATTATATTTGGAGTCAGCTAGTTTAAATAGTCACTGCCGTAAACTCTCCATAGGAATTTATGCAGCATTGTTATATTAAGTCTATGGATATAGTGCATGTAAGTATTCCAATGAGATCACACTGCATTTAAGAATAACTTCAGGAGTTGAGGTTGGCCATCTGAGTAGACAAGACTATGAGAATTAACAAATCGTTTCATCTTTATTTTTTTAATTAATAAATGTTGTTTGTACCCTTTACCTTTGCAGAACTAATCCTGTTGTGCAGTCAGCAGCACTTCCAATAAAAATGTTTTGTTCTAAAATCAGAGTGTTTACAAACCATCAGAGCTATCCCCAGCAGATAGTATGTCACAATAAGATAAATTCACATTTTTTGAAAATAGAGGTGATTTTGATATTCTATACTTAGAACAGATAAATTTTAGAATCAACTGTCCCCATTGCCAGCACCAAATCATTGATAGTTGCTATATATGATCCTGACCAAGAGTCATGAAGGGGAACAAATTTTAATGCTTATAGGTGGCTTTTCTTCTAGTCTTGCAATTCCTGCTGTGGAAAAAAAGTTTACAGGAATCATTTCACCTGGTTAGATCCATTGGAGGACCTAAAAACAAAATCCAAGCAGCAGGCTACAAAATCATTTAGGATGCTAGAGAACCCATGGTTCTCTGTAATGAATACAACCTGAAGTATAAGGTACACAGAGACAGATAGTATCCTTCTCTAAATAGCAAGTACATTTGAGACAAGGAGAAAGCTTTCTGATTACTTTGGCATGTGATCAACACAGTACAAATTTAATTAATTGAACTAAATTGCAGGCTTCCACTACAAAGGATGGCACTCCTCCCCGGCACCCTGGCATTATAGTCCGTCTGCCTCGAGACTGGCAATGCTGCAACTGCTGATTCAACCAACTGAAACTAGGCAGGTACAAAAGGAGGTTTTAGTGAGGTGGGTGTTGGTCTCTTTTCCCAAGTTACAAGTGATGAGAAGAAATGGCCTTAAGTTACACTAGGAAGGTTTCAATTGCATATTGAGGAAAATTTCTTCACTGAAAGGCTTGTCAAGCACTGTAACAGGCTGCCTAGGGTAGTGGTTGAGTTGCCATGCCTGTAGGTATCTAAAAGATGTGTAGATGTGGCACTTAGGGTTAGTGGTGGACTTAGCAGTGTTAGGTTTACAGTCGGACTTAATGATCTTACAAGTCTTTCCCAATGATTCTATGATTCTGTGATTCAGAAATATATCCACAAAGGTCCCTTTCTGTTATTATTTTAAGCTTCCCCAAAGCCTTCCCTGTGAGTATTTTCTTAAAACAATTTTTGTGTTTGACACTCTCCCTAGCCTGCCAGTGGACAGGAAGTTTTTTGAGGTTCCCAGTTACTTGAATAACATTTACCACATTATGGATTCCACCTTCATCTAAAGAGAAGATAGCAGAAAGCCTCTATAGCTTCCCAAATGAAAAAGAAAAGCTAGCATAATGTGTTAGGAATGAGTCATTTGTGAACCTTCAAGTAATTTACAATTTTTTTTTTCAAAAGGAATCTTTTACTACATTCTTCGGCACACAGTATTTACAGTTTCCATTATGTTTCACTACACATCACACACATAATGCAGTCATACATACATATACTTCAAGAATGAAACCTACATTAGGCAACCAGATATGTAATGCTGTATAAGTGCTTCCATCTCAGGTGAGGCACACACACACACACACACACAAACTTTCCTTTAACAATGAGGAAATGTTGCACCATAGCTGTATATATTGTTTACAGATACTCTGGTAGAATACACAGCACAGCACCAAGATTTCCTGACTTTCCCTGATTTCATGACATAGCCACTTTTATGTGTATTTTATAAATCCATCATAATTATCACATCCTGTTGACTCCTGGTGGAATATCCAAGTTGAAAAAAGGAAACAGTAAGGATTACCACACAAGTAATTCTACAAAGGTATTTCTTTGGCTGACAAATCCTTCACTGGATATCATTATGGCCCTCTGTCAAAGAAGCAATAAAAATTAACACATTTTAAAAATATAGAAATAAATAAACCCAAAGCATCAGAATGAAAAATTCTTCTCTTAAGGCTGTGCAGGTAAGAACCTTGTAAACAGCTTGGTGTGGACACCTTGGTAGTAATTCTAGCCATAGAAATCACGCCTCAGTTTTCTTCTTTTCTTAACAGGGATATAAGCTAAACTCTACTGAGTTACTGGCAAGCAGGAAAAGGGAATGTGAAAGTTACTTAACATAATACAGAAAGCTAATACACAGTGCAGTTTATTCAGAGAAGATACTCTAATTTAGAGGTTTTTCAGTAATAAAATGTTCTCCCTTACTGCTCTGTGCCACGGGATTTACGGAAGATGCTTGGTATCTCAACTAATCTTAAGACACTAAGTAATTTATATGAATGGGCTCTGATGTCCAGACCAATGAATAATTATTTGTCCCTTGAAGGGTTTAGGCAGCAAAAGTATCAACATTGAAGCTTCCAAGGCAGTAAGGCTCCCTACTGAAATTTATTGAAATATCACAGTCCAAATTTATTACAAAAAGCCCAACATTATGAAAATCTAATGACCTTAGACAAAGTAAAATTTACTAGATCCTCTGGTAATGCAGTAAAAGAGCACTGCATAGGTATCTGAGGTTTCATATACAAGTTGAGGAAATATCAGAACATGTCTAAGCTCGCTTGAAGCAGGTTTCTGAATTTGCCTTTTAAAACATACCCCGCACCATCCAAATATGCTACCTTTCTTTATCATGAAATAGGCTTCATGATATTGGTTTAGGAAAATAACTGAAATAAAAGTAAAATAAGCCTCAATTTTTACTAATAAAACTTTTATTTTAATTGGATACTTTTTCCAGAAAATGTCTGTGATAGAAACTTACAGTTATCACCTCCCTCAGTAGAAAAAAAAACTTATGACAATGATGTTATTAATTAGGTCCATCACAAAATGCTACATCCTATTGCAAGTGAAACATTGTCTTCGAACTACAGATTCTTACCTTTGATCCTCTTCTTTCAGTTATTGCTTTAGAATCCTATGCATTAGACATAAGTTCTGCATTTTCTGTTCTAAACATCATATTCTTAGCAGTTTGAGTATTTAAGCCAGTTAATTTGAATATATTATTTCCAACATATGACTGTTCATGTTCCTTGATATTTTAAATGATGTTTCAATTGATTTGCAGGTCCTTTGGGAATATGGACTTTAGAATTGTTATTTTTAGAATACCTGTACTGTAAAAATGTTCTAGAACTTGAAGTAAGTCAAAAGTCTGTATTGATGAAATATCATGCAAAGACTTCAATAGAATACATGAAAAGGCACATGAAAAAAGGCACATGAAAACAACAAGGTGCTTGGTGACAGCCAGCATGGCTTCACTAAGGGGAAATCCTGCCTGACCAATTTGGTGGCCTTCTATGGTGGGGCTACAGAACTGATGGACGGGGGTAGAGCAGTTGATGTCATCTACCTGGACTTGTGTAAAGTGTTCGACACTGTCCTGCGTGACATCCTTGTCTCTAAATTGGAGAGACATCAATTTGATAGGTGGACCACCCAGTGGACAAACAACTGGCTGAATGGCCACAGGCAGAGTTGTGGTCAATAGCACAATGTCCAGCTGAAGACCAGTAATGAGTGGCATCCCTCAGGGATGGGTGTTGGGACCAGTCTTGTTCAACATCTTGAAGGACTTGGGGGTGTTGCTTGATGAGAAATGAACATGAGCCGGGTTCAGTGTGCGCTTGCAGCCCGGAAAGGCAACCATACCCTGGGCTGCATCAAAAGGAGCATGACCAGCAGGTCGAAGGAGGTCATCCTTCCCCTCTACTCTGCTCTTGCTAGACCTCACTTGGAGTATTGTGTGCAGTTCTGGTGTCCTCAACATAAAAAGGACATGGAACTGTTGGAACAACTCCAGAAAAGGGCCACGAGGATGATCAGGGGACTGGAGCACCTCCCGTATGAAGACAGGCTGAGGAAGTTGGGGCTGTTCAGCCTGGAGAAGAGAAGGCTGTGTGGAGACCTCATAGCAGACTTCCAGTATCTGAAGGGGGCATACAAGGATGCTGGGGATGGACTATTCATTAGGGACTGTAGTGATAGGACAATGGGTAATGGGTTCAAACTTAAACAGGGGAAGTTTAGATTGGATAGAAGGAAGAAGTTCTTTACTGTGAGGGTGGTGAGGCACTGGAATGGGTTGCCCAGGGAGGTTGTGAATGCTCCATCCCTGGTGGTGTCCAAGGCCTGGCTGGACAAAGCCTTGGGTGGTATGGTTTAGTGTGAGGTGTCCCTGCCCATGGCAGGGGGGTTGGAACTAAGATCCTTTCCAACCCTAACTATTCTATGATTCTATGATTCTATAACACTATTACCCTTTTACTGTTTTATTACTGTAGCATGGGTTTACTACCCACAGATGAAAGCTATAAAAGATAACAAAAAATCCTTAAAATCATTTGATCATCTGTAAAATTCATGTAACAGTGTTCTGGAATTAAATTATACCTACATATAAATATTTATACAGCAACCTACCAGTCTGAAATCACCTTCCAAATAAACAACTCTAAAGTTAAGTTATAGACAATCAAAGCTGTTATAGAATATAATTATCTGGAAAAAGAAAACTGGAAAAAGAGGCTAGACAAAATGTTTAAGTAACTAGCGTCAACTCTTTCACGAAAGGTAATGCAAATTTCATTGTATGTGTCAGAAATCAAGTTCCTTCTATAATGACTCTGAAACAGAAAATGTATGGGAAGCCTTATTGTTCTAGATTGGCACGCTAACCTAAATTTATCCAAGTAAAAAGTGAGGGTCCTAGTGACAATGAGATATCTCATAAATGAAAGCAACAAGATGTAATTTAGAAATCAAAGCAGAAGCACCTTTTCCTGTAATCCCTTGAGATTAACCTAAATTTTAGTTTTCCAAAAATATCAGTGAATTAGAGCATAAGAGGTAAAATCTCACCTATTATAATTAACACTTATAGTGACACAAATTGGAGATAATGAAGTAAAACATGCCATGTTAAACATTCATTATTTTAATGTAACCCAAATGATGTTCCAAATAGTGAAGGTTTCGAACTGGAAGACTAATAAACTCCTCCTATAACTGTTACACTGTATAGAAAACAGTATAAGAAAAAAAGAATCTTTAAAATTTTCAATTTAAGCGTATGATTCCTCATTAATTATAGAATTATTGGGGGTTGCAACTAGATGATTTTAAGGTCCTTTCCAAACCTAACTATTCTATGATTCTATGATTTAGGTTGGAAGAGACCTTTAGGATCACTGAGTCCAACCATAAACCTAGCACTGCCAAGTCTACCACTAAACCATGCACCACATTTCACCTTACACCTCCAGGAAGGGTGACTCATCCGCTTCCAATAAGGAAAGGAATAACTGTGAGTCTGTATAAGTCATTGGGTCAAACTTTCTCTGTTGAGGCCTGAATCTTCTGCTCCTTTGTACTTGTTCATGCTAGACTCAGCGACAAACAGAGTAAGCAACAGATGAAGAGACCTTAAATTAGAGCAAACGACACAGAATCATATCTGTTCAGGGCATGTAACAAAATTTATGAAGATGTTCACATACTGTTATCAGTATCACATTTGTGTCTGTCTGTTAGTTATACTGAGATAGAAAATTAGCCCTTATACCAAAGACTCTTTTTTTTTTGTGAATCTGGACAGGATTATTTTGCTAAATGCCCTTGCACCTATGTCAAAGGCTGTTTTTTTAAATTATTAGTTAATTAAAATTAGTTAATGAAATATAAGTTAGTATTAGTCATCTTTAACAAGGAACAGGACTTTAAAGAACACAGGACTGTTTCAACCACAGAAATTGTTAGCACTTAACAACAAAAGTCAAGAAATCCTGTTCCTTATAGTTAAGCCATGTTTGGGAAAAAAAAAATAAAATCGTACAGCACATTTTAAGAGGAATAAAAGTCTGATGCAAAAATCTGAGAATCAGCTGATATTCTTAACGTAACATCACTGATAATTGGAAGCAGGATAAAAATACAAACTAAGTGACAATAAAGAAAAGAAATTAAAGATCTGTTCCTCACCATATTTAAACTTAGGAAAGTTTTAGGATATTAAGCAAATAAATAAATAAGGGAAAAAACCTCTCCCCATGTATACTATTGTGCTACATAAATGAAGTCCATAGTCAAGAAGGTATTATAAAATAACTATGTCCATTCTCATGTATATAAGACTTCTATTAAGATCATAAAGGAAGATTTATTAATATTAATAGCATGAAGAAAAAAAAAACACAAAAAAAGATGCATTCTTAACAGTAATTTGAAAACTGTACAGAGAAAAGCGTATTTATACCATACTGGAGTGTACATTTAATGTACATTAAAATTGCAAGGAAGACATCTCCATCTCCATATATACATTATTTTATAATGATTGTGGATAAAAAGAAAATCCGCTATGAAAAACCCCAACTTGCATGTGTTTAGAGCACCTGAACATGTGTACCATATCATACATGTACATCTTTCTGTATTGCTAGTGAAAAAAAATAATCAGTCCTTCAACGTATTTTATTTCTTTTATCTCTGTTCTTTTTAAGACTGGAAAGCCAGTTTGTTAACAGAAAGTTAGCACTTGCAAAGCTATAAGTATCAGTTTTGTGGTATATTTTTCTACACATTTTGTTTGGAAATTTGTGTGGCACCAATGAACTATGTGCTGTCAAATGTCAGACTTTTAATGATACTCATAGGTGATGTACTGAAACGTTAAAATTGAAGTCTGTGCCTTACTCTTTTTCTTTTTTTCTTTTTTTTTTTTTTTAAATTGAAGAAATTAAGGAGTTGTACTCTGAACTGTCTTCAGTTTTTGTGCCCTTGAGACAGACATCAGTATGGAAGCTACACAACTACTAAAAAACCTGGTATTTCTAGTTTGAGTTGACTTACAAGGTCAGGAGCTACTGCAAGGAAAAATATTATTTTAACAGAATAGCTAATGGTATAGGTTCTGACTGATGACTTATGCCTAGATCTCAGGAGGTTTACTGATAAATCTGTAAGAACAAACTTTGACAAGCCAGCCTGCAAGTCAATGGTGATTAAATGCATTCTACTGGACATAATTTCAGGCAAAATTCTGGTGTCAAAGGTTGACTTCTTCTTGTAACATTTTGCCTTTCTTAAAGTAATGGCTGTTCCTCCAAATACCTTTTGGCTCTCCTCAGACTACAGCCTTTCTCTCCAGAGATGCTGGAATATAGAAGAGAAATAGAACTTCTTCTGAGTCACCCAGATTGTTCAGAATGTAAGCAAGCTTTTTTTTAACCCTTGGTTTCAGAAGGGAATGATACCTCATTAAGCATGCATTCTTTAAAATGTAACAGCCTATTGAGAGGAAATCCCCTCCAACTGAATGCCTTATTCAGTTAAAAACAAAACAAAACACAGTTATGCTTTAAAATGTCCTTTTTCACTGCATTAACTGGATTTCCTTTTCTTTTTTTTTCTTTTTTTTTCTTTATTTTTTGTGTGTGTATCTTTGTATGTGCACACATTTTACATCCACAGCTACATAGCAATTTACATTTATGATAAAATTGTACTCTTGCAAAATGAAACAAAGTAAAAAATACCGCTGTGAAATAGCATTCAGCATGGGATGTAGGATGAACAGAACCCAATAATGGTGTAAGAGTGAACTTATTTTCAATACCACCTTTTATTCATGTTTTATAGCTTGGGGATTTACAAAGCCCCTGTTAGTAAATAATTCATGATTCTCATTATAATTCTTTCTGTATTTTTGTCCTGTAGGCAAAAAAATAAAATTTGCAGATGGTAAACAATGGATAAAGGTCAGGTTTGTGCAATGCTAACATTCTTGTATTTTTTTTTAGTCTTGGGGTACAAGTGTAACAAAGATAACCCTGGCTAACTCCAAAAAAAAAAATATTGTTGATCATTCTTTGATAATAGCCACATTAAATTCCAGTGTTACATAAGATAGGTCATCCTGTGTATTTCTAGGTATACAGAAAAACACTTATTTCAAGTAGTATGTATTTTCATAAAGAAAAAAAAAATGCTCTGATTGATCTTCTTCTAATGTTAATAATATCTGAGATTTCACAAAAATATACTAAGGATATGAAGTAGGGAGTGAAGCAAGAATCAACATGGGGTGTCTAAAGGTAGTTTATAGCAACTATACTGACATAATAATTTTTGTATAATCAGATAATACTCTTCCAGAGAAAAGAAATTTAGTATATTTCACTTACCTGGAGATCAAAAGAGAATATGACATGATGACACCAAAAACAAATGGTGGATAAATTTGGATTAGTGCACTAGAACTGACAAAAATTGAAAAATGTAGCAGGCTTATCTCTGATGTCTTTCAAGATCAAAATTGGAACTGATTTAATTAGATACTTTCCTTAATGACTACCCAAGTAACAAAACCACATTTATGAAATATATTTGACACTAACTTGTCAGAAAGAGACAGAAGAATTGTGATGCCAATCTTAAAAGAACTGGGCAAGTTAGGCCACCAAAGTAAGAAAAATAGGACTTATAGTAAAATGTGACTGTACTATCATTTCTGCCATGATTATGAAACTAAATAAAAAATAAGCAGAACAAAGCATATCTGCATATAAAAAATGAACCAATTTCAGCCCTGAGTATACTGGAAAACAATTCAACAAAAATCTTGCTGGGGGTGGGGAGGGCAATAATAGTGCTGATAATAAATTCACTGAGACAAAACTGAATGCAACTTATATTGCTACTGCTTGTATATTTTGAACTAAAGCAATAGATTATTCTAAATGAATAAACAGATGCAATCAGTTTTATGAAAAGCCACTGCTTTCCTGCCTTGCTCAAATATTTAAGTATAGCTTAAACAAATGTCATGGAAAACAGGGCTGTACATTCATTTTTAATAATATATGATTTATCACAAACTGTTTTTTCATTGTGGGTTTTTTTTTTCCTGTGAGCAGTAAGGCATTCCTGTATTTGGTGCTCTTTGCAAAAAGTGTGGGCAGAATATCAAATTCTGTCATGTTTTTTTAAAGTACAGCTGAGAAAAGCCATCCATTTAAAACCTCTCAGGATTGGCTACATTTAAAAGCTATCTGTATTCCTTAGATATAACAATTTATTTATTTTTTTTTTTATTTTAGGCAAAATCAATATAAATAGGCTTAAAAAAAAAAAAACACAACAACTGACCACACAACAAAACCCCACCATATTTCTGCACCAAAACATTATTCTGGTGGAAATGTTGTAAAAGGCACTAATACAAATATGTCCTTAAAGCCCAGTGAAGGTAGGGACATAGAAAATATGTGCAGATAGAAATATGAGGAAGGACACATTAAGGACACTGCCTGCATGCAGGTTTTTTTAGAGATTCCAGCAGCTCCTCACCTATAAAGATGTCAGAAACCAGACCTAGAAGAGAGAAGCATGGTGTTCATATCTCTCCCACCTACAATGTGTGTATGCAATCACCTGAAATCATGCCGCATAAAAGTATGCTGGCTTTTTGATATCTAAATGTGTAATATTTGTGGGGAAGTCACGGCAGAGGTTAATAAGCCTTTAGAATAGAATAACCCACAGGGATAATAAATTAGTGTGGTTATTAAACAAATTTTTGAGTGTAGTAACTACATGGCAGCAAAATAAAAAATATAGCCACACATTGTTGCTGCTTTACATTGTCCAAATTATTGATTTCTGACCAATGCCAAAATTTCTGTAGGCTGCCAACAGAATTAATGAGGCAAAACATATACTGAAAGGAAGATAAAAATCTTACTGTCAGAATAGTGAGGATGACAAAAAGTATGTTTGGATGAGGGGATGGAGGTTGCCTCACTACAGGAATTTTGTGTAAAGTGGCTATTTTAAGCCAAATTGCAGCACAAAATGATTGGCAATAATACAAGACCAGTAATAACTTTGGAGGACTCTTAGTCCACAATATTGTTTAAAAATAGCTAATGGAGGAAAATAATAATGCCTTGACTAAAACTTTTTCTCTTATTTCTTGGCAAGTACTTGGTAAAAATGCTGTTCAAGCTGAATACGATATACCAATTCCATTATTTTAAAAAATCTTAAAATAATTCTGCAGCAGACAATAGCTAAATTTCACAGTTTTATACCCTTCTATGTTCTGAGCAAAAGACACAAGAAGGAAATAGCAGAGAGGAGAAAATTATATGAAGGAGAAAGGTGAAATCAGTTTCAATCTGTCTTTTCATCTTGATTAACCTGTACACTGGAGCTCTTTCTTCTTCACTAGTCCTCAAGAATCTTCAGTGTGTAGTACAGTATTTGCTTTAGTAAGGTCAGTAATGTTTTTTTCAGAAGACAATCTCATAAGCAAGTGAGGAAACATGACACCAATTAAACTGTTTATTGGTTTGTAGCAAAAATCATTAGGTAACCATATTCAGAGAATATTTAACTTCAACCAAGTATCAAAATGGAAGTATGTATTGAATGTGGTTCTGCAGTACATCCTGATTCTACTGCAGTTCCATTTTTACATTAATGGTCACTTAAATAAATCTGAGTATGACATAAAGCCAGGGTTATGGTGGAGGACAAAATAAAAATTCAAATTTATCTTGGCTAATTAGAGAAGAATCTAAAAAAAAAAAAAAAACAACCCACCCCAAAGAATCAAATTCATATAAATATACAGTATAACATATAGTAAAAATTGTGCAAGCATGAACTAGGATATGGCTGCATGCATCACACTACTTCAGGAGAGGATCTTGGATTAGGGTGGACAAAACAGGAATATGTATGAATTATGTTCTTATGCTGTAAGCAAAAGAAATCAAATGCTCTGCTGGAATGTACAGAAGTTTGAAATATAATCTTTGCATTGCACTCATCTGAAATACTATACCCACTTTCAAACACTGGGCCTCAAGAAAGATGAAGTGCTATAACCCAAGTGAAGAGGATGCAAAAAAGAAGATCTGAGATCTAGAAAATAGAAAAGACCCACAAAAGAAGGAAGCACTGGGTTCAAATACATAAAGGGGCATTGCAAAGAGGATAGGAATAATCTGCATAAACCAGTAACAGACTTAAATGTAGCAAGAAAGATTCATGTTAGGCATTAGGAAAAAACATTAAAATGCTGAGGTAGCAAAGGTGTACAACAAACCGGAGAGGGTGTGATCTCGTTAAAGATAAAGATAAAAATCTGAGAGGAAAAACAGAGGTTTAGCGATGCTGCTGTGAGGAGCAAAGGAATTGGATTAACTGTCAAGATTCCATCCCAATTTTTGGGGGGCTTTAGGCAGGCTAAGAGACACCAAAACCAATTAATCAAATTGAACAAATAAAAATTTCACTGTAACTGAAAAAGTTGAGTGCATACAAAATTTTCAAAATATAATAGCCATTTCAGTTCACCTTTATGCATGTATTAAAGCAAAACCAATGCATTTACCGTAGTGAAAAAGAAATAGAAAATCAATTCCAATTTTACTTAATTGTATATAAGTTTGCACTACACTATGTCAGTATGAATTTAATTTTCTTGACAATTTGTTTAACAAAAGAGGCTGTGATAGCCCAAATACAATCACCATATTTGTTACAACCTACTTGGATTTTTTTCAGAATTTTCATCTTTGACATGACAGACTACAATGTTTTTATGTGCCATTAAATGCTGTAGGGATTATCTGTGTTAACTATAAATTCTTGAAAAAAGTCCTGAACTTTATCATGCCAGCTAAGCTATCCATTTTTTACTATCTCGGTTTACCAAAAATTCCAACTTCAGAGTCAGAAAGAAAATATGGTTAACAGCAATTTAAATATATTCCTAAACCCCTTATTTTTCTACTAAACCTATTACTATATATTTGATCTTTACTTTTCAGTTAAATATAGGAACTCTTCAACTGACATTTGTCAATAATTCTGTTGTGTCCTTAACCACACGGTTGCAGACCAGATTTTATCAAAAGCTTGAGAGATCATAAATATCTACATCCTCTAAAAAGCATGCATTTACTTCTACAGCCTCACGACTGATGACACTTTTAGAATTGCAGTTACTAAGATAATAACTTTACTGTTAAACTATGCCACAATAAAATGCAACAGGCACTGCTCTTAGACTACACCTTTAGCATGGAACAAGAAGCACTTCTTTGTCCTCAGGTCTAACTGTCCCTGCTGTGTCAAAATATATAAAAGATATAAAACCTGGATTCATGTCTTCCTTCTGATATCCTGGTTTCTATGCAACATCATTCATGTAACACTCAGAAGAATGGGTTTGTGTCCTAACCTGGGGTTTGATCCCCTAACCTGGACAATCACATGGATTAAGATTTGTGATACTAGCCAAGAACGGCATCAACTCTAAAAGAGAGATACAATAACCACTGACTGGCAGAATATAAAAGCTTGTGCAGCAGTAAAGAAAATAATGAATATTTACAGGTTGTTTCCAACAATGAATTGCAATGTTCTTAATTAAAAACGTGCATATTCTTTTTTCAAGTATAAAACCCTCTTTCATGTTACAAACTATTACGAACTTCTTCTAGTCAATTTCTCCAGAGATCTGTATAGAAATTCCTTATACACTCACTTGTACTCTGGCAGGATAAGGCTCCTTCCATTACAAAAATCACTGACCTAAATCAGACTAAAATATTTTTCTTTTTTTTTTTTGATAAGTACTTATGCAAAAGAAGCTGAATGTTCTCCTCTGTCTTTTGTTGTCATTGCTTCTACCTTTTAAAGCAGCATTACAAAACAGTCTCAAAAATATTTTCACTTTACTGAACAAAGTCTGAGTCATGATTAACCTTTCCTTTGAAGTAGAAGGCACACTTACAATGAAACACATGAAGACATTAAAGAAAGATGTTTCTTTTTAAGGTAAAAAAGCTAATTCCACCATCTCTGTGCTATCATCCATGCTTTCTATCAAGTGTTTCCATTTGTTGAATACTGTCAAGATTTTGCAGCATTCCAGAAAGGCTTTTTTTTTTTTTTCATTTTAATCATAAAGAAAAGTGGGCATAAGGAATTAAACTGCTATGTTTTGGACTACATAGCAAATTGAAGTGCTATGGTTAAAACCCAAACCAGGCAGCTAGAGTTATTGGAAAAATAAATCATCAGTAGCGTAAACTTAACAAAATCAAATATTTTCAATGGGAAAGACTAATTTCAATTAATTTCCTGGTTGGAATAGCCCACCATTTTTTGTTAAAATTACCCTGTGTCATAAAACAGCCCACAATGGAAGGGACCTGGAAAAATTTTCTGGTCCAACCTTTCATGGGAAAAGGAGCCTAGATGAGATTATCTACCATCCTGTCTAATCCCATCTTGAAAACCTCCAGTGGCGGGGATGTTACTGTGTCTCTGGGAGGTTGTTCCAGTGAATGATTGTTTTTACTGTAAAAACTTCTTCCTTATGTTGAAATTATGTTCGATTTCTTTTTTCTTTTTTTTAACAAATTATAAGAGGTAATGGTTGCAGTACAATTATTGATCTGGTAGCCACAAACTTCTTCAGTAAAAACTAATAATGTAAATCACTGAGAGTCATTCTGCTAAGGATTTACAGTTGAAATCACCTCAGGTAAATGAAGCTGCTCACAATCAGAATGGTGAAGTCCTAAATGAGAATCACAGAATGGTTTGGGATGATGGAGACCTTAAAGGTCACCTAGTTCCAATTCCCCTGCCACATGCAGGGATGTCTTCCACTACGCCAGGTTGCTCAAAGCCCCATCCAACCTGGACAACCCTCTTCCTGTTATTCCCCCCCCAGTTTTACAGGAAGCACACCCTTTATCATTCTACATGTCCTGAGCTACGCATCTCTCAATTTACTCACAGTCCTATCTTCTCAACATGTATCACTGATTTCCCTCAAGCAGCTAAATCAGCTAACATAATCAGTGCACATTTAAAGTCATTCTTCCTGACCCATACTTAGTTTGAAGCTTGAAGTTTGCTACTTCTGCTTCAGAAACTCTAATGTGACAGAAAGCTTGACTGCATTTCTCCCTAATTCTTCAATTTCTGCTCTCCATGCTGCAGCCTGGTGAGAATGGCTGCAAAGAGGAGGCTGAGTTCTTTGCATGGTTATTGTTAATTAGAAAACACAGGAAAAGTTTGACAAATGCTGTCAGTTGTGGCAGAAGTAGAAGAAAATCTGTGGTATGAAAACCATAGGCGACCTTCTTTTTAGTGGGATATCCTGATGAAGCATCACAAGAGGTCTGTCATGATTCTGTGATTAAACAACAGCTTCCTTCAGTAAAAAAACCACATTAATAAGCAAGTTTAAAATACTGAAGAAGCGGAATACGTCATAAGCACATTCATGTCCTCAGATGCATTTTAGATCCTGTTTCCTCAAAACGTCATGAAGGAAATTACAATAATAGTAAAATAAATCTGATCCAGTAGCCTAAACTTGAGAGTCTACAGGCATGAGAGGTGCTCCAGTATATCATAGAATCAATAAGGGTCACAAGTAGCATGGATTAACACAGAATGAGCTCCTCAAAGATAAACAGGATATAAACTATACTGTTAAGGTTGCTTAAAGTTGATGTGTTTTCTGTATCAGGACCTGAAGAAGGATACCTCAGAAAACAAGTATGGTTTTCATATCAAAAATAAGTAAAAACCTTGCCAGAACCTTCTCCTTGCATAAAGATTCTTGATTTGATATAGAAATTCGTGAGTACTTTCATGCAGTCTATACAAAATAAAAAAAAAAATAAACTAAAAAGATTATTTTTAATAATTTGCATTTAAACAGTAAATACCCAGCTACTTAGGGGAAAACAAAATCAAAACAAAACAAAAAACCAAACACATGAAAGCTTAACCTTTAGCACAGTGAAGTAAAGGGGGAAACTTCATACCCAAAAAGCGCAAAAAAAGAGACACAGACACTTAAAGGCAAGCCTATGTGAGTAAGTTTTAAAGCACACAACATTTCCATGCATATAAACCGAGACTAATATACTCTGAGCGCATCAACAGCACATCAACTAGTGCAGACTGCAACTGTGTATTCTCTCCGTCATTTCTAGGTTTTCAAAATTTATCTGAAGCACTTAAGTTTCTAGCATACCTTTTATAGTTAACTGTATGCACATTCCATTTTATTATGTCTTTGGCTATGTAATATTTTTAGAATGTGGTCAATATTTTTTTCAAAACCAGAATATATTCATATGCATGAATACATTTTATAAAGACATTTTATCTCCCACAAGATGGGCCTAGGATTTTTAATGGCTTTGTTTATAATAGTGGATCAAATTTAAGTATGTGGAAAAAGACTTAATATTCAGAAACAAGAATTTATCCAAGTGAACAGATCTACTTTTGAGGTTCAGAGAGACTAATTTTAATCCCATGGAAGATTCTAATATTTTGCATTGTTAAATATGTCTTCATAGCTACTGTTGTGCATATCTTCTACTTTTAAAACAAAATTTTAAAGCCATTGGTCTATGCATCATCATTTTTCAGCAGTAATTAGGAGAAAATGTGAAGTCAATTCTGGATGATAAATAAAAATACTAGAAAAAATGTGTGATAAAACTTTTCTCCAGATAACCATCAAAAATAAATTATAAAATGTTATCTTTGTCAGAAGTTGACTGGGAAATTCTGCATAGTCACTTATTCTCAATTATTTTTCTTAAATACACAACAGAAGTATCTTTATTCAAATGGAGTTATGAAATTTTATACTGTAATTTGCCAATGTGTGTGTTTGAATTCTTGGGTATGCACCTCAAATATACTTTACAAGAGTTTTGACCTCTAACCTGCAGTTTTGCTTTAGTTAAATGTAGGCTAAACAATAAAGTGTGACTCTACATTGTAATTAATCCATAGCAAGCTATAAAATTCCTTCTAAGAATGTTAATTTATAAATGAAAAAAAAAGTAAACTGGTACATGATAGTGTTTTGAAACTAAGATTAAATTAATGCACCACCTGGAATGACAAATTAATGTTGTGTAAGGATCTAGGTTTTGAGGCTTTTATTGACTTTTTTAAATTTCCTTTCTTAACTCTAGAATGCCTCAGAATTCTGTTATTACAAAATATATGTTGCTTAGAGCTGGCCCAGATTCCAAAGTGGAATGAGAACTGACCCAAAACTAGAACAGACAGGAAACAAAGATGAATCTTACAAGAAAAACAGTACTGAAAAAAGAACACATTTAGGGTTGTACATGGTATGACACTTTGGTGACAAAGTTAATTTTATTTTTTAGTTCAAATTGAAGGTTATGGTAGTTCTTCCGTGAAGTATATAAGGTATTGCAATAAGACTACACAAGACAATAGTATTACAGTTTCAAACTTTATTTGCTTTCCTTCTATGAAATCTAGTTTACTTCATTGAAACTCTGGCTCAGGTACACATGCTAAGAGTATTAGAAATGAAGTAAAATTGCCTACTGTCTCATTTTGTTCCTTGATGAATGACACCGTGGAAATTTCACTCTTCACTAGTGGAAAGAAACACACTTTATAAGAGACCTAGCTCTTGCGCTGTGCACTGGACCTGAAGCTAAGCTTCCCAGGAATTAACTTAAACCTGAGCAGAATGTACAGTCTTAACATGCAGTCATAAGTTTACTATTTTCATAAGTGAAGTTTACTAATTTCATACAATGTATATCATGACAGTCAGTCATTTTTCATCAAAAATGTTCTTGGGATTAAAAGAAAATAAATCAATTATACCTTACCTACTCACCTTGAAATGTCACCACTTGGAATTTAAAAATATAGAACATAACTGAGTGACTCAAATGACCTCCGACATTGAGATTATTATTAATCATAGTATCTCCCTGAAAAAATATGGAGTCATTACAGAACAGGATTATCATATTCTTATTAAAACACATAGATAACATGATTTCAGTTCCACTGTAATTTACTTAGTCAGATGTCAGAACTCAAGACTATCCTTTCAGCACATCCTCCCTCCTTCCACTTCTCAAAGAAAATTAGAGTCTCCATAAAGAGCAACCCAGTCTGCAAAGGCTTGGTTTTCCATTTCTGCCTCCAGGCAAATGTAATTAATAAGTTATTTCCTTGATATTCATAGGTCACTTTAAACAGATAGACATGTGAGCTACTTATGTAATTTGACTGCATATTAGTGAAATTGCAAACTCCAGTTAAAAAAATCAAGCTTTTAAATTGCTATATTTATTAACCTAAACTAGCTCTCTGTAATGCTGTAGGACAAAATATACCATTTACCTTTCCAAAAAAATAAACTAGCTTCCCTAAAAGCCACACTAGGAAAGTTGTCAGCCTTCGATAGAGAAAAAAAATTTCTTCTTTATCACCAAACTGCTTCCTCTGGACCACTAGCTGATGTGAATTGCCTGGTTAGTTTGGGGTTTTTGTTTGCTTTTGTTTGGTTTGTTGTTCTTTTTGTTTTTTGGTTAGTTTTTTTTTGTATATATTTTCAAAGAGCCAATTACAAAACTTACTGTGCAAACTTTGTATTTTATTTAGTCAGTATGCTATAACTTGTAACCATGTTTGAAAGACAAGAGACATCCATTACGAAGAGAGAAGAAAGGAAAAAGGAAAGGAAGTTACCTACTGTGATGATTTTTAGTCTAATTGGTTACACTAATTTCATCCTGTAGACAAGGACAAGCACAGCTACTCTTTTGTTCGTCTCTGCTCTGCTCATGGTTGAACACACTATGAGATTATGAGAAAATAAAGAATCCACACTTTGGGGTTCCTGCAATTTCACTTTTAATGAAAGTAAAAATAGGTTTTCAAAGTCTCTAGCTTCACTGATCACAAAGGTATCTTGAAAACAAAACTTTCAGTAAAAAAATTTTTCTGGCAATAGTTCTGACATTTTGAGGGAGCTGATCTCATTTTTACTACAGACCACTGCTGAAAGAAATTTGTAACTGTAATTTAAATACATGAGCTTACACTGACTTCAATGTTATCAGCATTTAATTTTTTATTTTTTTAAAATCTAAATATGGTTTTGAGTACCTGCAAAGGAAATGTTCTTCTCATTCCTGCATGTTGTAAATTTTGGTATTCAACTATCTTTCTATTTTGAAAGAGATACAGTAAATAACCCAAAAGTAAAGGAGCAAAGATTAATATATTTTCTAGTTGTGCAACAAGTACCTATAAAAAATCCCATCTGACTAATGAGATAATGCCCAAATCAATGGCATTTAAATAAAGCTATACTGTTAATTTTATCAGAATCGAAAATGATGAATTCAGAGTAATGACTAATCAAACAGTGAGGAAAATCTTTAAGTTTTTGTTTAGTCTGTACTGTATCTTCAGTTTAATTATACCTCTTTTTTTATTGTATGTGATCAGCATAAATGCCACTGTGCATCTAGGATATACATATGTTCGTAGACACTGTGGTGAGAGGATGACAGAACAATAATCTGTTGGAAAACTATTCCTGAAACATGGCAGTTTTCAGGAATGTCACTATTTAAAAAAAAAAATAAAATGGCTGTAATTTTAATTTCTTTATAGTAGGAATGATAATTCTGGAAAATATTTATGATTATACACTTTTTACACACAGTAAAATATGAATTCAAACACAAAAATACAAAAAATATTAAATATTAGAATATGCTTAATATTTTATTATGCTTTACTATTTTCTAAATCAAAGTCATTCCATATGTCTCAATCTGTTGGGGCTCTTTTCACTATATTAGTTAAGGGTAGAGTTCAAGTTTCCATTTTTCTTCCTGATTTAAAATGGAAAAAAAATGTTAGAATATCCAGTTCAAATTTCCTTTACTAAGATCAATTAGCACAACAGTTTTATAGCAGAATGAGTATTTTAGTGTTCACTGTCTTGTCCTTTTCTTAAGCTGAAAATGTAACTGATAGGAAAAAAGGTAGAACCTTACACAGTACTTCTCAGCATGAAACAAGGAACTGATCAACGAATTCCTACAATGAAAGAAAGCTCAGAGGAAGTAGGCACAGGTGATATGCTCATGAAGCTCTGAAGAGAATCCAGTGAGTGACCACAGCTGTTGTAAAGAAGCTGAACTCATCTCAAAGCTACAGAGACCAGAGGATGGCCTTTTCTGTAAATAAAGAGCTATACTGGTTAAGTGGGTCAGCAGGTTGGGCAAATGGCCTTCTGTACAGTAATAAGTAGAAAGTATTATCTGAGACAGCCAGACCAGCATCAGTGAAGTATGTATGCAGCTCAGCTCAAGACAGAGTATAAAAGTAGAACAACCAACAAAATTAACTTTGAAGACAGCAGTGGGCTTGAGCTGGCTTCAAGTCATGCATGCTTGAGGGACCAAGAGCTCCCTTCATGAGAGGGACCTTGACATGCTTGTGAGGTGGGCTGATGCCAACCTTATGAAGTTTAACCATGCCAAGTGCAAGGTCTTACACCTGGGTCAGAGCAATCCCAGGCACAGCTACAGGCTGGGCAGAGAAGAGATTCAGAGCAGCCCTGCAGAGAAGGACTTGGGGGTGTTGCTTGATGAGAAAATGAACATGAGCTGGCTTCAGTGTGTGCTTGCAGCCCAGAAAGGTAACCGTATCCTGGGCTGCATCAAAAGGAGCATGACCAGCAGGTCGAAGGAGGTCATCCTGCTCCTCTGTTCTTGTGAGACCTCACTTGGAGTATTGTGTGCAGTTCTGGTGTCCTCAACACAAAAAGGACATGGAACTGTTGGAACAAGTCCAGAGAAGGACCACGAGGATTATCAGGGGACTGGAGTACCTCCTGTATGAAGACAGGCTGAGAAAGTTGGGGCTGTTCAGCCTGGAGAAGAGAAGGGTACATGCAGACCTCATAGCAGGCTTCCAGTATCTGAAGGGGGCCTACAAGGATGCTGGGGAGGCACTCTTCACTAGGGACTGTAGTGATAGGACAAGGGGTAACGGGTTAAAACTTAAACAGGGGAAGTTTAGATTGCATATAAAGAGGAAGTTCTTTACTGTGAGGGTGGTGAGGCACTGGCACAGGCTGCCCAAGGAAGTTGTGAATGTTCTATCCCTGGTGTTTCTCAAGGCCAGGTTGGACAAAGCCTTGGGTGGTATGGTTTAGTGTGAGGTGTCCCTGCCCATGGCAGGGGGGGTTGGAAAAAAAAAAAGCAAACCAGACCAAACAAATTATTCTTTTCCTGGCCCAATACACCAAGTCAGAAAAGAAGAAAGCTGAGATAGACAAGACTCAAGTACAGTAAGGTGCACAATGGCATTCTAAATTTTGCCAGGATCTGGAAGTAAGGTATATCACTGCCTACATTAAGATGACTGCAGTTTTCCAGATTCAGAAGTTTAACAAAACATGAGCCTCTTGTTATGGTAAATAAAAGAACTTAAAAGTAGGAACTGCACCTGGTTAACATAACACTAGCTTCTGCTTTACCGTATAGATGATTGGAAAAAAATCACCAGCATGTTATCTGAAGTAGTTTCAATGTTTCATACTTTATCAGAGTAGACATGCTGAGAAAAGAAAGAAGCTGTAGTAACTTGAAAGAAAATGATAATCAGAACTAAATAGCTTCTTATGATATAGGTAGCCTTCTCACAGTTTTAAATTATAATTTGTCACAAAGTATCTGTTTAAACTTAGAAGACATATACATACGAAACCTGAAGCGAGAAAGAATCAAAAATTTGCATATCATACTAAAAAAAAGAATAAAAATTACAAAACATCTTGAAAGCTTTTGACATATTCTTATGATGCCACAGGTTAAGTCTTTGATCTCTGTAAAAACTTTTAACAATTCTGTATTAACTGGTTGGCATAAAACAAATGCTTTTAAACACAAGTTTAATATTTTCCCCATTTTACTAAAGTGAGGTTTCAGGATGATTTTTTTTTAAGTAATTAATAGCAAATCTTATTATTTCAGAAGTTACGCAATGATTCATTTTTATTTACATGATTACCAGTACAGTTTTCCAATTACAAGTTATATGTAAAATTTCCTTTTACTTAACCCCAAATAAATTCTATTTAACAGTTCTACTCCTACTTTGATCCAAAATTTACTGACAAGTGAAAAAAAAAAAAAAAAAAAGACTAACAGAGGGTATTTTTCAGCAAGGGATGCAATTACCCAAACGAAAAAGGTGTACATTGCTATTTAAATTTCCACAAATCCTTGCTTTACCTTGCATTCTCAGATAGTACCTCTGCACATTTTTAATTTCTGTCTTACAGAATGGCATCTGACAAACATCACAAAGCTATAAATAAATGACACTAACAATACAGATTATAGAGGTAGAATGGGACTATTGATTTGGTAAAAGCAAACCACAGAAGATTCTTCTGACGAGACAGATATATGATAGGATGACTGGGACCAAACATCTAATCTTCATTTTTACACAAGCCATTCTGTTTCTCAGGCTACCAAGTCTCAATTGGAAATTAAAGTCTAAAAACACAGCTCTGAAAACTGAGGTTAATTACTGCTTCACAAGAGAGTAAACTTCATCAGTTGGACCCAGGGACTAGACAAAGTGCTTTGCTCTTTTTGTGCAGATCCCTACAGAGTTCAGAATTTACCCTTAATCTCATAGCAAACGATTTCATATGCTTAGGTTCATTGTGGTTTCCACTGGTCTACCTTATAAATACCAGAACTTCATTCCTAAGATTGCGTATATCAGGAAAAAAAGCCCACCAGCATAAAAGAGTGAGAACAAATTTTAGCCATCAAATGCCTTAAGTTAAAGAATGTTTGTTATCTCTTTATTATTAATGCTCTTTTCCTGTTACTGTTAATTAATATTAACAGTTGTTTCACTCCTGTATGAAGATCTTGGTATTTTAGTTTTAAAAGCACAAAGAGGGTATACAATGTTTTAGCAGTGCACTGGAAATATACTCTTGTGACCTGAAATTAAGATATTGATTATGTATATTATTTTTCCTACCTTCAGCCCCTCTGGGGATTTTTTTGTTTCATAGTCCAGAAGGTACATTAAAGAACTCAGAGAAATAGTAACAGAATTTTTATTTTAACCTGCTGCATGAAGTATTATATTATAGTGTATGTGTATTATTATTACCTACTCTACTGTTGAGTATTACCTCAAGAAAAAGAGCATTCTTAGTTTAAAAATCTTGAGATTTTTTTTTACTAAAGTAATATTCTATTCTGCTTTTCAATAGACACTATTAAATTACTTTATTTATTCAGAGAATATAGTGATGGATGTTGCTAATAAAACAACAGAAGAGGGGAAGAACCACTTCAGATTGATGGTACCTTAAACTAGTCAATTGTTCCTTTCATACACAATATTCATACTCAGGAGGTCTCACAAGCATATTGGCCTTTCACAGAAAAACCTGCCCTAAGACTGCACCTACTTACACTGAATTGAGAAGACTAGTACACATGGTATTTGAGGCCATTTCTCCAGATTTCTGAAAATGTCCACACCTCTTGGGGAATACACTGTCCTAGGAATGCAGCCCAAGCTATCGCAAGGCATCTTTAACCCCTCTTCCTTGCGCCAGCACTAATATTCCTACAACCATACGGATCAAAACACTTCTGGTTAGTTTTCAGACAGATTAAATAAAGACTAATTTTCAGCTGGGAAATTAATTCCAGTTTGCTAACTCTACTCAGCATACAGCAGTGAGAAGAGTACTTCCAGCACAAGGGAAGGGGCGGGACTGCCACTCTCAGTAGCAGCCCACATTTCTGGCTGTCTGAAGTGACTGTGGTGTTACAGCACTCCACATTTCTCAAGGTAGACTAAATGCACTTTTGCATTCAGGAGGAATAACAAACTCCTGTTTCCCCACTGAGATCAGTGCCTGACTAAATGAGCATTCCTCTTCTCTGATGTACATTGCAAAGCAAATAGGTAATTTCAAAGGTTTAAACTAATCTGTCTGACTTCATGCTGGAAAAGGAGCAGAGTGCTATGGCTGGAGCTGATCTCAGCTGAGAGGCTGCATCAAGCAAAAGGTTCAATGCTTGTCACCTGCCCAAGAAAGATGCCTGACTTGGGCATGTTAAGAGGAAGCTCACCAAGGCACGGCCTCCAGCTGGGACCTGTGAGAAGGGAAGCACATGAATAGCTTTTGGGGGGGGCTTTTCTTTCAAGAATAGCATAAGGAATGGATTTCTCAAAAGGAGATAAACTGTTGCTATTCCACCTATGGATTCTCTACAGGTTGAATACCCACTGCCAAAGGCTGTTTTCCCTCCTGTGGCTGTGATGAATTTGAGAAATTCATAATATTCATTAAAGCAATACAGTTATGACTGTCAATTTGTATTACTAGTTGAGATTTAGCACTGATCTGGAAGAGCCTAAGAGGCACAGACTTCTATTACTTCAAATGCCAGCATTAAGGTATATTCAGTGCTTTCTGCTTCCTATGGAGTGCACTTCTACTGTGTGGAGTAAGGTGTGATTTTTTTCCAACAGAAACAGAGGGAACCAGCAGTGCCCCCAGTAGGATTCAGGAAAGTATTTTTATATTGGAGTTAGCTGCCTGAGAGGGTGTAGCACCAATACAGAGTTAAAGTGATACACATTTTTATCTGTCGTAAGTTATTAATAAGGTAAGTGGTATAGAGTCCCTCCTGGGGAAAGCTAGAAAAAGGTATTCTCTGGGGTTTTTGCTCCTGCAGGCAGAGTACAGGCTACTTTCAAGAAAGACATGGTTTTTTTTTATTTGCTTCACATTTGGAAAACAAGTATCAGAACAGTTAAAAGCTCATCTTGAGGGTGAACTCAGCTGGAAAGTTGCCGGTGTCACTACAGCCTCAAAAACTGAATGTGCTATAAATAAGTTCTAACAAAAATGTGTATTGTAATTTATCTGCTGTCTGTTTTAACTGCAGTTAAAATCTCACATGATCTTAGACGTAGCTCTCCTGAGATGCTGGTAACCTTCAAAATCCATGTGATCTGATAAAGCAGTTATAGGTAACATCTTAAATCCCTTTAATCTTTTATACAGTTATCTTCTCAGACTATGTCTTCCTTCAAAACTTAAGTCTACTTTGAAGCAATACAATTGTATGTTTCTTTTGCTGATTTTGTTTAATTTTATCTGGATATCATCTTTTCTTCAATCTTGAAAACACCAAATCCTTACCTAAATTATTTTTCTTAATCTGACCAGTCAGAAAGGACTCTTCTCTGTCCTCTATGTCATTTTTCATAATCTTAGGAAAGCTCTGTAGCTAGAATACTCTTCCTCTCAAATCTTGATGTGAAATATTTTCTCTATGTTCTTTATTCCACATTTTCCTCCACGTCCTTTATTCCACATTTTCCTCCTCCTATAATTTTTTTTTCCAAATTTCCATTCACACATTGATAGCCTTTAAGCACCTTGTATAAAGAGCCCCAATTTATCGTTAAAAACAGTTCAAACCCTTTACTTCATCAGCTTCTGTATTCCATCATTATATCATATTAAATTAATAAAAAGCAGCATTATCTTGTATAAGGATGTATATAACAGATGGTAGCAGTGTTTGCTAGTATAAAGCTTATTGTGCATATACTATGTACTAGACTTCCTTAAAATGCAAGAGAAGCTGGGTAGCAGGGAAGGAGTCTTCCTGCATGGTGCTGGTTATAGTACTGTGTATCCACTCCCTGGAGGAAAAGCAGACTGCTCCCTTTCTGGAGAACCTGAGTGCTCTGTGGAGTGAAGCTTCAGGGCACAGAGTAGGGCAGGTAGAGACAGACAATACTGAAATGGGCCAAAAGCAAGTAAACTACAAGCCTTTGAGTAGAGTAGGGATGTGCTACCAACAGTGATCAGGTTTCTTTTTAGCCTGAAAATGACAGAGGCAAGGAAAGCTACCTAAGAACACAGAGGAATGTTTTAGCTGAGGGATAATTCAGCTGAGAAGACACTGAAAGTAAGGTACTCATAGGCAAGGATGCAGAAAAAGACCACCACACCACCACACAGTAACCAAAGAGTAATTTTTTTTGTTTAGATACTCGTTTCATCTGTCCCAGCAGATATGAATTTTCTATATCTTAATAGCTACTTTATTCTAGTTTATTAGTTCATGCTCTAATACACTTCACTTTAAAGACTGGAGGCTGTTTGATGTCTTTTGTTATGTTCACTTCAAAGAAACAGGTGGGGAAAAGGAAAAGATGGGGATAGTTTCACTACAAGGAGCTGGGAGACTGAAGGTCCTATTACATGGGGGAGAGAAGAAAACAGAAAGATGTTAATAGTGGATGCATTCTTGATGCACCAGAGCTAATAGGTTTAGTCTTCCAGCTGGAGAAAGCCACAAAGGTTAAGGAAAAAGAAAAGCTAATCCCAACTCTTGTAAACTGGAGCATAAATACAGCAGTAGCTTGAATTAAAATGACTTGAGAGACTGAGTAACCATAATGGTACAACAGCTTTATTCAAGCTTTTAAAGGAAGGATTTAATTTACTAATAACTGAGATGGGTGCCATTAGCAGCAACTTAGGCAGAGTCATTCAAATAATAGTTAACAATAACTTCTGGGTGAGAGATGCATAAGCAAAATATTGCAAGATTCTTGATATACTTTTGCTAGACAGATGTAAGCTCCACAGCAGCTGACTTTCTCTAGGCTGCTGGATATAGTAGGGCTTGAGAAATCCTATCTTCTCAATCCCCTAACAGTCCTGTGTATTACCAAATATTTGGCTCTAGCATTTTGCCAAAACACCCATGTATCTCTCCTTTCCAGCTTTAACTCCCAATACACTTTCAGATTACCTCTTTCCAGGAATACCTTCCCCATATACAAAACTAACTTTGCCCTTCCTTCACAGGCAGATACCTACCTTCTCTTGGTTTACTATGTTGCCTCCTTCCTTTCTCCCTTCTGAGACAGTGGACATCAAAAACCTAAGTTTTCCTCTTCTTTTTTGGACTATGTGTTTCTTTCCCTTCTGCCTCCATTTTACACCACTAAACACAATCCAAAATCTTTATTTCACTGATGTCTATTTTCCATCCTTCTTCCTCTTACCACATTGACAATTAAGAATTCTATCCTACTTGCTTCACCATGCACATTCTTTTACCTGTTCTTCCTCCTTTTTGTTTTCCCACCTCAGTTCTCTTTTGTAGATTCATCTTCCTTGAGAGTGGAAGCAAAAAGAAGGCATGTAAGCACCTCTGAGGCATGAATAGTGCACACTTACATTCCCTTACAGTCTTCGTGCTGAACAGATATGTCTTTTACATATTCTAAATTTTCCAATTGTACAAAATTGTATCCAGCTTATCAAAATCTTCTAGACGGGGATTCCTGTGCCCCAACTCTTTAAATATCTGATTGCCTCTCCACAGCTTCCTCATTCTCTTTGCCTGGCTGCAGCCCAGTATTACAGGAAAATGCTGCATAATGAGTGATAGAGGTTTCAAATAAAAACATGCAAATCATGCACAATATGTCTAAATATGCTTATGCAGGCCAGATGCAATCTGCAGCTGCAGCACAATCCTGTTTATATTCTTGATGGGTAGAGTTTACAGTCAAAAAGTTCAGCAATATTCTCAAAATGTAACATGGGCCTCACTGTGTCCTCATCAAGAATCCCTTCACAGCCTGCATAGCTGTCTTGTGTAGAGATAGTAAACAATTTTAAATGAAGTACAAATGTTCCGTTTCAAAGATCAGTGTGCCCTGAGTTAGTATGAAACTAACCATGCTTTATTTAGTGGCTATTTACACATATAGTTTAAACAAGAGCAAAATAGTCTCTGGAAGGTAAAGGACTATGAAGCTATTCCTATTCACATCGTATTTTCCACATTACACAACCCACAGCTATAAAGCAACTTTAGAGAAGAGTGTTACATCTCTTGGAAGGACCAAGGTGGCACAAGGCAGCTCAGAAAAGGGATATATTGCCTTATTGATCTGCTGAATATCTTTTTAGCTCCACAGTAATAAGACTTTGTCTTTCCAAGATGAAATACAGGACCACTTTCATCTAAGCCATCCTCAGGGTCAGCACTCTCAGAAGACCAATCCTTGATTCACTGCTGACCAACTACTTGGAGGGCAGAACACTACACAGCCCTCCACATCTTTTCCTCCAATGTGATGCCACTCTGACCTCAGCATCCTGGAGTTTCAGATAGCTCTTTTAATATTATTTCTTGTCACAGATTTTCCTTATAGGCTATAGTGAATCTTGCATTTCCTTCTAGGCCCACTCTATCATCCACAGACTTCCTTAAAACTGACTTTGCTGTGATCTGTTTCTCCAAATATGTACATTTTTAAGAAGTAGTATCTTTTGCTTCTTTGTGAGTCACACCACTCACTCACTCCTGCTCATATACATATTTAAATTCAACTGAAGTGCTTTAAAATAGTCAGGAGAATGTTTAGCTTGCTTGCACAGGGCATGGAATAATTCACATTTCATTTAAATGTCTAATGATGATATACTAAGGTAACATCGTAAAACTGGATCAAATAAAAGATACTGTATCTAAGTTTCCCTAATTATTAGTTTTCATCGTATGTGTAAGAAAATAAATCAGGAAGCAAGAGAAAGGTCTCTGCCAACAGTGGTTGGGTACTCTGACAAGATCAGTAATTTTAAGTATCTGTGTGATATTCAGTGGAAAAAAAAATACAGTGAACACAGGATCAAGAAACAAGGGATTTGATTCCTTCTATGGTCTAAATATGTGAAGAAATTCTAGGCTGCATTTTGCTGATCAGGGAAGTTTTTTCGTCTTTTGCAACATCAAAAGGTATAAAACAATAAAGCAAAGCACTTAACACTAATTACAATTTTCTAACCTTGAAGGTGCATAAGACAGGAAAATCAAATTAACTATTTAATCAATCAAGTCATGAGATTAGTATTTTAGGCCTTTTGCTTGACAAAATAAAATCAATTAGATGTCTAGAAAATTTTGAAATATACCTTTTTTTTTTACAAACTATATGTTCTGAAAGCATATGAACAAGACTGAGATATATATTTAATTTGGAGTCTTGAATGATAAATCTCATTAAAATCTTAAAGAATCTGCTCCTGAGAGATCAAAAACTATCATCTAGGAATTAATTCCTATTAAAGATAGAATTTTGTGTTTATAAAAAGATTATTTACAGTGTCATGTGTACCATCTGTGACAGCTTATTTCTACACTACAGCAAGGAACCAAGAAAGTAAACTGAACATCATCTTTTTCAAAAGGAAAAAATGAAGTGGCCAGTAGGCTGCCCATTGCACACTATGGAGGCATATTTAACTGCATTTCTGTAATGATCAAACCATAAAGACAAAAAATGTGTTTGTATGAACCAACTTTTGCTTCTGACATTCTTTCACTATTAAAACATAATGCCATATATGATACAGTACACACAGAAGCAGGAGGCAAGGGAAAACTTGTTAAGGCTGCACTGCATGAAATGTCGCAATAATAAAGGGGTTAAGCAATATACACATTAAGACTAATTCTAGTATTCTCTTTTTATTAAAACTGGGTCGTTAAAAAATTGCTGATGTTAGGATTTGTTGTCATGAATATTAAGAACAGCACTGCCAGAATTTGCAACTCATAATAGGCTAGACACATATAAAATTTTATGAATGATGGTAACATTTGAAGCTCACTGTAATGTTACTAAATATGCCCTCTAACTGATGCTATATTTAGTCTCAGTTAAAATCCTTGGCATCAAACCCATTGGTTCTCATGAAACTAGAAAGCAGAGGTGGTTTAAGTTCAACCGAGCATGCTACTGCTAAGATTCAGCAGCTTTGCTCATTCACTGTAAGGTTCTTGTGTGAACAAAACATCTCAAAATACAGTGAAGAGTTTGTATGACCATTAGGTGAATTTCTCCATGGTTCTCACAGTTTGAACGTTTAATGATACACTCAAGAAAGAAAAATAAAAATCAGTGGAATCAAGTATTCTAACTTATAATTTAATTAAAAAAAAACATATTCACAGATTTTCAAAAAGATTAGTGATTTTTTGTCTGTAAGGATTATGCTTGTTAGAAATCTTTAAAACATGAAAGAAGGAGGAACTGATAAGATTTCACTGATGTTAAAGCTATAAAATATACATTTAAAAGTTCTATCTATAAACATCCTTTGGCATAAGGATGTCTGATAAATCTGGTAAACTTCAAACTTTTTCAATTCATGTTAAATTTTGAGTCCTCCATATTTCTTTTGTACCATCAAAAAAAAAACAAACCCAAGATCTTTTAATTTCCATAAAGTAAACACAATAAAAGGCAGCTTGCAGTTTACCATGTAGTGTAGAAGGAGACAGCACAATGGAAAGCATGTATCTGCTACTTCAGCTTTGTATCTGCCCTGTAACTCTGTCAAGAATGATGCCCCAGGCAAAGAGAAACATCTCAATGGATCTCAGATCTGCTTCCTGTCTTTTCCCACCTTGCTTCTTTCATCACAGTGCCAACATCCAACGCAATCTGTGTCTGTGAACTAAAATTTCCATCTAATTTAAATAATCAACCACATCTTAGCTGCAGGCTGATTGTGATCATAAATGGTATTATAGGTATTAACACATCACTCATCTTGGCCTTTTGTCCAAAATTCCAGAGAAAATTTTTAAAAATATAGTCTGATCCTCTTGCTGCTAAGGTTTGGAGAATAATTTCTGTTAAAAACAGCTACTATATGATACAAAGTCTAAATAAGGTAAGGTAAATAAGGAAATAAGGTAAAATTACTCTGCATATGGAATTTCTGGCACAGTTTTTATCTTATTCCATTCCACTGGAGAGAAAGTCAAGACTATATAGTCTCCAAACAGAATATCTATAGTTCTGTAGGCAGTGTCAAGGACACTAAAAGCTCAGATACAATTGTTTAAGGACTTCTAATGAAATTTATGGCTGGTTCAACATCTACAGGATTTGTGTGTGTTTGTGTCCATCTTCATTTTCAGAAGCACGAAAAAGCTATATATGATGGACAGAAAGGCATGAGCTTTCAGATGGTAGTTCCTTCCACTGATATCCATTTTCTATGTAAGGCAGGTGAGGAGAAAGGCCAGGGCAAGATGAGGCAAAGAGCACAATGTTTTCTAAACTTCACTTTCTAAAATTAAGAAAGGAGAGCAGAAAAAAAACTTCTGGTTCTATTCTGATTTGGGCATACAAATTTAGCAGAAGTTTCCTCTTGGCTCCTTGCAACAATACTGATTGTCAGAGAGCAGGCAACAGAAACTGCTTTTGTGAAACCAGAGCAGGTACAGTAGTTAGCTGATTTAAAGCTTGATCAGGCTGGTGGTCATGAACATCCATAAAACCAGTCAGAATTACCAGCTGACTTCAAGACTGTCTGTAACGCAATTGGTATGAACCACTGGTAAAAGCTTTCTTGATTGCTTTACAGTCCACACTGGGATGTGTACTATGGTGGCTACATTGCTACTATAAACCAGACCAAGGTACACTGTACTACGCTATTACCACAACTTCTACTGCAACAAAGGCTGCAAAAGGCCTTGACCTCTTGGCTGAATTTTGTTAAGACAAAAGGCAAATTCCTGTGATTTCTGTTGTATGGAAAGCTTTTAACGATGGTCAAATGAGAAAGGAGAAACATACAGCAAACGAATAATGAAATACAACCAAAAGCTGAAAGGAAAAAGGCATGGATATCCAACAGTGTCAGAGATTTAGTAAATTATTCAAAACAGAAGCGAAATCTGTTAGGCAAAGAACTGGAGGTAGCACAATCTATGTGATGTTACTAACTACAGTGCGTTTCAGAAATCCAAAATAATGCTATCTATGTTCTATTTTCTTCTTATCTGGCAAAACCACATTTGAAAATAATTACATATTCACAGTAACATATATTACCATTTTTACACAATTGAAAAGTCTGATGACTACCATATGCCTTTGCACAGTCCAGTTCTCGGATTTTACCCGGCAATATACATAACTGCCATTTGGAGGTGCAGATAGGCTGATCCTGCACATTCATACTGTCAGTGCCACGGAAAATGCATGCACACTCAACAGTGCCAAAAAATGGGGGCTTAACCCATAAGTTTTCTCAGGAATTAGATTCTCAGGAATTGAGTATGCTTAACACAAACCGACAAAATTGGGTTTCCTGCAAAAAGTAATTATGGCTGCCATTTTCTCTTAAAAACCAGGGACCTCTCTTATTATGTTACAGCCTAGAGATTAGGTTACATTAATCCAAGGATTGGGAGATTGAGCCTGAACTCCCTCTTTTGCCAGAGGCAATGTAAATCTACATTACTGACTACAGGGAAGATAGACCAAAAAACACTACTTTGCAGAGGGATTGTAATTTATTAAACCTCTTTAACTTGATCAAATTCATCACACACTCAATGTCCATCAGTGAAATTGCAATGGAATGCTTACTGGTGTACTTAACATAATGTGAATGTGTTTTACTGCTTCTGCACTACATAATTTCTCATTCTGTCCTCACACAGAGCTTTGAGTAAATAGTCAGCATTTTGGAAGACTAGGCTGAAAAATAATGTATGGAAAAACACGTAAAAAAACCCTCTATTTACCCATAAATAACTCCAGCTAATTTTACAGCCATTATGTTGTCCATAAGTAAGTATAGAAATGCAAAAACGTGCACTCATCTGTTTTATCAAACTTCTTTTTTTTAAAAAAAAAAACATGGGTAAGAAGAAGAAAAAAGAAAATAAACTAAGAAAGGGTGTTCAAGGCTCAATGTATTTTCAGTAAGACATCATTTATCTTCATTAAATGTATGCTGGAGTTAGCAGAAATGTCTTAGCTGTTTTCTGATGAACCAAGACTATGAAGATATCTAGCCAGTCATTGCCAGCGGCCAGAACCAGGAACAGAAAAGAAAATAAGGAAATAACATTAAGCAGGAAAAAAGTGAGATGAAGTGGCCTTGAGACTGATTTTTGACCTTTTGCTAACAAAACAAACAAACACTATACAGGATGACATTAAACTCCACTAACATCTGTGACATAAAGCAGTGCCTCACAGTCACTAAAATATTGAATTGCTAGAGAATGAGGAGATATGTCTGGGAAGTATCACTCCATATCGGGCTCATCTCTTCTATTCCTTGCTGGAAATGTACTACTGTTTACATCAGGTACAGAACGTTAGGCTAGATAGATCTTTCATCTGTTCCAGTATAGAATTTGTGTTCTTTCATAATAGCTTAGTTAATTTAGTGAAGGGAAGACATATATATTGATTGGTTTTGTCAGACAGAAGTTGTACGGTTTCCTACTGACTGACAACAAACTTTTCTTACTAGTGAAAATCAATAGCACAAGGGGTTTAGATGAGAAATGTAGATGATGGTATATATGTATGAAATGGTACCCAATCGGTATTAACAACATTTTTTCTTCAGCTATAAATGACATATAGCAGCCTCTGAAAATTTAAGCAAAGACACAATTCAGGCCAGAGTATGGCCCACAATGTTGATGTTTTGTGTCTCTAAATAGCATAAGGAGTCTCATGTTCATAAGAGCCACCTAATATAGATTGATTAATAATATTTGGGGTTTTCTCAATCTTTTTTAAACAAAGTTTTAGCTAAATCTTGCATGGGAAGGGAGGAAGATTTCAGTTTGGGGTGTGTGAATTTGTTGGTTTTCCTCTGAAAATCATTAGAACTGATGAACCTGAAAAAAGTTGCGCCTAAAAGTGGTTCTAGTTTGGCCACAACCTATTATTGCATTGCTTAATAACAGGTTGTGGCCAAATAATCAAATAGTTACTAAGCTAAAATACTTAAAAAAGCAAACCAAACCAAAAAAACAAACCTTGCAAAGCAAACAACAACAACAACAAAAAAAGCAGATAGACAATGAGACTGTTGGTATGAAAAAGAAATATTCTTTGAATAATCAATACAACAATGTGAAAGATGCTATTATGCAAGATATAAAACTATATTAATAATACATCTCTGTAATGGGTTGACCCTGGCTGGACACCAGATGGCCAACAAAGCTGCTTTATCCCTCCCCCCCCAGCTGGACAGGGGAGAGAAAATGTACAAGGCTCATGAATCCAGATAAGGACAGGGAGATCCCTTGCCCATGATGGTAACTGGTGAAATAGACTCAACTTGGGGAAAAGTAATTTAATTTATTACCAATTTAATCAGAGTAGGGTAATGAGAAATAAAACCCCCTTCCCCCCACCCCTCATTCTTCCTGGGTTTAATTTTACTCCTGATTTACTCTACATCCTCCCCTCCCATCAGTACAGGGGGGGAGGAAATGGTGGTCATGGTCAGTTCATCATGTTTTCTCTGCTGCTTCTTCCTCCTCAGGGGAGAGCTCATTACAGTCTTCCCCTGCTCTAGCATGGTATCCCTCCCATGGCAGACAAACACTGCCAGCAAATCTGCTCCAGCATGAGCTCCTCTCTCCACAGGGCCACATGTCCTGCCAGGACCTGCTCCAGCATGGGCTTCCCATCGGATCACAGCTTCCTTCAGGCATCTCCTTGCCTTGGCATGGGGACCTCCATGGGCTTCAGGTGAATATCTGTTCCACCATGGACCTCCATGGGCTGCACAGGGACAGCCTGCCTCACCATGGGCTGCACCATGGGCTGCAGGGGAATCTCTACTTTGGCACCTGGAGGACCTCCTCCCCTCCTTCCTCACTGACCTATGTGTCTGCAGAGTTTTTGCTCTCATATATTCTCACTCCTTTCTCTTGGCTTTTGTTGCAGAGGCTTTCTTTTCCCCCTGTCTTACCTATGCTATCCCAGAGGCACTACCACTGTCACTGATGGGCTCAGCCTTGGCCAGTGGTGGGTTTGTCTTGGATCCACCTGGCATTGGCTCTGTTGGACACAGGTGAAGCTTCTGGCAGCTTCTCACAGAAGCCAGCCCTACAGCCGTCTGCTACCAAAATCTTGCCATACAAAACCAATACAATATGTTTAACAAAATTTATGCTATTTAATACGAGATAAGAGTGTTAGGCTAAAACCATGTCACTTTACTATGCCCGAATGCTACCCTGCCTAAGAGCTACAGTGTGACGCTGTCAGACAGTAATCTAAATCCATTCCCTAAATCCCACAAATATACAATTAAAAAAAGTGTTGCCTATGATCCACACCAGGTAATATATTTCCCATCTCACTCTTAGTTCCTTAGAAGAGAAAATCCTGAGACATAGTTATCTGATGTTTGTCCAAACCTTTGGAACCGTTAGACAATGGGGTCACGGCAGTGTGAGGTTCAGCGCTCCTGGTGAGCAGCTCCATTGCTGGACAGTTCCCCAGCCTGGCTAGAAACAGCACTGCCGGGAGAGATTTACTGAGCCACTAGTGCTGCCCAGACATTTTGCCATTTCACCTTTCGCCATTTCACCTTTCATATGCATTCTATCTTAAATAATTAATAGATACAGTTATAGTCTTTTCCTTATTGAGGAGAATAAACAAAAGAACAAAAGAACAAACAAAAAACAAAGAAAAAAACAACCAAACAAAAAAAACAAACCCCAAAAAAACCCACCAAACCAAATACTTGACCTTTATCTACTTTTGTAGAGCAGGAAGGAACCACTGAATCTCCTCAGCAATTCACGACGAGTTGTAATGTGAATGAAATGCACTATCTACAGGCAACCTCTGTGTCTTCTTTCATGTTTATTTTTGGTAAAAGTTACTATTTTCATGTGTCAGCAAGGTATTATATCTTCTCTATCTCTGATAGTTTTCTGAGCTTCTTGCAAGGAGACAAAAGTTTGCTACATAATTTCTCAAATGGCAGAAATCTGAATTATGAACTTACAAGAGAGTCTAAAATTACCGGCAGTTGTGACTGAATGAAATATATATTTTAGTGTTTTTCAAATTTAAATTGATGTGTGGTCCTGAAACAGTCCTACAAGTCAACTGACAGATTGGAGACATGGAATTGACTGTAAAATCAACATTTCAGTGCAGTTTCAGTAAATGCTAAGAAGAATATTTTCAGAAAGGTGCAAATACATACATATGTGCTCACAGAGAAATTATATATAGGCATTTTAAAGATGCCATTGTAAATTTCAATTAAAAAACTAGCTGAATGATGAAATCTGACAAAGATTACTTTTACATGTTCTGTGATTAAACACAATGCTTATATGCTTATGTATGAATAGCCACATGGAAATAAATATATAGAGAGATGGATATATTAATCTTTCTGTCTATGTAGAGACTGACAATTATATAATAATACTTAAAAGAAAGTCAGAGGATAAAAATGCAGTATTCCAGTACCATGCTGTTTAACTTGCTAGTATATAGCTTAATGGAAAACAGTGCAAGCAGATTGCTATAAGCATTCCTCTAAAATCCTTTTTCTTAAATCTAGGCTCTAGCTTTCATAATTTGTTTACTAAAATGTTATGTTTAAGATTTAAAATTATCTTGGCATCTTTTCTGTGTTGTGTCTTCACTTACAAGGTTATTTTTACATACCTTTATCCTGAGGAACACTTGTTATAATCTGTCTGCATATACATTAAGCTAAATAATTTACCACCTAACAGTTTGTTTTCTGAACTTTTATAAGGAAAAGGACAAATATCCATCATGAGGAATGCAAAGCACTCCCTCACAAGACCAAAGCAACAGTGCATGAAATTGAACTCAAAAAGAGCCTCCATTCTGTGTGACTTCTTGGCTGACACAATTTAGATATTTATAGCTTTATGAATATGCCACTGGAGAAGAACTTGGAGGTTTTTCTAGCCAGGAAGGATTAATGAACATGTGCACCTGGTAATTACAGCACTCCATCTTTCTCAAAGCCCTCACATTGCCTCAATGGCAGAAACTGTAATGAAAAACCATTGAAAATATCAATCTGCAATTCCGCAAGTCATTTAAATATTAAAATGTATAATCTCTTTTCATACCTTCTATGAACTATGCTAACAGTGATATGCAAAAAACATCATGCATAGATATTTTCCGCTTCATGTTATTACCTGGCATACCTTATTTAAAATGTAAAACTCATCTGAGATGAATTCAGGTTTTAACTTGCTCTAGTCTCAGAAAGTGCAAGGGAATGACTGTCAAATACTTCCTTAAGGAACAGCAGAAAGAAATAACAGCCTGGGTTACCACATGCAATTCTAACAAGACATAAATTCCACAGTATGTTTCAAAAGAAAAAGTTTATTAGAAAATAAATGTTTAACGTGTTGGGGGGGGGGGGGAAACCAACAACATTTTGTACTTTTTTTTTTCATAAAAGGGTTTTCAGAGTTATCGTCAGGTGGAAACTTTTAAGAAGTATGCATACTACCACAAACGTTTATCTAATATGCATGCTACTAGAAACCTACAGGAGTGGGGGTGCTTTTTGTTTGTTAAACACTACCTAGATTAACTTGGGAAACACTATGCAGTTCATATTGGATTTTGAGATTAAAAAATACTGGAAACACAGAAAACCCACTTCATCCTCAAATTAGTAAAAATTCAGTCTATGAGCATCAATATTAGAATTTTCTTGCGTTATTCTGACATTCAATATACCATTAACCTGAAGCAGATAGATACGTAAATAGATGAAGCAGACCACCCAAAAGTAAAAACAGCATTACTAATACAGGTTATTTTAAGCTATAAGCCTGAACTGCCTTACAACTGAAATTAATTTTAAAAACAACATATTAGTGATGCACTTAGCTATTACAACACTTGAATGGGAAGTTAATCATAACCTGAATGCACAGACATCTATATGGCTCTAAAAGCAGTCCTTTGAAAGATATTTAAGCACAGTATGAGATCTGAGCATTAAAAATGGCCTTTTATTGTCAACACATAGTGCTCCTTGGCGGGTTATTGAAAAAGAAAAGACTCCAATAGAGATAAGCGTGCACGAAACGCTCTGTCTGGAGTATTCAACCAAACTGACTGCAGTAAGGGGACTCAAAAAGCAGCAAGACAAGAGATGTTCAAAGCACCTTGCAGCTTTGGGCTGCTAGCCTCTACTGCTGTTTTTAATACAGTTAGGTTTAACTTGGGAAAGAATAAATAATTGACAAGAGATATTTTCCAAAAGCTTTGATCACCACACCGTTTGTCACAAGCTCTGAACTAGTCATTGTAATAACACTTAATCTGGGGCTTCTTATTTCAAGTACAAAAGCATCCCCTCCCACCTATTGCTCAGACTCCTGCATCAGGAGACTCAAGATGCAGCCTGCATAGAACCGACAGCGGCGTTCTCCGCCGCCAAATTCCTCCTCCAGCACGCCGGTTTTTGCTTCCTTACCTTTAAAAGGCTGTCCAAAACCTGCCGAGTTCCCCCCGAGGGTTTTAGTTCAGAGCATCCAGCAGTGCATCCACACAAAGCTTTGCCATTGCGAGTGTGAAAAGAAAGAGCTGCCGGGATGCTGGATGGCACATCAGCCAACTTTGTGTGTATCCGCGGCTCCCTGGAAAAGCTGGGCTGAAATCCCCCTTGCTTGCGGATTGGATTCAACAGCACACAATCACAGTGGGAGTGACGAAAGATTTCAAAGGGAAAAGAGCAGGGGCATAAGAGAGAAAAGGAAAATTCTTGCCCGGATTGGATAAACCTTGCCTGTGAAATGTAAACTGGTTCTCTGAGTGACAACTACTTGCAAAACTACTGTCATGTTTAGATTGCACCATGTACCACAGCAGACCATCAGTTTAGCAGCTGATATTTCAATTCAAAACATGTTAACTATTTGCATTACTAATATATTATGGAATAACACAAGCATTTCAGCCTTCCTGTTATAACCATGTGAAGAAAATTTAATATGTAAATAAAATTAAGTATAGATCTAGCTAGGCTTCAATTTTACTAATTTTCTTTGGATTACATTTGTACTAGTTTACTTAAATTAACTAAAAAAAGATTCCTTCGCTGTTACATACAGATAGTGATGTTCCCATATAACAGTGTAGACCGTTTCATGTGCATTACTTATTGAGTCCTTGTAGAAAATCTCCATTTAACACCAAGTCCTGGCTTTACACGTTTCATGCCATATTCAGCCTAGAATGAATCAGAATTTGTTGAGGCACTACTGGGCACATTACACCATGATAAGGCTTTAAATACTCTACAGCGGAACTCTGCTTACACTATTTTCATGAATCTTGTCTGAAATGGAATATTTTTATCTGTTATAGCTAGTGCTGTACATGATATACAATATCAAGCTTAATTTATGTATCTATTATGGTCAGTTTTTTCCATTAATTTGGCCATTGTAATTTTAAGAGTGATGCTGAAGAATACCTGTGTTTTTTTGTTTTTTTTTTTTTCTCAAACCCTAGTAGTGTACAGATTTATTTCTGCTTGCTGACAACGAAAATACCATTTTCTAGTGGCTCTACTGTTTGGCACTGGAACAGCAATATGAGGTTAGAAGCAGAAGTAAAAGTGCCAGGATGATAAGAGGCCAGATGTGCCATAGAGGTGATGACCTCATTTGGCAAGAAATGCACTTTGGATATATAGTTTAAATAATACGATTTATTTCAAGCAGTACCTATATTTAGTGAGGTTGGGTGAGGAGGAACACCTCTTATCACCTCCAAAGCCTTAGACTCCATAATAAGACACATAACAAAGGCCAAGCACAGAAAAAGGACCACCAAAGTAGAAGGAATGGCAACTTTCACAACTTTATATCTATTCAGTGTATTTTTTTTTCTTCTTCACAAACATTTTATCTGTCTAAATGATAAGGAATTCACATTCCAAATTTCATTGTCAGTTATGAGGCGTTAAATTGGCCTGTATAGGTTTTTTGGCTTCTATTGACCTCATCAAACAGCTGTGATTTCTAAGCAATCAGTCTCTAATGAGTTTAGAAACAATAAACAGAAGTTAAAATACCATGTGTATTTCATTTATCTTAAAAAAAAAAAAACAACAAACCTCTCTTAAATGTACATTTTGAAAAATTTAAGTTTAATACACACAAAATGGTCTTTGGTTTTGCATTTTTTGCTAATGCATGGAGGAATCATCCTCTAGAGACTGAAAAGGAAAAACAATACTTATGCTCTGCCTCTGTCTTTTTAATGTAGTTAGTGCCTTATCAGCACTTAAACACAATCCTGTGAACAGCTCTGGAAAACTAGCTGGTATGCTCAAATACTTTAGCTCTCTTTCAGTCTTGTCTCATTTTATTGTGGCATAATGCAAACATCTGTAACGTACTGAAAACTATATTGCAGATTTTAAAAACAGGTGAAATCTGTGCACCTAGTGAAAGGAACACCTCAGAGAAATACCTGAAATGCACAAGGTAGCTATAAATCAGGGGAAAAATAATTTGCTATACACCTATCATAATTAAACACCTTTAAAGCTTACAATATCGATAGATTCTTTTTTCTTAAAGAAGTAGACTTTTGTCAGTACTTGTTAATGTCAATTAAGACTACAAAAATAAAAAAAAGTTATTATAGTAAATACTTGTACGTATTAATTGACAATTAGAATACAGGCTCATTGAAAGGGTTGTGAACAGAAGATAATTACCAGCTGCAAGTTCAGTGATTAAAGTATTTATCTTTTAAGGGATGTTTGTCCATCATCTTTCCTGTTCACAAAACCCACTGAAATCAAACAAGCCCAACAGTTTAAATGGTTTGTTTGCTTATGTTTCATGACTCTTTAAGTAAGCAGGAATCTAGATAACCTCTTGGCAAAGAATTTATTATGCAGCTCTTGTAGTACAACAGTACTATTCCAGGAGGCATATTGCACATACATTTCTTACTAGTCATGTGCACTTAGCAGTCCATTTTGTGTCCTATGCAAAAATATTGCATTCACATCATAAATACGCATTCGTAGCTCCTTTTGACTGTAGCATAGAAGGACAGAATGTAAAGCAACTTCCTTGCAAAAAGATTCACACACTTATCCCAATTTTGGTTTACGCCATATCCTAACATAGCCTTACTTTCATCACTGACATATTGCAGCCTTTCAGCAGAGGATAAAAGCTAACACATCCACAACTCCCCAGTCAAACACAGCTCTTTAACAAAGCCAAAGAACCAGACCCTGAAGGGAAAAAAATAAATAAAAAATCACTAAACTGACCCTGTTGATTGCAGCTATCAGGAAGTTACACAGAGATAAAATGGTTTCTAAATTGTCTAAGCTTAAGTATGTGGAGAACAAAACACTGATTTAGCAATGAATAGGAATTAAACAGAGACACATGGCTGTGTCTTCCACAAACTCTCCTACAACAGACAAGTGCCTGCGTACCTAAACAGATGTAGATAATCCACAGCAAATTCTAGCTAATGTAGAAAACATCTTATTTGGATGTGAGAAAAAGCATACATCAGTGTAGAAGGTCCATATCAGAGAGCTTTGGGGCCAGCCAACTCCCATAAATTTCCTCAGTGCTCTCAGATCATTTCGAGTAATTCTGCGATGAATGCACTGATTACTGACACTTCTGTTTGTGACCATGTTGGAGATTATATTTTGCATGTCAGCACAAGTCTGTAATGCAATGTGTACCAAAAGCAGAAGAATTCAAAAAATCTAGGAAAAATAGTGCTTTAAGTTAGAGGCAGTAAATGTCACTAAGTGAGGCTGCCAGACCTATCAGCTTTGAAAATTTTTATCCTCTGTCCTGATAAACCTGACAAATTTTGCTCAGGCAGATCTCGTAATAGGAATGCAGAAGAAAAAATAATTTCAACACTATTGAAAGGACTGTATCTTAAAGACAGCATTCATTCTTTGCAAAACCAGCACAGAAGTACAAGGCAGACAGAAGGGGCACTTCATAGGTATTATATTCATCTAGGTTATTTGCAGGACATATTTAAGACCTCAGACACAGATGAGTAGATATGATCCTTAAAGGCTCCTCTCTAATTCTCTATTCTTACTGCTAAAAATACTACCATTTTGGCTATAAAGTGCTCTTGTCATTACTTAAGTTGGCCAGAGGTTCTTGAAAATAGAAATTCAGGAGATCAGATACAAGATTTTATATATGAATACGTTTTTAGAAGGCGACTTATTAGAAGACAGTAATAAGACCATGACAATAATTGCTTTATTCTTACCATACAACAAATATAAAAAAGCTTCATTTTTATTTTCAAATTATAATTTTCATTAATATATTTGAAAGAAAAATGTCAATAACAGTTTTGCTGCTTAGTATTTTTAGACCAATTGCCATATGTGTTGAAGAAAATTACAAAGTGCATTCTAGGAAGGTTGTCAGCTACATTAAACACTCTTAATAGTTTCAGCAGCTCTAATATATAAACTTACATATATAATCTTAACACTGAAAAGTGCATTTTAAAACTAATATTTGATTCTGCTCCTTCTGCATTTCTTGTGATTCCACCCAAGATGAAATTTAGCATGAGAAATTGTTCTGTTATGAAATAGAGCATCACTTAGTGCGCACACCAGTTAGAAAGATGAAATTATTCCACTTCAAAGAAATGCATGTCCTATTTAGACTTGTATTTTATCACATTGGGCTTGGATCTTAAATATTCATTTTGTTTATGTATTATTTCACTGACTTATTCTCTCATTAATTTACTCCTATAGTAATGTGATCATCTTCAATGGATGTATTTAAGCTGTTATATACACCTTACCTCTTTGTGCTGCACCAAATTACTCCATCAAAATAGTTAATTAAGAAAGAATATCAAATTTCTCTTAATCTCACACTAAAGCATAATTTTTCCTTGAAAAAAATGCAACTTAATTATGAAAATGAATCCATGAACTATATGAGGACATGGATAATACTAGAGATGAGCATAGCAAATGAAAAGTCGACACAGCATTCATGTTCAATTTAATCCATCAAAAGTGAAGCAAGATTGTGTCTAGAGAGTTCACTGGTCATATCATCTGAGAGATATGTATTACTCTAATGAGTGTCAAGAAGAACATAAAATGAGACATATCAGATTTGCTACTTAATGGTTTCTAAGGTATGTTTATTCTTTGTATTCATTTTGGTGTCTCAATTACAAAGTCAGTGTAGTACAAAGTGGCTCAGGACCTCTGAATTTTTTTCTGCTTTTCAACAAGATTATTTTGCTGAGACTTAGGGCACAATCAGTTAGTCTGCTTATTCATGATTTTCAAAGACTCTAAAGGAGTTAAGTTCTCTTATCTCAGTGGAACTGATGATCTTTCAGCCTCTTGCTTCCTCAGATGACTGAAAACCCTATGTCCTTTCCCTGAGTATCTATCTTTTGAAGAAAACATAAAATTTACTTATCTGGAGTTTCCAATGTGAAAAATGTGCACACATAGCTGAAAGATGATGGAGATGTGAACATGATCATAGGGAAACATGGGCTTAGATTCAGGAATAAGGCAGCAATGATTCAACAGCCTCCTAGCAGAATGTACAATTATCTAAAAAAAAATCATCTGCTTTTCTTTCACAGAAAAATTGAGTGGACTATAAGGCTTTCTCTTCTATTAAATACAGCGCCATTCAAATTATACTGAAGGCAACATCCACCACCTCCCCCCACACACACACTTTTTTCCCCTGGTTTCTTTCTTCTAGCTCTCTTTTGACTCAGTCACCATCAACAAGATAGAAAAAGCAGCTACCAGAACTCCATGTTTTCAGGAGCAGAAAGTACTATCATGTTTTATTTGTGCCATAGCTGTGGCAAGTGTGACAAGCTGGAACATTACTAGGATAGGGCACCAGTGAAAACTGATATTCCATATCACAAAACAAAAAACTGTTACACAAAAGACAAGCCATGCTTAACAACTCTCTTTTCTGTTCTCAGTCTACCTAACTTACAAATTGATGATAGAGAATTCCAGGCATGGCTAATGCAAACTACTTTTTAATTACTTGAAAGTGTCTGTGATTGACAACAGCTTAATCTATCAATTAAAAAAAACACCATTAACACTTCTGCTAAAGTGTCTGTTCAATTCAATACAGATTTCTTACAGTTTCTGTATTTGGAATCTTTGTTGCCTTCTCCTAGTGAAATAAACTTCAGTTACTTTTTCTGTTTATTTTTTTTGTTTTGTTTTGTTAAAAAAAAATCCAGAAATTTATTAATTATTTGTTTTGTGATTATATGTCTTTATCACTTGTAAAAGCTTGGAATTGGGACTGAGAATATATATATATAAAATAAATAAAATAATCGTGTTAGTATTAGGAAGGTGAAGAAAAAGAGATAGCATCTCAATTGAATAAATTAATTGTAACAGGCTTGAACAGAAATCATCATAGGGATAGAATACTTCCACAATTTGGCTAGACAATACAGTTGCAGATTTTATTTACAGACAGTTTTATCCTTCTTAGAAAAGCTGCAAAAGAGTCATTGAGCATCTTCAGTGTCAAAAGTAAATGTGACATTGTTTTGCTTATACTACAATGTCAGAAAATGATACATCACAGGTAAAAATTTATTATTGTGAATAAAACTTTATATGGTATTTGCATTTTGAAAGCAATATAGAAACATTAACTCCTTAATCCTCAAGATACTCTAGGAAGATTGTTAAGTACAATGCAGTAGAACGGATCATGGAAATGAAAAAGGAGAAAATTAAATTCACAGTTACAGAAAAAGCCTACATAAAAAATGAATTAGATAAAACCTTTTTCCCTGTTTCTTATGTATATGCAGTCCATAAGGACATACTGAAAAATTTCCATTTGTTCAAAACAAAAGAAGAAAATGGATGGCTACATAAATTCCAAATGGCTTGGGATCTGCTATTACTGAAACTTCAGTCATTTACATGTAAAAGTAAGGGCACCAATGAAGACCATAAAATGAAATTTAAAATTGACTGAAGATTCAGATGAAGGTATATGTTTTGTTAGACTGAGACATTGCTACTTCCTACCTTTCCTAATGTCTTGGGCAGACACACTATAAATGAGTTAGGAAGTTCATCTAGTAAGGGTCATGAGACATCTCGGAAGATATAGCAGTACTAGTATCTTACCCCACTTCACCCCATCCTCACTCCCCACCCCCAGTTTAAGAAATACAGCTGTTTTCTTAATTCTGCCTTGGTTTCAATAGTAGGGGAGGGCTAGTCATGGTATTCCAGATCTATTTTACTCTAACTTTTCCACTGTCCTAGACAATGGGCGCCTTCCATTTTCCTAATGTCTTAGGTAAAATTAACACCAACGCATAAATACCTTGGTTATCCTCCCCTAGGATTTCCCCTTAAAATATTGTTTGGTATTTAAGACTACTAACACTATACTACTGACTAGGAAATCTTTATCTTCCACCATCCACCTCCAATCCATCCTTATCCAGACCAGTAACTGCATACCTTAAAAACAATTACTTATGCCTTTGTTGCCCTAGCACACTCTATTCCTAGCTAAATTGTGAAGATAATTCAGATGTAGGTAATCCAAAGTTTGTGGGAAAAGTAGCTATGGGATTTATTTAATATCTAACTTCTCACATCTACAGCACAGATCTCTGTATCTAAGATAGTTATCTAAACTCTGTAGCCAGTAGAAGTAAATAGGTACTTCTAGGGCACAATGTGTACAACATTAATGTAGATATATAAAATAGATCAGATAAATTTTGTCTCAGATGCACCTATTACTTTCCATTATCTATAAACAGAGTTCAGAATCATCTCTTCTACACTGTAGACATGTAAAGTTAAGTGAGATGAATCTCCCCTTATGTATCCATATTAAAATGAAGGAAATTAATTATTTGATTTCTGTACACTGGAATAGTTTTCCTCTTTATCATTTTTTAAAAATTTCCCCATATAAACTTTTTAAATTAATGTAATTTAATTAAATTAATTAATTAAAATTAATGTAAGTTCTGGTGTCCTCAACATAAAAAGGATATGGAGCTGTTGGAACAAGTCCAGAGGAGGGCCATGAGGATGATCAGGGGACTGGAGCACCTCCTGTATGAAGACAGGCTGAGGAAGTTGGGGCTACTCAGCCTGGAGAAGAGAAGGGTACATGCAGACCTCATAGCAGCCTTCCAATATCTGAAGGGGGCCTACAAGGATGCTGGGGAGGGACTCTTCAATAGGGACTGTAGTGACAGGACAAGGGGTAACGGGTTAAAACTTAGGGAAAGTTCAGATTGGATATAAGGAAGAAGTTCTTTACTGTGAGGGTGGTGAGGCACTTGAATGGGCTGCCCAGGGAGGTTGTGAATGCTCCATCCCTGGCAGTGTTCAAGGCCAGGTCGGATGGAGTCTTGGGTGGCATGGTTTAGTGTGAGGTGTCCCTGCCCATAGCAGGGGGGTTGGAACTAGATGATCCTAAGGTCCTTTCCAACTCTAACTATTCTATGACTCTATAACTTTGGTTCAGAGTATTTTGGAGATAGGCGGTTTATTGTTTAACAATTGTGTTCCTTGAATTTTGAGCTCGATCTTTTCCCTGAATATATGCATGAGAGTTTAAGCTTTTAGACATGCTACATGTATTATAATTTCCCAGAAAGTTTACCAGAAGTAAAAGTTAGTGGAGTTAGTGGAGTTCAAGACCTTAAAAATCATTCTGAATGCCACATTAATTTAGAAAGACACTTTCATACTTTCACTTTACAGCACACATCTGAAGTCTGATTCAAAGAAAAATGGCTACCTTCAGTGGACTTTGACAGCAGGTGTCAAAAAGTTTTATGTTGTTTTATTTACAGAATACATTGATGGATCTGTGCATAAACAGTGAACAAAGGAGATATAAATAAATATAACTATATATAAATATAAATATAGATACAGATATTAATTAGATATATTTTTAGATATATTTATTAGATATATATTAGATATATAAATAAATATTAGATATATAAATATTTTTATATTTTTATATATTAGATATATAAATATTTTAGATATAAATACTTATTAGACATAAGTATTTATATCTAAAATCTAGACATAAGTATTTTACTAGATATAAACAAATTTTTATAAATTACAGATTTTATAAATTATGCAATAATATAATTGCTTGGAAAATAAAGTCGATAAAATAATTAATTATTTTATTGATAATATATATAATTAAAATGCTAAATGAAGGCAATCTGACCTATACCAAGTGTTAGATATATATAATTAATAATAATCAATGGTGTCCTGGGTTCAGCTGTAGCAATCATGTTTCTCCTTCGTGGTAGCTGGTGCAGGGCAGTGTTTTGACTTTCGGCTCGGGAACAGAGCTGATAACAATGATGTTTTGGTTTGGCCAAGGACTTTGTGAGCCTCATGCTCTGCCAGGGAGGAGGGGAAGCCCGGAGGAAGCAGAGACAGGACACCTGACCCAAACTGACCAAAGAGGTACTCCATACCACAGCACATCATGCCGAGGATGTAACTGGGAGTTAGCTGGAAGGGCTGGGAGACTGCAGGGTTGGAGGAGGTATGGGTCGGTGCTTGGTCGGGCCTGGGGGGTGACTTATCGGTTGGCTGGTGCTGAGGTGTTGTATTCTCTTCCCTTGTTATTTCCTTTATCATTATTATCATTGGTGGTAGCAGTAGTGATTTGTGTTATACCTTAGTTACTAAACTGTTCTTATCTCAACACGTGGGAGTTGCATTCTTTTTGACTCTCCTTTCCATCCCTCCGGGAGCAGGGGGAGGGAAAGAAGGAGGGAAAGTGAGTGAACAAATTGCCTGACTGGGTTTAAACCACAACAAATGGCATCCACCAAAGCAACAATTTTAATATTGAATCCTTTCAGTAAACAAAGACCCTCTAAAGTCATATATCAGTAGTCATATACTAGCTTTTTGAAATTACAGAATACGAAAAAAAGTTTTCAACAAAGTAAAAAATTGCTGCAAAAGACAAAACTGAATTCATTTGGGAAAAACTAAAGAACTTTCACACCTTCCCCAACAGTATTTACCAGGAAAAGCTGATGCAGACACCCCTTTTACACAATGTAATCACAACTTACTAACTCTGCTCCAGTTAGGTCAGAACTAGCTCCACGCTACCAAAACCTACCAAGCTATCATTTTGATCATACTACCTATATTCGCTACTTACTTTTTATAACCACAACATACTTTAAAACTTAGTAGGTTAATATTTTCAAAATATTAATATTTCTTTCTTTCTTCCTCCTCATCAGGGCACCTCAAGTTAGAGAAATATAACCAGGTTTATAAAACCAGTGTTTCTTCCAGAGCAACAACAAAAGAGAAAGTTTGCTTCTGACCTCAAGTTTGATTTGGATGAAACACTCACTAGGACTTGCTTATATTATCCTCAATACTAAATATTAGAAAAAAAGGTTAATAATGTATGAAATAAATCAAGTTTCAGTGTCAGTTACTGCTGCAGATTAGGGAAACAAATGTTGTAAGGCAGCATATTTTTTTTTTTTATTGATTAGTCATTAATATTTCCTTCATAAGTGGATGCTATGATTGTTGCAAGAGTTCCTGAAACTTGTATGTTCAGGCAGTGTATATGGGCTCTTCCAAAAATCCACTTTTTTTTTTTTTTTTTTTCAAAATCTTCCGGCAACTCCTTTGTTCCAAACTGCAAAATAGCAGTCATGGAAGAAACAGATCTTTTCCAGAACATAGAAAGACAAGATGAAAAGGCAAGTCTGACAATACTGTAATGTTCATTCCCAAAGAAGTATGTTTTCTTAACATATGTCAATAGCACATTGCAAAATCATCTGTTTACCTTTCCATTGGGTCTCACTTTTATGAAGTGGCAAGTTTTAAAGTTATTTTTATTATGCCTCAGCATAGTCTCAGCATTATTATTATAACTAGAAAACCATTTTTAAAAAGGTAAACAATGCATATAACCTCCACAGAGAAAGCCCCCTAAATCTGAGTTCTACCTTTTATCTTATGAGATTTTCTTCATAGGCCATGTGTTTCTTAAATTGAAAGAGACTACATCTGCACTACTGAGCATAGTATTCCTCTATGGAAGTATATGGATGAGTTGCAGGGAGAGATGGCAGTTCATATTTTACTTTTGGTGCCTTGCTAGACACCATTAAATACTTTCATGCTCAGTGGTTGGACAAAGGACTAAATCTCTCGAAACTCTGGTCATCCTGTGAAGAAAGATTGTGGAGACTAGATTCCTAGACAAATTCCTGTCAAATAGAAATTTTATGTCTTCATCACTCATTTATGAGTGGATGTCCAGAAACCTAATAAAAGAAGATCTGTGTAGAAGAAAAAGAGTGAAATAAAATAAGTGCTAAGAGCCCATATACACTGCCTGAACATACATTCACATTCACTCAGAACTCTAGTATAAACATCCTCTGGAAAAATGAAGTACAAGTGGTAGCAATGCACGGCAACCAAAGGTGGAAACAATAATTAGGCACAGTAACAAGTGGCAGCAAATGGAAATGACAGCCCAATAATTTTGGTAGCCTTTGCTACCAAATTTGGCAGATTTTTTTCCCAGCAATATCTCATTTAAACTAGCATTCATGTCAACTTCAATTGCTTTAGGACAATTTAATAAAAAAAAAAAAAAAAAAAAAAAAAGCCTTTCCTAATAATTTCTCAATTGTGGGAGATCTTACTTGTCTCTTTTGTGATCTGCACTACTGCACTAAAAGTTCCAGAGAGGCTAGTGTTTTGCCACAAGGAAAGGACTTTGGTCCTCCTTCAAAGGTGCATTGTCCTAACTTTCAGAAATTGATTAGACATTCACGCACATGTTGGAACACACAAAACTTCTAGGAAAAAGAAAAAAAATTGAGCATAGAATATTGTTATGCTTTAAGAAACTATTTCCACATTGTCATTGTTGTTGTCATAGTCATCATCATCATCTGTCCAAATTAATAGTTACCTCAGCCTTCATTTCCAGCCATTTCCACTATATTTTCTGCATAGTTTGTTGTCATGTGATTTTGAGTCATATCTCAGTATGTCTCATATACATACTGTGTATCTTACAAAACTTTTGCTTCCAATATAGCTTTGTAAACTTTCTTCAAAGAATTATTTATGCAAGATATAAGAAGTGCTACATTCACATGTGAAAATTACACTAGAATATTGTTCTCCCAGGAGCCATAAACAGATCAGAGTCCAGTTTGTACTATTAAAAAAGAAATATGAACCCCACAGGGACTTTTAATCACAATATGCTGGCTCTGAATTGAAGATCCATTTTGTATCACATCCCACTGGACTAACAAAAATCTGCTTGTTTACAGAAGTTAATTTAAAACTTTTAGCAGAATAAAAAGGATGCTGAAGGTATTGTCTGTCTTTCAATCTAACACAGACTTATTCCAGACAAAAGTCAACGTGCATTCTTGTGCTACATTCCAAATTGATTGTACAAAACCATAGTTACTGTTAATTATTTTTTTGTTTTGCATCTTCCAAGATTGTCAGGAAATACCCTTACATAACTGGTAATAACTTTATTCTGCAGTTTTCTGTGGATGTAAAGGAAAGGGTAAACTAAATTCTCATGTGATTTTACTTTTCCATCAATGGCTTCTGTCTCAGGTGTGCATTGGTAAATTCACTTAATTGAAAGAGAAAAGAAGTGAAGCCACTAGAATTTAAATAAAAACAACACTGATTTTATTTAAATGGAATACCATCCAAAAAACTCCAACAAAAAAACATTACCATATCATTCCATTTAACTTAGACAGGCTGTTGAGATTTTTCCAATGAAAACAAAAACTTAAGATGGCATAAAATGCAGTAAAGAACCTCTAAACTCTGTATATGATTTTTAGACTTCTAGGAAAGGCTTAAATAAAAAAGTTCGGGAGCAAAATTATAGTTAAATTAGAACTTTTGATGACTATAGACAACAGGATAATCAGCTGGGAGGCAATGCTATAGATTTCTAGATTATCCTCAAACATTTGATAAAGCATGGCAGATAATTTCTGACACACTAGGCTTGCATACGTAGGAGTGACATGGAAATACAGTATGGAGGGGAAGAGTTTGCCTCTAAGACAGATATTGGTAATTGTTCTGAGTTATTTTAATGATAATATAATAAGATTTATTTTATTTTAAATCATGCTTATAGCTTAAGAGGTGCTTTGGAAATAATGCAGAAAGGAAGTGTTCCCAATGTGTGTTATGACCACATATTTATTCACATACCACATTTTACGCTGTAATATGCATGTAAGTTACTATTTGCTAAACTCTTAATTAGTACTTGTGCTGATCTGTCGTTGTTCAAAACCTGATATATTGGAAGTATATATTCAGATATATGTGGGTGTGGAAATCACTGATTCATGCTTTCATCCCATACAACTGAGATGATGTGAAGTTTTCACTGCTGTAACCACAGCATTAAAACAGCATTGCCACAGAATTATAACCTGTATTATTCAAATTAATGCAAGCAAAAGACTTTCATTTCAATTTCTAATACTGTGATTTTTCTGATTTGTTACTTCTCAGATTCTTTTTAAAATTCTTATACAAAATACTTAACTAGAAAAGGCTAAAAGAGCAGCAAAATTTTAGAGATCTTAAAAAGATATTAAAACTATAGATACTTAAAGATTTTAAGAACTGTATAGTACTGTAAATAAAATCCAATAATCCAAATAATAATGGCACAATGACAGATTCAAGAGGGATTAACTGTAATAAAGTAAGAACAGTCAAAAGTGAGAATACTCAACATTGGAATTTTCAAACTTAAGTATATATTTTAATGCTTTAATGTGAGGGTGTTTTTTATTTTAACAATTGTGTGGCAGAATTTTGGAAATAATTACTTCATCTACTGTTATATCACTTCATCACTTGCTTAATGTGCCTAATTATTATGAAACTATTATGATATGACAATCTAGTAATACTCAAAATCATTGCCTACCCCTGTTTATGCAGTTTTTAAATTTGTATTGTCTTCATGAGATCAAGCGTAGCTAACATGATTAATTTCTGCCATCATGATAAACTGCCTCTGAGGTCAATGGTCTTCAACAGATTTTAGATCAACATTATATAATAGCTGTTGATACTAACTTAGAAATAATTATATACTGCTTCTAATAATCCCGAGAGTATTATGAATAATACAAAGATAACATAAGGACACAGAATGAAATAAACCAACTTATTTAGGACTCTAAAATTCTAAACAAATTTGAATACCTTTTTCTCTATCACAGAAACTACTGCCAAAACAAAACAATAAAACAGTCTACATATTAGCTATTGTGAACAATTCTGTCAGGTCTACAATGCATAATACAGTGTGTTCTTGTATCATGCTCATTTTGATATTAAAATGCAACTTAGAAAAAATTCAATGCTAGGTAGTAACTAAAATTTCTAGACTTGTTACATTTTAACTGATGCTTTATTTTCTTCATCTGATATTACTCATAAGGCCGCTTAAAAGACCCAGTAATAAATTTTACCATACTGCAAGCTTTTAGAAAGAGAATTTAAGCTTATATTCTGAGGTTCTCTCTATAATACTATTTCGTAGTTTTATGCTGTTAACTGGTCTTCAGAGGAGTGTGAGCAATTTTAGAACAGATGTAAGAAACATGGGATAGCATATGCATACATGCCTTTTACAAATATTCTGGTCATAAATAAACTTCAGAGAATGGGGATCATCCCATCATATTATAACATAGTTATACTTTTTTAATGGGATCATATTGAACATAACTTCACTTGCTGTCTTTCCATTAATTATAAAATCTAATCTCAGCTTACATATTTACAATAAGTACACTAAGCTTATCTTTAGCTTTCCTCCTGCTGCCATGTGCTCAATATAATCAGTCCTGCTGCCAGAAAACACGTGTTTTTTTTTCCAAGATACCAGTATAAGAGTCAAGTAGACTAGGATGCTTTTAAAAATTTGCAAATAAACTAAACAGTCAAGAGATAATTACATTTTATTACAGTTATTTTTTATACCTAAATGTGTTATTCTTCCCCCAGTCACTTACAGTATTACTGCAAATGATCCAACCATATAGGCAGGACAAGATACCTCATAAGTCATAATGTCTATCTGCCAAAATATAAGGTGTATGCATTTTTTTAATTAGAGAGATTGGATTAAGAACAAAAGTTTTGTTCCAAGATTGTGTTCTGAAAATGCAGTGAGAAGGTTACCCTACAGGTTGTATCTGAAAACATCATGTCTTTAAAATGCATACGAAGTCTGCTGAGAGCTGCCAAGAAACCAATCAACTGAAAAGAAACAAACATAAACCTGGTAAAATCATTCAATATTATCACCAGATTAGTTCTCTAATTTCCCAAGACAAACAGGACTGTGACTTCCACCAAGCAATATCCATTGTCGTCACTGCTGCCCTCCCTCCTTTCCTGATTTTTAAATTCATCCCACTTATTGTTTTAGATTTACCAAACGAATATGTGACAAGAAGGTTATTTGCTTTTAAAAATAACTTATCTGGGGAAATGAGGGTAAAGCAATGTTCCTAACTTTTCACTGCCGCATACTTTAAATTTAATCTCAGTCCAGACTGATGTTCTAGTATCAAAATAATGGTAATATTTATTAAATAGTCTTAACTTTGATAATTTTAAATTCTTGATGTTCTTTTTTTTTTCTCAAAGCTTACACTGACATAAATGGTTGGATTTTTTTAAGTAAACATTGCCTTTACATTGACTAGTCTCCAAGGATTTCAGAAAATCTGATGGAACCTGACAGAACTCAAAATCTGCATAAAATCTATTCTTACTTTAAATTGTAATGGGGAGTGGAGGAGAGGGAGGAAGGGGGGAAGCAAATTAGCCCTGAACGCAGAATAAAGGTCTTAAAGATTTTGAAGACTAGGTGATATATAGTTGATGCATAGGACTCATCACGGGTTGAGAAATGTAGATCAGTTAATAAACAAAGAAAAAACAAAGCAGCACATGCATCAGTACGAATGAAAATACAGTCTACTTCTAGGAGTAAAGACTACAAAACTTGCTCACAGCCTTAAGGACTCTTATAATGGAAAACATCAATTCTGAAAAAGATTTTAAAGCAAGATAAGAGTGGACAGAGGAAAGTGGTAAAGAATCAGTTATGCCTGGAGTTTTCATTGTGACACAAAGGAGTTAGAAAATCTTTTGAAGGCATATAAAGAAATGAGGAGGTTACGGTCTCTCTGTGTTTTGTTCAAATATAGCTGTCACTGAAATTCTGCACCTGCAGTACAAGAAAGATATTTTAAAAGATGGACAAAGTCAGGAACACCAAATCATTAGGTTTAGTCATACAGTAAACAGTATTGCAAAATCTGTTAATTTCTGTATGTATTTAAGCAAAAAATTTACTATGAATATGTGAAAAAAAAAAAGAAAAACTTTAATTCTAGTGTTTACTGTAGCTTTTACAAATAAATTGGAATTCTACCACAGGAAAACATGGTAAACTAGATACAGTGTCAGTAGCTCTTCAAATATAAATTAAGTATAAATAAGAAAATAAAATCCATCAGCTTTCAGTTTAAGGTTTATCAATATGAAATATTCAATATATTCCATGGAACTGCCCCTGTCATGATTTTTGGGGATTCTAGAGAAACAAAACAACATACAAAAAAAGTACTCCTTGTTAAGTGATTCACTTTTGTATTAAAATTATTATTAGGATGATAAATGTATTCCTCTAACTTTCTTAAAGCTTGCAGTGGACCACCATAAAGTCCTTTTTTTATTAGTCTCATCCATTATGAAAGAAACCACAGTAGTAATTTTAACAGATCCACCTCAATAACACAAGCTTTGGCTATACTGTAAACATGACCTCTATTTGATATTTGCTGATTAACAATTCAGGATTTTCAAAGTATCAATGTTGCTATGCTCCAAAGGCATGATTTCCTCTAGCAAAAACATCAAGTCACCAGAATAAATTGCTTCTCTGTTAATATTTTTAAAACAAACTGTGTTGGGTCATGACATTTCTTTCCCTTTTAAAACAAACAAATGAATACAAAGATGTTAAGTTTATCAGCCTAATTTCATTGACTTGATCTCTTCCCTTGCTTAGGGCAGGGTTGGAGAAGGGTTTTGACTGATAGTCATCAGTTTTGTGAAACAGAAGCCATTGCTGAAGTCATTACAGTTACAAAAGAGGTAATGAAGTAGAGCAGTGATAGTAAATTAGAGAAAGTACCAAAGTAGGCTTTATCTGAGGCAGCTAAGGGTTGCAGCAATATCACAAGGTACTTTCCTAAGTGTGTGAGTTGCTCAGTGTCTCTAAATCCTCTAACACTCAGTAGTACTGTAAGGTCTAACAAAAAACTCATAAAAAGATGATGTCAGTCATCACAAATGAGATTGGTGTGACTCCCAGGTATCAAAGCAGTACATAAATAATACATCCTATGGGTTCAGTATGCTAGAGTATCCACCTTAATTGGAGTATATAGTTTTGACAATATTCTAAAATCACCAAGGTAAGTCACAAAATTGTTAAAACTGGTCGCAATCAGTATTTTCAGACTACTCCTAAACTTTGTTCTGTATTGATCACAAACGCAGTATTTGCAATCAGTATGATTGTAGCTCTGAGCTCCTGAAAAGAAGCCGAGCTAAAACTAAGACCCCACTGCCTCAGACAAATATTTCTTGTCCTGAAGCCTTTATAATCTAATAGAGAACACAGCGGTATTTTATCTTATGGGAGCAGTTCCTGAGATCTACTCTACTTTTATACAAGAGCTACCAAATACTCATACAATACACAAGCAAAAGTCTCTCATGCTGTTTTCAGCCTTAGAGAAACTTATAACAAAATATGAATAGTTCTGTCTTTTCTTAAAGCCATCAGTTTACTAAAATACCAATACTAAAAACATCACATAAATGCTTATTAGTAAAGCCTCCCATAAACCCCCAAAATTTACATACAACGCACGGAAAAGATTTTTTTTTTTTTTTTTTGTCAGGTATTAAAAACAATTGTTAAAAGGGAAAATTGTCTTGTGCAAACTCTTTCAGGTAGGTGTTATGCCTATTGCAAAAGCACAGAAAGAAAATTTTTGTGATCAGAATTTTCAGTTTATCTTACAGTGTCCAGAAATAAACTGTGATCTAATGGCTCCACAAAGACTGCATAAATGGAACAATATTTGGTTTTCATTCAAGACATCTGGAAGGACTGAACCATGGACAAAGGAGGAGATTTATAGTGAGAGATTAATAGCCAGATATTTTAGCAAAAAGAAACAGTAGCTGGCATTAACATTTTCTTAAAGTCTAGCCACTAAGAGGGAACAAAGAACCACCTTGTCTTGCTATTGAAGGCAATAGAACATAGATATTTGGTGCTGACAAATCACAAAAACCAAATAAATAATACTGATCACCTAACATTAAAGAATCAGCACCTATTTCCAGCTTTCAGTAAAATAAAATGTATGACCTGTCTAATATAACAGGTGAATAATAGATCCCATTTCCACCACCTAATAGGAAATTAACATTCAGAGAGCCCTCTGTTCATCTCAGGATCCTGCAATTCAGAAACATTCCTAATGTTTTCTGAATATTTTAACTTCACTTCTAATAGCACCCCAAGAGCAGAACCTTGATCAGTTTCAGTGCATCTCCTCTATAAATGTTCTCTTATGCTACATTAGCACAAAAAATACAAATAATGACTGATGTCGAGTATCCACTTTTGAGGGGATATGGTGAGACACCTTGTAATACTGTGAAATTTGTAGATATTTGCCATCCAAATAAGTAATTGCATAATGGAAAAGCTGTTCAAAATATGTTCTCTTTCATTTTTTTTTCTTTCCCTTCTCCTAGCATTTTTTTTGACAGGAGTGTCCTGTGTAAATTAATGTACCGTAAGATTTTGCTACCTTCATCAAAAAACAAAAGAAAATTCAAGAAATCATTCTGGAATCAGCAAAATTCTGATATATGCACATCTCAAATTTAATATAGTAATATGATGAGTACAATAGTCTATTACATTCTTGTTAAGTTGATGCATAAATGAATTTGCACATCACAGTACATTACACATCCTTAAACATGCAACAAAAATTGAAGCTTTTAAGTAGTCTGAATATGTACAGCAAAAGAACATATTTATTTATCTTTTTAATCAGCATCAAGGCAAAATTATTGTTTGAATTTAGAAGATATTCAGCAAATGGAAAATACTCAGACCCATAAAATACAAGATTTTTTTTTTTTTCTAGTGGGCTCACTTCCACTGTGAAAAATCAAACAGATTAAATAAATGTGTAGGATATTGTTTGTTTGTTTGGTTGGTTGGTTGGTTGGTTGGTTTTAAATCTATTGCAAGCTTAGATTTTGAGTGAAAAGCTACAGCGCACCTGTATTGTGTTCCTTTTTTAGAAGAGTAAATAACTAATATATTTGCTGCCTGTAGAAGTACAACAACAACAACAAAAGGATTGAGATCAAAAAGTGTCTACTATAATTATCTAAAGTTGTCATGAAATTCTGCCATAAGCTTTAGTGAAATAATATGCCTTTTTTTTCTTTTTTTTTTTTTTAGTTTTATAAAGAAAATCAACTGCATACGCCATTGCAAGCCAGCATGGTGTGAGCACCAAAACAGATGAAATTTCTTCAGGGAGCTCTGAACAGGACAAAAGTAAAAAGTAGCCTCCATCTAAAATGTTTTCTGACAAGCAGTTGTTGGTAATGAATATCTGATAACTCTTTAACAAAACAAATCAAATAATTTTAAACATTCTATTTTTCAAAATAATTAATCCAGTTTATATTCTGATTTTTTGAAGTTCATATGATTGAGCTCTCTGATTATCTGTTGGTCTGTCTGCCACCCTAACTTTCCCCTGTATTTTTGAATATTCTGATTTATTTTAAAATAACTTGATATAAGATTAGAATTATAAAAAATTATAACATTTAATAATTTATTTTTTAAAAAAATCAACCACATAAAGAAAAACAGGAAACCAAAAAACACTTTCAGTTCCTAATTAGGGAACAGATTTGTATTGTAGACCTTAGTAAACAGCTGAGAATTCACACAAGAAAAAGAAACACCTTATAAAGCCCCCCACAGTGAGAACATTTCAGCTGGAACAACAGATAAGTACAAAGCCACAAATCTTTAGGCATTCTAGCTTCAATAATTCTAGTGTTCACAAAAGACACTGGAAAATACAATTCATTAAAATGTGTTTTTTTATCTCTTCTATTACACGCAGTGAATCATTCACTGAACGTTATATTTGTATTGTGGCAAAATGTCTAGTCCAGTTATGAGAAGATGTTTATTTCAGCATGAATTACATTACTTTGTAATACATTTTGGCTAGCATCAGTGCTGGTTCACTAGTACTAGTAATCCCTGAATATTCAAAACCTCATGAAATGCATTCAAGGGAGGAAGAAGTACACCTGAAATAAATCATTCTCAATTATTTTCAGGCTTTTATGTTTCCATGACTGCTCATCTTTTCTTTGAAAAAAATCCCCACAATTATATATATATATATGTTTTGTTTTTTTTTTTTTTTCCTGCAGAAGTCAACACTTCCATTGTTGTCACAGCTCACTTTTAAATATTATGGGTATCTCAGAAAGGTCAGATGATCTTCACTCTAAAAGTGTCTATTTTTCTTCTTTTTCTAAAAAGGAAGATCAGGATAACTAGCTGTAACACAGGTGCCTACTCTGGCTCTGTTTTACTGAGATGGATCTCACATACAAAAATTAAGTAGAAAGAGGTATGTTAGAAGTTTGCTGCAGGGTAGAAATAAATATTTTATTTAAATAATTCAAGCACTTTCTTGCTACTTTCATGCCTGCTACAATCAGAATCTCAGAATGGTTGAGGTTAGAAAGGACAGCTGGAGGTCATCTATTCCAACCTTCCTGCTCAAGCAAGATCTCCTAGAGTACATTAATCTCCAAGGAAGGAGACTCCACAGCCTCTCTGGGCAACCTATTTCAATGCTCAATCACCCTCACAGCAAAGAAACTCTTTGTCATATTCAGGTGGAACCTCGTCTGCTTTAGTTTATGCCTGTTGCCTCTTGTCCTACCACGCCACCAAGAAAAGTGGACCCATCCTCTTGACACCCTGCCTTCAGATACTTATATACATTGATCAGATCCCTCCTTAGCCTTCTCCTCCAGGCTGAACAGACACAGCTCCCTCAGTCTTTTCTCACCTGAGAGGTGGTCTAGACACACAGTCATTAGCTGCTAATTGCTCCAGGAGCTCCATGTCTTTCTTGTACTAGGAAGCCCACAGTTGGACACAGCACTCCAGGTGAGGCATCACCAGGGATGAGTAGTGAGAGAGGATCACCTTCCTCAAGCTTCTGGCTCTTCCTAATGTAGGTCAGGATACCTTTGTTCTTCTTGGCCACAAGGGCACATTGCTGCTGGCTCGCAGACTTGTTCCTCAGGACCCCCAGGCCCCTCTCTGCAAAGTTGCTTTCCAGCAGCCTGTCCTGGTGCCTGGGGTTACTCCTTTGTTGAATCTAAAAAGGTTCCTCTCTCCCCATCTCTCCAGCCTGTCTAGATCCTTCTGAATGACAGCACAGCACTCTGGGATATCAGCCAGTTTCATATTGTTGGCAAATATGCTGAGGAGACACTCTATCCTTTCATCCAAGTCATTGATGGATAAGTTAAATACTGGACCCAGTACTGACCCTTGGGGCACACTGCTAGTTTACAGGCCTCCAATTAGACTCTGTGCCACTGATCACAGCCCTCTGAGACCTTCCATTCAGCCAGTTCTCAATCCACCTTGCTGTCCACCTGTCCAGCCCACACTTCCTGAGCTTGCTGATGGCATTCTATCTCTCCATGTAACATACCATAGTATCTTGGAGAAACAAATGAACTGACAAGTTTATCTAAAATGAACAATAAAGTAGTCAAACCAAAACCTCCATTCTTCAATATCCACTCATCACTGGTGAAAATCATACCTAACTCATCCTTGACACCTTATATTAACAGACAAACACACACCTCCACAAAGGTGCCTATAAAGGTTGTCAGTAAAAAGGCACTTAGTGTAATACACCTAAGAGCAGAAGACAAAAGATAGCTCATCACAACCTGATGAAAATTGGCTTCCAAAATTAGGAAAGTAAATTTAGCTGAAGTATTTTCTTAGACAGTTTAGGGGCAGATGCTGATCTTTTGCTGTCTGCTCCATATAAACATTAAGGTTTTCATAATGCAGGTTTTTATAATGCAGTTTGGTTTCTTAAGCAGTTCACTTTTTAAAACAACATAACAGTAACCTGAATGTTTACTATATGGCTGTACTTTATGGTTTTAGTCTAAAATAAGATGGCAATGAAAGCTTGTACGACTGATAGAGTTTGCAAAATCTGTTGCAATGAAGTTTTAAATAAGATTAACAAAGCTATCTGGGAAAATGGCCACAGCAAGACCTATTTGTACTGATTTATGTAACTACATATAGAGAAAGTTATTTCCTAAGAGCTTACCTTTCCCTGATTGTTTTATGTTATATTTTTTAATGGCTAATTATTCACATCAGAAGACCTAGAAAGACTCCCAGGCTGATCAGTCATTAAGTGACACAGTTCAAGTCCCATAAGTTTGTCTTATCTTCACATCTATGCATCAACACCCACAGATTTAATCATGCACCTTAGTGATCTCTGATGCACTATGAGTATAGACTTATGAAAGCAAATCAGATAAATGTTTCATTAGGCAAAAGAAGCAATATCCTCCTCCTTCAAAGTAGTCATTAGTTTAGTTGCTCATTTCCCAAAACTTCCAAGACATCATCAGATCAACTATATTTATATCATTACAAAAGCATTAATAAATTTTCTGAATCTGAAGTGTATTGTATGTCACTGATTATAAATGTCCAGAGTAGCCCTGAAAGTAAGACAAATTCATCAGTATGAGGAAGTTGCATCCTCCATTTCCTTTAGATTTTACCTTTATTTTTTATGCACACACACAAAAAATGCTTGCAAAATGGGTATAAACACCAATCTCTTTCCCAGATCCCCATGTGCTAGTATTCTATAACACTTGAACTGATGAAGATGAATCCCCCAAACAGCAAAGCAGTCAGGTACCAGGAAGTTTGACTGATCCAGTCCAAGAATACTGTTTTCTTAAAAACAGAGAAAACCCCCACGTTTATACATTCTTGCCATACATAAAAATTAAGTCACTAGCAGCTAGGTGTGCTAATAGTAATTTCAAAAAGTTTCACAATGAAATGCTTGAAGAATGCATCACATTTAATTATAGAAGATTTAATTTGGTTATCTGAATAAACAATGCCAGCTTTTACAATAAAACTGAAATATAAGCTATGAATTGTCATCTAATACTGTAAGAGTAGGCAGATCCACAAAAGCAACTTCAAATTTATTATTTCTCAGAGTCTTCAGACATTTTAATGTTCCACTAACAGCAACAACAAATTAATTAAAAACTTTTAATAGGATATTTTAAATTAGTAATGAGGAGTAATGTAGCACTGTGTGCAGTAGAGAAGAATTAAGTAACTGATATAATTATGAAATAATACTTCTTATAGCTTGACATGACAAGAAAAGGTTTTTACTGCAAATGCAGGGTAAACTGTTTTGATATTTCTTCAATTCTGTTAGTAGAAACAACTGTGAAGAACCTTTTAGTAGTAAAAGAAAGGGTTTTTTTTAGGAATTTTATATTGCCAAAAATGCATGACTTAAAATATTGCAGTATTATTTAATATTTTTCTTGGCATAAGAAAGAAGCAGTAAATATTTTACTAGGAATTGTGATGTCCTCCCCTTATTAACGGTAAATGAAGTCTTTTCATTGCTATAACAGTCAAGAAAGGCCCATGAATTTGTTTATAAGATTGCCTTAAATCAGAAAAAGAGGTGTTCTGCTCAGTTAGGGCCCAGGTGTCTGATGCAAAGTTCATGTATATTACTTGAAATATTGCTACTGAGACCTTAGGACAAAAACTTGTAATCCATGGGATCTCTAAGTTTTCTTTCTTAGGGGCAGTAGCATGCTGCACTCAGAGATGTTGGATAAGAAGGTGATAATAAAAATAAAACTAGTAAGCTTCTCTGAATAAATGATCCAGTCAATATGTAAGTAAGAACTGATGGCATTCACGTAGGCTGATTATCACGCTTAGAACATTTTAGTGCTTAGTTCAGAACATTTGCCCAAAGTGCTGAGGATGTGTAAATCATAAGGAGAACCTTAACAAAAAAAAAAAAAGAAGAAGATGTCAGAATGTTTTTAACATAATAGCAAGGGATTGTGTACTTCTGGCATTAATAAAATACTAGCTAATAATAAATTCCTGTAAGATATATATTCTTCCAGATACTCCCTTGAAATATGAAGGACACTGTCGTACATACCATGATGAGTCTAATTAAAGATTCCTCTAAAACAAAGCTAAATTGGTTTCTCATCAATTCCACATTCTATATTTTCTCTCTTGTAGAATCATTAAGCAATCACAAGCATCTCTAACCAGAAAGAATAATTTCCTATATTTCTACTGTTTCATTCACAAAAACACACTAGTCAAGACTGAACCAGGTGGAACAAAATTGATCCAAATGGAACAAAACTGAACCATTGGAATCCAAATAGAATCCCAACTGGAACGAGAATTGGAGACTATTGGCATAATTTTTATCACTTAGTAAAAGGAAATTAATCTAAAATAAAAAAAAAAAATCTAAAAAATTCTAGCCACGATAATTATATAATAATATTTTTACAAGTTTTATATCTGGGGGAAAACAGGGTAAACTATCCACCCACTCACCATTGCATTTTCATGGTATGAGAATATATGGCCTCAAGCACTGAAGCACTTTTTTTTCTCCCACATCTTCTGATTCCATTTGTGCTTTATTCCAGACAGAACTGTTTAAATTTATGGTTATTAACTCATCTATATCCATATAATCCAATTTATATATAAAAGAGAGAAAATATTAGCATGACCATGACTTTCAGCGCTGAAGCCTTGATTTTCTCTTTTTACTTTAAACAACCACAAGACAAAAGTTTGATGTTCCTGACATTATAATGCAGTAGAAGGGATTTCTAGAGAAGGCATGAGTCATTCACAAGCCTTTTGTAGGCTTGGATAAGTATTTTAAAATGTAAATTCTGAACAGTTTTATGTATGAACAATTTAAGAGAGATCTGTAACTTACAAGCAGTTTTTATATCCACAGTATCTTTAGAAGGCTGAGTATAATTAACAAGGCCACCACACAATAATTTCAAAATCTTACTGATAATTTAAGGTCCTCTGTGACCTTAAAAAGAAACATGATACTCTTGATATTATGCTTGCAAATGAAAGTAATACTTGAGATATTAATAATTATATAGTAATAATATTTTTTAATCAATGAAACTATAGAAAATAAACTTTACTGTGAGAATCATGAAAGACTGGAGCAGGTTGCCCAGAGATGTTGTGAATGCCTCTTCCCTGGAAGTGTTCAAGGCCAGGGTGTATGGGGCTTTGAGCAATCTGGTCTAGTGGAAGGTGTTCCTGCCCATCCATGGCAGGGAGGTGGACCTAGATTATCTTTAAGTTCACTTCCAGCCTAAGCCATTCCATGATTCCACTAAACCTGAAGTCCAGCCCTTGCCTGTTTAGTGGGAATTACCCATCACTGAGCAGTGACAACAGATGAACATCATAAACACAAGTAAACTGCTTCAAAATTCAAATAAGAACTTAACTATTTTGATATTAAAAATATGCCCCACCTAAAATAATAATATTAAACATGAAACCCAAAAGTGGATACTAAATATAGACTGCTGAGCAATTTTTAATAACAGTGTAAAAACCAAATATTCTGGATGCTGTATATTTTTTAAATAATATTATTTTTAAGTTCTCAGGTAATGATTGAGGAATGTAACTTGACAATCTGGTTCTGAAACAGTTTTTAGCATTTATCTATGTCACACAAACAGCTTCACACTTGTGCCCCCTTGCTCAATATTAATTCTTGTTTGCTTCTTTGCTAGCATAAATTTCCAGTACAACCTGTACTTTTTTCTTTGTGTGTGAAATGGAATGTAGATTGTGACTGCAAGGTATATCACAAAGGAAAAACTGAAATAACAAATTTTTGATACATAAATGAAATTATATTCTACTATTCATCCATGGTAAGATTCAACCATAAAAAATAGCACCTGAGCTATCTTGATGATGGTATGGATGGTATTTCAGTTTGGATAATTGTGTGCTATTTTGAGAACTCATGCTCCAGGAAGAGGAATAGGCACAGGAAATAAGAGTCAGGTTGTCTAGCTATCATATGAAAGCAGATTAGAAACCTACAGCTTTAGTTTACCAAATGAGATCCAACAGGGAAAATGATTGCAGCCTATAAGAACAGAAGGGGATAAAATCAGGAACTAGATAAAATTGAATTACAACTCAGTCTTAGAACAAAAATAAATAAACTAAATGCAAATGCAGGAATTTGAAGAAGTTAAAGTTGCCAAGCATTAAGGAGCAATGAGAAAACCTTTCAGTCAGAATAATGAGAGAAAAAAAAAAAACCTTTAAGTACTTTCAAGACAGAGTTCAATATGTTTCAAAGGGATTATGTGATCTGCTATCTATATATCTATCCTTTTAAACCCTGTCTCCTAATCACAAGTCAATCACAATTTCTTAAAAACTAAAATGTGATATTTCTTTTCAACACCACAAGTTCTGTTCTCAAAATGTCTTAGTGAAAAATTCACAACAAGAACACTTACGTATTCATGACCAGAAATGAAGCAATTCTATTATTAGGTTAATTCACATTATATGTAATGCATAAATGCTGTTTAATATCATGCCATTGTGCAGCAAAAAGGAACACACTTTCCTTCCCCAAATACACCTAAAATAATGTAATTACCTCTTAACTTATATTAACATAATCACCTAATCACACTGTTGATTGTTTCATTTTACTTTAACATTTGGCTCTATGTATTTACTGAATGTTAATGAACACATTAATCTTCACTTTTCCAAAGTAGTCCTACCTTTTTTTCTAAAATGGTTCCTTGTTGAATACAAGACTATTCACTTGCTTGTGAAAGCATTTTCAAACAAATCCTGTTAATTCTGAATATGGTTCACTAAGCAGCATGATCTCATTAATAAAACAAGTTGCTAATCTAGTAAATCAAAATCCTCAGCACTTTTAACTGTTTACCTGATGGAAATTCTAGTGATCTTTTCTGTCAGCCTCATAGAAGCCTAATACTGTTCAAACTAGACCCAGAAAAATAAAGAACCAATGAAGAGAATGGGAACAGGGCAACTTCAGACTAAACAGTCTTTAACAAATAAATGTTAACTAATATTGGGTCTACATTCTTGAGATTATTTGGAATATTTATACAGTATGTGAATTTTCATTAGAAAAGTAGCTTTATCTGTTGTACTGAACTAAATGAAATACTTGAGAGACAAATTCATGTGACCCTGGGATTTTTAACACAAGGGAAAAAGAAGACAGAAAAAGCTTGATGGACTGCAGAAAGAAAAACCTGGTAGAGATACATCCTGCAAGCATATGTTCAAAATGTTCTCATATATTTCATGAGAAAATAACAAACGGATAACAGATGAGAAGGAGGCTAGGTCAAAGGGAAATGTAAAACAGAAGTAGTCTTTTTTCACACTGAAATCTAAGCTTCTGAATAACAAGGTATTATCTCAGAGTCTGTCAGTGGGATGTTCAATTCACTATGAACTTCTTTCTCAGTGATGACAAGAAAATAATGTTTCTAATCTGTTTGGATTCTGAAATGTGCTACACACTCAGTGTACTTTTAACATCTATGATACAGCTTACCTTGGTCTGGGTGCTTTGAAAAATCAATGTCTTCTCAGAGAGAAAATGTTTTAGAAAGTTATTAGAAAAAAAGATTCAATTGTTTTTTCCACAGATCTGCTTTCTTTTTTCTAAGCACTTATTTGAAGCTGCTCAAGGATACTAAGGGCAGAGGCAAAGAGAAGAAAAGGTAAGGCTTTCTGACACTATATTACTATTTGTTACATAGATACTCATGACTTACTTTGGTATTTTATATGTTTTTCAAATAAATGCTTAAAACTGGGAGACAGAGAAAGGGAGATGAAATTTCAGTGGAAATACACAAATTCTGCTACCCTTTACATACATAATAAAGAACATCTTAAATTCCTTGATGATTGCTCTAGTTTTGAGTGGGATAGCGTTAATTTTCTTCCTAGTAGCTGGTGCAGTGCTGTTTTTCAGCTTTAGTCTGAGAACAATGCTGATAACATACCGATGTTTTAACTATTGCTAAGTAGTGCTTACCTTGATCAAGGATTTTTCGGTCTCATACTCAGCCAGTAAGGAGGGGCACGGGAAGCCAGGAGGAAGCAGAGAAAGACACCTGACCTAAATTAGCCAAAGGGGTATTCCATATCACAGAACGTCATGCCCGGTATATAAACTGGGGGGAGTTACCTGGAAGGGACCGGCTGCTGCTCAGGTCAGGATGGGTGTCAGCCAGTGGATGGTGAGCAACTCTATTATGCATCACTTGTGTTTATTGGGTTTTTTTCCCCCTTTCTCATTTAGTTTTATATTCTCTGTCCTTATTATTAGTAGTAGTAGTAAATTGAACTTTAACAATTAACTGTTCTTATCTCAACCTACAGGTTTTACATTGTACTGACTCTCCTCCTCTTCCCATTGGGGAAGGAGGAAGGGAGAAGAGGGGGAGTGAGTGAGCCAGAGGATGCATGGTCCTGAAATACTGGCTGGGCTTTAACCACGATGATGACATCCTATTTTGTCAGCCAGATCTTAAACTCCTTTGCTGTTCAAAGCATTCATAGTCATTTGCAGAAAAATATTTACCTGCTATTTTAACTGCTTCAGCTTAATGTATTACTTAACAGTTATATCTTTATTTTTACACTTGTACTGCATGATTTGGTTTCCTTTTCAGTTCAGTGATTTTACAGTCAATAAATAGCAGCCTGACTCTTAAAAAGTTGACATAAAAATTAAAAAAAGGGACACAAGTTGTTTGGTTTTTTTTTTAACTGTAGGCCAAAAAGTAGATTAGTTTTGCTTTCAAAATAAAACTGCACCTTTAATATTAGATAGACCTTATTTCTTTCAACCTGAAATCCAGTAATTCAGTCCAGCAATTCATATGTACAAATGCCTATAAGTTTAACGGATCTTTTTTCTTATGCACAAGTAGTAATTTAAAGAATCAACCCAGAGTCTAGTCAAGTCATGTTAATCGGGTGAACCTATCGAATTACAAAACATCAGTTTAGAATTAATTCTTCATACCCATTACCACTTCAATCATACAAGAGGGAAATGAAATAAAACTACCAAGAAACTAGAGACATTATTGTCCTTATGATCCTCAAAAAGTCTGGAAGATGAAAAGCATACAAATCGGAACTGGACATATAGGAACTAAATAGTTATTCTGTCACACTGCATTTCATAAAAAGCATCCTCGAGGTTCTTTGATTAAAACATGAAACAGGCAAAATAAGTGATACTGGTAAGATGCAGTTCATGGAACATCTCTTGTTCCATATACAGCTTGTACAGCTTGTTCCTTGTACAGCTCAATGGTTAATCACATTTCTTCCACAAGTTTTTAAAATTAAGTCTGATACTTCTGCTGGTCATAAGTATCAAATAGAAATTAGCACTTTAAAGAAAGACCAAAGATTTAACCACAGAGTACCACAATACACCATGTTATCTTTTTAAAAAATGTTTTTTTTAAAACAAACTACTGAAAATTTTTAGTTAACAAGGACATTGAAAATATTTGACCAAAATTACCACTGGACACCTAGAAATCCTCCTTAAATGAACTGCAAAACTATGAAGAGTATCCACACCTGCAAATTTCTATTCACTGCAGAAAAAACAGGAAATCAGTTAATCAAATCATACCTGGAGAAATTGGCTGGTTTTCATATGACCCACATCTCCAGCCTCTATCTGCGCTCTTGACAGCTTCTCTTCAGTTTCAGACAGCCAATGATTAAAGCCTTTCATGTCACAATGAAAAAGCCGCCACTTTTCCAAAGATTTGTCAAACCGTCTGAAAGTATAAAAGAAGATCAAATGACTCTTTAACTGCCTATTGATACTTTATTCACATACTGACTACAGACAAAAAAAGAAAGTAAAATAATTATGTTGGATCTCTCAGTTTAGATTTGGTATGATCTTGATGGGATCATGTACTAACATTTCTAAATGTTACATCAAATGGAAACACGGTAGTATTTCTGAACATTCTGAAGTTATCATTAAGCATATGTGTCATAAATCAGTGTCTTACTGATTTTTTAATCCTTTTCAATATTTCAAATTAATTCCATGGTTAAAACACGTTTTCAGTTTACACCTTCATTAAGCCATACTAACTCACATCATAGCTACAACACCCACAGGCCCCAGTGTAACTGGGTATATCTCTGTCAATGTACTTAGATTCTAGCATGAAAAAAAACCACCAGTGCTGATAAAAGGCTCCTAATGCTCCTTAGTAATTTGCTGTAGCTACGAACACTGCAAACAGTCACTGTTGACTAACATACTGGCTATGTGTTGTGTCTATTCAATGATTTTTAGACCCCTTTTCAAAGAGAAAATAGTTTAAAATATCTGTGGTATGTCTGACCTACCATATCATAAGACAAAGGATAAAAAATCAGTAGACAGATTCTTAAATCCTTACTTCCCAACATGAAAGGATGATTAAAGGATTTTATTTTGGTAGAAAAATGAACTGTAATATTATATGTAACAGAGATGCAAAAGATTACTATTTTTTTTATGGAAATTGCTGTAATGAGAGACTATACCAAAGTATTCTAGTCCTATACTACAATTCAGCTCTAGTTTTATTGAGAGAAACTTATTTTTTCAGCCTTTCAATGGATACAAATGTCCATTTATCATTATTGCAACGAAAATGCAGCTCTCTTCAAAAGGAATTCTACTTGTATTGTGTAAAAGAACCCTTTATTAAAGCCTTCTATGTATGTTTCATTTAAAGTATTTGATAAACATGCAGAAATATAAATGCCTGAAATACAAGGATGTTTGACACAAAACATATTAAAAATATGGTTTTGTACAATAAGCAAGAATGACAAATATTACTACCATGTATGCAAGTCTACCGTCCACTACATAAAAGGTTGTGTGAGTGCTTCTGGCACTTTGGGAAGATATACTCTATTTTTGTCCAGAGTGACTGATTGATCTTCTGGTTCAAGATCTGTTTGCCTTAGCCACTGCCAAATACTAAAGAAATGAAGACAGAATTTGGTGGTTTTTTGTTTGATTGTTTTGGGGTTTTTTGTTTTGTTTTTTGTTTTTTTTCAGATGGAATAGTCTTAATGTTATCCTATGTTTTCAGTTGCTGTCAAATGTGATCGTTAATCAGAGATTAGCTAAAATGTTTTGTTAGCAGATCATCATTAAACATGCTACTGTCCTTTAGGTTACTAATCCTCCTTTATGTGATTATAATAGGTTTTAGGGTGTACTTAAAGAATAAAAACAAAGATGGTGAATTATTTTTCTAGGAAGTAATCTGGTTCTGAATAGAAAAAAATGATTGTTTGAATGTTAAAGAGTTTAATTCACCAAATAAAATCACATTACTATCAGAGAATACAGATGATGTCTTTCATTGTAATGATGACTTAAAAATTTTTAGAAGAAAATATAAGCAAACAGACTATAGATCCTTTAAAAGTTGTAGTCACCTAACTTATTTATTAAAATGATTGTGATCATTTGTGCTGCTTATCATACTTTATTTTTCAAAACTAGTCAAACAATAATCAAAAGGCACACTATAATTTTTTTATTTTTTTTTTTAAACAGCTTGCTCTGAACTACAAGGAAAAAAAATATTTTACATTGTAAAAAATCACGCAGGAAATAAAAGTTAAAATTGATTTCTTTTGGTCCAGTACGCTCTCTGATTTTGGACATTACATTAAAACAGCTTTCCTCCTTTTCCTCACAAAATGAAATTACTCTTCTCAGCATGAGGAAGTTTATCAGCAGCTTAAATACAAATATGCAGTAGGGGTTGATATTAGTAACATTGAATTTGCATTCCAGTACTTGCAAATTGAATCTCCTGTCACTCTCCATTATCCATCCCTTTGCTCTGGATATTAAGAGTTGCAAGGAGAAGAGAGAGGGAAGTTGCAGTGGGAAGATACTCATATTTAAAACTTACAAGTTTAAATACCAGTGTTTATTACTCATGTCTTAAGAAAACTTGTTGCTTTCAGTATAGTATGTATAAACTAAGTATCAGTAAAAAATAGAGGAGATTTATGGAAGACAAATCCAATAAATTGCAATGGTCTTTCAGTGATTAACTGTACTTAACATTGTAACTTATTGTTACAAAGATTAGAGAAGATACAGTTGTTGCTGCAGTGGCAGATGCAGGTCCATTCAATACGAGGGGTGAAAGGGGACATCACCATGCAGCTTTATGCTCACATTGTGTTATGGGATACCTCTCCCCGGTATACCTATGAGAGATTCCCCTGCTAAATCTGTGTATTAATTCCTTTTACATACACTACTACTTCAGATACCTTTTTAAAATTAAAAAAAAAAAAAAAAGCCAAAGAGGCTTTTGTCTATCGTTTACAATCCTGTCACCGTGTGGCAAATTCAGAACCCACAAAAGGAGAAGGCTAATTAACTACAAATGCTGAGCAGCTAAGTTGCTGCACAGGAGAAAGTAGATGGTAAAAATTAATAACTGAATTCATAAAAGAGTGATGTTCTGAGGTCTATAAAAACTCAGAAAGGCTATGTCTGTTGCAGGAATCCTCAAGCACATAGTTGGGTGGTTATGAAAGTGTCATTACAGACCTTGCCTTTTGCATACTTTTGCCTGGGGATCCACCCTTATCTGCTGTCATGGACAGCCATTGAGCTAAAAAGCCCCAGTATATCCATTTGTTTGTATCTTTACCTTCTTAATTCCTTTTCCTTTGATGGGTGTAAGTGAAAGTAAGTGGTGTGGATAGTAGGTGATTGTCTGATATTTCAGCAGTTTTTCCTCTTTGATGTGTCCTCTCATATTTTTCTGAGCATATGCTCGATAAGAAGTTACAAGAGGGCACCATGAAGCCAAGCATTAGGTTCCATACAGACTCCAGATGAGAATGTATGACTTGTATACATTACAAAGGGTGTAAGCATTGTACATGAGCTCTGACATGTAGTGAAGTAACCTTATTTCTCTAACATGATATGGGCTGACAATTTAAAAACATATGGAACACTGGCATTATCTTTTTCTATAGGCACTGACACACCAGTAGGAAAAGTGTTAATCAATGACTTGAGGGTGTGATTTCCTTTTTCTCTTTAGCACATAATAGATTTGTTTTGCCTTTGGAAACCAAGAAAGTAAAAAGGCAACCAAAGACAACTGCTGAGCTAATATGCACAATTCACATTAAGTCATAAAAATATTGGTAATTTCCTTTCTTCAAAGATTATCATTTTACTAAACCTTTGGACTTGAATAGCTATAAGCAAAATTTAATATTCTTTGGTAGCACTGTACATGATATTGCACAATGATTTACAAATGACAATTTAGATATGCTGTCAGTGGAACTCTATACAATGGGACTGAACTTGATGTTCTGTGTCCCAAAGTTGCAATTTTAAAGAAGCTATGCAGAGGCATCAGGAAAAACCTTTGAATACGATTCTATGATTCTATGATAATACACAAAAGTCACAAACATGAGAAGGATTACAAAAGGTTATTGGCTTGTTGTGGTAAACCAAATCTTAATTTTGCATTGTTTCAATTAATTCCTTGATATTTTGATAACATCCCTTCGTAAACTATGAAATCCACTTCTGTGAAACATTCTGCTTTAGCAAAACTTCACAGTCAGTCAGCCGCATGAAAAAAAACATGAATAGTTATAAACTTTCCTAAAAGCCATTATTTATATCTTGGAAATTATTATTGTTAGAGACATACAATCTTATTAATCATATTCATAGAATCATAGAATCATAGAATAATTAGGGTTGGAAAGGACCTTAAGATCATCTACTTCCAACCCCCCTGCCGTGGGCAGGGACACCTCACACTAAACCATATCACCCAAGGCCTCGTCCAACCTGGTCTTCAACACTGCCAGGGATGGAGCATTCACAACCTCCCTGGGCAACACATTCCAGTGCCTCACCAACCCAACAGGAAAGAATTTCCTCCTTATATCCAATCTAAACTTCCCCTGTTGAAGTTTGAACCCGTTACCCCTTGTCCTATCACTACAGTCTGTAATGAAGAGTCCCTCCCCAGCATCCCTATAGGCCCCCTTCAGGTACTGGAAGGCTGCTAGGAGGTCTCCACGCAGCCTTCTCTTATCCAGGCTGAACAGCCCCAACTTTCTCAGCTTGTCTTCATACGGGAGGTGCTCCAGTCCCCTGATCATCCTTGTGGCCCTTCTCTGGACTTGTTCCAACAGTTCCATGTCCTTTCTTATGTTGAGGACACCAGAACTGCACACAGTACTCCAGGTGGGGTCTCACAAGAGCAGAGTAGAGGGGCAGGATCACCTCCTTCGACCTGCTGGCCACACTCCTTTTGACGCAGCCCAGGATATGATTGGCTTTCTGGGCTGCAAGCACACACTGCCGCCTCATGTTCATTTTCTCATCAACCAACACCCCCAAGTCCTTATCCACAGGGCTGCTCTGAATCTCTTCTCTGAACAACCTGTAGTTGTTCCTGGGATTGCTCCGACACAGTGTAAGACCTTGCACTTGGCATGGTTAAACTTCATGAGGTTGGCATCAGCCCACCTCACAAGCATGTCAAGGTCCCTCTGGATGGCATTCCTTCTCTCCAGTGTATCAAACGAACCACACAGCTTGGTGTCATCAGCAAACTTGCTGAGGGCGCACTCAATCCCACTGTCCCTGTCAGCGACAAAGATGTTAAACAAGACCAGTCCCAACACGGATCCCTGAGGTACACCACTCGTTACTGGTCTCCAGCTGGACATTGAGCCACTGACCACATCTCTTTGTGTGTGGCCATCCAGCCAGTTCTTTATCCACCGAGTGGTCCATCCATCAAATTGATGTCTCTCCAGTTTAGAGACAAGGATGTCGTGTGGGACAGTGTCGAAAGCTTTACACAAGTCCAGGTAGATGACATCAACTGCTCTACCCCTGTCCATCAGTTCTGTAGCCCCATCATAGAAGGCCCCCAAATTGGTCAGGCAGGATTTCCTCTTAGTGAAGCCATGCTGGCTGTCACCAAGCACCTTGTTGATGTTCATGGGCCTTAGCATGCCATCCAGGAGAATCTGCTCCAAGATTTTGCCAGGCACAGAGGTGAGACTGACTGGTCTGTAAATCCCCACATCATCCATTTTCCTCTTCTTGAAAATGGGGGTTATATTTCCCTTTTTCCAGTCATCACAAACTTCACCTGACTGCCATGATTTCTCAAATATGATGGCCAGTGGCTTCGCAACTTCATTTGCCAGCTCCTTCAGGACCCACAGATGGATCTCATCAGGACCCATGGACTTGTGCACGTTCAGATTTTTAAGATGGTCTCGAACCAGTTCCTCTCCTACAGTGGGCCTAGGGTCTTCATTCTCACAGTCTGTCTTCCAAGACTTGGATGGTGCAGTCAGAGCATTTGCCAGTGAAGACCGAGGCAAAGAAGTCATTCAGAACCTCAGCTTTCTCCAAATCCTGTGTAGCCAGTTCTCCTGAGAGCTTCCTGAGGGGGCCTACATTCTCCCCAGTCTGTTTTTTATTTGCTAGGTACCTGTAGAATCCCTTCCTGTTATCCTTAATATCCCTAGCCGAGTTTAATTCTAACTGGGCCTTGGCTTTTCTAACTTGGTCTCTAGCTTCCTGGACAACATCCCTGTACTCTTCCCAGGTTGCCTGTCCTTGCTTCCACTTATTATAAGCCTCTTTTTTCAATTGAATTTTCCTCAGGAGCTCCTTATCCATCCAAGGAGGTCTCCTGGCCCTCCTGCTGCACTTCCTTCTAGTTGGGATGCAACACTCCTGAGCTTGTAGCAGGTGATCCTTGAATATCAATCAACAGTCTTGGGCCCCCCTGCCCTCTAGGGCTGTATCCCATGGAACCTTCCGAAGCAGGTTCCTGAAGAGGCCAAAGTCTGCTCTTCTGAAGTCCAGGGCAGTGAGCTTGCTGCACGCTCTTCTCACTGTCCTGAGGATCTCAAATTCGAGCATCTCATGATCGCTGCATCCAAGGCTTCCCTGGAGAGTCACATTTCCAACAAGCCCTTCCCTGTTGGTGAGCATGAGGTCAAGCATGCCACCTCTCCTTGTTGGCTCCTCTATTACTTGCAGAAGGAAGTTGTCTTCCACACAGTTGAGGAGCCTCCTGGATTGCTTGTGCTGGGCCATACCGTCCTTCCAACAGATGTCAGGGTGGTTGAAGTCCCCCCTGCGAGCAAGGGCCTGTGAGCGTGAGGCTTTTCCTATCTGTCTATAGAGTGCTTCATCTGCAGGTTCTCCTTGATCAGGCGGTCTGTAACAGATCCCCACAGTAATGTCTCCCATAGCTATATTCCCTTTAACCCTGACCCACAAACTCTCTGTGTACTACTCACGTGTCCCCAGACAGAGTTCCATACTCTCCAGCCTATTGGAAAAATAGAAACTTAATTTCTATACTGTTTCTAAATAATGTACTGTAGGATTATGCTAATATTAACCTACAAATTATGCAATTTTGTCAACTTGATTCAGCACAATTAGCACCTTGTAAAAATACACAAAACATCAAAGTAATATAAATAATTATGTATTAGTATGTGAGAGCATTAACTTTAATACTTAAGGCCATTCTTACAGATAATAAAGCAAGAAAACTTTTTTTTTGTCATGCAACTTCTACAATTAAATTGCTTAAAGAAACAGCTAAGCCATTTTCAGACGTTTTGATGTTTTCATTTTATTTCACAGAATTCATGCCTTTTGAGTGATAAAGCTATGTTTAATTTACATATCCTCTCTGCATTTGGACCAAAAGTGATGATGTCATTTTTGACAGTAATACATCTAGACCTTGCTCCCAGATTTTGTTTTAGGTCCATTCTGGTTCACAACTGAGCTGTACATATTCTATTATCCATACTCCTGCAACCTGCTTTTCATCAACAAAATAGCAGATAATCAGAAATAAAAAATAAACTGCAACCAAAATAACTATAAGAGTGTCATCCATCATTAGAAAATGTAATTTCTCCTCTCTTCCCAGGAAGTAGGTTCTGCAGCATTATATACAAATTAAAAACATTTTAAATTACAATTACATTATAAAAATTTTGTATTGTGAATTGTATTGATTAGATAATTGTTCTTGTCCCAGTATTCTGCAAATTAATTTCCCGTCATAAAGTTACTGATATCATACCATTCAGTATCAATCATTGTACCAAAGACAATGACAATTAAATTGGCTAAAAAAAGCAAGATCATGTCAGCCTTTGTTTGTTTTTAGACATACAAATTCATTTTCATGAATCATGAGAGATCAGTAAACTTAATAACCATTTACAATTAATAATTATACAAAAGCACTATTGGGCTGTAATGGACGCCATGTGTCAACAGTGTAAAAAGAAACTCCCCATATGATTTATAAAAAAGACATTCTTCTACCACACTAAAGAAAATTATTTACTATGCATATAAATTTGAACTTCAAAATTCCACCTTTTTTTTTTCCTTAAGGTTTCCTTCAGCAGAAAGAGATAAAATTATGTGTTTTAAAGACCTCTGCCTAGTAACCTGGATTAAAACCAGGTAACATTTCCCTAGAGAAAATAAAGAAGTACTTGATTATGACCTAGTTGAAAGAGTAGCATATTACAACTCCCTTATATAAAATAAATTTAATGCAATTGATAAGAAAACTGCAAATTTAATAGCTTGCCAAAGTGAAACTGTCAAAAATTAGCATAATGAGAAATGCCCAAATCAAACATTTTACATGAAATGAACAGTGGCTTGGTTTTACAGAAATTCAAACTAGTGTTCCTGCCTGCATGTAAAGGGTATGCACACATTCCATCCTCATGATAGATGGCAACACACACTGTACTTCTAGCCAGGTGCTCCAGCGCCTTATTATTACCCACCCTATGGTAGCATCCATCTGATAAAATGAAATTTAGGTGGAAAAAATCACATTCGTTTTTGATTTGCTGTCAAGGCACTGTGGGACCTTCCCTTCTACTGCCCTGCATCTCCAGGCTTTTTCCCCCACCACAGAAGGTCTGGCCTGCTTAAGGCTTTGTCTGACATGGCACAGCAAGGTGACCTGTCTTCAGGCTAAGAGCCCAGATACATGGAGAGAAATGACTGTGAGAAACCTCACCCAGGGTTTCTGTCCAGGGCTTCAGAGCCCTGACCTCGGCTACATTGTCAGTATGCCCATGGCACACCATGCTCACTGGCCTACTCAGCACCTCCAGGCATGTGGAGGCCACTGGGATAGGTCCTTCAGCTCCCTGCCAGCAGTCTCCTAACCCAGCCTCACGGTTGCCCTGGCACTCTCTAACATTCCTTCTGCACAGCTCCAGTGACTTCTACCACCAGAGCTTGAAGCCTGAGACAACCAGTGTGCTGCTGTTCAAACAACACATTGAGGAAATATTTTCACTGCTCTTCAAAATTCTGTGACTATAAGGCTGGAATGTGGGGAAGCTAACATAGATCACAGCAGTGTTAGCCCATCTGCCCTGCCCAGACAGACCAAGCACCCAGTAACTGCTGGAGTGCATTGGACAGGCTCCAGGAGACAGCCTCTTACAGGTGGAATGATGGAATGGTTTGGGTTGGAAGAGACCTTAAAGATCATCTAGTTCCACCCCCCTGTCATTGGCAGGGACACTTTCCACTAGACCAGGTTGTTCAAGGCCCCATCCAACTAGGCCTGGTTGGTTTCATCAGAACCTAATCTAGCACACTTTTCAGTATGTGATCCTGACTCAAATTAAAATACTTGTGGATGTATTCTAAGTCAATACCAGTGAAACCTAGCAGCATGTTCTGGCTTCCAGGTTCTGCTGCAGTTCAGATCCATTCTGGGACAGGATTTGATGACAGTTTCTATAACACAGATACAAGGTGCAAGACCCAGCATTAAAAAGACCTGACAAATCATAACCAGTTGGATGAAAATTCCTCACAAGTTCCTCAAATTGCCATAATAATGAATAAATTTTAAAATTAATTTCAGTGAATTCTTGGCCGAGAGCATAAGTATGTGTAATGCAATACTGGAGGTATAAATTACAGAATGTCTCCTCAGTATTCCCCTGCAATTACTATGAAGTACTTAAATCATATGATTTCTAATGACAGAATTCTTAGTTCAGCCTGTAATAAAACATGTTTTATCTTCCAAAATTGTCGTGTTCAATTCTTTATTTCCACTGCCTACCTCATAATCCCCCTACAATGGTGGCTTTAGCGCAGGAGCAATAACAGAAAACAGGTGATACAAGTTAATGCTGGCTGTTGACTCTCTGAGCCTGAAAGATGTTATTTATCCTGTTTAAGGTGTGACAGATGTGTACAGAAATATATATTCTGGCATAAGAAAATTAGACTTCCCTGTTGCACTGCAAATCCTAGTAATAACAGAGTACTTAGCATTATCTTGTTAAAATATTGATGCCTATATTTGCAGTAGGTGGTTTTTACCTTTTACAGTTTTTCAGTCAGTTAAAAGCCGTTTTAATAAGTGGTTGGGGTTTTTAAAAATATATAATAAAATTTTGTTTAAAACACTTTTTCCATTTCATTTGGAAAATTCATTTGAGATGAGAAACTCAGGTCTAGGTAACAGTTACTAGGTCTTATTTCAAGAATAGCATATAGTAAACACCTTTATTTTTGTGAAACTAAAATGTTGATGAATCTTACAGAAATTATAGAAGTGGAAAAGCAAAGAAAATTGTATTAACAGAGAGCATGCATCATATTGCTAACCAGAGGAAAATATTTTTGAGTCATAAAGAGCCTGTTTAGATAAAATACTTTACAATATCTATTCGATGTTTAACAAAAATATCTTAGATAATAAGCAATTAGCAAAACAGAAAAAAAAACAACCACAAACAAAAACTTCAACTATAGACAGAAAGGTTATTTTTCAGTACTATTAAACCTTGGTAAGTCTTTTTAGAGTGTTGGTATTTACAAACTTGCTTTTTATCTTTTACTACTCTGAATGATGATCCACTGTAATTAAATAAAGTATTTGCAATATTCAGGATAAAAAGGAAAAATACAACGCATTTTGTGGAAAAGCAGATGAACTGCAAAGCTTACCATAACACTGGCAAATGCTACTGTCCTGGGTTCAGCAGTAGCAGTTATGTTTTTCCTTTGTGTTAACTGGTGCAGTGCTGTGTTTTGACTTCTAGCTTGAGAACAGTGTTGGTCAAGCCGATGTTTTCGGTTGTTGCTAAGTGATGTTTACCCTGACCAAGGACTTTGTGAGGCTCATGCTCTGCCAGGGAGGAGGGGAAGCTGTGAGGAAGCAGAGACGGGGCGCCTGACCCGGGCTAGCCGGGGAGGTATTCCATACCACAGCACGTCATGCCCGGCATGCACCCCTGCCATGGGCAGCAACACCTCCCACTAGGCCAGGTTGCTCAAATATATATTCTTCATAAATATGTATATGCTAATTATGTATTAATTAAAAATAAAGTTTAGAGTATTATGTATAGTAATCCTGTGAATAACAAAAGACATTAGACACTGTCAATTATAACTTAGCAATCTAGAAGTTCTTCCTTCATGAATAAATAGCAAAAAACATTTTGGCTAACACGCATGATTGTATTACTGATAATATGCATAATTTAAACAATGTGCAGCTGGCTAAAACAGTCGATATCAGGAACTTATTATCTATATTCTAAGTAACATGAAGTAAAGAACAGGCTGTTCAGCAACTTGATAACTGAGAGAAACCTGGAAGAAAAATTTCTTTCTGTAAAGCTGTAAAATTGCTCCCTGTAAAATTATGAAGTTAAAGACTAAAGACCTAAGCAAAGTGCCTACATGTTATTACAAGCCTAATGAAAACTTGCCATTTATTTTCAAGTTAATGTAATATAGTGCTAGAGAAATAAGACCTTCTAGTCACAAAACCCATGTATTCTTTGGTGATCTGGAAATACATTTGCTCATAAACTCATTTCCTCTTTATGTTGCTGATTTAGGGCACTTTGACACTGATATATTTTTCCAGATTACATAATCGTGTAAGTCAAAGTAACAAAGGAGAAAAGGATTTTAATTGCTATACTTCCATATACCTACTATACCTTAAAGTAAAGCCCCTTCCCTTCAGTTTTCCCAGGATTGACTGTGTGCACCTGCTTGGAAAGTGGAATCTTAATGTGTGTGGCACATGCAACACCATAAAGAATCTCAAATATGGGATTTGTAAGATTATATGATTTGGGAAATAAATTCAAATGTAGTTAAACACACACACATTTCCCCCCTCCCCTTTCCCCCACCTTTCATTTGTCCGCTGCAGAAAAGATCTGGAAAATTATCAGACTGTTGAAAGGTGGGACATGAAGTAGGGGTATATGAACAGACACGCAAGCATAGTTTTTCCCTGGAAACCCGTATCATTAAGGGTTTGTGGTATCTGTAATCAGAAAAGAGTACTTGAAAAATGCACAAAGTTTGACATAGAATGACACAGAAATAGGACTTATATTATCCAGCGTTACATATATGCACCATATTTCTTATTTACACACATTTATGTATACTATTATTTTCCTATATAAATATATATGTGAATACATATACACACGTATAATATACTATATGTGCTATATTTCTAATATCATCCACCAGAGTAGAAAGCAAGATTTGCAGCAAGAAGGGATAAGTGGTAAATAACCTCAATGATGAAAAAAAAAGTTGCTGAGACTTCCCCAGAGCATGATGCTGCAAAAATTTCTAACTCAGAAACTGCGCAAAAAACTACCTCTATAGCAACTGGGATTGAGTTCCATCTGATCAAATGGACCTCGATGTGTCTCAGAAAGCTATCTGATTATATTAATCTTCCTCCATAGCCAATGTAGAGAACAGATAAAATAAGTATCTAAATTAAGATACAGACAGTATAGATATAGTACAGGTATAGTGACATTTCAGGGCATGCGCATTCACGGATTCCCTTGATACTGTAAACACTGTCAATCTTAGCAATACCCAAAGCAAACATTTACATTTCTTCCCATTCCCTGAATGTGCTATAGGAAGGACTAAGTGAATTCTATACATCCAGTATTTTATCTAGCCCAATATTTTTTTTGGTCAAAAGGAGTCCAAAGCCATATGAAAGCAGGGAGTTGTGAACTTTAATGTGTTCAGCAGATACAACAGGAATTTGAGAAATATTGATAAGTAACTTGTTTTTCCTTCAAATGCTTGACCACATGTGTACAGTCACCTCATACATGACTTAAGTAAGACCACTCTCAAAACTGACAACTCCAGAGTGCTTGGGGGCATACAGTTTCCAACCTCCCACTTATGACAACATCATTCAGATTCCCTAGCATCCTAACCACTCTTGATTAATAGATTCCTAAGAAGTGACTCTGACACTCGATGTACTAATTTCAGAAATCTGCTGCATTTCAGTGCAGATGAAGGGACTCCATCACCGTAGTTGCTTGTACACCACAATTTAGGAGTAGCATAACATGCTGCCTTTGGAAATGAAAGAGGAAGGCATGACAAGATCTGAAAATTCAATATGCTGACGCAAAATTAGGAGACCAAAGACCATCTGCCCACAGACTAGCTGAGCACATTCCAAACAAGGGAAGAGGTGTCTGTACCTGGTTGGTTGCTGAAGATAAACAGGCAGCAGAAGGTTCAACTTCTTACCTCTGAATAGAAATAATGATGGATAGTGGAATTTGTTTTTATACATTTAGACCATGCTTGGACTGTCTGAAGCCATGCCAGGGTGCAAATAAGGGTGGGGTCAGCAATACAAGCATATGCTACCACTTGATCCAATTTAGGGAAGTTTAACATGATTGGAAAACCTATATCAGTTCTGGAGGTAGCTCTCAGAAGCATAAACTGTGTCTGTCCAGTACAGGTATAGTAAAGAATCCCATTCACATCACACTTCAATCCAATCATCATTAATCTCAAGGAATAAAATAGGTGTGAAACTAGCTAGCTAGCTCAATTTATGCAAGTTATTAAGAAAAAAGTGTTGCTGAGGTGATGCTAGAAGTCAGCTCTGGACAATGGAAGATGGTCAGCTGCTGCTGCAAAGGCCTTCTTTCTGGGCAGTGGAGAGTCTGCATTGCACATCCTATTCTTCAATCACCATGGTGGAAAAAGCAGAATATCACTGAAGCAAACCCTAAGGTTACGCAGATTAAGACTGTAAGAGACTATGTTTTAGAACACAGAAGCTAAGCAGAAATCTATTATTTTGGGAACACAGCAGCACAGCAAGAATCAGTAGAAGTTGAACAGACATAGCCTATTTATCAGAGAAAAGAAGATCGCGTATTATGAGCCTCTGATCTCTCACAGAGTTTATTTGCCAATCCCACTAGACAGTGAGAATTAGACATAAAAAATCAGATCTGAAATGGAACTTAAAAATAAATTAATTTAAAATTGACTGCTTCAGTTTAACAATATTTATTCACTTACAGTAAAGAAAGGAATTGGTAGAATATATGTGTATTTAGATTAGCAGTATTTAAATTAGTCATAACAATATTATATGTTTATTTATAGGTTCATTTAAAGTTTGCATTGAGATATTAGACCTCTATTTAATACTATAATTAATATGTTTTGTTTTCCTCTGATTTGGACTTTTATGTTCTTGTACAACAACATGCAATTATGATACTAAAGAACTATAGCAAAATTCTGGGCATAAGAAATTATGAAGAGAAAAAGATGAGATTTCAAAGAAGTTGCAACTAATTTCTAGTTATTAAGTATCCCAGCTGAAGATATTTTTAGTTAATACTTGTCAATTAAATTGTCAGGTATATTAAAACAGACTTGATAAAGATGTCTGTACTTTGCCACTGCTACTGTGTTCTATTTAATAAAGCTTATTTTACTTCTTTGTAAACAAACTAACCAAAGAAAATTGGTGCATGAAGCTATACAGAATATTTGTAGTGCATATTTCATTAAGTGTAGTTTTCATAACTCATATTTTGATGTTTTAGAAAGACCCACTCCAGTAAGAAAATTCACATCTATAAATCTTTTCAAGTTTGTGTCATAGGGGAAAGCTTCAGATTAGTACTAAGAGTTGTGCAGGAGATGCCCATCTTTTGAACATGCAAACATGGTAATGTTAGTCGGCACATCCTCAGGTTGGAGGTGTGTCTACAGCAGTAAGAGTATTAGAGTCTTTATCGCCCCTCTGTGGCATACAGACACATTAATCAGGTACTATGAGAGATTAAGCTCAGGAATATTTTTGGCCTGTTTCTTTCTGCAGCTGCAGCCCCTAGGGGTTATAGCTTTTGTGTCATAAAAAAAACTGAGAACTCTTTCTAGGAAAATTGTTCAGAATCCACTTCAAGTATTTTAAAGTATGGATCACAGGTTTATGTTGAATTTAACATTTATTTTTAGTTTGCCTATGAAATCAAGGAATTTGGAAATTTTGGGAATAACTCTTCCAAGAAAGCCTGCAATTTTCCTCAAACCACAATATTTGGATAGTTTGGACTGTGGCAACATTCACTGTTTCATTAAATTTACAGAAAATAAAATCTAAGCAGGAAAGAATATTGAGGAAGGCTGTGAGCAACACATAGGGGAAGAAGTGGTAATGGTTCTGTTGGAATAGTATGAATTTCTCTATTTCAATACTAATCCTCTGTGGGAGAAGGAAATATGTCTTCTATGATTATGCAATTAACAACTCACAGGAAAAAGATGAGATGCTCTTAAGAGCAATAAAGTACAACTAAAAAGTGTGGATTTACAAAGAGACTTTAATTCCTCTGCACTTATTACTAATCATAGCAGCTGGCAGCTCACAGATTTCTCGTCAAGCAATGCCTTTTCTCTCCAGCTCTTCAGATCAGCTTTCCAGATAGATGAGTTTAGAGAGAAATGGCAGTCTAGGCTGCAGCCAGAAAGAAATGGCAATGTCTCCCTGAAAGACAATCAATGTAACATCCCAATCCCATTCACGGGACATGAACTGCCCATGGCTGAAAGAGATTTGTTACTGTTTCCAGGACTGCTTGGACAAATAACTAGCAATTTCACAATATCATTACATATACTTAGTGTTTGCAGAACTGCAGTTCTGTGGTACAAACTTAGGAGTAGAAAACAGTACTGAGATAAATTTTCACAAAAAGACCTTGAGATCTCCCCTGCTTTGTCTGCAGCGTTAAAGAAAGTATTGAAAATCCCTTCCTGCTCGCCAGAGTAACAAGCTAACTGCAGTGCAAGCTGCTGCAATTGGTTCTTCACAGATAGTTTATTCCCCTTTCTTCTGTAACTAGGAAACACAAAGCTATAGTCCCCCGAGGATAAAGCAGTGACAGCAAAGAAGCTCTTTAAGCTACAGCAACTTCCCCTTTCAAGGAAGGGGGAGGGTTGTACAGTTCCATTTACAAGATGACAGGCAGCTTGATTTTTCCAAAAAAAGAAAACTCTCAAAGCAGTTTAAAAAAGGCTCCCTGTCTCCTATCAATTCCTGGGGATCAATACAGCATTCTCCCATTCAAATGATCTCTCCCAGATCACTATGGGAAAAGTCACACTAAGTTATTTAACTAGGGAAGAACAGTTCTTTCTGATGAAGCTGTGGCAAGCTATATTTTTAGATCTCTGGACCCTGATTATTTCTGGTTCAGTTCCAGGTAAATCTAGTGATTGTCACAGACACATTCCAGCATCAGCAAAGAACCATACTGATCCTAATGGGGCTTCTGCAATAAAGCATATGTACAGAAGAGACTAAAATTACAGTGAAAGTGGTACATAACTGTAGAAGAAAGAAGTAGCTGACTATGCACATCATGCTATGTAAACAGAGATAAAAATACTGCAGTCACCCCAAGATCTGCCTTCTATTTCTTCAAGAAATCTTATTTCCATTGTTCCTTTAACATAGGTCAAATAAGTAGATTGAGATTTCACAAAAATGGTGTTTAAAATTCAAAAGTTATGGCTATATCTGGTTAAAAAAGTAGAGCAGGTGCTTAGCTTGCTTGAAATAAAGCAGAAAAAAGAAAAGGTGCTGCTTATTTATAGATATACATACAAAAGAAAGGGAGGGAGACATAAGGTAGAAGGAATCCTACTGAATCCTACTGCTTTCTGTGCTAGTCAGGAAAAGGCTCAATAAAACAAGCTGTAGAAGAATAAAACAATCTTTCTTATTTTGGGGCATTACACCTGGGGAAAAGCTCTGACATAGCAGCAAAGTCTACTTACCTATGCTTTGTTTCCCTTACATGGCAAACATCTCAAGGTTCCACTTCAGGGGGTTTTACTAGATGGAATTACATCCTTGTATTACAAGGTTCTGTAATTAATTTACTTACTATAAATATGTCTCAGTAGAAAACTGGATGACAGAAGGAGTTGCATATTAGTAGAAATCACACACAACACACAATTTGTATTACTTACACTATCAAGAGCATTAAAACAATAATCCCTAAAATCATATTTAATCCTAATTGTTAGATCCTTCATTGTCAAAAGTGAAATCTTCTTAATACATCTATGTAACTTCGAATATTTTTTGATATCTTTTTCTTTTTCCTAATAGTATTTTAATTCAACGGCCATCTCCACAAAATAGTTTAGCTGTGAATGTGCAACATACTAATGTACATTTGTCTGTATATATATAAAAGCTTAATTTCAATTTCTCACTTTTTTTGATAAATACTGATAACTTCAGTGCATAATTTACATTTCAAAACATACTTCAAGTACAAATATGCTGACTAGAGAAAATATTTCAATTCAAGGATCATCACACCACTGTAGACAAGATTTCATATGCTTTTTATCACTAAGTGGCAAAACCAGTAATAATAGGGTAGAGCCCATGACTGAAATTCGGACTTCCCATTCCAATGTGTATGTCACTTTGGATTAGTAACCTGCATTTGTTGACTCATGTGGTACTTACATAAAACCTAAGTGCAAAAGATTTGTGCCTATGGAGTGAAAGATTTAATCTGTTTACTACCGCTGTCTCAAGGCTGGGCGCTGCCCAAGGTGGACATACACTGCCCAGCCTTCTACCTTTTCTAGTGGCACAGAAATAGCCCATCTGCAGTAGTTCCAGTATTTGTCAGGCGGTTGGCTAGATCAGGAGTTATATAACTGGGTAACAGATGAAGATTTGGGAAAGTGGTAAAAATTAAACCAAATCCAGTAAAGCTTTCCAAATCCACTTGTCTAGTGATGGTCTTCATAGCTTTAATGCTTTAGGTGCAGTAAGGTTTTGTTCTTTTGCCTTCATTAGTCACCAGGCACAGGGAGAAGCAGCATGGACACTCACAGGCCTCTTCTTTTAAACAATCACTCACAAAAAATAATAAAACAAAGTTCCCAAGGTGACAGCTGAGTTAGAACAACTGAAACAAGCAGAGTGCCTGGTCAGTGAAGATATCACAGTGGCCTTGAGTAGCCTCACTTGGACTCACATCCCCTGCCCATGGGCCCAGGAGCCCAATTCCAGCTTAAGCCTGTGCCTGAGATGGGGCATATGGACCCTGGACCTATGCTGTAGTTTGCCTCCTGGAAGGACCTCTGTTTTCCACTCTGTTTTTTGGCATTATTTCCTGGCTGAACTCTGGACCCATATTATACTATTGCGTCCAGTCCTATCTGTGACCTCATCTCTTTTGTCTCCTCAATAAGCCCCCTGGGTGGACCCTGGTCCTGGTTTATCACTTTTTTGCCTCAGCTGGAATCATCCATGGACCCTGTTACTTGCACCCACTCAGGTCAGATACTGTGGAACTGTGCCCCAGTAAGGGCACTGCAGGTACTGAGGTCACCTTTGGCTCCTCGCTTATCCTCTCTTGTGGAAGAGTCTTACTCCTCCTGCTACCTGTAACAGAGCTCCTGAACTACAGCATTATTGCATAAATACTGACCAACTGTGCAGTGCAAAAGTTTCATGACTATACCTTAGTTTAGCATGGCTGTTGCAATCAGGATTTGATGACTTTGAAAAGGGAAACACTACATCCATTTTCAAAAAGGGAAAAGTGGAAGACCCAGGGAACTACAGACCAGTCAGTCTCACCTCTGTGCCTGGCAAGATCATGGAGTAGATTCTCCTGGAAACCATGTTAGGGCACATGAAAAACAGTCAGGGACTGTAGTAATAGGACAAGGAGTAATGGGTTTAAATTGAAACAGGGGAAGTTCAGGTTATATACCAGGAAGATGTACTTTACTGTGAGGGTGGTGAGGCACTGGAACAGTTTTCCCGAAGAAAAGGTGAATACTCCATCCTTGGCAGTGTCCAAGGCCAGGCTGGACACGGGCAGTATCTAGTGTGAGGTGTCCTTGCCCATAGAACTAGATGATCTTAAGGTCCTTTCCAACCCTAATCATTCTATGATTTTATGATTTTCTGTTAATATCATAAATATGGCATGCCATGTATACAAATACATTGTAAACCTACATCTATGAAGCTAGTTCAATCCCACAAAAATAAGAACAGGACTGCTATGACCTGTAGTTGTAAAATCCACTAAGGACGGTGTGTTCCGCAGGAAAATATGCCATTATTCAACACCATTGCAAGTCTTTAAACCTAAAAGGATGTCATTAACAATCTGTGGCACTAACAATTTCACAAATAAGAAACAAGAGGCCAATAGATTTCTTTTGTAGAGGATGAAGAGGTCCTCAGTATCAAGGGTAAGCTGAGATAGATCACTCTGCTCCTTTTTTGGCTTCTGATTTCAGGAGTTTGAAAACTGTCAGTAGATCTTTGTTCTTATCTACCTGTTAAAGGAATACAAAGTTGCACCTTGTCTTACACTCTTTTAGCAAATGTAGGAATAGGCTGAGCAATCATCAGCCTGAAGGTCGTATCTAGCTCACTAGATGATTAGATGAATTTGTATACCTAGTCTCCTTCAGAAATATTGCTGACAGCAGCAGAAAGAATCGTTTTGGACAGTTTTAGAAATAAGAAATGTACAAAATAACTATGCATTAATGACAGTGGTGCATTGTTTACTCATCCTTCTCATTACTTAGGACCAAAGCACAGTATAACAAAGCTATTCCATTAGTTATTCCTGCTCTTTCTCTGTAAACAGGAAGGGAATATGGAGTACCTTATCAGCTTGTCATTCTTCAAAAGTGATAAGCAAACTGCTGCCATTTAGCCTAACTGGCAAGGAACCCTGATTGTGTCTCAGGATTTACATATGTGATAATAATGAAAGAACAATATTAAAAAAAGAAAAAAAAGGAGGAACAGAATAGCTTAGCTGCCTGGCTGTCTTGCACAAGATGGTAGTGTCGTTTTGAAGTTATACATAAAAGACAGAGAAAAAAGAGTTAAAATTGTAAAAAAAAAAACCAAAAAAAAAAAAACCAAAACAAAAAAAGACCCAACCAACCAACCAACTAAAAAAAAAACAACAAGAAAAGAAAAACAAAAATGAAACTTCTCTAAATTTTTCTCTGTGTGTTCACACATTAATGACTACGCAATTCAAAGTTAAGGTAGAGAATATCGTTGCATGGACTTTGATCAAAGTTGCAAATTTATATGATATAAAAATCTTGGCTAAAGCTAGGTCCTAGAAAGTTCCTAGGTGTTCCTTTTATTTTTTTCCAATATGACCTTCTCTTGCTCTATTCATGGACATAACATATTCAGGATTGCAGAAGCATGCACACTTCAGATGTTAACTATGTAGTAACCTTCACAAAAAATGTGTACCTCCTCTGTCTCTAGCAGAACCTTAGAGAGAATGGAGAGGCTAAACATAACACAGTCACCAGCTGTGCTAGTACAAAAGGCAAGCTGAATCAAGAAAGCCATTTTTAGCTTCAGTCTCACTTGTCTGGCTTCCATTTCAGCCCACAGAGAGATCAGGGGATCAGAGGCAGTTCACTGAGGTGTCCTAAATGACTATAAAATTTGATTTATCATTTCTGCTCTGGCTTAGCATGTCATACAATGCCCAGATGCTGGCAAGAATTTCCTACATTACTGTTTCAACTTTTCTAGCAGCTACACTCAATGTTATCTATTCCACCTTTCTATGTTATTATGCCAGTCTCTTCTTTGCTTTAGCTGCTTTGGAGGAGGAGGACTCAATTAAGGGTTAAACGGAACCTGTTACTGAGGTAACCTGAATTGCTGAAGGAAAAGGATATGGTCACTGTGATTAGTTCCTACCTGTCTTTCACCAGACAAGATACTGCATCTTTGTCAGATTCTTGTCTGCAGTGAATATCATGGACTTTATTTCAAAAACTAAGTATCTGTAACTTCTGTTGATTTCTACTACAGAAGTAGATGTGAACTCTGAAAAAGACACGTAATAAAAAGGGTGAATCCAGAAGAGAATTGGGGACACAAGCTAACTGATAAGTCCCTTCCTATAAACGTTTTCATATATGATTGTACACTATTGCTCCACAGACCATAAGCTGAAATAAAAGTTTGTTGCAAAATGATTACTATCTCTTCAAGAATCATGAGTTCTAATCTTGTTTCCTACTGGTTTTAAAGTAGTGAAAACCCACTGAAAGCAGTGGAGTTGCTTCTGAGTTACAGTGCCATAAGAAAGAGAAGAATCAGCACTGGAAGCACAGAAGGCAAGTGGTTACAGTGGTTACTTGTATTTTCTTGCTATTGAACTATAGATTTCTTCCTCTTAGTCTACTATGCACAACTGCCCTCTCATTTTTACTAAGGAAAAAGACAAACCACACAGGTATTGTTTACAAATCTAATTGCATTTTCAGAAATGATTGGAGAACCGATGCTAAAACAACATCATGAACAGCTCAGCACATGCGACTGAGACTCCATACAGACATTAATATACTATGTGATTACTCTAGGGCAGACGTGTACACAATGTTCACACATTTCCTGAAAGCTTTATAGTTTTGGAAAGAAAGATGTTTGAGAATTGCATCAATTTTCTTCTCCTCTTTTTTTTTTTTTAAATTTAAATAAGGAGGAAAAAAACCACCAAACAGAAAACATCATATGCTGTTCTTTGCATATCGATTACTCTTTCTTATAATTCAAAAATACTGACTTTGTATTTTGAATGAAAATTTGAGTAGGGAACACAACAGCTTCAGAGACTTAAAATGGTGACTGTAATAGTGTTTTATAGACATCGTGAGTGGATTTATGGTATAGCTAATAAAAACAAATTCATGTCTATCTATGTTCCCATCTTAGCGGTATCTAAACACTCTTGCTCAAAGTACTTTCACATTTTTACATCATGGCTCCTTCTAACCTTATCTTTGTGGAAGTCCCCCCTATACTGGGCAGAACTTTGAAAGTTCCTTGGCATTAGGAAGCAACCGAGGGATCTTGCTTGACCACTTACTTACAATTCATGTTCTTGCCTGGCTCTTTAGCAACCCACTTGGGAAAGAAAATGCAAGAGAAGTTGTCAGGCTTCCTGTAAAGCAGCTAGAAAATTTCTCCATTCTTAGTCTACATTCCCCTCTTCAACTTCATTTGCCATTAGGATTTTCCTCACCTTCAATGAGGAAAGGGGAGGGTTTTGTTTCCTAGTTTCATAGTAGAAAAGGCTTTCAGGCAGGAAAACACAAGAAAATACAGCAAAAATATTTTGTTCCTGAATTGGAAAATTCACATTTCATAGGATATTTTAACATAGGAAAAGTTGTTGTCTGGAAAAAAAGACAAGCTCATAAATTTACATATTCCCAGGAGAGAGAATTTAATGCTGTTTGGAAAGTCTTGCTTCAAGGTATATCAAAGGAGCTAAGTGGCCTTTTGTCCCTGGAGACTTGAGGGAATTCCAGCTTGTCAAGGTTCTTCCAGTCCATATTCTACAGTTATATTTAAGATCACCATGCCTTAGGGGTACTTCCCAGGTGGGCATCTTGGAAATAAACTCTTCCGTGCTATAGGATATGGAATATTATATATTTTATAGGATGCATAAAGACTTGGGGAATTGACCAACTGATCATGCATCAAAATTGGAAAGAAGAAATGTAATTTAAGTGGCAGTGCTACTGTGACAGAGGATTTAAAGATAGTAAAGAGAACTGCTGGTCTGTTTAGTGTACTGCAGGGACAAACACTCTCATGGTTATTAGAGGAATTTATTTCTAGGCTTGCAGACTCCCACAGTGTCTACTAAAGAGTATCAATTCAGAAATGCAGTAACATTTGCTCCTTTCCATTACTGCCAAACTTCAGTGCTTGTCATTAATCACCCTGACATATGAAAATGTAACATTATACTGTTAAGTACTTCTATGCCTTCTGTTTTGTTACTGATCTACCATGCTGTCAGATGCTATAAAAACAAGCCAAGTACACAGTTGAGTGTAGTACAAAAGGAAACAAGAAAAATGCTTAAAGGAATCATAATTAAAATGTGCTTGAGCCTGGGGTATCTGTATTGGAGCTTTAAGATTTCTAACTTTATTTTCTTGCTTGATTATGTTAGAATAATGGCTTCTAAAAATATTCTTTGTAAGACCATAGCCAGTCTTTCTACTGTTTAGGAAATTCAGGAATACTTTGTTACATTCTAGAACATATAATGTAAATTCTTAATCCCACTGTTTCTACACTGAAATCAGAGGGAAGAAGGAAATAAGTCAGGAAGGATGGAAAAGCCTTAAAAAGCCCAGAGAAAAAGATTCTTGCAACAGTAGGTGTCTGGGCTACATTTTTGCTGTACGTGAAGGCCCGTGAATCTGAGAGAAAAAGAACAACTCGGTGATTCTCTACATTTACCTTTTTATCTCAGCTTCCAGCTAGTCAGCGGGTATCTTGTATTCTGACAGAAAGAGAAAATCCACTGGAAAGACTGAGAAAGCGATTTTAGCTTTAGTTTGCTTTGCATACCGCTGAGACCACTTCCACTGCAAAACTGCCCTCTAGTGGGGCTCCCATAATGGTCCTGCAGTGGTTTACGAGCAGTCCTCCGCGGCGCCTAATCCTGCGTTACAGACTGCCACTTCTCAGATACAACATGCAGAGAGCAAAGGAAAAAAAGGGAAAAAAAAATTAAAAAAAAACAAAAACCCCAAACCCGAAAGTGAAGACTGCAGTCCTTTCTAAAGCAGGAAATAATCCATAACACATAGTATAGCCTGACAATACTTTCCCTACTCATTAAAATAAAAACAACTTCCAAACTCTTTGGTGTTTCTAACACCTGCTGTCAGAGTATTTCAGTCCCTCTGTAGGCTCATAAAGACCATACTTGAAAGAAATGGTCCTCATGTGGGTACAAGGCTGGGGTGGAATTTAAGATTATTTTCTTGGCAAATCAGAATATTTGTACCTGATGTTAAAAAAAGTATTTGAATACCATAGCTCTCCCTTTCTTATTTGTAAAATCACAATAACATATTATTGTAGTATGTTGTGAATTTGTGGTTTTTTTTCCAGGCTTGTGAGAGAAACTAAATCAGAAGCTAATAGGACTACATATGGAAATAATTTAAGAACTATCTAATATGTAAGAAAACATCTATCATTACTTGTATCTTTGCATGTCATCATTAGCTATATGTCATCTGAGTAGAAATGTCTTATGTTACACAGCCAGAAAACATTGCTGAAGGTTTGGTCAGAAAGCAGTAGTCCGGAACAAATCTCATGGGTCATGAGTGAGCAATATGTCTTGAGTGTCCCTACAATACCACAACTTAAAACTTGAATTGTGGAATGTGTACCATTTAAGAAGACATAATAGTGCATAACCTTACAAAAGGACAGAGTCTCATTTTGGATTATCAAAATATTCAACAAGGGTCTTGATGGTATTTACAGAAATTTGTTATTTTGGCAAAACCTCCAAATTATTTTGATCTCTATTATTTCTTAGTACTCCAGAGAAAGAAATTGCAATTATTATAGAATAGTTCTACATGCTGTAATAATATATACATAGTCTATATTGAATGCTGAGTCATGTTAATTGTTTTTTCAGCAAAAATTATTAAGAATTAAGCAATTAAACCTTTTTTCCACTCTGTGGCCCTAAACATTCATCTCCTGAGTTAATGAATTCAGACATTTTACTGTTTCAGAATTCAATGGTGAGTCTGGAAGCTGAGATTTTGGCATACAATTCTGAGATAATGGGTGAAATCTGTGACACCTAATAAATACACAAATCTTAGTAATCTGAATTCTTTAAAATGTGCTGGTTTGTTCTAAATTACTATTGAAACTATGAATTTATGGTGTTGCTTTTTGTTTTTTCTTTCTCTGATAACAGAAAAACAAGCATTTCCTTCTACTTCAGGGAATATATGGCACAAATTGTTGGGTTTATGGTTGTTCAAAGAATACCTGGAATGTTCTTCAGCTACATTTTCCTTATATTTTACTTCTCAGTAACTATGCTAGCAGACAAAACATACAATTATTGGTAGTCTATATCGTTCTTTAGTGTATTCTTTATTTTATTTTATTTTTTAGAAAATTCAGTTTCATATTACAAAATTAATCCTTAGTCCCTATGAATTCTTTCTCAAAAGATAAGGGATTATTGTGAGATACTGACTGATGGATTCACAGGACCTGATACTGTTTATATTTGCATTTTCAGGGGTGGGAAGGGAGGGCCAAGGGGGGAATCTCACTGCAAATAATATCAGTACACAAGGTAGAAATTCAATTCAAGTAGTTAGGATTACTGCAAAAGACAAACAGGAATAAGGAAAAAGAAATCTCTCCCCCCTTTGCCAGGAAGTAGCACAAGCCACTCATTTCTAAGGCTGGCACTAAACAACTGCCTAAACCTATGCTTAATTTTAAGCCAATGATTCCAGCTTACACATTTGGTATGTTTACATGTTTCACTTCAAGCTCTCTATTGTGGGCTCTCTAATGTAGACTAAATGTTCAGTTGCAATTGATGTGCATTAGGTACATTCTTGGAGAATATCTTCCAAATTTTTTTAATCTAACAGGAATCTAGTCCAGATGTTCCAAGAGCACTTCTCAGCAGCATAAATGAAATCATGGTGGGGACAATCAGAAGATCAGTTTCAAAAGCTCTTTTCTGATCTGAGCTAAAGAAGTAATGTGTCAGATGAATCACTTAAAGGCCTCCTATTGCCCACAAAGACTTCCCTAGCAGTGAGCACTTTTAAGCCCTATACCTCAAGACCAGGCTCTCAAAATCATACAGCTAAAGCTTTATGGCACCCTAGTGCTATGCATATATATATTTTAACCTGAACCTCTATATTTCCAGCTCTGCAGAATAAAATGCTGAGTTTGTCAATAAAATCTGGACCACAAGTTTTATAAAGATGAACACTTTCTTTACTGTTCCTGTCTTAAAATGGCTCCAACTACACAACCAATGTCTCTCAATCTGAGATGGACAAACTAAACTGGGGTGACTAGAAGCAGTTTCATACAGTTACACACACATATGTGTACAGAGGATTCAATGTATAACAATACACATTATACCTAGGAAAGCAAATTTACGGCTAAGAAAGCAGTTCTGCAGCCAGACATAGTACCTTTACAATAATAGCTAATAAAAATGGTAGAAAGATGCCCTTTGCTGAACAGTTATAAAGGAAAATCAAAGAGTATTTCTTTTGGAATTTTATTAACTAGAACTGACAATAAAGAATTTGCATGTTTGCAACAGTGAGTAAAATGATGAAGGATAAGAAGAATTTGAAGACATTTCAGGAAATGTTCATAGTTAGAAATGACATTGACATTTTTTGGTTTGTTGCTCTTCTGTAACATTTTTCAAATCTTTAGAACTTCAAGAAATCCAAGGCCACTCTTTGTTAAATAAGGCGGACAGATACCTCAGGACAACAGAACAATAACCTCTTATTATTAATGTATTCCAGAAGTCAGTATCAAGCAGATTCTAGACAGACACTGCAGGAAATCTTATGAATGAATGAGCCTTTAGACATCTTAAGAGAAACATACTTATACCAGAAGGTCCCGATTTCTTTGCAGAGTTTTCTACCAGATGCACTACCTCCCTCATGTCAAATAAGTATTATCAGATTTCCTTTAAAAAAAAAAAAAATCAAAAAACTTTAAAAAGAGTGAAAAAGATAATCAGCCAATAAAGAAAGGAGAAGTACTACCAGGGTCTCCCAGCCCTTTGATCTTATAGGCATGGCTGGAGGAGAAGGGGAACTCCTAGAAGGCGATGATAAGTAAATCAAGAATTATGTTAGAGAATTCATACCATTGAAGTCCTTGTGACCAGAGAGGCTGCATCTCAGAATGCTGAGACAGCAGGCTGATATTTGGGAACACTGCTTGCTATCATCTCTGAAAGGATACCATTGGCTTTCTGGGCTGCAAGCACACACTGCAAGCTCATATCTAATTTTTCATCTACCAGTAACCCCAAGTCCTTCTGCACAGGACTGCTCTCAAGCCATTCATCACCCATTAGGGTGAAATCAGGGGTGAAAATGTCAAAATGCTGAAGTATAGAGCTGCCATTCAGAAGAGCTAGATAGGCTGAAGGAGCAAGCCAGTAAAAGCCCTATGAAATTCAGCAAGGACAAATTTCAAAAGCTCCCTTCTGATCTGAACTAAAGAAGTAATATGTCAAATGAACCACTTAAAGGTCTCCTATTGCCCACAAAGAGCTCCCTAGCAGTGAGTGCACTTAAGCCGTATACCTAAAGGGCAGGCTTACAAAACCTTCATAGATCTAAGCTCTGGGAAGGAAGAGTCCCTTGCAACGGTACAGTTTGGGAACTGGTTGGCTGGGAAGCAGCTCTCATAAAAAGGATCTGGGGTCCTGTGAGCAGCAAGTGGGATATAAGACAGCAATGTGCCCTGTCAGCAAAGATAACCAAGTATATCCTGAGCTGCAGTAGCCAGCACAGCCAGAAGATTGAGAGAAAATATTACCCCTCTTCACTCAGCACTCATTAGGCCACATCTAGAACACTGTGTCCAATTTGGGGCCTGCCAATACAAGATCTTTAACAAACTGGAGTGAGTTCAGCAAGGTATCACCATGAAAGTCATGGGGCTGGAGCTCTTGTTCTCTGAGGAAAGGCTGAGGGAACTGGGCAATGAGATGGCTTCAGTGAACCCAACAGCAGCCTTCCAACACCTATGAGGAGGTCATTGAGAAGATGCAGTAAGGCTCTTTCCAGGGGTGCATGCTGGGAGGATGAAAGACAAAAAGTATAACGAGAAATTAAAGGTTTTGACTAGATATAAGGAAACAAAAAAACAGAAAATTCACTATGAGGACAATCAAGCTGTTGAATGGGCTCCCAAGAGGTTTTGCTTGGGAGTCTCTGCTGTTTGAGGTCTTTAAAACCTACCTGGCTAAAGCCCTAAGCAATCCGGTCAGCTGGTGGTGACCCTCCTTTGTGCAGCATGTTAGACTGGAAGAGTTCCTGAGGTCTCTTCTGACCTGAATTATTCTGTGATTCCATGACACCAGTTCCGGAAATAAAAATCTCCTTTAAGTCACCATAGCTAAATCTTACGTAACACTTTGATCAGCAGCTCAGGACAGACGAAAAACTAAGAAGCAAGGTGTAATCACATGGAGATAATTTGCCAAAAGGGATTCTAGTGATTTTTTTTTTCATTACTAACAGGCTAAGTAAATAAAAGATGTATTTCTTTCTATTTTTAAAATTTTAATTTTTAAGGAAATGATACTTTGGTGACTGTGCTGGCCATCACTCATTTCCAACAATATATTTTCTAGTTTTTTTTAGCCAATTTCAACCATATCTGACAGGGAAGTATCAGTCTCAAATATAACTGTAATTTTACAGGATTTTGAAAATTTGGTTGCTAGGGAGAAGAAAGAACACCCTATTTGTTTTATCATGCTGGAGAGAAAAGCAAAGGGTCACTGTGGTCCATTTGGTTTGGCATCTATATTCCCACCATTCAGTTAATACATGCATAGATCCAAAATATAGGTATGCTCTGCATTCTATAAGGAGCATATGTGATTTTTTGTTGTTGTTTCACAACCTTGGCACCCCACTTCTTTTTAATTTTGTTGCTGTCATAGAATGGACAGGAAGTACCAATCAGATCTTCTGCCCAAAACTGAGGCTATACAATCTTACAGTATTATCCTCATGTTGTCCTAATAGGTAATTGCCTCAAGGTCTTATTGAAGTTATTACTAAACCAAATTTTCCTGAGTCATATTAGGCATAATGATATACCAGAACAGCAAAATAATTGCCACTCTTACTCTATTTTAGTGTAACAACTTCAACCTCATGCTATGAATTACTCCCTCTTTTACTGGAAAAGCAACTGGACACTTAAGAAATTATATATTCCAGGAAGCAACAAGGAATATAGCGTCAGAAAGATATATGTACAGTGGTTCAACGATATAGTTTCCTGAGATAACAAAAAATCGAAAACAGGCATTTTGCTTACAGAAAATCTCTGGAATGCTTTGCTTCAATTTAAGAAGGGAATTTATTTTCTCTGTTAAATACAAAAATATTTATGGTTCCCCAGATAAATAAATACAAGACTAAATTAAACTAAAGGGCATAGATTACAAAATTAAACTAGCAATGTGCAGTGTATCTAGTGCTATAAGAATAAGCCAATGAAAATTGTTCATTTGTTTGTTTGTTTGTTTTCAGGTCAATTCCCATAATATTCTGGATCAAATTTGAAGTATCAACTGTTTTTTTCCAAACAACCTCAAACACTGGCTTGCCCTTCAAGAAAAGGAAATCTGAAAGCTGACCAACTCTGCTGAAATACTGAATGACACCAGGACAGAAGACTGTAAGTGTTAAAACTATTACTACTGAGTTCTATGATCATCACAAAACTTGCTGCTTTCTACTGAAAACATAATGTGTCTTCTTTGTCTGTTTGGCACTGAGGGGTATATTTAAAGTGTTTAATAAAAGAAAAAAATGCATTCAAACTGCCTTGAAGGAGGAAACAGAAAATTGTATTTATTAGATGATAGCTACAATATGAACACAGCTGAGAAATGACAGTGACGAAAATTGTACAAACCAGAAAATTGTAACTTCTGGCTTTAGCTACAGATATTAAAAGACTGGGCTCCCTCTACTGTCTAAAAATGCTCTCCCAAGAAGTATTTAAAGGTAGGTATACACTGCACTATGGTGACTAGAGAGCAGCAATACTTTAGAAAGCATCAAGGGAATTTTGCAAAGGATCTCACGTTAGTACATCCAGCATGTGTCAGACACAGTAGTAGGTCCTGCAACACCATCTTTCATTCAGTGTACAGTTGACCCAGATAAATATCTGCCCAGCTAAAAAAATTCTTGCACAGCACAATGTAATGATTCAATACCAACAGTGAAAACATACCTTAATTGTCAGCACTTACAGAAAGTAACAGAATTAATCACAAAGCTTCAGACCTGAGGCTATACCGCAACTGCCTTAGGCTATGCCTATATAGATGTATGCAGCTAAGCATGAACAAGCTCCGCCAGTGTTTTCAAACAGCTGGATACAAACCAGGACTATCTGGGGAATTACACAGCTGCACTAACATAGCATTGTCCCTAAAGCAAGTATATCCTGTGTTTCAGCTGGGTCTCATAGCTTCTGACACTGACCACAATATCATATTATCTTTCATATCTGACATGAAGGCCCATGACAGTTCATACCCAGACAGTTCAGAGCCAATTTGCTTCTGCCCATATTTGCCTTCATACATATTTGTATTCCCATAGCTCTACAGCTCACATATTCATGACTAAGCGGTAACAATTCCCAGACATTTCAGTGAATTTTTTCTATTTTGTTCAGCAGGAAAAGTCACTACAATAATTCTTGTATGAATGGAATGCATTTTTGTCACTGAGCTTTTTACAGTGAAGTTATGCTAAGTTATGCTAATTGTTGGGCTTGGGGGTTGGTGATTTAAAGCAGTCAAGATCCTTTTTCAGCTGAAACACTTTCACAACACAAACACACTAATCCAGATGAAATAATCAAATCTACTTATTAACAGAAATTCTGAGTTAGTTGTTTTCACCTCATTTTACTGTACAGACACCTTCAATACCCATATCAAGAATTGTATTAAGCTCTAAAACCACCTGTACAAAAGTGATTTAATAAACACGACTTTCTTCCCAAAAGCTACAGTATTATTTCTTATCCTGCCTCAGATTTTCTACTTAAGGTTTAACAAATAATTTTAAATTTCTTAATAGCTATTTAATTTGGAAGATGTTCTTATATGCATTGCCTTATGAAAAGAGACATTTTAATGGCCATATGTAAGGCAAACATTTTTTTTCAGCTCATGCTGTAAATTAAATCTTCCTAGTTATAAACTAGGCAACAAAAATATTCCCATAGTTCTTGATTTCTTTACATTATAAATATTGACAGAAAGCCTTACTTTGATTGCCCATAATAAAAACATTTATATTATACCTGTTTCTTATACATTATTTTATACCTATCTGTAACCAATTAAGGAACCAGTAAAACTTACCAATATGTTAACTTGATGATGTGATAGTTTGAGACACATGAAATAGCAAATCTGCTGCAAGAATTAGATTACAGGACAACTGCCATGGAGCTATTTCTATGCAGTAAGTATAGTATGGAAATAAATTAATAACTAATGTTGGCTGTAAGAGTCAAGAATTATAAGCTGTCCCCATTCTGCATTTAAAAAATCTAGATGAATAATTTGAATTGCTGTGAAAGAAAGGGAAAAGAACAACAACATGTAACTAAGGTATGGTAGCTATTCTGAGATTAACATTAGAAAGGAAATAATTTCCTTCATTGACAATGAACTGATCTGTTCTGGTTTCCACTTTTATCTTGAATCTTGAGCCAAGGTTAAGTAAGTCTGATAACACAACTTACAACCTCAACAGAAATATGTGAGCAGGTACTCATAGATGAGGAGACAGCCACGATTTCTGCCTTTCTCTGAAAATACCTAGGCCTTAAACAAGTTGCTTTTCTCCCTGTACTGAAAGAAAGCCGGTAGCATTCATTCTTGTCATTAACTTTATCAGAGTTAAGGCAAGGAACAAAGAAATGCTGACTGGGCTTAGTGAAAAAGAGATATATAACAATATGTTTAGCTATAAATTAAATTGTATTTTTTTTTATTCTTTCGAGGTTAAGATTAATCTCCCCTAATTTTATCTATCTAAAAATAATGTGTATAGTCTTATCTCATCTCATCCCCCTGAAAAGTCAATGGACTCCTTATATACTGCAATTGTTAAACTGTGAAAGAATTGCCTGGGAGTATTTAATAGAGAAGGAATCTAGACAAGTACAGTAAAATAAATAACTAAAACTTGTATAGCTCAAGGCAGATCAGATGACCTATGTCTTCAATGACTTCTCATTTACAAAGCATTGTTGGTGTCACAGATGGAAACTGGGAATCCACAACTGAGAAACTTTATTCTTTCTAGGCGAATGAATAGATTACGTATAATACACATTTTTCATTAGGACTTATCAAGCTACTCAAATATGTGACAGATGTACTGCTGTCCAAAAGTTAAAATAATTCTTAGTATCAGCTTATTAACTAGCTCTTTATGGTTCGTTCCTGTTGCTATAAAAATTGTTATTTTTTTGTGACTTTTATAAAAGCCATCAATTTGTTTTGGCATCATTACAATGGATTTAGGATCTTTTCTAATATAAGACTAGCATATCACTTCTTTACTCCTTTCAGAATTACCAAGAAACACTTTGTAAAGCTATCTATCTGGTAGCAAATTCCCTACATTCTCTCAGAACCTTTATTTTTTAGTAGATTTCAGATTAATTAGAGGAATATTAATCTAGTCTATACTGTATGTGCTGGCAGTTAATTCTTTAAGACATGAAAAAGATAAAAATTAGTTGCCTGAAATTAATATGAGGGATCCATTAGAATTTTAATTCATGGTTAAGAAACAGTTTTGAAAATGTTCATGGTCTATAATATCTGTAAAATTTAACCATTTTGCTTTTAAATTAGATTCTTTTGAGTATTTTCTTGGCTTTTCTGCCTTGTGATTTGTTTGGGTTTTTTTAAGTATTTTATGTTCTTTGTGTGTGGTTTGCAACTGCTTTAGAAAAAAATTAAAATTAATGCATGGTTGTTCTTTTCTGGAAAAGTTCATTGCACTTTATTGATTTGATGACTTGAAAAATCATGGCAGGCAGGTAAAGTTCCCAATGACTGGAAAAAGGGAAATATAACCCCCATTTTTAAGAAGGGGAAATGGATGACCCAGAGAATTACAGACCAGTCAGTCTCACCTCTGTGCCTGGAAAAATCTTGGAGCAGATTCTCCTGGATGGCATGCTAAGGCACATGAAAATCAACAAGGTGCTTGGTGACAGCCAGCATGGCTTCACTAAGGGGAAATCCTGCCTGACCAATTTGGGGGCCTTCTATGATGGGGCTACAGAACTGATGGACAGGGGTAGAGCAGTTGATGTCATCTACCTGGGCTTGTGGAAAGTGTTCAACACTGCCCCGCATGACATCCTTGTTGTTAAATTGGAGAGACATCAGTTTGATAGGTGGACTACACAGTGGATAAAGAACTGGCTGGATGGCCGCACACAAAGAGTTGTGGTCAATGGCTCAATGTCCAGCTGGAGACCAGTAACGAGTGGTGTCCCTCAGGGATCGGTGTTGGGACTGGTCTTGCTCAACATCTTCATCGCTGACTTGGACAGTGGGATTGAGTGCACCCTCAGCAAGTTTGCTGATGACACCAAGCTGTGTGGTTCGGTTGATATGCTGGAGGGAAGGAATGCCATCCAGAGGGACCTTAACACGCTTGTGAAGTGGGATGATGCCAACCTCATGAAGTTTAACCATGGCAAGTGCAACGTCCTACACCTGGGTCGGAGCAATCCCAGGCACAGCTACAGGTTAGGCAGAGAAGAGATTCAGAGCAGCCCTGTGGAGAAGGACTTGGGGGTGTTGGTCGATGAGAAAATGAACATGAGCCAGCACTGTGCGCTTGCAGCCCAGAAAGGCAATCTTATCCTGGGCTGCATCAAAAGGAGAGTGACCAGCAGGTTGAAGGAGGTGATCCTGCCCCTCTACTCTGCTCTTGTGAGACCTCACCTGGAGTACTGCGTGCAGTTCTGGTGTCCTCAACATAAAAAAGGACATGGAACTGTTGGAACAAGTCCAGAGAACAGCCATGAGGATGATCAGGGGATTGGAGCACTTCCTGCATGAAGATAGGCTGAGAAAGCTGTGGCTGGAGAAAAGAAGGCTGCGTGGAGACCTCATAGCAGCCTTCCAGTATCTGAAGGGGGGCTACAGGGATGCTGGAGAGGGACTCTTCTTTAGGGACTGTAGCAACAGGACAAGGGGTAACAGGTTAAAACTTCAACAGGGGAAGTTTAGATTGGATATAAGGAGGAAATTCTTTCCTGTTAGGGTGGTGAGGCACTGGAATAAGTTGCCCAGCAAGGTTGTGAATGCTCCATCCCTGGCAGTGTTGAAGACCAGGTTGGAAGAGGCCTTGGGTGATATGGTTTAGTGTGAGGTGTCCCTGCCCATGGCAGGGGGGTTGGAACTTGATGATCTTAAGCTCCTTTTCAACCCTAAATATTCTATTTTGCTATGATTCTATGATCTTAAGTTCCTTTCCAACCCTAACTATTCTATGAGTCTATGATCTTATGATGACTTCTGGCACTGTTAGAAATGAACACTTTTAGTGAGCTCGTGCTGTTCACAGAAAGAAGACTGAGGCAGACATATTCTTGGAAGACTGTGTCCTGAGAAAAGAAACAGTGCCTTTGAGAAGTAGTAAGTTGATAAGTTATAAGCGATATAAGACATTCATTTATGATCTATTTTATATTATTTACTGATTTGTTTTTTCAAATATTATGTGTTCTAACTGAAGTTATATAGGGACCTGGTGTTAGCATCAGTTCATAAAAAGTCATGATTAATATAAAAAAACCAGTATCTAAAGCTGCTGCAAATATGGTTAAAATCTGGTACATGACATGAAATCTGAATGGTTATTCTTACCAGCACTGTAATAGAACTCCCTTACAAAATTTAGATTATGTTATCTTAATACAACTATTGGAAAATGTTTTACTTAAGTGTTTTACTTAAAAATTAGTCAGTTGAAGACTAATGTTTCAATGAGTTTGTGAAAAGAATAAAACAATGCATTCATCCTAGCTTCTAATACAACCAAGAGTACACTAGCATAAGCACAGCATTTTTACTTACACTTTTCCAGTGAAATATTGCCTTTTAGCTTATAGTAATCACAGTATAAGCACTTGTTTAAATACAGGAAACATGCTAAAAGGACAATATGAAACAAGTTTTCAGATACTGTAGAAGAACTAGCCTTGTAAAGCTATTTGAATATCTACCATAACAATGAATTTCTGTCAAACTGACACATGACCTATTGTAAAACTAACTAAAAATCTATTTTGATTTCTAATTAAAAGGAACTCACTATAAAGTTAATTACAAACTATCTAGAAATTAATAAGGTCTTCCAGGAGTTCTATTTCACATTAAAAAAAATCAACATGAATGTTTCTATTGATTTATATGAAATCCAGAGTAAGCTCTCTGTTTGTAACTACATGGGTAAGGAAAGTTGTTTTGTTCTTCCATCATCGTGATAGTTGACTTTGAATTTACTTAAAGTTCCATGCTATTACAACCCTTTGATTTTCTAAGACCAATATTCAGAAATGAACATATATATAGTACATCTGTAACCTTTCAAACATGGCATACTCACATTGACTTAGACACACTCTCTTGAAAGCAAGAGAGAGCTCCAATAATAAATCAAAATCTGTCCTAAACCATCACCTTCACTAGTGTGTCATCTCACAAACACAGCTCCATCTATTTCTCAAAGGCAGACTTACATGGATACTTTCACCCCTTAAGGACTCCAGCTGCTAGAAGCAAAATGCTAAAGGCTATATTGTCTTCCTTCATTTCCTCCCTGGCATTTGTGTGCAGTCCAAATGCACTTCTCAAAACTGCAGAAGCTATATCAATCACCTCAGAGTTCAAACAAAACCACTGAAACAGTAGTAGAAACATAGTAAGACAGACACCACAGACAAAAAATTTAAAACAAAAACAAATGCATGAAATTCCAGACAGCAGTCAAGCTTATCATCAGCTTGAGTTGCTGTCCATCATACTATAAGAGGATGACTCCCCTAGGCAAATGCCAGCTGGAGAGTAGTCATACTTTACACTTCTCTAGTGCCTATATCTGATGACCTCGAAATACTTGACAAATATTAATTCATTTCACTTCAGAACGTTTTCTGCTGCTGGCTAAATATCACTGTAGTCTAAATAAGGGACAACTGATTGGCAGTCCTGGTGGTCCAAGCTTTCAGCTAACCATAAATCACTCTCCTTTCTATGTACTAGTGGTAGAAAATGCATGGGAAGATTCCAAAGGTTTCTCAGAGCTTGGTCTGTTGTACCAGTAAGGGTTTGGAGAAAGCCAGTCTTGGGGAAAGCACAACAGAAATATGCCCGCCTTTTATTATCCTTGTGAGCAGCTTGGCTCTAGTCTCTGCTTCTAACTTACGTACCCTTCATATTTGTACATGGCATCATGACAACCAGAAGAATTTATTTTACTAAACCAGATTTAGGCTTACTATTTAAAAAAAGTACTGCACATGGGAGAATCTGGAAACCAGATTATAAATCCATCTCAGTTTCTTACACTTACAACTTAAATGTTGAGACAAAGCAGAGATGACATGAAGATTACTGAATTTTATCTTTTACTATGATTCTCTCTATTATTTTATTTAAGCTTTGCCCTCTTTTTCTCCGGTAACCTAAAAACAAAGTTAGTGACTGGCTGACAGTTGAAATAATATTTCTGTACAAATCTGCAAAGTGACAGTAGTTAACCAATAAGCCTAAACAAAGAAAACACAAAAGTTGCCAAGGGCAAAATCAGTTCAGTAGAAGACCATAGGAAGGTTTTATTTTCTTAGAGTCACTGCTTACATGTTTAGATTCATGTCTCTTCCTACTACACAACACAATCATTATTTGAACATTAAGCTAAAACCATGAGAATTATTCCGAAAAAAAGCCAAGTAAGACTAGTTTCTGAGTTGTTTTTGCAGTCATCATATCAAATGAAACTTTGAATGTCAAGTTTTCAGTGTTGTCTGAAGAGCCAATTTTGTAAAATTCCTATGAACGGACAATTTCAGTAAATGAAACCAGTCATATATATTTAACGATCTTCCTGACCAGATTAATGTTTTACATTCTCAGAAGAACTGCAAGGAGTCTTAAGAAAATCACAGAATGCTTTTGGTTGGAAGGGACCTTAAGGATCACCTAACTCCAATCTCTCAGCCATGGGCATGGACACCTTCCATTAGGCCAGGTTGCTCAAAGCCCCGTGAAACCTGACCTTAAACACTTCCAGGCATTGGGCAGCCACAACTTCTCTGGGCAACCTGTTCCACTGTCTCACCATTCTCACAGTATTTTTTTTTTCTCATAACTAATCTAAATCTACCCTCTTTCAGTTTAAAGCTATTCCCCCTTGTCCTGTCACTAATTGCTCTTGTAAGATGTTCCTCTCAGGATTTCTTGTAGGCCCCATTTAGGTACTGAAAGGCTGCTCTAAGTTCTCCCTGGAGCCTTCTCTTCTCCAGCCTGTCACAGGAGATGTGCTCCAGCCATCTGATAATCTTCAGGGCCCTCTTCTGGACTCACTCCAACAGGTCCACATCCTTCCTATGCTGGGGGCCCTAGAGCTGAGTGGGGTCTCACAAGAGCAGAATAGAAAGGCAGAATCACTTCCCTCAACCTGCTGATTCTGTGGTAATTCAATAAATGCTTGAAACTATGACTTTCTTTTTAAGTCGAACTTATTTGTTAACTTTTAGATTACTGATATTGAAAACAAGTATAATGCATAATACACATAATAGAAATTTCTGTATCAATGCCAGTATCTCAGCTACTTAAAAAATTGAAAGAGGAAGTGGGCATTTTATTGCACAATGCCAAAAATTTTAAGCATCAGATATCTACTGTGGAGTATAAATAAATTACTGGATTGTTACTCTCTAATATGCTACTAACATAAGCCATGTCTGAATTAAAAAATTAGGTTTGGCTATATTTTGCACCATAATATGATTCCCAGATTACAAACATCAGAAATACTATGCCAGGAGAAAAATAATACTAGGTATTATAGGGTATTGTAGGAGATCACATCTTTATTTATTATCATTTTAATGCCTTTCTATATTTCTCTTGATTGTTCTGCCCTGTCATATAATATCTAATATACAGATATATAAAGATGACACTGGATTTAGAGTTGCTAACAATTATACATAAACTGAGAAATGCTCTTCAAACTCATAAATCCTCTGCAATTAAAAGGGATTTTATCCTGATGCAGCTATCACAGATTCAAATCAAGAGTACAGGTACAAAAGACTAAATGCCAGATACTATCTTAGGGTAAAGGAATGTCAGTTATAATGACATGGGAATATATACCCAATATCATGCTAGATTTTGGTCCAATGCAAGTGGTAGTTGGTCAAAATATATTCAATTTTACAAGTTTTCTCATAAATTATATTACAATTCCTTATAAACATTGATAGTTACAGGAAAGTATCATTCGAGACTTTAAAAGGCATTTCCACCAAAAAAAAGACAACTAGGAAACAATCACCAACAGCAGGTCAAATACTAATAGATGCCAACAAAAATAGCAATTTTTAAAAGTTACTTACGCCTGTCGGTCCCTGTACATCTTGTTAACTTTTTCCCATTGAAGATTAAGCTGAGTCATCTTTTCTTGTATATTTGCTGCTTCCCTCGGTGTAGCACTTTGCAAAGCTGGCATCTTCTTTTTGTTAATAATGTCTACATGACCCAGCAGTCTCTCCAGGCTATCTTTAATGCTCTGTAATATTAAGAGTTTAGAAAAGTAAAGCATTTTTTTAATAAATAAATAAGAAAATGTTCATAAGTAAAAGAAACAGTGGGAAAATACTAATTTAACATTAGCTTTGAAAATTATAAGAGTTTTATAATAACCAGGTAATAATGACTGAATGTCCATCCTTTCTCTGAAGTCATAATAAACTGAATCTGAGAAATCTGGAGGGGAAGCAAAGTGCTACTGTCTTCAGTCACTCATTAATTCCTCTGCACCAAGGTTATATCTGTTTCAACCTACATTCTTCTTAAGAAGCAGAACAAATTCCTATTTTACAGACTTATCTTTATGTGTTCTTTAATTATTTTGCTGTTTATACTTCACTTTTATACTTGTTTCAGCAAATATTAAACAGATATCAAAGTAACAACATTAAAAGATTACTTTGTCAGGTATCGTTAGTTTTGCCTTTTGCTGGATTTCCTTCACCCAACATTCACCACTCTTCCAGTACCCAGTTCTTGTTTCACCAAAACACTTTGCAGTACACTTTCCTAACAGTACAATGCCAAGTTTTAGAAGACCAAAAGGAAGATAAACTGATCCTACTCTGGACCTTTAACATCTTTATAATGTGTGAAATCATTTAAAACTCCATACAGTGTCAGTGTACATTAATAAACTATTTACCGACCTGTTCAGTTCCATGACTGAATTATACAGGTTTTCTTTCTGCCCTATAAAGCAATACATAAATATGCTGTTTATATCTATTCTGCAAATGTCTCTCTTTCTACTAAATCCTTTAGGATCATCTGAATGGCTGAATTTGTTAGAAAGCCCAATGCTGAGGAAATATATTGTTACAAAATGTGTACCGACTAAATGATAAAAGCATTAAATGTAAAACAAGTACTTAGCAGAGACATACTCCTTGTAAATCAAGACTTATAATGAAATCCTCAAGCACATTTCAGACTACCATTGATACAGGCATAGTTTGGTGCTTCTTTGATTTCCTTGTTCTTTATCAGAAAGACAACACAAATATATTTTTTTTAAATCAATCAAAACCTATGAGCTACATAAGTTTACTGTTCAGCCACATATTATATCACAAAAAAAAAAGCAGGTTTTGGACGAAAAATATGCCTTTTATGCAACTGATTTATACAGGTGCCATTTATTTACAGTCCTGGTAACATACACCATATGTAGCATTACCAGAGGAAACACAAGCAAAAAAAAAGTTTGTGAAATGCACTTATTAATTCTTTAAATTTTCATTTCTGTTTCTTGTAGGTGGCCTCTTCCAGCCTCAGTGCAACAAAGCACATGTTACTTGTCCTGTTCCAGGGATTCTATTTTTTTCAGTTTGGGATTTGTGTTAGGAAGAAAAATGCTCTCATGATTCCTTACAACGGTGAATTTTGAACAATACGTCTTGCTGCCTGAATATAATGCAGCCAGGCATAAAAAAATTCAAATGTCTTGGATTGATGATTGCATCAATTTGATTTTAGCCTGAAGTTAGACTTTCTTTCCCTAAAGTTTTTAAAGTCAAGATTTTCTCCTTTTCTCTAATGAAATGTCAACAACTATAAGATATTCAGCATTTGAAACAACAATATGGATGATGTAGATGCAAACAGAGTTCAAAATAAATCGTAATAGACAAAGCATCTGATACACCAACGAACCACTAAAAGCCTCAGATAATTCTTGAGGTAGGCATATTCAAACAGCACTGTAATAATAGAAGTCTCCCTACTCCATTTGGTGTCATAATATTTAGCCATTTCTTACCATTCCTGCTTTTTAATTAATTCTTAATAGAGCCATGTATGTCTCACTGAAACTGCAGCGCAAAGAAAGGAATATTATGTGGATAAAAATCTAAAGCCATATTAATCTTTTACCATAGAATCACTGAATAATTTGGATTGGAAGGGACCTTAAAAGGTCATTCAGTCAACCCCCTGCAATGAGCAGGGACATCTTCAGCTAGATCAGCCTGCTCAGAGCCCTGTCCAGCCTGACCCTGAATGTTTCCAGGTTTGGGTTGGAAGGGAACTTCAAAGACCCTCTAGTCCAACTCCCTGTCATGGGCAGAGGCACCTTTCACTAGATCAGGTTTCTCAAAGTCCTATCCATCCTGACCTTGGATGCTTGAACAATGACGGGCCATCTGCAGCTTCTGTGAGCAACCTTTCTCCAGCTATTTCTTCAAACTCCCTAACTTCCAGCACCAACACCTAGAACTCTTTTAACTGTGTTCCCATCCCTTATTCCTTCTGAAATATGTAAGCCTCCGAATGAATATTGCAAACTCCTAGCTGAGAATTTATCAGATCAACTGACCAAAGAGTCTCATTTTTGTTTAACACAAAAAAGTCCTTCATTTGCTGTATACAACTCTGCAGTAGCTTTGTTCCTGGGATAAGGGTGAATACTGATTTGATAGATTCATGAGAAGTACAAATTGCCACCTTGTATGCAAGAAGCATTTTCACACTACCAGGACTTTTGAAAGGAGGCAGTGATGAAAGGCTGTTATTTTGAAGCAAGCAGAAAAATCAGGAATGTTAGAAAAGCAAACAAAAAATAAAATAAAATTACCCTCTAACACTGCCATGGTCTGATTAAACCCTGTAGGTACAATCTGATGGTTTTATTTTAACATATAGATATATAAACCAAACCCAGATTTGCCTTTCCTTCACTTGTGAAGAGTAGGCATCAGATTTGAAGTAATACAGGAAAGATTTTGGAAGTTATAATGTACCAGAATAGAAGAAAAAAGACCATTAGCATGTGTGGAGTCTTTGACCTGTTGTCATGACAAATGAACCTATTCAAAGAGACCCTCAGCCATTCTCTCACATGGATTAAGACAGGCATGGGAAGTCAGCACCTATGTTTTATTTCCCCGTGGATGGTTAGGAATACAAATGATGTAGTTATTTAGGTACAACAGCATCTGTCTAAGCATACAAGATCCAAAGGGGTTGTTAAAGAAAATAAAAGATGTACTAAGCATTAACAAGAGCAGTATTCCGTCACATTATTTTTGATTTCCCTGCATCTCCACTAAATTTGAAGTCTCAGATATATAAATTGTGTTTGGTAATACAAATTAAAGAAGAATTGTTTTTTTATTAGTTTCAGCAGGAGACAGAAACACGGCCAATTCAATTTTGAAAAAGACAAAAAAAAAAAAGGCATGATAAACTACATTTTCATCTATTTTAACTACAACTAGCTAAAAAAAAAAACAAAACAACTTTGCTTGTTTGATATCTTGCTCACCTAATTTGAAGCGTCTTTTACATGCCAACACATTACAAAAAGGATGAAAGAGATCAATCCTGCAGGCCTCCCATCATTAGAATAATCTCAGCTGTACAAGCTGAAGTCAGAGAACATTTTTGTGGTAACACCTTTTACAGCTAAAAAAAATAAATATTCCTTTGCCTCTTTGAAATAGCTTGTTGCTTTAAAAAAAAACAGTATTTTCAGATAATACCTTTAAAAAAGACATTTATGATCGTTCATCATAAAAAGAAACTATTTGAACAGTCTAGTAATCACAAATTGTAACAATTTAAATGTAGTTCAAAGGGTAGTTTTACTTAGGAAAACTTCACACCAAGACTTTACTCCTCATCTTAAAGGTTTATTAGTATTAGCTGAGGTGGTATATTCCTTTCTAATGGCTCTTTGTCAGAAATAACGACACCTGACATTTATATCCTGAATACAATATTCACTTAATAAAAAATAAAAAATCACAGCTGCAGTTCACTTTGGGTTTTTTTCTTGTGTTTGTTTGGTTGGTTTGTGTGTTGTTTTCTTTTTTGTGTGTGTGTGTGTATGCTCCTTTTTTTGGAAGGAATTCAGTTTCTATTCAGCATTTATGAATTCTTCTGATTTTATTAATGGACTTCAGTTTTTTCTTTTAAACACATCATCCACACCCTCTCCTTGTTAAATATATGGTTTACAATTCTACTGTAATGAATTTGATTTAAAATTAGTATTTTAGAACTATGGGGATAACAGAGGGTACTGGTATATTAGTACTAGCATGAAGTGACAGAGAGATAATTCTCCAAATCCTTCCAAATTACTTGAGAAATATTTTTAAAACAGTAACTATTTAAGACAAAGACTGAATTCTTCTTTAAATGAGAAAATGTGGTTATCATTTTATAACCATTTAAAGTTATTACACTGTATTTACTATTTTGTCATATATAAGACTGAAAATCCTTATGAAAATGCGACAGCAATGCTCTGACATAATTGCATACAAAACCCCCACACAAACAAAAGCAAAAAAAATACTTTGGGTACTTAAAGCTCTAGGGCAAATACTACAATATTTTAGTCTATGGAAAAAAAAAAAAAAAAAAGGAAACATTCCATAAGCCCCTTATGACTAGTAATTTGAATGTACAGGTCCTGAGAAACATTAACTTACATTTAGCAGACTAAATGAAATACTTGTAAATAGAAAGAGAATGGCACATGTCTTGTCTCTGTGATGATTCCCAATAAGGAAAAATTCCAGTACCAGTAAAAGGCTTCCCAGGGAAGTGATGGAATCACCGTCCCTGGAAGTGTTCAGAAAATGTGCAGATGAAGCCCTTAGTGACATGGCTTAGTGGCGGTCTTGGCAGTCGTGGGGTAATGGTTGGACTTTATGGTCTTAAAGGTTTTTTTCCAACCTAGTTAATTCTATGATTCTAAGGAACATATTTCCTGCCTTGTCAGCAGTCTATCGTCTGGCGCAAAAGCTGGATGGATCTGTATCATTACTGAATAATCTTGTTTGATTTCACAGTATCACAGTATCACAGTATGTTAGAGATTGGAAGGGACCTCGAAAGATCATCTAGTCCAATCCCCCTGCCGGAGCAGGAACACCTGGCTCCATCCTTGTGACACTCCCCCTTTATATATTTATATACACTAATAAGGTCACCCGTCAGTCTCCTCTTCTCTAAACTATAGAGACCCAGCTCCCTCAGTCTTTCCTCATAAGGGAGATGCTCCAATCCCTTAATCATCTTCGTTGCCCTGCGCTGGACTCTCTCCAGCAGGTCCCTGTCCTTCTTGAACTGAGGGGCCCAGAACTGGACACAATACTCCAGATGCGGTCTCACCAGGGCAGAGTAGAGGGAAGGAGGACCTCTCTCGACCTACTAACCACCCCCCTTCTAATACACCCCAGGATGCCATTGGCCTTCTTGGCCACAAGGGCACAGTGTTGGCTCATGGTCATCCTGTCGTCCACTAGGACCCCCAGGTCCCTCTCCCCTACACTGCTCTCTAACAGGTCGTTCCCCAACCTATACTGGAACCTGGGGTTGTTCCTGCCCAGATGCAGGACTCTACACTTTCCCTTGTTATATTTCATCAAGTGAGTCCCTGCCCAACTCTCCAGCCTGTCCAGGTCTCGCTGGATGGCAGCACAGCCTTCTGGCGTGTCAGCCACTCCTCCCAGCTTAGTGTCATCAGCAAACTTGCTGATAGTACACTCAATTCCCTCATCTAAATCATTGATGAATATATTAAATAATACCGGTCCCAGTACTGACCCTTGAGGCACTCCAGCATAACATCTCACACTCAGCATTCCTTACTCAGGTCTACCTAAATCTTGTTTTTATATGCTCAGGCCATGGATAATTAAGGTATCACAGTATCACAGTATGCTAGAGATTGGAAGGGACCTCAAAAGATCATCTAGTCCAATCCCCCTGCCGGAGCAGGAACACCTAAATAAGTTTACACAGGAATGTGTCCAGGCGGGTTTTGAATGTCTCCAGGGAAGGAGACTTCACAACCTCCCTGGGCAGCCTGTTCTAGTGTTCCATCACCCTCACTGAGAAGAAGTTTCTTCTCAAGTTTAAGTGGAACCTCTTGTGTTCCAGTTTGTACCCATTACCCCTTGTCCTATCATTGTTTGCCACTGAGTAGAGCCTGGCTCCATCCTCGTGACACTCCCCCTTTATATATTTATATACACTAATAAGGTCACCCGTCAGTCTCCTCTTCTCTAAACTATAGAGACCCAGCTCCCTCAGTCTTTCCTCATAAGGGAGATGCTCCAATCCCTTAATCATGTTTGTTGCCCTGCGCTGGACTCTCTCCAGCAGGTCCCTGTCCTTCTTGAACTGAGGGGCCCAGAACTGCACACAATATTCCAGATGCGGTCTCGCCAGGGCAGAGTAGAGGGGAAGGAGGACCTCTCTCGACCTACTAACCACCCCCCTTCTAATACACCCCAGGATGCCACTGGCCTTCTTGGCCACAAGGGCACAGTGTTGGCTCCTGGTCATCCTGTCGTCCACTAGGACCCCCAGGTCCCTCTCCCCTACACTGCTCTCTAACAGGTCGTTCCCCAACCTATACTGGAACCTGGGGTTGTTCCTGCCCAGATGCAGGACTCTACACTTTCCCTTGTTATATTTCATCAAGTTATTCCCTGCCCAACTCTCCAGCCTGTCCAGGTCTCGCTGGATGGCAGCACAGCCTTCTGGCGAGTCAGCCACTCCTCCCAGCTTAGTGTCATCAGCAAACTTGCTGATAGTACACTCAATAACCAGCTGTTATCAAAGAATCCAAAGCCCTGCCTCTAGCACCATTCTCAAAGCCAATCGTTTATGGACTGAATCTTCCCATTCCTTCCCACATCATCAGTGGAAGATGGAAGGAGTGAGGCGAAGGTCACTTGAGCCCCAGACTCTTTCACCATCCACCCCAAGGCCCTGTAGTCTTTCTTCATCCCCCTCAGACTGCGGGAAGCAGCTTCCCCCTCACCTGTCTGGAAGACCAGCAGCGGGTAGTAGTCTGTCGGGTGCACCAGGTTGGGGAGCGCCCTAGTGATATCCCTGATCCGGACTCCAGGCAGACTACACACTTCCCTATGATGAGGATCAACTCTGCATATCGGGCCCTCTGTTCCCCTCAGAAGGGGAAAAAAAAAAAAAAAAAAGCGCGAATGCAGTCACCCACTACCACAAATTATGCAGTCAAGTTTCCCGCATTTGGGGAAATAGCAGAGGTCAGCACACCCGGAGTGCAAGGGATGAGCCTCGCCCTGGGAAAACCACCTGCTTGATCATGGTGTCTCCCCTGCCAGGTAAGTATACGCTGTTATTAATCTGTGTATAAGAAATATCAAAGGATAAAAACATAAAATGCCTCTAAATTATCCAAGATGATTTCCCTTGAACATAAAGGAGGCAGCATCTTCACAAAACCTCATTCATGACAAAAATTTTGCAGATTTAAAGAAGAGGAGAAAATGCAATAGAAATATTAAAACCTGCCAGGACACACTTAAGCACTTAAGTAACCTTCTTTTTAGTAGGTCTGAATATCAGCTCAACTCATCCACCCGAAAAGGAATGAACTGTGTTTGCGTTATCAACTGAAGAATAATACTATGTGCCTACATATATTGAAATTGTATGGTTTTTTTAACCAAGTAGATGGATTTTCTAAAAATAGATAAAATACATCTATGCACGTCAGAATTGTTGACTGGCATATACCTAAATGTTTAGAATTAGCAGTATATGAACAGGCATATATATATAATCATATACATAAAATATATATAATCATATTTCTGATTTATATGTCAGATTTTAGCTTCTGTTTACAGTACAGCTGCTACAGACAAAGATAATATATCTGACTTTCTATAAACAAAATCTGCAACTGCATGGCATAAGAGTGTCCAAGGAAATAAAATACATACCCATGTATCTCACACATACACCCCACCTACCTTTCATGTTGAAGAGAACAGCTTCAAGCAATTAGTTATCAACAATGCCTTGGGAGATTTTGCAACATGGTTAACAGAAGTACACAAAGCTTTTATTTTTAAGAGAAAAGGATAACAGAAAATCATTAGCAGCTAAAGCGACAGTAGCCTTTGGCAAATGATCCATCTCATTGCTCTTGCAGAGAAATCTGAGTGCTAGGGACTTGGAACACCAGTTCATTTTCACTACCTGGAATCTGTCTTTATCGGCCAGAGAAAGACAACTTTCTGTAAAAATTCAGTTCCCTTTCCATTTGTGTACAAATCATCCACCAAGCACTGTGTTACTGACAGATCTATTCAGAGAATGTATGTCATTACACTCAGTTCTAAGTTATGGCTAATTGGGTTTTACTGAGCTGTAGCAGAAAACCACTCTGAATATCACATCAGGTGATGTTCCTTGCTAAGAATCGGCTAATACATGACAAATATATATTCCAATGTGCAAAATTAAAAATGCATTTTTGGCAATCCAAACAATTGGAAAATTCTGCTTTTAAAAATATAAACTATATTTATAGCAGATTTGTTAACATATTTCATGCTTTTTGTACTAACATGAAAACCAGGAACACCACAGTTGTTAGTAATCATGAATAGAGAGAATTATTATACAAATTACTTACAGTGTTAAAATATGCACAGAACTATGAGTTAAAATATCAGATATGGGTATTATCAGTTTAATAAAACATTTTAACAGGGGATTCTGGCTGCCAGAATCACAGATGCATAATATTTACAGTAAATTGTCTGTATCCTGAAGATACATTAGAAAACTGTGCAAAAAAACCCCCGCTCTATCTGTCAGTAGATGAATTACAAAACAAAGAGAAAAAGAAGAGGAAAAGAAAAATTCAGAGCATGAAAATATCTATATCTGAAAAACAACAACAGCAAACATTTAATTTTTAGTGAACTAAATAAAGAACTTCCGGGAAATACAAAAGAAGATGAACTAGAAAAAGAACTGTTGGAGTTATTATGCAAGCAGCTTCATATATAAGAAATCTCTTTCTCAAAGAGCCAGATGGCCTTCTATATTAAAACTATTACATCATTGAAAAATATTATAACTAAATGTATAATTATATTCTATAATACAATGTTCTTGATTAAATTAAGAAAATATATATAGAGAAAAAGAAATGCCTAATATGTATGAGCCCTAATATAGTTTTGCAGCATTAATTATATAAAGCAAGTAGCCTCAGAAAACAAGTTTTCAATTCACAATTGATATCATTAAGTCATGAACAAGCACAGCTATGCCATGACTATGACAGCGATTTCTAGCATGAAATTCTTCTAAGCACTCTCTCACATATGGCTATAAACACACATTAGACTTCTTAAGTTCCTAGTAAATTGTTTCATTTTAGTACACTCACTTTTGCTACCTTTTAGCAGACATACATGTAAGTTTTAATATTCTGTTTAATAAATGTATTTTTTTTCAGCACATATATCTCCACTAAACAATCTAGAGTTTAAAAAAGGCAAGTAGCTTGCACAAGAAAAATCACCACACAGGAAAACTTTGTCATATTATCAGCAATACAACTTGATTTTCCAAAACCACTTAAGTTGAATATATGCAAATCTGCACATTCATTCAACTTTCGTTAGCATTTGTAACATCCATTGTAAGTAAGGATAATTAGCTAAATTCTGAAGGCATTTTATCTCTGGACTTGATGATGTAACAAAATCCATTGCAATTACAAAAAATTCTAAATGGGGAACTGAAAGATGATGAATTCCATCATCAATAGCATTTTAAGAGTGTATCATTAAGCCAAAGTTACTAATCCATCTATCTATGAACCATGATTTTTCCGTACAATCAACTGGAGTTTCATCTTTGATAGAACTCTAATATTTCATTTGTTTGTTAAATATTGTAAGTACATTAATGAAATGTCCTGGGTTTGGCTGTAACAGTTATTTTTCTCCTTCCTAGTAGCTGGTGCAGTGCTGTGTTTCAGCTGTAGTCTGAGAACAACGCTGATAATACACGAACATTTTAGTTGTTGCTAAGTAATGCTTACTCTGATCAAGGATTTCCCAGTCTCTAATGCTCTGACAGTAACGAGAAGCTGGGAGGAAGCTGAGACAGGACACCTAACTCAAACTAACCAAACGAGTATTTCATACCACAGCACGTCTTGCCCAGTATATACACTGGGTGGGGAGTCACCCTGAAGGGGCAGATCGTTGTTTGGCTCAGGCTGGTGAGCAATTGTAGTGTGCACCACTTGTGTTTATGTTTTTTTTTTCCCTTTCCCTTTCTAGCATCATGACATCAGCATGTCATGAGCAATTGTACTGTGTATCACTTGTGTTTATTGTTTTTTTTTCCCCTTTATGGTTTTATATTCTATCCCCCTTGTTATTTCCCTTAGCATTATTATTATTATTAGTGGTAGTGGTTTACTTTAGTTCTTCGACTAAATAGGTTCTTACAGGTTCTTATCTCAACCTGCTAGGTTTACATTCTTTCTATTCTCCTCCCCATCCCACCCAGAGGCAAGAGGGAAAGCTGAGTTGAGCAAATGTGGTTCTGAGTTATCAGCTGCTCTTAAACCATGACATGATGAAAAACTGAGTTAACCCTATGTCCTAATGCTTAAAAGAGCTTGTAATAGGATAGCAGAAACATTGCAGTTGCTGATTTTGTTAGATAAAGAGACACGACTTGTTTTCTTTTTCTAATTTTTCCATTCCCTAAAGCTTAAAATGATGAGAACAACACTCCTATGAGCTGGTTTCAGCAGATTTACTAAATGTGTCCATGAAACCATACTAATCCAATAAATGTTAGAAATGATCAGATTTTTGCTGCAATATTTTGCTATTTGCATCCCTTTGATATAAAAAGTCAGTGCTAGAATCATCTATGATATTTAATAACAGCAACTTTTAATTTGTATTTTATATTTATCCTATCAGATTTAAGTGTTACTACTCATATTACTTTGAAGAAAAAAGTTCAAAGTAGTTACAATTGAAAAAGTCTTAAATAAACTTATTTTTCTCTTTCAGGACTAATTAAAACAGATTTTTTCTGAATGGAAGTGAAAAAAAAATCACAAACTCAGTTTTAAAACACAGAGCTATTCATGAGAATTCTGTAGTTTGTTTCATGCAAATCTGTCAGGGATAAAAATCAACCACAATTTAGTTTCAAAACTTTCCCAACCAGCTGCTGAACAATTTATGCACTACTTTTCTATTTTTACTGCAGGACAATGACAATGATGAATGCTTTTCCTTGGAAATAAATATTCATTAAGCAGGCTAAGATCAAAACTATACCATTCCAAAGCCCCACAGATATGCAAGGTCCATTTGCCTTTTCTAAGAGATTTATTTGGGAGGAAGATGAACTGAACCCACAAACACATCTCTGCACAATGTAATAGTTCAGTTAAATTAAACCTATGGTAGTACTTACTTGTAACCTCAGTAATCAATATTATTAAAGTTGGTGTCAATTCTGATAATACCAAATATATGTGGCTGAACAACAAATTAGTTACAGATATAAATCAGACAAAGATAGCCCAATGTAAAGCCTTAAGAAGCAAAGGAAACAAATGCCAGTAAACTGTAGGTCACTGTTTTTCCATCCAGTCTAGGAATGAACATAAGTTCATAGACAAGGACCAAGTGGTAGCTCATTAGCCATTATTTACATAGTCTATGACTTTATTTTTTTTTTTTTGTGCAAAAGAGTCATTCTATCAAAAGGGATTGTCTAAAATTAAGAATGACAATACCATTGGCATGTTGCGTGTTGCGTGCTTCAATACTCAGAACCACTATAATCAACTTGTACTAAATCAGAAGTGGTAAAAGGAACAACCTACTGTTATTTCACACAGTCCTATTATCAGTTATATGCTTCCTTTGCTCCAATACCTTACTGTTATGCTTCACTACACATACTCTACTGCCTTGCTAGGAAACTGAAAACACCCTAGTTTTCAACAGCTAATAAGAATATCTAAACATCTTTGTGTGTGTGTATACATATATATATAGAGAGAGGTGCCTAAAATGTGTAAGATCTAATCATGTATAAGAATTATAAATAGATATGATACTTCAGAAGCTAATAACAGAATATGGATGTAGTTTTGTTACACTTCCTCTGTTGTGGAGAAATAAATGGGCTCCTACAGAGGACAATTCGGAACACCTAGCCAGAGCCCCTGCCCTGATTCTAGCTCTAAACTTCTTACCTCTAGCTCTGTAGGCAAATTTCAGCCTCTTTAGATATGCTGACTTCAGTTATAACAGTTATTTTTCTCCTTCCTAGTAGCTGGTGCAGTGCTGTGTTTCAGCTTTAGTCTGAGAACAATGCTGATAACACACCAATGTTTTAGTTGTTGCTAAGTAATGCTTATTCTGATCAAGGATTTTTCAGTCTGGTGTTCTGCCAGTGAGGAGGGGCATGAGAAGCTGGGAGTGAGCAAAGGCAGGACACCTGACCTAAAGGAGCCAAAGGGGTATTCCATATCAAAGCACATCATGCCCAGTATATAAACTGGGCGGGAAGTTACCCAGAAGGCGCAGATCACTGCTCAGGTCAGGCTGGGCATCAGTTTGCAGGTGGTGAGCAATTGTAGTGTGCATCAGGCGTGTTTATTTATTTTCCCTTTCCCTTTTTAATTTTATATTCTCTCCCCTTGTTATCTCCCTTATCATTAGTAGTAATAGTAGTAGTAGGTTTATATTATACTTTAGTTACTGGACTATTATTTTCTCAACCTGTTGGGTTTACATTCTTTCTATTTTCCTTCCCATCCGGCCAGGAGGTGGACAGGGAGGGCTGAGCAAACAGCTGTGTGGTTCTGAGTTATCGGCTGGGCTTAAAACGTGACATTACACTATCACTTACTTTTGTTAAAAACTTTCCTTCCCCAAAATAATTATAGAAATATGGAAATGTGGTCTTCATGCTGGATGACAATATGAAATTGCTGTAATTATATACAGCACTTAAGCAGGATTTTTTTAAAGGCTTTCCTCACGCAAACATTATTCTGCAAAAGCTGTTAACTCATTCTTCTACTTAGGCTTACAACTTTAATCTTGTTCTTTTTTTATGTCAATTCTGTGTTGGAAAAATTCCACCAGGTTACTGATGCAAGTGATGAAGAAACCAGATAGTGCTATTTAAAGTCAAATCAACAATATGGAACTAGTTTTTTCTTAACTATATGAGCTACCTTTTGGACAATATTTTCTGGTTAGCTAATTAAACAGAAAGAATTTCACAGAATACAGCCCCCAAGAGAATTAAAGATTTTTTTGGAGTAGTTTAGAATGAAACAGACAAATTTTACTTGGTTCTGTTGCTGTTTTAATAAAAAATATTTTTTAAAGCAAATACTAAAATAAAGCTGCCAATATAGGGTGTGGATAGGGTTACTTATTAATTATTTCAAATTACAACACACAAATTAAACTTGAACCACAAATTCATAACCTTAAATACACGACTGCCCCCCTCCATCCTTTCTCTCCCAGGATTTACTTTCAAGATACCCTAATCACAGAATCATAGAATCATAGAATAGAATCATAAAGTAGTTAGGGTGGGAAAGGACCTTAAGATCACCAAGTTCCAACACGCCTGCCGTGGGCAGGGACACCTCACACTAAACCATGCCACTCCAGGCTCTGTCCAAACTGGCCTTGACCACCACCAGGGATGGAGCATTCACAACTTCCCTGGGCAACCCATTCCCATGCCTCACCACCCTTACAGTAAAGAACTTCCTCCTTATATCCAATCTAAACTTCCCAGTTTAAGTTTGAACCCATTACCCCTTGTCCAATCACTACAGCCCCTAATGAAGAGTCCTTCCCCAGCATCCCTATAGGCCCCCTTCAGATACTGGAAAGCTGCTAAGAGGTCTCCAAGCAGCCTTCTCTTCCCCAGGCTGAACAGCCCCAACTTTCTCAGGCTGTCTTCATATGGGAGGTGCTCCAGTCCCCTGATCATCCTAGTGGCCCTCCTCTGGACTTGCTCCAACAGATCCATGCCCTTTTTATGTTGAGGACACCAGAACTGTACATAATACTCCAAGCGAGGTCTCACAAGAGCAGAGCAGAGGGGCAGGATCACCTCCTTCGACCTGCTGGTCACACTTTGATGCAGCCCAGGATACGATTGGCTTTCTGGGCTGTGAGCACACACTGCCGGTTCATGTTCATTTTCCCATTGACTAACATCCCCAAGTCCTTCTCTGCAGAGCTTCTCTGAATCTCTTCTTTGCCCAACCTGTAGCTGTGCCTGGGGTTGCTCTGACCCAGGTGTCAATGCTCATGTCTTCCAAATACAGATGAAACAGTTAAAAATAAACTAATTTTCAGTGTTCTTCCATTTTGCACCAATGTGCCTTCATGTATAAACATCAGAACATGCACACATCTCAGAGAGGGGCTGAGCACAGATAAAACATACGTCTCTAAGAGTGAGCGCAGCCATCCAATATACAGAAGCCCAAAAGTAATGGAATGCAATCACAGAAAGAAAATCTTATTACCTTACCTTAAGACACTCTTCTTGTTTGAAGAGATCCTCATAATCCTTAGCCTGCAGAACAGGAGAATTAAGGCTCTCTTCTACTTCAGACAAGGCTTGCAGAAGGTGAAGGATCTCTTCCAGGTATGTAGAAGGCACATAAGTAGTTTTCACAGTCATAGTTTCGGTCACCACAGAAGTTGTATCTTCATGAACTGTTTGCTAGTATAGATATACAACAAAACACATCCTTTAGTTTCTAAAAACTATATAAACTTATAACAATGTAATATCCAGTTCACAGCCTAGAAACAATTACAAATAATTTCTAAGGACAAATGCAAGAAGGTATCTGACATAGATTACTCATGCTCCAGTAGTCTGAAATGGGAGGTACTAAAATTAATCCATGTGAAACTATACAAAGTTATCTTCTAATCTCAGCAGAAATAAAGACAGGAGATTCAAGAGTACTCAGAGATTACAGTATTACTGAGATTTTAGTGCTAGCCCTTTTATTTTGAATTATCACACCTCTTTCAGACTCTGTCCTTCATTACAGAAATTTCATACATGCTAAATCATTTTGAAGTGTCAAGCAGAATGAGTTGTGTACTAGATGCAATTTCTTAAATAATGTGTAACCCAAAACAACCAGTTCAACTTAGTGATTTCAACAGTATACTAAAACTTTTGTCTTAAACTAAAAAGTACAGTTTGGAATTTTGTGATTTGAAAGGTCTTTAATGAATTAATATTTCTAAAAGAAATCCCAGCAACACACCTCTTCAGGAAATGAAGCTTTGGCTTTTGTTTGTTTCTTTTTGGGGGAGGGGGGTTGTGTTTTGTTTTTTTTTAATCAGGACAAATATGAAATAGACACCCTATTCTGAAAGCATGTGCATGCACCAAATGTAGAGAAATCCCAGAATATTTTTGTGCCAAGAAAATAGATAGTTGATCTATGACATACAAGGTGACAAAATAGTGTCTGTTTATACACATTCACTACATTTCTGATTTAATGTGTTTCTGGATCACAGATAAAAAGTGAATCCAGAAGTGTGCTTTGGAGCAGGGAGAACTATGATTGCTTCTTTTAACTAACCTGATCACCTGAATTTCCATTAGAGCAGGCAAAACTCAAAAGATATAAATTATTTGTGGTTTCATAAGTTATATTTATTTGTTTTGTCATATCACATAGGATTCCTAGCGTGGGACCAAAATCCATTGCACTCAATGTCTGTCTTCTCAAAAATATAAACTTATTGAGAACCTAAAAGAACTTGTACAAGCAATTGCTCTTAAACTTTCTTTCAGAAATCATATTACTTAGATGTTTCAGTCCCAATGTAGATAATCACACATTTTGGAGGTTTTTTCACATTTTATGTGAAAGACAATGGATCAACGGTCCCAGAGAAAAAAAGTATCATTAGTTATGTACACAGCATGTAAAAGAAAACAAATATAAACACTACCTTGCACACACTACTTTAGCAAGGTTTCTCATTTTAACTTGTTTGCCCTGTCCATCCTTTCATGACACGTTTCTCTCTTCAGTTACTGGGCTGAGCCATCTGGTTCTTCAGTTTTCTTTAGAGTCTTAAAATATGCATATACACATTCTAGAAGAGGTATGCATATCATACACAAAGCTCAAAAAGTTATCTGTAGACTTGTGTTATTCTGATGCATTTTTTAATCAAATCTAATTGCTTTGCTTACACTTTTTTCACTAAATGACTTTCTCAGTACATCTGCTAACACTGAAACCTCTCTAATTACCATACCACTGCTATAATTTTTATTATTTAAAATAAATGGCTTAATAAAAATTTGCATTTGTCCCCATACGCTTCATGAACCACATGCTCTGTAAAAATAACAGTTCACCCCAGTGAACCTAAAGCTGTCCCAGTTGATTAGAAAATGGGAGATTTTCAACAAATCACATGCAGCAATATATTTGCATTCCTCAAGATTACACTGTGACACTTCTAATAGTTCTTTGCTATGCTCCTATGTGTAGCAAAGAACTTTAGACCCACATGAGGAGCATTTTAAATATAATTGCATTCTTCTTTTTTTACTGAGAAGACAGAATAGTTATAGTCACCATAATGAAAGAGCATGCCAGGTGTGCAAGGTCATTCACTTTAAATGAGGTCATATGAATACGTAAAGTGACACACAAAATATAGTTAGTTTCTATAGGTGTATTGGTTTAATCTATTTTATTTCAACCCAAATTTAGGCTAATAACTATGTACACACACACATTGATGTATATGTGTGTACATATAATAAAATCTTTGCCATCTTGCTCTAAATAATTCCCGAAACTAATAAAATTCAAGTGGAAATTTGATGCGTGAGTACTTCACAGACACCATGCTTAATTATTTATAGTAGTGCCAAAATTGGGTATCTTTCAATCACTGCTACAAGGGACCCTTATAAGAGCACTCTTCAAGGCAATATTAATTAAAATCTGGAGACAGGACTGAACTTTATAAGACATATATTTTTCAGTAATCCCTCAAAATTTGTGCAATAATTAACTCACAGCAATATGAATAAGATGTATGCAACTATATACTCATATTGCCCTTTACAGAAAACTTTCTCACAGCTGGATAATTACACTTGTATAGTTCTACAAGAAACATGAGTCAGGAGACTTCTAGTTGAAGCAAACCATTAGTGCTTATATTGTTATAAAGCTTAGATTGTTAGTTAAACTGTAAGGTACTACAATCATGTAAATATGGCAGCATTATTAAACACCTTATTCTAAACCAATAGTAACATCCAAATTAATTAGCTTCTTAATACTATTTAAATAAGAGAGTTGGGAATTTGATACAACTTTAGAAATCAAGGATTAAATTTCTTTGACTTCAGTGGGTTTTTCAATAGGTCACAGGTATTTCTCTCCTTCTATCTTTCCTCCATTCACAATAGCCTAAGAAAACCCAAAGCAGAAGTTGGCATCTTGAGCAAAGGAATGGAGAACAAACTTATTCAGAACTGACAATTTTAATCAGCAAAGAAAGAAGGGAAAAATTTTTGGCTTGTTCCTATGTTTGCTGGAATTTGCTACTGTAGAAGATACAACAGATAGTGTCCTTCCTTATTTTCCTGAGAAGCATATCTACTAGAAATGCATAGCTGAAACTGAATCATACGCTAACTGTAATGAGATTTTCTTTTTTTTAAAGGAGATTGTAGCAGCTGGGAGGCATTAGTATTAAAAATAATATACATTCAGTAAAGATATGTCATTGCTAATGCCATAATGACTCACCAGAAGAACAGATTGACACATAAGGATTAAAAATAAATAAGAAAATGGAAATTAAAATTTTAGATAATTGTTTAAGAATGGTTTTGAATAACTTGAATCCGACAAAGTGACAGAATACATTAGATAGTTACATGAAAATATTCAAAACCAAGTAACATTTTAAAATAATGTATAATACAAATAAATCCTTAAGAATGATGGGGAAATGCAGGAGTAAATGTCCATTTCTTATATGGCTATTTTTTAAAAAAGCACATTAATTGAAATGAATTTATTTTGTACTTTTACCTGATTGCCAGTGGTATACTGATGTGTGAATTATTTCTAGTCTCCAAAAAAATCACATTCTTTTAGATAAGGCTTACCTGTTCATGCATTGTTTTTCACCAAGTGTTATCATGTCTCAAACATGAAAATTATTCCCCATCATTATATATATTTAATTAAGGAATAGAATCTTTCCATAAACATGATTCTTCCTACACATGTGAAACTGATTTTATTGATAGGTACCACATCCTACCACATGCAACACAAAGACAAGAAATATATCCATGAACTGCCCTTATAGAGAAGGCCAATATGCAAAAACCAAACAACTGAAAAAAGAAACAAAAGCAACCAACCAAAAGTACCCCCAGAAGAAAAGAGCTACAGGAATAATGCAGGTTTTGCCCACAAAATTAAATATCATCATTCCCTGGGCTCTGCTGTAGTATCTGTGATTATTGCCTACATCCAGAAGAGTACTACTAGGTGGCATCAGAGCTAATTAGCTTTGGAAAATGCCGTTAATTTCCTTTTAGCACTGGAAAACTAGGTATTAAAGCACTTTTCCCTGACCTCAGTATATCCATTTATTTTCCTCTTCCTGCAGAAGGAAAAATCCCAACATCACTCTTTGCTGTTCAACAATTTACGCCTAGAAAGCCTCCAGCCTTATTGTGTTAAGTCTTGCCAACTGTTCCATTTTTGGTCCCTTCTCACTACAGTCCTCCAAACTCACAGCAACTGTATTGTGCTGGCTTTTTGAGTAAAAGCAAACTTCACACAAACAGAATACGTAGGAGAAGTAAAGCAGCAAAACACACCTATCTTAAGTACTGTACCATGACACTGCTTCTAGCAGCATTCTGATGAGAAGTTCAGGAAAAACAAACATGTGCCTCTTCCTGAAGTGAAATAATGCTTGAGAAAGTATTCTTTACAGGCAGCTGTAAAATGTATGACAGTGTAAAAAGTCAGTCATCTCTGAGGAATAAACATAGGTGTGCTACACATACAAAAAGGAAAAGAAGTGGATAGCAGACACCTTCTGAACAAAGGCAGTTATGCCTCAGAGTCCAACAAATGTTGGAACCGTTTATTGCTTTCTAGAACAAACTGTAACCTATGTCATATTTGCTAGCTCATGGTTAGCATCAAAATATCATATACATCAAATAAAGAATTAAAAACACAAAAGTATGATCAAATACTAAGATCAATAAAATCACTTTCAAGTACGTATTTATACATAAAGAAGCTTGCCAGCTGTAGTGATGTCAGCTAACGTTCAGAAAAATAAATTCTGTGTTTTCAGCTTTGCTAGCACATCTTACTTATAAGTGTCTATATATAAAGAAAGTAAATAAAAATTATACCTATAACATTGAATTTTCATTATGATATTGCATAGACTTATTCAATCACAAAAAAATTTACCTATCATTATGAAAAGAAGCATGTCTTTCAAGGACAGAAAGACCTAAATCCACACTATAGGATTAATATGGAGTGCTTACATAATTCCATAAAGGCAAGGCCTTAAAAGACACTTGGCAGCATTAAAATATATTTAAAATAATATCTTTATTAACATTATCAAATAAAGGTATAAATATTTTCTCGTGCATGTGATTTTTCTACTCATGTATGACAAAAGCCTGCACGTTGCAATACTTAAAACATGTATTTTTATGCCTGTATCTGACTTCATCAGTGACTTATATAAAAATTGAAACTTTAAAAATACACGACTATTTTCAGCACTGTTCTGTGCCTGAGAAATGTTTACGGACTTCACAATACTTCACTGCTAAAACATACCTTATTGGGTAAGAAACTCTGCAATAACAGTTTTTATTCTATGATAAAATGAATCTATTCTACCTATATATAAATCAAAATAAAGTCAGTTAATATGAAACTATTCCAATAATAGCATGAATTAGAAAACATTTCAATAAATTTTACATGCTAGGAACAGCAATAAAAAAATTGCAGGCTTTGCTTTTGAAAACTACCAATCAACAGGCCTTAACCAGGGTGAACTTAATTCCATTGTCATTTTTTTCGACCTTCAGAACTTGATTGAAATGCAAAGGTTTTCTCCATAAGAAAAGGTTAGTCCCCCGAATTTTAGGCTTAAATTATGGACATCTCCCAAAACCTCAGATTGTCATGCTACACTCTAATGAGCTCTGTGTGGTGGATTGGATAGATACCTGTGGTTGCTTGTGATACTTGTGGTTACTTGTCTCAAAGACTTGGAAGACTACTTATTCTACCCACAGTATTTTTTTTTTCATTGAATGTGTTACTTTTACAAATAGATGAGGAGGAAAAAAAAAAGCTGTAACAATTAAATTAATTTTAACATTAAACCCAGAGTAATTAGTCATTACGTCAGTTACACATAATTTTAACTTTGTGGGTGTGCTGTTTTTGTGGGGGTTTTTTTGTTGTTTTTTTTTTTTTTCCCAGGAGGTAAATATTTAGTTTAAAAACTACGATAAAGCATTTTGGTGCTGCAGCCAATCCTCATGCCTTTAGAACCCTCCAAGATGTCAATTACACTCCAGTGTAAATTAGTAAAATGAATAGTTTTGGCAATCACCTTTTCAGTAGCTTAACAGTGCTTGTGTTTTATTCTGGCCCAGACAATTGCCTCCAGATATGGATTCTCCTCAGGCTGAGGCACTGCTGCATATTGAATTTAGCTGCAGCTCATTATAAAAACTTACCCACTGCTCCTTGCTGAAGACCTGCTGGCATTCATCTAAATTAAAGACTAACTACCCCAAATAATTGGAAATTTTAGCAATTCCGTTCATAACTTTTAACCCTGACAACTTCATTGGTGTCCACTTGTTGACCAAAGGGAAAAAAAAATCCAACTATGATGAAACTGGAATACAAGACTCACATATGCTGCACTGTGTGTAAGTTATCTCTTTCAGAAAATAAAACAAAAGAGAGCTGTGTATCTTATGCCATAGCTGAAATGTCACCATTTCCTGAAGAAAAATATAATTGCATTATGGTATAACTGAGTAATTGGAACTACTGGGATTTAGAGAGTGTCTCTTGTTTTACATAAATTGTATATATATGTTAATTACATCTGATAAATATGGCATATCTCAATCTTAATAATTGCAGTAATTCAGAATTGCCAAGTGAAAGGAAATTTCTATGTCCCTGTCATGTGACTTTAAACAGATATTCATAACAATATAAAAAGAAGTATTAGAAACATTAAAGACTATATCTCAAAACCACTTAACAATAGCTTAGGCTATGTACAGTCATTAGCAGTTTGCAGGGAAGGTAAGTCTTTAACTACCAATGAGTCAAAAGACATAGCCATTCTCAGTATGAGAAATCAATAAATAAGCAAATAGTTAGGTGCTCACATTACGTTTTCGAATGAAAAAAAAGTCAGATGGCATTGCAAAATCTGCATTCTAGGCTGGTTTTCAACAGATCTTTTAAAATGATATTTAGAATTTTATAAGGGTTTACCTGGAAAACAGTTTTGAAATTGGTTTAAACGTATTACCTTCCATGAGGCAAAATGTAGTTTAAAGTTTTTATATGCTAACTATAGGACATGACGATCCATATATTTGTTAACCATTTCTTGTATTCATCCTGTAATATTTTTGACTGCTGAAAAAATACGTACAGACAGTATAAAGAGCATGTCATACTTAAGGAAGTATCAAGTTGACATTTTAGAATATTGAACTCTTCTACACAATTCTAGATCCTTGTAATCATGTGGTCCAATTGTGACAGTCTATTCATTCTGCTAAACCAACATTATATACTCAAATCTGCCTGCACAGCAGGAAATACTCTGAAGAATTGAAAGAATTTCAAATATTTTACTCCAAATACAATTCCAAAATTGTGTTTCTTGGACAGCTATAGAGAACAAACAGTATGTATAATGGCAGAACAAGCTTCTACATGATATTCCAGAAGGCAGTCTTCCGACGAATAGTCTTTGGTCAGTGCAATGGCTGATTTATTAGGACCACAGAAGTGCCCTAATCTTAGACAGCACTTATGCATGTAGCTTTAACTCTGTCTTGAATAATAATATGTATATCTAAACTGACTGATCACCAAGGAGCCAATTAATGTGAAATAAAGCACAGATATGTTAGAATACAGTCTATTGATGTCTAGATTGACTAACCCATTTTGAAATAGTTGACATGCTAACTTTGCAGATATTTAGCTGTCGTGGTTTAAACCCTAGCTAGAAAGCTTGTTCACTCACTCCCAGTGACTGGTGCCAGGCTGAGAGCAATCGAAGCTTCCCCCCCTCCCACCGGGGCTCTCCCCTTCCCTGCTTCCGGAGAAACGGGGAGGAGGATCGAAAGAGTGCAGCTCCCATGGGTTGAGACAAGAACAGTCCAGCAACCAATGTACAACACAAATCACCACCGCTACTACCAATGACAACAATGATAAGAGAAAATAACAAGGGAAGAGAATACCACTGGCCAAGAAACGAGTCCGACCCAGAAGCCCGTGCTCTTCTGGGTAACCCCCAGTTACCCCCCACCCCGGGCATGACGTGCTGTGGTATGGAATACCTCCCTGGCTAGCCTGGGTAAGGCGCCCTGTCTCTGCTTCCTCACGGCTTCCCCTCCTCCCTGGCAGAGCATGAGCCTCACAAAGTCCTTGGTCAGGGTAAACATCACTTAGCAACAACCGGAAAACATCAGTATCACCAGCACTGTTCCCAGGCTGGAAGTCAAAACACAGCACTGCACCAGCTACCACAAAGGAGAAAAATGACTGCTACTGCTGAACCCAGGACATTAGCAAACTATGATAGCTGTTTGCTGAGATAATTTAAAAAATAATCTAAAAATACCATTAAAGTATCACATTAGTGTTGAAAGCTAGCAACTTCAAAGAACAAGGTCCTAAACCTTAAACACTGACACCTTCCAGAGATTTTAAAAAGCATTACCTAATTATTTTCCATCTTTAATCTACATTTATAGAGATGAAATCATACAGAATAATAACAGATTGTGTCACATAGGCTGATTTTATTACTCCAAGACACAGGTTTTTGGGGTTGTATTTTTTTTTTGTTAAATAATGTGAGATTGATGTCAATCCAGCAGTTTTTAAAACTAATTAAATATGCACATATAGATATTCAGCATTCACACTGTACATGTACAGATTTACTTCCTTCTGCACCTTTCTGATTATACTCAGATGCACTCACACGAAGCCAAAAAAAAACCTCAACCACCCAAAAACCAAAACAAACAAAAAATCCCACAAGTGATGTTGATAACTGGAATTGAAGGCAAAAGATAATATCTCGTAAAAAGACACTGCCACTTAGCTCCTGATCACTCTTGCAGCAGGTCTTTTCCCTTATTATTTACTTCCATATTACAGTCATGTAATTTTGAAACCAAATTCCTCACAATGTAAATTATTATGTTAATAAATTATTGAATACTAAATCAGAGAAAATAGGATGGTAATTAGCTATCTTGTTCCCAAATAGCTAGGCAATTATAAGGAAGACAATACTATCTTAATATAATGCTTAGTTTTGTCCAAAGAAAATGTGCTATGTCACTCATGATTCTTTAAGCAAAGGCTGCTGGTCTCATTTCCATCTCAATCCTACAGAGAACAGTAAGAAGAGCCTGCTTTGTGGCTAAGACTACATTCTTAAAACCACTTCCTATAATTTAAAGATAGAATCCTAAACCAGCCTTAGTCTGAGTTGCAGCAAGAGTTTTCATTCTTATATGAAGAGGTGAAGATACCAAGTTTTACTCTTAAACCATAGAACGTAATTTAGATCATTTCACTAAAGTTTATTACAGAAAACAAAAAATGGCAGAGAAAAACTTTTTCTGTAAAGTTCAGTCATCTACAAGACAAGATTCTTTAACTTCACTCTACTAAATTTATATAGCTTTGCAGTGATGATAGTGAATACTGTACAGAATTAATAAGGAAATATGAGAGAAGACAAATATGCTTTAGAAGAACTCACAATACTGCAGCAAAGTGGTCCACTTTGATAAAAAAGGCTATAGATGGTCTTCACTTAAATTACCACAAGCCAGTATGCATTTTAGACACAGATAAAGTGCATTTTAAAATGCATCTATAAAACTAGCTCTTCTTCAGCTGTATCAAAGACAATATCCATCTTCAGTGTACTTCCCATACCTTTCTTATCTTAAATTAGACTTAAAAATGAAGTATTTGATAAACAAATTATTTGTAATGCATTTCCTAATAAGAATTTCCAGGTTGATGGATGCTAGAAAATGGGTGTAACCATTCAACTGTTATTCTCTTCCCAAAGATTCTCCTTCATCCTCACCCCTTTTCCAGACCACAGTAAAAGAAGCCCAGTGGTCTGTAAACCTATTGGTTCAAAAAGCTGCCAGTGCCAATGCCAGAAAAGTTAAAGGTTCTGACAGAATCACCTGTTGTGCCCTAAAGAGACCCAAAGCACATGGGTGAAACAGGCCATCACTGTATGGTTATTTTCTTTTGTCCAGGAGGTATTTTCCTATTTTACCTTTCTAATGTCTTTTCTCTCATTTGTTCTTCCTCTCTCTTACTCATTGTAGGAATAATAACAAACTAGTTTGTCCCTTCTTCTTGGTAACCATTACTTGATTATTTACCCCAAGAACTACAAGCAATGATAAGAGAACCACTTCATGTCAATGCTGCTGCTTGTAGAAACTGGAAAACAATCATCAAAAACAATGGTGGCACATTACCACTGAACTACCCATGTTACTTAGATGCAGACAGGTAATTAGGACACAAAGTCTGGTGTTTATCTAACTGTGAGAAATTTATTTCAATGAATGTTTTATTTCTAGTTTTAGAAAATATCTTTATATATAAACATATTTGAACAGTTAAAAAAAAAAATAAATAAACTAAATAGAGCTCCAGAGGGAAATATAAACTGAAGCCTGCAAGATGCCCCTAAAAGCCTGAACTTGAACACTTGAATTTCAGATGTAAACTTGATCAGTCCTTGGTTCCAGAAGCTGATTATGCTCTCTCACCTGAGGTAATCACCCAGTTAGGTGACAGGTATTATTTTGAATTTCTGAATACTTTACAGAACCTTACACAGAATAATAATTTTTATTTGGAAAATAAAGATTATATTTAGTTCATAGTAAATATTGAGAGTACTGATATTTTATCCATGTTACAAATAACTAATGAACTAAATTATTTATCTTACAGAAATAAATGCGTGGTTTGTATAACTATATTCCTTATTCATTCTTGCTCAATCCATAGTCTAATTGGCACAGAAAAGATAGCCTCTCCTGATGTATATCATTTGATCATACGATTCGATTTTATTTTTTTTTCCCAGAATGGCCAAAATCCAGGCCCAAATATTTCAGTAGTAAATTGACCATAAATTTCAACATAATTTGTGTTTGTGTCACCAATTAAAATACTGGAATGACTTAAGTAAGCCTATTTTCTTTCCTTGCATATATATCAATGGGTACATAATTTTGACAGTTGTTAATAGGTTTCAAGAACAATATTCCCCTTATTCTAAGAAAACTCTGGCTTACTATTTACAGAATGCATAGTTCAGCCAAGAGAGGAAAAGAAAAAAAAAAAAAAGCCATCTGTGATGGCAGAAAGAATGCTGGATAGTTTGATAAAATATGGTAATAGGACAAATGAAATAGTAATTTATAGTGTAGGCTCTGCACCTGTGCTCATGCAGAAAATGTTTTCTCATGATAAAGACCTTCAGTAATCTACAAACACAGTAAATTTGGTCAGCTCAATAAAATCTAAACTGAGCCATGACATAAACATGCTCAAAGACTGCTGAAATGAAATCATGGCGAAAAAACATTCATAAACCCGGCATTAACTAAGGGTTATATAATTAAAAGTAATCAATATATCCATAACTGATTTTGATCCTGATTTGAATTAAACTATCTGAATCTAGCTTTTTCTCTGCAACAGATAACTATTTTGTCACCCTGGAACACTGGCATATACTGTTGCAGAAAAATAGTAACTGGAAGATTTAGGTTTAGGCTATAGCAAAGGGGATTAATAACTTCTGAAAATACCGTGAGACTGCCAATGCTTATAGAATCATAGAATCATAGAATAGTTAGGGTTGGGAAGAACCTTAAGATCATCCAGTTCCAAACCCCCTGCCATGGTCAGGGACACCTCACACTAAACCATGTTACCCAAGGCTCTGTCCAACTGGCCTTCAACACTGCCAGGAATGGAGCATTCACAACTTCCCTGGGCAACCCATTCCAGTGCCTCACCACCCTTACAGTAAAGAATTTCCTCTTTATATCCAATCTAAACTTCCCCTGTTTTAAGTTTGAACCTGTTACCCCTTGTCCTATCACTACAGTCCCTAATGAAGAGTCCATCCACAGCATCCCTATAGTCCCCCTTCAGATACTGGAATGTTGCTATGATGTCTCCATGCAGCCTTCTCTTCTCCAGGCTGAACTGCCCCAACTTTCTCAGCCTGTCTTCATACTGAATAATTTTAGATTCTTCAGAGGTAATCTATAAGTAAATTTCCCTTGATCTCTTTAATTTTTAGTGAAACAAATGTTTTAAAAAACAACCATGTAATTTTAATGTGCAAAAAATTGTATACTGCTCTAGGATTAAAGTTTAATGGCTTCTTTTTTGAAGAGTAGTATCTTAATTTTCCATTTATTTCAGTGGGATTATTGGTTAATCAGCATTTTAAAACATGATGGTAAAATATTCTACTCTTTAATAAATTATTTGGATTTCACAATTGCAGTTACTACCGATTTCAAATGGATTTCTTTAGCAGAAATGAAGTAGAACACTCAACTTTTCTTAGTACAAGAATCAGCAATCTACCTGACCAAAATCCACAATTTTTTGCCCATTGTTTGACACATACGAATAAAAACAACAGGTGGGAGAATAAACTTCCAAGACAACATGAGCTTCAAAAACTTTTTCCCACTCAGTGTCATTTTAGTTCTGTGCAGTTGTGTTTATGTATGTTTGTACCATGTTTAATCTATTAATGCAGGAAACCCACCTTTTTCCCTGTAGAATTACTCTGACAATTTTCACTTAAAGAGATGACCACTATTACCAAATTGAATGATATCTCAAAATTGTCATTAAACAGAACATGCAGTGTTTGACGTAATATTATTACATCATACCTAATGATCAAAAGTGGTAGTGACAAAAAAACCCTCCTTTATATAAATACAAACCAATATATATTTATCAGTCAGTCGCTGGATGCTTGCTGCTGTATATATATTTGTGAGACAACCACAATTTTATGAGAATCTACCATGCTAGAGAGAACCAATTTTTATATGGTTACGGTTCCTATATCTTTCTGACAGCTCTTCCCAAGAAACACTGGGGAGAATTAAAATCCAGGAGAGCATGATCATTCTAAATTCACACTTTGATATCAGAAATATATTAGGTCCAACAAAGTAAGAAATGCAAATCTGTCATAAGCCACATAATTAAAGGTCTTTTTCAATGCAGTCTTGCTATATTTATTAAGTGAATCATAATGAATTGCAAAATATACAGTACAACTAAATCCTCATTGATTCATAATAACTTTCAATTGTTAAACGTGTTGAATACTTTATCAATTACAAATAAAAATGCAGCAGTTCTCTATGTCTTTTGCCTTAAAAATAAATTCCTTTTTTAATTTTTAGGATATGGTTTTATTCTGTTGGTGGATTAAAATAGAAAAATCTCTGAGAAAGATAGTTTTGCTGGTATATGCATGTGTTCATGTGAATAGATTGAATTTTAATTTTTCTTTTGTATTTTAAGGTCTCACACAAACAATTAATTAATCCTCACAACATCCCTGTGAGGTAGGTATTTAGGCAGTATTAAAAAAATAAAAAATTACCAAGATTCAGCAAAACCAAAACAGTAGTAAGGCAGCTCTCAGTTCTCACTCTGATCTTTGCTAGGAAAATATACTGCCTCTCACCAATTTTAGTAGCTTCTGTAAAACTAAAATATTTCATATGAATATTACCTTGGTCATTGTCAACAGAGCAAGATTTTTTCATGAGAAATCAGAAAGATACAGTAATTATCCTGTATACACATAAATGACCTCATTTCCCAGATACTAACAAGTAGTCTTCCTGCATGAAATGTTAGAGGATATTTTAAAATTTAACCATTAGAAGGATAGAAATATATAAATTGCATATTTTAACAAAAGAAAAAAACATGTAATTGTTACATGGCTTTAAAAAGTTGATGACTGTATTCCTTTGACCAACTCAAAAGCACTTGTGCTGATGTATCTGCCTTACATATTTAAAAGAAATATATGCTAATATGTTGTTTTATTAATTTACTAGTAAAATTTTATAATGGATATACTCATCCTCTTCCATGGTAGGTCGTGGGTGACAGAGAAAGCACACTGACAGCAGAATGTTTTTATATAAATTGCATGCACATCCTTATTTCTTACTTGCTTATCAAAGAAACAAACATATTCATTATAAAAAAAAGACTCATTTACAAGACAAAGTGAAGTCTGCTCTAGCTCCATTTCAATATAAACAATTTGCAACTGATTACATTCATCAAGTTTAATATAAACCATAGTAATCTGAAAAAAGTAATAATATGGAACAAGATTTAATAACATACAAACCAAAGTTAATGTTTCTCTGATTGTTTCCATGTTTCCATTAACTGAATAGCTATTCCAATTATTATTTTTATATATACATTATGTAACTTAATGGTAGAAAAGTTTAAAATACACAATTATTGCTGATTTTTGAAAGTTTGTTTTTTTTTTTACAGTCAACAATATATCAGTTAGAAATAACACTTCATGTATTTAAATTTTCATCATCCTGCCAGTAACCCCCCTCTGCAATCTAGGTGCATTACCACTAGCACTTTTAAGATTACAGAAGAGCACATAATGCAACAACTTCCTTGAGAGAAAATATTATCTCTCTTCATACAAAATCAAAAGCCCAGGAGGCAATGAGCAGAATAGCAATGAAAAACTGCCTTGTAACTGCAAAAGCAATCTCTGGTAACCTTTAAATGGGCAGCACCCAATACAGATTTTTATCATGAATCTGGAATAGTGTCCCTTTTATTCATCCAGTTACTGCAGCATGTATAAACCAGTAAGAATAATTATATTTTACATACAACTAAAGAACTCAAAATCAGAAGATAGAAAGTCAGTTCATAAAATTATGGCTTCATTCCAGAAAATTTAAAAGTACACTTTCTTGCAAAAACGCTTTTGAGAATTAAAGCATTTGAAGAAGAAGCCAGGTATGTATAGTATTGTAAGAGTTTTTTTTTAATCTCTTCCTAAAGTGGTTATCACATATTATGGACAAAAAAAAAAAAAAAAAAAAAAAAAATTGGCATGGGATGGGTTGCTTGGAAAACACAGTTCTTGTGGTTTACACATTCACTGAACAAAATAGATGCATGGCAAGCTGATGTTTTTAAACTGGAAAACGTTATGGAAAAATAATGAGGCAACAGAAATAAACATATTTTCATTGCTGAGTTTTTTGTAATTGGCTGATTTAACTTACAGGTAATTTTAAGACCATAATAGAGAACTATTAGAGTATAAAGATTCCCCTACTTGCAGACCATAGGGTTTCTCTTGTAAATGTCTGAAGAGTTGACCCTGAAGCTCTCATTGTTAGTAGAATGCTGTTAGTAGTAGCAGTTGCAAACATACGGGTTTGCCAGTAACAACTCACAATTTGTGCATAGTTGAGTCTTCGAAACTGAGTAAATTTGCTCTCAAAATCTCGCCAGCGCTTGCTGAGCTGTATCAGGGTTGGCTCCACTGCTTTTGCAGCCCCATCCTTAGACAAGCGTTCAGCTTGCCTGTGCACCGCATTCAGATCTTCCTTCTTCTTCTCCAATTCTCCATCAATCTCCTGGTGAGCAAAACCAATACAGGGCCCAGGACAGTTAGCTAACTAAATCAATCAACTTAAAATTAGCAAAATACTTCTGTCAGAAACTTCATTTCCATTTTATTGTTACAAGTAAAATTTACAACTATTTCATGTCTTATTTTACATTCAAACAAAAAAATAACGGAAATTGAATAACTTTCTTGGAGATTGGCTGTAGAGGTATCACAGCTAGTGCACACTGAAAACTGGTTATCAAAGGGCAACAGTTTCAATTTTCAGATTCTTGGTAACACACTTTGATGGGCAATTGGAGAAATTATTTTCTCAATAAGGGTCAACATATTCAAGACAAATAGTGTTTGGACAGATGAGAAATATATAAGTTGGTTCTTTAATATATTACTTAACTCCAATTTTACTCTGTAGGAAACTCAACAGAGAATGAAGCAAAGAAAGACGATGCAAAATAAACTAGGAAAACCTTTGACAGTATGCAAATAAATCTATAGAGTTTGACAGTGACACATGAATATGTTCTGATGAAAATGAATGTGCTAACATGAGATAGAGGTCATCCATATATCGGAAAGTCATTTGTTCATCTGGAACAAAGATACATAAAAAAAATTAAAATTTTTACTAGAAAACATTTGATGCTTCTTAATATATGACACACTTTCCATATTATTGACAAAACATTTTATTGTTTCAAATTATTTATATAACATTCTGTATAAAAAACAAATACAAGATTTAGTACAAAAAGAAATGTCAGTTTGAACAGAGGTAATTAGGTTTTGTTTTAATATAGAAATGAAGAACAAACTGATAATATCTATATCTATTGGAATATTTGTTGCATTTGCTGTCTGATAAATTGATAAACTATTACTCAAAAGATCTACCATTGCCATTCCATAACAACATTACCTTTAGCTTCTGCTCATCTCTGTGGTCTGGTAGACTGGCTAACTTTTTCTCAATGTCATCCAGCCATGTCATTAGGTCATCAGCCTGCCTCTTGTACTGATACCATTGATGAGAAATCTCTAAAGCCTTTTTTCTTCTTTGAGATCTCAAGTCCTGTTCACAGTGCAGACATTATTAGAATATGAATTAAAGGCTTATAAAGTATGAACTGGCATGTGTGCACATTGAAGGGGAAAAATGTGCACAAGGCCACTATTTTATTTTAATTAAATGTTGCTACTTAAATCAAGTATCTAAGTATCTCAACACAGCCTATTTTCCTCAGTTTAACAGCATATAAGCAACCAAACACAGCATATTTTCATCTGTTTAACAGATTATTTTTTTTTTCTTTTAAAGGATGTTACTTAATTCATGGTTGTTCACATGATGAACAAACCACTGAGACAGTCACCAATATTCAGAGAAGTTAAGACTCTTACATAAATGTCAGTATTTTATATACAACACTTCTGCTCAGAATACTTACTGGACAGATGGAAACACAGCCCACTTTGTATCTAGCCATAAGTGGGCTTCATGTGTTTTCTAGTCTCCTGTGAAATTCTAGCCTGCATGCAAACTATGTAACTATTCAAAAGAAAATAAATTCAATGCTGTATGCAAAGACAGCTTTCCTTTTCCTAAATTAAATACAATTTACATAACAAATGTGTCTATGACTCAGCTTTATAAAAATATTAAAACCTTAAGAGGAAGGTAAAAAAAGTTTATTTCATAGAAATATTATTAAATATCCTCCATTTGAATTTATCTACTTAACTTTAATTTCGTATGTGCTCATACAAAATTCAGAAAATATTTTCATTACTGTAACTTCTTATTAAGAAGTAAATTAAAAAAATATTACTGGTACATTCTATATAAAAATACTCGGATGAATTTGCCTCAGCTGTTCTTGAATTTTATTTGAAAAGGTTGAATGCCTTAACGGAGTCACCCAAAGGAAAATCAATCACTGTATTCCACAGAAACAGACAGTAAGGATCTAGTTAATAGAATAGTTCTAGAAACAGTTTTCTTGTTTCTCCTCCATAAAAAAATGTTAATTACTTCCATTTAGCTTGGAACAGTCAAAGACAGACTTAACAGATTGTAAGTTTCTTTTAAATATGGACAAAACAAAGGTACATTCAAGCTATTCTTTTACTGAATACAATCAGATCTGCAAAACTAAAAATGAGAATGAAACCCATAGCAAAGGAAAGGTGTTGCTTAAAAATAAGTAATAATAAAATTTAACCATGCCACATTCACCAAGCTGAGAGCAAATGAATACAAATTTTCAAAAGAGAGAAGAATTCTGCTTGCAATAGATGAAAGATTCTTCTATAGTAGCCAGAGCCTACAGCTCAAGGCAGGTGACCAAGGTAAACCTTCTAAGTGTAAGATTCTTTCTTTCCTCACTTTTATTTTCCCCTGGATAATTACACTCCCAATTATAACTACAAGTTTGTCCAAATAGGTCTCACTTGTGGATGTTTCTAGGAACAGTATCATACCTCCAGGAGTATGGTAACACAGAATTCTGATACATGACTGGTTTTCAGCCTCTTAGCTCCTAGGTCTATTGGCAATACCACCTACCTAGAAAGGCTGGAGCCACTTTTCCCACTAAAGAACACAGTATGTAAATCTTTTACTAAAGGATAAAATAACTTACTCATTGACAGAATTGTTAACTGAAAACATAAGTTTGTGAGAACTGATTCTAACTAACATCTAGACTGCTGTTGGAGAAACATAAAACATGCATAATGTGTTAAAGAAGGAATTCTTTTCAAAGAAATCATTGTCCAACTGGCAATCACATGGTCGTAACACTGAAGACAAAACATACTTGTTAAGATGGAGATTTAAAATGTCTTTTCCAAGGCATCAAGAGAAGTATATAAGAAAATACATGTTTACAGCCAAATACTCATTTCTAAATAGTAATGAAGATTCTCTTAACAGAACAATGTCCTGAAATTTATACAAAAAAAGGTTTTAGTAGCATGTGCTTATAATTCTAGCTCCTATACCTTGAGAGTATTATGTTTACTCTGCAACAGCTGTTGTTTTATCTTTATTTCCTCACGTTTTCTCTCATCCGTGATTCTCTTTTGAAGTGTGTCACCCCTTTGCAGCAATTCTTTCACTGTGCTTTCGTCTTCTTCACTCTGATTTTAAGGAAAAAAAAAAAAAACAACAACAAAAACCAACAACAACAAAAGCCAGTATAATGGGCATTTAAATCTAATTATTATTTAAGTCCTAGGAGAAACAGACATGTAAGGCTACACTTTCTATGCTAAGGTAATCATTTAACAGCTATTTGCAGTTCTATACTGAAGCCAAAATATGTTTTACTTTCTACAATATATATAGACATTTTATGGGTACATGTAAAACAGCACATGAAAACCTATAGATATTTGATATTAGATTTTATACAGCAACCAGGATAATGGGATGAAAACGTTAAAGGCAAAAAGGTAAAATATATTTTGCTTAAAAAAACCACATATATATCTAAAATACTCTAAATCACTGTCAGTAGTCACTGAAATTGCCAGTATGCTAGCATGTCATTCCTGACCATTTCTTGTATCACCACAGTGCAAAACAGCTTTTCTGACAGGCAAAACACTACCACTAAGTAGTTTTTACATAGAAGTTATATCTATGCCACAGCTTCTGGGAGTGTTTCTCTTGAAGTGCACCAAATGTTTTACATAAGGAAAGGGAACAAAATATACCTAAGCAGTAGAAACTGCTCTGTCAAACTTGATTCACTTAGAATTTACCACTGCAATACATACTGCCTTAAATTTTATTTTTCCTGCATAAATAAAAAGAAAAAAATCCTTTAAAGATTCATTTCAGCATTGATATAAAATAGCTAGGTTTGAAGAATTACTTAAATGGAAAAGAATACTGACTCTTTATATTTCTTGTAAAGAAATAATCTGATCTTGATGAGAACTCATTTAGAAAGAGTTCTAAAGACGAATCTGTGTTACTGCTCAGCCAAGAAATGTCATTCCTCTGAAAATCATTCTGGAGAAAACACACAATAGCGGCAGCAGTAGCAGAGCACAACAGTATTTTACTCCTCTCTTTTTGGTTCCCCCCACCAATATGTATAGCTTTTTAATTGCAAGTTTTCTACTTTCAACAAGAAAATATGAGTAATAAAGCTTTCCACAGCCACAAAAACTATTCACAATAAGTGGTATAATCAGATTGATTAAGAACTAATTGGCAAACGGCATTTCTTTCAATGATCATTACCTAGCATTTGTTCTTAGTGAATGTCTTCGTTGACTATATTGCCCATTTAGACACATCATTATGAGTTTTCTTCGACTTTATACCCCTATGAAGATTTTAATATTCATTCCCTATTCTGTAATATTTCTGGTAGTAGTACAGGACCCGTACATAATATTTCTGGTTTGCTTAGTATTTTCACTAGGGTTGAAAAATATTTTTCTTATAAACTAATAATTAATTTAACACTAAAACTTTTAGTTAATGATAACGTGGGACTTTTGATAATATATTAGCACAGTGAAAATTTTGTCCTAGTGCTATCTAAAGATCCTAATACAAATATGGAAGTTTCTAATTTTCACTCGCTTGTTTTTATCTCCCTATTTCACTCAGACTTCCATTTCAACCAAATTACCATATCTTTATTGAAGTCCTCCTCCTTCAGATTCACGCCCTGCTGAATTTCAGCCTCCAGCGGTTCAAGCATTTTTTGTATATCGAAGTCAAATTGCTCCAGTTCCTTCAAAGGAATGAAGGGCTAGAATTGGAGAAATACAAAGATCATTTATTTAAATTATATAGCTTAGTAGTTATACAAAAAAACCTCAACTAAACAAAAGAGAAAAAAAATCCTCCAAAATGAATCACAGCATAATTATGGTGCTTTAGTTCAGCATTCAGTTTTAAATTCTAAATGAAACACCACTTATTAACAATACACTGCCCTTTATCTACCTGGTACCCAAGTGCCTGTGGATAGTTTAATGTACAATATGCAATATACTTATTAAATGCGTTGCAAAGAATCAACAGAAAAAAGCTTTCTTCTTTCAAAGCTTTAAACACAAGAATAAACAAGAGATTCTTGATGATGCATAAAATTTAAAGAGAAATAATGCTTTAAGATATTCTAGGAACTCTTGGACATACAACTGTCTTCTTGCTAAGGACATAAGCACATTATATTCTAGTCAGTTCTATCTTACTCTTCCCTCCAGTACAATTGTTATTTATTATAAAGGAAATGTTTTTAGTGAGGATGGTAACTATAAAAGTTAATCAGTTAAAACAAGAGACTGTACTTCAGCTGTAATCTATTCTCAGCTGTACTACAGATGATCTGGGAGAATTATGGTAAAAATGCCTTAGTTTTAGCTGGTTGATTGTTTTAATGACAAAAATTTTGAACACTTATGAACATTAACTGAAATATAATAACGCATGGTATTTGTAGAGAATAATATTGTGCTAGCAAATTTTCATCAAGAATCTCAGAATTACACATTTTTTCATATGCTCTGAAGGATGTCTTCAAAAGTACTAAAGTCTTACTGAAAGACAAATCAAGTAATAAAACTGGAATATAAAAATTACTAGTCTCTGAAAATGTGAAGAATAATTACAAAGGGAAAAATGGGAGGAAAAATACTAAATGAAATTCCAATAATTGAATGAGGTGAAAAGTCCACTTGTAAATGTTAAATCTTATTTTAGTATTCTATGATCATTTTATTAACTCAGGACACAACAATTATGTACTACCGTTTAGAGACTTCATGAGTCATTTCTTTTTTACTTCACTGATGTACTGGGAATTGTAAGCATTTGAAAATATATAGCAAATTAAAAAAAAGATGTGAATTGATTGAAAATAGATTATGAGAGCTTATTATCCTCTTGAATTTATTTTTTTAATCTGTTGTTCACCAAGTGAATAATTTTACCTAAGTATGAAAAAAAAATTGAACCACTAAGGAAGCATAATATCACCTTGTAAGAATAATAATTTCTCAGCGCATAAAACTAAAATTATAACTAATGGAAGTACAGTTACCTACATTATACAGGTGGACAAAACGAGGTAGCCAGCAAATTAGTCCTTTAGCCTAATGCATACAGCAAATCAGTAGAATCGCCAAGAGGTCTAGACAAGCTTTTGCTGCTCTATCTTACACAATACTAATTACGATGGATATCCCTTTTGAATCATACCCTAGCTGTCCATTCCCCAAGGTCCTGGAAAAGGTTCCCTAAATTCTAATTTGCTATTAAAATTATGTGCTGTAGTAATTACTCTCATCTTGCTAGATATATAGTGTATAAAGCTTAGTGAGGTGCTGCCGTTCCAGCAGCCTATACAATCACCTTGCCTATAAAATCATAAATAGAACACCTGAGAGAAAAGGTTGCCAGGTGGAAGCAGTCTGCAGTGTTCTGAAGACACTTCATGTATCTTGACAATCATCTTTTCCCACTTCTGTGGGTGAACCCACAACATGCAATGCAAAGAGTTAACCCACGATAAAGCATCTACAGTCAGTACCATTTTTCTGTAAGACAAGCAATAATTTCACACAACTCTATCAAAGGCTGCATCAGCCCTGTATGCTTACAGCATTGTGGAAGTGCAAGGCAAAACTGCAAATGAAATCCAAACTGCAGATAGCAGATGTTCAGAATAAAACATTACACAACACAATTGCTTGGGCTTTGTGCCAAGATGTTCTTGGTCTACAGTTTGTACTTGTACAAGAAGAAAGTGAGAAGCACACTGGAACAGTTCAAGTGCTACTGATGGCAAACAGGAAAAAAAAATAATTATTTATAGGACATATTTTTCCATTCCAGAAGCGAAACCTAAACAAACTCAAATATCTATAAAGAATGTGCTGGTTGCATAGGGTATTGAGCCCTGCATAAACCCCTGCATAAAATAACTCATGAAAACCAAGTCTCTTTGTATATGCTTTTTGCAAAACTTATTTCCTGCTCTGTCACTGAACCTCTGTGCATTTATTTCCATTGCAATTAAAGTAGCCAGTAAAAATAGTTAAGATTAGGATCCATACATTCCCATTATCCTATATACTAAGTTTCATGGCTGCCTGCTTTAAAATCTGCTGAATAGCTCTCTGCAGTAAAGGCAACAAATACAGTGGAGAAAGTAGGTGGTTTATGTCTTTCATCATTCCAATTCAGAAGACACAATTTAGCTAAAAACTACTTAATCCATACTGAATTCAGTAGGGATTCAGATTCAGTCATCAAGCTAGCTGTACAGGTGAGTAGCTGGAGTATAATTAAAATAGTCTGCATATCTATCTATCGATTGATCTCTATCTCAAATCTTGGTGAGTCACAGCCTCACAGGAAAGACTGAGAACATTTAATGAGAAATTAACCCTCAAAAGCCAATGTATATAAATAAAGGCTAATCGTACTTTAACAAGATTAAGAATCTTGCTAATTCCCAGATGTTGTTCAGTCTTTGTAAACTACTGAAGTAATTGTTAAATTCACATAAGGTCAGTGAATGCTTCTAATTCTGAGCAGTGAAGTATGACCTTAGTGGCAAAACCCACTTTAAAAGAAAAAAAGATAATTCTTAGTATCTACATTTTTTTCCATTAAAAGCTTAGGTTTCGGAGAAACTTCAGCCCGCAATATAGTTGTAATTGGGCACCTTGCATAAATACCGTTTTGTATGCACTTCCATATGGAAGCAAGCCCTCCTACCTTTCCACTCTTAATTCTTTGTGATATAGTTGCAAATCGCTGGTTGAGCTCTGACAGTTTAGGCTCTATTACTTTCCTGCAGTGATCTCCACGGTTTGTCATCAAGTCTATCGCCTGGTCACGCACAGAGTCCACCTTTGGATGCATATCATTCAGCTCAGCCTTTAAGCGCTACAGTCCGTGAGCAAGAGACAGGGCTTGAAGTTAGTAATAAATGCAAAGAGAGAGAAAGAGAGAGAGAGAAAGTGTGCAAAGGAATAGGGAGCAAAACCACAAAGCAAATTCAGATAATTACTCAGGAGTGTGTAAATCCAGTAGAAACCCATTAGGTAACATTCCCACTCATATCCCTCAAATTTATAGCAGGAATGTATCTACATGTCTGTTTTATTATCTCCTAGTGGAAATTAATGATGAACATTATTTCTAGGCAGGTTCTTACCTGCAATAATACAATCCTCAGCACATTTCACGATACGCTAAATTATGTTATGTTCCCAGTGCTAGGAAAAGCTGCTAATTCATGTATTATAGAACTGGATGTATACCTGTTGCTTTCAATTCTGTTTATGGCCATAGTTGTGGCAGGGAAAATTGACCAGATGAAAAACAATGTGGTTTGGTTTTTTTTTCCTATAAATCTATCACAATTTTTTTTTTTTTTTTTTTTTAAAGAGGACAAATACATTATTCCTCTGCAATAGTAAACAGTAGATCGCAGTATGGGCAGAGGCTGAAAAAGATAGCCAGGCATTCAGGAATCATGAACACAGTTGGGCATTAAGAATTACATTTCACTGTCTGTATGAAAAGCCTTTGTGAAATACAAACATACATAACTATTGCTGGCAAAGATAATTGCACTTTTTACGTGATGGTGGTAAAATTGTTCATTAAGCCACAAAAGTGTCTCATAATCCTGCTGAGATCAATGAGGCATTGATTTATGCTCTGCCTTGGAATTTGTAAAGTTTTCCTTTAGTAAATGGTATCATTATGTTAGTGTCAGCAATACAGTTCTGATTCTTATTTGCAAACTGTTCCTCAGATAGCATGTGTTAACCATAGGGTTCAATACAAAGTGAAACTTCACAGTGATTTAGGAAGTAAAAAACCAATCCATATAGATAACTTTTTGAAGTTGTTTAATGTTAACAAAGGAGGTATTTAAAATGAGTTTAAAATTTGCATCTATCTTGCAACTTCTGATCAATACACTAACACATTATTATGCAGCTAGTGTGGTAGTGTTCTGGCATGAAAGCAAACAGTGTTTGTAGAATTAAAACAATTATATCACAAAGATATCAAATGCAGATACCATGAATATTAGGAAAGTATAAGAGAAAAAAGAAAATACATAAAAAATGAAGAACACAGCAAAAAAGGATCTTGTTCAACCAGATGTGTTTAAGGAGTATTTTCCAGTAAACAAAGGTTTAATAAGGTGCTGTTCTACTCACCAGGAAGTCCCCAAGATTTATAATAACATATCTGGTTTTATTTCTGCAGGGATTTAACTTTCGTAATGCAGTGCAAATTTATTAGGTAATCTACAAGCTGCCAGAGGGTAGCTTTAACATAGAAAAAAATGTTAATCAATCTGTGATACCTTTCCAAATATGCTAGTTTTGACACAGTCTTTTTTAGAATAAAATTAATACTTTCGAGAATATCATTTTTTTTTACCTTAAGACTTTCCTCTTTTTGGTGGGGTTTTTGTTTATCAGATTCATCCAACAGTATTTCAGCACGATACATCCAAGTTGTGACATTAGCTAGATTCTGATCAAAAGCCTCCATGTGCTTTTGATATTCCTGCAATGTGGAAAAGGTAAATACTGCATACAAAAAAAGTAATCAGAATTGAAATTATAGGTGCAATTATGCTCAGTATGGCAAACATGCACACGTTATGAAATTAATTTTTTTTACACAGTAATTTCTTGTTCTGTGAAGGATAGAATCTGTTGTTTGTTTGCTATCACTTTATATATTAACTTCCTTTAAAAAGACATTCTAGGGGAGAGATAAACTTCCAAAGAGACAGGCAGGAGGGTGATAAAATCACACACAGCCAGATGCAGGTGGCTGCAGCTCAGCCAGACTGCTGAGAGGAACAGGAAGCAGACAGATAGACCTATTGAAGATGGAAAGAATTGTTTCCCAAGAAGCAGGTACAGAATTCATTTGGAAAGCCAAAGTTGATTAAACCTCATAGTAACAAGATGCACTTCATGATCAAGAATAGGAGCTTTGTATCTAAAACTCTTATTTTCATTTCATCTAACTTCTCTGCTTTGAGACTCTGCTTTTTAAAAATGCTTTTTGACATTCTTATTTTTTTTCTTTTCCCCTCTACTTAATTTAAAAACATTTTGTCTTTGTGGGTGTGCTGACTAGAATGAGGCACATGCATATCCACACCATCACCATACCTATGTGTACCACACACCTGAGATCAAAGATTTTACTAGTCCTTTTGACCTCCACATCTTTGTATCTTTATTTTACACTGTTTTAAAATCAGCACAAGACCAAATCTCTCTCTTAGACTTTTTTATCATGGGTTCTAGTAAATATTAACAAAAGAATCCAAAGCAGAGAAAGTAAAGGAATGCATAAATATATCAGACTATAAACCCCATTACGTTTCTTATAACTAGTTTCACATTGAAGCTGAGCACCTACATCACACTGAATTAAACGCTTAAGTTTTCCAGATAATTTCACTTGTATATTGTATACAGCTAAAGAAGCCCTGTAATGATGCTGTATTTTTATTGCAGAAGCATTTTTAATGGAGGCAGACAGACTCTAGTGGAGTTTTAATCCATCAAGCTCTGAAAAATCATGATAACAGTTAATACACCCTTGAGAATCACTTCAGTTTCTCTGGGTTGAAACTGCATTCCAATGGTCTCAGCAACAGAAACAGCATACACGATATCCCGAAGCGTTCTTGCAGCCCAGTGGTCAAGATTTATTTCACTTGTTTCATATTCAAGTAATATAGGTCCTTTGGAAGAAACTTTATTTCATGTGTTAGGAAAAGAAACAAAAACCAATCCAACAATAAAACCCCGACTAAAACCCAAATAAAATATAACAATCCCAGAACTACTGTGGCAGACAGGAATGGGAAGCGTTAACAATCAAAGCTGGACAGAGCCATCACTCAGTAAGCAGTCAGATTCTTAAAATATATACAATGTCCTAAACAACAAACGATCTGATTGTCTGTGTACCTACGTATTGAATAAACGTAGTCCATGGCACCAGAAAAAGCATTTCTGTAAGGCTGAGCACCTATGACTGAGCACCAACGTTTCCTCTGAACAAATGCATTTTTCTTACCAGTAACAGATTGAACCATTCCTCAGCACGTGATGTTACTGCTATCCAATTACTGTTCAGGAGGATGAGCTTGTTCTCCACTAGACTTTCCCTCCCTTTCAGCACTGTCTTCAAATTCTCTCCTAAATCACTGATGCTCTTGAGCTGGACCTGGCGTTTCTCAATCTCCTTCCGTGTTGCCTACATGAGCAGAATGAAAAATAAAAGTTCAGGAAATTAAAAATTCTCCACACTAAGAACATGACATATTTAAACAGCCAGTAAGTTCACACTAAAACACAAACTCTTACTTCCTATAGGATGGGAAAGCATTCTGTGAAAAAGTTTAAAGCAAACTGCTACTCTTTAGCCCTGACAAAATTGTAGATGCTTTCTGAACAAAATTGTAAATGCTTTCCATAGCCTCGCAATATTTTTTTGTAATTGTTTAATTTTAAAAGGTGTGAGTTATCTCTCACTCCAGTGCTCAAACTGTTGTTTTAATAATTAATTATTCAACAAGTATCCATGTTTTATAATATTTATATTGCAATGTTTAAAGTTACTTTGCATACAATAAAATGGCAGTTTTCAAATTGCACATAAAGTTTACATTATAAATGGAACAAAAATAAAACATCTTGATGCTGTTTTAAGACTTGGAGAACTCCATTGAAAATATTCTAGTGAAATATTTTAATATTCCTTTAACATTTTCTAATGAAATCTTTTTCAACAGAAGCCATGCCCTTCTCTTTTAAAAGATTTCTTAACTGCAGAAATATATCTTTTTATTACTTTCACATGGGACTTCACTCTGAGAACTAAAATAATAAAATAAGCTATTGTTCACAGCATCTCTAAGCTTGAATGACTAAAATACATGTATAAGACCAGATTTCCAGCATCTAAACCCACTATTATTTTACCTCATATAAACAGCTTTAAATGATATGTCAGGTCATATAATTATTCATGTCTTAATATTTTTTTGCAACATGCAACCACACAGTGCAGAATATAACAATCTTGCTGTATACTTAAGGAGAGGCACAAATTTTGTGCACCTAGTATCACATATAACCATTTTTATGAGAGAAATTTATCTGAGCTCCTTTGCACCCGATAGCAATGATCCAGGCATATATGATCTCTGCTTATAAAATAAACCTTCACCTAGAAGTTAAATGGTCCAAACTGAACACAAACAGAAGCTAGGAGAAAAGTAAGAATCACTCGTCTCCAGATATACTGACTTCTCACAGATAACTTGAATACACTAAAAGAAGAACCACATCTATTCAAACTGCAATCACAGTTATTCCATCTCAGGATCAACACTGTTACTGCAGTAAAACCTCACCTTTATATCCTCCACCCTATCACACCTCTCATGGTCACACATCAGTACAATTTCATTGATAATTCCATTTCTAGGAAAGTAAAATTTTCAGTTTGCAGTAAAGACAGTATAGAAATTATTCTTTTTGGTACAATATAGTCATAATAATACCTCCAAGTTGGCATACATAATGTTTAAAGCAGCAGCTCACATTCTATGTTTAGTAGAATAAACGATCTGATTTTGTAATGTTATTTCACAGAAAAAGTTTTATACTTGCATTTCATTGAATTTTCCACATTCTATCATTCTTTTCAAATACACAGGAAATATAATAGAACCAAGACATGATTAATGCAAATTATTAACGAGAAAATACATAATTATAGAATTTGAAATTCTATCGAATTGAGAGTTTCAAATTTCAAAAGGTTCTTGTGAGATTAAAGGAAAAAACATGTCCTTTTCTAGCGCAATTTTAACTGTTTCACAGCAGGTACAAAATGCCATCATTAAAAAAAAAACAATAAGGCAAAGAATATGCAAAATTTTGATCAGCTTGATTATGTTTTCTGAGCAACTTACTTCCATTTGGAAAAGAATTGCTGAAGCGTATTTACTATGGGTTGTGGTTTCCTTTGTAGTTTACATGTATAAAAACTCAGAGCAGTCTTTAGCTATACATAAAAATCTTAATCCTAATTAGAAATGTAAATTGAGGGATCAGTTTATTAAATTTCTATTTAACAAAACTGCTACCCAAAAGCAGGATGTGTAATTCCATATGTGTAACAAAACGTAACAGTGATTTGCCTGATCCCAGGAGCTGTTCCTGTCAAAGACTAGGTGCACCTACAGGCAGTATGAATATTAACACTTCTGTGTATTAGCGAGTAAGAGACATAAATAACCAATGAGATAAGTAAACAGTGACATTTCCCCCTACCTTCTTAAGAAAAACACATTGAGGCCTTCAACACAGCATCAAAGTGAAAAAGCCATCTTCCGCAAATTTCAAATCTCAATTATTCAAAATTCTTATGTATAAAATCCTGGACCCACTCAATACAGCTTTAAAAATAACAGGGTCTGAAAAGACAGCGGAATTCCACACTGCAAGATCAGCTAGGACCTCCTCTGTATGGCATAATGGGTACTGGTAAATTAACAACATTTTTTTCAGTTCTTTCTCAGGTTCCAATATTCAGTGAATTGCTCTTCACTTACCACCTTTTCCTGTCTGTTCTTCAGAAATAAAAGAACACGAAAAATCAAAAACACCACCACAAGGGGTTCATTATGAAACATGGACAAATAAAGCGACGAAATTCTTCCCAGAAGGTCTAAGCAATTTATACATTTTGATTTTGTGTGCTTATCAGGATGAAACCATGTAACACAAAGAAAATACAGAAACCTGTGAGAAGTTGGGAATTTTCTGATGCAATCTCACATGCCCTTTTGTGGGAACAGAAATGTGTAAATAAAAAGTTGAACTAAGCATTGTAACACCCAGAATTCAGTTGCAGCTGTGAAAATTTGTCAGCAGTGTTCAACAGTGCTTTAAAACAAACTACATTCACTCTGCCATTTATCAGTATAGTGAAGCTATTACATTTCTTTTTTTTCCTCAGGACTAGTCTATTTTATTTATAAAACAAAAGTTTATTCAAGTGTGTATTACCTGCCGGAAGACAAATGTTCCATAAATACTTTCAGAAAAGACAGCTCTAATGAAATGTGTATACAAATTATAAAAATTATATTAAAAAAAAAATATATATATATATACACATTGTCATCTCTTCTTTATGTATGCGTCCATGCAGGAACACAGCTACTAGCAGACACAAGAGTTAAAGAAGATGGCAATCTCTTCATTCAGATTGTTGTTCAAATTTCTGTTAGACAGAATTATGAAATGTCTCCTTGGAGGAAACTCTTGTACTTCCAAGTTTTTGAAGTACCAGTTACAGCTATGTGGTACAGGATACCACAATGGAAATTCTCTGAAACAAAAAAAAATCATTTGTATTTCACTGAATGAAATCTTTCCTTATGTTGTAAAGGAACCTTTTTTTTTTCTTTCACTTGTGTTTCTTAGAAAAATGCTGTGTGTTCCTTAATCAAAACTGGGAAACCACATCTGCACTAAACCCCCAAGAACTGAACATTTCCAAGAGAAATGGCATATAGGTTTCCAGCACCCAGGAAAGGAAAGGAATCAGATCCTTCTTTGTTAAAACTCTGCATGTGGAGCATGCCTCTGATGACCAGTTTCTAATCTCCACCCTGGTAACACCAGAGGAAGGAGAGAGAGAGTGAGAAGACTAGCTGAGCTTGCCTTATATTAGTCCCTACCATCAAAACCTCAGGAAATAAATTGTAGTTACCAATAAAATAGTAGTTATAAATAAAAGCTTTATTTAAGAAAAAAAACCAATTTCAGATGCCTTGAAACCTGGATAGAAATGAGATTGCTCTGCAGTGTCAAAAGGCATGGGGATAAGCTTTACTGTGAATTTTTGAGGTTTGGAGGTGCATACAGTAGTATTTTTTCTATTTTACATATGGATCAATATGACATGGTGAATCATGTTAGCATAAACAAATGTAGTTCCCTGTGCACTTCTAGAGGAGTTCAAAGCATTCTCTGTGTACTGTGGCACGCTCTTTCTTTCAGTTTACTAACGAAAACTACCGGTTTGGCTTTGTTCTTTTGGGGTTTTTTACTGGCTGTTTCGTAAGAGAGTGAAAATCATAACCTCCTTCACATGCGCAAATTATAGGAATGAATTACATTTGAAAGCAGAAGCTACATAGGAATGGCTTTTCCTGAGGATGTGGTGCATAGGGTTTCTGAGCTATACTTTATAATGATAATACCACCATGTATCAAGTTGAACTGCTGATGTTTTTTTCAAACAAACCAGAATTGTGATTAAATGCAGAGGGTAAGATTTTAGTTGTGGTGGTCATTGACATATGTAAATTTAAAACAAATTAAGCACCTGCGACTGAATGAAGGAAAAGTTCTGTGTTCCTCTTCTACATAATCTGTATGCCTCAGACTCCTTGAAAGTAATCTTTGCAATCTGAACCTCTCTAAAAGAAATTAAGTGGCTTGGCTCTCATGGGTGGGATGTCAGAATTAATCACAAGCTGGCATTATGGCCTTCTCAGCAGCTGATTATACATAGTTTTGTTTATTCACAGCACATCTTTTATTTTTATTGCATTCTGGCCGCTGACTATGAATCAACTGTCACAACTTAAAGATAATTTTCTTTTACTGATATTACTGACAGGAAATATGTTGCTAAATGCGTTAGTTAATGTAATTCTTAGTCCTTCAAGTCATCTTTATACTCAGTGGTATTATATACTGAGCTAAAACATCGCTAAAGCACTGGCAGACACATACTGCTGATAGTAGGGAGTGAAACAGAACTTTTCCTAGTAATGCCATCTGCTATTTCTTTTTTGAGAACATGGTTTCCTGGCAATCTAATTCTTATCAGGCCAGTTCCTGATTAAAAGACAAATAAATCCCTCAGTGGTTAATGTCTTCAGTGAAAAATACGTTCACTAAATCAGACTTCTAATTATAAAAGGATATCTAACACATGTTTAATGACTATCTTTCCACCCACATGTCATTTTTCTTATCTATTAAAACAGAACCCCATTCAAATGAAAAGATTTAGCTTGTCTCCACTGAGTAAAAAGGCAGGATTTACAGTCTTCAGTAAACTGCCAATCTCATTTCACATAACTCAGCCAAGTTTTTGTTGCATCCTTAGAAAAATTCTAGACATGAACAAATAATGCACTTCACATTCATATTAATGTTATGTTTCATTAACATAATCAAGATGGGCATCCATTTTTATTCTAGGTGTTTATACCATGAAGACAATGTTTGCATGTATGATTTTTTTTTTTTTTAATTCTCTCCTCTATAATTATCTTTGAAACACTCCAAGTTCTTTTCACTTTTAAGAAGTCTTGGGTACTGAAAATAATTAGAAATAAGTGCAGTAATAAATATAACTGCTTTCTCATGCTGTAAAGGAAAAAAGATTATGAGCTCTCTGCTGAGTTATGTCATCAGCAGCATACATTCGATTTTCGGTTTATCCACACAACTGAGTTCTCTTTCCCCCTCCATTTTCCATCTTAGCATTTCTGCAGACCATCCTCACAATGGGTATCTGCTGGGTTTAATTCATCTCCCAGTGTATTTCATTAGATCGGTTACTGGTTTTGGCAGCCTACTTACCCAGGAAGTCCAAAGCCCAAAGCTGCAACATTAATCAGATACTGTGAGGCCCTGGTTCTGGGGACTGAATTATTAATATACAATTTTGTATGATGCCTCAATAAAATCCACATAGGAGTAACAGTATTGTACTTATTTATGAAGTACTCACAAGAATTTTAGTGTCCAGGATCACATGCAGTAAGTAACACATGCCTCTTTATGAAAAGGGATACTCATTTTACATAATTTCTGCAAATGCTTATATTTAGGAGACTAGGATCTGCCACCTATGCTATATGTTTGATTGCTCAAAATTAAAAGCGTGGTTATATTTATGCAAATATTGGCTTTCATTTCCTAAAGAGAATCTAAATAAAGGAATTCAAACAGACACTCAGTACATACATACTTCAACAAGAGGAAATTGCTCTCAAAGTTGTTTTTTATTCTCATTTTAGTGATGAATTGACTTAAGTAGAAGAGTGGAGGTAGGTACTATATAAGGTTATACTGCAGTGAAGGCCTTGGGCAGGATTTGAAGCCAGTATATGCTTTTTACCAGTTTTTTCTGCAACCCTTTATATATCAATTCCTTGCAAATATTTACAATCCTCAATGGCATTCTTTAAGATGGTGGGATGGTTCCTGTTTGAGATATTTTTCATGTTGATATTTGTCATTTTAACTAGCTTTTGTTACATTTTTCAACTGTCATAAGATAAAAATATGTTGTACTTGTAGGAAGCATAACAAGGAATTCCCACTGTGTAACTGTGCTGGTCATCAGGCTTTAGGTTCTAATTTTGAAACTTGTGAAGCATTAAAGTTCATATCTAAGAAGTAAATAATACTAAGGACAAATCTTTCTATTTAAACTGCTCTGAAGCCACGTATTTCTGGATCAACTTTCCTGAACACACGTGTGGGAACAGACAGTGTAGATTTCTGTTTCAGTAGAACTGTACCGTGTAGCTTAACACCTACAAATACGATTCTTCTTTTCATGACTTGGTGAATGGACCGAATAATTGACAGGTTAGTTTGGAGGCATTAAAACAGAACAATTGCCTAACCCATCTCTTCAAAATCTGATACTTATCCTTTATTATGGGTGTTAAGATCACAATATCAATCAAAAGTAATGAGAGGAACTGCACAGACTTTATTGCAGGAAAAGCAGCAAGTGAAAATGAGAGCACATCAAGCAGCAATGTTTTTTTCAGGGACTGAGATTTTGATTTGAAAGTCAAAGCAGCAATAGTCAAAGAAGTAATTGTAAGATACTAATAGCAAAAGTTGATCTTCATATATTTTTGATACTACTTTTAAAATTTGTCATTCTTAAAAACTGATGACCAAAAAACCCCGACCGCAAACCTCATAAAAGACTTACAGACTTTATTATTAGTTTGTAAACCACCAGTGCATTTCAAAGCTAAAGAGATTTTAGCAAGCTAAGAAGCTTGAAAGGCACAGTTAAAGAAAAAAATAAAAATATTAAAAAAACAAAGGAAAAAAAAAAAAGCCAAGCCAAAAAAAAATTTTACTCCAGGGCCTTTAATCTGCACAGTCGTTAAAAAAATTGGTAATGCCTGTGTATTATTCATGACTATTTCTATAATGCATGGTGAAACTGGTAAAATAAAGGATTACTACTGTTAAACAAAGCAGAAGCGAGAAATTTTTGCACAAAAAAACACAATAACATCTAAGGTCAGTGTTTTGTTTTGCTTTGTTTTTCAAATTACACAGAAACACTTATCCAAAATGCTGCTTGCTGACATAATCATTTGAAATTTTGAAGCTTTGGATAATGTCAAGCATAGTTTCCTCTGAAGCCCAGTTTTTTAGTATGTATGCACAATGATGGCTTGTTTAAGTTCTGAGTTCAATTGGATTTATTACATATGCAGAATATAAAATGGATTAGGTAGTAGTGAGTGATACCATGCTGTCTCAACATCACACAGAGATAAAGCAGTTTGACGGAAAACTCTAGTATTTCTTAGTGATTCTGTAAGATGTTTATCTAAACTGTAACATGTGTAGTAATTTTGAGGGAAGTTTCATTTATGCTTTAAGTTTTAACCTAAAATAAGAGTTCAAGGTGATGTCCATGGAAGTAAGAAGTCCCCAGAATGAAAACAAATGAGTTCTAAACTGAAAAGGGTAAGGAAAACAAACACCCCAACTCCTGGCCACTGTCTGAATGTGTGGAATATATATAGTGTCTGACATCCTTTACCTTTCATCCACTGGAGTTGTTTTACTGTGAAATACTTTTATAATGAGTAGCATGGGCTGAGAGAGAAAAGGATCTCTGTTTATATGGATCTCTATTTACATGAATATTGGATAGATAACTCTGAAAAATTAAATTCTAACTTTAAATTCACCTCAGTGAAGGTTACTGCAATATGAAAGTGAATTGTGCTATTGATACATGCAGAGACGAGATGATTTAACTTTTTGGAGCATTAATGTTAGGGCAATGATATTAGAGATTATTAGATAATTAGAGATAATGCCTAACAGTTAAAAATTTGCACTAATTAAAATGGCAGGTTTGTTTTTTTTTTCTTTCTTTATAAGGAAAGAAATCTATCTTTCTGTAATATGCATAAACTGAGGTACATAAAGGTACAGTGTGTGTTACATTGTTACCTTGCCCCAGGCAATTTCAGCATCCAAATTACTAGGCATCCCGTGCACAGCTGATCTCTTTGTCAATTCTGCATCTGTTGCTGCAAGCCATTCTGTCATAGCATTAATTTCTTTCCGTAGCTTCCGGGACAATTTTAAGCATTTCTCTAACTCTTGCTTTTTTTCTGTCACCTGCAGAAAGAAAACATGCGTTTCTTAACTTTTCAGTCAAACAGGTTTAATGATTTTTTTATATATACCATTTTCTATGTGCCACTTTGCTATAAAAACTTAACTTGCAAATTCACAGCCAAGGTGCACTATTAATAAGGTTATATCTTGCCTAGTTCTCTCAATATCTGTAATTTTGCTCTAGAATGCAAACACCTATGAGAAAAATAGCTGCATGAAGACACACTGAGTTTGAGCTAGCAGCAAATTTATGCTGACCTCCTCCTCTGTTTTGAAGTCAAACATAGTAAATTAATTTGGAACAACTGAATAAACAGTCTTTCCTTGAGATGTAAAATAGATGTCAAAACCCTTCAAAGAGAATATTTTCATATAGATAGCCATATAGTGATATTGAACCCTCAAGGTTTTTTCTATGTAGCTACACTACACACAATAAAAAAAAATTCTCTGCTAAAAACCCTCAAAATCTTGAAATACAAAAGTCACTGAAAAATGTCAAACTAAGGCAACACAGTTAGTTGAGTTTTCAATTTGCTGAATATTTTGGATATGAAGTACTATGGACAATTGGTTTTAGTTCTTTCAGGCATATTATATAGTAACTGGAAGGAAGGCTGAGTGTTTATGTTGTCTTGACTGTCTTACACTGAATTTTGGTGCAACCTGGAGGAAGATGGGAAATAAAAGCTTCCCTCCAAGCCTCTGAGCATATCCAGGGAAAGAGAGAGAAGACTGCATATACTTAGTAGAGAAGGCAGAAAGTCAAAGGATGACATCTCAGATGAGAAGCTGTACCACAATAGACATTAGGCAACCAGTAGTTAGAAAATATAAAAAAATAAATCCTGCTGTGCTAAAGTTTAAAAAAGCCCAGCCAAAAAAGGTGAAATAAAAGTGTTCCATAGGTCACTAATATTTAAAAGAAATTACTAATTAACCTGCATGTCTATTGCAATCAAGTGAGATACTGATTTTTTAGTATTTTTATACAAAAAAAAAAACTGTCTAGTGTCGGGTATCCAAAACTGCTATCATCATTTGCTTTAACAGTTTGGGTTTTGACACTGTTTGAGTAGCAGTAGCACAATGATCAAAGTGATTCCTAGATCAACTGCCAAGGACAGTTTGAGGTTTCAAAATGTAATAAGATGCTACAAAGTTAGGTACATGGCTTTTCTTATCCCTGAATAAACAGATCAGATTTGCCCAGGGAACAAGCCGTAAAGTGTCTCTGATTGTACATTATCACTCTACAGACGGTTGCCACTAAAATGTCAGAACATATCTTCACTGAATATGCTTTATATGCCTTCATGTATGCCAAATTTATTAAATGAGACATCAGAATTCATAGTCAAGCCAAGAGGTAAATCCCTGGAAGGACCACAAAACACAGCTATTTAGAACCCCATTCACAAATGAAGTCATAAATTCACATATGTTTTTCAACTCTTCTTCTGACAAGGATTAATAGTCATTATAAATAACTATTTGCAGGTACCTAACTGCAATAAAAGGCAGAGTGTACTAGCCTGACTACCTGGGTTAGAATTCTAAACACCTGGTATACTACAAGATTAACTTACTGATACATAGAATCATAGAATCATAGAATAGTTAGGGCTGGAAAGGACCTTGCTGTCCTGCAGGGGGCTAATGAGGAAACGCACCCGCGCCAGAAACAGCTGGCTTACCTTGGTAAAGAAGATCTCTACTGGTGCTGCTAAGAAAAAGTGGCAGGTTGTAGTAGTAGGGGACTCTACACTGAAAGGGACAGAAGCACTTGTCTGCCAGCCAGACCCCGTCTCAAGGGAGGTGTGTTGCCTACCGGGGGCACGGATCAGGGATGTGGCAGAGAGGCTGCCTGCTCTAGTAAGTCCCACAGACTATTACCCACTCCTGGTGATACATGTGGGTGCTAGGGACATAGATAGTAGTAGCCTGGGGCACATAAAGAAGGGCTACAGAGCCCTGGGGGAGGTGGTTAAAGGCTCTGGAGCTCAGGTGGTCTTTTCATCAATTCTCCAGGGTACAGGGGAGGACCTAAAAAGAGCTAGGAGGATTAGCCAGGTTAATAAATGCTTAAAAGTGTGGTGTCATAATCAGGGGTTTGGGCGTCTTGAACACAGGGCCCAAGTTTGTAAGTCAGGTCTAGTGAGGGCTGGTGGAGCTGGTCTGATAAAGAAGGGAAAGAGCAGTTTTGGTAGGAGGCTTGCCAGACTGGTCAAGGAGGCTCCATTCCAACACACCCAGTCCGTTGCCAGCACCTAAAATAAATGCTTGGAGCAATGTAAAGATATCCCAGCTGCTCCAGCCGATGAGCCAGCCTTAGTTGGAGCTCGGCTCAGATGCCTCTATACAAATGCCCGTAGCATGGGGAACAAACAAGAGGAATTAGAGATGCGTGCACATCTGCGGAGGTATGATTTAACAGGGATCGCAGAAAAATGGTGGGATGGCTCCTACGACCGGAGTGTTGGAATGGAAGGTTACAGGCTCTTTAGAAAAGACAGGCCTGGCAGGCGGGGAGGGGGAGTTGCCCTTTATGTTAGGGGTAGGCTGGAGAGTATGGAACTCTGCTGGGGACAGGTGAGCAGTCCACAGAGAGTTTGTGGGTCAGGGCTCAAGGGAAAACAGCTATGGGAGACATTACTGTGGGGATCTGTTACAGACCGCCTGATCAAGGAGAGCCTGAGGATGAAGCACTCAATAGACAGATAGGAAAAGCCTCACGCTCACAGGCCCTTGCTCGCAGGGGTGACTTCAACCACCCTGACATCTGTTGGAAGGACGGTACAGCCCGGCACAAGCAACCCAGGAGGTTCCTCGATTGTGTAGAAGACAACTTCCTTCTGCAAGTAATAGAGGAGCCAACAAGGAGAGGTGCCATGCTTGACCTCGTGCTCACCAACAGGGAAGGGCTCGTTGGAAATGTGATGCTCCAGGACAGCCTTGGATGCAGCGATCACGAGATGGTCGAATTTGAGATCCTCAGGACAGTGAGAAGAGTGTGCAGCAAGCTCACTGCCCTGGACTTCAAAAGAGCAGACTTTGGCCTCTTCAGGAACCTGCTTAGGAAGGTTCCATGGGATACAGCCCTAGAGGGCAGGGGGGCCCCAAGACTGTTGATTGATATTCAAGGATCACCTGCTGCAAGCTCAGGAGTGTTGCATCCCAACTAGAAGGAAGTGCAGCAGGAGGGCCAGGAGACCTCCTTGGATGGATAAGGAGCTGCTGAGGAAAATTCAAATGAAAAAAAGAGGCTTATAATAAGTGGAAGCAAGGACAGGTGGCATGGGAAGAGTACAGGGATGTTGTCCGAGAAGCTAGGGACCAGATTAGGAAAGCTAAGGCCCAGTTAGAAGTAAGCTTGGCTAGGGATATTAAGGATAACAGGAAGGAATTCTACAGGTACCTAGCAAATAAAAAACAGACTATGGAGAATGTAGGCCCCCTCAGGAAGCTCTTGGGAGAACTGGCTACACAGGACTTGGAGAAGGCTGAGGTTCTGAATGACTTCTTTGCTTCGGTCTTCACTGGCAAAGGCTCTGACTGCACCACTCAAGTTTTGGAAGGCAGATGCAGGGACTGTGAGAATGAAGACCTTGGGCCCACTGTACGAGAGGAACTGGTTTGAGACCATCTTAAAAATCTGAACGTGCACAAGTCCATGGAACCTGATGAAATCCATCCGCGGGTCCTGAAGGAGCTGGCAAATGAAGTTGCAAAGCTGCTGGCCATCATATTTGAAAAATCATGGAAGTCAGGTGAAGTTTGTGATGACTGGAAAAAGGGAAATATAACCCCCATTTTCAAGAAAGGGAAAACGGCTGACCCAGGGAGCTACATAACAATCAGTCTCACCTCTGTACCTGGAAAATCTTGGAGCAGATTCTCCTGGAAGGCATGCTAAGGCACATGAAAAACAACAAGGTGCTTGGTGACAGCCAGCATGGCTTCACTAAGAGGAAATCCTGCCTGACCAATTTGGTGGCCTTCAATGATGGGGCTACAGAACTGAAGGACAGGGGTAGAGCAGTTGATGTCATCTACCTGGACATGTGTAAAGCGTTCGACACTGTCCCACACGACATCCTTGACTCTAAATTGGAGAGACATCAATTTGATGGATGGACCACTCGGTGGATAAAGAACTGGCTGGATGGCCGCACACAAAGAGTTGTGGTCAATGGCTCAATGTCCAGCTGGAGACCAGTAACGAGTGGTGTCCCTCAGGGATCAGTGTTGGGACCAGTCTTGTTTAACATCTTTGTCGCTGACATGGACAGTGGGATTGAGTGCACCCTCAGCAAGTTTGCCGATGACACCAAGCTGTGTGGTTCGGTTGATACACTGGAGAGAAGGAATGCCATCCAGAGGGACCTTGACATGCTTGTGAAGTGGGCTGACGCCAACCTCATAAAGTTTAACCATGCCAAGTGCAACGTCCTACACCTGGGTCGGAGCAATCCCAGGCACAGCTACAGGTTGGGCAGAGAAGAGATTCAAAGCAGCCCTGCAGAGAAGGACTTGGGGGTGTTGGTTGATGAGAAAATGAACATGAGGCGGCAGTGTGCTCTTGCAGCCCAGAAAGCCAACCGTATCCTGGGCTGCATCAAAAGGAGTGTGACCAGCAGGTCAAAGGAGGTGATCCTGCCCCCTCTACTCTGCTCTTGTGAGACCTTACCTGGAGTATTGTGTACAGTTCTGGTGTCCTCAACATAAAAAGGACATGGAACTGTTGGAACAAGTCCAGAGAAGGGCCACTAGGATGATCAGGGGACTGGAGCACCTCCCGTATGAAGACAAGCTGAGGAAGTTGGGGCTGTTCAGCCTGGAGAGGAGAAGGCTGCGTGGAGACCTCAGAGCAGCCTTCCAGTATCTGAAGGGGGCCTATAGGGATGCTGGGGATGGACCCTTCATTAGGAACTGTAGCAATAGGAGAAGGGGTAACGGGTTCAAACTTCAACAGGGGAAGTTTAGATTGGATATAAGGAGGAAATTCTTTTCTGTTAGGGTGGTGAGGCACTGGAATGCATTGCCCAGGGAGGTTGTGAATGCTCCATCCCTGGCAGTGTTGAAGACCAGGTTGGATGAGGCCTTGGGTGATATGGTTTAGTGTGAGGTGTCTGTGCCCGTGGCATGGGGGTTGGAATTAGATGATCTTAAGGTCCTTTCCAACCCTAACGATTCTCCTTCAACCTGCTGGTCACACTCCTTTTGATGCATGCTCAAACACAGAAAGAAAATTTGTTTTGCTATAGACATCTCTAAACTCTGTATATAGTATCAATAATACTGCACTATTTCCATACACACTGTATATATCCAGAGGTTACTGCTTAATCAGTTTTTGCATTTTAAATATAAAAGTGCATTTCTAAAGAAACATAGGAAACAGTGCCCTCTAAAGGCCTTCTGTATAATAAAGTGACATCAACAGCATTATCTCCATAAATTTATTTTAAAGCTCTTTTAGCTGTGCTAGTTTACTCACAAAAAATAAATAAAAGTAAAATGAGAAAAACAATTATTTAAAGCAAAATAAAGGTATTTTACAGCCTTTCCTTTTTACAGAGAAAAATTCCTGTGCAGCAGGATCGTGAAGGCCTATGCTTGTAAGTTATAGCACCTACTGCATGCAATGCCCTTAGGAAAGCAGCAAGAACATTATTACTGCTACTCTCTTTTAGAGTACAGCTCCCTGTTCTGCTGAATTACCATAGAGAGATTTGGCACAAGTATGCTACAGAACCTACATCACAGCCACTCACAAGTAATAAACTACCTAAATTGTAATATAGTTTTTTGCTTCTATGCACTTGTGTCAGAAAGAGAGAGAATACAAGTAAGTGAATGCACACACTTACTCATATTCTCTTATTACTCGTAAGCATTCACTTCTAGGCCAAAGAGAGGTTTTAAGGTCTGATACTACCTAAGCGATTAGGACTATTAGCAGGTATTTATATACACATGTGTATACGGAAAAAAACAAACAAAAAAACCCAAACCACAAAACAAAACAAAACAAACAAACAAACAAAAAAAAAAAAGCCCACCCAAAACACAAAACCTACCAAAAGAAAAGAAGGAAAGAGAAGGAAAAGGAAAAGGAAAAGAGGAAAAGGAAAACGAAAAGAGGAAAAGGAAAAGGAAAAGGAAAAGAGGAAAAGGAAAAGGAAAAGGAAAAGGAAAAGGAAAAGGAAAAGGAAAAGGAAAAGGAAAAGGAGGAATAAATAAATTTTAAGATGCCTACACCTTCCCATTCTTAAGGGGAAGACTTTCTAGTCTCAGGGGGTCTAGCTATTATACCTAAAATATATAGAGAAAAGAGAGCATGTACAGAACTTATAATATTTTTTCTGTACATTTGAGAGCACAACACTTCAGCATTGTTCAACTTGTTTATATTAAAGCATTCTATTTGCTTTAAAAAATGCTTTATGATTATTTCAAATATGGGGGAACTTCCTGAAGCAGTACCCGTGAAATGATACAAGCGAGTTTGTGCTTGAATATGTGTTTTTCCCTCGGACTACACATTTCAGTCCTGAGACTTACTATATGTTATAACTATTATCAGTTTTCCCTTAAAAAGATTTTTACTCAATGCGATCAATTAGGTCTGATGAGGATTAACTGATTCTTTTAGTTCTGCATCTCTGGGCTTTTGTGACTTTCTCTAAAACAAAGCTAAACACAGCACTGCAGATTGAGTGAATTTGCAATATGGCTAATTTCAGATCCTGAGGGCACGTTTTGAATCACAGAATCATAGAATCATAGAATAGTTAGGGTGGTAAAGGACCTTAAGATCATCCAGTTCCAACCCCCCTGCCATGGGCAGGGACACCTCATAGTAAACCATATCACCCAAGGCTTTGTCCAACCTGGCCTTGAACACTGCCAGGGATAGAGCATTCACAACTTCCCTGGGCAACCCATTCCAGTGCCTCACCATCCTTCCAGTAAAGAACTTCCTCCTTATATCCAATCTAAACTTATTCTGTTTAAGTTTTAACCCATTACCCCCTGTCCTGTCACTACAGTCCCTAATGAAGAGTCCCTCCCCAGCATCCCTATAGCCCCCCTTCAGATACTGGAAGGCTGCTAGGAGGTCTCCACGTAGCCTTCTCTTCTCTAGGCTGAACAGCCCCAACTTTCTCAACCTATCTTCATACGGGAGGTGCTCTAGTCCCCTGATCATCCTCGTGGCCCTCCTCTGGACTTGTTCTTTCATTAGTTAAGAGAAGGTTCCTATAATGAGGAATAGCCATCCTGATTATTGCCTTTTCCACCATTCTTTCTGTCCCACTGTTTAGAAAATAGGTCTTGAAAAGAACCAATAAAACCTCATTTACTTACCATACCGCAATTAATCTTTACTTTGCCAGGTAAAAAGAGGGTGTAGTTTTGTACCAAAACACACAGCTTACCTTTGCACCCAATTCATTATATTGCAACTTCAAAGCTGTAAGCCTTTCGTCCAGTTCTTTTGGGTTCTCAGTCTGCTGTTTTTGAACAATCTGCCTCCCAGTTTTTATCACTGTTTCCACTTCAGACTTCACTTCACTTAGGCTTTTATATAATTTCTAATCAAACAGAAATATGAAATACCACCATTAAAATAAGTAAATCAGAAAAGACTATTGAAGGAATTATAAAGATACATTAGAAGTCTTTGCATTGTTTGCTGTATAAAAACACCATCATACATGAACCAGCACCTTCTACTTCCATTTGAAAGCTAAAGGAATTGAAAGGTATCATGGTATGTGATTTAAGGAAGAGAAAGCTCAACCTGAGTATACAAAAAAATGTCTGTAAGAAAATTAATCAGTTTCTAAAAAGGGAATTCAAATTAACACATTCAGAACAGCCTATCTTTACTAATAACAGCTTCAAAGACTTGTCACCAAAACCAATCCTAGAAATGTTATAGAAAGTACAGGCCACCACTAATTGTTTTAAGAAATTACTAAGGTTGTTTTCAATCTCATTTAGATAACGTAGTATTTAGAACAACAACAGATGTCTTCTGCCAACTCATACAGCTTGTTGGATGTATTTAAACTACAAATAGCCACTAAACTAATTCAAAAATCTAAGGTTTTCATGCTACTAAATCAAGAGACTGGCAGGATAGAAGATTTTCCCTATATTTACTAAGTGCAGTACTGCTCAAGAAATTAAAAAAAAATAAGAAAACATGAAACATTAACATAATGAGGTTAAGTCAAAATATATTACATAGTTCACTGCATTTTCCTGCACTATTTCAATGACTAAGCAGAAAATAAGGGATAAAAGTCTGTTCAGTGAGGGCATATAACCTATCTTTAAAAACAATGCATTCCCTAATATTTCAAAGGAGCGATAATGAGAAAAAAGAAAGCATTCTCTCTTTCTGTATGCAGAAAGTCACTATCATCATCTAAACACATGACTTGGTAACTCAAACTATTCAACAGCCAAATAAATACCCATTTAACATGCATCAAAGTAGACCAGAAGTTGATTTTTTTTTTTTTTCTTTTTAACCTAAGAATAAATTCTGGCATGGCTTGGAAATTCCACTAAACTTCACTGTGGAAAAATACTCCACAGAGATACACAGTGCCTATTACTATGCAGGTTCATGAAGAATGGAGATATGAAGCTGTTGAGAAGCTTTATTGTTGAGACACGTAGCTTAATTCTGTGTTCCAGCAAAATGCTGGAAAGTAAGCTTACTAATTTAGAATGACTTACAAAATAATTTATACTGTACTTTTTTAATCTGCAATTTTTTGAGCACTGTAAAACCTTTACTGGACAGTAAAGACGATACTTTTTTTCTAGCATATATGACAAGAAAAAAAATCCCAAGTACATTTTATCTATAGTCTAATTACCAAGCCAATTTTTAACATTAGTATTATTTTATTTACTTCAATGTATATATGTATATCGTTTGACTGCTTTTTAGGTGCTTAATATGATAAATACATTCTTCAGCATGGAAAAAAATGTCAACAAGTTAGGAATCTATTGCATGATGTACACTGGCTAATACCTGATGGGATACAATGACTAGATTTTAGAAATAAAAACCCTATGAGATTTTTTTTGTAGATAAATATGCTCTAAAAATACTGTAAGTCTTCCACAGAACATGATAGGGCTGCAAAAGCTAGCTGCCAAGTGAAGGTACTTTAATACAGTTCAGGGCTTCTAATTATCATGTAATTGTAATAAGAATGTGAATTTAATAGTAATTGCACTTAGTAAAAAAAAAACCCAAGATGCAAAGAAATAACATTTACTTGTTCCATGCTTATTTTTTGATTTATATTCTTATATTTAGATCTGAAAGAGGTTTTTAGGGGAAAAAAATATTCAGGCATGCCATTGCCCCAGAAAAAACAAACAAACCAACCAACCCCAAAAACCCAAAACAACAACAAAAAACAGCCCACAAAACAAAACATAAATCTGAAGGCAAGGATCTGATTGTCCTGATTTTCACTCTTAAATCTCCATTTTATTGTGATCAAGCACACAGTGTTTATCTTTCCATTGATTTTCCTTCAACAGTAAAGGGGTGAAGAATTACAGGGATATTAAAGTCATATATATATATATAGAGAGAGAGAGAGAGAGAGAGAGATATTTTCTTATATTCTTTAGAACATATCCAGGTCATCTTTTGGTCTTTAATTGTAAGAAAGTCACAGGCTGCCATCTCATGGAAACTTTAATCTATGGTTTTCCTATATGTATTGTTTCCTGGTGAGAGTAGACTTGTGCACTGCAGTGTCTCTATTGGTCACATCATGGAGCTCCCTGACCACAGCATATTGCAGAAATAGAGCAAATCCAGGGTGCTAAACTCAATTGCAAGACGGGAAGGGGGAATCAGAAAGGGATCCTGAGTGGTCTTCTCACACAGTGAAAGTGCGTGACTATTGTTTGAAAGTTCACCGAAATTAATCATTTGATTAGCCTCCCACAGAAGAAGAGAACAACATACAGAAAGGAAAAAGTTACTGTAAGACTGTTAGAACTATTGTTATTATATCCAGGAAAAATTTGAATTGAATAGAATTTTAAGAGTATGATGTCCTTCTAATCTCATCTGCAAACAAGAGAAGTAGGGCAAAAAGGATCAACCCTTTCTCTCCCTGAAAAATATCAAACTTCAACTAAAAAGGTTTCTACAAATTTCATTGAGTAACTTTGCTGTCAATTTTTTCTCAGAATCTTTTCTAACATCTCCCAAAGAAACATTGATATTGCAATACATAATACTTTAAATTTTAAATGCAGAACAGGCAGGAAACATATAGAAAGACAGCATCTTTAAATATTCACCATGCAATGATCCAGCTGAGATTGTACTACTTCCTGCTCAACACTCTTCGTCTCCAACTTGGGCACCTGCAATTTCACTTCATCTAAAATTCTTTTACATTCTTGTAGGCGCTGTTCAAAATTGGCTGGCTTTTGAAACAAGCGAAACTTCATGGAGACATCTTGCAGCTTTTTCTGTAAAGCAAGAGTAAGTAGCTAATGTGAAATCAATTCAACATTGACTTGAAACTAAGACTGAAGACAAGTTTTAGACCTGTTTCAGAATACTTTGAATCCATTATCAAGCAACAGATTTTTATTTAAAGAATTTAAAACTCTGGAGAAAAATACCAGCAACAGAGAATCTTGGTCTTCACAAGATGAAAGAAAACCTCATATCATCCAGGACACCGGATGCAGCAGAACTAGTGACAAAAAAAAAAGCTGAAGAAAGTGAGAGTTTTGTATTTTCCAATACACAAAATGCTGGTGGACGGATGAGAACATAGGCTTAAGGGCTTGAACACAACATATCCACATTCCAGTCTGGATGCACATTAGCTCTAACACCATGTTGCTGCTTATTGGTATTAGAATTGAATCTTTTAGTCCCTCAAAGACACCTGAATAAAATGGCTGGGCAGTAAGCAGGTCTAGCACAAACCCTGAGATTTCAAGTATAAAATTGATTTCTATTTAAATTAAAAAAAAACCAAACATAACCTAGAGTAATAAGAAAGCAATTTTCAGGCAGAAAAATCTATGACAAGCATAGCTTCTAATTTCACAATTTTCATAATTTGTTATCTTTGTGCATTAATTATATTGCTTGCTCACATGAGTCCTATTTCAGGGGGAGGGGAAATAATTAAAAATACAGAAAAGAAAGGGAATTTTAATGATCTTTTTTGAATAAGAACTGATTTCTCTGTAGAAGTACAGAGTGAAGTGCTAGTAGAATAAGTTTTTTCACTGTTTGAAAAAAAAGAAAAAATGTCACAATGAAACAGATAAATGACAGGAACTCAGCATATGCAAAAAACACTTTTGGATTTATTTTTAAATCCTGGACACTTCATAACAATACAGTGTCGTCTGTACTATACAAACTTGAGAAGAACTGTAATAAGGAATAGAATTAGCCTATACATAAACATTAGTAAAAAAGCTTGCCACATCTGTCAAGAAGACAGAAATCACGAGCAGAAAACAATTCTGCGTAACACAAAAAACTGTGTAGATTTCCAGCAACTCCTTCCAACAATTTTCCTCATTAAATAGTCTTAATGAAATTGAGATCCAAGAGGGTAAGAAAGGAAGTCTTTCCTTAGATAAGTAAGAGAATAACTGAATAACAACAGGAAACGCAGGGGAGGAATAAGCGGTGGTTTTTATTTGGTATGGGTTGTGGGGTTTTTTAGGGTATTTGCATACACCAAATTCATAATTAGCTTTTAATTCTCCTGTAACATTTCAACTTGATGATGTTGGTCAATACATTAAAAACGAAGGAAAAGAGAGGGAATGACAATACAAGTGGTAGATAAAATGAAAGCCATCTCTGAAGAGTCAGTGAAGGCATAGTACTGAGGATCTGCAGGAAAAAAAAAAATCCAAGGAAATTATATTTAATTCACCCTAAAATTAAACAAAGCATACCACAAAAGAAACACTAAACTTGATGTGCAACAGGTAGGATCTAGATTACCTATTAGTATTGTCACTTTATTTCTAACAGTTATATCATATACTTCTATTTATCTCCAACAGTTTTCAAAAAAAATATTAGCTCAATACATAAAAACAGACAAAGTGGGTATCTGGAATGATTTGGAAGAATAAAAACAATTTTGAATAAAGAAAAAAGAAAAAGGAAAAAAACCTGTCACTGTATAAAAGTCACTGTATAAAGCTATATTGTGCCCGAATAATGTGCAGTTTTGATCAACTCCTCTCTGAAAACTTATTGTAAAAACAGAAAATATATAAAGAAGAATGACAGGACAATCAAAGCTATATTTCTAAAGTTCTCAGTATGATTTAACATACTTGTCAGTCTGGAAAGGAGACAACTAAGGAGTAGTAAAATTAATGGCATGCAAAAAGCTCAAACTCAAACTGATACACATGGTCATCCAGAGAAGCCTTTCCAAGTGAAAAAATCGTTCACAAAGACAGATTTAAAAAAAAAAAAAAAAGGCACCTAGAAAAGGTCATGCTCCCTTGCATGCTGTTGAATTTATAAACATTTGTGTACACAGTCATCTGATGCCTGCATTTCATTGATGGAGTATGGGCAACATCACAGCTGCCGTGGAGGCTATCAGGTGAGCTAGTTTGCAGAAAGGCAGCAAAATAGAGAAATACAAATATTCTCAACAAAGAGAAGGTAGTTCTGTAGATAAAAGGAGATATTAAAAAGAAATCAACTTGTTCATTTCAAATTAATTAACTCTTAAAAAGCCATTGTTCTCCATAACGACATATAGAACTGAAGCTAAGATATACAGAAATATTTGAGAGATGAACAAAAAGATGGCCTTGTTTACTGTTAATACCATAAGGAAATTATTTGTCTTTCCTAATGAATTATGACAATTAGCTCTGCAGCCTCAGAAACATTGGCACTAATATCCCCCTCCCCCCTGGCCAAAAAAAAAAAAAAAAAAAAGGCACAAAAAACAGGCAAGAACCCATCATAGATTAATGGGTAAAAACTGAGTACTGTTTGTTAGTGCTGATTAAGGCTTCTTCAATTTCAGACTGGTCTGTGTTTATTAAACTAGACAAAATAATACATTAGTTAACATTTTAAACTGATGACTGCAACATACTGCTCAACACAGATCTATCTTTTCAATGCATTTCTACCAAATATTTTCAAATATTTAACATACTTTTAGCTGTAAATATTTTCAAATACCTGAAAAGGTATGCCAAAAATCCTCCCTGTAGTTATATTTCTTGCAACTGCAGCACATTCAAAACATTTCTTATATGGTCCTCCTACCACTTGTGTACCCTAGAACTTTTGCCAACTAGACACAAAGGATGCAATAGAAAAATAAGCAGTAAGAAGATATGGATGGCATGCTTTATCGACTATAATTTCCTGGCTAGAAAGGAAAACCTAAAACAGAAGAGATACCTTAAGAACACTTCATACTATAGTAATTATACTAGTCATGTTATTTGTTTGCATGAGTGGAGGAAAAATTGAGGAAAAAAAATTGCATACCTGTGCCACATCAATTTGGGAAAGCACTCTTTTGGCAGCATCTTTACCCTGGTTTCGTTTCTTCATTTCTTCCAAACTAATCTCATGGCTTGTTAATTCGGATTGTATTTTCTATTAAAAAATCATGACAGTAATCAGAAGAAATTGAATAAAATACTCATGTTGTTAATATTATTTTGAACAGTTTATTTTGAAAGATATTTAGCAGAAGTATTATTAGAGGAAATTATTCAAAGAACTACCTTGTAAATTATTTCAGTTTATTTTCTCTCAACCATAATATAATCTTCTCATACTCAAACATATAAAATCAAGATTTTGACATAATCTTGCTAAGGAAAAATGAAATTAAAATTAATTAAATAATTAAATAAATAATTAAAGCCTGACAAAATTGTAGCAAAAAAAAAATCAGATTTCTTTCTTCTGACGGAAAAAAAACAGTTTTCATTGGGAAGAAAATTAAAAATTAATCATAGAAAAGAAAAATACAAATAGGAAAGTGATTTGCTTCTCACTTCTTATTTCTTATTACTTTCATAGTATCATCAGGCAACTTGAGAGAAAACTCATCAAAGTATTTTAAAATTATATCTAAAATAGTACACAATTTCTGACATATTACTGACCAGAATCTACGTTCTGAATCTGTAGATATGCTAACTGAAAAATGACTTATAGTTCATTAATACACTAACTTAATCAAACACACTCTTTCTGCAAAAACAGTGTGCAATCAAATGATCAGAAGAAAAATATTATCCTTGTTGGTTCACTATAAATCAAAGATAAAAGAAACAATTAACTTAAGCAGCTAGTGCAGTGCAATGGAAAAGAATTCCCATAAAATATATTGATACAACATAATTGAGAGTGATTCACTTATTTTTATGTTTAATTTGTTAGAAAATGAGAAACTGTTATTAGTAGAATTGCTAGACAAGCACTGCTGAGAACAATTACCCTAAGAAATACAGACAAGGTATGCTCCCACCAGGAAAAATATCTGAGGCCATTACTCCTCAATGCAAAAGTGATTTTACATTCAAACTGGTTGTTGGTTTTTTTGGTTGTTGTTTTTTTTTTAGGTACACAAAAGCATTTCTCAGATACCCTAAAGACTAGTTTTAAGTTTAAATATATGCACATGCATTTATCTTATATGACAGTAACTTCTAAAATATTAAAACTGTAGTTCAAAAGACTACAAAGAATTATGAAATAAAGACAAGTGTTTTTTAAATTACAATGTGATCCTTTAAAGTTTGATTATAAATAAAAATGAACATAGAGGTACCTGTAATTAAATTTTCATGGGTTATTGAGTAAAAATCTGTTTAGACTGTATGCTGTCTACTTTGTAGGGGTATTACACAGTTATAATGATTTGTATAATATCTTGTATATTACAACACTACATTGAAAGCAGTGTTTTTCAAATCATATTGAAAATGTATTAAAGTAAATTTTAGGAGAAGCTTTATAAAAATACAGAAAACTATTAAGTCATTACAGAATTTAATTGCCAAAATATGAGTCTAAACTATCTAGTACTATTCAGATAAATATTTTAATGAATGAAATCATAAAAGCATAATTACTGACAGAAAGCTGTCCATTTAGATTATTTTTTTCATTTAAAATTATCATAATTGTACATTTTTTATTTTTAATATTTTGAGTTCTTCTTGTCAAGGTTATTTATTGCCAGCTGTATCTGGAGCAAGTAATAGAATTTTTCTAAATATGATATTTTTGTTTTGAGAAAACAAAGACTGTCAAATAAAAGGACAATGAAATCAACAACAGAAAGCTTATTTAACAGTTTATTTTGGAGTATTTATTTTCTTCTTGTCTAAGTTTAAAATTTCCCCCTTGAGATGTACAACGCTCGGATCAACATGGACCAAACTTTTGGTGGTGACAGCATTAGTTATATCTTGAAGCCAAATATTCCTTGATACCTTGGAAGTCAGAACGGTATATACAAGAAAGAAGCAAGTCTGATGTTTGAAAAATATACTATATCACATCCAGTATTTCAACTATTTGTTTCAGCAACCTCATCGATTAACCTATCTTTTATTATATTTTCATGTTTACTTTGTTCAGCCTCAGAGTCACTCTGGAAATAATATAATTGAACAGTTCGTATCTGAATAGGTCAGAACAGAACAGCACAGCACAGATAAGAGTAGCTTTTAAGTAAGTAGGTATTATGGGACGTTGCATGGAGATTATCTTACTTTTTTAAATTACTCTGCAGGAGAGAGATGAAGCATCACCTACTCTTACGTCAAAATGTAGTATTAGAGAGACCAAGGACATTAGAGGAAAGCTTAAAAGAAAAGTTAGTAAGGCTTATAGCAAGAAAAGATTTTTTTGCATTTGTCATTTCTGTTAAGAGGCAGAAAGTCCTGAACAGGTGTAAGAGAATTTATAATACTTGCCTATGATGCCCCTTATCAATTTTGACATGATCATTTTGATTTCTTTGTCTATTTTGACTTATGTATTTATTACATCAACTTCTTCTAAACATCCACAAGAAAACACTCATTTTCATTTCAGTTATTCCCATCTCTGCTTTTCTAAGTGGTTCCTGTCTATTTTGCCTTTAAATAAAGACTATAAACTGTCTTCATTTAATTTCTAAAACACCACAATATAATGTAGTGTATGTAACTAATAAATTCTACTGTACATAAATTACTGTATCCTACAGATTAAGGATTCTCATTTATCATCACTGGCATTTTTTTCAGGAAGTTTATTAGTTTTCAAAACTTGTATTATATATGCACATGCACGTATAAAATAAAATATAAATACATCTAAAATCTAATTACATTTACAAGGTCATAGGCACGTTGTGCATATTCTTATCAGGACCACTTCTGGAACAAAAATATTTCAGTCCTAAGGTCATGGAATTGGAATACATTATTTCTTTTAATTACTAGTCTTAATTTTAAAAAGATGAACAGCGAAATGCAGACAATATTACTATATTGACAGCAAAAGCAGAGAATTGGCAGTGCAGCCAGTTCTAGTAAATAACCTTTCCTATCTTGAATCAGAGAAAAGAAAGCCAAAAGAACCAGCATGACTATTTGCCTCATTTGAAAATTGTCACGAACCTAACTGCAATCTCATGGTTCAAGAACAGCATTTAGAAAAAAGGTAATAGGACACATAAACTCTGTAAGTTTATTTCCAACAGAAAATTGAACTGGGAGGCTTGAGTGTATGTCATTTCTCATCAATGCTTGCTGCCATAATCAGAAAATCAGCCATCATATTTAAAAAAAACAAAACACAAAAACCCCACAAAAAACAAACAAACAAACAAACAAAAAAAAACCACCAAAACCTCAAAACAAACAAGAAAACCACAAATGAAGAAATGCTGGTCAGTGATATTCAGTCTAACAATGGAGAGATTTTTTTTGGGGGGAAAAGAAGAAGAAGACTCTGAAAGGATAAACAAAATACGAGAATAATAGAAAAATGCAGTTGAAGTATCCATCTTCAAAAGCACAAAAAGAATATGTGCAATGAAGTTATGTGTTTGCAGAAATAAAAGAAAAACATATAGAAAATGATGTTATAGCAGGACTGACACACAGGTAAGTCTTAAAAAGAAAGCATACTTAGTTTTGGAAGCCACTCTTGAAGAAAGATTAATTGAAGAGTTCAGGCAAGAAAAGCAGAACATCAGAGGATAGAAACATGATTTACAAGGAAAGACTGATTAGGTAAACACAATATTGTTAACTTATTCTCCACGTTGCATTTTACAGAAGTCTACAGGGAGAAAAATATACAATGATTTGTCACATTCAGGTGAGAAGTAAAATAAGTGCATCTTCTGTCCCATGGTACAGCTCCCCCACGTAATTGCTCGAACTAAACAGAAGCACAAAGAGGAGATCCACTCTCCCTTCAGAAGTTATTTAATAACAAAGCTACAAATAATAATCTGGAAAAAAAAATTGTCATATAAATGTATTATTTTCAGTATAGATTTATTCGCTTCCTGTCAGTTCAAGAGTACTCAAAAAAAAGACCTCAAGTGTCAAATGATGTCATCAGTGATGAGGACTTAATTCTCTGTATTTTCTTAGTAAATTTAGAGAAATTAAAGAGACTTCAGTTGGGATCATGAGATCAAGCATACAAAGAAATAATATTTCTTTCTGGAATACTGCTTTAGATTTTACCTCATTGCAGCTTTTCTCATCATTACGCCTTGACAAATCTGAACTGATTTATCTGTGCAGTTGTTATGAGATTGCTTTATCTGAATACAGCATCTTTAGTTATACTCAAAATGACTTGGATGAAGTGGCTCTCTCGCATTAAATTCTCAGTGCCACATGGTGGAGTAAGAAGCACACAGAATTTATACTCAAAAAATGATCCAAAGGAGATCTGTAACAGCACATACATAACTCCCCTTTTGTCAACTCTGAAGAAGCTAAACTGATAATTTCATTTAAAAAGAAGAGCTAAACGTAATATTGTTTTCTCAGATTCATTTCTGATCAGCTGAGCCAAAGACCATTCCTCCTAGCCATGCTCTAAACAGATCTGAATTTCTGAAGCAAACCCTCAACAGCTTTCTGATTATAAATTCTCCCATATGTTCTTTTAGATATGCAACATATATTGCTGAACGGTTTATTAAATCCTTCAGCACGGATAAACTGACCCAAGCCCAGAAACCAACATCACTCACTGAAAGATTCCCATTCCAGCTGTGCAGACACTATTGTAGGGTATCTTATTATAAAAGAGCTAGGCCAGCAGAAGCTCCACAGGAGGTACAGCCCTTCAGTATGTGCCTGTCCTATCACCAGTTGGCATGGCCATTCACTAAAGAAATGACCCAGTATATTTACCTGCATAAAACTGTTTATTTCCTTTCCCTCGAAGGATTTTAGAGAACTTTACAATTGAACTTCAGAAAACTTCAATATTTCCATTAAACTTATTCTGTTGTTAATTAGTTTGCTGCTTTTTATTTTGGTTGTTTGTTTTTTTAGGTCCCACTGGCATCTTAAAATAAAAACATGAAAGGAAAAACTCAGCAGCCTCTATACTGTTTTTCTAACACTGGTTATAGTATAACCAGGTAAACTTTACATCAGACAGTAAAATCTCCAGAACAAAGCCAAGTTCTGCAAAAGCACTGAGCTGAAATTCTCCCATGAAAGCATGCTTATTAAGGTTGATTTAGTTTTGTGCTACTTCAATTACTGAAGCGCTGAATTGCTTCTCTTTATACAGTCTGGAATCATTGCCAATATTCTACCTGAGGATGCACATAAATCAGATGTGTCCATGGGATTTATGAAGCACCAATGAACACTTCTGCAGCGTAAGGGTCCAAATGCACAAGAAAAAGAGCACACTTTCATATTGTTTTTTTTTAATACATTTTTAACAAATACTGATGTGTATCCTACACCATAAAAAAATGTTTATTTATATTTCAAGAAAAAAAAAATTCAAGGGAGTCAACTGATAGCTAAAATAGTTTAGGATTCAAACTAAAATAATAATTCACCTGAATCTGATCCTAATCTTATGCTGGCATAAATTGGAAGCAAGTAAAACCAAATGCAATATGATTCTGTTCTCTAAATATAACTTTTAAAATTCACACACACACACATAAAAATACCTGCATGTTCTTATCAACACACATGCTAGAAAAGCAATTGAAAAGTACACCTATCTACCTTTTAATTTTTAATTTAAAAGACATGGAAATCTTTGTTTTCAGAGGAGAGAAAACATGATTTTCAGGTCTAGATATATTCAATTCTGAACATATTTCAGATCATCTAAGTGACTTCATACAAGACACCCATTTTTTAGAATGATCTAAGACTATTGAATGCCTCTTCTAAAATCATTCTAAAGCATTTATTTTCAATTTCCCTGTATCCTTTTTTGTTCGTTTGTCAATTTTTCTAATCTGACCTCCTAAATTTAGGTAGAATATACAGAAAAGTTGTTGTACACAAAATTGTAAACTATTGTACTAGAGATGCTTGGTTTTATTTAATTTATATTCTTACCATTTTAATGAAGCAGTAAAGCAGATGTTACAGAAGAAAGAATGAAATGGTAAAAATTAGAATTAGATGTACGTTTTTATTTCAAAGGCTCAATAAAACACTTCTAAAGAACTGGAAAAGCTGTTTCTGTTAAACTTATATGAGCTGTAAAAACTGAAATATAAGAACATTTATATGCACATCATGAAATAATTAACAATGTTGTCTTTCTTTCTACAAAGTATTTAGTAACAATCCCTAGGCCACATAATCAACTTTGTAAAAGAGCCATCTAAGAGTAGTGTAGATGATGAGTTTCTTCTTTCTAGGATGGGAACTGAATTTTAAAGGTTCATATTATTCATCTTTGTAATTTTAAAATCTATGCATAGTCTTCCATGGCATTTATAGCTCTTTACATGTTCTGGACACCTATATAATATAAATCAGAAGGAAAATATGACTTGACTGGAAGATTAGCTTGAACATGTCAAAGTAATCCTACCTAAAATTTACTTGCACTTTCATACCAATCATATTGCAAATCCCAATTATTAATATGATGCCGAGGGACAACCAAACACTCTTTGGTTGATTGCGAAAACCAGTAAGCACAGGAATACATTGACCTGTATATAACTTACCTGTGCTTCCTGAGGGACCTGTGCTGCATCAACTCTGTCTGCAATGTAGGCTGTTAGCTGTTTGTCAATAACAGCAAGAGACTCTTGGATTAAGCGTAGGGTTTTGTCAGTCTCCTGGGCAGATTGAATACTCTGTTCAAGACTCTTTTGTCTTCTCACAGCCTAAACACAACGACAATGTTATCAATATTCACAGTAATAATGTATATAATACATTTTTAAGCACTTCCCCCCCCCCCCAAAAAAAAAAAAAAAACAAGCAGGAATCCAAACTAGTACTCCTGACTTGTGCTCATCCACCTTTTTGTATGATAAGTTACGCATCTTTTTTCCACCCATTCAGTTTTTTTCAATAAAAACCAAACAAACAAAGCCCCAGATTGCACAGATAAGTTGTAAAAACTGTAGGACCCTGAAAATAAACGCGTGCATCGAGGATTTCTATACAAAGTGAAGGCTAGCAAAGCTGTATAATAAAACTATCCTGATAGTGCAGTCTTTCATTCTGAGGCACAGCCTGATCTTATATAATTCAAGAGATTTTGTTTACTGAGAATAGGGTCACTGTCATCACAATCCCATCTGAGACAATCCAGTAAGTGAAAGGGATAAAGACTCTCTTGAGAAGGAGCTCTCTTATATGAAGTATTAATAGCTGTCTGGAACAGAAGCAACGCCTACTCTGTGGGAAAAAAAAAATAAATATAAAAGAGAGGGAGATGGATCCTTGTCTTGCCTTGTCTGTGGACTTGCACAATCTATTATCACTCTAACTATAGTCTTTTTTACTTAGGAATTTCACTCTTCCTTCTCCTCCACCATCAGTGCCTCAGTAGATTTCCTACCATCACCTTTTACACAACTCCTTTTTCTGAGAAGGATGCTTTCCTGTCAAATGAGCTCACTTTCTGGTTTACCAAATCAGAACAATAAATTCTTCTTCCAAATTGTCCTTGAAACACAGATATATTTAAGCACTTGACATAGCTTTAACTATTATTTGTAACAGTTTAATACGATATTTACCAGGTTATAAATAACCCGGCACTTTCTTTCACCTATCGTTGTACCCACTTGTGGACTCATATTTTAATTAGAATACATCAGAGTTTCTGCTTTATACAAAGAACAAAATAATTACCAACAATCTCATATGCAATACAGTTTTTGTCTGTACAAGCCCAGCCATAATGCTGACCACAGAATAAGTAACTTTCTCTGACAGGAATCAAAGGAGGAGCGAGAAAGCAATCACCCTTCAAATAACATTGCCTAGTGTCCTGCCATTTTTCAAGTCAAATCACACTTTTTCTCTTTGGTAAGCAGCTATACTTTAATTTGATTTCATACCTATTACAAAACTCTTGCCTTGAACGAAAATATCTCTCAGCAATTCAGAGAGAACATTTGATATATCTACCTTTTTCACAGAGCTCAGATTCTTATACAGCTTCACATTTGACAAATGAAAAAGATTATTTCTTGTGAGCATTCTTACTAGCTCTTGGACTTAGTTAAAGGATAGGGAACCAACCAGTATGTACCTATATTTGTGTCTGTAAGCTGCTTTGTGCTATTTCAAAACAGCTGATCAGATAATCTTGAGTTACTGCCAGAAACCGTCTGTGGAACTGAGAAGCTTTACAGACACACGCTGTCAGTGTTAATGGAAGCACCTGATCCACTAAAGTATTATTACCCTATCAAATGAACTATTAAAACAGGGTAACTTCGCAGTACATTACTAAGGTTTGTGACTTAAATGACTTTTACCTTCACCTGATTCGAGATTTTATATTACAATGTTCTCAGTATGTTCAAAGCAGCAGGCTTAAAAACCACAGCTTCCATTTACCTTGGCACACATTACCATTAATTTGTAAGACTGAATAAGATACAGTCACTCCCTACCTTTCCATTTGCATCACTGTACAGTAGATTGGAAGACACATTAGATTAGAAATGGTAAGTAGCGTTTTACAGCCCCCACATAACGGCATTCTCCAGGAAGCCTTTACTGATCTCTTTGGATAACTGGTAGGACTAACCTAAGTGCATAATACATTCATACTGAGGGCTGCAGTGTTCAGATCTCACAATTCAAAATAAGACACTGAGGAAGTTCCATTCTTATTAGTCATTAAAATACATGCCTGCACTTTTTGGAGAATTGGACACAAACTGGTGTATGTCCTTCTGAAAAACTATATAGCAATACCTGAAGTTTTGAACCTTTGTAACATGCTGACATACATTAAGTACAATTTAGAGCTAGGCACTTGCTTAAGATGAATTTGCTGCGACCTCAGGAGCAGATTGCATGCAAACAATGAATTAGTTATCAACAGAAATTATATGCAAGTGGAAAAATTAAACCATTCCCAAACGCACTGATCAAATATTGAAACAGATAAGGAAAGAATTATAACAAACCCTTGCATGAGTGACTTAATTTTTAGGGCTGGATTTGAAGCAAATGTGAAGTCAGATAAATATATATGCATGCTTATGATACTTTTATGTGCTCACAATGTCAACATTGCTGTTTCAGTGTCCTCAGAGAGAATTTGATTACAGTCTGAGAACCTGTGCAACATTTTGTAACTTCCAAGTGAGGTGAAAGTACATCTTTTCCAAAAACTGTGAACAGTTTAGATGATCTGTTGGCATCAGACCAAGATGTAAATATGGCGGTAGAACAGAGGTATTATTAGGGCAGTGAAAGCAGAGCCAAACAGCCAAATGCTGGGAAACGGCTCCTTCACTTTTGTGATGATTTTCTCAGATAGAAATGTGTGCTGCTTTAACTTTTTTGTCTGTATCACACTGGGAACAGACCTCATCCTGCATGCTCACCTAAGTCATGCCTCTACCTGACCCTGTTCAATTCACACAACAAATGTAACAGAAAAAAGTCTTCACAATAATCTTATAAAAGGTACAATACACTTATGTAATGTAAAATATTTCTCCAGTATAAACAGCTGACTCAAAATCCTAATCCTGTGTATTAAGTAGGTCCCTGGCACTATCACTGTCATTGCAGAATACTTATTGATTCAACCAAAGGGAATGACACAATATGGAGGAGGCTTCTTCCTCTCTTTCAGGAGAAAAGAGAGCTATTGATAGAGATATGCACTGTAGGACTTTACAAAAAGGGGCACACATACTACACACACCTGTGGACTCGAGTTTCAAATTTGTCCCTGAAAGATATACAGATGTGCATGGTGAAAATCTGCATATGCATATTTTTAAGACATAATGTCCTGGGTTCAGCAGTAGCAGTCATGTTTCTTCTTCTTGCTAGCTGGTGCAGTGCTGTGTTTTGACTTTCGGCCTGGGAACAGAGCTGATAACAATGATGTTTTGGTTTGGCCAAGGACTTTGTGAGGCTCATGCTCTGCCAGGGAGGAGGGGAAGCCAGGAGGAAGCAGAGACAGGACACCTGACCCAAACTGACCAAAGAGGTATTCCATACCACAACACGTCATGCCCAGGATGTAACTGGGAGTTACCCGGAAGGGCTGGGAGACTGCAGGGTTGGAGGAGGTATCGGTCGGTGCTTGGTCAGGCTTGGGGGGTGAGTTATCGGTCAGCTGGTGCTGAGGTGTTGTATTCTCTTCCCTTGTTATTTCCTTTATCATTATTATCATTGGTGGTAGCAGTAGTGATGTGTGTTATACCTTAGTTACTAAACTGTTCTTATCTCAACCGGTGGGAGTTGCATTCTTTTTGATTCTCCTCTCCGTCCCTCCGGGAGCAGGGGGAGGGAAAGAAAGGGGGGGGAAGTGAGCGAACGAATTACCTGACTGGGTTTAAACTATGACAGTTCTTTTTGGCGCCCAACGTGGGGCTGAAAATTTTTATATCTATAATACAAAAATATTTTAATTTATATATTCAGGAATTTTAGTTTGTTTTTTTTTGTTTGCTTGTTTGTTTTTTTCTTTTTGATCACCTTTTTTTTTTTTTCCTCTGCAAGATGTTCCTTTGTGGAAGAAATAAATGGTTTAACATAGCAGCATATATATAAATTGGTCTAGGACATAACAGGAAGCTCTGGCTTTGCTATCAGATAAGGCTGAAGGGTTTGGTCTCTAAAGGGAAGCATCTGACAGTTAATTGCTAAATAGAAAATCTCAGGAAAATAACCGTTTAATTATTTCTGAGCCAGTGAAACGTTGACAGCTGTCAAGGACAATAACAACAAACAACAAACCTCCTGTTAGACATTATCAGAATGAAAAAGAAAAAATATTTACAGTCTGATTTTTTTTTTTTAAAGTTTCCACAGGTTTTTATAGATTTTTTATTATTAAGCACTACATTTATTTTTTATGATATGGGTATTGCAGAAAACTGTTTACAATTTAACAAAGATTGATGGCAAGTGGCAATGTTGCATATTATCCACATAAAGTGAAAAGCTGCACTGAGAGGCAATCAAATATCAGGAAAGCTGGAGGTGCTCGAACAGTTGCTTATGACTAAGTAAGTCATTCTTTGATGTTGAATGTTATAAAGCTGTATTAATAGACATTACCACTTTTTCCTTAAATAGTACATTTCATGTATTTAATGACATTTGTTGCACATTCAGGTAGTAAGATGATCATTAGAGTTTTGTGGTGAAAACCAAACAGTTTTGTTTTTAAGGTGGCACTTGGCAGTTGCACTGTAGAACAAGAACAAAAACTATTGAAAATTATACTGCTGTTACTACAGGGTATATTTATTTAAAATGTAGAAGAAAATTCATTAAGTTACAGCTCATGGAAAGGGGTCTGTTAACAAAGTCAGAAACAGGATAGACTTTTTTTTTTCTCAGGTATACACTCTATTGAGAAATATTAGTACTGCAGGGTAACGTTAAAAAGTTAGGAAGCTCTAAAATCGCTTCTTAACTTGTTTAAATTACTTTAAAATTTCACCCAATTCTTGGTATTATAACAGCTGTGCCTGAGATATATTACTACATCACAATATGATTTGCATCAAATTGTTATTGTGTTAATCTCCGCTTCTTGTCTGGAACCAGAGTGGATTAGTCTTTAGGCTAAACTAAAAGCACCTTTTCTAACATTAGAAGCATGCATTTTGGGTCCAGGAAATTTTAACACCCTCCAAGCTGGAACTAATTCTTGTACAAATTCTAGTAATATTTCACAGTGTTTTTTTTTAACTAAGCGGCTACAAATATTTGACCTTTCACCATAAAATGATATTCATCTTTGATTAACTGTATTCCAAAACTGGAAACTATACCAAGGAGGCCTGATTTATCTCTTTAGTGTATGACTGCATTCAGATAATGCTTCAGAACATATAAAATCAGTCCTCTTAGCAGTTTTCAAAGTAATCACGTGGAGATGCGACATGAAGAATTCTTTCTCCTCTTGAGAAGAGAATAAAAGAAAAAATGTGTCAAATGATGAATGTGTGCTCTTTGAAAGAAACAAAGGGTAATCTTGAGGGGAGTCTTAAAATAAATTAAGAGACAGTCCCCAGTAATAATAATTGAATTTTGTGTAAAACTCATCTGAAAAACAATGTTTTTTATAGTTCTTTGCAAGCATAGCCTCAAGAATATCTGAAGACATTTCTGAAGATTTCTTGGACAGGATGTAAATCACTTTCAGCATTACAGAGGAAGATAGCCACCTGCAATATTACATTGAAGTTCTTCAGGCAACAGTGTTTTTTAGACCCAATATATAGGGTTGTAAGTGAATCAGTCCTTGAAAAGTAAAGATAGGCTATATGTTGCTTATCGATCAGCCCCAGATGTTCAAAGGCAAACTAAACACACTCAGTCTTTGTTAACTAAAGAAGATAAGGCATACAAACGTAAAGCTGTTATCTGCCTTTAAAAATGAATCTCTGCCTCAGTAGCAATGCTGCATTGTCTTGCAGCATCATTTACATGGCAGTGGTTTGGACTGGTTGCTCTATTAGTAACGAATAAATATTTCGCATATCAGTTTCTGTCCACATGAGCTTATTGTCTTGGTAATTACCTGGACAATTATTCAAGTAAAAATAAATAAATTAACCACAGTAGGACAGCCTATTTGTCTGAAGTAGAAGTGACCTTGAACACAAGCTGAATAGTGTTATGCACCTGCAGTGTGTTTTTATGCAAGGAGAGTGTGTGCTATTTGGATTTCAACAGGGCTACACAAACAGCACAGAATATTCAGTGTCAGGAATCTACAAAAAATAAAGTGTGTGAGACTTTAATGGAAAAATTAATAAAACATTTTGTTGTAAAAAATATAGAAGCAGGGTGACTGAGTCACTCGTGATTGGTTTCTTTACAGCTCTTCTATTCATACAGAGATCTCACCTTTGACTACTAAATATCAGATCAAACTTTCAAAGAAGGGAGGGGGCTCCACCCTTCTCTCATGTTGTTTTTTCCTATATTTAAACTAAACTGGAAAGCAATGAATAAATTTAAAATATATTTTGCTTATATAATTATCCAAATTGTCTCCAGAATTTCACACAACATCTTCATGTTGTACTTTCCACATTTAACCCCTGCAGCTGGCATGAATATTGATTTAGTGTGTATTATTGTATTTATTCATTACTCAGAAGATTTAAAAATCCTGTTTTTACATGCTAGAAGGCCTCTGTATGTTCGCACTTTTAGTTATTGCTGAGCAGTGCTTACACAGTGCCAAGGCCTCCTCTTTTCCACTCTGCACCTCCCAGAGAGCTGGGAAGAGACACAGCCAGGACAGCTGACCTGAACTGACCATAGAGATATTCTGTACCACACAGAGTCATGATCAATAATAAAAGGTGTGTGGAGTTAAGTTCCTCCAAAACTGCCATTGCTCAGGGACTGGCGGGATATTGATCTCCTGGTGGTGAATGACTGAAAGCATCACTTGCTTTTTACCTTTTCCTCTTTAACTTATTAAATTGTCTTTACCTCAATCCATGAGTTTTCTCACTTTTGCCTTTCCAGTTCTCTCTCCCATCTCCCCACCAGAAGAACTGAGAAAGTAGCTATGTAGTACTTTACTACATATTGGAGTTAGCCCACCACACCTATGCAAAATGTCCACTTTATAGAATTACAGAATGGTTTGGGTTGGGAGGGGCCTTAAAAATCATCTAGTTCCAGCCCTCCTGAACATGGGCAGAGACACCTTTCACTAGACCAGGTTGCTCAAAGCCTCATTCAACCTGGCCTTGAACACTTCCAGGGATGGGGCAGCCAAAGTATCTCTGGGCATCCTCTACCAGTGCCTTGTCACCCTCACAGTAAAGAATTTTTTCCTATTATCTCTATTTTTTTCCAATTTTTCCTAATTTTTTCCTACTACCCTCTTTCATCTTATGGTAGATTTGGATTAGATATTGGGAAAAAAAACACTTAAAAATAAGTCTTTGAGTACTGTTTAGGAACTATAACTACAAAATAACTTTTTTAGTTTGCGAGGCTGTCAGTTGTTTAATGGGAGGACAGGTCAACTATTAAATATACCTCCTGCTGAATTTCTTCCCATCGAGTATTAAACTTCTCAAGTTTCTCATTGATCAATTCATCCAAGATTCCACCATCAGTTAAAGTCTGAGCTAATTCCCGAATTTGATTGCGGTTGTCTTCTGGATGTCTCATTAAACGTTCCAAAGACTGGAAAAGATCAAAACCAGAGCCTGTTTATCTTTCTGCAAATTAGGTTCTAGAGGAATCACAATTCACCTTAATAATTTAAGTAAGAAACTTCAAATTTCATACACAGTAAAAGTAGTGAGAAAAATAAAAATATCTATGTCTCTTTTCCTGGCAGTCAATGTTCTGTACTACTTATTACTGAAAACAAATATTTTTCATAAAGTAATAAATTGGTTGTTTGAGTTTAAAAATGTGGACTATGCCCAATAAGTTCAATGGGACTATTTGGGTACTAGACAATAAAAAAAATTGTTTGAGGATCTGAATGGATCAAACTCAACAGCAAGAATGCATTTTCTATGTAACATTTTGTATTGGATCCACTAATAGTTTTAATTTAATTTCTACACATTTGAAATTAATAAAAATTAAGTTCCATGAATAAAAATTAGGGAATAATAAACAGAGTTGCAGTGCTAGTTTGCTCTGTCTGAAGTCTTCAACATTTTTTGACTGGCCTAGGTGATGCCACGTTTTTTAATAACTTATATTTTATTGTCACCAATAATTACCTATGACATCAGGCACAATCATTTAATTACTCTGTTCCACTTTCATAGATTTGAATACAAAACCTTATTTGTTGAATCAACTGAGAACATAGGACTTTCCAAATATTCTGCATCTTGCTCACATGTAATATTAATTGATTGTTTTGAATGCAATGTGATTTAGAATTTATCAGTACAGGTGGTTTGAGATTATTAACATCACACTTACATCCAGAGACTCAGAAATCTCTTCTGCACCTCCCTGGATATTTTCAGTTGCCTTGAGTTTCAGTTCAACCTCATTCAACCATTTATTTTCTGCATCCAAATACGACAATAATTCACGCCAACATGCCCATACCTCCTAATGGAGAAAAAAAAAGTTTATCAAGATTGAAAAACTTCCAGCTTTCAGTCATTAAACTATTAAAAACATTGCATGCTTCATCCCCAAAACAACACGGTTGATATCTGATGGCTATGGTGCCATATGGTTGATTTTCTTCTCAGTATTTATATGTTTCATGTAAATATAATATACATCCAAAACATGTACATTAAACAGAAAAAAAAAAACAACATGGAACATAACATGAAAAAGTAAGCACTACTGCAAAATACAACTTGAATTTTCTGTCTCATGTATTTTCCTCTTTATATGCTTTTCTGTAAAATTTTTTTGTAATATATAAATATGCAAGTTATCAGAATTTTTAAACACTCATGTTAGAAGTTTATGCCTTTATTACAAGATGTAGTTAGGTTGCTTATATATTCTGCATATTAATTACTAAAAATACAGGCTCATAAAATGTCTAAAACCACAGCTCAAGAATTCTGACTGAAATCTCTATGGAAATTAATTCTGAACCACATTTAGTGCAGTTTATAGACCACTTAAGTACTAGAATACTTAACAATGCTGCAAAATGAAATTATGTTCTTATTCTCTTATCATTGTCTAATATTTTATTTTTACAGTGCCTGAACTGTAACATAGGCAGCTAAACCCAGCACTTTATACACAAGCAAAACTTTTAAACTCTCCATAAGTCATCCTTTCATTGTTACATTTTTTGTTTGTAGAAGTTAAAATAATTTTATGGAGATGCATTAGGCTGTTTGTAGATAGTTTCCCAGAGTTCAATTTATCTCATCTAACTTTGGTCCTATCAGATGTAAGCATCTGGTTTAGAAGGAGGTTATAGAGAGATATTAACAAACAACATCATCAATGATTAGAAGAAATACAGATTACCAGCTTAGGCTACACAATTTTCACAGTGAAATTTAGAGGAGATAAATTTTATGCAGGTATATAATTGTCCTGCATGAAGTTAGCTATTGCAAATTAGTTCACAATAAAAATCACACCTAATTCACTGTTACCACTGTACAAAATACAAATACCCCTATGGCAAGAATCTGTAATGGAGTTGGCCAAAACAGCAGCATCAACTCAAAATGCATAAGATATTCATACTGCCAGCAGATCAAATGCCGTTCCCATGCTGAGATAACATCACCAGCTTCAGGCCATTCAACCAAAACCCTCACCCATGGAAGAAAAAAACTACAGAAACTGCTGATGATGTCACAGGGTTGCTACAGAAGGCAGATGCTTGGCTTAATCTCAAAAAGGGTAGGAAACCTGAGCAGCCATTGTTGTCTCCCACCTAAAAGCTATATCTAAGGCTTTTCTTCTCTAGCATACATGATTCTCAAAAAACATGTCGTATATAACTCATACAATGTGGTATTTCATACATGGTTCATAAAGCAAGGACAGCCTGGGCTACTCATGATCTCATATGATAATACATCTTTGGTCTCTACCTTATTTTTTCAGTTAGAAAGGCTATAAATATAATGACTGACAAGATATCCAACCTCCAAAGTTTTGCACTTTCCATTCAGTCTGCTGCAGAGTCGCTGGTAGCTGGTAATTAGAACATCAAGCTCCTTTTTCAAAGCCTCATGAGCTGCAGGTGGAGCCTTTGCTATAAAATTATTCACAGAATCAGTAATAAGCTTCACTTTCACTTCTTTCTGCATGGCTTCCTCCTTTGCTCTCTGGAAAAAAAAATAATAAAAAATTAGTCCTGTCTTAACAAGGACACTTATTTCTAATAACTGTCAGAATTCCCTCAGAATTCTGCTGGAAGGAAAAAAAAAAAACCAAACAACCCCACAACAATAACAACAAAAAAAACAAGAAAAAAAAAAAAACAAAAAAACAAGAACCATTTAATTCTCAGACTTTCTGACATAATCTTGAATGCAATCCAAAAACTTTGGGGTTTTTGGTTTTGTTTTTTTTTTTTATGTTACAAATTCATGTACCCAGGTTTAAAGGTACCACCACAAGCAGTCAAACAGAAAAAAAAGGAAAATACTTCTGAATGATTTTCCTCTCTGTGACACTGTCATTAACCTGCATTGAAAGAGAAAAGGAGAAAACAACTTTTCTCCAGTGTTCATTTCATGTATTTATGAGAACATTGATGTTGATTTCATTCTTTCACTTTACAGAGAGAAAAATCAGCTCTATTATTCACCCCAGTGAACATTAAGCTAACATGAAGAGAGGACAAAGTAAAAAGGAAACATCTTCCTAAACTGCACTTTCTGCATTAGACCCCAGGCAGAAAAGTTTAACAAAGAACAGACATAGGAAATATAAGGATCTGAGAGACACAGAGAATCACAAATGGGTGGCAATTAACAAATCCCACATAATGGAACTGGAACAACCCACCTGCCACCTTTTCCCTGGTTTAGTCTATGTAACTACAACAACTGGTGTTCCCACCTTTCTTCCTCCAACTTTCATACTCTCCCTCGTGTTATGCTGTCTCATTAATAAGATATAGCACTCTCATACCTAATATTGTTTTGTATGAGTGCTTATAGTAGGAGAGTGTCTATGATTGGAGTCACATCACTACTGGAAACAGTGATGGTACACACAGTGTCATCACTATGTACTGGTCTTCACAGGAATTTAAGATGGGAACTTCCTAGCCCAAAACCATTAAACTAAAACCTTGCTCCCAGCAACCTTCTTTCTCTCTGGGTCTGAGGAAGTCCATGAACCAGAATAATTGCAATCACACTTTGATTGCCAGGAAAAGTTTAATAGGTTGTTCTTCGTAGCTGTGGGGAGAAATGGGTTACAAGACGAACAAAGAATTCTGGTCCAGATTTTGCCTGTTATGTAATAGGCTGCAAGCCTTCAGGGAAAGGATCATCAGAAGCAGCTGCAGGGATGCATGACAGATGATCTGATTATCTGCATAAGTCGAGGTGTCACAGTTTGTACATATCTTTATTCCAGCTGGAAGTACAGAATATTCACCAGAAGTCTATATGAGAGTTGTGTCTAAAACTATACATTTTACCCATTTTATTATGGAGTGCAATGTATACATTTCAGTTTTAGTTCATCTTTTTACCTTCAGTTCCTCAAGAGCATTCTGTAATTCATCAGGTGTTTTATAGTCAAAATCTCTTTCCAGATATTCTTCCTCAGCTTGTGTTATCCATTCATGCATCTCTGACAAATCTTTTCGGAGACTCACAGTTTTATCCAAACCACCTTTTAATGCTGTCTTCTTATCATAGGCCTTTAAGAAAGAAAAGATTATATGGTACTTAAAGCAAGGGTACTGTACTAACTTGACAATACTTTAGCCTGAAAAGAACCAAATTAAATCCTATACTAACAATATTGCTGTAATTAGACAGATGTTAACACATAATTAGATGGGTATTAATAATAGGTAATGAAGAAAGTATTACACATGTGTGCATATATACTTTTTTTTAGCAAATTATTGTTTTGCAGAATGAGTTTTTAATGGTCCTAGATCAAGAATCTGCACCATATGTTAAGTTCATTAGAAAAACAAAAATCTGAGAAAAAACATCACCTAAGGATTTCTAAAATGTAAAAAAAAACAATCACAGGAGACCTTTAAAGTGCATCTAAGGATAAAACAAGAGCTATGAAGGAGCGTGACCAGCAGGTTCAAGGAGGTGATCCTGCCCCTTTACTCTGCTCTCGTGAGACCTCACCTGGAGTATTGTGTGCAATTCTGGTGGCCTCAACATAAAAAGGACATGGAACTGTTGGAACAAGTCCAGAGAAGGGCCGTGAGGATGATCAGGGAGCTGGAGCACCTCCTGTATGAAGATAGGCTGAGAAAGTTGGGGCTGTTCAGCCTGGAGAAGAGAAGGCTGCGTGGAGACGTCAGAGCAGCCTTCCAGTATCTGAAGGGGGCCTATAGGGATGCTGGGGAGGGACTCTTCTTTAGGGACTGTAGCAATAGGACAAGGGGTAACGGGCTCAAACTTCAACAGGGGAAGTTTAGATTGGATATAAGGAGGAAATTCTTTCCTGTTAGGGTGGTGAGGCACTGGAAGAGGTTGCCCAGGGAGGTTGTGAATGCTCCATCCCTGACAGTGCTCAAGACCTGGCTGGATGAGGCCTTGGGTGATATGGTTTAGTGTGAGGCGTCCCTGCCCATGGCAGGGGGGTTGGAACTTGTTGATCATAAGGTCCTTTCCAACCCTAACTATTCTATGATTCTATGAAGTCAGATGACCTCCCAACCAGTCTGAATACAACTTGCTAGAGAATAGGCTGGATGGGGCTTTGAGCAACCTGGTCTAGTGTTAGGCGTCCCTGCCCATGGCAGGGGGATGGAACTGGACAATCCTTAAGGTCTTTTCCAACACAAACCATTTTAAGGTTCTATAATTGTATGATTATTTGAAATTTCTCTGAGAAAAGTGCAAAGGTATATAACTTATTAATATAATCAAAATAAGCATTTAAAACCTCCACATTAGTTGGTGCGAAAAGACTACAGGACTGGATCAAATAAATGTCTTACAGGTTTCAAAGATCAACTTTTTTGGTATATATTTATCAGAAAAATATACAGAGGATATTTTTCATATGTAAAGTGAATAATTATAATTTTAGAGAACATTAGACCACCCAGAAAGGTAATAGTTTGACTGTTATGCAAATATACATTAAAAAGGTAGACAAATGAATGAGTAGTAAAAAGGTAAAATTTTGAACTGTCATAAAGAATAAGAATCCAAACACCACCAAAGAAACAACAGTAATTTTTAACTTCCGTAATCTGTAAAATTATTTATCAGGAATGACTTAAATTAAAATAAAAGAACTATCATTTCCTGTTATGCCACATCCTTATAAATTCATACAATCACTGGAGACTAATTCACACACACACACACATATGTGCACATACTCTTAATTCCAAGTTAGCGAATTCTGGACTCTTCACCTTTAATGTCTTATTTCATATAGAGTAACAACACAAGAGTACAATGATGCAGCGGAAAATGCAACAGTAAATACAGAAATGGATTTTTTTAGCAGATGACACAATATCAGTTTCAGAAAGCTAGTTTTGCAGGAGCCATAAATTGCTATTACTACCTAAGATATTAGTATATAACTCTGTTATAAAAACAGTATGATATTGTATTATAATATAAATAAATATACTTTACATGTATTGCTACATGCTAAATAAAGTTAAAAGAAAAAGATTTATTAATGTGAACCAAACATATCTAAATTCAGTTTCATATCTACCGGAAATACATTGAAAACAAAATTCTGCTAATGAGAAATTTAATTATTAATTTAAAATTAACTAGTCTCAAAGGGAGACTAGATACCTGTTGGCAAATGTGTTCCCACTGAACATTGAGATCCTTTAGTTCTTTCTCTATTCTGGAAGCAAATTCTGGCTCTGCTTCACTCTTCATTTTCTTCCCAACTTCATTAACACTGTTCAAACTGGGCTGGATTGTCTGGATATCATTTACTAAAGCCTAAAGGAATAGCAGAAGATTAGGCAAGCATCATTCACACAAAATTTCAGATATGCTATCCCTATCAAAATGTGTCTATACGAGATCCTGCCATTTCTTTGGTCCAGATCTCCATTCAAATGAGTGTAACTAACAGACTTAACTATGAAAATTAAAAAGGAATGACAGCTGTGATGTGGTAAGCTATGCTATATAAGATAGAGTTCATTTGCAAAATATGCAAGTTTCAAATGTTATATATATGCTATTTAGACAAATACACAAATAATGTTACATTACATATATTACAATTTTTACAATGCCTAGATCTTTTATTCACATTTGTGAAAGAGCATCCCATCATAATGATGGAAAATTACTAGTGAAGCCATCTTATTAACTTTATGCTTTATGTCAGCATTACCTTTGGGTTGGTAATTCATCTGATAACTTCCTTAAAATAATCTGAATGGTAATATTCCTGGGTTATTTCTAGTTATTAGAATTTTATTTTTGGTTGATTATTATTTAAACCTTGAGGGAGTTCTATATTGCCACTTCAATTTCTATTTCCTAAGGCCTTCTTCAGTGCTTCAGATGTTACCTGGGCTTCCTACACAGTGGAAAAGGCTCGAAGTGTTAACACATAAAATATGGTCAAGATTTTGGTAGCTTTATTATATATCTGACAGTAATGGCTAATATTTATGCAAAACCTTCATAAATACAGGTGACAGATTCTAAAGAAGTTACATGTAGTTTACCACTCTGTAGAAGTAAGAATTGTCCTATATAATTTAATTTTTTTATTTAGGTAAGCGATAAGAGAGGAAGCCTGAGAAGCTCATAGCTCTGCAAGATCAGTATGTTTGTTTCATCATATTTACATGTTCTGCTACATCAGAACTTGTAAATTCCACTGAACAGAGACAGGGACTGTCATGGATTACAGGATTCACTGCATTTATACACTCTGCTGGGACAAGCAGAAGAAGTTGCAAAGCCATGAAGGAGTTACCAATACTTCATAATTCTTCAAAATTCTGCTTGGGAAAAATCCTAGAACTTCTAAGTTTAGTGGAATAAAAAAAAAAACAACATTTATAACTCACAATACCTGCAAGTTTTTCCAGTATAGGTAGAAAAGCATGTAAATCATGTGTAAATAACAGACACAGAAAGAGATGTTCTGGCACAGATTATTCAGTTTACAACAAATAAACATGCAATGTTTGTAAACCCAACAAAGTAAATAAACAGTTATCTTAGAAGGCCACAAACTTACTTGCTGCAAGTACACTGATGTTTTGCTCCACTCAATGGAGTGACCACAATGATAAGGTCACTCAATGCCTCCTTTCTGTATTGAAGTTTCCCATTTTTTAGCAGAATTTTACTTTGAACTCAGGAAATGCAGGAGGTTTAAATACATTGCAGATGGCAATACCCTTACAACACGAATTTATTTTCAGGAACATTAATTAGTTGTGTAACATCTGAGGAGGTTAGACTCACAGAGAAGAATAATTACCAAGCAGGCAGGTAATACTCACTGTACATTGCTCAAGTTGTTTTTCCAGTGCTTCTGAATCACCAAGGGCAGGCCACTCTTCTTTCAGAAAAACATCTACTTCAGCCATCCACTTCTTCAATGTTTTAGTGTCATTCTGTTTATTAAAAAGACATTTTATTATATCACACAGAACCTGACTGGCAATGGTGTAATTCATCCTGGCACTATGACTAAAACTCACTGCAATGTAATTTCTAGATTATTGGACTGTCTGAAAAACACAAACACAGCAAACAAGCAAAACCAAATTTACTTGGGATTTTCATCGACTCTTTAGTCTACACTCTGACCATTTCTGCCCAAGTTGGGTGGGCAACTTTCTGGATTTTAAGATTATGCCTTCCAGATATCATTGTGTTTAGATGCTGCACATATGTTCATTGGTTCCTAGTATGGCTTCAGACTACTCATGCATGGCAGATAATTCAGGCTCACCTATCAAATCCTTCACAGCTTCGATCTCAATTTTAGACTTCTTTTGGAAGCTGCATGTTCTACTGCCTATTTCTCTACCAGAACACAAAACAGAAATACTCCCTTACTACTCTGAAAAAAAAAAAAAACCAAAACAACCCAATAATTGAAACAGATTTAATTTGGAAACTAAAATATGACTCAATAAGTCATTTCAGAGACTCTCTGTTGCTATTTCTACCACTAGAATATTTGTAATCAATTATTTGCTTTCCAGTCCTTAACTAACCCTTGCAATTAATAAAGAAAGCTGAACATCGAATGTTTGAAAAGAGAGAAATTACCAGTTCCAGCAACACAGAATCACAGAATCATAGGATGTTCAGGGTTGGAAAGGATCTTAAGATCATCTAGTTCCAACCCCCCTGCCATGGGCAGGGATGCTTCAACCTAAACCAAGTCACCCAAGGCTCTGTCTAACCAGGCCTTGAACACTTTCATAAATAACCTAATACCTTGAAAAATAAAATGAGATTTTAAAAAGGTTATTTAAAATTACTTTAAAATTTCACCTTAGATAAAGACTGACATACACATGTTAAAATAAAAATTCTAAGGGGCAAAACTTTTAAAGGCAAATTGTAAAGTTTTTTGTCATCAAACTGTTTCCATCAACAGCAAAGTACATAGTGATATTATATGCTGAATACAAAATTGAATTAAAGCACTTAAAAGGACATTTCATTAGAATACAAACTGTGCACTAAAATGTGTACAGAAATGCCTTAGCAACCATTAGATATAGACAGCAAAAGAGAATGTTTTCCTAGTGTGCTTCATATAACAACAGGCTACTCCGGACATTGAACTGAGTTAATAAAAATAATCATACAGAAACAGTATACTTCAGATTTTCAATTACCAAAACACTGTTGAAGTGTCTATGGTGCATTCCATTATCAGTCAGTAAAAATAGTTCAGAATCATATTTCCATATTTCATTATGAAACTTTAATACCTTTATAAGAATACATTAAGTATAATTCATTAATGCTGCAAAATATAGATGTGATGGGATTCACTTAAAAAGACATCAGTCTCCAGCTAGTGATGAAGACTGAATATATGACTTGCATTTTGAATCAGAATGCAAATGTATTTTATTTATTGACACTGATATCATAGTACACCATGTTGACACATTCCATAAACTACAACAGCTAAAACAATAATTTGGAAAATAAGTTATTCAAGGAGTTGAAAAGAAATACTTTTATATTAACTATGTACTATGGTTTACTTCAACATTAAATATAAAGTCTAGGATTTGTATACAATAGCTCACAGCTTTAAAACACATGTTCTACAGGGCATGGTCATGATGTTCAGGACTTTCTCCTTTCAAGAGCAGTGGGTGAATCTCTAAACCTCTATTCTAAAATTTCAGGGGAAAAAAAGACAAAAGATTGACTTTCTCAAGGAAATTGTACTGCTCTATTTTGTGCAATTGCAAATATTTCATAAAAATATTGATAAAACAGATTTTCAGCTTTCCTGTTTATATAGGGTTTATGTGGCAAGGTTTTGGTAGCGGGGGTGGCCTCTCAGAAGAGGGCAGGTGCTACCCTGTGCTGGACACAGCCAGTTCCAGCTGCCTCCAAGTTACCCACCACAGGATATAGCTTGTTCTATGGTCAGCCAATGACAACTAAGTGATATAGTTAAGAAAAGGCATAAATACTAGAAAGGAAGAAGAGGAGAGAAGTAAGAAACAGCCCTGCAGACACCAAGGTCAGTGAAAAATGAGGGAGAAGAAGTTTCTGGAGCAGAGATGTGGTGCAGACCATGGTGAGGCAGGCTGTCCCCCTGCAGTCCATGGGAGTCCATAGTGGAGCAGATATCCACCTGCAGCCCATGGAGGATCCCACACTGGAGCAGGTGGATGCACCCTATAGGAAGCAGCAGCCAATGCAGGATCCCACAAAGAAACAGATATATTGCAAAGACTGCAGCTTGTGGAAGAACTCATGCTGGAACAGGGGGAAAGAGGGAGAAGGAAGAAGCAGCAGAGAGGAGCTGTTATGGTCTGACAACAGTTCCTATTCCCTATCCCCCTGCACCCCTTGGTGAGAGAGTAAAAAAGAGTATAGCAATGGAGTGCAGACTAGGAAAAAGAAGGAGGGGGAGAGGTGTTTTTTTAATTTTTATCTTTATCTTTGCTTCTTACTATCCAAATCTATTTTAATTTTCCTCAGGTTGTGTCTATTGTGTGCATGATGGTACCTGGAAAGTGATCTCCCTGTCTTTATCTCAGTCCAAGAACTATTCCATCCTCTTTTCTCCCCCTGTCCATCCAAGGAAAGGGCATGTGAGAGCAGCGTGGGTACCTGGCTGCTGGCCATGATTATCCCATAATACCATTAAACTTCATCTCATGGCCAGCTTCAAACATCAGAGAGGTAGCTCTGATGGAGCCAAAGTTACAATTTAGAGCAATGTGGCACTTCAGTAGCTAAATTACAAATGTTTCCTCCTTTTTTTTGGCTCATTCTGCTTAACTGATGAAGAATAGCATGACAGTAAGTACCTTTTTTCTTCTCTAAGAAGCTTTTTTTCTTCTACAAAAGCAGAAGTGTAAGGAATACCTTGTCAGAAAGTTTATTCCTAAGCAGACAACTCTATTGAGTTAAGCTGAAAATACCAATTACAGTTCACATGCTACTGAATTATAATGTACAACATGGAGCTAATCGTGTATCATGTTCCACTACCAGCAAACCAAAGTCAAGGACAGAAATATTTGATGTGACTAGAAGGAATGCAGAGAGACAACACTGAGAAGAAACACACTGTGAGAACACAGCTTTGAGCAAAGCTGCAGGACCACAACCTTCAGAATTTTCTTTGCAATATCCTCCATAAGTATGCAAGTATTCATTTTCATGGGGACAAGGAGAGAAAAGCATATAAAAACATAAAAATGCCTTCTGGTTTTGTGATTAGTTGATCTGACTTATTTGAAATCTGCCCTTGAAATTATATAGAAATAGACCAGGATTATGTTAAAAATTGACTGATTTTTAAATCTGATAACATCTAGGTCATAGACATCCCATGTAATGCTAATAGATGTGGTTTACAAATAAGTATAAATAGGAGATCTTCACAATGACAGAAACAGTAGAAGAGTAAAATGCTGTCATTCTAAATATCATTCTAAATTCACACAATCGTGTAAGTCATGTACTCTTCTGCTTTCTGGCAACTCTGCCGAGATACTACCACATTACTTAGTTATGCAAATTAGTCCATTAGAGCCAGTATGGTTAGAGCTACTTCAGGGGCATGAAAAAGTACTTCAGCTACATTTAAAAACTAAGTAGAGGAATATTAGTCACAATTTCACTGTTTTCCTATTGAAACAACATTGGCAGAAATAGGCATAAAATCAGAATTCAAAGTATAATCTTGGATCTACCAAAATCAACCACACATTTTAATATGTTTTAAGCACTGTTCTGATATTTCACTTTGGTATTAATTTCTGCATTTTTATTGCCATTTATCATGCATTCTGGGCTAGTCCCACAGCCACAAACTGACACGTAGTAGCTGAAGCTGAAAAAGTTTGGTTAACCTGGAATCGCTGGAGTTTGGTCATAAGCTCCTCAAGTTTTTGGCAATGTTCCACCAGCTGCGCTGATAATTTCTTCCAACGGCCAAGGATCACCTCAATCTCTGATCGATATCTTTGGCTGACTTCTGCAGGGGCTTTCCTGGATATGTCTTCCACAGTTGTGCTGAGATAGTTCAGGCCCTTTTGCTGCTCTTGCAGAGAACTTTGTAGAGCCTATGAATAAGAAGCAAATGGTGACCCAATTCATGTGTCCAGCAATTCTCTTTGTTTTACAAACATACATGAAATTGCTGAAGAAAGGACTGAAAACTAAAAATGTATGTCACCTTTGCTAAATTATCCAATGACGTATTCTATTGAGCAATTTAGAATTGCTTTTCTCACAGAAACTGGAAAGTAGATTTTTTAGTTGAACTGAGAATATTAACCAGAGGTGTTTATACTCGTTAATAGAGGTGATACACATACACTTCATTAATTTGAGACAGGAATTTACTATGCCTCTAATGATTACATGCTCAAAAGACTCAGACAGTATATGGAGAGAAAGAATAAACTTAGACCTGCTTCTATGACTTAAAATTTTCGATGATAATACACTTTCACAATTATTTTCCCAGTTTGCTGCATCTAACTTTTTTCTATATCCTACTTTTTATTTCTGAATGTGCATTAATAGTTGCATCAAACCACATGCTGCTTATCCATCCAATAGTGGAACAACATCAAACATTAAAATGCAGAGAAGGTTTGCGCTCACTGGCAAACTTGTTCCACATTTGTGTCTGCTTGTAAATCTGACAGGAAATCTAACAAAGACTGTGCAGCATTTTACAAATCACAATCACATCAATTTTCCATGTCAGCACTGGAAAATGAAATTAGCTAAATCTATACTTAACTCCCAGAGCTATCATAAAAAAAACAATTTATATATCATGGGGACATGGCTTTTGCTTAACATGTTTAATACGTTAGAAAATTGGTTTCACTAATGAGGAACATTTTCAACCCTTTAAGGATCATGTGAGTATCCACTGTCTCCTGAAGCCCTTGCCTGAAACTTGAATGGGTATAATTCACTCAAGACCCACAGGCTTCAGCAGATTCATGACAACTAAGGGTTCTGTCTCTCCAAACTTTTCGTTTGAGATATTTGTTCCCACAGCCTGACCACTCACCTTGAGGTCCCGGAGTCTCTGCTCCATGATTTCATATTCAGCAACTGCAACCTGAGGCACGGAGAGTTTAGTTTCTGACTGCTGGATCCACACAAGTATAGTGTTCATAGTCTCTTTGTAGTGTGCAGGAGGCAAACTGTCAGAAACTACATTCAATGGGGAAGAAAAAGGAAAGAAATAAAATAATTTTGTGCTTCATTATTCTGTTTTCTTATAGAAGATGGTTGACAAAAGAATAAATGACCAAGCTTTATTGAAGCCAATGGCTATTTTGCAACAGATTGCAACAGGTCCAATATGTCAGTATCTGATTTTTCAAAAAATTGTGGAGGCAGAAAACTTCTGAAGAATGAATACACTCATTGTAAAGTTTATGATATCTCTGTTGTTTTATCAGGTGTGTGTCATTTGACTCTATTGTCATAGGCCACGCGACTAGTTATATGGCGAAGACAGCTTGTTTAAATATGTGTGCTTAGAGATCAACAAACAAACTATTGTACTTAATCCAGAACCTAATTTCAGAAATGCAGTAAGAAATAACATTCACTTTTATGGCCCATGTTTGTGTGTTTAATGTTTCTGTTCAAGTAAAATGTTCTCTTTAAGACATCTGTTAGAAAATTAATCTTTGTTTTGCATAAAAGTTGAATTTCATTGAACTGTGCTTATTGTGCCAACATTACAGCTTCTGTAAACAGACAACATCTGGCAACACATGAGCAAGTCATTAGCAGAGATACTCCCTCTGCCCTCAACAACATTTGCTTCTCTGGTCGCTGAAAAAAGTGAAGGCAAATAGTATGGTTAGTTGGAAATGAAGCATTTCCAATTTATACCACATAATAATGAAGAATATAGAAGCTCAAAAAAATATTACACCTATTCATCTCCTGTATGTCACTGGTATGTCAGAAAAGACAGCTCTTAGAAATTACATAGGTTTCCAAAAAAACATTTTAACAAACAACACAAAGATTTTAAATGCAAGCTTGCTTACATTCTCAGAATTAAATATACTCCAGATTAACCTAATATTTTAGTGATCAACAGAATGCTACAAAAAAAAAAATAATTAAAAATTCAGGCATCAAATGACATACTAAAATCAGCGTCATTGAAGCTCTCTGTTGTGGAGTATGCACATTGTATATAAAAACCTTGGCTGATCTGATATATCACACACATCTGGGGATTTACAGAAGATAGGACTTGGTACCAGAAAAGACAAAAATTTCTTTCCTTGTGATGTACTTTCTTTACACAGAAACCAATAGTAATACATTCTTGGAAACACAAAAAACAAACATTTTCCATCTCATGGAATAGCATTCTAAATCCTTTTATTTTCTTGGTGAGATTTATACTATTTTTGATTTATTTAATCCAAACAATTCCTACTTCAGAATAGAATATGCATTTAAACACATCACTTCAAATGAATGGAGATATGATTTCAACAGCTCAGACATGTTAAAGGAGTATACCATTCTTAAGATCAGTTTTATTTGGAAATATGGAGGTCTGTGATGCAATGTTTGACTTCTATAAATAGTATTCTATAAATGAAAACCAAGTCTTAGGACTAACATATGAGTCAAGGAGCTATATAAAATATCTAGCTGGTCTGGACAGTAAAGAGTACCTCAGAAAAGGTGAAAATACAGGATTCGCTGTTACAGCAAACTCCACCAAACCACATGAAACTCTCATCCTGAAAGTTTGGCAATAATAATAATTTTACTTTTAAAACCACACAAGCACTGCAAATGTTTTAGAATCATAGAATAGTTAGGGTTGGAAAGGAACTTAAGATCAATTAACTCCAACCCCCCTACCATGGGCAGGGACATCTTGCACTAAACTGTGTCACCCAAGGCTTTGTCCAGCCTGGCCTTGAACACCACCACAGATAGAGCATTCACAACTTCCCTGGGTGACCCATTCCAGTGCCTCACCAGATTTACAGTAAAGAACTTCCGCCTTATATCCAGTCTGAACTTCCCCTGTTTAAGTTTTAAACCATTACCCTTGTGCTATAACTATAGTCCCTAATGAACAGTACACCCCCAGAATCCTTACAGCCCCCCTTCAGATACTGGAAGGCTGCTAGGAGGTCTCCACGCAGCCTTCTCTTCTCCAGGCTGAACAGCCCCAACTTCCTCAGCCTGTCTTCATACGGGAGGTGCTCCAGTCCCCTGATCATCCTCGTGGCCCTCCTCTGGACTTGTTCCAACAGTTCCACATCCTTTTTATGTTAAGGACACCAGAACTGTACACAATAATTCAAGTGACGTCTCACGAGAGAGTAGAAAGGCAGGATCACCTCCTTCGACCTGCTGGTCATGCTCCTTTTGATGCAGCCCAGGATACTGTTGCCTTTCTGGGCTGCAAACACACACTAAAGCCAGCTCATGTGAAATTTCTCATCAGCCAACACCCCCAAGTCCTTCTCCACAGGGCTGCTCTGAATCTCTTCTCTGCCCAACCTGTAGCTGTGCCTGGGATTGCTCCAAGCCAGGTGTAGGACTTTGCACTTGGCATGGTTAAACTTCATGAGGCTGGCATCAGCCCACCTCACAAGTGTGTCAAGGTCCCTCTGGATGCCATTCCTTCCCTCCAGCGTATCAACCGAACCACACAGCTTGGTGTCATCGGCAAACTTGTGAGGGCACACTCAATCCCACTGTCCAAGTCAGCGACGAAGATGTTAGACAAGACAGGTCCCAACAACAATCCCTGAGGGACACCACTCGTTACTGGTCTCCACCTGGACACTGAGCCATTGACCACAGCTCTTTGTGTGCGGCCATCCAGCCAGTTCTTTATCCACTGAGTGGTCCATCCATCAAATTGATGTCTCTCCAATTTAGCGACAAGGATGCCAAGCAGGACAGTGTCGAACACTTTACACAAGTCCAGGTAGATGACATCAACTGCTCTACCCCTGTCCATCAGTTCTATAGACCCATCATAGAAGGCCAACAGATTGGTCAGGCAGGGTTTCCCCTTAGTGAAACCATGCTGGCTGTCACCAAGCACCTTGTTGTTTTTCATGTGCCTTAGCATGCCTTCCAGGAGAATCTGCTTCAAGATTTTGCCAGGCTCAGCGGTGAGACTGACTGGTCTGTAGTTCCCTGGGTCATCCATTTTCCCCTTCTTGAAAATGGGGTTTATATCTCCCTTTTTCCAGTCATCACGAACTTCACCTGACTGCCATAATTTCTCAAATATGATGGCCAGTGGCTTAGCACCTTCATTCACCAACTCCTTCAGGACCCACGGATGGATTTCATCAGGTCCCATGGACTTGTGCACGTTCAGGTTCTTAAGATGGTCTCGAACCAGATCCTCTCCTACAGTGGGCCTAGGGTCTTCATTCTCACAGTCTCTGCATCTGCCTTCCAGGACTTTGGTGGTGTGGTCAGAGCCTTTGCCAGTGAAGACCGAAGCAAAGAAGTCATTCAGAACCTCAGCCTTCTCCACATCCAGAGTGGCCAGTTCTCCTGATAGCTTCCTGAGGGGGCCCATGCTGTCCCTAGTCTTTCTTTTATTCACAATGTACCTATAGAATCCCTTCCTGTTATCTTTAACATCCCTATCCAAGTTTAATTCTAACTGGGCCTTAGCTTTCCTAATCTGGTCCCTAGCTTCCGAGACCAAATACCTTCCCTGTATTTTCCCATGCCACCTGTCCTTACTTCCACTTTTTATAAGCCTTTTTTTCCCTCTAAGTTTCCTCAGCAGCTCATTATCCATCCAATGAGGTCTCCTGGCCTTCCTCCTGCAATTCCTTCTAGCTGGGATGCAACCCTACTGAGCTTGCAGCAGGTGATCCTTGAATATCAACCAAGAGTCTTGGGCCCCCCTGCCCTCTAGGGCTATATCCCATGGAACCTTCCTAAGCAGGTTCCTGAAGAGGCCAAAGTCTGCTCTTCTGAAGCCCAGAGCACTGAGCTTGCTGCACGCTCTCCTCACTGCCCTGAGGATCTCAGATTCGACCATCTCGTGATCGCTGCATCCAAGGCTGTCCTGGAGCATCACATTTCCAACGAGCCCTTCCCTGTTGGTGAGCACGAGGTCAAGCATGGCACCTCTCCTTGTCGGCTCGTCTATTACTTGCAGAAGGAAGTTGTCTTCCACACAATCGAGGAACCTCCTGGATTGTTTGTGCCAGGCCGTACCATCATTGCAACAGATGTCAGGGTGGTTGAAGTCACCCATGAGAACAAGGGCCTGTGAGCGTGAGGCTGTTCCTATCTGTCTATAAAATTGTTTCATTCAATTTTAATGAGTTATGTTCTCTGCCAGTAGAAGGACTAAGTACGTCTTCAAGTAAGATCACAGATGTTCATTTAATCAAGCTAGCATCTTTCCAATTTGGTTATTAAGTGTTCTATTTAAAAAGCACTTTTAAGTTGAGTGAAATAATAGGTTTCCTATTTCAATGTTCCAGAGCAAGTAGCGAAATACTACTTTTCAATGTCCCTTTTCTAGCTGGAGTTTTGGGGGCTTGTTAGGTTTGGTTTTTTTCTTCCATGGGGGGTGAGTGTTGGTTTGTTTCTGAATTTGTGGGGTTTTTTTGGTTTGTTTGGATTTCTTTTGAGATTGACAACATTTCATAATTTTCATGTTTGTGGATTAATGTCCGCATGATGACCACAGTGCATTAATACGGATTCTGCTATATTATATGAAAATTTTAATTGGTAGAAAGATAGAGCACATCTGCAACCGCAGCTACAGATAAACTAGACCAAAGACAGAACTGTAACAAAATATCACGGGGGGAAAATACAAATACATTACTGTGAAATATCAGAATATAGTTCCCATTCATAATAGGAAAATGTCGCATTAATCTGCTCCATTTGTAGGCAATGCATTTTGGTGTGACTAACACTGTAACCCTTGAGATCTGACAGGCAAATATATTTACAGTTGTATATTTATTTTAGAGAAAGCGTTTAAACTGGAAATAAAATGTGCAGATAGATATTTGATTAGGATTTACTTTTAATAGGTAGAAATAGTTAAACATGTGAAAATAGTTTTCCAAACAGGTAAAATACTTTTTAATCTTTCCTCCCAGTTTCCTTTTTTGACCAGATTTTCCAGTCAAAACACTTTTCCCAAATCAGAAATGAAATGAGAACACAATTATCTCAACAACTATTAAATCACAGTGGATATACTGCAATGTTTGTCTCCTACAGTGAGGAAATATACCACTGTTTGTCATAATCATTTTGAAATAAGAAGAAAGACAATAATCTATGGGATCATATTAGTAAAGACTTATTCCCTGAAATGAATGAACTAGATTGTACTGCATGTATTTCCCATAAATATCTCCTCAGCAGTAACTGCAGTTTAAAACCATGCTGATTTTCCCACAACTTTGTTTTGCTTATTTTATAATACGACTACTTGAAGCTATTCATCAAAGTCTTTATATTGATGACTTCATAAAAGTTGTGATTCCCTTCTCCCACATCTCTCACCAGAAACTCTCAAAGTGGAATCATAAGGAATCTTGTATAATACACAAACAATATTCTGCAAGTGCTTTACACTTCCAATTCTCTCATCTATCAAGTTCTTAAAAGAAACAAAAGGGAAGTCTTCCTCCAGTTCTACAAGATACAAGTAAATATCTTTTAAAGATACAAAATTATTTAGGAGATTTTTATTTCCCACCCTTATAAATTTTCATTTTTTACTATAAAGGAAAAGAGCAGAAGACATTATCTCTTACATATTAATTTCACAGGTTGCTTTGTCCTTTTGTTCTTTATTTAAATAAAAAATAATTGCCAGAGGAAATGGATGCAAAACAAAAATGAAATTGCTTGCATGTTACTTATTTAAATAATATTTTCTTACGCACAACTGTGGTGTACGTTCAACTCAAAAAGGACATTCAAAGAAAATTAAGCAAACTTTATTCATCAAAACTGAACAGTAATGAAATTTACAGGACAGGACACTTATATTTTTCTTCCTCAAGTATGCAAAGGTTGGAGAAAAATTATTATACGTATCGTAACGATTTGACTGACACTTATAACCTATCTCTCTAAGATTCTTAAAGCATGAAAATAATTTAACAATTCAAAGTTTAAGCAAAAAAAGCAGACAAATGACTAATTAAGACTCAAAAGGGTCATCTTACTGTTATGGTTACTGTGGTTTGTTGTCTTATAAAATTATGCCAAGACTGACTTGCATGTATGTAATGTAAGCCACTTTAACATACCGTAGTAGCAGATTAGGTAGAGAAGCAAATGTATATGCAGAATAATATATGTGCAAGAATATATATAGAATATATATATAAAAAAGAATATATAGAGTAGAATATATATATAGAATATATATAGAATATCTATAGAGAAGCAGATGTACATGCAAAATTACTGTAAGCATGGGAATGGGTAAACAAAAACTCTCAAGAATCTTGACATGATATAGAAGGCAAAAACTCTCTAAAGTCCTTCTTGAAAAAAAATAGGAGAAACATTGTTTCTCCTGAATATTTGATCATCTATAATTATAACAACGATAACAATGATAACTTCACCATTGGGAATTACTGAACCTGCAAACATAGAATCAGAATTTGAAAAAAAAGCACAGTGCACGAATTTACAAAGCAGAAAAAAAGGAAATAAAGATGACTTTCCCTTTGCCACTTCCATCTTGATATCCTTAATTTCAGCTGCCACAAAAGTTTTATTTTTGCTTTTTTTTTAGTTACTTTTGACAAATCTAATGACACTCCCTAAAACCCCTCTGCAGAACAGTCTTATCAAATTGAGAACATGTTTCTCACTGAAGACCATAGCTGGGTAAGAGTTCAACGCAGGAAGTAAAAAAAAGCAGAAGCACCTTAATGGAGTTTAGTCCAGTCACAGAGCAAGAGGAATGCTGGAATGAATCAGTTGCCACATAGGAGGTAGCTTAAAGCAGGGAGTATTTATTAACCCAACACTAAGAGCTCTCCCAGTGCTGAGAGGGAACAGGAAGTGGAGCTGGCTGTTCCTTAAAAACATCTCTGACACAGCCGCAGTTAATTTCAAGAGACGTAAATAAAAAGTTCAATTCCTCATTTTTCACTACTGTAATTATAAAACAAAGAATCTCCTTGGGAAGTCACATTATTCATACTCAAATTATTGCCACGATTGTCCACTTCACTCCCTTATGTACATTACTGTCTGACCTCTATTTTTTCTATATACCAGTATTCTAGAAATTACTCCAAATGGGTCTGGGAAGAAGGAAGAGCTATAATAATGGACACAGAAGGATCAATTACCTACGGATATACAGACATTCCACAAAGAAAAATGAGGTCTTATTCCCTCATATTTTATGAAGTGTATTTCTTCCATAAAAAAACATTGCAAAAGAGTGGAAAAACAAGCTGATAGGGTTTAGAATTAGCTTTAAATTAGGTTTTATAACTGTAAATGCTAATCAGATCAGGAAGAAAAACATATGAGAAAACCTGAGTTCATCTTTAATAATATTTTATTAAGAAATCTATGTGCAGCATTGGGAAACAACTAAGTACCCTTGAACATAAAAAATCTCAAAACAATAGCACCACCTTAAAAAAAAAAAAAAACAACATCAAAACCCAACCAAACAAAAAAATATTTGAGGGAGATAGTGTCCTAGGCCTAGAGAAAACTTTTTTAGGGAAAAAAATTCCCTTTGAGAATGGAACAGCTAAATACCCTTATCCATCAGAAAATATAATGCAGTAATGTAATATATATATGTTTAAATATATATAAATAAAGTCAAATAAACAAACAACAAAAAAAACAAACCTCCCAAACCCCTAATGATAAATCAAAAATCCTTTTACCATAAAAAAATGACCTAATGATGAATTAAAAAAAAAAAAAAAAAACAAAACATCTTTCTGGCACATGTACATTATCTGTAGAGGAACAAAAAAGGAACAAATACTACCACTGATCTGCAAAACACCATTCAGTCTTTAGGACTGCAATAATTAATTGCAAATAATTTATACAAATAAAAGATGGAAATATTTAAAATGCTGTAGCAAAATTTTAACATTTTCTATTAAACTAAGGCTACAAAGACATGGGCTATGGCCTTTTCTCTATCTGTTCAACAAGAAAAACAGTCACTGAAGAAAGGAGAAGAAGCTCAGAATCAGAGACAAATTTTCTATACTACAGCTTCAGATTTTTTGATTCATAAGACTTTCCTGAATTGAGATCAGACCTAGCACAGTATCCCAAGCACGATCATTCATATCTACAGCAGAGTTATGAAAGGAAGTTGCATTTTGGATAAAATTGTATAAAATTTCTGCAGATAAATTATGACTTCCGTAATTATCTCACCTAAAACATCACTATGGGTATGTACTCTATGGAATAGGACAGTCTCATCTTGACAGTTGAACTGTTTGATATGAAGCACCTGTGATACAGGGCAGCTACATAAAATAATAACAACTGACGAGGGCTGCATGAAATATTGATTCAAAGACTTCTGTTCTCTAGCAGCTTAGGAGACTCTCCCTGGTCTGTCAACATTGCCACCTCAAGACAGTTGCTGCTTCTGCAGGCCAGGGCCCTGGAGGAGCATGCTGCAGAAGAGGAGTGGGAATGAGTAGTTACAGCCAGGAAGAGCCTGCTTCGTGGCATTACAGTTGAGGCAGTGAACACTACTCATCTTACAGAACCAACCAACTGGTTAGTTCCTAAGGTCTCACTATAGTAAAACTAGGTGAAACAAAACCAGCAATTGCACAAAACTGGATATAGAAGAAATCATAAAGAAGCTAGCATTTACCATATTTTCTCCTTGGCAGAATGGTTTTCAGTATATATAACAGTGTAGCATTTACAGTTTTTAAATGTTACTAGTTGTGTATGTTGACTTTAGAGGCATGAATAAACTTTACAGTCCTTAATACTAAATTTCTACAGGTCATTTTTTCATCACTTGCTGTGACACACTTGCATTTTATTTCTTTAGCTCTTCTATGCATCATAACCTCTTCAGTTTCCATATGTGTACACCTATGAAATAACTACAGCAGTGTAATAATGCAGTGTTGAAAAAAAATCCAAAGGTTTCTGTGAAAGAATTTAGAATTAATACTATAAAGATCCACTAATAGGAGCTAGCACTGTGACTAATTTCAAACAGGACAGCCATTTAGAGATACTGGTTTAAGGGGCAAATAATCTTTTTGCTGTTGACAAAAATTACATTTATAGCTTTTGTCCAATACTCTTTTTTTTTAATTTCATAGTCAAATACAGAAAGCGTACAGTAGTCACTGACATGCTCTGTTTCTTTAAAATGGAATAAATTAAACTTTCTATTTTGGTATAGCATTTTCTCCCTTTTGTAAAATGGATTTTATGACAAATATGGTTAAAAAATTATAATTGCAGTCATATATTCTATGTTGCATAAGATAACAGTGTACCACATGATGAAAAACTAGATGCTACTGAAGTATCTACTCTTTTTGATGAGCTTTATGAAGTTAAATTTCTACTCTATGAAAATCTAGAGCAAATTCACTTCTGCAATTAAACTCTCTCTCCTCTCTACTGACAGAGGTGGACAGGCCTGTCTTATAACCCGGCTAAACAAAGACAATTTTATGTTGCTAAAAAATATCACTGAATCTTGTCCATAAACATGCAGTCAAGGCTGCATGATGATAGAATCACACTGAGTATAATCTTTGCTTCTGAACAGTGTACTTTCTCTTTTTTTCCTATTAATATAAAATATATAAAGCACTGATAATTTATCAAAGACTAATTCAATTGCAAAAAAAAAGCCACATAGATTGTATTACTGGTTTAGCATGTCAAAAGCAAATATAAAAGTAGGAAAGCAAAATACATACAACTTCTCTTTGCATGCTAGACAGACAAACTGAATTCTTGTCATGAACACTTACTGGTCTGTAGCTGCTTTTCTCTGGCATGCATGTCAGCAAGTATTTTTTGGTAATGACTGGTAAAAGCAGCCAGGTCAGCATCTAGAAACACTGGCCCTTGCTCCTTCTCTTTGAGTGCTTGACTTTGAGCCTTTAGCCGTTCAATTTGAGGCTGAAGGGTTGACATTCGAATGATTTCATCCTGCATGTTTGAACAAAAAAAAAAAAAAAAAAAATCAAGATAAAGCTGTCCAACAAATGAAATCGCTAGTGGCATGGAATTTCCACTGGTTTAATGCACATTAAGCAACTGCTTTGCTTCCAACTACATCAGTTACAGTAAGAACAAATCCAAAATTTTTAGTATTTTCTCACAAAGCAGTTACTCTGCTCCAAATATGATTGTTGATTTGCACCATTGTTTACAGTCACTTTCACATGACATTATCATGTGAGTAGTGTAAGACACAAAGAAAACAAGGGAACGTATAGAGTCCTGCATCTGGGCAGGAACAACCCCAGGTTCCAGTATAGGTTGGGCAACAACCTGTTAGAGAGCAGTGTAGGGTAGAGGGACCTGGGGGTCTTAGTGGACGACAGGATGACCATGAGCCAACACTGTGTCCTTGTGGCCAAGAAGGCCAATGGCATCCTGGGGTGTATTAGAAGGGGGGTGGTTAGTAGGTCGAGAGAGGTCCTCCTTCCCCTCTACTCTGCCCTGGTGAGACTGCATCTGGAATATTGTGTCCAGTTCTGGGCCCCTCAGTTCAAGAAGGACAGGGACCTGCTGGAGAGAGTCCAGCGCAGGGCAATGAAGATGATTAAGGGATTAGAGCATCTCCCTTATGAGGAAAGACTGAGGGAGCTGGGTCTCTATAGTTTAGAGAAGAGGAGACTGACGGGTGACCTTATTAGTGTATATAAATATATAAAGGGGGAGTGTCACAAGGATGGAGCCAGGCTCTACTCAGTGGTAAACAATGATAGGACAAGGGGTAATGGGTCCAAACTGGAACACAAGAGGTTCCACTTAAACTTGAGAAGAAACTTCTTCTCAGTGAGGGTGACAGAACACTGGAACAGGCTGCCCAGGGAGGTTGTGGAGTCTCCTTCCCTGGAGACATTCAAAACCCGCCTGGACACATTCCTGTGTAAACTTATTTAGGTGTTCCTGCTCCGGCAGGGGGATTGGACTAGATGATCTTTTGAGGTCCCTTCCAATCTCTAGCATACTGTGATACTGCGATACTGTGAAAATAAGACAGATTGTACATTAAAATTGCATGCATATTGTAAAAGAGAAGAGACAAGAGACAAGAATATGGAGAGAAGAGAGAGGGGAGAGAGAAGAGAGAAGATATATTTCAGTTGGAAGGGACCTACAAGGATCATCAACTGTCTGATCAATACAAGTCTGACCAGAAGTTAAAGCATGTTGTTAAGGTCATTGTCTGAATGGCTCTTAAAAACTGACAGGCTTGGGGCATCGACCACCTCTCTAGGAAGCCTGTTCCAGTGTTTGACCACCCTCTTGGTAAAGAATGCTTCCTAATGTTCAGTCTAAACCTCCCCTGGTTCATTCCCGTATGTCCTGTCATGGGATACCAGGGAGAAGAGATCAGCATCTCCTTCTCCACTTCCCCTTCTCAGGAAGCTCTAGAGAACAATGAGGCTGTGCCATTACACCTTCATGAGACCTTGTACACACTGTGTAAAGAGAAATAAGGAAAGTAAGCCAAATGTACAGATCATTGTAGAGGTACTCTTAAGGGAAGTTTTTCGCAAGAAAACAGGGAACTCCTGTACACACAATGCCAGCTCGGAAATGCCTGAAAACAGAAGTAGTAGCCTAGATCTAAATTTGGGTTTCAAACATTGTTTTCAGCTTCAGCTCTGCAGCCAGAGATTTCATAAAGTCAGACTACTACAAGTATGTCATGCAATTTATAATTTGTTACTACATCTCAATAGATTCCTGTCAAACAATATTACTTTGTAAATTATCCACACCTACAGCACTGTCTACAATAGGAGAGGTAAGGAAATTTCTATGATGGTGCAGCACAAAAACTTAGAATAATCAGTGAACTGGTGTGACTTTTTTTGTACAGCTGCTCTACTCGTGTCATCTGATGACAGAAGATTATTCCTCCATGCAACTACAGTACCACAGTGCATCAAATAGGGTAACAAGTACAACAGTGTGATATGGCAGAATTTTGGACTTCACTATGAAGACAATTTTCTGGCTCAGATCCTTATGACAGAGCTTTTTAATGAAGAATCAAAGACAGATTCTTAAAATCAAAAAAAAACAAAAAAAAAAAACAAGAAGAATTTACAAGAATAGTTCCCTGGCTTTAGATATCTAAGTATCTTAATAAAGAAATATTTGGTGCAGGCCTTTAAATACCAATATGTTATGTCCTATTGCTTCTTTGTTTCTTTACCAGCCTTTCCTTTCCTTAAATAAATATTTTCAATAATTACCCTGGAAAGATAAAGAATCCATTTTCTACTTTTACATAAAGCAGATCATAGTGTGGCCCACTGTTGGAACACCTATGAAGTACAATATAATGAAGAACTTGGAGAAGGATCTCTAACCTTGCATTTTTCCAGCTGAGTTTTTACTGTAGCAGGGTCTGTTGCTGGTGTAGGTTGTGCTTTCAGCCAGTTTTCTGAAGTAACTGCTGTCTGTTCCAGTTGCTGCAGCTGGGAGTAGAAGTCAATGACGTTATTTTGGTACTCCAGCCATGCCAGTCTTTCACTCAGCAACTGACAGAACTCAATCCAGCGGCTCTTCAGCTGCTCTGATCCCTGTCTAATGTTGTCAGCATTCAGACCCTCTAGAAAGATAACAAGAGAGGAAGACACTTAAATAAGTCACAAAGAAAAGAAATTTTAAAAAAGAAAAATAATTTAACAATTCAATTTCTATATTTGAGAGTTCGTAAATCCAGTTAATGATTTATCATCAAATAACAGTCCTGAACATACAGATGTTAAACATTAGTGGAGAAAGCATTTGAAAAATATTTTAAGTTGCTGCCAGGGTACTTTTGTTGCTATGGGAATGAATTATAAAGCGCTTTAAAGTACAAGAATGGGAATAAAGCAGAAAGTAGAGATACAATACATAAAGCTAATTAAAACTGTTGTAAGAAATAAGAAAATGCCTGACATCTGGATTTTGGAAACGATGTCTGTATTGTACAAGAATGTTGTTTTTTTTTTTTTAATAAAAACATCAAGTTAAATGAATGGGAACTATATTTCACAGTTATTTTAATGTTTCTGATAATCCAATCCTCAAGTTTTGCTCTACACATTATTTTAGAAATATTATAAGCATTCAGGAATAAATATATGATCAGATCAAACCTCCATCTAGGCCAGTCCCATATGCCCAACAATGTCCATTAACAGATATTAAGCAAAGACTGAGAGCCAAGAAACCATAGCTGACAACTCTATGATTATTTTCAGACAGGGTTTGAATTCTCTGCTATAGTTTGCCTATTCCTGTCTATAGTTCAATAATCACGCTTGAATTAAAGTTCATAAAAAAAGACTGACTTCAGTTATTACAGACAAGGCAATTATTTAGAACTATTAAAGGTAAAAGTGCTATATATATTCTGTGAAGAAAGAAAGACAATACATATCAAAGGCAAGCAAAGGTCTTACAATAACATCATTTATAGTTATTCTGAAACTTGAACTCAGGCTGAGTTCAAAATAATATTAACTTAAGCATCTCATTTATTTTTCAGAGGAAGTTCAAATATAATTTCTAACCTTTTTAACTGTCATGACATGTAATGAAACTCATAGCAATAAGACCAATATTGATTTTAAAATTAATAATCCTCTCAATCCATTGAGTAATCCTCTATGCTTAAGAACATTTTTAATAACATCATCACTTAGACATACACTAGTTTTCTATTTCTTAAAAACAAGTTTAAAAGCAAATGTGACAAAAGCTTTCAGTGTTACACTTTTATGATACACTGTCATTGTGGTTCATCTTGTTTGCAACCTGCACTCCTGATCAGGTATAAAAAATGGTGAAGTTCAGGTGCAATTTTTTGAAGGTATAACACAGGAAATGGAGTCTCAATAACAGCTAAAAGCCTTAAATAAAAAAAAAAAGTACTGAAAATTTACTGCAATCAAATTTTCTCAGGAAAGACTGTAATACATGATATATGGTAAACAGCACTAAATGATAACCTCAGATCATGTCAGTTGTGGAGTACCACAGTTCTCTAGTGAATCCTATTCTGGATTCAGCTCAGGACTACTCCATTCAGAGTCACTTGGAAACAGACTGTGCAGTACCTGATAGCAGTTCCCTGGACATTCTCTGTTTCTGGGGTGTTGCCCTAGCCAAGAAAATTGTACATAGTTTTAAAAAATACAAGCAAAAAAGTACGAAGATAGGAAGCTCAGTACCACTGAGAGATAATGGCAACTGTGGTGACTGGAGTAGCTATATGTACATTATACTCCAGAACCTGGATAGCACATTTTAAAGGCTGAGCAAGAGTATAAAATGAACCTTTAAGCATAAACAGGTAAATGGTACTTTGACATATCTAATAAAATCCAACAGCGATCCGGTCTTTTGTGTTCATTTGTTTCCATCTGGAGATGTGGTATGTATAACTGCATTTTGTTAACATGTAATGTCTAATAAACATATAGAAATATGTGAAGAGGCAGCATAAACCTGAACAGCATAGCATATCTGAATACAACCAATCAAAGCTGACAAGGCACACAGTTACTGAATCATACTGACAGCAAGAACAAACACATATATAGAAGACAAGACTTTAGCTATGCTGTATTTCAACAATTGCTTCTGTCGTGATGTGACTTTGATTGTAAAAGTGCTGTATGTACATTACAGAGACTAGATATCTGCCACTGTGTTCACGCTTACCTCTGAACCTGGAAGACATGGCCTATGAGTTTGGGAGAGTAGATACAAAAACATTACTTTTATTTATTCCTCCTTTCCTCTCTCTTTAGCTGCCACAGGTTTCAGAGTACCCTTAGGCAAGATTATGATTATCAGGGGAAGGAGAGTCATTAATTTTTCTTATGTAATAAACATTTTCATTATATTTTCTTTAAGGATTCAGAGAGGACTGTATTTCAGATGAAAATTTAGACTCATCAGTTCCTCTTCTTTTCACTCGTATGTCCTTCTTAACATTTCTATACATAAAAATAAGTAATGTTATTTAATTTTCCTTAATTCTTTTCTTTAATATCTAAACTTAGAAACTAAATGAGGTGACCCTGCCCATGGCAGGGGAGCTGGAACTAATGATCTTAAGGTCCTTAATGATTCTATGATTCCACATGTGCACAGTTGACTGAAGAAATGCTTCTCTCTTCATGTAACTAAACTGGACAGTACAAGATTGGAGTGTGCAGAGATATGTTTGGTGAAAAATTGAAGAGGTGCACCTCCATTAGGCAACTCATTATCATACTGAAAGGAAGAATAATCTGAAAATCTCCACAGGATGAATTTTTTAAACTCTCTTAATTCATAGTCCACTTAGATAACTCGAAGTTGCCCATCAGATGTCGATACACCATTTCCAGAAGGATGTAAGAAAATGTCCATTACTTTCACATGAAATCATTTGGGCAAATTTGATAGAATTTTGTCTTATTTTGAAGAAAGCTAGTCCTCAATCTCATAGAAAAAATAATAATTGTTTGAGTAGCTGATATTATGACTGCATAATTTAAACGTTTTTTATTTGCTAATTGGTGAAAAAATAAGAATTTGGAACTTACTTCCATGGTAAGTACTGGTTTCTTTACTATCCTTTGCAACTTTTCATTCTTAACATCAATCCCCTTACTCTGTTTCACTCCTGGTGGCAAGACACACCAAAAGTTGACAAGCAGGAGTAGAAACGATGTAAAACCCATTCTCCCCTAAAACAATATTATTTTAGGAATAATGGTTCATAATCTTTCATATTTCATATTCTACAAGCTTCTGATAAAATCAGTGAATAAATACACTGTACCCGGAAGAAGCAGATCATTAACTGAAGTGCATCCATTAATTTTATTACCTTGTGTACTGCACATAACAAATTCTGTGAATATTTTTAATTGTGCAGCACCTTACATGCAAGTACTTTGTAATTGCCATTTAATATGAAGTATAACTTATTAAATGCATTTATCATTTGCTATGGTTCTGTGATAGAATAATGTAATACTATCTGTGGTTTTATAGCTTTTGACTTCTAAGCATATATGAAATAGTAATTCACAAGATAACACATTTCTTCCACAGAACAGTAGCACTTAACAATTCCATGGTTTATCACAATAAATTCATTTGTATTCACTTTAATGCTGCCTACCAAAATTCCTCGAGTATTCATTTTGATGCCCTATTTATTTTATTTTAAACTACTATAATGGTCAAGTGTCCACTCAAACTGCTAAACTGCTTCACTCACACATCAACAGATTTCTTATTCTGTTTTAGAATAGAATGTAGAAAAGAAAAATAGAACAGATTTTTTTCTTAGAATCAGTGGGAAACAGAAGAGGTAAGTTTGCATTGATTAGAATCACCATACTTGTAAGAAACCATAGGCAAAGAGAAGCAGAGCACAGCCCATGTAGATGAGTGGTTGGGTAAAGAATAATCCACCAAAACCATAAATTATTTCTTCTGTAATGGAAAATGTCCTTCAAATTGCAATGTCCAGACTCACTACTTAAAACACAAGAATAGCTACACTGTATGAGATGGCAGCTCTTTCTAGTGCAAAATATTTTTGCTGACAACAGTTGATAGCATCTACAAAAGGCAAGAATAGTGCCCTGTAAAAATACATTTCCCCAGAATATTTTCCTCTGTGCTAAGGAATAAATAAATGAAACCCTAAATAAACCAATCTAATTATTATCTCGAGAATTTAATCTTATTTTTTTTATTCCCTTCTCCCATCACTGTAAAAATAAACCCAGGAAAATAAATATGAATGCTACAACAGTGAAATTCACCACCATTCTGAACTTGCTCTTATAATCAACCAGAGGTGCTAATCTATTTATGCACTTCATCTCCTACATTCAGAATCTTGTTTACAAGTGTCGTGGTTTAAACCCAGTCAGGTAACTTGTTCACTCACTCCCAGTGAGTGGTGCCGAGCTGACAACAATCGAGGTCCCTGTCCCCCCTCTCACCGGGGCTCTCCCCTTCCCCGCTCCCGGAGGAACGGGGAGGAGGATTGAAAGAGTGCAACTCCTACGGGTTGATACAAGAACAGTCCAGCAACCAATGTACAACAGAAATCACCACCGCTACTATCAACTACAACAATGATAAGGGAAAATAACAAGGGAAGAGAATACGATACCACCAGCCAAGAAAACGAGTTCCACCCGGAAGCCCCTGTCCTTCTGGGTAACTCCCAGTTACCCCCCACCCCGGGCATGACATGCTGTGGTATGGAATACCTCCCTGGCTAGCCCGGGTCAGGTGCCCCGTCTCTGCTTCCTCACAGCTTCCCCTCCTCCCTGGCAGAGCATGAGCCTCACAAAGTCCTTGGTCAGGGTAAACATCACTTAGCAACAACTGAAAACATCGACTTCACCAACACTGTTCTCAGGCTGGAAGTCAAAACACAGCACTGCACCAGCTACCACAAAGGAAAAAACATGACTGCTACTGCTGAACCCAGGACAACAAGGAACAAGAAAGCACATTTTATACATAAGTAAAGCCAAGAATTTAGTGATACCATAATTGAAATCTTAGGAGTTTAATCATTATTAGTCCAGATCTAATTGGTACAAAATAAGTAAAAAACAACAATACAGTTAAAAATATCATCAATTTACTTCTCAAGTGATCTATCCCTTAAACGTGTTTGCCTTGTGTAGTTTTTAATTACAGATTAAACTACAAATGCATGACAGTCCTCAACTGTATCACTGGCTAGTTTTCCTAAAGGAAGAACCACACAGAACAATGACGGCAGCATCATAACTGGGGATTTGTAAACTATGGGAGTTAAAAAGTTTTTCAATTCAAGATAACATAGTACTTCATTAGATGATAAACTGCATGCCTCCCACATGTGCATAAAGGCACATTAATTACCGCTCCTTCCATGTTACGAAAAAGACTTCCAGCATTAGAAGAGGAAAGTAAGTAGGCATAGTCAATCTGCTCTTTTTTTTTCTTCATTCAGCAAAAGTCTCCCATGCTATATCCTTTCCTATTGTTCTAATGAATCAGCAATCAACATCCCCCCCAAAAAAAACACCGAACCAACCAACCAACCAACCAACCAAAGAAAAATACAAAAACACATAAACCAACCAAAATCAAACCAAACCAAACCATACCATCCCCCAAAACCCAAACCAAACTTTTAAGCAACAAAAACACAGGAGACAACTGTATGTCCCACATTTATTACCAGAAGCCACACAAAGACTAAACATAGCTGAATTACTATGGAAAATACATAGCTGCATAGGGAAGCCAGGGACGAGGTTAGGAAAGCCAAGGCCCAGTTAGAATTAAACTTGGCTAGGGATGTTAAGGATAACAGGAAGGGATTCTACAGGTACATAGCAAATAAAAAACAGACTAGGGACAATGTAGGCCCCCTCAGGAAGCTCTCAGGAGAGCTGGCTACACAGGATTTGGAGAAGGCTGAGGTTCTGAATGACTTCTTTGCTTCGGTCTTCACTGGCAAAGGCTTGACTGCACCACCCAAGTTTTGGAAGGCAGATGCAGAGACTGTGAGAATGAAGACCTTGGGCCCACTGCAGGAGAGGATCTGGTTTGAGACCATCTTAAAAATCTGAACGTGCACAAGTCCATGAGACCTGATGAAATCCATCCACGGGTCCTGAAGGAGCTGGCAAATGAAGCTGCTAAGCCACTGGCCATCATATTTGAAAAATCATGGCAGTCAGGTGAAGTTTGTGATGACTGGAAAAAGGGAGATATAAACCCCATTTTCAAGAAGGGAAAATGGATGACCCAGGGAACTACAGACCAGTCAGTCTCACCTCTGTGCCTGGCAAAATCTTGAAGCAGATTCTCCTGGAAAGCATGCTAAGGCACATGAAAAACAACAAGGTGCTTGGTGACAGCCAGCATGGCTTCACTAAGGGGAAATCCTGCCTGACCAATCTGTTGGCCTTCAATGATGGGTCTATAGAACTGATGGACAGGGGTAGAGCAGTTGATGTCATCTACCTGGACTTGTGTAAAGTGTTCGACACTGTCCTGCTTGGCATCCTTGTCGCTAAATTGGAGAGACATCAATTTGATGGATGGACCACTCAGTGGATAAAGAACTGGCTGAATGGCCGCACACAAAGAGCTATGGTCAATGGCTCAGTGTCCAGGTGGAGACCAGTAACGAGTGGTGTCCCTCAGGGATTGTTGTTGGGACCGGTCTTGTCTAACATCTTCGTCGCTGACTTGGACAGTGGGATTGAGTGTGCCCTCAGCAAGTTTGCCGATGACACCAAGCTGTGTGGTTCGGTTGATACACTGGAGGGAAGGAATGCCATCCAGAGGGACCTTGACATGCTTGTGAGGTGGGCTGATGCTAGCCTCATGAAGTTTAACCATGCCAAGTGCAAAGTCCTACACCTGGCTTGGAGCAATCCCAGGCACAGCTACAGGTTGGGCAGAGAACAGATTCAGAGCAGCCCTGCGGAGAAGGACTTGGGGGTGTTGGCTGATGAGAAATTTCACATGAGCTGGCTTCAGTGTGTGTTTGCAGCCCAGAAAGGCAACAGTATCCTGGGCTGCATCAAAAGGAGCATGACCAGCAGGTCGAAGGAGGTGATCCTGCTCCTCTACTCTGCTCTTGTGAGATCCCACGTGGAGTATTGTGTACAGTTCTGGTGTCCTCTGCATAAAAATAGTATGGAATTGTTGGAACAAGTCCAGAGGAGGGCCACGAGGATGATCAGGGGACTGGAGCACCTCCCGTATGAAGACAGGCTGAGGAAGTTGGGGCTGTTCAGCCTGGAGAAGAGAAGGCTGCGTGGAGACCTCCTAGCAGCCTTCCAGTATCTGAAGGGGGCCTGTAAGGATGCTGGGGAGGGACTCTTCATTAGGGACTATAGTGACAGGACTAGGCGTAACGGGTTAAAACTTAAACAGGGGAAGTTTAGATTGGATGTAAGGAGGAAATTCTTTCCTGTTTGGGTGGTGAGGCACTGGAATCGGTTGCCAAGGCAGGCTGTGAATGCTCCCTCCCTGACAGTGTTCAAGACCAGGCTGGATGAAGCCTTGGGTGATATGGTTTAGTGTGAGGTGTCCCTGCCCATGGCAGAGGGGTTGAAACTAGATGATCTTAAGCTCCTTTCCAACCCTAACCATTATATGATTCTATGATTTAATATACTTTGAGATTCTACTTTCTACCAATCCCACCTGGCAGTGATTACTGCATTATTTAACCATTTCATACGCTATTCTTCAAACTGCCTTTGCAACAGTGGAGTAGCTGGAAGTCCCATAAATATTTTAGCTTTCAAGTCCATGGTAACTGTTTCTCTTTTTAAAGGAATTGTTTCTTCCCTAAAACCAGGACAAGAAAGGATCTTCATTCTTACAGGCAACTGCCATCCTTGCCTAGAATACTCTTCCTACCAAGGCTGCCACAGTATATGGCATGATACAGAGCTCTGAGCAGTTGATAGGAAACAAGCATGCTGGCATAGCTAGACTTTCTTGTACCTGCAGCCCAAATGGAAGATGTACTTTCTAAAAAAAAAGGTGCAATCTGGGAGATACTGGAAATATTTATATGCACATATAGCCACAGCTGAGATCAGAACATCTATAAACCATGAATAAGCATGGGCCCATGGACTGAAGGATAAAAAACAAAAGCACCTTGAATAAAAACTACATGAGAATATTTAAGATGAAATATTAATCTACTCAATACCAGGCAAGGTAGGTAGTACAGTACCAGGAAACTAATATATAAGGAGCCAGTGGGTTCTGCAACTAAAACCTAAATTAGTCACCTAAAAATAATATATAACCTGAAGAAACTGAATCTTGAATTCTTGAAGTTCAGGTCTGCACTTGGCCAAAGGAAGGGTGGGGTACAGCTAAATGTGCTGCAGACGGATTATGCCCAGACTAAACAACCTTGATGTGGCAGCAAACAAATTTCAAGTATCGCCTTAAAAGTTTTATATATAACCAGTTCTTTCAGTCAGGAAACAAAAAAATTGTCAAAATTTTTCATATGATCAAGCCATGGAAAACTGACCAAATGATTTCAAAGTGTGTGCAGAAGATACCAGACTCCCTTCAGTCTATTCATTGAGCCTGGGAAGGGAACCCTTGCAACAGTTGTTACAGCAATGGTAATTAAACAGAGCCCACACAATAAATATGGTCACTTTTAAAATATTGTACCTTCATACTTAAGCAATATGATCTTAGGATTCTGTCAATTTTTTTTTCAGCCTGGCCATTTAGTGCCTCAAACTCAAAGTATTTAATTTTTAACAATTAAATTTTTGGTTCTTCATTATAATAATTGCTCTCAATTATTATAATTCATTATATAATTCATTATTATAATTCATTATAATAACTGCTCTCAATGTTCTCAAGCTCAGTGTATTCAAAATTTATATTTCTGATAATCATATGACGGACGTTGGCCCATGTTGAATGTTTTAGTGCAAAGTTAGATATTCTTAAATAGCAAGGACAATGGCATGACAATCATAATTTTACTTTTATCTACCTTTGATTTTTCTTTTTCCCTTAAAAGTTTTAAAAGATCAAAAGGAAGACGCAACAAATTATTTTTTAAATCAATAATAAAAATAAAAACTTACAACTATTTTTTTTTAATTGTATAAGCTTTGACATTTATTATCTTTGAAAAGCCAAATGCCAAAAATATCTCCCAAAGCCGAACAAAACGTTGTATCTTCTATGATACCGATCATTATAGCAATATGTTTATTACAAAACATACATTGTATATTATATGTCAGAAAGCCCTTTTTTCAAACTGTTCAGAGCAATGCCTCCAGGGCTTTCTAACTCAGATGAGTTAACGCACCTTCAAAAGCTTAGTATACTCAGAAAATAAGATTACAACTTAAGTCTCTGAGCAGAACAGATTGTTAATATACATTTCATTACTGTGAGCAAGTTTTACACACATTTCTTTTCATGGTACGGAAGTGCTAAGGTTTTTTTTTTTTCTTTTTCTCTTTTCTAATTAAGATATTTAACATTCAGAAATAATAAAAGAACTATAAGGTAATATTACTTTACTGTTCCATTTAGAGTATTTGCTAATATTGTGATAAATGTGAACCTGTGCATTTATTAAATTCCTAAGAAGATTATCTAAATCAACTCCCATGTAATTACCATTCACCATCTGTTCCACAAGGGCCTCAGCTGATCTGCTGGCATCTTGCAGTTTTCTGTACTTCTCAGGCTTTTCCCGCTGGATGGCCTGCAGTATGACAGGAAAGGTGAGTATTTCAAAAGAGGGATTTTGAAGAAGATAATAATTAATCTCAGTGATGTCTTCTGCTTTCTTGAGACCATTTTACCTCTCATACTGCCCTGCCAGCCTCCCAGTTTGCACTGAAACCAGAATGTACTGCATACCATCAAGGAGTTAGTCATAAAGTCAAATACATATACTGACACAACAGAACGGATTTGAGAAATTATATAGATCAGTATTTTACAGACAAATAAATGACACATAAACTAAGAGCTATTCAAAGACCAATATTCCAGAACAAAAAGAAATCACAGAAATTCTTTGCAGAAGAACACATTTGCTTATTTCTCATGGTAACAGCAAGAACTGAGCATGCTAACCAAATTACAGGGGTTCATAGCATGCTTCAGCATTGAACCTACATACCATTTGTTTGATTATATTACTCCCTTGTTTAAAAAGAAAAACAAACCAAACCCTGCAAAATGGATATTAAAGTAGATATCTAACATCTATATGAACATAAATAGCACACATGCATATATGAGCTACTAAGTAAGAGAGTTTACTGCAGTATTAACACAGGATTCTAGTTATGTATTGTACCTAATACTCTCAATTCACCTTTCTGCATTCAAAAATTTCTCACCCATGTTCAGGCTAGCACTCAGGCTAGCTGGTAATGGCTGGTAAAGCTATCTTACGAAGTTTCAGGTTATAGTATAAGAATTTAATGAATTTGGGGTAGGTAGCAATACACATGGAAGTAAAACCATTTTAGATCTGACAGCCCCTCAGTGCTGTCTTATGGTTAACATCATGAAGTCAACTGATTTTAAACTAATTTAGTTTAGGTGTAATTTAGAAGCTCTAAATCAGAACCCCAAAGAAGCAGCACAAGGCCACAGCCAAGTCTGATACCAAAATTAAAAGAGACTGTAAAAACCCCAGAGATCCTGACTAGCAGTCTCCCATAAATCAGAGGTCCTCACTTCACTGCAGCAGATACACACATATTAAAGGATATACCACTGCAAATCCTACATGACATGTACAGAGAGATAACACAGTCCTGGCTGCACCATCTCAGTCTGGCTGACCCCACTAGGCTTCCAGATCACCTTCTTTATTCACACAGCAAAAGTATATTCTGTGTGATTTGACTTTTCAGGGGAAAAAGTTTCTTACAATTGGAAAGAAACCTCAGTGAGTGGCTAAAAATGCATTTAGTAGAATAACTTCATATGCTTACATTTCATAGAATCATAGAATTAGGAGTAATTAACCTAAACACCTTTGAATAAACTCTCTTAAAATATATTTTAAAGTGTGATGCTTAAAACACCTTCAGTTTAAGAAGCATCAGCTCCCCAGAAGTCTTTCCCAGATGAGATGTTCAGAACTTTAAAGAGAGATTTTCAGTTAAATTCACACGTTTCCACAGCTTACTTAAAACTGCCCTGCATTTGTGCATATAGAAATGATTAAACAGCAGGTTTTCTAACAATAACCCAAAGATGTTATCATAATAAAATTTTGTATAAATAAAATATATAAAGAAAGGATATTTAAAGAATGAAGGATGGAAATATATTGGATTTTATAAACCTATCGTTTATATATACCTAAGTTATCATGAAAGATTACAAAGTTTAACCCCAATAAGTTAAAGATGACTGTATTAATTATTCATAGTTTTTGTAGGTCAGAAAACAATCTTCTACCGTTTCACTGTACAATTTAAATATTTTCCAAATTAAAAAAGAAATAGTAATTCTCTGCAGAGTTCCAAAATTTCTTACAGAATCCTAATTAATACTACTCTATCTATAATGCCAGGTATAATTAGCATGAACCTAAGTACAGAAAACTCAAAGGAATCATTAAAACACTAAAATATACTGAAAATAATTTTACTTGTCTGCAATGCCAGATGCGTAATTATCATGATTGTAAAACTGTAGTGAGCACAAATGAAACATTAAAATAACTTAAAATATACTGAAAATTAGGTTTTAGAAATATAAAAAATGATATTACATCAATGTCTGTTGCAGTGTACCTTTCAGTGTACAGTAATACACTATGTATGCAAAAAAAGTGGAGAAATATCTACTTCTCTCCTGAAAGATTACAGTTTCTGGGTCCTGACAGAAAATTTAAAAACTATTTGTATAGTCCTTAAATAAACATGAAAATTTGGTACATATCACACCTTCTGTCAATCACTTTTCTCCACTCATTTTTATGCAACTGGAATATACTATAAAAATTAAATTCTATCATTCATTACAGGAATACATATGTTTACACACAGAAAGCACAGCGCTAGCCAGAGAAGAAAAGACTGTCATCTTGTTCCACACAGAAAGACAAATTACCTTATCTGGAGAGAAAGGAGGACATTCACCCTAGCTACTCCTAGCACTAATCAGTGTCCTGCCAGTTCTCTACAGACTGCCAGTGTTTGCCAAACCTGCAAAATGTCTGGGATTTTTCAGCTCCTAAGAAGGATTTCTTTCCATAAACACGTGTAAAGTGCCTCCATGGGAGGAAAAACAAAGGGAGTAGAAGCCCTGGAACTACCTCTCATTTACCTCTTTGGCTCCATTTTGTTAATTTCTTCCTTCACTGAAGGGAACCATTCAGGTGCTTGTGACATGTTAGATTCTGTACATTGTAAGCAACCCTTTTTCTTTTTTTTTTTTTTTTTATGAAAAGTTGTGGTAGTGGTAGAGCAACTTAAAAATATGTCCAAACATATAACTTCCCCTTTTGTACTCTGTTTTCTGAAAAGATCTTTCAGGAAAAAAAAAAAAAAGGAAAAAAAAAAAGAAAGCAGTTAACTTTACAGTTGGCTTTTCAATCAGGGATTAATTATCTTCTGAATTATTTGCAACTGGCAGTACAAATGTGTAATATCCTAGTTTTAACTGACTGAATAACACTAAAAAATCATCTTTACTTAAATGCCACCTGAAGGTGAGGAGGCTGTTTTCACAATGATAAGCATTTTATCTGACCCTGAGATTTTAGTTGGCAGCCAATGACTTCACAACCTAGAAAATATTAATGGTCACACTATTGGATGGTATTTGGATGTTATTCATATCAAATCAACATCCTACTTTGAGAGCTCTGTGAAAGGATGCATGGTAGCAATACTCCCTGACCTCCTCTGACTTCGACCAATTACCCCTTAGGGCAGGAGATGGCAACATTTTCATCATTGGCTCTCAGAGTGATTCAGCTTTCAAATATCCAGGCCCAACAAAGCATGTCTGAAAAAGGTCAGTAAATCAGAACAAATAAGAACGGAACTTTTGAGAAGGCCGAGAGAACAAATTTAATTGTCTAGGATATATGACATTTTCCCTTACATCTGTTCCTTGTATGCTTACCTTGGATTCGGAATTTCTAGGTGGTGCTTCATGGCTAAACAATATTCCTTTCAAGGAGTTTTATTCCCATTTTATTCTGGGATTTAGTCTCCAAGTTGACTTATTATAAAGCAGGATTTTCTATCTAAAAAGTTTCAATTTTTGCAGCTGAACCTTTATACACTTGAATTTCCAATACTGAAAGCTCATCACGGCTTTAGAAGAGTAACAATAAAGAATACGTCAACAGTGTAATGCAGTGTAGCAATATTTACAGCATTAATGTTTGGATGTCTTCATTATTTAGCAGTAGTACAGCTGTTTCACAATAGAACTTCTTATGGCATCCAGTCCCTCTGGCCAGGTAAGGCAAGTATCTTTCTTTTATAGCATGGAAGGGCTATAAATGTTTTTGCTTCTTCCCAGACATAGGAATGGGCTTTATGTGAATATCTAATATATTCAATCTACATAATACATTAGCCTTAAAAATAAGGCTAATTGTCTGCCAGTTTTTGAAGAGCAGATAGCTTAATAAAGTCAGTGCATTTCATACAGCCTGCTTCAGGCTCCGTCTCCTCAAGGCTCTTCTGAGCTGGGATCGGAACAGGCTTTTGAACTTGATGAATCATTAGTGATGGCAAAACAGCTTTCCTTGTGGCTGTCATTACTGAAGTCAGCATCCCTCCATCACAAAGCAGATGTACTGCCACTCTACCATACGGAAGTGACCTCTTATTCAAGAAAAATGATGAATAGGAGGAAGCTGCCACAAGAAGAAAGAAAATCATCTAACTAGTAACTTGTCCTCAAAAGAACAGCTGAAAGAAAAGTCATTAGGAAAAGGCCCTAGGACTGGGCACCTACCATGGTGAGCAACAAATGGTAGGTCTGACATCAGCCAAGCACAGGTATTCTGTGCTACACCCATATATATATATATAGACACACACACACATATAATCACACACACACATATATAGATATATATATATATAGTTATAGAGGGAAAAACTAAATGACAGATCTCTATATAAGGGCAAGATGGGGCTTCTGCATGCATGTGCCTGCAGCTGCATTCAAGCATGTATAACACAGGGGTGTAACTATGTATGTCAGTACAACAGAATCTTTTTCCATTATCACTAACAAATATCTTCCTTCTTGGCATTTCATCTTTTTGGTTTTTTTTTAATATGCCTTATACAACTTTACTAGAGACTATAATATATTAAAACCACACTACCTTTTCCACTGATTTGAAGCTAATTTTGAGAAAATTAGGAACAAAAAAGTGTAAACAAGCAACACAAACTGCTCAAATCAAAGAACTAGACAGTACTTCCTACTTTGACTACTAGCCTTAGAGATAGAGACAGAGATTAGACCTGGAAAAGTGAGGCCAGGACAAGCTTTAAAATCTGGCATTTAAAAAAAATGCATTTTTTTCTTTCTTGAGAAGCATGCCCAAAGACTTCCTTTAACTGAAAACCATACAACACTGAGCCATGTAGTACTTTTAAGTGCTGTCTTTCATAGTTCTTCTATCAAATTAAAACACATAATCAAAATGTTTTCTCCTTTAAAACATCTACAAATTTCTACATGTAACTTGATTTTCTCAATGAAATGTTTATTCTAAAAGCAGCAATACTCCATGAAATCCAGCATAATATGTAGATCAAGATGAGCTAATTTGACATTCTTGAAATTATGTTCCTCAAAATGGGAACATATGTTCTTTTTTTAAATTTTACCTACAATGAAGATTGAAGCATTCCAAAAATTAACTGTATACCTATGCATGTATTAGATTAAATCCCATTACCTCAGTATGGAAGCAGTTGAACCCATTAAATCTTTTCAGTATATTTGATACATGTTACATACATTTTTATATATAGAAATTTGTGTATATTTAACATAGCATGAAGTGTTGCCATGAACTACATTAAGCACGTTATGTTCTAATGCATATGTACTAGCAATATTATTACATTAACAAATTAAAATTATTGTAAGAAAGCTATGACTTTTTTAAAAAAAAACCATATATTTACAGTCACAAAATTCAGTATTCCTCAGTCTTATCATAACTAATTTCTGATGGACAAGCAGACACAAAATAAAACCAGCAGCAAAACTCATGTCAATACAGTAACCTTGTTCCATCTGTTTGAGTGTTAGGAGTACGCATCACCATATATTTTAATGAAGTTCCATGATATACTATGATATTATAAGGGCTAATAATAAAAAGAACTCCCTTTTTCTAACTTAGAAAAGACATGTATTTTTGCATCTATCTATAAATGTAAATATGGAAGAAAATTTGTAATAGTTTAGCTTCCAAGGGCTAAACTCAGAGTGTGCGAAACATACGCACAAACACAGCTACTCATTAAGCAGCCCAGAATCATTCCTTTTGTCAAAAGTAGAAAAGTAGTTCAAGAATGGCAGTACAATTCAAAAAAATTATAAAAAAAAAAAAAATGTGGAAACTGGTGTTTTTCAGATATATTTTACAGCACTGTAAAAAGAATTAGATACAGATTTTGTTTAGCACGCACTAAAAGTAGACACTTTTTACATCTCTCAATTTATCCATGTATAATGTCAAATTAAGCTGTTAGTATAGAATGATGATGCATATTTAAGTAGTAATGTATATGCTTTGATTCAACTTTACCACTTTCATGATAAAGACTTTCATGAATATAGAATATCTTAATTAAATATGAGTATATAGGAACAGAAAATAAATAAACAAAATCTCTGTATTCAGACAGCCTGTGCAGCAATTTTGGTGCCAAAATCTGAAATTCACAGAAATAGTGAGCACTTCTAAATTTCTCTCGGACATATGGACAATCAATGCTTGCCAGTCTATATGTGAAATCATTTAAACTTGGACTTTGAAAGCACTTTGACAAGCTAATACAAACATAACAGACATATATATGAGTACTTTCTCCTACATTGACTCTTTCTCTGAGATCTGAGAGATTGCCTTCTTTTCGATACATTGCAAACTCAGGACTCTGAAGCACTGCTTCTGACCGGGTCATCCAGCTGTGGAGCTCTGTTGTATCCGAGTCAAACCTGAGAGACAGAGAAATGTATTAAGACATTTCATTTCCACAAAGTTTCTGAAAATAGGATTGACAGCAAACGTGTTTAACTGGTTGTTTAAATGAGTGAGTAAGCAGCAATTTCTCTCAACAAAACAGTTTTAACCCCTCATATTTCATTAAATAGCTAATAAAGCTATTCATTTTAAAATTTGGAAACAGAGAAAAACTTCTTCATTTTTAAGACCCTGATTTGAACAGATGGTACAATTTTCACAATAAGGATTTTAATCTTACAAGCTGATGGCTTTGGAAGACATGATACAAGTGGTTCTCAGTAAAGACAGTCCTATTGGCTCAGCTGAGAATGTAAGGCCTATATGGCTGACCAAATGCAGCTTTCATACCTGCAAGATTTATGTGCCAGTTAGTGCTGGCAATATTATGAAGGATATTCAAGCAGGAAATTTGACCATTAGAAAGCAGTCTCTTCTGACTGACTCTAATTTGTTGCAGAGTGCAATTACTAATCAACGGTAAATTATAATTTTCCTACAGCTAAAGATTTAAAAACTGAAAATTAAGATCCCTATCTCTCTGTATATACTTCTTAGCTAGTTTTTTACTGTACAGTCCTTTTTATTACAGGCTGGATCCTTCCATCAACTCCTTTAAAGCTGATATTAATTTCTGTAACTTCTTCAGAAGGTAACAGCACAAAATGAAGGTTACCATATGCAGGTATTTAAATTACTGATGTGTTAAAAAAATGCAAACTGTGGTTCAGTATCTGCTGTAGTTTTTAAAACAAGAAGATTGAGACAATGTTTTTTCTCAGTTGCTCCACACAATATCACCATATGCTTGACTATATGTCTTTATTGCACTGTAAGTTCTAATATCTATATCTAGTTTGTAACTGATTTTCTTTTTGCAGCAATACAATGAACCAATAGAATAGAATGATCTAGAAAAAAATAATTAGTTGCATCCTTCAGTTTGCTTTGCAAATATATGTTGTATCATTTACATACATAATTGAAAATCTATTAAAACAAGAGCCTGAATGACAATTATATCTTTGGAGGACTTAATTCTTTTGTAAAAAATATACTCCGTATATACAAGTACTAAAATACAAGGATGTAAGCTAAAGTCAGGTGCTACAGAAATCTACATATACAGAAATGAAAAGTAGTTCCATGTTGGATCTAATATTTATGCCTCCTTTTTTACTTCTCCACTGTGATCTTTGTGACTCCATTTAGCAACACAATGTGCAAGACTGAGTAATAAATAATGAAAGTAGAAGAAAGAAGAGCCATACACTGCCTTAATACCAGCCCAATATTCCATATTCAAATCACAAACTTTAAGGAATAATTTTGATAAAGCAATCCTAATAAAACTATTTGGCCACTCATTAAAGGAGAAACAATATAACTGTGAAGTAATGGAAGGTGCAGAAATCTTCATTTTATAAAGAATTAAAAGTTCAGAGGCTGAAGACAAAATAGAATTCCAGATGTTTCAGGGAATCTCTGTGCCTGTACCAGATTCTAATCCCTGAAATCAAAGTGCACTGCCTACTTCAGCTTTATTTCTGACCCTATGTGACATTAAATCAATTCTATTTTCTGAAATAGAACGTTATCATCTGTTCTGCATATAACAACTGTGCATTTAATGACCACAGAACATCAGACATCTTATCAAAACAAAGATGAGTTTACTAATCCCTCAGTACTAAACTTCCTTGTAGGTAAAACTGTATTAATTCTAGTCTCAAGCTTCAGGTAAGTAGGGCCAGTAAGACCAACTTTCTGAAGAATAGTGTGGAATTAGCCTGGTATAGGATGGAAATTGACAGAGCAAAATGGTTACCAGTGATCATTTCTTAAACAAAAGGACATAGGCCTTGCCTCTGCAACATCCTTCCTAGAAGAAGAATGGAAGAATTTGGGACAGTTTTGATAAAACAAAAAAATAATCAGGAACATGTCCCACGGTCAAGAGATTCATCAGATGGTGGAAAGTATTAGCCACATGTCTTTAAGGTCACTTCCAACTCAAACCATTTTATCCTACAATATGATTCTATGATACGACAGAGCTGGTCTCCATCACTTGCAGTTTCTTCTGGAAATAAATATAACTCCACAAAGCCTCCTACCCAAAAAAGGGCTATAAAAAGGAGGCAGAAAAGGATTAAGAAATATTGAAGTTAATTCAAAGTAGCTTTTTGCAGCACAAAAATATCCTTAATATAAAGATATTTTTTCAGTTTGTAGAAAACCAGGAAATACAGGTAGAATAAGAATCATTCTGTTAGGATGACCGGATATTTCCTCTCTAAGCACAGCTGCAGTTACAAACTATATTAAATCTAGATTGATATCAAAGGATCAATCAGTTTTTAAATCTCCTAAGTACAACAATACTGTTGACATAAAAAGTAATGCAAGATTACCTTTCTGACTCAATAAAGTTGAGTGCATGTAGAATTTGTTAAAATAGATCTATGGAAGACACTAAAACCAAATCTCTTGAGAGAGTTACTACAAATAATTTCCTAATTTAACATGCACATTAGCTTGCTCCCCACCTAAAAACTCAATCTACAGCTAGGATTTACTCTTTATGCCACATTCATAGTTTAGTTTTCCAATTAGTCTTTCCTTCTGCTAGTCCACAAGACAAAGACTATATTTTACTGCTCTCACTGTCTTCTCTCTATAGGCCAGCACGTCAGCTGAGTTCAAGTACAGCCTCATTTTACTGCAGAGCATGCCTGAAAATCCATCTTCACATTTTTAATCCATACCATTCAAATTTTCACAGAAGTCCCGCACCAATTTATTTTCTGAATCTTATTAAGACACATGCCCACTTCAGATTCCCATTCAAAATTCTCTACTGAGAAGGTCACCACATGTACTTGTTCAAAAATGATTCCTTGTTCTAAATTTCCCTTCCTTTTCCTTATTATATACATGATAAACCTCCCAATTAAGGCATTTCATAACTTAGTGGCATTTTGTTTTCCTATTTCTTTGCATGGAATTTCTAACCTGAATACCCAGCAGAGTATGATACTCAAGTCCTACTACAATGGCATATAGGTGGCATATACCTTCTGGAAGCCACTATATTCACAGTTCCTGTGGCTTAAGGATATCATTCTTGAAGAGTGTGTACAGCTTTCCTGGACCCCTTTGTCCTTCACTAATGTTTCCCAAGGAATTTTGCCAACTAGTGTCCTAAACAGGCCTCTGGAAGTCTGAGGTGGAAGCTTTGCTGACCTTCTTCCTGACTTCACCAAGGACTGAAAATTCAATCATTTCATGATCATTTTGCCCAAGATGGTCTCCAACCACCACATCACCCACCAGTCCTCTGTTTGCAAACGGCAAATCTAGCCAGCATCTCCCCTGGTTGGCTCACTGGGCTGGGAAGTGTGTGGTATCTTCCACACCCTCCAAGAACCTCCTGGATTGTTTCTTCTCTGCTATAGTATACTACCAGCAGATATCTGGTAGGTTAAAGTCTCCCATGAGATTAAAGGCAAGCAATCATAAAACTTCTCTGAGTTGTTTGAAGAACACTTCATCCGTATCTTCATCCTGGTTGTGTGGTCTTTAACAGACTCCTACCAGGATATCTGCTTGGTTGGCCTTCCCCCGATCTTCACCCACAAACATTCAGCCTTCACACTCACAACACTGAGTTCAGTGTCAGTTGACATACTCCCTAACATACAACACAACCCCACCACCTCTTTTTCCTTGCCTATCCCTTTTGAAAAGCCCGTAGCCATCCATTGCAGCATTTCAATGATGCGAATCATTCCATCACATTCCTGTGATAGTGATTATGCCATGACTTCCTTGCTGCACAATGGCTTCCAGCTCCTCTGTTTGTTGCCCCATTCTGTGGGCATCGGAACAAATGCATTCAAGTTGTCCTGTGGATGTCTGGACTACAACAGCGGCATGCCACCCTCTGACTCATTTTTAGCAAGCCTGGTGTTATCCCCTTTTCCCTTCAAACCTAATTTAAAGCCCTCTCTATAAGCTCTGCCATACCTGCTATTATTGAAACAATAGCTATTGAAACCCCACTTTGAATAAGTCATGATAATTCTTCCTTTGACATATTTTTTCTACAAATAATCCAAACTTTTCTAAGTAACCAAGCATTAGAATCTAAATACATTATTTTTAAAGAAATGAAGGCTACTTTCTTAAAAAAAAAAAAAAATAACACTTATTAAAAGAAAAAAAACACTAGATGGAGCAACTATCCTACTTTAACATGCTCTTCTCCTCAAAAAGCATAAAGTCTCTTTCAATTCTGAACCTTAACATTATATCCATAATAATGTTACAACAAATACACTTACCTTAGAAACATTAGGAAGCATGTACAAAGTTATTTACTAAATAGCAAAGAAAGGTATCTTTGGATGTTATTTCAGAAACATTAATATTACAAATATGTTTAAATTAAATGTTAAGCAGCTGTGAACAGAACAATTTACTGATTTTTCTATGCTACACAACTGACTGGTTTTGCCCAAAGTATGTAAATACCATGAAATGTTACCTTGCAACCATTATCCCCATATACATTATTTTTTTCATCCTAAAACTGTAGCTTTGTTACATTTATCTCTAGTCCTAATGCCTAACACATACTTTCAAGACCTGTATTATACAGCTTCAAGCATTTTTCCCTTCTTCACTTCAAATTAATTCCTTCGGAAAAGGTGATTTCCTATGACCAGCAACAGAAGTTTGCACATGACTGAATTATTCTGACTTTATGAAGCATTACTTTTGAGGTAGATTTAGAAAACTTTTTTTTTTTTTTTGGGGGGGGCTGGGGAGAGGGGAGGAGCCATCTTTATCTTATCTCAGTTTTCCACCACTTATGGTAAAATGTTGCTGTAGGAGGCAAGAAAAATCTCAGCTTCTTTCCCATGTATTTATGCCACAGTGAGTTGGGGCAATGGAAATGTGACATTCACTCTGTTTATGCTATTGGTCTACAAGTCTGATTGCTTCTCCTCAATTCCTTCAGTATAAATGGAGACTCTCATACTTCTAAATACTTTCAAAGCACTTGGAAATGTAAAATAAAAAGCACTCTAGAAAGCTTGATGTTTCAATCTTAGCCACCCATTATTTCTCTTCAACTAAGTAGCTGGGGACCATATTCTTACGCAGTCTGCTACCATGATATTCACAGACAAACTCCTCTTTCTTCCACCTTAAAACTAAGCACCTAACAATTCACACTATAGGTGCAGTGCATCTTTAAAACACCCTCTAGTCTAAAACATTCAGATCACATGAAAGCAAACCTGGAGCACAAATCTTTCAAAACACATGGCAACAGAACCTGATACACTTATTTCAGGTATACTCCTTTACAGAAACAGTGGTGACTAAAGCTTGAGAACAGATGAAAGAAACATTATTCACTACCTCAAAAAAGCTCTAACCCTCAATATGCGTATCCCCCCAGCTCTAAAAATAATAGGCAAGAACATGCAGTGTGTTGTACCATAACTGAAGAGGCCTACATGATCTGGTTATGCACCTTCAGAAGTTTCTGGCAAGCATTCAATAATTTCTGTGGTTTTTTAGAAGCGCAAAATCTAAGCAGTATCTCTTAGTTAATTTCAAAACCCAAAAGCTGTGCAGTACTGTGGCTTTGTTTGTCCTCCGGTGTAAGTACAACTAAATATACACAAAAAAGTCTAGAAGATCTTGCAGCCAACAATGACCCAGAAAATAACTGACTGACTGGCAATACAGTCATGGGGTTCTCCCAGCAAAAAAAGCATTGACGGAAAAGGTGTCTAGTCACCAATGCACAGAGTCATTTTAGCTGAGCACCCAAATCTTAAGACGAGGGTTTTTTCCCCCTATTCTTATGTTTATGCTCCCTGTAAATTTATCATGCACAGAGAAAGCAGCATAGTGTTAAATGTATTAGTTTCTAAGACTGCCTTTTTATGTTTTAATAAAAGCAGGCCTAACAATGATTATTCTAAGCTGAAACTCCTTTCCCAAAGTTTCCTTTCAAATTGTTTATCTCAAGCTATTTATTGACTGGCCCTCACACTATGGAACACCCACTTGGAATTTCTAGAGAGGAAAGGTAAATAAGTCTTTTTTTGGCTGTTCAGTTAGAAATGCCAAGAAAAATATCTAAATTGAAAAATGCTGCCTTCAGATAATATAGCCATCATTCATCCTGCTGCACAGCTGTGGACATTTCTAATGTCATTTACTTTGTACATTACCATATTGCAAGTCCACCCAGTGCCCACCCAGTGAACAGTCATAGTGATCTCATTCTCCTATGATGTTATGATTGTGTTGTTAAAACAAATCTAGTAAATCCTGCACACAAAGCAATATTCCACCTAGTTAGACCATATTAAAGTGTATCAAACAATGGACTACCTTCTTCCTGCTAGAATTCAGCTTGCTTTCCTACCTGATCAAAATAAAAATCTACACTCTGCAGCAATGAAAAGGATTCTGATTTTAAGTATATATAAGAAACCATAATTTATTTATCCACCTAAAGACATTCTATACAAAGACAGAACTACAGACTGCTCCAAGGTTCATATCCTGACTCTTAAACAAAAGGTAGACAGAACTTATATGGTGAACTAATATCTTCTAGATAGCATAAGACATGAATCAACCCCCCTCAAAACCTAGTATGCAATGGTAAAAAAACATTAACACTCTGTAAAATTTAGTAGCAGATCTGCCAATGATATAGCTGCAAGCAATCATAGGCTCAATTTGATAATATATCCTATTTTCTCTAAAAGGATCTATCAAATTTATATATAACCTTGCTGGTTGAAATGCCTTATAGAGACAACAACTAAAACACTTCAAGGCTTTAAAATTCTCAGTTTGTATAAAATGAAATATTTCTGAACATAAACTAATTCTATAATCCAGCTAATTCCTGCCCTCCAGGAGTTACCTCACAGACTAGAAGCCTGTAGTCTGTTGTACCCTGCTAATTTTACCTTCAGTATTAAGGCAAATCAAAGGAATATGAACAAGAAAGAAAACACAGACTAATATTACATACTTAGTAGCTGAGAAAGGAACTTCTGATGCAAATTGGTCTCCAATTTTGTAATATTGCATAGCTATTTATAGCAACAAATTTCTTGAGGTATCATAAAATACAGCTTTTAAAAAATAGTTCATTTAGTTTTAACTAAGGTAATCCTTTCTTTTGTAATAGTAGACTCCCATTTCACTTCATTATATTTATGCCAAGTAAGATCATTCCTAAAACATTCAGCTTGGAAAGAAAAAGTTAAAAATTTTAATATACCAATATTTGAGAGAGTAAAATTCCAGTGGAATTTTAATTCTTAATTTGTCAATTTCAAAATAAAGAATGACAATATTTTCAAGACAGGGGTCATGCCTTAAGATAGGTTTACTCTTCCATATAAAAAAAAACTAGCTTCTTAGCATCTCATTCAGAAATTTAGTTCTTGAGCCAATTCTACTTAAACTCATCAGAAATTTTTTTGTGACTTTAACAAGTGTTCAAATGTATTAGTCTAAACTCACTTGTCACTTATACTTGAGTCACACAGGAAAAAAAATCTGAAAATAATGATACTGCATGTTTCACCAACTATGAATTCTGCCTTTGCAGAACTGTTATTTCTAATGCTGACCTACAAGCCAGAAAGAACACAACTTGAATTTTAGAAACCAGGCAAGATCTCCACTACTAGTAATCTAAGTGTAAAAAAAACCCAACAAAACACTTAAAGAATTAATAAAGATGAGAACTAATGGAATGCATCAACTTCGTCAAGCTTCAAGACTATAGTCAAGTGGAACCCCCACAATGCCATTCATAAGGACTTCTACTGACTATAATTACTATCACAGTGGTATTGGTATAATTATAAACATTTTTTTTACTGCAACGTAGTTGGACGAGAAGCACAAAAATATCAATAACTCATCCTAAGTAGAAGAATGATCAATCCATATTTTAACAGAGAACAGAAATAAAATTTTAACCTCAAAAATGTATACAGCAACCTACTGCAGTCAAATGACTTTCTGCATTCTTATTCAAACTCTATCAGTATTCTTTCTCTGTCTCTTAATGATTCTCACCTCTTCCTAATTTCTGAATCCACAAGGAGTTGCCTTTTTTTGTGGGGTGGAGGTGGTGGGAGCTCCTCTTTAGCATGCTTAACCAGGATATGTTCTCTTGTGGTCACCATAGTTACAGTTTCCATTACAGTTGTCTGTGTTAGTGATGTCTGAGTGGTAGTGACAGTCTGTGAAATCTGTGAGAAGTATAAAAACAGAGGTCACACATTGCTTGAAACACTTCAGTAAAGACAGTTTAGAGTAGCAAGAGAAGATAATGAGAAACAGCTCCTATCTGATCATAGGCTGACCTTCAGAAAAAAATATAAGCAACTCAAACCAAATTGTTTTATCCAACTCATGCTGTGTGAATAAGATATCTGCAGAAGTCAATATCAAAATCAGAAAGGATCCTAAACTGAATTAGCTCATGGCTCCCTGCAAGTCCTGATGAATGAAGACAAGAAATGGTCAGTTTAGTGAGGGAAATAAATAATAGCAAATATATAAAATGTTACTATTTCAGTTAGTCTGCCTCCATTCTGAAAATATATTTCTTGAGAAGCGATAAAAGCATGGTAATGGAACTAAATAACCAATTATTACTTTTACCATCTATAACAATTTTTAAACTAGAATGTAATTAATCACAACCTACTTGCGAAAAAGGGCAGCTAGCTTACTGTCAGGGAATCTTAAATCAGAAAACATGCACTAGAAGGCAAATTAATTTGCATCATTTTATTCCGTAATTAAAAAAATGTTAAGGGGTCATAAAAGACACAAATACACATAATATGTAACACTGTAACCGGCAATCTAATGCATTTAACTTTATGCACTTAGTAATATGAAAACAACCCCTTCATAGAGTTCAGACATATTAAAAAAAAAAAAAAAGAATTTTTAGAAATATTTTCTGTTCATATCTGTTTGAAAGATACTGGTTGTATTTCTATGGCCCATTAATATTTATTTCCATATAACACCAAACTACAACCTTCACACTTGAATGTGGGCAGCTGCTCTTAAGTCCCTTAACTAATGAGAAACAGGTCACTTCATTTTTCGGTTCTGTCATAGGATGGCTCATTTCTCAAAATGCTCTAGTTACAGCTCCAGTAATCACATTACAGTTTAGGGGTAGTGAAATGAAAAATAAAAGGAGAAAGTTATATCAGGAGCAGAAAATGCTGTGCATCAGAAGAGCTCTGCTTCTTTGCTTATTGTCAATGGACAAGAGTTAGAAAAACTTTCCAATTCAATGAGAAGAATGTCTGTATCTAAAATTCCATGAAACTATATATGCATACATAAATTATCTATTATTTCTTGTACCAGAAATTCAGTAAGAGAAATGAGTTTTATTGAGACATTAATGTTTCTATAAACAATGGAGAAGAGGCATAACAGGTAATTAACTACAACACCTTTCCCATGATGCTTTCTTATATTTAAAAGAATAGACTGACAAGGAAGGGGGTATACTGTTAGCAACCAGCCTCTTCTCAACAGGTGACATCAGTAAAGGCAAACCAACCAAAAAAAAAAAAAAAACACCCTGAATTCATGCCAACACTACCAAATTTTTCACATGGTCTTCTAAACAGAAAAGTTTTCCTGATCTTTGTCCAGTCTGCCAATGGAAGACCATTACCACTGTCTTTCTTGCTTATGCAGTCTTTCTTAGGCAGTCTTTCTTACTTAGGCAGTCTTTCTTAGGCAGTCTTTCTTACTTTGAGTAGTCAGCTCAAAACTATGCTCAGAGATAGAAACGACCAGCTGTGTAGTCTTAAAAGCAGAATCAGGACTACTCAGAAGACTACAAAATTAAGAATCAGAGGAGAATTTTATTTGTTTTTTAAATCTCTGGATTAATTATGTCAATTGGCATAAGCTGCTTGTGAACTGCAGGGACTTAGCTAAACACATGAATTACATAAATTCTTTGGAAAAGAAAAACACCCAGTTGACTTTTTAATCACTACAGTAGTAAGTATTAATACTCTTGGTTGAGTTCCGTCAACAGGATGTATTGACTGATATCTTAATCCACAGAAATAATGACAATATTAAGTAAACATTTCCATACAGGTTTAATAAAAAAAATATTGAATAAAAATAATACAGCATCTTTTTCAATTTTCTTTTAGTAAGGGAGGGGAAGAAAGGAAAAGAAAATTACAGCTTTTGATGTCTGTGGTTCTGTCAAATTTGAGGGTAACACCTGCTGTAATCTTTTCCTGAGCTGACTCTGTTGCTAAGATCATTCCAAATAATTCTCTGCTCCTTATATGCAGTTTTGGGTAGAGTTTCCGTTCCTCTCACAAAATTCTTATCTTGAGGTCATAGACTGTCATGTTTCCATTTGCCAATCAACACCAGGGCACAATTTACATTAAAGAAAGCGTAAAACACAATAAACCACAGCTAGGGCTCTGTAGGAATCATCTGCAGTGTACTACCAATTACACAGGAGTAACAGTAACAGTTTCAGCTGGTGATTGGGAGCTATGCTTCAAAAGTAGGTAGTGCAATTACCATATGCTTAGAGCAGTCAAGTCATGATGGGGGGGGATGGGGGGTAATGATTTACATGTCAAAACAGTAAAGAAGTACTTTTCATGCTTAATCAACAGGAATGGAGGTTAAATACTACATACTTCAAAAGGAAAACAGAGATGTGAATTTGAAGTTCATAATCACTCTAATTAGAGACTGGGTAAGACTAAAAGGTACTGACAATTACACTGCAATGTAACTCTGCAAGCTGAAGTTGGTTCACATATAAAGAGTGCACACAGTTCAGTCGGTAAAGGACAATCCTTAAAAATATATGCGGGTACAAGAAATGAAGTGACTTCTAATAGCTTTCTTGGTGAAAAAACGCACCAACCCACCACCCAAATCTAATCACTGAAGTGTGTGTTTCATGTATTATTCAAAGATGGTCCAAATAATGACAGTATCATTTCCTCATCCCTCTCAGTTCCTGACAAGCAAATATGAATCTGAGAAGGGGTGATGCAGACTAGGCCTTACACCACTAGAAAATAATATGGAAAGCACTACAGTGACTCAGAAAGCTGCACATTAAAAGGCTTTCAAAATACAATGCTTGCCTTCAGTTTCACATCAGCAAGCTCATCTTAAAAACATGTAAAAACTCATCACTTTTTGGAGTGGACAAATTTAAATCTTTTTCATCATCTACAGGCAAATGTATGTACAATGTGTGTATAGCACTTCAGTAGTTTTATGTCATTTTATTTCTCTTTTATATGGCAGCCTACCTTTAATGTCATTTATTATTGCCTTTGGAAGTGCCCTCCACCCTGATAGACTCACAATTTTTCTTAACACTTACTTTTTGAGCTGTCATCTGTTTTTTGATGAAATGTATGAGTGGGGAAGTTCAGATGAGGAATGGTGTTTTCTTATGTTTGTGAAGGTTTTCAGTACAATTTAGTGAAGCATAATGAACTCACCAAAGGTAGGTTTAGAGTTTCTAAAAGCTACACTTCTAGTCTCAGCAAGCTGTCCTTGTCCTTGATTTCACTGTGTAGTCAATGAAGGAAAGTTGACTTTTTCACGATGAGGACAAACTGATTTTAGAGGTCTCTCTCCCCTCCCCTTTGGCATCCACTCATTTGTAGCAGAAGCTTCAGCCATGAGTTCTGATTTAATGCTTAAATTCAGCAGTAATGAATTCAGCTAAATATGGGAGGACTCACATTCTACTTTTCCTTTGGGATGTATAACTGCCTCCTGTGCCTAGCTGGAAAATCAGCTTTGAACAGAGGCTGAGGCTGTCTCTTCCATTTAATTTCTTATTTTCTCAACAAGTTAACCATTCAGTGACACTTTAGTAGAGAGGGAAGAGAAATAACTAACAACAAAAATGTAGTTATGAAGGTACTATAAGAATTATTAATCATAGAATCACTCAGGTTTGAAAGGACTTTTAAGATCATCAAGTCCAACCATTCACTTAGCACTGCCAAGTGTACTACTAAATCAATGACCTAAAGTCACTTTTGAAGTAAATATCTAAGATCGGTTAATAAAATGTGCATTTTCTAATAGATATTAGTGAAACATGTTGCATTTGACACATTTTTCCAATTTCCAATTAGGATATACCTAAACTGTGTAACAGTGTCTTAGGAAATGATCTTTCAGTTAGAATGTGCAACATCTTTGGAACGTGAAGCAATATGCCCACAACAGCATCTTCTCCTTGGAGGAAAAGCTTATCAACTGAAGTTGATATAAGACAGTTACACTGGGGAAGCGAAAGCATCTCCTACCTGTGCTGCTCTATGATGCATGGATGCACGGCCGGACACTGCTCACTTCATCTTTTCTGCAACCTAAGTTCCATTTTCAAAACTAGTATCGGCTTTTAAGACCAATCAACAATCTAAATAACTCTTGAACACTTTGGAGTGATTTACTAAATTCTTCAAATCATGTGACCCTAGGCATCCCAAATTCAAAACACATCTCTGGATTTTCCTCCGCATTGAAATAACAGGTTTCCTACAGCAAATACACAACTGTTAAATCTAATTTTCAATTGTTATAAATGCTATATAGCACATACTAGTTTTGCTTTCCGTTATGAGGTGAAATTGTACCCTTTCCCCTTTTTCTCCTCTTCTGTTCTCCCAAACTGATTTTTCCAACTTCAGCTACACAAAAAACTGTATCACAGAGCAAACTAGAAGATTAAAGCTTGAGTTGGAAGCAAGGTTATTGAGAAGTATTTGGATCACTATGGGAAGTATAGCAGCTTTCATTTAATTAGGCAAACAGAAGTTCGTAGAAGGATTAGTATATAGCAACAAAAAACTGCAGTATGGTCAAGCAAATTGAATCAAACTGTCCAAACTATTAGAGTCCCTCTAGGAACAGGACGGAGGAGTGTGCAGTGACATTCTGTTTTATGTTATCATTAAAAAGTCTTAATGTCCATTTCACCAGTCATGAAATGATTGCACAGAAATAACTCAATGAGATAATATAACAGAAAAATGTGAGATGATTTGAGTTTAAATACAATAACAAAGAGATGCTGTCAGTTGACTTGAAAAAATAAATGGGTATGTTTTGTGGTACTACACCAGAGAACACCAGAGCCCTGATTTTTGTTATCTGATTAAAAAATGTGAAACTTTAAAACTTGATTTTTTTTTTTTTTTTATTTTTATACATATGCTATGGTTAACATAAAGGAGCTGGGTAAAATAATAGCAAATTATATTCTTTTTTCACTGGCATTTGGGCTACATGTATAGATTGATCTATTTCCCACAAAAAAAAAAAACAAACTTCTCTTTTTATGGCCTCTCTTTTTAACCTGTAAATCAGCATAACATAAGAAGTAAAAAAGTAATCTATTTTGAACTTTCACTATTGACAAGAAATTAAAAATAATTTCTCTTTAACTAGCAAATAGCACTTACACTAATTTCAGACCAACTGCTATTCTGCAGAGACAGCCATAAAAATATTACATTTGAAGTGACCAACTATTAGAGTTTAAAAAAATAATACTGGAAAGAGTATTTACATTATGGATTGTGTCACTCCTGAAACCACAGTTAACAAACCAAGAAACTAGTCAACACTATGAAGAAAGATCAAAATCTAAAGCAATATTTGAAATTCTGGAAAGTTGTATTTACAGTTGTATTACAGTGCCCTAAAAATAAAGTATGTCTTAAGCAAGCATGCAGAGAAAAAAAAACACAACAGAACAATATGATAAACAGCACCAATGCTACTTCAAGCATTTGACTAGCAAAGGATTTGACTGCCACCAAGTGACAAAATTATGGTTTTAACGTACCTGTTTAGAGTAGCTCTCCACCTTCTGTACAAGGCTCTCCCAGCGCTGGGCAAAATTTTCAAGACGACTTTCCAGCTTTTGAGCCACTGCTTTATTTTTCACAGCTACAAGGAGGTCTTGGCTGAGTGACTTCAGCTTACCCATCATTTGCCTTTTCATTTCTAGATCTCCTTTTAGGATCTGTTAAAGAAAGTAACAGCAGGAAGAACAGTAATTTATACATAAAAAACAAACAACCCAACAAAATCAAACCAAACCAACCCAACAAACCTAGAAGAAAATTCCAAAAGAGAGCATCATAAACACTGAAAATGGGTAGGGGTATTACTTAGAAACTGCTATACTTCCATGCTGTTAGCGTAAAAACTGCTGTCAGAGCTGACATGTTGGAATGAACACACTGCACTTCACAAAACAGTAAAATATGACAGGTGGAGCAACCCCAGACATCTCAGCATGCCTCAGGTGGCAACATAAATCAGAAAGCTAACAGCTGTGTGACATTAATAACCTTAAAACTGCACTAATGTTAACAACTACATCAACATTTCAAAAAATTTCTTTAAAGTTTTGTTGTACTTTGTAATATATTGGGTATTAAGACTCACTGGGAAAAAATGCTCATACCTAAAATACTGATAAGCAAAAAAATGCACAATTTACAAGTCTGCAAGAAAATAAATTGTACTGTTTGCTTTACCAAATTACTAAATAACTCAGTCATAACTTATGTCAAGTGCATACTGTAAACTCCAATATTTCAATATTGTAAAGAGGTTTCCTTATTTTTTGGTAATGTGCTTCTACTAGTTGTTTTGTACTTTTGTACTTTTTCAGTAAATCTCAATGTGTTACAAAAAAGAGGAACGTCATCACCTTCATTTTACAGTTTGTAAAACTTAGGCGCGGACATGAAAACAACTTAACAAACATGTGCCATAAATGACAGTAAAATTTCACCTCACCCTGTTCATTTACATTGTACATTCTCAGTGCATCACAAACTCATGCTCTGTCACCCTTTTTTTGCCTTGCGTAGGAATTACAGTGACATTTATAGTGACACTGAATAAACAGTAGGTGGAAAATTAGAAATAAAACCAAAACCAAAACAAATCAAAATGAAGCACAGTTGTTTTAAAGAACTATTTTCAGAACTAGAGCAACTACCCATCAACATGAGGGAAAGTCAGTAGTAATACATGCACAAATTATTAAGGCCTAAACAGTTTTTCTGACCTTTAGACTAAGTAGATCCCAGTAGAGAGTTAATGACAAAAGAGATAAATTTTCACATGCAACTACTGAAATTCTCTGAAACAAGCCATTTGAGATCATTAAAACACAAGAATTTCTTGCAAAAAACTTTTATCTGAAAAAAAAATCTTACAAATAGATATTGTGGGTACAGCATATAAATGAAGAGAAAATCTAACTGATTTGATACCAATTTCCACACAACATTAGAACTGCATGAAGTTTCATACTGATTAAAAATGTGTTCTACTTATTCATTTCAATAAAGAATGAAAACATTACTGCTAAAGCCGACACAAAAGGAGGGACACCAGTACTGGGTTTACACAGCAAGAATTTGGTAGCAGGAGGACTGCAACTGTAGCATCTGTGAAAAGACACCAGGGGCTACTGCCACACTGGATAGAACCAATTCCAGATGCCTCCAAAAGAGACCTACTGCCCCCACAGTGGAGCCCGTCAGTGACTCCAGTGGTGCCTCTGCAATGATTTCATCAAGAAAGGGTAAAACCTGCTGTGCAGAAGCTTTGAGATAGAGGAGTGAGAAAAAATGTGACAGAAAGAGCTCTGTAGACACCAAAGTCAGTGAGGAAGGAGAGGAAGGAGAGGAAGGAGATGCTCTAAGAGCCAGAGCTGAAATTCCCCTGCAGCTCGTGGTGCAGACCATGGTGAGGTAAGCTGTGCCCTGCAGCCCATGAAAGTCCATGGTGGAGCAGACATCCACCTGCAGCCCATGGAGGACCCCACACCAGAGCAGGTGGATGTGCCTGAAGGAAGCTGTGACCCTGTGGAGAACCTGTGCTGGAGCAGGCTCCTGGCAGGACCTGGGGTGCTGTGGAGAGGGGCCCACACTGGAGCAGGTTTGCTGGCAGGACTTGTGATCCCACAGGGGACACAGACTGCAGCAGTGTTCCTGAAGGACTGCACCCCGTGGAAAGGACCCATGCTGCTCTCTTCCATGGGTAGGACCACATGCTGGAGCAGGGAAACGGTGTGAAGAGGAAGTTGCAGCAAAGTGTTATAAACTGACTGCAACCCCCATTCTCTATTGCCCTGTGACACCTAAGTCATGAGTGAAGTTGAGCCTGGGAAGAAGGGAGGGATAAGAAGGTGGTTTAAGATTGCTCTTATTTCTCATTATCCTACTGTGATTTAGTGGGCAATAAATAAGATTATGCTAACAACCATACTTCCAGGTTTTGAATTTTGAAAAAAAAAAAAAAAATCAACAAATATTAACTTCTTTATCATTCCATAAATCAACAAGGATATTTACCACTAATTTTGGACCACCTACAAGGTAAGACTTAAACAATCAAGCTGTAAGAATTCTAATTAAATTAGAATTCTAATTAAATTCTAATTCTAACTTTAATATTTGTATATGTGAGGACAAAATAGAGTAGATTTTAAAATCCAGTTACTTAAACTTCAGAAACATCATGGTATTTTTATATTGGCCAAAAGCCAAAATGTTTCTAGTTTTAATGCAGAAGTATGAGAAGGACATAAATCCTAAAATTATTTTTAAAAATCTAAGGTTGAGCTTACTGTATAACCAAATAATTAATAATAAATTGAGAATTGTTCATGCCTGAAAATTCTACTATGTAAAGTATAAAATCAAGTCTTGAAATAATGCCTAGGACACTTCCTTCCCTCCACCATTTTACAAGAAATAATAATAGTTCTCTTCAAACAGATTGCTAAAGAAGTTCCTATTTACAGCAATAATAAATTACCTATTTTAACAAAAGCACAGACATGAGTGTTTCCTTTCCTCTAAATGTATAAACAGCCATTGCTACATAAAACAACAGCACATACTGTACCATTTCCTTTACAAATGTCCTAATGCTATATAAATATTTCAAAGTCTAGGCTGTGAGTTTTCCACCTCTACCAGCACAGGGACTTTCTAGGCCACTCAGATGCCTTGCTTCCATAGACAATGCATAGTGAAGTATTTTTTGAAGAGTGAGGTAGCGAACGTGTTGAAAAGGGTACATTTTGCATACGTAAACAGAATCCCAAAATACAGTTGAATTATAGTTGTAAAGTAACACTAATGTCAGCATTTCACAACTTTTGAATATATAGCTTTTTCAAGTTCAAGGAATGCATAAAAGGTTTTGATGTATGATGAGTGCTTAGTCATATGCATATGTCTTTGTAAATATACATATATAATCAGTCACACACAATATATACAGCAATAGTATCAACAAAGAAACCTTCAGTACAAAAGCATACATAATTTTAAGACACCCAAATGCTACTTCAGTTCATAAACTTTTGACAGCCAAGGAAAATATCTGTATCTATTGTCTCCTTTATCAGCAAGGCCATGGGCCAACATATTCCATCAACATGAGAATGTCCATTCTTAAAGTATGAAAGAGCTATTCTGCTAAACCACATATTGACTGGGAGTGGGAGAAAGCCACATGTATTCAGACTTATAAATAAGAAAGTTGAACATAAAATAAGAGAATGAAAAAATACACACAGCTAATTTGCGTAGACTGGTCAGCATTTCATTTTGATCTTTAAAGCCAGTTGTATGAATTTCTCTCACAGCATCCTCTTTCTCAGTAAGCCATGCATCAAAAAGGCACTGAAAGAAAAATGAAGAGAATTAAAAGGCTTTGGTTAGGCCTTTCCTTGTGCAATTTTTTGAAGGGCATGCCAACTTATAACTGTTAAAACTACTCACTTGCTCTTCTGCAAAGTGCTGCCATTTACGTAGAATATCCTGCAAAAGGACCCATCGTTCTTCTGTCCATCTGCAGATGGCTGCCCACCGGTTTCCAAAGCGCTAGAAAAAAAGAAACACACAACAGATGTTTGCATTTGTTATTTTTTTTTCTTTAATGAAGCAATCTGATTTTTCTATGGCATTACAAATTTTTCTTAAAACTTTTCCCTAATTCACTTTTTACAGTCTTAAGCCCTCAAAATACGTTGCATGCCACACTGAAAAGGATCTTATCACCATTTGAAACAAACAAAAAAAAAAAAAATTGAGAGACTAGGAAAAGCAACAGAGGCAACAGCTGAGAATTTTAATACTCATCTACAGATACAGTTTTCTATTAAGTCTCTTGATACTACACACTCAGAAACCCCCTCAGTTTCAAAACTTTACAATGCCAAAAACATAACTCCTTGAAATATAATTATAGTGGCCCAAAGATGTAATCAAAGCAAAGTATCTCGTTCTTAAATTGCACCATCAGTGTGGTTGATATAAGTTCTTAACTGTTTTAAAATATGGCATTAAAAAACCCCTTCACCTTATAAACTAACCAACACAATCTCAGTGAGGTTTCCCAGATATTCATAGTGTATGCTACTACATAAATTTTAGAATTACACAAAACACTACCTTGTTACCTCTCCCTTATCTTAGTTGAAATCAAGCATTACTTTATTTTAATTTCCTATTACCCTTTATTAAAAAATGCCTAAGACAGATGATGAGCTTTAATAATGCTGTGATGGTGTCACATGCCATAAAACTTTTATTGCAACAATTTACAACTATTTAATTACCCCTGAGCACCCTATGCAAATTATTCAGCTGCTCCCAAATAAAAACCCCTATAAAATCTACAAAATATTCTATACTACTGCATTCTAATTTTTCCCTCTACTTCGAATGCATGCTTTGACAAAAAGTTTATATTTCATATTTATTTGCTTGATAATTCTCCCTTATAATTAGAGATATTTTATGATGCTGTATTTTTATATATTTTTCATAGGATTGTAATTTAAGTTTAGCAAAAAATGCAGCTAAAATTAGCATCCAAATGGTAGATTTTAAAAGCAAGGGATTAATATTCAGACTGTATTTTCTACCAGGAATGAAATAATTCAATTTTGCACTCCCTAGAAAATGAGAGGTAAAATTTCAGGATGCCATTTGAATTTGTCACTTTATCGATTTTATGTCAAAGCAAAAAGTTAGCAGCTACCAAGTTTATCATTTAGTGGACATTAAACCCATAACGAATCTTGCAGACTAAAAAGGCTCCTGCCATGCCAATTAGTTATATAATATTAGATATTGGTTCAATTTAGAAAAAATGAAAACTATCTTTAATCAAAGAGCATAATAATGCTAACTTAAAAATATGCCAATTCTTAAACAGCACAAATACATTAATACAGAGAAATATTCCTCCCCAGTCACTTACTGCATAATTACAAAGTAGGTTTTGAGAAAGCTGCTTTGTTTGCCTTTTTCAGGCTTAATAATAGGACCATGGTTTCGGTATATATTTGGAATTCTGTATTGTATATTTGCATTCTTTCCTAATTAGATCTAGATAAAAGCCAAGCAATTTTGTAAATCTAAGAATGTGATTTCACATTAAAATCATGTTTAGTATTAGTGTTTGCTTGCCATGAACCATAATGTTATCAAAGATAACCAACAGATGCTTCTAATCTGAACCCTGATCTGAGACTCTGTCTTTCCTAATAATTCCAATTCAGGATAATTATTATTAGTTATCTACTCAGAAACACTGTACATGATTCAACAAAGTCGTAAGTGGCTTCTTCTTGTCGCTAAACAAGGTCCAAGTCTAAGTACTAGATTTTCCCTATATGCCTTTTCTTCCCACCACCAGAGAAGAAGAATCTCTTAATTGCTAAAATTCTATTTATATAGATAGTGAGGTGAATCACATTTGGCTGTTTGGGTGCTCATTTTACACAGAAGCTTATGGACACTAATTATGTACTACATTCAAAAAATACACTTACAGTTCAAGAATTTACAAATTATCCCAAAGTTAAGCAGCAAAGGTTTTGGTACACTGGATTTAGATTAATGTTTCTGGAAAAACCTTTTAATGACCAGAGTCTCTCCATTGGTAATGCAGGCGTAGATCAGAGTAAATGACACTGTGCACATCTAAGCAGTATTTCTCACCTACCTGAAATTTTTAATTCCCATATAAGCCAAATACAGAGTCTTTGACAAGAAAAAATGTAATTAGAAAAAGGATAGACTTCAACAGACTTTCATAGACTCTACATTCTTAAAGAACTTCATTCTTACAGTACGCAACACCAAGAGTTATCCAAGCTCTTGCATCTTTATATCCAATCTGGATGCTTTTAACATTCAACTGGACAGGGTGCTAGAACATCTAGTCTAGGTCATGCTATTTCCAGAAAGGTTGGACCAGATGATCCTGGAGGTCCTGCCCAACCTGGTACTCTATGATTGTTCTCCAACTTGCAAAGGGACTTACATAATAGATACATATTATATCTATATATGCATGGATTCAGAGGAAAACTTTGTGGAAAGATATACTAATCCACAAAAATAAATATCAAACCACTGATTACTAATTCAATACTAATTCCTTAATTATTATTATTCATTTATCAACTAATTACATGGGATGGATAATATATTTTAGATAAACTGAAAAAAAATAGATTTAAACAGATAAGATTTTTTCTTTTCTTTTTAATCACTTTCCAAATACTGGTTAAAGAGTATAAATATTTCATTTTCTAAACTCTGTTCAAGAAAAACACCCTAAGTATTCTCTATTAGAATATGAAGTAAACCAAAAATTTTGGTACTGCCCCATACAATACAACACCACATTAGATACTTAAGTAGGAATGCCTACAAAGTCCAGCCTGGTTTGAGCTACAGAATCATTCCTGGGATCATTAAAGTTACACATAACAAGGCTCCTTTTCTATCACTAACTGCAATAGAGTACAGTTCTGTATGAATACATACCTTACATAACTGCCCATAAATTACACCATCATACATAATGAATGTTCTCGTAACTGGCATGCAATCATCATTTACCATGATTTCTATGACTGCAATAGCAACAGGCATTCACAGAGATGAACTGTCACTTTTCTCTGTTACTTAATTTCTCTATGTGTCTGCATACTGTATTTGAATACTTAAATTTAAGTTATGCTAATCATAGTCTAAGCCTCAAACTCAATTCTGTATCTTTCATGTTTATGCTACTTCAGACATATTGTATGCTTTTGATGGCTTATAAATAAATCAGTAAATCTTTTACTGATAAGCATTTTATAAAAATTCTCATACCTGAATTAATTTTTCCATACCTCACATTCAAGCAGCTGACTTTTCTTAACAGTTCTCATAAAGAAATAGTTTTCTTTCAATATCTGCAGTAACATCTTCATCAACTTGCCTTTATCACTATGATATACCTTGAAAAATACTTTTTGCTTGCTCATTCAGAAAACACCAAAACCTCAAGAGTACAAGATCAAATACCTGGCTCTGCATTTGCTCTAAGAAATGCATTGATATGCATACTGAAAAACTTTTGTAGAGTCAATTCAAAATACTACTTTCTGCATATGATTTCAAAGAGCCAAAACCCCTACCTTTAAAAGTTTCACAAGACACTTTATTTTAATAAAGTGAGTAAAACGACTAAGTAACTGCACTGATAAAAGGGTTGATAGAGTGACCTGCCTGAAACCTGTTATTTCTCATGAGAGATGATAACAACTATGACACTAAGAAATACTGTTTGGTCTAATAGGTTTAAGAAACACAGTTTCAAGTCAGAAATACCATGTCAGGACTGTTTATTTGTAAAGCAGTTATTGACTACTAAATCATATGGTGCTCAACTTTATCTCCTTATTCACATCAAATAGTGGTTGATGCTGTAAGTAGTCTGTGTGGTGCCCAGAAACTCAGACTGCACCAATGGTTTTGCTCCCAACATCTGAAAAAACAATCTCCAGAGAAACTGACTGAATCCAGACTGAAAAGTAAAATGCCTTCCTGCTCCCTCAAAATTCCTCTTTTTACAGCCCTCTCTGGATTTTTCCAAGAAACCTGCATGTAAAAAAAACTTTTTTTTTTTTCTGTTTTCAGAGGGCTTTGAAAGAATACTTTTTAAGACTACCAGAAATAGAAGATAAAATATTCCTTGTCTGCAAAAAGGTCTAACTAAGGGAACATGAGAACAGAAGAAACTGAGTAAAACTAACACAACTCTTGGGAATACTGGAGTGAATATACAAAAAGTTAAAGAATATGCCTCAAGCCTGCAACTAATAGAATAGTTTTATTGAAAGACGTTTTTCTAACAAGATAAGGCTATTCACTTTTTAAAGTAAGGAGGAATAGCTGAAATATACTTTTGTCCATATATAATATCAGTTTTTTTTTTAAAAGGCATATATAGCACATTCATAGAATTTCTCCCATGTAGCAATAAGTGCCCCTTAGTAAGTCTGCAAATGACACCGAGCTGTGGGGGAGTGTTGATCTGCTGGAGGGTAGGAAGGCTCTACAGAAGGATCTGGATGGGTTGGATTGAAGGGCCAAGGCCAGGTGTATGAGGTTCAACAAGGCAAAGTGCAGCGTCCTGCACTTGGGTCACAATCACCCCATGCAATGCTACAGGCTTGGGGAAGAGTGGCTTCAAAAACGTGCAGCGGAAAATGACATGGGGGTGCTGGTCAACAGTCAGCTGAACATCAGCCAACAGTGCGCCCAGGTAGCCAAGAAGACCAGTGGCATCCTAGCTTATATCAGAAATAGTGTGGCCAGCAGGACTAGGGAAGTGACCGGCCCCCTGTACTTGGCACTGGTAAGGCTGCACCTGGAATACTGGGCTCAGTTCTAAGCCCCTCACTACCAGAGACACATTGAGTTGCTGGAATAGATCGAGAGAAGGTCAGCGAAGCTGGTGAAGGGTCTGGAGCACAAGTCTGATGAGGAACAGCAGAGGGAACTGAGGTTGTTCAACCTGAAGAAAACGAGGCTCAAGGGAGACCTTATAACTCTCTACAACTGCCTGAAAGGAGGTTGTAGTGAAGTAGGGTTTGGTCACTTCTCCCAAGTAACAAGTGAGAGGACATGAAGAAATGGCCTCAAATGGCCGGGGGAGATTTAGATTGGACATTAGGAAAAAATTTCTTTACCGACATGGTTGACAAGCATTGGAACAGATTGCCCAGGGAATCGCTGGCATCACTACCCCTGGAGGTATTTAAAAGACGTGTGGATGTGGCATTTAGGGACATGCCTCAGTGGTGGACTTGGTAGTGCAAGGTTAATGGTTGGACTCAGTGACCTTAAAAGTCTTTCCCAACATAAACAATCCTATGATTAAGAAGCATTTCTTTACTGAGAGGGTGGTCTAACACTGTAACAGGCTTGCTAGAGAGGTGGTTGATACCCCAAGCCTGTCAGTGTTTAAGAGGCATTTGGACAATGCACTTAACAACATGCTTTCATTTGGTCAACCCTGAACTGGTCAGGCAGTTGGACTAGATGATCCTTGTTAAGTGTCTTCCAACTGAAATAGTCTATTCTATCCTTTAACATTCCTCACTCCTTTTGAACATATTTTTACAAGAACTACCCATACATCTTCTTCAATCAAATGGAAGTACCCTGAACAATATGAATATATCACAGAGAGTGTAAATTACAGTCTCAAGCTCCCTTCCCTCAGCATGCTAAAAAGCCATCAGGAGCAGTTGATACATTTAATGTAGATCTCTTTCCAGCACAGGCTCTGACCCTTGAAGCCTGGGAGGGCTCTAATTTAAGATAGCCTGCAGGAATCCTTAAGGGACCTGTTGTATGCTAGATATAATTAGAGAAAATATCCCTGTGTTAATAGGTTCTGTATGTCATCCAGCTATTTGTCTGGGCTCATGATAATTTCCCACATTTTCCCTGAGAAATTAGTCAGACTATGGCAAAAGATTAGGTTCTGTAGTCCTCTGAGTTTGAAGCACTATATATAGATTTGAGACTCACTCAGTAGCTGCCTTTGGAAAGTGTCTGGATTGAGTCTAATACGGGTTTAGGAGTTATAAGTCTAAATAGTAAGTTCTCAGCAGCAATATAAACAGAGAGAGCTTCATGACACTGATATGTCAAGTAGCTAATGTTATGTAAAGTTAGTTTTAATACTTACACTCACCAATGCTAGCTGTAATCTCTCAGACTACCTTAGTACAATATCTGTTTATAAGAGAAGTACTGTAATTGTGTTTACTTTTATTTTTCCTAGAAAGGTTAAGTTTTCTATGGATAATTTGTTTCAGGAGACACTTTTGGTTTCCATGTTCTGTGCCATTAACTCACTTTTTTTTTCTTTTTTTTTGTTTTGGCATATGTAATAAATCTTAAGAGCTTTTTGGTATATGCAATAAAACTTAAGAGCTTCTATAACATTCATTTGAAGCCTGAAGCCAGTGTAGATTCTTGTCATCCTGTTGAGACTCGAAATCTGTAAATGACCTCTTTATGGCTTTTAAAATTGTTTAATATATATTAATGCATAAATATATGCATTATACACACATATATTTTGATATATTAAAATATTTCAGGAATCACCATCTCAAAAAGATATTGAAAAAGAAAGGAATAACTGAACTCGCTTGGAAAATGCAGTCTCGATTATTACGTAACAATAACTGTTCTCTTTCTTCTAGATCTGATCCTGACCAATATCTCACTCAGGCAGTCGTATTAAGCAGTTCTGTCTGATGGTGCATGCTCTTGTTTGGTTCTATTTTTCAGTGTCAGACTGGCAGATACATAATCAAGCTTAGAACTTGGCTTCATTGTGCTTTTTGTTGAATGCTCCAATGGTTGTGCCTGCCAGAACATTGTGTCTTCCATGCTTATATTCAAATTGCAAGTGACATTGTCCTGGGTTCAGCTGTAGCAGCCATTTTTCTCCTTCTTAGTAGCTGGTGTAGTGCTGTGTTTTTGACTTTCAGCCTGGGAACAACGCTGATAACACCAATGTTTTCATTTTTTCCTAAGTAATGTTTACTCTGACCAAGGACTTTCTGAGTCTCATGATCTGCCAGTAAGGAGGAGCACGAGAAGCCGTGAGGAAGCAGAGACAGGACACCTGACCCAAACTAGCCAAAGGGGTATTCCATGCCACAGCACATCATGCCCAGTATATAAACTGGGGGGAGTTACCTGGAAACCTGGAAGGACCAGATTGCTGCTTGGGTCAGGCTGGGTATCAGTCAGCGGGGTGATGAGTGGTTGTATTCTCTTCCCTTGTTATTTCCCTGATCATTATTATTATTATTGGTGGTAGCAATAGTGGTTTTGTGTTATACCTTAGTTACTAAACTGTTCTTATCTCAGCCTGTGGGAGTTACATTCTTTTGATTCTCCTTCCCATCCCTCCAGGAGCAGATGGAGAAAGAAGAGGGGAAATAAGCAACTGGCTGCATGGTTCTGAGTTACCATCTGGGCTTAAACCATGACAGACATGAATTGAAAATAACTGAAAATCCAAACTATCTTTCTGTACACCAAAAAAAAAAGCAGATGTAACATTTTGCAAGAAGAGTAGGTGGGTTACAGTAACTTCGTTCTTCTGGGCATAAATATACGAATGCCCAAGCAGAGGTCAGTGATGAGTTGCATTCCTCAGACATTGGTATTGGGACTGGCACTGTTTAACATCTTTGTCAGCAACACGGACAGTGGGATTGGGTGCACCCTCAGCAAGTTCGCTGACAACACCAAGCTGTATGCTGCTGTCCACTGGGGGGAAGGGATGTCATCCAGAGGGACATGGACATGCTTGAGAGGTGGGCCAGTGCAAACCTCATGAATTTTGACAAGGGCAAGTACAGAGTCCTGCACCTGAGGCAGGGCAATCCCAATAATAAATACAGGCTGGGCAGAGGCTGGATTGAGAGCAGCCCTGAAGAGCAGGAGCTGGGGGCTTTGGCTTTCAAAAAGTTCAACATAAGCTGGAGGTGTATGCTTGTAGCCCAGAAAGCCAACTGTCTCCTGGGCTGCATCAAAAGGAGTGTGAACAGCAGTCAAGGGAGGTGATTCTGCCCCTCTACTCTGCTCTTGTGAGACCCCACCTGCAGTACTGTGTTCAGTTCTGGGATCCCCAACATAAGAAAGACATGGAGCTGTTAGAATGAGTCCAGAGGAGGGCCATGAAGATGATCAGGGGCATCGAGCACCTCTCCTATGAAGACAGGCTGAAAGAGTTGGGATGCTTCAGCCTGCAGAAGTGAAGGTTCAGGGGAGACCTTCTAGCAGTCTTCCAACAAGGTTAAGTCTGGACTGAGCAGGTACACTACAGTTCTGCCATGCTCCTTGAGTGACTAAAAAGCTGCAGCAAAGAAAACTGAGACTTACTTTTCAAGTGTCAGTGCTCAGCATCTTAGTCAAACATTTACTGCCTACTCTGAATTCCGAAGTAATTATTGATTTACTGGTATCGGTACTCAAATCAGCAAGATTCAAAACAGCACACAGAACTTGTCTGTGCTTCCAGCTGAATGTATTGAAAGCTTCTTCAGATAAACCTTGGTCTTTAATGGTCTCCTTTCTGTTTACTCGGTTAATGAAGCAAAATGAAAGTATTTTTTTCCTTCTGAAACAGATATATAGAAGAAAGCTTGGTTCTAATACTGTCATACTTCTTCAGCAGTGACCCCAAAGATCTGATCACCAACACAGGGGTATCCTTCAATATAACTCAACACTGATTATTCACTTACCTCTATTCAGAAGTTACAGCAAAAGCATTGAAATATAAGAAATGCAATAAAAGCAAATTCTTAAAGATGTGAGTGAAAAACTAAACTTTCATATAGTAAAAGCTAATATTTAGCAATTTTTATAACATCTTTGCTGCTAGCTTTATCACAAATGTATTTCCAATGTGTTATTCTTTTAAGTACACTCAAGTAATTTTATTTATAAACCAGAATATATAGAAGGTGTTTTTATGTTGATTGTTTAGTCTTTGGGTCAAACTTCAATTTAGAACACGTTTGGATTGCAAGGATGCTGCTGCTAACTTCTTCCAATTCTAGTACTCTGGAAAGCCTAGTCATATGAATTTTAAATGATAAACCATTGTAAAAAACATGTACAGTGAAGATGATATACAGTGAAACAGAAGAGACTAAGGACAGACTGAGTTGATTCTCTTCATTTCCAAGGAAACCTTTCCATGAGAAACTAATGGGAAAGAAATTATGACTTTCCTAAAAAAGAGCTTTAGAAAAAACAGTATGTTCTTAATATTTCTTGATAACCATTATTTGTCTACAAAAATATGATCCTGTAGGCATTTACTATTTGTTTTTTCTTGTTTTTAAAAATTCCAATTTCAATTTTGTGGGACCAGCATTTTCATGAAAAGACACACGTATGCGCGTTATTTAAAATGAATGTGTCTTTTGGAACTTGACACTGGATAATGACACTTCATGTTACTGTAACACCAAAATATACCACCTGTATCAAGTTTCCCATCAAAAGAATACTCTGTTCCCAATAACTCACACACTGCTGAATCCTGTAGATTCTTACATGGAATATCCTTATCCTTAACTATAACAGAGAATCACATTACTTCTATCAGGGCTAATGAAATACAGTTAAGAAATCAAAGACGAACACTTGTCTTTGAATAGATAAAAGAGGCAGATACTGAAGGGTACAAAAAACAAAATTAAGTTGCTCTCAGACATTTGATTTTTCCTCCAAAATACATGCATGCATCCATCTATGCAAAAGTCATGTCCTACAGAAATATTTAAGATAATCCTCAGAAACATCTTCTGAGATACACCCAATGCTACTAGTAGCTCTTCTTCAAAGTTATTAACACCTAATGCCCCTGACAGCTTTTTCTCTGAGACAGAAGTTCAGTCATTACCTGAAGCTGTTCTTCGAGTGCAGCAGTAGCTCTGTCTCCACTGTTTTCATCCACCACCACCACCATATGGGTTAGAGAATTCACCTTGACTTGTTCCTGTTCCAAATCTTCCTGAAATGCCTATAGTTAAAGCAGATGTGTTAGAAAATGTGTTCCAAATTAAGAAAATACTGTGTCTTTGGAGTCCTACTGACTGATTAACTTGCATAACTAACCAACTATGGGAACTTAAAAATCATGTTGCTGTCAGTATTAAGTAATTTAAACTTATTTTGTTGCCTTAGCACATACATGCTAACATCGGCATATTGGGCATACTCTTATTCTTTTCACAAAAATAGCTTACTGTTAACTCATTCACAAGTCCTAACCCTTGATACAATATTTCAGACAGAAAATTTGGCTTGAGAAAGCATTTGTTGAGTTGACGGAGTTGAATTACAGATATTGATATATATGGATATACATCAACATACCAAGAGCCTGCAAATTTTAAATAGCCACTGGGTTAGACTTTTGTACTTCATTTGAACATATTAATTTTATTTTTTTTTAATATGAAATATTAAAAATGGCATAGTTTGTCACTTAACAACTGCATACTATCTTCAGCTTGGCACTCCTACATAATTTAATCAAATAGGATGAAACTCAGGACATGACTCAAGATTAGGAAACACACTCAGAACCCTTGTTTCACTTAAAACAGAAACCAGGAAACAGAGAGAGGCACTTTATGATTTCTGAATGTCTGAGAAAAACTTTCTTTCCCTTTTAGCTTTGGTATCCGGTTCCAGCTGCAAGCTGCAATAAAAGTGAGGACAATCTCTAGCTGAGAAATTGTAAACTGCTAAAAGTGAAGAAACCTCTCTCAAATCTGCACACAAATTGATATTTAAATGATTCCTAACCTTGCCAGATTTCTACAGCTCTTCAAATCTCTCTGACCCTCCCACAATTTCACAGTAATAGATCTAATCAAGTGTTCCCTTCCTCCTCACAGCTCACAGAGAAGTGCAATGGGAAGCCTAGACATGTTTAGATGATGTTTTCTGGCATATTCATTGTACACTTACATACATCACAAAAATGAAACTTGAGGTACTATAACACCTTAGTAATACCCCCTTAGTGGGTTTCAGTATCAACTATTACCTTTTGTTGTTGTTGTTGCTCTTCTAACTTGCCATGAAAGATGGAATCCCTACTTCGCTATAGTTTGTTAACAAAACCAAAACCAGCTCAGCTTCTGTCAAGCACTAAGGAACTGAGCAGTCAGACTTATTTGCTCCTTCCTTTGCTGAGATGCAGCAAGAGCACAGATGACAAAAATGGAAAGAGGAGATAAGGAAGCATTGGGATAAGGAAGCATTGGTACAGAAACTTCAAGCCACAGAGAAGGCAATATTCAATTTATTTTCTTAATTTTTGTAACCTACCTCTAGCTTTATATTTGTGTATTAATGATTATATGTGCATTTTAAACTCCAATAGTTAACCACTGTTTTACGTTACTGGGTTCTGTGTTCTGTTACTTCAATAAATCTTGAAAGAATTCCTCATCCCACTTCTCTGAAAAATACCCCAAGGTATCCAGAATCACATCTTGCCTGAAACACTTTTTAGGTGTCTACAAGTAGTTTCTAACCAATAGAAGAATGTGGGAAACCAAAGTCCTGGACTTTGTCCTCAATACTTCAGCAGACTGTGTCCTAGTGATTAGAACATGTATACTATCATAATTACAGTCTGAAAAATTACATGGCTAACCACATATCATAGAATCACAGATTCATAGAATGCATCATATCATCATAACATATACCTTGTTATAATGGAAACATTTGCTGTATTACAGACTGTTTTGAATTTCACCATATCAAAAATTTTCTGCTTTTTCAAGTAGGGTATGAAGAAGAAGCCCTTGTTGACCTTTAGGTCATGCATTTTAAACCTCTTTTTCAAAATATCTTACTTTTACTTGAAAATTAAAAAAAAATATATAATGTAGATAGTTTTTCATTTTCAGCCATAATCCTTGAGACAATATATTTATAAAAATTCTCTTTTTTTCTGACTTTCATGCCTATGATTACCATTTGCTTCAGAGAACTAGACTATAAAACAATTCTCAAGGACTGTGAAGTACACCAAATTGTCAGAGCAGTCCTTGGAATTCAGACTTCTCAGGATTTTGTGACCTAACACTTGATCAAGAGCAGGGAGAGCAGTCATGGATCAGACGATATAACACAGCTTGCTTCCCCCAGGTTTAACCCGCTCGTTCAATTATATGACAGCAAATATATTGCTCTGTGAGCCTAGAGCAAGGGAGTAGGTGACTTTTTTTCCCTGATTAGTGAGTATCTGACAGATTACATTCCAGAACAAAACCGGAGTTATCAATGCTCTGCAAGTGCAGGAGTGGAAGGCATTTAGGAAGGGGGAGACACTTGCACACAGTGAAAGACAGGGTCAGGGAACTGATGAAAACATTAATTTGAGTCATATTCTAATCCCTAGATGGATTCAATTTGTCCTGAGCTGAAGGGTTGTTTTTGATAACCCAAGTGTCTATGTTTACCATGAAATTCACTGGTGACAACAGTCTGTATAGAGGAGCTTGTTGAAATAGGAATTACGGAGGCAGTCCAAGACTAGAGCAGACATTGTTCAAACCATTTAAACTGAAGTTTCTAGCGCGTTCTCCTGAACTCCTACAGGTAGCAAACTTTCAGTGACTTAAAATGTAAGATGGGTTTAGATGTTGATGCATGATCACAGCAGCAACAGAAACTCATGAAACTCCACAGTTCCTTTAATTCATGTCTATCAGATAACAACTTATATGACTCCAACAATTTACTTCAAATCGAAAAAAAAACAAACAACACCCTATCTAGGGCATCCAACTACCCAAAGACAAATCCAATATTTGAACATTTAGGAAATGTCTTATTGTACCTTATTGTACCTTTGCAATTAATTTGAACACTAACCATTTTCTATGATTTCTAAGTTCATGAAAAATAAAAAGGCTTAGGCTCCCAGAAGAAGTATCTAAGCAGCTTAGACGATTTTAGAAAGTTAGTGAAACTATTACTTCTACTAAATATAATAATAATAATGCGGAATAATAAAATCAGTTCAATTAAAAGCACATTTTTACTCAATTATAAAATTTCTAATATAATATTCTGCTTAGACAGCTTAATAGTACTTAGACTTTTATTGAAAAGCAGTTTATCTCCCTAAAGAAAAGATTCTTGCAACAGGAGATAAAATACATAAAATTCTGTCACAAAGAGGAATAGTTCTTTACTGAAATGTTTGGTTATTACTATAAAATACATTGACTATGCCAGATTTCTTACCAAAACTTTGTACCATGCTAATGACATAAAACTGTCTAGAATTCCTTCAATCTAGCTCTATTTCAGTCCACCCCAAAAAATTCTGTGCTATCAAGATATTAACCTCCTATACTACTGAACTAAGTAGCACACTGGAAAGAATACTGTGTGCTTTCTCTGGTCTCAGTGATGGGGGCCCTTCCCAATACACATTACTGATTTTTTTTTTTTTTCATAGGACCCAGAAGAGAAATTGAAGTGCTAGTCACAAGAATTCAAGACAAATATCATTGAGAAAAAAGCAGAATAAAAGAAATCAGATATATCATCAAAGAGGGACAGGGAACATGAAATAAACAGAGAGAAAATTAGTTACTAATGAACAGATAAAGAGGGAAAGTCAAAGTGATAATGGTAAAGAGGAGAGGGAGACAGGATGACAATAAACCAAACCTATTTTCTTTGCTGAAGTCTGTTTAATTTAAAACAATCATTGATCCTTATATCGTCTAACTTCTGGTTCCTCCCATCAATTTAGACAACATTGTTTCTGAGATGTCCAGAGTCAGATAAGAGTAAGGAAAAACACTGGGCTTGTTGGTTCTTTGCTTTTTTTGTTTGCTTGTTTAATAATGTAGCAATAATGTGCTATTAAAATTCCAGTGCTTTCTCCCATGTTATAGAAAGTAGCTTTGCTGCATACAATATAGAATGAAATTATCCGAAACTTTCACACAATACTTGAAGAATGGAAAACAACTTGTTCTTTGACTTATGAATGAAACAAATTATACATGCATAGAATTGTAATTGAAGTTAAAACCAAAACATTTTCTTTCCACTTTATTAGCTAAATTCTCTTTTGTACAGAAAATGGATTTGATAAGTAATACACATAAATAAATCATGTTGACTAATCCATCACATTAAGAATGAAGAACTAGCATTTGGGAGAGAGGGATTTCTGCATGTCTTCACTCAGAATATTAAAATACAAGCTAAATACCCATTTTGGTCAATATTAGAAAAAACAAACGTAAAGAGATTGCATAAATACAGCTATTACACTTTAAAATGCTATTCAAATACAAAATGCATAGAAATAGGAATAAAGTTATTAAAGTCTTAGCACTCATGTATTCAAAAATCTTTCTGGTTTTCTTCTCTAATTACCATTCCATAATTATGCACTACCTTTCCTAAAAAAAGAAAATTTAACATCAGAATAAATGTTCAGCTACAAAACCTGCATACTGAAATGAACTGTCCCCTCACAAGGCAAGCAAAGATAGCACAAATAGCAGCAGCAGGTAGTGAATTTGAATTCTTCAGTAGCACTCCTTAATCAGAATGCAGAAAAATCATCTTTCACCCAGAAGTGGATAATGCAGTCTTTTGCAGCTCTTGATGTCTTTTTTTTTAAAAAAAAGAACAACCTGTAAAAGCTGGTTTCAGTTCAAACTGTTTTTCAGGATGATCTGCCCACTAGAACCTGGAGTAGCACTGACACAGGCTGTCAAGCATCAAAATTTGAGATCTATCAACATACTACGGAACTGATTTGAACCACTGATGTAGAAACATTAACAGTAAATCTCCATTACCTCACACATCATCTCTGTTCTATGCTTTTCTGTGCCTCTATATCATTATCACCATGTGTTATGGATACATATATAAAGATATATGGATACATATATAAAGATATTAAAAAATTTAAATTAATAGGAAGCCAGACAATTTAATCCAGTAAATGAAACAAAGCTGTTACATAAATTACACAGTCTCTCTCATTTAAATTTTTAATTGTTTCAATTAAAGAATTGCCTTCATGGAATATAGACGAAGTTTGGCCAAATTCTCTCTTACACTTCATTTCTTAGTTTCTTAGTTTTCATTAATTAAATACATTACTAAAACATATTTTCTACAGTTAGAAAATGGAACTTATTCTACAGCACTGTACAGTTAAATGTTCAGAGTCACATGAGTCCTAACGAGATCATGCAGTCTAATTATAACTACTGCATCATTGCTACTACAGCATGTAAGTAACAAACATGCAACATGCAAAAAAAACAAAACTCATTTATTAAAAAAACTGATATATTCTTACTGTACTGTGTAATGAAAGGATGTTATAGTTGTCTCACACATTCCAGCGTATTGTTTATATTTAAAAAGAAAATTATTCTTTCATATAAGGATAAAAGTCAAGGTTGTGATAAAATTACAATACCTTGTTAAGTGCATGAAAAAATCGATATTAAACCAAGACTCCATATTAATTTTCTATGTTCTAGTGTCAGAAGTAGAATTTTAAAAATGTCAAACACTCAACTTGATGTTTATGCTTTTGGAAGCATATCATACCATACCTTATGTTCTTCTACTTGATGTTTTAGGTCTTCTAGATCTGGACCTAAGGGCTCCAAATCGATTTTCTTAGTCCTTTCTTCTGTTTTTGTCAACCAGTCAGCTAACTGCGCTAGCTGCTGATTCTGCAGATCCATTAGAATTTTATGTAAACTGGAAAACAGAGAAATATTCTTTTCAATTTATATAGGAAAGAAAACAACAGGTGGAAATATCTGTTCTTTATACTTTTAACTGATTTTCATGAAGCTACATCTCAAACCAGGATTTAAAAAAATATACTTTCAAATAGGTAACTAAATGAAACATATTTTAAATTAGGCAAAATGTTTTGAAACTTTTTTTTTTTTTTAGGACCTGAGTATTGCATATTATATACTGTCTGTTAAAGTTTTAGCCTCCAGTTGCATTTCCATTACAGCTGTTTCTACTATTTGGCTTGTTAAAACTTGTACTGTTTACCACAAGTACTTTGAAAAGTGCTCAGAGAGCTGTACTGACCAGGCTTCCTGAAATTTAGGATATTAAATAGAAGAGATTGATGTTTTTTTCAGTTATTAAATGGAGAATGCTTTATGGAATTAAACAAGAAATACCTCAGTTTTGCCTAAACAAACTATTTAAATAGCTCCAAAATGATCTGCCCAGAAATCCATTACAAATCCTTCACTTATGCTTTCCATCTTTAGAAATTCTCAAAACTTTCCTAAACAAAATCTTCATCTTATCAAAAGTGTTTTCAAAATAAAGTGCAAACTATTGCTGAGCAGTGGAACTACAAGCAGTTATTTGTATTACCCCTCTTTCATATAACACAATTTTTACCTTCACTTAGATTTGACAGAGCAAAGTCACCGTCCTCAGTCACACTGGGCCTGGTGAAACCATTGTACATTTTAGTGCATTACTTACATCTCTAGAAGAACTCTTGCAGCGAAAAGTTAGTTAACTACTTTCAGAAGTCAACTTGGAGATTTGAAAATCTGAGTTGAACTTTCAGACTGGAGAAAACTGCTGTGTAAGAAAGATGTCAAATTCCTACTCTAATTGCACTCGTTTATTGGTTGGCATCTTGCTCACTTCTTGAAAATATAGCCCAAATTAGAAAGCTATTGTAAATGTCTTTCTGTGATCAACAGCAGCTAGAATTGCCCAATTTTTGGCATTGACATTTCACAGAATCATAAAATGGGTAGGGAAGGGACCTTAAAGATCATCCAGTTCCAACCCCCCTGCCATGGGCAAGGGACACCCTGGCTGGTGAAAGCCCTATCCACCCCGGCCTTGAACACAGCCAGGGATGGAACAGCCACAACTTCTTGGGATAACCTGCTCCAGTATCTCACCACCCTCAGAGTGAATAATTTTCTCCTCATGTTTAATCTAAATCTACCCTCTTTCAGTTTTAGGCCAATCCCCCTCATCCTGTCACTACATGTCCTTGTAAAAAGTCCCTCTCTGTATTTCTTTTAGGCTCCCACTAGGTACTGGGAGACTGTCATGAAATCTTCCCTCAGCTTTCTCTTCTCCGAGCTGAATAAGCCCAACTCTCTTAGCCTGTCTTCATAGGAGAGGTGTTCCAGCCTTCTGATTATCTTCATGGACTTCCTATGGCGGGTGAGGCATTGGAACAGGCTGCCCAAAAAAGTGATAAATGCTCCATCCCTGGCAGTGTTCAAGGCCAGGTTGGACAGAGCTTTGGGCGACATGGTCTAGTGTGAGGTGTCCTTGCCCATGGCAAGTTGGAATAAGGTGATCTTAAAATCCTTCCCAACTGAAACCATGCTATGATTCATTCTATGATGCTATGGACTCACTCAATCAGGTCCATGTCCTTCTGTTGGGGGCCCCAGAACTGAACACAGTACTGCAGGCAGGGTCTCACAAGAGCACAGCAGAGGGGCAGAACCACCTCCCGTGACCCACTGGCCACGCTCCTTTTGATGCAGCCCACGATAAAACTTGGCTTTCTGGGCTACAAGCATACACCCCCAGCTCATGTTGAGCTTTTGATCAACCAACATCCCCAAGTTCTGCTCCTCAGGGCTGCTCTTAATGCAACCTCTGCCCAGCCTGTATTTGTATCTGGGATTGCCCCAACCCAGATGCCAACTTCTGTCATTGATTGTTATTTATTTCTACCTTTTGAAAAAACAGACAAAAAAGTATTCATTCCAGTTTTGAATCCTCTCAAAATGAGCCAAACATTTGGTCTCTGATTAAATATTTATATAATTATTAGTTCATATTTATATACACTTAAAAATTAGTACTGTATACAATGACATATTGTAAAAAAGCAATTGCTGTTTCCAGTGCTATTTGATGCTTTTGTTGAATGTATCTCAGCTAACTCATACTCCATTCTTAGATACTATTACTCAGTTTGTGAACAATCCTTGGATCACCTATAAATTTAGGAATGCAAAATACTTTGAATCCTCTGCATATACTGGGACATTTTACACTCTAGGGCAGAGCTGCCATTTAGAAGGACCTAGAGAGGCTGAAGGGACAGACCAGGAGGAACTTTGCAATATTCAACAAGGACACAAGCAGTTGTGTGCCTGGGAAGAACCCCTGGAATGGCAGATTCTAGGACCTGATTAGCTAACAGAATTCCAGAACTAAATCTAACTGAACATCCACCACTCTGGCATTGTCTTTGTACCCGTGAAATGACCTTTGCTTTAAAAAGAACAGGATACTAGATGAAAGACTTTCTCAAAATAAACTTTATCATGTGTATATAAATTATGAATTTAGTATTCTTAAATCTGTGTTAAGTAAGGATTTATGTTTTTTCTTTAGGAAACAGGATTTTAACTAGATAACATAAACACATAAATTCCAAGTACTCCAAAAGTAACAGGCAACAGGATTGAACGAGATAGTTTTAAAACAGGGGTGTAAAGAGAAATTATTCAAAAATTCCCACAACTTGGGTATTTTAGTAATAAAAACGTATCTGTTTTATTACTGAATGTAGCTGTTACCACTTTTCCACTCTAATCTTTCTCTTCATGAACGTAATACAGGAAGCTGATACCCAGCTTTATAATAACTCATGGCTCACAAAGGATTACCTATCTCAGATCTAAGCCAGTCTTTCCTAATTTTCAAGTGTGTATTTTATTGTCTTTCTTGATCTTCTAAACCAAGTTATTATAAATAGTAAATACAATGCTTCAACCTAGAGATATCTTTTTAGCAATAAATGAAATAAATGGGGAAGAAAACCTGATAAAGAGAATTTGATTTTAGAAAACTAAAATATAACAAAATACTTATATACAGAACATTTATGTTATTCTGAAGCAAGGAGCATAAACTTGAAAATGAAAGAATTGCAGAAACAATTTAATCACAGTTGATTCTTAAACAAAAGAATGCTTCTTCCCCATTCTCCAGGTACGCTCTGGTTTTCAAGTTACTTCGATAAACATCTGATAGAGGTTTTAGTATTTATTTATATACCTCAGGAGATTATAATAATCTTTGGTTATGGTACAGCACTCATAAATTTAAAATACAAAATGATTTACCACTGAATTCAGTGTGCTTTAATAGTTGTGGAATTCTCCACAAAGTGGTAAACTGTATTTTCTCTCTGATGGTACAGTTCTCACTCTGAGACACTTTACTATAGAGCATCCTATTTAGGGAAGGGCAGGAGTAAGAAAAGAAAAACTAGGCTGTTTTCGTTCAGCATGCTAATGCATTGCTTGCCAGAAGAGTCAATACATAGTGAATACATGGGAAATCCAATTTGGGCCGCTCTACACAAAGGCATTGCTGTGTTCCAAACTTACTCCGGCATTTTGACCCTCTAAATCACTTTTCATATCACCCTTTCACTTTTACAGTATCCCTTATCATTATATCTTTCTCCTCTCTTTGTTGATTGCTTGCTTTTGTTTCCTCTGTGCTGATATTCTGACCCCCTAAATCACTTTTCATATCACCCTTTCACTTTTACAGTATCCCTTAACATTATCTCTTTCTCCTCTCTTTGTTGATGGCTTGCTTTTGTTTTCTCTGTGCTGTAAAGTTTTCTACTTTCCGTTACACTTCCTATTACCATTACAAAAGAGGATAGATGTTCCCATGGTCACAAAATCCATCTCTGGGTAAACATATCACTGTTGCCTTAAAAACTAGATTACAGCAATAAGGTCAGAAGATTACGCTTTAAACTGAAATAGAAGATAGATTCCCAAGAGTTTAAACTGTGTACAATAACTCAGAAATATATTACATTGTGATATGAAAGTTGTTCATAATCCTTCAGATGGGGTTGTTGCCCAATAGGTCAAAATTAGCCATATCTAACTATTGAGACATTTTCTCTTGCACTAGCCCACAAAGTTAACTGAATTTATCACAGAAATTTTTTTAGAAATCAAATAGTAACACAACATTCTCTGTGAAGCCCTTAACACTTAATTTCTTTTACTGATTTCATATTACCCATATATGACATAATTTAGAAGATACTAGACAATTCAGTTCCTGAGGAAATGACTATTGCTGCATCTAGGACAGAAGTTTAACAAGTGGCATCAAAGGATAAAGTAGACACAGCACCACTCGTAGAACTGAGGTTGCTGTTTGCATGTTGTTGATTTAAATGAAAATGAGTATGGCAAATAAAAACACCTGCAATAATGTATTATAGTATTCTCTCCAATAAAATAATAAAGGTGGAGGAAGTTAGGTTGAAATATCTAAAACCCATCAACAATTTTATAGACTGTCAAAGAAAAATAGAATAAAGAAAATATCTCAACACTCAGTATCAATCTGAAAAGAAAAGAAATGTTTGGAATTACTAAGAACATATGGAAAAAAAAAAAAATACCACCAAACCAAAAACCCAACAACAACAAAAAATCCCCACCCAAACCAACAAAGAGAACTATGTTATTCATATTGTTGAAAATCATGGTTTGCCCTTCAATACTGTGGGCAATTCTGGTCCCCTTAAACAAAATGATATGGTAGAACTGGAAAAAAGCCTCTTAGAAGACCAAGACAAATAACTGAAGATACATATTTATGGAGAGAGTAAGGAAACATACACACTATTGACTCTCACTTCCAAACCAGTAACTAGAAGGAATCACTTCAGCTGCCAGTGACAAACACAGAAAAGTAAGCTGTTCCTCAAAAAAGCAGCACTCAATAGGTGCGAGGCCTACAGAATTCAGTGCCAAAGGATACCATGGATGCTAACAGGTCCAAGACGATACTGAATCAATAAATAGAAGGAAAGAGAAGAAAAATCAGTAGCAGATTACTAAATATGCAAAACTGCTTCCATCTCAGGAAGTTACCTCAGCTGAAAGCAATCTGAGAACAGAAGAGTTCTATGGAGAACTTTATAACATAAGACATGAAGTGTTAGGTCAGAATATTAGCCTGATATTTGGTCTCCAGAGCAACAGGTCTATGCAGCCCAATATTTGCTCTCCATAAATGCAAAGGGAGACAGGGAGATGCTGGTTCAGGAGATCATTCTTTTTTCTTGTTATGTTACTGTCAAGATGCTGGGCTAGACCATGGTCAGACTACTAGAGAAATTCAGCTTTTAGTAAAATCACGTTCACAAAAAGAGCTCACTCACTCTCCAGCTATACTGAAGGAACAGACAGAAGAGTTTCTCAGTGCATGTTCATTGGGATTTTCTGTGAGAAATATTAAGACTTCAGTAGAAAGATTTTATTGAAGTCTACCTAGTTCAAAGTCCCTAAAAAGCCACCAAGGATCTCAGATTCAGGTTGGTTGCCAATGCATCGATTTGGTTTCATTGTAGAGAGCAGCTATATTTTTCAGGAATTAATACTGCTTGGCTATAAGGATGTTCATAGTGAAATTCAATTAATTTAAAAATTTCAACTCGATTTAACTTGATACGATGGTCAGCAAACTTCACCATTGGTCTCCATTACAGACAGGCCAGCAGGTGCACAATATTCCTCATGACATGGCAATAGAAAATGCAACAAAAGGCAGAACACTTTACAGCACAGAGGAAACAAAAGCAAAGAGAATTCGAAAGGGAGTGTATATGTATGTGTGTGTGTATGTATATATATATAGATATATATATCTGTCTATCTCAGACAGGAACTAAAGGTATCCACCTAAAATGAAAAAAGAAGAGGGGCTGAAAAAGAGAATTGTGAAATATCAGGTAAGTAACTGACATTTTACTAAGATAAGCAACGTAACTCACAAAAAGCCCAGCTGCACTAACTTCCCTGATTTAACCGCTCTGTATCCTGCAAAAGAAATTACTCCACTGTAGCACAATCAGAAGCTTTTACCTTTATGGAGTTCCTTATACTAGATGGCACTATGTAAATCCAAATTTCAAAATAAAAAAAAAGCTTCAAAGACTAAAATGACTAATTAGTAATTACTTTTCTACTTCTACTTGTATTTCTACTTTAAGCTATACGACTTCCCCTAATTTGAAAGTTGTAACTTGTTCTCAGAGAAAAGCACCACAATATTTCCTGGAAAGCTAAGCTCCCACTTATTATTTTCATGGGCTCAAGTTTTACAGGTCTTTAAGATTTGCTTTCCTTTTACTTTTGTATCTCAGTAAAGATTCTTTCTTTTGTAGCTAAATATCTTGTGTTATTTGGTGAAATAATCAAAAAAGGTGAGGTAGGTTATATGAGTTTGGGTTAAAGTATTACTAGAGTCAAGTTGTTATTAACTGCTGATTTGTGTGGCTTCCAGTCTTTAAAAAAACATGCAAGCTTCAAAGTCACTACACAGAAAATTTCAGGATAAAAAATATCTGCGATCAAATTTGGTTCACAGTGAAGTGAAAGGAAATCCCAGCTGTTAATCAAGTTCGGTATTGTTTCAAACTCCATATATATTATTTTAACCAACATACTACTTACTTGCTTTGTTTTTCCATACTTGCTACCCTAAGACTTTCCCATCGAGAATTAAGTAGATTCATTTGTTCTTGGATTTCATTCTCTTCATCATCTGAAAGTTTTCCAATTGTTAAAAGTTGACTTCCCACTTGCAAAACATTGCCGACACGTCCTTGGTGAGCTGTTAACTCCATCATAAAACCCTGACAATAAAAAAAAACATAAAATCCAGTTTTAAGTTTGCTTCTTTGGAAGGAAAGAACAGATTTTGGAGAAATAGCCACCACTTCACAAACATGATTTTCAACTTTGCTTTTTATTTTTTCATCCCCTCCTCAAACCTCACAGAACAAAACAGAAATAAACGTTTTCATATTCTGCATAGATAATAAAGTTCTTTAGTCTGGAGAAGAGGAGGCTGAGGGGTGACCTTATCACTTTCTCCAAGTACCTGAAAAGAGGTTATAGTGAGGTGGGTATCATGTAATTACAAGTGATGGGACAAGAGTAAACATCCTAAAGTTGCACCAGGGAAGGTTTAGAATGGATATCAGGAGTCACCATTCCTGGAGTCATTTAAAAGACATGTAGATGTGGTGCTTAGTGACATGGTTTAGCAGTGGAATTGGCAACGTTAGGTTTACAGTTGGACTTGATGATCTTAAAGGTCTTTTCCAACCTAAAAGATTCTATGATTCCAAGGCACAGTCTCCAGTACTACCTTTAAATACTCCAAATCTAATTCACACACACAGAGGAAAAATCAAAACAAAACAAAATCAAAACTCCACAAACAAAAAAAAACCCAAACCAACAACCAAGTAACCTAAAAAAAAACAAAAAACCCAACCATACAACACAAAAACAAAACAAAAAAAACAAGAAAAAGGAATAAAATAAACTAGAAATATGTTTGGTTTGTGTTTTTGACCTTATTATGGGACACAAGCAGATAAATGACTACTGAAGGATTGGTATAAACATATACCTCATGGGTGTGAAATTGTTCTTTAACAACTTCTACATCATTGGATATGTCTCCTTGTGCTTGTAATGCATCTTCAGCAGAGAGAAGCCATGTGAGTACTTCCTCTAAAGCAGTTTGGTAGTTTTCAAGATCCATTTCAGGTCCCATCCGCATGGTGCTGTATGTCTTTTCTTCAACAGTTTCTAAAAACTGATCAAAGCCAACATTTTAAGAGTAATGCAGATAATGTTTTCTCAGAAAATTCCACAAAGGAATAAAGAAAATGCCATTGTGTTGCATAAAACCCCAACTTTTTATAAAATAAAAAGATATTAGATGGCTAATGTGTGGAAGTAATTATTAGTATAAAATCAGTTAGTTGACTAAGATTATTTAAGATTGAGGGAAATAAAAATTTTATCTCGTATTAAATTATATATTTCACACTAGAATTCAAAATTCCTACCAAGTATTCTGAATAGTGACAATATTTAAATTTTACCTATAGAGTGCTGTTATACATGTTTTTCAATAAATACCTAGATTTTTTATTTCAAGTTTATTGCTTCTTATTTAAGTATTTTCTCTTGGAAATAAGAGAGAAATTTATTTCCCATAGCAGCTAGGAAAATTAGACCATCAAAAAAGCAGCAAGTTTCATGCTGTCACGGCAGAGAACCTGTGGAAAACAAGACGTAAAAAAGAAAAACAACCCTTTGCACCCCATGCAATGCCAGACTCAAGCAATTCATAGACATCCATTTTGTGAAAACCATTTTAGAAAGTTGAAAAAGCTCAGAAATATCAAGCAAATTCACTTTGTAAAATCAAAGAAAAATGCATTGCTGTTGATTTCTCTTTCCCGCAAAGGCCACCCTTATATTCCTTCTTTAGAAGCCTGGTAACTCTTAAAAGCACAGAATTCACACTTGCTTCAAGTTAAGAGAAATCACCAAATATGATAGGTAAAATAGCAAAGATGAGAACTAAACAGAAGCAAGAAATACAGGCTTGTTATTTATGGGATATAATCCCATAATTTTTTCAAAATGTTCAGAAGAAATTTACGTACTTTGTTGGCAAACAAGTTAAAAAAACAACCCGTCCTTACATAAAAATATACTTATGCACTTCATGTTTTTATAGCTAGCAAAAATTGTCTCTACTGACATACTTGTAACAGTAAAAATATCAAAGCAGCTTCCAAAGCCTTTAATTTTATTTTAGGCAGAAAGTCTGAATTTATCACTAGAACCAAAACCAGGAAGTGTAATGGATGCAATGTGATCACTTAAAATGAAATTTTCAATCTTCATCTTCACAATAAGAAATTCATTCTGAATTGCATATGCTTAATAACCACAGGCAGCCTACATGAATCCCTCTGTGATACGTGTGTTAGGTAGCTAAAACACCAGTTATATCACCACTTATGCAGGAAAAAAAAATGTTGAGTAACTAATTCAGCATCAAAAAAAGTGGGCTTGGAAATTTGATGAACTTGATTTTTTTTTGTTTTGTTTTGTTTTGTTTTGTTTAAAGAAAGTACTATCTTAAAGAAATATAAACAATGAAGCATGGAAAATGTTCAACATATATTCCTGCTCCACAAATCAATGTTTCAGTTGTGTGCAACTCCAAGTTTATAGTATAAAATCCAGTAAGAAATTACACCCAACCACATCACATTTCTGCAGCAAGATAGTATTTTATAGAATACAGTCTACTATGGAAAGGGATAACTTTATAATTACTTTTGCATAGGTAATGATTTTTTTTTTTCCTTGTCTATATGGATACTGCATGGAATATATCCACATCTGATACACTGGAGGAAAACCCAAGATGCTATTAACAGGTGAGTAAGACTAAGGATACAATGATTCCAAAGATCTATGATGACCTCTGTTATCTATTTGTTTGAAAATTCTCCACCTTAAAATCCTTCTTGCTCTAGATCTGATACAGAATATTGTCTCGTGTATACCAAGTGTTCAACTAAGCACACACTAAAAAATAATTTTCTGAGGAATGACTACTGGGTCTAATTTTCCCTTGTTATGTTGACCAGAAAATTTTACCTTTCTCTCATTCAACTGTGTTGAAAAATCTTGGACTCATGATCTTCACTGACAAAATGGTGCAACTAACTACTGATCCATTATAGTAACTCTTGACAAAGTGTAGAGAAAACCAAACACTAACATAAACAGAAACAAAAACTTTTTTGGCAGGTATTCCAAAGTATTTCCGCGTTCAAAAAATGTCCATTTTCTGACATAAGAAAATCAGAAAGTGGCTAAAGGAAGTATAACCAAAGGACTTCGTAGAATGCTGTCAGCAATCATTCTATTTAGTAGAAAGAGGGAACAACAACTTTTCTACTTTCTCTCAAATCTTAGAGCATTACTGCCAGCACAGAGTTCAGATCAATGAAGCTGAAGAACGGTATCATTGTGTTTGAAGTTTTGAAGTTAAAGAAAAAGAAGAAAACACTCTTTTACGGACAGTGCAATTCAATAATTCTCAACTCCTGAGGCATAATAAAGTCACTAGATCATTATGCTTCTCTTTTCCCACGCATTTTAGGGAAAAGAAAAAGTAAAACATACAGAATAATCAGTATCTTGTTATTCTGAAGTGCATTGAGCATGCAGAGTATTTGCATTCAGATTTGACAGTGACATAGGCAGGGACCCCTGGTATCACCAAATGAATTAAACCAGTTCATCCTCACTGATTTCATTGATAAAATCAAGCTGTAGTTATACACTTTCTAAATTGTGGTAAATTTCCTTCTGCATCTTTAAGCACATTCTCATTAACAAGCCAGAGTAGAGCAATGGCCACCTTGATCTGAATCTACTTAAGCAGAGAATAACCATACTGTAAAAAGTCTACAAATATAAAAAATGTGCCTTAGAGTCACAGTTTGTTTTGACTTGAGAAAATACATATATTTTAAAATCTGCTGTTATACTCCATCCTCACTAATTCGGTCAGTGCTGTTAGCTCTCTGAAAGATAACTATCCATCATTTCTCATCCTGCATATGGAATGAAAAGCAACTACTGAGATCAGCAGAAATTCAGACTGTTGGCTAAGCTGTACATAGAACAGCAAACACTAAGCTAAATATTCACATTTGGAAGTGGACAACTACTAACCTAATGCCTATGCTACACACTTTGTATTAAAAGGCAAAACTAAACAAAAAAGTGTCTCAAAGTAATATTCATTGACATAAAGATTATTCACCTCATAATATAAACCAAATTTAAATATGCAGATCCTACAGCACCGAGAATAACGCACACTGATATAATCCACATAACACACACAAAAAAAAACCTCTGAATTTTATAAAGTATAATGGTAGGCAAATATGTTTAAATAAAAAACAAAAAAACAAATAAACAAACAACCCACACACACACACACAAAAAAAAAAAACACACAAAAAACCTAAACAAAAACAAAAAGCAAAAATAATAAAACCCAAAACCAAACACAAAAAACAACAAAACCAAATAACAAAAAAAAAAAACCACACCTCCTGTGATTTTTCTGATTTCTGAATTTATATGAAACCTTTTCAGAATTCCTAAAGTAGTAAGAAAATATAGAATCTGAAGGTATTGCATATACTACATTATATTAATAACCACAGAGTTATTAATATAAGTTGTGATGGCTATTTCTAACCATAATTTTTAAGAGAATGGAAAGCAATTAGGATATGCTACAGTGTCATGGCTTAAACCCAGTCAGGTAACTCGTTCACTCACTCCCCCCCTTCTTTCCCTTCCCCTATTCCTGGAGGGACAGAGAGGAGAATCAAAAAGAATGCAACTCCCACGGGTCGAGATAAAAACAGTTTAGTAACTAAGGTATAATACAAATCACTACTGCTACCACCAATAATAACAATGATAAAGGAAATAACAAGGGAAGAGAATACATCACCTCACCACCAGCCAACCGATAACTCGCCCTCACCCCAGCCCGACCAAGCACTGACCCCGCAGTCTCCCAGCCCTTCCGGCTAACTCCCAGTTACATCCTGGGCATGACGTGCTGTGGTATGGAATACCTCTTTGGTCAGTTTGGGTCACGTGTCCTGTCTCTGCTTCCTCCCGGCTTCCCCTCCTCCCTGGCAGAGCGTGAGGCTCACAAAGTCCTTGGCCAAACCAAAACATCCTTGTTATCAGCCCTGTTCCGGAGCTGAAAGTCAAAACACTGCACTACACCAGCTACCAAGAAGGAGAAAAATGACTGCTACTGCTGAACCCAGGACATACAGTTAAATTCTTATAGCCATATATTGCTAGGAAGGCTATACTTAGGAAAAAAAAAAAAATTTAAATATGCATGCAGTTTCTTGAATCAAACGATATTATTAGGAATATTTTTTTATGACTAAAAATCTCAAAAATGATAAGGTACAGTCAAAGCAAAACAGTTACAGAGCATAATCTATTGAAAAGCAATGCACGTATAATGATACAAATGTTAAGGGTAAAAAATACATGTAAAATTCAGATATTTGATGAAGACTGAATCACATCTAGCTAGGAATCTGTGAACCAGTCAGATCACAGAATGCTCTGAGAAATACACAGCCATTTTTGCATGGAAAATAGTCCTGGTGGTTACTATGGACTGACACAGTAGAAAAAAAAGTGCTCTGGATCCATATGTTGTCCTCCAGAATATCTGTTGTTCTTTGCTGCTGCACATGGAAGAATTGTATCTAGATGAAAAGATGTGAATTTGAATTTTTACACACTTCATCTTCTGCTGGAGTGAGGTGGCTAGGGTGTGGGGGCTGGAAGACTCCAAGGACTCTTAAGCTTTAATTTGAAGTATAAAGAGAGAAAATAAAAAGCTTCAAACCTTCAGAAGCCTGGAAAAAAGAGATATGCCTGGCAGCTCTATGAATTAATTCACAGAGTCTAAACCATGAGCTCCTTCAGGGTAAGAAAGTGAGGGGAAGAAGTGTTCTTCACCTACTATTGCGTTAAGTTCCTAAATGGAGAAGAAGGATTGGATATGTTATTAAATTCTCCAAGAATGTTTTTATTACTGCTTCTGAGTTTTAAAAATTTGTTGGGCAGTTTTAGAAAGTAGTTTTGCAGTAAAGATTTAGGGATCATTCCAACACTTTTATATTTTCTTCCTTCAGAAACTGCCTGTCTCACTGGAAAAGACGCAGAATCTCACTCTAGAAATTTAGAGCTTTAAAACTCAAAAGACGTAACATTTTAATTTATTTTTTTTTTTAGTAAAGGCAAATTTAAGTCCAGAGTAATTTTCTCATTTTGAAAATCCCCTTTGCAAGACTACAGCCTTAGAAAGTAGCATGCATTATTCACCCTCTAACTATGCCTCCTGTCAGGTATGACTGATACCACTGCTTATTTTTTCAGTTCGAGTTTCTCATTACAAAATCACATTTTATGTGTCTTTAAAATTGCTAAATTATACCTGTTAAAATGCTAAATGATAAAATGTTATTTGCAATAATCAGGACTATGTTTTCATAACAGATAATGTCAGATAGCATAGTTAGTAACTTGTAATAAAACTAAGGAAATATATTGGTCGGACTGCAATTACACTGTTAACTATTTCCTTCTTCTAAATGAGGCTGGCATTTTAACTTTATTAATTATTTCAAAGCTTCCTTTTGAATGTAAACATCTTGGATAAGAAAGATGGTCTTTTAGCTACTCACACAAAAATCCACCCAGGTTTGGCCTTAACATAAATCTGAAAAATTGCAGGTTTTGCTCGCTCAGTTGAGACAACAGATTTTTAGTACCAGAATTTATCAGTGGTTCCATTTGTACTGCAGATATTTCCACCTGGATGAATTGACCTGTCCTTGCAACTGCAGTTGTGAGATGCAGTAGATTATTAGTTCATTAAAAATCAGTAGACCTTAGGCAATGTGCATGTTGAGAGAGAAAAAAAAAGCCAGATCCAGGCAGTATGGATGAAAGTACATTACAAAGGAAAGAAAATGTTGAAACTATTGACAAGAAAGGGGTAAAAGAAAATTAATCTTTTCAACGACTGTATTAGGTACAATTGGTACAAATGAAGACTGAAAAAAAAAAAAAACAACTCATTGGTAATAAATGAAAATTTTGCACCTTCGGACCTGAAGTGTAGAAGTTGGCTTATGTCAACTGAAAGTAAGTGAAAAAATGGAACCAACTGGGTTGTGAAAGAGACTAAAGACTGGGAACTGCAAGGACAGGTAGGATAGTCTTAAGATTTAAGAGACAGGAACAAAGGCTGCCAGCTACATGGAATGATCAAATTTTCTAAGAATTTAAAAACTATTTCATTCTACATACATAGTCAAGTAAGTCAGTGGTTCACATAAAGATTTTTTACTTAGCTTGTTTTCTTCAACACACCTGTACTTGGAAGAAATACCAAAGCATGTTTTGGTTAGTAGCTGCTTGACCCTTTTTTCCAGAAAATGTATCAAAACATGCTGGTTTCATTAACTCTCTTGGGAAGTTTTTCAGCGCACGTATATTTAAGGGTTTAATTATATTGAGGGTTTTGTTCTGACTATAACATGTATTGCTGTTTGAAGTATTACTGCTGACAAGACACACAGTACTTGCCTCTCAAAGGAAGGCACATCCTATTCCAGCAATTAAGAATCATAGCTCCAAACAGTAATGTTACCTGATGTTGATGTATAAATCAGCTGACTGTGACTGGAACTACTTTTCACGATATACTTACAACAAAATTACTATTTCTTCCTATTGAAATGCCTCAACTTTTGCTTTTCTGATCCAAGAACAAGGCACATTTTAATGGGACATATATTTCAGGTGCTGTCATGTCATGCAGTAGACTGAGGTCATTTGTTCTCTATGTAACACATATGAGTATTCTGCACATACAGAAAAGGTGAAATTTTCAAAACAGGATAAATTTTCAGTAACTCAAACCATTCTATGACTCATACAAGGCCTTGTTCTCTCCCCTTGCAGTTATCAGTTAAAAATGTTGTAATTCCAAGTACTAATTCTATTATAACGTTACACTTCCACTATATTTTAGATATAGATATTAAATATAGATATATTTATGCCTTTTTTTCTTTACCTATAGATATAAATATTTTATGGATAAAGGAAAAAAGGCAGACTAACCTCTATTCTACCATCTTTAGCCAAAAGTAATAATCCTCTATTGCAGAGCACAACAAAAAACAGTCAACCACTTGCAGTGATGCTGACTAAATTTTGCTAGTGGAAAGTCTAAGAAGAATTCCTTGCTCTTCAGAATTTCTACATGTAAAGCAGTTTTATAGTTTTGTCCTTGATAGCCAATAAAGCTGATGATTATAAAATTCACAAATGCAACAGAACAACATCCTCTTTTTGCTTACAGTTCAGTCAATAGCTACTGTCTGGAACTTTTCTGAGTTGTGTCTTGGCTAGGGGAATTACAGCTTAATTAAAAAAGAATTAAAAAAGGTCACATGCTGCAGCCTCCCAGCAGTCTTTATAAGAAGTCTTACCATAATTACCATTGCAAACACATCATCAACTCAACACATCAGCAAATCAACACAAGAGTTTTGCTTAATTAAGGGAGAAATATGGTCCATGATATGATACTCACTAGAGCTACCACTACATTATCATGTTCCCCAAACAAACAAAATTCAGTAGTTTTAACATTAACCTGTTCAGGGAGATAAATGAAGGTTCATGAAATAATAATGCTGGCGACAGCAGCCATCCACATCTGCATATGCAGAATCCAAATGAAGGGAAAATAAATAGTAATTTGAAAGAAAAAATATTGTCTCTGTGCTGAAATACTCCTTGGAGAGAACTATTTGCTAAAGCTGAGCGATGAACTTCGATAAAAAAGCAGCAAAAATCAAAAAGAGGTCTAATTCACATATGTGATCATAATTAATGGTTGGAATAAAGGGATACCAGTTAACCAGTTAAATGCGTTGATGCACAGGAATAATAGTCTTTGCTAGTAGAAAATTGTGCTGAGTTTGTGGCCCAGAAAGGACTGTGAGGAAAAAGTTACATATAAGATTATGAAGGAGCATAAATACAACAATATCCATGGCCAAAAAAAGTAATGAAAGACAAAAATCTCATTTAGTGTACAGAATGGAAAGCAACAAGGGTCTATTTAATATGTATTTTACAATTATTGTTCAGTGTGCAAACCTAAATCCTTGTCTCATTAAACTCTAAACCTTATTTTTACCATTTGTGTTGTTTTTTGGTGATTCCTCCCTTCTTCATTAGTCCAAAAACTTCAGCAGCATTCACATATTCCCTCTATTTTACATATACTGGAATGAAAGACAAAATGTCCAATAATTCATGGTGACTGATTCATGGTGCATAACGCCTGATTTCTCGGGGTCCTATATAATAATTTAGTCCAAAGTATATCAACACAATTAAAGTCACAGTTGTAGCCAAGTGCTCAATGCTTCATTGATTTAGACCTCAACATCTCAAACACACTCAAACCCCAGGAATATCTCTGGACAACTATTTGCTCATAGTAAAACTCTGTAATTGAGGTAAAAAATATTCCTGAACAGTGCTCAACTATCACTGAACTGTTTTAGTCATGGAATTATCTTTCTGCAATGCCCTGCAGAAAGATAACACCTTTATATATAACACCTTTCACAAAAGAGTTCAGCTGCAGTGCTGACCTATGGAAGAAGAGAGATACACAATAGGTTAGTAAAGCTGTGCAGAAGGCAGGAAAGAGAGAAAGGAAAAGATGCGTAGCAACAGTTGAATTGCACATCCCTCTCCTCACTCATAGAGTTGTAGGCAATTCAGGAAGACCTTGAGATACCCTCTCTCTGCCTACCTTCTACCTTCTGCAGCAAAAAATCAGTGTCACAAAAGCAACAGCCTCCATTATCACACAGTCCAGACTTTTACAGTAGGCTCACCGAGTTCACTGAAGGATATAAGGATACCAATTCTGCAATTACAAGCTTTATCATAATAGATCTTCATAAGACACTGAATTAACAATATTCCATACAACCTGAAATCTACTGTTTCTCTACTTCTAGGCAGTTAATAATACCCATTTAACAGAGGGCAAGTCTATTTTCTTTGTGTGATTTCCATAGGTTTTTTTTTAATTATTATTTTTTCTTTTTAAAAAGTAAAGTTCCATAAAAGGAATTCCATCCCTTGGCAGTACTATATAAAATGCACAGTTCAGTTTGGAAAATAGTCACTGTCAGTTAAAAAAAAAAAATGTACAAATTCTGAACTCCATCACTGACATTTTTGAGCCACCTACTTCAAACCTTCTTTATTCCAGCTTTATTTATGTATCATCACTTACCCTTCAAGTTAGACCCATTTTTCTTGGCAGCTGATTCTAGTTTCTAAGGTCTCATATGTGTCTGTTAACATTTAAGTATACCCTGAAAGTGCAAAAATTATGATTCTGCAGAGATTTATTGCTTGGTTAAAATGAATCCTTTTCTGAAATAACAATTATTCCCAGGCTAGTTTAAAATAACTTGAAGAACACAGAGATATGAGAGCTTTTCAAGAAATGGACAGTTATTTTATAATACAGACAAAACAGTTCATTGCTTCCTAATCTGGTCTTCAGAAACAGTGCTTTGTCTGAAGCTTTTAATTCAACAAGAAGCAAATACAACCAATCTACAATGTTTTCTCAAAAGCATTACATTTTCCTGAAGTTACAAAAATTTCTATCACTCTCTGAACTTGAAGCAGAAGAGTTACACAGTCTCATGAACTGGCAGTTATTACATGGCTGTGTGCAGTAGAGACCATTCCTCAGGACAAAGTTTGCACACATGCTTTTTTGAAGCGCCTTGTTATATGGCTACATGCTTATTTGCTTAATAAGAACAGAATTAAAAAAAAAAAAGATGTAACTGAAAGCAACTCTAAGTAAAAAAATAAAAATCAGAAAAGAAAAATAAAAAAAGAGGTAATTACAAGCTACACAGGTAAAAAGCAAATTAGAACCAGAAATTGATAAGGCATATAAAATCTCCAATAAGGAAGGAATGAAAATTAAAACTTTACAGACGCTAGAAACATTTTGCATTCACTTTAGGCTAGGTTATTCTAACTGAAAAACAGTGACAAATTTGAAGAAATGGATGGAAAAGGTAAAAATGTATACATAAAGGTTGATTTTTTAATTTTTTTTTTTTTTTTAACTTGACTATCACTGTAAGGAGCTCTATCTCAAAAGAAGGAATAAACATTCTGAGTTTGATAGAGGCTCTACAAGTGGCACAATACTGATTTAAACTGAATGTGTCAGGGTGATATAATACAAATTATGGAAACATTCTCATAGGTCATTGCTGTATCACATTTTTCTTATTTCATAGTTACAGAAGCAGGAAACTGTATCCAGCTGTCTGATCTTCAAAACTGAAGTAAAAAAAAAATGAAATTAAGTAGCCAAAGAGCATTCAAATAGAATTAAAATTTCCAGGCTATTCTTTCAATCCTTTATTATAAACATACTAATATATTTCCAGTTGGTTTTACTTAATAAACCGCAACCTGTGAGCCATGTATGCAATGGACCCAGTCATTGCTGATTATGGGCCAGCAAAGTCAGCATTAAAAAAACCTGCTGTGCCTTAGAGTTTTTCAAATTACCACAAGCTTCTATGAAATGTGTAGATGATAACAATTTATAAATCATGCAAATAGTTATTAAAAAGGTGAAGATATTTCGGGCAATTTTAATTAACAAATCTGATCAACTGCACTTCTGTTGCTGAAGTTTTTCACAGAACAGATTATCTCTCAGTATATCTCACAAAAGATACCTATGCTGTAAGAGAGCTTCTGGTGGGAAAAGAAAATATCACTAATGAATGTCTAGAAAAATAGCTACAAGTAAAATTTAATTATTTGCAGTAATTAATACAGCTCGTAATCACAAATTAAAACCCATTAAATTCCAAAAAAAAGAAACAATGCTGTCTTTCCATCCTCAGGACATAAATGAAAATTATTGCTGAATTTCAACACAGAAGTCACATTAAAATAAACAGGCTGTTTTAGGAGACAGGTATGCATGCAATTCTGAAAATGAACAGATTTTCATGCCAGAGTACTACTTTCCATTAAATTTTGCTCCCTCAGATCAAAATCCAAATTACCGCACACAGAAGTACAGGCGATCAAAAAGTCCTACGCTATAAAGACCAGAAGATAAAACAGTGCAACCACAAAATTTTACCAGCTTTCTTTGCATAACTGCAACCATATACATCTTAACTGACCTGTATTCTGAATTGCATTTGACTGTATATAATTTTGTTTGTGAGAGTTAAGAAGCAAAGGCAATTAATTAACAAGCATATTATGTAAAATTTAATCCAAGACATAGCCTCAAATACATTACAGCCATAATCTATACTGTTTTCTAAAGTAAGAAAAGGAAGATAATTTTTCAGCTTATTTTAATCATTACAGCCAGCTCACTATTATTTTAGACTACTAAGACACAATAGTTCCTTCCAAGATCTTCATTAAAAACCATCTAGTCTTCACTATAAGAATATTTATCTTTTTATATATTCACACAGTACAATTTCAAAATGCCTTCTAAAGCATCAATAGCAAGAGCAATTAGCTATAAAGAGACGGATCTATAATATGACATTTTCTTTTGTGAAATAAAGACTCTGGGACAAGAGCCCATTAGTGGACATACTAATTGGTTTCAGTGAAGTTGAGGTTGAGGTCTTGGAGATTTCAAAGTATTCAGCATTACACACTATTATAGTTGAAAGGCATTATTAAAAAAGCTGGTTTTGCAAAGTCATCTGAATCTTAAATAGTTAGATTTGCTTGAATAGGCTGAATGCCACATTCATGGCTCTTATCCTTATTACATTTGAAGTTTTCCTAAATATGTTTTAGCTTCTATTAAAGAGGTTCTCCTTCAACAGAAGCCACTTCAAAGGATAAATTTTCAATTCAAAATGAAAAGCTAACAAAAAAATTTATTGCAGAAGAGGTTCAAGCGATTTAATGGAAATGAGACAAAATAATAACCAATCATCTCACAACAGCTTTTCTCCTCTTCTGAATGCAGAGCCTCAGGTTTATAAATTGGGTAATAACAATGAAGATATTAGAAATATTTTCAGTAATAACAGGAACTACCAAGAAGTATTTCTGGACATACTGAAAATCATATAGAAACACTTTGCTAAATGTTTACAAAGACAAGTAACGATAAAAGAATAGGCTAAAAAAACACTGAGGACTTATAAAGACACCAGCTCCAGCTCAGGAAATGTCTGAGCCAAAAAAAATAAATCAGTGGAGGTTGACAATACACAGATACTTCAATACTTTTATTCAGCCATACGTTTTTTCCTGTTACTACATATCCATTATTGGTCACTGCTATTGGGAACAGAATACATGGCTGGGAGAAGTTTGCTCTGATTAATTTAAACTACTCTGTTGTCACACAGACCTACTACAGAGGTTCTGAAATTCATATGGAAGTGTATGAAAGCAGAATAAAGGAAAACATAAAGGAGGAAATTAAGAAATAAGTAAAAGAAATTATCCTCAACAAAAATAATTCCACCTTTTTATAATTGAAATTGAATATCGTCACTGTTCCTTCCATTAGGAACTGTGGAGTAAAACATTGCATTGTGAATTCACATGCAAAAGATAACATTTTAGGGTCATTGAAGCACCTTAGGAAGCCTTCAGATAATTTGTTTTGTCAGGGTTTTTTTCAGCTATATATACTGCACATGCCATTTTTAAATTTTCAGCTTTTTTATTTTTAAATTTTAACAGCTTCTGACCTACAAGAGAAATATTAACCCATTATTGTTACTGCATACATAATGAATTCTTATTTATTCTCTTGCAGATATGAAATATACCCATTATTTTGAGATGATGAAACAGAAGCAACCTAAAAATAGCTAAATAAAATGTATTCTAAAGACCATTATTGCCTCATACACTTATGGTTGCAGTTCATATATAATTATACCTCACTTAACTGGCTAGAATATAAGACATGTTTCTTAAGCAAAGATGCAACTGCAGTGCAGTCATGTGTGGGGATGTGACCTGAATTTACATTCAGGTTCCATTCAGAAGGAATTTGCTTAATTAAAATCACTACTCAAATATAATTATTAAGGAGGTGGGCATGAAAGCACACTTCAAGAACAGTGAGTTATGGGGTTCTAAATTCTCATTATAGAGACAATGTATAACTGATGTGTAGCTTGCGCAGCAGCTAAATTCTTTAACAGACACTGATATCTCAAAAAAAATCAGCTTAAAAAGTATATTATAAATCTACTGTTTTGTAGCCATATTCTTCTCTATATTTGCTCTTTGTGAACACTCCCTCTTTGTCTTCCACTTTTCCCCTTTCCACTTGAGATTGGCAAAAGTTAACTTCTTAGTTCTGGAATCAGAGCTGTTTATTTTTTTTTTTTTTTTTTTTTTTAAGTTACATTCTCCTAGAAATAAATTAAATATTTTAATTCTTCAAATGAGTATCAGACTGCTGAAATGGAGCCCACACATATTTTATCAGGTACTTTCACCTGACATTCCTTACGTGGCAGAAAATAATTACAGGTGAAATTTTCCCAAGCAGTATCATACTACGTCATATCTTAAAGAAATGTACTCATATTTAATAAAACATCACAATACATGACTATAAACTCTAGGTATTAAATCACATATCCATTACAGTAGCCATCAAACATGTTCATAGAATGGGAACAAAACCAGAAACAAGACTGGACAATTAAAAAAAAATAAAATTGAGAAAATTAGGAGGCTGAATATACGTAAGTTGTTTAAAATTATTTTAAATTACATTAGTGAAGAAGAAAAATATTTTCTGAATTTAAAGGAAACAGGAGAGACAGGAAAAGACCGGAAATAACAAAACACAGCACAGCATAACAGAGAAAGCATTTACTTGGTGATATGGAGAAGATACAAGAGTGTTGTGATTAAGAATGTGAACAGGAATAAATGAGGTCAGCAAAATAACCAAGATTTTTAAGACAACAAATGCTGGAAGAAAACTGAACGCGTTCTGAAAAGGAATTGATAATTACAAGTAGATTACCTTTTCAAAAGGTAATCATACTGAAAATTCCATAGTAACTTAAAGGGTCCAGAGTGGGAAAACCTGTGCAACCATGTAGTCATTTACTGTTCTCACACCTCAATACCTTTTAGAATGGACACAATGTGTCAGAATCTATGTTTCTTGATCCTATTGTTAATCCAAACTCAAGAAGTTACTCCTTGTAAACTAATACTGAGGAACATTGCATTTCCCCTAATGGTTTCTACAAATAGCACACACTTCTGCTAGCTTATTTTCTGTGCATGTAATTAATATCGTCTTTTTTTTTTTTTTTATAAAATGCTGGTAGTAAAAAATATATGAAGTTGAATTATTCATATTGTCTGGTTAAAAAAACAAAACAAACTCTTTATAAATAATCAGTTCAACATTTGAAAATTGCAATATCAATTGGAAAAAAAAAGAAGTTTCATGAAATTATCATATATACTTCTGCCTATTGAAATGTGTGAATGCTCCATTCCTGGCAGTTTTCAAGGCCAGGTTGGACAGAGACTTGGGTTGACATGGTTTAGTGTGAGGTGTCCCTGCCCATGGCAGGGGGGTTGGAACTAGATGATCTTAAGGTTCTTCTCAACCCTAACTATTCTATGACTCTATGATTCTCACAAATCACTTTCGCTTTAAGGGACAGTGTTCTTTTCTAATAAATAGTTATTTTCTACTTCTGCTTTCAAACTTTAATAGCAGTGACATGAGAAAATATTTTCTCAAGTTGAATTAAAAAATGCATGCCTCTTACTTCAGATAATTGAAACTAAATAGTTCCTGTTGATATCATGTACCACTAGCAAAACATCTTCAGAGTTTCTTACCTCTGCTCTCTCTGTCTCCACCTTCTCCCTTTTGTGTTTTAAGGTTTTTGCTTGTTTCTGATGACAATAGAATTCCTTTTTGGAACTCCTTTCTTTATGCTCCAGAAGAAAATGATCAGAATACAGTATGAAGACAAATCAATATTACATTTGTTATATTTGTGCAAACAGATTAACTTGAGATATGTTCTCCACTGAACAAAGCACACGAAAATCATTTCAAACTAACAGACAGAAGACCTTCTCTTAAAAAGAAAGGTAGAAAAACTTTATCTACTCCTAGACCGGAGAAATATCAACCTTACATTAATGGGAGCAATACTTTAAAGTTAAAAGATTCTCTTGAACAGTAACATATAAAACATGAACTTTATTTTTATGTCTTGTTCATGCTTGGGAGGTAAACATACTTTATTTTAATATATTTTCCAAATGACTTGCAAATCACTTTGCAGAAATCATTCTACAAGTGGTACTTTTTTCTTTTAATAACTTTGAACTTATAACACAATAAGCAAAATCCGGTTTTCTACCTTTCAAAAAATGCATATTTGTTTTTGAAATTTTGCTGCCTCAGTACATCATCCACAGTTTATTTAAATTACTGGGTTTGCTCTAATGACATCACTGTCAGACAAATGAAATTTCCTTTTCCATTTTTAAGGATGTTTTACTCCATCAAAATATATGTATTATTTCTTTGCTACAGCTAAACATAGTTTGAATTATACAAATGCTTCCTGCAGAGAGTGTGGCTAAATTCCAAACACCATATTGTTTCATAATTATTTTTTATATTTTTTACGTTCTCATTTTTGTTATAGTATCTTGTGCTTTCAGGACTAGAACTTCTGAAGAAGGTTTGAACATCTAAAAAAGTGTTTGCTCCCCCCTGCCTCAATACAAATGTATTGCTCTTTTAAAAGGTATCTCTTCCTACTTCTCTCCTTAGCTCACTGTTTACCTTAGACTTACACACCCATATTAATTTCATTGCTTAGAACGTTTCTGAATCTCAGAAAATGACAAAGCAAAATTCCTTAATGCTATTGTGTATACATATAGAGAAATGCCTTTGCTGTTTAGAATGAACATGGAAAATCTATGAATGCCTTCCTTTGCATACTTCCAGTACATGCATGCACAACAAAACCACAAAGTACATGTGGCAGTATCTTAGAGTAAGAGCATTCTACACAAGCATTACAATACAGTTTCTATTGAATCAAAATCACTGGGGGAAAGAAATAAATCATCACTTTAATGATCAGTAGAGAAAAGCAATCTGGCCTTTTCAAAGGTCACTACTTCAGATAAACATACAGACCCACCTGCCATACAAATATGAACTAACAAACAGTTCACAGAATTTCCTACAGACCCTGAAAACATAAAGCTATGGTATATCACAACTCTTCATTCTTCTCAATTATCAGTATAGTATTTAAGTTACTATAGTAACTAATTTTCAGTACAGTATCAGTATAGTCAATTATACCAGTTTTAAAATACCTTGTTTAAAAGCTCCATTAATCATCAGCGCAACACATTGGATGTTAGGATAATGCAGCAGGGCTCATGCTTATGTGCACAGGATTTGTTTCCTGGAGTATTTAAATGAAGTGATTATTTGGGAAAATACCAGTCAGTTGAAAAGTAGATTTGGAAACATACTGTTGAGGTGCAGTTTTGCAATAAATTTTTAGAGGTTAGACAGAATTAACAAACAAGCCCATACTGTAATGCCAAATACATGCAGATGCCTTTTCCCCAAAGTAACGAAAGGAAAGCCTGTTGCATTACACAATATGACCTTTGCTCTCACACTTGTCAGAAATTATAAAAATCTGACTACTGAAATGCTCATTATAAGGATTGCTTGAAACAGGTTTTATTAAACAATCACAGCTATTTAAAGGTCAAAAAAAACAAACACAAAACCCTAACCTGAATGTTGGCATGATGCTATTTGTGATAAAATGACCAGCTGTTAAAAGCTAATAATCCAGGTCATATACAGAATATTCATTTTATTGTTTCCTTTCCCTTCTTTCCAACTACAGTAACCTTCTGAGAAATGTCAGCACTTATTTTCTTTAACAGATATGAGGGTTAGGAAAAGCAAGAGAAAACCAATGGTTCCTGGTTTTCTGTACTCAAACCCTAGACAGAAATATAGTAATTGGATGCCAAATATAGCTTGTGTTTGGTTTGTTCATCTAATAGTAATTTAAGACAATACTTGTGCTATTTAGAAAAAAAAAAACAAAACCAAGACTTAACGAAGCAGTTTATGATTCTAAACCAGCCATGTCTGGATGTTATTCACCCCTAACAATCAGCATAACACCTATTGCCAGCCATGCTGAAACATACAGCAAAAAGTAACCGCTTGACAGATGCTAAACGAAAACCAAACTGAAAAAGATCAAGATCAGATATAAGCAAAATGTACAAACATTTTCACTCCAAGCAAAAGTTTAATAAGGCTTTAAAAGAAATGACAGTATTGACAGACCTGTGGAGGAATCTGCCTCCTTTTTTGGTCTGGGGATGTGACATACACAGCTTGTGTATATGCGTAACTTTTGAACCGTGGTTTAGGAGAAGGTGCAGGTCTCTGGGGTATACTGACTGTGATCTATAAAGAATAAATTAGAGGTGGAAAGAACAAATATATGGATAGGAGCAGGGGTTATAGGAGTAAAGCAATGAATTTAAGTGTAACTGAAATAAAAGTAGGAAGAAGGTCATCACCAGTTGTATTTTTCAACTGTGCTGGTATTCAGCAGTCAAGATTGGGATGGTATTAAGAAAAATTCTCATTTAATCTGACCTCCTCTCCAAAAGTAAAAAACTATCAGGACTCAATACTAGCAGAATACCAATGTAAATCAAAGGTTCTTTAAAATTTACAAGCAAAGACTCAGAAGACAATCTTGCAGCACATCCTAAATAAAAGAGCCAGTACTCATCTGCTCAGTAATCTAAGAGACTGAGCATACCAAAAGCCAGATACAGATTAAGTTCAGACAAGCACACTAGGCCTAAAATCCACTAAACAATTCAGCAGACACTGTCTGATTTCAGTCAAAACCATAACTGACATAGCAAATATAAATTAATTCCAATATTACATGAACTTTTTGAGAGGTCAGCTGGTGGTCTTAAAATACAACTCAGTGTAAACAAAACGCTAAAAAAGTAAAAAAAGTTTCATGAATATGGAGAAACATCAGCTACTATTCTCTCAGAAAGGTTAAAATGTTGTTTAAATGTAAATCCTGTTTCTGTGTTCTTCCTTGTGCTCTTTCACAATCAAAACACCCAGTGCTGTAAAACAGAAGAGCAAAGCACATATTTGCTGAATACTTAGGTTTAAAACAGCCTCATGCAAGGTGAAAAGCAGTACAGAAGCACAGTTCATGAAGACAAGTACGTTTGACTTGCCTCTGATGGAGACTTCGTCCATTATGTGCTTGATTTTTTTGCCTTCCATTGGACAAATCCTGGACACCATCTAACATCAAACTTACGGGGTAGGTAAGGGAAACAACCACCTTAGGGAAGCAAGATGAAAGCAGAAAAGTGAAACAACTCACTTCTTGTGAAAAAAGCTGTTGATGATGTACTTGTATGTGCTCTTCTGTAGTGACCCTTGAGTGTCGTGGCAACATCTCCACCTCCCTGATGGCTTCCATAGTGACTTGCTGGGGCAGAACTTGGAACAGAGAAGTCACGTACATGAACACGGACTTCTTATCTGGACAGGCAGTTGCAACATCTGGAAGGCAAATTAATATGTATCATTTCAGTTTCCACGTTAGACATGAGAAATAGCCAATCACCATAATGGAAAGCTGATATATTAATGAGCAATCTATTGCCCACATGAATTCTCTAGAGACTAATTAGAACCTTAAAATCAGTTCCAAACTTACACACTAAACTTGCATACCAATGAGAAGAAGCCAAAGTTTAAAAAAGTAACTTATCTCATTGAACATGAGCTTTCCATCTTTAGTTCTTCAGTCAAAATGCACATAGTATATAATTTGACACTGTGATCCTCATGAAGCAGGACTAGACATAGGAAAAGATGTATTTTCCCATGCTATATGAATACTGCAGGTATAAAATACAAACAAGCTCATTTGCAAAGTCATGCCCTGTAAGTTCTCCTCACATCATTTAAGCATTTGAAGTGAAAATGATGAGCAGGGTGAGGATTTATAGGTTTTTGGTTTGGGTTTTTTTTTTAGCAAATGTGTTCCTACAAAACAACTACTGAGGCCAACCTCTAATACGGCTACATAGCTTTTATAGTCTACTTAGGCTCATATTCTTCATGAAGTCTATGGAACGTTTAAGGAATATGGCATTCACAGACATTACATAATAGAAAAATAACCCAAACTGCAATATCTCTATGGACTTTAGCAGCAACTACAAGAAACTTTGGGCGAACACAAAGATAATTTGAGGTTTTACACATCACCATGGTATACATCAACAGGAAAAGTGGTTTATCTGACTCAACATTTGAAATCAGTAACAATTTGTAAAAATGTAATGCTGTTTGGCAGCTCTTTGAGGTAGTTACTTTGTTGTTTCCCATTGATGTTTACCTCCTACTCAGTCTAGAGAATCAAGATGTAGAAAGACTGTTGTAAAAGATTTTTAATTCCCTAAGTGTTTTAACATGACTGCTGGCAGAAAGCCAAGAGCTATGAGATTTTACTAGCTCAAAATCAACCAATAATGCTACTTTCAGATGGCATTTCATCCTCACTTCCTATGCAGAATATATAAAGGAAGAAAGCACCTTATGTCTTATGTTAAAAGCTTCATATGTATTTCAAAATCAAGAAAAGCCATCCTATTAATATTTTTGATTTGGCTTTCTGACCTACTTCCATACTTTTACTTGATATATCATTAAAGAGAATTGAAGGTTCAGTTCTACTTAGAGCAGGTTGGAAAAATGGCGCATTCTCTCCAGCATCAGTACCTCTGTAAGATTTCTTGTCTCAGTGGTCACAGTACACAGAACATCCTCATTTAAGAAGAAGGAAAAAAAAACAAAAAAACAAACAAAAAAACACACCACCATTTGACTTTTCCGAATCAAGTCACACTACCACCCTCTGTCTCCCTAAGCTTCACTTCTGTGATAGAATTTAGTCCAGTAAGTATTTTGCTATCACCATCTTCTTGTATTCTCTTTCATATTTTAACACCATTTTGTTGTATTCAGTGTCCACTAGTAACTGATGCTCACAAGAATAGCCATGCCTTTTTGTAAGAAAGAATACATACTGAAGGAACAAACATCAGTGCCAGCTGTGATTTTTCCTTTTGTTGTTCATTATTTTCCTTTTCAAAATGTTCTGGTAAACAAATAGGCAACACAAATATCTCGCATAACAAATAAAGCAAGTACCTTACAAACAATACACATGCCAAAAACTGTTTACCCATTCTATCTGACAAATAAAAAGTACATAAACAGCTGTCAGAACCCACTGGCAAACAGGAAAAGATTTAAGTAATTAATCACAACAAATAGCTAAACAACCATTGTTGCAAAGCCTGGAATATCAGTCTGCCTCTCAAAATTCCTTTTTGCAGGCTCTTGAAGTATGAGAGCAGAAATTACTTCTGCTCTGCTGGCCTATGCCTTTGCCTTCATAATGTTTTCTTTTTTAATCCTAATCTATTTTCTTTACCACTTGTTAAGACTAATGGATATTTGAAGCTCTAGTAGTTAGGCATGAATAAATTTAAATTTAAGCACTTTCTTGCAAGGAAGTTCACTAATGCCTTGGAAATATGTCTGTTTTCACCTCTGGGGGCAAAATATCTTTCAAGCAAACCTAAACCTTCTAAAAACTAATCTCCAATTCTCAGAAAATACAGAAGATTTTTAAGAAATTTAAGTCAACGTATGTATACTATTCCATTAGTCAAATACTGGTTTTAAGAGAAAAGGTAAAACGAGAAGAAATACCCAGGATTTTTTGTTGGTGTTTTTTTCTTTTTTTTTTTTTTTTTTTTAAACAAGGTATCTTCTCCAAAATCAGCTCAGAATATTATTATCAAATATTCTGGATATTTAATCAAGCATCCAGCTTGACCATCCAGTACAGGATTAAAAAGAATACATAAGAATAAAACCAAATTAGACTAAAAGTCAAAAGAGAGTTTTAAATTGGGAGCATTATAACATTAGCACCCATTGTATTATTAACATGTTCATCAGTCAAGAATCTGAAATATTTTGGAGAGCTATGAAAACCATTCCAGCTCTTTAAAAAGATAGTTATACGAAATCATTGGAAAAGTTTCCAGCATGAATTTTCCAGCCACAGAGAATGTATTGTGTTTGCGCTGCAAGGTTTTTTTTTGTTGTTTTGGGGGGATAGGGGAAGGGGAGTAAGGGGTGGGGAAGAGAGGTTAAAGGGGTGGCTTCTCTGAGAAAATGCCGGAAGCTTCCCCTATGCCTGAACAAGCCAATGCAGCTGGCTCTAAGATGGACCCACCAGTGGCCAAAGCCAAACCCATGCCCATCAGCGATAGGTGGTAGCACCTCTGCAATAACACCTTTAAGAAGAGGGAGAAGAAAACTGCTGGAGAGAGGAGTGAGAATATGTGAGAGCATCAACTCTGCAGACACCAAGGTCAGTGAAGAAGCAGGGGGAGGAGGTGCTCCAGGCATTGGAGCAGAGATTCCCCTGCAGTCCATGATGCAGACCTGCAGCCCATGGAGGATTCATGCTGGAGTAGCAGGATGCCCGAAAGAGGCTGTGATCCTGTGGAAAGCCCGCACTGGAGCAGGCTCCTTGCAGGACCTGTGGCCATATGGAGAGGAGGAGCCCATGCTGGAGCAGGTTTGCTGCAGGACTTGTGACTCTGTGGGGGACCCACACTGGAGCAGTCTGTTCCTGAAGGATGCACCCTGTGGAAAGAACCCACGCTGGAACAGTTCATGAACTGCAGCCCATGCGAAGGACTTGTGTTGAAGTTCATGAAAGACTGTCTCCTGTAGGAGGGACCCCACAAGGCAGCAGGTGAAGAGTGAGGAGTCCTCTCCTGAGGAGGAAGGAGCAGAAGAGATAATGTGTGATGAAATGACCACAACCCCCACTCCCCATCCTCCTGCACTGCCAGAGGGAGTTGAGGTGAAGATAATCCAGATCTAGAATTTGATAATGAATTTTAAGGTACAATAACATCCTCTTTGGGTAGGGACATAGCTGCTTGGTAACAAGCTCCAAAAAAGCAGGAAGAATCTGGTTTCACCACAGAACTTTTAAAACTATTAAATAATCACCAATCCACCCCTGTTTATGTACTGCTGCATTCATGCAAATGTTACTTCCAATTTTCAAATACATGTGTACTTATATATAGCCATTCCTGTTTATTAATATTTTGCTTTGTCAAAGCTTTGGCCAAATAACAGTTCTGACAGTGTTTGTGCTGATTCTACTCGCTCTTTGTATCAAACTGGTAGTAAAGTAACTTTGTAAGAAGAAAGCTTAAATGCCTGCCACATTCCCAGAAAGATTATATTACTGTACATAAATTGCTGATGTGGTTTCTTTACATTGAGAGACAAATTCTAAAAGGTACCTCACCTTGTACAGTGCTGAGAAGCAAGATAAGACTTGAGCTCTAAAAATACAAGAAATTCTTTGTCCTCATAAGAAATAGGTACAATTTTCAGATACTCACGAAGCAGAAAACACAGAAAATTTTTACTTTTAAATCCTATACATCACCTAATACTTTTGCCTTCCATGATGACAGTAATAATAAAAAAAAAAATCCCAGTATTATAGTATTACTTGCTTCTGTCCCATATAAGATTTTTTAAAACAGTACTAACCCCCATTGCCCTCCATTCCATAACACTGAAGGAAATTCTCAAAATTGATTTGAATTTTCAGAGATTACATAGGTTTGGGTGTTTTTTTCCCCTGATACATAGAGGCTGTTGTTTTTTATTCTATCAAAGATATTTTTCATTTTAAGGCTTATTAATGATAGTAACAGAACATAACTTTTATTAGAATTTCTGACATAAATAAATAAATTTGCTACTGCCATCTACAGATACAGCTGTTCACAAAGAACTGAAAAGGTGCATGGCAAATAAGCTAACTGCAAAAGCTCTCAGGCTGATGAGAAAAGACAGATTCTAACTGATACATAAAAGATTAGTTTCTACAATGTAAACTCATTACAGAAGGGATTTCACTGCTTGTATAGAACTCCCACTGTGGCACCAGCCTCAACTGCAGTTTAAGATGAGGGCAAAGTAAAAGTATAAAAAAAGTGAGAGACAACTTACATGTTATTTTTATTTATTTATACAACCTTTTCACCTCAAAACCAAGGGTGAACTTGTCAAATCATGTTCTAATACCTGTGATAATCTGCCTGACAAGGGTCACTAAAACCCTCTGAATTAGCTTCCATAAAATCTGATAATGTTTTGATTTGGCTGTACCTAAATCTGCAATTTGAACTGTATGAGACTGTTTTAAATAGCAAGAAAAGCAAGTACAATTTAATTCCCAGATGGATTCATTAGAGTTGGCCCAGCACAGGTAAAGGGATCTTCAAAACATTACCCCCAAAACTGTTTTGTTTTCTTTTGTTTTTGTTTAAAAAAAAAAAGAAAAAAGAAAAAAGAAAGAAGGGAAAAAAAAATAAAAGAAAAAGGGGAAACATTTGTAAACTTAGCAATTTGTACTTCAAATGGATAGTTTTGGTTGCTTACTAACAAGACTATTTGTAGACAGTAAGCTATGAGAGAATCAAAAGGCCTATCTTAGATTTGCTGCAACTAGTAACTTCCTTATTTCCTGATTGAGAAAACATGAGACTAAATATAGTTTGTTTTTATTTGTACACCAAGACACAAATAAACTGTTTTTCTTAAATGTATAAAAAATCAACTAGCACCTGGTCCCAAAACCATATTGTTCTGCAATCCATGTTTAGATTAAGACTGTATTAATGGTCATGATAATAGCAGGAACAAAAGAAGTGGTAATGGTTTACTCTACTGACACTCACTGCTTGCTGCCAGTGACCTCAAAGCAATAAAAACTCTGCAGTCTCTTAAAGGTCAGCTAGTAGCTACAGTGTCTGCTCTGCAGTTACTCACCATTGTTGCTTTTGTAACTTGCTTTGTAACTTGCAATTATTTTCTTCCCTGGTTTTGTACTTCAAAATTTGATGTTAAATTCAAAATGAAAGAAATGTTTAGAAGAATCTCAAGGAATAATGCTGGAGTTGCAGAAAGACAAAAACTGAATCATTTATGAAATACAGCATACCTGTAAATATTGAAATCTGGAAACTTAAACTGACGATTCTTTAACAAAACTAAAGAGCAGACAGCTGCTGTCCTTTTTCTGAAATAATTTCCTTAGTGTACTTTCCAACTGATGGGGAAAACATTTAAATAAACAGAAATCTATGTGTCTGTAGTCTCTTGGAGAAAAGACAGTTAAAATTGAAATAGGAAGTCTGTATCATGAAATTCAGCATATTCAGCACGGTACTAAAGGTGAATTAAAGTCCTCTTAGCAGAGAGGTAAATAACTCATTTAGCTGGTAATCTTACACAAGTTTGTGGGGTTTTTTTGGTGGTTTGTTGTTTGTCGTCTTTTTTTTTTAAAAAAAAAAAGAAAAGCAAAACTGAATGGCTCCACTTCTTGCCAGTGATACAGACAAGCAATCAAAATAGGACTGAACTAAAGTAAAAATTTTTGGAAGGCTGCTCATTGGCCTACATGAATAAGCATGGTGATCATTGTTTACTGTTTTGCAGAATAAAATTCACATTTTACAAAATTAACTGTTAGCAAAAGGCACAAAACAAAGATAAGTAAGAGTGGAAACCTGGAGGACAGCCCAGTGGAGACCTACACAAAGATAGAAGGATTAGGTTTTTAATTAATTTCTGTAAATATTAATATCCATTCACCTAAAATTAGTATTAAACTCCAGAAGAAAATGCCATTAATTTTTAAACAGACTTTTCCTTAATAAAGTAAATGTTTCAAACCTTACGGTTAAGACCTAAAGAATACCTTCAAAATGCTGACCAAAGGCATCCTTTGGAAGCTGTGTTGAATGAGGTCACAACAGCAGCATGAAGAAAACCTCTTCAGAAAATTAACACATTTATGTTTGCCTTTCAGAATTATGAAGGCTGGTCAGGATTTTTAGGATTCAAGTGTATTTGGTATTCAAAGATTCAGTTGCAGAGAATACCTTAAATCTGTTTGAATGTCTGTTCTGATTTGCTGCTAAAGTGTGAAAGTCTTGGAATAATTTGTAAGCACTGTCTTGGTTGAGTGACCCCGACACTATCTCTGATTTTCAAAGCTGCAAAATCAGACTTAACACCTCTGCTAAACAGTAAATGTGATCCTTATGTTTCTTCAGTTTCCTTACAATTCTTTGAACATTTATTCAGTACCACTACAACCTTTGCACCCTAAGCTAAATCTAGCATAAGCTTCTTCTTAGCAGCAAAAATAGGGATAAAAAGAATTTAACTCAATACGGCAATAGAATAAAAGATGGGTTTGAAAAAACAGCAATGCATATTTAATACTTTTATCATATGTAATGTATATTAATATTTTTGTCAATGAGCAGGAGTGAGCATGGCTCTCATCAGTCTGCTAAAATAACAAATAGAAGGTAATATTTAATTTTCTCACAACACGGACATTGTTGAAAGCTGCAGTTCAGTTATTCAAAGCCTTCAAACAGAAATGCAGTGAGGGGTGGAGAAAATAAAACTAAAATACACCCTACTACCTGGGTCCTAATGAAGAGTCCTGAAAATAAAGAAAGATCAAGGAGATTATGCTGATTTCTAGAGCCAGGAATAATGTACAAAACCGGTAATATTAGCAGGCACCCAAACAGTAAATTTGCTAAGTATGTTCGATATAGCAGCAAACGGGCCAATATTTGAAAAAGGAAATGGGTCATTTCTCAAAATATTGTGCATTTTCCATTTTAATTTTATAAATAGTTAGCCTAGAAAAGTTTTTACCTATACATTTCTCTCCTATCATTCCCCATTAAAGATGCATTAATGATGAATTAATTCAGCATGGAAACTATGGCAATGACACTCAAAGACAGAAAAAGTATTTCTACTCTAAAGTTTCCTTAAACATTCTGTAGATATTCAAAAGCTAGACAGTATTGATTCCAGACAAGTCCATATTATCAGTTACTGCAGTATCAACAAGATTTTGCCTACTGGGACTGCTTGTGTACACACAAAAGTTTACCTGTTGCAAAATTACATGCACACTATATGCTTTGCTGATTCTGTGGTTTCAAGAATTGTGAAATACAATGGAAGAACTTGAAGAGCTAAGTCAGTATTAGCCACTTCCAGTTTAATTAGTGAGCAAAAACACAACATCAATGCTAATTAATTACAATGAAGTGGTCAACTCAAATGCATGAATTAACATTCAGCTTTGTTAATTACATCTCTTATAAATTTGGATCAAACTGAATAACAGAATTTATTCAGTACGTAAGATGTTTTGAAGTCAATAATTCTGAAAAGTAGCTATAAAAAAAAATAATTAAAAAATCAGAGACTGAACTCCATAATAATTTTATAAGCTTTTATGGAAATAAATTCATTAAATTTATTTAATTGTAAAATCTATGATAAAAATAATATAAGATAATGGAAAATGGCAATAGAAACCTAACCAGCCAACTCTGAATAGACAGTGGAGAGAGGTTTATGCACACTGGACGGGTGATACCACAAGTAGCAGTTCTTCGTATGCAGTCAAAAGCCACTGGGAAACATATTATTCTTCTAAGATGCTAGATGTAAGATGAGAGCATTAGAAGCATTTCATTTTTACTACTAAGTTACCCCAAAATGAAATGGTACAGTACAGTTGGGATTAAATTATGAAGTTGAGATCACGTTCTAGTAGTTATAAAGACATTCAGAGTCCATACTCAGTTGCAACCTATTTTGGAAAGAAACTGTAATGCCATACATTACAGCCGCTGTTTTATTTGCATATGAGTAAAATAAAAAAGGTTTTGCTGCTTCTGTCTGGGATCTGAGGAGGAGGTTGTTTTCTGATATATTTATTTAGTAAAAGACAGGATTTCATTCTATAAATCCTATATTGTTCATACAGAAAAAAAGACCAGTGGGTTCAAAGAAAAATAAAAATACTGTGAGGATAGAAGAAAATCCACTGTATCTAAAATGAACACCCCAGAACCTTCACTGCTATCTGCAAAGGTACAGGGATTCTGCTTCTATACTATATACCTTCTTTTTTTTCCCATCTGAAATGGGATATTTCTGATAACAGGGCCAGGTGATGATCACCTAAGGTTAACCTTTTCAAAACTGAGACAAAAAAATGGTGTATGTTACTGCACGCGGCTCCTACTTTTCCTCTCTAGAACCTCCTGGTTAACTGGTTTTCTATGAAATCTAAGAAAAGAAAATTGGGAAAACACCCAACAACAAAATGACATAGACATATCTGAATGCAAATCAAAACTAAGCTGTTCTTGGGTTTGTTTATATTTAAAAAAATATCAGAATGTTTAAGTAATGTAGCTTAATTTCTGTGCAGAAACTTTTCCTAACTTTAGGTTAATTTCAGGTGTAAAGTTACTTATAGATATTGTAAAAAAAAAAAAAACAACCAGACAAAATTTATTGTGCACAACAGTACCTTCAGAAAAAAATTCCAAGTTTTCACTCATTTAGGCCAGATTATTGTTTACAGATACAATGCATCCACTTCATATTTTCACAGGGTACGCAAGTTTGAATAATTGAAACTTAAAAAAATAAATAATCAGAGACACTTTCTATATCATTACAAAAGACATGGAAGCTTTACTAATTATTAAGCTTTGGCTACATATGGAAAATCTAACATGACAAAAATTCAGTGTCAAGAATTAATGTGTATAAATTGGTTTGATGTGTCAGGTTTAAATTCAAAGATGACGTTTCCTGCTGACTCCTGTCAGCACTGCATGTGCTGTTTCTGAATCTAAATGAAGAACAGTTACCTGTTTAACATTGGTTTCTCTATGCATGACACAACTCTATCAATATGACAAATGAGGTCTTTAAAAAAAGTAAATTTTGGCAGATACAAAAAGGCTATCTCCACTTTAAAGGCATTTAAAAAAAAAATACAAATACATCTCAAAAGAGTTAAAACCCAACTGATACAATTTTATATAATCATAATTTATAACCATAATTATTCCTACTTTAAAATGCATTAAAAAAGAAGTCCTGGTAAATACAGTAGTAGAAGGATTTCTAACTTTTGAGGGATTATTTCAGTAAGAATGCAGAAAGTAGATTAATGTGCTGATCTTTTTCTCTGGAATGTTCGTGAGGAAAACCACTCTAAAGCATGCCATGCCAATAGTTTTTAAAAATGCAATTTTTGATCCAATGGTTATGCACTGTATGCATTCCATCCTCCAGCAAGCTATTTAAACATAACTGTTTCATAATATAAGAAGAATATAATTATCTGAGGGAAGAACTGTTCTCACTGGACAGTCAGAACATCTCAAGACCATACTCTGAGGCATTTAACATTTTTCAACTGTAAGCATCTGCTCATGTTTTGAATAAAATTAAGCTTCAATTCACACTTCTGCAATTTTATATGTGGCTAGTGTTGGAAAAATAGTGAGATAAATCAAGGGCAAAGCAAGATATCTTGTAAGCAGTACATACTTTACAGAGGAACAAATCAAGATTTTAGTGGCCCTTATTTAAACAGGCAGCAGAAGCTGTCTTGCCTACTCCAGCCAATGCAAGCCTCAGCCTAGTTAGTTAAACATAAGTGTATATGAAACTGACAACCATGGAGAAGCATGCAAGACTAGAGAAGTGAAAATACTACAGCACAGTGGAATCAAGCTGGGTTTGAGGGCATTGTATCTACACCTACTTAAAAAGATCCCTTCAAGCTGGAATAGTTGAAAATATGCAACAACAGCAGACAGATATGACTGGGATGCCAACTGGTTGTTTTATGTGGGTGCCAAAAAAACATTAAAATATATACAGTGAATTTCAAATGTGCAATGCAATATATTAGATTTTTTTCATACATTAAAACCACAGCTATTAAAACAGTCAGGGTCTGCTGGTCAGCAGAATAGCAGCATTGTAATGCTTTACTATGTACCTGGGTAAAAGAAATCCTTCTTGGTATTGCATCATTTCTTTGACTAAAGATTTCAAGTGTCCTTGGATGATGGGAAAGGAAAATTCTGAAGGAAGGGCCTATATGGGATTCCTGAAACTAGTTCTGCAATTCTTGCTTATTAAACCTGTTTCTGACTTCACCGTCAAGAAGTTTTCTCACATTTTTCTCAATACAAAAGTATTCGTTTTCCCCATGGTCTTGTTTTCCAGAAACAAATGGATGATATGATTTCAGTATTCAGTCAGCTACTTCCAGGAATCATTTATGACAATAGCAGCGTAGGAGCAACTGAGAAAGAATCACAACATTTCTGCGTATGGCTTTATTAGATAACACTAATGGATTATCTACAGATGTTGCAGAAACCATGTGAGAGACCATCTGGACAGCCTTGTTTGATAGCTTTCAGCTGTTTCCATCTTTAAGCTGAAAAGACATGAGCTACACAGCATAGAACCTACACTTCTCCACTCAGTTGTCTACAAAATCTACCTAATCTGGTTTTTATAAGTCTAACCCTATGCCTACTTGAATCCCCATTCCACCATGACTTAATCACGTTTTTGAAGCTCTGGTTGTTAGCACTACTGGAAAAAAAGAAAAAAAGTGGGGTTTGAGAGGTGAAAACATGTACTGTGTGGGATAAAATAGGAAGAAGAAATCTCCATTTACCCTTGCCTATCCAAAAAGATCACCAAATGTTTTTTAGTGCTTTAAATATACCATCCTCTAGTTCACCACAATACACTTAGGAGCTAAATAAGCACTGCACCAGTTATAAACGTAATGAGTGATAATGAGTGCCCGCATGGCAGACTGTAGAGGCCATTTGCTGAGTCTGCCTGCCTTCTTCCACCCCCTTTCTATTTAACTCTTCAGATCTGAAGGAACGGTAAGCCTTTCTTTCTCTTTATTTCTAAATTCTTTATAGTAAAAGAGGTTATGTCATGCCAAGCCTTAGTTTATGCTTTTTTAAATAAAAAAGCATTTTCAAAGTCAAAATAACTTGAATACAAACTTTTATTAGGATTTTGGGGGAAAAAAAGAAGTTTGCCAAGGATGTCCTTGAAAAGTTCTGCCTCTATGGTTTTAGAATTGACTTCTCTAGGCTGAACAACTAAGCAAATAAGCAATACTACAGTACAGGGCTTAAACAGAGCCACAATGAGAAAAAGCAACATTCATGATTACAGTAATGACAGCAGAATCTGGGATTATAATTTCTTTAATTCAGCACTACTGTGATTGGTCTTAGTCCAAATGTAAAGAGAGGCTTCAGTAATTATTAACTAAGAAACCCACATAATCTAAAAATTATGCAGAAAAGGTGGCCTTGGCAAAGAACTGAGAATGCTCTGAAGACTTGAGATTAGGCTTTGTAACAGGGCCTACAACAAATAATAAATACTTAAATACATGCCGAATCCTACTGGGCCCTCAAGAAACATGTTTCATAAAACATGAAAGGTTCTAACAGCTTAGAAATTGCATGTTTCTGAGTTTGGAACAACAGACTTGGAGACTGAAGTATTCCATTTGTTTCACGGACAGACATGGTACCAGCAGGGATGAAGTGCCTTCCCCATGCTATTCCTTCCATTGATCTCAAACTGACCAGACCTCAGTATCAGAGCAGAAGGCATACCAAGATCTCAATTCTGAGTGAACTGCATTTTTAACATTTGAATAATTACATGAAAACATAAAAACTTTACACCACCTGACAAAGGTATTCAGTAGATGTACTTAGAACTGCAAAAATGCATTCTTCCAAAAATCTGAGTCAAGGCACACCAGCAGACAAATGTGGCAGTTATACCTCCAACAACTGCCTAGTATACCTAGACCCTTCCTTCCAGTCAGACTGCTCAAGTGAAATTAAACACCTTAGCTGTTGCATTGCAAGCAATATGTAATAAGCAAGTTCCAGGTATATGAAACTTAACTGTATTTCTGATATTCTAGTTGACTGAGAACATTCTGCTGTTAATAAGGCACAATTAAGTATGAGATACACTATAATTTTCAATTCCAAAGGATGCAACTGTAGTGTACATAGGTCCTTACTCCCTGCATAAATCATTGCAACTTCCACTGAAATGTCAGTGCTAACAAGGATACCATTTAACAAAGCAATTTGTAAAAAAAAAGTATTAAATATACAAGTAAGACAAACATGAAACACTATACACCGGAATAACTAGAGGAAGATAAAGCAAGCAAAATCGAAGAAAAATGCTTAGAAAAACCATATGTTCTATAGTGCCTGTTTGCTCCTGGCAAATAATGAACAGCAACAACTGACAGTGCATCATTACATAAGTATGTTCAAAGATCAAAGGTCAGGCTGTTTTTGTCATGTTTGTGTTCTATCATTAAATCTTAAAGGCTACCCAAATGTTACAGCTTTCTGAAGATACTGCTAGAGAACATATGGAAGAGGCAGATCAGTATCTCTTGGCAATATCTTGAATCAAATTGGGTTTAGAAATGTTTTGGTTTGTTTTTTTTTTCCTTTATTTTAGAAGATGTTAATGTGAAATAGCCACATTTTCTTACAAAAATGCCTCAGCCTTAGCAGCTTACCCAACTGCAGCACTCCAGTCATGCAAGATCCCATCGTGACTCGAGAATCCCACTGAGGTCACAGCTCTGCAACTGTGCATGAGCTTTCAAGTCCCTATTTCTCCTGTCATGTGCATTTCTGTACTTGGTTTTACGAGGGAGAGGCGAGAGCTACCTCATACCATGCTGTCTCCCAAACACTTCTTCTCTGTCCTATGTGCCCTCCCTTCTCTTTAGATTACTGCAACCCTTCTCTGACATAATTAGGTTAAAGGCCTCATCATAAACTTAGAATCCTGTTGTCAAAGTCCTTCTTGTCCCACTTTGCCAGACAGTCCTGTTCAGCAGGCATTGTTCCTCAGCGGGCCCCACAGTGAAAGAAGCTAAAAGCCCTGCCTGTAACATCAGATCTGAAGCCAAATGTTGATCTGAAAATTTTTCTAGTCCTCCTTGAGTCTTTCTTTCCTCTTTGCCAGAAGGACAGAGGAGAACACCACCTGGGCCCCAGGCCCTTCATCCTCACCAGAGCTCTGTAGTCACTCTTTATGCACTCCAAGTCATCCTGGCAGTATCACTGGCGCCCAAACGAACAAGCAACAAAGGGTAATAGCTGAAGGTCAGACACACTTTGGAAGTCTCTCTGCAGCCTCCTGGATCCAAGTGTCTGGCAAGCGGCAAGCCTCCCAAGATATCACATCAGGCTGGCAGAGGAATGCCTCCATCTCCTGCAGGAGATACTCCCCAGTAACCACTACCCTTCTTTTCTTCTTTATGTTGACTGAGGTGCAGTTGCCTCTGCTGCCTCCTGTGACAGGAAGTCACCTTCCTCACCCATTTCATGGGCTCTTCTTCAGGGGATGACTTTTTCAGGGATCATCTGGGAACTGGTGTGGGTTACCTTGTGCAGTTTGCTGCAGACTTTTGCCTCTGTCAGTTCTAGCAATTGGCCTCTGGCTGCTGCTTTATGAGCTATCGCCTAAACATCTTACCTATAATTGCTGATCAGGGAGCATCAAGCACCTATTACACTCCTTAGAAAAGATAGATATAACCATTGGGCAAGAGCACAATAAACAGAGGCAGCCAAAAGTTACAGCAGTTTCCAGAATTCTTCAGAACATAAGAGTAATAAAAATAATAATTAGGGAATGGTAAATTCCCTCTTACATGAATAATTAGAGAATATATTCATGAATTATTATCATGAACACTATTAAACATTTCCTGAACACATAATGCATACCCATGAGTTTTAGAAGAAATGGAAAATGCTATGTTCCAATCATTAAAATTTATTCATACCTTGGATGGCAGGCATCTAGTTTAATGCTGAATAACATTTTTACAAAATGAAACTTTACATAAAATCACAATGACCTCCATGAAAAGATTGATCCACAGCTATGTAACAGTCAGTTCAGCACCCAGAGAAGCTTCCTAGTAATGTTCCAAAGAAACCTATACCTAGGCAGGTGAGAGGTATATGTCTCCTAAAACCCAAGCCATAGCTCCAGTCAAGGTTAGGCTTAACAGAATAAATTATTAATTAAAATTCTTTTATCTGTAGTATGCAGAAATGTCATACCATGTGAAGATAATATTTCAGTTTGGTCACACAATCTGTGAAACTCAAAAGAACCCTTGTGATAGAAAATACCAAAAATTCAGCATATTCCCAACATGCATAAAGCATGGAAATAATCAAAGCATTTATGTCATTATTCTGTGTGCTATATGCTGATATAGCGACAAAAAATACTGATTATATTCTAACATGTTTCTGATATTGTATATTTAAAAGGAAAGTGAAAAAGTGATACAGCACTCTGCTTTGATAAGGTCAGTTTCTCCCTATGGTCCAAGTAATTAATAGGAAACAAGTCATGGACTGACTTCAAAGTAGATATTAATAAACACCTCCTACAACAGAAAAGCTGGTCAAGAAAATATTTTTGTCATAATTTACAGCTTTGGTTCTGGTAACAAACCTTATATACCTTTCTTCGGGGAAAATAATCTGACAGGCTGGTAAGTTTTAAACTCAGCATGCAGTTTCACAACATTTTTGGCCTTAAACCTTAGCTTAAGGAATGAAGCCAGGACAGATTTCATACTTCCTACTTTTTATATGTTGCAATACTTTTCTTTGAGAAGGCACTGGCATTTATCTCAATTCATAGAAGAGATTTAGAAGCTAAACCATAATAAACCTAATGCAATATAAAACCAAAACCAAACCTAAAATAAATATTTATCAACCAGTTTAGCTCTCTGAATCACTTCACCATGGAATAGTAGGGAGGAACTGTGCAGGAGGAAGGAGAGTAATTATTACAGAGCTGACCTGTGTAAATGCTGTGAAACCTTCCCAATGGCTGAACCACCACTTCCCAGTTTCTGACTAAACTAAGGCTAGCAGGATTAAAACCATAAAGTTACACTTGTGATTGCACTCCTGTAATATCAAATTACAAGAAATGCAGTTTTTTAAAACACCTATCATTAAGCTACTGATCAGATGAAACAGAAATGTAAAAAAAAAAAAAAATCTACACCATTTCATAAAAGTTACTGATATCCAATTAAGGTTTTCTTAGCTCATCTCATCCTCAACACACCACAGAAATGCAGGTGTGGTATTTTTTCAATTTCATTGTGCATTATTTCTATTGCAATTCTGTGAATGTAATTCTTCATGTTCCACATTCAAGTATTTAAACACCGTAAAGTGTTACAATTACTGTAAACACTTGTGGTGGCAGATGCTGATATTTTAAAATGGCACCTGGTGGACTTGTTTCAAATTATTCATAATGAGCAGGAATGTGGCAGAACTGTTCTAAAGGGATGTCAGCACTGCAATTTTCCCATGCTCTATGAAAAGCAGTTTCATTCAAGAAATTACCATACTAAGATTTTGTTTCTTCTATTCCTGGTTTGTGATAAGGGTTCTACACGCCCCCAGGATTTATGCACTAAACCTAATTTGCTGGATTAAACAGCCATCAAAATCAGCTCTGCTCTGAGCTTAATAACCTGCTACAGACTTATGAAGCATTCGATAACAATACTATTGACTGTTGAAGTAACATTTTCTTTTAATTTTGCAATACAGCAAACTAAAATAAGGTATCTGAAAGAAAAAGAAACAGCCTTCTGCAAAATAAACCATTAACATTCTGCAGTACATTAACTGCTCTATTGGAGCAAGTAGCTTAATTTTTCTTCATTTCCTTGTAATCAACAAGCAAGTCTCTGGGTAAATAAACAAAGGAAGTGGCGCTGCATATGCTTAGCTATTATTCTGGCTCACCAAAAAGCACTGGTATTCTCTACTTTCCTGAGTCTGCACTCCCCACTGTGCAGTACAATGCAAACATTTACTTCTATCCAGAACCATAGTGTCAAGAAAGCCTTAGAAAAATTTCCATATTCACCAACCTAGTAACTGGTATCAAAACAAATTTACTATAAAACACAAAAAAACAAGCATGAGATGGTAATGCCAGGCTAACAACGAATTTAGTTTTATCAATGTCAAAATTGCTGCTCTGGTCTTTATTTTGCATGCATTTCTTGAAACAAAAAAAAATATACACTGTATGTCAGCTAATATATCTCAGCTTTTGTAAAATATCATAAAACATATTTGATATAATTTTGAAACTGAGAAGCTAGCAGAGAACATGTGAAAATGCACTAAATGAAAGCCAGAAGATAAAAATTAACACAGGTTGTGACTTGAACCTAAATCCCATTCATTCTTACCCATTCTTTTCTTAAAATGAACAATGTTTTTATATTTAACATGTGGCCACAACCCAAGTTTTCAGAATGTATTTAGCAATGAACATTTTCCTGATATAAAATTTGCATATTCTTTACACAGAGTTTAGTAGAAAGTATATTTAGTATTTAGAAATACAGTTTATTTAGAGTACATATATATAATGTTGCCACACAGTACATATTGCTATACATAATACATAGAATGTATACTATGTATTGTACTATATGCATGTATATAGTATGTGTCTACCAAAAGAAGGTTCAATCACCCCCTAAAGGGGAGAACTGCCTGTTCATATTGTTCTGGCAGAAGCAGTCTGGCTGAGGTGAAATGCACTGGAAAGACAGAACATTTGCTCCTTCTTTAAAAGTACCTGAGAATGGTGAAAGACTGGAATGTGTGATGTAGTCAGGACAGCAAACTGTGAGCTTGTATCACAAATAAAGAGAAAGATTCCAGAGAAAACAAATGGGATCTCGACACAAGTCTCAGAAATGCTGAAAAAGAGATATTTTTCCCAAAGACCAAGGAAGGACAAAAAAGAACTCACTACAATCCAGAAAGGCACTAAAAAAATAATGGTCAGAGAGCAAGCACAAGGAAAGAACCTGTCTTGCAAGCACTCAGTGTTTCCATTCTTTCTCACTCAGCAGCACTTCTATTTTACAAGTTAATTAGTTCTGTCTTCTTGTTTTGCATGGTACTGCAAAGAAAAGGTGCAAGCAGATATATATCAAAAACATGGTGCTCAGGGTCTCACTGTGTACCCTTTCCTTGCCAAATTATTGCCATAACTGGTTTGTAGACTTCAGTGCACACACACACACAGACGAAAAGTGTCGGCCAAAGACATCTGTCTTGACTGATGAAACATACTGGGTACAAACAAATCCCATGGACACAACACCAGTGGTTTCAATCAAAAAAGGGGAAGATTGCATTAACATGTAAATACTTCTAAGATGAAAGAAATACATTAATTCTCTAAAAATCTGTTCTTATGCCATCATATTGTTTATCCTTTCATTGATTAATTTTTTCAGACAACAGAGTCCCTAAGAAGTTGATGGCAGCTCTTTCAGAGAGATGTTACATTTTTCTATTTTTAAAGAACCCTCAGATGTGGAAACCCAGTGACTCACAGAGCCACTACACCACACAAGAATCAGGTTCCACAAAGACTAAAAGTCTTTGTTTGCATTTTTGTTTGCAAAAAGGAAACTCTTTATTTGAACATCTCTGCTGCTGTATTCCAGTAGGTAAAATGCTTATTTATATTCAGTAAACTGGAGGTTCTTGGCATAAGAGCCTAGCAGCGATTTTTTCCCTTTATTAGGATCTGCTCAAAAAGCCATTAGAGAGGTATGTCTTATGGCCCTCTAGGCATAGGCTGCTCCATGACCTTAAAGAAATGAAACTCTCTTTTAGCTTTACATTCTAATTTTAGTCCAAGGAGCCAAATCACATATCATGGACCTGTGTAAGATGCTAATAAAAAATTCATAATGTAAGCATTTTTTCCATTTCAAATATAGACTTGTATCAGATGCAATAATTAGCAACAAAAGCAAGAACATAATTGTGAACTGACATATAATTGCATAAAATAATACTGTTTAGGACATAAATACAGATATCTACAAATACATAAACGACCTTACAAAACCCAACATTTTCACAATTTATAGTTGAAAAATGATTTTTTATTCATTTTAATCAAATCATAACTAAAACAGGTTATCATGTTTGGTTTGTTATCTCTAAAGAGCTCAGAAAAGAAACCATGGAAAAATCCCCCAGAATGGTACGAATAGGTAAAGATTTAAAATACCCTTTTGTGTTCTGGCAATGTATATGTCTGCTGGGAAAGCATTCTGTAAGTATGTCTTATACGTACAGGAAGTTATGTATGTAAGCTATACAGAGTTAATGGCTGGCATTGTCCCAGACTGTTAACAAACTGGTACTGAATTATGCTTACACAACTGGTTACCTGAAAAAAATTAAATTAACTTAGCTTACTTAATCTAGGGTGGGTTTTGCCTTAGGACAGAAAAAAACAAAACAAAACAAAAAACAAAACAACAAAAACAGATAAACTCTTAAATCACTCCCTTAGCATTAGGATTCTGTTGTACAGAATCTGATTATTCTTTTGTTGTTTTTTAACACAAAAACTAATGCACGATAACATCACCAAGGATCTTATTTACAGCTATGTGTTGACTTGAAATTGAATAATTAAAAATTATTTCTTTGTCAAGCTGTTGAACAGAATAATATGTCATATGATATTTCAGCACTGAAGCCAACTATCTGTTTGCTTCAGTAACATAAACGTGAGGATGAATTCTGGCACTTGTCAACCTACGATAAGTTAGTAACAGACTAGTATTTGTCAGTGGAGCAATAACTGATTAGACGGTAAAAAAATACTAAAGAAAGGTGATGAACTTTCTGCAAAGGAAAGACTTAAAACCATACCAGTCACCATAGTTCATGACAGAGTAATTCTGCAGTCACTTGTTTTAATTTATCACAGCAAATTATCCAATACCAATTTTATTCAACATTTCCCTGTGGAACACTTGCAATGCAAAAACACAACAAAAGCAAATGTATATGAACTTTGATATATCTAATAGCAAATTAAGTACAGTAACCTTGATACTGCTGTCAGTCCGTATTTAACAGGGTGAATGCTCTTCCATGCCACACTCCCAGTCTGTACAACTGAGAGGAACACCTTCATGGAACAGCCTGTACTCATTGACTTTACACTTATATCCGACACTTAGAGCAACTTAGAATGTCTTCCAAAAAGGGCCACCTTTTCATAATACCCATTTCATCTGCCCATTAAGAACAGGATTCATTTGACAGAGTGCTTCATTTTCTTATGCCCCACACTGGAGCAGAAATGAAATACATGATCTAGCAATACAAGTGCATGTCTAAGTAAAGGTAACAAGGCCAGTTCTACCTTTCTCCTGTTGAGTACTAGGAGGGGAACAAAATGAGATAAGCAGACCTGATACAGTCTGTGAACAGCAGTTCAGCTAAAGCAGCTCTTACTACACACTACTCAAATACAGCTGAAGAACTCAAACTGTAGGAATGAATGTGAATCAATAGTCTGGGTCTCAGTAATGCTGAGCACCCTCACCATTACAAAGCTCTAGTAACTACAGGCCTTCCCTCAGCAGATACAGAGCAACTTCACTTAGTTATTAGTTACTATTAGCTATATTTAACACTGACAGAATACATGCAGTAGATTAAAGAACAAGGTCTTAAAAAGTTTGAGAGTTTCTGAACAAGAGGTTCAGAACAAAAACTATATGCCCATGTACCATTACCATGCTTGGTTTATCATATTTGTCATTACCATTTAGAATAAGATTAATCTCGATCAGCACACTACTATTTCATATGTGTATAAAATCAGATACAATGTAAGTCAACCTCCAAATTAAATTTCTGGTCACATTTAAGAAATACACTGAAGACCCTGCTTTAAAGCAATAAAAGAATAAGTAGCTTGATCATATATTAGCTGGCAACTTTTAAATGAGAATTATGTCATTCAAAGTTACTTTTCAAACTATTTAAAATTAAAGAATGCATAGCAAAGAATGTTTTTCATTTAAAATGTTAAAAATTGCCCGACCTCTTATACTTAATTACGAGCAATTTTAAGCTACAACTTTAATTCAAAGGATGACTGACTGGGTCAAACCCCACTCAAGTGTTTTATTAAGCAATGTATCAAGGAGTTTGATTCAGTACAGATAAAAAAAACAGCCCATGTTCAGAAAACTAGCAATTGGATTGCAGCTAGCTCATCCATGACCGAAACTAAACACCTCTGAAGTTTAAAATAAATAATCTTGAATTCAGAGCAGCACATTATGCAAATCCGAAACAAAGTTGGAGGTACGGACATCTAGCTGCCTATTAAAATCCAGAATGCTTTTTTCACTTCACAGCTACCTTGATAATGATAGGCTTTAGCTGTAAAAAACAAACTGACAGAAGTAGATGGGCTTCTGGAAACAAATGTTATTTTCTCCAGTGTTACTGGAGAAACTTTAACTGCATTTACCATCTGTGAAAGCATGATAATGCTTGTGTATAGTTCTCACAGGGATTTTGGTGAAGATTAATATTTTTAATGTGCTTTGAAGATTAAACACTAAATAAAAACACAGCTTATTATTCATTTACTTTAGGAAAAGTAAAATTCTTAACAACAAAACCAAGAAAAGACTAATTGTAATGTCATTGCACAGAAGGAATAATGTTATAAAATTGTATAATTACATTCTAGGTAATAGTTAAATTGAAGCTTTTAATACAAATCCCCCTGTTTTCCCAATTCCGATGATTTAAAACCAACTTTCAGTACTTTGGGGGGTTTAATTAATCTTTCCTTAATCTTTCAGGTATAATTTACAACATGGAACTCAGGCCTAGTCATAGCTATTTCCCAAAGAAGTGAACCCTCACTCAGCTTTCTTTTCAACAGAAGAAATCATCTTTCTTGATAGAACATGAAGTGAAGTTCTTCACTTCAGAGAAACAATACTCTCTGAGTTCCATCTGTAGTTAGAAAAGTATTTATTCCCTTAAGTGAGGTTGGTAAATATCAGAGATTTGTTTTAGAATTACTCTGAAGAGAAGGCTAGATCAGAAAGGATGATCCTTCCCAGCTGAGAAATTTCACCTGCCCAGCTGGTATAAGACACTTGACACAAGACTGCCACGCCAGGAAAAAGATCTTTCAATATGCTTGTACCACTCGATACTGTGTACAATCTATTTCACACTGGATAACTATTGACTTGTGGCTGTGTTCTCTGCCGGGTGTGCATCACATAAGAATAAGGTTATCGGTATCCGAGATGCTGCGTCCTGGCACTTGGATTTGGACTGAACTCTTCGCTGATGTTAGAAATTACTAATGGAAGAGCCACTCAATCTTCCAACACTGTAATGAATGACAGACAGAGGATTTGCCACTCTACCTGATTCTTAATCATCACACATCAGCATGAAATCTTGTACTAATGAAGTATGAATCCATTTGGAATTTCTTAACTCCCAGCACATGGTGGAGATCTTCCAGCACATTAACTGGAGCCCTCTCAGCATAAGCCAGAGACCTTCGAAAACATTAAAACTGGAGCCTGGGCTCTTTATAATCCTGGTGATACTGTGTTCAGCTCTATTACACTAATTTAGGATGATTACACCTCAATATATTGCAGGCAACAGAACATACAGAATTTAATGTTTACCATTTTAATGCAAGCATGCTCTTTATGCTTAATATCTGCCAGCTGTCCTTCTAGAGATTTTTCCAGTTAAATCTGTGAAGTGTCTACCTTGTAACTTAGACCGTGGTGGATTAACAGGAAAGTTTCAAAGAAAGGATTTGTCCATTCATCATGGAGAGAACATGTGCCAGCTATCAAAGGACTTTACAAAGACACACACAAAAAAAGCCCTACGAAAAGCAACAGACTTCAAAAAGCAGAGATGTTGTGGTTAAAGAAACTAAACCACTGGAAAAAGGATTATATAAAAGATTGTCAATTTAAGGACGTTAGAGTCATATTAAAACTACTATTACAAAGAAAACTCCAAATTATTTTCGAATTTCTATGGCATGACAATACTTTCTGATTTCTTTAATAAATGACATTAAAGATTTTTTTTTCCCACCTCAGTTTCAGTGCTGCATAACATCATGTCGGGGGGGGGGTGGGGGGGTGGGGGGTGTCTGTATAAGCTGAAAAGTGGTGTTATGCTAACAAGTAATATTATTCACTACATCCACTATATTAGAAATAGGCCAATTCTGTCATAAGGAAAGAAGAAAGAATAGCTAAGAAACATAATTACAAAATAATGAGTACTTCTTAATACCTCTTTGTAAGCAACAGAGAAGTGAATTACTTTTTAAAGAAAATGAAAATAAGGTATGTTGTAGTTACAATTATTTATATTTTTATTGGCTCAGGGAAAAAGAAGAAAAAATCTACAGAGACTGATAAAGTTCAGATACAGTAGGATACAGGAAGACAGGGAGAAAAAAAAGTCAGTCTGTTCTTAGCTATCTACCATTATTCTTAAATAATATACTTCAGGAAGTTTGAAAAACAAGAACAATTTCTGTATTTTACATGACTAAGTACCACTAGACTTCTTTATGAACATGATGGTGGAGAAAAAAACAAATACAAAAACAAAAACCCCAATCAAAAAACAGTTTTGAAACTATACTCAAGAGAAAAAAATAATCACTGAAAGTCATTGGGTTAGCAAGCAGAGAAGAGGCAAAGAGAAATGTTTCATTGAGAGAGAAAGAAAAATTACTGTAGACGACTCTGTATGTGGGACTATAAAAGTCAACTGCTAAAGAAACAAAGGATGTTAAATGTCTGCTTCCAGACCATAACTCCTGTCACACAGGTAGCACAGTGTCCATTTATGGCTTGCAAGACTGAGATTCAAGAAAAATATCAAAAAGCATTTCAGGGTTTAATCACAAGGGAGCACCTTGGAAAGCAGAAATGAAGTGAAGGAATAAAGATTCAAATAAAAGCAAGCCAACAGGGCTGAAGAGCAGTTACTAGAAGAAGCATCATTCAAGAAGCTAATATCACATCCTAATGGAGAAAATAGAGAGGATAATAAATTCTGACAAGATCAATGTAAAAAACACAAGGGCAACTGGCCAAGAAAGAACGACTAGCAAAACACATGAAAACTAGTAATAAATCTTCCCTCAAATACACCCAGAGCAGAATCTCTCCTAGAGGCTTTGTAGAATGAAAGGATCAGCACAACAGGAGCACGCAAAGACAATAAGGTAACTGCTGAGAATCTAAATGATTTCTTTGAATTTGTATTCAGTAGTTTCCTGCAAACATATAGTCTGGGAGGGCACGGAGAGTGACCAGCTAGAGGAACTCTCTCAAACTGAAGTACAAGTAGAAAAGATCGTGTACCTGACTAAAAAAGGAACAGCAGCCTATGAGAAACAAACGTCATCTATCCAGGAACTACTAAAGGAACTCCAGGGTGAACCAGTGAACGACAAACTGCAATATGTAATAACTGCTCTAAAATCACTATAGAATGAGGCCTGGAAGATGGCAGATGCAATGATAACTTCTAGAAAGACTCCTATATTTAGTCCTCTGATGATAGTAAGTAATAGAAGTGGAATACATATAAAAACTATTGCACACAGGTCAACATGGCTTTTGAAAAGGGTAATCTTGTTTGACAAGTGATAGAATCACAAAACAACTTGGCTCAGAAGACCACCTTATCACAATCAGACTTTAAAAGGGCTGATTTCTGTGAATATCTTTGAGGCTCTTGACTGGTCTTGCTTGTTTCAGTATATCAATTTTTGTTGCTGTTATACTGGAGAACCCCAAACTGGGCATAGTACCATATAAGTGATATAAAGTGAAGAACAGAGGGAGGATTCACTTCCCTCACTGTGCTGGCTGTAATACAGCCAATTATGCAGCTGGACTTCACCACTGTAAAGGCAACGTGCTGACACACAGCCAGGAATTATCTGCAGACTTGCTGCAGTATGCTTTCTTCCACTACTCACTTCATTACTGAAGACATTTAAACATTCTCAGCCCCCCTGTGAAACATGTCACCTGTTGGATTTTGTACCACTGATCACCAGACAGTTTCTGGAAGAACTGGCTCCATAATCTTTGTGGTGGCAGAGTGGAGGTAGAACAGACTGTAGTTCCCTGGATCCTCTTCCTTTTCATAGAATCATAGAAGAGTTAGGGTTGGAAAGGACCTTTAGATCATCCAGTTCCAACCCCCCTGCCATGGGCAGGGACACCTCACACTAAACTATGTCACCCAAGGCTCCGTCCAACCTAGCCTTGAAGACTGCCAAGGATGGAGCATTCACAGCTTCCCTGTGCAACCCATTCCAGTGCCTCGCCACCCTTACAGTAAAGAACTTCCTCCTTATATCCAATCTTAACTTCCCCTCTTTACGTTTTAACTCGTTACCCCTTGTCCTGTCACTACAGTTCCTAATGAAGAGCCCCTCCCCAGCATCCTTGTAGGCATACTGGAAGGCTGCTATGAGGTCTCCACACAGCCTTCTCTTCTCCAGGCTGAACAGTCCCAACTTTCTCAGCCTGTCTTCATACAGGAGGTGCTCCAGTCCCCTGATCATCCTTGCAGCCCTCCTCTGGACTTTTTCCAACAGCTCCATGTCCTTTTTGTGTTGAGGACACCAGAACTGCATACAATACTCCAAGTGAGGTCTCACAAGAGCAGAGTAGAGGGGCAGGATCACCTCCTTGAACCTGCTGGTCCTGCTCCTTTTGATGCAGTCCAGGATACGGCTGCCTTTCTGGGCTGCGAGCGCACACTGAAGCCAACTCATGTTCATTTTCTCATAGACCAACACCCCCAAGTCCTACTCCACAGGGCTGCTCTGTAACTCTTCTCTGCCCAACCTGTAGCTGCCCAACCTGCCTCGGATTGCTCAAAGCCAGGTGTAGGACCTTGCACTTGGCATGGTTAAACTTCATGAGGCTGGCATCAGCCCACCTCACAAGCGTGTCGAGGTCCTTCTGGATGGCATTCCTTCCCTCCGGCATATCAACCAAACCACACAGCTTGGTGTCATCGGCAAACTTGCTGAGGGCACACTCAATCCCACTGTCCATGTCACTGAGAAAGATGTTGAACAAGACCAGCCCCAACACCGATCCCCAAGGGACACCACTCATTACTGGTCTCCAGCCGGACATTGAGACATTGACCACAACTCTTTGCATGCTGCCATCCAGCCAGTTCTTAACCCAGCAAGTGGTCCACCTATCAAACTGATGTCATTCTTTCCTGTATCCTTTGCTATGAGGTCTCCTGACTCACTGAGCACTGCAGCTACCATTCCCTTGGTTTTCTTCTTGCTGCTGATGTACTATAGAAGCATACTGTAACTCTTTAAAGTGGTAACAGCAAACTGGGAAAGGAAATCTGATCACTACTACCTGAACTTCAAAAGGGATTTTCTTTGAAGAACAACTCTGTTCTGTGGAATAAATTTCATGGATAGACTCATCTCAGGAAAGATGTGTTGCCAGAAAATAAATGCTTCTGCAGGCAATTCCATAAAGCTTTAATTTCAATATATTTGTTAGGGTAAATAGGAGTACTTCTTATTACCCATCCCAAATTTTACTAAAATTGCTGCCTTGTAACACTACATTTTTGGGGGGGGGAAACAAAAATTAAAAAAAAAAGTTTCATCTACCAATTTTAAATGGAAAAGATTACTGCCAAAGGATAATAAAAGCTTCACACTTGCCAATATACTGTTCATGATAATTTTTTCCCACATTGTACCTCACTTAGCATCCAGATTGCTCTCGTTTCAAAGCAGGAATTCCCTAGCTGTTGACTTGAAAACTGGAACAGTACCTTTCTGCATTTGGCCACATCATGTGCAAGAGAGACATATAAAAGGGTACTCACGCACTCAGCTCTGGCAATGTGCTTTGAACTTTTTGAGAGACTCATGTTGCCTCAAGTTAAAAGGTAAAGCTAAATTGTGCACTCCTAATGCAGAAGAAATACTCAGCTCACTGAACCAAAGTGATTCTTCAACAAGTGCTTTCACCTATACAAATATACAATTCACATAACATTGAAGGTCAAAAGAGAAGATACCAATCTGAGTTTCAGAGGTCAAATATGCCAGATACTTATTTTAAAAATTTTATGTGGTAATATGATTACTAATGCCAGCCACATAAGAACATACATTAGGTGCAACATTCAGCACCACTTATTTTTTCCATTCCTAACACTTAATTCCCAGAAACTGTTTTCAGACAGGTGCTGTGCTAAGATATAGAAAAATAAAATAAAATAATCCAAATGCTGTATATTAAGCAAAAAAATTGCAACTTACATTTATGCATGCAGTGAAAAATACTAACAGAATAAGCTACAGACAAAAAATAGTGCTAGAAATAGCATATGTAAGCTGGGAAAGGCACAATGGGGTTTTCCTGTGCCATCCCAAATATTTTCTATGATGACAACCATTCATTACTGAGTAGAATTCAATGCATATTAATATCCTTTCTTCCACACACAATTTCTCCTTAGAAAAGCCCCTTAAATTCTAGTTTTAGTTTCACAGATTAATCTTTTCCCTTAATAAACATGCACAAACTCCTTGATTAATAAAATGTTATCATTAGCAACACTGGTGGAATGAATATGCAATCACTATAGATTCCATAGAGCAGCAACTCATATGAGCTCTACAGTCTTTCAGTTGTCCTCAGACTACGATTTGTAGAATTCCACATATTTCTGGAATTTTGTTCCTGTCAACAACTACTTCTCACTCTTTACAAGTAGAAATATCTAACTTTAAGACATCAGTTTATAAATATGAATTTTGAGATTTGTGTTTCTAAAGGACAATTATTCCCTTGGAGACAATCTACTGGTGTTTGCAGTTACAGAGGGGGAACCACAGGAATTCAGAATTTACAGAAACTCCATCAGAACAGTTGTGGTGGTTTAAACACAGTTTAAAGGACAGCTTGTTCACTCACTTCTCCCCCTTCTTGCCTTCCCCCTACTCCCGGAGGGACGGAGAGGAGAATCGAAAAGAATGCAACTCCCACGGGTTGAGATAAGAACAGTTTAGTAACTAAGGTATAACACAAATCACTACTGCTACCACCAATAATAACAATGATAAAGGAAATAATAAGGAAAGAGAATATATCACCTCACCCCCCACCAACCGATAACTCGCCCCTCCCCCCCCCCCCCCCCAGCCAGACCCAGCACCGACCGATACCTCCTCCAACCCCGCAGTCCTAGCCCTTCCAGGTAACTCCCAGTTACATCCTGGGCATGATGTGCTGTGGTATGGAATACCTCTTTGGCTAGTTTGGGTCAGGTGTCCTGTCTCTGCTTCCTCCTGGCTTTCCCTCCTCCCTGGCAGAGCGTGAGGCTCACAAAGTCCTTGGCCAAACCAAAACATCATTGTTATCAGCTCTGTTCCCAGGCCAAGTCAAAACACAGCACTGCACCAGCTACCAAGAAGGAGAAAAATGACTGCTACTGCTGAAACCAGGACAACAATAAACAAAGGCCATGTATGCACCATTACTTCACTAAATTTTGTTCACTTAAATAGATTTTCTTCTATCCTGGCCTTATACGTTGTGCACATACCGGGAAAGCAAGCCATAAACTAACACCTTTACAGTCATAGAAAATGGAAGTATAACTGTATTTCTGATTTTGGTCCCAGGTGCGACAACGCTAGGTTCACATTTCTTGCCCTTAGTAGGGAATTGCCAGTTACAAACAGTTCAGGCACTAGCAGCCATCGCACCCTGTTGTGTTTTAATGCCCATCCGGCAACTCGGAATCAGGCAGCTGCTCCCTCACTCCCCCCTACCTTCTCCCCCCCCACTTCCAGAGGGATGGGGATGAGAATCAAAAGAATGCAAAACCCATGGGTTGAACAGTCCAGTAACTAAGGTATAACACAAAACCACTACTGCTACCACCAGTAATAATAAAAGAAAGAACAAGGGGAGAGAATATAAAACTAAAAGGGGAAAAGGAAAAGAAAACAATAAACGCAAGTGATGAACAATACAATTGCTCACCACCCACTGACCGACACCCAGCCCAACTCAAACAGTGAACTAGGCATTCCGGGTAACTCCCCCCAGTTTATATACTGGGCATGACATGGTGTAGCTGAACTCAGGACACACCTCCAAGACAACTTCATTTAGGGATAGGGAAGACATGACCATTGCTTCTTTTACAGGCCAAGGAAATCTTGTATTACCATCTGCACGGTGAAACAGTTCACAAAAGAAGAGTCAAGAACAGAACACCAATGGATATTCATTTTGATTTGGATTACATTTGCATTTAATTCCATTTAATACATGAGTGTTGTGGTTTGACCCTGGCTAGCAACTGAGTTCCATCCAGACACGTCTTGTCTATCTTTGTTCCCCACACAAATTGGTGCTGAAAGGTGGCCAATTTGCCCAATTCCCCTGTTTTCCCCACTGATATAAGTATTTTCATTTAAGCCACTATTACCTTAAAGTAAATTTGTTACAAGAGACACCACTGGCTCTAATGCTGAAGTCTTAATAATGGCTAGGTATTAAGCGTAGAAATATGAAATATTTATAACTTACAAACTGGAAAAGCCCCTTTTTAAATTTTTTTCTTTCTTTTTTTTTCATTGGAGTAGCAAAACACTTAGAACTTCCAATCACAATCTGAAAATAACTATGTGGCATTCACCTTTGAGCAAAGTAGTTTATTTCTTGTTCCTTATACAAGGCTCAGCATACTGGATAACTTCATTCAAATTTATGACCTGCTACCAGGTTTTAGGAGGTGGTTAATCTTTTGTTTAGGTTTCATTATTTGGCTGAAATTGTATTCTATTGTATTCAGAGGGTTAGTGGGAATAGTGTGCTCAAAGGAAGTCTAAGTCATTAATGCTTCATCTCTCAGTTTTTGCATTCAGAGATTTTTATCAAACATGTTACAAATTAATGATTCATTCCTAGCAAGTAAACATCTTAATCATCTTTCTGTTTGGGACCAAATTAAAAATCCTGCAAACTCAAGATACCTGTATGAGCTTTTCTTTTAAGTTAGGCAATCTTAGCAGGTTTTCAAATCAGTATTAACAGACAGTTAACAAGTTGCATATGGGTTTTCTAACTAGAGCAAATGCAGTTATCAAAAACATGAAGGTTATGAAGATAACCAATAGGGTTTTTTATTCATTTTAAGCAAAAGCCTTCCTCCAGATTTTTTATCGATTATTAACCTCCAAGTGTCATCTCTCATACTCTACAACTCTTTACACAAACCATCTCTATTTTCAGTAAGCCTTTTTTAAGAATTGTCTTGATAATTAAACTGCTCATAGGTTAATGAAGTAATAAATCTATTCATACATATTTACCATTTTTGCTGTCTTGCTGTTTGAGACTGCAAAAAAAAAAGCAGGACTTTCATCTTATCAGCAAGAAAATAAGAAATGCAGTTTGATTTTGGGGGCAAATATTTTACAAAGTCACAGAATGGTTCGGGTTGGAAGGGACCCTGAAGATTTTTACTGTGAGGGTGGCGAGGCACAGGAATGGGTTGCCCAGGGAAGCTGTGAATGCTCCATCCTTGGCAGTCTTCAAGGCTAGGTTGGACGGAGCCTTGGGTGACATGGTTTAGTGTGACGTGTCCCTGCCCATGGCAGGCGGGTTGGAACTGGATGATCTTAAGGTCTTTTCCAACCCTAACTATTCTATGATTCTATGATCATTTGGTTCCACTCTCTTGCCACAGGCAGGGACACATTCCATTAGACCAGGCTGCTCAAGGCCACATCCCACCTGCCTTTGAACACTTCCAGGGATGGGGCAGCCACAACCTTAATGGGCACGTCTCAAAGAGAATTGTGAAGTAAAATATTACAACAGAAATACAGATCAAACTAGCAAGCACTTGAAAAACCTATTTGTATAACAAATTCATTCAGATACAAGTTTACCTATTGCTCTACACAGCCCATAAATTGTATATTTCTGCTGATATTGTTGAAGGCATTTTCACAGCCATTCTCTTGCTCTGCATTTCAGAGCTGAGATACAAACCAAGGTACGTGATATTGCATGACATATCCAGCACTTAGAGCTGCAATTTGCACAAGCAGTAAAGCAATAGTTAAAGGGTTGTGCTTTTACTGTTGTACTTTAATGCTAATTTGGTTTGGTTGTGTTTTTTTTTTTGTTTTGTGGGGTGTTTGTTTTTGTTTTTTTTTGTTGTTTGCTTTGGGTTTTATAACAGGAGACTTTCTAGAATCAAATAAAAATATCAGAGAGAAGGGGACTTGACATGAACAGGAGTTCTTAATTCCTATTTTAAGGGAATTATCTTTTTGTTGTTTTGAGCAGTACTGCTAGGAGCTAACAACTGGTCACTGACTAGCTTGACAGACCACGCAATTTCAGAGTCAGCATCTGAACCAAAACCATCCTCTAATCAAACATTCCACAGAAACATTAAAAATGCACACCTGAATACCTCAAAAGAGCAGGCGATGGTGCTCAGGAAACACAAATTAGATAGAGTTGCTTTGACAGTTTATGTGAGTATATATTTAGGCTGCATTTTATATACTCACTTTTGAAATTGAAGAAAAAGCAACCCAGAAATTAGATATTAAAAAATAAAACTTATGACTTATTATTGCCAACTTTTCTGACCCTCAGAAAATGAATTTTTGTTTTGTATTACCTAGCTCATACAGAGATTCAAATACTGAGAGATAATTGAATATTCAGACTAGAAAAGTACAAAACCAGTTCTGAAACACAATCTTCTGTTGTTATTAAAGATATGACTAACATAAATAACATATTCATCAATCTTGCAACTTGACAGATCATTACACCGGTGATAGGACTGAAGACCCCTGCAGAGCTGTGTATCGTTTCCCAAATAGCTGTGTAACAGACATCAGACATTATATGACAGTTTCCCAACCAAAAATTGCCAAGTTGGTGACATTAGTTTAACAGGTAGCTCCAGACCTAAAGCCCTTCAAACATTTATGAGTAAATTCCAGTAACAACAGTCTGTAACATTGTAGTAAATCCTGTAGACTTTTATCTTATTTAAAAAGAAGTAATCCAGCATTTGAGAACCAAAAGAAGTCAGAAGAAAAAAAAAAAAACACTGTTCTACGATTCTATAATCCTTTTTTACTTTTTGAGCATTATAAGGGTTTGTTTTTTTTTTTTTGCAAATGAAATAATGATTTCCAAGCTTGACCCAGCATTTTCCTTGATTAGTCTCAGCAGTACGGTATCAAACAGCTCTTGTGACTTTTCTCCCCCTGCCTTTCAAAGCAAATCCCTAACACTAAAACTAATAGGCAAAACATCTCTAAACTTCAGAGCATGACAGTAACAAGTATCTTCTCATACTCCCTTGACATGAGCCATATCAGCAAGGGTAATAAAATGAATAAAATGAACTGGAAACCAATATTACCACCGTATACAAATTCTGAGTAGAGACAGGGTTAACAGCTTCACTAACTACAACACTGACAGGGTTTTCCCTTTGCCTCTTCTCTATGCTACAGGTATGGCAGAACCCATTACTGTTGAGCTACAGAAGTATGCAAAGTCAAGATCAAACAAAAAAGTTATCAAATGGAAAACTCTCTGAGTCTCATTATCACTTAATAATGGTGCCAAAACCTCATGTCATCAGTGCAAATTAAGAAAAAAATATGGAAATTGTGACTGGGATGGATTAAAAGAGGTTTTTATCATGCTACACAGTAAAGCATAAGAATCTGGAACACTATTTCACCTAAAAAGGACAGCAGAAATGCCATTCTATAACTTCATAGTCTCTTTATTATCAAGCTAGCACAAACAAGCACAACACCCAGAAAAAAATGACACCAGGAACAAGCTCATTAAATCAAGAATCAAATGTTTAGGTTTAGAAGGGAGCACATAAAAACATCTCCGGCTGCTGTTGCTACCACACACACACTTGGTTGCTGTAAGGGGACACAGCTCAGACATATTCCCAGATTCAGGTTCTGAGCGAGCACTCTCTGTGGTTCCTCAAAAGATTTTTGCTCCTATATGGCATGTATATTTTATCCCAAAGTAAAAAGCAAGACTGTATACAGACAATAACATGTAACTACTATGTGTTGATGACCATAACACATTTGTTGTTGTTTGCTTGTTCTATTTTTTGTCTGGTGAGACTGAAAGCTGTTCATGAGACACTAGACACACAACAATGAACACAGTAGCCTTTAGTGTATTTTCTGAAGCTTGTATATGAAGATTGGGATCATATTTCTCCACAACTGCAATACAGATAAAAAGATCACAAAACATCACTACGAGATGTAACTGCAGGCACTGGTAATTAGACCTTATTAAAAGATACAGCTTAATCTTAACAGCTTGATCAATTGTTCAAATTTTTCTATATATGAGCTGTAATTACTAATGCCAGCATTATTTGGTTCATTTGCTTAAGAGATTTTATGTCTTTTGCTGAAATTAGCCAAAGTGAACCCATACCAACATAGATGGCAAATATCTCTATCACGACTCATTCCCATTGTTATTCTTATAACGATAGAACGAGTAATATAAGGATCTGAAGACTAAGTTCATAACTTTTAAAAGAAAAATGTTCAGTGGGCTATATTATTTACATCTAAAATACTGTGAATTCAAGAGAGCAGTCTGAGATTTACAACTTGAATTATTTACATTGCAAACAACCAACTAAAATTTTTGAAGAAGTCAGCAACTCAATTTCACATCCAAAATACCTCAACAGTCATCACAAAGGTATGAAAAAGACAGTCAAATATTTTCCTTAGTTGTACCAAGACTAATGGTCTTAAAAAAAAGGAAAGAAAAAGAAAATAACATAAATAACATCAAAAAAACCCCACACTTCTACTGCAGTGTAGTAAAACTTCTACTACACTGTATTAGAAGTTTTCTACATGTTAGGTTTGCTGGTCAAATCCTAAAAAAAAAAATATTCAATTAGCTGGATTTGGCAATGTTAAACACATGATATTTTGAGTTGAATGAAAAATAACTGGAAGCTCACAAATATTAATTTTATACAATGAAAAGGAAAATAACTATTTTTTTCTTTTAAAGGATCACAGAGAGCATTATTAAGATTTAAAGCACCTTAGCTGCATCATCATAAATGTCTTAAAACAAAAAGTCATTGTGAGTTATGTGGGCATACTTGGGCCCAAAAAGTTCAATTTGCAAACACATTTTCCCTGTTGAATCCTGCCCGCTAATGCCTAGGTCTTTGTTAACTTTCTTCTAAGTAACACTTTCTACCATCCATCAGTTTCCCCACATACCTTCTTGTTTTTTCCCCTTGACATCTTTCATAGAATCATTTGAACACACTCAAATCATTCCTTATAGTGAGATGCCCAAACTTGCCCATGGTGCCTGTGAGGGGGCTGCACCAGTGGGAGAATGGCCTCCACTGACCAGCGTGGCTATGCTTTATTTGATGCATCCCAGGACATGGTTGGCTCTTTTGGCTGTCAGGTCACGCTGTTGACTCATTTAACAATGAGCCCACACCCCCTCTTTACATCCCTACGCCTCCCTCCCAGCCCCAAGATCTCTTTCTGTGGGGCAGCTCTCCAGCCTCTCCTCCCCCAGTTCATACATCTAACCAGGACTACCCTGTCTCAAGTGCAGAATCTCCCTGTAAGGCCTCTCTACCCTCAAGAGTCCACAGCTTCTCCTAGTTTAGTATCATTGTCAAACTTCATGCACATTCAACTCCTGCATCTAGAATACAGCTGAATCTTCCACTGTTTTTTCATGACAGAAGAGAGGAAGGAAACCTGTCTCTAATGTTTTTCTAAAAACTTTCCAACATCAGGGGTAAAAGCCAAATAACAAAACAAATGTTCAACAGGTAACATATAGTAAAAAAAAATCTGCTGTGGAATGGGGTCGGCTTTCCCACCTATTCTCCCTGAACAGGAAATGGAAGAGGCTGGAGTAAAGTTCTGATCACATCTTACTCTTGTAGACAAATTTGCTTTTTCTCCCCCAATGTTATGAACTTTCTGATTGCAGACTAGCTCTGCAGAATTTAATCTGTGTTGCATGTGTAGCCTATTTTGGGAATTTATATCAAAACACAGTATCTTCAGATAACACCTGATTAATCACGATCTGTCCTTAGCTAATTTAGTTAGGGGAAAGCTGTAAGCAGAAAGACATACAGCTTGCTATTTTTAAGAGGACATTAGTAAGGTTACATATGAAGTCATCATCAAGTTTCATAGACAAGATGATACAAAGTCAATGTATCAAAACAGGAACAAGACAATTTTGTCAAACGACTTTATTACTTGTGTATAAAGTAAGAATTTCTTAAGCTGATGAAAGGACACAGAAGCCACCTTTTATAGGATATACCTAGTGGTTTTGTATGTGGTTTTAAGATGCATGCATCATCAATGCAAATGCAAACAACTAGGGTAGCTTTTGTTAAGTTGTCGTGCTTAAAAACTAACCCAAGTGCCTAATTTAAGATATACTGCTCATGTAAAAAAGCATTCCTAGCAGTTAATATAGGTGAGGAAAACTGCAAGAGCAATCATCTTTGCATGAATCAAAATACAACAGCTTTAACTTACACAATACAGCTTTTAAAGCAAATACTTAAACATAGTCCATATCTTAACTGCTTTGGTGACTGAAATGGAGATCAACTTCTGAAACAATGTTTTAAAAGCTGCTCATGAGATAGACTTAAAATATCAGCCACAAGAACAAACCGATTACTTCTCATGGGAGAGACTTGAAGTATCAGCAACCTCAGAAACAAATGAATATTATTCATACATAACCTAGAAAACAAACATTTGGCTGAATAAAAATATTTACTTTTCAAAAAGTAATTGCTAAGATGGACTCCCTAATCATCTGTTTCAAGATGTATCAATCATCAGCAACTTCAGAACACAAACAAAAACCCCTAAACCTTTTCTTTTTTTGACTACTGTGTATGGTGGCAGGAGAGTAGGGCTTTACTGAATAGTTTTTTTCATTTCTACATAATATATTCCAAATACTGAGACATCAAACATTTAATTAACAAACCCAAATTTTAAAGTGTTCACAAATTACATGTGCTGTTTTGATAAATATTAAGTTACACTAATATTTCACCACTGAATGCATATTCCCTTTTTCTTCTAATATAGTAGCCCTTTGCAGTTTTTATTAATTTAAAGGCCAGAGAATAGATTGTTTTTACACAATATGCCATTAAGAGTTATTTGAGTATCTAATTAGGAGAGGTGATGAATAGACAAAGTAAAATTACACACATATTATGCTGGTACCTTCAAACAAGGCTCCTCACATACATATATACCAGTAATTACATTTTTCAGTCTAGAAAAAGATTTATTATCATGAAAAAAATTGTTATAATTTCATAAATTCATATGGTTTCAAATATGTACAGAACTTACTTTTCCTCTGGAAAAAGTTTGCAGTTTTTCATTTGTAGAGGGGAGAAAAAAAAATTGGTGTCAAACACCAAGATTTACAACATTTAATAGCAAATAATTACAGCAGACTTTTGGAAAACTACCAATGTTTTAAGAGTTTTTCAGTTGCTGGCTAAACAACTGCAAGCATCTTTGCCAAAACCAGAATAAAATGCCTAATCAAAAGTGACTTTTGCATACAGAAAACAATTTATGCACTAATCTATTTTAAGAAGAAAGTTCAACCAGTTATAGCAAGGACTGTGACTATATCTGTTCAGTTGTGCTACCCAGTTTTCAGTTCCAGTCCAATTCAGAGTTTACAAGCTGAATCTCATGCTTTAGCACATACGAAGCCTGTTCCTCCCCTTCAGTGATTCACACAAATTCTGTCCTGGAGATGAAATACAGTGTACTAGCTAACAATGCTGTACTGGTTTTACTGTGCAGTTCCTCCACAAGTTCCATTACAGACACTCCATATATTACTGGTACATGGGAACTATTTGTCTGCCCATAAGACAGATACTCAGGAGACATTCACAGAGATTTCACCTATGAGGTCATCGTCGACTCTCAAATCTTACTTGTTCCTCCAATTTTGAGCACCACTCGAGATGCTTCTCTTTTAATTCTACACAGAGCAAAATATCATTGCCTTGATTTAAATCATATCCTCTAACAGATTTTCATTGTACAAAGCAGTAAGGTTACAGAGCAGAGAGGTTTATGATGTTTGACTACAGCATAAACAGATATAATTTTATATATTTCTCTAAAGGAAATATAGGGGATACAGGGTTATTAGTTCAGTCTTGAGACATGCCCTACTATATTTAAAGATTAAGACACCCAGTGCTATGTTTTAGATTCATTTTTGCATTTTGTTAAATACTGGCTCTTCCCATCAGAAACTCACCATGAGATGAGCCACTGAGAAAAGCACAAACATATAGAAAACTGCGTTTCTTAGTGTCTTAATAGGAAATTTCATGAAAACATAGCACATGGAATATAGTGTAGGAGCAGACAGTCTGTGTGTACATACATATATATATATATATATATACACAGATGCATACATAGAAAGGAAACGACAGCTCTTCAACATCACCCTATAATAAAGACTGCTTTAGGAATGTTCTCTGAGGAAAAAATACTTAGGCTCTCAGCAATGTAGAAAGTACGGTAGAGAATATACACTAATTCACAAGATTAAAAGGATCATTGAAAAACATGGAACCTTTTTAAACAAAAAGGAACCTTTTAAACAGGACTGCATAAGGAAGTAAAAAAAAAGAATTAAGGTAAAATAGGCAGGTCTTTAACATGTAAAAGAGTGGTTTGAGTCATTTCATCCTGATAAAATTTCAGTATACGGAAGATGTATAAATAATTTTAAAGATATAAATACCTAAGGTTTGAATACACATTTTGAATACATATTCAATGCAATTTGATCTTGTGATCTTTCCAGAAGATATAAAAGCTGCAGATGCTCTAAATCCTTGAAACAGAAATCAGCTTCTTACTGAGATACCTTTAATTAAGTGCATATGCACTAAAACTCCCAAAGCTGGAAAAAGAAAAAAGCTTTAGTGCATGTACATACAGACAGTTCTTAAGCTATTTCCATAGAGTACAAGGGTAACATTAAAGCATAAATAAAGTATTTTGCTTCAGTTTATCATTTATCTTGCAAAAGTTAAATTCTTAGGAGGAAAAAAAAAAGAAAAAAGTAAAATTATTTACAATCAAATGCACGGAAAAATTGATTTTCCACTTAAAGAATATAATTTCTACTAACCTTCAGGATCAAGGAGTTTCTCTATGCCCAGGTGTTTCCTGGCTATGCTGAATGCATGGTCTAATCTTTGCACAGGTGACTGCTGAGAAGCAACAGTGTTCCAATCAAACAGGTCTGGTCTAAAGCAAAAATAAGAGGAACAGTAAATTTCTTCTTTTTTTAGCACTAGATTTAATTACATATTTTAATGGCTATCCATCAGCACCAGCTACAAATTTTTAATTTTCTTAATGAAAGAACTTGTTCAATCAGGAAATAATGAAGTTTGGTTTCTAATGGGGTTGCATCCTATATTCATCCATGTTCATCACCATCGCATTAACCACATTTCTTATTCTCACCAAAGTCCCAACAGCCCATAACCCTCAAATCACCTATTTTCACCCATAACACTGCCCCTGTCACTGCACAAAATATCCACCATGGACTTGTTCCCCTGCTGCAGGCCCAAAGAGTACCTGCTTGAGAAGGAATATCGCAGGCCAGCAGAACAGATATCTGGTGAGATAATTTTGCAGCCTTCCTTCTCTCTCCAGCCACCAGTTCTTCATCTCACTATTTCTAAGCATGCAATTGCTTCTAAGATTACCAGCTTGCTGTTATATCAAATTAAAATAGATTCAAAATTCATAGATGTAGAATCATTTAGGTTGGAAAAGACCTTCAAAATCACCAAACCTAACCTAGCACTTTCAAATCCACTACTAAACCATATCCCTAAATGTTACATTTACATGTCTTTGAAATACCTCCAAGGACGGTGAATCCACCACTTTACTGGGCAGCCTTTTCCAGTGCTTGACAATCCTTTTGGTAAAGAAATCTTTCCTAATATCCGAACTAAATCTCCCTGGCAAAACTTGAAGCCATTTCCTTTAATCTAATCACTTGTTACCTGAAAGGAAACTGACAGCCACCTCACTACAACCTCCTTCTAGGTTGTTGTAGAGAGTGATAAGGTCCCCTGAGCCTCCTTTTCTCCAGACTAAATAACTCCAGTTCCCTCAGCCATTCCTCACAGGACTTGTGCTCCAGATGCTTCACCAGCTTCATTGCCCTTCTTTGGACATGGCCCAGCATCTCAGTGTCTTTCTTGTTTTGAGGGGCACAAAACTAAACTGAGTATTGAAGGTACAGCCTCACCAGTGCCGAGTACAGGGGAACAATTGCTTCCCTAGTCCTGTTGGCCACACAATTTCTGATACAGCCTGGATTCTACTGACCTTCTTGGCCACCTGGGCACAAGCTGGCTCATTTTCAGCTGGCTGCTGACCAACACCCCCAGCTCCTTTTCTGCTATGCATGTTTCCAGCCACTCTTCCCCCAAGTCTGTAGTGTTGCATGGGGTTCTGGTGACCATAAGAGAAGGTCACAGTCTTTGCAGTACCTGGCATTTACTAGACTTGTTGAACCTCATACAAATGCTTCAGTCCATTGATCTAGCCTGCCCAAGCCATAAGCAGTCAGTTTCTCCATGCTGTGGGAAACAGTGTTCAAGGCCCTTGCACTCCTGGTCCCTTAACCAGTTGTCCTAATGGTGATCATGACCTGGGAATGTATGCAGCATAGCTGCATGTGCCACTTTTCTTACCAAAATGTTTGGAAAACACACACTTTTCAGATGAGCATAAAACTGTAGTGCAATCATAGGTTTTAGCTTGTAGGTGCAAAAGTACGAGAGCACAATTTAAATGTTCTTGCAGGAGACGACAGACCAACCAAACCTGAATTATAGGTCAGATACGCAAATCTGAGCCCTTGTATTATGAGTTGCACTATTTGCAACATAAATTATGTTAATAAATTGTGACTTCCAGCATTTCATCTGAGAGCTATCCAGTAGGATATTCAGAATTTATCAGGCACTGTGGAAAAAAGTTTCATCAGGTATTCTGTAATTAATGTGTATATAATATGAAGAAAAACAACTACACTGTTTGATACAGTGTTTTAAATCAGAAAACACTGAACCATAATCTTCTCCATCAAAAAATCAAGTATGTTATTTACACAAATTAAAATGTGCAAGTAGTTATGACAGATTTACTTACATTTTTATTAATTTCAAAAGTAATTTTAAACATTCTACCATAGTCATAATAGATGGCAAAAATGTTCACTGCATTATACTGTAATAACATCAGAAGAGCGAAGGAAAAAATGCCATTTATGTAGTAGCAATTTCCCAGTTATTCACCTTTGCTGTCCAATCTTTTTTTGAGAGGGGAGTGATTTACATATTAACAATTAAGTTGTTCTAAGTTATTTTGCTTCTCTATGCAGAAGTACTTAAACATTAATTAAAAACAGAGCTTTCTCCTTCCCACATAAAGAAGAACTTCAAAATACTAAATTCGGATGGGAGCAGAAGGGGAAGATAGAGGAACTTAGGTGTTAATCTGTTTCTAGTCATTACGCATTATGTCTGTGATCTCATGGATGGGTTTTTATACTAAAATACCAACAGTTTCAAAATCCAGATTATGTCTGCACATAACTTTTCATCTTTCTTGTACTGGATATGAATGGGACAGAGCTAATGTTCTTCATAGTGGCCATATGATGCTGTGCTTTGGGATTTGTGGTTAAAACTGTGTTAACAATAAACCAGTTGTTTGGCTTTTGCTGAACCATGCTTACACCCCCCTCTCCCTTCCCCATGCAACAAGGCTAGCAGTGGGACATAGCTAGAAAAAGTGATCTAAACTGACCAAAGGGATACTCTATGTAACTATATATGGACTATATATAACTTGCTCAGCAATAAATACTGCGGTAAAGGAAGAGGGGAGAGGGCTGTTTTGTCTTCCAAGGTCACTGCTGCTTGAAGACTGTCTGGGCATCAGCCTGCTTGTGGGACATGCTGAGTTACTGCCTTTGCATTACTTATTTTTCTATTATTCTTTCCTTCATATTAACTTCTCTCTATTTTGACTTAAGAGTTTTCTTGCTTTTGCTTTTCCCATTCTCTTCCCTGTCCCAACAGAATGCGGAGAGAAGTTCCACTGCTGACTGGGGTCAACTTACCACACTCACATACCTTTCTATACAGTCATAAAGATATTCTTAAATTCTTAAATCTCGCCAAATTTAACACTTTTTGTCTGGTATACGGCATAGGATGCATAAACTCATAGATGAACTTCAGCAGAAAGACCACTTAGTCGCCAAAAATCTATCTATTATAACTTTCTTTAAATGCCCTGCAAGGATGTGTTTCACAAATGCTACAGAGACTAGGGTATATAAAGATTATTCAGTGGCAAAAGCTTTTAAGACAAAGAAAGAAAGAGATTACATCCAAAGGACTACCTCCCCCCAAAATAAAATTTCTGCAGGGATTTGGTTTGAAGTTCTAATTGCACTTGTGCTGCTCAGAGTGGCACGTTATCTTCGCATGATCATGACTTGTTTGGTGATATAAAATTTAATATACAGGAACATGCCTTCTTCTAACCAGCCAGGACTCCACTGGGCAAGAACAATGATATCTAGAATTTTCATTAAAGAATGACACAATATTGTCTTACTCATCTTTAAAAAAAACTCTGTCATCATAATAACATTTTAGATGTTCCATTTCATCCAACATATATATATATATTTTCTAGTTAATGTTTTCAGATAGGCCAAGACTATTATCATCACACCTTCTGTGATCTATGTGACTATGGCACATACATGTCCTTGTGTAGAGCATACAGAGCATCTCTCTTCTTACACGTATTACAGATGCAAAAATTTGAACCCTTTTGTCCTGGGTTCAGCAGTAGCAGTCATTTTTTCTCCTTCTTAGTAGCTGGTGCAGTGCTGTGTTTTTGACTTTTAGCCTGGGAACAGCGCTGATAACACTGATGTTTTTAGTTGCTGCTCAAATGTTTAGTCTGACCAAGGACTTTGTGAGTCTCATGCTCTGCAAGCGAGGAGGGGAAGCTGGGAGGAAGCAGAGACAGGACACCTGACCCAAACTAGCCAAAGAGATAGTCCATACCACAGCATGTCATGCCCAGGATGTAGAACTGGGGGCAGTTACCCGGAAGGGCTAGATCACTGCTCGGTTGGGCTGGGTATCCATCAGCAGGTGGTGAGCGGTTGTATTCTCTCCCCTTGTTATTTCCCTTATCATTATTATTGGTGGTAGCAGCAGTGGTTTGTGTTACACCTTAGTTACTGGACTGTTCTCATCTTAGGCCGTGGGAGATACATTCTTTTGATTCTCCTTCCCATTCCTCTGGGAGGGGGGGAGGAAGAGGTGGGAGTGAGCGAGCGGCTGCATGGTTTTGAGTTACTGGCTGGGCTTAACCCATGACTCCTTTAAGACACAGCTAAACAAGAAGTAGTAAGCTTTAGTAAGTCATTGACAGGTTTCTTATGAATTTTATTACAATTGTACATAGCACAGATTCTAAACCAACTTAAAATTATATAGCGAACTACTGCAACTCAGCTCTGACAAACACCAACTTAATTAAAAACACCATAAAACTTCAAACTCCAGCAATTTAATTCTCCAGATTTTCCCTTTGAAAGAATACTTAGCTATACACATTTCAGTAGCACCATCACTAGGGTAAAGTGTCATAACGTCAGCTTGAAGCTTTAGCTTCTCAGTGCAATGCATCTGGATATTTTGCTGGGTATATTTATCTGGCAATACTGCCAAGTATTATTGCAGGACATATTACAGTTCAGAAGATTGAGTTGTACTATATGGCAAATAACATTAAAAAATCCATTAAACAACATCAAAACATAATTTCAAATAACAACTATTATTAGCTTTCTAAGGGAAATTTTAAAAGCAGGGTTGAATAAGTATGAAATAGAGAAAAGAAAAATAGAATACCAATTGTCCTCCTTCATTTGCTCTCTCCATACTGTTCAAATTGTACAAAGATAGAGGAAATCTGTTCTCACATCTGTATTTTGGTTCATCTTTGACAGGGAGTAAAGCCAAGGGGATACAACTAGCAGTCTTCACTCATCTCCCTGAATACATACAAGCATATGTATGTTCAAAGAAGTTAGAACATGCTGAACTCCATCTAGGCACACACTGATCAGCTGAAGCAGCACTGATCTTGTATTAGTTCCTGATCATGTGTTAGTTTACAAGATCATGGAGAACCCAAACTGAAAGGATTGAAGGCTTCAGTGGAGAAGTTTTTTTTAAGTAAAATCAAAATTTATATCAAGCACAAGGCAACTTTTGTACCTGCAGTTCATTCCTATAACTAGCAGAAAGAGAAAAGAGAAAAAAGGAGAAAAAAAATAAAATAAAATGGTGTGTGTGTATGAGCAAACCTGAATATTTCAAAATATATTAGCAAGGAAAATAGTTGCTCAGAGTCTAAAAGGGACTTTTTTTTTTCCCCTACCAATTATATAATTTATAGTGGAAACAAAACAGGCAGGGTAACAGAACTGAATCTGGAGTATATTAAGGCTAAACAAATCCAGACAGATGCAGAAATGATAGTAATTGATAAGACAAAACACAGTTACCCCTAAAAAGAAGAGGTTACCATCCAGTTTAAAGCAAGCAACAAAACAAAGCTCAGAGATTGCAGACAACAGTGACCAGTAACTCCATCCCACCGCAGTACTCTGTTCCTAGCCACAGCCCCTACCAACGATAATTTCAAGATACAGCTTCAAAGTTTACTCTGATTTTTCCTCAAAGACTACCTGCTAAATCTTTGTAAAAAATGGAAAATTAATTTTCACTAGTGCCAATAGAGATATTATGACCAAATAACCCCTACAAGAGTTTATAAGCAGTGAATTTCTGGGTTTTGCTTTCTTTACTTACTAAAGACCATATTTATTCATTCAAATTAGTTTTTTGCCATATGAACCTGAAGTTAATCCATATAAGATGCATATGGCAGTGAAACCTGAAGAGGTAATGAATTTTACAAAGGTGCACATTCAAGAAAACTAAGAGAAACAATGCATACACTCCGGAGGGAGAATTCTGAAGGAAGGAGGTGATACATTTAGAAGATATTTTAACATCATGGGAAGCATTGCTTTCATTTCTTCAGAATTTCCGAAGTGAGTCATTTCTAAAGTATCACAAACCTTTAAAACAGCAACCTTCATATAATATACATATAACTATATAATTACTGTGTATGCAAAAAGGCACCACATTTAGATCATAAATGTCACTAACTCCTTTTCAACAGAAAAGCTGCAGGCTTGTTATTGTAGTTTTATTTGTACAAGATTTTTTTTTATATATCTTCAGCTCTTTCACAATTAAAACAAATCAACATCTAGTAACTAGCATGTAACCTACTGACTTATTACAATAAAAATATTTTTGTCACTCGCCATACCATTGCTTTTACTTCTATTTTTCCTTTAGCTTACCGAAGACAAACTTCTGCTTCTATCCAGGATCTCTTTTTGATGCCATTTTCCTTCTCCCCTCACCTTGACACCTTGAAGCAAACACAGCTACGGTAAAGTGCTCATTTCTAAGGTAGTCACCGGGCCTAAGTTCAAGCATTTCAAAGAAGCAAGGAGGAAGCTAAGGAATGCCACCTGTTCCCACTTCAAAATCCTGATTAAAGTGCTGGGGGAAAAGAACAAAGGCCTCAACAAAGTTAAAGAAAAGAGGGAAAGCTCTCTCTGATACCCTGCTGGAGAAAAAAAATTGCAAGAGGCAAACAGGGAAAGCACTCTGTGATCTGGAGCCTGAAGTAGGGAGTTTCAGCTATAGCAGGACTGCCCTCTCTTCCCTAGAAAAATATTTTAGTTTCCTTATATTCCTAGGATGATGGTGTTATGCCACATCTGCTGCCTTGTTTATTCAGTTCAATGCAAAATATACCATTCAAGGAACCATATAAGGAAGCTTATCTTCTGAAAATTTGCACTATGGGCTCACTGATGTGCCCTTGTAGCTTTGTCAAGTAACCTGTGTTCCACTGCTCCTCACATTCAGTATTAAAAGCAATTGCTAAAGATTCTAAATAGGAAGATGATGATTATACAAATGAGAATATCTACTCAAAGTAACCGCTTTCGTATAACGACAGAGAAAGGGCATCAGAAATATCTGATCAGAACAAAACAGCTGCAAACAAGGAAATGGTGGGTTAAAAGACTATAAAACATAAAGCTTCCCACTGAGAGTAAGATTCTCACAAAGTGTACGTCTATGTAGTTAGTCCTTCAAGCTAATCTCTTTCTTTTAATTCTTTCAAGGAGGTGCTGGGAATATTCATCCAGATACAAATTCCCCACTACTCTCTGAATCTCTAATAAAACCCCAAACCAACCAACCAAACCAAAACAAACCAAACAAAAAGCCACCTACCCGTCATTGGAAACATATAAGAGAAACGAAAATATCACCACTTAAAGGATAGGGATTGTTTTGATTTTGCTTTATTATTTAAGGCATGTAGTTATTATTATGAACCATCAAAGTAAAAGGAAACATATTAGATCTTTCTGGTGATTCATGTAAAACCAGTATCCCCCTCTTAACAGCATTAAAGGCTTCCACATTTCAGAAGTCTAAGGAATTTCAGGGTTGGAGTCATTGTGCTTGTCCACAAATATTGTAGGAATTCAACAAGACTGCCTTAACTCTTTTCTGCGCCATTCCTGAGCTTTTTACACCTGAACCATGAATGAAGAAGATTTAGTACTATCTAGGAGATTTTTGGAGTGCAAATAACTAAAATATAACAGTGCTATAAAGAGAAAAAAGGTCAAGGTATAACAACTTTCCAACGTGTTTATTCCTGGACAATTAAGGACCTCCACTGTGACAATGAGGAATATAATGACATCTTCTATAATGCAGTGCCCATCCTTAAATGCTTCACACAATCGCTCAGCCTGGATACTTTATGCTGAAACAGGTAAATACTGTTTAGAAATCAAATTGAATGATACAATTAGAAAAACACATGAATATGAAGTAAGAGAGGCTGAAGGTTTGTTTGCTTGTTTTTTCTTTTTTTTCAAATTTTAGATGGATAAATGGAATATATTGTTAGTAGCAACTCCAGAGTGTGTTAACATCAAAACTAAGGCATAAAATGTTAACTACATCTATTAGTTAGAGCAGATTAAGTTACAATCTTAATCTGTAAATTACAACTGAAAAACTTGAAATACTCAGCCAGTATTTCAGATGAGGCAACACAGAAATTAGAGTGTGGTGTATATTTCGAAACAGTTATATATAGATATAAAAAAAAAAAATCTTTATTTTTAAAAAGAAAAATCTTATTGTAAAAATACTAATGTGATTTAGATACGTACTAACTACAGCATGTAGGAACTGATTTTAACAGCTTATTACTTTATTCCAAAATACCATGCTTAGCATTATACCATAGAAGTATTATGAATCACTGGTTTTAAAAGTAAATTAAATAGGACTGAGTTTGGAAAAGAAAACGGAATGTTTGCATATTGTGAGAGACTGATTCCTTTAGATGTCAAAAATAATTATTTTAATGCCACCAGGAAATCTTCCTCACATTTTTTTTTTTTCTTTATTTTGAGGAGAGGATTGGTAGCAGACAGGCTAGGAATAATGCTAAAATTGGCAGAAAAATACACACACCAGGCTCGAGGTCCTCATACGAGTTCGTTATCACACCCGATTTTCATACTATGGCTAGCCATTTTTTCTGACTAATTCTGCTTCCATTCCTGAGAATATCTAAAGGTGACGAGGACTGTGGAAACAAATTACAGCCTAAGGGTCAATGCAGAAGGCTTATGGCTTCTGAAATCCACTTGAAGGAAAGGCTAAACTCAAAAACTTCAGAGTCAAAAAAAGAACCTACTATTTGCAGTAAATACTGTTTTTGACAATTAAATCATGCAAGTCTTAAGTTTCAGGAATGAGGAACATAAGTTTTAAATCTGCAAAATTAATTTTTTCACCAATGGATTTTATATATGTAGTAGGTTATTTTCTAAGTAATCAGAAAGACAACCACAGCTGTTCGGACAATTAGAGCAACAAGTTCTTGTTTTTCTTCAAGAGCCTATTTCAACACAAAATGTTGCTGAGAACAAAGAGAGATATTGTAGAAAAGGACAGTAATAAAGGAGCAAAAAGACAATGGAAAAACTGAATCAAAGAAATACAGAGGAATAAACTCAGAGGAAGACTGAAAAAAGAGATAACATCTAGACCAAACTTTATGGAGAAAAGGAACTGGAAGAGAAAGAAGTAGAACAGGAAAACTGGGGAAAGAGAAAATCAATCAGGGAAAACAGAGAAGCTAAATTCAAAAGTGTTTGTCTTCAGAGGGCTTGTCATTCTATGTACATACACCACAAAATATTACTAAAGCACAGGATGTGTGAGACACCAGGTTTCTCTGAGATTTCATGTAAACCGGTGTTGATCAACTGTCTTCTATGGGCATGAAGCCTAGACACTGACACTCAGCAACTATATACCTGTATTTTAGGGTGACTAAATTAGGCATCAGTGCTTCTTAGAGAAGATATTTTATTCTTATATGATAGAGATAGGTACTTCTGAACACTTGGTGTCTTAATGTACCTATTTTATTGATCGCATCTTGAATCTTGAAGAGGAATTCAGTACTCCTGCAAACTAAGCAAGCAGTGCAAAGTGACCAAACATCAATACGGAGGACACACTAAGCGCAGGAGATCATCTTAAAAATTACTGACTCAAGGTTTCAGAGGACATTAGGTCTTCCTCTGAGACTTCTACAGAAGAACTTAGTGATTAAAGCTGAGAAGACAACGACTGGTATGTCTTGGAGACTTGTCTTAGGGAATCTGAATGCACACTTGCTGTTTCCCAGATGAGTATATTAACTACTGGGCAGGAGATAAGACTCTGTGGAGTAATTTTTTTTCACTTCTGTTGAAGTGAAATCCACTAAGTAGAAAGTTATTTATGGCAGTAAGATTTATGGCAGCAGACACAAAAAGAGTTAAGAAGACAAGAAGAACTTAAATTTTGCAGCCCTGCTTTAGAAAACCTAAATAAAGTGCATGAATTTTAGCGAGCGTGTACATGAGTGGTCACAACTGGTGAACTTTACACTGAACTGAACACAGCAGTGCATAAAGTATGGCATACAGACACTTAGATATTTGTTTAGATAATCCCAATGTGGCTCAGGCAGACAACTGCCTTCCCCACCTAGGAACTGCTCCTGAATAAAAGCCTCCCTTCAGACTTCCTGAGCTCTTCTTGAAGATAGGGACAAAAAGGAATTTCCCACTACTGAATTCAAACACATGATACTACATGGCCCTGTACAGTATGTCATCTGAATATCTGAGTATCAGATACCCCGATCAGGAAACAGGCAGCCTGATATTATGTCTGGCTGAAAAGATGTGCCACTGCTTTGGCCTTCTGCTTCACTGATTTGCTGAAAATTAAATCAAGGTAATGACAATGTCATAAAATACTACTGGTTTTAGTGTTTGAGTCTACAGTAATAATTAATTAATCAATGTAATTTCAGCATAGCTGTTTTTCAGAATTTTGAGGTGCTCCTCACTCCCCCCCCCAGCAAGTGGACTGGGGTTGCACAATTTGTTGAGAGGGAAAATAGCTGGGGCAGCTGACCCCAACTGACCAAGGGATATCCCAGACCATATGGGGTCATGCTCAGCATATAAAGCTAGGACAGAAGAATGAAGGGGGGGGGCACATTCAGAGTGATGGTATTTGTTTCCCCAAGTAACTGTTACCCATGATGAAGCTTTGCTTTCCTGGAGATGGCTGAACACCTGCCTGACCTTGGAAATGGTGAATGAATGCTTTGCTTGCATGCATGACTTTTGCTTTACTTATTTTACTGTCTGTCAATCCATGAGTTTTCTTACTTTCACTCTTCTGATTCTCTCCCCCATCATGCCAAGGTGGAGTGAACAAGCAGCCACATGGTTCTTAGTTGCTGGCTGGGGTTAAACCATGACAGTTAAAAATAAGTCTGTGTACAGACAGTGTTTCAGGAAATTGAAAAGGTATTCATGCCCACAGAAATTATGTGCATGCTCCCACACAGTGAGAGCTTCTGCAAATCTAAGTGATACAGACAGAAGAGCATCCCACACAATTCTGCCTTTTTTTTTTTTTTTAAATCATCTACAATTACAGAATAACATCTTTAGAAAGATAGAGATTCATTCATTTCTACAGGATAATTATGTTCTTATATTCAGGTCAATCAGAATGATACCACTTCTAAGAGAGCAAATTAAAATGAGAAATTGTCATCAAAAGGAAATAACGAAATAAGTAACTTTAGAGAGGGTTTGACAAAAAAACACCAAAGCACATTTTAATGAATGACCAACAAATATCAAAAGCTAGTGACACAGTCACTATACTTTAATTCTTTTCTTATTTAGCTCCCCAAATGCAGTTCTCCTAATACCTGCATAAACACTTGCACCAACACCAAGAAGGTGTGATTGCATCAATGAGTAACAGCAGGATGGAGGGAAAGACAGCTGTTAATGTTGTAAATATTGAATGTAGGTGAAAAACATACACAATGCCCTTTCAGAGTATAATAAATTCTTCCTTAAGATATACCTCCTTCCTAACTGAAAGGAAACAACACCTGTAATTGAAAGTTCCTGAACCTTAGCTCACTCAGATCTTAAGACTCCCAGGCATATGCAAAGTGAAAAAGAACTCCCAGCAGGAGATGCCTACTGTGCCGGGATGGTTGTGTAAGGCATAGCCATCAGTATTACATCTTTGGACTACAACAGCAGTAGACTTAATCAGATAGTTTCAATCAGAAACAAACACATGATCCAGTGAAAATTTTTGAAAGTAATACCTATAGTTCTTCACTGGTTAAGTTGCAAGGCACAGATTGTCTCAGACTATGCTTTTAGTACTTTGCCTTATTTTAAGCAACGCAAATAAAAAAAAAAAAATGGAAAAAATGGCCTGACTTGTACTAATATCTTTCTTGTACATCCCTGTTGTCTCTTAATAAACAGACCATACCTATTTAGCTGTTCAAAAATTCAACTCACTGATAATTTGGAACAGTCAGCTACCTTGCAGCACAACCCCCCTTTGGGAGAGCAGTACAGAAGTAGGAGAAAAGAGATCAGGAGGCTTACTATATTGGAAAAACAAGTACTGCTTTAAAATTAGTAGCTGCAACTAGTCCTTTAAGATAGACTGGCCTTCACTGTCTTCCTTAAGCCAAGTACACACAACTACCAGAGAACTTTGAACCTCAAAAGGCAGGGGTTTATGCAGCATAGACTAGAACAAGGCAACTGCTGAGGGAGGGTGAAAACTCAAATCAGCTGGGAAAAACATGAAAGGTTTTCAAAACAAAGGCTACTTTCTCCAGCTGTGTCCCTTTGAGACAAATCCATACTTTTAAACCAACAACTGTCAAAGGCTTTCAACAAACACTACCTTTCCTGCTTCCAAGTCTCCACAGGAAAATCTCCTTCTACATCAACCTCAAAGGCTTGGTTTTGGATCTATCCTTTGCTCTTCTCACCAGCTGCCAAGCCTGTACTCTTTAAGACTACCTGCTTGGTATATATACACTGGAATTCCCAAAAAGGATCTGAACTGAGTATATTCAGTTGTGCTGTGAAAACCTCAGACCCTCTCCCTCCACAAAAGGATTCAGGATTCAATCTGACATCAAACAACACAGCACCCAAGTCAAAGCAAACAGGCAGCCATTTAAAAGAATTCTGAAACACCCCTACATAATAGATACATCATCCTCAAGCCCTGTAACAGCCATCTGTTACAAGTCTCACTGCAATAATGAAACATTCGTTTTCCTACCTGTGACTGTGGAGCAGTGCATTGAATGCCAATCCATCAGACCAGCTACTGGTGAAATTGATAACATTGACCTGTGGGTAATTACGAGTCGATTGGCGGACCCAGCTCAGCAGAATCTTTTCACTGTTTGTCTGCTGCAGTCCAGCCATGATGTTTTTCATTACATCTTTGACCTGCAATAAGAAGCAGAATTTCATCAGTGATTGAACTTACTCATTAGAAACTGCCTTTGTGTTGTGTTTTTTTTTTTTTTCTTGCACAAAATCCCTTGAGTTGCTTAGATTTAAGCCTTAAAGAAAAACTTCCTTAATAATTAAAGTACATACTTGGTGTCATAGTATAACAATAGCAGCTAAGTCTGAATGATTACAGACAATGGATATTGACTTGTTGGTCACCATTGCTGATGCATTCAGTACATTTATCCCTGTGCCACATGAAGCATTCCATGCATGAACAGAGATGGCACATTTGTTTCCATCACTTACGGACACAGGGTTCATTCCAACTAAGTCTTTTTCCTTTTGGTTTTCTTTGCTCTGGAAATACATCCTTGGTTAATGGGATACACTACTGCAAAAGCTGGTAAAATGATGAAAAACATTCTTCTCTCACTGACAGAGTTGAAATAAGTACCAAGGCAAAAATAAACGTGCATGGTAGATAACATTTTTGACTTAAATGTGCAAACTATATTTGCATACATGCACTTGGATGAAAAGTGAATTTCATTGCATGCATTGAAAGGGTACTGCATATGATTAAATTTTAATTTTTTTTAATGAATAGTTAATGTTCCTTTTTCATTAAGGAAAGCTGAGCTAGTTATTATTTTACAAAAAGCCATTAATCCTGAGGGCTTCTAAAAATATTACCCTAACATTGGACATAACGCAGTGGAGTATATATTTCTTAGCAATTTCTTTACTACTGAAAGAGCACACAAAATTTCTATTAAGAATTCTATAATTTATTTTCCAATTTTAAATCACTGCTTTCTCCACATATACTGTAAAGATTTAAAGGTCTTTAAAATACTAAGATACAACTTAAACTTATTTAAGCTTATTGTTGCTTATTTCCTCATGGAGTATATAATTTCACTACTACGCCACTTGAATTGCTCTGCATATGATATCAGCTGAAGAACAACATTCAGTGCAGAAGCTACTTTGTGATAAAAGATGGACCACTCTGAAATTGTGTCCTAGTTGTTGAAAGTCAAAGATGAATTGTGGGAATGATGAAGATCAAAGAAAGGTAGGCATTTAAAATACTGAAGTAAAAAGGTATCACAGTATCACAGTATGCTAGAGATTGGAAGGGACCTCAAAAGATCATCCAGTCCAATCCCCCCGCCGGAGCAATGTTACACAGGAATGTGTCCAGGCGGGTTTTGAATGTCTCCAGGGAAGGAGACTCCACAACCTCCCTGGGCAGCCTGTTCCAGTGTTCCCTCACCCTCACTGAGAAGAAGTTTCTTCTCAAGTTTAAGTGGAACCTCTTGTGTTCCAGTTTGTACCCATTACCTCTTGTCCTATCATTGTTTGCCACTGAGTAGAGCCTGGCTCCATCCTCGTGACACTCCCCCTTTGTATATTTATATACACTTATAAGGTCACCCCTCAGTCTCCTCTTCTCTAAACTATAGAGACCCAGCTCCCTCCATCTTTCCTCATAAGGGAGATGCTCCACTCCCTTAATCATCTTCGTTGCCCTGCGCTGGGCTCTCTCTAGCAGGTCCCTGCCCTTCTTGAACTGAGGGGCCCAGAACTGGACACAATATTCCAGATGCGGCCTCACCAGGGCAGAGTAGAGGGGGATGAGAACCTCTCTCGATCTACTAACCACCCCTCTTCTAATACACTCCAGGATGCCATTGGCCTTCTTGGCCACAAGGGCACAGTGTTGGCTCATGGTCATCCAGGTATGATCTCATCCTCAAAGTTGGGGTCACTTCCTATTCAATGAGAAATGGTGGAAAACTCTACTTCTACAATTAAAGTCACCTTGTCCTCCTGGGCACCCAGAGAGAGAATGCCAACCCTCCCATCTGGTACCTTGGTGGCACCACAGAGCACAGTGCTACACCATGCCACATTGCTGCAGGCAAAGCACCATGCTGCCTGCAGGATGGCTGGGTCCTGAAGCAAGATCAGTGTCTGAGCAGGGAAGTGCTGGCTGACACTGAGGATAGAAGGAAGCTCTTTGAAGGCTTCTCATTTATGATGAACAGTAGTAGGAAGACACATGCTCATGTCAGCCTGAAGAGCTTTTGGATGAATAAGCTCCCTCAGCATCCAGGTTCAGAAACTACACATTCACGTCTAGTAAAATCTGCTTCTTGCAGATGAGTTGCAGATGACCTCTGATAGTAATTTCTTTGTTACTGCTCCACTCTAATGTAGTATTTCCTGGCAGGAAAAAAGGCTTTAAGGTATAGAAAAGTCTGACTTCCACAAAATAGAAATACTTGCTTTTCCTGGGGAATGGGCCAATACTACAGCAGTAAGAAAAGACTCAATTTTGAACAGAATGGGAGAAAAGGGTAACACAGAAACCACCAAGACAACTTCCAAAATGTCAAATGGAAAGCTGTGATCAGAAGAGTTGTTCTCAGCACCACTGAAATATTTGCCTTATGTAAATGACTATGATTTTGCCTTTTTTTTTTTTTTTTTCCTGAAGAAAGTCAATATTTCGGCTATGACTTACTTAGCAGCTTTTCTCTGTTGCTTTCACTACAACATGTCCTGTAAAACTAGAAAAAAAAAAAAAAAAAAAAAGTTTCCTACTTCAGTGAATGATGAACATGATTTTTTAATAGAAGTGTTTAGTTTTTAATATAAGGGCTTCTAGGTTTTGTTTCTCACCATTTTTGCTTGTAATGCTATGAAAAACTTGTAGATTATTGCTTGGGAAACAGAGCCAGCACAAATGGACAGACTCTTAAGCCCAGATTCATATAAAAACACACTCAGAGCATCTGTATGCTAGTTCTTTTCTTAATTTTGATTTTACTGCTGTGTCAGAATTTATTTGCTTAAGTGTCTTCATCTACCACGTTTCTTATAAGAGCTGTACCATAAGCTTCCCCCACTTTCTAAAGAGAAAGGAAGTTAAATAAACCACATCTGCTTCAATAATTTGTCAGAGTCACATCTTTTTAGTGTTCTAAAAATAATTCTTGGAAGGATAGGCCAGCAGTGAAAAGCAAAAAAAGTAATTATTATTTTGTTTAAATATAAAAGTCACTCTCTTTAAGATATTAAAAAGAAAACTGACTATGAAAGCTATACATCCATGTTGGCTTTTCCTATCCATTTTTCTAACAATAATTTTATTATATATTCTCTTGCAACATCTGACTGGGAAAAAAAGAATCAAAAGGCCTGCTCCTAATGCTCTAACAACTATTTTATCTTCTTAAGTTTCTTAATATTCTAGACAAAATGTAAACAGACTTCCATAAAACTTGCAGATTGAGGACATTATTTGCAATGCTTATGTTTACTTTGTAGGTTGTTGCTATATAATAACGGGAAATAAGATCAGTAGAATAAAGGTACTTCATGAAAAGTAAGAAGCAGTACCACCCACCTGCCAGTGGAGAATTATATTCCAGATCAAACCAAGGGTCAGCTTATGATTTCCATCCACAATGTCTGAGCTCCCAATATTTACCAAATCAACCTATTAAAGAAGCAAAAATATATTCGTATAAGATTAATAGCAAGTCTAAGAGGTTGGTGTTATACTTTCTTTATGGCAAGGGAGATGGAGGGATGAGCCAGAGTAAATCTCTCATCTGGTTTCTGTTATTTAGTAAACATTAAATTAATGTTTCATAAATGACACAATTAATGGCCTAGCAAAAAGCATGCAGTGATCTAGACTTCCAATTACAGCAGTTATAGCATGTTGTGAAAACATACAATTAAAAATAATAGTTAACATAAAAGATTTTTTGAGTTAAGTCTCTACAATTACAAATCACAAAACTGATGAGTGACACAAAAAACCTCTATTATGCTTCCTACTACCTTACATAATGCACTTTGCTGAAAGCTACACACACACATCTAGACACTGTAAGAACCTACAGACCTAAGATATCTTTCTACATATTTAAATTCTAACAGAATTTATTTTGTCTTAATTAAATTCTACAATGTATAAGGCAAGTCAGGATGTGTTCTGGAATACAGAGGAACAAATGATTGTGATCTAAGCAAATCTTTTCCACATTAGTTTGTTTAGTATTGCTGTTTTCCACAACTATAGTATGCATCAGCATTCACCACCCTGAAATATTCTTTCCTCCACAGTGAAATGATCCTTTACACTCCCTCACTTTTCATGTTATGTAAATAAAGAAAGCCAAATTCACAGATGTGATTATAAGATGATACAAGCTGAGACCTGCACTTTTGGATGGAAACTATGAATCTAAAAATTTGCATCCTCACTGTTTCATAGATGTGGTTTTTTTCATGGTCAGAACTAATATTTATATGGCAAAGTACCCCATTCCTTCATAAATTACAGTCTGCATATCTCTACTTCTGAAGCTATTCGAAGTTACATCTGTAGAATGACTAAAGGTTTTGCATATTCAAAACAAGCCTCAACTCTTTACTAAGGATTCATAATTTTGTACTAAAAGCGTAAGAGACTGCTAATTCATTGTAACCAACAGTGTCTTGGAACATTTCCCAAGTGGAACTTAGACATTATACCCTAAATTTCAAATAGGGTCCACACAGCAAGTGACCAACTACAAAGCTTATTGGGCTATCACCTACACGTTCTACGGGCCAAATCCTTCCTCTGTTTTTGGAAACGGAAGCCTGAACACATGGAAATTACATATATCTTACTGAAACAGAGGAAAACTTCTCAGTTTGCCTTAGTGTTGCTTGAGGCTACAGTGGGGTACCTCCCCACCCCAAAACTGTATAAAAAAAAAGAAAAAAAATCTGTAAAATGGATTGACTGGAAGCAGCAGCATTTTCAAAGCTGTTACCGCCTAGATGACTGCAGACCCTCAGAGCAAAGATGGCACACACCAGAAGAAAAACTTGATTAGTCACAGTCTTTAATAGCTTTAGAACCATTAATTTTACATTCCTGAAGTCCCATAGAAATGATCTTGAAGGTTGAGGACACAGAGGCAGATCTTTGGGCTGCACACTAATTTGGTATAGTATATATATGCACACTATACTAATTTTTATGTTGTGTATAGCTTATAAAGTTTTCATTACATGAACATAATGGCCAATGGATGAGAATTTCAATTTCTAAAAGGATGTTTTTTCTTCTATATTCTTCAAATTGAATATTCTTTTTTCTTTCTGTATTTGAAAGAGATTATTGCTGTGTTCTGGGAACTGAATGAAAAGCACATTAATGGATTTAGCTAGTACATAGTCAATAAATACTTTTAAAAGCATTTACTATGAAAATCTGTAACCACATTCCAGGTATGCTATCAAAACCTTCTTGTATACTGCAAAATAGCGTATCATAGATTTTTTTCAACGGTGCCAAATATTGCAGATTTTGAAGAATTGGAAGCTGTTTCTTCTACAAATTTACATGAAATTCCATTTTAAAAAAAAAGAAAAATCAAGCTGGAGGTCTTTATGCCAGCCTTATAAGGTCACTTTCATTTATGCACAAATATTCAGCTAGATTACCTTATATTTATAAAATCAATAACTTTATTTAGCAGCTGAACTCAAGCATGTTTAGTGACCTACTGCATCTATTGAAAATATAATATGCAGCACAGAATACATTACCATTACATCTTAATGTTAAGTTTAAGTGAATGTAATAGTTTATTTTAATTTATTCTTGAGGAGAAGACATGATATAACTTGTCGGTCACTGAGAATAACTGCTAAAGTTATGGGTCCATTAGAATGCTTACGTAAGGAAAATATGAGAATATTTACTCAAAAATGATGCACAGGATACCAGCTTGAAAAGTCAATCCTGACAAAGTAGACTGGAAAGTGGTTTTGATATGATTCATTTCCTTAATGTTATGAACCACAAGGAACAGACAGCAATGAAATTTTACCAAAAAGATTTCTTGCAGGAAAAGCCTCAGTTTTTCAGAATGCATAATTGTCAGAGCTTGTGAGTAGATGTTTTGATAGGTAACACCTTCTAAACTGCTACGGATGAACTCTTGTAATTAACCTTTAAAAATATATTTTAAACACCATGCATTACCAAAAAAGTGTGCATGTTGATCTGGCTTAAGGTAGCACCCGTTACAGATATATTGTTCACACACTTTCTGGCAAAAGATTTTAAACTCTGAAACACATTCCAACTTGGTGCTGAATGATAAAGTATCCAAGTCATATTAATAAAACTTCCTTGATTCCAGTAATTTTATACTATAGGCCAGAGTTTGATCCAACACTTACAAAATATTAAATATACTATCTATAGGATGTTCTGTCTGGCTGATTACTTACATTATATCTCTGCAAAACCTGGAGTGCTTTGTTGACATTGTTCAGAGCATGAACTCTTGTGGACCCCTTTTCTTTTGCCTACAAAAAAATTAAAACAAACTTGACTGCCCAAAATCAGAAACTAGAATACACTATATGTAACTTAAATATTATATTACACCTGCAGTTTTCCACTTAATAAGTTTATGACAACAGTGAGCACATTACCATACATTGCACATTTGTAGCTTCCCAATATGAAATAAAGGCAAGTGTGAAACGAACTGGATCCACAGTTGGAAGGTAATTTGGTACCTTGACAGTTGTCAGTGAATGAATCACTGAAATGTGTAGAAAATCAGATAATTCAAATTGTTTCTATTATGATTAGTCATCTTCTCCATGGCAGAATTTAGGAACATTACCATGACAATCAAGCAACAACACATCAGCTTGTTTAGTATTTATTTACAAATATATTCTCTCAAGATTTTCAAACTCCCAGACTGTTTCATTACTCTTTTACGAGACAATTTCAGAGAAAGATCCCAGGCTCATATAGTCCAAGCAGGAGCACAAGAGAGGATATTCAAAAATATGTGTGGAGTATCCTTTAAAATTTCCAGGTTAATAAGAACAAGCTGTTTTTCACTTTTCAGACATGTACAACTTCAATACATGTGCAAAATTTGCTAGAGAAACATTCTAATTCTATACATTGAATTCTTTTCCTTGCATTTGGCACAAACTCCTAGTGATAATTTCTGACTCCAGCTAAAATCTATGTCTTAACAAACCTTGCCTCTGTCTTGCTTCTCTTTGCCACACTTCCTTAATAAATACATACAACAACCTAGAACATTTTAATTCCAAATATATGCCTACTAAAGGCTTACTGTCCAATGCAGCTCTCAGTTTCAATGTTTTCTCAATTTCAAATGAAAGTAAAAGAAAAAAACAACCTAAATTATAGTTTTTACAGACTCTCATTAACAGTGGGAATTAACAAATACAACCTACTACAATTATCACACCAAAAGGACTTCAATATTCGGTAAACCTGTGAATATACACATACAAGTTTTTGGCCTGTAAAACATTCCAGGAGCTCCAGAAGTCTTCGTCCATCTCGAAAATCATTAAAAATATCTTCAATGTAACGTCTTCCAAACTGAAATGAAACAATGGCTTTAGTTAGTGCAAACATCAAAAAGAAAAGGAAGCACGTAATTGCCTTTGTAAATACACTTTGCTAGTTACATAATAAATATGAAAAGTATGACACAAAGTAAAGGAGTAAAATATCTTACAACTGACTAGTAGGATTCTTTCAAATACATCCATTTTCAACAGGGTTCTGTTGCATAAGAGAGATTGGTGCCTACCTTATTTCAAGTACTTTTTTTATGGTAAGGAATGTACACCCCTTACTCCCTCTTAAAATTATACTATTGATACCGTTTGTAAGAAACTGCTGCAGATTCAAGAATTTGTAATTTATGCACATACCATTAATTCAAACAATTAAGCCAGAACTAAATATAAATATTTATATATATAATAAATAATATTTATATATATAAATAATTATAAATAATAAAGCCAAAACACAAACTGGACTTGGTAATTAAGGTGCAATTCAAAAGAAAAATGTGAAAAATATTTTGCAACCGTCACCCCCACCAACTCATTAAAAAAACCCAAAACAACAAAAAAAAACCCTAACACCCAGAAAGTGATATCAAGTTTAAGTACATAGTAGGCACTCTTTCATGAGGCAAAAATAAACCTGGAGTTAGACAAAAATAAGCCTCAGGCATATTCTAGTGAGGATCCAAGAAGCATATATATGTTAATAAGTCATACTTGGAATTGTACTGGATCTAGGCCTCATTACAGTAAGTAGCTAAAACACAGTTCACATTTTGTATGCAGCGTCAGCAAAAGACAAAAGGAAATAGTTGGGGGTTTCCCACAAATATCAATGGTAAAAACTGATTTACCCTTTCTAAAATACAAGTCAAATTTCTGATCTGATTAATTAATGCATTAATTTTAAAAAATATAGAAATACAATTTTGTATAGTTTAGTCACTGCGCAAAATGTGCACCTATAAATTCTGACATATTTTTTTTATGTCTGAAAGCTATTGAGAGCCACAATAAAAAACAGGGATTATTTTGTGCAGTGTCAAGTAGATTCACATGTCCACATTATTTCTAATTTGTGAAGTTTCACAGATGCTTTGACTGATTTGAGAGGAAGCATCTGTATTTTAATTTGCTAGAATTGACATCATGCTGACCTACATTGCACATCATCCATTTTCACCACAGAGCAATGCAGAATTAGGAAATCATATTACACAAAAAAACATTTACTTTCCTGTCAGCAGCGTCGTTCTGGTACTCACTGCAACACTCATTAGAGGTAGCCAGAAATTTAATGAAAACTATATTTTTTGCAGAAAGTATCAATCCCTACAGAAGATTTCTTAAATAGAGAAGAGATTCAAGCACAGTTTCCAGTGTTAGACTAATTTTTACCTCAATCAATAAATATTTATGCATACAGCACAAACTTTAGTGCTATTGGCTATTCTGGCATGACTCTTCATTTCTCTCTGACTGCTCACCCGAGGCAAGAGCTCTTTTCAGTCCCTTCATTTTTTGGTAAAGTCTTGTTTCTGATTCATGGAACAAGCAAATTAAAAACACCAAAAATATTCTAGGGCAGTGGGAATCCTTGTTTTCTAGACAGTTTTCACACCTTGCACAAACCATTCCAACTAAGCTGATTTCTAGTTAACATACATACTGCCACTTGACTACCTAAAATATCTGAAAACAGTATTGGATAGATTCACATATGATTTACCCACCATGCTCAACCTCTTGAATTATCTGTTTAACTAATAATACTCAGCAAATCTATTTTCTGCTTGCATTTAGTATGAGAAATAGCTTTGACTATAGTTTTAAATAACGGCATGAACATGTGACAGTATGAAAGTCACATCATGCACAGTATTCCTGAAGTTGGCTATTACTTACTCTATACAGCACAAAATTAAAATCAAATATATGACTAAATCAGAGATACTTTATTTTGATACCTAATCTTTCAGAACAAAAGCTATTTTTTTCCAGAGAGACAGCACAAGACCTATGCACTTCCAAGGGAACATTTTAACATTCTTTAAAAAGTGGAATTGATCAATAGACCCTTCTCTGACACTATGAACGAGCTGTGCCCATAATATTACTGAATCTCTCTGGGAATAGGAGTACAATGACATTTTGATAATAGACTATAATTACTTTGTATCATAAGGGAAAAATAGAACTAAGCCTTCATAACTGCCAGTGTGTCTGCCTTTCTTCCTTTTTGCAGGATTTAAGCTATTCATAAAGTTTAGGTTGAAATACATCTAGGACAGTCAAAAATTCTCCTTTTCAATTTTTTTTTTGTTTGTTTGTTTTGTGGGGTTTTTTTTGGTTTTTTTTTGTTTGTTTGTTTGGTGTTTTCAAGATTTCAGAAAGAAAATAAAGACACAGCATGGTAGCATCCCCAGCAGGACATATTAATTACAGATGTATTACAAGTAAAACTTAAAATAAAAGTTGCCATTGATTTTTTAGGGTCTTGGAAGCATACCTTCCATTAATCAGCATTTAAAAATACCTCAAGACACCCTATACTACTGTAACATATATCATCCTTAACCTTAAGAAGGTTGTTATTTTTCTGCCAACAGGGTAATTAAGTCTTCTTTCTCAAATAGATTGAATGTCTTCACCAGACTGACATTGCAGTAAGTCTTCAGAAAAAAAGGGCTCAAAGAAGCATCAAATATATTCATTTTGTCTTGGAAAAGTGTCTGTTAAGTTGAAGTATGGAGCTTTGAAAACAATGAAGAAAAAAAAACGCATGGCGAGTCAATGGCTTGCTGAAATAAATGCCTAGTCTTTTATTAGAAATTCCTGTGGAAAATAACCTTGCTTGAAACGTTTTTTTCAGGCTGTGACCTATAGCCAGCACCCTTTACCTACTAGAATGAAAATGTTCAGAAGAATCTCCTGTGCCATTTCTATGCATGTTGATTTGTTACTCCCCCTGTATTACAAATTTATCCAAACCCAAATTTTTAAAAATGCCCAAAGCAGCTGCATGTTGGATTCTTGGTTTACATAGTTTTTCTTCTTAAAAAACACACTGATGGAACAGGTGGGGAAAATGAGAAGGACTACAGGACAGAGGAAGGACTACAGAACACAAATTGATCAGTGTGCTACCCATTTGCCAACCCATAGTTTGACTGGCAGTAATATAAAACCAGACAGAACTGTATGATCTTAATCAATATATAAGCTATCTATAACATTAGTCAAGTGGATAAGCAAGGTAATGATCACCTCTCCCCTACTTGCTTATTTTTTATTAGACAAACAATTAATGAAGGGATTTGGGGAACTCGGAAGACAAAAAGGACAATGAGAAAAAATATACAGAGTAAAGAAAAAGAAATAATAACTGTAAACCTGAAATAAAAAAAAAAAACAGAAATTACTTTCTGTGAGCAAGACTAACAAAGCAAAAACTTAACCTAGAAATTTCTTAGAATCTTCATGACTAGAAAGACTCAAGGGACTTACATATGGCAGTTTTACATATTATTTTAACCTACTGTCTTCATTTTAAACAAAGGTCAAACCACAGACAATTTGCTTGGTTTCACTGATACGCTGTTGGCTGCAATTGCTGATGTTTACATAAAATTAGGGGAGCTGAAGGAAATCCAAGGGATTTACCTTAAAAAAAAAACAAAAACAAACCACCAAAAATGTGAGACCTTCTTCTTATCTTCTGGAAGATAAGACTCCTGTTTTATCATAAATGAAATTAAACCTGAACTTAAAGAAGGACTGAGGAAGGAATTCACAAAATATATTTGTAAGGAAAAGAAACCCTACACTACCATGGTCAACTTCACAAGCTTCAGTCTTAGAATTAACATCTCAGAAAAACATGGGAATTTAATATTCCCCCATGTTTTACAGTAGAGTGAAGCATTTGGGTATTTCATGTAATAACTCAACTGCATATTAACATGTACATGCATGTACATATTCAAGAATGCTGTCGGCACTAATTATACTGAAATAATTTCTAAAGTGTATTTTTCATTTTCCAAATTCACACAGCAACTGGAACAATCTTATGCCAAAGTTACCTAAAAAGAGAAAACCAGATGGAAATTAAAAAAAAAGAGAAAATCAGGAAATAAACTGAATATATGAATTGATATATTAATGTAGTTGTAAATTTTTTGGTGTAAATACAGTCAGAAACCTTAAAACATCAAGCTCCATCCTACTAATCTCACCTTCATTGTCATTCCTATTTTCTTCTTTCCCAAAAATCTATAATAGACATAGTTCTCTCTATGTAAATTTAAGAAATAAATCTTATCAAACAAGTAAATTATTTAATCACCTCATTCATCAGACAGAATATGGAAGAGGTTAATATTGTGAGAAGTGAATATCCCATGAATAACCAGTATTCCATGAAAAGCTCTCTATTCAGAGCTACATGGAAGCCAGTAATTGTGACAGCAGTTCAGTGACCAGCACCAAATAACTGAAAAATGTCTTGATTAGAGAAGGCACAAAGCATCTGTTCATTAACACTGCCCCTCCAAAAATTATGAATCAAAGCTCCAAAAATTCTCATTAGCATAAAACTGTTAGTAGACTTTATGTTATGAAATAAATCAGCATAGGTAAATCCTAGAATAAGGGAAAACAGGCTGAAGGGAAAGGAAAGAGGAAGGGAAGGAGCTGCTAAAGAAGGCAAAAGGAATGGAGTGTAAGAGGATTAAGAACAAGTCATAAATTGTCTCTCATGAGCACAAAGGGTAGAAATGTACTTCAATTTCTTGAGAATGTACTTCCGTTTCATAAACCATGAGATTTATAAGCACTCAAATTTTCAAGCACTGGGTCCACAATAACAACTCCAGTAAAATACATGATAGCAGAGTAATCATAACACAGCAAACTGAGTATCTGTAACATGCATATAGTTTTATTCTGTTCATAAAAATTTCATGGTACTTTTCCCTATTTTTTTTTTTTTCAGAAAAATTACAAAGGGTAAAACCTTAGCTGAAAAGAGATTTCTGACTTTTTATTTTCCTTTGCAGATACGTATGCATTTAGATTACACTTCTCATTTGAGGGCTGACTAGACTGTAAGAAGATTATTACAGTAAGACAAGTTAGATGTTATTTCTTATGCATGTTACAGTATTATTGGCCTATTATTACCAGTTCATCTGGGGAATCTAGCAACCAAATATCACAGATGGAGAGAGAGAATAAATTAAAAGAGAAAAGGCATTGTAAAGACAAAGAATTCAAGGTTAGGCATGACACTAGACAGAAGATTCAAGGTTATATAAATGGGAAAAATCAGCTTACAATAAAATTAGCGGACACAAAAATCCTTCAGACTCCTGGGGCAGATAAATAACTGAGACCTTAGGCTGGGAGAAGATTTATGCCTCCAGCAGGAGCAAGAAAGTCAGACCACAGAGTCTGGAAGGGAGAGGTAGTGCAGTCCAGCTGTGCCCAAAGTGTGACAGGCTCTGGAACAAAGAACCAGAGGTACCTTGCAGTTTGCCTAGGTCCTGAGGCTGCTGAACCAGTACTAGAAAAATGAAAAGACAGGTACAATCCAGGAAGGCGGAAGGGCGTAAGTCACAAATCTTTATGTAACTTTTTAAAGTAATTGTCTCAAGTTCAGTTTGCAAATCTGTAAATTTTGCTGAATAGACATCAGTAAAAGAGAATGAAAATCTTAGTTTACAGAAGTTACCCTTAGTGAGACTTTAAAGAATCAGCCTGTTCTTGCAGCCAAAATATTTGATGCCTCACTCTGTGAAACAATAAAGAAAAGGCATTGAGCTAATCTTAACAGATCTTTTAAGTCAATTTTAATAAGAGGGATTACTAATACTTCCTCATGCCCTGCTAAATATATTAAAGATTGAATTTCTCTCCCCAACATCCTTGTTTACAGTTTGTTCAGTTCTGCAAGGATGTTCCATGAAAGTGACTGACATTTTCTTTCATTGATGCCGGATTACTATTACAACAGCAAAAGATATTGTCCCAGCCATGAGGGAAGAACGACACATCAGGCACAGCTTAATTAGGCCATTACTGACTCACAGGGAGCACTGAGCAATAACTTGAGCCATACAAGCCATCCTTTCTTCCTTCACTCTTTTCTCCTGTTAGAACACAAGGCACCCATTCTGTTGCAGAAACTCTGTGCTGGCCAGCTGGAAGTCAAACACTGCACAAGTGGTTTGCCTCTCTACCGTCAGAGCTCCAATCTGTCTCCCAGCATTTGTGCTAGAGACTTTCTTTTTTCACAGTCTAACTTCATCTTTCAAGGAATTAACACAGAGGAGTAACTGATGAATTTTAAAAATTACTACTACTGACCAACTGAGAGGAAAGTTTAATACCCTCTTTAAAGATGCCACACTCTTCTCATAGGTAATAAACCAAATATTATCCTGCATTTCAACAAGTTAGCTATCATGACACCTCCAGCAGGCGCAGAACACCCATCTCCACCCTTTAAAACTGATCTAGGGGCAGGTCTTGGCAATGGTCTGAAGGCAGTTCATGTTTGTGGGACAGGACACATACTCCCAGAGCAGGGCAGGAGCCAGTTCATATCTGGACACTGATATTCAAGTAATGACAACAGACCCTCCTGGCACTTCTACTCAGTTCTTGTAAAAGGGTATTCTCCCCTCAACACAAGGAGTCACTCTACTTTTCTAGTGCCATTACAGAGAAGGATACTCACCCCTCCTTAAGTTTCTGAAAAATAACTTGTTATTTCTATTTTAAAATAAAAAAAAAATTACACTTCAGGGGCCATACCCATACAGAACAGAAGTACAGATGTATTGAAAGACACAATTATGTTAGTATAGCCATCACTGTTCTTTTTAGGAATTTTAGTCATTTCTTTCCAAATTAAATGTAAAAAAGAATAAGCAAATAAATGTTTCATAGTAACTCATACCTTGTCTTTGTTTTACCCTCATCTAGTGCTTACCCGACACCAGAGAGGTACAGAAAGTTCTGATGTCAAAAAAGCAGAAGAGCTATCAGAGTGAAGACCAGTCTCACCACAGCCTCCAATTATTTTATAGGCTCTACAGATAATCGTTATTATCTCCTTTGCATACTTTATCATACTCTTCTGAAGCCAGTATACAAGGCTTTCTGGCACCCAAAATGCAAAAATATGTTCTTTGTAAAGTTTTCCAATTTACCTTTCCTTTGTTGAAGTCTACTGTAAGATTAATTATGTGATAATTAAAATATTAGAGGTTTCATCATGCGTAACAGAACTTCCTGAAGTTATGTTAAAATGCTCCCTGTCCTTGGAATCACTAAAATTTATAAAGTTGAACTATCTTCTTAGCTCTGAAAGCAAAGGGAATCCATTATTTATTAATTAGACGCATGACATTTTAAAAGTCAAACCCAAAATAGTCATTATCTATCCTATTTTCATATAAAATTTCCTTATGAGTTTTATTCAATACAACTTGAATCCACTTTAATTAGACCTTCTATCTTCTCTATTAATGTCATTTGAAAATAAGATTTTGAAATTAATCACATCACTAACCAGGCTATTTTTTTTCAAAATTCAGTGTATTATATTTTTTGTCAGAATGAAACTAGATTAAGAACAGATGCTAATTGTAATAGAATTATAGTATTAAACCCCTAAAATCTGTTTGGAACAACAAAATAAAACCTACTGATACAGTATCCAAGTAGAGCAGGAAAAATATAATATCAACAGTAGTTTTTTAATAGCACTAAAATATATATTTCAAAAAAGTATATAATCCATAATATCTATTGCTAAAATTAAAAGATATAATTTCAGTAACTCTAAACTGAAATTCTCATTTAAGGGAGCACTGGTTCCACAGCAGACTGTTTCCACGAACATTTGTAATTCCAATAATTTATTTTTCCAGATGTGGTTATTAGAAGACAGGAAAAAAAGGGAATGTCTTCAGTCTTGATTTAAATCACAAACATTAGCACAAACTTTTGAATGGCAGAGACAGATTTAATGACATTTTGTCTTTTGGATTACTGATCTTCTGAATCTTATAGAACAATTTAATATTTACACAATAAGGTACAGAATACTGCATGTGCTGTGTTTCCTCACATATAAAGATGTTCTTTGAGTGAGTTTGGATTCTCCTTTTATAGATGGACAGTCTTTAGCAGTACATTTTTCATGAGTTTACAGCTTAAATCCTCGCTGCAAAGAAAATCTGAAGTGTATAAATGATAAGCCAAATTTCAGACATATTACTTTGGAAGTCTTTCATATGTAGTACACAGTGTCATCTTTGAAGCAAATAAAACAGACAAACCTCTACTACTGGTTTTACTTTTAACAGACAAATAGTCAAGCTTCTGAATAGGGGCAACTATTCAAATAAACGAAATCACAGTCATTACCATTAGGAAGAAAACAAAAAAGGGCAAACTCCCTAATTATGCAGTGTTGCTATTATTTGTATTATGAATCCCATGTAAACAAAAGACTTCATCTAGATCGGTTCTCTGACCAAGGAAACCTGATATGTAATTTGGATAAAAGCTTTACAACAAAACTCAGTTTGACTCTACATAACGGCTCATACATGGCAGCTCCATTACTGTGTTTGCAACATGGTGACACTGCTCACTGCAACTGACTTTTACTTCCCTTGGGAAGTCAGCTTTCCTGAAGCACTGAAGAATGGGCTAGAAGATACCCCCCTAAGGTGGGAGTATCAGCCCATAGTGAATTTAGGACCCCCCTTAGGGCCACAAACCCAGCTGAATTAGCTGAGAACTGGCTTTGTTAGCACCGACCACAGAGAGAACTCTGATGGTTAAAGCTAACGTTCCAACTTCTGCAGCCTAAACTTTCAGTTCTTATTGCTTCAGACACTTTTCTCATGTAAGAAAAATGTTTACAGTTATCAGGATCAACACAACAATAAGATATATAGAGAGACTACCCTAACTCAGACAACTGCATAGACCTAAGTCATTGCAGCAAGTTATCCAGTTTGTCTATGGAGGAAGAGCAGAAGGCAAAAGTTCTTGCCTTTCTTGTCATGCTTCTCCACTAACTCATTTTTTTTTAATTTTATTAACACTTATTGATAAGGAAAAACCTAATCACCATTTTAACTTTAAGAAAAAGATGAAAGAATGTTAAAAGACAAGAAGATAGCATACAAAAAAGAAATAAGTAATGAAATTATGTATTCAGTCTTTGCCAGTGAGCAGTCATCCTCAAAACCAAACATATTTTGGTAGCTGAATCAAAAGGAAACTCTTAGTGCATCTGAGGTAGCACTGCTTTCAAATGTATTTTTTTCAAACATAATTTTTATTGACTCAGATGAACCTTTAGTACTGACATACACTTGGATGACTCATCCTCCTTTCTAGAGTGTCATGAACAGTTAAACTCAGTGCATTTTCCGGCACATGCACATAGGCACTCCTTTTCATCTTGCTATACTGAATAGTTAAATCAAGTATATATTTCTTTTCAATATCACTAGCATTGATATTTTTTTGAGTCATGGAAGTCCCCAAAACTTAATTAGCCTGGGTACACAAAGAGGCACTTCTGTAACATGAGTACTGTCTTTGGCTTGCCTGGGTGAGGTTTCCAATGGCTGAATCAGAACAGGCTGCAGAGTCACACAGCACTTCCGCTAGTATTAATGCAACAGGGGACATTATGTCTAACTTGGCATGCTCTTCACAGAATTACTGGGCCTTCTGGAAGGCTATGGAAATGTTAGCACACTATATGGATTGTGTATAGACATGATGTATGTAGCACTGGGAGAGAGCAGGCTACACAATGCATGGATTTATATAGTTCAAGAAGTTTAACTTCAGCTTCTTCTACGCATGTTAATCAGATGCTCAGTCTCCAATGCACATCAGCACTCATTAGCAAGTGTTATTTACTGTAGAGTGTAGGCTTGCTCGGGCAACTGCCTGACATTATTCTTTGAATGCTGGAATTTAAATCAAAAAATGTCAAAAATGTATGAGTAATACTAGTTTTGTTTAGTGTCACACAGCGTTAAATTAATCAGGACTATAAAGAGCCTTTAGTCAGAGGTACTTATAAACTACTGTTTATTTTTTTATGTAGTTCATTATTGTTTCCCAAATTTGCTGTTATCTTCAAAGCTAGGAAACTTTTCGTAAAAGTTACAGGAAATTTAGCCATTTTACACCTACTAAATGACTTCAGCCACAAAGATAGGCATTGTGATGTGGGGACAAATGTCACCTTCAGATTTTCACTTTTCCTAGAATGGAAATTAATTTTATTCAGATTCTGAAATATTTACAGCAGTTTAAATAATTTTGTTGAGCACTGTGGTACTTCCACTTTAAAGCTCCTCTATATGGGGACAGGCTTTTTAATAGGGCCTGTAGCAACAGGACAAGGGGTAATGTTTTTAAACCTAGAGGAGAGAGTCAGACTAGATATAAGGAAGATTTTTTTTTTTTTTTTTTTACAGTGAGAATGGTGAAAAACTGGAACAGGTTTCCAGTGAGGTTATAAATTCCCCTTCCCTGGAAACATTCAAGGTCAGACAGGACACTAAGCAATCTGAACTAGTTGAAAATGTCCCTGCTTATTGCACGGGGGTGGATTATGTGAACTTTAAAGATCCCTTCCAATCCAAACCATTCTGTGATTGTATAACTGTACCACTGTAGCAATCTGAAGAGTCTCATTCTAGAGAGAGTTCTGCTATGAGAAACCAAGATGAAAGCATCAGAGGCTACACAGTCTGAAAATAATTTGAAATCCCACAAATATGATTTTTTTTTTATCCACCAAATTGACAAATTGGAGAAATAGCGGCAAAGCTCACTGAGTCTCAAACTTCCTCACTTCGCTGAACTTTCATGTGCTGTAGTTCTACATAAATATAGTGAAAACCTGAACGCAAATATTTCATAGTCGATATTTTTCAGTTCTACACAAAACAATATAAGTTTATATAACAAAACCATCAGAATTAATTTATAGAATACATAAAAATATCTTGAATGCCATAATTAAAAAAGTAAGATAAAGAATGTTTCAGCAGGAACACATTTAATGTTTTAAAATAATTTTTATCTGCTTTTAATTAGATCAAATGAATTTCAAATAAATTGAAAAGATATCCATAATCAATTATGCATTCTAAAATTTAAAAGGTGTTTTGACTAATAGTTTGCTATTCATTACAACAGCTTCTCTCTATCCTACGTTCTTGGGTTCACTGACATTTTAGAAAATCTGTTTCACAAGAGCTCCTGTAAAAAGTAACTCATTTTGAATTGACCACATTGACATTTAAAACATATGCATCTAAATGTATGGTAACCAAACTTTTTGCAATAATCTCAAGACCCCTTTAATGTCCCTGTGATTTCACATCCACACAGAAAACATGCAAAGACTCATTTCAGTGAAAGTGGAAAGCGGATAACTTAGCACTGTAAAAGAACAGAATTACTGTTCAGTAACATAGCATATAAATCTTGTACCATAGATTAAAATGGTACTGTTTAAACTAGGCTCTTGGAAACTAAGGGGCATGACAGGAATGTGAAGGTCACATGCAACTCCTGCAAAAGTGCCCATAAAATCCTGAGAAAAGTGAATAGGGCAAATAAAAGAACTACAGAGCTGGCTGGTCTTGAGGAACACTAATTTAGTCTTGTGCAGGGATTTCTGGAGATATTCAAGACTTGAGCAGACAAGGAGCTAAGCAACCTGATCTAATTTGACCCTGTACTGAGTTCTAGAAGTCCCTTCTAACCACAACTATTCCAAGACTTAACATGATCTTCCTCCTTTTATGACAGAATTATTTTAAGTGAGTGCTGCATACTGCCTATAAAATAAATCAGGCTCCTAACTCCCACTTGGTGGGAACATATTTTTTATAGCAAGACAGTTAAGGCATTATACAGCAAATATTTCTTTTAACAAAAATTTTATCAAAGTTCCAGTTTCACCTGAATAACTATTGCAAGCCTGGATCTTGGGGCTGGAATATTTCAGATTTACGATGATAGAAATAAGGCAAAGATCCTCCTACACGATAAATGGCTAAATGACAGTCTACAAATAACCTTCCTAATTTTACGTAGATAAATAATTGACATGGCCAAACTCATGTAATGAAAACAAGAAGAAAACAATTATTCTAGGGCTGTTCTCAAATAGCTAATTAAATAATTTATCAACAGCAAAAGAAATTAAAAAAAATCTTACTTTTTTTTTGGTTTATTATAGTTTTCAAACAACAGTAGTTAGCACACAGGCAACCAACTGAAAAGAAAAAAATCACTGCTAGATCTCCTGTAACATACCATGCTACCTCATTTTAACATTCTACAATTATTCTGCCTAATGGAGACAAAGTTTCTAAATGTGATTTAAGAAAACAGTCCTCAAAAAAAAATATTAAAAAATAAAGACGTAAGCTTAGCTTACAAATATGAAACTGTGTAACAAGAAAATGACACTTTGGAATCTGAGTAATCCCAAATCTGTAATGGTAAACTCTCAGAAGTCAAAATATGCACTTTTACATAGTCATTTGAAAAGCTCTTACCATCCAGTAAGCTACTGGGCCAACCTCCTTCTTAATAGCAGGATCTTAAATATCGGGGTATTAAGTAGCTGAAAATTAAAGAAAACCCTCAGTTCCCTATGCAACCTCTCCCATCCTGAAATTGCCTCAAATATGGTATATCAATATCTGTTCTAGGCAGTGATCATTCAGAGAGAAGGAGGTTATGAAAGAGGTTTGTTTCATTCACTGTATGAGTTCTAACGAATTAGTATTACCTATTATGATGCTTTGAAGAATATAATTATAAATTCCAACTGTTTGTGCCAATGCCTCTTGAAGAAAAACTTCCTCACAGCTACTAATTGGAAATATCAAAGTTCTTCTGAAGAAAGCAAAATCACCACTTTTACACAAAAGCACTCTTATCCTCAGGAAACCACCTACATACCACAGTGCACATCAATCAGTGGAAAAGAAATACATAGCTGGCCAGTATTCTAATTTCTGTATGAATGAGCCCACCAAGATGCAACAACCAAACCCCCCCCAAAAATGGAAGAAAAGAAGGAACCAAAGACAGTTTGAAGTGTTTGTAAAATTCTATAGTTGAAGATTTCCTGGGGCACTGTTATACCTTTCTGACAGATCAATCAATCCACTAACTCTATAAGGAAAGTTTACATACAGGTATGGTGATACAACTTTATATTGCAGGTGTTTAATGGACTTTTATGAGTATTAACATTTGCTAGTATTCCTCTGGCAGCTAAAGACTTCAGTCAAACACTACAACCATATTTTATTATAATTTTATTATATTATGTGCACAAGAAGTAATGATAGTTGTCCTGAAGAGCCCAAAATTTCAATAACATACAAGTTTTCCACAGCCTTGCTTTCTTTGATGAAAGCATATATTCCCGAAGGCCTAGTATGTTCCTGTGAGCACTAAGAACTCTGTTTGCAACTAAGAGGCATACTGTGATGATGATGATGTTTGCAAGCCAGATACATCAAGGATCCCATTTCAATAACTGCAGGAAATCAGGACATTTTCTCTTGGATAGCAACTCGCTCCAGTTTTAAGTCCCAAGATTGTATAAAATATCTTCATATGAGACACTTTTAAAGTCAATCTGCAGCGATGCCTTTACAGTATTTCACTGAGATCTAAAGACAACAATACAGTCTCCTCAATGTTCCTCTCATATTTTTTACAGAAACTCAAATAACATCTAAAAGTTTCAACCCTGCAAAACATGTTACACTTGTTTAATTGCTCAGTGTCCTATAGAGGAAAAGCTGTACCTACCTTTAGAACCAGACACCTTGATGGAAGTTATTTTCCTGCTTGGTATGCAAAATAATATAATGTTTTTATACTAGTTGCAGTTTAAGGGCTTATCATAAACTTCCATTTTGTCTCTACATTGCTTCTCTCTAAAGTCCTCTCTGATATATTCCACATCCCACAGCTACTTCATCATGCCCTAAAATGTAATAGAAGTTAGGTTCACTGCACAGACATACTAGATGTGGCTCACTTCCCTCCCTTTTTGTTTCAGCATTTTGTTTTATGAATCTTTTTTCTTGTTTCTTTGACTGAAAAGTGAGTCCATACTACTTTATGGGATACAAATGAGTAATAAAAACTACAGCTTGAAATGTTATTTTTTGTTTTTTGTTTTGTTTTTCTTTGTGGGGTTTTCTTTTTTTTCCCCCTAAAATATTTAGTAACTTCCTAGTAATGTTACTAAGAATGTACTAGTAATGTTACTCATCCATCAGTTTACTCTAAGTAGTGGCAAGGAATGATGGATTAAATAAAAATTCAAAATGCCCAAGAATTCCACAGGTGTTCCTTTACCTTAAATTCACATTTTTATGGTTAGACATTAAAATGCAGATAATACCTGTTTATGTCTTATCCTACAGCATTAAGGCTCACCAGGGTGTATTTTGGCAGAACGTAAGTCTACATCTCACATGCACTGAAGGCCTTCTTGGGTCGTCAACATCTGCAGTGTGCATTAAAAGACTTCTAAAACATATCCCAGGCAGCCCTAATAGCACTAAAATATATCTAATTACAGGGAAAGCAGGTTAAACACACACAAAACTACATTTCTATAACTAGAGCCAATTTTCATATCACTTGAAAGTAGCACACTCTACACATCAACTTCATTTTATAAATGGAAAGTGAAACCAACCGCTCTCCCTGTGCAGTGTTCTTCTGAAGATAACACCTGATTCACCCTCACAATTTTTACTTTAAGATCATGATGGAACATAACTTTAATCCGTAAATTATATACCAAAGTTTTTATATGGCTGGGTGTACTTATATCATTTCTATGTACCTGATCTGAAAGCCTAAAAGCTGTGAGTGTGGTTCCCCAGCAGAGGACTATCAGGATAAAAAGGGAATGCAGCTGAACTGTAGAATCTGCACCTGCTGGGGTTTTAAATGTTTCAAAAGCCCCACACTAATGTCCTCTTCCACCAGATACCTGCCATAACCTGGTTCCTGGAGCCAGACTTGAGCTGCCTAAGCACTTTGGCAGCTCACACTCATAAGCTGGCAGCCCTCTTTTAGACAGCAGAATACAGAAGAAAAAATAAAAAAAGACCAATGGATCTGGAGATAAAAGAAAAACATTTTGGAGTTACCATAAAAAGTGGAAAGGGTGAGAGATGTATGTTAATAAACAAAATAGTTGCATGCTGCACCATTTTAAAACCCCAGGAAATTGAGCATTGCAAGGGCTTTTAAAATGAAAAGAGTGATTCTAGATCATTTCCTTCCAATATTTAAATTATTGAGAAAAAAAGATTTTTTTTTAATGTTCTGAATAGCATTTCTTCCTCTGTTCTCAACCATGGCAACACTTTATGAAGCAAATATCCATTATATGAATACTCTGCTTCCCAGTAATTCAAAATGTTTCAAAATTTCTTCTCTGCAAAACTTGGAGGTAACCAGATCTTCAAATTCAGGCCTTAAAATACTCAGCAAACTAAGATGATTAATATCTTGACTAGGTGAGGGGAAGGCATTTTCCTTGTTATCTGGCTGCACCAAATACTGTTCATGAATCAAACACTACTCATGATGGTAACAAAGTTTCTTAGAAAAATATCTTAAGAATATACCTCAACCCTCTCCTATATGCTGCAGTAATTGTAGTTTGTAAAGTGCAAAACATCTAGATGAAGTATGGTGAAAACCTCTATTTTTGAAGTCTTTTAGTTCCTAGGTCTCAATCTGGCCTTGTGTGTTAGATTTATCTTTATTTGGACACAAGAAAAGCTATTTGAAGGGTTTAAGCTTACTTTTAATACAAATCCATGTACCTCTCAGGTATTCAGATTGGGCTGTGTCAGTACTCAATGTTTTAAAGGCCCTTAATGAAGCAAATACTCTAGAAACTGCTTTTGCCAAACTATGTAGTGTGGATATAAGAACTCAGCTTCATTAACTCAAATGTTAGAGTTCTTTCATATTTTAATGTGCAAATCTCAATAGAAATATTTCCAAAATAATAGAATGAAAAGGATTTATTTTAATATGACATGTCATTGATATTGGTAGAGGTCATACACAATCAGCAAGCAAGCACACCATTGACACTATTTTCAGGGATTGCAGTTATGGTATAATTGGTATAATTCAAAAAACTGTGTTAGGAATACATTGGAACCTCAGGCAAAATCTTTACTGAAGCCACTATGATACCTAATATGGGTCCAGGATAAAAAGGCTCAGATAAAAACTTCTGGGAAGCCCATGGAAGATGGGTCAACAAAACAGCAGATTTTGCATTGCTTCATGACACAGATCCTAGGCAATTTCATTTGACCATGTTCGAGAAGTCCATGATAAGAAAATGTTTAAGCTTCAGCCACGAATATTTCTTTAAAGAATGGTAAGAAAGACTCATGAAAACACAAATGAGACTGGAATCCCCATTAGCTTCCTGCAGTACTGGAAGTAAGGCAGGAGCCATGAGCTCTAGCTGGCATCTCAAAGCTGCAGTAGATATTCCAGGCTGCTCTGAGTAAGGACAACTGTTGATACATAATACTAGGCAAGAAACATTTCTCTTTCTTTTCTTTCTGGTACATATATTATTTGAGCACATACTCAGACACTGTGAATGACTGAGGATGAAGAACACTAAACCATCCACCTAGCAATTAGTAAAGTTTAGGGGTTTTACCACAGAAAAGCTAGTTTCAAATACTCGCCTTAATGTTGCCATGATAACATTAAAATTCCTTACCCTTAACACATGCACTCCAATTATCAATTGGACAAGGTATTTGCTGTTGTGAAATTACATCTTATTCTCTAAGATGACAAATCCTTAAATATATATATATATATGCCTATGCAATGGGCAATTCCTCAGAGCTTATTCGACTAGAGGGATGAACCCTCTGACGCAAACAACTAGACAAAAAATTGCTTTTGTGCTAATGACTTTTCAGGCTTTAGAGCACCGAAAGCCCCATGTTGTAAGAATTATACATTAGTCTTAACCAGCTATTTGGCCAACACATGGAAACAAATTTTTGTACTATCTTTTCTGAAGGCTTATAGCACAGTTAGTTTTTAATGGATATCCCTCTCCATATAGAATCAATAATCTACACTTCCTTATTATTTCACACCAGCTCCAGTCACGCAGATGAAATGCCAATTACTGCCTCTTAAAGTGTTAAATAAAATGGTATTAAAATACTGCAAACTCAACTGATGTTTCCACAATTTAACAAATGCATCTAAACCAATATTTTAAAAAATTGAAAAATTGCTCCTGCAGTAATATTACACCTGCCAAGTGTCCACCCACAGCACTTGAAACGTCTGGATTATAATTAAAGCTCCCAGGAGGAAAAAAAAAAAAAAAAGAAGAAGACAGAATACCATCTAGCAGAAGAGCTGTCACTATGCCAGTTTTTTCAAATGCTAAGCTACCAAAAGCTCTTCAGGGATGACTCCTGCTTCATTAATAAATAATACAAAACAGACAACTCTATGTCTATATATAGAATATTTCTATAACACATATTAGTATTGTAGTGCTGTTTTCTGTTACTGCATTACACTTACATAGATTTATTTGATATTATAAATTCTCTTTACTTTCATTACTATAGCTATAATATGAATTTTACTGTAGGCACCCAAACAGTTGTGCTGGTGATAACAGAAAATTCTCCTGAAACAGAGTACACACTCATCACTAAAAAACTAGTCAAGAGCTCCCAGCCTCTTGATCACTAAGAAACTAGTCAAGAGCCCCAACATGCCCACAGCATGAATGCTTTACTAGTATAAGAACAAATTGTTCTATGGTGCAGAATCTGTGCATAGCACAAAAAATGGACACAAAGAAGCAAAAGACCTAACTTCATAGCTATATCTAGAGAAGTACCAGAAACAGAAGTAGTTAACACACTGCACTTTTTCCAAACGTTAGGATCACTCAGGAAGACCAATTTTCTACAACACCACAAATCAGACCTTTGCCAGAAACCTAGCTATATCTGAAGAATACTAAAACCCTAGGTGTGACCTCAGCAACATTTTTGGCCATTATATAGAATTAGAAACAATAAGCGTTTGAATATAATACAGTCAAGCTTTACGTGAACATTTGTGCAGGGCTGAGTTGTAACAACTATTTTTCTCCTTCTTAGTAGCTGTTGCAGAGCTATGTTTTTGACTTTAGTCTGAGAACAACACTGATAACACATTGATGTTTTTAATTGTTGCTAAGTAATGTTTATCCCAATCAAGGACTTTTCAGTCTCATGCTCTGCCAGGGAAGAGGGGGAGCTGGGAGGAAGAAGAAATGGGACACCTGATCCAAACTATCCAAAGGGGTATTACATACCACAGCACATCATGCCCAGTATATAAACTGGGGGGAGTTACCTGGAAGGGCTAGATTGCTGCTGCTCAGGTCGGGCCGGGTATTGGTCAGCGGGAGGCGAGTGGTTGTATTGTGCATCACTTGTGTTTATTGTTTTCTTTCCCTTTTCCCCTTTTAGTTTCATATTCTCTCCCCTTGTTATTTCCCTTGTCATTATTATTTTTGATGGTAGCAGCAGTGGTTTTTATTATACCTTAGTTACTGGACTGTTCTCATCTCAACCTGCGGGTTACATTTTTTCAATTCTCCTCCCCATCCCTCTGGGAGCAGGGGGAGAAAGAAGGGGGAGAGTGAGCGAGCAGCTGCATGGTTCTGAGTTACCAGCCGGGTTTAAACCACAACAACATGTGACAACACAGATGGAATGGATCCCAGTATTTGCATTTCAAGGTAAAAATAAAACACATTTCTATATGATACAATATTTAGCTTCTATTTCCCCCCATTCTTAGACATTGAAGACAGACATTCCACATCAAAGTTCAGTGAAGGTGAAGGAACCCTGACTTCCAAGGAGTTAATTATTTCAGGCTAGCAGCTAGTGTGTCTATCAGTTTTTCCTGAGTGCAGTACCACAGATCACACCGTGTTCAGGAACAGCGACAGAGAATTTAACTTGAGTGTGACAAACAGTAATGTGTGCAGGATAATACACTTGCGTAATATTCTTCATTTAAAATGCACAACACTGGAAGGAAAAAGCAAAACACTGTGAAAGACAATCAAAGCTATTCATATTTAATACTTCAAACAAGAGGCCTTAAGTCTTGTAGAGGTGACAACATATTACAGAAAATGCCAGCAATTAGGCTTGTCAAATTATAAAATAAGAAGCTTCTATTTTAGATTTTCTGAAAAGGCAATTAATTTTGAAACTGTTTCACAAAAGAATGTCGTGTTTCTGTCAGAGCCTAATGAACAAAGTAGAGATATGATGTATTAATTGTGTATTTTCCAATAGGCAAGCGCTGAACCATAAACCGCAGAGCTTTTTTGTGATGACTTCTTGTCAGTACAACAGATACTGTAAGTTCAAATGCGTTATCCATCGTCCATTAAGAAGTACAGTGAAAACAATCACTATCAGTGATCTCCTCAGGTGCACCATCAGCACGTCCTGTAGGTTTGACTGCCACATCTTCAGCAAACTGTCTTCTTTTATTCTGCATAGCAGCAGAAGTAGTTTAAAAAGCCCAAACACAATAAAAAAATGCAATGTCAAACAACATTCATATAATAAGCCATTTTTATGTATTCATGCATTAAAAGACACGCTTGTGAGTAAGTCTCCAAATACAATGTACTAATTACACTAACCTAAATAATCATTTTCATGGCCTGATCAAGTTCCTGTTGATCAACAGGGCTTCTTCCTGGAAACCTAAAAGAAAACAGCCTCTAGCAATTGCTCTGTTAATTAAAAGCTTTTAAAAATATTTACAACTATGTACACAGTGGCTGCATCTCTGTATTACTCACACACAAGGTAGTAAGAAGTTTCTTAGGGTACCAGATTCCACAACAGTAAGAAGAGAATCTTTGTTTAACCAGGTACACTGATTTCTGCTCAACATGGCAGACCCTTAAGTGAAGCACAGCCAGACTAGAAATCTCTTTGATATTTTGCTAAGTTTTTATAGTAAATTCTAAATGGAAGGAAAGCAAGATTATTTGATTGCACCATACCCATAAAGACAAGATTCTTTAGGGACTTATTTATGGTTTAGCATATCAACTGATTTTGACTTTGAGAATAATAGAAAATCACTACAGATGAAATTCACAATCAAAACATTTATATAGTGAAAACCAGTAATAAGCTATTTCAAATCTAATACTAAAATCCAACATAAAACAAAATTAATCTGTTAAATTTATTCTTAATTTTAGGCTTCAGGTATTCTCCTAATCCAGTTTGCTAGTATCAAGGACTCATTTGACAAACATGTATTTTAACACAGCCTGCAAGGTCATACACTTAGGAAATACAAATTAATTTCCTGTATTTACAAAATGGAAGACAGAACAGAGAAATACAGACACATTAAAAAAGTATGTATGATTCACATCATATATGTAGTTCCTCCATGTTGCTACAGCTAAGTCAGTGAATATGATCCCTTACCTCATACATGGGATAACGTCAAGGAGTAAAGAAACTATTACGTCTGCATTCATTATTATTAAGACAGTTATGGGATCACAAAAGACAATTATCAGAAGTGCTAAGCGAAATGTCTTCTCTCCTTCATTTCAGGTATACACTCCCAGATACATAGCTGAAGAGACACTTTAAATACAGTATCTGGACTGCAGCTGCATCCATCTTTATAGCTCCAAATTCAGTATCCTTTTTGAAAAAAAATTACACCGGCAAATTGGAAAACTCAGGGAAGTCCCATGTCAGTGACTACACCTTGAAAAAACAACTGTGATAGATGGTGATTGATAGCAAATCTATTTAGTTTATCCAATACAACCCAGATATTTCCTGATTCTGCTATTTGTATTATTTTCTGTATTCAAAGATTGCAATATCAAACCCCAAGAGAATCCTGTCATCAAGTATAAAAGCACTAGAGATTTTTTTTTAGTTTCCTGAGGGAGGCTAAACATGTTCAGCTATACTTTCACAGTGGTATTTCTCTGCCCTGAAAACAAAGTGTTTATCATAAATACCCTATAATTTTCTCTTGTTTTTGTTCGGAACAATAGTTCAAGGGCAAAATATATGTATGTCCAGTTACAGAAAGTGTGTAACTTAGTAACTCTACAGTTCAAGTTCATCTTGCTGCTTCACCATCATGAAAATTTTTGCTTCAACATGTTTCCTCCTGTTCTCTGCCATACTTAATATTGTGATTATAAGAATTTAAAAATTCTTACTTTTAGTTGCATTCTCTCACAATGTCTCTCCAGCTTTCTTTACCCACTATACATATTGTACTTGCACTGCTCCTGGGATCAGAATGTAGGTAACCACTTCGGAAGAAAAGACTTGTATTGACTTGTATTGGCACTTTTCATCTCAGTTATGAGATAAAATACATACATCAAAGACACAAAGAAAAAAAAAAAGACATTCCATGTGTCAGGATATTTTATCTTTTGGAACTTCTTAAAACAGTGCTACGTCATTGGGCCCTGTTGAACATGGAAAGAAGTAGGAATGAGAACGACAGCCAAGTAACAAAAGCGGCAGACTTTCTGTCACTGCAGACATCCATCCAGTAAATAGCCACCTTATCCATTAGATCATGCTACATATCAATTTTGTGGCTGTCACATTGCATTTCCTACAGATTATTCCTGTGACGGAGGAAAGGGAGCAGAAAATAAATCATTTATAAGAAATTCAGCTAGGAGAACCTGTTAGTGCTTTTTTTTTCCCTTAAGTCAACTAGTTTATTTTTCTAGGAAAAGGACAAGCCTAATAGCTGAGAAAATGAAATAAAGGTAACATAAAGAGCAAGAGCCATGCATTCTGCAGTAGAGGACTGTAATGGGATTCAGTGACTTATACCAATTACTGTCAACTTTTCTTCTTTCTGCAAAACAGAGCATAGGCAATACATACAGGAGACACTGTATGCAATGCTTTAATTATATGAAGAGCCTCGCATTATTTGGGATCATAAATAGCGACATATTCACAGCCACCTGCATAAAAGAAGCATTACAGCTATGTAAGGCACAGAGAATGATATGAATCATAGGAAAACCATATCATGCAGCAGCACCCAATGCAAACCCTGCTATGCAACAAAAATGGTGGATTCTTTAAAATGATGACATCACATTTTTGCCTATACTTTTTAAATTTTTGCCTCCTATATTTTACTCTGAAAAAATATGCAACTGTGAGCCAATTTACAGAGAGTACAGAGTCTGGATTACTCCCTCCCTCCTTCTCACGACAGTATTTTAAATATGATTAAAAGTGCTGCTTCTAAATTTTTTTGAAGTGATATTTTTCCTGGACAAGATTTCATTACAGTTTAACAAACTAATCTTTTACAATGCAGACTTTCAGCATACTAAGAGTAAACATTTTAGGCATGCAAACCTGAAAAAAAACAACCAGCCAACCAACATCCATAAAACTGAGGGTAAAGGAGTCTTTTTTTGTTTGTTTGTTTGTTTTTTTCTTCTTGGAGGTTATGGTACCTTCACACTAAGATATTTTTTTAAACACACTTTGACATCAAAATCACTAAAAGCAGGAGCTCAAACACAACAGAATATCTTTCAAATTTATACACATAAAGTTCCTGAGTCTACCACACAGAATAAATTACACTTGTTTGAATGTGAATGTTTACTTGCTTGTATACATCTGAAAATATAAAATGCATTGAAATTTGGTGATTCAAGTTTAAAAAAATTAAAAGAGTTTTCAGATGAGTTTATACTCAATCCTTTTATTTCAAGATATATTCTTTCTGAGATAATGCTTCCCATCTGCTTACCTCCTGACAATGCAGGCTTGCCAGACATTATTTGCCAGCTTGCAGTTTGAAAGCTAATGTTTAAATTTTCATAATGGGCAGTTTCACTGAATTTATGTAATATTAAGCCATGTCTGCAAGATCTATTCTCTAGTTGTATGTGAAGAGCACTGTGGGGTGGAAAAGGAGCTTTCTACTTTTTATTTCAATGCTTCTTGCTGGGCACAAGTCAGAGTATTACAATTTTTGAAAATTTAGTGTGATGTGCTGGTATCAGCAGAAAGATGTGAGACAACAGAGGTTCAGTTCAGTATTTAGCATCATATATTCACAACTTCCTCCAAGCAGTTGGGAAGATCATAAAAGCAGAAGGGATGGAGAGGGGAACAAGCATATTCTTTGATAAGAAACTTCTCAAGCCAGGATTGTACATCCACAATGTGTTTAGTGGCTCTTGTCATGCATACAGTCTTTACAGTTTCCTGTATTTTGAGTACTTTCATACAGAAACATGCATTCTGGAACAATGGTGGCAATGATATAAAGATTTAGTGATTACAAATATATGATTTTATTTCAGTCTTCCTTTGAATTATTTTCTTAAGTGTTTCCTTCTTCTGATGCTGAACAAAAGGGAATCATTTTTCTCTGTTCATATTTTCTGCACTTTGGGTGATGTTACAGACCTTGAGGATATTTATCTGCAGCTTTCTTTTTCATGGAAAGTCTCCTAGTCTAGCCAGCTTTTTGTTGAACAGACTCATGTATCAAATTTGCTCCATAATTGTGGTCACCCTCATGTAGAAAATATTACATCACTCTTTCCCCCAACCTTTTCCGTTTTAAGAAACATGCCTACCATCCTTTCTGGTTTGTTTTTATTTGAATACTCTTAACAACTCTGCATTAGCAGAACACTTTGTCACTGAAATGCTCTTCCAGAACTTTTATTACTATGTTGAATAATGATGGTGAATCTACTGGTAGTCTCCTCTGCTTGTGAAAATTGACCCCTTTATTTGTAGTCTGTATCTGGTATCTGTAAATTAATAGTCTCAAAAGAGACCTTCCTTCCTCAGCATTTTTAGTGACAGACCTTGTTCAAAGTATTCCAAAGCTATGTCCACATTAGTAAGTAATAAAACCCAAACAAATAAAAAAAAAAACAACCCAACCTGATCTCTTTTTATAAGTAGGTTAAAGCAATTTGAATGATTGTCCCTAAAATTACACTTCATGTGGTTAAAAAGTTTTGTGCCAGATTAAAGTTAAACTAGTGTCCATCAAGATAGTTTAAAACTGTTTGCAAGACCTAACACAGCTTTGGACTTAAAGGTATCCTCCTCATCTGCGGTGCAAGTGTCTTTGATGGTACCTGGAGTGTAGCTTCCCGTATGTTACACAGTGAAATCTATTTTAAACTCCAAAAAATCACTCTTTTAGCTCAACCAAGTAGCAGTAAACGAGCAGCACCAAGGAAGTCTTTAAAACAGTACTGCTGCTCCAAAGTGAAACGCTAATGAAGATGTAGACACACCTGGCTGGAATCCTGCTATCCAAATGTTCGATGATTCCTTCAAAGAATTTCAACAGAGTAATGAGGCATGGTTTCCTTCTGCTAAAACTGTATTGCCTGTTCTATAACCATATATTTTCATTAATTTACTAGCTCAAGTTTTTGTTACAGTTCCTCTTGGTTTCCTTGAAGGCAAAATGTGCTATATGACTTTCTGAATCACACCTGGAACCATTTTTAAAAAAATCCCTTATCATCTCATTAACCACCCCATGGTCAATTTAAGTTGCACATTAAACAGTACACTTAGCAGTTAGCAATTTTGTATTTGAGCTCTTTTAGAATTTGGGGGTGAAGATCAATTATTTGGACTGGGAATACTAGATGTACCATTGCTGATTTATTACTATGAATTTTATAAATTCTGTTAGAAAATGTCTTGGCATTTTCCCATCAGAGAAGTCCTTAGATTTGTACCCTGTAAAGAAAGGTGATCCTGAGCTTTTCACATAAAATTCAGAATGGTTCATTAAATACAATCAATTTTCAAAGATTCAAACACAACAGCCGCATCATTTTCTCAGCCCAACACTGTACACTTCTCTCAAGCTTTCCTTCACTGCTTCCTAAAGCATTCCTTAAGTTCACGAATACCACATTTTCATTGAGCTAACTTACAGGTAGCACAAAGACAAGCACAGAGATTCTACTCATGTTATGATGGGCAGACAAGTGGTCCAAATACTGCTGGTACACAAAACTATGTCTTCTTTATTACACAGTGGTTTAACAATGTGTGAAATCTTGATTTCTCATAGTATCAAAGATAATTATTGTTATTTGCAAGTGGATTTATATCCTCAGAGAAGAACCGAGAGAATTAAAAATCCACTTAGAAATAAAAATCACAAAATAATCAACTTTTGTGTTCAACCAGTAGTGTAAATATTAGCAGCATCAGCAAAGGAAAAAACAGAAATTTATCATTGCTGTTGACAAAACATCAATTTTTACTCATTCACAGTGTGTTAGAAAGAAGCCAACTCTAGTAAGTGACAACATGAGTGTTGGTGAGTCACCAACCGAAGAGAAAGACATAAAAAATCTGGCAGCTGATTAACAGAAATACTCATAGTCTTATTTATGCAAAATGATTATGTATAAGTCATGGCTTTTTGGGGTTGATGGCGATGTCAATCTGTCATGGTTTAAGTACAATCAGTAAATCAGAACTATGCAGTCGCTCTCTCCCTCCCCCCCCTTCCTCCCCTCTGCTCCTGGAGGGATGGGGAGGAGAATCGAAAGAATGTAATTCCCACGGGCTGAGATAAGAACATTCCAGTAACTAAGGTATAACACTAATCCACTGCTGCTACCACCAATAATAATAATAATAAGGGAAATAACAAGGGAAGAGAATACAACTGCTCACCACCTGCTGACCGATCCCAGCCCAACCAAGCAGTGATCTAGCCCTTCCGGGTAACTGCCCCCAGTTCTACATCCTGTGCATGACGTGCTGTGGTATGGAATATCTCTGTGGCTAGTTTGGGTCAGGTGTCCTGTCTCTGCTTCCTCCCGGCTTTCCCTCCTCCCTTGCAGAGCATGAGACTCACAAAGTCCTTGGTCAGACTAAACATTACTGAGCAGTAACTAAAAACATCGGTGTTATCAGCGCTGTTCCCAGGCCGAAAGTCAAAAACACAGCGCTGCACCAGCTGCTAAGAAGGAGAAAAACTGTTACTGCTGAACCCAGGACACCCTCCCAAGGAGTTACGCTTAAAACTAACACCACTCTTCCACACTGGGACTTTATGCAAGACAGGATTGGGAACCCTGAAGAGATATGCAGTGCCACCTTCTGAGGGACGGTGGCTCCAGAGTGCAGGAGTATGCAGAGAGGGCCAGATTAGCATAACTCATGTGCAATGCAGGACCCACAGGAATTCTGCCTTTCTCATCTCAAAACTAACGTTTCAACCGAGCCAGAGACCTGTACTCTTATGAGAGTTAATGAAACTGACTAAGCTACAGTTTCCTTCTTCAGTTCACCTGGTTATGAATATTTCCACCTTGCAGATCACTGCTTACATTAATAAACAAGATGTTCTACCAATTCCACCATTGCAAGAAATTGATGTCCTGTCCTCTTTGTGCAAACTTTTTCTGTATTTGATCATTCTCTATTAAAAAAAAAAAACTAGTGTAGTAACAAATTGCAAGAGGTGTTATGCAGAAATAGTATGGCACTTCATTACAAGTGAATCATAGAGTTTTATAAATAGTTCAACCTTTTATAGGAAATATAATAAATCTTTTAAAATTAGCCTTGTGTTTCTGTTGATATACTTCAGAGAAATGACAGGCTTGAGATCCCTTAATGCTTTCTAATAATGCATATAAGATGGCATAAGAAAAAAATTAGAAGTCCATTTAAATACACTTTAAAACATTTCCATTTATTCAGTTAGAGGAGGAAATTACGGCTAATGTGCTAAAGTTCTGGAGTTTGTTATTTCTAAAATGATACAATTAGCCTCCAAGGTCAAACTCAATGTGACATTATAACTATTTTTAGTAAGTAAAAAAACTCTTTACATCTACAGTTAATTGCAGTTAATTTGGCCTTTGAGATGTACCAGTACAAAAGCAATAATGGTTTTTAATAATAATGAGAATAAAATAGGGATAAACTACTGAGAGAAAAAATTAAAAATCATACAGTCTAACAGTATACATCCACATTTCTTTATAGTTCTCATCAAATTACACCACAGAAAAATGTTTCAGCTCAATGTATGAAGTAACGGTGAAGACACAGAAAGGACCCTTTCAAGCTCTTAAACTTCTCATCATTACTCTTTATTTATTGCAATCAATGTCAAGGTAAAAGTGAAACAGTTTTCAACAGTAAAAGTCTTGTTTGGTAACCAGTGAGGTCAACCAGTCAGCCATTATTTCCCACAAGTACATACATCCCTAAAGTAACACTACTGCACAAGCAGCAAGTAGCTGGACAAGATGTCCTCCAGAGTCCCCTTCTAATCTCAACCACTCTGGGATATCCAGCATGAATTATGCTTTTATCTTTTGTAGGGTTCACTTACCGTTTTGTTCCACTTCCAAGAAAATAGATCTGTACTCATAAGAACTTCTCCTTAGGAGAAGGAATAAAACATACTCCTTCCAAAGAAAGAGAAAATATCCAGGTTTTTGTAGCTTCTCTTATTAAAATTTATGTAAATGATTTCATAAGCTTAATATTTAAACACAAATTCAAACAGCTCATCAGAATAGACTACACAATCACCATAACACAAAGTCTGCAAAATCATATTGACTATTTAACAGAAACAAACCCCCAAAAGACCCCCAAGCTTTTGGGACAAATTTCAGACTAAAGTACAGTAAAACAGAAATTGGATTCTTGTCCTTTTATCCTTATAGTCTAATCATCCCTTCTTAAAAAATATTCTTCAAGAGCAATGGAAGGGTAGGATTCATACTTCTGTCATCAACATAGTAATGGACTGAAAAGGTCTCCATACAACCATATTCAGATCTATCCTTGGGCTTCAGAAGCACTCTGAATACAATAGCATTTTTATATCCTCCCCTTCCACCCTTACCTCCCCATCACACACACACAATTAAGTATTCCGGATTTGGGAAGTAGAAGGGGCTGGCTTCCATTTTATTATATTATTTACTACACCTGATTACACCTTCCACGTATGAGAAGCTAGCTTCAATTACAGCAGAACACTGCTGGGAGTGAGGTGTATTTAATTAATAATTCCCACCAGCTGTTCTGTGTGTTTATTGGGGAAACAAATAAAGTGCAAATTTGAAAGACTGCTTAGTGCAATGAGGCAACTGTATACATAAGCAACAAGAGATTTACAAACAATTGTTGAATCCTTGCAGATTCTACAACAAAATTACGAATTTGAGAAATATGTACACAACAGAGTCAATCTTGGTGATCACGAGTGACAAAACCAATACAGTATAATGCTAAGGAAGTGCACTGAAAGAGCAGCCAATCACAGTAAGTTATTGATAATGATACTGACTTATCTGTCATTTGCCAGAGTTTTAAAACTATGTATCTTAGAGGGTGGGGTTTTTTTGAGGGGTAGGAGTAGGGGGTTTTTTTTGGTCTTGTTCTTTTCTCCTGTCTTTTGGATATTCACTAGTCTGTCACATACCAGGTGCTTTATGCCTCTTTCACTGCAGCATATCCTGGCCTAGTTTTATCTTTAGTGTAGAAAAACTTGCAATATAAATTGATATTCAATTTGTAAATTCCTCTATGCTGAACTGGGTTTCTTCTGCAGTTACATAAAGGTATTCTTAAGCCACTGGTTAAATGTACATGATCAGTTTATAGCTTGAAAGAAAATGAATGCCATGTAACTACATTCATTTATTATTTTTCTTCCTTTATGTGTTTTACATCAGTATATTTTCATTACCAACTGAAACACTATTATGAATCCCACAAAACAAGGAGGTAATTTCTGGTCATTTCTTCACAGTTATGATATTAGGAAAACAATCTCTGTTGAGCTTCTTAACAATTATGACCTGCAGGACCTAGCTATTGTGTTCAGAAATTAAAAACAAACAAACAAACAACTGTGCTTTAGTAATGACTTTTTTTGGCCCTTATTTTGTCAACCATATTCACTACTAGAATTGGACAGTTATCTACAGTGACTAAGGTAAACTAAATTAGTTAATATTAAGCCACTGCTATGACTTCAAATTGTTAAAACCAATTTTCAGAATACAGATATATCTTATTTTTAAGATGGTTTAAAGAGATGGACTAGTATTTAATATATATCTTTATATATATATATGTGTGTGTGTGTGTGCTAGATGTCCTTCTGCTAACTATTTGAAGTCTAGCATCCAAAGCCAAATCTGGCCTCCATGACCTATTTTACCAAGTAATACAGCTTTCCACATCAGATATCAGGAAGAATTATATTGTAACTGATTCAATGGTAAATTATGATGCTTTAAAGTAAATTCTAGCCCTAAAAGTTGATAATTTATCACTTGATGAACATAGTCAAATTTGACATCCCAAATTTTATGGGCCCAGGTCCTGGGCATAATGTACTTTAATTCATTATTTATGCTAAGAAAATATGCAAATTTTAGTTTATGGACAAAAGTTAACTAAACAAAACATATACTTATTATATTTCTCCACGTCTTTATTCTGGCATTATCACAGAGTTTAAGCAAGAGTGAAAACAAATAATTTCTACTGAAAGAACAAAGGAGTGGGTGGACAGAAGGTACTAAACAACTAATTAGATGGATCTAGAAAATATTGTGATGATTTTATATCATTAACTCGGTCAAAATTTCAGTTCAAGCCTTCACCCATCATCTGTCTTGTATTTTGAAAAAAAAATTATTGGAGCAAAGTCCCTTTCTTTGATGTTTTTTAGAATAGTAGATCATTAAATAGAAGTATTTTTGACAGTAATTGAAGGGGAAAACACTATCCACTGCCAAGGGACTAGGTCATAGCAACTATGCATGCATTTTGGGTCCAGGTAATGGGATCCAAAGTCAGATAAGTTTTCCTTTAAGAAACAACACATTGAAAGAAAAGGGCACAGCTCTTTTATCTCACTTGCATTATCAACTCCCCCCCTCAAAGCCACTTTTCCTTCTCCTTCTGGTCAGGCTACAAAGACCCAGCAGTGTCAGAAGCAGCCGAATCCCAGGAGTGGTTGTTTTCCATCCACCGCTCTAGCCAAGAGCAACACTTGAGTACACATTTCTCATGGGAACCAGGATGCACACACATGTGCACACACATGCCCATGTGGCTAGCCATCCAGATATAACCAGACAGAGGGCAGAGCCTTTTCCAGCAAGCAACACTCATGTAAAAAGCGCAGATAGTACCCTATTCCTCCTCTCTGTCTGACTGAGATCGAGATCCACTGGTAGAATAAATATACACACATCACAGGTCTTTCTCGTAGCTGATCTTGGACCAGTCTGTACAGTACCCATCCCTCAGACCCCAGTCCCCTCCAGTTGCTGAGCCCTGAACCCATGAGTGTCTGAGGTTTTTGGTCACACTCTCATGTCTGGTACCAAGCTTGAATTTCACTACCCTTCACATATACACAGAGAATAGAGAAGACACAGAAAAGGTAGAAATTGCATTTAATAAGACTATATGATTGACTGCTATGAGCTCAGAGGGCTCAGTCAGGTAACTGTGCTTAACAGCAACTTGTTTAAACTTAACCAGCCCCTTCTTCCCCTTTCCTTGATACTTTCCCTTCCCTGCCTACACATCTCATAATACTTGTCACACATTATCACAAAAAAAACAGCCTGTCACAATCTCAAAATTCTTCTCTCTCTCACCTTGTAACCAAAAGCAAATAACCACCTTCACTTTGAATGCTGTCCTGGTGAAAGCTTCTTTTGTTGACTCACTGTGGGATTCTCTGTTTCCAGACACCAATAAGCCTGTGATTTACATATCTTTGTGTGTATATTGTGTGATATGTTGCCTTTTAATTGCTGATTTTGGATTATGAAGGAAAAATCCCACCTGATTTGTCATATATTTGTGGGGATGTGCATGTCTTGTGAGTGAGAAACTTTCCACAGTTTTGTAACTATAAACAACATTGACTTAATCAAGGAGTCATTAAGCTAATTGCTAGACTGTTTAAGATTAAAACAATGTTTCATTTAAACTTTTCTGTTGTGCATGTCTGAAACATTATTATGACATTCAGCTATTGAAAAAGGTCTCCACTGTTTTGTGCACAAGGACAAAAGACTGGTAACATACGTGAGTGAATACTGCCAAAGATAAAATTGGAGTAACTCAAGCACTTTTATAGCAATACTTCTAGAGGACATCCACACTTTGGGCTGCCTCCTCCAGGAGATATCTAAGGAATCTGGTGGCCTTCAGTGGTGGGGCTACAGAACTGATGGACAGGGGTAGAGCAGTTGATGTCATCTACCTGGATCTGGGTAAAGCGTTCGACACTGTCCCACACAACACCCTCATCTGTAAATTGGAGAGACATCAATTTGATGGATGGACCACTCGCTGGATAAAGAACTGGCTAGATGGCCACACATAAAGAGTTGTGGTCAATGGCTCAATGTCCAGCTGGAGACCAGTAACGAGTGGTGTCCCTCAGGGATCGGTGTTGGGACCAGTCTTGTTTAACATCTTCGTCGCTGACTTGGACAGAGGGATTGAGTGCACCCTCAGCAAGTTTGCCGATGACACCAAGCTGTGTGGTTCAGTTGATACACTGGAGCGAAGGAATGCCATCCAGGGGAACCTCGACACACTTGTGAGGTGGGCTGATGCCAACCTTATGAAGTATAACCATGCCAAGTGCAAGGTCCTACACCTGGGTCGGAGCAATCACAGGCACAGCTACAGGTTGGGCAGAGAAGAGATCCAAAGCAGCCCTGAGGAGAAGGACTTGGGGGTGTTGGCTGATGAGAAAATGAACATGGGCCGGCGGTGTACGCTTGCAGCCCAGAAAGCCAACCATACCCTGGGCTGCATCAAAAAGAGCATGACCAGCAGGTCAAAGGAGGTGATCCTGCCCTTCTACTCTGCTCTTGTGAGATCTCACCTGGAGTATTGTGTACAGTTCTGGTGTCCTCAACATAAAAAGGACATGGAATTGTTGGAACAAGTCCAGAGGAGGACCAAGAGGATGATCAGGGGACTGGAGCACCTCCTGTATGAAGACAAGCTGAGAAAGTTGGGGCTGTTCAGCCTGGAGAAGAGAAGGCTGCGTGGAGACCTCCTAGCAGCTTTCCAGTATCTGAAGGGGGGCTATAGGGATGCTGGGGAGGGACTCTTCATTAGGAACTGTAGTGACAGGACAAGGGGTAACAGGTTAAAACTTAAACAGGGGAAGTTTAGATTGGATATAAGAAGGAAATTCTTTCCTGTTAGGGTGGTGAGGCACTGGAATGGGTTGCCCAGGGAGGTTGTGAATGTTCCATCCCTGGTAGTGTTCAAGACCAGGCTGGACGAGGCCTTGGGTGATATGATTTAGTGGGAGGTGTCCCTGCCCATGGCAGGGGGGGTTGGAACTAGATGATCTTAAGGTCCATTCCACCCCTAACTATTCTATGATTCTATGAATAATGGACACTTACACTGTAGAACCAGCTGTATCCTGTGGATTAACTATGCTTCATCAGAAAGGTCTTTAAGCTTGCCTGATTAAAACACTGACAGAGATTTTAAACTGAAAGCAAGTTGACTCTCCCTTGAATATTCTCAACAGAAAAATGCCACTTCCTCTCTCCCCCCCCCCCCCCCCCGCCCCAAGGGCAACCTTGTAAATACATTATGATTACCTGTTTTATTAATACAACTTTTGGATAATTTGAAAGATTTTATTGATTTATTCATAATTATAACCTTTACCTGAGAACCGCATTGTTGTGTCTTTTATTAGTTATCAGAACTTCTGGTAAATTTCCTCAGTTACATACCTGAACAATTGCAAATTTGCTTTCACATCCGCTTTCATAAAATCAATAGAAAGTATTAGAAGGTGTTTTATTCCACCAAATTACATGATTCATGAATCCTGTACACAAAAGTCATGTTTGGGTAGGAAGGCAGAAAGTCTGCAAAAGCCTTGCATGTATTTCTAAGTAAATACCAAAGTTCCTGGAAGGGAAACCTTCATTTAGCAAATACGGAAGACAAGTGGAAAACACTTGTGATGTTGTGTTAGGACTTCCATAGCAACACTACTATTACTAGACAACTGTTAGCTATTTCAATAGAAAGTAATTAATTTTATATATATACATATATGTATATAAAAACCATGTATATATATGTGTAAGTATACACATATATATCCATATATATTCTGTCCCAGTTTATTATATTTATTATATTACTCTCCATTTGGCCTAACGTTGACATCAGCGGAGGGAAATCGTGGTGCTAACTGCTAGTATGGTTTCCCGAACCCAATGGTACAACCTTGTTTAACAATAAATTGAGAGAATTCATGCTTAAAGGGCAAAGTAATAACTGTTCTCCTTGTCCAGAAAAGAGGACCTTGAGAATCTGGGGTGATGACAAAGTAAATTGCACAAATAAAAACCAACATAAAATGGAAAGTAGGTTGTGTGAACTGTGGAAGTGAAAGCATGAAGAAAGAGCCATTTCTGTTGACAAGGAAAGATATTAATTTTGCTGTCAGCTGTGGCGTTATTGCACCTCAGGGAACAACTGAGGAAGAATGAGTAGATGAAGTATCTAATTCTATTGAGAGTGACTCTTTGCAAGTTATCATAAATTTCAGTAAGAAACAGTTGATCAAAATCATTGCTGTTATATGGTCAGAAATTGTTCACCCAAATATAACATTAGTGAATTTGTTAACAGGCCAGTCTGCACAAGGTTGATAATAAAAACATTCTTATGACTCAAGTTTGGAACTGTAAGAGAGAGACAGTAAACTTGTAACTTGCTAAAATACATTCATACAAACAAGCCTTCTTAAGGCTTTGATCATGCATGATCAAAAAAAGAATGCAAATTAAGGCTTGCTGTATTCTCACAAAAGAGGTCAGAACAGTGAAGATTCAGCTTAGGTATAGTGAAAAATTCTTATACCTGTCAGTTAAATTTAGCATTTAAAGAGAGCTCTAAAAAATCTAAACACAGCTCTGGAATTACACCAAGACAAAGAACTCTCAATGTGACTCAACAGCTTCTTCCAACTGGAAATGTAAACAGAAATTTGTCATAAGCTAGTTCCCTTAGTACTAGTACTGTAAATTAAATGTTGCAAATACCTGAGCAATAACTAAGGTAATTGCCTATGAGAAGCTCTTTCTTCCTGTGTTGAACCTCATAGACATAATGACCTCAAAGCAAATGGAAACATGTCTAAGATTCAGGCCAAATGAATGTTTCAATAAAAAGTCACCTTTTACAACTGTCACTCAGCAATCACATGTTAAAGTATTTAATTTTACTCTATCACTGAAGATTTTGAAAACCTAGGTCTGTGTACACCTGCGTTTTTTTTTCTGCCCATCTTTTTTCCACATGGGATGTTGATGAATACGATAACACTAAGTCAGAGCATATCTGGATGGAAAACCTGAAGTGATAGCACTTGGTTTATGACCTCTGTGGTTATTAGTATGCACACAAGCAGTACTCAAAAGATCCATGCTGATTATACAGCCATTAAGCAAAAAAGTAACAAAACAAAGAAACCAGCAATTGTTATAAATACATATGAATCTATATATATATGCATGCATTCATTTGGTTGTTGTAATGACAGAAGTGTGGAGGAGGAAATAGATGATCCTGTTGCTTCAGGGAAGTATTTCAGCATGCCATTCAACACTGCCAGATGCAGCGTTACTGCAAACTTTCACGTATCCAAATTAAAGTCTACACCTATGGTTTATACACAGCTCCTCCTTGCCTCCCAAAAAACACCAAGGTTACACCTTATTGCTGTGAAAACTGAAGGACCAAATAAGAAGTAATCATTTACATGCACTCCCAGAACATAAAAATCTCTGTAAAGACAAAGGCACCCAAACTATATAAATATCTTTTGGAAAATAAAGGAAAAGATATGACTGACTATTTCAGTCTCACCAAGAAGACAGCTCCTTGTCATGATGGATCCTAATTTGGGATGCCAGTTTACTATACGCTAACAAAAGTTATCAAGCCATTGAAAGTTTACTGTACTTGCTACAATTTTATAGTATTCAAGTAATTAACACATTACAACATCTTCACCTCTGTGACTATCTCCTCTTGGCTGCCTAGCATAGTGCTTTCTGTTGTAATACCTCATTCAGCATTGGCATGGAAACAGGGATGGTGTCATAGTTTCATCTTTATGACTACGTTCTGAGAACAAAAAATAAAAGTTGTCTCCCTGAAAATCTATTTTAAAGGCTGTTACCTTTTGCTTTCATTACTGTAGCAGTAAAAGCTGTATGAAAGTCATATTAGTTAGAATAACTTTTTCAAGCTGTTACTGATAAATGTGGAAAGCCCTAAAAAATTCTCCTTTGATGTTTTGTTTCTGATAATGACAACTCTCTGCAGGGAAGCACCAGCTGTATACTGTCTGTACAGAGAAGCAGAAAGCCTGTTGCCTCTGTAACATCTGCCTATAGGTTACAGAAGACATCATCACTTCTGTAAACTACTGTTTTGAAAGGAAAATATTACAGTCTACAATTTCCCCATTTTGCATAGTGAAAGATGATAAAACTGGCTAGGTAGAATACATGGAGCCTGTTCTGACAGTTCCTGTGTAATTTCCCATTCAGATACTATTAAATTATTTTCTACTTTGATATAGCTACTTCAAAAGATAAATAACAAGTATTTATAGGAAGAGAAAGAGCACAAAGCTGTCTTTGCTCCACATCACAATATCACTATTTAACTAATGTACTAATTAGTGTATCTTAAGAGAATCAGGTAAAATAAATGCATGAAATGGAAAGAAGCCAATCAGCACATTTATAACAATAAAGATAATACAGATAACACTCAAATATGGCTCTCTGGCTTCAATTTGAAGCTAACACACATAGTTTATTATAGTCTGGTCCTTCACATCTACCAGTAAAATAGCACATATTTTAAGCTTACTGTTAATCCTACTTTGGTAAATTGTATTTAAAAACCTCTAAAAATAATTCTAGTGCTATTTTATCCTCATACTTGTCAACATAATCATAGATTACCTTAAGATTAGATGAGCTCCATCTGCCAGGGTTTGAAGATAGGAGTTTCGCGCAAGCTGTGCCTCACCTAAAAAATCCACTGTGCAGGCTGGAAGAGCTTACTCTCACTTGTCTGTATGGACAGGTGAGGGTTGAAATGGTAGGTGACAAGTTGCACGGGAAGCTGCAGATCCAACCTTGCATGTGGGTGGACCAGTGCATGGCTCGCTTGAGATTGCTCAGGAGATGACAATCCTGGTCGGACACTTCCTGATTGCCTAAGCACCCTTTTTTCCAACCAGATTTGCATATCCCACATGCCCTTGGTCATCGTGCTTGTAGTAAGTGTGGTTAAAGCCCTTCCCAAATCTTCGCTCATGAAGCCAAGCCATCAACCAATCAATCAAAGTAATTTCCAGTAAAATGTTTACTTCCTACATTCATGGCTTTCAGCAGTCTGCATTCTACTTAAAAACACTAGCAACTACTCCTGCAAACTACCTAGAAAGAAATTTTCATCCAACAAATAGAAAAGTAAGATGAGGTAAAGGGTTAGAGAGTGCTCTGTCCCTGCTTTACACTAATAGTCACAAACACTGAAAACTGTGCCAATCTACAATGTTTTAGATACAGTTTCAATTTGATATGCAGATGCACAAAACAAAAAAAAAAAAACAACATGGTTTTCATAATTACAAAATCCATATGGATTTCCTGTGTCATTTATATGTAAATGGCAATATGAAACATAGAAGTCATCACACATACTTCAGCATACATCTCAACAAGCATGCCTTTATCATCCTCACACATTAATCATTGTCTTCTTTAGAGAAGCTGAATTTCTTTTGACCGAAATGCAACACTTCCATGCCACACAAAAAAATCCAAAAAACCCAAACCAAAAAACTTGCCAATTAACTGTAGGCAACACTTGCCTATAATGGTGATGCAGAATGATGCTGGAAAGCAAAGTCCCACTTGCTGAGACTCAGGGCTAATTGAACATGTGTTCCTTTGAACTCTGCATTATGTATCATTTCAGATATTCCTGTTGAAAAATACCCTTTAAAAATCACCAAAAGTAACTGTGGATTTTGAGAAAGCTTATGAGACCAAACTGGCTGAAACACAGATCCGATATAGATCACAACTGTCTAAGCTTGAGATTTTAGTTTGCGCCGTTTTCTTTATTGCTGACTGGGGAACAGAAAATTCAAATTGCTCTACTTTGCTCATACATCCAATTAATTGGAAAAGAGAATCAGTGGAGAACAATTTAGTTTGCTTGTTTAGTGAAAAGTCTTATCACAGATACCACATTTTTTACAAAAAAAAATATTTCTAAGACATATCATTGTACATAGACCAAACAATGTATTTTAGGGGAATGCAATGGAAATTATTTCATCCTAATGGTATTGAATGGATCAAAGTTAAGATGGACATACAGCCGTTTCTCAGCTAATAATTGCTATAAATCAATTATTTTATTTCAGGTATTTGCATTCTCTTATGCCCCTGAAGCTGTGTAGTCCCTGGTATTCATACCCTCCCCACCTCATCCTAAATTACACGTATCTATTCAGCTGTAGTCATCTGGCATAAAATCCAAACTTTCACTTAGAAAAAAAGAAGAATACAAACGTCAAGGTGACCTACCTGTTTATATTCTTCGATGTATCAGCACTCAGCACAATAAAATCTGTTCTTTTGACTACACTTCAAGGCATTGCTTATTACTAACATAACTGAAGATGCGTTCCTTTTATAAAGTACTAACTGGATGTTACTTCTGACCACACTTCCAGTGACATGAAAATTATCAAGCGACCTTGTACATTCTTACTTGCTTTTACAGACGCACATTTGCTTTTTGAAATGTTTTATATCTCCAAGTGCAGGTCAATTGCTTATGCTTTACTCTCATTACTTGTTTCAAATGCAGACATGTCTTTTCCCAACTGCTTTGCATTTCATAGCAACTAATAAGGGTTCCCAGTAAAATATTCTGGAATTTAACAATGACTCATTGTAAACCGCTAAATGACTTCTTTCAACGTTAAGAAAATATACCTCTGTACTCATATATCTGATGGTTCTTTTCAACTGGAACCAAACGCATTTGAACCTTGACTTATAATGTCTTCTGAATGTTATCAGAAAATATTAAAACTACGGGAAATACTTAGCAAGGCAGACAGAAAACAGGCATATAACATTCATATAGTAAAAAATATTTATGCTTTGCGTGAACATTTACTTCTAGTTAAGCTGGAAAAACTTTTCACATTAAGAAAACCCCATTCCTTACCAAATTTTAGAGTTACTATTTTTATGAAATACAACATAGTGTCAGATGATTCTACTCAACAGTGAAATTTTCATATGAAAAATTGTGCATGAATATTATAAGGCTACATGTAAAATTTAATATTTTGTCATTGATAGTTTGAAGTTTATTGCATGGAACACCACCTCAAATTTTCAACGACTTAAACTTTTGCAAAATAAGAGAAAAGGCAGGTATTTTGCTCACATTTACTTCCATTTTCAAATACCTCTCTAGAAAACTGGATGACTAATCAATGAGGGAGGAGATATAAAAGAGAACCATTCTTTGGAATTTTCAAATACAGGTGTCATACTTCCCACGAAAATGTTTAAACAAGATTGTAGGAAAACAAATGCTGGAATTTTAACTCAATAAACAGCAGGATTTTGTTCTCCAGCTATTGTTTCAGAAATAAACCTCTCAGTTATTCAGGAGAAGTACTAAAAAGAACAATGAAAATACAATTTCTCTAGAAAGACTGCAGCAATAAATCTACACTGGACACCATGAGAACGACACAGAATCATAGAATGGTTTGGGTTGGAAGGGACCTTAAAGACCATCTTGTTTCCCTTGAAAGCAGGGACACCTTCCACTAGACCAGGTTGTACAAAGCCTTGTCCAACCTGTTCTTAAACACTGCCAGGGATGGGGCAGCCACAGCTTCTCTGGGCAACCTGCGCCAGTGCCTCACCACCCTCACAGGGAAGAATTTCTTCCTCATATTTAGTCTAAATCTACCCTCTTGCAGTCTAAAGGCTTCTCCTTGTCCTGTCCCTACAGGCCCTTGTAAAAAATACTTAAAAAAAAAAAAATCAAACATGATCCCATGCATATTTGCTAAGCCAAGCCAAATTTCCTTTCTTTTACCTGAAGGATGGCCTCCTGCCCCCATCACAAACCTCAAATTGCAGATTGTTTGCCTGCCTGCATATCCCTTTCCAAACCGCTTGGATGAAATTTGTTATAATTAATTGTTTCACATGCTTGCAGAAGCAATCAACAGTAAGACTGGTTGAGATACCTTTTTAATACTTTTCAACAGGAATGACAAGATGGTAAGGGACAAAGCTTGAAAACAGAAATAAAACTTTCTCATTTATCTTTGATTGCAAGGAACTCTTTGTTAGTCTTCATTATTCTCAATACTTCCACACAGTAAAATTCTCATGTTCCTGTCCTGGAAGGGCAGGGATTAAGATCTATAGAATGTTTAGACTGGAAAGGACCTTAAGAACATTCAGTTCCAACACTCCATTTCACCTCACACTAGACCAAGTCCAGCCTGGCCTTGAACACTGCTAGGGATGGAGCATTTACCACTTCTTTGTGCAACCTCACCTCCATCACCACCCTCACAGTAAAGAATGTCTTCCTCATATCTACCCTGAACTTAGGCTGTTTAAACTCTGAACCCAATACTCCTTGTTCTATCATTACAGTTCCTGATGAAGACTTGTAAGCCTCCTACAGATACTGGAAGGCTGCTATGAGGTCACCACACAGCTTCTCTTCTCCAGGTTGAACAGCCCCAACTTTCTCAGCCTGTCTTCATACAGGAGGTGCTCCAGCCCCCTGATCATCCTCACAGTCCCTCCTATTGGCTTGCACCAACAGCTCCATGTCCTTTTTATGTTGAGGACTGGTATCAGAACTGTACACAGTACTTCCAAGTGGGGTCTCACAAGAGCAGAGGAGAGGGGCAGAATTACCTCCTTCAACCTGCTGGTCACGCTCCTTTTGATGCAGCACAGGATACGGTTGGCTTTCTGGGCTGCAAGCATACACTGAAGTCAGCTCATGTTCAGTTTCTCACTGACCAACACCCCCGCGTCCTTCTCCACAGGGCTGCTCTGAATCTCTTTCAAATGTAAAAATATTTATCTTTGACCTGACTATTATTGCCCAGGAAAAAGATACAGAAGTTAGAATACAAAATACTAAATCGGTTCAGTACTGACTAGTGGTCATAGAATCATAGAGTGGTTTGGGTTGGAAGAGAGCTTTAAAGATCATGTAGTTCCCCCTGCAATGAGCAGGGTGATCTTCAACTAGATCAGGCTGCTTAGAGCCCTGTCCAACCTGACCTTGAATGCTTCCGAGAATGGGGCATCGACCACATCTCTGGGCAACCTGACACCCTCTTATGTTTTAGTTTCTAAATTGCCTTGGTTGACCTCCACTGGGATTACTTCAGTAAGTTCGCGTCCTTCTCTACCAGGGAGCTCAGACTGGACATAATACTGTAGATGTGCTCTTGTGTACTGAAAGCACTGCGGTTTTGCCAGCTACAGTGTATTAACAAAGCCCCTTATGTGGCTAGGTTAAATTGATTCAAGGCCCCACTGCCAACTCATGATCCAGTTCTTGTCCATGATGGCTCCCACATTCTCCTCTGCAAAGATGCTTTTGAGCTCTTTTGCCACCAGCCTGCAGCTGTATGGAGCTTTTGTTTGTGCAGGACTCAACCTTTGTCTTTGCTGAGCTTTCATGTTTTTGTCAGAACCTTTCTCCATCCAACAAGATCTCTTTCAATGCTAGCTCTTTTCTCCTGTGCACCAACTACTCCTCCCAATTAGGTATCACTACAAATTTGATAAGCATGTACTCAGTCCACCATATCATTAATGAAGACTTTCATTTGGGCAGTACTGGCCCAAATGTTGATCTCTGAAGGACATCGCTGGACTTTGAACTATCAGCCTCCTAGTCATATCAATTTCCCACCCATCTTATAGTCAACTTTTCCAGACCAAATCTCACCAATCTGGCTATTTTGACATAGGAACCCATGCTAAAAAAACTTACTAAAAACAGAGTAAACTATATCCACCACTCTCATTCTTGTCACTTTCATATGGATTCATGTGCTAACAGGAAGGTAGAACTTAATCTTATGGGGACTTCAACATGGAGATAAAAAAGGCAGATGAAAAGATCAGAAAAACCTGCTAGGAAGTAGAATTCTTAAAACCAATTCTAAGAGCATCCAACATTCAGGACAGTATACATTTTGCCCAAACATTTAAATATGCAGCAATGAAAATACAATAGGAGCAACTGTATAACATACATTACAATACATCTATTCAAAGCTGTGAAGATGTTAAAAAAAATCATGAGCAGTTATCCAAAAGCTACAGGAAATAAGCATATCAATTTGTTTTTTAATGGAAATACATGTTCACACATCTCAGTGCAAGAGTGATGAGTTTGGTGCAAGGTCATGAGCTACCTGCATTTTGAATAAATGATATCTTAGAGCAACATATGCTACAGTTGCAGAAATCCAAGTATTGTGGTTGCCCAGTCATGACAAAGCAAAGAAACTAATACGCAATTTTAAATCCTTTGTCCCTCTTGCTGGGTAACAAGTATTTTTCTGGTAGGGTTTTTTTTGGTTTGTTTAACTATAGGAGACAACTTGTATCAATGCAATTAGAAATACAAATTTCAAAAAAAAACAATTACATAAAAAAATCATACTTTAAGAGGCTGGGGTAGTTCTTGGGAAACAAAGTAAAAATGTTTAAATCTTTTATGCATCTTCTCCTTTAAATAAAAAAAATAAATAATCTTATGGCAATAACTGAGCTAAATTAAGACCTATATGTGGAATGAAACTACTGCTCAACTGATATGGCTTAGAAAAACAGGAAGGCAAGACTAAACTTTTTTGATTACTAATTTTGGTATTAAATTAGCATATCTGGTGCTTTAAAACGCAGCTGGAGATTATTTTTCTTAGGCCTCAATATTTTAATAGATATTCATGGTATGAAAGAAATTACAAATCGGCATGTTTTCTATTAAATTATCAGCTACAAGTTGAGGCATTTTGTGCTATTTCAGACACTTACAAAATTATACTGTCCAATATTTTGATGCAATGAGATAATTCTCACTTTTAGTTTTGATATAACTGACAACAATTGCAGTAACTGTAGCTCATTACTTCTGCATTTTTTTGTTTCACATGTAGACACCAAAAGAAATCCCTTCAAACCTTCTTCTAGGGAGATTTTGCTATTAACAATAAAATAACAAAAAAATATACCTCCGCACAGGCTTGGCTGTCCTGAGAAGTTCTCTATACAAAAAAAAAAACAAGCAAACAAACAAACAAAAAAACAACAAAAAAAACAACAACAAAAAAAACACATAAAGAATTTTCAGAAAAAATAATATACTACAAACTAAAAAAATAAGTATTAAAGCAAAAATCATCCTTGGTAAGTAAAGAAGAAAATAGTATTAAAAATTCTTTGTATATTCAAAACTTGGCTGGATATGTCCCTGAGCGGCATGATCTAACTTTGAAGTTAGATCCAACTTTGAGGTTTGCCCTGCTGTGAGCAGGAGGTTGGACAGGCTGACCTCCAAAGGAACTCTCCACCCTAATTTATTCTGATTCTAGTTCTGGGAAATAGTACACAGGGAAAAAAAGATTTCAGAACTAAATTAGGCGAGAAAGTAATATCTACCTTACTAAGATTTCAAACAATATAACATATATTTCAATATAACATGATTTTTTAGCAATTTCTAGAAATGGAAAAGATTATTATATACTGTGTGATTAAAGAGATTGATTGTAGAAATTGATTTTCAATAGTATTTTCCATACAATATGGATTTCTTAGGATTAAGTTGATTGGTTTCTTTTATTAAACTCTTTTCAGCAATGTATGATTGATAAAACATCAGCATTGGGTTCAGAGCGGGCCACACCCTGCAGCTGACATGCTGGTGGCAATGTGTTCCCACCAGAGTTCTGCTTGGGCACCTGTATCAGTGGCTGTGGGTACAGAGCTTAAGAGTGAACAGTCTTCTGCCAGGTGGATACCACTGCTCCCTGGTCAAGCTGGCAGGGCTCCAGCGCCAGCTTTTATAAGGGGCAAGGCAGGGTTGGTCACCATTGCTCCGGGCTGGACTTCTCAGCCACTGCCATGCAAGATGCAGGCTCCCCTGAGGACCCCCCTCGCCATATACTCTGCTATAGCACTCTGCTGCAGATCATGCCAGCACCAGAGCTGCTTACCTCTGTGACTGAATTATTTTCATTAAGATTTCTATTAGTTTACCATGTGCTTAATTTGAAAAACAATTTTTTCAATAGGAAAGAATTTTAGTAGAACTGGTAAAAAAAAGCCTACGATCAGAAACACTGAATTCTATCTCACCTAAAGACATAGGGCAATCCAGAAGACTTAATACAGTTATTTTAAACTGCTAATAAATCATTCCTTTAATGATGCACATGAAAGGAAAAAGCATACTGCTCTTTCTCATCTGCTGCTGCTATTGCAGGATTTTTCATGGCAATGTATCTCAGATACATGTGCCATATGTAGGAACTGAAATTGCTGTAATATCTCTGAAACACTTACGAAATATTGCTTATTGCCCTCTCATACTTTTCCAAGTAGTGAATATTGATGCACAGGTAAATAGTTTCTGCTTTCTTTCTTTTAGGAGATTATATATTAGTCCGCAGAAGTCAAATACGCATTTAACCTATTAGTGGGAAAACCACTGTATAATAAATAAGAATAAATAAATAAATGACATTTATTGTTATTACATTTTAAGACATGAAGTCAGATCACTACACGGTGTTGTCACAGTCTCGAGACTACAATACATATATGGGTTTGTGTTCTGTATAGCAATTTTACTTCTTTTCTGAAGGTGGTGCTGGTGCCCCTTTGAACATTTACATCCTATGAGGTATTCTACCAAAAGTGTTCTGGGGAAACATCATCCCTGAATAATCATCTATTCTCTGTTTTTTTGAGAACAATATTATTATTATTAATATTTAATACTGGCTCAAACATTTCTTGTGATACCAGAGTGTTTTCCAGTTCTCAGCTACTCCACTTGCAGATACATCACTTTAATGTATCTGCCATCAACTTTAATAGCTCTTTACTAGCTCTGGCCTTCTATGATGGGGCTACAGAACTGATGGACAGGGGTAGAGCAGTTGATGTCATCTACCTAGATCTGTGCAAAGCGTTCGACACTGTCCCACATGACATCCTTGTCTCTAAATTGGAAAGACATCAATTTGATGGATGGACCACTCGCTGGATAAAGAACTGGCTGGATGGCTGCACGCAAAGAGTTGTGGTCATTGGCTCAATGTCCAGCTGGAGACCAGTAACGAGTGGTGTCCCTCAGGGATCGGTGTTGAGACAGATCTTGTTTAACATCTTTGCCGCTGACATGGACAGTGGGATTGAGTGCGCCCTCAGCAAGTTTGCCGATGACACCAAGCTGTGTGGTTCAGTTGATACACTGGAGCGAAGGAATGCCATCCAGAGGGACCTTGACACGCTTGTGAGGTGGGCTGATGCCAACCTCATGAAGTTTAACCATGCCAAGTGCAAGGTCCTACACCTGGGTCGGAGCAATCACAGGCACAGCTACAGGTTGGGCAGAGAAGAGATCCAAAGCAGCCCTGAGGAGAAGGACTTGGGGGTGTTGGCTGATGAGAAAATGAACATGGGCCGGCGGTGTATGCTTGCAGCCCAGAAAGCCAACCATACCCTGGGCTGCATCAAAAAGAGCATGACCAGCAGGTCAAAGGAGGTGATCCTGCCCTTCTACTCTGCTCTTGTGAGATCTCACCTGGAGTATTGTGTACAGTTCTGGTGTCCTCAACATAAAAAGGACATGGAACTGTTGGAACAAGTCCAGAGAAGGGCCACGACGATGATCAGGGGACTGGAACACCTCCTGTATGAAGACAGGCTAAAAAAGTTGGGGCTGTCCAGCCTGGAGAAGAGAAGGCTGCGTGGAGACCTCCTAGCAGCTTTCCAGTATCTGAAGGAGGCCTATAGGGATGCTGGGGAGGGACTCTTCATTAGGAACTGTAGTGACAGGACAAGGGGTAATGGGATAAAACTTAAACAGGGGAAGTTTAGATTGGATATAAGAAGGAAATTCTTTCCTGTGAGGGTGGTGAGGCACTGGAATGGGTTGCCCAGGGAGGTTGTGAATGTTCCATCCCTGGTAGTGTTCAAGACCAGGTTGGACGAGGCCTTGGGTGATATGATTTAGTGTGAGGTGTCCCTGCCCATGGCAGGGGGGTTGGAACTGAATGATCTTAAGTTCCTTTCCAACCCTAATTATTCTATGATTCTATCAGCACATCAACTGCTCACATGACCTAGAGCCACTAAATATACTTCTTACCATAAGGAAAAAAAGAACAAGGGAGCTCTGACAAGAGTTCAGAAGCAGGATAAGTGTTTTTCAGAATCCTGTGACTATATTAGGCTATGTATGATCTGTTTTCCAGGTGGCTACTGGGTCACTCTGTAACGTCAGTCCAACTTAATGTCTTCCTAAACTTGATATTCTGATTATGTACCAGCTCCGGATCCTGCCACATGATATAGCTCTGGCAGAGAAAACACATTTAACATCTGCAATTACACAGGCTGACCATCCTTTCTTCATTGGAACTTCACCTAAGACTTCAATTTACTTATATGACTTATGAATACTAACTACCATTAAGCTATATATTTTGCATAAGTACTCCACAGACTTTTTATATTAAATATCTTAAAATATAAGATTTTAAATGTCTGAAAATTAAGCAATTACAAAAATCTATTAAAAAAATAGTGTCTTTAATTTCCACACACAGATAACCCTCTGTGCACCTCAAAAGTTTATTGCTCTGTTAAATATTATAACCTCCAGAACAGCCAAGTTTACAAATCCCACAGTTTAAAGAGTCTAACATAGATTAGGAAAAAAAAAAAAAAAGTCCCTGCTTAAAGAGGTGAGGATGCATCCTTGATTTATTTCTGTTTGATTTTTATTTAAGAGGAAAACTAACATAATAAATAAATAGGATAACATTCAAGCTTAAGGACAGATAATGAGGCCTGCAAACAGCTTGACTAAATGGGCTGTATTCAGAAAACTTCCAAAACATGCCAAGGTTCCAGAGTGCAGAAAAGCAACCCTGCAATCTCAAGATTACAGTACACTCTCTAAAATCTATTATAACCTTAGATCCCCAGCTACTTTTACAAGTTCTCACAGTTCAGAATTATTGCGAGTATTGCAAGTTATTGTATTTTTCTTAGAATTCTAATTCTTGGAATTATGTGATAACTGCAACAGTCTTAGCACTGTTTCTTGATGACAGTTTGCATTGTGAATATGTGGAATTTAAAAGCTAAAATAATAACAGAAGGCACAAATATATTAATCAAATATAATATTTGCATGTACATCTTGACTGAAGCTTAACATGCATAAAGACAAAATAATCTTCCAGAGAATAAAATGCTGTGATTGGCAGGATATTACGTTGTTTTTGTGGAAACTACTGAATTCTACTTTCTTGCTGTTCCATCTGGGCAAACCACGTTACAGAGATTTTTGATGTACATAAACTAAACTGAAAAGTCCTTTCAAGTCATTGAATAATTACTACTACTACTACTTTTTCAAAAAGGAAATTAAAAAACTGTGGGAAATCTTAATTAATTTCTTTTTTTTTTAAAAAAAAAAGCATCTTTCAGCTGAAAAAAGTACAAAAAGTGATGATATTTTAATTGGTCATCGAAATGCTATGAAAATATAGGCCGTTACCAAGAACTTTCAGAAAGCATAAGAGTCAAAACACTAAATAATTTATTAAAAAAAAACTTACAGTGACTTCCCTGAAACAGACACAAACTTTGAAGGCTATAATTATTGTAATAGTATTGTATTGTATTTGTGAAATTTCAAATTAATTTACACTGAACCAGTATTTGAAAGTGTTCCTTTTTTATTTCTAGTGCATAGGAGAGAATAACTGAATAGAAAACTATAAATAATAGTTTACCATTAAGGTGACATTAAATAAATTTAACCATTAATTATTGCCACTATTATTACCAGTATTATTACCATTATTGCCACTAATCTTAAACACATAATGGTAAGCATGGAACAGTTTTTTCCTTCTTTTTAGTATCTGTGTCACTTTTTCAGTCCTAAAAAAACATTTGGTCATTATCACTTAGTCCTGTCTGAGATAACATCACAAAGGCCACAAATCTTACAGATCTCAGTACACTGCTGAGAACACCACAACTGCTAAATACATTCAGAAACTACATAGGTAAAAGGTGACAGAAGCCAAAACAGGGCACTTTTACTCATCATTGTTTAATAGAAATTATTCTAAAATGATGCTAATATCTCTGGAAAGCTTTGAATGTGGAACTAGCAATTGAACAGAGCATAAGCTACTGAACATATAATTAATTAATTAGTCAACAAGATGGAAACCAGTCATTTCTCTTGATGTCAAGTTCTTAAAATACTAAGCAGATCTAAGAGTAAAATGAAAACTGAATTCAAACTACATTATCTCAAGCCATCATGATGCTGTGAATGAAACTCAGGTTTAAAAAACAGAATAATTTAATTTTTATTGTACTATTCTACATAATTTTCATTCAGATACAATCAAAGCTATTATTCAAAAGTTATCAAGTACTAAAAAGCTTTACCTTTTAAAAGCTGTGTTCTAAATCATTTTTTCACATTTTCTTAGAGTAGGCTTTTTGTTTCAGTAAACTATAATGGATATCTGGAATTCCCAGAATGACAAGTTCAACTCTTTCTTGTAGTTAGCAAATTAGTCCAAAACTGCTATATTGGCCCACTTACTCATACTTTATCATGAGCAAAATACAGTCTGAGAATACAATGAAATATGACTGCCATTACTAGAAACTCTCATTTTACCTGAATTTGTTTGAAAAGACCTTAAACAAGGTACATCAAGGGATGATATTAGCTCACAGCTCAAAGGGACATCTAGTAATCATGTGGGCAGGGTGAAGGAAGAGAAAGAGCTCTTACAAAAGACCAAACAGTTTCAAAATGGCTGTACAGAAATGAATGCAGTCTGAGAACACAGAGGAGCTAGAGCTTCAGAACGAGGCACAAGAACAGAAGGGTTGCAACATCATTGGCATAAATAAGACATGGTAGACCAGTCCACAGAAATGAAATACTGTGATGGACAAGTAGGCTCTACAGGAAAGAGGCAGAGAAGAAAGGAGGTGGGTTGGCTTGTTCATGAAGGAGCTGCTCAAATATATAGATATTTGTTTGATAACTCATGTTGGGAGTTTGCTACAGTCCACCTGGAGAATGTGAAGTAGCTGAAACCTCATTTAAAAAACTTGAGAACATCTCCAGGTGACACATCTTACTCATTGTGAGAGACTTTAAGCTTCCTGACATCTGTAGAAGGACAATATGGAGGAATGGAAGCAACCCAGGAGGCTTATGGAGGGTGTCAGGGATAATTTCATAACACCAGTTTTCAGTCAGATAACCATGATTTCCTGGATATGCTAATATAAAAGGAAGAAATGGCTGATTTAGTTAGCAGTAGTAGTCTTGTCTGTGATGACCATGAAACTGTGGAGTTACAGGTACGAAGGCAAGTAGCAGAGTAAGAACTTTGAATTTAAGAAGTGCTAATTCAGGTATCCTGTAGGGAGGCAGCTCTGAAGGGTAAAATAAGGCAAGAAAGTTTGCAAGTGTTTAAGGACAATCTCCTCCATTCAAAAGAACAATTAATCCCTATGCTCTGGCAAATGAGCAGATGTATCAGGAGCCTGGCTTGGGAACTGATTCACCTGAGTAGGAAACTCATGAATTCCAGGGAAATTAGCCTCTGTATGAGGATAATTAAGTGCTAGACCAAATGGATCATCTGTCTTCCCACAGAAACTGCAGAACCTCTGTCTTTTGGGAGTTCCCAGGACTTGAGTGGTCAAAGCCCTAAGAAAACTAGTCTGAACTCAATGTTGATCCCTCTTCAAGCCGAAGGGTCTCTCAGGGTCCCTATTGCCTGAATTACGCTGTAAAACTGCATGTCAACATCAGTTTTAATGTCCACTATTTTCATAGGAATTTCTGAAAACCAATGTGCATACCACTTTTATTATTATTTGACCTTATGCGGTAAAGACGATAGACCAAAATTCTTGTATTTCCTATACCCTGTCTTTCAGTTGCCTAAGTGTACTTCTGAAATAACTAGAATTACATTTAATTTTCACATTCCAACATTTAAATGAAAGATGTACAGTTTAATTAACAAGTTAACTTCAGGGCAAGGAATTCTGAGACTTGTGATAATGTGATAGAAGCAAGCTGGATTTTATTTTCATCATTTTGTATCTGCCACCCATGAATTCCAATAAAATTCAAAAATAATTTTCTAAGCTGTAAGAATACTGACTACCCCCCCCAGCTTAAAATATTTTCCACTCGACTACCTGTAAAGCTAATATTTGCTCATGTTCAATGCTAATGTTTTAGTGTCTTTAATACTTTCCACAGTATATTCCTCCTGAATCATGGATGCAGAAATGCTCAAATAACCAGCCATGGTTTAAACCCAGTCCATGCTACTTAGCAACAACTAAAACATCAGTGTGTTATCAACATTATTCTCAGACTAAAGCAAAAACACAGCAACACAGCACTGCACCAGCTACTAGGAAGAAAATTAACTCTATTCCAGCCAAAACAAGATGAACATCCATATAAAAAAAAACCATTATTTGAAAGAAAGGTAATCTATCTAGGAAACAATTCATGCTGCAGCTAGAATGGGCTCTGAATCAGGCCGCTACCAAAAGAACATATCCCCAAAACCTTACTTCAGCACTGGAAGAGCAGAGAGGTAAAGGAAGGAAGTAAAGGAGGCTCCTGTAGTATATGCACAAGCAGAGGATCTGAATTTTAGGTACTCTGTTGGCCACAGAACAACCCTTCAGTATAGTTCTCTAGATCCCAGCTGACTATTCCACACCATTTCTTCATCTGCATTTAGTCTCTTATTGTAAAATATACTTTCACAGACTCCCTATCAGATATAAGTAGGTGTTACTCTGGGCTCTGTGACACTAGTTACAGTGTGAATTTTCTTTTTGTGTATGTTTCTCACAACTCCCTTTCCCTAGCCACCTTCAGTATCTCTTCATTAAGCTAGTAAGATCTGCCTTCCTCATCTTTGTGTCACAATCTTCTGAGTACCTGGAGCAGTCTTCATTCATCTAAGGTAATCAATTTCCATTTTTTTCTTCCCCAAATCCCAGTCATAGAATCATAGAATCATGGAATAGTTAGGCTTGGAAAGGACCTTAAGATCACCTAGTTCCAACCCCCCTGCCATGGGCACAGACACCTCACAGTAAACCATGTCACCCAAGGCTCTGTCCAACCTGGCCTTGAACACCGCCAGGGATGGAGCATTCACAACCTCCTTGGGCAACCTGTTCCAGTGCCTCACCACCCTTACAAGTAAAGAACTTCCTCCTTATATCCAATCTAAATTTCCCCTGTTTGTTTTAAGCCGTTACCCCTTGTCCTGTCACTACAGTTCCTAATGAAGAGTCCCTCCCCAGCATCCCTATAGCCCCCCCTTCAGATACTGGAAGGCTGCTAGGAGGTCTCCACGCAGCCTTCTCTTCTCCAGGCTGGACAACCCCAACTTTTTTAGCCTGTCTTCATACAGGAGGTGCTCCAGTCCCCTGATCATCCTCATGGCCCTTCTCTGGACTTGTTTCAACAGTTTCATGTCCTTTTTATGTTGAGGACACAAGAGCAAACAATACTCCAAGTGAGTTCTCACTAGAGCAGAGTAGAGGGGCATGCTGGTCATGCTCCTTTTGAGTCCCCATCTACCTCAACATTATTTCAGTTGGCAACCCAATCCCTTCCATTCCCTTTGTTACTGCATCTTCTGGTCCATCTCTCATCTGTTCAGTTACAGTGAAAAACAGTTCTCTATTTTTAAGATGATGTTTGGATGCACCTTAAGTATAGAAAACATACATGCCCACCCTGATATTATTTGTGATAGTAGAAAGCTGCTATTAAAAGCAAACAGGTACTGGGGGAAGGAAGGGGAAGACAAAAAAAACATAAATTAATTAAAGAACTTTTGTTTCTGGCAAAAGAACATATTAGCATGTGGAGTTTTTGCAAAGCTCTTCTATACTATTTCAGGGGCTGAAGCAGTAAAAGGATTAATCTAAACTATGTAGAAGAACATCCAGCTCTTACATTTCTGTAATCTTCAATGCCGTAAAACTAAGTCGTGCAGTTTGGGTATGGAGTCCTTTTGTCTAGACGCTCAACACTGCACTACAGAAATGCAACTTTTCCTGCTAGGGGGTTTTGGTTGGTTGGTTGGTTTGGTTTTGGGGGTTTTTCCTGCCAATTTTCCATTCCTCTTGCCATTTTCTGGCCCCATATAAAGCTGCTGATTATCCAAGCAAGGCAAACCAGACAGATGACTACATATGCAAGCATTTTAATGATGATTACAGGTGGTAAGTAGTACCAAGCTTCCCCCTAATTATCTCAGCTTTTTGCTCTCTCCTACATTCATTTTGCAACCTATACAAAAACCAGCTGCATTCCCATCTTTCAAACTGCACCTGATCAAGACCTCACACTGCCTTTCTCTCTCTTATGCTCTTATTACAGAGGCTCAACAGTTCTAGTTCTAGTTTGTTAATTTGCTTCTTTTTCATATGATCCTCAACACTGCACTAGGGAACAACAGCAAATGCTTTTTAACTTTCTTCATCCTATTTCAAGTTCAAAGCTCATATACAGCAAAGCATGCCATGCGAAGGACAAGTAGAGGTCACACCCTGCTTCCTATGAGAAGTAGAAGGTAGAACTACAAATAATTTTAAAGAAATAAATTGGAAAGAATATGAGAACTTTATTGCTCACAGAATAGTCAGCGCTTGGAAAAATTCATGCCTAACTTCAGGTAAGTCCCCTTCAGTGAATTTTACTTCCTCAGATTTCACTAAAGCACTATGATGTCCACTGGAACAAGAAAGGCCAGGGAGTTTGGCAGCAGTTATACCATAACTCTATATACCATATAGAGGCAATTTCAGATCTGTCAAAGCAGCTATTGCAGAAAGCTTGCCAATGAGCTGTATGGCAAAAAAAAAGGAAAACTCTTTTTCTCAGATCATTAGTTAGAATGTGGTTTTGGCCAGCTGCAAGAGAAAACATAGCTATTATGGATGTCTTAACTGTTTTCATCTTTTTTTTCTTCTTCCCCTCCTAGCTTTTGCAGGTAAACTCAGTTACTGGTGGCTGGATACCTTAGCTATGGGGTAAGGATTATAGAATCACAGAATCATAGAATAGTTAGGGTTGGAAAGGACCTTAAGATCATCTAGTTCCAACCCCCCTGCCATGGGCACAGACACCTCACAGTAAACCATGTCACCCAAGGCTCTGTCCAACCTGGCCTTGAACACTGCCAGGGATGGAGCATTCACAACCTCCCTGGGCAACCCATTCCAGTGCCTCACCACCCTTACAGTAAAGAATTTCTTCCTTTGATCCAATCTAAACTTCCAATTAAGCTGCATCTCAGAGCTGCAGTTAAAAGCTAAGCTAGCTCAACTGCAGTTCAGGTTCTGCAGCACTAAGGTTTCATAAAACTGAAAGCCACAGGTCAGATCAGCTGATCTCCTAGCATCTGTGCTGGAAGTTCCTACCTTTTCCTCTAATTCCAAGGTAGTCAACACCTAAAAATTAAAATGTGAGTTTACAGAATCCCTAGTAAATCTAAATTCAAATGTGTTTAGGTTGATAGAAAATTAATTTTTTAAATTCCAGCAGCACAAAGAAACTAAACTCTTATTGGCCCAGGACTCCAGAAGCTTAGCAAGGCTTTTCCTGGCACTACTGAGTCCCCCCCAGCACCTCTAAGCCAGACCAGAAACAGGCAGGAAAATATGGGCAGAAAGCCTGCCTCCCATCTGTCTTCCAACACTCAGGCTGAACGGAGAAGGGAGTTGTCTCTCACAACTGCCTTAGGAGAAAAAGATAAAGAGAAAATAAGATGTGGTCAAGCAATATGCTGAAATAGGAAATTTGTAAAGAGAGGACAGAACCGCCTGCTATTTCAGAAAGAACAGAAAGGAAACAATAGATAAACCATCAATGGGAGGTCTTTGGAAGATGGGACTGAACTATCTGATGGGTACAGGCAACCTGAGGTCACTCCAGTACCTGTGCCATCTCACATAACTCTCTTCTGCTTAACTAATGCAAGTCTGGCTTCTCTTGTACACAGAGTCCTAACTTCCCCCCTCTTTTAAGTAAGGATACTCTAGTAAGACCTGTCATGCTTTATCTCTTTTGTTTTTACTCTCAGATTTTTTTCCCAGTCGGTATTCAAAGCAGATCATTTACTACTACACAGTGCCAGCCAGTCATACATAATGATACAACCCTAAACTGAATTTAATATTTATCTCATGTCATTTCCCTGATCAGTGAACAGGATGGATCTACTCTTGGCATACAGTTGCATACAAACCCCAGGTTACATAGTAAAGCCATTTTCCATAATGTCCTTGTCTGAACTGTTGCTGAGGGTGGAAGCCATGTGGCAAATGTGAACTGAAACAATAATCCTACAGATAATGCTGCCCTGAGGGACTGGTTTCTATCTCTTATCTTCCTGCACATTACATCATTTAAACCAGTTCCCTAAGGGTGACTATTATGCACTTGATGTTTTGGCTACTGAATGTGAGAAAGTGTTGAAAATTCATTGCTTCTGTTAAAATCAAAGAGGATCTCTGCCTGGAAGAGATAAAATGCTATGTAGTAAAAAATCTCCTGATCTATCAGGAACAACTCATCATCACCATAACACCCCAAATCAGCAGACACCTTTTATATTTGCTTTTTAGTACTTCAGCTGCTCACCTGAAATACTGTATCCACAATGAAAACCAGGTACTGTAAAGACAAGGACTAGTAACACTTGTGAACTACTCAAGACCTAAAGTGATAAGAATCACAGAAAAACCCAAAGGAAATTATTAACTTTGTCATCAGAGCATGTTTTGATTAGGGTGCAGTAAATAAAGCCTATGGCCACACATGGAACAGGGAGAATGAAACAAAATTATGAAGGCAGCAATCATCAGGTAAGCATCATCCCCCCTGTGCACTGAATGAAGTGTAACTCCTAGGGGAAAAAAAAACAGTATGTGAAGTATGTGATTCTCTAGTTAAAGACTGTGCCATTGCGCAGGAGCATAGGGAGGACAAAATTAAGACAGTTCTTTAATTCTTTAATTTTGCAGCTTTTAAGTGCTTCATTTCTCTACTTTTACGGAACTCTTAATGAAGCTTTTCAGATGCAGTTTAGAAACACACACATGGTAACAGCTCCAAGAAGAAACTAGACAAATATAAAAGGCATAAATTAAAAAGATGTTTTAATCCCATGACAAATGGGATTACACAAATGTTCAATCTAAAAAAACCAAATTTCTCACTTTTTGTTATGAACCAATACAAGTGATAAAAGTGATAGCATAGCACTGAAATGTAGGAGGTGCAGGAAGATGACTTTTTTTGTGTGTGCATGTTGTGGCTCTTTGGCCTTTCTAAGGAAAGAGCTGCAAAATGGACATTCAGCAGCACAGCTGCTGTTATTCTCTGCACTGAACTACAATTTGATTAAATAAAATGCACAGGAGTATTTTATTTACATTATAGTCGTATTAAGTTATAGGCACATATACCCTATATCTCTATTAAAACTGTTTAAAATCATAAAGTATGATTGTTTAGAGAAGACAGCTATGAGCCTGCAGAATCAACATTTTTGTCCTTCTCAGGACTTTCAGAATTAGTGTATAGACACAAAAAGTATTTTCATATAATAGGGCTGAAGAAAGACCTGGTAATATGAATTGGTTCTTTTTGTCACAAAGGTAGTTTATGCAATTCTGGAGGTATTATAAATTACTGTTGGTTTGTTTTTGTTGTTTTTTTTTCCTCTTATGGCATAAGCCTAATTAAATTAACTTTTTATAATTATTTACTTTTATATAGCATCTTGTCTCATTATAGAAACACAGTAACTTTTCAGATAAACTGAAATACAGTATTATCACAGAATCATTGAATGGTTAGGGTTGGAAGGGTTAAAGATCATGTAGTTTCAAACTCCCTGCATGGGCAGGGACACCTTCCACTAGACCAGGTTGCTCCAAGCCCTGTGCAACCTGGCCTAGAACTCTGCCAGGGATGGAACAGCCACAACTTCCCTGGGCAATCTGTTCCAGTGCCTCACCACCTGCTCAGTAAAGAACTTCTTCCTTATATCTAATCTAAATCTCTTCCAGTTTAAAGTCATCCTCCTTGTCCTGTCACTACATGCCCTTATAAAAAGTCCGTCTCCAGCTTTCTTGTCAGCCCCTTTAGGTATTAGAAGGCTGCTATAAAGTCCCCTGGAGCATTCTCTTCTCCAGGCTGAACTAACCCAACTTTATCAGCCTGTCTTCACTGAAGAGGTTCTCCAGGCCTCTAAAGTTTCAGATTAAAGATAGACAGTTCTGTAAATCTACATATTAATCCACTTGCCGGTTCAGTGGATTTTTATCCAAACAAACCCTCATATTTGCAGAGCCATTAGAGCCCTGTTTATTGCAGCTTGTTTATGAAAAGTTTGTTAAATTATTTAAGAAGTTACTCTATAGCTTGTTCTGTACAGTTTATAGGCTTTGCATCAGGTGATCCTCACTTGTATAATGCTAGTGGTTTTATAGATGGGAAATTTATGCTATTCATTACATTAAGTTGTCTATAATCATTATGGTCAGTGACTGAAACTGTGTTTTTTTTGTCATTACAATTGCTCCCTTAAGATATTTTCTTGTAGTACCAGCAATTAAAACAACTGTATTTTAATTAATACTAATCCAAAGCTACATTCACATAAAGTTAGTAGAAGAAATGAGCATCTTAGAATAACACGTCAGGTTTTTCCTCCCAAGCTGCACATTTTATTCCATTATTAGAGTCAGCATAACTTTTCTCAGTTTGATCTTAAGAACATTTTTTTTTGAAGATGGGGTGATGTGCAAAACAGCAAAAAAATAGCATCAAGAGTTAGTTAGTCTTTAAGAAGTGAATTGGGTATGAAATGCTCTTGCCTCTGTAATTACATGACAATTATATATTACTTCTCCCAGAAACAGACATATAATGTTGTTATTAACTGATGCCAATATTTGTCTTTTCCAAATATTAGAGTATATTCAAAATCGCAAAATTCCATTTTACAAGCTTGAATAAATGTATTAAATTACTAAGTTCTTCTTTAAATTATTTCATAAGCATTCTGTGACACATTAGCAGACTGCTAACAGCTTTACCACAGATCAATTGTCCTTTCAAACAGCTTTTCTACATTTGTTATCAGCAAAGAGATGATGAGACAGGAGACAAAATTGTGTATACATAGCAGCTATGTCAGTCTCATCCATTTGCTTAATGTATAATGCTTATGACAATAAAAGATTTCTTTGCTATTGAAATGAAACAACCTAAATATCAGGCTGTGGCTCATAGAGGCAGCTCATTAGGAAATGACAGTGCTGGAGAAGAAAGCTACTTACAAAAAGAAAAAAAAATAGATTCCTCAGAAGCAATAAATTAAATAAACAACCAACCCTTCCCTTCAAAGAAACTATATAATTGCAAGCACTGTTACAAGCATTTTTAAAAAAGACTTTTCAAACAAACAGTTTCATCATCTGTTAGATTATAACAAAAATTTCTAAACACTGCGTAAGTGTATGGATGTCTTCTCATGTTCAAGTTGTCCAAGATATACTCCATCCAATTATACGGTGATATGCTTGTGTGCAATCACTGAGATAAGCAAACCTGCAAAGAGCCTCAGGCTGTTAATGACATTTGGGGATCTCTGTGAATGGGTCATCATGGAACTACATGGAACAAGAAAATCCCCGAATCTGAAATCCTTTGTTTCTTAAAGTATATGAAAATTCAAACCAAAACTTTCAACTATAAAAGATATGTTTTAATTACAATAAATATTAATGATCTGGATATACTATCTTTCCTTTTAAACAGATCGTATTTTAGTCCATTGTGAATACTTACTTTGTGAGATCATAAAAATATTAGCAATCTAATTATTTTCAAATATCAGGGATACTATTAATAATCTAAACAGCTGCAATGTCAGTGGATTTAATTAACAGTTAAAAATATGAACAACAGGGAGTAAGACAACATGCTGTTTTTAAAGATGTGCAAAATGAAAGTATCTGCTCCTTGTACCTGGAATATTGATGACCCAAATTTGTTCTAGCTCACTGCACAAAAGACAGGCACAAGCAGGCCTATTTCAACTTACTTATTGAAAGACTACAAAGGAATTTTCATTTATTTTCCCTTTGAAGCCAGCTCCGAATGCAGATACTGGTACTTACCCTCCTTACCCTGCCTTACTCCTTACCTCCTTTACCCTTACCTCAACCTCCTGAGCTTGCCTTAGCCCAGCTTAACAACTTGCTCTTCCTTAAGGTTCCTGAGATAACTGAGAACATCTAAAACAGGCCTGGGGAAACATGCTGTGCAAGAAGCCCACTCCAAGAAAAAAAAAAGGCTTAGACTTCTCCAGTTAAGATCTGAAAGTCACCCTTCACTAATACAATCAAGAGTTTATAAAGGTTTTCACTGTTAGAGTCAGTAGATACTGATCTTACATTTAATGATCAATAAATGCGCCAACACAGATTATGTTGGGAGTTACTCATACCCATCTTCTGATCATTTTGATTAAAAACACATGCATTACAGAAAAAATAAGGAAGAAAATCTGTAGATTTTTCAGCTGCTGTTCTCACTGATGATGTATTTGTAGACCAGCTGTCCAAACTGTATCTATCTTAAATGGGTTCAAAAAATTACCTCTGCCCCCTCATCTCCACAATTCTTTTTTTTTTTTTTTTTTCTTTTTGTTTTCCTCAGCTTTAAAAAGAACCATTTTAGCCTGCTTATTTTCTGGAAGCTGAGATTAGGACAAATAAATCCTACTTTACTTTGTAGAATTAGAAAAAAAAATAAAATCTGACATTTGCCATCAATATAACATTGCTAAAAATCTCTTCCCTTCATATTTAAGAACCTGTGAAAATTGGCATCAACAGATTTTCTGCTGAAGCACTCAAGTTTTCTACAGTAGGTAATCAAAAAGCACCATATTTGCTTTTGTTCTGTGCCTTAACAAACCCTAAGCCTATCTGCCAAGTTTCATGGCTATAAGCGAAGCACATTTTTCATGTGGTACAGAATGCTCAGTCCCCAGTTAAGTCATTATTACTTACTGCTTTCATGTGTCCCAGTCTTCTTGACATAACAGCCAGCCTGGACAGTCTGCTCTGCCTTCTTTGTGTCTGATAATACTGGGAACAGATGAATGGGAGGCACACCTGGCTGTTTGAGCTGCCTATTAAACATGAGTAAAGACTGTGGGGTCTGATGATTATTCAGTACTGACAGGCTTTGACAAGAAATATACTTTAGGCAAATAAGGGAAAAAGCATGGGTTTTTTTGTTTGTTTGTTTTGTTTTGTTTTTTTTTAGAGTATTTCCCAAATAACTTCTGCATAAAATGGGGCTTTCTCACTGACAAGAACTTTCCATACCAATACCCACTTTAAACAGTTTAGATTAATATTCAAGGCAGAAAAGACCTACTGGCTATTCAAGTGTTAGGTATGCTGATGTGAAAATCAAAATTCAGCACAGTATTATTTTAACCCCAAGGCTGGCAATCTACGAAAAGAAAAAGGAGTCTCGACTTTTATTTTACTGAGGCCTTTGACTTGCTAAATTACTCACTAATATTAACTTTGTGATCTTGAAACTAAATTAGGTTGACTGCAGTACATTGCTGGTTTGGTTCCTTCTGCGGTCAATGCAAGCAGTTAGTTCTAATGGTGCTAAAGCTCAGATGAAAACGTTAGAGGAGTCAATTGCAAGGTCATTACTTTTTTTCTCAAAGTAATGAAAACTAAGTACTTCATGCAATATACAATTATAGGTTAATGACACAGTCCTACAGAGTGGCTCTAAGGCCTTGTTCAATTTAAAATACTGATTTAAACAATTTCAAAGTATCATTTAAAGGATTAAGTGTTAACAAGAACTGTTAGTCACAGTTTAAATGTATAGCAATGTTACCTATGATTAAAGAAAAAGTGAAACATTTTTATTGCAAATACTGCAATGAGAAAGTAATCTAAGCCAGTATGAAAACAATACACACTAAAACTAGATATTACAAAGGCAGAGAAAGAATACATCTCATAAAGCAGTATTTGCCTACTAATTCACCTTGGAACTTCTGCAATATGAAAGATTGTTACAAAAAACAACACTTGGGAAAGTTTGCTGGCACCTTCTTGTCAACTATGTTGCAATGCTATATGAAATTAACTCTCAACAACATTTTTTTTAGAAACCATTTTTTTACTTCCACCTTCTGACTCATTTCCATCATAAAGACTCATACTAATTTCACTTTCTGGTATCTTCTGCAACAACAAAGAAGATCGCAGGATATATTTCACCATGCTTTTAACTCTCATCAAATTAAAAAAAAATCCATAATTTCTTCTACACCACAACAGCATTTCCCAAAAATCAAAACATTCCAAACAATCGTTGAAAATTAAGATACCAGAATATCAACTTTTTAAGTAACAGAAAGCTATAGATAATAAAAAAATAGAGATAATAAATAGAGAACTTTGTACAAAGACATAAACTTAGCTGAAATTCATACCCATCAAACTCTAGCTGGAGTTCTGAGTTAAAACAGCAAAGCAAAAAGGTAAAAGAGTAGGATTCAGGGTCTCTCTGGGACAAGACTGAATTGTGAGGCAACAGTAAGTATTCTATCATCAAAATTAGGAACAAACTCAGACCTGAGCATTTTATACAGAATATTTACAAGACACTTTTATCGGGCTAGGCAAGAGAAAAATCTTTTACGTACACCATTTTATTCAAAAGCTACTTTACGACTCAGAAATGTATGGATAAGAATGGGAGGCAGAGCACCTCTGGTAAGGAATAGCATGCAGACCTTACACTCTGTTACCAATGTCCAGCAATGTCACTGGACATGCTTCAATATTCCTGTTTCAGAAGGATCCTGTCAAGTTCAACACAATACAAAACATTCTGGAAATTACTCAACACCAAAATGAAGAGAGGAGAAGAAGCTGTCACTTCTATACCCCTTCTCTGCGCAGCCTCTGCTGTTAAGGCTCTCCCCATGGTTTTAATTACCTGGGCACCAAAGCCTCACAGGACAGCCCCAGCCCCAGTGCAGCCCACCTATGCCACACAGACAAACTGCTGACAAAAAACAAAACAAAACAAAACAACAAACAAAAAAACAATTCAAAATATAAGTAAAAAGAAGTAAAAAGTATAGACAGCTTTAGGACTGCTCAGAAGGGATTTAGTAGCTGGAGTAGTCAAATGGGAAAACACTGGCACAGAAAGGTACAAAATCCTACAGGAGAAAACATGCTGCAGGCAGGCTGTCCATACTAGGCAGCCACCTCTGGGACCCAAACGGGTGGACTCTTTCCCTCCTGACTGGCGTCTCCCAGGCAAACACAGACTCATTGGGGTCTCACTGGTGGTGTATTTGTTTAGCCAAATAAATCCTATTTCTTTTGTGTGCTAGACAATACAAAATTGCTTTATGTGCTCAAACTACATATATCCTGCATTGCAGAGCCTGTCTGCATTCAGCAGAAGATGGCTGATCAAGCCAGGAAGTGTGGCCACTGCACACTGTCTACTGCACAGGAACACCTAATCCCAAACAGAATCTCACCATGAAGACACCTCCAAAGCATACCCTCCCTATTTCCACTACCAGAAATTACCATGAGATCTTACAGGACAGCTCGGCAGCAGAACTGAACTTATGCAAGACACTGTGCTAAAGCAAAATTGCTGAAAAAAGAAATCACTTAGCAAATCTGGGTGATGTGCCCAGCTGCCCACCTCTATAAGCCTAAAGCAGAGGAAGATGTGCCTGTCAGCACTTTCACAGAAGTCCTGTTGGACAATGCAGTACGATTTGTATCCCAAGGGAAAACACAATGGCTGTTTGCCACCACCTGGGTTACTTGAGGATACACATACTATGGGGATACACTTTTGTAACTCAGAGGGATTAGCCTGACAGACAGATGGCTGAGCTAAAGGCAAATTAGCTGTACTGTAAACCAATAGAGTAAAATAGTTGTAAAATATTATATTACTGAAGTTTCTATCCACACATTTCATTCATTCATTCATTCATTCATTCATTCATTCATTCATTCATTCATTCATTCATTCATAACAAAGTAGGTATCATCAGATTTATGAGTAATAGCAAGACCTATTTTTAGTCAAAACTATAACATAGATAAGCCCTTATATCTGGGAAGAATTTTATTTTTACTGCAAGTAATTGAGCAACTTTACAATTTCTCCATGACTTCTTTTCTAGTCTTTTTGGTTTCTATGAGTCACCAACACTACACCTCCATTCAGACCCCATTCTTGTGACTGATGGAGGACAGCAGGTTTTCAGTCAGTGGAATACAAAGCTTCTCCTTCCCCTCTAGGCTCCTGCCATTTTATTTTTCTTCTTTAGTAATGGAAATATCAGGAAGCTCTCTGAAAATGCAGAAACCACTGACAACTGCAGTTCAGAAGTAAGAGAATGAAGACAACATTAATATTTCTGATCTCTCAACAAAAATAAACTATACATTTACTCCTCAATATATAAACAGAAAGTCTGACTCACAGACTGGAAGCCCTAGGGGCAGCCCATACCTTGCACCCCGACAAGAAAAACACAGAGTCTAGAAGCTGATCATCATTTTGAAGATACCTATTTTTGACACGTCCTTGTCAGAACAGCTGAAGAGTAAATAGCAAAACTTTTAATTCTAGAGTAGAATAATGAAACTAGTCTCTAGTGCAATGTATTATAGTGCCCAATTCGCAAGAAGAACTCTTAAAAAAATAAATGTTCCTCTCTGAATGGAGTGTTCCTGTAAGGAGTTAAAACAGACTTGACACATTCATGTTTTAACTTTCTTTGCCTTTTGATGCAAGAAGTCAGTTAAGTTTTTGCATAAGAAACTTTTATTTTCAGTTTTCCATGCCACTGTTCTTTATATCTTTCCTTTCGCCTTCAAGAGCTAACCAAAGCACTTGGTTTAGAGAGGAGTAATTTAGCACACAGTCTCCTTATTTAGGTCAATTCCCTGAACCAAGCGTGTAAGAATTTGGTTCCCAAATTTACGAAGGTTTAAAAACACAGCACTTGATACACACACATAACTTCTCATATGCATCTAAGAACTCTCCAGGGAAGGCCAAGGGGAAACCACCCACTAATTCTGTGTTCAGGGCACCCTGATGCATGTTGAGTGAACGTGACATTCCTGCTGCACAGGAAAACTATCAGCAACACAGCATATACACATGTACCACTTCAGGGCTTCGCTTAGAGCAGATGGTCTGCTTTAATCATGCTACAACTGTAACTGACCCTTCAGATAGAATAATCTTATTTATGCCGCAGAAGCAAACTAACATATTTATGTTTTATCTGAAACATGGCATCTCATCTATCATTCCCAGGCCACTGCAGAGAGTATGATTTCCACATTAGGTCTGCATGCGTTTCCCAGGAAAGTTTGGCAGACTCTTTTGGGGCCTTTTTGTCATCTCTTTTTAACCGAGTATGTACAGGAAGGCATAGAAATCTCTTTTCACTGAATATGTACAATAAGGCATGTTCAGTGTTGGAACTGAGACAAAACACAGCTTTACAGACTGTTTTTCTCTTCACCTTCAAGAAGAGTATTAGAGGGAGCAATTAATTGCCACAGATTGAAAACCAGGAGGGAAGTGCCAGGCCAAGTATTCAAAGCCTGGTTTTATTTAGAGTGACTAAATGGTTATCTATAAACATATATAAATAAATTGTATTTATAATCCTTTTTGTTAAGGATTAGTACTGATACCATCAATACTTACACTAAATGCAGCTCCCTGTTTCCATGCTGGCATTGCACCTCCTCTCACTTTTACATCCCAGCACCGCTTCCTTCACACTGGAAACAGGGTAAAACATCCACAGCATGTCAGGAGGCACCAGCTATGATCATGCCAGCCAGTTTGGGATGAGTATCTTCCACCCCCCCTCCCACTCCAGGAAAGGGCAGCAGGCCCAAGACTGTGCCTCAGGAAGGGGCTGGGAATGGCCGTGACTGCAGCACCAACTGCCTTCTGCCCCTTGAACACAGTAGGGCCGCCAAGGTGTTTTACAGATAATGAAGAACATGTTTTCAGTGAATGCAATGTACTTTTATAGACAGCTCTCAATATGCATGAAGTGACAGACCTAACGTGCATCGGTGTGGCCCTGTTACCTTGTGCTTGCTTTCTGATACAAGCTGCACACCAAATTGTGAATTATTCCACACCTTGTGCTTGTTTATTCCCAGTTAAGTGTGGTATTTTACCCTAGTTTCAATTCAGTCCCTTTATTTCTGGCCATTGCTTCATCTAGGAAAAATACATACCCTTTTCCTTCCCAATCTTATCCTAACTTCCAAATTGCTAGTTGCCATAATCGCCATAAATTCAGTGACATTTAATATTGGTATTCTCTATTTCCACTGCTGAAAATTATGATGAAAATAATGGAAAAAAGCATGCAAGCCTCATTCAGTATAGCCTTTCTAGCCCAACTGTGTGACACAATTCTGGGATAGAAAATAAGTTTTGCATGCTTATCCTGGTTTCACCTATTCCATGCTTTCCTAGCTTGCTGAGAAGAATATTGTTTGAGACAAAGTTGAACAAGGTACCAAGGTCATAATTTATAACTCCTACTACAAGCCATATAACAGCATTCATATCCAATTTAAAAGTATAATTGGCATTACCAGAGTACTTAAAAATCAATCTTGAATCAGGAGCCCACTGGGCAACGCACTGGATAAACATAAAGAAAAAAGAACACCAGAGAGATTTGACCTCTAGAGCTCACTACCTGAGTGCTAATAAACACATAATGGTGTACAAAGATGCAACAGAGCAAAAGGTGAAAATAAGATGAGCAACAACATACCCAAAAGCTATAGCATGCATACTAGCATGCATACCTGAAAAGAATTATTCTAAAATTAAAACCAAACGGTCATTGAACATGTAAACAACTTAAGATATCCTTAAGGAAGGATTGAAGAATTTAAGGACTGATAATCAAGATTTGCATACATATATATGTGTGTGCATGTGTGTGTAGGTGGAGCTTTTCTAATATCAGAGGAAAAAAGGTAGAGAACAGAAATTTAACAAGTGGCTAGTAAAATCTGGCAGGATGGGTTGATGAGTTCATTCTCCTCTTATTTAGAGGTCAGGTACGGCAGAGAAAAGCTGCAATGGGCTTTGGAAGCAAAGACCTACAGTTTATACTTAACACATCCAGGAAGGAGATCCACTAAAAATAGACACAGATTTTTCAAATAATTAGGAAACATCTAGTTTTGCTCAAAAGTAGGCTGGTTTTCAATTTGGTAGTCTTGAAGGGAGTCACATAATTTCTCAGTACCTTCATTCTCTTATTCTGATCCTACGTCTTATTTTGTTCTAATTACCAAGCTGTTGGGGCAGGAATATTGATTATTTCTGTAATTGGCAGAAACACATATCTGACTTCATTGTCATCCTCTGAACAAAAGACAACTAATTTCACCTTCCAATACCACACCTCACTTCAAGGAAAAGCCAAAACACATCCACGGGCACTCCAGGAGTCTCAGCCCTCACTGCTGTCCCGCCCTTGCAAGGGCCGGAGGGACTGGTGGTGCCTCAGTCACCTCCATTTTCTATTTGTGCTAAATACAAAAGTCAGATTGTGAAACAGAAGTCTTTTATCCACAGTATTTAGCTTCATAAAGATGATGTTTAAATACCTGTGACACATGAAGACAGAATAAAACATGCAGTGTTGCCTTCAAGTCTGGGCCTCAAGGAGGTAGAAGAATACGCAGCATTAAGTACAATGGCACCCCACTTTTTGTTGTACCCGCAAAGAGACTTGTTTTAATATATTTTTAGAAAACAAAACTAAAAGCTTTTTGGAAAGCTGAAGTTAAATGCAATCAATTATATTCTTTACTGTAGCAAAATATCATGATACCAATCTGCAGTTAACAATGCTGGACTGTACTTATGAAAATACTTCCACAGCATGGCAATTATTTTCTTCCCTTTCCAGGTCCCACAACTCAGGAGAGAGCATGGAAGTTACAGTGCAAATGCCTATAGACATTTCCAACTGCATAACTTTTCCTCTGTTTTAATGGAGAATATTGCTTAGATATGTCCCTAACAAATGTGTGATTGCACATTAATAAATTAGATTAGGCAAGAAAAATCCATTTTGTAACAGAAGACATATGATCTCAAAGAATAGCAGACAAAGACTAGGAATCAATTACTTGAAGAGGGGACAATAGGGACAATAAATTGTCCTCAGAGTCTTCTAAAACTCTTCTTGCGTTCATATTTAGAAATATGTTGGATTGCCTATTTTCAAACCACCATGGATAAACCCATTCAACATTGTAGCACTGACCACCCGATATTGGTGGTGGTGAAAGCTCAGATTTTTCGGTATGAATTCAGAGTCTATGACTATTCTTAGTAGCAGGACCACTCCATTTTCCTTGATAATCATTAACTATGCTCATGTCATAAGCTACAAAAATGATATGTAATGTGGGTCCCCAAGTATTTATATTTTAACTCAAGTGTAATTTATTTACTGAACACTTTGATTCATGTATCCCATGAATTAGAGACTCATGATTTAAGACCATCTCTTTACATGTGTAGGGTTTTATATTTTGGTATTTAATAAATTGTTGAGAGTCAGTGTTTTACATGCTGAGTTTTGTTGTCCATTATTCAGTAATTATGATGAGGTAATTTTCCTCATTGTTCTGGTTTTAACTACTTTAAAGAAACTGACAATTCAAAGACTGAAAGGATTACAGATGTTTTACCAGTTGATACTGTTTTAGTGCATCCATACTTTGTATAAGCATGCACATTCAAAAGAACATTAATATTGCAATTGCTAGGATTACCAGGTTCTCCAACTCAGCTGCCAACCCTCTGAACAGCTCCAGTCTATTGACTGAAGACAGAGCAGCACGAAAGTTCACATAGTTTTATGGATTTGTTCACTAATGACACTGTGTGAACATACTGTCTCTTTTCTGAAAACAGTTTTTGAGTTATTCAGTGGTTTTTAGGCTCACATAGCATAACAATGGAATGTTGAAAATTATATATGCATGTTACACAGTTTATGTGTGTATATACACACACTCATTAATGTCTCAGTTCTAGACATTGATAGAAAATGAAACAATGACAACAGAGACATTTAATTTCAGATAATGACAAGGATACAGTGGGGAACAATATGGAATATCTCTAGTTTAACTGAAACTAGAGAGGCAAGCTGTGCTCCTCCTGCATTACAGGCTGCCTTGATAGACTTAGGCACCCTTTGTCAGGTAGCAATAATGTATAATGCTGACCTCAGGATCCTCTTTCTTTTTCACCTGAAGAGCAATATACAGTGTTAGCCCACAGTCAGATCCTAATGTAACCAGGAAAAATATACGAACATTGTGGTCACAAAACATATCTCAGATGACTGAGCTCTTAACAGATTTCCACGCTACACAAATTCATTGTGATTCACCATTCTCATGGAAGTAATTTCCTTCTACTATTCAGATTCACTTTAAACTCCAGGGAAACTTAAAATTAAATCAAGTTTTGTTCTAGAAAAAAGAGGGTTAAGTTCATTTCAGATCTATTATAAAATGGAAAGTGACTTACAAAAGTCTTCCACGGTATTAATGCTCAGACTTCCCAGCTTCTGCTGTACTTCAGCTAGGGTTTTAGGGGCATGCATGTGTTTTCATTTTAAGTGTAGCCTTTTCAAACAAAAAAATTTACTCTGTGATTGTTATTTTTTTATTTTAGTAGACACTTCTGTGCTTTTAAGACTACTTAAGCATTTCTCTTTCATGTCAGTGCCTGAACACATTCAACTACAATCCTTCACATCTTTCTGATGAGCATCTAAATTGTCTTCTTACAGCCTGAAGAGACAGTTCAGCATCTACTATTATTTCATAGGGAATTTCAAAATACCTAGTAAATAAGTTACATGATGAACTGCAGGTCTCAAAATACAGGCTCACCATAAGCAAAAGTCGCTATCAGAATAACTGAAACACTTGGACATGTGGGAAAGAATATAACCCAAGAGATCTAACTAATGGAATTCAAGTGAAAAAACACATATAAAACATAGCAATACACTTTAAAATTCTAATCCACTAAATACACACATACTCTGCCTTTTACTATAAGCAAGAACTCTTGCAGATCAAGTATGCTTAAAGGAACAAAATCTGCAGTATAATCAATTTCTATTCAGTTATAGTCTCATTGGCTTTTCCTTTTCTCTCCTATGAAATTCTAGTTTTCTTCTTTTCAGTAGGTGACATAACAGGATTTTGGAAATTCCTTGAAAAACGAAACATGGATGTTATGAAGGCATTTAAGAGACTTAAGGATATTAAATTTAAAAGTAAGATAGCAAAATCTGATTCTTTCTATGCTGGAAACTTTACTTCTCACCAGGTAACAGATTCCAACTTTATCTCTTGCACTAAACTCCAATTATAAAGTCATATGAAGCAATCATTTGAAAGAGTGACTCACTATATTGTAAGATTCATGAGAAGATGTTTCAACTTTTTGAAGAATATCAAGTAACTTAAAATTACTTGACACAGGCTAGAACACATCAGGCTAAAAGCAAACCATAACATCATGAAATGTTAAACCTTGCTGCTTTCCCACTCCAAAATGTAAACTGTGCTATGATCATCTAAATTCATCAATTATACAGAGGTAAGAAAAGTTATTTAACTTTATTATGGGAGAATCCAGTAATTACATGGACTATTTTCCACAGTTTTCTTATAAGTTTGACAGCTCCTTCTATAGTTCATATACATAACCCGATGCATCAGTTGAAGAGCAGGCCAAATATGCAATATATCCTTTCTTTTCTGATGTTTTTACACTGTGATTTCAGAGTATGGTAGCATTAAATTGTATACACATACATTGTTAAAATTGCAATTACTTTCACAAATAAGATCGCTATCATTTAGTAGATACGTAACAATGAAAGGCAGTTTCTCGCTCAGATGAAGCACGATACCATTTTGAATTTAAATATTAACATTTGATGAAGCATTTCTATAGAACAAATAATAATGTAATTTGATATTACTTACACATTCCTTCTGTTTCTAATTAAAGGCAAATTCATAAATGAACAAGATCATACTCTACCACTAGTATATACATTAGTAATACAAACCATAAGATTATTACTCCCAAAATCATAGAATAGTTAGGGTTGGAAAGGACCTTAAGATCATCTAGTTCCAACCCCCCTGCCATGGGCACAGACACCTCACACTAAACCATATCACCCAAGGCCTCGTCCAACCTCGTCTTGAACACTGCCAGGGATGGAGCATTCACAACCTCCCTGGGCAACCTATTCCAGTGCCTCACCACCCTAACAGGAAAGAATTTCCTCCTTATATCCAATCTAAACTTCCCCTGTTTAAGTTTTAACCCGTTACCCCTTGTCCTATCACTACAGTCCCTAAAGAAGAGTCCCTCCCCAGCATCCCTATAGGCCCCCTTCAGATACTGGAAGGCTGCTATAATACATTCTTCACTGGCAGTTAGTAGCCAAAGAGGAGATTCTTACTTTTACTTCTGTATATTGCCATAGTTATCATAAGCTTTCAGACTAACCAATTCCTTCTAAAGTATTACATTCATCTCTCCTTTTTTTCACTACACAAGAATCTTAACTTGCTAACTTCTGCCCTGCTTAGGCCACATTACACATCCAGTGGTAGGTGGTATGAGTATCTCCATACTTGCATGAAAGCTACATCCAATAATCATAGAGTTGGGTGCTTGTTGTGTTTGGCCCTGTCTGCACAACTACAACATGTATTACAACTAGCCAACCTTGTGCCCCATGCCAGGAGAGCATGTGGGCACAGATGTGTTATGCCATACACAGCCTCACAACTGGCTTGACTGTACATGAAGCAGCTATGCAGCTTTGCTTTCCACCTCCATTATGACTGACCCCAGCTCAGAGATCTCTGTATTGTGCCCCACCGATCAATTCATCAACATCCATACTCAAGAGATGGCAGAAATGTCTCTGCGGGCTGCCTTTGCAACTAGGGAAAGAAGCAGACATACTGCTAGAAAGGAAAATACATGCACACAGATTCATCATAATTTGTCTATCATCTGTGCACCAAGGGAGATCTGTACTGTGTACCAGAACAGGCTGACTTCTCCTAAACAGATGCTGTCCTCTAATATTCTCCTTCCAGAAAAACTAAACCGCAATAAAAAAATCAGAATTATTGTAAACATGGATCTTTCAGTAACCTAAGAAATTTTGTACCTGTACTCCAATATACACAGCCCACATAGGAGATGGGAAAAAAAAAAAAGTGGCAGAAAGTTTAATTGCAAAAAGGATAATTTGTCCAGAATTACAAGACAACTAGCAAGCTAAAAATAGCTAACTGGTATATAGGCCTAAAGTGACCTAGATAATTTGAAGAGGATATTGCAGTTAAAGGAAATGGGATAGAAAGCTATTAAATGTGGTTTTCTTCTTTAGAGGTAAAGGAATAAAAGAAAGAGGGCGGCTTTTTTTCTATTAAGGCATTTTACTCATAGTCATATAGAAATGGCAAACAGAAGATTTAAAAGATGCTTGTAACCTGTTTGACCTTCTTCACATAGATTTCTTGTCAAACCACAAACTGAATACATCTTCAATCAACTAGAAAAACACAAGTAAAAAACAAAGCTTGGTTAACATTAGTCTCCTCCCTTTGCCTAATGGGGAAATTTAATTGAATAGCTGAGCCTGGTGTAGAAGGTCACTGAATACAGTTTAGGGCTCTCAAACATAGAGGTTTTCAAGTATATTTCCATTATTTCCTGAGATGTTAATAAAAATCACATACTGTAATAACAAACAGAACATAGTAGGCACAGTGTCTCATATGCAAACAACATTTTTTTTTTCAAAATAGGACTTTAAAGTGCAAATGAGAAATTAATTCCAAAAAGACAATCTCACCATCCCATATTCTCAGAGAAGACAGTTTGAGGCATTTTTTGAGGCAAACACTTTCTGCTTAGATGGTTTTACCCCCCCCCCTTTTTATTTTATTTTGATTTTTAATTCTGAGTTTAGCAAGCATTTAATATTTGGGGATATTTAGTTTACACAATAGGTCTCCAAACCAATTTAATAGACATTCTGGTACTGAATTTTGAGTGAGACTATTAAGTGCATTTCCAGTATTCTGTGATATACAAGAAGAGGTAATTTGGGATTCTGCCCTTAATTTCTAAAGTATTTAGAGATGGAAAAATAGAAAAGTGATAGTGAATGGGTTACTAAAGGCAGGCTGAAGGGCACAGCAAAGCTATATTTTTTGTTTTCTCTACCCTGAATCTCAGCAATCTCCCATTTCAGATTTCCATCATTGTGAGATTTGTTCATCATTCTCATAGGATCAAAATTATAACAGCAACAGCTTTACTTTAAATTTCTATCTTCCATACATAGACCTTCTCAGTTTGAGTCTGAATCAAAGTAGAGACTAGTATTAGAGAATCTCTCCTTGAATTTATGCTGGATGAAATTTCATATATATTTGGTTTTATATGTATTCGGTTTGGACAGCGAAGAGCAGGGAGACTGCACAGCCAGAGAGGTAATGTGCAAGCAGCTCTGGGGCTGGGCCAATTGAAAGAGATAAATCACTGAAGACCACTTGATAGGCCAGCCACTTTGTAGCTGGACATTACATACAGATAAAAGCATTTGTCCTCTGGCTCTGCATTCATCCCTGCCTTCCAACACACTGAATCCCCTCACCCACCCAAAAGTTTGTTGAGGTGTGTTCACTACTCTGTCACACACAGAGTCTCAACTGAGCTTCAAGCTTTTGGATGACTACTTCTGTGCCTATGAGGGCCATTTTTATGTTATGCTAAATATAGCGTTATTAATATTTCACTATGGGAAGTGACTCTCATTTCGGGGGGGGGGGGGAGGATATCTTGAATTTTCGAATGCATAATTAGCATGAAATTATTAGAAGAGAGTAAGATAAAAATTGCTATTTTGGGCAAACGAAGGGCTCTTCTAAGTTCACGCAACCCTGACGGTGGCCTGCGCTCTTTAAGAACAGGGTATAAGGATAGGACAAGTGTAAAGGCACATGCTGCTTCAGAAAAATGCTCTAATTTCTGTGTAATTATGGTTAGAAATTTCCCAGGATGAGGTTCTGTTCCCTAATGTTCAGAATATTCAAGATAGATGTACATTTCATGCTGATGTGAACTTTTTCAATAAAAAAATAAGAAAAAGTGAGCATTTTTTTTAATCTTCATCAAAAAAGATACATGACACTGTAGAGAATTCTGAGTGGCAAAATCTCATTTAGGGCATACAGTATACACAAAGGAAGGAGTAACATAAGCTTTATTCATTAAAGTGTTTTTTTTCTTTTGTAAACAAATACTGAATATCATCTGTCATTTAATCACCTAGTCATTCAGCATCATGAAATCACTTTGCAAGCCTTTGGTTGTTTTTATCTGACCTGAATAATTCTAAACCGTCAAGTAGTTTTGCCACATCTCTCAGTTGAATAATCATAATCTCAACAGATATTAGTATGCAACTCCACTGCTAACCTCCCTCTATTGCACAAACTGACTTTGTTTCCATCCTTTGTCTCATTTCTTACAGCAGCTTTTCTGAAATACAAGGTTCTTTTTAACTTCATCTTTTCGAAAGAAAAAATGTCAAAATATTTACAGATACCCACTTTTTGCATTTTAGTCTTATGTATGTATACATGCTCCTTTGAAGAATTAATGAAATTGTGAGGTACGCTTTTACTGCAAAATCTTATTGACTCTTCTGCAATCTATCAGATGTTATCCATATGCTGAACAACTCTTATCATTTCTGACACATGCAGAAACAGACAAAGTAGGTTAAAAATATTAGCATCATCAGCACCTCCTCAGAGAAGGTTTAAATAAATCACAGACTACAAGTCTATTAATGCCTCACACTTTTACAGTGAAGTTTCATTGGAACCATTGCTTGTTGCCATTTTATGTTTTTATTTCACTTAGGTGACTTTTAATGCCACTCAGATTGAGATCCTCAAAATCACGCCATGTAAAGAAAGTATTAATTGAGGAGGGTTCCTAGGTTCCCTCACAGTAAGTAGAAAAAAAATGTTCGGTTCCTAAGTGGTTGCCTAAACTTCCATGAATGCTCCTGTAAAGGGCATGTACAGCCTACCCTTACCACTAAATTCGACCCAGACAGTAATGCAAACCAGAGCTTGATGCTGAATAGCATCAAAACCGAAAAGCATTTATCGGCCTTTAAGGACATTTGTTTAAATCAGAAACACAATGTCTGGTGGAAACCAATGACAACTTGATAAAATCATGGCAAGATGAAAGAGGAAATACCTGACTGAGACTGAGCTGGACCCATGAGATGCCTAGACCACAGCTCACCAAAATAAAGAATAGCTGTGGCAGATTGCATTTGGAGTTCCCAAAGGAGACCACAAGTAGACCCAGCTATCAAGGCAAGAAATTGCATGTGTAGAGCCTAGTCCATCTTGGTAAGAGTGTACCTTGGGATCATAGAATCACAGAATCATAGAATAGTTGGGGCTGGAAAGAACCTTAAGATCATCTAGTTCCAACCCCCCTGACATGGGCAGGGACACCTCACACTAAACCATCTCACCCAAGGCCTCGTCCAACATGGCCTTGAACACCAGGAGAGATGGAGCATTCACAACTCCCTGGGCAATCAATTCCAGTGCCTCACCACCCTTACAGTAAAAAACTTCTTCCTTATATCCAATCTAAACCTCCACTGTTTGAGTTGTCACTGACAAAGATGTTGAACAAGACCGGTCCCAGCACTGAACCCTGAGGGTCACCACTTGTTACCAGTCTTCAGCTGAACATTGAGCCATTGACCACAACTCTTTGCGTGCAGCCATCCAGCCAGTTCTTTATCCACCGAGTGGTCCATCCATCAAATTGATGTCTTTCCAATTTAGAGACAAGGATGTTGTGTGGGATAGCGTCGAATGCTTTGCACAAGTCCAGGTAGATGACATCAACTGCTCTACCCCTACCCCTGTCAACCAGTTCTGTAACCCCAACATAGAAGCCCACCAAATTGGTCCGGCAGGATTTCCCCTTAGTGAAGCCATGCTGGCTGTCACCAACCACCTTGTTGATTTTCATGTGCCTTAGCATGCCATCCAGGAGAATCTGCTTCAAGATTTTGCCAGGCTCAGCGGTGAGACTGACTGGTCTGCAGTTCCCTGGGTCATCCATTTTCCCCTTCTTGAAAATGGGGGTTATATTTCCCTTTTTCCAGTCATCACGAACTTCACCTGACTGCCATGATTTTTCAAATATGATGCACAGTGGCTTAGCAACTTCATTTGCCAGCTCCTTCAGGACCCGAGGATGGATCTCATCAGGTCCCATGGACTTGTGCATGTTCAGGGTCTTAAAATGGTCTTGAACCAGATCCTCTCCTACAGTGGGCCTAGGGTCTTCATTCTCACAGTCTCTGCATCCGCCTTCCAAGTTTTGGGTGGTGTGGTCAGAGCATTTGTCAGTGAATACTGAGACAAAATAGTCATTAAGAACTTCATCCTTCTCCCAACATCACCCTCACCAGCCACATGGGCACCCTCACTCCATGACCTGTTGGGCTGCATTGGGAGGCCATAACTGCCCACTGCCAGCAATGGCTGAAAATGTCTTCTGTTCAGGTGCATTTTTACAAGACTTATAAACATATAAGGCACTGAAAATCCAAAGCTACTTTAAGGCTATCTGTAAGGCTTTGTCTGTGCACAAAAGAGACTACATATGTTCTAAATATTATTTTAATCTTAGAATAGAGATACTTTGTGCTGGATTAAAAAAAAAACAACAAAACAAAGAAAGAAAAGACAAACCAATGATAATTTACAAATGCATTGATTTTAAGTCCTCAACGATCTAAAATTTTGGGGGTGCAGTTAAGGGCTAATTTTCTTCAGGAAAAATTAATATAAAAGGTATGTCTGGCATCTGGTACAAGGAGGTGTGACATGAAACATATACTGCAATCAGATAAAAGCAACAGTTTATCATACTGGTAGAAATTGGGTTCCATTATAGGGTTGTATTCAACTAATGCATGAAACATGAAAAGTCCACCCTCTTAAAGAAGGTGTATTATCTTGCCACCCTGATAGCAATGACTCTAAAATACTAAAGATGCTCAGACAGACTGCAGTGGAAAATCTCAGTCACTCTCTTACAGATTTTGTAAATGCCATGTATGCACAAGATATAAACCTTCATTTTTAGGGGCACTGTAAGGGAGCCATCTTTTAAGCAACTAGTCAGAGTTTAGAGGAAGAGAAAAAGCAAGTCTTGACTCAGTACCATACACAAGGATGTGGCCAATACACAAGGTAGTCAGTAATGTTTTCTATAACTGACAAATATGCATTCAAATGTGGTGCCTTCAGAGAAGAAAGCAAGACAAATTAAATTCATGTGGTAATATGTAACTTCAAAAAAAGGAGCTATGCTGAAAAGAAGATAAAAAAGAAGTACAAAAGAAGAATCAAAACATTTTGTACCAGCAAGCACCTTGGAAGCAACATATTGGAGTCCTGAAGTGAATTCACCTCTCAAAGTGTAGCATCTATCAAAATCAGAAACCTAACTCTGTTTTATTCTGCTTTTCTTTCTTAAAGAATTTTCCTGAACTCAGTTAAGCAATACAAGTAACTTCAAAACAAAAACAATGAAAATGTGGCAAATTTGTGTGCATATATGCAACATATGGAAATGCTGATTATATTATTTAAAAATAAAAACAGAGATATTTATTTAAATAAAATAAATTATTTTATTTAAAAATAAAAACAGAGATAGATACAAACACAAAATCAAGAATTCAGATTATTTCAAAGAAACATTGATAGAGAAATGAACTATGAAGGCAATACCTTACCTAAGTTCATCAGTTAAGTTTCAAGGAAGACGTTTCTGAACAGGACTTGCTGAAGTATAGTGGTACACATACGGTGGGCCAAAATCTGGCTGGAGTCAAATATTTCCAAATATGACTAGGTGCTTCCTTAACTCCAAACTGAAACCAGTTTGTGTGATGTCAGGAAATTTCCAGTGCGGATTAAATGTACAACCTGCCATTTTGTACAACCCATTTAAGGGACCCAGTCAGTGCTAGAAACCACTTTTGTTTTAATTTTTAATACTCTCTTTATAATCTCTGCATAGAAGATTATCAGATAAGGGGTTTTATCATCTCATCTCCTCTGCTTTTGAATACTGGAGCAGCATTCAAGCAGTTCTTTCTAATATTTTTGCCTATGAGAAAGGCCCAGTATGCCTGCCTTTAACATTTTGTGATTTAACTTCCACTTATGTCAGCATAGAACTAAGTTGACTAAACCAAAGGAATTGCTTATAATTTTCCCTAAAATCTTAATTTCAATAGAACAAATGCTAAGTACTTGAGCACACTAAAAGCATCACATTTTTAAGTCAGCTATATATATTCTCACACTAATATTACCAGGAAGTAAATGTGATGGGTTTAAACCGGCAAATCAATCAAACACACTATGAAAAGCAGATAGAAAAGAAAAATGGCTATTCTGTGTAATAACACTTGTCATGTAGATCTTTGAAAAAAGTGAAAGTATTAGCAAAGTCAGTGACATGAATATCAATATTTAATCAGACTGGGATTCTAAAACAGAGTACAAAAAGATTTACAAGTTATGCAGACATTCTAGAGCAGGACTAAAGAAGGTTCTTTTCTATATATATAAAACCAATTCACTAAGCAAAGATTTAATAGTGTGCCTATGTCCGTTTTGCTACTGCTGCTGAGAAACAACTGCAGCTATCTTGTATGCAGTGGCAGGTTTTCCCCTTCAAAATAGCCCAAACATATAAACAGAGAAATAACAGAAGTAAGCAGCTCTAAAAAGCACACATATTCTTGAAGTGTTGGTCCAGAAATACTCCCAAGATCTGACTGATCCACTTCATATGTTAGAAGGCAAATATTCAAGGTCTCGGGCAAATATGGTTATTTGCAACCTTGTACAAATAAGGTTATTATTTCTAACAGTGCCCTTCTACCATAGGAACATCTTTCATAATGTTATTTTTTCTGTCTTCATTGCAAGGTAGGTCCTAAAATGCAGGCATGTGTTTTAAAGAAATTAACCTCAATAAAAGTTACTTTTTATCCAGGTATAAAATCATGCCCATCAACACACCCTTTGAAGGAACATAGTCTTTGTACACAATACAGGTATCCCAAAGCATAATACAGAAAGTATACGCAAAAATATAAGTGCTTACAGAACTGGGTAGGGCCATTTTATTACCAACACTGAAACATCAACATCCAATAATGCAGTCTGTAACATGGATGCAGTCTGCCCAAAACTGAATACTTTGGGGTTTGGTTTTTGGTTGGTTGTTTTTTTGTCTCCAAGATGCATTTGCTAGAAACATCCTACTCATTTAAACACAGAAGGAACGGCCAAACTTCCTGATGTCAAAGGCAGCCTAGAGAGATACGTGTCTGAGAGGCAAAAGATGCACCCACTACCACAGGCAGAGTGAGGTTTAAGAATGGTATGCAGCAGATGGGGAAACAGTCAGTATAATTTGCTTTAGCTTCAGTATGCTCACATAAATGGTCAATTATGTAAGTCGTGACAGTAGCTCAAAAAATGTGTTGTTTTGGGCTTTTTTTCCTGCTTTAATTCTTGAACTTTCAGTCTAACAAAAATCCACTAAAGCCTTATTTGCCTCTATGAAGAGCTTTGCTTTGGAGATTCTGAAGTTGATTAGATGTAATACTAATGTATTCTGAGCAAAGAAATAATGATGTCTGCTACTAGTAGCAAGCTAGACATATGCACCACTGAGACCAGTATTGTAGTGTATATTTAGCTTATTCCTATTCCCCCCCTCAAGATACATACACCATAATAAATTCAAAAGAACAGCAGGTATTCAGCTTTCTTTAATCTTTTTTTACTTAAAGTGCAACAAAAAAGTATGAGAGTTTGAATAAAAGTCTAGGAGATGCAAATCAAAGTGTGAGAAGGAAAAGGTAAGAGAGCTCAATGAACCTCACTTGACTATTTTTTTCCTCACTAAAACATCAGAAATGAAAGTCCAGTGCCCTCTATTGCCAACACTAGTGGCTGCTATGCTTGCTCAGCATGTCTAATGCATCTAAGGGAAGCTATTCTTATTCTGCCAGAAGAGACTATAAAAAGCAAGAACACAAAGACAAATTATTTTAACATAATAAAAATGCATATATTTTAATCCATTTTCTTAATGTTATCAATCTACTCGGAAGTTTCAAATTAAAGGTCTCAGATACTAAATTACCATACAAGGGTTTAAAATGTACCCTGCATTAACTCAAAGGTTTCCAAATGGTGGTCGTGTTTTGTCATGCAGACATTCATTGTTTAAGTTAATATACTTGTACTTTTTTTGGAAGGGAAACCACTTTAATGGAAAGCATTTTAAGCCTTAAAATCAGATTTGTAAAAGTAACACAACCTTTGCATGTGCAAATAAAAGATACTGAGAATAGGTCACAATCTTCAGTGACTAAATTGAAGCAGTGACAGCTCTAATGCCTTATGGCTAGTGGGAATTTCCTCACATAGACAGGGTGGCTGTGGTCTCAGGCCTTGAGCACCCATGGGAACCTTAGCTCAGGAAAGGAACCAGGCTCTGAGGTGGGTATAAAGTTCTGGAAAAGCTGCTCCTGAACAGCAGCCAATTTTGAATTTATGCCCACTAAGGCAAAGCAGAGAAAACATGTCACAGCTTGTGCAGTCAAGGGAGCAGACAAGCGAGTCTCACTTGCAAGCAAAAGGTCTTCAGATACACAGCCAGTAACCACAGCTCTACCAAAAGATGTGCAGATAATTAAGTGGAAGAAGGAATTTCACTTTTCATCAACATGAAAACGGATCTGCTCTCTAAGAGCTGTCCTGTTCAACTGCAGTCATTTAGACATTCTGGAAGAAAAAAAACAACACAAGAGGCAAAGCTGTAAAATCTCCTGGCAATGGGACAATATTGTAGAGGAAAAACATTATAGAATCCCTTCCCTCATGCATACATAATAAAACCTTCACTTTTGAATATCAGCTTAAAAAAAACCCAAAACAACAACAAAACAAACCCTAATATATAGTCCCATTCACTTTTGTTAATCTGATACATCTATGTGTCTTTGAAGCATAACTAAATACATTTTTGTCTTCTTTAGGCTTTCAAGTAAAAGGGTTCTTTTCTATACTCACGGTGTTAAAGGCATGTCCAACAGCGTGGCTGCTAGAGTGGGTTATACAGCTTGTGCTTCTGATGTTAGCAAGAACAGAGAAAATAGAGAAGACCATGCTCTTGAGCAGTATTTTGGTTTTGTCATGCTGCGTTGTGACACCCCTTAGCTTCTGGTGTTCCTTGTTTTTACAGTAAGTGCAAAGGGGTTAGAATCATAAGATGGTTTGGGTTTGAAAGAACCTTAAGATCATCTAGTTCCAACCCTCTCTGCCACGGGCAGGAACACCTCACACTAGACCATATCACCCAAGGCCCTGTCCAACCTGGCCTTGAACACTGCCTGGGATGGGGTACCCACAGCCTTCCTTGGGCAGCCTGTTCCCATGCCTTACCGCTCTTACAGTAAAGAATTTCTTCTTTCTATCTAATCTAAACCTCCTCTGTTTAGGTTCTAACATATTAGTTCTTGTCCTATCACCACAGCCCCTGATGAAGAGTCTATTTTAATATCTGACAACATCCAGGCCTCTTCATAAGGCAGAGTTAAATACTGACAAATATTACATTGTTAAAAGAGACATGTCCTAAACATTTTTCCAATAGTAAGCTGAAAAGTTACTTTGGAAGCCAAACAGAGTTGATGTTACCTGCAAAGTTCAAAGCATGAGGATATTTGTGCCTTTAAACTGTCCTGTTTCTGTTCACAGTAACTTTCTGATAGCAACTTTCTTGATTATTAAAAGAAAAAAAAAAAATCTATAAAAATGCATTAATAGATAGTTCAAGTTCTAGAATTAAATTCTGAGTAAAATAAATGGTAATATTGCCATTGGTATTACCTTTAAAAGTACAGTAAAAATAATTTAAAAGTTATTTTTCATTACAAAGGAAATTTATTTGAAACATAATTAATATTCACACAGCTTGTATTCCATTTTACTGCATCATAAAAAAAAAAAGAATATGGAGACGTAATAGGTAATTTACTATATATCAATGCAAATAAATCTGAGCATGTTTTTTGCTTGACACTTGCTTCTGTATTCTGGAGATATCCAAAAAAGGAAAATCACTCAACAATGCAAATGTGCCTTCTATACCAAGTTTAAACATTATCTGGCTTAAAAAAAAAAAAAAGCTTTTGCTTTAATAATACAGAATAGACATGACAGGCCTTTGGTGTGCTGTTGCAAGATGTATTATATAAAGGTATTGGCATAAGAAAGCACAGTATTTTAAAACAGTATGTGTCCCAAGAGTAGTGTTGATCACAGAGCTGGAAAGCAAAGTTAAGCACTATTAATCTTCAGTGAGAGTTCTGGTTATTTGCCACACTGTAGCAGAGAAAGTGGTTTGGTTCCCACATTAGTAAACTATTCCTCATCAGTTTCACTGTAGCACTTAAAAAGGCTGGCAACAGAGACACAGAACAGATTAATCAGGTATTTAAGATGGGTCAATATCATTCGTGGTGTCTTACACTGAATAATACCAACTGTGGTTTTTTTTCAGATTTGTCACATAGTACAATTTTAAATTTGTGTGGTTTTCTGAATTTTTTCTTTCAGATATACTTTTTTTTTAAAAAAAAAGGTATTATCAATATTTAGTTAATAAAGTGAGCTGACACATACCATATTCACTTTTAACATATGTTCTTTAAAGATTTGACCAGGGTCTTACCACAGACACAATTTCAAAATTTTACTCACAAACCATCAGTTGTTTGTCCTGGAATCAATGTTCTTACACACGATACCTGTTCTTTCTTGACATTTATATCTAAATTAGTGCTCCTTGGCTTGAATAGAGCACAACTTTGGTTTTGGTGAAATTCAGCAGAACTCTTCTGACCTGAATAAGTAAATGGATATGGGCACAGTACTATAAGCGCTCGAAGCAAACCTTAGTGTGAATATGCACTATCAGCAACAAAATTACAATACATGCTATTTTATGACCTGGTAGATACACCACTTGATATTAGCATGTGTTGGTTAATCAAAGCTTTGAGTAGAGTCAAGATTCAGCCATCATTTATTTTGGCCATACTTGCTGTTTTTAGAATGTCTTAGTATATCTCTTTTTACCTCTTAAATTAAAAGAATAAAAGAATAAACTTGCTTTGGTTTTGTTTGGCTGGTTGTTTTTCTTTTTCCCCCTCTATAACTGAGAATGAGTGCAAGTCAGTCTAATTTGCATTAGTTAAAATAAATAATAAATAAATTGAAAAAAAATGCCTTTCTCTTAGTTCTACCCTAACATGGAACAGTTTGGGTATCAGATAATGTAGGAAGAGCTGATTTCTGGGGTTTTACCTGAAAACAGTAATATAGACTGGATGAATCACAGACCAAGAACACATCTACACTGCAGTGTCAGGTACTGGTTCAACATAGTTGAAAAATACAAGGCTAGATATAAATGCTTTTGACTGAGAATATCTGCAGGATGATCTGTGGCAACATGGAGCTCAGCAAACTGAGCAAATGTAAACGGCTAAAGCACCACAGCTATCTGAATGAACGTTTCTGAACTTGTCAACAATGATATTAAAGTTTGTCCTGCAAAGCCAGTGTTGATGTAGGATTTCTTCTTTCGAACCGAGCTCTAGAGAGTACAACAGCAGCAAACCCTACTGATTACTTTTATTAAGTGAAACAGCTAATGACAGCTAGTGATCTTTTCTAGTCTCATAGACATGCATATGCAGCTACTGCTTTGCTTTTAGGAAATATAACACACGGGCAGACATCAGTGAACTTTGAGCACACTGATCTGAACCTGTAAGTTCACTGTTTAATTCCAGTTTTCCTACCAATACCTCACTCATCTAAGCAGTTGTCTTCATTTGACCTATAGGTTATTTGTCAAAATAGCAGTTTGGACAGGGCTAATACTGAGTATTTTAATCTGTGTTTCTGTGATTTGCTGGCAACTTGCCTCCCTCCAGCTCCTTTTCTTGGTTACTAATTGCAGCCCAGAAATATGGCTAAAGAATTGGTTCATCTGATGAAGTTTGACATAAATTATTCATGGGGCTAAAACATTTCCATAGAAGCAAAACCTTACAGAAATGTGTCAAATTAAACTATCACTATCTACTCCAAAAGCTTCACCAGACTGCTCCCCTCCCAGAGTCTTCAACACTTCAAATTCACTTTGAGTGGCTTTTTAAATTAGTTTGAATTCAAAATTCTTGTAAGTGATAGCATGGAAGCAGCAAAAGCAGCAGTGTAAATTTCTCTTCAGATGCCAGACTTACAGTAGTCTCTCTGGATCTCAAATATTTGATATATTTCCTCCATAGGTCAGTAAACATTTCATTTGTATCAATAATTTTTGTTATTTGATATACAAAAGGCATTTAATTTACAATCACAGGAGACCACTAAAGCAAATGGGAGTCTTGAATAATTTCAAGTTGTCCATGAACTCAAGAAGATGGGAAGACGTGAGACTGTCAAAACGCCTCCTATCATATAAGCCACAGACAAACAGTGGGTCGTCAAGAAATTATTTTGACTGCTACGCAGTTCAACTGAAGTTGTAAGCAATGTCCCCCCTTTGGGTTCCTTTTATCCCTGCATGTACAAGTTACCTGAACAATCTAGCTGCTATTCAAAACAATTTCATTAATAAAAAGTGCATTTAATATTGCTGATTGTTCTTCTGTTAGCCACGTATATCTTAAATGAGGCTGTCAACTTTACCTTCTTTGGCACAGACTGCATCTTTACTATGTTTCTTCACATAATCACTACAAAAATGGGATCCTAATTCCACAGTCACCACAGAAATGACTACCTTCTAATATTTCTGCCTGCTGATAAAAAGCTGCCATTCTTCACAACTCAAATTCTCCATTAAAAAGATTCCTTACCACGTGATCTTTGGTTTACATAAAGCTAAGTAATGAAAATAGTGGTTATCTTAAATTTATTTTCTTATTCTGACTTCTTCAATACCAACAGGAAAAAAATCCAAAACATGAAGTAGAGCAACCATAAAAAAAAATAAAAATTCTCTTCTTCCATCTATCATGTTCTATGTTCCGACTCTTGTCTATATGTATTGTCACATACTGACTTCTTTGACTATATAATGGAATTTTCTACACTTCTGTAGCAGAAATGTGGAAAACCTATTTAAACCTCTGAATTTACAAGCAATAACATGTTTTTCGATATTGCAGATTGAAATGTTGAAAACTCATTCATAAATTGCTATTCATTTATAAAACTCACTTACAGATTAAGCTGCTGACCTTAAGTTAGCCATAGGGGTATAACCTAAAATTCAAGCTGCAAAATTTACGATTAGCTGCTTGCCTTCTCTGTACTCACAACACATACTGTTATTTTGTAAGCCTATTATACACTGAACAACTGAAGATGTTTAGCCAATGAGGCAACATAAGCTCATTTAAAATGGGGTACAGACATTGTTAACACAATTGTTGTGGCGGTTTCAAAGTTCCAGCAGAGAGCAGCTACACCTGAGGGCTGGTGATGCATTTGCATTCCCCCAAACACATACTTAAGATCCTGTGTTTCATTTACAAAGGTTTCAGTTATTTGAAATTTTAAAGGTTGAGATCTGAGCAAAAAAAAAATCTTACCCAGGACTAGATCTTTTATGAGAGCCCTAATTATAGTTCTATTATTAAAAACTAGGTTACAACGCCTTACTTTGCTATCATTATGTACACCCTGCAGAATTTAACTATTTTATAAATAAACTTCTTTTGAGGACAAAGAAAAGCTCTTTCTGAATAAAATTATATTAAAGCAATATGCTCTAATTTTTTTAACGATGCCTGAAGTTTCAACTTATTGCATGCCATTTAGTTGATAAACCAAGAAGGTATCACTTAAAGAAAGTCATACACAATGTCTATGATCAGAGCAGTGAAAACAGAAAGGTCTCTTGGATTATATTCTCTATTTCTCCTATACTTCTAATTTACTAAACATTTTATCTCACAAACATTAGAAGCCAACTTTTGGGCTCTCTTACTGCAACAGTGCTGAGGTACTTATAGATTAGTCATATACTGTACTCTTTAAATCACAGATTTTTTTCATAATCCATTTTCTGGTTGGTAAAAGGAGTAGGAATTAGAGTTTCAGACAAAAGTATTTTGGTTATATGTAACAACTTTTCAGGAAAAGAATAATTTGGCCAAGATTTAAAGATCAAGTGTTTTTTGGTAGACTGCTGAAATAAAAAGACCTTGTCCAAAACACAAGTGATGCATGAGGCAAAGAAAAACTTGCACCATAGTTTGTAGTAGGTTTTCCTCAGAATCCAAATGAAGTAAAGGGAGATGAGTTCTTCTCCAGTATGCTTATGAATGTGTGTACACATACAACTAAAAATTTATAGAACTGAAGTAAAAGGTAGTTAAAACACCACTGAAGTACACTCCACTGAAATTGAATTGGAGGAAAGACACCTAGATCAATTCAGACAACTGAGTCAAACCTACCATTAAAAGCATCTGCTTATTGGTAATATTTTCTAACCCCCTCATAATTACTGTTCTTCTGCACATTTCTTCCAAGTTTCCTCAGTAACAGAAAGGTTTTCTATTGCACAAAATCACTATCACTGAGAAAGCAATGCCCTAGGAACACTACACTTGATTTAGATAGAGAAGCAACAGTTACCCTTAGTTTTCTGTAACTATTTCTGTGACCATAACAAGGCCTAACTGGCAATATATTTCAAATTAGCTTGTATCAGACAATGACTGCTAGCGCTGTGTCTTCATATATGGAACACCAAGACAGTAAACTACTTAAGTTAAAATCTCACTGTTGCCAAATAAAATGAAATAATTACAACTTTCATCTTCTGTTAAGTATTTCCTTTATCACAGCCATAATGTATATGCCTTTTTTTTTAATACTACCATGCAGCTGATTTGTTTGTGATTCCCCACAATTTCCAGACTTTTCTTTGCATTTTTACTGATAACACAGTTGCTGCTTTTTCTGTATGCATACATTTTTCTTCTGTCCCGAATATAATACTTCACACCTGTCTTGTAATTCATTGATTAATTAGAGATCATTTGAGTTCAGGACTGTCTTTCCTCCTGATCCAGTCCTCCAAACTGCTGGTCATCTCTGCTGTAAAGATGCTGAGCACAAATGTGTGCTGTCTGAATCACTGGAAGTACTCTTAGAAAATGCTCCAGACCCGTGGGACTCCCTGCTGGACTGCACCATTACTGAGCATGTTTTCCAACATTATGGTGGTCCTATTCAGATTATTTTACCCCTCTTTTTTAATAAGGAGAAGCAAATGGGACACAATCAGAAGCCAGACTAAACAGAAGATATATCACAGGTACCATTTCATTTGTGTCCATTGCCAGATAAAATGACAGGTTGTGGGAATGACTTAGTTTACAACTGACAAATACAGTTCAGTAATTATCCTCCAGTGATTTTAAAAATGTTTAATAAAATTAATAGTTTGAGCTGAATTTTTTCCTGTGTATTAAAGATGAAATTATTACATGCTGCCAGGGGACCTCATTTAAATAAGCTAGTTATCTTTTTTCAAGTATATTTCAGCTCTTTACCAAAGATAATGATTTCAAAACATATTATAATTGACTTTCATAATTCACTGGCTGGATCACACCTCTTGTCTTTGACCTTGCTCCTCTCCAATTCATTTGCTTTTGTTAAATTTGGGATTGCAATTAGAAGCAAGAAAAGACAAGCTCAATAGAGGAAGCTTCTCCATATAGTGGTAACATAACAAAAACTGCCAACATTCAGTAATATATCTGCATCAGTAGTCTGAGAAAAGGCAAAGTAAATAGAGGCAGAGAACATTTTAAAAGGATGGCTTCTTACAGTTCAACCTCTACTGAAATCAAAGGAATAAAATTTGGTGATTTTTTTCTAACATATCAGTCAACTACATTCAGCAATATCTGAAACTGGTAACTGTTATATTGAAAATTAAACCTCAGTGGAGGAAAATCAGGGGCTTTTTATTTAAACATTCAAAAAATTTTTTGTTTATGAATAAACAAAAGTATTTACCTTAGCAAATTGTGCATTTATCCATTTTGTGAATGTTTTCTTTTGAACATCTTCCCGTTCATCTGCCAGAAAAAAGTAAAGCACTTCATTAGAATTGTTCAATAAAGTGGCATAGTATTATTGACTGAAGCTTTGGTCTTGGTTTGTAGTAAAGATACTAATGATAATTCAAATGCATTCAGGGTACCTATTTGTATGTATTCTGTCCTTGGCAATTACATCATCATGTTTCAGAAAGCCTACAGGTTCCCTACATAGACATGGTCTATACCTCCAGCTCATCTCACCCACCCTGTGGTTTCTTTTCTTCTGTAACTAAGCATTTTGCAGTAGGATCTGAAAATCTCAAATTTTTAATTTTAAATAAGTATTAAAAGAAAAAGAAAAAGCTGTCATTGCTACCCAATGACATGAGCAACAGGAAACTCTTCTACAGCACTTTTATAAAAGTACTTGAAATAGTAAGTTTATATGCACATCCTCATATTTCTTGAGGAAGTCTTCCAGACCACAATGATAGCTCTCCATTGGTAGTCCCTGCCACACATTATGCATTTTCTGCCTTGCAGCTATTGATCTGTCACAATTAGTTATATATTTTTCCTGCAGTAGGGAAATTAAAAAAAATAACAACAAAACCCATGCATGTGTTCAGCCATACATGAAAGTCCTTCTCAATTCTTTAATACAAAAAAAAACACATTCCAGATGGAGATCTACAGGTCTTAGGCCTTGATTTCTGTATCTAAGTTTAAGTTGAAGAATTAAATGGACACACAAAGGTACAATTCTGACGTATTTTATGTAGGCAGGAAAAGAAAGAGTCCCTCAACTTAGACCCTAATAAGCATTTACTCAATAAGATCTGTAGCTATTATCTCTGAAATAATACAGAAGGTCAAACCTGTCTATGACAAAGTCAAACCAAACTAGAACTAAAGGGCATATGTGGAAAACACTGCAGAATGCTTATACTAAAATAAGGCTCACTCAATCCTGTCTTTTGGTTTGCAGTAAAATTCTCTACTTTTCTTAAATAAAAAGGGATATTAAATTCCCATCTGAAATGTTCAGCAATTAATAATGTTAATGGATTCATCTGCATTTGAAAGTCAGGTATGGATGAGCTACATAAGAAATGCACAGCATTAATAATGTACTTTGCTTTTCCCTCCCTCCACCCCTCTAAGAAGGGATGGAAAATCTCTTTAATGCAAATATATCTTTTGATCTTAAAACCTCATCTCAATAGCACTTTAAAAGTGGCTTTTCAGAAGAATGTTTTCCATTCTCTACAATACAATATACTGAGGAAAAAAAAATAATACTAGCATTTGTAAAACTACTATTTCATTATAAAAAACTTCTGCATACAAGAATGAGCATATTCTAATTGCTTTCATGATTATGGTGAAGAAATTGTCAACACAATAGTACTACTGGAAACATACCATAGAAGTCAATCATTATATACATTCTGCCACTAATGTAGGAGCATTTGATACGATAAACTTTCCAGAGTCCTACTGCTACCTATCCCAAATAATGCTTCTTGCTTCACCCCCTGCATGAAATTGGTGTTTTAATATTTTGTTGGCTGAAGATGCATAATCAATATAATATTACAAACTTCTTCAAAAAATCATGTAAAATATTACATCTAAACAGCTACTTCTACTTAATCATCTCTGTTATAAATGCCAAATGTAACTTTAAAACTGGGCAGAAGAAGAGTACGTGGTATTTAGCAAGGGAAAAAAAAAAAGAGGCAAAAAAGCCTCTTTCAGACTGTTTAAACTTCCACTTTTCCATCACAGGCTACTGTAATAGCATTTTCAGTAACAGTGTGTGGTGTTTGGAGTTTTTTTCCCCCATAAGGATATATGCTAAAGGTTTGATTGCTATTCAGCAATTTGTGTCCATTAAGCTGATAAAAAACACGGTCTCTTGGGGAAAATGACAGTTAAACCCACAATCTGAATGTTTGAAACTTACTCAAATTTAGGCAATACTCTGCTACTTTTGCAAACACAAATCTATTCCACTGATGTTATCTTTATACAGAAATCATTTCAAGCACTTTTATCCCTAGATGCTTGGTCTGAAAAGTTGTTAGCCACAGCAATTTGTTAGTCACAGCCTCCTAATCTAAAAAATGATCAATGTCTTGGTTATGTACAGCATGTTTTCCCCACAGTAAACATGACATTTTTCAAAAAAATATGTTCTCCTAATCCAGATTTACGGATTGAATGCTAGATGTGGAAGCTGAATGGCATTTGTCTGGGTGCTGTAAAAACATTCCAGGAACACTTATCTGCCACTTTCATAATCCTTTATTTATAACAGATCCTTTAGCAGCGAACTGACGAATGCCCTTGCAGGTGTTTTTCCTGTGAGTCAATAAGAATAATCAAATGGCCAGGCAGGTAATTCCTTCAGCTGTTCAAAAGGAATGTAGTATGTTTACTTTTTTTCTTTCAAGCTGGAAGAATTGCAGAATAGCATACTATCTCCCTTCAGGCTAAATTTGAACATGAAATACCACATGAATCCAGAGTTCATTTACCTCAATAATAACATGATCACTTCCCAAAGCAATAATATGTTTTTATCAGAATGCTGGACAGACTGGAACAGGCTTAACATTCTTTCTGCAGGTTATCAACTCAGAAAATGAACTCAGAAATGAGTCTATAGAAAGCCTTCCAGGGGAAAAAAAAATAAATACTGACCTGTGAAATTTATCTGATTTTTATGCACTAGAGCCTCAAGTACCACTGAACAGAACTCATTTAACTAGAACACATTCACAAATGGATCTTGTAATTCTGGTATTTCTGGTAGAATGAGCATCCAGCTATGCAACTGTGAATGCAAACCTCTTGAATTAGCTAACTGCATATTTGACTTTAAAAGTATTATTCCAGTCTAGAGCTCATAAGAAATCATAGCCAGGAAAGAAAGTGAAGTATTAATGGAGCTATAATCTGACAAAGGACAGTTCTAAGATTTAATCAGGTAGCAAGAGTAATAGAGACAAGTGGCACACTGAAGAATACTTAAGAACATGCAATCAGGATTCAGCAGAACAAAGATGAGATTATTAACTGCAAGTGGTTACCAGACAACTTTCCTAGATACTTTATTAAGTGGTTCATGTTTGAAACCTACTGCTAAAATAAAATTCTTTTCCATTTTCCAGCAAAAAAAAAGTGCAGCATTATGTTGTCATCTCTTAGTACACTACACTTATTTTTCCAAAACACCCCCCCACCAAATACCACTAAACATATCAAATGAAAGATGGCAACAGGAAAAAAAAAACAAAACAAAACGTATCTGGTATACTCTAGATATGTCCTAAAACCATACAAGTGTTAGCAAGTCATAAAAAGCAGTACGTTTAAACAATGTGAGCTGATGAATACCAAGCAGATTTTAAATGAACTGAGGTTCAGAAATATACAGTATATATGGTCACTATATCATTCCATTTGTATGATGTAAGACACTCTCCCACACAAAACATGGATTGGGGGAAGCTCCACTCTTTGCATCTTTCTCTTTTTCTAGAGGATTTTCACTTTCTCTTATTCCTGACACACATGAATAAATAATGCTTTCACAGACCCACAGAATGGTTGAGGTTGGAAGTGACCTCTAGATGTCATCTGGTCCAACTTCCCTTGTCAAGCAGGGTCACCTAGAGCAGACCGTCCAGCACCACATCGAGTCTGGTTTTTAATATTTCCAAGGATGGATAGATACCTCACAAACTCTTCTCCTACAGAGAATGACTCAATAGTGCACCTTTCCTATCATCTGCACTCTGCCTTCCAGAGATGTAGGTAGTGATTATCAATTTAAGTGGCTTAGGAAACTTTCCTGAAGAGTAAATACAGCCAATTTTTGAAAATTAGAAGACACTCAACAAAAGTATGCTAACACTTCAGGGGTATAAGAAATGAGCTGTATCCTCAGATTGTAAGCTTTAATTTGAAATGAAGAAACAAATCATCATCCTTAAGGTGCCAATAAAGACATTACATAATACGTGTGGAATATCTGAATCACTGCAGAGACTGGTGGTGATAGGAGGCTCACTTGTGTGAGCAGTCTTCAGCAAACAGTTCCATCACAGGTTGAAACACAAACAGGAAAAACAGAGACTTGTCTTATTCCGTTACCCAGTGTTGCCTTGAACTGGGTTAAACAATAATTGAATAGCTATGTTTTGTCTACTGGGAACTATCAGGAAGAAGAAAACATAAAAAATAAAAACCAATTCCCATACAGTAGCTGAAAACTTTGAAACAATGGTCTTAAGGCAGGTGTCAGTTCCTTCATTCATTGCAATTTCAGGTTCATCAGAACTGCACTGTACAAAATAAAAGCATCAGAACTGCTATTTTTGCTAGAAGCCAAACAATGCAGATTTAGAAAAGGCCAGGATTTGCTTCAGTGACTGGGAGTGAGTACCAACTCTGGTGGGAACACTAGGAACAAAAGAGGCCACAGACATCACATTATTGATACTCTGGCTCCATCAACTCACTATTCTTAGAGATTTCCATCACATTGTTACAATACTCTGCCAGTAACTGCAACTGCTGAGAAATGTTCCCTTCCCATTCTTGCTTATTTGAGAGGGAGAAAAGAAATCAATGCAATACAATGACTGAATGATATTTGAGTGGACTAGCTTTGATTTTTAGTCATTGAGGTCATCCAAGACATTCACAAGCTGACAGGAAATACAATAGACTGCTTTGACAGACAGCCAATGATTTTAAGTCTATTGCTCATGTAGGGCAATATGTAACATACAATTCTTTGTCCATCTTCTATAAATACACTGATGAGCAGAATTTATCTGAATACTGTTAAAACTCTCTGTTCCCTATGCTAACTCTTGAGACTTTACTGTGGAACACAAGTCAAATCACCATAATCAAACCATCTCAGGATTCTCAAAATACTGATGAACCTATTCAAAATCTCAGCAGAAACAGGAGACTTCAGTATGCAGAAAACCCTCATTAATATATAATTTTTTTAAAAAGTACATCTCAATGCTCTGGGAAATATCAACATTTTCTGAGGACGTGGTAAGATTCATAGCAAATTTAGGAATAAAATATTCCCAGACTGAAAAGACTTAATCTCAACTCTGCTTTCCCCCATCCTCTTGGTCAAATACAGGAACTCAGAAAGAGGGATTCTATTTGCTGATCTGAACAGAGGAGAGAATGGCTATTAGATGCAACCTACAAGATTTCTACTGATACCACAGGCCGAGACTGAATGTCATGCTGAGAAAGCCTTTTATTTTTCTCATTATTTTAGCTGGAATTGTTCTCTCATTATAAATGTTTCAGGGAAACTGTTTCCTGACTTCTTTTTCCTCTTTTTTTTTTAAATTCTTTAAGGCATTACAGGTGTTTATATAACATCTCATTCTTCTGACCTAGCTTTGCCTAAAAACTAAAAAAAACTAAAAAACTAAAGAGTGCAATTGAAGACGAGTATGGACGCAGAAGCAGCACAACAGATAGAGAAAACAACTGAATGCTAGTCTGGAACAGAAGGAAAGAAAACAACAACAACGCTAAAAGATGAAGAAGAGATGAAAGACAGAAGGGGAGGGAAACACTTTTTCCCTGGCTTGAGGAAAAAAAAGGGCAAAAGACATATAAAGAAGTAAAAGTGGGATGGGAAAAGGCAGAGACATATCCTTTTGAGAAAGAAAAAGGGATAAGGAATTTCTTGTGATATGGGCAGCTAGAAGTTATATGCAGGGAAACAGTGAATTTGAACAAAAGAACCATCCAAGTATGTACAGCAAAACAGCACAGTGTGATCTGCCTCTCCAGACCATTAACCACTTCCAAAAAAAAAAAAAAAAAACAAACCCCCAAAAAACCTACACAAAACCAAAGCAAACAAAAAACAAAAAGATTTGACTAGCATCCAAAAATATCAGGATAATGCAAGTTAGACACGATCCCTAAAATAATAACAGGCAGGGGTGAAACGTACACACAGGCTGCATATTTGTTAAAAACACTCCCCCCCAAATCCACCATTTCTCAGACTTTTTGCCTAAATAAATTGCAGCAGGTACAACTCCTGAGGTAAAAGCAGGAGCACAGTTCCAACAGAATTAAATAAATAAGACAATTAACAGAATTTTAGTTCACATTTTCAGAACACTTTAAGTATACACAACATGGGGTATTCAGCTCCAATTCATATATTGGTAATGGTATTCCCAGCAGTTGGCCTAGTCCTCCGCTGGTCTACCACATGCAAACACACTAGGAAACTGATCATACTTCTCCCTGTCTATGGATTTGATTCAGGAGGAAGGAGCAGAACTGTTAATAGAGAATAACCCTCCTGAAGAGCCCATGGGCTGGTCGCTTGCTTCTTGCTGGCTGGCTATTAAGTGGAGTGCCTAATGACTCAACTGTTTAGACTGAAAAAAAGAAAAGAATAAAAACAAAACCCAAAGAAAGAGGACCCTGATTTTGCATTTGTTGTCATCACTGGCACAAGAGCATGGGAAGGGAGTATCAGCGCTTTCCGCTCCCATATCACTTGATACCGTACTAACTGTCAAGACATTCCCCTCAAATGTTGGTGATCCACCCTTGCCTTAGGCTTTCAATAATAAGGACACGAAAGAGTTTTGAACCACACTCTACCAGAAATACCCTGGTCTCCTAGTTATTGACAGCTCTGCAAACACAAGCTTTACTGATTTTGTTTGCTGATTTTCTTCTTTTCTAACTAAAAATTTTGCTGGATCCAGGACACAGAAAGTTTTCCCAGAGGGAAATCACTCCAAAAATGAAACCTAAGAAGACACACTGCTTCAATACATAAGCTTTCACTGTGAAGGATAAATCACTCCCCAAAATTAAGGAACAAACCTATCTCTGCCTGAGAAACCGATGCTCAAAAAGGAAGATTTCAGCTTATGACTCAAGTTATCTTTACATGGAAATATATAATAATTCATTTGGATATTCAGCTGTGTATAAACAGTGCACCCATTATTATCTATTTTTCAATATCATATACATACATTGACAAACAAAAAATAGGCTTAATAGAAGTGTGTGCTATTTCAGCATCATACCATCAATTTAGTAGCATTTTCTGAATACTGTAGATGATATATTACATGCTAAACTGAGGTAATACGCTTACTTTCACTTAAACCTCCATGCTGGTTAGAACTGCTATAGCAGCTTAAATCACTGCAGCTTTCTGGAACTTGCAGCACACTATATGACTAAACTATATTATGAACTTTTTGGCAGGCACCACTGAAATCATACAATCATAGAATCACAGGTTGGAAAAGAAAGACGTTTAAGATCATCAAGTCCAACTGTTAACCCAGGACTGCCAAATCCACCACTAAACCATGTCACTAAGGGCCTCATCTAAAGTTTTTGAACACTCAGGGACGATGATTCCACCACTTCCCTGAGAAGCCTCCACCAACGCTCCATGCTGCCAGGACAGCCAAGTATCTCGACAAAATACCAACAGAGATGATTTATAAGATTTTTTTCTTGTTGTTAAAAGCAATTAAAAAAAAAACAAAAAGAAAAACAAAAATGCTTAGTGCTATAAACTATATCAACTTCAGCACAAATCCAAAGAAAATTTGGGGAAGTTACCAATATTACTAAAATATGAAAGCAAAGTAAGAGGAGTTCACAGATACTAACTTCATCTTTTCAAGTTAATAAGTTTGAGGAAAATATCTTACTATTTCTTGCTGGATTATTTTTAACAGAAATTTTCTTTTTCACAGATTAAGGAAGTACATGCTAAAAGCTGATGAGACATCGTGCAGTGCTACAGAAAATCAACAGGGATGACTTTTTCCATACAGATTTACTACTACTATTATACATAAAATCTACCGGAACTCCACAACCTAAAACTGCAATTTCTGAAACAGGTGATGAAGGATACTTTGATCCTTTCATCTCCTAAAGACTGCTAAGGACTTGTAAGACCACTTAGCAGAGAGATAACACTCTGCTCAGAGTAAGGAAACATTTGCTGCTCAGTCCCATTTCTGGTTGTTCATCTGACTTGGAAAAAAGGGTAGAATCTAAAAGGTTTAACCAGGGAGTGACTAAATGTAATAAACAGATTAAATACATCTTAACTGTATTAACTGTGGTTTCAGATGTCCCTGATTTAACCCATCTTTGCCCCTTCCCAGAGAAAAAGGGAAATGTTAACAGCAGAGCAATTGCTAGCTCAAAAAAAAACCAGTATCATCTATTTTTTTTTTTTTATCCCTCCTCAGAACACACACATATTTTCATACTCTGCTCCTTGTGGAGGAAGGACTGCAGTGTTAGGACAGATTGATAGGCACAAGCAGGTAGGCAAGGCTGCAGCAGTCCCCCTGCGAGCCCTAACATACAGCCAGCACCAAGAAAATCCTCATCGGTTAAGGACTAATAAAATTGGTTTGTGTACACAGTGTGTTTAGTAGCAACCCATAATAAGTGTTGTTACTCCTCTGTACCAATGATCTGAGAATTGCCGAAACTAATTTAAGGCGGAAGCAAGTGCTCTCACCTTGGCTGCAGTTACCAAGCCGTCTCAAAGCAAACCCCAGACTTATAAATGTTCCTGTCACCACTGTGGGAAAAGTTTCATACCAGAAAAAAAAAGCAGCACTGGCAGATCCCGTATTTCAGCAATGTCACAAAAAAAAAAAAACAAACAAAAAAACAACCCTCCACAAAATAAGAAACTTGGTTTTCAGCAATTTCAGAAGGCTTTGGCCTTCATGGCTTTCACAAGGGGAATTGTTATATGCACTGTAAAGAGGAAAAATATGATAAAGGAGCTGTCGCCAACAGTGAACTTTCCTTGCCAGGACACAGAGGTTGTAGGTTTCTTGGGGGGTTATGTTTATGTTTTTTTAGCTTAAGAAAACAAATCAGCATTTAATTGATCATCAAGCCACCTCAGAGTAAGCCATGACAGAGGCACTGCATGGCAGTATTAATAGAGAATAATTATCAAAAAATAATAAAGTCAAAGTTATGTAATTAGTTAAAGTTATCTACAATTCTCATATTTACAACTTATATGAAAAATGCACAATTGCCTTCAATTTTGTTCAGAAAACTGAACATACATGCTTAATGTTAGTCTGACCATGTCTTTCCTTAGCTAGAGATTTTTACAATCTAGGTTTCTGTTTGTGTTCAAATGTGAACAATAAAGGACAAGGGACCAAGGATAGTAAGATTTATTCATGAGCCAGTCAAAGCAGCATACATCAAAAAGAGGAAACAGGAGCCCACAACTTTCCCAATAACACTGTTCACTAATAACAAATGAAGCCAAAGGAAGCATCAGGATTTAAAACATGTAATCAGACTCTAATCCACAACACCAATACCTAGTGTTCCACACAAGTTTCTGATGTAAAAATGAAATTGCTATACTGTTTTCAGCAAATGCCACCTAGTGATACATAGATGCAAAGCTTTAAACAGTTGTTTGCGTTTTTTTTAATGCATTTTCTCTCAGATTTTCAGATCTGCTTCTATAAAAACAAACAAACAAACAAACAAACAAACAAAAACACCAAAAACTTCACATGGTCAAAGGCCAGCAAAATTCATGTCACACAGAGGCAGAATACAGAAAGGAGGATGGGTTAACCACACTTAAAGGACAAACATTTGTTTCAGCTTTTGTTAAAATATTCATTAGAAATATCCACACTAAGTATTCAGTGATGGCTAGCACTTGCCTGTAATATTTCAAGTTCCTTTTTGTTCCTCTGTCCAAAGCAATTAGAGAACAAGCTGTTCTAGTCTGCTTGAGTGACTGCTGTCTACTTTATTTCATCTGACCCAATTAGTGTCTGAGTTAATTAGCAGAAGCTGCCACTGAGACATGTATCAGAGAAGTTTGCAACTAATGAGACCAAAGTGTTAATATGCAATTGTTTACAATACACACCCTGTTCTTGCAGTGAAAATACTGTCTTAGCAAAGCTGATAACATTTACTGGCCCACAGCTAGGCTTCGCCTTATTATGCACTATTTGCAATACTTTGAAAGAAAAGAAAATATGTTCCTAAGCACAGCTGTATAAATGAAAGGTAAGTGATTGGTGTTTTCCACTCCTATTTTCACCTCACTCAAAGTAGCCAAAGTAATGATGAATGTGTCTAAATCAAAGTTGCGATTTATTTCATTCACAAAGGACTGCTACAGATTGCGCACTGTCAGGTCTCTTGCCTTCCTCCCACCATCACTTTCAAGGACAGAAAATAAAAGATAGTCAAAGAGTAAGATTTAAAAAGTCTCTGCTGATACTGATCAAAGGGACAGGGGGTGGGGAGGGAACTAACAGAATAGAATTTAATTCCTCTAGCCCCCTTCTAATTTCACAGCCACTTTACACTGCTTGAAACGTCTCAACTGCACAAGTGACTAAAGGATCTTAAATTTTCAGAAATACACATTAGGGTATGAGTGTTTAATCTATTGATATACTAAACATCACTTCCTCTTATTACCCCACATTTGGGAAAACTGCACTGTTTCACACAGATGAAAGAAAATTCAAATTAGATAAAAAGTCTAAATACCAGCACTTGATAGAAACCTGGATGGCAAAGCATGTTAAACATGCAGGGAGGGGAGGAGGTGTTTGCCTCTTTTTGTCATTAATATATTGGAAATGAAAGCACAACACAAACCCATTTAACTCTTTATCCCAAATAGGGTGACCACCACTACAAGGAAAAGGCACTTTATAGTATTTTTAAAACAAAATGTATTGAAGTCAGAATTCAGCAATGTGCCTAGAGCAATCAACAGTTTCAACCTTTGTTTTCCCCAGGAACCAGTGGGGAAAAAACTATCATGATATGAAACAGGCATTATAAGATGTAGAAATTATGTCATTGTAGACAAGAGAAGCTCTTTAGGTAACATACCATCCTTGTCTGTTAAGTTCTATAATGCATTGCATTAGTTTCTGGTCCAGTATGCATCTGTCAAGTACTCTGGCCAGAAGTAGGCAGCCCATGACACATTTGGGGAGGTACAGGATGCTTTCTTTTCTGTTAAGCAGTCAGGCATAGGTCCCACTTATGAACATTTTAATGTCTACAGTAACACCAGAACAACATTATTTGGTACGTGCTATTAAACATATTGTTCACAACTCTGCAGATACTTCTCAGATTATTTTCAAGTTTTCTAAGGAACTAACTGAAAGTAGTAAGGAGTCCTATCCAAAACCCATTTACCTGTCAGTAGTGCACTGGCATCTGTTAAATCTGAATGCTCAGTTTGGGGCTGGACACAGATTCATTCACACATGGGGATAAAGCACAACATATTAAAGCTACCATGTGAGGGTGGAGTAGAAAGAATTGTTAAAAAGAAAATAAAAGGAAAAAAGACACTGGGATATCAAGGAAGAAAGAGGAGATACGTAATTCCTTTACCTATATATTGAGTCATTATTTTCCATGCTTTGGAAGGGGGAAATGCAAAAGGGGAAGCAATTTTTAGAAAGGTAAGATCATCAGATTTTGTAACATCTACTTGAAATGATCACTCCCCATCAAAATATTTGAAGCACTAGTGAAATACGTGTTAAAATGTGATTTAAGATGAGCACTGTTCATCTCAATAAGTGGGCATTGTCTGAGGAAGCTACAAAAATATTTGCAATAGCAGCACAGCTTACTTATTTAGTTCATGCAGATTTCATGCCCTCCCAACTCAAACTAGGATTTTCTGGCTGCATCAGACATGAACATTTGAGATAACTAACATATTCACTGCCTGTATGTATTCTGTATATTGATCAAGGATTTTTCAATTCATACGTTATTTAGAACTGCTTGCACTAAAGGATTTCATGTCTATAACATTAAATGAAGATTAAGAAATATTAGTATTGATGTTAGGACAGTTACCTAGTACAAACATCGATTTTTATTTCAATTCAGTGCCAACTCATCAGCTCTAGTAAGAGAAGCTGCACCTCCTTAATATAGATTCAGTACAGAAAAAGAAGAAAAAGACCTATTTGTCATTCTTTTTACAGCTGTTCTTTTCCAGTCTAGACAACTCATGGGAAGTGTGACATTTCACAAGATCATAAACTACATTCAAGAAACATATTGTTATTCTATTGCAATGTTTTCTTGCAACAGTAAAGAAGAGTAATTTTCTCTGTAGCCTAATGCCTTCTAGAGGCACCTTAATCAAACTGCATAGATATTTTCATCACATCCATCCTAATAGAGAAACAGAAGTGGAATAGATACTGGAACTGAAGTTCTGGCTTCTACCTTGGAGGATTGTACAAAAGACCAGTAGAAAACATTCAGGGCTGTGCAGGGTAGAAAATACACAAGTTGGCAAATAGAAGGAGTGAAGGAAAGAAGGAAAAACACATCACCAAGAGAGACACTGCCCCCCACTCCCCTGCCCTTGGGAGCCCAACTCCCTTCTATCAGACCCCTGTAAAATATCTCCCTTCATAGAGTGAGGCAGTGTTCTAGACAGCTGCTCTTCCACTACTCATCCCAGAGTCTCCATGTGAGATTATCACATTGTGGCCTCGACAGCTACTAAAAGATCTTAAGCTACAACTATTTTGAATATCCAACAAATACAGCTCTGTTACTCTGCAACTCTCTAGAGATGCAATTCTCTAGAGATTCAATTCCATAATCTCAAACAGCTGTATCCAGCTGAATGAAATAAACCCTATACTCAAAATGGAGCTAAGATTTGAGTATGCCTCTAAATAACTGCACAACCCGAAAAATAAGAAAAGCAAACTGGACCACCACCAATGTCAGTTGACAAGCACATGCGATATTAAGCAGAGCAAAGACAAAATTTTCAGCTGCTTCAACACCAGTGCTAAAACATAAGCAGGAAATTAAAAGGGCTGAAAAAGGAGGGGAGAGAAGAATCTGCATCCCTGAATAGGCTACATGTATCAGTATTAAAAAGTATGTAAGAAGCAGGAAGCCAGAGGGAATAGCTGGTGGATGAGTACTGAGGGATTATTAGGCTATATGGAGACACTGGTCTTTGTGTCGGTCTTTACTGTTGAGGAGATCCCACTCCTGGCATGTTCTTTGTAGCAGGATGTTCAGAGGAATTGTATCAATTTGCAATAAACAAGAGAGGCCATACTAGTACGTTATATGACCATTAAGTCACCAGGACTGGTAGGCATGCTCAGACTTCTGAGGGAACCCCAATGAGGAATTGAAAAATAGCTGGCAAAGGCACATAACCTGTCATTAACAAACAGAGCTGAACCAGTGTGGTAGGGGGTTGCCATTACAGAACCCATAAACAGGGCTCCAGAGAGAATCCTGTGAATTACACAGTAGCATATTTGACTTCCATTCCTGTTAAGATGGAAGTGTCTGTTATGAAGGGTAGGCTTAACAGACTTTTCAGGATGAAGACAAGGCAACAGCTGGCACCTCCAGGCACCCTAGTGAGGGAGGAAACAGAGGGCTCATTCAGGCCATAAAATGCCTGGAACATCATCCAGAGGTGAGGTAGTCTGGAAAGCCCTCACAAAACTGATTAAACCAGCAAAAAGATGGCCATTTACACTGAAGATGAAATGGTACATCCAGGGAAAGCTGTTCTAAACAATGCCAATATGGCACCAAGTCCAGAACAGGCATATATAAAAGAGGTCTTGGAGTCATTGTTGACAGTTCTCTGAAACTGCCGTGTCAATACGAAAGCATAAAAAAAAAAAAGGCCACCCAATATGGGGCATCCCCACATGTGCTGTGAACAATTTAATTCCTATAAAAGTCTGGTGTGCCCATACCTGAAGGGCTGCATGCAGTTATGGTCTCCACATCCCCAGGAGGATTCAGCAGGTTTAGAGAAGGGCAAGGGGAGACAACTAAGGGGATGGAGATACCGCTTTATAAGCAGATTCTTATTGCTGGGATGCTTCAGCTTGGAGAGGGGAAGGCTCAGGGGAGATAAAGGCGGAGATATGAAAAGCATGAAAGGGTGAAATTTCTATTAAAATCTTGCGGTTTGTGAACTAAGAGAAATAAGGACATGTTGATTTAGAATGGATCAAGTACTTTAACCATTATTTATCAGGAAGTTCAGATAGCACTTATAAATAGTTCAATGTATGCACGATTAGAGAATATATTCCCTTTTCCCCTGCCCAAATCAAGTGTAATTACTATTTTCTTTAAACTTCTATAATTTATTAATAATACACCTCCTTTGCACACTCTTTATTTTATATTTTCACAAACCAAAATGTGAATCTGGCTACCTGTTCTCCATATAGTTCATACTTGCACTGTGGAACTCCAAGCATACAAAATCCTTGGTCCAAATGGGTAAAAGGATAAATGCAGATTTATAAAAATGGTGGAAAGGTATTCAGATGCATCTGAACATACGTATCCTGAGGCAGCACTTAGCTTCAGTACTAATTACTCCATACGCTGTGAGCGATTATCTACCACGCAAAGGATACTTGTTTCACATTACTGCTAGATGGACCTTTAGGTTAATTCAGTGAGAATCAGTATTAAGAAAATTATAATGACTTCTGTGTTTTGCTCCTTTTACTCAACTCCCGAAGTATTCTTTGGCAAACAAAAGAACCAAAAAGAAAGCATATTTTTGAAAATTTTGAGAAGTGAGGAATGAGTTGGCTACTCTTGTAATAGTTGCAATACCTAACAACAAATTTAACACCCACATAAATAGTGACTATGTTATTTTGGTATTTCTACATCACTAATTGTCAGGCATTCTTCATCAGCATCATCAGCTTGATGACAATGACACACAGAGGTTAAATCACTTGGATTATCTAATTAGCCATCAGAAACAATGCTTCTGTGACATTCAGGCTCCACCTAATATCACAGCAGGATTCAGAGAGTTTATAACCAAATACTGCTTCTGGAAATTAAAAATACCGCCATTCTTACAACGGCACAAGCAGAAAATCACACAGCAGGCAGGCAGAGTAATAAAAATAACATGGAAAAGATTTCTAAGTAATATGAAACAACTTACAGAGGACAAATTGACATGACTGCCACATTTAAATCAATGCAAATGTAACTCTTAAAATTCTCTTCTTCATTTCTATTTTATTTTATCAGTTAAAATGAAATGGATACATCTGAAGTCTTGGACATTCCTCCTCTATTCGCAGTTCATTCTTGGAGAAAGAACTGAAGGAATACATAGTTCTCCATATTAAATTGTTTAACAGCTAAGGAGAAGACTCTACATAACTTGCTCTTTTTAAAACATTTATGTCTAAACTATACTCAAATTTAATACTCAAAGATATGAAGAAAGCTTAATAAGTTGTGTTTGTTCATGTAACTGGGCATGTAGATGTTATATAACAGAATAAAATGCAGGTATTTGTCTCCTGCTAGGTTTTATGCATTGTAAGGAACTACCCAGAACACAGAGTGAACTTCTGGACTAAACAAAGTGAGCCTGACTACTTACTTAAATGTAGAAAAAATTAGTGGTCATTCCCCATTTTACCATGAAACTACATGTAATTATGAGAAAATAATTTCCAGTGCTAACAGCAAATATATTCAAACTTCTATTCACTGAGACAGGAGACGAAGCAGGATATATAAACAATATCAATAACAAATTTTAAAACTAGGACTATACTTTAATGTGTCTTAAATTATCTTCAAGAAAAAAAGGAAGGAATTACATTTAGAAAAAATACAATAAATAGAAATATTACTTAATTTTCAATTTTGTCTCTATAGAAGTGCATTAACGTTTTAATATAAAACTGTAAGGTATGAGACATCTAAATGAGACATTTAGAAAGTTTTTAAAATCTTTACACACAGTTAGATGACTCAGATTTCCAGATTCACTATGAATAGCAAACAATCGGAGAAACACATACTAGTTGTTCTATATTCATTTGCTTAATGCTCTTTGCAAAGTTTTTGTAGTATTTTTCACTGTCATCATTGGCTCGTACCACATAAACTTCACACAAAATGTGAGAATGACTTCAATGACATAACATTCAACAAACCTGTATGACAGCTTATTATCAGAAGTACATTAAAAACTGAAAATTATTATCGCCTTGGAAATAGAAACAGTTGTCGATCTATTTAAATGCATTTGATTTAAGGGAATCATTTAAGGGTTGGCTGTTTTTTATTTTAAAATGGAACAGATGTACACCTACTTTTCAATGTACTGCACTGTCAAGACATTTCCCACAGTGCTCCAGTAGTTTAGGGCTTTGCTAGAACATAAACATATACAGAAACTTAGTGTATATTTCGACTTTGAAAAAAAAAATACTGCATGGACAGAGAAAAACAAAACAAAACAAAACAAAACAAAAAAACTTTCCTATTTCACACATACTTGGCAAAGAAGTCACCCTCCTGGTTATAAGAAGAGAAAAAAGCAGTGTCATGGCTTGAAATGATGCATATTGCTGGATTACTATCATTAGTAAGGATTACAGACTTGGCAGACTAAACAACATAAAGAACTGGCAAGTATAATAATAATGCTAAAAATAATCATAGTATGGAATTATAGCCCGTGATCAGTTTGTAAAGTTTAATAGCCTTCCCAGGCTATTATGTTGATTTATATTTTCCATAGAACTTTGCATCTTTGAAAATGTTTCGTTTTGTTAAGTAACATGCAGTGAGAGTGGCAGAAAAAAATAGTCAGAAGTTGGCTTTGATTTTTACTGCAAGCCTTATCAGAAATGTAAGCATTTTACAAGTTTAAGAGTTGAGATTAGATGTTATTTAACAGAATTATTACTGAGATTAGATGCTGCTTTAGATAATGAAGTATTACTGCCAAAAACATTCCAGGTATTAACATTTTGCATACTTGCTTACACCAGACAACAACACAAAGATGAAAAACTGAAGGTGAATTAATTCTAATTCCACAAAATTGGAATTCAGCTAGACAAACCGACTGTTAATTAACACCAACCTTCTATGCGCATTCAGAAAACTATAAAAACAAAGACATCAGTGAAGTAATTCAGAAGCAAACTGCAAACAATAAAAAAATCAACATAATTTTCAAATGCATCCATATTCAAATTTTGCAGTATTTGTATCAAGTGAAATGTATCTTAAAAGACTACCCAAGAAATCAACTGAAACAAATATATATATATACACACATATATACAGAGACATATATGACTAAAGTACTTAAGCTTCTGCGGTGAGTTCTGACTTTCAGATACATCAGAGCTCTCTGATGGATCGGTTGTGATAGAAGCAAAACAATCACATATGTGATCTTTACTTGTGCAAGTGCTCAAAGCAGCCACATCTCTATATTACTGATATGCTAACATAGCTTTCCACATATTTCTGAAAGATGGCACATACATGCAATGATGTTTGATGACTTGTTAAACTCTTCAAAGTGTTCTCACTTTTAAGTATTTATGAAGATGATTTTCAATTCTAATGACACTGAAGTGAGTATTAAATGTAGTTCCTGTACCTTAACCCATGATTTAATCTATGAACATAAACTTTAACCTATATGTGTAAGCAGCTCTTTTTAGCTTTTTTACTGTATATTTGATTGCAGTGGTTTGGTTGTTGGTTTGGGGGGGGGGGGGGGGGGGGGTGTTGGTTGTTTGTTTTTTTTTTCCAGTGTTATTATCAGCTGACATCTTCACTTTACAAACTGTGATTAGGCTTAATAGTTAAAACACATGAACTACATTTCTGAGAGCTGTTATATGTAACAAAGGCCACAGACCATGTGTATCTTTCCCACTCCCGAATATTTTTTTGCAAACTACTATCCTCAACCATTGAGATTAATTAGTGCCTCTGCATTTTTCTGCAAGATGTATATACAAGGTACAGGAGACTCATAATGAAACAGCCAATTATCAACAAGTATTTCAAGTAATGAACCCCAGTAGTCAGGCTTTGGGTTACTTTGCAGATGTAATCCCAGAAGAAATTCTTTGAAAATGCCTGACTATTTAGCTGAAGACTTAAAATGCCTGAACAATTTATGCATACCTCTTGTTACTGCTGGTGAAGCACCTGCTGAAGCAGCAAGCAGCATGGCTATGAGTCCCAAGAGCTCCCTGATGCAACCAGCGTAGCCACTTACATCTGAAGAAGTGAAAAATGCTTTTGCATTTATAGGAGATATGTACAAAAAATATACTGTTTTTATGTTTGGGTTTTTGTTGCTGTAGTTGTTGGTTTGGGTTTTTTAACATAAAATTAGATGGAGAGAAGATATTTTATTCTTAATTTACATGAACAGTTATTAACAGAGTTGTAAAAAAGACTGTTAAGGCTATGCTATTTCATTAATTAAATGCATGGAAATGCTCCTAGTCAAAAGGTGAATCCATCTGTAGAATTGCTATTAAGGAGAGAAATTGCTGGAAATACAACTTGTTCTTTTATAGCAAGGAAGAAAACCATCTATTGATTTCAGTATTATCTCTCATTTGAATAGAGTACCATTGTTATATTTAATTAACACAATGAAATTGCCCAGTCTATTCTTTTAATTGCTTAATATAGTTAGAACTAAGAGTTAAATAAGTACTCCAAGCTCCTTTCAAAACTTTGAAAGAAAATTAAAAGTGGCATTTCTTGACATCATAAAGTTCATTTTTAATTTCTGTTCCATTTTCTGTAATACTCCACTTCCTAACTAGCAGTGTCATGCTTAATTCCAATATATTTTATATACTAATAGTTACCAAAGTCAACAAGTATCATTTGTCACATTTAAACAAACCCAAATATACTTGCAACATCATTGTACTAGTGTCTCTACTAATAACAACATAAGACAGCACACGCTTCCATAATGAGACATAACTGCTGTTGCTTCCTTTGCAAAAAGGGTGAACTGGTAAGAAACAAGAGTCACTGCCTAACAGAATGAAAATTACTTCTATATGTTAAGCATACATGCACACTTGTATTACATATTACTAAACGACAAATTATATATTTCTACTGACAGAGGCCCATTTCTGAATTTCTATACTAAGAAATGGTACCAAAAACCTACCTACTTAAAATGTGCTGGTTTACTCACTGATAAGTGACAAGTGCAAGAAAGCATACACAGGGATTTTTTTCATATATGTACACATCTATGTATCCGGACAGATTCAAAGCAGAATTCTTGATCCAGTCCAATTTGCCATATCCAGATAATCAACTAGACCTTCTCTAAGCTACCTGTGCTAGACTTTGATACACACTAACTTAGCTGAGTTTATTACTATATGCATTAAAGGTTCTAGTGATACAACACATTTCACAAAAGGATTTTCCCTCAGCACAGCCAAGCAGAAAGCAAGGGAAGACAAGGGATGAGAGCTGCAACTCAGCTGTTGCTTTGCTTTCAAAGGCTTTTTCCTTGCGGTGGCAAGAAAAGACACCATTCCCTAAGCAGCCAGGAGTAACTTTGGTTCACAGCTGTCTGTTTCACTTGCATCATCAGTGAAGAATAAAAGCCTGGGGCTTTCACACAATTTGATTTTAACTAATCAACAAATAGAAAATTGCCCAAGATCTGCAAGCAGTTTAATATTATTCTGAGATGCCACCAGATAGTGTACCAATCAAGAGACAAATGCTAATGGCTAAGGTATCAGTCATACTGAAAAAAGTACTGCAAATATTCACTCCATTTAAAAGCTGCAGTTTGATGAAATATTTGTACTAATAATATTTAGGCACTCAAGTTTTACTGTGCAAATGTTCCTGATGGAGTAAGATAAACCCCTAAATTTTCTATTTTCTGTGTGTGTAAAACTTCAACTGAATTCTACAGCTTAAAATGTAGCTCTGAAAACATAACTGGAAATACATATTATGCCAGCTAATGTAAAGCTGACTTTCAGATGAGAAATTAGTACTGGTAATTTCAAAATATGAATTGAGAACTACAAATATTTGCAAATCTTCAATGTGTTAATAATTATTCACTGAAATTTGAGTAATTGTGGATGATGAATGTGTTGAAAAAAATTTGTAGTCTGTTCATAAACAAAAACCTCCAAAAGCTAAGTACAGAATTTCAAGCAGATGTATACAATTTAACAGTGCCCAAAATAGTAACCTTTTAACTAATTACATACTAAATAGCTATTTTTCCTCAAGTAAAGCATTCCCATTAATTCAGCTTTTAGAAACTGCATTATTTAAGTGGATACAAATTTATTGTGGCCTTACCTTTTCTAACTTTGCAATAGATCTGAAACCATCTTAGTGAAACTGTGAACAAATTAAGTTCATGCCAATATGGAAAGACAACAGAATTTGGCTCACTATGTTAAAACCTGTCATACAACACTTTCAAAAATTAAGAACTACTATTGCGATTAATTTGCTGCATTGATTTACAACATCAAATATGTAGCTATGTTGCACCAGTACCAACGTACAACACCTTTATTAAAAAAATAAAAAGTAAAAATTATTGAGAATTATGAAGCTACTCAGCCATCTGTGCTGTTAGGACTGCAGGCTTTCAGCATTATTTAACAGACTAGCTAATACCCATTCCTGATATATAATTAAAAGTGGAGGGTTTTTTTACTACAAGGTGTTATTTCATTAAAGAAGTTTTTGCACAGGTAGCAACTGCTCTACCAAATTACGTATACAAAAAGAACCCAGACATGAAATTCTTACATCCAAGACATCCAAGTCTATTGTCCTTACTGAGATTATTACTAGCATAAAAAGGTAAGAATTGGGGTTGAACTGTCTTCATATATTTGCAGCAGACACATATGAACCACTATTTCACAGAATTCAAGGTTTTAGGTAACTTATGAAATAGAATACTGCAGTTAAAATTGAATAAATCCTTTAAAATATTAAAAATATAAATTTAAATAAATATTTAAAAGTTTGTGTTACTGATGTATCTTTGAAAAATCATACTCTTCTTGGATCCACACAGTTTAAAAGCCTAAAAGGTTTCTTCCCTCTTCCCATTTAATGATTATACCTCAGAGAACTTAATAGGTAGTCAAATGAGAAAATTTATAATTAAGTGTCTAGACAACATGTACTTTCTTACCAGTGCTTGAAATTACACTGAAATACTGTATTTTTTTTAATGGACCTTAGGGGCTTCTTAGCAAATATGTAGAGATCACACAATTCTCAGAGGTCTCACTTGGTCTCAAGCTCTGGGTGCCCACAGGAATCCAGACACATTAAGAAAAAAAAAGGCTCAACAGTGAAAAAGGCCCAGATTTATTGTGACCTAATTCTGGCGTTACTTCTCCTATACCGATAAATGTAGGATACTCAGATCTGATTATTACAAAAGCCAGCAATAATTTTTTGTTCATTTCAAATCAATAGCATTGCCATATAGGACAAAACCAGAAGTCAAAGTTAAAGCTGGAGCTTACCTAGCAACCAACTGCCTACAGATCTGCTTACCTGAACAAACTACACAGGCACCTCTCTCCAAGCCCCCTGAATCAACAATTCGCTCAATGCAAAGGTCCTTTTTTTAAAGGAACTGCCCCATATTAAAACGTGTTTGGCTGGGGGAAAACAGAAGTCCATATATGAAATCCATATTTCTGCAAGAATGTTATCCTATGTTCTCATCAATTCTTTCTTAAAGTCTTTTCCAATTAGGAAATATAATCTCTATAAACCCTTGTGTTACATGTGGGAATAATCAAAATGAAGGGGATCTAAGTTTCCACACACAATATAACACCTGTTCATAAATCTATAGCTCTCAATCCCACAGGCTACCCTTGCCCACCTTGTGTTATTCTCTTACAGAAAAACACAAAGTGAATTTCATAAGTGAAGAGCAACCAAGCAGGTAGATTTCACAGATATCCTGTGTTGCTCATTATACTAAAATTTGTTCTATCTCACAGCTCAAGTAATATAAAATATACAAAAAGACATTGAAAACCAGAATGGCTTCACTGTCTGTAACCTTTTGCTTCCAGCAATTCATGAACATACTTGCTAAAATTATGCATGTTTAGCATGTGCATTGCCATAGCAGCATCTCTGTGGTTCTTAGCTTCCTTTTGCAGGGCTGTATCAGAGTATGCTGAATAATTATGGTTTCTTTTTACCCTGTTCCCAAAGTGCTTCCTTTTTCCAGGCCTAATTAGAGCTGATATTCAGTGTAATTAGTTGAATTTAGAAATTTTCTATGGAAAAAAAAGGTTGATCTGCAGCTTCTCAGCATCTCCTCATATCATGGGAAAAAAAAAAACACTGATGGTTAAGTATCAGCAATATATTTGCAGCTTTTCCAAAGATATTTCTAGACAATTAAAATTAAACAACAAGTTGGAATAAAATCTGCTTTACCTCTGCTAGAAAGGGGAGGAATCCTCCATAAAGCTAACTGGCTTAAATGCCCATACAATTCAACTTGGCAAAGAGAGTTAGTAAAACATCAGGTAAGAGATCGCAATAAAAGTGTTAATTCATACGAAGTCACTCAAAAAAAAAAACAAAACAAAGTAAGTAAAAGAAATAATAATTTTTAAAAGCTGCATATGTGAGATTTCATGGATAACAAGATTCCTTAAAAAAGAAAAAAAAAAAAGTTACCATGCAACAGGTTCAATGCCACAGCATGTGTCAGTGACTGGAAAACCCCTAAACTTTTCCCTTTCCCTTTTTAGAAAGATATCTAAGTACTGTCTTTTCATTCTGCCTTCCTGACACATTATCAACTTCTATCATTCAGTGTTGGTTACCATAATTCCCACATCTGTCATGCCAGTGAAGGACTCGTGCCCCTGTGCCCTATCCTAGGGTAACAGTCCTCATGGAAAACAGTGAGGAAGACCCAGGCAGAAGATCCCACTTGCTAGGGACTGGGCAAGCTTAGGTTCCTAAAGCACAGCAAAGATTTGAAACTGTCTTAAATCTTGGTGCACACCCTCAGCACTTACTGTTATTAAGCATGATTTTGTTCAGTTTCCTCCTTCCCCTTTCAAAATAGAATCCAGGATCCAGGAAACAAATCTCAACCTTATTACCAAATATAGCTTTCATCTATCTCAGATGTTCAGTATGATATCATTACCCTGGATCTGTAATTTTTAAAAGCACACAGAACTCACTCTGGGATAGCTTCTCACTGCAGATTCTTGTGTGCCTTTAGACACAGGCAATGATACTTTGAAAGTAATGCTTAGAGATACAAATCAAACCTTATCACTGTGATGAAGGAAAATACACTTTTAATGCAAGTCACTACTACACTGTTGTATAAACAAAAGACATTCAGATTTATAGTTCAGTATCCTGTCTACATATTATGAAGAACATTTATTCAGCATTTTCATTCCATAGATTTATGACACTGCCCTCATATCTGAGGCTACAGAAACCATGTACTAAGTGGAGTTTGGAAATTAATAAAATTGCAGGGTCACTGATTAAATTGTATGTAGCCCCAAATTACACTTTAAGTCCAAACAATTCATAAAGGAGGCAGGGGGCTGGGGAGGTCGTTTTTCCAATCACTGAAACATGGAATAAAGCAGCAGAGTTTCTGTGGGGTTTCCTTTTGGGCAAAATTAACTTATTTATGTGTTAAGCAAGTTTCCAGTGCCTTTACACAACCAGGTTCCTTACACTAAAAGATGAGCTTTGAAGTAAAGAAAGTTAATTAGTTTCACGCAGAAAAATAAGCCACTACCTCTGTGACTGCCCTGACCTGGTTTGGAGTTTTCCCTTACTTGTAATAAAAGCCAACTTGTACTGCTACAGAATATCTTTGGGAGAATATTATCCTCTCAAAGTCTCCAAGCAAAACATGACATCCTAATGGCCATTTATAACTCTGCACCTGCTGTTGGGAGGAGAACCTTGTTACTATCTAATATAATGAACAATCACTTTAATGTTTTCTGAAATAAAATAATAGCTGAACAGCCACCTCATCAAGCCAGCCAACTCATAGGAAGCCTTGTCCATAACCGGCCACAGTAGCCAAGCAAATACAAGTAATTGCTTTGCCATCTGAGAAACAATGACTGAAATCCAAATCTGCATAGGTTTGACAAGAAAGCTCCACAATCAATTCCCTCTGATTACCCAGAATTATGTCCATCCTAAAGATTCTCTCTCAAGATCGTCATTCACTGCACACTAACAAAACACATATAGAAAAAATGAAGACAAACCAACCTAAATAGAGAACTTTTCCAGGTTATTGATTTAATGAACTTACATTTCCAATGAGTTTCTGTCACTATAAAGTAACAAACTATTAAAAGACTGAACAACGTTGACTTATTGAGAACACAAATAGAAGAACATGAAGATATACAGCATGTCACATAATATTGGAAAGTCTGTGATGTCACTAGCATGCTAACAAACACAACACACCTTACTAACACCATCCAGTTGTATGCACTGTATAAATAAGAAAGCCAACTCCCTCCATCTGAACCATATACAAATATTTTTGTCAGTGCATGACATACAGAGATAATGTTGAAAGCGTTTCCAGTAATTCTGATGCAGCAACTGTTTACAGCTAATGCTTTAACATCTATCAACAAGCTTAACTATATATTAGCAAATATTTGCTACCTATCCCACTGCATGAGATATAACAGACTTCTCCAATACGAATTTCTCTTTTGTACCCACTCTCTTGAAGATGTTGTGTGACAATGCACTTCCAATGTTTGAAATGATCACAGAGGTGATAAAAGTCATGTGAAAGACCAAAATATTAATTAAATGGTAATTTGCATCAAGAGGCAGCATGCAGGATGGCTTACAAAAAATATTCTTCCAATTGGTTTGAAACTGTAACTGTAACAGAATAACATTAGTTACACGAGATAGATCGTTTTTTTCCAGTTAAAAAAAAAAAAATTAAAAAAAACATAACATCTGCATTCTGCCACAAAACGGAGTACAAGCTAAGCCATATAAGTTTTTGTGTTTCAGCTGCTGCCTCCAACTCAAAGCCAATGGTGTTAGTTTTGATTTATTAGTCATTATGAAGAAGATTAAGGTTCTCCTTTGTAAAGCTATAAATGCCCTCAAAATATGTCTGATATGAACAGGGTTGATTGTAAAAGACCTATTTAGAAGTCATTAGTCATAGCTATTTTCTTGAGAGGCATCTCAACATGTCCTTGAGTTGCAAGGAAATCAAGCATGCCTGGGCTGGGACATATCCATCCCAGTCCCTATAAGAAGAGACAGACTAAGAAAATACCTAAAATGGGAGAAGACACAGCCATCAGAAGAACCTGGCAACTGTATTTCAGTATGAGGTATGTGGCAGTGCACCAGCGAGTGGTCAGAAAAAACCCTTTTCACTTTCTCGCAATTTTTACTGGCTCCGACTGCAATGAACACAGAAGATTAAGCCCCTGTCCTTCTGCTATTACTCTACTTCAGCATTTCTTTCAAATATACCATAGTGTGGAAAAGTGAGAATGGCTCTGGAAGGTGAATTAAAATAGAAGAAATACCATGAGAATCAGTGAGGAACCAAATGGCTTACCACAGAGACAGGCCTCTTCCCCTCAAGAAAAAACAAAAACAAAAACAAAACAAACAAAAACCAATCAATCATAAATCCACACAAGTTTTCATTAAAATTAATTGAATTTATTTTTGATGAGAAAATTTTTGACATGGAGGTAGACAAAAGGGAGGGCTTGCGCATGGAATAGGGAAGCACAGCAAAATCAGAGAAGTAAGGCAAGATGCAGACCCCAGATCGCCCAATGTCCTAAATTGCGCTGTCCCTGCATTGTCAAATGTCTGCAAAAAATCACACTCAAGGATAGTTTTGGCCAATTCCAGTAGTTAGTCTGTTGAGAGAGTGCTATATTCCTATGAGTTTAACCTCAGGGGCAAAAATTAGAAGCACAGCTGATAACTCATGAAGACACATACCTGCACCACATCTACCATGAAAGTGCATCTTAGAAACATTCAAAGCCACAGCACTAATTGCTCTGAAAAAATGATTACAGCTGCTTCTGAGATGGATCCCCAAGTTAACATAAACCTCTAACTCTGATAGCTCTGAGTCATGACTTCTTATTTGTCAAATGAAGATATTAATGCCACAACACTTTCTAGACATATTGAAAAACAGACTGCCCAAAGTTTGTGAAACATCGAGATCATATGGGAATGTGCAACAGTATGTCACTACCCACAGCAGCAGAGGGGGAAACAAATGAGTGCATGAGTATTTTACATATAGTATTTCCTAGTTGTTGGCATCACAAGTTTAAGACAATTTTATGTTAATTTCTACAAGAAATACCAGAAGCCTAGCAAAAAATAATAAATACACTTCACATTTGGGGTACCATCTTCCTAATTTAACCTTAACTAATTAAGTATAGATTTTCTTGAATTTTCACATTGAGATGTTACAGAAAAGAAAGTTGCCATAGAGACTCACACACTCTTTTCCAATTATTTAAAATATAGCCAGACTCAATTAATTATTCAGTTCATCACAGAACCATTTATACTTATATATGAAATATTCCAGAATGAGAGATATTTTTCAAGTACATAAAAGAAGAACTTCAAATAGTAGTAAATGGTCTTAGGAAAAAAAAAAACAAAAGTTAAAATTGTGATCAGAAAAAAATTCTGTTCACAAATTAAGCAAAATATCAAGCAGTTAGGCCTGTATTAAAGGTAATTATCTGTTTTCTTATCAGTCTCATATATGCAGAAGGCTTCGGAGGACAAGAAGTTGCAAGAAAAAAAAAAAATAACAACCTGCAATGGTTTGTATATATCCTTATTGAAAGGTTATACTACCTTTCAAGAGGTAATACAAAAATAAAGACTAAAATTGTCACACTTTTAATAGGAGTGAAAGCCACACAATATCAAAAAAGAGAATCTGGAGCTGTCATGCAGAATGCAATTCTCTTGATTGGCAGCTGTGACTTGGTAATACTGAGACCTTGTGCTATTTGATTAAAACAGCATCAAGATGGAAAGATCTCTTCAAATTAGAGGTCAGAAACATCAGTCTCTTATTTTTCTGTACTGTCAGATGTGATACAGGGTAATTAACTGAGTTTGGAATAATGTCAGATAGGTGGTACTTTTCTTTTGAAGCAATTCATTAGGGAAGGCTTGTCATTTGTGTCATTCCCACATAAATCCTGGTGGTGGACATCTTCTCCAAATCAGTTTAAATTGCCCCCTCAAATATGAAAATACTAAAATAGACTACATAGTCATCTAATATCAGTTTAGAATGTCATTTGACTTAAAGAAAAAAAATAAATAAATAAAAGAAAGCATCAGAGTTCCTAAACCTTACATAAAAAGTAACAAGAATTTGCAATGGCAGGTTTAGCCAGTGCACAACTGCCATTTGAATACCCTCTTCAACCTTTTATCACGTTCACTAGGTTGCCTATTCTTACTATGGTTGTAATAACACACTAAAAAGAAGTTCAACTGTGAACAGATATATGAAATTATGACATAATATATGTGTCCTGGGTTCAGCAGTAGCAGTCATGTTTCTCCTCCTTGGTAGCTGGTGCAGTGCAGTGTTTTGACTTTCGGCTCGGGAACAGAGCTGATAGAGATGTTTTGGTTTGGCCAAGGACTTTGTGAGCCTCATGCTCTGCCAGGGAGGAGGGGAAGCCGGGAGGAAGCAGAGACAGGACACCTGACCCAAACTGACCAAAGAGGTATTCCATACCACAGCACGTCATGCCCAGGATGTAACTGGGAGACGGACACGGACCTTGATTGTTGTCAGCTCGGCACCACTCACTGGGAGTGAGTGAACAAGTTACCTGACTGGGTTTAAACCACGACAATATGGAATATAGTTCTAATGCTTTTCCTCTATCACTGACTTAAAATAAGTCATCTAAAAAAACTTATCTAAAAGAGTATCTATCAAACTGTGTCATTTACAGAAGCATCATGCACTGGAAAACTCATATGTGAATAGCCAACAGCAAGATGGAAAGAGAAAGCATATGGTGTCAAAGTAACTTCAGTCTGCACTTTTTAACTAAGCATCTTCAAAGAAAAACAGCTTTTATTTTTCAAGATTTAGTTTGGTTTTGGCTGAATGGGAAGAATGAACACTAAAATTCAATCCAAAACCCCAAGAAAATGAGTTCATTATATATTTAAAATACATTGCAGAGACCTCATTTATAATGTATATACCCTTGTGAGACTACAGGGGTCCAGCTGAAGAAACTCGTTAAAAGCGTAACACTACTAAACTGTTTTAAATAATTAATTGTCTTTTGTACCAGTACTGTCCTATCTTGCAATTAGGCATATTGAAGGTCTCACTTGTTAGTTGAAGATGCCAAATTTTAAAAGATTTTACATGACAAATAAGTATTTTTAAACATTCAGTTTTATTTCACAGGGTCAGGTATGGATCAAGAGAGCCTCCTAGACTACTCAGCAGCATCCTTAGTCAAAAATTTACTCACGCTGCTGCCAATATATATGTGGGAAATAAGATCATGACATCAGCTCCATGCAGACTTTTTGACAATATCTATTATAGCTTGAAAATTTAATTTCCTTTGATTTTCAATATTCTTAGTAATTTCCTGACAGAAAGTCTTTGATTTATAAGCAGAAGTCTTGGTGCCTTAGCTGAAGGTGTGTCAATTGCTCAGTGTCAATTTAATCTGGGGATTTTCAAGGAAGAACAATGTTAAAGATTCAGAGACCCTGAAATTAGTAGGTAATGTATATTCTGAATCTGCTTGATAGTAAATTCCTGCCAGAAAATTAGTCAGGAAAGTCAAAGCTCTTAACTGCTCTGTGGAAATGCATTTTTGCTAAGAGAAGTCAGTTCCATTGCGTAGTAGCCTTCTCTTTTGAGCCAGCGTTTACATCAGCCATCATTCTCTTCAGAAGAATCTTCTATCTGCATGAAGCAAAACCAGCTCTCGGATTTAGAAAAGGGCCCTTAAATGTTTTACCTTTAAGAATGCCAATCATCTTCTAGTGACAGTATTTTCTTTCAATTACGAGTATCACTGTCAGCTGCAAAGATACTGACTAGAAGCACTGCAGAAAAGCAGCATAATTCATTTTGCTATGAAAAAAATAATTGATCAAGATTTTACACAGCTATTGTCATTCTGGCTTCTACTGCAAAAAAAAATCTGGGAATTATAACAGCTTCTGGAGACAGCTCTGCCCTGGTTCCTACACTTGCTTCAAATCCCATACTTTAAATATGAATGTAAATATGAATGTAAACAGTGAACCAACTCAGTTTTTCCATCAGCTTTTCAGCAGTAAAAACACTGACTTTCACCATAACACAAAGCACCTTTATTAATCTTCATGTAGAAAGACACCCCAATAGGTGTGCTTGCTTGGATCAGGGGACTAGGACAAATTGTATATGCTGTGCCAACAGCTATATAGTAAAGTTATCACGTTTTGTAAACAGTATGTACACAACGTGTTTCATTTTACATGTAAGAAACAGTTACTTATCTTGCATTTTACTAACTGTTGGTTTCCATGACAAATAAAAGATTGCAGCAGCAAAGGCAACACATTTGCTTAGCTTTTAAACTATGATGGTAGGATGCCTGTTGAGTGACTTTTATTAAAGCCAGTTATACAAAGTCGAGCCTATTTTCGAAAGTAAACAGTAGTGGCTGAAACCTTGTATTTTCTTTCTTTGGAATTAGACTTTAGATGTACCCGTCTTTTTGGAGAGTACAAATTACTCCTGCTAAAAACTAGAATATTAAAAAAAAAAAAAATAAGTTTATTGTCGATGGTAGAAAGTTGCTATTTCTTTTGCTGGGGTTTACTCCCACCATTCCATGTTTGCATGTTTATATCCTTTCAGTTTTAATTTCTAGCTTTTTTCCAAAAGGTTAACTTTACAGAAGTCTTACCCAGAAAGCTTCCCAAAGTAAGTGATGAAAGTATTTTAAGGACGTCTACGCTACCTTGGCTGTAACTAAAAGGTTGGTTAAAATAGTAGACCAGGGTATCAATCCAATGCTCAAAAATGGTCATTTTCTTTATTTTCAAGTGTAATATCTTTGGTCTTAGGAGTTAAACAAAAACAAGAAAGAAGACAAAGGGCAGAGACGGGTGAGTCAAACAAAATCACCCCAAACTGTCGTAAGTTGGACAACCCTGCAATGTTTTAAATCCTACTCAGTTGAGACATTGCAGACTGCCAAATATGGATACGCCAGCACATAAGTGAACAATCACTCTGATAGCCCTTGTGCAGCAAAAATACATCGCGGACAGCTGCACACACAGCAATTCCGTGGGAGGCAGCAACAGCTTCTTCCAAGATGGATTGTTCTTATGACGTCTTGATTTCTTCTCTACATGGTCTGCAGGTTAGGCTGTTTTCCCAGCAGACCTGGTGCAAAAGCCAGTCTCCTTTAGACCACACATGGTAGATACCTATTCTCCACCCGAGCCTGTGTGTGGTTGCTCCTACAGGCCTCAAGAGGAGCCGCAACATCACTTAGCTGTGCAACAGGCTGTCATTTGGCTTGAGAGTAGGAACTTTTTGCCAAACCAAGAGTTGTGCTGTGGCCTTACAGACAACTTCACAGGGACCTGGAGCAGAAGGATGTCTCCCACTGCATGGAAGAAAGGATCCCACTGCAGAAACTATCAAAAGTTTACCTGCTTTTTAAACATATCCTCATTAACTTCTTCAGGCTCTCCTGTACTGCAGCTTTTCAGACATCAGAGAACTTTACATAGGCTAAGTCAAGTGTCTTCAGGTCTAAAGCAACTATTAGCAACGCTGTCTTGACTTAAGGATTTTTGTTTTGATCTCTAATTCTTCAGATACAGCACAATTCCCTTTTCCACATGTCTGATATATAAACCTATATAAATCCTGAATCTGAAATACAGTTTCAGGAATCTCTATGCTTGTATCCTGCACGGTAACACATCTTGTACAACCATTCCTACAGATGTGATGTCAGAATTAGTACTCCTTTTCAAAAATACTGAAGAGCTTAAATAATAAATAAGTCAAATAATAAATGAGTCAAAGCTCCTTCTCAGTGTAAGCATGACTGTCTCACTCGTCTCAGTAAGCTTCTACTACCAGCTACCAGAATGCATTGCTAGACCTGGATGTTTTAAAAGAAGTGCTGTCTTAACCACACCTGTAATCTGAACTCTTAACTCCAGATTTGATGTGCTTTGTATTACAGTGCATCAAAAAGATCAGCTGCAACTCACAACCTGGTAGTTGTGTACACATGTACACACAGAGTTGGGTACAGTTTACATTGCATGCACTGAGACTGAGTTCCTGTAGCTTTAACAGAAATGAGAAGCAGAATTAAAAGATGCCCATTTGGTTAGAAGAACTGAGGCACAGAAACACAAATTCAGAAACATCATCTGTGTGAAAGGCATTCCTTTTCTAAAGAATGTTTTCATCTTCAATGTTGGTCTGATAACAAATCCAGATTTCTGTAAGTACTATGGACACACTGCTAAAGACATGTGTCCACAGAACAACACAGGTTAATCAATCTGCAGTAGATATCTACAGTGTTTGCTCCCTAAAAAGGTGAGGAGTCATTGCTGGAAAGAGAATTTTTCATCAAGTAACTCACAAAAAAAATAGAAATGCAATTGTTAGACATGCATAATTTTGCCTACTCAAATCCATGCCACTAGTGAAATCCATCACGGCAAATTGTATAATTCAAAAAATCTCACAATGAACAGCTCGTCAGTTACACACAAAATGCACCTACTTATGTATCTATAAACCTACTCCAGAAGAAAAACCTACTCAGCTCAAAACCAGCTCAGCTTCCCTACCTGTCCCCAAAGCCATGTCCCAGGCTAATAATTACTGGCAGCAAACAAAATGAAATAAAATTAAATACTATTTTTTTCTTTAAAGATTCCTGAAAAACCCTGATGTTCTATAGTGAAGAACTGCCATTCACAGCTGCCTGCTAAAAATAAAATCAAAATATTCAATTTGAACAGATAGTGGAATTTAAAGGAAAAAGAAAAGTAGGTTCAGTCTGTGGTTAAAATTACTCCCCTACCCCCAGAACACACTATAATGCGATCAATGGAGCTTTGGCACATGCTAAATACCTTTTTTAGATAATGTAAGCTAAATACACCACATTAAATTAGATGAATAAGTACCATTCTGTGAGGCTGGCACAGAAGTAGCCAATGCATTTAGGGGAAGGGCTGAGAAGCCTTCGTGCCAACGGCAGCCCACAAAGCCTTCTTTGGAGCTACTCTGGGCTATCTCAGTTCTTCCTCTGCATCCCTGTCAGCTTGAAATCTCCAGCACAAGGGACTGGAATTTTCCTGTAAAATTCTTACTCACGTTTTAAAACATTTGTAAAATAAAACTGTCATTAATCTTGCTCCAGGAAAATTATTGGGTTGATTTCAATATAAAGCATCACATAAAGCAACATATATCATGCTCTTCACTGGTGTACAGCAGAAAGTACAGAGATATTTTAAGCAAAAATAGTCTTGGCAGTTCCTTATAAAACCTTCGTTTCCTCTACCACAAAAACCCAAAAATGCTGCCCAGAGCTATTGCAGCCCAAAGTAAGCACATGTTCATATTTGCTTTAAAATATTAACGTATCAAATTAAATTTTGAATTTCACATGACTTTGCCTCACTCCCATCAGTTCTAATTACTGATTTATTTTTGGCATCAACAACTTACATTTATATAGCACTCTCAATCAGAGATTCTTCAAAGCATCTGATAAAGAGACCTCTTACCCATCACTACAATGCAAACCTTGCTGGGACTGAACTTCATTCTGGGCCAACAATGTTACAGTTTTACAGAGAGATGAGAAACTTGGATAAAATCTTATGGGAACAATTAAATAGATAGTACAGTTATCACAGCAGGATTTTTTTGCTAGGCAGTTGAGGTTAACACCCCTAACCCCTGCCAAAAAGCCACAGAACATTTAATGGCAGGAAGTAATCTCAGTTATATCCTAGCAATTTCACACTATAAATGATGTAATGAAATTTAACATAGGATATTCAGCATGCATATAACATTTACAAGTATGAACTGCTCACTTTATAGAGTATTAATATTTGCAGGTGCATGCACGTTCTCCAACTTTACATCTGCTTCCATTCAAAACATAAACCCATAAAGTCAATTTAATCCTTTTAAGTTATCAAGGATAAAAGAGCACAGACAATTTGAATAATATAAATGCCAGAGTTTGGTTGTAGCACCTCAGGTAAATGACTCGGCAGCCATTAAAATAATCTCTTTAATTCCCAACTACAGCTTTATCAGAAATGCAACAAGATAAAGCTGAGGAACTTTTTAGATGGATTATGTTTACAGTCAAATCATTAACCTACACCTAATTCATAGGAAATGTAGGTAAAAAGTAAGGAAAATAGTGCCACACCATTTTCCCTTTAGAATTTAAGACAGCAAATCAAGGTAAGAGACTACTGAAATGTTGCATACAGGCTTACGCTTTTTTTTTACATGCTAAGTGGATTTAAGCATGATGTTACCATGTTCCATCTTTTTCATCCCCAGTCTCATGAGTCATGCAAAAAAAAATCCACTCAACATACCCTCTTTCAGGGAAAAATATGGCAACAGTGATCAGAAACTTCCTTAGTCCATATATATGTAGTTAGCTGTATCTTTGTAAGTTTGATCAAATAAAAAACTGCGCACAGAACTCACAACAACAAACCCTGAACTTTACAGAACTGTCACAGCCACACAACATACTTTATTATAAATGGCACAGATATGATATTGCAAATGGAATTCCAAGAGCCATACAAACATACTTAGTATATAAAGTACAATTAAAAATGAATAAAAACTACCACTTAAGCTAAAGTGGGACAGCTGAGGCGGCTGCACGGTGCTGAAAAGCTGTTTCCATCAGACAACTGGTACTAAGTATCTGGTGTAAACCAGACAAATTTGAAAGACTTAGACCCCATTTCACTGTCTGACTCCTTTACAGACAATTACAAAACCTAAACTTCTCCAAATAAAAGGATTTATTCATATTCTTTCACTACATGCTGCTGAAATACTATATTCTTTTCTAAAAAAGTCAATAAACACAGCTAATAGACTTGTGTTTAATTCAAAGTCCATTTTCTACTGCGTAAGTGATTTTCCCAACCTAAGAGTTCCCAACCAACATACAGCCTGGCAGTGAAGAAACCTCACTCCTCTGACAGCCCAATTGCTTTCCTGATAAATTAATCACAAGATAATACAAACAGAAGTTCAAGCCTCCTCCATTTCTTTGCATATAGACTTATTTTTGTGTCATGCATAATTTCCTCCCATGTTTTCTGTTTTTTCCTTGCTACTTAAGGGTCAGAGGTAGCAACCACCTTCTTGTTTCTGTGAACTGGCAGAACCCACTGCTCTTCCTCCCACTGGCTCTACCAAATCCTGCCACCACCTGGCATTAAGTCTTCAGTTGTAAAGGTCAAAAAGTTAAAGAAGGATTTAGTATTAGGACACAAAAAGTTAAAGATGTGTCAGACGTGAAGGAGATGACAAATCCCACGTCTATGTTTTCCCTGCAGGATCACACTTCACTAGAAAGGAAGGATTGTGCTTTGGTGACCATTATCTCCTTTGCCCAATCCACTTTCCTAGCCACCAACTCCTGCTTGTATCCTACCTCATGTCTCACAAGTCTCTTTTTCAGCAGAACAGCTGGTGCTCCTCCCATCAAAAATGATGCTGCTAAGGGAGTTTAGGAAAAAAAACCCACTCATTTTCTGTCTAGAGGAAATGAAACAGCAGACCCCTCCATTACAGAAAATCAGCAAGGAAAGCTTGGTCTGATCCTGGCAGCCCCAGGCCCAAGCATGTTTAGGACAGTTGCATACTGAAGAGAAAATAATTGACAAATACTAACAAATCTTTACTGAGCAGATGCAGACCTTCAGCTTCAAACCTGCTCTCCAAAGTGCTACTTTTTTTCAGGGAACACTGACACTTCATTAGGAAGACTTTCTGTCACCAGGGTCATCTTTCTTAATCATCATGTTCTAGGGAACAGCTCAGACATTTCAGAGGAAGCTTGAAAATATGCAAGCAAAAGTAATCAGCCTGATGTAGCAAAACAGTCAAGAAAATGTTAGCTCATTTTGCACCATTTTGTAAACAACACCTTAAAAATGGGAACTACCATATAACTAACCAAGGTAAAAGTGTAATCAACATAAGAAATTGGAATCTGACACTAACCCAATAATATTCTCCAAACAACAGCACAAGAACTGCACTAAGGTTAATATTAGAAATTAAAGTAAACTCAAGGAGAGGTGAAACACGGATGAGAAGGTGTTTTTTTCCTGTCCCGACAGAAACTTTTATAGCTCTTTTTAAGAGTGTTAATATTCAACATGGTAAAGGACTGCGGATACTAATGTAATTCACTCATTAAGTGGATTTAGAGCTTAAAGCCAGATGGGACCATTTGATCATTTAATACAACCTGTGCACAGATCATTTTCACCTACTTATCCATAATGCAAGCCAAGCAATTCATGTTTGGCTAAAAGATAAAATTCAGAAAGGTGGTGTTGATTTGAAAATACTGAAATGTTAAAAATTCTAAACATTTCTTCATCATTTGTTTCAGTGGTTAATTAATCTTTGTTGTTAAATAATAAAAAAAATAAAAGCTTTTACAGATCCAATGTTTGCAATTAATTTCAATCCTTCTGTATATGCATATCATTTCTAAGAGGAAAATCCAATTATTGTCCAGAATCTTCTGCCTCATGTTACATGAACTATCCAAGGCCTCCTCCTATGTTGAAATAAAAGTTACAAGGGACCTCATCTGAAGTAATTTCTTCAGTTAATTTTTTTGCTGCTTGCCTTCTCTAACATCCCCTGGAAACCTGACAGGCAGTGTGTGCTCCATGCCAGCCTCACCAGCAACCCGGATGATATGTACTGGAAGACCAGACGAAGGGTGATTTCCCTCGTCCTTGTTATTCACAGCAGCAGTCATCTCCCAGCCTCTTCTGACAATTTCCCTGTCTGTACACATGGGGATTACTCTTTCAACCAACAGGACTGCACTGACAGCGTGTGTTTAATTGCCGATTCACTGTGATCCTTGTCTAGAGCCAATTAGAAACTTATGTCCATGGTTTTGATGTTTGCATGTCAGAACATAATGATATATTCACTCACAGAAATGCTCTAGAGCTAGCTGGTTTTGACAGTATTTCTATTAAGTGAAGATACTCTGTCCTTGAGGATAGGGCCTTCCAGATTCTATTGTGAGTGCTTCTCAGCGCTTTTCAGCAGGCACCTGCACCTCAGCCTTCCCTGTTCCTCAGGAGATTCTTAATCTTTGAGGAACAGAACCTATCTGTCTCTCACTCTGGCAAAGTAAATATTTGGTTTTTTCCTAAGAAATAACGATCTGGATTGGTATGAAAAGGCTAAGGCACAAGGCTGTGGCTCAGATGACGCAAAGCTGAGAAGGGAAGCTGGGTGAGCTACCAGAAATTCTGCACAAAGTAGAGCCCCCTCTCAGTTTTCAAATAAAGTTCTGGAAATCCTTAGCTCTGTTTTAATAAGCAATAAACAAATAAATTGTAGTATTTTTTTGTAAAAGAAAATTACATTCTAACCATGCCTACACCCAAATTCATAAGTTCTCTTTGGAGGACATTTCTCAATCTGAATTTACTCATTCACACCTTGCATATTATATCTATTCTATATACTATAAAGAAAAAAATCCCTGTTTATATTAGAGTGCATTCTAATGTGCTTCACATACTTAACAAAAAAGCCCAAACAAGTATTTAGAAATACTACTACTTAAATAAGAAAAATAGCAATGTTCCATTTAATATGTTTGTAAAAATGTGAACCAGCACAGCATACACAGTTAACTATTACTGCTTTTAGAAAATGTAATTTCTACTTTGACTGTAACTGCATTGTTACAATAATAAATGTTGCATTTGTAGTGTCAGTGCATGTTACATTATTTGAGTAATGCAATTCAATCTTATAAACTAGAGGCACAGTGGCTTATAAGCAATGCTAAATTATTTAAATTATCATTGAAATTTCATCTATATTCATTCTTTTAATTACTCCACGTTTAGGGGTGGGGTGAGAAGGCAAAAGCAAATGTGTACACAAAGAAAACAATCTGCCTATGGTACCTGACCATTTAAGGTCACCTTTAAATCTAATCAGCTTCTAGGACATCTTACTACTTATCTCTGTTCTACATTCATGGCAATTTTTTAATTAGCAGGTCTTGTATAAACTGGTCTGTCTTCAATCCAAATGAAATAGCAACCAGCAGCTACAAACAGGAATGTCTTTATGCCTCCCCACATGGCTTATTTAATTTTTTGTTGACAACTGAGCATTAAATGGAACCAGTGACTTGCTTCTCTAAGTTGTATATACATTTGTCTATGGGAAGAGCAAAGACTAGCTCTACCTCTTTTTAAGATTATAACATTATAGAAATAGTATAATCACACTAGAAAAAATCCACTAAAGAGAGCCATGGAAAACCATTAAGCTCTTAATATGCCATTAGATTAAAACACAGAGTATAAACCACAGAAAGGTTACTGGCAATGGTACGTATGTCAATGAAAAGGAACAGGGCCCTTCCAAAATTTATCTGGTTAGAAAATCTTGCAAGTAGGAGGAACAGAAATAGGAAGAGATGATTCGGATAACAATTTCTGGGAAATTAATTTTGACACCAAGGAACTAGTTTGACTTTTGTTCACTGAGTAATAAAACAATAAATCTTTAGCTATATTAGCATGTTGGAATAGACTAGATGATGAAAGTGTTTTGGCACTGGGTTATGAGATAGGTTAATAGGACATTTGTGAAGCTGTTCTGCACCAATACCAAACTGACAACTATAATAACCATGAGTCATCACATCTTGCCAAGACATGAAGTTGCAAGGATGAAAGCGATAACAAACTACTAACAAGACTTCACTTTTAGAGTTTACAAGAAATCTCTCCTCTTGATTTCTGCTAAGCTAACTTGGGACTTTACATGTATCTCACAGATCATATAATTGTAATGTGATCGCTTCAAATCTAATAGAAGCAGCAAGCATTAAAAGAGTCATAATAATTTCAATTTTATCATATGAGCAACAATATACAAAGTTGAACATATTGAAGGTCCTAAGGGAATTCTTAGAACCAGTCAGAAACTAAAGATAAGGGACCTTGACAGGCCAGCGCAAACCTCATGAAGTGCAGCAGTCAAGTGCAAGGTCCTAGCACCTGGGTCAAGGCAAACCCAAACAGATACAGGCTAGGCAGAGACTGGATTGAGAGCAGCCCGGAGGAGAAGGACATGGGGGTGTTCACTGAAGCTCAGCATGAGCTGGAATTGTGTGTTTGCAGCCCAGAAAACCAACTGTATGCTGGGCTGCATCAAAAGGAGCGTGACCAGCAGGGTGAAGGAGGTGATTCTCCTCCTCTACTCCGCTCTCATGAGACCCCACCTGCAGTACTGTGTTCAGCTCTGGGGTCCCCAGCATAAGAGGGACATGGGCCTGCTCAAGAGAGTCCAGAGGATAACCACAAGGATAATCAGAGGGCTGGAGCATCTCTTCTATGGAGACAAGCTGGAGAGGGGCTTTTTAGAAGGGCAGGTAGTGATAGGACTAAGAGGAATGGCTTTAAGCTGATAGAAGGGAGATTTAGATTAGATACTAAAAACAAACAAACAAACAAAAAAAAAAAAAAAACAAACCCAAAAACTTCTATGTGGGTGGTGCGGCCCTGGCACAGGTTTCCCAGAGAAGTTGTGGCTGTCCCATCCCTAAAGTGCTCACTACCAGGTCGGATGGGGCTTTGAGCAACCTGGTCTAGTGGAAGGTGTCCCTGCCCACAGCAGGGGGGTTGGAAATAGATGATCTTTAAGGTCCCTTCCAATCCAGATCATTCTATGATTCTGCGACAATTTTAAAAGGGCATTGTAAAACTTCTGTCTCACAATTTTAACTATATGCTCACTACGATATAAAAGCATGTCCCTTCAAGTATCACTGGCTTTCTATTAAAATAATTATCAAGTGAAGAAGTATCTCTAATAAGATAATTTCAAGTATATCAAGTATTGTTACACAACAAATTTGTAGTTACCCAACTAACAGCCAAGTATAATTGAAAATCTGCACCTTATAGGAAAGGCTTAAATGAAGCAGTCATATTCTACCAGAATTACTGGTAGAAATCTTGAAATGCACAGGTATCTGTGCAATCATGTTGTATATATGGATCAGAACATCTAAATTTTCAGTACATTAACTCGACAGTAATTTGTCTCCTCCATGAACAAAGAGGAAAAGTTTGGCAGATTTCAGAAAATAATTCTGTGAGAGATGATGGGGGTTTTTTGTTTGTTTGTTTTCTTTTGTGTTTTTTGGGGGGTTTGTTTTGTTGTTTTGTTTTTTTTTTAATTCATTGCAGTTTGATACTGGAAACAGACAAAATAGCACTGATTTTGGAAGAATTTCTGATATGCATAAGTTGTCAAGGTGGTGAAGACATGCTTCTTTGATATTTTCAAAAATTGAAGAGTTTCCAAGTAAACCTGATACTGTGATGCCCTTGATATCCTCTTTCTGGAGCAGTCACACATTTCCAACTCCTAATGATCCAGAACACTGTAACCAGCTGTTAATGCATACACTGTAGAGTCTGGCAACTGGTATTTCTGCATACACAGGTCAATCTTTCACTAGAAGTACAACCATAATCTCCCTATTACACAAACACAGTTACAGATATGTCAGAAGGAGCAGCCATGACCCCCGCTCTTTCCAAACATCCTTTTAGCACTGATGGAAGGATAGCCCCTTCATAATCGGGCTATTGCTATCAGCAATCCGATCACAGTTAAATTTGGAGAGCCTGTGGGAAAGCATCCATTCCTGCTGCTATTCAACCTTCTATTAATCAGCCTCTCTTATTCTCTGTTATTTTACAAACAATCCCCAGTTCTGGATGCTTTAAACTGTTCCAATTTGAGAATACAGTAGAATTGCTGCATAACCATGAAAAGCATAAGAAGTGATACAAGAACAAAATGTCAGCTGAAGTGGCAGTCCCCCACCAGTGTCATGGTTACCCACAACTTCTGTAAAGTTTCTCTGCAAGGGTGGAGAAGGAAGCTTCCCCCCTCACTCACAACTGTCCTACAAATGTTGAGATTAGTGATGCAATATCCTCCACAAAAGCCCATGGTGTACAACTGGTCAGCTTAAGCCCATGCAATAGCTGCCAAGCTGGGGACAATATTGCTTCCATTATCTCTCTGAAGTCCATCTGGTGCAGAGCACCTCATGATGCACAATTCTGGTGTAATTTCTACAAGCTAACACTGAAAAAAGCAAAAGCAAAATTATATGAGAGTTGCTTTTATCAGCCAAAGTGCCAAACCTTAGACAATTAAATTAACTGATAAGTCTCATTTCCTGTATAAGCCACTTCCAGTTCAATTTATTTTACAGCTCTCCTGAAAAATTAACATTTTAGTTTTAATTAACACAAAAAAATCAAGCCATTTCTGTTCACAACAGAACACAGAATGACCACCTTTTCCAGTTAAGAATCTATCCTTTGAATACAAATGACTGAAAGACTCGTAAGCATTTCTCATTAAAAGCAGTAATCACACTTCACCAGACTTGCTATATTATTTTGTTCCTTAATTTTTAGCATTATTGAGCTGAGCTAAATTTTTTGAAAGCATTCAAATAAACCAAGAATTTAAAGACTCTTTGAAAAGCAAACACGAACTTAAATCCAATTAGCTTAAGCAAGCACCTCCTTTTAAGTTACTTTTGCTGCTAGAATGTAAGCTTTTCTGACTTTTTTTTCCCCAAAACATAGTCTTTCTGTCATCGTTTTAAACGTCATTGCTATTTACTTAAAGCTATATGAAAACAGTAGTTAAAGCTGGTTGAAAGTAAAAAACGACCTTTGAAAATGCTTAAATTAATACAGTTTAGTAACTGTGAGGACATTTTAAGCAAGGTTGGTTTTATAACACCATAAAGGTAGTATATTATAGCCAAGCTGTATGGACAGCATAAAAAATGGAAACACCTGCACATAAAATACATTCCATGGATTCAAATGTATAGCCCAAAGACAAACATATATACAAATCAAACTTGCCATATGTGGAAAAATTTATTAATAAAATCTGACCAGATAAGTTTCCCTGTAAATACCACTGCCTCTCTAGTTTTAGTCCCATTTATTTCTTCCACTCTTGTAATTATTTAAAATAACTGTAGGTTTGCAGTTTCTAAAAATATCTTTTGTGCCTAGTCCCTGTTGTAAAAACCCTGCACACCTGATTCCTCAAACCAGGTTATTCACATGTTCTACTCGAACCATCAGCACTTCCCTTATTCAGATGGTCTAACAAGAGCAGGGAAACTCACTGCCAAAAGAATAGATCCGTGGGTAAAGATCTTTGCACATACTTGTGTTTCAGTAACCTACTTTTCCTGGACAACTGCCAACACAAGCAGCAAATAATAATTCTTACCTGTCAACTACTGCGCATCAGAGTGTTTCTTCTCAATTAATAAAGGCAATTAAGAATCATGAATATTAAAGGCAGCATTAAAACTTATATTTGCTAATTGATACTACATCAACTGGTGAAGACAGGAGAATTAGCAACAGCCAATTTACAACCTGCATAAAAGTGCTTCACATTCTTAACTCCTTATGGTCAACCTGAGAAGCAAAACTGCTCATGCATCAAGTTCTTCATATTATCCAGATACCACTTGTGGAATCTAACTCATGGACAGTAAACACACCTTCTTACAAGAGCACCATATTGTATCTTTCAGTATTATTTCACAACATCTCTTGAGGAACCACACTATTAGAGTAGGAGCATTTCTACATAAAAGCACTAAGGGTAACTGTTGACTGAAAAGTAAGATTTGATAGAAAAGAAAAAAAGCTTTTGTACGCAACTAAAAACAAAAAAAGAGAGAAGAACACATGCAAATTATTATCAGGAAGGAAAAAGAATTTATTTTCCATACTGTGCAGTTTGGAAGAGCCTTTTTTCCTTCCCAAATTAGGGCAAAATGTGGGCTGTATTTTTTTCTTTTTCTCAATTTGATTTTTTTTTTGTTTGTTTTGTTTTGTTTTCAATTTGAGAGTTTATGGAAGTATTTACTAAGATGAACCTAAAACCCAAAGGGAGAAATACCCAGGCAATCATGGTGATTTGAAAATAACAAAATGGAACACCTTAACAGGTTTTTTCTGAAATGGATTTTTTCCATAACAAAGTAACAATCTGAGCAAAAGAATCAATGAGTTCACATTTGCTCAAAATGTAGCTGAAAAGTTGCTAGACTGTTTTAATTAATATTTTTTTCAGACAATAAAAAGGTTATTTAACATAGTAAAGCTGCTAATATAATGCAGATGAATACAACTGTAGAATGAAAATACATCTGCATGTAAATCTATCAAATTCAATAGCTAAGTTATGACCATGTGATATTACAATAAAATGGCTTATTAATGGAATTATGAATTTTTAAACAGTGCAACTAAACCTTCAGTAAAAGAAATAACCAGTCCAGCAAAATATCATAAATTTTCATAGCTCTTTACGGTGTTCATATGATTAAAAAAAAAAAAAAAATGAAAAAAGACGAAAAAAGACTCAAGAGAGGATAAAATGAAAATATAAAATATGCATTCTTTCTTTTTGCTGAAAAGAGCAGGATGTTTTTACTGAGCTTCTCTTGTCACTGTTGAACAAGAGTACATACACCAAAACTCACAGTTCTTACAAGGCGAATTGTGGATCAATCTTGCCAGCTTGGACCAGCTTGGCTAATGCTGACTTACAATCTGAGCAGAAAGTGACTCTTGGGAAAATCACATAGGAACAAGAACTCTTCGGTCTAAACAGGATCCAATTTCCTGGGGATTCTTACAACTTAATACAGCTCATCCAAAACCTACCAGACAACTTACCCTTTGAGTTATCAAGGTAACCTTTTAAATAGCAATGATGGATATCCATTACTCAGAGGAAATACTGACAGAACCATGACATTACATTGACACTTGCCCAGTCAAACTATTTACTATTCCTGAAGGATACAGTTTTCTTTCTCTTTTGTATTGCACCAAGGAGAATGACTGAGTCCACATAAAGAAAAGGTAGGAGGTTAAGAAGAAGTTATGAAAAATCCACTGGTTATTACACAGTTTGACCCCTTGAAGTTTAGAAAGAGTAGCTGCACACTATCCTAAACATTTGCCAGTGTTAGTTCTTACTCTTCGTAATGCAAGGCAACTTTCAAAAGATGTAGAATAAATTCTGGTGAAGAGTAGAATCCAGGTGGAAGAAAATGAACCGCATTTCCACATAACTAAAAAATGAGCATCTGAAGCTACCACTACAAATCTGGGGGAACAACCTTGTGTGTGTAATGAAGCTTGAGATGCTGATAAAGGTCATATAGTGAGACTGTAATGAAGATTCATCTACTTCAGTCAGATCTTTTCTGGCTTTACCTTTAATGGCATCCCATTATTCCCACTAGCAGAGGTAGTCATGTTTGTACACAAACTAATTACTGAGGAACTCTACCAAGACTTTTAGCGCTAAAACAATCATGCATATTGACAGTTACTAATAGCAGGAGGGAATTCTCATTCATAAGGGATGAGGGCAATTCATAGCATCTAACTGTAGGCTAGTCACTTCATCGGGAGAAATGGTAATTAAACAGTTTTACTGATCAGAAGAAAAGGTAAGACATAAAACATATTGAAATTATTCATGCTCTACAAGTAATGAAAAGTTTGTCTCTGTTCTGGAACACACACACACATCTCATGAACAGATTTATGCAGGTTTTATTGTTCACTTGTTATTTTTCCCCTCGTCTCCCCTTTTTCCTTTTTTTTTTTTTTGACTTCCAGACTGAGAAACAGAAAACACTACCCTAAAATTATGACTGAAAATGTGCAATTCTAGTTTCTGCACACACAAAAATAAACACAGTAAAAGGCATTTTCTATGATTTATTTCTAAAACTGAAGGAGAACAACTTGAGGAGTGAGACTGAGCTTGAAATCAGAACCTTCCTTAGGTGTAAGCAACTGAATCTGGTCCAAGATCTCCACTAATGATATTGGAAAAGAAAATGCTTTCATGTGGGTGTGAATCTGAAGCTGTATTCCTGTAACTTAAGCGTAAAGTTTCAATACCACCCTGTTTACCCTCCACTCCCATCAGCTCTGGTACTTGCTAAGGGGTTCAGGCACTACCAGGAAATTTATCCTGTAAATGTTCAATATGCTCTTAGTACCCATTAGGATCAGAAGCAAAACAGTTTCTCTTTTGGAAGCAGTTATTTTAAAAGAAAGCACAAAAAACATTTTTCAGAAATAATGTGGTGCCCTCTGAAAGGATTTTAAAGTTAATGTGACAGGAAGGAGTTAAATTTCTATGTAATATTGAAGTCAAAATAGCAATTTGGGGCTATATCAGTGAACAGAAAAATATTTCAGTAGTAACATTTTTTTTTCCTTGCGATGAGGTCAGATGCATCTTAAGTGTAGCTATAAATTATTTTAGTGCACTACTTCTACACAAAAGAAAGCAATACAACTATTAATAAATGACACTTTGCATGATCTATGTAATAATTTATAAAATTATTAAGATGGTTGAGATGTTATCGACTGATGTTGTTCTAATAGCAGGTGATCATTAATTTAAGAATTACATTTCATAAAAATCAGTTTTCCATTTTCAGATTTAAAGGTTCTTTTCAAGCTTTTAAAGTGAGCTCCTATGATGTTACTTTGTTCCCAAGCAGGGAATATAAAGTAATCAAATAGGAAAGGAAGAAGCCTTCTTCAATAACAGTAAATCTGTACTGACTGAAATTGCAACCACACTCTTAACTCTTTTTCTTCTTCCATTTTTTTTTTTTTTTTTTGGTTGTTTGTGTGTTTTCTTTTGTTTGTTTAGTTTGTTTTGGTTTTTTCCTTGTCTTTTTTTTTTTTTTTTTTTAATAAGATCCTTGCAAGGATGGCTGAGGACACTCATAATCTGATCTCAGCCTCCATGAGTTATGATTGCCCCTGCAATTAGCCACATAACGACAGATTGCTTCCTTCTCGTAAAGCCTTATTCCATGCAACATAACAAATTAGACCACAGCATAGCTCTAGCCATGCGTATAAAAAGAACAACTTAATAAAGACTAGTAAATAGGAAAGGAAATAAGCTAGTGCATTATAGCAAACACTAGTAACAAGAAGACGTAAGTCATTATTTTCGCCCTTAGAACAAAGGTTAAAGTACTTATAAATCAAGTCACTAACAAAATTTTGTCAATTAGAGAGATACTTTATTTCTCAATGAGATTCAAAAGGATTTGGTTTTATTTAATATAAAATCAGAATCCAATACTTGTGGTGTGCTTGTTGCACAGCCTATCCCAGGCACAACCACAAACCAGAATTCCAAATACAGAGAGTGCATTGATCCAGGAAAGAAAAACATTATTCCTTTAGCATCTGGTGTAGCATAAAGCCATTATAATGCAATTAGGTAGACTAAAGACCAGCTGCTAAGAAACTAAAATTAAAAGATTAAGAATTCAGTAACAGATTTCATTCAAAGCATTTCTCTTACAAAATGTTTGCATTTTGGTCTGCTCAGGACACTGATCTAGATTAAGCTTCAAAGGTTCAACATAATACAGATCAATGATGTCTGCCCTCGCACAGAAAGATTTACTGCACACTTCCATACACACAATCCACTGTTACATTCTGATGAAATTTAAATTTTGCTACCTGTGCAAAGTGGAATTACTAGGCAAAGAGAATTTGAAAAGTAATTTGTAATTATTTATCCTTTCTTCTCCGACTTTGGACAATTTTACTTCAGAATTTGTCTGGGACTCAGATGTCACTGACTTTTTAAAACCAAACTGAAAAATTAATAAGCATGACAGCATCATAAGAAGATTTAGCCAGAAACACTTGATATTCAGAATGATTTTTCTATTTGTTTTCTTCACTTAGTGCAGAAATAGAGCTGGTTTCTAAAAAGACATTTCTTGCCCTAAGAATCTGAATTCATCAAAACCCCTAAACTATTAAAACTATTATATAAAAAAGTGATATTTTAATACAAAGTACTGTGCATCTTTCAAAGTCTTAATATGAACACTGTAGCTAGAACTGCAGTACAATTGAGGTTGGAAAGGACCTCCTGAGGTCCCTTGTTCAAATTTCATAGCTAGGGGAGGGTCAGCAAGAGCAGATTTTTCAGTGCTACATTCAATTGGGTTTTGACAGTCCCCAGCAATGGAGATCCCATGATGTCTCTATATAATCCATTTCACTGACCAACCACTAAGTTTTCCTTATATCTGACCTGAATTTCCCTTCTTCCAACTCCCACCCCCTGCCTCTTGTTCTACTGCCATGCACCTCTACGCGTCTGTCTGCCTCCCTCTTCTCTACAGACCTCTAACAGGGTAGTTGTAGATGGCTATCCCTCTCACCCAGTCTTATTCTGACAAGTGAATAAATGCAGCTGCTCCATGCCATGTGCTCCAGTCCCCAACCATCCTGGCAGCCCTGCTTTAGTCTTGCTTCAGTACAATCTGCACGTATGGGGAATTCAGAAAGCAAAGACTGCACTTCAGGTAGATCCAAGGACAGATGACTTGAGAGAAAGCATCACTTTCTGATGGTATGTGCTATTCACCCATATTCATTACAGTTTTGCCATGCTACTACAACTCTAGAAATTCTATTAATTTTTATTCTTAAATATGCCAATAAATTCTCTTATTCTTCATTACCAAAGAATGGAGGAAAAAACCTCTTCTAACAGAAAACTGTTTTACAGCTTTCCGAAATACTCCTACTGCCTCCATAAAATATATCAGATAACTCTTTCTACAAACTACCAGAATATCTGCTATGTTGTTAAGGGGAGATGGAGCTTACTACTTGTCAATACCAGTCCTTCACATGTATTTTAATAATTCAAATGATCACAACAGGGTTAACCTCAAATGGTATTTCTCTACCTGATTCCTGTTGCTATAAGGCAAAAAATGGGCATCAATTGTATAAATCCAGTTGAAGCAGAAAACAAAGTAGAAATCTAGACAAATTCAGTTGTTTGAAGAGCATACCCAGAATTTCCCAAGATGAACTTTCAAGTTACATCATGCAAGAATAAAATGTACAAGATTTTGCCTGCTACAGTTCATAAATAGTTAGGGATTTAAATGTAAATATTCCAAAGACTGTACTGTCACACTACTGCAAATATACCCCATAGTGATCTTAATGACATCTCTAAGGACATTGTTCCTTGGATCTCCTTTCATCACAGACCTCTGTTGACACATCTACAGCTACATGCAGTGCAGCACACTAACAAGGTTTGAATTAGTTATGCAGTAAAGCTTTCCGATATTATGAAATTTTCATCTAGATGATAAAATATGAATTTAGCAAGTTGGGCTGCTCACAGCTCAGAAAAATCAACCCTCCAGGCAAAGGAAGAGCCACAAAAAATAGTGTAACTTGATATGGCTGCAAAGTCTTCAATACTCTATAAGCAGCGCAAGCTGACTCACAAGCTTCTCAGAAGCACAACCAAGATTTAGTTTCCCCTTTGCAAAGGTGAAGGATAGAGTACTTTATTTTCTTCTCATCACTAACAAAAAATTTAATTTTCTTGCTGGAGAAGTCCCAACATCTGAGGAGCAGTGAGTTTTTTGCTAGTGGTGGAAAAATTGTGAAGACTCAAACAGTTCCAGGCCACAGCCATGTTCACCTGTCTAGTTCAACTGGCCAGGTAGCAAAAGCTTGTCCCAGCCCACAGACCACAGTGACTTGAATGCAGGTGGCTGTACTTTGATGGCAATCGAATAGCATCCTCAAATGCCACTGCAGGCCCTGGATGGGGAAAGGGCAGGTGGAAGGATGAGGAGAGAGGAAAGAGCAGGACCAGCCACCTATATGGCAATTCAGTTTACAGCTTTTCAGAGCAGCAGCCTGGAGCTTGCTTGCCCTGGCCTGAATGAAAAGTCAGTGGAGACCAAAGTCTGATTAGAGATGCTAGACCAAGACTATTTTAACAAGGAATTAAACAGATTAATATTTTTGCTTAAAGCTTTTAATCTAGACTGGCCAATGAATCCACTGGATGTGTATATACATACACATAGGTAAATGGTAAAAGCACAGTATATGAATTATCTGAATCACTCGAAAAGGCAGGAATTCTAATCAGTGATCAGGGCTAAGGGGCTACATCCTATCTCCAGTGGTTATGGATATACCTGTCTACAGGTGGCACATCACCAATCATGTCAACAAACAAATTCAGCCCCTCTTCCCTATATGCATGTGTGTACACATCTTCATTTTTTTCCAGGCCACAATTAATGCAATCAAAAGGAATTTTGTTAATTCTTACAATTTCTGAATATCTTTATTGATATATATGTCTTGTTTGTTTGTTTGTTTCTGTTTTGTTATTTTGTTGCAGTCAGGAAGCACATAAAAAAAAAAAAAACAAAGGAAAAAAAAACAGCTGATACTATAAATGTAGAGATTAACCCAGAAACCAGCCTCTAAACATAGCATCCTGTGACCCACTACCTTCTCAGAACAAAATCCTGAATGAACAAAGAAGCTTTACAGTCACATTCTCAAATCAACAGGTTTTGTCAGACCAATGAAAAACTAGTAACGCCAACATTTTTTTTTAATTAAAAATAGCATTCTTCTAGACTCTATCTTGATGTGCTTTAACAAGATATCTTCCACTGACCATAGTTCTTAGCAATGAAAAAACACCGGCCATCTCAAGACCACAATGAGATAAAGTCTTCAAGCAGACCATTTATAAAGGAGAAGTATATCTTTATTTAAGGACATACATGACGAAGATTAACAAAAATTGAGGAAACTGGGAAAAAAAATCTCATTAAAATGTCATCAGACAAATCAATCACATATGCTTGAACTGACCAGCAGAAGATTCACAACCAACACTTGCCTTGTTATCACCTTGGAAAATCATATACTCATTTTACCTATTATATACACATATGATTTACATATTATAGTCAAGTTTTCATAGCCCACCCTATCCTTATCAATTTACTTGAACCAGGAGTTTGAGATGGCTATTCTTCCAAAAACTGTATGTGGTTATTACTTATAATGTTTTCACTTCGTACTAGTATTTAGGAGGTGGCTGGGTGTCTGCTGATATACACAACACAAAACAAGCAGAAATACAGGCTCTGCCTGACACATTTATATTTTAAATATTGTACAAAACAGAACTTGTGCCTTTATTCACAACAGTGGTATAAAACTGACACAACGGCAACTTGCCTGAATATGGTTAACCGTATCAAAAAAGGTCAGAGAAACTACTGGTTTGGTTTTGAAATTTCTTGTCCCTTCTGTTCTTTCTATAACATGGAGGTAGAAAATCTATCTCAAATTATTTATTTTGATAACTTTCACATTTACCTCAAGAAATTTGCGTACTACTCCTTATCCCATAAAAACAAAAGTACTGCAGAAAGCATCTTTCTTTTCCTTGACCAAGGGTAAAGTTCTAAAACCAACTGTTACCAGTATTAGTGTTTTTATGTAAAATAGGTCCATAAAAGTTCACTTCTTTTTTTTTTTTTTTTTTTTTTTTTTTTTTTAATTTTTAATGGAAATGAACTGCCTAAATATATTTCTGTACACAAAAGTTGTTCTGAGAGGGAGGGGAAAAAAATTGCTAAGCAATATCCTTCACTATCTCTGTTGCTTTTTAATGATAAAATGCTAGCTTGACCTTTTTATTATAATCTTTAAGCAGCTAGTTCAGTAGCGACACAACAGCCTTTCAGACAACCTTTGGATAGACTATGCCAGTACTTACGACCTATCTGAACTGGTGCTTTCTAACATGCAATATAATCTTTAAAATTGAATTTCATGGGATGAGCATCCTACTCTGGTAGATGATGATTAGGCTGCAAAACCCACAATATTTCCGCCTGAAACTCTGCTTCCAACTATCATCACTACATTTTAGCTATTCAACAAAGTGAAGTCAAACACATGTTGGAACGCTTACAGCAAATTCCCTTTCATTTGGTAGGAACAGTTATTCCTGTGATGACTATTAAAAAAGGTACTCTCCAGCCAACATGAAATAAATCATTGCTGAACACATCAAGTACCTGACAAAATGCAGGGCTGAACTGTGAGCAAAACTGAACAGTGCATTTGAAAGTTATATACATTTATGATAATTTACATACTGAAAGCTTAAGATTGGATTAATAAAATATAGGTGGAAGTTTTCATACACTCTTCATTCTGTTTGGAATACAGTAAACAGGAAAACCCATATAATTTTATTTTTTTTTTTTTAATTACCTCACAGGGCTATATGTATTTAAGACTTATCTTGTTCAATGTTACACATATGATGTATGTGGGGTGCTTAAGAATGTATATTAACATAAGATTGTTAGACATTTTAGTTGCAATCTAATACTACCCTTAATCTAGTATGTTCAAAAAAAGCAACTTCAGACAGAAAATAAATGGTCCTACTAAGCACTAAATTAAGAACCTTTTACATATACAACACTGACCAATGTACTGTACAACAGTCAGCACAGACTGAAGACACTTAGTGCCAGTGTGTCTGCCTTTCTTCTTGGTGAACCATCATGTAAAAAGAAAAATAGACCACAGGAAGCTGTTACTGTAAGAGAAAAAAAAATCATAAGCCAATCTGACAAATGGCATAGGAATAGAGTAGCTTCAGAGATTGGAATAAGAAATATCTTTATGGAAGATACAATTCTATGAAATACATTTAAACACTTTAAGAGATTTCAAGCAGTTGTGGGTTTCTGTAGATTCCTCAGGCTGATTGAAGACTGGCTGAAGCTGAACCCCACATGCACATCAAACACCATTAACTGCAGAACTTCTCATGATAAATCCCTGATAATTTAAATTTTCTTTGCAAAGTAGGTTTTGTTTTCCATAGAGTTAAGAAATTGTCTGTAACTATGAGGGCTAATTGGTATATTCTATATCTACTTACTTAAGCATGTTTTAACCAGATGGCAACATCTTGAAGTTATTCATACAAAGGTTCTAATAAATACATTGTGGCTTCCCTCATTATACAAATTCAAGCATTTCAGTTTGGAGGCTAATCTGCTAATGCACAGCCAGTTGAGGAAAAAAGATGCCAACGTTAATTTCTTGGACTTGCTTGCTGAAAGAGCTTATTGCTCTCTACTGTCTAGATACCTGAGTTTAGTAAGTCTACCCAGATAATTCAGCAGGCTACACAATACAGCAATAGTTAAGCAAAGGAAATATTCCCCCCTTCAGCATATTCCTATGATTTTTTTTTTTTCTTATTCTACCCTTGGAACACAATTTGCATTCAACAATCAATAAGCAATTAGTTTTTATTTGAAAAGCATAAACTTTTCATTCATTGATTGTTGAAAAGGAACCAAGAGCCCAATCAAAGACCATTCAACTACATGGAAAAATTCTCCAACTTTCTTTTTAAATATCCAGTTTCGCTTTTGGATGTTTATAAGTGGCTACATACCCACAGTTCTAAAAGGAGAATGAACAACTATGTTAACCCAGTTAATGGTAACTATGAAAATATTCACACGGGAAAACAGTTTCCCCTGCAACCCAAAAAGAAAAAAAGAATTCATGACTTCTTAAACTATGCATTTCATTAGTGTTGAATAAATAGAGCATAGTTTTCTGTTGCTTTTGCAAAGATGCCAAGCAGTTGTACTACCTTTGATCTATTTCTGTTCAAGTTACAGAGAAGTGTCTGAAACCATGATAATATGCACTATTGATCCAATAACAGTAGTAGAATATATATCAAGATGTATCTTATTTTGTTGGCTAAAAATAGGGGTCATGTAGACAGGATGTTCTGGAGAGTAACACAGGGCATAGGATGTTCTCACTGTTACAAGCTGAAATTATTTTTTCTTCTTTCTATGGTATTTATGAGCTTCTGATTCAATTTGCTATTTGCTCATTTGATACATCACTCCTCATAAAATAGTATCTATAAGAAAGTAACAATTATCTTATTTTGTGTTGCAAACCAGCCAGATTTTATTTTCAAATATAAATAGTCTTATGAACTGAAAATATTTGTTCTGCTTATGAGCTACTTTTTAAAGTCTGCAAGATGCTACCGTCAAATCTGAGAGTTTATATTAGAGAGTAAGACACACGCTCACCTACCCTGATGAGATTGTGTTAGCCTACTCAGATTTCTCTAATGTATCGTACTCAGTGAACAAGAAGATCAATTTCATTGTCCTAACTGCATATTTTATGAACTGTGACAAGTTTGTTATAACTCATTTGTTCTAAACTTTTCTTCTGAGATTGCACAAGCACCAAGAGATAAACTCAGCAATGTCAACAAGCTTGGTGTCATAGTTCAAGCTGAGAAGGTTCAATAAATAGGTCTGTAAACATTGCAAATCAACACAGCTTTTGATGAAATGTCAAGCAAGACAGAGCTTAGCTATATTCAGCTCAGCTTGAACTCATAAACCATTAACTGGCCTCTGTAGTTTCCACAGAAAAGTGTCATATGTATAAAACACAAATGTTGAAATAGAAATAAAACCAAAATTTTTCTTCCTTTTTTTTTTTTTTTTCCCAAGAAAGAAGATTAAAGCAAGTTACTTAATAACAGGAAATGATATTTTAATCAATCCAGTAAGGATGGATTTATAAAACCAGCCAGTATGCCAATGCTAGACATCCTCATGATGTAGCAACCATTATTTTATATCTCCAAGGTAGGAAAGGATGCAAAAACTAGGAAGAGAAAGTTATTTTGTAAATACCCTGAAGATACTTCAGTTCTGAACCACTGCAAAAATCTTTGTTTTTTTTTTCCTGCATGAGACATGAAATATAATCTTTATTTCAGAGAAAATAAGTATTCTCACTCCTTTTTTAGAAGAAGAATTCAATAAAACTTGTTACAATGCACCAAGGTACCTATTTATAACAGAAGCTAGCATTAATTTTTTTACCCCCAGTGGAGCACTGTATTGCAGATATAGTCAAATATTCAGTCAAGATTTATTTCCAAATGTCTTGAAAGATATGAAGTTACTTCGGCTACTTGTCAGAATCAATCCTCTGCAGACAAATCTATGCAATTACCCTGGACTGAATGCAAGGTTGTTTTTGCCCGATGGCCCAATTTCCAAGCTCTTTCTATATCATTAGTTGAGCAATTAATTTGACCATGTCCAAATTTGTTTGCAGTAAACTTTGCATCTTTCTACTGTCTTTATAATGAAGAGCTCATTGGTAAAATTATTAAATCTTCTTTGATCAGCTATCATCTATTATCTACAACTGTGCAAACCCTCAGTATTGTCATTTCAAAACACCATTCATTGGTGGGGGCGAGGGAGGAATAAAAATATCTCTTTAGTCTAACCAAAGATTTACTGCATGTAAAAGTCTGCTTTCCCTTCTGTATTAACACACTGTTGATAGTCCCCAAACAGTTTTAAATCAGATTTAAAAATAAAGTTATGCAAGGCATGAGTATCTGGTGCTGAGACAGGGTCAGTTGCCTTCCAGGAGCCCCATCTGCCCTTAACTTTGGAATCCTTTCAGAGGAACGTCCCACAACCCCCTCTACGCAGCAGGCAGCACCCCAGCCAGCCACAGACATCCTGAGAGTCAGGCAATTGACCTAAATGCTGCCTTTGGGGTTGCACTGCTGCTGTTCTTCACTCTTTTGAATATTCCTCCTATTCTTTTACAGCTGGTACTCACCCGAGGCATCCCCAGGCATTGCCAGCACCGCAGTGTCTTGCTACCTTCTGAAATCAGGTAAGCAGAGAAGCGCTTAGTTGATTTCCCCGTGGGTACTTCTAATACATTCTCTGAAGTAGGAGAAACCTGGAGGGAGACTCATTGCCAGGTGCAGGTAACGCATGCACACAATCACCCTCCAGCTTCACAGGCACAAAAAGAGCACACTCTTCTCTGAAGCTGACAGGAGAATCGCAGCAAATTTTGTTTTCTTAAACAGCAGTGAGGTACTCTCCCAAGGTAGGCAGTCAGCATGTGCTGTGCTCCCTCCCTCCTCCCTGAAATGGTTTCTCCCTACACAGACTCTATCTACCTGATTATGTTCTCTCCTAATCAGTAAGCTTAGTTTCCTCAGCAATAGCGGCCCACCTCTTTCACCCAGGATTTTTGGAGGGCAGGTTTCAGCAGCAGAGCAGTGGGTGCTCTGGGGAAGCAGGGCAAGGGAACAACATTTTGGAAACACTTGTGTTTCTGTTTGCTTTTTGTGCGAATGCTGGAGTACAGCACACGGCTGTGTGTGAGATTATTCCTCCTGCTTTTACAATCCAATTCAAATAGGCTTAAAGTCCCCAAGAAAAAAAGGCTACCTACTTCATCAAACAGTAACTGCTTTTCCATGCAGTCTTGTTTGTGAACTCTTTTCTGAAAACCATCTTGCATCTCTGTCATATATATGACAGTGTATTTCCATATGCAGGATATTCTTCCCTAATCCTAGTCAGCAAATTAAACAGAAGAGGTATGATTCCGTCCCCCTCCTTTTTTCTGTTTTAAACTCAAGGAAGAGGGGAAGGATATGTCACTACCTTTAACACCATCTGCTGTCTTCCAACAAACATGCTTGCTCTAAGCCTGAAAGGGTTGGTTGTTTGGGTATATATTAAATATAAATAAATATATAGGCATAATTAGGGGGAAGGGATGTGTGTAGACAAAACTTCCTTATTTTCTTTATGTTTTTGATCTGATTATTCTCATTACCCTGATTATTATTAAAATATTAATGGCTGTTCCCCCATAAAACTTTTTAAATCCAAGTTTAGAGACTCTAGGAGAATTAATTCAGAAGTTCCTTTACTAGCTAACAGCTAACAGGCTTGTTTTAAAAACACTTGCCAAGAGAAAGCAGTGGGCAAAGCATTGACTGAGGAAAAATTTACACTAGTATTTCAGCTGGGCTACAGAGCATGCGGTCTGTCAGGCACCGGACAGCATAAAATCTTGACTGCAAAGAGGTAGGGAGATGTGGAGACAGTAAATACTTAGGACCATACCATTCTACCATTCTGGTTAGTGTCATACTAGATTTAAGCATTGTGAAGATCTCTAAAACCTGGTTTTATTAACTAAGCAAAACTGGCTTTGTGAGCAGCGTAAAACAGGGGGTTATCATAAACCTTGGAATCTATGTAGATTAAAAAAATAATAACATTGATTACACATTTAACAGCAGATCTAATAAAGAGAAAAAATGACAACAAACAAACCAATAACAACAAAAAATAATCACAAACTGTATAGCAGCCCCCTACCAAAAACAAATGTCCATTCTTTTCTATCTTCAACACAAAAGCCTGGTACAGAGATGCTTCCGAAGGAACAGATAGTCTGAATACTGATATACTCTCTGAACTTAAGGTGGTTTCTCCCACATTTACCATGGTCAAACACAATTTTTCCCTCCCCTTCAATCCTGTACTGAGAAGAGCATCACTGTTACTGGAAAGGTCCAGTTTCATGGTCCTGCTAAGACCTCTGCAGAGTTCATTATTAAGAATTTACTTCTTTCTCAAGACTTAGTTGTTTGCTTCATGTTGTTCTTTGGGCTTCCCCCCAAAAAACAACCAAACAGACAAACCAACAAAAAAAACCACAAACAACAACACATGAAGTACAAATGTTAATTTCAAAGGTTATTCACCTGGTTGATTACCTGTTATTAAATGCAGCAAACCCCCAAATCTGGCAGTTACGTTTGTTTTTTTTTTTTTAAAGTGCCAAAAAAAACCACCCGAACCATGCAGGCAATGATTTCACATGCTGGAGATGTTAGCATATCAGACACGACTCCTTTTGTGCCACCCCAAAACACAATGTTCAGAAAAATACATTCCTCCCCTAAGGAGCAGGGCGTATCTTCTATAACCCATTCTTTTCACAGTGGAACTGCCACAGAGAGTTAAAAGGCTGTAACATGCATTATTAGAAATACTAATAAATGGGTCTGTTCAAATTACTAAACATTTTATACACTTCAACTGCAAGCAAAGAAAAACATAAAAAAAAAACAAACAGGTAGGCTCCACCTTGAACATAACTTTGCTGTGCTTTGTTTTTGTCACTGGAAGAAACATGCTCAGCCTCTCTTTTTTCACTGTAACAACCCATTCAGCTGAAACTAAAGATCATTTCATGTCCTATTCAGGGCTGAATCAAGACTTAGCATCTTTTAGGACGACAGCCCAGACAATTACTTGAAATTAGCTTTCAGTTAAACCTGTCAGATTAAGCCATTTGAACTACTCAGTCAGTCATGGAAAGAAAGACACTAGCTAAAACTTTTTTAATTGAATGCACAAACAAGGTACTGCAGCATCTAGACACATTCTCCATGCCATTTACAGGATAGAGAATGCCATGGTGATTACAGAAGGGCTGAGTGCATCTCACACCAGAATAGCATGTTGCCACACTTCTGGGAGGCTCAGAGATGCAATTTCAAGCCTCCCTTTATGAGGAGAGCAGGTTGCATGTTTTCTTTCTTTCACTCATTTTCCAGACAAAAGTCAGCAGAAACTGTGCATGACATGAAGGATGACAAGGTTATTCCATCACTAGCATAACACAGAAAGGGTAGTAATTACAAATAGGAATGCTGTGATCATCACTGTTTGTTACTCTGATAATAGGGAGGCCTCTGTCACATCCATGTCCTGGAGAAACCGATACTGTAGAAACACAGGACTAGACACAGTGTCTATCCCCAAGACCTTCAAAACATTGATAAATTTGATATTAACATGATAAGCAGGTAATAAATGAGACAAAAAAAAAAAAACGGTCATTTACACAAATTAGTAATTCACATTAAAATAATGTTTAGAGAGTGTAGAGGAGTCTAGCATGATCCAGAACATGTTGCTTAATTTCTTAATTTCAGTTGGGAAGAAGAAATAGCAATTTTCAATGCAATCTATCCACCTTACAGGAATTGTTTTCTATTGCTCTGTGAAAGGGTAGATGTGCATTGCAAAGTGCAGTTGCTTCCATCTTTATATGTCTGTACCGTAGGAATGTAAAGAGAGGCCTCATCTAGCAAAGAGTTTGTTAAAGTACTGATTTCACAGAAACTGTTACTTTTCATCATTTATGTTTGTTTGGCCTTTATCAAAAGCTTTTCTATTCTCTTTTTCCTAAATTCCACAGGAGGGGTACATTCACTTAAAGGTACAGTCTTGACTGGGATCATCACCTGATGTAAGAAAAAAACACCCCTAGAGGTTTAAGAAACATTGCTCAGGTTCCCTTACACCTAGAATAAGTTATTGCTATTCAAAAAGTAAGTGCTTTCTGCAAAAGGAGAGAATTTCTTTTTGAAGAAAATGTTACAATCTGGAAGCAGTCTGGACTAATGGCAAGAGGGTCTGCAACTCTTTTTTCATCACATCCAAAAGAATCATAAGACTCCTCTGTGAAACACAACCCTTCACATCATGCATGGCATATAGCCACAAATCAGCTGAGAAAAGCAAGTCTAAAAGTCATACACTACAGTTTAGCTTTGGACTCTTCCCCCATGTGGGAATCCTAGCATTTGGAGAGCCATACTTTAGGGACACCAGCTCTTGTCCTCTGACCTGCATCCACCTCATGGGCTGGAAGAGCTACTCAGAGGACTCAAGGACCATCTCTCCCACCCTGCTCCAATGTCTTCACTAGCTCCTCCCCTTGCCATGCCCACCACAATCTTTTTCTACCTCACACACTCCTAAAACCTCCCTACCCCCTACTGCTACCCACTAAGGGGCTGACTTGAGGAACAAGGTGTTACATGGAGCAGCTGTGCCTCATAATCACCAAGGAACCAGATGCTGTTAAAGGGAACTCAGCCACTGAAAAATAAACACCATGTAGGTGGTTTGATATCACAGCAAATACCTTGTTTATCTTTCTCTCATGTGTTCTAAAGTACTTACCGAGACAAACCTGCATGTTTTTGCAAGAAAAATCAGAGTTTATACAGAAAGTATAAGCAGTCCTTACAAACTGCTTGTGAGAAGGAGCCTTCTACAAGGAAACCTGTTATATTCTTCTATAATTGAGAGCTTTTACTACTGAATGAGCTTTATAGAGAGAGATACATATTTTGCTCAGGCTAAGGTGACTATAGATAATCTGGGATTAGAAAAAGAATAGCTAGAGCAGAGTTAAAAAAAAAAAGAAAAAAGCCAAAACAAATCAAACCTCAAACCAAAAACCACAAAGGCTTTCATAAAGAATAAACTGATAAAATCACAGGCAAAATCATGATTTTGCTGAGGTCAAAGGCAAAACTCCACTGGAAATTGATTTTGCTTCAAGATCAAAAGTCAACATCTGCTCTACTTAGTGTCGGATTACAGAGGAAGATAGCTGTTTGTGCTGTGCTTGAGAGGCCTTTCTGAATGCTCAGAGCACTTCTGTATGCTTTCCTATAAATGTATACAAATGAAGCTGTTCTGTACTTTCATACATTGTATCACACTTCTGTATACTTTGTATATATATACATGTGTAGATAACACATTAATTTTAATACATCCTTATATTTCAGGGTTCCAAGGTGGGTGTGTACATATTTTGAACCACTAAATTCTATTTTCATCAACCTGCTTCCCCGTTTTTGTACTTCTGTCTTACACTTTTTCTTGCCAGTGTTATCAAGTGATACCAGCTTACCAAAGAAACACACAGCTTTTAAAACAGTGCTTTCTTAAGTGTTACAAGATACAGTTTTTTTACTTTTTTTTTTTCCAAAAAGGAAGATACGAACAGAAGATAGAAGATTATTACTGCTGTATCATACTTGCAGTCCCTGAAAGCAACTGAAATGACCCACATATGTATCTCCTTATTTTTCTATTTTCAATTCCTTTATACTTTTACAGTTTGGAGTACCAGATGATACTGTATGTAAACCTAACCCAAATGTGTCTATTCAGTCTGATGTCTTGTTTGTAATAATAAAGGACTGCCTCATTAGGTCAGGAGATCAAAATGTGTAAGTTTTGCCACACAGTTATAGTAAAACATAAAAAGATTACCTATCTGTCGCAAAGGCTTTTAGCCATCTCAGCCTGGAGGATGACAAGTGTAATGTGTTAGTAAGCCATTACTGCACTGCCCACTGTAATCTGCCTAAAAACTAATGTATACAAGAAATAAATCGTTGGAGTCAGGAGTGTTTTCAGGACTAATATACCTAAAATTTAAGGTACAAAGACTTGTTAAATCCTAATTCCTTTCAAAATTACTGCACCATTATAATTATATGCACTTTGACTCAGTTTCTCAGGAATATTAAAGGACTGCTATTGCTGTAGCAGTATGATGACTATTTGGTTGAATGGAGATAAAAAACAGTTTCTGCCCTAGAAGACCATATATATTGAATTTAAAATGTGTACATGGGTACTAAAGATATTATCAGATATGCTGATAGTATGTACTTAAGCTTGTCCAATTGCCAGCTGACGTGATAAAGTGAAAGATGTTAATAAATCCTTATCTCTATGCAAACCCACCCTCAAAGACCAGGTCAGACCTCCCAGGGTACTGAACTACCAAAAAAGCCAACCTTATCTACAGTCAACTGTCAGAAAACTATGATACAAATACAATTTCTGATAATTCTATAAACCACAATTTCACTGACTTTTATAATGTAAATTTGCTATAAATTGCTCTTTGCATGGAATTTGGATAATGTCATAATTAGGCAAGCTATATAGTAAGAATTATCAGAAGATATTCCAGTGTCTGGTTTCTCTTCTGAGCCTTATCTCTTACCACATGTCTCCTCGGGCAGTGGCAGAGATCTCTGGCAGAGTTCCCCAGGCTTCTGCAAGACAGTCCTTACGCTTCTCCTTCACTCTTCTCCTGCACATTTTTTGGCTTAACTTTTGATCCAGTTACATTTATTTTTCCCTTTCAGCACTACAAAAAAATGTCTGGGGCAGCTTCTAACTGAAACCACCACCTCAGCCTCCTCACTCCTCAAAAAATCTGTGCTGCTCTATCCTTCTCACACAGCCCCTCAAAAGCACTGCTTCCTTGGTCTGGTTTCTTATGGATAAGGAATGGGGTATTTGGACACTTTCAGACTACATCAGTGTTGCTTTCAACCGAAGAGCCTTGGCAAGATGAGTTTTAAACCAGACCCCTCACGAAGATGGGCTCATGCCGTATACATCCTTAGGAAACCCAATTATCAGAGCTCCCTGCACCACCGAGGAAATAAAAGTGAGTTGTAAATTCAGTACACTTGAATTAAGGAAAACACATCAGTTTTCCACTGACCTTCAGTGTATTACTTTTTTTCCTGTATCTATTTGGTAACACAGACCCCTTAATTCCTTTCCTGATTTTTGGCCTGTTTTTCCCCTCTTTGTCTTTTGGTCTTATTCATTTGCCTGAAAGTCCTGTTCATTTTACATTCCCATTGTATGGTCCATTTTTACCTGAATAAAAATGAGCTCATCTACAAGAAAATTAGAGCTAACACTTATATTCAAGTTTTAGTAAAGCTTGATCAGTCAAACTTATTTATTAAAAAAGGAAAAGATACTACTGTAGCAGTAAAAATATCTGTTTATATTCAGGAAGTGTGTGTTTGTTTCAGGATATATGCTGATTTACACTGACCAGCAACATTACTCTTATCCCACAACTATATACTGTGCCAAGAAAGTAAAACAAAACAAAACAGAAAAACAGACAACAAAACCAAACACTACCACAATCCCCAAAGTCAGAATCACATCCAAAAAGTAGCAAGTAGCATGGCTCCAGCAGCACATTACTGACCCATTCTGGAGCACTAGTTTGGTACTGAGTCACAAGTTGTCTTAACTAGTTAGTTTTTCCATGTTGTCTCACTTGGGTACAACGCTCTATATTGCCTGGCTTGTGAAATCTTAAATGCTCTCATTTACAGCAATAGCTCCAGTCTCCAGTAAAACAAACTTATTTTAACATTCATCTCACTGATAAGGCTTTAATTGAATTAAACTGACCATTAAGATTAGTGTAAATCGAACTGTTCTCTCAGACTTGCTGATAATCACTTGACAGACCAATAAATCCAGGGTTCCTAAGCAGAATGAGTCATGGTGCCCAATCAAACATTGTCCTTACTGCTGCCCTCCCTTACTCCTCACCTCTAAAATGTCACAGGGATTACACAATAATTTACTCTAGAATGCTTGTCAGAGATTTGCTGGTTTGATCCCAAGTAATTAAATATTCCTGAACCTGCATATAGAAAGCAAGTTGCAAATGTTCAGTATAACACCTAAGATGTGAACTGTATAATACACTAAAATATTCATCACTTCAGTTGCAAATTATACAAGAAGTAATACAGACTCTGGACCTGAATCCAAGCTCAGAAAGATTAATAAAAGAACACAAACAGAAGTTAATTTGCACTATTCAGGGTTTTTTCTTTAAATAAAAAGTAATAATAAAGTGATAAGTAGGTTTTCTCTTTTTTTTTTTTTTTTCTTTGCCTATCCAGAGAATAAGAACAGTTATATTTATACTTCAAGAAAGTAGGTTTGTGGAAATATCAAACAATGGTTATACTTGAGAGTTTTAGAAGAATGATTACTCCCAACTTGTTGAATACTAGTTATCTTTAAAAATAAATTAAGTGTAAGGAACAACACAAATAGTAATGCGTTTAAGGATTTTCACAATCACTGAGATTTTTATCCCAACTTATGGAAGTCAGTGGGGAGTTTTATTAATAAAATCAATGTGAACTTGGTCAAATTTTCTTCTGTTCGCAGTCTCCTTTCAGAGACATATTTGAATATTTGGAGGGATTGGTATTTCTCTAAAAGAGACCAACATACAGGTAGATTCAATTACAGTCTCATGCAGTATTTTCAAATTGTCTCTACATTTGCAGAACAACTGATTATGAGAATCACACAAACCTCAATTTTTTCTTCTTTTCTCCACAAGTCCTTTTCATTTTCTCCACATACAGCAGTAGCATATAATATCATTTTCAAAATGGAATTGCAAAGATCAGAGCTTTTTAAAACAGACACATGATGTGGGAATTTCACCTTTATTCACATGATGGAGACATAATCTAAGGAAAAATGTCTGAACAAATACAGGCTCTGATCGTATGACTGGATACACAGTCCCATGACAAAGACTGGCTGATTTTTTTATCCCATAATGAGGAAAAGGTATCGGGCAGCAACTGGAAGAGATTCATTACTCTAAAGAGTGAAAGTCATCTTTAAAATTACAGGCTAGGCACCCCCAGCCTAGCTCAACCTCATTAATGGCAGAAGACAAAGTTGGAAACCTGTCTTATTTTGACCTTTTTGATTGTCTGCAATTTTGAGGCTGTTAAGAGAAGTTTAAGAGGAAATTACTGTCTGAAAAATATCCACGTTGAAAGAAAGCGGTAATAGCGGACAGCTGTCAAAGACAGCAAAACAAAGTATGTAATGATAGCAAGATGAAGCTGGACAAGTTCAAAATAGCAACTGCAAGTTTTTAAATGTGAACTATGCTAAACAAATATTTCTAGTTCTGGTGTTCTCTCCAAATCTTTAAGTAATGATCTGATATATTTCTGAACGAAAAGCTGTAATTCTAGCTTAAAACTATGGATGTGGTACCAAAGCTAAAAGAAACATTACAGAGAAGTCAAGTCTAATCTTAATGGTCCCTAGGGAATCAACTCCATTACAGTTTTCACTTGTCTGGTTCATGTCTTTACCTATTGGCATGTCCTGTTGCTGTCCTTTGTAACACTGATTTGTGATATGACAGAATTGCTGTTTCTGATACTAATCTGGTACTTTTTTTCTAGGCTTTGCTGTCAACTCTGTACTTCAGGAAACATCTATCTAAAACTATTAATAATTATACATTTTACCTTTTCTACTCAGAGATTCAGTCCATGGAAGAGACACCTCCCTTCATCAACCCTTTCTCCAGACTAGTAACAATACCTCTTGAGAATTTTAAGTATCCTTTGGATGTTCAAACCAGCATGTTCCTATTGCTATGACTTCTTGAATGTTTTCCAAGGTCTTGTTTAAGGACAACTGATTAAGAACACCACTCAGAGATCTGCCCTGAGGCTGGAGAGTTTTGAGTGGCAGAGGATGTGGAATAGTATGGGCAGTTACCTAGGCCAGTGGGCACCCCCAGTTTTGGAACTTTACCCCTGAACAAGTACAGAATCTGGAAAATCTAGTAAAATATTTGGAAAAAACATGCAGTCACTCTAGCAATTCCAGAGAGACACAAATCACCACCACAACATGCTGTGGCCTGGCTCTTACCTGTTCAACGCTATTCAGTACCCTCAAGAGGAAAGGAAGTCCTCTGGATATGACAACAAAATGAGAGGCACTGTGGCTACTCCAACCCCAGCAACAGACACTGCATCCCACTAAGTGGGTACATCACATTCCCTGTCATGCACCAGCCTCTGGGAGTATCAGATGATACAATGGACTGTTAAAGACTATGCTGAAAGCAATGAGTGGGTGGTACCTTCAAACACTGGGATCCACATTTAGCAATAGCAATCTTGTTGGTTAACACTAGAGGATCTGCCAACTAAGCTGGCCTAGATCAATGAAAAATGTTATGTACTATAGAAGGGGATAAAGTTCCTGTAATGTATACAAAAGTATGCTAGGGAAGACAGGATTACTGCTGCCTCAGACAAAGGCAAACCCATTTGTGGGTCTGCTTTTGCTCAATGAACTAGGTGCAGTTGGTGGTAGGTAATGCAGGATGGGGAAGTCTGATGTGTACATCAAAGGGATTTGATTGTGTGTGAGAATAACCAATGACTTGAATTGTATGATGTTAACTGCTATATAACACTGTGTGTCATCACTGCTATGTTTGTGATATCAACAGCATTATAGAATTACCTGGATTAATAAATTCTCTTCAACCAGGTTGACTTTGACTCTAATTGACAAAGTCTCAAATTTTTTGAGATGTGTTCCCAGAACTAGGTTAAAAACCAGCATTTGGGGGTTGATAAACTGGCATAAGCACATTTAAAATATATAGATAACCAAACAGCATAAGCATAAAACCTTACTATGAGACATTTTTTTTTTTTTTGAGTCTTTCTAATGATATCATCTCTGTCAAACATTTGGATGTGCCATTATGAATCCTCTATCAAACATGGCAATGACTCATCAAATGCGACTGCTAACACTCCCTCATATACAGTACAATTAAGATAGAGCAAATAAAAACAGAAGGAGCTTTGGCTTCATGATCATTTTGAGCTTAATGTTAAATATATGTTCAAATAATTGTACAATGGGGATTTAAGACATGCCTATAGTTGTTCGATATGGGGAGGTTTAGTTACTTTTTTTATTTTTCTAAGTATGAACTGTTTACTTCTCTCCCCAGCTATACAGACAGGCTTTCAAACCTTCTTTAAGCAAGTACAGAGCAAGCAGAGATAGCTATAAGACAACTTGATACATTGTTAATCATATACAAACATTTCAGAACTCTTTAGTTTTTGTCATTGATCTGCAATAACAAGAATGTCTAAAAGTAAAGAGGGCAATCTTATGTTTTATTTTTTAAAAGCAAGATGAGATTCTAGCTGTGAATGAACATATAAATCTTCACTACTAAGTCAAAAGGTGTGAAGAAAGTTTCCAATCACAATCACTGAAATACGAACATACTACTCCAACCAACCCTTTGGTTTTAACTTTCTGCTTAAGAACTCTACTGAGAATAAATAAAATACAGTTTTTGCTCTCCTTTTCCACCTTTGTGCTCCCTGCTCCTCCATTCCTCAGATCAGCAGCAATTTTTTAACTTCTTGTCCTGCTGGGGAGGGCTGGCGGAGGCAGGCTCAGGAGCTGCAGCAGGCCACCCCTGATTGCCCATTCAAAGGGGGAACAACCTGGGCACAAGGGCCTGGCCATCCTCCACCCCTGTCTTTCTCTATTGTGTACCTGCAGTGGCAAAGGCAGCATAGAGACTGGGGACCTTTGGGAAATACTCTCATTCAATAGGAATAGGAATTGATCATTAATGTGCTCAAACGCACACTGCTTGTCTTTGTTAGCTAAATTAGCACCAGGTCAGACTGCCCAGGCAGACTAATGAACTGCTGAACTGCACAGCTCCCCCCAGTAAAGAAATAGGTTTTACTTGGTTCCTCTTCCTCATTTCAGTATATCCTTTGCCTTCCAACTTGTACATGAACTACGCACTACATTTGATCTTAGCCAAAAGGCAGTGAAACAACTGTGAGAGTGGTAAGGCACTTGAACAGGCTGCCCTGGAAGTGTTCAAGGGCAGACTGGATGGGGCTTTGAGCAATGTGGTCTAGTGGAAGGTGCCCTGTGCATGGGGAAGGGGGGATTTGAACTAGATAATCTTAAAGTCCTTTCCAACCCAAACCATTCTATGATTCTGTGAACTTCAGGTTATCAATGTGTGTCCTACTCTGTACACAGCTCCCTGTCCTACGCTTACATCAAATGGCAAACGGAAAGAAGAATGCTGGTTTAACTAGAAACAAACTTCCTGAAAAATCTCCAAGAATACCAAATGATGCCCTTTTAAGTACATTGATGCATAGTGTACTGTATCTGTCAAAATACCACCCATTTCTAAACAAGACCTACCAAAGTAAATATGCTAGGCATTAAAGAATATCAACATCTAAAAGCTTCTCTTTTCCAAAAGCTATGAAGTATTGACCAAAAATTGAAAAAAAAAAACAAAAACAAACTAACAAAAAAAAAACAAACAAAAAAAACATCAACCCAGGCACTTACTTCTTCAAACCATGGCATATATATTAAAAATGGTTTTAAATACCTTTGGCAGACTGTCAGCAATAACTGACTTTCAGTACTTGTGTTAAAGAATAAGAGAGAGAAAAACCTGCTGTTCCTCTCTATAAAGCCTTACTACTTAGTGCTTAACTAACTGATGGGTAGCTTCAGTTTATTTATCAGCTAAGTTATTTATTTACATGTTCACTGGAATTAAACCACTATCTTCCTAATTGATTTTTGCAAAATAGCTATATGTAAAACTATCAAAATGAAAAGGTTAAATCAGTTCAACCAGACTATGCTTTCTTCTTATCATTAGAGACCACAGCACCTTGAACTTGGAACCTCTCCTATCTCTGGAACCTTGTTGAAAAAGTTCAACCTCCATAAAAAAGATTGAGTTTTAAGAAGAAGGACAAAAAGAACTCTTTCCATATTGACACTTTTCCAACCACCTTGCCACTTAGCCTTGGGCTGATGTTGCCACAGTGTCTTTTTTTTCCTCTCATTAGAAGAAACCACAGTACCAGGCACTGAAAAAAAAAATTGCATAAATGCTCTGCATCAATATTTTTAAACAGGTATTTTAAACAAAATAGTGTTTTCACTCTAGTGCTTTATGATGGTGATGGTATGGTTGAGTATTTATGAGTAAGAATCAGGAGGAAGGCCAATAAGGCAGATATCGTGGTGGCAATCTGTAATAGACCACCCAACTGGGATGAAGAGGCAGTTGAAATAATAATCTGCAAGTAGCTGGGAGAAGTCTTACAGTCACTAGCCCCTATTCTCATGGGGGACTGAAACTTACCAGAAGTCTGCCAGAAATGCAGTATGGTGGAGAGGAAACAGTCCAGGAGGTTCCTGGAGTGTGTGGAAGCCTATTTCCTGTCAGAGTTGGTGAGTGTGATAACTAGGGAAGGCACTCCACTGAACCTCTTGTTTGTGTACAAAGAAGGACTTGCAGATGAAGTGATAGTTTGTATGAGATTCAACAATGCTCAGTGCTGGGTCCTGCACTTGGGTCACACAACCCCGTGCAATGCTACAGGCTTAAGGAGGAGTTGCTGGAAGGGTGCCCAGCAGAAAAGGACCTGGGGTGTTGGACAACAGCGAAATGAACATCAGCCAGCAGTGTGCCCAGGTAGACAAGGTGGCCAATATCATTCTGGCTTATATGGGAAATAGTGTGGCCAGGAGGACTAGGGAAGCAATTGTCCCCTGGACTAGGAACTAATGAGCCTGCACCTTGAATACTGTGTTAAATTTTGGGCTTCTAAATACAAGAGAGATATTTTGATGCTGGAACAGGTCCAAAGATAGGCAACTAAGCTGGTGAAGGGTCTGGACCACAAGTCTTATGAGGAGCAGCTGAGGGAACTGGGGTTGTTTAGTCTGAAGAAAAGGAGGCTCAAGGAAGACCTTATCACTCTACAACTGCCTGAAAGGAGGTTGTAGTGAAGTAGGGGTTGGTCTCCCAAATAAGCCACATAACAAGAAGAAACAGCCTCAAGTTGCATCAGTGGAGGTTTAGATTGGATGTTAGGAAAAAAATTCTTCCCTGAAAGGGTTGCCAAGTGTTGGAACAGGCTGTCCAGGGAAGCGGTGGAGCCACCATCCCTGGAGGTATTTAAAAGGCATGCGGATGTGGCAGGGACATAGTTTAGTGGTAGACTTGGCAGTGTTATGTTGGACTCCATCTTAAAGGTCTTTTCCAACCTAAATGAGTTTGCATTTCTATGATTCACAACATTCTTAAAATTTTGCAAAAATTTTCTGTTTGCTTAATGTATCTTCTTAAACATTCTTAATCTTTCATATTTAATGATATTTGCTTGATACCCACTTGATAGGAGTCATCTTTAGGAGTGACTTACTGATCACTAGCATGGAAAATATTCTAAGGCTACCCTTACTGATAAGCAAATGTTCATCAGCCCTGTATTAATGATAGTAATAAAGATGGACTATATTATACAGCAGATTTAACTGAGACAAACTAACTGCAAAATCTAAAAAGCCGCTACGTTGTACCTACCAAAAGGGGAAAAAGCTTCAAAAGTGGAACTTGGCTTCTCTATCATCTGTTCTGTATAGCACAGAAATAAAAGGGAATATGAGATTAAAGTCATGCCTTAGCTTTAACTGTTACAGTGTAGCATATATGTGATGTGGCATGCATTTAGACGAAGCCTGTACAATATCTGGAGTCTTATATTTCAGTTGCAGCTATGGCACTAACTAAAGTTATTTCTCCACTTCATTTTTTTTACTGAGTTTATTTTGTTATATAGCCTTGGTTTTAGGCTTTCAAATACAGTGGTAAATGGAAAACAAAATGAATCATGAGTTTGCGAAAAGAAGATTGCATTAGATTAACCTGATATCCTCCTCTGAGAAGATAACTGAACTTCTAAACAAAGAAATGAAATGGATTTAGTCTGTCTGAACATCAGTGTTTGACAGTGCCTCAAGTACCTAAGCTCCAGATGACTAGAATTCACCAGCGGAAGACAGCTAACAAAAAGGCATGTTTAATGGAAGACAAGCCTGAGAAAAATAGGAATTCATTAAAGAATCTCAAGACTAGCAAGAACAAGGAGAAATGTCAATTAGTGTGATGAAAGGGAATCATTTGCAGATAGTTAAGATCATTTAAGTCATTTTTTAAAGTGTTCATGGGACAGGAGGCATTAATGACCTTTACGCTAACAGTTCATGCCAAAGTAGTGGCATGATGACAAAAAAATTAGAGAATCACTGTCAAGACACAGGGAGATTGAAATATCAGACAAAAAGAGCTGCACAATGTTCAGGACCATGTTAATAGAAATGGACTGAAATTCAGTTGCAGAAAATAAAGAATCTAAGAATATGGAATTTCCTCTTTATGTTGTGGTATAAAGTATTAGTTGAGTGCCTTAAGGGCAGATCCAGACTTCCCAGTGGAAAGTAGTTATTAAAAAAACTCAAACCAAACAACAAACCATAATTAGCTATTATCAGGTGAACTACTTTAATTTCAGAGAAAGTAGTATTAGTATCATTAACAACTGAGCTAGACTCCAATCAAACGGCAATGGCAGGCTTGAACAGCAACTCTCCATTCCTCCCAGAATATCATTAATGCTTTAACACTTGACGCCACTACCTTCCTATGACCAATCTGTAATTATGTAGACTGACAGTCACCATTCCAGCAAACCTGATGTGCATGTGTATTTACATAAATATAGAGGTGCACAGATTTGACAGAAATGCAGAGAACCCTGGAGTGTGTGTATAGAAGAAAAAGAGAAAATCTGAGATGTAAATATTACCCATTTAACCAATACTTTGGAATGTAAAAAGTTCTCCAAAATATCTGCTGCAACATATTCTTACAGCACAGATTAATTTGTGATAAACTGCTTACAGTAAATGTCAGTGTGTGAAATACACCTAAGTTACAGCTGTGACAGTGAACTGGTAGATCCAAAATTATCTACTGCTTTCTGAATATATTAACACAGAATGTATTAATTTAATATATGTAATTTATTTTCCAAATGTAAAAACTTATTAAGAAATTCCATGTTCAACTTTAATCAAAGTTTGTGGACAGCTGTTCTAAACGGCATTGCATTCAGGATTGTAATAGCCTCAGTAAACAGAAATGTTTAACAATGTCCCTCATGCCTAAAGTAGTTTCCCTCAATTTTCACCTGCTTTAATTTGCTTTGGCAAGAAGCTACACTGTGATAGTCGGTCTTGTGCACATATGCTACTGTCAATTCTATTATCAAATACGTATTTTCAGTTATCTATTTTATAAAATAAAATATTTTGTACTTTCACTACTATGTTCCTACACAGTTAGGGTCAGCCCTTCTCTCTCCACTCCAATAAACCTATTAAAAATATATACTTGTTTTGCCTTTACCACACAACATTAAACAGCTTCATCATGACCTTATCAAATATTATGAATTTATTCTACAGATCCACTTTATTTATAAAACTCTAAAATAGCTTTGTTCTCTCTCTTTTACTCTCCTGACATAACTAGATTATTGGAATAAGATAAGCATGTATAATTACAATACAGTAATTGAGACTCACTTTTGTCTTCACAAATGCTCATGAAATACCCTACCAAACACAGGCACAAGAGAACAGAAGTTCTGTAAAATCAGAGCACATTGACTTTCAAGCTCCAGCCCTTAACTCATGATCAAACCTTCAAATAAGGACAGTTATGTCCTGAGTAGTTAGTAGCAGTGAGGTTGCCTGTACCTGAGACATCACTTAGGTTTACTTGGATACTCTTAGTGCTCTTTTTTCCTTCTTTCTGCTATAGGTTTTAATAGTCTACATACTTTAAGTGGAATCATATTTGTACGTTAGTAGTGATACAAGTAACTAAATCCTAAATCTTTTGGTTTTGAACACAATTATTGCAATTATAGGCCATTATCATTTCTGCCAAGAAGTTTCAAACTTAGTTTTCAGGATGTTTTCAGCGATGTAGCATCTATCTTCACTGTCATGTATTTTTATGACAGAAACATGCATTTTCTTCTGACAAAATTTCTTCTCCAATTCAAATTCTTTATTGCAAAATCCATTAATGCTCGTCATCAGCTTGTCAGCTGCTTAAAACCAAGCTTTTTACAGCAATCAGTCAATGTCTTGAAATCAATTATGGGTAATCTAAAAATATTTTAAATTAAATGTGTTACTTAGTCTAATTACTTCAATTGATTTTATGAAAGATATAAAAGTTGGTAAGAATTCAGATTAAATTTTATTTAATTGTGCTTTGTTATTAAAAAAATGGGGGTTTAACAGTTTTGGGAAGGCGAAAGTGAATTATTTCCCCGTTGCCAATTTTGTTATTTTTAAGTAGAACCTTCAGCCACAAGAATGAGACACACAGGCCTGAGACACAAAAGTATTAATTTCAGCCAAACAGGCACATAAAGAGAGCAAGGAGATCATTAAAAAGCTTAGAATTTTTTTGATTTTTTTCACTTTGATCCTTCTCTTTAGAGGAGAAGGTAGAGAGAAGGTATCCGGGTAGCTGTGTTACGCCACAAATGCATTTAACTAGCAGCAAAACCAATGTGTTTACCAACCACATTTAGATCCTCTTTCCATAATCAGACTTCTTTTTTTCTTCAGGTTTTTTTTTCATTCACTTTAAAATATCAGTACAATGACTGATCATTCTGTCTTTATCCAGGCACAACTCCCCTTGATGTCATGGCAAATACTTTGCAAAGGCAGCATGATCAGCTTCATGCAGAACAAAAAGAAAGGGCTGTGTGCAGAAGGCTGTCAAACCTTTACTGATGCAAGAAAATCTGTTACAACTTGGATTTTTAGCACTGCAATTTATAAAGCTGTTTTCCCTTCCATGTACAATCAATACTGAAACATAAGGGGGGGAGGGGTGTCCTTTTTTTCTCAGTCTCTTATTCTTTTCCTTGATATTCTATGGAAGTACTTCCTTTTAATTTGTTTCTGACTGCTAAAAATATATTTAGCAATTTCTTTTAACTAAAAATGGAAGAAAATGAATTAGCAGTTAATTTGTTAGATTATCATTTAAAAACATGACAAGGCTTAAACTTCCTTTGATATCCCAATTATTTCTTTATCACTCAAAGCAAAACCCAATATTTTAGTTGTTAGAGTAACAAAAACCTGCATTAGATAGGGATTACATATGGTAGCTGAAATGATGTAAAAAGTAACATAAATTAGTGTCCTAATCAGCGCGATGAATTCACACTGCTGAAATCATTCCTCCTTTAGACAGTGTACATATTTTAAATTAAAAATTATTTTAAAACAAAAATAAAATTTGATGAAACCTCACATTAGAATTTCATCCTTAAGCTCTGAATCTGGAGGAATACAATTTGGTAGAAAGCTGGCATTGGAAAGAACTAAGTAACCAGTAAACTGTGAAGTGCCTTCAGTTCCCTGCTTGATCAGTTGTCCAATCCAGCTGTAAAACCTAATACTCTCTAATCAATTTAATTTTTGGCAACAAGGTTTCCTACTTGCAGATTGAAAACATGAGAGGCAGCTTGAGTTGCGATTCAGAAAAACAAATCTGTAAATGTATGGGATTCAGTCTAGGCTTCAGGTACAGAAATTCCTATCAATAACTAAACTTTTCATGTTTGTCTCCACCTGTGGCACATGGATATCCTCCATACAGAAGAAGCTGGGGCCTGACCCCATGCTGACTCAACTCAGGCAAACTCATTGCTTTGGCTGAAACAAACTTAAGCACGGATCATTTACAGCCATTGCTAAAGGTCATGTTATAGCTTACAGACAACTGAGCGGATTACACCTAATTATTTTTTGGTGCCTCAGAATGAAGTATTTTCCTGGACAAACACCATAAAACTGGATTTTTTTTTAAATATACTGTATGCTTTTGCTCATTTGTCTTTCTAACATTTACTCTCTCTGGTGATTTATTTCATTGTATACTTTTTCCAAGACTAATTACATTACAAAAAAAAGGCTAGATTACTATTCAATGTCTGTCCATTTTCCACTAGATATGAAACATAACTGCGAATGTCAGATGACTTAGAAATTCGTCTTCTGAAAAGAAAAAATAATGATACTGCCTTAAAGTTTCCTATGCTTGGTCAAATTTATGCTGGAAATTTTAGGAGTTAGCTTTTTGGTGAGATGAGTAATGTATTTTTTCCTGGTCTATTATCACACTAGGGAGGAAGGACATGAGAAAAAAAGAATGAACTTCTTTGCCTTAGGTTGATAGTCATCTTCTATATAAAGGTTTAGGTGAGTTCTACATCTGGTCTGCCATGTATCTCAATCCCAGTTGGGAATGAGGATGATAACTTTTTAGTCTATATGTTAATTTTTATCCTTAGCATGAATTCCACTGAAAGTATTTTTAATGTTTCAGTATATTGCCCTTGTTTCAATAAATACCTTGGGTTTTTTTTTCCTTTTTGTCAGGTGCTGCTACGTTAATTCTAAGAAAGAATTACTAATATATTGCTCCTGTTCTTCCAAAAGAGTTCTTAAATACTTTCCTTCTACTTTACTGCAAACATTAATGGTGAAGTTCATAAAGTTTGTCTTCGCTGCTACATGAACTGTTAATAATATTTGTTTCTACTGTCCTATCTTGCTTGCTTAATTAATCTGCAGTTCTATTCCAATTTGAATGTCAGGCTTCCTAATATGTTGCTGGAACTGAATACTCAGAATCATTTCTGTTTGTTACAGTCCTTTCTCTCACAGGCAATATTTTTAGGATTCTTATCCTATTTTGGATGCAGTGAATTTTGCTGTATAGAACAGTACTACTGGAGGAATTGTTAATGTTCAGTAACATCTCCACAATATTTAGATACGTCATATGAAAGACAGAAAAAACTGTGTTATATACATTTTGGGGGGTCTAAATGCAAACTGTTTATTGTATCACAAATAACATGCATTTCCTTGAGTCTTGTGATTTTGAATTTAGAATTTTTATACTGTTGAAACAAGCATAAAAATATACAAATTCATACATAGCTTCATCACTGTGGACCTAGGGAATCTCGCATACTGCTTTTTCCAGCAAAAACTTAGCAGTGAAGTGACCTCACCTACAAGAAATGAGTTTACAACGGGCACATTTTAGATGCTGGCATTGGTATACTTAATTTCTCTTCCTTTTAAATTTCAAATTTTAGTCCTCATTCATGAGAGCAAATGCTAAGCAGTGGTGTTTTTTTTTGGGGGGGGTGTTTTTTTTGTTGTTGTTGGTTTTTTTTGTCCTTATTGTAACCTGTATTATTAATTCCTGCTCTTCAGTCTCTAATGTCTTTCAAACAAAGACTTTACTGTGGTTTTGGTTTTGTTTAATGGGAAAAATTAGATGTAGATGATTAGTTCAAACTCTTTCAAATACAAAGCCACACAAACATTGGGACTGATATGACCAAATGCAGACCAGTATCCACCTCTGACTAGTCACTCAAATCTTCATTTTTAGCCAATGGAGAGGAACAAGTACTGTTTGCTCAGGACCAATCACACTATGTAACTACATCTGAAGTAGTCATTTGGGCTGCCTTCATAAACTATCCTCCTTAATCTCAGCCTAGAACAGGCACCTAACATCAAATGAGTAATTTCTCTGAAATCTCTTTGAAAGGTTTATTTCTCTCCACTGAATTGAGCCTCAGTTCTCAGGTCACTTCCTTGGAGGTACAGCTGTATATTATAGATACCTACAGTGAGATAAGGACCATCTCAGCGAATGTTCATTTACTGGATAGCAGCAGATACTATCAGAAGGATTTAAGAGCAGGGTATGCCTAGATAACCTCCCACTGCCTCCCAAATGCCTCCAGAGGTCTAAAGTAAAAGGACTTCTTGCACCCCAGGCACTGTGTTTCAACCACCCTTGTGTTGTTTATGTGCCTTCTCCCAGCTGCTTCTTAATTCCAACTATATTTTCACTTTGAAAGCATTCCATGGCAATAAATCCCACATTTTAGTCATGTGTGACAGAAAGAAGAAGGGACAGAAGGAGGGAGGGTGGGAAAAGAAAACTCAAGCTTCCTCTCTTCTTAACTTGTTCCTCAGTTGTTACTTTTAAGAATCTTGCCATTCTGGTGTGATGGGGAAAAGCAGATCACAAATCCTTGTGCACTAAAGCCAGGGAAGACTTCTCCCAGCATCCTCTGTGTGCCCACATACTCCTGCCTTCCATTCCCAGAGGTAGAAACACTTCATCAGTGCTCTGTGCAGAATGATAATAAAATTTAATTTGGGAATTCTCCATTAAATGCTGCTCTAAACTGTAAATTAGGTTCTCTTGTTAAACAGCTAATTTGTAGCATTGCATCACTATGCCCTGAAGGCAGCAGCACCTGAAAGCTTATAAAACTGACTGAAAAGTGAAATATAGAAATAAATAGTATGAGAGTCAGCCTAAACCAGACCGAATTTCCACTGCTATTTTTTTTTAATCACCTCCATTACTCACACTTCATTAAGCACACATTCTGATCATGATCCCACAATCCAGTCAACAGGGTGAGAATACTCTCTCTGTGTGCATGTGCATGTATCCCTACAGCACAGACAGCCAACAACTATATATGCATGTTTATCAGTACAGAGTTCACTTGGATTAGCATTTCCCCCACCATCCTGATTTTGTGTGGTCAGATGAAATTCAGCATTTTTATATTTGGATAAACAGATGGTCTGCAGTCTGATACAATATCCAGCAAAGAACTCCAGGGAAACTCCTTCCTAACATGAACTGTTGCAAGCAAGTTCTTCATGAAAGACTGTAAAGATCTGTGAAACTTCCCTGCTTCAAGAAACCCAAACCTTTTCCAGTAGAAAACTGTTTCACTGGAATATTTTAAACCACTTTTACAATATAATGCAATTCACTCTGTATGCGTGGGATTCATTACAACAGGGATTAAAATGACAGATTAGTGTCATGTGAAGCATGCAGCAGGGGATTTGAGACTTGAGTCCAGTTGCTGGACACTAGGCCAGCTGAATTGTACTTACCGCTGAGCTACAGTAACACATATAGCTTTGGAATAAAGGGACATGAGGATTAAGGGCTATCCTTCAGAGGGACTTAATACAGAGATTTTATCACACAGGAAACTAAAAATGGACTTCCTGGGAAATTTCTATGAGTGGTGGAGAATGGCAAAGCACAAATGAAAGATAAAAATTATTAATGATCCTAAAAGCCCATTATACTCATATAGCACAGATGTTACACAAATGGTAAGCAGGTAGTTTTAAGTAGAATAAATTCAAAATGATCCCACTGTTATCAATCAATACACTTCAAATAAATTGATTGGAAATGATGGTAAGCAAGAAGAGGTTCCTGGGAAAACAAAAAATCAGTTCATGTATAGAGGGTTAAACTGCACTATAGGAAAATATTTGCAGAAGTGACATAATAAAACCCCTATAAATTACATTTCAAACTTTAAAAGCCACAATATTGAGGGCCTCGCACAGGAAATCCAGAGGAATATTCTAAGAAGTTCTGAATAATTCATGGCTTCTGAAGCACACACGAGACAGATGATAGGAGAACAAGGAGGTATCCAGGTGTGCTCCTGTCAAGTGTAGTGACATAAGCACACTGTAAATCTGCTGGAGAAAAGCATACGTTCATCTCCATCCCACCAAGACACACTGTGAACTGGCTTCCAGACTTGTACCTGTTTTAACATCAAAAGCATAAAGCCCAGAGAAGGATACTGGCTATTAAAACACCTTAAACATTCATGGAATATAAATGCTCCCTGACTTCAGCATGTATTTAGAATTGACCTTAAGGTGATTGCCTGGTTAGAAACAAAAAAAAACCTATCCATACCCACTTCTCTTCTATCACTTTTCAGTATCTCACTAGCTTTAGTCCCCGTCCCCTGGTATGTACTTTGAGTGATATATTTTTCACAAGTTATTTTCCTTTTATCAGGAAAATAACTTTTTTTGTTACAGCCCTTGGTGTTCCTTACAGTGAGGGTTTAAGTATAAATTTGATTTCCTATTATAAAATAGTTTAATCAAAGCTTACATAAATATCAAGATCTCTTTTAATGGGAAATATTAACAGGAAAAAATATGTTCCAGGATGATACAGCTGGGAGGTGGATGTAAAACTCAGAACAGGTAACCTCCATTATGTGCCTTGCAGGTTGTACCCCATCTTTTTGGTCCACAGGGAATAGTAAGATAGATAGGTTGAACACGTAAAATATTGAATGTGTAACCCAGTATAAAAGCTAAGATTCACAGGTAAGAGGGCTTGTTTTTATCTCCTCAGAGACATTTTTAGTCTTGGAAATACGCCAGCATAAGCACAACATATGTCAAATCCTTAAAATGAACAAACCTACCAATTCAGCAGATTCTGTCTGAAAATTATGTCTGGAGATAGGAGAGAATGTGTAATTATTACTATGAACTTCCAAGAGAGCTTTTTTTGGATTTCTTTTTTCTTTTGGTACATGCACATGCTTGTTTCATGTCTAAAACTGTTCTGCATAATTTCATCTGCAGCATAGGAGGTATTTTACAATTGAAATAAATGAACATGCTATAGACTGCCCTCAACACTTGCTGCCTTTGCAGCCTGAACACACAAAATATGGCAATCCAACTCTTTTATAAAGAGACATATAAGAAATGGCAGAAAGAAAACTAATTCATGGAAATTGTTATTTCTTAAATATATATGGTCAATGTGGTTAGATATACTATACATACAGTCATTATGCACACACACACCCCCATAGCTAATACGCACAGACACATATATACAAACTAAAAAATCCAGAACTTTGCTACTGGTTCATTACTAGTAATACATAACTAATAATATTTAATTGACTGACATTTTGACTTATTTTTTTATCAAATTCATCTTGGAAAAATAGATGCTCATAAAATGTTTTCTGAAACCAATGCAGTATTTTCAGACTTAGAGCTGCAGACTTTTTTATAACTGGTGCGGAATGCACAGCTTCATTAAAAAGCAGTCATTTTCATTATTCTTTTTAACAAGTAAGTCTGATCAAACAGCTCTGTATAGTAACCAAAGTCCTATTTTGCTTTTGCTCCTATATTGGCTTCCTTCCCTTTTCAGATCTCAGAAGAAAGACCAGATAAACAGCATCTCTGTGCTAAGACAACAGATAGAAACACAATACAACTAAAACTATGACACTTTTTGCATCTACTGTGTGCCCAAAGAGCCTTCACTCAGACTGCTAGCATATGGTGGCACCTCTTAATTCCTGTCACTAGCCACATCAGCTAGAAGACTGCATGGGCACTTCAGCATTACCAGACCGCATTTCCATTCTGCTCGGTGGCTGCACATGCCAATGTAGGTAATACGCTCTCAGCTGGCAAACTGGTGCTGCTCCAGAGAGATCCCCTCACCTCAGCCAGCTCTGGTTGAGGGCTGGCTGGGGTCTTTCCTTAGGAACCCAGGCAGACCTTTTTCTAAGGAAGTCTGTTATGAGATCTGTTGCTGAAAATGCATTAGTTTCCCCATTGTAGATTTGATTTTCCTGGCTGTGCCCTTCCCCTTCAATCCCTGCAACTGTTCTGTTTGAAAACTACCCCGTATAAGATAGATCAATAGGTTTTACTTGGGTAAAGGAAGAAGGAGAAAGGAGAAAGATAAGGAATTGTCTACCAGAAAATCTTAAATTGAGAGCCAGTAGGCACTAGCTGGAACCCAATTAGGTTTTTATAACATCTAACTGGAACTGAATTCCAGTTAGATCTTACAAAAAGCAGTGTGAGGGTAGTCAGACACTGGCACAGAGATCTTGTTCCTTGAGATTCACAGATGAGTTGGCAAGGCCCTGGACCCCCATCTCAGCAGCTCTCCTGGGAGGAGGTTTTAGGCCAGATGACCTCAAGAGGCTTTTCCGAACCTAAATCATTCCACAAGTACATGTTTCTACTATGTGAAAATGGCCTTTCCATTAAAAATGTAACAGGAAACTGAACAATAAAAACTCTCTAAAATGCAATGGAAATAAATGAAAATTTAAGACAGTGTTCACTTCCTGACAACCAGCAATTCCTCTATGGGTCATTTCTTACCTTACATTTTTCACATGATTTTACAAAAACTTCTGCCTGAGGGATGAAGAAGGGCAGAATTTCAATGCAGGAGAATTTGCTGTATAATGAAATCATACTGCCACTGGTCTTCTTAACTAAATAATGACTAATCACGAAACTGCATAAACAGGGTTTTTTTAAATATCTCTTCAATATAAACTCCTCGTCTCCCACCCCACTGACTTTAACAAACATAAATACCAGTCATATTGCCAATCTGTATGATACCAGGCCTTTGCCAAAGAGTCTGCTTGGGCAACTTATTATCTCAAATCATCCTGAAGAATATATCACACTATGCTATATTATAGTATATTTTTATTTAATTTTAGTTTATGATTGCTAAATATAACTTTTCTGAGAACAATCATGTTGTCCAACCTGGATACATGAATTAGAAGCCCAACTCAGTTTCACATTAAATAGGGTGTAAAAGGAATAATTCAAACTATAACTATGGGGACAAAGAAGTATTTCCCAAGCCTGGAGTTCCTTTGAACATCTTGAGTAGAATTCAACTCTATCTGACAGTAAGACCCAAGAGTATATTACCTCCCTCTTCCCTGCAGTATATCCATCTTTCCTGGAGTAAGGAACCAGGATGCTTGGTCTTGTGGGGACCGCCATGAACACCAGGTAGCTGGATCCCTGGTTTGCATGGCCAGGGAGTCAGAAGACCACAGCATACTGTGTTATACCTTCTTGCAAACCTGTTGTATCTTTAGATGCAGGCACGGGATAGAAAGTCTTCCCCTCCATTAACTGCATAGGAGCCCAGTATCCCAGTCTAGGCATTTAAATAATGTCTGTAGCTGGATGATGTAAATTCCTCTCTGATCCCTTTATTCATGCCCACAAATGGACCTATTGTTGCTTGTTGGCTGTAATTTGAGAGCTGACTTTCTGAACAGAGCACACGAGAACATAAATTGCTTGAAAATTTTGTGCTTCCCTGAATACTTGCATATGCTGTTATTGTTCATCAACCTCATCATCAACCACAGTACCTGCATACAAAATCCTAACAAGATCACAGGAGATGCTAAGCTGAACCCTGCACAGACATTTTCATCCACAGGGTTTGGTATTCAAAAATCTTGTACAGCGAGCAAGGACAAGGCTTAGCCTGAGATTAACTTCTATTAAGGCTTTTCACCTAAGTTCTCAAACATAGCATTGTTATCAGATGGAGGCTCAGTGACCACTATAAAAGCTGTCACCAAAAGACACCATTACCAAAAAAACATAATTTCCCATTTATTTAAATTTGTGTTCTGGTTTCCAGACTTGTATATAGAAAGTAACATTTTACACAATATTTAACAGAAATTAAAGCAAAAAAGAAAAATCCTACCCAAACATCACCCAAGTAGTCATAATAAAAAGGGACCAATTTTCTCTCCACTTTTCTTTTTTAAAAAATACTCTGTATGAAAGTTCAATTCTTTACCTCTAATTCTCTCTCAAAAGGGAGTTCCCATTTGACCCAGCTGTCTGTGCACGAAAAATTTATTAACTGGCATAGTTTGCTTTATTTAGACCAAAAATAATATCTGTTTGCCATTATTACTGCAGGGAGCAGAAGGCAATGCTAGGTCAGATCAACACAATGATTAAAGATTTCTTCGTCCTTCTATGACCTCCTGCTATCTAAACTGCATATTAAGAGTCAAAATAATCCAAAATGAGATGCACTATGAAAATAGTACCCCTACTTAAAGAAATATTTATCACAGAGTTTATTGTCAAATGACATATCATACAGTTTTAATTGCTAAAACCTATGCAATTCACATTGTCTAGCAATCAAAAATGATGCTTCCCAATGTCTCAGTAAAGCATGAAATTAGCATGACATTTACAAGTTGTAGACAAATCTGGCTTTATTTTAAAATTGTTTATTTACCAAGCTTTACTTCTTTATTTCTCTTGCCATATGCAAAAAATGTCACCAGCTCCTCAGGCAATGAAATTGTCTGAATTGTCTGAAGTCAACTAACACATCAGAGAGGGATTAGTCTGCCGAACCTTAAAACAAGATGCATATCACTGCAGCTGGCCAGATATGTCATTATCATGAAATCACATCCTGGGATGCATAGAAATTTAACATCATAGAAAATTAACAGACAACTGAACTAGAACTGTCACATAAGGTGGTAGATCTGGGATACTACTTCTAGAGTTTCTTATTTATAAATATTACAAAAGTCCTCTTCAATGCAGTTATGCAAAATTATTGTAATTTCTTTTTTCACTTTTTACATATTATGTCCATAAAATATGGTATCTTGTAATTTATGAGCTCAAGATTTTATTTATATTTATTTGCTGAAACTTTATCTTAATAAAATTTAATAGAAGTATTATTTATTTAATAAAATAATCCAAAGTACTGGAAATGTTCATACAAGTCTAGTTATTAAGAAACACTATCTCAAATAATAAGATGTCAGAACTTGTACTTGCAATTTCAATAAAAAATAAAAGCTTTGCTTATGCACTGGATTTATGTTTCTATTAACCTACTGATTTTTAAAATAAGAGATGAAAAATAGTGCCAATTCCAGAGAAACAATGCCCTAAGGCGGTCTCTTAGTTGAAAACTATCCATTAAGACAACATGATCATCTGGAACACGGGTTCTCAGGTAGGGCAGATTTTCAGCTAGCAAAATGTGTTCAGATGACATTTCTCAGATTTTTTTCCATGGGAATATCAAAAAAAACAAGTGCTTAACATTAAACCCTCCTCTTACTTATGCTCCTGTATAACATAGAACAAGTGCCAAAACCCCAGTGGCCTGAGGTTATGAAATCCATCGCTATGGAATTACAATTTTAAATTTGATAAAAATAAGTAACACAAATATACTCAAATGTCAGTATTTCACATCTATTAAATATTACACAAGATTTGGTAAACTAAAAGAGAATATTTCATCTTCTCTAGACTCTCGCCTTGAAGGAAAATAAGTAATTCATTTAGCATATGTAATAAATCTGTGTAATACCAATAGGAAATATCAAAATGGGTCATGTTTTTACTTTGTGTTTTGACACAGTAATTGGTCAATTATGTGTAATGGAGACTAACTGCCTCTTATGAAAAGATACTTACACTCTCTGCATTAATAATAAAAAATTTTTTCTTTCCCACACAGACATTATTATGGAAGACAAAAAAAAAATAAAAGCATGGAAAAGGGAAAAATCATTCACCCATGATTTGCACCATCTAGGAGCATACTGTTTTTAGTGTCTTACTAATCGCTTAAAATTGTGCAACAGGAATGGCCTGGCAGACCAGGAAAGGTCAGCACACATGAAAGTACTGATTCTGATCCATGGCTTTGCTACAGCTCTTCCCCTTTGAGCAAGTCTTTCCATTGCTTCACTGCCCATAACAGACATGCCCATCTCTTCACATATTCTAGAATATGCCAAACCTGAGTATTAAGTTTTAAATTAGCCAGCTAGAAATTACAACTATAAGTTGAAATAGTTGCCTAAGCCTCTTCTGTATTCAAACAAGAAAGAAAGGTACCTTTAGAGGAAGATTTCTCTCTACCTAAGGTGATAAGGATCACCTTTTAGACCTGTCATTCATTTTGTTTTGACGGCATTGGAAATGCAGATGATAAATTTTTATGTAGCCAGAATTAGGTGAAATCTATCTAACTGTACTAATAAAAAGTACCTACCTTGAACTGGAACTCAATGTACAGTATGTCAGCCTGAAAAGGAAATAATTTTTACCAAATCTAGTTTGAATCATATGGAGTTTCAGTGACATTGAAGGAAAAAAAAAAGTAATTTGCAGACCGCTATAAAAGTATGTCTGTGATAATAAAAAAAGCTACTAAAAATGTCCTTTGCATTTAATTTTTAAAAAGACTTTGATTTAACAGATAAATTTAATTTATTGCTTGGGTAGAACCTTTGGGTATTTCACAAAGGACTGAGGAACTATTGTACTATCAGTTGTCACCTTGCAGATCTCATTAGTGTGCAAGACACTTGCATTGAAGGTCTTATTTCCATTCCTTACCCTATTTATAAAAATATTGAAAGAATGGTTAAACATTTATTCACTCACTTCAAAGAGCACTGGAGTTAAGTTCTCGACTCCACAAAGGGCAGAGGTAGTTGCTTTCTTTTGGCACTTGCCTAGTCTGGGAATTAACCTGGGATTCCCCAGGTATCCATCAGGTTCTTGGGCAGGAGCACCTGCCCATGTCCTGGTCCCCACAGTACTCCCACGTGCCTGTTAGGGATGATTCAGAAATAGGCTTGCAGGAGTAGAAGAAAGGGAGAAAACAGAAATTTTCACTGCTTGTCTATACAGGGCTCATGAGTGGACAGGACAGTGTGTGCCCTTCCAAAACACTTTTCTGTAATGTGGCTATGGAGGCAGAGAAAACCACAGCCTAAAGAAATTCAAAAATGAGATAAAAAAGTGTAACTGACATTGGTAAGTAAAGAAAATTTTCCAAGAGCAGTGTACATATAGGAAAATAAGGAAGAGCAACTGAGGAATGTAAAAAAACAAAAAACAACAAAAAAAACCAACACCAAAATAATAAAAAAAATGACAAATATAAGATGCTCAGGAAGGAGATCAATCTTTATTTCCCAGTCCCTCTCACTTGCTACTGGGGAAAGCTATGAAGACAGCATGACAGATTTCTACCAGCTAGCATGATAAAGTCCTAGCACATTGTCCTTGCTATTACTGTCAATCAGGAATAACTGTCAAAAATTACTATGAACAATGAAGGTACATGTACATAGAGGTGATCACAAAAGATGACAGGGGAGAGGATTTTGACAGATTAAGGTATTATTCTGCCTTTCTTATTTAACTTTCACTATTCAGAAAACAGTAGAGCAAGTTGGCAATAGATCTGTATAACACAGGGGCCTTTAATGAGGCAGAGAATCTGTATGTTACCTTGCAAACCAAAGCAAAATAAAGGTGAAGGGAATGATGAGAATGAACAAAAGGTAAGATAAACAAAAACAAGTCTGAGAAGCTAAGTATGAGGGAGAGAGTCACAGATGGCGAGAGCAGCCAAGTTCTAATCTCTTTTACCCTGAAGTCCTGGATATACACTTGTGTAACTGGCAATACCATTTGGCCAAGATCTCCTTACTAGCAGAAATGAACGACAGACCATACACATGAAGAAGAGGTATTTGCTCATCCACTTGTCTTCATGACAGAAGTCATAACCATTCCCTATTGTACATGTTTTTCACCCCCTGAGTTTAAAGTCTCAAGAAATGGAGCAGACAGGACATATCAATCCTTTAAGGATATTTCTACAACTAAATAACATCAGCATCAGGATATCCCATCCTTTCACTTTTCTAGCTTGACATTCATACTGCTCATTCTTATTCTTACCACTCCTTAGTATCCCTCCCCACATAAATATATTGCAAATTTAATCACAAATAAATACCACTGCAAGAAAACAGTCTTTAGCTAGAAATTACTCTTCTAATAATTTCTCTGACTCTTAAAAGCATTTAAAAAAACCTCATGTGGTCTACCTGTGATGAGGTAATATCAACTATGTTATCTTAAATTTTTAAATTTGTATTATTTTCTGAGCAAATGTCTTAATAGACATATTAAGACATCCCTACCTCCATGACAGCCAGTATCAAATCCACGATGTGGGTCAAGGTGGGCTTTTGATCTGACATGAGTTTTCTCATGTAAAATACAAAAAATACCCTTAAACAAGAAGGAAATAGCCAAGCTTTTCCTGATACCAGTTTCACATAGTTTCCTCTGAAACATAAATTACAAAGTCTTTCCACAAATCTGAGCTTCTCTACACTTCTAATAAACTCCCACACAGGTCAAATGCACAAGCTCACATGCCTGTTAATTGTTTGAAGAGGAACAACCTACCTTTTGCACTAAAAAGAAAGATTAATCAACATATTTCTAGGTGAGTATACCAAAACATTATTTTGGTAGAACTTCATGCTGGGCTGCACTGCTCTTCATAGCTATCTGTTGTGTCTCCTACAGGACAGGGCTGCTTTATTAGTCACGAAAAACAAAGTTCATACAAACTACGGTTCTTCAATTCTGCACTGTTCAAAGGTCACTTCTCCACTCACCGTTTTTGTCAAGAAAGGGATAGAGAAGAATTAGTCAATTTAGTTCTCTCTCAGTGTTGCACAGAAAGATTTTAAGGAAGAAGTCCTCTAATATGAAAGCAACACAAAGGGGCCACACAGAATATCATCATTATTTGAAACTAAATGACTGTTGTTGCATTAATCTTTCATCTACAGGGAACCAGACTCTCAGGTCAGCCACAGGGGACTATGGAATTCTCTCTGATCTTTGTGTCTGTTTTCACAAACCAGCAAAGTTTGGTACAATTCACCAGACTTGGCCATCAGCTTCAATTTAAACTTGGGCTCTTCTGAAGAACTACTGTTTTGACAGTATGATAAAGCTCAAACTAACCCTCACATGCTCATACATTTATCCAGATCAGGTCTGTGAGCCCCATACTCTCCTTCCTATGGTCCTGTTATTCCTACAGTTTCAGCTGTGAGGCTACTGCTGATCTGTGTGTTCCAGGGTTAGAAGAGTAATGTGAGCAATCTCTAGCACAGGAGCTCACAAAGATTTCACTCTGCTTGTGAACAAAAGTAATGTATGTGTTTTAAGCAGTAGTATGACTACTTCATCTGCATACTGCACAGCCAAGATACAGGGAAAAAAATACAGTAAAACTCTTTCTGATCTAGATTCCTTTTTAAAAGCCCTGCTATAGTTTACAGCCATTTCATATTTTCTGTATACAAGTACAAATATCAACAGAAAATGCAGTCACCGCAGCAATGCACACTACGTGAGGAAATGGTAAATCATGGCACTTCATCACAGAGGCAACACCCTCTCCAAGGCAAAGACTGCCCCTGACAAGGGAAAGGAGATTTCATGGTCTTCAGTCATGGCTGAGTGTCTGGCCTCGAATCTATAGGGACATACCGAAATCCTCTAAATTCTGTCACATTGACTTAGCATCACACTTCCTGTCAAAAAACATCTCTGAAGTACCAGAACCAGCCAAAAAGAAATATTAGCACATAATATTAAACAAATCAGGAGTAATATAGCCCTTATACCTGAAAAAACTGTCACCGAAAAGGTCAGTTCCCTGACCAATCCAGGTACTGTCATACAAGTTCCCAAATATCCACAGCATTTGTTCAGCCACAAATATCCTTCCTAGAAACATTAACACTTATTCCTGTTAGAGAAGCTGATATATAAACTATTTATTTCCCTTATAATTTCAGCAGTTCTTACACCAACTGTCACTTCAAGTAAAATTTGTCCATAGTCCTCCCATATGCATCACTTGGCTGGTGAAAGCCAACTCTGCTTTTCAGAGCTGGGGAGTATTTGAAATACAAATTTAAAATGCAGAATGAAACAAATGAAAGAAAATTAGTCCCTTTTACAAAATAAAACCCCTGCTCTTTGGTGAATCTTGTTAAAGCAGACTAAGACAATAAAAGAGAAGTTGTCTGAGATTTTTTTAGTATCCCACTCCAGTTTATGGCCTCACATTGATATTTTTCCTCAATAAACCCAAGCAATTATTAGAATATATTTATCCCTATGGAAAATTTAGATCAGTTATTTGACATTTTGAAAGAAGCAGATATTTCTTCCTTTATTCCTTATTCAAGATATCCCCTTTTATTATGTATTCTGTAATACAGCTCCATTTATACTTAATACAGATAAGTGTGCAGGAAATAAAGATATAATTAAAACTGGAAAGAAGCATATTCACTGTTCTGCTATCCCATGGGCTCAGCAAATCATGTATGTATAGAGCCTATATACTACCACACTTGGTTTCTATATTGTGCTTTTTTCGACTTCCATTTCACAAGCCAGTCACTCCCAATGGTGGTATAACAGCTTTGTATTTGGTGAGAAAAAATTTCCATTCTGTGCAGTATTATTACTTCAGGAAATAAGCCTTTCCCCCATTCTTCCAAATGTTAGTCTGCAACCTTTTATTTTGTATTTAGATGCAGATGGTATACGTGCTCAAATTTAAGGCAGCTATTGCCATTTTCAATGTATTTCACCAGCTGATAATGGGAGCTCCATAGATTCCAGGGTGCCTGCTTCTATTTTTTGGATACAGGCATTGGCTGAAATCTGTTTTCTGGTATACTGCCCACAACAGCACCTCCCTAGCACTCCTTACAGTTGCCACACTGTAGAGTCACTCAGAGTAGGACTCAGCTACAAAGTGAAGACTTGAAAGCTGCCACAGAGGAAAACACTGCCACAATTCATAGTAAATGTCCTTGTGGGCTCTGGAATGTTCATGTGTCGCATACTGCAGCAAAGCCAGGGAATCCAAATAGTTTCAAACTATTATAATGAGTTAAAAATTGCCCACTGGTAACTATTTAAAGGTCACTAGTCACGTTTTATATATAGTGCATGTATTCAGCTAGCAGAAATTTGGTACTACTCTGTTGGCCATAAAGGGAAAAGTTGGACAAGTTCTAAAAAGAGATCAAAGCCTGGGCCAGATCCTTAATTAAAGTCAAATGAATTATATCCACGTATATCAGCAGAGGATATTTTACAGAGTGCTATTTTTTTCCTAAAGCTAAACAGAGGAAAACATTTAAGGGATGAACTTACTGTGGTCACACCCTTGAAGTGTAAAATGTTTTGTTCTCCTAACAATGAACAAATTCTATGATTCTTCCTGCTTCCATCATTAATTTGGCAATGCTTTGGTTTTCATATACAAGTGCTGCACAGAAGTCAGTTCCTTTTCAAACAAAGAGGCTCAAACAGCATAAAAAATAATAAACAAAACAACCTTCAGATTTCTAAGTTTGTAAGTGGAAGGAAAGGACAACAGGTTGCCCAGAGCAGTAGGGAACTGAAAATTTCTTATCAATTTTTCATGGTTGACTTATCGTGATTTAAAGGGTTGGGTTTTGGTTTTTGGTTGGTTGGTTTTTTTATGGGTTTTGTTTTGTTTTGTTTTTTTGTAACTTCACAGTGTACAAGAAATTATCTTCTGGTCTGTGCGGCCACAAATAGAAGAAAAACTAAGAAAAGGATTTAGAACAAGGGGGATATTGGGTGAAGGGGAACTAAGAAAAGCTATCAAAACAAGAGTAAAGCAAAAAGGAGCAGAACAGGCTTTATACAATACATATGGATTAAGACTCACTTACTTGTAATTCTGAATAACAGAAATTAATGCTGGAAACATTTGCTGAACTGTATTTGCACTTTTTATTGTAAAGGTCAAAGAGGTGTATTATGGTTTTGCAAAGAGAAAAAGTAACTGTAATAAGGTCTATTACTTACTATACTTGCTCTGTAACACTAAACCAAAGAGCAATGAACTGTACCTTTGGAAACTCTAAGGAATTGCCTTTTATAGCTGAAAGGTCAAACCAGGATTTGGAAGAGCAGCTATTAAGTTACATGGTCTTTCTGCACTGTTCACAGTTTGCCAGTGAATTTACAGGAATTTCTATGCTGAATAACAGAGATAGGGCTTGTTCTCTTTTAGTATTTAAGTAGGAAACCCCAATCCGTTTTATATATAATCCTTCCCCCCAAAACATATAGTCTTTCAAGTGTATTTCCTTGCTTTTGTATGCATCTGTACCTATTCAAAATGAACACAAGCCTATTTCATGAGCACTTGCCCATTCCTCTTTCAGGAAGCTGGCACAAGTGCAAATACACAGCAAAGTTGGGTTAGAGCAGCTGACAAGTACGCAGTAGCTGCCTCTTCCCTTACATGCTTCACAGAAGCACTGTCAGTCCATGGGAAAGCTCTCTGAAGTTGAATGAGATGGCAGAAGGGGTGGTGATAAAGGATCTGCACTGAGAATATCATCTATTTCACCTACACTCAACACATCAACATTCTGTCTAAGGCACAGCATGGGGGTACTGTTTCACTCTGCTGGCCAGGCGGAGGCTGCTGCACTCCGTTTTTGTACAGACAGAGGAGCCTGGAGAACATACATTCACAAAGTTTTTCCGGCACTTGGACATGAACTGCTGGGATCTTCAATACTGCATTCTACAAATTATTGCCTGATGCATATCTGAGAGCAGCTTTTCTGATGTTTCCCTGCTTTCTGCACAAGGGATGTGAATGAAGTAAGAATCTCCATGCCTCCTACTTAAAGAAAAGTGTTACAACTTTCTTCTTTGGGTGCTTTATCCAGCTCAGGGCTAGGTGGCAGATACTGTCCCCAGCCAGAGTTACAGGGAGAAACCTCACTGACCATTCCAGCTCTGGATCCTCCCTGTGAAATTTGTAATGACGTAAAACAAGGTTTTTACAAAGGAAATGCCTCACAGCAGTCATTACTTAACTACTCTAGACCAAGATTAAAAGTACTTCTTTTGTTGAGTAGAAAACCAAGGCAACTGCTGACATTTTTTGTGGCAAACACTAACTATCATTTCTGCCAAACAGGAATGTTCATCCATCTGGATCATTAGGAGTCTACGCTCCAGTTAATCCAGGTCAAATCTGTTTTACTTCTGGGCAGTGGAAACTATTTTGAGAAGGCCTGTGCAAGGCCCACAGATTGAGACAAACAGCTATGCAGAGCTCTGAGCACAATTACTGTGCAACAAAAAAAAACAAAAAGAGCCTGCTGCCCTGTGTACCGTTAGATATCATAGATCTAAACATGTCAAGGCTCATTCTTGATTGCATTATTGGGTACAGAAAGTATTGTTTTTTCTGTGTATCATTAAGATGCAGTTCTAATAATAACAGGAGCCTACAGTCTGGAACATTTACACTGAGAAAATACCCAGCTAACACGATATCTCACTGAAATAAAGTTAAATGCAAAATAGGATTTGCCAAGGTGTGGGGGGAAAGGGAGCTGAGGAACAAACACCACAGGTTGTGGAAAACAGAATAATCAAAAAAAATAAATTTTGAAGAATAAATTTTTGGTTCAACAGATAAGTTACAGATTTTCAGTGGTTTTCTTAGAAAGTCTATTGACCTATACCTCTATTCTAAATTAAATTGCTTAGGACATTCTGAGTAAAGCAAGCATAAAATTACAAAAATTACAGAATAATACAGGTTGCCAGGGAGGCCATCTATTCTGTGCTCAAAGCAGGTTCTCCATCAGAGTTAGATCAGGTAGCTCAGGGCTGCGTCCAACTGAGTTTTGAAGACATCCAGGGGAGGGGATTTAAGAACCCCCTCTGGGCAGTCTCATCTGGTGCTTAACTGGTGATATGCAGGGTAAAAAAAAAAAAAAAAAAAAAGTAATAATATTTCTGGTATCTTGTAAAAATTTTCATTTTGGAAACCTCTTTCATCCTTTCCCTGTATACCCCTGAGAAGAGTCTGACTTAATTTTCTCCATAAATACCTATTAGGTTGTGAAGATAGCAATTAGATCCCCTCTTAGCCTTTTCATGGCTAACTAGTACAGTAGTTTCAACTTTCATCACTAGGGAGAACAGAGTTTTTCACTCAGTATGGTTCCTTCAATTTTGTAATGGTAAGATTTTAGGCTTTTCTCAATTTGTAATTAACTATAGCTGCAGCTGTAAGTAAAAGGATGATATCATCCTACATTTACATAATGTCTCTCTTATACACACAAACTATATACACATCCACAGTATTATTACATTGCTAAACCCATGAAGATTTCCTAAGTTCTCTAAACATTTCTAAAGCAAACTCAAACATTAGTCAGGGAATAGGCAAAGTTCAGCTGTAGCCACAAATAGTGAACTAGGTAACATGTTTAAGCAATAATGATAACACGTTTGTGACATAGTCCTTGAAACTACTCCCCAAATTCTGAGTGATGCACATCTGCATTAACAGGAAAAGAGTGAATCCACATATAGTAAGTGCATCTTTGAATCAGTTGCTGATTGAGCCACGTATGTCCTCTGTGCAAGTCTCTTACAAGTTCAGTATTCTAAGTCAGGGATATTATCAATTGTGCAAATACCTTTTGAGTCATTTGTAGGGCAGCTACAAAGAAGGGGAAAGGGCTTCTATCTTAGATCCAGAATGCTCTGTATTATCAAAGTATATAACAAAAACATAGATGAATTAGTGACAGGAGAAAAGACAAAACAAATTATCTGATATCTTAGGGCCAAATCACACAGAACAAGGAAAAAACAAAAAGAAACAATTTCTTTGCTAGCTACAGAAACCATTTCTAAAGACCTGAGTATGAATAGTTCCTTAAGGCATGACAAGCCCTGAAGCGGGCTAGAAAGGCCATTAACAGTAATCCTCACACTCTGTTAGAGATGTTGAAAGAGCCAAGAGGGATCCTCCTCACTGAGTGATACCTCAGTACCTTTGTCATTGTAATTAAGTACCATTATGGAGAAAATAAACTTAATTTTATACAAGGATACCAAGCATACCAATCTTTGAATAGGAAAATTATCAACTAAAGCTCTACTGGACTGGCAAATTTCCACATCTTGTTCCTCAGCAGACTTGTGGGCTCCCAAGAGTTTAAACAAACTGCAGCGCAGAGTTGCAAAAACCTCTTGCAAGGGAGGCAAATAATACTAATTTTGAACAGGCAGTGAGGTCACCCACTTTGTAAGCTCCAAGACAAAAAAGAGAGAAAATCATCAGTAAAAGAGAGAAAATCATCAGTATGATGATTTGCTATGACAGTATGATTTAAGTTGAAGTTGTTAACAACAGAAATTTTTGAACACGACATTGTTGTACTTGACTTAGGCGTACAAATTAATAAACCAGAGAAGCTGCAGTCAGTCAAGTTTCATGGTAAATGGCCAAAGGAAAAGATTTTTAAGTTTATTAATATTTCATAGTATTGTAACATTAAATGTGGCATTCATTAAATATGAAAGCAGTACCGAATTTCCCACTTTCTTTAAGAAAACACAGTATACAATGTTTTCAATATATAGGAAACTACAAGCATTATTTTTCCTAATGTCATTGAATCACTTTTTTCTCCCAGTGGAGATGTGAATTAGGTTCCCAGGAGATAGTTCTGTCATGGGAAGCACTTAACTTGTTTTTCTTGGCTCAGAAGAGTCCACCGTACAGTGAGACTTATGCTCTCCGGAGATAAACAGCAAAGTACTACAGATGACAACAGACATTTTCAAAGATCAAGAGACAGTATTATCAATACTATGGAAACAAAATTCACACTAATTTGTGTTTGTTGCCTGATAACTAAGGCTCCAAAGAGGATTTTTTTGTTTGTTTGTTTTCTTTTGTTCTGTTACGGTGTTAGTTTTCTAAAGCAGAAAGGGACTAAGATCCTTTCAGACAGGGAGAAGGGATTAGTGTATCTTGCTGATGATTTGGGGTCAAGCCTGGCAGTATAACTGCTGGGACAGTTCTTAACAGTAATGAGGAATCTGTCTGAAAAAAGGAAAAGAGGGATTCATATCAGTGGCCACAGCAAACTGTTACTACTTCAAAAACTTCAATTTACTGACAATAGAGTGAAGAAACAGACTGAGCAGGACATTTGCCAGTGCTCCCCTTACCTGCTGTTTAAAGCAATCAAGCCTAGTCCAACTTGCCCAGGTTTTCGGGCCAAGCTGTAGCAGGCTCCAAAACATCTTTTACTCCAACTATACAAAAAAATGGAGTCTAATTTTTTATTTTTTTCTGGTGAAGTAGGAGGATGGGGGCGAAGGAGAACCACGACAAAAAAAATAGCAAAAGAGGGCCAGCACCGTGCAGCTGACAAAGTAGTTTGGCAGAAGCACCGCTGCCCAAACAATGGATAATAGGAGAAGCCCCAGAGGACGTCCCACGGCCACAGCACCGCAAAACTGCAGCAATCTTCTCTTTTCCCTCCCTCAAGCCTCCAGTGAATACATCTCTGTTTCAAAAGTACGTGGGCCTGTCAGGCTGTGGCCTCAGCCCAGACGTGAGCATCAGTTTTCCCTCTGTGGCTTCCACTACCAGTGCAGAAGTTGGATGTGTCCCATCCCACAGCTACAGACAACGCAGAGACCTGAAGGCAGAATCTGGAAGGGCACAGGTGCCTCCCAGAGACTCCCCCTGGTTGCTGGTGTCTATGGAGGCCTCTCCTCTGAGCTTCAGTGACAATAAACAAGCTCATACCAAGCCCTGCCTATCCACAGACAAGACTCAAGTTGAAGGCATGTAATATGTGTAATAAGGTGTTCCAGTTAAGTGTTAAAACTAAACAGAATCTAGGCCTATTACAAGCGAGGTATAAATTAACTTAGGTTGTGATTAATTAGACCAGTCACAATTTATGCATAATCTGTAATTTATGCCATGCTGCCCAGGACAGTGGTGGAATCACCATCCCTCCAAATGTTCAAAAAACGTGTAGATGAAGCCTTTAGTGACATGGCTTAGTGGTGGTCTTGGCAGTTCTAGGGTAATGGTTGGACTTGAGGATCTTAAAGGTATTTTCCAACCTAGTTGATTCTATGATTCTATGAACCAGTCATGCTTATTCTACACAGAGAACAACATGGTTTAGATTACAGGAAGACATACAGCAGACCTGCCATGGAGGGAAGAAGAGGAAAACTGGAAAGGGGCCTGAGTTAGAAAGCTGCATCTTCCCATCCTTGTTATCACACTCACTTTGTGAAAGCTGTAACTCCAGCAGCAAGGTCTGGCAAACCTACTTGCCAACCAGTGTGACATGACATGGTGACACAAACATACAGATTAAAAGTAAAGACACTTAAAATAACTGCCCGTATCTGCTGCTCTTATTTGTATTGCCTCCTTATATTCTCATGCAAGCTTGCATTTTGGTGGCACAGTTCTGTGGCTGCCATGTGTCTCAGGGTCTTCCTTGAAGCCTCTCTGCATGAGTTCTGGCTTTCCTCTCTCTGCCTCACTTTCCCATGTGGCTTCATATAGTCTTCATGTTTCTGCTTTTCCATCACTTCCTACTATCTCCAACAGCCTGCTACTCTTCAGGCATCCACTATTTACCATAATATCCATATCACCAAAACAAATTCTTGTAGATGTTTTGTAAATATATAAATACATTTCTTTTACTGTAATCATGACAAGATGTAAATGCATAAATTAGAGAACATACAAAATGGAGGCCTGGATGCATGTAGTTGCCCCTCTAGTGTTTAGAATGAATTGCTAACTAGTGACTGTCTTGTCAGCAGCTCGGCCTCTGTAGAGAAATCTTGTGGCAGAAAGAATCTGTTCATAAGGAAACCCAGGGTACTGACTGCTTTAGTCACTGAAACAAGGAATTCACTGATTTTCTGGCGCAATTATGACTAGCTTACAGCACTGACATTTTTCTCTGTTAAAAATTATAATGGCACTGTTAATAGTTAGGGCCCCGTAAGAGGGTTTCTCTGCATGAAGTCAGGCTTGAGTGTTACACTTAATCTGCAGTTACATTTTAAATTGCATTTATATTATAGCTTAATTGAAGTGTTCATACGATTTCCTACAAACAGTACTTTCAGTTATTCTGTATCAATAATAATTATAAAGATTTATACATTCATTCAACTTAGATTGTGCAATATGTCTCAAAGTAACTAGATCTTTTGACAACTGCTGCAACAGCTAGTAACTGTCACTACCATCCTATAAGGTGCTTGAAGCTTCATAAACTCACCTCTAGGACCTTCCTCTTTCTAGCAACACCTGTGATTGTTTCCAGCTACCAGTTCAACCTTGGCCACAGCAATGACAACTTCTCTCTTTATACAGCAAATGCTTGCTCTCTTCCACCAATTTCAGTATTCAAGTTCATAGACTAAGAAATAGCCAGGCATTTTATTACAATGATTACAAATTCATAATCCTATCTGGGCCTCAGAAGTTTGCACAGAATATTGGCAATTAATATCCAATTAATGCTTGTAGACCCACTGGCAGTGTTACATGTCTACCAAGCAAACTGTTGACATTCATTTTTATTTCAAACTGCATGCTGCAGACTGCACAGAATATAGAGTACACCAAAACCTCTTAGCGTATTCTAAAGTCAAGTAAAACAACTCCCCAGGAATTTATTCTCACAAAAAAAACCTTGAAAATTAAAAAAAAAAAACAAAAAACAAACAACAACAACAAAAAAAACCACAAGCAACACAAACGGAATTTTACCATGTAGAAAATAAAAATTACAGACAAAAAGTAATCTCTGATGGTTTTTAGGAAAAGGCCTCAGGCAATTGCAGAGGGCTGTTCTATTTCTGTGTGAAAAAGAAATAGTGGATTTCTAAAAGCAATTTCCCATCAATGGCCATGGCTGTTGGTATCACTGTAGACCAAGAAATAGGGTGCAGAGGATTAAATTAGAATATGAAGGATTAAAATAAAATAAAATTAAGAGGATGCAAATTCATACGCTGTAAAACTGAAACAGAATATAACTTTCATAGAAGTGGGATTAACTTCAGGAATCCTGGAAGCTGTGACACAGAGTATGTTTTCTTTCTGGTTCAAAAAGACTCTCTCTCTTAATAAAAAGCTGTTACGACAGAAGTACATCTTACAAGTTTCCAAATCAAGTCCTCAGGTTTCCAATACAGGAAGCCTTCCCACTGAATGACTTCTGATTAGAAGTCAACATTTCAAATATCTCACTTCAAACATCTCGTGCTAAATTTCAGAAACTTTTAAGTAAAATAATGCCAGAGACTGACACTGAGAAGACCATGTTATCAGGCAGACAGAATTTGGTTGCACTACAAATTCCTATATTTGCAGGATATGCTATTTAACAGTTAAAAAAGCAGAGAATCCTTTTATTGCTGAACTTTAACAAGTGAAAATACAATTAAAAATAAGGCTTAACATATGTGGCATAAACAAATATGGTCTGGAAAAATAATATCTCATTAATATTTTTTAGGTTTTGGTACTCTAAAATAATAAGGAAGTATACTGAAATTATTATCATAACACAAGATGGTATCAAAAAAGATAAGACAGATAAGGAGAAAGAATCATAAACATGATTTGTAGAATCATAGAATAGTTAGGGTTCAAAAGGACCTTAAGATCATCTAGTTCCAACACCCCTGCCATGGGCAGGTGAGCTCCACACTACACTATGTTACCCTAAGCTCTGTCCAGCCTGGCCTTGAACACTGCTAGGGATGAAGCACTTGGCACTTCTTTGGGCAACCCACTCCAGTGCCTCACAACCCAGGCTGAACAGCCCCAACTTTCTTAGCCTGTCTTTGTACAGGAGGTGCTCCAGCTGGATGGCTTTCATCTCTGCAAACTGACTTGATTCACCCTCTCCTTCAGCAGTTTCTGCAACTTGTCCTTACTTGCAAGAGGAAGTTGTCTTCCACGCAATTAAGGAACCTCCTGGACTGCTTGCGCCAGGCTGTTCTGTCCCTCCAACAGATATTGGCGTGGTTGAAATCCCCCATGAGGACAAGGGCCTGTGAGCGTGAGGCTGATCCTATATGCTTATAGTGGGCTTCATCCATGCAGCCCTCCTGTTCTGATGGCCTGCAGCAGACCCCCACAGTAACGTTCCCCATCACAGTTAATGTCACCCATCACAGTTAGAATTTATCTACATCTAAAGGATTCAAGAGGCAAAATCAAAAACACTTCTATGAGAGAGACACACTGAATGTACACTGGATAACAGCATTGATTTGGAAGGCAACAAACATTATAAAGGTCGTGCTTTCATTTCCTTTTTTTAATAAAGAATATTGGAACTAAAATCCCAATTTGTTCATATCTTTTTAAACTGAAGGTCTTTCAAGATTTTTATACAGTTTTGCACTGACAGTAAGTTGCCAAGGAGTCTTCAAAATAATAACCATGTTTTGCAGACTATGGATTAAATAATTTACACCACCACCTTAGACACTTTGCTAACATAATTTTTAAACAACTTTCAAAAAATATTCTGATGCTACTGCAGGTTTAATGTTATGTATTAAATAGATTTTAAACTTGGGCAGACTTTAAACAAATAATGGACATTCTACACTAAATATTAATTTCAGGATGGACTTTACAGTAAGAGGATATTCAGAGAAGGTAGAGAGTTCAAATGAATACATCCTTACAGACTAGCTCTAAATTGATTTGCAGCTATTTATAATATGGGCACACAGGCAAATATGGACAGTTTTGATGTTTGTATATGCATGCCATGAAAAAAGCTGGCATCAACAGACACATGAGAGACCCCCCCCATCTCACTTTCCAACCACTTGTCAGAACGGCTTCTGGCAAACAAAAGCAGTGAGGGAGCTGGCTGATGTCACTGTGAGGCAACTATTGATTATTTGAAAAAGGTTTTTGTGATCCTGGGAGGTTCCTGAGGACTGACAAGAATGCAAAATGCACTATTTTTTAGGAAGTGCAAGGAGGAGGACCTGGATAACCTAGGAAGGTGATAAAGCAAATCCTCTCAGAAATCTGCAAATCATCCTCAAAACTGTTTTCTAAAGTATGAAGGACAAGAAGGTGACAAGGTGGGTTTACAAGAGAGAAAATTCCATTATTTTCTTAAGAAGAAAATTAAATTTCTTAAGAAGAAAAAAAAAAATACTGTGAGGATGGCCAGATGCTGGAACAGCCTGTCCAGAGAAGCTGTGGAGTCTCCAACCTTGGAGGTATTTAAAACCCAGGTCAACACCGCCATGGGCAACCAGCTTTCACTTGACCCTGCTCTAAGCAGGGAATTAGAGTAGATGATCTCCAGAGGCACCTCCAGTCTCAGCTGGTATGTGAAATTTCAGCAACAGTTTCTGGAAGGACTCCAAGACCAAGGACTCAAAGACAGCACCCCTTAGGAACATACAGTCTGTCTGAAAAAACCTCCACAGACTGACTTACTGCACCAGGAAAAAACGGACTCCCTGGTTACTATTTAGGGCTAAGACATTTTTCACTTTCTAGATAAGAATTTCCCAGATAAGAAAAAGTAGCCTTTGTGTCTATGGTAGCCAAATTTAGGGAAAAAACTCTGGTCATATTTGGAACAAGATTAAATCATGTCCTTCCTTCAGTTAAACAGATTACTGGTCAAGAAAACTTTGTTTCACATTTGCCCGCAACATCTCAAGAACAAAATGAATCAATTCAGTAGTAGCAGCAGCTGGGAAGAATTGGCAAAATGACTGTTAAGACATCTTAAGATAATATGCAAATATTATCAAGCCTTCTTGGAGGAGGAAAGGGCTTCTTTAAAGTAGCTAAAGCAATACAGCAATGATGGGCACAACAGAGAAAGGGAACATGGCAAAAGAACTAAAGAGAAAATAAGAGAGCTGACAATAGAATCTGCAGAAAGAGTTTGGGCTTCAAAATTCAGCTGCTGTTCCCAAAGGACGAACAGGCTCATCCTTATAGGATGAAAGAGTGCACGTTTGCTGTCATTCAGTTTGTTTCAAAACAAAAAATGTTTCCAATTATGTTTTTTAGCTGTAACAGTTGAAAAACACTATTAAGTTAGGAACTGTGCTAAAAATAGCAGTAATTCTGAATTGATTCTGAATAGACATGCCTTGTTTTGAACAGGAAATAGAAGTGGACAATATAATCTAATAGATTTCCTTTCCCAAGGCAAAAATGTGCCCCAACTTACATTCTCTAAAGCTTTGCATCAATCATGCACTTCACTAGGGAAATCTTTTACTCCTAATTCAGGGATTTGATACAATTTAGTACAAATTCAACTTACATGCTGTCCAGAAAGCATCTTAAGCAACATCTTTTAAATCTCCACTAGTATCACTGGGCCATCCTGTATGCAAGGATGCAGATATCATAGAACTTTAAACACTTAAAGAAAAAAAATAAAAATAAAAAACAAGCACCAAACAACAGACTTATGATAATTTCTTATTTTTTCTTTGTACTTAATGTGTTGTTGTACATTCTACTGTTATCTACCTGCTCCTGAAATTCACTATTTCATACTTGAAAGTTTCCCTCCTTGCTCTTGTTAGAACTCTCAGAACTGATTTAATTATTAAGAAGGGACAGAATCTACCCTATAACGTGCTTCTCTTTTACAGACTACTATAAAAGGAATTGTTCTCATGCTGGCAAGAAAACAAGAATTCCTTTTTGTGAGAAGTTACTTGGCTTCACCTTTGGTTTCCATTCAACATACAATGCAGCTGAAGCTTTCTCCTCTGTAAACAGAGAGAATAAGCAGAGCAAACACTGTAATCTTGTTCTTTTGCATTTTTGGAAACTGAGTAACCATCAGTTGATGAAGCATTTATAAATGTGGCCATAGAATTTGGTATAAAAATATACTGATTTCTATTTTCAGCATCGTTTGCAGGACTTGGAAGGGTGGGGCGGAGTGTAAGTGTATGTACTAAATCACATTATAAGAGAAGGCTGACAGTAAATGAAATCAAATTAATAAAATAAATACCGTTGTATTCCTGAAATCTAGTGCAAGGGCTGCTAGCAATCTTCACTAAAAGCAACAACAAAAAAAAAAGACTAAATTGAGCTTGACTTAGTGAGGCTGTCCACATCATGTCCACAAATTTACCATCAGCCTATCACAGGTTGTTTACCTTCTGAGATTCCTCTTCCCCTTCATTTTCATGCACAGTTTTAATAAGCCCTTTTTAAGCTGAGCAGGATCACTGTCTCTGTAGTAGCCCCACCTGTATCTCTTGGCAGTAAGGAGGGCTTGCTGCCCTTCTTGCTCTCCCCAGCCTCAAACAGACATCCTCACATTTTCCATTCTTATGAGTTGATCAGCTTTAGGATGGATTAGACAAGCAGGAAGTGTTGGGGAGCTGGCTCAAACTTTCTAAACACAGGAGTGCGACAGGATATCTTTCTTTCTAACAGCATTTTTCCCTGTATTGAAGAAATGGGCACAAGTCTGTTAATCCCATCTTCAGCATCAGTCATTTACATCAAAATGCATCATGGGCTCCCATCTGCTTATTTACAGCATTCACCATAGAGGAACTTCACGAGGTGCTCTTTAACACCTCCAATAAGGCTTACTATATAATGTGATTAACCTTTTAGAAAATACAGTGCCTGTATTAATTTTCTACCACCTCAACAACAGCTGTGAAGCTCTGAAATTTGTTCAGAGAGAAATAATTCATAAAGAGTCTTTTGCAAAGAAAACATTTTTAAAAGTGGGGAAAATAAAATAGAGAAGAGTTGAGGGGAAGTATTGAAGTATTTGTGTGTGACAAAAGCAAGAGGGCTAGGAGGGAGGAGAATAAACAGAGAGAGACCTTGGAGTTCTCCACAAATCTGTTGATATATACACCATCAGCAGAGTACTAGCTCAGTTAAGGTAGTAGTAGGTCTTACTGCAGAAATGTTTCTTATGAGAAGCTTGAACCTGGTTAGGACCAGTAAGGAATTTTTTCTTTATTTTTTTGCTCCCTTGCTTCCTCCTCCCCCCTCCACCCCTTTGGTTTTAATCTCCCTCTTCTGCCATTGCCATCCATGACCTTCAAAAGAAAATGTTTCTGCTTTGATAACAGGCTGCAAGCCTCCAAGGACTGGCACTGCTTTCTGGGAGAGAAAACTGTTGCCTCACACAGAATCCAATCAAAACCTGAATGCATCAAGTGAAAAAAAAAATAAACCAAGGACATCATTATTCCATCTCATTGTGATTTGGCTTGCCTTCAAATCTCATACCCTGTGTATCTGAAATAGCAGAAATGCCTCCATTAGCCAAGCCTTCCAACACTTTAATCAAAGTATCTTCTAGAATAAAAAGCCAGAAATGTCAAATTCCAGTCACCTTTTAATTTCCTTCATTTCTCTGTGCTACACAAAATTAAAAGCCTTACCCATGCATAATCTTCCATAAAACTCAGACCACATGCATGCAGACGTGCAGCTACGTGGGCAACCACTGATTTTAGAACATGGCAAGCACGAGTGGGGTGAGACAGGGAGGCTCCCAGTGGGCATCCTATGCTCAGGACACATTCCTGCAGTCAGCGTAATTGATTTTTCACAACTGATAACAACTTCCACACTTTATAAGAAATACAGCTTATTGGGCATCCAGCAGGATAAGGGTACGCACCCAGTCCAGTGCACATTACAAGTAAATTTTTGCTTATCTTCTTCATAAGTTTGTATTAAGAATGTCATGTACTGGGTTTGCTATTTTTCCTGGGACACTTTTGAAGAACAGGAGACATACTGCTTTCTCAGTCTTTACTGAAAGAGACAGGAATAAAGTGGTTAAAAGAAACAGGTACAAAGGGCTTGATTAGCCTGACTAAAACTCTCGCATTCTGTGGTGCTCATAATCCCACTAGGTTCCCAGGAATCTTTCAAAACCTTTTAGCAAAGGAAGGGTAAGCAAAATTGGATATATGGAGTCCTCACTTAGGTCATCTCCATGCACTGAAGAGTTTTAAGCTTAAGAAAAAGGAATCCGCAAACCATTAGGATACCTAGAAAAAATGCTGTAGAAAAAAAAAGAAACACCCTCTTAGGTAATGTATTTCTGTAATCTTTCCTATGAGGAAGCTTTTTCAAATGTATCTTCTTATGATTAGAATTATGCTAATTGGTTTCTGCTGAAAATGATGATCCTTTAAAAATGTTTTAAAAAACAAATTAAGTGTAAATGTGTCATCTTAACAGTTACCTTGTATGAACATACTCAAAATTACAAGAACAAATGGTTTTGCTCACATAACACTATTTCTTTCTTCTACATATGCTTGTAATACTTGCAAACTATATTTTGCCTTTAGGAATAAAAGACTGTATGCAACTGATAAAAAATTAATCACATGGATATGGAGTATTTTAAAAACACACAATTAGAGAAAGAAGAGACCAGAAAACCACCCAAGTATTATCAACCTTATGGCTCTAAATAATACCCAAAACTTAAAATAGGACTTGCAACCAGAACCAAGAAAGAGTATGACTTCCTTAAAATCCAGCCTATCTGTCCTTCAAAACACATCATTAAAACTGTTCCAACTTGTTGCACATGTGGCAAGTAACCTAGAAGAAGTCTCTGTGGTCTCTGCAGCAAGAACTCCAAACCCGAAAACCAACTCCTTTGTTCCATATGTGTTTTTCCAGGAAAATAAAGGAGCTTGTTCCCTGGTGCAGCCCAGCTGGCAAGTCGTTCTGCAAAGCCACACTTAGCTAACCATTATTTCTGCTTTCTACAAAGCTCAATCTTCAATAAGGCACAACTATTTAAAATTCCCGGTGCCATTCTGCTTCCCCTGACAGCAATATGGTATTATCGCAAGTGCATCCTCAACAGCAACGTGATGCTATAAAGTTCCACTAAATTTATCAAGTAGCCTTTTTTCCAGCAGTTAGCTATAACACAGTACAATGGTTATCCTACTAAATGATAATTAAGCTTTGGGGTAACATTTAATTGAAAATGCACTGTGAAAATCAACAAGTCAGCCTTTTCAAAACAAGTCTGCTTGGTTCACAATCCTGTTCAATGTGACTTTGTCTAACATTAATCCATAGCAAAAATATATGAGCTTAATCCTGTTCCCTCTGGCAATCACTTAAAAGTGCTTAACCCCTTAGACAGTTTTGAGGCTTAAATAATTTCACAGCATTAGTCAAGGGTTGACTTTTTTCTACTAATATTGTACCTTTCCACTTTTAAATAATGCTATCAGATCAGTAAACTATATTCTATTAGTAATATAATTTAATCTTTTCCTTTGAAAAAACAAAACAACAACAAACAAACCACTGAGGGGGTTACTTTTCACAGCATCACTAGTTTCATATGTAACACACTGCCACAGTAGTAAATACAGTCCCCTGATCACTAGCCATCCTGGAAAATGCCACGGCCAGATGTGTTCCATGGGCTGTCTGGGGACCAGGGTTAAGAGAGGGGACACTAGGTAGGAGTAGACAGAATGAAGCACCCTACTGCACCAGCTGGGGAGTCACTTTCCTCGCATCCAAGATGCAAGGAAATTTGCTGCCATCTTCCTCCTATCTCACTGAGGTGTCTTGGGCCACAGTAAATTATGTGGCCCAACAGCAGCAGCTTTGTAACATGAAGGGGTTGATGCTACCAACCCAGCACTCCACTTCCCCCAGGGTGTGCATGAACCACAAGGCTCATTTTGAAGAGGCTTTAGTATGACCACAGTGCCTCACACACTGTTGGGAGTTTGTGTCCATCAGCTGAACCCAGAGTAATTCTCCAAGTTCAGCTTCCTCCAAGAGGGATGCAGGGCGTGTTGTCTGTGATGCACACTGACACACAGTAATAAGCAGGGACATCTGAGAATTTGCTCCAGAAATGTACTTCTGACCTGAGCTAAAGCATGAACCCAGATGGACTGCTGCTACAGTGAACCCATGACAACTGCTAAGAGACCCCTTGTGGCCACTACATTTCAGGCAGGATTAGTTTCTTTTCTGCACTGGCTCCAGTTTGATGATTAGTTCTATTTTTAGTCACTACTTTGTGCAAATCCAAACAGAGAAAAAGGATGCCTATGTGCAACTGCAAGTGGAATTTGGTTCCATGTCAGACTAAGGATGCAGAAAGAGGATTATAACTGCTAGAAGAAGAAATACAGCATATGATACTGAATCCCCTGGGGAGGTTGGCTTCTAAGATAAAGTTCAGACTAATCTCATCTTAATTAAAACAAAATGAAATTTATGATATCTCATTTCCCCACCATTTTATTATTTAGGTCTCATTGTCAAACCCTCTGCAAGAATCTAGGAAAAGACAGTAGCTGCCCCAAGGAGTTTCAAGTCTAACTCAGGCAGCAGTAAACACTGAATAGCTCAGGAAAGAAAGTAAAGCCCTTGGTGATGGATAAATACCTTTATGTTTTCACAAAGGTCATTCTCAGCAGACGTGAAAGAAAGCAGGGAGTGGAGAACCTGCCGTTGCTGCTGTGACGCAGGAGGAAGCAGAGGAGAAAAAGGAAAAGGTGAATGCAGACGTGGATGGAGTGTTGGATAGGGGACTTTAAGAAAAGAGAAAGGATGCATTTATAAAACAATTCAGAGGTGTAAGTGACTGCTGCCACTTTTAAGAGTAAAAAGATTTCATCCAATATAGAGAAAAAAGCAAAACAAGCACAGGAAACAAGCATAAGTGACTTGGACTGGATGAAGGCTGGGAAGAAATCTGAGAGCATTATTTTGGGCACAATTTGTCACAAAGTGCACATAGGGGTTTTCCTTTTGTATTGAAATACAACTATAAAGAATCTTGAAAATACATAAAATTATATAGAGAAAAATGCCATGCCCTTTAAAAGAGTGAGGATACAGGTGAGGAAATCAATTCAACTAAATAATTCCCAAGAAGCACTAGGACAGCTCCCTTTCATTTTAGATATGAACACAGTTATGTGACATAATTTAGCAAGTGATTTAATGCATATTAGCAAGTGATATTAATGCTATTGTCTTGAATGCTATTCATCTGCTAGATGCAACCCAGGTTATCTATTCACATTTTTCAAAACCTCTAATGCAGCTATTTTTTATTTTCTTTCTTTCTTTCACCTACTACATCTTCAGAGTGCAATTATAACTTTTGAGCTAAGCAGCAAGGATCTTTCCCCTTTACTTGGCAAGCACCTTCCCAGCTTCCAAAATAACACCATCTCCTCCTCAAGGCTGAATAAGAGCAGTCTGGGCTGACATTGTGACTCCCTTGGAAAAGGAGTATACATAAAAATTAAGACAACAAATCCTCATTATTCCTTTCTAAAGAGGACTGGTGGAAAAGGTTGGGCACTACATGGTTTGCTCTAGAGAGTCCCATCTTTCTCTGGAGAAGCACAAGTAAAATCTCTTAAGAGAAATCTACGACATTTCTTCTTCCTAACCTCACCCCCAGTATTTTCAAAATTGAAGTGATCTGTCTCCTAATTATTTAATATGTGATAATGATGATCTCATTATTCTACCCTTTCTTGAACTGTCAGACTACGTCCAGTAGGTAAAGGGTCCTATGAAGACCTTTCCTAGTGGTACAAAACTGTCTGGAAAATTTATAGCTGATAAAAGTTTTATCGACTGAACAAGAAAACACAATTCAGTTCCTCTTGAAAGAAGTGAAAGCAAACTGTGGCATAAGACCACACCTGTTCCCTGAAACTGTCCGGTTTAAGCTTCTTTCCTGTCAATTACAACAAAACCAGTCTTTTCAGGAATCTTCAACAGAAGTTAGTGACCCTACAGTACATTATTTTTATTAGGGAAAATGATGGTGTGTATGTATGACCCTGACTTTTGTAATCAGAAAAACAGAGAAAAACAGAAATTCTATTATTATAAAGACACAGGACTAAGCCGAAAGTGGAAGAGCCAAAATATTACATACAACAGGGGGTGGGGACCACAGATTAAGTCTGGACAATACTGACACATTTTTATTCCAGTACAATCTGTTTTGGGAGTCTGAGTGGGGAGGAAGAAGAAAGATCATCTGAGAGCATGGTGGATGGATTTTAAAACTCTCTGTCATTCTTTCATTCTTGGCTGTCTCTTACTCTTGGCATCCTCTGTTTTTCTTACTGCACAGAAAGGACAGCTTTAAAGTAACAAACAAGCGCAAGTCTGGAAAACATGCCTGTTCTTTTATGAGAAGCACATGGGATAGCTCAGCTGCTGCTTACTTGGAGCAAAACTGACACCCCCTCATTTGCTTGTTACCAGACAGTTCAGCGGCCAGGGAAGAAGAGCTCTCTTACTCCAGAAGTTATATTAGGCAGTGAAACTACATATGTCATTAAAGTTCAAAGAAACTGATTAATCCTTTGATGTGTTGCCCAGTTATTAGGCAAATGACAGTTGTTGGGGTTTTGTTGTTTTTTTTGTTGTTTGGGTTTTTTTCCCCAAATGTATGGGTCTGTCTTCTCAAGTCTTTTTTTTAACCCCATGCTTTAACAAATGGTGAGCCTCAGGAAGAAATGGCTTAGCTTTATTGAAAGGAGATCTGGGTACTGTTTCTGGAGCACACCTTTTACACATAATATCCAGGATATTACCCCCTTAATGGAGACAAAAACAAACAAGCAAAAAAACAACTCTTTATTTTCCTCCCCTACTGCTCTCTTTCTTTAGAGCTGGAAAGTAAACATTTAAAAATGCATGCTGTTAGTGGTCTGCATAGCACTACACTGTTCTGTCAAAGTGAATATTGTGATAAATTATGCCAGTCTGTTCATACTTACAATCATCTTCTACTTCCTCATACCAAAGCATGTGAGCAGACATGAAATCTCTTCACAAAAAAAGAGGAAAAAGACAACAGCAAAATATTTCTTGGCAAAGTATATTCCAACTTTGCTGCTCCAATAGCTTTTGCTGAATTAGGCTTGTCCCTGCGTAACGACAGATGCGTCCCAGCACAAGCTCCAGTAGCAATGCAGAGAAGAGCACAAAAAGCACCCCAGTGGGATGGAGCTTCTGGCTGGCTGATGGCAGGGTCTGTGTCCCAGGCAGGGAGAGACACAGATCCTCACTTCCACCCAGCCGGCATGGTAACTAATGCCAGTGCTCTTTGGAGGCCCCTAAATGTTTCAAATTCCAGGACCTGCGCAGAAGCAACGCTCTCTGCTTCCCTCAAAACAAAGTTGATTTCCCATAATAGGACAGCCCATGCACTCGACATATAAGGTTCTGCTTTCAGGGTGGCATGTGCAATGGATTTAAATTATGTCTTACAGCTTCCCAAGGAACAGTTAGTGCTACAGAGCAGGGTGAAAGCATTTACTGCTCCCTTTGCACAGCTCTCCTGAGAGCCATATGGAACAGATTTGGCCTCTCCCCCGCAAATGATCCCCAGTCCATCCCCAGACAGGATCCTCCATTTCTGGGAGAGATGCAGTAACCCTCCTGTCTTCAACCATTCTCTCCCAGATGAGATTTTCTGGATTGCAACCTCTTTCCCAAGCAGGGCAAAAAAACCATCAAACCCCCAAACAGTGCTGTTACCAAACTAAATGTGTAAATACCAACACAGGTTGTGGTGAGTCAGTAGCTGCTTGGGGAAAAGAAAAAGAAAAAAAAAAAAAGCAAGCTATTGACTTACAATTGACCTTTCCACTCCCAACAAAAGCACGTGGTACGGCTGCTATTCACAGCCCAGAAACACCCTACAGAAGAAACAGAGGCAGGACTGTACACAAGTTGCCTGCCACTGCCTCTTCTCTAAAGAGAACATCCCTTCACTCCCAAATCCCAAAACCTGATTGTCCCAGACAGGTGGGACACAGGCTCATGCTCTCCCCCTGCATTCAGTCCCAGGCCTTTTTATATTGGAAGGAAAAGCAGGCATCCTCACAATACCAGAGAAAGGGACTGTGACATCCTCCACCTAAAACACAGATTTTATAAGGCTTCTTTCTCTAATATATACTTTGTACAGAATATGGTGTCATAGTCAGGGATTTGGGTGTCTTGAACACGGGACACAAGTTTGTAGGCCAGGTCTAGTAGGGGCCGGTGGAGCTGGTCTAAGTGGATGAGCGGTTTTGGTAGGAGGCTTGCCAGACTGGTCAAGGATGCTTTAAACTAGATGTGTTGGGGAAGGGGGGCATCATTCCATCCCAACACACCCAGTCAGTTGCCAGCACCTATAATAAATGCTCGGAGCAATGTAGAGATATCCCAGCTGCTCCAGCCAATGAGCCGGCTTCAGTTGGAGCTCGGCTCAGATGCCTCTATACAAACACCCATAGCATGGGGAACAAGCAAGAGGAATTAGAGATGTGTGCACGTCTAAGGGGGTATGATATAATAGGCATCACAGAAACATGGTGGGATGGCTCCTATGACTGGAGTGTTGGAATGGAAGGTTACAGGCTCTTTAGAAAAGAGAGGCCTGGCAGGGGAGGGGGAGTTTCTATTTATGTTAGGGATAGGCTGAAGAGTATGGAACTCTGTCTGGGGACAGGTGAGCAGTTAACAGAGAGTTTGTGGGTCAGGGTTAAAGGGAGAACAGCAATGGGAGACATTACTGTGGGGATCTGTTACAGACTGCCTGATCAAGGAGAACCTGCGGATGAAGCACTCTATACACAGGTAGGAAAAGCCTCACGCTCACAGGCCCTTCTTCTCATGGGTGACTTCAACCACCCTGACATCTGTTGGAAGGACGGTACGGCCCAGCACAAGCAATCCAGGAGGTTCCTCGACTGTGTGGAAGACAACTTCCTTCTGCAAGTAATAGAGGAGCCAACAAGGAGAGGTGCCATGCTTGACCTTGTGCTCACCAACAGGAAAGGGCTGGTTGGAAATGTGATGCTCCAGGGCAGCCTTGGATGTAGCGATCATGAGATGGTCAAATTTGAGATCCTCAGGACAGGGAGAAGAGCGTGCAGCAAGCTCAGTGCTCTGGGCTTCAGAAGAGCAGACTTTGGCCTCTTCAGGAACCTGCTTAGGAAGGTTCCATGGGATACAGCCCTAGAGGGCAGGGGGGCCCAAGACTGTTGGTTGATATTCAAGGATCACCTGCTACAAGCTCAGGAGTGTTGCATCCCAACTAGAAGGAAGTGCAGCAGGAGGGCCAGGAGACCTCCTTTGATGGATAAGGAGCTGCTGAGGAAAATTCAAATGAAAAAAAGAGGCTTATAATAAGTGGAAGCAAGGACAGGTGGCATGGGAAGAGTACAGGGATGTTGTCTGAGAAGCTGGGGACCAGATTAGGAAAGCCAAGGTCCAGTTAGAATTAAACTTGGTTAGGGATATTAAGAGCAACAGGAAGGGATTCTACAGGTACACAGCAAATATGGAACAGACTAGGGAGAATGTAGGCCCCCTCAGGAAGCTCTCAGGAGAACTGGCTACACAGGATTTGGAGAAAACAGAGGTTCTGAATGACTTCTTTGCCTTGGTCTTCACTGGCAAAGGCCCTGACCACACCACCAAAGTCTTGGAAGGCAGACGCAGGGACTGTGAGAATGAAGACCTTGGGCCCGCTGTAGGAGAGGATCTGGTTCGAGACCATCTTAAAAATCTGAACATGCACAAGTCCATAGGTCCTGATGAAATCCATCCACGGATCCTGAAGGAGCTGGCAAATGAAGTTGCTAAGCCACTGGCCATCATATTTGAAAAATCATGGCAGTCAGGTGAAGTTCCCAACGACTGGAGAAAGGGAAATATAACCCCCATTTTCAAGAAGGGGAAAATGGATGATGTGGGGATTTACAGACCAGTCAGTCTCACCTCTGTGCCTGGCAAAATCTTGGAGCAGATTCTCCTGGAAGGCATGCTGAGGCAGATGAAAATCAACAAGGTGGTTGGTGACAGCCAGCACGGCTTCACTAAGGGGAAATCCTGCCTGACCAATCTAGGGGCCTTCTATGATGGGGCAACAGAGCTGATGGACAGGGGTAGAGCAGTTGATGTCATCTACCTGGACTTGTATAAAGCGTTCGACACAACATCCTTGTCTCTAAATTGGAGAGGCATCAATTTGATGGATGGACCACTGGGTGGATAAAGAACTGGCTGGATGGCCGCATGAAAATAGTTGTGGTCAATGGCTCAACGTCCAGCTGGAGACCAGTAACAAGTGGCATCCCTCAGGGATCAGTGCTGGGACCGGTCTTGTTTAATGTCTTTCTTGGTGACATGAACAGTGGGATTGAGTGCACCCTCAGCAAGTTTGCCGATGACACCAAGCTGTGTGGTTCGGTTGATACGCTGGAGGGAAGGAATGCCATCCAGAGGGACCTTGACACGCTTGTGAGGTGGGCTGATGCCAACCTCATGAAGTTTAACCATGACAAGTGCAAGGTCCTGCACCTGAGTCAGAGCAATCCCAGGCACAGCTACAGGTTGGGCAGAGAAGAGATTCAGAGCAGCCCTGTGAAGAAGGACTTGGGGGTGCTGGTCGATAAGAAAATGAACATGAGCCGGCTTCAGTGTGCGCTCACAGCCCAGAAAGCCAACTGTATCCTGGGCTGCATCAAAAGGAGCGTGACCAGCAGGTCGAAGGAGGTGATCCTGCCCCTCTACTCTGCTCTTGTGAGACCTCACCTGGAGTATTGTGTGCAGTTATGGTGTCCTCAACATAAAAAGTACATGGAAATGTTGGAACAAGTCCAGAGAAGGGCCACAAGGATGATCAGGGGACTGGAGCACCTCCCGTATGAAGACAGGCTGAGGAAGTTGGGGCTGTTCAGCCTGGAGAAGAGAAGGATGCGTGGAGACCTCCGAGCAGCCTTTCGGTCCTATAGAGATGCTAGGGAGGGAATCTTCATTATGGACTGTAGTGATAGGACAAGGGGTAACGGATTAAAACTGAAACAGGGGAAGTTTAGATTGGATAGAAGGAGAAAGTTCTTTACCATGAGAGTGGTGAGGCACTGGAATGTGTTGCCCAGGGAAGCTGTGAATGCTCCACCCCAGGTGGTGTTCAAGGCCAGGTTGGAGAAGGCCTTGGGTGACATGGTTTAGTGTGAGGTGTCCCTGCCCATGGCAGGGGGGTTGGAACTTGATGATCTTAAGGTCCTTTCCAACCCTAACTATTCTATGATTCTATGATTCTATATATCTGGCCTTTCAAGATAGGCCATAAAGAATCCTGTTATTAATTCATGGTTACATTTGAAAGTCATTTGAAAAAAACACTTTTAAGCTGTTCATGAGTTTTAAAAAATCTTTCCCTTAAAAAGAAAGAAAAAAGTTATTTTTCAGTTTTAAAGGTTCAAGTGTCGATTCATGGTGATTAAAAATTTATAAGTAAATTCCTGGATTATACAGAAAAATAAACACGAAAATGAAGTGCAAAATATAACCTTAAAGCCACTGGCATTTTCTACATCAATAGTCAAATTAATACACTGGAGAGCCTGGATGTACAGTACATTCCAGAGACTCCTAAGGATTAATTTGCAGCCCACAGGAACTGCAAGTCATGAACTGATGTAGAAAATAATCTGAAGCAGAGCACTGCACACTGCGACAGCAGCAGCATTTTGATTATTTGAGGGAGAAGGAGACTGAGCAAACTCAGGAAACAAACTGCTTATTGTGCAAAAGTCCTGTTTTAAAATACCTAATGTCACCCTTGATAGCACATGCTGTCAATAACTGAGGCTCAGTAATGTACTTATAGACTACAAGTAAAAGTTATCTTGAAGGTAGGTGTCTAATGCTAGAACTGTGAACTTCCTGGCTCCTATTCATTTCAAGGTGACAAACTTTTTCTTCAAATCTTTCCAGGTTCCTAAATCCCTCTTTCTGAGTATGATCAGAGGGCCTTCATCTCAACAGAATTCTACAGTCTGTTTTACACCTAACTACAGTCATAATCCACAAAACTCATGTGTATTATTCATCATCTCTGACAATGTCTTTGAGACCATCGGAGAATACTCAGATCAGGTTCTGCAAGAAATGCAGTGCTACTCAATGGTTTCTTCTAAATCATGGCTTAAATAATTGTCTAGTGGTAATGTTTGCAATTGCTTACAACTTAATTACCCAGATGCAGGAAACCCAGGTTTTCTTCCTTTCCTCTTGGAAATGTGATAGTTCACCACCCTTGCTGTGATAGTTCACCACCCCTGTGTCTCAAGAGAGCCCCTCATCTATTCACAGGAGAACAGAAACCTTCACCTTAGAAACATTTTCCCTTCCTCCTATTGATGCTTCTGCAGTCAGTGGGAAAAGAGTCAAGATTTGGGCTGCAGGGATAAACAATAAAAGTGAGTGTTGAAATCTACTGTGGTTTTTGGTTGATTTTTGATTCTTTGTGGTTTTTGTGTTGTATTTTTTGTTGTTGTTTTGGTTTTGTGGGTTTGTTGGGTTTTGGGTTTTTTCCTTGTTTGTTTTTGGGTGGTTTTTTTTGTTTGTTTGTTTTTGGGCAGTGTAAAGAAAATTTAGAGGCTCTTAAAATTAAATACTATTTCCAGCAGCTATGAATGCTGTAATTGGTTAACACTGAGAAACATCAACTCTACTGAAAAGAGGTTTTATATGCATTTGTCAGTCCTTATTGGCCAGCATGGTGTACATCTATATTGCATGTACAACCTAGAACAGGTTAAGCATTTTGACATACCAGGTTTGCTTGTTCATAGTTTTTTTTTTTACCTGAACCAGCCTTAAAAGCTCTGGCTCTCTTCAAAAACAGAGAGCAAGTCATAGCCTCACTGTAGACCTGTGTCAAGTTATTAAAGCACACTCAATAAATGCAGGTAGTCAGAGGCCACCTGCCTCACTCTTCTTTCATGAAACTGCAAGTAGCAGGTTCTGACCTGCAGCATCACTGCTCAGTGCTCTGAGACTACTATGCCTGTGGTACAAGAGGGAAAAGGAACAAGCTTCAAGGTCACAGAGAAGCTGGAAAATGTGGAAAACTTTTAATTTTTTAAAATGATTGCTGGCAACTCTTAATGTTGCCTTCCTTTTTTACAATCAGTAATGGGTTAAACAAAAGAAAACTGACTTCTTCAGAGTAATGGTTAGGCTGATTTTTAGCCACCCATTAACAAACACTTTATACAGAGGCTGTTTGTTTTCCTGCTTGAGAAGTCCTTTCAAAACGCAAGTATTGATAAAATTGAAAATATCTCCTTTCTAATGGTATGAGCGTGACAGGAATGCAGAGCCGGAGAAAGTGACAAAGAGGCCAGTAGCTATCAGAAAACAAGGCCCAACAATAAACTGCCTGTTCAGGGACCATTTAGGATACTGGGCTCAGCATATACCAGCATGACCTTAGGAAAGAAATGGATTTCAACAACCAAATTTGGCAGCCAAGTTTATTGTGTCAGCGAGCTAAATCAGAGGGAGGTTAGGACTTGAAGATAATGGTCAAACCTTAGGCTGGCCATGGGAACCAAGTTCTCAGGTCTCTAAATCTTCCTCTCCTGTACCATATCAAAAGGCTACACTGAAATTTAGGACTCCTCTGCCCTTCTCTGGCAGGGGAAGGCAGGGGGCAGGAGAGGGAGGAGAAGATGCAATTGGAAAATTATTATTTTGACATAGAAAATAAATATTACAGAGCCAGAATAATTTATATGGGAGGAAGGATCCCCAATTCAACATACATAAATGAGAACTTCATGTTAACAGCCTCCACAGAGTAATAGATCTTCCACCTCACTGTAATTTACTCTGATATAAGCAACTAACAAACCCCCAACAAAAGCAAGCACACCATATTGCCCTTTATATTGTCTAACACATACAGCATCTCTTTTTCTGTTAACAGATAAAACAAGAAAATAACAAATAGGTAGCATGCCACACAGAACTGATTTACAAACCTCTTATGACTTTTAAACATCCCAGTGGCACATGTTGTTTGCCAATACAACTCAACATCAGTCACAGCACTTACAACATAAACCTAAAACAGATGATGTTTTGATTATAATTTCGGAAAACATTTCAACCTTTGTTCCACCCTGTTTTTAGCCCCCTGCCAACACTGACCTAAAAAAAAATAAAGGCAATCCAAGCCTGTTGTTCAGTATAGCCATTAGGCTCATAACAAGATGTCTTTGTGCTCTTGCCAGTATTTGCAAGTCTATCACATCTATCTGTGCAGGAAGAAGAGCTGAGCTCTAGGGACTATGGGACTGATGTGAAGGGAGAACTGGGATGGGAATCTTTTAAGCACTAATACACAGCGTGGGGGTTTGCCCTGGTGGCCCCCGCTTTGAGTCTTTTTATTATTCACTTCCTGTTATGAAAACCAAAACCAAACCAGTTGTGTCTCAGCAACAGAGGAAAAACAAAAGGAAAAAGGTACATCTTCCCAATATAAGCCACTGAAGAACTTTCCTTTGTTCTTTTGTTTCTTAGCCTATTTTTACTTCCAAAAGGAATACAGTGTAGGGAGTTTTAGTACAGGTTGCAAGGTTGTGTTTGTTTTGGGTTGTGTTTGGTTTGTCTTCTCTATGCTTATTTGATCTGCAAACCAAGAATAAAAAGTGTGGAAGATACAAGTTTTTAGACTGAAAATTAACAGATTACATAATGATCAAGGCAAAGCCCTCTCATATGCTGGGGGCTGTTAAAAACAATCTAGTTTCCATTCCATGAATTCCTGTATCATGAAACACTTCTGTTTGAAAACATGCTCTGGCGTATGAACCAGAATAGTGGTTTATTACTGTGCTTGTGGTCTCTCCAAGCATGCTATCTCCTTCATGCCATAGTCACCTTAAAATAGGGGTTACTCTTTTTTGGAGATCATTAGAACAAAGAGGGGCTGGATTCACTTCTTACTAGCTCGACACAACATGTACCACTCGGAAAGCAAGCAGGGATCACTATCCTTTCTGGAAAGCTTCAGCCTAAAGAACAAACGATCCTTTCTACCTAGGGGAGCTGTCTTAGGCACAAGGTCCCAATCAGATTTAGCAGGACAGTATTTGCTGCCTCCATTTCCCATATACATAGTGTTGGTGTTTTGCAGATCTTTATTCTCAAACCCTGCCAATTCTCCAACTTTCAGAAAGTTTTACCACAACAGAAATGAAATCAGTATTAACCAGAGTCAGCTTGACCAGACTACTCAGAAGATATATTGAGCCATCAAAAGGAAACTGTAAGAAATAATAGCAAATTATATAAAAACTAATATTAAGGATACAAAGAAGAGATGAGAAAGATTTTAATTACTGATATATACATGGTAGGAGACCAAGTAATAAAGAGGAATTAGAATTATTCATTTTTTCCTATAAAAAAATCTGTTCTTAATGTCTCTAGAGAGGCTTATATGACCAGAAGAGAGAATCTTATTAACTAATAATTCCTTTTCTCTAGATTCAGGCATGTAACTCAGTCCAATGACCATAAGCATCCCACGTAACCTACTGAGAGTATGCCTCTCTGGAGAGTGTCTGAGTATCTAAAATAGGCTCCTGCCCCAACCTGCCCTTGGCAGGAGAGTGGGTGTCTGGCACTAGCTTTCTCTTTTCTTGGCACACTCTTGGTTAAGTGTCCAGACCATGAAAGGCTTAAATCAGACTGTCTCTCCCCAACTTCTCAACATCTACAAGAAGAAAATATGGGCACACAGACCAGTAGTAAGACACAGCACATTGCAGGAGGTCCCCGTGTTCAAAGTAAAGCCCTTTGGTGCAGTTATGTTCTCAGGGTGGGTCCAAAACATGTCAGATTTACCCACTTCTGAAAGCCACTGCAACTCTCCCAACGGCAACCTGCATTCAGTATCATCAACATTACAGAGGAACGGAGCCTGGACCCAACAATGAGTAGTTGCTTAAATGCAACAAATAATAATTATTTGCATCACATGTAAATAGTGAAAGGCTAACCAATTTTCATGTATACATGCACACTAACACGCCTGTAAGTCACTGACAGATCAAGTGTGCGCACAACTGAGTGCTGGCGATGGTTATGTGCATATCTATACATCATTTAAGAGGCCTCAATTTCACAAAGTTGAAAACAATTATAAACCCTCAACGGTAAGGAGAAAGAATTTAAACCAAAATGTGAATGATAATTGGAAGATGTTTGAAAACAATACTTAGGTGCCTATATGTCATTACTAAGAAAATAAGTTCCTATGGTTAAAAACAAACAACTGCAAACAAAAACAAATTTTGTTCAGAAGACAAGTAGGTATTTAAAAAACAAAAGCAAATACCATACCTAAGGAGCAGAGGAAAAATTCCAGGCTGATTGCAAAGAATATCAATAGGGAACTAAGAGGTAATTATAAATCAGAGTCAACAATCCATATGTACTAACTAGACAGAGAATTCACCTAGGTCTGCAGGTGAATCAGCTGCATCAGCTCTGCCAATGTCAACTCAAGGTCATTTTACATAGGACCTGTGTTAGCTGCTAACATAAACAGAGATTCCTTCAGAGAAACACAGCTCAAGTGCCAGCTGCCTACTCAGGATCACAGTCACCTCACAGCTTTGCTCTGCTCCTGTCAATGTTTCAGCTGTGTCCAGGTTTGACACAACACTTCATGCCACAGATAAACGGAGAGCAGTTAAGCATCACAAATATCTAACCAGGCAGTTTCCTTTGTAAAGACAGACTGAGGGAACATTGCATGTTTAGTCTGGGAAGGAAAGGCAAAGGAGTACATAGCTGCTGCCTTTCTACATCTATAGATGACAATGCTGTATTACTTTTCACGTATGCCAAGGAGAGGAGCATTATTTGGGTAAAGTCAACTTAGATTTCATATTAGGAGAACATTGTGAGAGTACCAAGTTACTTAAGTATATGAAAACATATAGATACAGAGGTTGTCAATCCCTTGTAAGTGGAAGCTTGAAAGGAAAAGTTTAACAAATTCTGCCAAGGGTAACAAAATGTATTTGATTCATCTCTATCTTTGTACTTTGCAGTAGAAAAACTCTAATGCCTTTCACCTCCTTATTTCTGTAACTCTCTGAACCAAAATTACAGACTGGTTAATACAACCTGTCACATACAGTTTATATTCATCTCATAAACAAAATTAATTGTTCTGTGAAAAGAGAGCTGTCCAATAGACACAGGTGTATATGCTCAATCCCAAGACTAAATTCTACTAGCAATTTTGCCAGTCACTCATTGTTCAACTCCAGGGTTTTTCTTTCCCACATAGAAAATAGTTACAAGCTAAACAAGTGCTAAACGCCAGCATGATTAAATGTTGTTTAAGATACGTGTCAAACTTAAAGTACAGGACTATTAAGGGTCTGTGTTTTAATTACATTGCTTTCACTTAAAGTCCCCCTGGATGACAATTCCTCCAAACCTTAGTCACAGTGGCAAAAGACCATCACATTAAATCTGTGAATAACGGGTTATTATGAGAGCAAATTATGATGATAAAATTCTGTTAGTTCAAGTCTAACGAGACATTACTGCACACACTAGGATGAATGTTAAATTATTTCTGTGCAGGTCTATATGCAGGTTAGTACATCAAAATGGCAAACTGAAGTTAATTCAGATCTGCAGAACTGACGTTACAAATGTCAAGATGATGGCAAAATGATACTGCTGCAAGTGAACTATGATTAAAAAATAGGACACTAAACACAAAAATGTGTTAAGGGAATGTAAAAGTAAACCCACAGAAAATAAAACCAAAGAAAATTTTACTTAAACCAAAAAACATACTGGATATCACTAATACTGCAAACCAATTCCTTGCCAAACTGGACAGTGTTGATCAGGAGGGCACAAAGCCAGCATGAGACTGCCTTACAAATAAGTGCCTATAAATTCTTGCTAATAGCATCACTAGGAATTTTTTTCCCACTAAAAAGAGGTAATTGGCTCTGTAAAAATATGAATAATTTTTTAAAAAGGGCTCAAGATTCTTGTCCTCTGACAGAATCTGGATTGATCGGAAATTCCTCCCTAAATTTAATCACGTTGATGTTCGCCTCTCCTGTATTCTGGCAGGGTTAGAATTACACATCTAAAACCCAAATTATCTGTTAGGCCCAAAAGAAATTAGTTCAGTCTCAGGTAAATTCAAACATATAGGATCCTCAGCATTATAAGATTAAGAAGATTACACATTTAATATTCAGAGTGCTCATAATATTTTAACGTGATTAGATGAATAACACCGACGATCTGCTAGCATATGTTCTTACAGCAATGTTTAATTAGTAAATCTAACATATGAGGGGGGAAAAAGAAAAAGGCTAATTAAAAACCCAAAAACACACCCACCCACACACCCATTTCAAGTCCTTCCTCCTTCCTATATCTACTTTTAAATACAAGAGGTGCACTTCATTTCCAGTTTGGCAACAGCAGGTATTCTGTGTCCTTTCAAAACAGTGGCATATTGTTTATCTAATCTGTAATGTTTTCCCTAAAGCAGAGGAGGCATTCTGTCTTTGTATCACCCAAAATGTGTGATACTCAATTCCTGATGAACTACACTGATGAAGTGCTTTGGTTAAATAACACACTTTGTCAAGTAGTTTAGGTAGTGCTTGACCTTTAACTGGAAAGCATGAATAATTTTCTCCCATCTAGCAGAGAAGAAAATGAAAAATTTAGTTTTCTTGCAAACTTATTAGTTTTTATTCAACAACTTACCCATCTTATTCAGCAAAACAACAGAATGGTAAACTCTCACTAAAAAAAATTAAAATAATTTAAAAGGTAACTTATTTCAGAGATAAGTACAGAATGGCTCTGCATTTCTCAGGATTTTCAAAGCAACTCCATGGCTAAGGAAAGTAGATCAAAATTATCAGTTCAGGACTCCAAGCCATTTCCATCAGAGACTGAAATTTGTAAGAGTCATTATCACTGCATAAATTGCATTAATATTCATGTAACTTTTCTAGAGACAGACATAGATACCACTTGAAAGCATGCACTTCTTAGAAGACATGCATCAGTACAGCCAGCTACTCACTAATTCATCTAGTTGCAGTGAACCTATGCCAGCTGAAGTTACTTGTGAATCTGAACTGAACATAGGAGGAGGTCCAACTAAGGAGTTTTAAAACCTAAAAGTCTGCTATCTGAAGAATTATTTTGAATGTTGTTTTAAAACATTTAACTTCATCCATGAACCTCGAATTGAGGGCTTTTTGGGTGGTTTTTTTTTTTGAGAATGTTAGTTGCTTATGCAGTATGTATGCAAATGCTTATGTGATGAGACCCGTGGATTGACAAATTCCAAAGCAGTTGTGTGCTGTGTGTATAGAATTACTTCCTCTAAAAACATTTCATGTGAATTTAAAAATATAATTCAGATCAGAACTGGGACAGCTTTATTATTAGTATGGAAACCAGGAATTTTTTGGCAGTCTTTTCTGTTTATAGATCCTCTTACACGCAGCCTGAGTGCCTGCTTTCAGATGAGTCAAAATTGCCTTAACCTATTTTTATGCAGCAAATCATGAATTATGCATGTTACGTAAGTAAAACTAGTTGATATATTAACATTAGATAAGGTCAACTAAATTTAAAATTCTTTAAAATTAATCAATCCATGGCAAATAGAGCAACATATCCTATACGGAGGACAACAGCAGCACAGGGATTTGGACATCTAAGTACTGGCTACAATCTCTGTAGACTTTTTACGAGAGCTTTGGATGGCTGAACTTCATTTATCTAATACTATTTTAGGTGCTTCATGGCATCTTACCTAGCCTATACTTGCTTCTGAAAGGCACAGGTCTTCCACATATCCTGGGTAAGAATCATCAGCCCAAGGCAGCAGTTCCAGTCACTGTTAAACATTTCAAATGGCCTGTGTTTTAACACCTGATTTATTCCCTACCAATGTAGCATAAGTAATGTATTTGTTTTTAGCTATTATTTTTTTTTAAAAACAGAAAAAGCATTTCAGATTAAATACTCTCACTCTGCAATCATTTCAGTGACTACCCATATAGATTTTCTCATAAGGATGTTCTAGAGTAGACTATAGATGCATCAAAGTCTACCAGTACAACTGGAAAGAATTACATTTTAATCTAAAATATACAAATAAGCTTGAAATTATTTTATGATGATACATATTTCAAGTACAAAATACATCAAACCCACAATAATTACTTTAGCTACCATGTAAAACTATGTCAATATGACCTGGATAAAAGGTGCAAAATGCAATGCACATTTAAAAAAAAAAACACAACAAAACAACTCTTCTGGAACTAAAACCCAGTATGTCGGATCATGGTATCAGTCTAATTTACAGAAATTTTAACGATAGAACTAACAGCCACAGATATGAAGTAGCGGGAAATGGATTTTACAGAGGGAAACCACCCTTCCTCTATCTAGTAGGGTTCTTTGAAGGCATCACTGAGCACACAGTCAAAAGAAATATAGTTTAGACAATTGAAGAAAAAGTCAATACTGATCGTCATTAAAGAAACAAAGTTGTAATGGGATAAGAGGTCCAATTCCTCTCACAAACAAATTGTTAACAGACAAAAGGGGAAAAAATTCCAAAAGCATTCAGCTTTATCAATTGTGTATGTCACCAGCAAGTTTCACAGATCAGTGTCAGAGCTGGTGAATATATACCATATATACCAATATAAATATATACTAATATGGTAAATTTATACCATTACATAGGATCTAGACAAAGAAGGCAACTTTCATGTTTTCTAATAGTGCTAAGGTATTCAGGGAAATAAAAGGGAAATAAAAATGAAAGTTGGCTGCAGAGGAATGCAGAAGAGTCTCAGAGTGTCAACTAGGTGATAAAAAAGACAGATGAAATTCAATATCGAGAATATGTGGAAAAAAAGAAATCTCAACTTTATGTACTCAGCATGGGCTCTGAACTAGTTATTACCACTCAGGAAAGAGATCTTAGAGTTATAAAAGGTCTATGAAAATATCAACTCCATCTTACAAGCTGTCAAAAAGCAAATCAAATGCTGGCCATTACTATGACAGAAATAGAGAGCACCATACAAAATACCATTACAGTATTATTTAAAGTCTTCAGATGATCATACTTTGAATACTGTGGGCTGTTCTACTTCCCCTATGACTAAAAAGTTATAGCAGGAAAAGTAAGGACAACAGAAATGATTGAAAGCTAGGGAGAAATGGCTTCCATATAAAGAATGACTAAAAAAGAGTCTTCAAGGTAAGGTGAGGGGAATGTCAATGAGCATGCTGGTTAGGTCCTCTGAACTTGACAAGGAGGAAGATACTGCCCAGGGGATGCACACAACCAAGGAAGGAGCACAGAATTATATATCAAGGGACATATCACCGGAAGCATGCCAGAGAGGGGCTGAGGCCCATATTGGCAGGTACGAGTGCAGGAAGAGGTCCTGGCATCATCACTGACAGTTCTCCAAAATCATCAGCTCAATGTGCAAAGTGAACAAGAAGAGCCAACCTAATGCTGGGCACCTCCATGTGTGCTGGGAACAAATCTGACGGGTTCACTTTACTGCTACAGAAGCCTGTGGTGCATCCATACCTGAAGGGCTGTGTGCAGGAGGATGAAGCAAAGAGCAACTTGAGACAAGGGGCAGGAGCTGCTACGTTAGGAGCATACTCAACTTGCTGGGATGCTTCAGTTTGCAGAGAAGGCTCAGGGTACATAGGGCAGATAAGACTGAGACTTGAAAAGCATGAAGGGGTGAACAAGTGACATAAGGAAGTTATTTGCCAAATCTTGCAACCTGAAAACTAGGGGTATATAATGCCTGATTGGTTTAGAAGTCAGTAAGAATGTATTTCTTCAGCCAGTGGGCTACCAGCTTCTGGATCCTACTGCCCAAGGAGTTTATGGAGGCAGCTGCTTATCAGCTGGTACAAGTCTATAAACAGATGCAAAAAGGAATAGGGCCAGAATGTAACCACTAGTATTTTTAATACATTAATTGCATGTGCTGGGGGACAAGAAGAAAATGGACCTCAGGAACTGTCCAGGCTCATGTGCTGTCCCTGACTAACATCTCCTGTTGCTGTTTGCTGAAGAAGTAATTCCAGCCCCAATGCATCACTGGTCTGACGCAGCAGGACATTTTGTACGAATTTAAGTTACCTGGAAAAGGAAAGACTGTAGCTGAACATAACTGAGGTGTACTAAATCATGAGTCTTTAAAGATGAACAGAGAACAATTTTTCAGTATGTCTCTTAGCACAAGAGCTGGATACAAAAGAGACAAAAGAAGAAGGAAAATCAGCAGGTGGCTGGTTCAAAACAAGCAAAAAGAAGTACCTCTTCAACCTATATGTAGCTAAATTATAGGGCTCTGCAACTGGATGTTGTGGATGCCAAAAGCTCATGTCACCCAGCTACTCTGGGAGCTCACCTTCACCCCAACCTCTTCCCTGGCACCAGCAGAAATTTGGTGCGGGCAGCAGGTCTCCTCCAACACTCTCCTCAGATGTTCCTAAAGGAAAATTACCTGCCTCTTCCCCCATTCAAGTTCTGAGCAACACTCTGCAGACAACGTCATACCAGCTCTTTTCACCCCCAGCAGAGGAAGTCATTTCTTTATTTCCTCTGTCCCATTGCCTTTCAGGCAAAATGCTGCCAGTAAGCTTTGATGAGAACAGTGCAACACAGGTTAAATCACTGGTATTATTCTCATTTTTTGCAGTTACAGCCACCTCTGAATTTAATAGTGCTGCACAGTTTAGTACAGCAGTGTTTGCATGACAAAAAAATTAAAGAGCTTCCACCTTTTTACAATATACCCTGCTTTCAAGGGTTTATAATTCAGCTAGGAAAATGCTCACAGCTGAAAACCAGCATTCAAAATCTCATTGCAGAGGCAGCATTTCATTTCAGTTGTGAGAGAGAAAACAGTACATCATTTTTGTAACTATCAATAGAAGAACTCGGTGGTGGTTTTAATTTCTGGATTTTTTTTTTTCCTGGTATGAAAGATTTTCCTGTTTCAAGTTAAGTAACTGGATGTTTAATAAGTGACAACCACTGATGGCAGCACAAGCAAGAGGAGGTAACTGTCTATTTAACAAAAAGAAGTAAATCAGTTTACCTTTTCCACAGTTTCACAAGAAACATAAATATCCAACTCTGTAAAGCATAACAATATAGTCATTGCTACATGATGCAGTGTGACTCTTTAACTGATTTCAAATATGGGTTCATATATACTCAGGAGAAAAGATAAATACTAATACTAAGGAGATATGTAAGGCAGAGGTATCCTTAATTTACAATTTCCAAAATCTTGCAAGGAGTCAAAAAACCATTCTTCGCTTTAGAGAATTCATGGATTGAAAGAGAATATCAGCCTTTGCTTCCTAATATGAAAGTTGTATTGGTTGTTACCACTGATACTACTTCAGAAATATTTACTAATTATGTAGTCATTATATTGAAATATCTTGTTTATTAACATAACATTTCTCCTCTCTTCCTACCTTGAAGCATACAGAGAAAGGGAGTCGCCTGAAGTCCCCAAATATGCATCACATACATATACATCCCCGTGCAATTCAATTCATGGCATGGGAAAATAAGAGGTTAAGGGTGTTTCCAACATAAATCACCAGAGGAACTGAAATAATAAAATATTTTACTTTATTTAAGATTATGTGCCTTTCCCTTCTCTCAAGAGCTTCATTAGAAGCAGAGAGAATGGGAGAAAGCAGAAGGAAATATCCACCCATTAGGAATAACTATCCCTACAGATTGATTAAAAAATCTACACTGAACAGTAAAACTGATAAATGTATGTGGCTGTATATATACATGTACACAAATAAAATACATAAACATATGCAAGCATACACAACTATAGTATCATTTTATAGTAGATATATAGACAAGGAATGTGGGAGGAAATGGGCATATGTCCAGGACACATTGTAATACAGATTTTGACAGAAATAGGGTAATTGCTATATCCAGTACTGGAATGGTCTTCTAGGCACCCTAGTTTAAATGTATCTAGAAATAAGGGAAAGCTTAAGACCACTGAAGTCTTCTATGTGGCTACAGTTCACAAAATTACTTCAGTGATTATTCAATTAAGTGATAAACATGACTCTTTCCTGGTTCACAAACTGCATAAACCAGCTTGGATCTTCTTAACTCACTGCTATCAGTCCAGTCACAATTCAGTGATGGATAATGCAAGTCATGAACCATTGTACATGGTCCTTGTGGTGACAGTTCTTAATTTCTTTTCTAGGGAAACTGCTAATCTATCAATCTTTAATTTGTCTGAGTCTAATCCTTGCTCAGGAAGTATCTCTTGACATAATCAACTTTATCAAGTATTGCACAATAGCTAAGCTCTTGCTACAGAAGAAAACATTAAGAAGGTGTGATGGCATTACTATAGAAATATTTCATCTGTCCCCTACTTCATTCCTAGCCTATTAAGCCTTATAGCTCAACATAATTCAAAAAATTTTACTGATATGCCCCTCCAGGGCATTACTATCAGATTACTACCCATGATTTGATGACAGGATGTTATAAACATACACAATTGCTTTAAAGATATTAATTGCAATATACGCTGTTGTGCTAAGCTCTTGCCACAAGTGATCTCAAAATTAAATCCCATCAGTGCTGTTTTCATATGCATGAATATTCTCATGACAGCCTCAGACAATGGCTATGTACTCATCTTCCAAGTGAATCCCACGGTCGATTCCAGTTATCTTGGTGGTTGCCTACATGGAGGACTTTGTGCATGTGAATTTACTTCTCAGTAATTACTTCTGACTCTTCATGTGGACACCCTAGTGTTAGGAAGCTCTTTTACCTTGGTGTTATCTTACACAGGGCCAATTTGGGGGCTCAATTAAAGGTCTCAGATGAGGCTTAAGCTATTAGCTCACTGTAAAAACCACATTAGTGTTTTATGTGTCTTTTTCCACTTGTGGATATGCCTTTATAGATTATTTCTCTTTCTGTGCCTTTAAACTGTTCTTTCCTTCAGCCTCACCTCTGCAATTTAAAAATAAATAGCTTGCCATTGTAAGGTAAAGATTTAAAAGCTCCACCAAAAATAATTCTAAATTTCAAGTTCAAGAGAAGCTGAGGTTGTCATGCATTAAGTCTGGTTTTGCTAGCCCGATTCATTCTGCAAATAATCTATCTGAACAATTTCTTTTCATAACAAAATTCTTAGAAAAAAGCCGTAAACCTTCAGTATCTTAAAGGCATCTTTTAAAAATTATTTCCTCAAAAAAGTGAAACATTGCTAAAAATACATCCCTTTATGTAAAAATAGCAGTCAGTCAATTTAAATGCAGTTTAAAAACTTCCATGAAAGAGACACATCCCTGAGGCAAACAGGATGGGAGATTCCGGAATTCTTACAAAAATATTTTGGGGGCAATTTGTACCAAAGATGCCTCTATTTGAGCAGGGGCTTTTATTAACTGAATTTCCTCCAACCTCCAGAGAAAACAAAAAATTCTACTTTTTATGGAAAAAAATAAATAAAAATAAAATAAAATAAATCTAAAATAAAAAGAACAATAAAATTAAAACGTGTCCTGAATGACAGTATGAAGACATGTAACATGCCAAACCACATCAAGCCTTCTATCAAATATAAACTGTCGCTGATAGGATGTGGAAGGTAGTGAAAAAAGGGAGACACTCCCTTCGCTCCCCTTCCTCCCACAGACACTCACACTCATACACACACACACAGACTGTAACACCAGTTTACAGATGTGCAGGGAGACCCAGGAAAGTCCACATTAATAGAACTTAAAAACGCATGTAAAAAGGCAACAGAGAAAAGCAAAACCACTAAAACTATCTCCAGGGGTTGAGAGAATAATAATGTGACACTATGCTCAGTTATACTGTCAGAAACATTCCTCTTAAACCAAGGCAATTCAATCACGTAGAGACTGACTGCAGTGAAGGTGAAGGTGTGCATGCCCAGCTGCCCACCAGCCTCATTACACAGGTGGCTCCTGGCTTCATAATAAAGCCTCTAGAAGACTTTGGAGGCTCTGTGAAGGCAGGATGCAGACTGAAAGTTGCACAGTGGGTGTTGGGACTGAATCTTGGGTGGAGCATCCCCCAGGGGGCTCCCCAGGGCCCAAACCTCTTCTTACATGCACTTCTGTAACTGGTACACAACAAAACCAAGGCATTACTGTGTGTAAAATGAACTGCCTTTGACCCAAGAACATGGGCGCTGGTTGACCCCCATAGACCCTGGGCTATAAACCCCTTGGGAGTGGTACCCCTCATTGTCATACCTGATCAGCCTGGGCAAAACCAGTTTTAAGGGTAATAAGGAAGTACTAGCAACCATATTTAAAAAGCAGAACACACAGAGCAAATTGAGGTCTGACATGCGATTAGACAGCAAGGTGACAGTGTGGCAGCACGCATACCAAACCCACTCATGTGCATCCTGGAGCAAGAAGGAAGAAATCATTAACAGCGACATCACCCTCCTTGCAGCAAAGGACTGTGAGGGATGCAATGACTCCTTGAATTCCTTCGGCCCAGACTGAGAAACCTTCCATCTTAAGATGCAGAGGAGGTAGCAGAAAGGTGAACTAACACCAGAGAAAAGGGTGGATACTAGGAAGGTGGTGTATGTCAATAGCACTGTAACTGGATGGCAAATTCTTTGATTAGACTGCCAAAATTTTAACCCTAGGTTTGCCCAGCAGCTCTCTTACTTCTCCCCACAGCAATGTTTTGAGCATACCAAACTGGTGAGGACTCAGTCTGCAATTGAGATGCAACAAAGTTGTAATGGACTTACGACAGAAACAGTCAGAAGCTCTACAGATAAATCTGAAACAAGATATTTTAAGAATAATGCATTAAAAAAACAAACAAACAAACCCACCCACAACACAACCAACCAACAAAAAAAAAAAAAAAGGGGGCTTGATTTGAGTCAATATTTTGTCACAAAAACTGGACTGACTCCTCTTAGGAATGGGAACCTGAATTTTATTATATGCCTAGGCACACAGATGACTGCAAGTAAATCTACATTACCATGAATTATCATTAATTAATTTGACAGGACCGGTGGCACAGAAAACCAGTGGCTTCCTTAATTTCTAGAAAAGAGCTCCAACGATTTTGCTGGTGTTCTGCAAAAATGCTAAATAGTTATTGAAAAAATAAACTAAAAAAATTCTAATAAGTTAACTCTACAAAACTGTAAGGGCAAGTGGCAGAGACTAGGGATTTAACTGGAGAGAAAGATGATGGGACATTAATACCTCCTGGGCTCCCTGCCCATGAGTGAGAGAGCCTTATCAGAGACACAATAAGACTTAAACCAGTAACTTCTGGTCAAGAATATGCAAGATCATCCTTAAAAGCAAAGCAAGCAAATATAAAGCAACAGCAAAAGAAACAAGACTCTGAAAAAGATAATGTTCGCTTGGTCCCTCCTAATTATGAAAAAAAAACAAAGACAGAACTCATTGTCATTATCAAACCAAATGTAAACTGGGAACTAAAAGCAAGATTTAGGTTTTTTTTTCAAACCACCAAAAGCCATGCATTTTACAAGTCTTCTCCTTTCAGTCATGTAATTGGAAGGTTATTTGCATTTGCTATAAAGTACTTGCTGTGCATTACAGTAATCCGGCAGAGATTTATTCAGGGAAGAGGAAGCATGCTGGAGCTTGCACTATCAAATGATGGACCTCCCTAATGTGCTGTGGCTCAGGTGTCTCAGACAGGTCAGAGTTGCACTTCACCATGTAATAAAGCAACTTAGAACTACTTATTCAAAGCCTTGAACTTAATTAGTTGTAGAGAGAGACAACTAACTTGCAGTGAATAAGCTGACAACTTTGCTTCTTTTCGTTCATGAACCTCCTATGACTAGCATAAATTACTCTTATATTCACATTTAATTCACCATACTATTAAAATAATACTTAGTCTACAGTTCATTCAGCAGAGGCATGAGTGTTATAAATGGTTTTATTAATTCTGAATATATGAGTAGATCACATGGTTCAACGTGTAAGGCTCAGAGTGCCCAGGCAACCACTTGCAGCACTGAGTTTTACATTAACTTTCCTGCTCTTTACTCTGAACACTGACTAAACGTTGGATAAACTGATTGTCGTTGGTTCACTTACCATATTTGGAAAAGAAACATAACTGAGTCAAAAGTAACACAGGCAAGGGTTTGTAAGGGAAAGGGAAATACAGGCAAAAAGTATGAATGGAAAACACTGAGATTTTTCACAAGTTCAAATACTGATATTTTTGACTAAACTGTGTTTTGGGAAATTAGAAAGCTCCCAGTTGGTAATATACCGGCTGATAAGAACATAAGTCACAAGGGACTTCATCTCAAAAGCATATTTATAAAGATGCTGAAAACCTGAGTATGCAATTAATAACCCTAAACCAAGAGGTTGCCACCTTGCTTCTCATGCTGTCCTTAAACCCTTTCAAGGCCTCTCTTACTAATTTATCCTGTTTTCTCTAAAGGATCTATTTCAGAAGACCAACTGCAGCTGCAGTTCTCCCTCCATGCCTGCTGCCCCACCTCAGCTCCAGCAGTGGGCAAGCGCTAACAGAAAGGACATTTTGGATTATGGAATAAACTCTTCACTCAAAGATGGAGAAAGACTTTTTATCATGGCCTGTAGTGACAGGACAAGGCCCAATGTTTTTAAACTGAAATAGGGTAGTAGGTTTAAACTGGACAAGAGGAATAAATATTTCACAATGAGAGTGGTGAGACACTGAATCAGTGGAGAAGCTGTGGATGCCCCTCCCTGGAAGTTTTCCAGGCCGGGTTGGATGGGGCTTTGAGCAACTTGGTCTAGTGGAAGATGCTCCTGCCCATGGCAGGGGTTTGTAACTATATGATCTTTAAGGTCCCTTCCAACCCAAACCATTCTGTGACTCTCTGTAAAGAAAATACAGAGATGAGAGGGAAAGATGAGTAGAAGTATGAAACAAATTGTATATTAACAGTGGATGGGGGGAAACCAAACTGAGAGTCTGTATAACAAAAGATGTTTGAAAGCAACTAAGTATGGCTCCCATGGCAGAGAGGAGGGGGGCACGTCCTGCCCACCACAACACAGCTCTGGCCCCACAGGTTCCCAGGGAAGCCAGTGGCCTACACTGCTCTTCTGCAGCAGCTGTCTTCAGAAAAAACTGTATGCGCAGGGCACTCACACAACCTGCACTTGGCCACCAGGACTGTGTGGCCTGACAAATACCTACTAAACAGCAAGAGTGCTTTAAGCTCAGCCACAGATGTTGAGAAAAATCAATGAAAAGCACAGAGAAGTGAACAGGGTTTATCAGCTAAAACAGTGAAAATGGGGAATTATTGACCAGCAGATCTATAACAAGAGGAATTTTTTGCTTGTTTTCTTTGTGATATTTTTACCTGGGAAAGCAAAGCGAAGGTATCATTAAGGCACGAGACAGTACGTCTAGCTTAGAGGGTCCTTAATAACCAGGAGGCTGAAGAGCACTCCAGACCAGCTTTGGTGCAGCCCCCAGCCTGGCGCACTGTGGGACACTCCCCTTTAAGCACAGGTAGGGCACACCTTGGGGGTCTCCCCATATCACAATGGTGCCTACTGCCCACAAGGATTGCTTTCAAATGTAAGATTTTTCCACAGAAAATTGCAAACACACAGCACTGTGCTGCAAAAAGCTTCTGGTCTGGCTTGGGAAGTGGTGTCTACAGTCTTTGGTAATTCTTTCCAATTTTATGCTATGTATTTACACATTGTGTATACCATTTGTAGTGTTTTTCTTGCTCAGAACTAAGTAATGGAAACACTGTAAGATGTCTTAGAATAGATTTCCCTTAGCTGGAAATTGAAACATATTTTACAAAAGCATGAACACACTCTGGCATATTCTCAATCAAGACTGGAGGCAGAGCACGTATGAGATTATATAACGAGAAGAGGCATAAATGCCTTCCTGTTTTTAAATGGAAACCACACCTTCGCACCACTAAGTATAGAACAGGTCAGAGGAAGGAAAAGCTGCTTCTGTTATGAGGAGCTCAATCTAGGAGACAAGCCTTTTTGTTTGAGGGGACAGGCATGCAGACAGCTATCCCACCCTTGCTCTGCTTCTGTGGTCTTGGAGACATCTTTCTCTAAAACCTCTGCAGCATCTCTTGCCATCAATAGCTTACCATCACTTTAATAATCTGTTATGATCAGTCCACCCCAAAATTCAGCACTTAGTTGAAGCTTTAACACCAGCACTCTATGGAAATATGCCGTAATTTTAGTACAATTTCTGTTATCATAGTTAGCACTGGTCAAAGTTCTTATTTCTGTAAGCATAAGCCAAGCTCTTTTCCAGTCAACCAGCTGCATATATTGAGCAATATCTATTTATGCTCAAATGTATAATGAAAATACTGTTTTTGCTAATATAATAATGCAGTATGAGTATTCAGTTGCATGTGCAAAATGAGCTGATGGTTCTGATTTAACTTACAGTGGACAAGAGACCATACTGTGAGGAATATTAATTGTTCCTTTTTATTGGTGTACACTAAATAGAAATGAAAAGCAATGTGCCCTAAATCTCCCTGGTTCAAGAAAAATATCCAGAACAAAGCCTACTTAAAAAATAAAATAAAATAAAAAAAGGGAGCAGGAAGATGAGTGTCAACTGTACATGAATAATACACAGACATGTCCACAGTGATCTGAATAATTCAGCACACAAAATTAGAGTATGTTTCACATCTGCCACCATAGCAGATAAAGCTATCTAGTTTAAAAAGTGTAATGATTACAGGAGAACACTTCTGCTCACGCTCCGGTCAAGCTGGAATGCCAGCCATGTGGTTCCTGCAAATAAACATCTGAACACTCTGGGTTGAAAGAGCTACAGCTGCAAAGTTTTAATTAAAACAGACAGCAAACTTCTGAAGTACCTCCTGCTAGCAGTAAACCCCAGCAATGCCAAGCAATTGGCCAAAACCCTTGCAACCCTGGGACACCTTCACTACCTGAGATGCACAAAGCTGGCCACTTTGGTTGCTCCTTCAGCTGCTTGCTAGCAAGAACAGCCCCGCTCTCACCCAACCTCCATGAACCCCATCCTACCTCACTGCCAAGTCTCCTTCTGCACCTGAGTTTGGGATACCGGTCTAAAAAGCAAGCCTTCCAGAACCCCAAGCTTTCTATATCCAAAGTTGCAACAACACACCATCTGAGACTACAACTGGTTCCAAATTGCATGGATTTTCCAAGAGATGCTCTTTCCAAAGTGGACAATGACCAGCAGATGAATACCAACTGGCTCTGGTGGATCTGTATGTCTTTCAAATTGTCACCAAGATGCAACAAGTATGGAAATGCAGTACGGTGAAAATTAAATCCCATCCTTTGAATGCTATGTGACAACCACATCTTTACTATACCATTAGACCTTACATACTCCACATGATGTAAACCGGGTTCATGTCTTTTGGGGAAGCCATGGAGGGAACATGGGGAGGTGTAGCTGCCACTGCAAGGTGGCACTTTGTTCTGAGGCACAGAGAAGCGTCCCGTCGTTTCCATCACTGAGCAGTGCCAGCCAGCCCATGAAACTGGCAGGGACCCATCATCTATGGGCCAGACGCAACCTCCCTGCCAGACACCCACGAGCCACCTGGGGAGAAATGGCTCGGAGCCTTTCTCTGGACAAGCATCAGAAGTGCTTCCTGGAACCTCTGAACCATTTCTTGCAGAGTATGGTTATACTGCTACCTCAGTTATTTTATATTAGGAGACCTATTGCAAACAAGGTATTTTTAATTAAATTATTTTTCATTAAAATGCAGCAAAAAAAAAAAAAATGTGGTGCATTTTTGCACAATAGGAAAGTGTTGCTGCTAGCTGGTTTTTCAATGTAAAATCTCTAAAGCCTTAATGAGGGTTTTGGAAAAAAAAACCCTCAGATTTCCTCTAAATAAACCACCACAAAATCTGCAGCACTGCTTGCATTTTAAAAAGTTACTTATACTGGAAAAAATAACACAGTAGGTACTACAAAAAGAAAATGGCTTTTAATCAGAATATGGAAGTCACTGTGGTTTTCATCAGTGAAAAACCAAATCCTTTCTTTTGTACTCTGGAGTATTAACAGGTGGCCATAGCCCCTAGCTGCATGGAACTACCATATGCTACAAAGATCAAAATTAATAAACTAACAGTACAATGTGCCAGTTTATTCTGCTTGTATTTAATTTTATTTTTCTCCTTGGTGTTTTTATTACTCAAATGTTATGTTTGGTGACTTTAAGCTTTAATGTCTATAACTTCATCATTAACATTTCTGAATTGCTTGTTTTAGTATTGTATCAAGTAACTACATGTACAAAATATATTTCTGACACCACATTTCAAAACACCCCTTCATTTGTACTTCTCTAGGACTCTGTATGCTAAAAAGTTAGCAGTTCCATGCACTTTAAAATAACAATGGACAAAGTAACAAATTTCCACCAATACACGATTATGTGCACAATAAAACATGTTCTGAGTCTCATCTAACTGTACAAATTCAGTTCTTGTTAAATACTTATCAGGCAGAACAAAGCATCATATACAACCTTCTGGTCCCTTCTCCACTTGGCACCTTCAATAGCTCTTTACAAAAAAAAAATCTGTTTATTTTCTTCCACAAAAAGTACTAATAATTGTCAATGGAAAAAAAAACTACTGATGCAAGTACTAGATGCATATGGAAACCACAAAGCATGTCTGCATGCAGAGGAAATGAGCAGAGGTAGGTGTCTTCAAATATAAATAGGCAATGCTTGTCCAACACTTCAGTGAGCCTGTTTTGGCTCCTAAACTGAAGATTCTGCCAAAAACTACTAAAAACACTGTGTCCAAAACCAGAAGGAAAGCACTGTCCATAATGTAAACCACTTGCATGACAATTATGGTTTTGAATTAGTAACCTTTTATTCATGTGAGTAATCAGTACTCCAATGAACAGTTTCACTGGTATAAAGATGCAGTGTAGAAGGATTTCATCCTACTGTGCTTTAGAGGTGTCAGCGGTGTGATTCCCAAGACTTGCAGGGTCTGTTGATGTTGAGCTAAGACCAATTCCAACCTTGTGCCAAATTATGTCTCAGACCCCCTGTTAGACCATTTCCCAACAACAGCCCCAGCTCTTCTCTTCCCAGTCATTCCTGGGAGGATAAGTGCATTGCAGTCTTCCCTCCCTTCATCTGCTAATGGGCTATGCTGCTTTTAGCAAGAAGTTCTGAAAACACTGTACACATCCCTTTGCCCTTCATCTTGCAATTTTATTGTCTCACCCTCAGGGCTGGTGCACCATGATGCTGGGAAAAACGTCATGTTCTGGGTTACAGACGAGTTACACATGACTGCATGGCAGTGGCAGGGAGAGTGAAGGCTATCATCCAGGTCCAGGGTCATTCTCTCAGGTGTACAGTACTAAAACTATGGCAGAAAATAGCAGAATTCACTGTTTGTTTTTTGTTTTTTTTTTTATATACCTTACTCCCACAACCTCCCACTGAGAAAAACAGTCTGCTTCAGCCAGCTCCTTCCCCAAAACCTATCTCAGTTTTTCTCTCCATTCTCAAAGGCTAGGAGAGGAGAAGCAGAGGCAGCGGTATTAATCCTTTGTCAAAGTACTAGCTCAGACCCACTGAAATCAATGAAAAGATTTCCAGTGGTTTCAATAGATTTGGATCACAACCCTCAGCAGACATGATCCATCTCCAGCATACACCATCCTACAAAAAAAAGGCTGACAGATAGAAGAGCCTTCTGCTTCCCACTCAGGTACGATTAGTGGCAGCTGAATCAAAACTGCTCAGTCACAGGGACCCTGGGACATGCTGGCAACTTCAAAGACACAACAGAAAACAAAGCAAAAAAGCCTACATACTAATCTGGTTTGTCAATATGCACGGACTTCATTGAATTTTGTGATTCATGCCTCCAAACACAGGAGCTGGAGTTTTTTCTGTGGAAGAGATTGTTTTGATGTCTTCTAAATAAAGCATCTTCATGTTTAATTTCCAAATGACACTTCACAGATAGATGAATTATATCACTGGAAAGCTTTTCCATAAGGAGCTTTTCAAAGGATGCCAATTCCTGATTTTTGCAGGAAAAGAAAAAAGTCAGATCTGAAAAACTTCTTTTTTTTTTTTTTAGGTTTTTTTTTTTTTTATGTTGTTGCTGTGTGACACAGCCAGCACATAAATTTGAGTGAATTATTCATACAGCTCTCATATCAGACATTTGGTTAAAATGATGGCAAGACATCTTTTCATCTGTGACCCACAAAAACTTTTGATATACCACTAAAATAAGAGCCTAATCCCCTAATCATTACTCAGGAAAAAAGGTTACGGAAATCAAACACAAGTTTTAGCCCAGAGAAGGCATCGAAAGGAGGCTATAAACTATACATGGCTTTTCCTCAGTCAAGCCATTCTTTTAATTTTCATCACTCATTTTCATTTTGCCTTATTCTTAGTTTCACGGTAGCTCAGTGTAACCACTACTCAGCTTTATTATCATTGATACACACCATAATGCTCTTATGAATTTATAAGATCACAATATAATTCTGCCTATCTAAACATACCTCGTTTAGATCCTTTTATTTAGAATAAAGTTAATGCTCAGCCTGTAAAATAAGACAAGCACTAATGGTTCATACAGTCCTAACGGCCAAAAGACAATAAAGAAACCCAAACCAAAATAACATTGTAAAGAAAGTATCTTCCATTATCTCAGCCTCACAGATCTATTTCAATTAACATTTAAGGAGATCTGAGGTGTCATAAAATAAATGTAAGTATTAGGTTTCCAAGAAACATAAACTGAACCATAATTCCATTGCACATGAACATATTCCATCTTCCCAAAGAGCTGAACTGTGCTTTCCAGTGTTGGCAGAAGGCCCTCATATAATAACATTACATGTATACTGTAGCTCCCTTTACGTCTTTCATATTTTTTCATAAACAAAATTACAGTGACAGTGCAGTTCATTACAGGAGGTTTCATTAAAGAACTGGTTTATTTTAAGAGAACACCAGCAGAGAACCGTCTTTGGGGATGGAGCCGAGTAAAAAGTCTGATTATGCCTCCATGAAGATCAGGCAGAAATTATGCAGGATTTTGACACTGTAAAACAGGAAAATCCTCTTAACAGACACAGAGGGAACAAACTGTTCCACTGTGGCAGCACATTAATAAGCAGGTGCAGCCCTGTCAAATTGCTGCAGAGAGACAAGTTTGGCCCTCATTAGAGGTGGCTTCCCGCTCCTTCCCCAGGGGAAGCAGTGCTCCCTATCCTGGTGCCAGAGAGGAGACCCCAAGGGCAAGCTGTTCTGAGGCGCAGTGGCTGGGAAACAGGAGCTTCTCCCTTGCTACAGCCAGGTGCCACAGCAGGTGAAGCCCTACCACTACCCCCAGCATTTTCTTTTGCCATCAGGGCTGCACATGGCTCTATAAGCAGCAGTAAAGTGGGGTCTCTCAGCAATTTCTTTTATTTATTTTTTCTTTTTCTGGTACCAATATGACCAGCTCCTACAAAACCACTGCATTCTGATTCTGACTGGCAATTTTTTTTTTCTTTTTTTTTTTGAGTCTGATGCTTCTCTTTCACCAAAAATAATCTTCAGTGTGGGATTAATCAACTAAAAGGTCACCTCACCGCTCAGAGTCTTCAGAAACTTAATCCAAATAAATGTGATACAGCTGTTTTTTAAACTGTGCCTCCCAATCTAATCAGATATTCTGTCTTCTATTACTGAATTTTACCTTCCTAGTATATGCTGCTAAGACAAGACACAATCAACACCATCTATGGCTTCAGGGAATGGGTTGATGGAAGAGTAATTTCTCATTTTATTTTTTTGTTGACACTATTTCACTCTGCTCTCTAGCAGGACAGCTTCAAGGTATCTGTGATAAAGATATGCAGTCAACAGCATTACTGGCTCAAAACTACTGTCCTTTCCCCCAGAAAAATTGGTTCCAGGATTCAAAAATCCTATTTTTAATCTTGTCCTAGAAGGCAAACATAACTGCTCTTTTCTACCTAGGCTCCCATAAAGTACTCAGTCACACACACAAAAAGCATCTCCCAGCTACCAATTCCCGTTAAGGCAGGGGCAGTGGTTGAATAGAGACACCTATCTTCTCATACTTTTAATTCCAGACTCTATGGGTTATGTCTGTAACCCAGCTGGCAGCACAAGGGATCAAGCTATTACCTCTGAGGTATCACCACAATACCTTTTAAATGTAAGGTCCTTCCAGGCTGCTATGTTTCCTTTTAACAACTTCAGGGAAAGAGAATAGAGAGGGGCCATAGGATGGTTTTCCGTCATTCCATGTGGCTGTCAGACTGTTTTCCTGTAATGACACTATGAATACACAACTCACTGTGGTTTCTGAAACATGTTTAATGCATGGTATTTTAGAAGCTATAGAAAATATAATATTAAAATTCAAATATGACAAATAATAGCATTGTGGCTCCTTACATTCTGTATTGCAGTCATCTGAACTGTGAATAACAGACTGTCATCCTGTCATGTAATTCTGTTAAGAGCTGAGATGATGTTTTACATGATGTCATTCATTTCACAGATACAAGCAGGCTAAAGTTTTCAAGTTCTGAAGTAGATAGTGTTTGTTACCAGTTACCCCAGAATGAGGTGAACTCAAAACTAGATCTCCAGAACCAAAAAACAAAGAAAATCAAGTCAAAGCTGGACAACAACAGAACCAAAGCTGTACGTATACAGTGTGATTTCTGTTTTCAGAAACAGTAGCACATCTTATATGTTTACTCAAAATACTTGTATTCCCACACTGTCTTTAAGAAAAATTTGATTTTTTTTCTCTTGACTCCAGACAAGTCTGGTTGCTAGCATTTCTAACATCACTTTGAAAACACTGATATCATCAAAGTCCTACCAAGAACCTCATCAGATGACCTCAGAACTTCTATGTGTGGGTTTTTCCCTGCTGCCACCTATGCTTACCCTTTGATTAAGAAAAGTTCACATATTGCTAGGGATTTACCACAGAGACAGGCTTTCCTTAAAAATGTTTGTTGAAAACACCTGTTAGGTATTATAATTATTTAGTATAATCTGTCAGAAAAACACCACTGCACATTCAAAAACACCTGGAAATGCCATGGGTTTTCAATGCCTCTGTAAGTCATATAAATTTACATCTCTACTTAGTAAACATTTTCTGATTTAAAAACCATAAATTGTTTCTGACCACTCCTACAAAAGAAATAAAACTGCATTTCTTTTACATATGTTGGTGTTGAGACAGACTTTCCCATTAAATTAAAATACTATAATAAAAATTCCCAGGCTTGCCATGATGACTCTCAGAAAACAAGCTGGCACTTAAGTATCTGCACAATGCTAGCATTTATTTTGCATCATTGTTTAGTCTTATGGAACCAAAATGAACCTAGAATCCTAATAGAATTGCCTGAAGTCTTTTCCAGTCCTAATAAAAGCCACTAAATCACTGCCATCAACTTGGAATATCCAGCTGACAAAGCTGGAGTGAGCTGCATGTCTGTGTTGCCAACACCCTCCCCCTCTCTGGGCATCTCAGAGAGGGATGCCTTAGAAACAGAATAAACTCATAGTGGTAAACCCCAAGTATAATATTCCAAGCTTTGTGGCACCCTGAGATTTAGCAAGACAGGAGACTCTTAGGTCAGAAACTGCATCTACAGTTAGAGGGTGTTTTATAAAAAAACAAACAAACCCCCTCCTTCAGAACCATCTTTGAAAACTGTTAAAATTTAATTCCAGTTTAATTTAAGAGCTTTTTAAGTTATTCTACCCCTGAAACCAACAAATGTTTCAGGTCTCAAAGGCAAAAACACGACACCAGTATATTTCTCTGACTCATTACTTCGCTTTTCTCTGCAGGATTTAGATTGACATCTATTGGCCTGACTTCTGACACAACAGCCCAGATCTTCAAATGTCAGCTGCATCCTCCCTGCTTTGTAAAGCTTCCCCTGGTACAGCAGCTTCAAGCTCAGAGTTTTAAAGCAAAATGGTTCAGCTTAGCCACTAATGCAGTGTGGATGTGAAAGAAATGTTCACATTATTTCCTATCTTCTATTCATAACACAAAAATAGGACTTCAGTCTTAAAAAAATAAACCAAAACCAAAACAAAGGTCTAAGCATGCCTTGGGGTGTTGATGCTGTGTTAGTCAACTGATTCAGGCCAAAGAAGTACTGGCATGGGCATTAAAGATACATTTATTTACAGTCAAGGTATTTATAGCATGTTTCTTAATAAAAGTGAAATGAAATTAAATCATCCTATCTTTGCATGTGTAGAAATTACACCCCTATATACAGAACATAGTTGTATGTCTTTATTCAAGTACCTTTTCTTCCATTTTTTTCCCACACAATTTTCCTGTATGCAAAATGCAAAGCCTGTAAAACTCCAGGCTATCTTAATTACACGAATGGCACACATCCCTTCAGAGGATCACAGATGGCTATTTCAACATCAGTTTTGGGCAAAACCACAAACACAGAGGTTTGGGGTTTGGTGTATTTGTTATGGGGTTCTTTTGGCCATAAAATACAAATAAACTGTCCCCAAGTGTAGCAGAGGTTTGGAATAAATTAATTATATTTATCAAGGCTTAACTTTTGGAAAGAGGCTGTAGAGATCATAAGATTACTTATTAAAATACATGGACAAGGCATAGAAGACATCCATATAGTGTGCCTTTTCTCAACACAGGTCAAACGGTTTTACTAGTGCTAAAATCAGTAGTTCCTTTTCCTAAAGTTCAGGGACATGTAACCCCAAATTTCATTTGGGTGATGTGAAAGAAGCAGAAGGAAATTCAGAAGGTTATATAGAAACACAGCTCTTCTTTTTCTTAGCCACCAGCAAATTAGTGGCAAACACATTTTCTGGCTTTGTTTTCTCTCTGGAGAAGACAAAAGTGATAATTCTATAACCTGACCAGGTTCCTTTAGGTTCTGTTTCATCTGAAACAAAAAGATCTTTAAATGTTAAGGCAATCAAAACAATGTATTAACAGTTTGCACTGTTTTACAGCTTCTTGGAAAGCTTTTTTCACCCCTACTTTGCATGCAGACTGGTCACACGTTTACAGCTCTGAGAGCTTCAGAAAAGAACAGGTTCATAATATAAAAGTTGCCTCAAAATACCACAACTTTCTCCAAAACCAGCAACCAGTTCAATCTTCTGACTGTTGCTGGAAACCAAAGGCTTACTATTACTGCATTTTGCTCACTTCATGGGTGCCCACTGTGCCTGCTCTCAAATGCTGAGGTGTTGTGCTAAAAATCTTACAGCCCTTCAAATTTCAGGTGCCTTGATGAGGCTTTACCAGCCTCTGAGCAAAAGATGGAGGTTCCCAATTCAACAGCTTCAGACCTCACTAATTCTAGAATTAGAAATATCCCACAACAGGCTGACCTCATTAATACAACTGATTTAATCAATTTGTCACAAACCAGGGAATGCAGCTACAAGAAGTGGTTTGTTGTTCAATTTAAATTAATTAATTGCTTGCAGATGCAGCTAATGCTTTGCAAGCAGTTGTCTTTGTGCTCTTAAAATTTTAGAGTTCAAGTTATGCTCATGTTTATGCTGGACTTCAATTTTTGTCGGATTCATCTCATGTTTTTATAAAAGAAGAGTGGAAGCTGCTACGGTTTCTTGAAATAAATTTATAAACTATAGAGATGATTAAAAAAAAAAAAACAAACAAAAAAAACCAAACAACACACATTCATGCAAAGTGGGAGTACCCTGCCTAGACTTATATACAGCTTGTCAACTGTAAACAGCAGACTAAGCTCTCCTCCCAGTTAACAGAAGGCCTTAATTGAACTTCAGGAAGCTTATACTGAAGTTAACAAATGCGACAAAGACCATGGCCCAAACACCTTCAGTCAGATGTGAAACCTTTCAGTAGTGACTTTCTTGGCTGTGTGAAGTTATGTTCATCTGGTTTCACAACAGGCTGCTGTTCTGTACATCTGCACAGCTCAGCACTTTAAGCTGACACCTCAACACTCTGAAAATCATCATGATGGGTGCTACATTGCCTTCAGCCCTGACTGCCACTGACCACATCTGTGCCAGGTGCTGGGGAGAGCCATGGATTAGCTGGGTCTGCCCAATCACAGTGGGCAGCAGGACCTCAAGGAGAATGGACTGACTCTGCAGTCCCTGAGCCACATCTCCTGGGCACCCTGGGAGGATGTGCTGGTTTTGCTGGGCTAGAGCTTATTTTCTTCACAGTAGCTGGTATGAGGCCATGTTCTGGATTTGTGATGGAAACAGCATTGATAACACAGTGATGTTTTTGTTATTGCCGTGCAGTGCTTGCAACAGAGCAAAGAGATGCCCCTCATCCCACCCCACCAGCAAGTAGGCTGGGGGTGCACAAGGAGTTGGGAGGGCACACAGATGGGATAGCTGACCCCAGCTGACCAAGTGCAATCCCAGACCATACGGCATCATGCTCAGAATATACAGCTGGGGGAGAACAGGAAAAGGTGGGACATTCACTGATGGCATTTGTCTTCCCAAGTCACCATTTAGGTGTGGTGGATCCCTGCCTTCTTGATGGAGATGGCCAAACACATGCCTCACCATGGGAAGCAGGGAATTAATTCCTTGATTTGCATTTCTTGCATGTACAGCTTTTCCTTTACTTATTAAACTGTCTTTATCTTAACCAACAAGTTTTTGCACTTGTACTGATTCTCTCTCCATCACACCATGGCAGGCAGGGAGTCAGTGAGCGGCCATGTGGTGCTTAGTTGCCAGCTGGGGTTAAACCATGAGGGAAAGGTGTTAGCTTTCTCCCAGCTTCACTTTGCCAGAAAATCTTATTTACATCAGCTTTACCAGGTTCTTAAACCCCATGACATTTATAAACAAAAAGCACCAATAAATGTTTCAAAGTGGTAATAGAGAACAGGAGGCTTTTTTCCTACCAACAAAATTGTTCCATATGTAAAAATGTACTTTTAAGACAAGGCTTCCATTTGTTTGCTTTTTGTTGTTATTTAATCTTCCTCCTACATCTGTTGGGTCTCACCATCTTTGATGAAAACAAATATATCTTAACACAGGCATAACCACCAAGAACAGAACAACTACGGTAGCACAAGCTGTAGCTACTTCTATCAAAAATGTGTTACTACGGGGTTTTTTGCCTCTCATTAGCAAGAAGTGTGTTCCACCTTTCTTCCCAAGTATTCCCATATGTTACTCTTTCTACCTGTTAAGATCAAAGTGAGCATGTTGAACAGGTGGTGTGTGGCAGGAGGGCATGGGACAGGGAGCATTAACAGACACATGGGAGGCTCAGGCTGTATCTCAGAAGGAACATTCTCAGGGGGTTGCCCCGCAAGTCTGCAGGCTCCCTAGGTGTGAGCCCCTGTGGCACTTAGTCCTGCACAGCCACCGATACCCCCACAGGGCCCAACTCACCCCAATTACCCCTCTGGACTACTATTTTTCCACCTCACACTGCCCATGAGTTTACTTCTCAAAGGGAAGTAACCTTGAGTTGTCAAGCTGTCATACTCTTGCTAAACCCTATGGTACACTCCTCTCTGAAGACACAAGTGAGATTGATTGCACTTGTGATTTGTTCTTTTCCACAACTATCTTACCATTAATATTCCACTCTCATACACTTGCAACACCTGCTAAGCACAAAAAATGATTATAATGTCCAATTCAGCAGGTAAAATCTTGTGGGATAGTACTGGGGTTTTTGGTTTGGATTTTGGCTTTTTTTTTTTCTCTCTTCAGACTGCATAGGGAGGGAACAAAAACCAGCAACACGTGGGGTTTCAAAAATTAATTAACAGGAAAAAAGTCTAGCCTTTTCAGGCCTGCCTAGTGCCAGTGCAAGAAATTATGCAAGTGCCTTAGTGCAGGTTCTAATTTACGTATCCAAAAGCACTATAGCGCTTTTTTAATCTAGTACTCTATAGTAGTAGATTAAGATAGCTACATGTTTCAGCTTTAAGTGCTCATCAAGCTGAGAGATAACAGAACTGATGAATGGGGTATTTCAGATCCTTAGAGAAATGGCAACTATTACATAAAAAAGTATGATTTGAATTTGTCTTTCCGCTTAGGCTGTGCCATCCTAACAGCATTTATAAAAAGAACCTTAAAAATCAAGAGCTGCCTGAGCGTTTTTTCTTCATCATCTGATCACTGAAGTGTAGGACTTCCAAATCCATACACCTGCATTGGAATAATCTGCATGTTGTAGTCTCTCCTCCCCAAATCAATTTATTACTGAGCAGGAAATGGTAAATGAAGTTATTATTTCAATCTGATTTGGTCATTACCCAATGAAAACTGAAAGAAACCAAGTTTCTTTAACTGTTGAAAGCTTGAATATAAAATAACTGTATGATATGCCATTAGTTTTTAGTAAAGCATTTTCCTTAGTCTTGTTAAACTTACAGGCTCAGAAATCAACTCCTGATGAATCAATGTTTTCCTCTGCCAGGAAGTTAGAACAGACAAGGCCACTCTAATTGGAAAACCAGACAGCAGTGGCTCTGCTAAGGCAAAGGCTATATCGGACATTAGAGACTGTAAGTCTTCATTCAGCCCTGCATCATGTTCTGCAGAATGGTTGTTGATGATTCAGTTTAAAAGTACATCCTGAATCTCTAAAAGGCAAGAAGGAACAAACAGCAAGTCTGCCGGAAATTTGGAAACTGCAGAAAATGACCACTGAAAACATGAAGGCTGATCATGGCACTTCTCCTTTTGCAAAACACTACTGCATGGGACAGCACTGATGCATGGGTGCATACAGGAAGGGAACACCTGGAAAATCCTTCCCCCTGCACTGCCTTGTCCTGTCCTTTTGCTCACCTGTTTCAGCATAGCGGCTATAACAGCCGAGCAGTACTGGTCCATGCCCTGGCCAGAGGGCAAAGCAATGATGACCCTCTGATCCTCTCATTATGCCTTCTGGCTGGCTCAGTTTACAGGGACCTCATCCCCTCATTGTGCTATTACACAGCAAATTACTTTGAGTCTGTAAAATACTGTTTTGCGTTTGACACTGCATGGCCACATTCAAGCAAGGTGGCTGGAGCTGTGCTCCTATGGTAAGAAACCTTCTACAGAGCTCCACCATCTCCTCCCTTTTCTCAGTACTCATTAGACCACTGTCAGGGGTCTTGTGGTGGGTTGACCCTGGCTGGAGATTAGGTGCCCACCAAAGCTGCTCTCTTGCCAATCAAATCAGAGTAGGATTATGAAAAATAACACTAAATATTTAACTACCCACCCACCCTTCCCTTCTTCCTGGGCTTAATTTTACTCCCAATTTTTCTGCTTCCTCCCTGAGCAGCATACTCAAACAAAGAATGGGGGTTGCAGTGTTCATCACATGTTGTCTCTGCCAATCCCTCCTCCTCAGGAAGGGCTTCTCACACTCCTCCCCTACTCCAGGATGGGCTCCCTCCTACAGGAGACAGTCCTCCATGAACCCCTCCAGTGTGAGTACCTTCCACAGGCTGCAGCCCTTCAGGAACAGGCTGTTCCAGTGTGGGTCCCCTGTGGCGTCACAAGTCCTGCAGCAAACCTGCTCCAGCATGGGATCCTCTTTCTATGGGGCCACAGATCCTGCCAGGAGCCTGCTCTGGCATGGGCTTCCCACAGGGTCACAGACTCCTTCAAGCATCCACCTGTTCTAGCATGGGGCCCTCCAGGGGCTGTAGGCAGCTATCTGCTCCACTGTGGACCTTCCTGGACTGATGGCAGAGGCCATCTGCTCCACCATGGACCTCCGTGGGTTGTAGGGGCACAGTCTGCCTCACCATGGTCTGCATGCACCACAGGCTGCAGGGGACTCTCTGCTCTAGTGCCTGGAGTACCTCCTCCCCTTCTGGTCAGCTGGGTGTCTGGTGAGCTGGGTATCTGCAGAGCTGCTGCTTTCACAGGTTCACACTCCTCTATGGCTGCAATTGCACAGGCTTTATTCCACCTCCCATCCCCCTCTTGTTAAATATGTTACCCCAGAGGTGCTACTACCATCGCTGATGGGCTTGACCTTGGCCAGTGGTGGGTCCATATTGCAGCCAGCTGGCATTGGTCTATTGGACATGGGGGAAGCTTCTGGCAGCTTCTCAGAGAAACCACCCCTGTAGCTCCCCCGCTACCGAAACCTTGCCACACAAACCCAGTACAGGCCTCCCAAAGAAGAGAGACAAGTACAAATTGGAGTGAGTCCAGCAGAGCCCCAGGATGATCAGGTCAGGAGCAGTGACCCTGCAAGGAGGTGCTGGAGTAGCTGAATGTGCGTAGCACAGTGAGAGGGACAAAACCAGCAAGAGACATGTTCAAAATGGCAAAGTAAACATAACCACATCCATCGTGTGAGGCCTGAAATGACCTTGAGATGCTGAGACACATACAGCAGGCATGCTAGTCATAACTACCAAATAGTCAGTCACAAACTCAAATATTTATCTCTGAAATCCTATTTCAGCTCAATATGTCCAGAAGTTATATGCTATTTAAGGATGCTTGTCATAGACGGTTATAACAGTCTCTGAAGGCCAGCATTTTGAAAGTTTTTAAGATGCATCCTGGGCTGCATCAAGAAAAGCATGACCAGCAGGTCGAAGGAGGTGATCCTGCCCCTCTGCTCTGCTCTTCTGAGACCTCACCTGGAGTACTGTGTACAGTTCTGGTGTCCTCAACATAAAAAGGATATGGAACTGTTGGAACAAGTCCAGAGAAGGGACACGAGGATGATCAGGGGACTGGAGCACCTCCCATATGAAGACAGGATGAGAAAGTTGGGGCTGTTCAGCCTGGAGAAGAGAAGCCTGGCTGGAGACCTCCTAGCAGCCTTCCAGTATCTGAAGGAGGCCTATAGAGATACTGGGGAGGGACTCTTCACTAGGGACTGCAGTGGTAGGACAAGGGGTAACGGGTTAAAACTGAAACAGGGGAAGTTTAGATTGGATAGAAGGAGGAAATTCTTTCTTGCTAGGGTGGTGAGGCACTGGAATAGGTTGCCCAGGGACGTTGTGAATGCTCCATCCCTGGCTATGTTCAAGACCAGGTTGGACGAGGCCTTGGGTGACATGGTTTAGTGCGAGGTGTCCCTGCCCATGGCAGGGGGGTTGGAACTTGATGATCTTAAGGTCCTTTCCAACCCTAACTATTCTATGATTCTATGTTGTCAACTTGTAGAGGAAAACACATGCTACAACTGTTTGTCCGGATGACCTGTAACTACCCTAGTTTATAGAATCTGTTCTGCACAGAAATAGTTTTAAACAACCCACTTGTGTACTCCAAATAGAACAGATAAACACTTTTTATATTTACACAAAATAATCTTAGAGACACAAAACAATCTGACCTCAGACAAACCACAGAAGCAGTACCATATGTGTGCGGTTATCCAGAATGCTGGCTAAGTTCTGCCTGCTGTTTTAGTCCTCAATGCCAACAAGCCCCAACCAAAACAAACAACCCCCAACAGAAAACACACAAAGCTCCCCAAGAACAAAAAAAAAAAAAAAGCCCTACACCAAACCTTTCCTTTGCTTATCCTCAGTAATTCTATGGTTAACAATACTACAACTGTAGTCTTAAGTGGTACTTGGCCATTTGGAATTCCAGGTCTGCCAGAAGTGAAAAATGTTTCAAGACCTCAAGATGTGAACTCAATTTCAGTTCTAAAAATAAGAAGTTGGCCCAGGTTCAGAATGATTGTAATACAGATCCTTATCGAGCCTGAACTAGTTTGCTCAGCATCAACACAAACTAATACGACAGCTTTAGTTTACTCTCATATTTGTATAAAAGCACTCTATAAATCTGCCTGGAATTCTGCCAGAGATGGTATGGTATTACTGAATGACAGACTGAGGGCATTTCTACATAATCTGAACTCTTTAGGACCATAAATACAAGTAGAAACCTATGCCTTCAACCAAATAAACTCACTAACTTAGTGCTTACTAGACTGGCTAGATTTCATGGCTTAAAGCAAATTATTTTCTTTCAAGCAATTTATCTCAGAATAACTAAAAGACTTTAAATAGTTACGAGCGATGATAGAGAGTTATTCCCCTGGAAGATACTTGGACTTCCTCAAGTAAATAATTATGCATATGAAAAATGCCATTCAGCCTAGAAGGGGATGTTCCTGAGACCTATTCTCAGGGTGTGGGACATCATCACTGCAGCAGGCACTATCGAAAAAAGACAATATACAATTTAGCCCTAGTGGAACTAACAAAAAGGATAAATAAAGCCAGGGGCAATGCCTTAGACAGGAACATGAGCCAAATTAAGCCTCCCGTGATAGCGCAATAAAACTTTAAACTAATACTTCATTCTTACTATTCCACTGAAACCAATTATCCTGTGTTTAGGAATTAGTCAGAAATTACAGCGAAACAGATACAGTACCTGCAGCATATAAACTTAACATACCATAAAAAGAATATCCAACAGTCAGTCACGCACAAATAAATCTCTATTTTTTTTTTCTTAGAAAGCTCAATATGGGTTTTTGTTGCAAACTACGCTTTTCAAATATTTATTATTAGCCCATTAATTTTAAATATCACTTTTAAAGCATCTGCACTGAATCAACTTTTATTTTAAACATTTTACTTTTAGTTAGCCTTTTTATTGCTTGCTCACCAGACAGTACATCTTTCTCAAAATATTCATGAAGTACTAGATTGAAGGCTGAGAGAAAAACTAACAGAGCAAAGGAGTCAAAAGCTTTTACATGTCTGGGTTCAGTTCTGAAGACTACTCAGTTCCAGCCAGCTTCAGAGAAGTCTACTCACAAAATTCAGAAAAACAAGGTTATAAATCCTTTATCACTTGGCAAATTTTTCACATTTACTCAAAAGTAAATAACCCTCTACTGTACTTTTGAAATTCACTGTTTCAGACACTCAGATTCCTAGTTATTCTCCAGAAACATGTCTGAAAATAAATTTTAGATACTTTACAAAACCTGCTATTTAATGATGGTTGTTGTGGTGTTGTTTTGTTGTTTGTTTTTTGAGTTGTTTTTTTTTTCATTTAGATGAACTGAATTCTCAAAGTAGTTGCTTGGCAAAATATTCCTTCAATTTAACTATAAGCTCAGAAATAATAGTTACTGTATTCTGGGAAAGATCGAGGCAGTATTCCAGCAATAAGAAAATTAAGTGCACATATTGGAAGCTTGTTCATTTTTTACTGCATTTACAAGCCTTTTCTTCTTTCTTTGCAATTACAGTAATCTGGTGTAATAGTCTAATCAGTTATGTATTCAAAGCACACTGAATTAGATCAGATTTCATAGAAGTCTGAAGTTTCAATCTCACGAAAAATGTACAGAAGATTCAGTAACCTGCCTTTGTGATGAATTTTGGTATCTCTGCTGTGAATGCCACTGGAAGGAAAGGCAGTGATACCGCTGCTGTAATCCCTCAGCCTTCATCTTCCCCTTCTGTTTTTCCTTCACCTTCCCAGGCCCAACCCTAATTACCTAGTGAGAAACTGCATGTATTTACACAGGAGGAATGATACTGTCATCTCAGGCAGATTTATATGCAGGTCAAGTAATACCTACACACTTGGCTCCTTCTAGGGATCAGGGCTGGTCTGGCACCTTACAGCACAGATAGCATCTTCACCAGTTCTTTAAAACTGAATCCTAAAATGATACTCCGCTCTGTTATGTTAATTTTACACCACTGTAGATTTGCAGAAAATGTACAAAAATGAAAGTAAAGACTTGATACTCCTTGAAATTGCTGAGAATAAGAGTGATTCAGTGGAAGGGTTCCCTGAAGATCAGCTGCTTGACAATCTGTTCAAAGCATCAACTACAGCAGAGTGCTCAGAGTTAAGGAAGGGGATCCTACAACTGGCCTGGGCCCCTGCTGCAGTTTAGCCACCCTCAGAATGAAAAACATTTTCCTTACCGCTGATCTGAAGCTCCGGCATTACAGCTCATGTCTGTCACCTCTGCTTCTTTTGCCGTATACCTCTGAGAAGACCCTGCGGCTCAGTCTGTTCTACACCTCCCCTCAGGTAGATACGCACATCAACGAGATGTCCCCCAGAGCCCTCTTAGCAATTTCCCATCCAACTTAATTTTAATCCACTAATCCAGCTCCTATTTCACCAATCCCTCTGTAAGGATACTATGGAAAACAAAGTCCAAGGCCCTGCTGAAGCCAAGGGTAGGCAACCTCAGCTGTTCTCCCCCTACCCACACAGTCAGCGAATCCATCAAAGAAAGCAACACTGTAGGTCAGGTACATCTTGCCCATGGTAACTAGATGCTGGCTGTTCCCAATCACCTTCCTGACCTTTGTATGTTCAGACATGGTTTCCAGGAGGATTTGCTACATAACCTTCCCTGGATCCTCCTCCTTGTCCTTCTTGAGGCTGACAGCAATGTTTGCTTCTTTCCTGTCACTGTAAACCTCCTTGAAGATGACAAAGAGCAGCCTCACAGTGACCTTTGTCAGCCTCACCCCCAGCACTCTCTGGTGCAGCCTGCCTGGCCTGTTGTACTTGTGTGTCCAATTGGCTTAAAAGCTGTCAGTCTTGATCTTCCTTCCTCTGCTGTGGACAACCCTTCACTCTCCCAAACTCTGCCACTTGGCTCAAAGGCTAGCGTGAGGGCATAATTTACCAGGAAAAAATAGTAAGACACAGAAAAAGCTGAGATAACCAACGTTATCTCACTAGGTACTTCATTAGTATATCCCCTATTCCTTTGAGCAGTAGGCTCACATTCTTCTTAGCCTTTCTTTTGCTGAAAGGTATGTACAGAAGCTTGTACTTTTGGCCTTCACTTCCTTCCCTTAACTTCAGCTAAATTGTGGCTTTCCTGCACCTGTTCTCTACTCTTGCAACCTTGGACAGTGCCCATGTTCCTCCTGGGTAGCCCACACCACTACCCTCTTTGGTGTACTTGTGTTTTTTTGGTGAGCTCTGTTCATGCTGAACTCCTGCCACATTTGTTTGATTTTCTACAGGCTAGAAAGGAACATCCTTGTGCTCCGAGACCCTCTGCACTTCAGGGAAGTCTCCCATGGGATTCTGCCAAGCTGGAGTCTGCTTTTAACTATATACTGGATGCTACAGAATTCTTGACATTAAACTAATGCAGTAGTGATTTAACAAAAATGCTACCCAGTGTTTCTGGGTATATATTATGTGCACAACAGTGGTTTTGTTGTATATATTGTGCTGCCTTGTCCTTCACAAAGCCTCAAATAAACCATGAAGCAGTATATGCTAGTCAATAAACAGCACAGTCTCAACTGATGAGTGCTAAAGGACAGATATGTGAAAAGGAAAAATATATGAAATCCCACTAGTATCCTAAGACTGACATTTTTATACAAATGTTGTGGATATGTGGGTACATTCTGAGCCCTGGACCAGCTGATTTCATATAAAGTTAATTATACGAGACTGTGCCAACATCATTAGTGAGGCTAGGTCCTAAGGTTAGGATGAAATACAAAGTTGTCCAGGAAGAAAAGCCAAAACTTTAAAACATTTCTAACACTTACAAATTAGTCAATATTTTTTATTGGTTTGTCTTTGACCAATCTTCAGCAAATGGAATCCAGTTACAAAATTTTGTCCCTACAAACCTTAAATTATATTATGTAAGTGATTTTTAAAACTTGAACAGAATTGCAGAAGTAAAATTATATCAATTTATGTACTGCTCATCCCGTAATTTTTGCACTTATCCTACAGCAGGATACAATTTATAGTAAATATAGCCACTGAAAATAGAATTTTATGAAGGATATAGAAGAGGCCAGAAGACTTGCATAACATTTGGTTCAGTTGTTATCATCACTTTCTAGTAAGCCAACTGCTGGAGGTTTTTTTTACAGTAAAACCTGTGTGATTGGGATCATTTCTCAATGGAGACTGCAGGTGGCAAATAAAGCCTCACCAGTGCCCCTATCCACAATGCAGGAGAGGACTCCCAGAAAGCCAAGAGTACAATGGGAATACCAACTGGTAAAGGCAGGTAAATTCCTTTGCAAAATGTTTCCTCACCCCATGGAGCAATCATTGGAAAATGGGACTGATGGTGCCCCTCCATCTTCTGCACCCTCTGAGGCAGGTGCCTTTCCACTTGCCCTCTGAGCCCAGCACACCTCCTACCTGCCTCCCCAGCTGCATCACAGGGCTGGCTGTGCCTGGTGTGGCAGTCCTCTGCAGCACTACATGCTTCCTTTGGCAATTCTGCTATGATTAATATCACCTGTTATTACTATTATTAAGGAAAATTATTTACACATCTGAAAGCAAAATAGGGAAGTCTTACCAGGTAACTGAGTCTGTTTCTTTTGTTTTAAAGACCTGTACCTACACACACATTCACAGTACAGGTTACTGATGATGCACTGAAACTTGGTGTCTTTGAAAATGAAAGTTCCTCTTTCAGTGCTTCCTACATCTGTTGTAATAGGAAGTTCTGTAGGATTCAATGCTGAATCTTTGAGATAGATTTTACAGGGCTCACTTTGAGTTGTATGGAGATACAGTTGGAGCCCTGTAATCTTCTTTTCACACCCAGCTGGAAGCTGCCTGATACGTCAATCTAATGCAGCTGGAGCCTGCTGCTCACAGTCCTTCCCTACATCTATCTATCAGTTGTATGTCCACATCAATGAGAAAGCGATTAGTCTGCTGGAAAAAAAAAAAAAGGTGATAAAATAATTGTAATGGTCATCTGATGACTAAAACACACTGATCTACTCTAACAGAAATGCCAGCTTTACAAAAGAACTTCAGCGCATAACAAAATGCTGTGGATGGCACATAGTATCTTGCCAAGTATCCTGGATACAACTTGATATATGAAAAGAGAAACCATCCACCACTGTGTGATTTCTAAATAAATATCCTGAGGAAAACCCTCACTTTTGCAAAAAAAAAAAAGCCAAGTGTCATTTGAAAGAGTCTACCACTAACTAATGTTTAAATTACTGTCTTTAATACCCAAATTCTATTCAAATAGTTTAATAGTCAGTTGAAACTTAATATCTAATTTCACTCAATGTAATGTGAAAGCACTATTAAGAATAATTAAACCAAAGAAGAATAAAGTATCTCAGATAATCTGCACGTATGAGCAAAAAGCTGCATGAGTCACAGGAGAGACAAAGGCTCAAAAGACTGGCATGGAAATTGAGCCAAAATTGAGAGCAGCTCAAGAACCAGAGGACAGAGAAAGAATTACAAGGAGAGCCAAGTCACAGGATATGCATGAAGGAGCAGTTTGCTTTTCTGTCCATCTAGAGCAAACACAAAGAGAAAAATTCTTTATGGACACCATGACTAAAAGGTTAATCACCCAAACACACAGTAACAGGTTAATCTGCTAAAGCATTGTATAATTAGCCAAATAAGGATTTAAAGTTATATTTATCCCTACTCACCCTAGGATTTCTATGGAGTCAGCCTATTTTCCACCTCCTGGGTATTAAACTGTTAATTTGCATGTTTCTTTCATGTTGCCCTGCAGGACATATAAATACTGCATTCATTAACTCACATGTAGTCTTTTCTTGTTATTACTTACCCATTATAGAATTAAACAATATCAGTCAATTTATTAATTACTTTAATATTTTCTGCAGTGGGAAAGAACTCATAACATGGACCTGACAGATATTTGCATTGTCAGGTATTTTTGATATAGAAAGTAAAAAAGTAGCACAGATCATTCTAACTTCTATAAATTCATGTCAGTTGCATATGTTCTACTCAGTACTTTTGAATTAATGGTTTTAAATGCTATTGCTTCTTTAAATCATTCTCTCTGAATCCTCTGATGATCCCATTTTCTTAATACAGGCAGGGTGCTAGAGGGGCATAATTTCCCCACACACACACATTTTCAAATTAGCTTTCCTATGCACCAGACCAATTTCTATTCTACTTTTTAATGCAGCCTTTTTCTTCCACTGTTTAAAAGGGTAAACAAGGTTACAGAATTACTTAATCATCATACCTAATTGCCCACCCACCCCTTGCCTTTACATAGGAAAGTTCATTAACTGCTCTCAGTATTGAGTCGGACACATCAATCCAAGGCTTTGCCTTCTGTGTGCATATGGGCTACTGGCAATAACATCTGGGTTTATTGACTTTAGAAGCAAAGTCCACATCAAGACAAAACCACCACCATATGCGTACCTTGGGTGCTCCTGCTGCATGGTCAGAGTACAGCGTGGTCCTTTCATCACAGACCCAGTTTGTACGACTGCATGGGTGCCACTGACGCTACTGGTTTCACAGGCTGTTACATCTTTCATGACAAACAGTCTCTTGAATATCCTCATGCCCTTCCCGTCTGTGATTCAGGTGAACAACTCCAAAAACGAATTGCAGCTGAGAGCTCTCAGCTTGTGCTATAAACATAGGTTCTAGCAAAGGGGGTGACCTCAGTGTCATCTGACAAATTAAAGCCAACTTGAGCACAGCAGATGACATGTGCCTCTTTTAACAGAGCTACCTGTAACAGCTTAGACAATAAGGCTCTGATTCCATGCTGCTGAAGGACTCAGAAGTGTTCATTAAAGAGCAGAGAGATGTTCATAGAGCATAAAAGCCTCCAGCATCTTCTAAATAGGACTAATCAAACAGCTGGGTTGAAGATAAAAGAACATTAAACAAGTGACGGCTGGATGTTTGTGTTCTTGGCTATTAATGCAAAAAAAAAAAAAAAGGCTTATATCTAAACCTCTTTAACACATGGAAATGAAAAATGCATTATTTAAAATGATACTCATGTGGCAACAAAGTAAAAACTAGGGGAAAAATCTCCTGGTGAATATTTAAGCATTGAGATATCCAGATAAGCTGTGAAAAGGCAAAAAAGTTATGAATAAGCAAATAATCAAAAATTAATGAAAGCATGTGGTAGGTATGTAGAATACTTATCTTTGGCATCCTTAGGCTAAAGGAGGGAGAATACTGTTTTAACACAAGAAAACAGTGCTTCATAAGGCCTTATCTAATCGCATATAAAAGCAAAGTAAGCCATTTAATATTTATCTATTCTTCTATGAAAATTATTCTGGTGTCTGCTGATTAGTAATATCTGCAGGACCTACATAATTTATGATTTGATAAATATTTGACTTTTTTGTAATTATATTAGCAATTCTTACACAATGAAAGTGAAACTGTATACTTTGTTATTAATTTCGGACTTACCATAACTGTAACTTTAAAACAGTCCTACTGGACAGGCTCTGTGGTCGGCAGGTCCTCTGAAGGCAGACCTCTGACCAGTGGCAGGGATCCAAGCTCAGATGCAGCATCCTCAGCTACATGTTTACTGACAGTGACTGACTACATGTTGGGGTTGGAGGTATTTTAAAATAAGAAACAGGACTGACTTAGTTGTTTCATACATTGCAGACTAAGTCCCTAATTGCTCCCTGTGAGCTTATATTCTTCAGCCACAAGCAGTCTACTGGTGCAAAAGCTGCTTAAATTCCTCAGCATCATGGGTATCATAAAATATTTAGAGTGACCATGGTCAGAGGACACCACATCAGCCAAGTGAACTCCTGCTCAAGCCACAAGTCCTCTTTTATGCAAGCAACTACAAACATTTAGGGGAAATGGATACTCCACCTCACTGCCAGTACAGGACAACCCCACTTCACAAAGACAGGAAAGAGAGAGAGAAAACTGAGGTTTTTTACAGTTATGGTTCCCATCAGTTCCTGCTCTTGCTCACCAGACTCCACAGTTTTCCTAAATACAAACATCATGTCTAATTATTTGAAGAAGACAAGCTACACACAATATATAAAGTGTGTGTTTGCTATATATATACACATAAAAGAAAAAAAGCCTGACACTACCTCAACTCCTCAAATAATAACTCTTCATGCTCCTCCATCCCAATATGCATAAATACTAATGGTCCAAAATCTGTAACACATGTAAGCTTTTAGGTCACTGGACAACAGCCCGCATAGAGCAGAAGGACTGAAAATTAATGGCACTGCTGGAGAGAAAAAAAAATACAAATAATGCCAAGAAATAATACTGTTATCAAAATATCCAATAGCTTATGAAACAACATTTCTTACCAGATTTTATTTCTTTCTTCATTCTGATTGAACATTTCAATTTCCTTAAATATATAGTATGCAAAAAGAAAATTAAAGTTTCTCATTTGAAAAAAGTAAAACCCAAGTCTTTCTGTTTTGTTCTTTTGAAAGCAGCAGTCACATGCCAAATAAACCTAATGCTAGCTTGTATGGAAATTATTATCACTGATCCCCTGTTGCAGGGGAGGGGCACTTACATTAATTAAAACCAGCACGTATCAGTCTTAGCTGGTAGAACATACATGTTACAGGCAATAGTTGTGATTTGTTCATTTGAGGATGGATTTTTCCTCTTCTCTCAAGCATCTATTGAAAGTTTATGCCTGGAAAACAACCAGCTGTTATTAGATTAAATATTTGTTTTCATTCTGTTGGTTTTGTTGTTCGCTTTTTTTTTTTTTTTTGGGTATTTTGGGGAGGGGGGGAGGGAGCAGTAACAGTATTCATAACGCCTGAAATAACTTCCAGCCTACAGGTAAATGTTATCTCTCTACTAGTGAGCTTCTAATCGGTTCTTTGAAAACAGAGGCACTAAACAAGGTACCTTTTAAATGTTTAATTTGTAATTACTTACTGAAGTGTTTTCCCCATGTAGATGCAGTGTGTGCATACGAACACACAGCACCATTTCTCTGGGAAGCTGTTCTCACAGTCAAACCATCCTCTCTTCCAATCTTTGCCTCTCATTTTTTCCTTTCTTCTAACAGGTCTGAGGTTTTGAGACACACCAAATAATACAGTGAATGATTTTACTGGAATTTAGAAACTAAATGGAAACTTCTCTGTGAAAGCCATCTGGCCTGACACTGTCTATGTGCTGGACTCATCCTGTCTGGGGGAGTTTGCTGTCAGGCGGCAGCAGCACTCCTGCTGCTGCTCCCAGGGGAGGGAGGGAGCTCCCAAAGGTAGTCCCAGTAGCACCTTTTGCTCCTGACCACAGTCCCAGTGGAAGTGCCTGAAGTCAGGCAGGATCCACCTTTCCCTCAGGTATTTTCTCAGCACACCTGTGCATTCTCTGCGCTGCACTGGCAGTACTCCTTCTCTCTCCCAGCAGATGGTGGTCTGACCCCGGGGCAGGGAGGAAAATGCTTCTTTCTCCCAGGCCCTTCTGCCCAGATGTGATGCTTCTGTAACACCTGGCCCCCAGGCAAAGAGGAAGCCATGACCAGACAGAACTGCAAAAAAAAACCTCACCCCTCCACAAGCTGTTAGCATGTGTCTTCCCTTGCAGGCACCAGGCACAGCTCAGACACTGAAATACGAATCGGCTAAAATGAGGTAATTGTGGTCCCCCACACTCTCACCCCAGCATCCAGCTACCACAGCCAGTGAAGGAGACAAACATACCAGGTAAACACGGGACTGCAGCACTGCCACAGCCACCTGCGTCCCTGGAGAGAAGAGATGGTGGGGGAGGGCAGGAATCAGGCAGTCACTGCTTGCAGGCTGCGTATTAAACTGAAAATCAACCTCTCACTGCTGGCACTTTTAGAGCAGCGTTCATGATCTCTGTAGGGTGCCATTTTCATCTTGTCTTTGATGTGAGAAGGGTGGAAGTGATGGTGCATTAGAAACAGGAATGAAAGGGGCAGGTTGGTGATCATTAAGTAAGATCCCTGTCTCTTAAAAAGGAAATGTTCTAGAATTTATTCAGTTGCTTACCTCATCTGGACATAATAAAGCAAAGTATCTAGGAATAAAAAGAAGCCTTGTGTGTTTCAGTCTCATTTTCACTTTCAGATATCTGCCTAGTATTTCAGTAACGTTCAGGTCTGACTGAAGAACGAGCTACAATTTAATTAACCATTACAGCTTTTATAGGGTGTAACTGGCCTCACACCTAGTTCATTAAAGCCACAGTAGAATCATTCTGACAGTTCGGCCACTAGACAAGTTCACACAGAGCATTAGCAGTTCAGCTCCCTGCGCATTAAATCAGTGAATGTTTTCTGAAGAGGGGAGATGAAATAGTGCCAGCCATCTACTCCCTGTCAAGTGTGTACCCAGAAAAAAATTCTAAAGAGAGATGACCAGGAGCAAATAGACAGTCTCCAACCTCATTACAACCTATTCAGCTCAACATATGTCAAGTGTTTGCGCTAGACAAACTGACATTTTAGCTTACCATTGGTCTACCCTGGAAACCTGATATTTATAATGTAATCATTCTATATCTGGCCCCTGGAGCAGCTGCAGTTAAAGGAAGATGAATTATTAGAGAGAAGGTCTCCATTTGGTGGCTATTTTGCCAGTGGAAGTCTTTTGAGACACTCATATTACATGTTATATTCAAGAAATAGTTTTACTCTTCTGGGGCTTCGGGGTAATTTGGAATAAGATACCTTTCCCTCTGCCTTACACGTGCTTGAAATTCACAGAACATACCATGATGTCGGCTTCTGTGTGGATGGTGACATTCCCAGATGCAGACTTCCCAAAAGCACATTCTACCCATGGCTGGAAAAGTAACCCCTAGCTGAGGCTGTCTCTTCACCACTCTCATATTCTTCTTTACGGTAATTTTAGTTTTAATTCACCCACCCTCACCTCTCAATCTTCTATCCTCTTTGAGCCATTCCCTCCCTTTACCTCACTTCTTATTAGGAGAAATTTCCAAGTCTCTTCTCTGACAAGAACTAATATTCAGGAATGACCCATACTGGCCTTTGCAGTCAGTAAACCTGTCTTTGAATTAATCTGTTTTTTCCTTACCACTGACAAGCAGAGCTCAAGGACACTCACTTTCTTGACATATATTGGCACAGTCTTCCCAAGGAAAACACAAACTCCCGCTGCCAGCTCTTCAAGCACATGAAAACTTGCTCTGCCAATGTCCTGAGCCAAATGCAACTTGTATGGCTGTGATGAATAGGTGAGCTATTAAACTCCAAAGCTAGTTATAGAAAAAAAAAAAAAAAAAGAAAAGAATCTACTAAGAGCTATGAGTTTATCATAGTGTTATAGCACACCCAGTTTTTAGTGTGTCTGGAGCTTGCAAATCTGCACTGACAGAGGGAGCTTGTTTTGCCTGCAAAAGACAATACAGGAAGAAGCTTACGTAATTGGTAATAACCATGCTTAAATTCAACAGGGGCCTAAAAAGGCTTATGTGGAGTTGAGAGGCTTGATGGCATATAAACAGGTCTTTTTGAAGTTCTCCCCCAAATGATACTTGTTTTCAGTGGTGTCTCTGGCAGAAGCTTATGTCCAAAGAGACCTCTGACCTTTAACAAAGGCTGCTGCCTAAAACCGATCCTATACTTGCTCAAAAAAAAAACAAACAAACCAAAATTTGTTTTCTCCAAAAAAAAAGTAAATAATCCGTCAGCTTCAACGTCACACAATACCTGCACTAGTAAGATCTGAATCACTTCTCGGAACTTGGTAAGCTGCTTCTGGTTTAATGTGGCCCAACTCTGTACTGACTTTCACAGCCAACACTTGCTGAGGCAACACCCTTACTACCAAGAACATAGCTGGGAGGAGTATTTTTAAATCAGGACTTCCCATACACATCCTCTAAGAGACAGAGTTAGCACAAAAGGCTCTGCTAACACTTTCAATCATCTAGAATGCTTAAATGATTTCTAAGCACATTCTGACCATCATATCAAAGCAGACTTCATTACATACTGCATTATTACACTGTGAATTTAAGAGACAATTATTTGGACAATTGAAAGCATGAATGAAAAATTATTGCCAAAGTGGATGCTGTACAGCTTATAGCTTCTGAGAAGCAAGGCTGTCTTGTAGGGTTTATAAACTCTACAAACCTAAGTGCCTCAGCACAAAAAATTCTGCCTAAGAAAGAAAAGCAGTATGCACTCAAGTCAAAGTTCAGGGATACATCAAGTTTTCAAATACTCAGGGGTTTTGCTGAATTAAGATTCAACATGAACTCTGAGCAGCAGCAAGTAAACTTTGATCTCAAAACTGTTCAGGGCAGTAATAAAATTCAAAACAAATTCTAGGAGAAGTAAAGCAAACAATAATATTAACTCTATTAGCCCTTTAGCTCTCAGAAATCAGTGACATAATTTGCCAGTATTTTCTTAAAGTAAATGCCCAGTCATTAGCAGAAGTACTGGTCAACAAGCTGCATATTATAGTAACAGTAATGGGGGCTTTAAATTATTAATAAAATTATTATTAATTATTAAAAAAACCTGTAAGTGTTAATGCATTTACCTACTTGAAACATGTATGCTAGGGTGGTAAAATAAAAACTCATTAATCAAGTCTCTCATTAATCAAGTCTATGTCCAACACAGACCATCCATGCACCTCCCATCTTTCACTTCCCACTGGGATGTGAGAGAAAAAAAAAACCCAAGAGAGAAAAGTGGCCACCAGTAGTGAGTAAATACACACAGTGCTTCAAAAGGGATAATTATCCGAAGTTGAAGAAACTATTTCAAAAATACGCTCTTCAACAATGTGTTATTGCAGTAAGAAATTAAAAATGCAACATGTAATACATGGAATGAAGGGAAAATAAGAATGTAAGAGGCTTGCCATATTCATCTGCCATATTGCCTTCATTCATCTATGAATGAAGTTCAAAAGCATAATGACTTGATTATGCCTCAGAAGGTGGAGGGAGACTTAAGCTGAAGCACAGACAGACACTGGAAGAGCCAGAGAAGACAATGGGGTTGTTAATCCAAGACCAATACCTGAAGTATAACTTTCAAAAAAATAACAACTGTTTGTCTTTTTAGGAATTGTAACCTTCATTAAGAAATAAGGCAATTCAGATTTTCTGTCATCACAAACCCTTCCAATTCCATTCTCTCCTCAAAAGAAAATAGTTATTGGAAAGAGTTGTTTCTAATCACTTCAATCAGTAACAGGTCACGGCTTATGAAAAATTATTTCCAAGTACCAGTTACAAAAGCATGTGTCAAATACCAAGTCTTTCATTTTATTATAATTGAAAGTGCCAGTATGCCATCACAGGACTAAGTTCAAGAATGGCAGAGTATTTATGCACAGCTGAAGAGGAGGTGAAAGGCGCTAGTCACTGTGTAGCTGACACAAAGTGACTGCAGGGGAGAAGTAGTAATCCACTCTAAAGGAATGTAAACCAGGCAAATACACATTTGTAGAACAAAAACACACACGGGAAATGTACTTATGGAGAGATCACAGGAAAGTGTTGGCCAGGCATATGGAGAAATTGCAATCTGAACCAACACTTCAATTGACAAAGTCAATGAATGGATGAAGCGAAGCAAAGTCAAGTTAAAAAATTGAGAATAGGAAGATTTGTAGTGAGAGGTAGCACAGTGTCCCAGCTGACTGAGCTGAAAGACTGAGGCAAGCTTTCAGCTGTGGAAGGCATATTTTCTTAGAAAGGGCAATTAACTGGTTCAAACACACTGCCAAATGCATACTGCATTTTTTGTTGTCTTCCTGCATGTCTTTTGGGGAGGTACACTTCAGCCAAACAGAAGTTATGAGGATCAACAAAGGGATACCTATGTGAAATGCAATGGTCTGTTGTTTACAGGAGGTCTGACTGAACGACCTAATGGTACTCCCTAAACTCTGATTCATACTGAGAGGCTGACAGATATCATGAGAAGAACATAGTGCTACCGTGAGCCCCTTCCTGCACTTACACTGCAGATCCATGAACTATATAACTCAGAAGAGCGCATTACAGAAGGCAAATTCAGCACCAGAGACTGACTGCAAAGGTTGAAGACCTAAACCAAAAATTACGTAACTTACTGAAATGACTGAAGACTTTCCTTGAAGGGAGCCCCTTGAAGGGCTTTTTATTTAGTTAAGAAAATGAATAAACATCATTCTTAAGTTTCTCTCCATGTACAGAGGACATCACTAGAAACTTACAGAGAGCAGGTACTTGTCAAAAGTATTTCAGTGACACAGAAAACAAGATCAGCAAATATTTAGCAACTGTTCTGATTTCTCCACCATCATATCATCTTTTCTGTCTCCACAATTTATGGGAAAGATAACAGTATTTTTCTTCACAAATTATATACATTTAGCCTGGCTTTGTGCCAATCAACCACAGCTCAGACAAATCTGATCTTGCCCCCAGAAGAATTTTATTTATTTTCTAATAACACAGAGCATGTTATACAATACCAGTGAAACTCAATTATGCAGACAGACATGGAATACATGGCCTTTGAGAAAGAACTAATTCACACTTACAACAGAAACCATGCTCTACAGCTCAAGACAGTCTCCTATTTCTAGCATCTTTCAAAGACTTTTACCTGTTTTCAGCATTAAAGCTATAGACTTTTCCATAAAATATTACAAAAGAATAACTACCCAAGCTACAAAGACAACATGAGGTTCTCAGGACATTTAGACTCAACAAATATTACAGTGGCCTGTTGTGAGCTATGTATAGCTAGAAAAATCAAATTTCATCTGACACTCTGCCAGGCTGCATTCCAAAGTCAGTTTATCACTGTAGAGAATACCAAAATATTTATCTTCCCTGGCTAGATTAATCTTGCGTTCCATAATTACCATGACTGCCATAAACACATTCAGTTCTGTTCCTGCATTTGTGATTGTTGCCAGTTTGGGAAGAAACTGAGCTTTAAAAGGAGTCGCTTTTGTTTACTTTCAACTTGAGGCAATAGCAGAAATTAACAAGTGTATTGCATTGGAGATTGTATTTATTACTAGACTTGTGATGACAGCTTTCCAGTTAATTTTTTAGCCTCAAACTAAATTAAAATCATTACAAGGTCACTAAATTTAAAGCGGTCTAGGCAGAAAAATGGAGAGTATTATGACTACAATAGGCTGTCAATTATCTGTCTCCCTGTGAACGTGTATGCATGTACACTTATACACATGCACGCACACACATGTTTTGATGAATTTTCCACAGCACTTTCTTGGGATTTTTTTCCTCCCTCTTGTTTCCTTTGATCATCTGACAAATCCTTAGCAGCACCTTGCAGGAGTCTGCAGGCCTGGAAACATCATTACCCCATGCAATACAGCTAAACAGTTTCCAGTTCCAGATTTGGCTCATCACTGTCTCTCTTCACTGCACACTGTAGTTGTGCCCTAAAGCAGTTGAAAACATGGTGAGCCAGGGATCTTTCCTGCTGGATGCACTGTCGTTCCTACTGTAGATTATTAGCATCGTTCCTACTAGCATCTGCTCTCCTGCTGCTTTGAGTAGAAGAAGACAAATAACACCTTTGTCTACCCTATCAATGACAACCATTCAAAATCCCAGGCTTTGAAATATGCAAACCAGGAATCCTTTTCTTGAAGTACCAGCAAATCTCAGCCTTTTCCTTTCCAAATTCCTCTGAAATGGACTGACAGGTAAACTGAAGAAAGAGGGAAGGAAGATTAAGCCGCCTGGGGAGACTGCAGGCTTCTGTGTACTTGTTGAAGGCCAATCAAGATTAAAACCTTGATTTGTTCTTCGTCAAAAGACAGAGTACAATGTGCGGACCTCTAATAAAAGTTGAAAGTTTTTGTTTAGAGAGTTGAGCATATCCTCTAGTTCAGAGGATGCAAAAGCTGGAACAAAAGGCAGATCCCAATAAACCTATATTTTGATTGGCAATAGCTTGCAGGAACATGGCATCTCCTTTTGCGTCACTTTAGAAGAATTAAGATAAAGAGAACAGGCTTCAGTTAAACTTTGCAAAGATGAGCTACATTTTATGATGTTAAGGAAACTCAAGCAGAGGCAAAAGCTGAAAAAATTAGTAAGGTTCTAGCTAGTTTGTATTCACAGGAGCAGCAAAGGAATATGAAGTAGGCACGAAAAGCAGCGGAGTTTCCAAATCTTATTCCTCTCACTCTTTAGTAGAGTATTCTAGAAGGAAACAAGATACAAAATCAGCCAGAAATTCTGTTCCTCTGACTGAGATGAGTTTCTTCTACAACCACTGGCTCACTAAATCTCACTGTGCTATTTTCCATTTCTGGAACAGTGATAATACCCACCTGTACATTGCTATGCACAAAATCTACTCATATTTGCAAACCACCTAGACTCCTTCCAAGATGAGACTCTAGTGTAATGTGAAATACAATTATCTCATTAGAAGAGGAAATACATGTGCCCATGCATAGGTTTGTTCATATAAATGTTTCCTTATTTGTTTCTCCAAACTTCCAAAACCTCCATATAAAAAAGAAATTTCCTCTGTTCTATCAAGTTTAGACAAGCTTTCTGGAACTTCACCAGACAGTGAGAAGAATAAATTGGAGGCTGTAAATCCATGCTCCTACGAGGAGACAGAGACAGACAAAATTGTCTGACTTGCAGAATTCTGTGGCTATGTCACTGGAAGAGTAAAATGTGTTTCAAGAACATCTCGGGTGGAGTGGATAAAGTCACCTTTGGCCTCTGCTGCAGAAGTGGCCATATGTCAAAGTGAATCACAAACCCAGAGCCACAAACTTCATCAACCTAAGTAACAGCAGATTAAGCTGAGAGAATATGACACCATGACCCACAGGCTCCTCAGCAATACTAAAAAAAACTTACATCAAAAGTAGACAAGGTATCTTCTGAATGTGGGGAAAAAAAAAACAAAACACCACAAGGTCTTCAGGAATATAAATCCAAAGAAACCTTCTTTCCCTTTTTAACAACTACCTCTGTGTGAAAACATGCATGAAGGCTCAAAATACAGCTACATTTTTCTGAAGGGCAAAATAATATGTTCAGTTAGGGTTGTCTTTTTGCTAGACAACGCTCCTGCAGGGGTAATTGCAGCCAGGATGTTGGCAACTGGGGCTGAGGAGGAGGTGGTTCAGTGTATATTAGGAAAGACATGAAGTAAGTCCAACAGTTAAGAAAATATTCATTTTCAGCAATTATATTAATAACAGAGTCGGTAGGATGTGAAGACTGGTCAGTGCTACATAACAGCAAACACTACCACAGCTACTGAGTATGTCTGTGAGGTGGTCAAATTCACACCCACTGTTTTTTTTTCCAGTTTAAGAATATGTGACAGAAGACTCAATGAGATACACCCAGGTCAAAGTGGCAGCAACATACCTGTCCTCTTTGTTTTTCATGGCCTGAATCTAATCTTGCATAGCTTCAGGCAGGATGACAGTGGCATGCAAAATAAATTGATGTGATGCATGAAATAGGTATGTCACTTTAGCTTTTACCTGAGAGCTTCAACAACCAAACAATTCCTCTTACATTGCTAGAGAACAATATGCATTAAGTTTAACATAAGTATTAACTACTGGCACCTTCAATCTTGAATATTACCTACAGGCATCATAAGATACAGTGCAGATAGCAAATAAAAAAGGAGTCATAGTGCAAGGAAGATGTAACAAATATTAAAAAGTAAAAAGAAAGGTGAAAAGAAAATAACATGAAAGAGAACAAAGAAGTACATCATAGAATAGTTAGGGCTGGAAAGGACCTTAAGATCATCTAGTTCCAACCCCCCCGCCATGGGCAGGGACACTTAACACTAAACCATACCACTCAAGGCCTCACCCAACCTGGTCTTGAACACTGCCAGGGATGGAGCAATCACAGCCTCCCTGGGCAACCTATTCCAGTGCCTCACCACCCTGACAGGAAAGAATTTCCTACATCTTCCCTTTAAAAAATGTTAATCATTGATTAATAAAATGAAATAATTATACTAAAATAAGTAAAACTGATTTCATGTAGGTATTTTAGAAAGGCCACAGGATCCTTAAACAACTCTCTTATACAAGCCCTAAAAATAAAGTGTTCCTGTTTTGCAGATTGTTCACTGATTTAAACACATTAGCTTTTATAAGATTGACCAGAGGATAGATGTCAACTATCCAAATGATGGCAAAGGGATGAAAAAAAGTCAAGTAATTGCTGAATGAACTGATTTTGTCAGTTAAACTTTGAATGTAAATGCACCTTCTGAAACTCTGCAGTTGTGACTCCTTTTTTACTTCACACCTAATGAGCTTCAAAGACAAAACAGGCACTGTAAGAATGGTTCTCTTTTCTCAAGGAATTGTGTTTCAGTTTCCCTGGGTACATTCTTGTTCTCACATTTTAAGAGAACTTGATAAAAGACAGAAAACATACTTGCTCTAGCATTCTCACTAAAACATCAGTTCCTGGGGAAAACATCTAGGTATTCCACCACTGATTTCTATAAACCTTAACAGACAAAAGATTTAGAAAGTGAACTTATGGTTTCTACCACTTGAGAGGTTACAAAGGGGGATAAAAATTTAGATGGGCTCGAGGTGCTTCCTCTGTGAAAAAGTGGCTGTCCTGGGTTCAGCAGTAGCAGTCATGTTTCTCCTCCTTGGTAGCTGGTGCAGTGCAGTGTTTTGACTTTCGGCTCGGGAACAGAGCTGATAGAGATGTTTTGGTTTGGCCAAGGACTTTGTGAGCCTCATGCTCTGCCAGGGAGGAGGGGAAGCCAGGAGGAAGCAGAGACAGGACACCTGACCCAAACTGACCAAAGAGGTATTCCATACCACAGCACGTCATGCCCAGGATGTAACTGGGAGTTAGCCGGAACGGCTGGGAGACTGCAGGGTTGGAGGAGGTATCGGTCGGAGCTTGGTCGGGCTTGGGGGCGAGTTATCGGTCAGCTGGTGGTGAGGTGTTGTATTGTCTTCCCTTGTTATTTCCTTTATCATTATTATCATTGGTGGTAGCAGTAGTGATTTGTGTTATACCTTAGTTACTAAACTGTTCTTATCTCAACCCGTGGGAGTTGCATTCTTTTCGATTCTCCTCTCCGTCCCTCCGAGAGCAGGGGGAGGGCAAGAAAGGGGGGAAAGTGAGCGAACGAATTACCTGACTGGGTTTAAACCACAACAGTGGCCAATCGCTTTTATGCTCCCAAATAGACCTGAGCAGAGCGCACTGGTTTCCAATGATGCACGTCATGACATTCGGACACTATGCATGAGATACAAAGCTTCTTTGTACAGTTATCTGTAACATTTTCAGCAATCGTATGCACGTGTTTCAGCGTGGCACAGTGTCTCCCTGTCTGGGAATGGTTTCCTGTCAACACTCTTTTGCAGTTAACCTCCCCGAATATATGCATAAAGTGTTTTCCAACAATATAAAATCTGAATTCCGAGGACCATTACCCTGGAGGAGATGTAATTCTCAGTGTTCAGAAACACAAGTAAAAGGAACCAATTAATTCTCTTAATTATTTTATCCAAGGTTTTTCTCTCTTTTCCTATCCACTATCCTGAGGGGAAAAGCTCAACCACTCTTGTGCTGTTTACTTTCCAGGGTTAACAACATTTATTTTAATATTAAACTTCAGATTTGATCTTAAATGGCTGTAAATAGGATTACAAGGGAGCAAATCTGTGAGGGCTTGAATCGCCCTTTTTTTTTTTTGGTTTTTTTTTTTTTTTTTTTTCTCTGAGCTGAATGCATGCACCATGAGAGCACCATACCAAGAATCATTTGAAATGCTTAGAGAAAAACAGCCCTTTTCTGAATATACAAAAAAATGGACCCCTTTGATGTGCTCTTTAGACCTAAGTAACTTTTCCACATGTAACTTTTTTCCTGGCTCTCTACTCTTAAGGGACTCAACGATCTTCAAGCAGTGATTACAAAATTACTGAATGTTTAATTTCAGGTGTGTCTTACCCCACCCCTTCTTCTCTTGCCAGGAAAAATAAGTATCTTGCTGCTTCAGACCTATTCTAGCGTAAATTAGGTACTTAAAGCCCTACTCTGTTCTTGAAAGAGTAGTACTGAATGTACCCTCAGCAAGTTTGCTGATGATACTAAACTGGGAGGAGTGGCTGACACACCAGAAGGCTGTGTTGCCATTCAGCCAGACCTGGACAGGCTGGAGAGTTGGGCGCAGAGGAACTTGATGAAATTCAACAAGGACAAGTGTAGAGTCTTGCATCTGGGGAAGAACAAGCCCATGTACCAGTACAGGGTGGGGGCTGACCTGCTGGACAGTAGTGAAGGGGAAAGGGACCTGGGGGTCCTGGTGGATAGGAGGATGACCATGAGCCAGCAATGTGCCCTTGTGGCCAAGAAGGCCAATGGCATCCTAGGGTGCATTAGAAAGGGTGTGGGTAGTAGGCCAAGAGAGGTTCTTCTCCCCCTCTACTCTGCCTTGGTGAGGCCGCATCTGGAATATTGTGTCCAGTTCTGGCCCCCTCAGTTCAAGAAGGACAGGGAATTGCTTGAAAGAGTCCAGTGCAGAGCTACAAAGATGATTAAGGGAGTGGAACATCTCCCTTATGAGGAGAGGCTGAGGGAGCTGGGACTCTTTAGCTTGGAGAAGAGGAGACTGAGGGGTGACCTCATCAATGTTTACAGATATGTAAAGGGTGAGTGTCAGGATGATGGAGCTAGTTCTTTTTTCAGTGATGTCCAGTGATAGGACAAGGGGCAGTGGGTGTAAACTGGAGCATAGGAGGTTCCATGTGAACATCAGTAAATTTCTTAATGCGGAAGTCAACATTTAGGACACTACAGTAATAGAAGAATGTGATTAATGAAATTAATCCTGCTTCATGTATAGATGAGCTTTCCCTTACTGAATTTTCAAGTTTTGTAATAATTCATTGCATATTTCTTATGCCGTTCTTGAGCAATGGGGCTCATTACTTACTACACAGAATATGACTATTACAGTCTACTTGCAAGCATAATAAGCAAGACAAATGACTTACAGGTGCTAAGCATCATGCCAAAGTGTACAAAGAAGAGTCCCAGTTCTTATCTAAAAATGCATCTGCAGTGAAGATTAACACTTTATTCCAGTAATGGGTTGGGATAATTTAATTTCTTTGGTTATAAGGAGAGAAAGTACTGCCAGGCTTCCATAAATACTCTTTGACTGACCTCCACAAGTAACAGATGAAGACATGAACCTGGTCCCTTCCAACCAGTTAGCTGCCTCCTCCCTAGATTCATTTCAGGAGAGATATCGAAGAAAAGCTGGATTTTCATAGGTATATTCACTGAACTCTGATATTCACATGGATGTCTAACTCTGTTTTCTAACTTCTACATAGAGATGCCAGAAATAACATCCCCCTCACAGATGTGAGAAGTGGGCCAAACCCACCACTGGCTTGCTGTACAATTCAAAGACCAATAAATAAAAATAAGTAACATAACCTGTCTTGCCTCTGAGAAAGGAACTGTGCCTCTTCACATTTCCAAAGCCCTTTACATTTCCATTGTGCTGAATTACACTTCCTTCTTAAGGCTTACAACCCCAACAATTAAAACAAGGCTTTTGCCATTTTCCATTGACATCTTAGAAGAGGAACTTCAGCAGCTTTCTAGGCAGGAAGAAGCCTGGTGGTGTTGTCAGACTGTGAATGGCTGAAGCTCTGAGAGCTGACAGTGGTAAACAAAGGTTTTTATTTCTAAAACACTTGAATTCTAAATCAGGGTTGAAATCAGTAACGAATAAGACAAAATTGTCCCAAGGTAATGATCACTCCACAAAATATCTTCTGATCCTTATTCATCTCCCAAAATAAATATTTTTAAATGGGTTTGTCTTGAGATGTCATCTACACAAGATTCCAGCTGGGTGTTCCAAAGTGGCTCCTAAATGGAATAAACCGCTGAACTGAACCCATCCTACCTCCATTCACTCTTCATGCTTACAACCTTGCTTTTACAGAAAATACTTTTACTGAGCTGGATTGCTTTAAACATGGATGATGTCAGCAACGTGGAAAGGAACACAGCCTCCAGAACAGAACTTGTTACAGTAAGACAGCCTTCAACATCCTGCTAATGACAGCTAGCTCTTCCCCTATCTGCTAACAGCCCAGTAAGACATTTCTCAGCCTGAGGACACAGCATATTTTCTCTCTGCTGATTAACCCAGAATGATGAAATGACCCAAATAGAGTAAAATAGGTTTTCTTTGTTTTTCAAACTCTGCTAGAAACAACAGATGACATCTGTACTACCAGTGTGTTGTCAAATGCCACAAACATCCACTGAGTAGTGGGTTGGTCGGTTGGTTGGTTTGGTTTTGGCTTTTGTTTTGTCTTGTTTTGTTGGTTTTTTTTTCCTTTTAATAAAAGAAATTACATTTTCTGTGATTAATTTTATGGCATATCTTTTCAATAAAGTTTTTCCTCTCTTCTTTTTATCCTTCTGAATGGATGGCCTGTCATAGCCACAGGCTGCAACCCTTTTTTTTTTCTTTTTTTTTCCCCACCAAATCTCTTTCATTTTTAAGTAGTTAAAAGCATGGAAACACCCTTGGAATTGGTTAAAACTCAAGTTTTGTCATAAGTGCAGCTTAGGAAAAATTCCACTACATCTCTCTCTGGTACACAAAAGTATTAGCTATGCCAAGGCATTCTTGAAGTTGCTCAAATATAATTCCTCAAGCTCCTGATCTTAGTTCAGGTGCACACGATCTACAGTGCCTTTAAACTTGCAATAATACTCTGGAGTGACTTGCTGCTTTAAACAGAGAGGGGTTTCATTTTACAACCTTTCTTTTTTTACCAAGTATCAGATGTGGTCCACACCCATCCATTCTAATATCAGTCATCCCTAAAAATGACTGACCTTGAGTCATTGCCCTGTGACAATTTGGAAAGCTCCCTTGGAACAGTCTAACCTCACTGTGGTGGGTCCACCTTGGGAACTATCCATACACCCACCCAGCTGCTCCCTCACTCCCTCTCCTCAACAGGAAGGGGAAGAAAATAAGACTAAAAACCTCTTATGTGAACATAAACACAGAAAAATCTCTTAGCGGTTACTGTTGTGGGCAAAACAGACTTAACATGGGGGAAAATAATCTATTGTCACTTAAAGTGGAATTAGATGGTGAGAAACAAAGTCAAAAAGATCAAAATAACACCTGTCCCCATGACCCTTTTTTCTACAGGCTCTACTTTTCTTCTTCACTCCCAAATCCTGCCCCATGGCCCCCCCACCAAGAGACAGGGAATATGGTCAACCACAACAGCTCCTCTCTAATGCTCCTTCCTCTTCACACACTTTTCCCCTGCTCCAGCACAGGTCATCCCACAGGCTCACTGATGCTTCTTCCTCTTCACACTTTTCCCCTGTCCTCCCACAGGTTGTCCCTTCAGGAACTTTCCACTCCTGTGTGGACTCCTCATGGGCTGCAGCCTCCTTTAGGGGACATCCACCTGGTCTTCCATAGGCTGCGATGTAGAATCATAGAATCATAGAATGGTTAGTGTTGGAAAGGACCTTAAGATCATCAAGTTCCACCCCCCCTGCCATGGGCAGGGACACCTCGCACTAAACAGTATCACCCAAGGCCTCGTCCAACCAGGTCTTGAACACTACCAGGGATGGAGCATTCACAACCTCCCTGGGCAACTTATTCCAGTGCCTCACCACCCTAGCAGGAAAGAATTTTGTCCTTATATCCAATCTAAACTTCCCCTGTTGAAGTTTTAACCCATTACCCCTTGTCCTGTCACTACAGTCCCTAATGAAGAGTCCCTCCCCAGCATCCCTATAGGCCCCCTTCAGATACTGGAAGGCTGCTATTAGGTCTCCAACGCAGCCTTCTCTTCTCCAGGCTGAACAGCCCCAACTTTCTCAGCCTGTCTTCATATGGGAGGTGCTCCAGTCCCCTGATCATCCTCGTGGCCCTTCTCTGGACTTGTTCCAACAGTTCCATGTCTTTTTTATGTTGAGGACACCAGAACTACACACAATACTCCAAGTGAGGTCTCACGAGAGCAGAGTAGAGGGGCGGCATAACCTCCTTCGACCTGCTGGTCACGCTCCTTTTGATGCAGCCCAGGATACAGTTGCCTTTCTGGGCTGCAAGCGCACACTGCCGGCTCATGTTCATTTTTTCATAGACCAACACCCCCAAGTCCTTCTTCTCCTCAGGGCTGCTCTGAATCTCTTCTCTGCCCAACCTGTAGCTGTGCCTGGGATTGCTCCGACCCAGGTGCAGGACCTTGCACTTGGCATGGTTAAACTTCATGAGGTTGGCATCAGCCCACCTCACAAGTGTGCCAAGGTCCCTCTGGATGGCATTCCTTCCCTCCAGCGTATCAACCGAACCACACAGCTTGGTGTCATCGGCAAACTTGCTGAGGGCGCACTCAATCCCACTGTCCATGTCAGTGACGAAGATGTTAAACAAGACCAGTCCCAACACCGACCCCTGAGGGACACCACTCATTACTGGTCTCCAGCTGGACATTGAGCCATTGACCACAACTATTTTCATGCAGCCATCCAGCCAGTTCTTTATCCACCCAGTGGTCCATCCATCAAATTGATGCCTCTCCAATTTAGAGACAAGGATGTTGTGTCGAACGCTTTACACAAGTCCAGGTAGATGACATCAACTGCTCTACCCCTATCCATCAGCTCTGTAGCCCCATCATAGAAGGCCAGCAAATTGGTCAGGCAGGATTTCCCCTTAGTGAAGCTGTGCTGGCTGTCACCAACCACCTTGTTGATTTTCATGCATGCCTTCCAGGAGAATCTGCTCCAAGATTTTGCCAGGCACAGAGGTGAGACTGACTGGTCTGTAATTCCCCGGGTCATCCGTTTTCCCCTTCTTGAAAATGGGGGTTATATTTCCCTTTTTCCAGTCATTGGGAACATCACCTGACTGCCATGATTTTTCTAATATGATGGCCAGTGGCTTAGCAACTTCATTTGCCAGCTCCTTCAGGACCCACGGATGGATCTCATCAGGACCTATGGACTTGTGCACGTTCAGATTTTTAAGATGGTCTCAAACCAGATCCTCTCCTACAGCGGACCCGAGGTCTTCATTCTCACAGTCCCTGCGTCTGCCTTCCAAGACTTGGGTGGTTTGGTGAGAGCCTTCGCCAGTGAAGACCGAGGCAAAGAAGTGACTAAGAACCTCAGCCTTCTCCAAATCCTGTGTAGCCAGTTCTCCCGAGAGCTTCCTGAGGGGGCCTACGGTCTCCCTAGTCTGTTCCATATTTGCTGCGTACCTATAGAATCCTTTCCTGTTATCCTCAACATCCCTAACCAAGTTTAATTCTAACTGGACCTTGGCTTTCCTAATCTGGTCCCCAGCTTCTCAGACAACATCCCTGTACTCTTCCCATGCCACCTGTCCTTGCTTCCACTTTTTGTAAGCCTCTTTTTTCATTTGAATTTTCCTCAGCAGCTCCTTATCCATCCAAGGAGGTCTCCTGGCCCTCCTGCTGCACTTCCTTCTAGTTGGGATGCAACACTCCTGAGCTTGTAGTAGGTGATCCTTGAATATCAACCAACAGTCTTGGGCCCCCCTGCCCTGTAGGACTATATCCCATGGAACCTTCCTAAGCAGGTTCCTGAAGAGGCCAAAGTCTGCTCTTCTGAAGTCCAGGGCAGTGAGCTTGCTGCACGCTCTTCTCACTGTCCTGAGGATCTCAAATTTGACCATCTCGTGATCGCTGCATCCAAGGCTGCCCTGGAGCATCACATTTCCAACCAGCCCTTCCCTGTTGGTGAGCACGAGGTCAAGCATGGCACCTCTCCTTGTTGGCTCCTCTATTACTTGCAGAAGGAAGTTGTCTTCCACACAATCGAGGAACCTCCTGGATTTCTTGTGCCGGGCCATACCGTCATTTCAACAGATGTCAGGGTGGTTGAAGTCACCCATGAGAACAAGGGCTTGTGAGCGTGAGGCTTTTCCTATCTGTCTATAGAGTGCTTCATCTGCAGGTTCTCCTTGATCAGGCAGTCTGTAACAGATCCCCACAGTAACTTCTCCCATAGCTTTTTCCCTTTAACCCTGACCCACAAACGCTCTGTTAACTGATCATCTGTCCCCAGACAGAGTTCCATACTCTCCAGCCTATCCCTAATGTAGATACCTGTTCCAGCATGGTCTTCTCTCCAAGGGTTGTAGAGGAATCTCTCCTCCAGCACCTGCAGCACCTCCTCCCCTCCTCCATCTTCCTCCTGCCATTTCATACTTTCCCCCACCTCAGTCCCTGTAGGGCAGTGCTTTTCCCTTCCTTACAGTCTTTCCCTAAGGCACCCCCACCTTGGCCGAGGGGCTCAGCTGTGCCCTGCAGTGGGTCCATCAGAGGTCGCTGCAACCAACTGTGTCCCATAAGGAGCAGCCCTAGCTTTTTCTGATAGAAGTCACCCCTGCAGTCTCTGAAGCCCCTCACCTTTCCACCCGCACCAAATCACACACTTTAGAAACAGGCATCACCACCCCCAAAACCTCTCTCCATTGTTCGCTCTCTGCCTCTCCCGGGAGTGCTGATTTGGGTGAGACCAATGCTTCCAGTCCTGTACCTCTGCCGGGGGTAAACAATTGCTTTTTCAGTCTTGTCAACGTGGATCTGTTTAGCAGTACCAGTATTAGTTTCTTTTCCCTTTAAACTCACTTGAGAGAGCTGGAACCAAATAAAATCCCAGAGAACAAAATAAAACTGACGATTTCTGCAGTGATACACCTCTCCTCAATAGTTTTATTGTGCTTTCTTGTATTTCTACAAATCCTAGGGCAAGGTGTTAAACCAGAAAACTATGCTGCAACAAAAAACAGATAGCTGAGGTCTTCGCTCTTGAATTACAATAACCCATACAACTGTCCTGAGATTGTTGCTCAGGTAAAAAATATTATGGTCCTGACCTGGCAGATACCAACAAGCTGCTTCATGCAACAGCAGAATAAGCTGGTTGTCTAAGTTGACGCCTCTACCTTTCCCACATCTAAGGGCTAGTTAATATTTTCTCTTTTTCAATGCAGATGTTTTTTCTCCCACTCGTTCAGTTTCAGTATTTCTATTGAAGTACAGGTTGTGAAGGATTCCCAATGACACACCTATTTCTGGCTCACACAGACACTGCAACAACTAATACTTCTGTGTTTCCATGGCATCTCAGAGACATCAATGGGTGGTTTATCTCTGTGCGACACAATTATCATTCAGTGTAAAATCCTCAAGTTATGTGTCAGGGTCACAAAATTCAATCCCATTTCTGCTTAGGGTATATTACAGCTTCACAGCTGGTCAAGGTTAGCAGCCATCATTCTGTGCCTGGTTTTGAAGATATGAAGCAGACCCTTCACATTAATTATGTATCATTCCCTAGAGCAAAGAAGTCACTTTTCTGTGCGCTTTGTCATGTGCCACATACATTATTGTCACACAATAATAAAATATTTGCATTAAATAGTAATAAATTAATAAGTGTGCTGCTCCCTAGGCTTAGACAGATCTAAGGAACTATGTGATACATGTAGCCCAACAGAGCTGCTTGGGCTGCTGCTTATTTGATGGGTCAGCCACATAAAACAGAAACCCACACTAAATATCAGTTTCACAAAGTACTCCTGCAAAATTAATTTGCTTGTTGCAGTGGAATAAACCTAATTGATACTCTTCAGCAACATACCAGTTCTCTACAGTTACAGGACCTTTATTATCTGCTCTAATGCTCTACCTAATGCTGGTGATTGGAAGTCACATTTAGGTCTATAAAGTTTAACAAACAGCGCCTGTAAGAAAACTGTGGGATTAGGTGTTATGACAATGAGGTATTGCTGCTTTTTACTTGCTAAAATTAAAGCATAGCTTCTCTGACAGAAGCAAACCATATCTGATCTGCATTCTTAGCTCAGGTGGTGGTACTGGTTTTGGTTTGCATAAGGTGCCAAGGTACATCAAGCATTTTCATTTTCTGCCTCCTAGATACATCCTTAATTTAGTAGCCTGAGATTCTCTTCATAACCCTAACTGTTTTAGGATTTGTTTGATCTTGGTTCAGGTTGTATCACAGCTAATCATTTACGTAATATTTATTATTTCTGAAGTCGTGAAAAATAACAGAGCCCAGGAATAAATATAACTTGCTACTGGGATTTACCAACATCTGTGACATGCTTTCTGTTCTTCACTTCTGAAGAAATATTTGAAGAGACACATGCATACAAAGATTTAATCACAAGATAAACTGGGCTGGCAATTAATTTCATTGTTTTTGAAATGTTTTGCTAAGAAACAAATTAATTCATAAAATAAACAACCCTTGCACTTTTTGGTAGTCTAAAACAAGGCCACTTAGTAATTTGACTACTTGTCTGAGAGTCATCACAGACATTAAATCATACGCATCTTAAAATTCTTAATAATTTTAACTTCAATCACTGAGTATTTCAATTCTATTTCAAACTATTTCACCAAAACATCAATCTTAAAATATTCCATTCATTATGTCTTGGAAAAATAGAGATATGACATTTCCCATGTATGTGCAGTTATTTTGTACTTTTCTGCCTTGCTATCAAATTTTATTCAGTCATAATTCAGGGCCTGCACTCACTACAAACACACAGGTTGCATTTTTCAGTGTTTACAATCCTTATCTCATACTAGACCAACAGTAAATGAAAAGCAGCCTGGGACTGCAAAAGTGAAAAGTCTGGTCTTTGGCAAAAGCCTTCATTTAAACAAATAGGTGAATATTCCAGTATGCCCTTTGAAAAAGTGGCGTTTGTACCTAGGGGATAATTACTTAATATCATTTGGGACCATTAGTATAAAATTACACATGAGTTCCCATTATAAATGTTATTTTGTAATAAGAGGAAATAAAGGCATGTTAAATATAAACATACTGTAGGAATATGTAAATGGTTAAAAAAATATGAATCTTGTCAGAAAATCTTTGCATTAATTGTTGCAAAAACATACACTTAATAGCCATATAAAAATAACAGGCTGTTCATAAAAAGAAAGTCTAGAGAAAACAGCACGTGGTGGTTTTACTTAGTGTGTTAGCTGAAAGAAGTTGACCTTATAAAAGAAATTCTCCGTGCTCTTTATTCTTAAGCATCAGGACACAGAGGTGAAGGTGAAACTAGATATAGATTAAGAAAACACAAGTTTCAAGTAGCTTAGTTTTTGTTCAAATTCTGCTTTAATTTTTTCTGGTTCCTTTTCCCCACTTGTGACAAGACACAGGCAGGAGGGAGGGAGGGAGGAAGGGAGGGAAGCAAGTGGATGAAAAGAATCTTTCTCAGCATTGGTCAAAACCAAAAATATCTCCGACCATTTGAGCATCTTGTTTCTGACTTCACCAAGCAAGTCAGGGTATCAGGGTACCAGTTGCTCTATGCGCAATATCTTCAGGGATACATAAATAAAAGAAACACATTGTTAAGAACAGTGTTTCAATATGAAAATCTAAGGTGGGTAACTCAAGGATACTAATGAAAAACACTGTGCCTAATCTTGTTTTACTCTTCTGATTTTCTTTTTTTTAAGATTAAGATCTATTTTAAAGATACAAAAACTAAAGAAACTGCAGTGCAGACGAAGGTTCCTGATTTTTATGAACAGGTGCACCTTGCACCCTTATTCTGATGTACAGATGCTCAGATCATAAATTAAAAAAAAATAATAAAGAAGATGCAAGCAAAACTATTATTACTTGTTTTTTCTCCCATTTATGGTAGATCCCTGATTTCACTTCTTTCACCTCTCCATTTCAGCTCTCCCTTCTTCATGACTGCATTACTAGGTGTATCACATTCAGGACATTTCTGCAAGAACTTCACAACAACTGCATTCATAACCTCATTTCTGCAAAGAATCACTTGGAATCACTTAAACTACCTTGCAGTTTCGGAAGTAGACAGGCTATATCCACCCACTATGACAAGCAGTGAAGCAGCAATCTGGAGGCTTTCTTACTTCCAATTCAAATGCAGCGATCTTCTACTCTGATTTCACCAGAATGAGAAGAGGAAGCACTAATATATCAGACTTCTAAAACATCAGCCTTTTCTCTGCATGTCTTTGCTGACCAAAGTCCAACAACTGTACAGAGGTTTTCTTCCCCTGCCCTTCACTCTTTCCAACATCAAGCAGAAAGTTAACACGGTGCTCAGCAACGACTAGCAGCTTCTGGAAATCTCAGCATTTACGATGGAGATTAAAACTATGTGATTTCAGGGATAGGTGGTTTAATCCTCTGGAGAAAAAATAACCCTAATCTGGGGTAGGGAGAAAGGATACTCTTTAGCATTTATTATCAAATACATACACACACATCCCTCACCAATTTTAGTTTTGTCACACAGTAAAAATAAACAAACAAACCCACAGAGTTTGAACAAAAATGTTTCCTTCTTTGTTAATAGGCTTAATCTATTAATACATTTTGATTAGGTGTAATATTTCTTTGTAGCAAGCTTTTGGCAGTGCATAACCAGATGCTCAATAATATCCCTTGGACAAGCTTTACTCCCACATGTGCCTTTCCTTAGGTTTTTTGCAAAGTGATTATAAAATCATAGAATCACAGAATGATCAAGGTTGGAAAAGACCTTAAGATCATCTTGTTCCAATTCATCTCACACTGGACCACATCAAATGACAGTCTCATGAACACCTGAAGCCCCTCCATTCCTCATTTTTCACTGCCATTTTTCCTCCTCCTACCCTCCTCCACATTCCAGTGAAGTTTACAATGGACAGATCTTAGTGATAGAGAGGAGGAGTACATTTCCTTCTTCTCCTGGCTCAGCTTCTCATGATCCTTTCCCAAGGTGGTCAAACACTTACCCACACCGTGGGTAATTCTAAACTAGAATTTGTTCAGCAGGAACCACAAGCTGAGCGAAGCAGCAGCTGACCAGCATCAGAAAGCCAAGTGCTGCTACACTACACACATCATCTTGTTGTCAGAAGAAACATTCAGGACACATCAGGATGAGCTCATTCAAAGCAAAGAGATCCTGGGGTGCTGGCAGTCAAAACTGTACGGGAAGCAGATGTGGAAGTACTGACATCCTAACACATTTCAAAGGCTTTGTTTCTGGTTACAACTATCCATTAAAAACAGCAACAACAAAAAATAATCATGGTCTAGCCTCAATAAAACACTGAATGATCTGGAAAACTAACAAACTTTGTCTGCACTATACCTGACCTCCTCACACGCTCATGGCGTTGAGCATCAACTGTGCAGCTCATAACCAGAAGGTCTCTTCAGGTAGATGATGCAGCACTGCTTTCTTGCAAGGCTCCGCTAACAAGCAATAGGTTCAAGCTCAACTTGGTTTTGTCCAGCATCTTTACAAGGCCGTTCCAACTCACATTGCCAGATCAGAAATAAAATTTCAAGTTTCTATGGACAATGCTCAAAATGGTTAATCTCTAGTCTTCAAAACTTTACTTCTGGAGTGTCAGACAGCTGTCAGTTCTCTCCTGGGCAAGTTCTCCTCACTGACTTGAGCATCTCCCAACTCCAATTCCCTTTCACTGCAAGAAGAACAAGGCATTGACTGAACCTGCAAGTGCTTCACTCAACAGAGGACATGAAGATGTCCTCTTCAGTTCATGTACCTAAGTATCAAAATAAATCCTGATTTGTCTCTCTTTTTTGTCAAATTAATGTACATACTATATCTGTGGTACAGAGCTGTAAATCTGTGTGGAAATGAAAGTATTTTGCTTGTATTATCACACTGTCTAGGACTACGTATTTTTTTATCCCCGACAGGGATTAATAATCAGAATCATATGAAGGAGCACATACAAACAGCTTCCACCTCCCTCAATAAATAACCCCTAATATTTTTCTTAATTATGGCCATCCAACATGTGATAACTTCCTGTGCCCTTGGACACCTTTTAGATCACCCTTCCAAGATGAGATTTGAAAACACTGGTCCTGCATCTATATATAAATTGAAACATGTCAGCTCTACAATTTAATTCAGGAAGACAGAATGGAAAAAGGATTTATATGTAAGGATAATAGAAAATCTATGTGCATCAGGCTAAAGACAGTCAAATACATGCAGATATCCAATTTTGTATCTACAGTGGAAACATCTGCTGGCTCTTATAGCTGCTTCTCTCCTCTTTTCTACTTCTATTTCCGTTCTTTTGCTTCCTAGTCCTCTTTGTTGAATGTAGATGCTTTTCCCTTATTATTTTTTCATCTTTGATTACCTTCTTGTAAAATAATAAAAGGAAAATGGAGAAATTGTTTTTTTTCTAATGCCACCAGATCTAGAATTTCATGGCTGAGGTCCAACTAAATGCTTAACATTTTAAATTGTTATTTTTAATAATCATCATTATATACAGAGGCTTCCTCATTAAACAGGCCTGTATTACTGTAGCTCTATTTATAATCAACAGCTAGCTCCACCTAGTGTCTTCTTAATTCATCAGTGAAACAGCTAAAACCAGGTACTATAGATAAAACAGAGGCAAACTATAAAAATCACTTGTCAGCTGGATGATGGCCACAGGCAGCATGCATTTATGCTTACCAGTGTCACAAGGAAAAGACCATTTTAAGTAACTACTGTCCGACGATAGCCAGCCAACACTCTTGAGACAAGGAGCGACTACCTGCTTCTGGGGTATAAAAGTAACACACGCGATATAAAACAGTTTTACTGCTACCCTGAAAAGGTGAATGGCACTTAAGCTGTTTATATGGGTTATTCTCTCTAGGGTTTCATCATCAACAACAAGGAAATATTATTTTTAAATTTAACAGAACTTCCTTGAAGTAGAATAAAGATTTTTTTATTATTGTCATCAAAACTACAGAACTATTTTTGGCTATACAAGCCCTGTAGTGAACCTCTCCATTAAGAAGTATATCTCCCCTCCCAGCAGTTACAAAATAATTTACAATGTCTCTCAGAGATGATCAAAACAGGCAAACGCTCAAAATAGCTATTGGTATATCAGTTTTATTGATCTTTACCTTCAAACTTTCTAAGGCTGGTTCACTGCTGTGTATCTAGAAGCATCTATCTTTCTCAAACTGTTACAGCTTCAGTCAGCAACATTTAGTGTCTAATAGCCTGTTCTCCTTTTGACAAGACTACATAGAGTTCAGACTGCAAAATCATTTAAAATAAAATCAGAAAAATGAATATCTAATATGACAAGAGATTTGTTGTTTATCACCTTGGAAAAAATTATATACCTGATGAATAAGGGAGTTTACATTGAACAAAAGCATTTTGCAAGGCAAAATAAAGCAAATAATTTAACATAATCATCTCCTGCAAGCTACCAAGCAGTGTTTGAATGGTTGTTGCAACTCCAAAGAGGAAGGAAAGAGAGATCCTGCCTTACATTTAGAAATCACCACTTTTACTTCTTAGATCGAGGGTGACCCACTCCGATAGAGCTGACGTCTGTTTTAAACCTGTTCAAATCACCTGTCCGGAGCTGCTTAGTGTTTCCACCCTAGTGGTGATAAAAAAATATTTCAATATGTACAGTATACACTTAATGACCAGATACTGTGACAAAGAGGGAGTATATATTGGGGGAGGGTAGGGCGGTAGGAGAGAGAGGGAGGGAGGAAGTGGACAGGAGGAAGGAACATATATTAAGATGATGCATACACCAAAGAAAGCAACTGTAAATTTTCTCAAACTTTCTCAAAATAGTCAGTGGAAAGTTATGCTTGTGACTCATATAGTTTAAAGTATTCACAGCTAAATTCAGTGATTAAATGATAACCTTGCTGCAATACAGAATCTGAATTTAATAAAATGCATATAAAAATGCTCTCTGATGTTTCAAAAATAACAGAATACTCCAGTTTTCAATAATTTAGCAGTTACTGTCATTTCTCATTAACAGCTTTCAAAATCCTGTCTGAAACAAGCTGATACAGAGAAATTAAGAGCAGTAATCAAGCGAGAAATGATAGACCAGCTGGGTAGGCATCAAGTTGGCAAAACGTGAATACAGTTCAATAGCTGAAACAGATGACGGAGTTGTTGAGAAACCCTGTAGGAGATACTGATGTATTTTCTTTATATAATACTGAACAACTGAATAAATATCAAGAGCTAAAAACTAATGGAGAATAAAACCTGTCAGAAAAAAAAAAACAAAACAACACAACTATCTATAAAGCAGAGACCTGCAATAATATCTTTTCATTATACCAAAGCATTCAGTACATGCATCTTCATTTCCTCAGAATTCCTGAATATGCCAATACATCAATCAGAGTCTGCTAGTGAATCAAAGGGAGCCTTTCCTAGTCTTGTTTCGCATGTTTGCTTCTCTCTACCTGAGGCTTCACAGACTTAGAAAATACTTTATTCTTCAGTATCATCGTAACACAACACTCTCTTTCAAGCAAGAGATTCCCGGAGCTTGGAGGCGAGCAGGAAAGAAAGGGTAACACAAGCATAAATGAAACTGCAAAATCCATTTTGCACAAGGAATGTTGTTTTCAGAGTTTCAAGACCTCAGCAACAAATCCTCTGCCAGAGGAGGCAGCTCATTCTAGCATATGCTTTGTCATGGTCAGTTTCTAATTACATTCATAATGATGCAATAGCTTTGATAAGCCTACCTTCCATGCCAGCTGCTTTTCTTGTCACTCCATCATGCCAATAAGTTGGCTGCCGTAACAAATCAAGATAGTGCAAAACAGCATCTTTCCCCTGCATCTGTCATCTTCCTGAAAGCATTCTATTACTGCCGACTGCTGGGAACCAGAAAGTCTATTTGAATTCCAGCAGCTCCCCTTTCGCATGATTCAAGTTAGGTTAGGTGGGCATGCCTAACATGATTCTCTCCATCATTTATTATGCAGCTGCTACACCGTCGGTGTGGTAACCACTCTGACTTTATCCGATACGTCAGTCTTGCAAACCTCTACCTCCGTGCAAACACATGAGCCACAGAAGCATCTTGCATATAATGAGCATTCTCCCTGTCTAAAAAGAGTGCATCTGCAAATCTGTTTCAAATCCTGCTGCTCGCATTGTCCTCTAAGGCTGATGCAAATGTTTGAAGAATTTTTTTATTCTCACGTTTTGTCTCTTCAGAAAGCACGCCTCTTCATGCACGCTTGAATTATTCACACTTCAGCTAAACATTTGCTGATTTGTGTCCAACCAAACAGCATCTTCCCGTTGAAACTCTGCTCGAAAGCTACTTCTGAATAACAGTGCTGTGCATTCACACTCTCAACTCTCTTTCATTTTAAACATGGCTTTTATAGCTACACCTTTAGTTGCTTTCACGCAATGAATGGCTGTCTAATGAGGGAATGGAACATTTTTAAGCAATTTATCTAGGTCTACTTGTAGGTGACTTGCTTTTTTGTGCTTTATGCATTTTAGCTGCGAGTGGATAGCAATGTTAGAGCATCTTGATATTCTTAAAGGGGCAAGAACACCACCATAAGCTGTTTTTCACCAGCTTGTGGAGGACACTCTTAAACAACAGTTTCCTTATCTGCTTCTGAGTATTGTGAATTAAAAGGATAGGATTGTTTTGTTGTCTTTCTATTTATATTTTCTGTTGGGGTGGGGGGAAAAAAACCACACTTGCGTCATTGATTTAAGAAGAATATTAATAGAAATTGACATATTCACATCAATCAACCTCCAAGTTAAATTAGCTGCATCTCCTCCCACCACTTCTGCCTGTAGTTCAGAGTCAAGGCATTTCATCTTTAATGCATCTGCGTGCTCATAAGCTGAATAAACATCCCCAACCCCACATAGGAAAGTTCGAATACTTGAGAGAGAAAAAAGAAAGAACTTAATATATGCAGCTGCCTGGCTAAAACCTGTTAAGTGAAGTCGTGATGGAGAGCACAATGATGATCACTCCTTCCTCAGCATTTGCACAGTGGCAAAGGAGGAGGAAGGAAGGGGAAAGGGCACAGTGCCTTGCAGTGCAGCCAGCTCAGCATAACTCTCCAGTTTTCATATTCCTGGCTCAAGAGGCTCACAAAGTTTTACTTAAGCCTCACTTTTTCACTAAGGTAAGACGTGTTGGACTTCTCTGTGGTTTGCACACACAACCCCACCCCAGAAGTCCCTTCCTCCCCCACAATTTCCTATCCTCACAGTTAAGCTCCTGAGCCTCCTAGCTATGAAAAAGAAGCTTGAAAACATGAACTTAGGGGAGCTCTAACTCACAGAAAATGAAGGGGAGGGGGAAAAAAAATTAAAAAAAAAGGAAAAAAGGTAACAGAATCTGAGAATCTCCTACTTAAAAAAAAAAAAAAAGAAAAAATATAAAAATAAATGGGGAAAAAATGGAAATTAAAAAAAAAAACAAACAAAACCCAAACAAACAAACAAACAAAAAAAACACCAACCAAAAACCAGGACATCTGATAGCTTCCTCTAGACTTCCAACAGGGGAGTTATCAGTGGGTGGGACAGCAGGGTAGACCCCTCCTCGCCCCTCCCCAGAGCCCCAGCCCAAGGGCTAGAGACAGGGTTTGGGGTGCCCAGCCCAGAGGCAGAGGGAAAGGCACGCTCCTGCAGCAAAAAAAACACGGACAGGCCACAGTGGGAGCAGGCTGGCACTAGGGTGCCAAGTGTGGGAGAGCTCCCAGCTCTGCTGGGAGGGATTCGACTGCCTGCTCTCGCCCACATCTAAATGGCACAGCTGACACCTGAATGAGCTACCATAGCATGGCGCGGGTTATATTTGATACTGTATTTATTCCTAGCATGCTGCCAGAAAATGCCTTTTTAGAGATTTCATGTAAATAAAGTAGAATTACTACATCTGTTCCTCTGTCTGTAGCAGCATGTATCAACGAGCTAATTTTGCATTCAAGGCAACAGAGACAGTCCTGTCGTATAGCTGTAAAGTGCACAACTACAAAGTGCCTATCTCAAAATACTGTCAGATCCTTTTTGCTCACAGTTCAAGTCATTTCTGAAGTGAAACAAACCAGACAATAAATGAGGACTGACTTTGAAGTCACCATAAATTCTAAGTGCATAAAAGGATATGCTTAATATTTCACACTTCTAGCTGCTTTGTGATTTTAAAACCATAGACACAGCAACAAGGCATTTACACGGTATTTCACAACAGAGGAGTTTTGAGTTCATAGCTCACATAGCTTGGAGTTGCAGGAACAACCTAAAGTACCTAAAAACCCACCAAAGGCTTGAGTTCTAGTTCAGTGAGTTTTGAGCTGTGCAAGATTATAGATAGAAATATCCAGAAAAACATTTCATATGTTAATAAGACAAATAATACTGGTAAGAGAATGGGGGCATCTAGTATGGCATAAATATACTTCAGCAGAAGCCTACCCCACACCCAGATACCTCAGAAGGAAGTACAAAAACAGGGAAACAGCCAGAAGGGAGGGGGAAAGAAAGAGTGAATTTTGGGAAATATTTCCAGAAAAGTAAGCATATCATTACAAGAAGGATCCATGGGGGTTTATCATTCAGTATTAGCGCTGGGCAGCACAGCACAGAGTGGACACAATACAGTTTAGCTGCTCAGACCCTTCCTCCTCAGACCATGTTCAGATGAGGCCTATGGGAAGTACCCATTTTTGGAAGAAGGGAACTGTAATATACCAGGTTTTGAATCTTCTGTGTACACTAGTTGCACAAAAAAATTTAGCCTAGAAAGTAATGGAGAATATGGGAGGAGAAACAAGTATCAGTTATTCTGTCCATGTACTAATAGGGCAGATTAATAGCTGGCTTTGGTCGCCAGCTCTTCTGCATTTTTCTGAGAAAACAACAGCCTTGGTTACTGCTTATTGTAACTGGATTCAGCATCTGCATAGACACAATTATAGCATCCCACCCATATGGAATGAATTGCTTTAGAGAGAAAGCTCTATGGGTAGCAATCCCAGACTCTACAATAACACAAATACATAATTTTGTGTCTTATACAGAATAGTCCCCAGTCTGGAAAGAGGAAGAATAAACAACGAATGGAAAAACACTCATCAAGTGGTATTCTGCTTTTTACAGTATTAAACTTGGTAGGCAAAGAAAATACAATGTATTTGGGTGACAACAGCTTGAGAAAGGAAGGAAGCTCATCCCTCTATTCCATCTACATCTTATGGCAAAGATATGTCTATTCATTTTAATTGCTTCACTGCTACTGGAGCAACTAATTGGCATATTCAGTGTGCTTGAGTTTGATTATGGTGGTGTGTGCACATTACAATGATAGTTAAGATACCATGAATCTCTTCCTGCTGCCATTTTCCCTTTTTTGTTGTCCTCTCTGAAAGCAACAGTGACCCCAACTACATGAGAGTATATAATAGATCACTGAAAAAAATGAAGCAAGCCTTGACCTTCAGCCCTGCACGACACTCTACATAATGCACTGTCTCTAGCATGCTAAAATGAATGCTGATTTTACCAAGCAAAAATTGTTCATTTGCTTTGCTAATATGTCTCCTAAAGAAAGTCAATTTCTCTTCCCTTTTTCTCTGCCTCCCATTATACTTAGGTACTTCAACCCTCCCCCTTTAAACAACTAACTCAGTCAATCAATCACGCAAGAAAATACCTTAATGATATACTGTGCATGTTTTGATTAATAAACATCTCCAGTGGGAGCAGTGGAAAGTTTTTTGGACAATATAGACAGGAGTTATTAAATTTTTTTTTTACTGTTAATTCTATATTAACTACTTCTCAATTAGATGACTTCTGATGTGTAATTATAAAAGTAAGCTGTCCATAAAGAATCACTTCCCATGGAGTTAGAGCCAGTAGTACTTTAATTTTAATGACAATATCTCAATATTTTAGAGAGGCTGATTTCTGACAATTATAGCACATGTAGCTTTGACTGTTCAAGATTAAAAAAAAATAATGCTACAGAAGTGTATAAAAATCTGAAAATTATAATGCATACAAAGTCATGTCTCTAGAAAGTAAATGCCCACTGCAACCATCATTTCCACACAGATTCTTACAAGCCCTGGGTCTCCAATGGAATGGCTCAAAGCCCAGTCATCCAGACAAGGCTGCTGAGTTAGCCAGAAAGAACTTTCAGATGTGGATGTCTAAAATCATCCAGCCCAACACCTGACATCAATCCCAAGAGCTGAAACTTTAAGGAGTTTGAAACATTTCGCCCATCTCCACCATGGTTTATTCAATTATTTTTGTGCAGCATTCTTTTTTTTTTTTTAATCGATTCTTAGGTGTACAAAATTCAGCTAAGTTCAACGTTTTGTCATAAACCAAAAGCTCAGAAGACTCTTATCTGAAGACAGGCCAGGAGGAGTCATCACTAACCTTTCAAAGTGAGAATGATCCCATTCATGGTAAGAAAGTTTTACCTAGTTTTATTACAGATGTACTACGACAATAATAAGCAGTGATTTCCTCAGCAACCCAAAGATTTCACATTACAAGACTTGCAAATAAAAAAATATTTACAAAAGATGTTACAGAAACTGTTATCTGAGGGCATCACTAATGGCAGAGCACAGCATGCTAAAAACTGGATGCTCTACATAATTTTTGAAAATTACTGTGTGATATGGTCATCTGAACACTGCTACAAACCTGGATCTCTCAAATGCAGCAACTGTTGAGGATTTTTAATGCCAACCTCTGCTTATGTCTACAGATAAGCCAACAGTCTACATTTTCTTCTCACATAGCATATGTATTTCAGTGACTGTGAATTTTAAATACTAGGTTCTACCAAGAAAGAAAAGAAAAAGAAAACCAACCAAGCTAACTCATTCTCCAAATATTTAACACACATCAGAAAGCAGAAACACAGAGTTTCACTATGAAATACTCAGAGAATTGGTGGCCTTGAAGCCTTCAGGAAACGCTGTTAATCTTTCTCCTTAAGCATTTCTTGTATGTGTTGTTAGCACAGAACTTCACAATAACATGAAGTTTTAAGATGCTAATTATATATAACATGTATTTTGTTCTCTCACAATTCATTTTAAATGAGACTGACTTGAGCTACACAGCTTTAACCTTCTTCCATTTGTACCTTTACTTCTCTGGGAAAAGGTATTAGTTCAGGAATACTAGGCTTGAAATAATTACCAACATAAGTATCTTAATTTGTTCATTCTTTCTACAGCTGCAGTCCATGTATAGGATGAGGCATAAGAGATGCACCAGGGGGAACACACTAGAAACTAAAAGCCAGAAATAACAACCTAACACACATCTCAGTCTACCCTTCCCTGCAGACACTGTGTGTCAGTACTTCATTCACTGTGGTATTGAGCTCATCAGTGCTCTCACCTAGTATAGCTCGCTAGCAAAGTACTCAACATCTCTCTCCATTTTCACCAAATGCAGATGATTGTCACATAAGCTAAATGGTAGCTGGTTGAGAAATGCTTTGGAGATCACAGATCATATGCTTTCAAATGTTTTCTATTAGTCATTCCTACTGCTACTGCAGTTATGTTCTGGTTTTGCAGTATTTCCAATTCATTGCCTTGGTTCCCTGGTGGAGTGTTAACCATTTGGTAACATGCATATGAATGCAATATATTGCAAAACTAATTAAAACAAATTCTACCACATTCCAAACTCCTGCAGTATCTCAAACTTATCTTCTTATTACCAGAATAATAACATATGGAAACCATGACTTTAGAGGTGAACACCTTCTCCCCTTCCTGGCATAAATGCAGCAACATGGGTTTCAGCATATTAAAATCCCATAAAATTTTACATTTATGGTTTCTATAAGAGGAAACAAAGCTACACAGCATCACTGAAAGATGTTGCAACACATATTCTAAATTAAACCAAAATAAAGTCCATAACAGTCGATTTGCACTTCACAACAGACTTACTGTCTTAGAAAGTTAAGTTCTCCCTGCAGTGACCACAAAAGAATCTTCTACCCTTCCCTCCATCCTTTGTCAGCAGAAATAACATACTTCACATTTTGTATCCCTACCCTTGAATAATCTGCTTTAACACTGAAGATTTAAGAGAGGATGTTTACAGTTTTACTGTAATATATGTACTAAGTAGGAAGAAAAAAACCTCTGACAAAGTCAACTTGGTTTGTCTGGAAATTAATACATGTACAAAAAAAAAAAAACCCACACCCCAGATGCTATTGTTTTTAAAATATGAGATTGAAGATAAAAATCTAAATCTGAAACAAAAGTTGAGTTTATCATCCACAACTGTTAGTGCTCAATAACCTTCTCAACTTCAGCACGATCAATTTTCCATGTGAACAATCTGAAGAATACACATCTTTAAGTTATTATGCACCCATAGGGCAACCCTCTAAGCACCCATGGAGGTAAAATGGGCTTCTGCCAAAGAGCTGGGTTTCTAAATTTTGTTTGCATTAAGGTTATAAAATCTTTTCTAAATCTCTCCCGAATCAATGAGGTGGATAAGAACAATCTTCTGACAGCAGTAGAAGACTTTGTTAGCCCAAAGTCCTTCCACTGCCGGAAGTCCTGATGAGAAACAAGTTAGATGGGCTCATTTTCTATCTTAAAGAGAACGATGATCCCCTCAGTTAACAGTCTGAACTGAATTAAAAAAATATCTTTGATTCAGTTCTGTGACACAGGTCCTGCAGAACAGCTCTCCCATGTGCTGTGGACCAGGACAACACATTTCAACTGTTTCAAAGGCAGGCCACAGTAAGGGACTACTTTGCCTTGCAGCATAGGAAAAACAAAGTCAGAGCTCCCTGTAAATCCAGGAGCCAGGCAGGTGAGTGGGGACTATGGTCTGAGCTATGGGGCACCTCAGTTTCAGTTTCACATGCCTTCCCTCTACAAAGTTCTGCCAGTTTTCCTTCAGTTGCAGAGCAGCTACTCCTACTTTCCTATCCACAGGACACACGTACTTTTCAACACTGTGAATATTTCATTATTTATTTTGATCCACAGACTGGCCAGGGCACAGTGAGTTATTTGGGCTGCCCTAGTTAGAAGGGCATATAATTGTAATTTAGAAGGCACTTCAGCAAGGTCCTTTTGTCACTCAGCCAGAGCTGAAAGCAAATTTAGGGGAAGGCATAACCCTTCAATAGTCAGTTCCCAGCCAAAGGCAGCAACCCGAGGACCCTGAGGCATCAGCCTTTCAGACCTCACACCTGTGGTGGCCATGGAGCCACACATGAGACTGGGAGCACTTCCTAGAGATGTGAGAACCAGGCAGGAAGAAGTAACACTGGATTTTGTGGTGCTTGATGCACTGCTCTCATATTAGTTGAATTAGTAAACCTGTGGCCCAATTAAACCCTCTCTCTTGCATCCTGTCAAACTTCCAGCATATCTGGGGCACTGAATGGCACCAGTGAGCAGAGTGGCAGCTGCCAAGGATCTCTTTGCTTGCCAAGCTTCATTTTTAACATTATTTTGCATAATATCAATGTGCAATCATTTTTGTATTGTATCAGCACAATAGCTGAGATTTTGATGATATCAACAGAGTACATAACATAGCTCAAAGGGTTGTGTTTTGTTGGGTTTTTTTTAAATATAAAAGGTGAATTCAGGTATTGCATATGGAAACAAAGTGTGGGAATACATGTTCCCTAAGCAGTTATTACTTCTTTTTTCCACTATTCAAGATTCAGGGCACATTCTGCTACACTTGTAACATGGTATTACATTACTTGATTCACACTGATTCACATTACCAACACTTTTTATGCAAAAAATGCAGAACTTAATGACCTCATTATCGCCAAAAAATAATTATCTTGCAAATTTCCCAGGAAACCGTGACTTCAGTCAGTACAAACAGAAAGCCAGTTCTGGTAAAAGTGACAGACACCTGCATCAGCTCCCAGTTCAACATCATCAGTGTGCAACACGTGGCTGCTGCTGCATGCAGCATCCTTCTAGGCCATTTTGGAGCTAGTAGATGTGGTCCAAAGCACAGAGTTGAAGAAGACAAGTAAAAAGGAATCGCAGAAAAAGAATTACTTTATGCAGTTTCTATGTGCAAACACAGAAATTGCATAAAGAAAGGTTCATAATCCATGTGGTACCTGAGCTCCTGTATGCAGGTCAAAAAAATCAGCAACAGAAGTGGAACCTGGAAAGTTTTTAGTGCTCTCCTCTCATATCCAGCAATTCCACCATTTCCCAAGCCCTCTCCTTTAGAAAATAGTAAGCACTCAAATTTGGTCCATAATCAAGTCAAATCTGTTCAGGATGCCAAGGCTATCACTGCAATTGTTCTTGTATGTTTGGGGTGGACATGACAGAGGACTCACTATTAATTTGTCATTTTATTCTAATGCCTGACTTTTTCATGGCTTTATATTTTTAGTTTTAAACACTATGCAGAACTTTCATTTCTCTGAGTAATTACTGGAACACAATTTAGGTTAATTAGGAAAAGCTGTTGAAGAGAAAGATAATGTTTCAACACTGCAGTGCATACTGTTTTCCCGTCAATGAGTATTAACTGTCCTCTCCCAGAACAGCCCGCTCATGCCTTCCCTCACCAGAAACAACAAAGCCCAGCAAAGATGCTGTCTTGGTGCAGGCACAAAATTTCTTCATAACAATTTCAGGCTTATCCTAGTCTGACATTAATGTATGCACAGTTGGAGTAACTACACTTGCTGCCATCAATATATTCCTGAACCAGTCTCTCTGTCTGTCAATACTTTCCAATTCAACAGACTTGAGGAAGAGCATCATTCTGCTTCTTCTCTGGCTGGTAAAATAGGCCATGTTGTCGGTCAGAAAATATCTTTTGAAAACACCAAGAAACGGTCACATCAGCACTTCTGTTATAAACAGAAGTCAGCTCTCAACTTCCAAGAACAGCTTTTGCCACAAGCCTAAATCAGCATTCACTCTAGACAGAAAGGGGAGTGGGGGAAGGAGGAAAGCATTCCACAGGGGAAAAACAGAAAAAAAAAAAAAAAAGAGGAATGCCACAAAACAAGTCTTTTCCCCATCTCAAATAGAAAAGGGAACTACAAAATGCTAGGTTTATAGATCAACCCTGGAGCCATATATGAATAATACCAAAGCCACAGGTCCCCGTTATATCTGCCCAGATGTGTTTCAGAATCTTTTCCAAAGATGGGTGTTCAAACTGAGATCTACATATTCTTACTATACCAGAATGAGGTAATCACTTCATTAGACCAGTATGGCTAAAACACAAACAGAATTAAACCAAATGTAGAAAATCATGTCTGGGGAAAAAAAAAAAAAAAAAAGACCCCCCCCCCCCAAAAAAAAAAAAACAACACCCACAAAAACACAAAAAGAAAGCCAGTTTTAATGAACTGGTTTCATGTTCATGGTTCATCATTTCATGGAAAATACCATTCAACTGAATGCATTATGTGAATACATCAAAAGTTCTCTTAATTTTTAAGCACATTGTGGACTGACAGTGAGTCATTTGCTTTGAGTGTTGCAATACTTGATTTTAAGAAGTCTGCCATGTGAAGGGTGAGATATGACAAGATACAGCTTCTTTTGCCCTACAGGATACATGTAACACAGTCACTAGGAGTCACAAAAAGCCCTAAGGCTCTGAATCTCTCTGAAAGGAGAAAAGACTCGCAATTTCTGATGAAGCAACGGATAAAGAGAATCATGAAAATATTCAAAGATTTTTTTCTTCCCCCTCCTCCTCCTCCACCTTTTCTGGACCACTTGTGCTTTGCCTAAGGCATCATTCCAAGAAAAGTTAGGCTGCTGTAAGATTTATTGGCTGGGACCAGAGTTTGAAGGCAATTTTCTCTCATCACATTCACACAGATACAGCATCTTCCTGTACTATCCTAGCTAAGAAGGGCATATTTAATTGGATCTGTGCCAGGTTCTGGTTGAGGGTTTTGGGAACTTGCTTCTAGTACTGTGCCAAATAATACCATGGCAGTGTGTACAGTTCTACTCCCAGTGTGCATATTGAAGTGTGGAAACAAAATATGTTTACTAGGAGCACTGACGTGCACAAAATTTGATTGCTCAAATGTTCTCAAAAAGCAAAACACAGAAGTTGGACGGTAACTTTGGTTTTAAAATCAAGACAACAAACCTAAGAACTATGAAAATTTCTAACCCAGATAAAAAGAAAAATAGTTTAGAACTGGATTTTTAACTAAGTTCAGTAAATAACAGCACTGATTGATGATGGTTTATTAAATTGTAGCTGGATAGGGTGCATAGCAATATGACAAGGCGTAACGGGTTCTAAACTAAAAGAGGGTAGATTCAGAATAGATATAAGGAAGATTTTTTTTTTTTTTTTTTTACAGTGAGGGTGGTAAAAAACTGGCACAGGGCGCCCAGAGAGGTGGGAGATCACCCATCCCTGGAAACATTCAAGGTCACGTTGGAAAGGGTTCTGAGCAATCTGATCTAGTTGAAGATGTCCCTGCTTACTGCAGAGGGGTTGAAGTAGATGGCCTTTAATGGTCCCTTGCAACCCAAACTATTCTGTCATGCTATGATGATACCAACTTAAAATAATTATATATGCATGTATCTATATACGTACATACAAATATAAAAAGTCAACAGGTTTAAGATAGATGTATTTCTTCCTTACCCTTTGGAGCCTTCAGCTTCAGTACTGACTAGAACCAGGTTTCTAAGAAGTGCAGGACAGGCAGACTACGATCCTAACCGATTGCAGTCAATGGCAGGCCAGAACACAGAGTCCCATATTTCCATGTGAGGGGCTCTTAGCTGACAGTCTTCAGGAAAAAGGCGCAAACTCTGATGGGTAAACCAAAAGCACTAGCAGCACCCTACTGCTACCTTGACTATCAAAATACAATTATTACAGTGAACAGTTAAGAACTATTTTCAGGTGCCAGGCTATTGGGTGTGTGCATCACCTGAAAGGGCTAGAGACTTTCTTGAGTACAGAAGAGGGAGGGGAATAAAAATCAATTTCAAGCCAAAGAAGCTTTACCTAATAGGATTATTAAAATGTTTCTTCTCTCAAACACTTGCCCAAGTTTCCCCACAAGTTATAGAAACTAGATAGCATCGATAAATTAAAATTCTGCCTACTAACCAAATCAATCAATATTTACAATACTTGCTGTTGTTCAATATGAGGCATCTTACCCTCTCCCTATGCTTAGGGCCATCCACCTGGAAAGAATGACTGCACAGGCAGAACCAATGACATTCATAGGTTTCTTCCTCTATTTATCACATCTGACTGGCAGGAACTTAAGTATTTTTTTTTAAAAATCACCACTATATCTAAATTAAAGCTGACTACATAAGACATAAAATACATAATAGGAGGAAATGATTTACAAATATTGAGCCTAATCCTCATTCTTCCTAATACCTTGCAGTTATCCTTGACAAACTAAATCAAAGCAACATCTACAAATTCCGACACAACATCCCAGCAAGATGTTATTAAAATGTATTTTTTTCATATGAAGTGCTATGATACCAATAACTGTCCCCTGAAATGGGTGTTTAGGAGATTATTTCCTTGACTGCTAATGAGAGGACTATCTCCTATATTCTGACCTGAAAATGCTGGTGAGTTACTATTAGTGCTTCTGTTGTTCATATCTTCAAAACAGATGGCCGGGGGCTGTTGTGCTGCACATGGGGAGAAAAGGAGTCCTTTACCTAGGACATCTTTGAATGCATTTCTTGAGAAAACACAACTGAACATTTTGTCAGTTTTAGCTTTAAACTGCTTCTTTTCTCCTCTCTCACCAGAAGAGCACATTTTCATAGTAAGAACACGAGACTGTACACAAAGCTATCTCCTTAGCAATGCTAAGGCATCACTTGCCACCCAGCTCAAGGCTACATTTCTTTTTCCCAGTGACACCTTCATGCTCTCAGTGCTCTGAGTAGCCTCTACAAAAGGGAGGCTTAAATGAAGTATGGATTTTCCTTCAGAGGTTTTCTGAACAATAACTTCACATATTAGCAAGAGTTTGGGTTTAAAACTGAAATCAGGAAAAGGAAAATGCTGTAGAGAGCTATACAACTTGCAGTCCTGTTCTAAGGACAGGAATGCAATATGGTTCTGTGCAACTTCACAGGAGAAAAACATGAAATAATAACAATTTTATTATATTTTAATATTCATAACACAATGAGAGAATGAGCAATACACTTTCATTTCCACAACCCTGAGAGGCCAACATATGAAATGTACCTTCACATCTCCTAGTTCTTGGTCATGTTAGAGAGCAGAAGGAGAAAAAGCCTTGGAAGAGGATGATGCCACATTGTGCTATTTTTGATATGGCTATCTGAAAAGCAATAATGTTTCTCATCACAGTCACAGCAGTGGAAGCAGGAAGAAAAAAAATAGTAGGAGAGGGAAATGGGCCTGGGCTATTCTCTTTTTGTAGCTTCTCCTGGTTGCCACAACCACAAGCCAAATCTTATGGCCCTGACATATGAAAACACATCACAGAATCTCGTTCAGCAATTGTAGAGCACTGTATAAATGCACACAATCACCTTCAAATCCACTCCCAGTGAAGAACCAGAGGCAAGGAACATCGATGAAATCATGCCCAAAACACTGCTACAGGAAAAGCTCAGGAATTAAGCACTGAAGATCTAATTAAAAAGACCAAACACATAAAAGGTCATGGCCAAGAAGAAAATCAGGTATTTTGTTGTTAGCAGATTACTCAGTAGAAGAAACCAGAGCCAGTTTTCTGAAATGAACCAGACGGTAACTTCTTTAGAGAATATCCTGAAAGAATGAGAATTCACTTGTTTCAATAAAGAAATTATTCCCAGAAAATGCCACAAGATCATTTTCTATTTCATAATTGTGGCACTGGGAGAACAAAAAAGCAATGACCAAGTACTTTTAACAGAAAAAATGAAAGACGTCTTCATTTTAAATGAACCACGGACTACATAAAAATGAATGTTTATTAGCAGGTCTAAACAGACCTGTTAGACTAAAGTTTATTCCCACGTAAAATAAAACACCTCTCCCAAAAACTGCATCATGATTGCACCAAAAGCTGATGGGCTCCAAAAATAGAGTGCAGATTTACTGAAACATGAAATACATATTTGCCATGGGGAAAATATAATTGAGATTGGGAAAAAAAGACTTACTTAGCAACAACTACCGCATTCAGAAAAAATAAAAACAAGAACAAGGAGACAAATCAACATTGATTAAGGGAAATCCTAAGATTAATCCAGTCTCTATTTTGATATCTCTAGGTGCTCTGGTCATCATAGGTGGTCACAACTTAGTAAGAAAGAATTGTATTTTACCAGAACAAGAATACTTCTCTTTTTTTAATACGTATTTCCTGCCAAAAGTAATATGCTTAAAAGCAATAGCATGCATAAAAAAAAAAAAAAGCAAACAAATTGAAAACCCACAAAAAACACCCCGACCACACACTGAAGCAGAAAGCAGATGACATATAGAAGCATTAGTCCACTCCATCAACTTATCTTGATAGCTAAAACCATGTCTGGAACTCTTCCTTACACTTTAGCCTGGCAATTTTTCATGTTCCAGTGGGAATTTGTTAATGTACAAAATGAGAGAAGGGCGCTGTGTAGTTTAGAAACTCAGGTTTTAATAATAAAGCACAAGCAGTAACTTTTAAACTACCAGTCTGTTACTTTTTTTCTGGTTTTGCATATACAGAAAGAAAAAAAAAAAGCACAAACAACCAAACAAAAAACTTAAAAATGATAGGCAAATAAAGCAAAAGAAAGGTTTGACATAATTTTGGATGCCATTTTGGTCCACTCGCTTTTATGAGCTCCTAAAGTTGTTGTCTGCGGTCAGAAAAGGGAAGACAATCCTCCTTCCCTCAAGATATTTACAGTTGAAAATGCCTGAATCTGACTCCACAAAGCCACCTCTAAATTAATGGCAGGATATAGAGTTTTAACCAGATGGCAGTTATAACAACACACTGACAACACTCATGCTTTCTATGAAACGCCAGCCTCTTTATTAATACAAGCCTAAATAATTAAAATTACAAAGCAAATAAATATATCTCCCTTTTTTACCCATCAACAAAGATAACAGGACTAGTGCAAACTAAAAAAAATAAAAAAAATTGAAAAATAAAACATTTTAAAATTGATTTTTTACATTTTGTTCTTTAATACTTGAAATATTTTTTTCGACAGCAGTAATTGGTTTTTTTTCTGGCTCTCAGATTTATGGTGGAGGTTCATATAATTCATACCTTGAGTTTTTCATTCTCCTTACTACTGAATATCCTATGATACTTGTGAAATTCAGCGATTACAGCTTACAGAAGAGAAATATTAACCTAACTATCTAGCATCTATATTAGTATGTTCTCGACTACATTACTCTTAAACTGAGCTGAAAATTATGTAGTCTCCTTTCACCCTGCTGGAGAATGCCCAAAAATTTGGGTCACTTTCAAAATTTAACAAACATAATGTAGACTAGGAAATATTTTTATTACTTTTAGAATCATATTTTAATGTTCATACCCTGGTTTGGAGGCAAGATTTATTATTTTGATTTCTCTGAAATGAGGAATAAAAATTTAAATATAAAATTTACTCAACACTACTACTAAAAATTTGACTTAGCAACCGAAAACAGATTTTACCCCAGGAGCCTTAAGTGTTTCTTCAAATTATGTTTGAATGCTTTTTATATCTGTTCCTTAACAGACACAGCAATTGCAAAGCTATAATCATGCAGCAAACACAACCATGACACCAGAAGGCAAACTGATTACATCTTATGAGATCCACACTTCCATCTAAACGTGTTTCAGCAGCAGAAGTAACTTAGGCAAGTTCTCAGCCTATTTCCCCTGTAATTTCTCAGCAGGAACTAACATAAGCAATACTCTGATGATCATATTTCTGCAGGATTACCTGCTACAGACAGTACCTTTCTTTGCCTCCAGACAAAATAAAATAAACACATTCTCAGAAAGGCAATTCCAGAGGACTAAAATATGTCCTGTGCCTTTGTGGGAATCTATGTTTTTTCATACATAGTATGTTGCTGCATTTTGAAACAAATAAAAAGGTAGAAGAGCTTCCTGGAGTTTCAGCAACAGTTTTCCCTCTGGGGCTTTTTCATGATTTTTTCTTTTACTACAATCCTTTCATGATCAATTCTGCAGTTATTTCTGTTGACAAAAATAATTTTAAGAGCTCTCCTCACCCCTGAGAAGAAATCCCATCCCATAGTAGATGGCACACCAAGCCTCCAGTGCAGGAACTGATTATGCCAAGTGCTGCTCCATCACCAAATTCCTCTAATTCTGAAAAAGTCATCCTCCCCCTCATCTCAGTCTGGCTGGCTTCTAATAGCTCCCACTGATTCACGTGGTGATGACATCTGCTCAACTCCGCCTTCAAAACAAGATTTCACTTTTTTCCTAAGGCCACCCCTGCAGTAATAGCTGAGATTGGATTAATCCTTTAAAATCAGCTGCACTGAAATGCTTATGCTCTTCTTCAAAACCAAGCAAAAGTACAGCTAATATTGCCTGTCCTTTTTTTGTCATGTTTTGTTTTGATATTTACAGTAACATTAAAATAAAGAAACCTCACAGGTCAAGGGGTATGGTAAAAGTCACAGCCACTCCACTCAACCGATTCTTTCCCACTTTCTGCCTTGCTGTGCAGAAACGGAGAACCCACAAAGGGTACAGCCATCTGAACGCTATGGCTAGTGTCCAGCCAAGGAAGGGAATACCAGCACAAACTGACTGGCTCAGCGTTGCTGGGGGCCACAGGAACTGCTCTGGCTTAGAAAGGGGTCATCAGGCTGCCCAGGTCATGAAAGCCCTGCACTATGCCCACTACCCTGGCGAATCTGTTACTTACAGCCATCTCTTATCTGATCCAGCCATACAAACAGCCTCACAGAATTAAGTGACATTATTTGGTCCCCAATTTAGCACCATACTGAGAATTTGGAACTTTGCAAAAAAAAAAAAATCAGACATCTCTCAGTCTGAATTAAGTTTTCAGCATGACATTCATCTTTCTTGAATCATTTAAATCTTAGAAATGTGATATATTTTTTCCCCTTAGATGCACCCACATAAACCTAAAACAATCCTTTGATTAAATTATTAGGGAAATTTGTTCTGTCATGGCAGGAAATCTCCAACACAAAATGTGATTTTCCATCTCATCAACTGTATTTAAACAGGCATTTCATAAGTTGAGAAAATTCCCAGAGAATACAAATATCCCTTTTCTTCCTAGGTACATGAAGCTACACATGACTGCAATACGCTTTCATTTCATTGGCATTATTTTGGAGTTTGCACATTTGTAAGCAAAGATAGATTCTTGTCCACAGGGTGGCTTTGAACATCAACATGATTTGAGGGACCTTATGCAGGTCCTAATTATCCAAGTTCTACAAAGTGTCAAAATAAACATAAAGTGAACTTCAAAATAAATGCTAATTGTCAGTACTGAGAAAATCTTGCAGGCAAGATCTCATCAATGTTCAAAAAGAATCTGTCTTTTCAGCTCGCATAATTATGTACTGTATGTAATTTATCCAGAATTTTTTGAAAATTAAAAAATTAATATTATTGATTTTAAAGAAAAAGTCCTATGTAAGAACAAAATACTAATATAAATTGCATAACAATTTATGTCTGTCTTTTCCTTTGCACAATGCAAGCATTTCTGATATTTTGGGTTATAGTCAAAACGTTATTTAATATGATGTTATTCCAAAGTGTAACTGCAGAAGCTGAAAAAGTTTTTTAGAATAGTCATTGCCATTGACAGACAACTTAAAAACAATAATGTCAAAGCCTAACTTTTTCTTGAGATTAATTTAAAAAATGATGATACTCTTGAATTATATGCTACTGCATGGACTTGCTAAGAAAGATGTAACTATTACCAAGGCCACTGCTAAACACAACGAGAAATACCCACACACATGGTTTCATTCCATTAGTCAGAACATTTCTAAGTAACTCAGAAATGACACAAGGATTAGGAAGACTCCAACATATGGAAAAACAAAACAAAAGAAAACAAGCCACAGCCAACAAACAAACAAAAAAAACAAAGCAAAGCAAAACAGTCTTGACCAAAGCAAACATGAAACTTGTACTGTGTTGTCTAGGGAATAAATGATTTAATGATAAAACATAATGAGAAAATAAATTATATTATTTTCAGATGCAGCAGTTAGATATGGACAAGCAATACTGTCCAAAACTGAGGCCCGTTCCATCAATAAAATATATTCTGAAATCACAAAGATTATTTTCCCAGTAGGGTGCTGCCCTCAGTAGTGTCTACTTTGGTTGGAAGCACAATGAAATCTGAGACACAAATCATCTGTTATATTGTATTTTTCCAATGGGTAGCTCTACATGCCTCCATTTTTGATTGACCTCTGGGCACTCTCCTGGTAACAATGACTGCTAGTAATGAAGCAATTCAACAAATAGCCCTATTTCTCAATATACCATCACAAAGTGTTAGAAGTTCAGGTCTGTACCCGAGTTTTGAGGCTTCAACCTCTTCAGTAAATACAGTAAAAGAACAAATGCCTATAGCATAATTGAAACATCTAGCCAGAATTTTCTAGTTCTACTTGTAGAAACTGTGAATATATTTGCTGTATTTTTTAGAAATGTTCTTCAGGGATAGAGAAAAACAGCTTTCTCAAATTGGCTTTTGTCTTTGAAAAGCTCACAGGTTTCATCTGTCGGAGAAACAATGAACAAAGAGAATCTTACAGGCTAAGATGCAAAGGTATATTCAGAAGAATTTTCAAAATAAGCAAATTGAAAACACTTAAAACCACACTGGGTATTGTAAAGTATGTCTCAAATATCCATGTCAAACCATTTTTAATTTAAATGAGGTTTACAGAAGTTCAAATTTATTTCCTTCCTCTCACTGGGTTGATCTGAAGCAGCTTTTCTCCTGTTCCCCCCTTGGTCTGATCTGAATGTTTAATACTGTATTTTATGTCTTTTTAATCTCCCTTTCAGATAATCCCTTGGACATACATTATCTGCCTCAAAGTTTCTCCCTCCATCTGGTTATGTTTCAGCTTTTCAAAACCATACAGCATTTTGACTGAGTTTTGAATTTATAGCTATCAAAAGATAGAGCCGGATCTTCTGGTCATTTGGCTAGTTACCACAGCAGCAAAGGTGGACTAAGCCAAACTTTCCTGAAGCCAGGAAAGCATAACTCTCCAAGAATTCACATTTCTGGGGCATTAGAATAGCTAGCTTCAGGCTTCTGGAAAGGCTTTGTGTTGGGCATCCCACTAACAAGATAGTGACTCAGGCAAGTTCCCTGACTTCTGTAAGTGAACAGGGAATGAGTGCTAGAGACCAGAGATGGGTGAGAAACTCAAATTGGTTGACTATCAGGTCAGAGGTAGATTAGAGTGACACAGCTGAATACTCATTAGTTTTGTAAGGTTCACATAAGGCCAGTCATGGAAATAAGCAGCAGACAACATCCCATACTACAAGGCACCATCACTTGACAAACACCTTTTATGTATTATTTCTACCTTATTTGTTATTTTCACATAATTAGAGTCAATACTTTAGCAAGCAAGCAGCAGGGACACCTTGTCTTTAAGCAGCTACCCACACTTGCAAGGATCTTCCCTCCTTCCCATGCAGCTTCATTTTATAAAATCCTTTATTTAAGTGGAACTGTTTAATGCCTTATGGAAATCCCAACAAGCTGCATCAGAAAGATCAAATCAGGTTTGCAAGCACAAATTCCCTTTAAAAAGGCTCTTCCCTGGTATACTGTACATAGCCCTGTATTCTCCCATCCACTCTTTGCTACATTTTCTCTTCACTTGTCCCAGTCTTCAGCCTTAACCGAGCGACATGCCCAACTCTCCCCAGAGTCCTGGCATCAGCAAGAGGTACTGAAGGTACTCATCTCTGAGTTATTTAAAAACACTTCAGTGATTAGTATCTTATCTTGAGTATGTATTAACACTGACTTTGCCTATTTATCTGCAACTTCTGTCAAGTCCTTCAATCAGATCTTAACACTTTCATAGAGGTTTGTGTTAGCAACAAATATAAACAAATTCACAGCTCAATTTATTTATTAGCTTTTCCAACCCTAGTTGTCTCCATTGGCATTTCTACAAAGATTAAAACAAAGCCAGTTAAGATTTCCTACCCCTTATCTCTGAGGCCAATATTTATTTGGGCACAACCCATTTCCTATTCTAGCAAGTTTCTAGTTTTCCCTGGTAAGAACATGTTTAGACACAAATGCCAAATGTTATGGAAAACCACCACATACAAGAATAAAATACCTAAAGAAGGACTGTCCATAAACAAATTCTCTGAGAGCTGTATTGCTATCCATTGGATAGCAACAGTAAACCAGATTTTGCTACGCAGCCCATGAATAGCTTAAAGCACAGAACACCTCACATTAAAAGCAATGCGGGTATTGTGTGAACAAACTTGTCAGAAATGGCCAGAGATTTAAGACGCTCAAGTTTAGAGGCCTCAAAAAGGACTATTTTTCAAATTGCATGTGCTTAACTTCTTAAAGCCTTTTAAAGACATCTTAAACTGACTTTTCAGACACTCAAGATTTACCATTTACTTTTCAAAATGTCAGCCTTGGTACTGCAGATAGCTTAATGCCAAAAAAGAGCCTTTTTGCTTCCTAAAGCAACTCAGATTAAAGTTATGTAATATAGCAGATAACCATGAGCACTTTGGGAAGTGAAAGGCTTTGTAATGTTTCAATATATACTGGGAATCTTAGTTGCAATTGACACAACTCTGCAGTTCCTTTCACTCTCTGGTAATAACTTTTCTCCTGTTCCACAGCTGAACCAAGGGCATGACAAATTTCAAAATACATTTAAATAGCTTTCTAAAGGCTGAGGTTTTGCCAGTATTCTGCCTGATACAGTAGGAATTATCATCATCTAGATATCAATACTGTTATTTTGCATTCTTATTGATTCATTAAAAATAGAGAAATAAAGGAAATTAGATATGAATTGAGAGAATACACATTGTACATAATTGTTTCTATTGGAAACCAGGATATGAATGTTTTGGTGGATGCCAGATTGAAAATCAGTCTGAATTTCAGATATTAAACCTGAATTGAGATTCTTTTGAGCAACAGGAAGAGAAAAAAGCAAATACAAAAAATGCAAGACAATCGATCAACCGAAAATAGATTTTTTTTTTATTTTATTATTTTTAAAAGTTATGGAGAAAGTCAAGAGAAATCAAAGGAAGTCAAGCCACAAGCTGAAAAGCCAAGTGGAGGGAATAGATTTTGCTTGCAAGAACAAAACAGTGAACAGTTTGTAAGAGTTTGTTTTGCAAGACAAAGGATTTTATCATCCTTTACTCTGATCCTTGGGACAATGTGGAGTCAAAAGTTTTTGTATCATGTTATATCTGAAATACTCATGAAAACACTTGCTGTCTAGACTATATTCCACTATACATCATTCCCAAAGTTAAAGGAGTTACAGAGCTGAAGGACCTAGAGGAGATAGACATCTGACTAGCTCATGGCCCAAGCATACCCAACAGAAAGACCAAGAAGCTGGTTTTGTCTAAAGGAAAAACATGACAGAGCTCTGACTGCTGGGAAAACATCCCAAGAGCATCAGACATGAAGGTTCTTTACATCAGAGACTGGAAATCCCACCCATGCTGGGAGCTCATTTCAAGTATTGTGTGAGGAGGGAAGGGGAAAAGGATGCCAAGTTCACACCCCACCAATCTCTGCCACATCCACTAACACTTGCTTAGATTCCCCAGGGTCCACCTAGGCTTACAGCCTGACAAAACCATATTCCTGCCACGCAACTCACACCTTGAAACTGGGAAAGCAATATTCTTTTACAATCAGAAACAACACTCCTTTTAAGCCTCCAGTCTAGAAAATTCAATTACTGTGGAACACTTCAGTCTTAAGTAAGAAAAACGCATACCATCTGTTTTTATAGGAAATCATGTCACAGGATATGGTATTAATTACCTGTACTGTACCAAAATGTAATAAGAAATCTAATCAAAAGATTATACACAGATGTGAAAAAGAACCAATTACAGTAAAACCTTGATATTTTTGCTAGTAGTCTCAAGTCATGGGAAAATGGATATTCATCATGAGTATACTCCTGGCAGGTTATTCAGACAGAAGAAATATTCACAAAAGAAACTGTGAAATAATTAATACACAAAGGACCTTTCTGATGATGCATAAATACACTCTACTTCAACAAGTTGCTGCATCCAGATTTAATAGTGGGATACAAGACCACTTTAACACAATCAGCAAAATCTTAGATCAGGTATTAAAGTACTTCTGCTTTTAATGATAGCAGACAATACACATGCACATTCCTATACAGTACAGGATATAGGATGACCCAATTCTTATGTATAGCATCAGCAGTAGTTGGACTAGTTTTTTCTGTTACGGGCTTACAAACGCAAACTAAAGACAATTTTTTCTGTGCTATCAGTTATGAACAGTTTTCAGAGATTGGTATGTTGGGCTATATACCTTTAACTGGTGTGGCTCCAAACCACTGCCAAGCAATTTAATGGAAGGGTTCAGTTTCTCTTTACTGTCAATTAAGATATACAATTTCCCCCAATAAAAGGGATTTGAGTACGGTTATTCTCATCACTTTTCAAGATATACAACTTCAAGGCAGCATGGTTTCTTCAGTGCAATTAAACCTGGTCTATTGGTTTTACAATTATCACAGAATCACAGGATATTTGGGGTTGGAAGGGACCTTAAAGATTATCTAGTTCCAAAACCCTGCCGGTACGGTTTCACAACAGCAGAGAGGGAAAATTCCCTCCTTCAACCTGCTGGTCACACCTCCAACACCAGTTCCTTTCTAGGGTGCATTCATACTGATCAACACATGGTCCTTTGGTGTGAGATCTCTGATTTCTTCTTGTGTCTATGCTTTCAAGGTCTCTGCTACAACTCTGAAGGCTGCACTAGAACAGTTCAGGCTACAGTACACTCTTAGCCTACAGACTGCTCTGTGCAGCGGTGATTTCCTGCAACCATATGCACAGATAGCATACAATACTTTCTCAGCTATTGTTATCAGTATCTAATTACAGCAAAGCTATTAAAAGCAGTTTGAATTTTTCTTTTTCTAGCTCATGGCAGAGATGTACATACCAAGCAAGCCTGAGCCACCCTTCCCTTCTGCCTGCTCTTTGGCAGTACACATTAGACAAACCTAACTAAATAAGGCACATGATTGCCTAGATCCATGAGGAGGACAGAAAAGTGTATTTCTATCCCTAAATTCCTGTGCAATAAAAAAATAACTTTCAAAATCGAGGTTTCTCTCCTCATTGAGCTGTTGTAAGACAGGAAAAAATGAAAGATGAGGCAGAAGCAGCTACTCAAAATGCTGGCTGCAAAAACCTGTTCATGTCATTTTTTACTTGTGCCAACTGCATACTCCAACTTTAGCTCCTCTCCAAAACAGGGGTGTCCCTGGAGCACTACCAAGGGGAGCCCTTCTCAGGCTCTGAGGGCTGGAAGCAAATGCTTGTTCAGCAGGCAGAAGTGGGTTTGGTGCTCTTAAATTTGCTTACTATTCTAAATAATACACATCTTCACCATAAAGATTTACATCCTTCCTTTTGCATGGTACTACTTTCTGATCACTGACGACACTTGCCAGTACTTCAAGACCAAAAGGAGCCTTGGGTGTACTGGAAAACCAAAAGGAACCATGGGTTGTTCCACTAATAATCAGCATTGTATTTATCTGATGAGCACTGGATTTGAGCATAGAATGCCATCATGGCAAAAAGTTCAGTACTTACACATGTGGCAAGCAATTTCCTGCATAACTCTTCAACCAGTCATAACAATACTGCTATGCAGATCATGTCCTCCCTGAGAAAAAAAACATCAAAACAAACAAACAAAAACCCTAATCAACGTAGATGTCAGCCTCTGAGTAAAATTTCACAAAAGTCTCATTGGAGATGACTTTTAGTAGCATGCACACAGGTGCAGCATATTGGATAGGTTCTTCAGGTTTTTTTGTTCTCATTCCTCATCTGAGAGCCTAGCAAAAACACTACTGATGGTCAAATGAGAAATCCTTTAAGTGGAGGTAACACCTCCAGCAAAGCACCTCAGAGAGCTGTTTCATGCATGACTTAAAGCCAGCTAAGCACTTATAGCACTGTATCACAAGTATCTGCTGCCTACTATTTCTTCTCTTTTCTAGATTATTTTCTGCAGCAAAGCCACTCATTTGTATCTTTTTAAATTCTAAGGAAAATATATTAAATGAAGGTATATTGTATGGAAAAAAGCATTAAAGTGATCTTACCACTTTCCCTGTTACCTCACAGACAGAAGATTACAACTGGTTTGGGACTACGATTTCATCAGTTTGTAGAAAATAAAGAACAGGTTTATTGAAACATTTAGAACTCTCTTTTCACTGAGCCAAGTGCATCATAAGAAGAAAAATCTAGTATCTCGAGCAAAATAATACAAAAAAAAAGCTGTATGTAAGCTTTGTATATCCACCTCTTAAAAATCAAAATAGTCTCATGCCAGGTTCTATCAATTCCTTCTGATCCGCAACAGATCCTCATATTTTCTCTGTTAAATGGAAACAGATTAAATCAAGTGATTACATATAACAAAGCAGTTATAAGTCATTTTACAGCATAGATGTTTTCCATAAGTTTGATTTCAGTTTTGAAAACAGGAGTACAAAAAGAAAAGAGGACACTTCAAATTTTATTGATTATTCCTTTTCTTTATACTTGTTCTAAATTAGGCAGCTGTTCATGACTCTAATCATAACAATAAATGTAATCTCCAAACACAAACCATTCAAGAAGTTTTGCAAGATGCTCAAAAAAAAAAAAAACACAACAAAAAACAAACAAGTTTTCTTGGGCATTTTGTATTTTTTAAGCCATGAATTATATATCAAAGTAAAAGAAGAAGAGTTAACAAAATCAATTTATGCAGTCCTCATCAATTATTAATGTGAAGTAAAGCACATCAAAGATTATTTTTTTCCTCCTCACCAAATACTGATTCCACTTGCTACTCATGGCACAACTCAAAATACAACTGTATTTTGCTTTTCTGCACCTTTTTTTTTTTTTGTACACACTACATAAGGACTTCCTGAAATGACATCTAAGATAAAAGCCTAGGAAATTGCTATATTTTTCATCTTTCTTTTCCTTTATTATTCTGAGAAGAAACAAACTATACTGGCCTTGTAATCAAGATATCAAAAACAATTGGCCTCCATATTTCTTTTAAGTGCATATACACGTGTACACAAATTTTAAACACATATGTAGTGTCACCTAAATTGCAAGCTCTCTATACTGTACCCACAGAAGAGATGCTTCAGCAGGTAATGTTTGCTCATAGCAAATTCTTGCTACACAGTCAAGCACTCCGTTGCAATCAAAAAAAACAACAATAATTCCTAAAAAAAAATGAGACAGAAAAACATCAAAATTTCATGCTCTGGTGGTGCTCTACTGTTGTTTTTGTTAATTAGTCTTCTTTAATATGCATCTATAGGAAAAGAGATGCAATCAAAATAACAATTTGATCTGTACCTAAGCCACTCAGAATCAAAAACAACAGACATCGAAAGACCTAATGAGATGTTACATTTTGTTTGCAGAATTAGCATGAAATAATTCCCTGTGATCTCTTGGATTAAGACAAATACCACCATTCTTCAGTACAATAAAACTTTGAGTGAATCCTGAAAACTAGGTTTAGACATTTGCTATCATAAACTTCCTTAAGAGTTCTTTACCAATTTTGTGTTATTGTCTAGCTGCCCTTTTTCATTTTTTTTTTTCTTTTCTTTACTTAATTCACTGGAGAAGGCATTGCACAGGAAGCCCTAGCTAACCATTAGGCTTAATACCATTTGCTCAAATCTTTGATGTCAACTCCAACAGAGTCAAGGTACCACTCTAATTCTTTTGATGTCGCTTCCTAATTGCCGTAACATCCCTAAGCAAATTCAGGCAACTATATGACCCTTCACTTTGTTTCTCAGGGAGGTGGATCTGGACCAGGCAGCTGTATTTGGTTCTATAGCTGTATACAAACGTAGGGTTTTCCTATTCTCTTAGGAAAATAGTCAATTTAGGATAGTTGAGCTCAAGAGCTTTTTATCAATGGTTTTATTTTTTGCTCAAGTTCTAAGAGCTGAAAGCTATCCCTATTTTTGGTGAATTATGATACTGCTGAAACATGTAAGCGTGCATTTGTAGATCCATTTATGTTATTTTGCTACTTTAAAATAGTCTTCTTTTCTTTTTTAAGATCCATCAATATCCCATTTCAGTGGGAGTTTCAGTCTCACTGTTACTTACAACAAGAATACAGCATTTTCATCTCTTCTCACCCCCAAAAAAACCCCTTGCCCTCTGAAGCAAAGCTTCAAGAATTTATTCTCCAAGTACTGAATAAAGTGCACCCCACCTTTGTTCAAAGGCAAAGGAACAACCTCACCCCAGACACTGGAGCAAAGGTGCTGCTGCCCCTGTCTTCAGGCGCATGGTGAGTATCAGGGAGCACCTCAGGGTTCACAAACCTTATGCCACCTGCAAGCATGAGTAAGAAAAATATGTGGCAAAGTAAGGAAGTTTCAGAATATCCTGGCCAGTCATATTTTCCAGGAGAAGGAATCCCCGATTTTATGCACCAAAATTTTAATCAATGCAGTGAAGGAAGATTTTTATCCTTGTTTTTGCCAAAAATGAATAGCTGTTAACTGTGATTGTAGCCTGCACATCGTCTCGAGTTATTTTTCTAGCCTAGCCAATCTCAACCTACCAATACCATTGTACCTTTTTAGTAAACATTAGCTAACCAACAACTTTCTCCAGTTATCACAACACATTTGTCATTCAGTAAAAAAATGGGACATTATTAGACAATGAGATCCATGGTTTAACTTCCTAGTGTTTGTGAAACAGTAGCTTATGAGTATTTAACCTTCTTTTCATTTTTATTTTTTTTTTAATTAGGACATCTACCTACGTTCATGTTTCAGACTTTAATATTGCCACTTCGAATATTTTGCATCTTGGCTTGTCCCATACCAACGTCAAATGTCTCTTTGATGGTTGCCCAAAGGCTTTGTGTGTATCTGATAGCAACACATGTGACCTATATAGAAAATATCAGTATATTTGTCTGCAACACACTTTTTGAAGCAAGGTATTCTTTCAGCGCTATCCATCACCATATGATACATCCTAGCTCTTTTTTATTCCATCCAAATTAACGTTTTACAAACAAGTTTAATAACCCATTCCTGTGCAGTTAATTTTAGATTAGGCATTTGTTTGTACCTCAGACCTGGTTCCTCTACTCTTACATAATGTAGCATTTTCTTGGGCACACTAACTTTTTTGGCTTTCCTTAGATATGGTTTAGGGATGGAACTCAAATTCATTCTAGCTTGATTCAGCAGCAACACCTCTGCAAACACCAACTCTGTTCCTTGCTCAAAGATATTCCCAAACATTGGAAAGTGACACCTCAAATATATAAATAAATGCCATTTCAATAGGATAAAGAAGCATTTGAAAAGCCTCATTAGCAGGCAAAATAGAATATTAAAAAAATCACTAACAGTATATTAGAATATTAGGGTATTTATTAATATAATTTCTTTGCTAATATAGAAGAATACTCAAAGCAACATACAATGATGTATGTAAATAATGTTCAGTTTGATTTTCCAGGACCTCAGATTTCAGCATTCGTATTGTTCGCCCAATTCATCACAGCTGAAAAGACCATCCTTTCCTGCAACCACTCTTAAGAACAGGGGCTCCTTTTCCTGGCAGTCTAGGTGAACAATTCTAGCAAGGACCACATGTGGCTTCTCTGTTAGATATGGGGGTATGGTTCATTTGTTTGTTTTTTTTTTTCCTTCAAAGCAGCCCTGAAAACACTGTCTGTTCTCCCTCATTTATTCACTGTGGTTCATTAGCAACATCATTTTTTAAGAACAAACCCAAATTACTGGGATATATAGGTCATGGGGTTTATAAAGTAACATCAATTAAACATATTAAAATGTTATCCTCTTCCTTGTGAGAGAAAAAGAATCAGTATTAGCTGTGCTTTGTGTTTTCTAGATGAATGCAGTAGGTTTTCACCTTGAATAATGCATGACTGCTTGGGTTAAAATGAAAAGTATATACGTGCTTTTTGTGTCCTATTATCCATTGACGTTCTGTAAGAAAATCCCATTACACTTCACCCATCAAAAAAACCCACAAAATTAATGATTACTCCACAAATATAAAAAAATATTGCTATGCTCATGCAACTTGCAAACGAGACAGCACCATGATTATTTGTGCTACTACATTAACAGTTATAGGATGTGTACTGTATTTCACATATTAAGAAATGCACTTCTAACAACTGAATTTCTGACTACTGATACCTTTTTTCTCCCTGACACTTTTCTTGTCTAGCTTGGCTTTCAGAAGAGCTTTTCATTCTTTCCAGAGTAGATGAAACTATCATTTTCTGAGACAAAAATACATTTTGGGGCATTTGCACATGGTCTGCGGCCCTGACCTACAGGTGCACAATGGCAAAACAGAGCATCAAAAATAAGTTTTGTGAATCCTCACACATTAAACATTTTCAGTATGATCGCATCCAACTGTCAGTCATGGAAGGGTCCAGAGTAAAAGACTAACAAAACTAGAAGGTTCCTTCGAGACTCAGAAAGATTCATAAGTATTCCAAGGATAGGTCTCCTGGAATAGTATTAACTGACATGAAAAAGTACATAGAAATTACGCACATGAGAAAATACTGCAAATGGTACAATGGTGGACAACAGGAACAGTTACTCTTAAACTAAATGATCTGTGCATAAAGAGGCTGTAAGCCAGCAGATCTCCTCTATTCCCACAATTCTTCGTTGCTTACTGCTGAAAGTTCAGGTGTCCTGTATAGCGGTTTCATGCTTATGACACCCTACATGAGCCACTGAATTTCAGCAGAGCTTCTGAAATGCAGTTTTAAACAATTGTCATGTCAATCCTTATGAATGGGTAGAACTTTGCTTCTCTGCCTTAAGTAATACTGAGAAAAGGTGCAATCAGCCATTCACTATCCCGTTTTAAAATTGTGTTTTTAAAAATATACTTTAAATAAAACATACATTTAACAGAAGGGCCCTGACAATGCTGAACTATTCTGCTTATAAGAACAGAAGTATTAGTTTTTATTAGGACAGCTATACTTAAATTAAGCATAACTTGAATCCTTTGTCCCACTCATTTTGGCAGTCTTTGGCACGGCCACTACAAATCTGAAACTCACTTAAATATACAGAAACAACTATGTCAGGAGATAAACTTTATTTGTACTCAAAGTGCTCTGGTCCATGCAGCTTCCTCTAACTTCAGTTGATCTCTTTGGAGGTCACCCATGGAGCTGTTCCAAACCTGCTCTTTCTGCCAAGAAAGCAAAAGGAGGTTGATGCTGCCACCACTATAAAAGACCCTTGGGCCACTGAAAGATGCTGGGCTCTCCTGAAGTGTTTATTTTCACAGCTTTGGGAGGATCCAAACAAGTCCCACCCTTTTGTATTGCACCCATGTTTTCTGGAAGTGACAAATGACTACCCACCCTACCACCACATCCAGGTTGGTACCACAAGAGTCAAGGAAGACACCACCAGAGTCAGCCTGGACTCAAGTCTGGGCTCCTTCACAATGACAGCGAGTCACAGCAGCAGCAGCTGTGTACCACCACATCTGCTCTGCTGGCACATGTACTCTCTGGCCTAAATTCAGATTAAATGCCTGTCTCTGCGCCTGGAAGCTCTAGAACACATATAAACCAGCATAACAGAGAAATATTAAGGGTAATATTCTGCCGTTCCTGAGGAAGTAACATAATAAATGTTGCATTCTACGAATTTACATTTACTGCTTTTATGTTATTTTGAATATACTCTTGAGTTTCTCAAAGCTTCATTTACATCACTTAATAGCAGTCAATAATAGGTTCAAGTTATCTTGCTAGAATTGGAGAGGTATCCACAGACTGCTACATGACTACCTAACTCACAATGAGATGTGTATTCAGTCATGCACTTTGTAAAGACGTATTTTATACTTCCATGTAATTTGTACAATTTATTATCAGGCTTACTGTCAGAGACAACAGAAAAACTGTTCAACTAAGAAAATAATTCATTTACCCTTTATTCTGAGAGGAAGGAATACCAAGAAGAATATGAACAGGGTGATAAGCATGTGTTACTGATTCTAAATATTAAAGGAATTTATTCAAGGACTTTGAAATGTCATGGACATCAGGCTGTGAAATTATTATTTTAGTACTATATACAGTAAAGGCATTAGTGCCATGCTGTATGACATTTCCCAGGCAATTACTTCTCCACATTCTATGTCAATTGTGTGACTTTTCACAAAAAGTCATTTACAGGTTTTTGGCGCTTTTTGTGTGTTTTTAAAGGAGAAAGCTATATTAGCTTTATCTCCCCAGTTCCAGGATGGTCAAATATATTACACATTTTGATTAAAGGCATGCTTTCTTAAACGTATAATATTCTTAAAAAGAATACATTTTTATGCATTTCTCTATTTTTTTCTCAAAATTTTCAGCCAATAAGGAAAATACAAGTAGGTGGTCTTTTTTGAACACATACTGGACAACAGAGAGAAACAGAAAACTAACATATATTGAAGATACATTTTCTGAGGAAAAATGCTTTCAGTGGTCACAGTGATGCTGTTTTACAACAGGTAAAATTAATGAATAGGCTAAAAAAGCCTTTATAAAGTGAAGAGGTGTGCAGGCAGACTTTGAACCAACAGTCCTTTCAATGGAGACAGCACAACTACTAGCTGCTGCAGATCCACACCCTAGTGAAGATCATTTGATGCCCATTTAATGGTGTGAAGCATCCCTAAGCCCAGGGGACTGCCCCACAAACTACCTGGGTGCAAGCCCCAGCAGCACCCAGCCCTGCATAGCCACTGACCCCCTGCCAGGCCCAGCCCACCTCAGTTAGCCCATGATCCCCTTAGATGACTATGCCCAGAGCTGAGCGCCTTGAGCACTGTGACATCTCAGTGCTCCAGCCTGCAGCTTCCGGTTCCCAGGCTGCTAAAGTTTTCAGCCCTATGGTTTTCTTATGCCAGAGCTTCTATAAGGTGTTTCCTCAATGCTTTGCTCTCCCTATTTATGGATTTAATTGAGTAATACAGGAAAAAAAAAATAGAATTAGAAGCTATTTGCAAAGAGCATACATGTGCTTTTATTATGTGATTGTATAATTTATTATGGAAATAGTTAATATATTCAATATGCATTTCCTCCTAATGACTACTTAGTAATTGATTCATAACACTATGACAGTATTTTCCTGCAAAATGCAAGAGCAATGGCATGGAAATTGACTATTGCAACTGAGCTCTGCAACATATAATCAGTTAGAACTGCTTTGCCTTTCACTTAGGCAATAAGCAGTTCTATATTGTGTAATAAGTCATGCCTACTGTGTTGCTAGGCACTATACTATACTATGCTTAACATACATGTAAATTATTACACCTTAACTCAGATCCTGCGGTGCCTTACTACAATTTCCCATTTTTAAGTACAAGTGGAAAAAATACGAATTAAAGGAAATTCTTTACACAAAAAAACATGGACTTCACTAAAAAAGCCCCAAACCATAAAACAGCAAACACACCTAAAATTCTATCACTTTATGTAAAATAAACAGAATAAAATGCAATAGAATAAAAATTCAAGTATCTACTAGCAAGAATTACAAGCAGCTCTGTCTGGCATCCCACTGTACTAGCCACAGTGCATATAAGCTCTTAAAATCCCTACCCCAGCATTTTCATTCAGGAGACAACCTTAAGATAAAACTAACCCACACACACATTTGCGGCAAACAGAGTAACAAACATAAGGATGTGTTTTAGTTGTTCAACTCAAGCCATTACCTTTTCCCGTTGCTTCACTTCCTCAGACTTCACTGAAAGAAAGTTAGAGAGCTGGGAAATAGCAGTTGAGGTCTGACCAATGCTTTTTAGGTTGAGAACAGCCTGTTCCACCCTTCAGTACTTCCATTTACAATACTGTGGCTTATTACTCTAAGCATTCCCTCCATCTTTAATGTTGATCTCCTACATGCTCTAATTAATAGAGTTCAGGGCAGGGTTTATTAATGCCTGTAATAGCTGTCCAGAGAAGAGAGGCAACTGAAGAGACAGTGACCACAGAGGAAAGAAACAGGGAAGAAAGACTTCAGCACTGCTCCAAGAGAAATGAAACAAAGTCAATCCCCAGCCTCTTTCCCCATCACGTTGAATCTGTTGGGGAACATAAAAGAGAAACAAACCAAAAAAAAAAGAAAAACAACAGGAATTTTCACAGAGACAAATCCACCTTGTTGCTTTTATTAAAATGGAGTTTTGGCACTAAATGAAGGTATGTTAAACACAATGAAAATGAGTCCTGAGAGGATAGGCGTTTGGGAGATCAATGTGTGAATGAAAGACTGAGAGTCATGTGCTGCATTTGGATAAGAAGGAGCTTCATGTATAATGAATCTGTTACCCTTCATAAAAGCAGACGAAAATTGCTTTAAAAACTGCAAAGCTTTCTCCTTACATAAGAGGCAGGTAAACTGTCTCAGGTTATAACTAACAAGGATTTCTGAAAGACAGAAATCCAGTTGAATCCGTACATTGCATTCAATAGTCAATTCCTAAATACCATCACATAAAAGACGAACCCAGACCACCTCATCCAGCTCACATCTACAGATTATTCTGAAAGTAATCTAAAGAAGTAGAAACAGCAGGTGTGTCCTCAAACTGTGATCATCTGATTTATAGACTTGTAGCACAGCTCCTTCCACAGGGAAAAAGCATGGCATCACAGCACTGAAACAAAAATTGATGGTTTAAGACATGCGAGACCACGTTACCAATACATACAGATTGCTATTGATGTGTTGCAAAGCTTTGTTCATTATATCTTGCTGCAGTAGGGAATCCTTTGAAAAGGAGGCAAGAATACAGAAGCAATAAGGTGAATTACTCCTACAAGGGATCAATAACAGCACTATATATCTACTTGCTCAGAAAGCATCAAACAATACAAATTAAAATGAGGTTGCTTTCAATGATTATATGTCTCAAATGTGTTACATATATTTAACCACACAAATGTGCTGTGCTATACAAGCTAAACTAACTAAAAACAGAAAATAAGTTTAAAAGACTTCCCAAAAATCTCCAGAAAATTAACTTCAAACAAATAATTATCCAGTGAAGACAATGAAATACTGGGTTGGTTGATGATTTAGTACAATGAATGAGGATTAATAAGATTATGTATTTTCAGTTAAAGTTCAGTATTTACTTCTCTGACAACAGAAAAACATATTTGTATTACGGGAAGAGGTAAAAAAATTATCTTTTGGTCAAACATGCAGCAAAACACCAGTAACCAAATATTCTCCAGAATGTTCAGTTGTTGCAATACAGAAAAAAATTAGCTTTTCAGGGAATAAATAAATAAAACCCAACAAACAAACAAACAAACCCACACCAATCCAACACCAAAACAAAAAACCCAAATCAAACCCAACAAAAATAAAAAAAGAATACTTACTATCCACCAACACACAGAAGAACAAAGAGCTACCCCAAATATTGAAAGCACATTAATGTATCTGGTGATGATCAACAGATTTCCTTTAATAGAAGACCTACAGGGAATTGCAAAAAGCAGAAGCTGAAGATGAGTTTATTTCATCAGCAACAGGAAGCCTATATAAAGCATAAAACAGCCTTCATACTACTGAAGGCTAAGTATGACTAATGATAGCAATGAAAGATTTCCTCTGTGTGCTTTTTTGCTGTTCTGATTGTGAAATTTGTTTCCTCCTTTGTAGTAAATAATCTGATCTGGCAATAGATGGATATCCCTAAATGTCATTCCTGTAGGTATCATAAGTGCCTCCTAAAACTAAGATGGGTGTCATAAGGTGTCCTTAAGTGTTAAGCTCAGGTGGTTAAAACTTGCATATGCAATTCTAACCACCCAATATCCAAGTTTCTATTCTTGTGAAGTGTTGGGTTTTTTTTTAAAGATAAATGCCTTTATTTTACACTGTAGAACAAACATATCCTTCATTTTAACTGAGTTCATCAGGAGTTAAAGATGAAGGGCACACTGCATAGGACATTAGTTACGCATGCTAAGTCCCCAACATGTTAAGCAGCTTCATAAACTCCAGCACCCCATGCTTCACACCTGGTAAGAGCCTTGCTGCCCACTTTCAAGAGTACTTCATGTTTTCCTGGAGTGTTTCTATCACATGGCATGGACAAGCAGTAGGAGAATCTGCACAGATTTGCTGCCATCAAGATCATTTAAACACACATGCACAAAAAAAAAAAATTAAAAAGAAAAAAGAGAAGGGAGATACTGCTTGCTTTTTCTCTAATGGATCTCTCTTGAAAAATCCCGCAAGATTTGTGTCCTTTTGCTGTGGACTGTTCCACATAGCATCCGCCCAGTCTCTTGCTGTTTCTAAAAGTGTATATATATTTGTTTTAACAGCTTAGGAATAGACAGTCATCCTTTTGTTTCTCATTTTCAAGTGCGGATAAAGGTTTTCCACAGCAGGGAACTGTAGCTGGGTTGTTTTTTTTTCCCCTATTTTTAGGCAAAACACTGAAAATACACCTTTTGCATAGTAAGGCTTTTTGGCTCTGAAGTCACAGAACTGGACATCAGGTCATCAAATGGTATAAAATAAACTTCATTGCAAATGTGCCAGCTCACAGACTAAGGAACCTGCCGGAAAACTATTCCATAATTCTTTTGGAAGGATTCTCTGAAACTAAAGATTCCTGGCCAATGAATTTGCAGAAGGGAAAAAAAAGGGGGGCTCTAATCTTCCACTCTAAATCATTAGGTAAATGAAGTTTAGGTTTTCCTGGGAAGGAAATAAAAAACCCTCTAGTACTGTATGTAGAATATCTTCAGGATATATTTCTGAAACACCTCCAGCAACATCATTTCAGGTGGTCAGATCCACTGAAGTAGAAGGCCCAAAATAAGTGCAATTGTTCCTACCTTAGGTTTAGAAAGGTGAAATAGTCAATATCTGTCAAAATACTCCAAGTCTTTTCTCACTCTTTTCTGTATGAAGGAGCATGACATGTCACTTTGCAAAAAAAAAGAAAATGCTACAAAAATCAACAGCAAAGAAAATACTACAAAAATCAACAAAGTAACATACAGCTTCTGATGCTGAACAGAAAAAAAAACAACAAAACCTTTGATGGAAACTTATTTTTGATATCCCTCTAAATTTTTGAAAACTGGCAGGAAAATGAGAAGAAGAAAGAACTGTTTAATCCAGCAAAGAATGTAACATCACACATCCACCACTCTTACTGCTATGACAGGTTATTATTATGTACAAGTATTATTAAAAATCTATTTTTCCGTAAAAAATATGCAAATCCTTAGGGCCAAAACTAGACAGAAAATTAAACTCTAAGTCAAGAAGTCAGACATTAAAACCAGGTTCTGAAAACGTACTTTTTAAGGAAAAAGAAATTCTTCAGAAAAAAAAATCTACAGTTTGAAGTAGAATTACCTCCCCTTAATTCCTGACCTTGCAGTCATAGAATCATAGAATAGTTAGGGTTGGAAAGGACCTTAAGATCATTCAGTTCCAACCCCCCTGCCATGGGCAGGGACACCTCCCACTAAATCATATCACCCAAGGCCTCGTCCAACCTGGTCTTGAACACTGCCAGGGATGGAACATTCACAACCTCCCTGGGCAACCCATTCCAGTGCCTCACCACCCTAACAGGAAAGAATTTCCTTCTTAGATCCAACCTAAACTTCCCCTGTTTAAGTTTTAACCCGTTAGCCCTAATTCTCTTATTTTAAGTTGACTTGGAAAATTCTATTATTACCTTACCCAGTAATAATCTTGAACATCTGAATATCAAAGTAGCACAGTCAAAATATTCTAGAAGCCTAAAACTCTGTAAACAAAAAAAGTATCTCTTTTATTCTCCATTGTTTCCATTAATTTATCAAATTTACTCAGGAGTTTCATGCCAAAACTTTTACCACCTTAAATTCCAACATTTGTTGCTACAATCCTTTGTTCAGAATATTTAGAAACAAACACTTGCCATGAGCTAGCCAAATCATTACCTGTATAACACGTCAAAAATGGCAACAAATATAAAGTATTGGAGTATCCTTATTTTTCAGCAACGAACACAAAATAAGACCAACCAAAGGAAAGGGGACAGTTTAAAAAAAAAAAGTGATAACTCCGCCATAGTTATGAGAAACATTATTTCTGCTGTCATCTGAAAATAAGTCAAGGAAGACAGAAATAGCAATGTAATGAGAAGAAAGCAGATATGAAGACTGTAATAGTCACAGTCACTTCATAATAAAACACATTGTTTTTTTCTGACAATGGACTGGTACAGACCCCAGGCCCTTGACCAGGTGTAATGACACTTCCCAACTTCAAGGCTGTATTTCACACAGGACACTGGCTCAACAGTACCAACAAGGAGGCCATATAAGCCTGCACTGCCATCTGACAAGTATACAGAGGTGCTGGACAAGAGGTTCCTATTCCCAGCATCCTCAAGTAATACTACTCCCCTCAGGCTTGAAAAGGAGGAGTGGTATTCTCCAATCTTGATTAAAAAGTGCAGAACCTTCCACCTGCACTTTGATATGATGTAGCTGAAAGCAGTAGTGTAAGAAAAAAAAACACAGCGCTATACATGACTTTTAAGAAAAAAAAAAAAAGGCACTGTCTGCAAGAAAAAACTAGGGCAAGGTGAAAGCACACTAAGCATTAGTACTAATGTTTACCATCAGTCTGAACACATCTCCAGTCAATTTTCTATAGGTATCATGATAAAGTCTGTTTGATAGGCAAACACAAAGGGAGCAATGAGTTCAGCAGTTATGGTAATACTTAAGGGTGCTCTTCTACAGGAGAGGGGTAAATGGAGGGTTCTGTGCCCAGTGACATGCTGACAACTGCAAGTGGGGTGGCGCAAGGTCTGAGGTAAATCTGAAGAAAAGTCCTTCCAGGAAATATAGGAATACATTGTCCAGCTTTGATAAAGAAAGGAAGTAATCCAGTTTTCAGACACACAGATGTTGTAAGTTATGAAACTGAATGATACTAATGAATATATCATAAATTGCAGAACTGGGTTTTGGTTTAGGGTTTTTTGTTTGTTTTTTCATTAACACATTGCTAAATCTTTATTTTTGAGAGCCTCTTTGATGTAAAGATCAATATACATGAGACTCCAAAAATGCAATCACAGGAAGACAGATAATTAGTAAAGAGTGGTTGAGGAAAAATTAAAAAGCATGTATAACACAGTGAAGTGAAAAGCAAGTTTTATAACGGAACAGTGGGTTTGAACTTTGCAAAAGCCCTGATCCTAAACATGTCTTCCCAAGAGTAAGTGCTTGCAAACATCCGGAGATTCCTGCTTAGTACATGCTTTTTCCCCCAAAACTCTAATTAATTAGTTTTAAAGGGATGCTAATCTTTCTGTTTGTTATCTTATTCCTACTGACAGATGGGAACAGCAATCCAAAATGCTTCCTATAATGGAAAAAGCATGAGATGTCCAGTTAAGAAAAGAAACTGTCACAGACCCTTAAAGCCAACTGAAAGGATTAAGAAAAGCATTCCTAAAATTTTAGGACAGACATGAAAACAAGTAGAAAGGCTTGTCTTATTTTTTTATGGGCCTCTAAAAAGGATTTATTTTTTTATTAAAAGGCGCTTTGCATCCTCATCAGTATTGAAAATATTTAGTTAACCGATTTCTCTGTTCTTTTGCCATGTATTGTTACTAAACAAAAAAGTACTGCTATACAGTCCAGTCATGTATGGCATCAAAAGAAGTTCCCTTTCCCTGTTTGACAGCTGCTGCTAATTTAAATCTGTGTTTCTGTGGATCCTGAGTTATATACTGTAATCTCAAAGTCAACATTTTTCCCTATGAATTCAGCAAGCGGAAAATCAATTTATCAATCAACTATTAACCCCCTATTACTTCACACATGGAATTCGAACAGTCATTTAAGAGGTGAGCCAGAAACATGTTACTGCTAAATACCTTCCCAGACAGTTTATACATCAAAGTACATTTCATATTATAAAGAACATATAATCTGCTTGCATTTTTTCAGATTCAGAAACCTTGCCTGTGTTTCAAATAACTGCAGGGAGATTTTTGACTCCCCTTCACACACATTTTAGGCCACAAGTATGACCATCTGAAACCTACCAAGCACTGCTGTCCTGAGCCAGGTGAATTCCCAGCCCCCTGCAATGCTTTCAATTTAATTTAGTGACTTAAACTAAAGTGATTTTAATTACCCTATAGACTTCAATCAATGTTAATATGTTCTTCTATTAGAAACACACAGTGCAAGTAACACATACAATGCACTACTCAGAAGGTGCAGATGGCTAAATTAAAAGCATAAACATGAGCTCAAGACAAGTCTGATCAAGATTCCAAATACTGCACAAGAACTAGAGATAAAAAAGTAAGAAAACCACTGGAGATCTTGGATGAATTAATGTTGCGAAGGCAACCCAGAGACTTTAAGGAAAAGAGACCACTAAGAGTACATGATTTTAACACATAAGTCAGTCTTCCATTCTTTTCTTATGAAATTTTAGTCAGCAATCCTCCAAGAAAAACAAACAAACAAAAAAAAAAAAAGTTTGACAGATTTGGTTAGTATGTAATCCAGGTGGAAAATCAGAGAGACCAGTTTCCTAAGTAAAACTAAGTTGCAGGCAAGAGGAAGAAAGAACATATCATCCAAAGGATACCCCAATAAATTCTGAGATGCAGCACAAAGTATTTCTTTCAGCAATGTGGAGAAATAAATATGTGAATGAACGTGATGATGTATACACAGCCATGTATCTCATACTTCTAAGTACTTCCATCCATGAAGGACCACCTACAGAGAAGTCTGAACATCACTCACAGATAAGACCCTTCAGGTTCTGTCCAAAGTTCCATTTTGATTTCATAGCACACTCTAAGAAAACAACCTCTCTCCCCCTATGCTTCAGCTAGACTGCTGGTAACAGAGACTGTACAAACAGCTGCTTACCTCTCAAGACTGCAGGGAAACTTACTTCTTATTATTTGCAGAGGGATTTGAGACCCTACAATAATAAATGCCACAATACAACAAAACATCACAAGTCATTCCAGATTACTTAAAAAAACAGCCAGAAGAGAAAAAAAAAAAAAAAAGAAGATGCAAATCTATTCCACTTAGTATTAAATATAGTTTGCAATTCTGTGCATAAAGATATTCCTTCCTAAAATTAGCAAGGAGTAGGCACTGTGAAATTTCTGCTATTCTAAACTGATCAAGAAGTTCATCTGCTATTTTCAGATCATTCACCCATGTTAATGTATGCAAAGAGTGGGACAGTAGTTTCCATTCATATTATAGCCAGTAACAGAATCAATATTTAAAAACAAAAACAAAAAACAAAAACCACCAACACCACATACACACACACAAAAAAAAAAACCTCCACAAACCACACAAAAGCCACAAAACCAAAGAATCCAAACCCCCATGAATTTCATAACCACCATTACTTATGTCCACTAGGTGCATTCTGAGAAGTGCTGTAGGTAGGTGGTTACATCTTAAATGCTTTAACCACAATAAAAGAACTGCTTTTGACAAACTGGCAAAGTGATGATGTACCATGCAAGTGGTAAGGGAAGACTAATAAAATAAAAATAAAAAACCAGATTCCAACTGCATCCACACATTATACCCAGTTATTACCCACCAGAGAGGTAAAATAGGCTAAATGACAAGTACTTACTGCACTCACAGACAGCAGTTCCTTTGCTCTGCGATTAATAATTTGGATATTTATGATGAGCATCCTATTGTTCTGCCCATCCTTACATTAACAACTCCATAAAACACATCCTAGAATGGGTTCCCATCCTAGCTGGGAACATTTTTTTTTGTGCTTACGAGTCTCCTGCACAAGGAGACTGACTAGCCTTGCTGTAACCTGTCCCTGGCACTAAACTCCAGGACTGGATGAAATGGTAGCACCAGAGGGGCAGGTACCTGGTCATTAGACTAATGTTATGTGGGTGCCACCTGTGTTTAATGGGCAACCAGATGAGCACTTCCTGGCATATTTCATTTCTGCTGACTTCACTGAATTTTCAAAAAGGGCTAAATCTAGACTTATCCTGCAGCTGCATCTTAAGCCTGAAGTACTAAGGCAGAAAATATGTCTAATAACCCCCCTGCCCCATCTGTTGATGTGACACTATGAGCTTACGGAGGTTTTATTGCTGATCAAACCCACAGATCTTCAGTTTATGCCCAACTTACCTGACTGACGTGCTTTAAAATATGGTGGTTTTTAAACCTGTCTAGAGACAGAATCTCAAACCATCTAGGGGGGTGAAGTGGGACTGGTTATGGGGAGACTAGTACAGCCACATTATGTGGATTAAATTGAAGGATATCACATCCCCTAAATTGAAGGGTCTGGGGAACAAAGCGACCTGCAGTAACATCCACTCATCCTCTCTCTACCTTATAGGTATCCATTGGTTTTAAGGCTTACTGCAGTGTATAACATGTTATAAACAAACATTAGGACACCTTGATGAAAGGAAAATAAATCTCTTGCATATGGTATAGGGAGAAGTATGGCTAACTCAAAAGATTTCATAATAAAGTAGTACAAAATAACAAGGTGAAAGAAGTAGATTACCTAAAGGTCAGCTTTAAATTTTCATCTTCAGTGATTTATCCATTTATCCTAACTACCTCCTTAGTTAAATATAATCTGTTCAGTGCTTTAACAGCATCTAATCAAAGTTGTTTTGCCTTATTATTACCAAGGCAGGGAAGAAGGACAGAGAATGATGGGAGCATCAGGACAGATTATTTACTTCTGTAGATAACCTTGGAATTCAGAGAAGTTAAACCCAGGTGAGGCTCTAAATTTCAAAACGACCAGAAATAAGTAGAAGGAAGAGGCTGGGAAGCCTTCTTCAGCTAATAGAGGCCCATGTGGGCAGGGATACATTTTGGGGAGCTGTGGATGAGGTAGTCCATTCCCTGTGGGACTGGCACCACTGGCTTCAAGGACTGGCACAGCGTGGCTTGGCTACTACATAAGGCAGAAGAGTAAGTAGATATGAGAATTCAATTATTTCAGGCTACCACCAACCTGGACTGATTTAAAAACCATAACTTGGATTAAAAACTATACAATTCATGACTAGTCCCTTAAATGAGAACAACTAGACAAGTACACATACCATGAATTATCAAAAGTTAAATTACATTATTTTAAGCCCAGTACCTTTTTTTTTAGTTATGTGTGTATACATACACACATACACGTACATGCACAAAGTGCTTTTGGGACTCCAGAATCTTTTGCCCTTCCAGAACCGCTGTCCAGTTCAGCAACATGACTGCTTAAAGTTTGCTTATTTTCATTCTCATCAAAACAGAAGCTAGAATATTTTTCTCATTTTTGAATTGTTGTTTTGTTTTTTGATTTTTTGGGATTTGTTTGTGGGTTTTCTTTTCTTCTTTGCAGTGTTAGATTTATTTTCCAACCTAAATGATTCTATAATTAGGTTCTTCAAATATTTTGCTGAATTATCACTAGAGAACCCTCAAATGAGGAAACTCTGAAACCCTGGAGCTTTTTTATCCATGAAACAAAAAATGTCAAGGTTCTAAATCAATACACAGGTATCAGTAGTACCAGTGCTTTTTCCTACAATACAATTACTCTTCCTTATTACCCTCCTCAGTTTTCCCTCTCCAACTGAATTTACAGCTAAACTTGCTGTATCGTTTTATTTGCCCACAATCTGAGACAAGATACCTATATTCTTAGATAACCCTGATACCTCTGATTATGACTCTTTCGGAGCTCTTTTCCAAAAAGTATAATTTCTATCAATCGCACCTATTTCAGAAAAAAAGCTTTATTAAAACTTCAAGAAATACTACTATATTGTAAAAGTTGTTGTCTGATCTTTCTACTATTAAAATAATAAAATAAACAAACAAAAAAAAACACCACATTTTTTTTTGACTGTTTCTATAGCCGAATGGCACTACCATGCCAAGAAACTGCTTAGATTTTTCACATTTCAAAAGGTTTTGGAGTCCAACCAATTCAAGGAACTTCTCCACATCCCTGCATATTAGATGCTGCAGAGCCTGCAGTAAGAGATACCAGAGCAGCTGCACTACCTGCAAGAACTCATCATTCTCTTTGAATTGGATTTCCTTCCCTATAGCAGCCTGCAGATGGCACTTCCTGCATATCCCTGGAATCAGGGGCAGTTGCCGCTGTGTGCTTCCCTGGGGAGGGCACTGAGTAGGGAGCACGGGGACAACAGCCCGTGCTGAGATGAATGGAGAAAGCTGACCTGCATAACTTGGTACTGATGAAAGGTGAAGACACAGAAGACTGGAGACATGGAATTAGGCTTCTAGAATTTGCAGCAGAGAAACTCGCTGCTTTTGATTCTGATCAATTAGTTAGGGTACACTCTCTGAAACTTACTCAGTCCTCAGATCATTTAAAGTGGCCCTGCTCCCTTTCTGTACTTTCGCCTGTAAGAAGTGTGAAGAAAGGCAATTCAAAAGCCGATTATGTGTTTTTCATGGCATCAGTAGATAAAGTGGTGATGTGAACACCGAGATAGTTATTTTCAATATTTCTTCTGTGTTACAACTAATGAATTACATATTTACCTATAAAATAGGTAACATGGTTGCCCTTAACTGGGGACCTCTTCTGTCCAATTTTATCCTGCAATTCACCAACTAAAGGAGTAAAGAATACATACCAAGTAATGAATAAAACAGAATTTTACGAGAACTTTACTGGAAGATTTAATTTTTTAAGCTGAAGTGCTGTGGGGAGCTATGGGGACTTTCTGCAGTCTCTAGAGTTAACTAGATTTATTCTATGTACATATAGATATTAAAATTATCTTTTCGGAAAAAAGTCCATATGAAAGGAGTCTGATAAATGAAACAAAGTATTCCAGTTGAAATGCAAATTTTTGATCTAATCACCTCCACATGTGCTTATACATATGCTGCTGTTAAAAAGATAAACTAGCTGGAGAACCACAAATTCAGCCTAGAGAAACTGTATCAGAAGAAACATAATTATGGAGAATATACATTTACAGCTAAAGTTTATGACTTCCTAGAATATATCAACAAACCAACATGAAGGAGGCATTAATACATTTTCCATTATTCTTGGTAGTTTAAGTCTTTAAATCAAGTCTTCACTTATTGTTAGGTATTTGTCCTTCAAAATACTACACAAAGAGAAAATTAACCATATAAATAATGGTTTAACTAATTGAGTTTAAAAAAGTCCCTTTAGACTACCTGGCAGATAAGTATCAAGAGAAATACAATATTTAAGACAATTAGTGAAAGGTTCAAAAGTTCAATTCTGCCTGGAAACAGCATTTAGTAGTCTCCAAATATTTTCTTTTCCATCAAAACTTGAAGGTTTACAAATCCATCCTTCAGTGATTTCCTGTAAAGACACTAAGGCTGCACCTCAGCTTGGCATGGCTGCACTGAGCATATTCCCCCTTCACCGTGTCTTGCCTGTGTGTTGGGGGGAAGCACAGCCCCCAGCAAGCACCTTCCAGCTCCTGCTTGCAGGTCTGCCACAGCTTCTGTCCCCATTAGAGACCACAGGCCTTTAGGCAGCAGTGTCTGTTGCACCTTGGGGTCCCAGCACCCCAGGGGTCTCCAGAGAGTATGGGTGCCTCAACCAAGAGTGGGCCTGGCACTCAGCTGTCCCAGAGGTGAGGCTCAGCCACCTCCTCTCTCATTACTGTCTGAAATGACAGTATTTTGATCCTTCCTTTCCCCAGGGTAAAGAAAAAGATAGGTGGGAAAATCAGACGGTCAATACAGAAAATAGGGCTTGATATGGAGAAAACTCCAGGAGCAAACTTGCCAACAAAGTTTTCAAGCTGACAAGCAGGTATTCTTTATTGCGGCGCCGGGAGACACGGGGGATAGCTCCTCCTAACGTGTATCTCCCCATTGCCGCACAAGCCATTCTTTTATAGCCACTGGGCATACATACATATTCATGAGGCTACATATGGATTACATAATTTTCCAGAAAGTTCTGGAAACTGGTGGTCTCTGAGGGTCGTTAACTTCTTCCAACAATCTTCATCACTTCTGGCAGCCTTTGAAGCATGCGCAGTAGATGCGTTTAATTGGTTCGTTAGCACCACAGACATAATAATCCTCCTATCCTCCTACTTATCAGTTAGTTTAACTGTAGCCCATCCTGGACACCAGCGGTTCCCAGATACTCCTTATCCCTGTGTCCTGTTCTTCTAGACAGTTTTTCTTAAACTATGTCACAACTATAACAATTTATCTTGTGAGAATTCTCAGTATGTTCTTTAGCTGTACTCTGTTTTTTTTCCTCTATGTATCATGCACCTCAGTAATTTTCCATTGCTACTGTTACAAAGCCATCAAACTTAACATTACTAAAATCTAATTCTAAAGGCTTCTATATTCCATTTTGTGATTTTCTGCCCCCTTGTTTCAGGCTAAAACATAACCTGACCACAGTGAAGCTTGTATGATGTTTTAGTCAATCCTTGTACACGTTCTGTGCCTGCATGAGCATTCTTCCCCCAGCAAGGAATTCCATCCCTACTAGTTTCAATAAAGATAGCAGAAAAATATACCAGTCTGGTTTAGCACAAGACATTTACAGGTTTTCAGAAGAGTCATACATACACATATATTATTGCATAGGGTTGCATTCAATAGTTGCATTAGAAGTTACACCAGCAAGATGAAGGGTATGATGAAACTTCCAATTTTTAAGAGTTCTGCAAATACATGGGATGAAGTGCTTAAAAAGTGCTTTTACAAACAACAGCACGAAGATGATTTCTATAAAACACCACAAAAGCATCCAGGACACTTAATACTTCAGAGGTCTAAGCATTAGCCTCCATTTCAAAGTGAACATTTTGCAGGTAATCTCTTAGCAACATTTGTAAATACCATTTGGCACCTTCCCAAATTCCTTGTAAAATTTTGACTAAGTGTACTTATGGCCAGGAACTTTTGTTTCGGCAAAGTATTTCTGGCACCTAAAAAAGGCATTTCACTGCTAAGTGGAATCTACAGTACATCTAAAATCTACTTCTCATTGATTTTGTTAAGTGCTTAAGCATAGCTTTAAAGTTTCAGTGGTATCATTTTCCTTTTCATGCCCATGGTGCAAAATCAGGATCTTTAAAGATGATTGATCCAAAATATAACAGTAGTTCTATATTTCATTAAGTATATGAAACAAAGTACATTGAACATATACAGATACCTTTATGCTTCATTTCATGATGCTTAGCACTCGTTATTCAAAAAATACACAAATTACATGAGTAAAAAGACACCATAAATAGCCCCGTGACAAAGAGCTTATGAAAGTGAATTCTGCATAGAAATCCACATACTGTTTTTGATGTAAGCCAATCTTGCAGTGATGGCATTTAGAAGATAAGTCACATTCAGACATGACACTGGGGGGGGCGATGGGGGATGGGTTAGGGAGTAAAAATACTGCAATAAATGTTGGTATGACTTTTGGGGAGAAAAGGCAAGAATTGAAGTATACTAAGCATATCTCAGCATAATTCTCAATAGCACACAATTAGAGTAAATTGCCCCCATGCGTTCCCTTCCCATGATTTGGCTCATGTATCACAGAACACTTAGAGAAACTGAACTTGAGACATCCAGACAAAATAGGACATCTACAAGTACGCCAATACTCTCCATTCTCAACTAGGTGTATTCAGTGCAGCCTAGAGTTTGTCCAAAGGAAATCCCCTTGATGTAATGTCCTACAGTATGGACATAGGATCCTCAGCACCTAGTGTCTTGTCCTACAGATCTGCTTCTCCTGGGCTGCCATTTGTGCTAAGGTCAGCATTTGCCTATCGTCACTGTCATGACAAGGGAAGAACATACTTCACACATTTTGATGGGAAATCCATTGTTAAATTCCTATAAACTTCATAAGCAGCCTGTAACAAGCCTTTCACAAGGAAATGAATTGTTCTGTTCATACCTCCAGAAAACATAAAATGTTGGCTTCAGCAGTCCAATAATAGAGATGATTGCAGATTCCTATCTTCCCTGCTAAAATTAAAAAGCTTTATGCTTACTCCTAGTTCTATTATTTTCAGTCTTAAACATTGTCTTTCTAATCCTGAATTGTTCTATCTTTCCTTATTCTAATACTGTGCACATATTCTTTGCCTCATATTTTCTCCTCAAAGTCCAGGATTTTCTTATCTGACACTTAAAACTTTTTAACCAATTTAACTACTTTCCATAGTAGCACACACCAATAAACTGAGTAATATTGTTTCTCAGGTTCCCCCCGAGAAGATAAAACTCGGCAGTCTCCTAATACAGAGAGAAAATAATGCAGTATCATGCAAGTCAGAGTAATGCAGAGGAAAATCATATTTGATGCCCTTCACAAACTTGAAGAAGTTACTGCCTCATGCTCACGTACGTGGTCACTTTGCAAGCTCACTGTCAGAAGACTGCAGGTGATCAGGAGGAGGCTGCTAGGAAGCCTGCAGTCAATGTGGGAAACATTCATTATCATGGACTTTCTGCAACTTTCTGAAGATCTAAATTGTGGGGGGAAGTCTATTTAGACAGTAATTCAACCCAGGAATCTAACATAAAATCACGTACAAAAAAGTGGGAGGAAGAAAACTGAAGGGCCAGGAAGCTGTTGGGTGGATGATGTTTATATCCAGCTCCCTTGAGAAGCTCAGGCAATTGTAATAGCAGCCAGGCATTTCAGAAACAGCCATTTTGAAAACAAGTAAGCTATAAATTTAGTCTGAATTTATAGCAGAGTCCTGGACTAAAATGATTTCATTTAACCAAGTCTATGGAACAGTCTTAAAGGTCTACCTAGTCAGTTATCAAGTTTGAAAGACAACTGTGAATATACTGCAAAGACTACCATTTTCATAAATCCTGTCTTATGTTACGTACCTCGGCATCCACAGTCCCTCTCTACTAGGTAAATAAATTTGTATCATGACTTTTGGGATATAAAGATGTAAGAATATCTTTTTTTTCTGTCAGAGCTGGTCAATTAGGGGTTCCATGATGTTAACTGCTGAAGAAGCCACATTAAAATAGAAATAGGAACTCCTGTTTCCTAGAGACCACTTCTTTCCCTAATAACACTGAATAACTAAGAGACTGACAAACTCCAGGGTCAAAGAAAGCAAAGCAGATGGATGGGAGACTAACCAAGTCACCATGAAAATCTAAATTTAAACAGAAGAAAAACATACCTTGCGAAATTATAGAGATTGCATTTTTCTTTATTTACTAGAGACCACTCAAAATGCGGTTCCTTGGTTATTGGAGTGTTGGGTTTCAGGTTTGGTTTGGGAGCTTGCGAGAGGAAGGGTTTTGTTGGTTTGGTTTTGTTTGTTTTTTATTTGATTTTTTGTTCTGTGTTTTCTGTTTGGGTGGGGGTTTTTTGTTTGTGTTTTTTTTTGGGGGGAGGGATGTTTCAGACTGCAATTTACTACCTTTCAGTTGTTATTCTCATAAGATTGAGACATTAAAAAAAATCAATATGCTTTAACATATCAAAAATAAAGGCATTCCATTCAAACAGAAACAGGATTAAATAAAATAAAGCATGCATAATTAATAAAAAACTGTTTCATGGTTTTATAAGCATTTTTATGTGCAAAAAAAAGCTGCGTAACAAAATTTTCAGACATGCAAAATAATAATGAAAACAGCAAGGAAGAAAACTGAGAAATAATTTACTTACTGTTTACCAAGCTAATAATACTTATCTCTCTGGGGCACAATGAAGACAAGCTAATGTTTCTATAACTCAGAAGCTGAAAGGTGCTATTTAAAGTAGCAGGTATTAAAATATAGGTGTAGCTAACTCTTATTTTAATTTTCCATTTGCATGGTTATTTATTTTTTTTAACCACTCTTAGAATAAAAAAAATCATCACAAACATTTAAAAACTGAAGTAAAAGGAAAATCCTTTCATTTGAAAGATGACTGTTGGCTATGTTCAGTTTGAATTGCCACACTGCTAAAATGACCTATTCCACAAAAAGATATCAAGTAAGAAGCCAAGACATTTCTTTCCTGCTTGCTTACATAACTATAGCCATGCCCTGTAGGTATCCTATACCTCATTCTGCTTCCAGGTTTTGGATTTTCACTTCTCCTCTGTATGTATATAAATTCCTGTGGAAAAGGTTGTGCCCTGAGGGACTAGAAAAACTGCCCATTAGCATAATCAAAATTATCTGCAACATACTTCAGGGGGCTAGTTTGGAGAGGGTTGGGGGACGACAGCAATTCCAGCTGCAGGGTATATTTTCCTGCAGCAAGCACACACTTCCCCTTTCTGATCCTTAGCACCAGGGAAGTCTGCAGAAGTCCCTGTCTCACAAAACTGCACTTATGAAGTCTCACAGAGATGCTCTTGTAACTGTCAGTACATCACACATGCAGATATATTTGGACAATGAATGAGTTGCAAGTATTTAATACCTTTGCATCTTTTTCATCATTTTCCAGACTACACCACATTACTTATGTGCACACCTCTCTAATGCCACAGTCACTCTGCTTCAACTTCCCAGGTGTTCCAGGTAATCACCTTCTTCATGAACGATAACGTAATTATTCTTCTAACTAACAATGCCTCCCTAGCTTTACACAGCAGCAAACTATGGTAGAGTTTACATCCCAAGAAAAGTTTCTAAAGTAGACTATAACAAACAAAAACCAATATCCATCCTTCAACTAGTCCTCACAAACAGCCCCCTCAAATGTTCCCAATAATCTGCTGGAAATCTTCAGCTCAAGATATCACACTGCCTTTGGTATGAGCTGCCTTTGGAAAAAACTTTTGCACGTTAATTCTTTCTCTGTTTATCTCCTTTAATTTCTCTTGCCATTCCTTATAAGACTTGCTCTCTAAGTCTTGCCTCTTGCAGTGTCCACATTGCTAAGGAGATAGGCTAAAAGCCTGCCCTTTCTTGACTTCCATGGGCATTACAACAACAAACATCTAAGACTACGGAATGCAATGCGTAGATACCATTGTACAAATGCATAATCCATGATATGTAGACAGAAATATTCAGACTCAGGTAAGTATTCACATTATTTGGCCAAACCAAATGAGATCAAAACTGCCATGGAATGGGAAACTTTTTAGTTCTAGTATACCATGATAAATTTTGAAAGGAAAATCTCACTTTAGAGAAGTACTTCCAAATTTTCTGGCTCAACTGAAGCTTTTTTTATGACAATCACTTCTAGACTGAGAGAAGAGGTTGGAAGATTCATTCATCTTTATATCTAGAAATGTAAAGTTCCAAGTTTTTGAAAGCTATAGGAGTTAGCCAGACAGAAAGATATGTTTCATTATTAAAACTGGTTTGCCTCACATTTCCTACGAAGGCTAAGGGGAATTTAAGCTCCTACCTTGCAAAATAAACCATCCTCAACACAGTAGCGTTGTTTCTTGTATTTACAACAATGAAATATTAAGGCTTGCAAGAACTCTGCCTGCCCAGTTTGCTTTTTGTCACAATTTCCAAAATTAAATCACATTTTACAGCCTGGATACAGCAGTAAAGGACTGGGAAAAGGCAGGATATTATATCTGCCAGTTCAAACCAGGACTAAGAGTAGGTTCAGTAGGTACAATCAGAAAATGGGGGATTCAAAATGCATATCGCCACAGGAGAAATCCTAAGGAAGTTTAAGTCAAGATACTCCCACAGTGCTAGTTTAGGAATCTTTGTATAAGTACTGGGAACAATCCACAGTCTAGCTAAACCGTTTCATTTTCTTACTCAATCAATTGGCATAATCACAGAATTTCTGACTTGAAAAAGTACTTATGCTTCTACACAAACTATCTCCACACATAGACTGACTAAACACATGGCTGCCTAACAGCAGATAGGATTTTTATTCCTTTGTTGCCAACACAGGTTAGTCTACTTAGCTTTCTGCATATAAGCCTCCAGAAATCAGGCTTATTCTGACAGTCTAGAAGAACTCTTGGATGAAGCAGATGACGTTTGCACTTGGAGCAGAATAACTCAAAGTACAATCAAAATTACAAAGGAAGCTGCAGAAAGTACAAATATGTCCCACAGTTTAAAAATGCCTTTTAACGGAGAATCAAAATGGATAAAAGAGGATGTTATTCTCTCTCCTCTCTTTGAGGATATAATAAAAAAGTCAAGTACAAAAAACCCATTGGGAAACTCTGCACATTCAAAATTATTCTACTTCAAGTCACAATGTGTACTACAGAAGTGCTTAGCTTGATAAAGGTGAAATCTTGTCTCAAACTCTGCATGTTCTGCAGACCCAATCTTATTTTAAAGTAATAGACTGAAACTTAATCTCTGAATTCAGTCATGTAGAAAATAAGTTTGGACTACTAAAATTAGCAGCAAGTCTTCCCAGAGCTTAATGTTTTTGAATATTTTAACAAAAGTTTTTGATATTGCATCTCAATGGAGTGAGATCAATAACATTGTCCAATGCTATTTTATAATAAAAAAATGAAACTCCATTCTTATCCATACCAAAGTAAAAGATCCACATTTTAATGCATTACCCCAGACAGCAGAAAGAATAACATGTAGGTTTACCCTTCCTTTGGCAAAGATACAGGTCCTCAAACAAATTATAGCAACTGGTAGATTACTGTCTTGAAGGGGCTCTTCTGACACTAGAAAACAGTGCTTGTATTTTAGTTTTTTCCTCAGGAAAGTTATTCTTCTCAGCTGCTTATAAAGAAGGTATGAGAGCAGCCTAAAAATAATATTAAGCAACTGTGTAAATTAGAAACTCAAAGCACAATAATTGAGCTTAAAATCTGACCATTCACCATTGCTCTTAAGAAAAAGAAGTGATAAATCAGATGGTTGTTTAGTCCTTCTCCAGAAGGAGAGTATTTGTCAAGCCCAAAAAGCGCTACTCCTCTCTAAAAATAAATAAATCATTTTACATGCCTGTTAAAAGATGAAAGTAGAAATAATAGAATGAATCATAGAACACCATGTTGGAAGGGACCTCAAGGATCATCTAGTCCAACCTTTCTTGGCAAAACATGATCTACACAAGATGGCCCAGCACCATGTCCAGCCCAATCTGGAAAAAGTATCCAATATTGGGGAATTCATCATTTCCTTGATGAGATTATTCTAATGACTGTTCTCATCATGAAAATTTTGCCTCATGTCCAAGTAGAACCTCCCCAGGAGTAACTGCCATTACCCCTTATCTCTTCCATGTGACTCCTGGTAAAAAGTGACACTCCATCTTCTTTGTAGCCATCCTTTAAATATTGGAACATGGTGATAAAGGCTCCACTGAGCCTCTTTTCTCAAGGCTGAAAAAACCCAGTTCTCTCAGCCTTTCCTCATACGACAAGCTTCCGGGTCCTTTGATGACCTTTGTGGCCCTTCTCTGGATCTTCTCCAGCCTAACATCTTTTTTGCACGGCAGGGACCAAAACTGAACACAATATTCCAGATGTGGCCTGACAAGCACCAAATAGAGTGGGATAATGACTCCTTTATCTCTACTGGCAATGCCCTTGGTGCAAACCTTCAACCTATTGGCTTTCTTTGCCACAGCTGCACACTGTTCACTCATATTGAGCTTTCTGTAAATCATAGAATCATTTAGGTGAAGGCATTATCATTATCAATAACAAAGGAAATACTGGAAATCTGGAAGGCATTTTTGTGAACTTCCAGAGCACCCTATGCAGCAACAGAAGTACCCCCGGATTGTGCCTAACCTCACACCACAGTCTTGAGCAGAGCTCACTTCCAGCCACACAAGTCCTTGCATTGTTTTATGAAGCAGATGGAAGGCTGAAGCCTAATGAAACACAGACATTGGCCAGCACCTGTATGAACAGACCTTACAATCAGATTTCTGAAAGCCATGGGAAATTGAGTCTAAGCAAAAATTACAGGATTAAATCAATTACTTTTAGAGCAATGCCACATCTTTGGAGAGGACCAGAACACAGTTTTATGTCAAAGATTGAAACAAATCAAGTTATTTGGTATAAGCCGCTGACCAGGAGAAAAACAATTATTTATGGACTATTATATACTACATATATAATTATTTATATGTATATTTATATATTAAAAACTTTTGCATTATTTATAATACCTGCAGTCGTACCAGAAAGTGCTTGCAATCTTCAATATCACTGAAAGATGACATTTGTAATAGCACAATTTCATCATAAGCTTTAAGTAATCAATAACTTCTTAAATAAATTATTTTTTACTGCTTGCATACTGAAAATGACCTGGCCGAGTTGTCTAAACACATACAGGAGATGACAGATAGACAGAGCATAACTGTACATCCTTAGAGAGCCACAAAGACTTAGGAGTGTATGCATCAATTACAGAAAAGCAAATACACTAATAATGGCTTAAGGAAAAAGTCACAAAACTACCAGGCAGGTAACAAAGAGCTAGGAATAGTAACCTGTAACTGGTTCAATATATAACAAAGCAGTTTAAATCAGAAAAAAAAAAATCATGCAGTAATTTCACTTTGCAGCTTCAGAAGCAGTCCCTTTTTTTATTCCTATACTACATTCAAAGACATTTCCTTAAAGGCTAGTTTTGTTGGGTTTTTTTTTTAATAAAAAAATATAGAAAGTGATTTTAAAGATGCTTCCACTGTTTGTTTTTTTTCTTCCCCTTTGTAAAGAATTAAAAAAAAATATTTTTCTTTTTGAGCTCAGCCTAATGGAGTATAGTAAACAAGGTAACAATATCTGTAAGCCTAATCTAATTCCCTATTAAAATTTTTATTGTGGTTTGATTTATTACACAATTTTATGTCACTATAAGCAAGGCCTTCTGTGAATGACTGGAGAGAAAAAAAAACAAGAAAACAGTTCCAGGTCTTAATGTACACAGAGTCCTGTGAACACACTCCCTGGTACACCAACACCCTCCAGAGAGAAGTAACTCAGTGCTACCTCTGTGATACAGAGAACAAGCACACATGTTCAGTGACTTCCCTAAAGGCACACAACAGGGCAAGGAAAGAGCAAATTAAACCTCCTGTAATTGGTTTCCCAGCATTATACTCAGGCCTGTGCATCTCTTTGCTGCATTTTCCCCTCAGTCCTGTTAGAAAATCTGTATACAATTTTCCTTACTCCAGCTGCATATAACTTTCGAAAATTATACTACAGAGATTGAAGACAACTGTCCTTCAGAATTACAGAACCTCATTGATTTCAGTAGCTGTGGTTATCCAGAAGCTTCAAATTTGTTCATCTTCATCTAGCCTTAAAAAAAAAGTATTCACAAGAAAACTGGTTATAGCTGTCCAGTAGACCAAGCTCAAAGAAGCAGTCTTAATTCCCATTCAGGTGAGAGCAATACAAATCTTGCATCATTTGTTTCACTGGCATACGTAAGGAACAACAGAGGAATGATTCCTCTGGCCAGCACATTTCATGAGCACACAGACATTGTGCCTTTCTAGTCAGCTATTGTTTGTATTTAAATAACTCTGATTTCTAGTTTATTTTGGAATTGATACCACTAACACATACTGTGGGAATGGTAAAGCACACAACTAGAAGGAATAAGCCAACAGGAGAGCCACTCAAGTGTCGATCCACATCTTTTACAGCTAGATGTTCATGATCATCCCAGAGATGCACTTCTTTAGAAAATCCTCTTAGAAGAGTTGCTACAATCAGCAACATGAAATCTCTCATTACACTGCTTCCACAAACTCTTCAGGTTTTTTGAACAACTGTAAAGACAAAGAAACCATAGTCAAGGTATTTGTTATGCACTTTTATGTGTGTTTTACCTAAACAAAGAATCAAAGCATCTGTTACAGACATCTGCTGTCAAGAAATCTCTACTATAGTACAGTATACAACAGATTAAGGTCCGAGTTTGTGTGTATTCTGCCAAAATCAAAATTACTCACAACTGCTCTGCTAGCACCTTGGTCCATTCAGGTGAGGCTTGGAATTTCACAATCAGCATTTAAATTAATCAGTCGGTGCATGTTTTGATGAAAGGCATGTAATTCTCACTCAACACAGGACATTATAAATAGCACAGTTTTCTAGCATAGAATTAAGGTACTGCCAAGCTGGGTTTTTTGATTACATAAAAAGCAGAACTGTAGAACATAATAAGCCATTAAATGAACAACAGTGCATTCAAGAAAAACAGATTTGCAAATTTCCAAAAATACCTACAGCCAGAACTCAAGGAACACAACCCAGGAAGAAAAACTTATAAATCTCTGCACAAAGGCAAACAAAATTCATGTTTTTCTTCATTAGTAGCCACTGATCTTTGAAGTTATTTTTATTTCCAAAGAATACATTGCATAGAGCTACATTCCTAATAGTACCATTTGTAAATAAAAGAGGGAGCAGCACTGAACAGTAATTGCAATCTTGTCATATAAGTATCATACATTTGAAGCATAAGTCTGGGTGCAAAACATTTGTGCACACAAGAAGATGGTGAAACAGATGTTGGAATAAAGGGAATGAATAAAAAAAACCAAACAAACAAAAAAAAACAAACAAGGAAAGAAAAACAGGCCTATGAAATAGAAGCTACCCTTAACAGAAAACACAAAACTTTTCTATTCAGAGGAATTTAGCTCTGACATAGGTGAGAGAGCAAGTACTTCCTTTAGCCACTTCCGAGGAAAATCCGCAAAAAAAATGTCAAAAACGTTAGAAAATGCATCCATAAGCTAACAAAAATATTAACAGAAGAAATTTGAATTTTGGAGGAAGTCCAGAGGAGGACCACGAGGTTGATCGGGGGCTGGAGCATCTCCTGCATGAAGATAGGCTGAGAAAGCTGGGGCTGTTCAGCCTGGAGAAGGCTGCATGGAGACCTCACAGCAGCCTTCCAGTATCTGAAGGGGGCCTGCAAAGACTCTGGGGAGGAACTCTTCTTTAGGGACTGTAGTGACAGGACAAGGGGTAATGCATTCAAACTTAAACAGAGGAAGTTTAGGTTAGATATAAGGAAGAAGTTCCTTATTGTGAGGGTGGTGAGGCACTGGAATGGGTTGCCCAAGGAATCTGTGATTGCTCCATCCCTGGAACTGTTCAAGACCAGGCTGGATGGAGTCTCGAGTGACATGATTTAGTGTGTGGTGTCCCTGCCCATGGCAGAGGAGTTGGAACTTGATGATCTTAAGGTCCTTTCCAACCTAAACCATTCTACGATTCTATGAAAATGTTCCTCACTATCACCTTCACCTAGTTTGGAGAAAAGCTTTAGGATGCAATAAAGCAAACCTCAGCTCTTACAGAGCTCAATTTGGAGGGATTCCATAGGAAATTTCCCATAGAAGATAAAATAGAAAGCAAGAGAAATTTTCAAGAACACTCTCCTAGAAGCACAAAAACAGTTCATCCCCTTCGAAGGTTGGTCCCAACACTGTTTAGTATCTTCATAAATGATCTGGAAGATGAGATCTAGTATACCCTGATGAAGTTTGCCAATGATACTGAACTGTGTGGGGAAGTGGACTCTTGGGAAAGAAGAGCCACGCTACAGAAAGACATGGTTAGGCTGGGTTTTTTCAGCCTTGAGAAAAGAGGCTCAGTGGAGCCTTTATCACCATGTTCCAATATTTAAAAGGATGGCTACAAAGAAGATGGAGTCTCACTTTTTACCAGGAGTCACATGGAAGAGATGAGGGGTAACAGGGACAAGTTACTCCTAGGGAGGTTCTAGTTGGACACAAGAGGAAAATTTTTCATGATGAGAACAGTCAGTCATTAGAATAATCTCCGCAGAGAAGTCATAGATTCCCAAACACTGGGCATTTTTCAGATTCAGCTGGACAGGGTGTTGGGACATTTTATCTAAACCACGCTTTTGCCAAGAAAAGTTGGACCAGATGACCCTTGAGGTCCCTTCCAACATGGTATTCTGTATTTCTATGATCAAAGCCACCTCCATAGATGTCCACAGGTTCTGGCCAGGTGCCTGACACAGGGAAGAACAAAGGAGATGATTCAGTACACTTGGCACCAGCTTTCAGCACTAACATGACTAGAAAAAGACCAGGGGCCTCTTCAGTATCAAAGCTACATTGCTAATAATAATAAAAAACACCCAACCTGCAACCTGCAAGTGAGCCATCTTCCTTTTACAGCAAATTATAAATTAGATGATCCATTAAATCCCACACAGTTGTCTTTCTCAATAAGATGTTTTCACTGTCAGCAGCTTATCCTGAATCTAACAGTTGACACAAGCTACAGTAAGAATCAGGCTGAAATTCACACCAGGTTTTGTATAAGAAAGCCCCAGATTTTTTTTTTTTTTACAGTCTTGTTTTTTATTTACACAAATGAAGTGCCTGCTCTTGAATAACAATGCTTTTCAATAGATTAATAAAATTAGGTGTTAATTGGGTAAAGCATTTCTAAATTCCTCAAAGACAATTTTGAGGAAACTTAAAAAGGAGCTAAAGGGTATTACAAGTAATTTTAGAGGCAAAGCAGTGATCACCATAATTTATATATTTTCCAGCCACTCCAACATTTCCAGCTTTGTTATGTCTCACTGCCTGCAAAGTCAGTCAGTGCCCAACTCTCAACATCACTTATTATTAAAGCTAAATTTACACACTGAACAGACACTTCCCCTCCGTTCTCACTTCGTCGTAATTGGTATGATCCAGTGTGCACATCTGTCCACCTCCATTAAAATACATACCTGAAAATCATAGGTTTCTACACAGCTAAAAAAGAACAGGTTGAAAGTGATTCTCCCCCTACCCCCCCCCCCCCCCATCTTTTAATATCAAGCTGTCTTCAGAATTATACTCATTTTCTTCCAGGTCCTGATCCAAAGCTCAGTGAATTCAATGGGAAGACTCATCAGCTTCAGTAGCATGGGAGCAGGCTTATAACACACCATATGCCAAGCATGGAAGTATCCATCTGTCACTGATCCATATCTTGTTATTGTTACGTGCATCATATCAAGGGATTAGTTCTATAAGAGACAAACCTTGTAAAGGAGTTGCTGGAGGAATTTATAAACATGATTTTATAAATATGCAAGTACACTGTAGTGTGGGAACACGGCATCCAAGTCAGGAGCACTAACATGAATGCCTAACAGCATTTTGTATTCACCTCCACAGTGGCACAGAGAAAGTGCACTATAACCTATAAACTGAAGCCTCTGGCTTTCAGTTTGCCAATAGATTTATAGCTGATGAATACTTCACTGCAAGCAAAAGCCTACATGCCCTTTGCACGCAAGGACAAAGGACTTAGCAGCACAGCAGTGTGACAGCAGTCAGGGTCCCATCGCTGGCAGCACCGATAACCTCAGTCTCAAGGGCATCAACACTACTGTTAGTATTGAACTATCTGTCCTTATTTTGCCCGAAAACCAGGGAACATTTTCACAGATCACAGAAGAGAAGCAGGACAGCACAAGTAATTTTTAAAAGCATGCTAACAAAAGTACTCCAGCAATTAAGGATCTTGCTTGTTTAGTTAATTACCCTTTTCAACATTACCCTACATTTTGGCAAACATGCACAGCCCACAGAACGAGAGAACAGAAGGCAGGCACTAATCTGAAGATCCCTCACCATCTCCTTTCTCTCCAAAATGAATCAGTTGCATCGCAGAGCATTCTGAAAATTAATTTCACAAACCCATCCTTTTTCTCATGAATTCAGATAAGCAGAAGCAGCACTACTCTCAAAACAGCGGTTGTGGTGAGTGGGCTCCTATATATAGGTACTCACCTGATCCACAGTAAGCCCCAAGAACTTACCTTGCCCCGTGACCCCAACACCTCTTATCCTTTGCTCAAAATAGCACCCACAGCCAGCTGGCCCCCAGCTCCTCCTTGTAGCATCCTCCTACAGGTGTCAAGAGCTGCTAGCCTCTATGCACACAGCCTCCACCATTCTCCCCAGTGTCCCCTAGTAACCACCTCTGTCCTCTGTCCACTCTTCTCAGTCTTTCCCCACCATGGGTGCTCACACCTCCTACAAGGTCTTGCACTGGCTCTCCCTTCATGCTCCCTTTCCCCTCCTTGCACTCCTGCATATTCCCTGGTGTCACACCAGGGCCTCACACATCCCCATTTGCTTATTCCCTGCGTATAATCATTCCTAACCTTTGCTAAACTCTAGCTTCTGCTGCATGAACAACACATGTACAAAACCTAAGATATTTTCCTAGCACAGGCAGCCATAATACTCAAGAGATGGTTAAAAAGTAGGTCTGATTAAAACAGACCTCATAATAATGGAGCTTGCTGAGGGATGGTGATCACAAAAGTGCATTGATTTGTCTTAGTTGTTTTTTTTTTGACCTTGGTTCCAGTTATTTGCACCAGCATTCCATGTTTCATCTTTAGGAAAGCTTACGTGTTCATGTATCACCTGTTAAACCACAGGTATAAATTCATATTTGGAGTCACATTTTCTCCAAACCCAAATACATGTGGATATAGATTGTTATGATTAAATCTATTTCATACTTTAGTCCGATAGTCTTCTCAAAGGCTATTCTAATTATGTAATACTTACAAGGGATTAGCATATCAAAAAAGTAACTTCAAACAGATGAAACAGTGCAAAATTTTGTTCTATTATCCATCAACACTAATGTTGCTGCTTAGTGTTTGACAAAGAACAACAGTTTAGATCCAAGCTGTTGCAGACAGTTGGGGCGTTTAAGTCACTAGCATACAACCTATCAACATGTACCAATTTAAACCAGCCAAAAATAAAGGGAAAACACCTTGTTTGACATGTTTGCCAGTTTAACAATAATAGCAGGTAAACTCACCAAAAACATCCTGCTACTTTTTAATCATTAGTGAAGACAAAATCTACAGTATTTCACACCTGCCCTTGTCATATTGTAGATGGCAGAGCACCAATGAAGAAGGAACTTGAATGAGTAAGGAGAAATTTATGCACTAAGCAGATTACGAACATGCATGAGGAAGAAAGGTGCTACCCTTACAGAACAGAATAAAAATGATAAAGCTCATCCCAGCCTTCCACAATACTGCTTCATTTGAGGAAAAAAAAAAAAAAAGTTCTAAGAGACCCAGAAATTTCTCCATGTATTTTCCTACTGTACTACTGTAAATGAAACCATCTTCAGGCAACTCTGTCCCTAGAGAACTGGAAATTAAATGTGCTTTCCTATGTTATGGAAAAGTCCCTCCATCTCTGTCTACCAGACTGTGAACTTAAAACATTATTCCCAACACTAACTCACTCTTCCTCCAATGCCTGAAAATGGGAAAAAGATTTTTGTTGTTGCTATGAAGATACAGAAACTTGATCTGCCAGGCTCCTATTTAAGCTCCTCGGAATCAAGAGTAGTTTTTCATTAGTAGTTACAGGGGTGGGGTTTCCCTGACACTACATTTTCCCAGGTAATGAGGGGTTTTACAGGAAACCCAAACCAAGTTTCCTGTTAATTGGCCTATGATCAGCTTCTTTCCTTGTTTTATTGTTTTACAAGCGAACTGTCTGCATGCTACTGATTCTCATTGCCATCCATTTTGCTCCTGAAAACTTCTGCCTTCCTTCTTAGATGTGGGATACATGCATGTGGGATGCCCTCACTGGAAATTATTTTAAAAGGACTAGGAAACTGAACACAACGTTCAGGACTAGTTCGAATCCTACAGCTTGGTAAAGAAAGCATTTTATTTGAAAACAAACTTTCACGAGAACTGATAATATCTCAAAGAAAAGCTTGACAACTTTTGCTTTTCTCATGGTCTCACAACCTTTTATTCCTGATTCAAAAAAAAAAATATATATTTTGAAACTTATCCTTACTGAGTAACTGATATTACTGAAATTATGGACCCAAATGGTGACATTATTTCACTATAGATGCCAGTGTGCCTACAGACAACATCACTAAACTGGATCTCTTAGATCAGAAGCACCATTCGATTACAGAGCTAGTTGCTACCATTTAATAATTCTATCTGTCTTCATTTATTTGCAATGGGTGTCAGTCATCTCCATGGACAGAATTTACTTCATTGCTCAAACAGCTCCATGGATATCCAGTCAATAGCATATAATAGACACTGAAAAATTAGTGCCTGCTTGTGTTTCCCAACAGGGCCGATGCAGAAAAATCCAAACTTTTCAACTTGTTTGTATAAGATCACAGAAGTCATTGATACCACACTGCACTTAATCAGCAGGATTTCTTTACTTTTTTTCTTTTCCGAAGCATACTTTATTAGAACTACATTTATTATTCATATTGGAGTTCTGGCTCAGGACTCACTAAGCTAGGCTTTCACAAAACACTGATGAAAGATGGTTCTAGATCATAGAATTTACAGTCTACAAGACAGATGAAAGATGAATATAAAAAGCCTGCATTGAGAAATATGAGTGCTCAGTGTGCCAGAAACTGCCTGAGCACAGTGACTGCTAAATAGGTTAGACCAGTTGCTATGCTCATTTCACCTCATGTTTAATAGTGAGCACTGGTGAGTGCCAGGTTTTTTTATGGAAAACACATTCCTTGAACTGCACCGGAGACACACCTGTCTCCCACAGAACTTGGCCAAGTTCAGTAGCTTAAGCAGCTAATTAGCCTTCAGAAAGAAATTACTGCAGTCACTTCTTAGCTCATTTAGATTTAAAATGGTGACTGAGGAGAAAAGGAAGTCTAAGTGATAAGCTGATGTACTACTTACATAACAGTTACCTAGAAATGCTGGCAGCTTGCTTTTTCTGTCCCCCTGAATCCCTGTCACTTATAACCTCTCAATAGATCTATTCATATGAAGTTATTACTGGATGAGTGCCTTGATCGTGCATTTTGTTTTGTTTTCTCTTTGTAGTTTCTATTCAGTTACAGACAGAAACCAATATTGCTAGTGAATCTATGTCATTGTTTTATACCATTTCTATTTAGATCCAGTAAAAAGAAGTTAGAATTATTATGAAGTGCATTTCTTTTGCCTGCCCTTATATTCTCTGTGGTGTCTGACAAAACTATGATAAAACTAAGGGAGGCAATTATATCACTAAAATTACATATTAAGCCTTCACTGCTAGTACACAGTCACCCTTGGAAGAGGTAGAAAAGTTTCTGCAATGGGTTCTGCACCTTTTTAATTAAGTTACAAAATTACTGCTCACGTCCGTCAAAGATGAACATGTTCTGCTGGGAAGTAGAAGTCTCCCATTGACCAATCAGTTCCTTCATTTTTGAAGACAGCTAAATTTCATGGGCATCTTTATTCCCTAAAGTTCTCTAAGAGACACACTACATAACCTATGGTTTACTATGACACACACATACACTACTTGTTCCCTTCAATATTCAGTTCATCTTCTTGCTTCTCTTCTCTTCCATTACCCTTTCTCAAATCCCCCGATTCTGCATTTCTGTCTGAATGAAACCCCTAAGGCTTTTAGTAAAGGATTACAGAGGAACTAGGCCTCTAAGGCAGTGCAATTCAGGACTTAAATGCACAAAGAGACTCCAAGTAAAAACAAAAGCTCCCAGATTCACCAGTCCATTTCCATAAGACACACCTCCTGCTTCTCCACAGTGGGGAGGGAGCAAAGGAAACAAATCCCAAGCACCAAAAAACCTCACCAAAACACAATACTTGCAATCTCAGATCAATGCATTAAGAGGAGAATAGGGGTGGGATTTTTAGCTCAGTTTTTCCTGAAACTCTGTAAGACACATGAGAGGGTAGGGCAACAGGGGGCAGGAAAAAAAAAAAAAAAGCCAACCACAGAGACACTTCATTGCATCCTAAAGCTTTTTCCCAAACTAGGTAAAGGTGATAGAGAATAACAGTTCCTTACTGCATTCTCGGTGAAGACACTCTTGAAAATGGCCTTTGGGAAAAACAAGGCCTCCACTACTCTTAAATACTTCAAAATACATTGGGCTTTTTTTTTTTTAGTACCACTTTCTATCATACTATTTAAACTTTTGCTAATATAACCAAATATGCTACTAAAAATAGTACACTTTTTCATAATTGACACTTAATGAAATCTTTCATACATAATTGAAGCTGGTTAAGAGAGGAGCAACATCCACTTCCACAAAGATTTCTGCTTTTAGTTGGAAATTGGGTGGAGGAAGGGAAGAAGGAAAAAAAAAATAAAAAATCATAGAATGAACAACATTGGAAGAGACCTTTAAGATCATCAAGTCCAACCATTACCCCAGGACTGCCAAGACCACCACTAAACCATGGGGCTGAGAGCCTCATCTACACAGTTTTTGAACACTTTCAGGAATGGCAACTCCACCACTCAGGTGGCAGCCTGTTCCAATGCCTAACAACAACCCTTTCGGTGAAAAAAAAATTCCTGATATCCAAGCTAAATCTTCCCTGGCACAGCTTGAGGCTCTTACCTCTTGTCCTGTCGCTTGTTACTTGGCAGAAGAGACTGATACCCACCTCACTACCACCTTTCAGGCAGTTGTAGAGTGATAAGGTCGCCCCTGAGCCTTTTTCTCTCCAGACTTGTGCTCTAGACCCTTTGCCAGCTTCATTGCCCTTCTCTGGACACACTCCAGCATATCAATAACTCTCTTGTACTTGTCTGTATCTCTCTAGTAACATGGTGTCTTTCACTCCCTGGCAGTAGGAACCAACACAAACTTCATGATGTCCAAAACACATCTAAAGTGGTAACAGAAGATGCCCGTCTTCTTTTAAACACAAAAGGTGTAAATTGAGAATATGCAGTGTCATGATCTATAGTCATAATCTATCATCTTTCTAACATTTTAGGGCTCCTTTTCAATGGAAAGGGGAAGACACAGTGTTTGTCTTACATGGACAATTTTTTTGCAATTGTATTCTCAGTAGAAACGGCTTTTCAAAACTCATTTCTTCATTTTTCTTACACAATGAACTTATTTCAACAAGCATACTGTCCATTAATAATTTCAGGTTTAAAATACACAAGACACTTCTGTAGAGGAAAACAACAGCATTCTGGCATATATATAAATTGTTTTTCTGTAAAGAAAAGCATTCACATTTCAACTTGTTCTTTTCTAGTGGGTAAAAATAAATAAATAAACAAATGAAAAATTACCTTGATAAGCTTTGAGAGAGGCTGAAGGACTTTTGTTGTCTTTGCTCCCCCTATTCTCTCTATTGAATACCAGTTTTGAGATGCTTATGAAAAGATGCCGTTTCAACATTAAAAGACTGCCATCACACCTTCCAATGGCAGACCTGTGTGTAAATACGTAACTTGGACATGGTTATCAAGAAGATTCTATACAATACATATGCATGTCTATGTCATTTGTTTTTTTTTATTAAGGAAGTTTGTGTTTTAATAAACTGAATACACAAGCAGCCACTTTATCACTCCTCTATAAATCAGGTACCTTGTTGCAGGCACAGTTGCTTAGATACAGAGTAATCGGGATAAGTGAATAAATCACATTATCAATAACATTCAGAATTGCATCCTATTATTGAAATAGTCAATTGAAGTAATTTTTAGATTAGTTAGAAAATAGACATTTAAAAGTTACTGGGTAATATGATACGACAAATAACTGAATTAAATGAACATTAGTAGACATATTTAAGATTTGTTCATTGCAGATACATTGGTCACACTGTTGATCTCTTTAGAACAATAATTGCAGGAACTACTCATGTAAAGTATATCTCCAGTCACTCTGAAATAAACACTCAACCAGATGCTTCATAAACTGTTATTCTTGATGCAAGGTAGGGCCTTACACAACAAACTTTCAATGTGACCATCTTAAAGCACTCTGCTTGCATTGACTTTACTGCATTTGACAACAATAAGACTGAAAAGATGGAGAAGGTTCATCTTAGAGGAGAAATGATTAATAAGAGACAGAAGTGCCCAAAATAACATACTGGTAGAGAAAACGCAAATTAGGCACTTCTAATTGCTGTGCCTCTTAATGCAAGAGCAAAGGCCAATCAATGAAACTGAAAAGTAGACATTTTAAGTTGATGAAGGAAATCCTTTTACACAAGCTATAATTAACATGTGAAAATCACTTCCACAAGGTAGAAAGCCTCGCAGCTTATTGGAGAAAAAAAAAGTTCATGGACAGCGAGAACATCTATTTGTATTTAACAAGATAAATAAATTGATCATTGATTGGTGGAAGCAATAAGGAGGTCTCAGGAAACCAATTCTTAATAAGAGCAACTTACTCCATCCTCATCAAGCAAAATAATTGGACCTCTCTTACAGCTGACCACTGACACACAGCTATTTGGCTACACAGGTAATTGTTCCAAGTTGATATACTACTTTGGAGCTCACAGTCCTCCAGAAAGCATCTATAAGGTCACTGATCTCATTGATTTACTCAGCGAGAGGAAGAGTGACTGTGAGGACTTTGCTACAACATATGCAATGGCAACAATAGTTACTGTTCTTTCAGAAACAATCCTGAACTCCAGAATAAATTAATAATAAAACTTACTTTTCATCTCTTCTCTTAATTTTAAAGGGAGAAAAGCATGAGGGCAAGGACTGCTAACTGAACAACCCAGTTGGAGCCCCAAATCAGAAAAGAGTGTAGACATTTCCCTCAAGGCAGGGAAGACTCCCTTGGAGGTCCAGGGAGCCTCCACAATTACCTGATTTGTGACTCAGATACAAGTTCAGGATTTTGTTTTAGTAAACTCACATAAATGGAAGAGGAGGGGAAAGCAATTAAAGCAACTGCACAAAGTAAAACCTAAGCAGTTCAGAAGAGCTAGTACTTTTTCATACACCCCAAGATGTACAGTAACAAATCACCCTGCTATCACAGACAAATCAGACTATGCTTTCATTTTAGGTCAGAATACATTGACTGAAGCTCTCAAGAGCAAGACCGAAGATTTTAATCTCCTGAGCTCTGCTGAGGACTACCTACTTCACAGCAAAAGCCACTGTGCTGTCTCTTGCTCTGTGTATATTCAGCTACTTCAGCTTAGGTGAGAGGTCAAAGGATGTTTCTTCCACATCAGGGAGCCCACATAAAACAGGCTACATCTGTGATGATCAGCCGCAGATGACCACACAGGCAATACAGCAGAAGAAACCTACTAATCTGACCCATTCTCTGAGAAACTAATCGAAGTACTCTAAAACTAAATAAATCTTGCTCTGCTGACAATGGGGGGAAAACAAAACAAAAACAAAAACAAAAAAACACAAAACAAGAAAAAAAAAAAACAAAAAAACCACAGCCTTGGCTATTCCCCTTAAATTACTAATAATACTTGCGCTTAAAAATCTAGGTCTTACTCAAGCCTTTTCAGAAATGATGGAAATATTAAGTGCAGTCCTTCTAGCAATTAAGCTCTTGAAGGATTAACAGCATATGTTTTAAAAACATTATTGCTTCTTTTCGCAAGAACTACAATAGCTACCTTCTGGACCATAGTCACATATTTTTTAAAGCAATTTCTGTTTTACTGGAGATATTCTGAAGCAAGTACAAACAAACCTAACACAGTAAGACTACTTCCTCTTTCTTCACATCACTGCTAATCGAAGTATATACATATACAGAGATACTTAATTCTTTCCATGTATTATGGGCTGAGTTCTCTTGGGAATTCCCAAGATTTTGAATTTATAGTTCATCTGGCCTCTCAAGGCTATTCTAGCAATCTCCCAATGGAGGCAGAGATTTCTTAGTGAACAAAAGGAAAACTAGATTTCTAAAATTATCCGTGTTAGAGGTAAGTGAAAGAATATGTGTGCAAGGTGTTTTCAGGACCTTCAGCCTTTAAATGGTTTAAGGCTACTTTGACTTAAAACTAACATGACAATAGACATCTTTAAAACAATGTTTAATTGATTAGGATACACAGGTCAATAAAAGCAGATAATCAGAACAATTTAAACAACCAGATGAAATTTTATTACATTAGCAGTCTGAACATCAATACACTTCTACTGCAAAGTGAGATTATATGACCAGTATATGACTCAACCATAAATAATCCATTATATGCATTTTCCTTACTGACATAATCTTCCCTCAAGATATCAGGAAATCACTCAACTCAGGGCTGCAAAGATTTCAGATTTCCCTTTTGCCCCAGGAAAAATAATTCACCAATAAGCCCCCAGGTTTCTGGTTCTGAAAACTGTCCTTTTGACCTTTATATTTCAGGTGGTGTTTCAGCTGTTCCCTTACCTGCCACTGAGGTAGGACTCCAGGTATAAAGAGCTGGGAAACACACAAAGAACCTCACCAACCATTCTGCCATTCATCTCCCCAACCTCTTCTGAAAACTGGATTGGCTAAAAGAAGTATTAGCAAGCTCTTGCCCAAGTTGTCCTGTAGGAGTGATGCCTACATACACAAGTATATGGGACACTGGAAGAAGTAAAGGGGTGCTAGACTGGTATTTAAGTTTGGCCATATCATCTCTATTAAAATAAATAACAGAGATGATTGGATAAAGAACCCTAACAGGTAATGCATTATAAAATAAAACATAGAATGCATACCTGGAAAGCTCTTTTCCTATGTAACTACTGACATACAATTAAATGGCTAAAAATCCAAGAGGAAACAAAGAAAAGAGAAAAATGTACCTAAATGCAAACATGGTTGGAAGTGCTCGAATATTCTGGAACATGCCCACCTTGATCTGTGGACCATTTAATATGCTGTTCCTCTCACCTGTCCCTCTATCTGTGGTCGAGCAATGTCCCAGACTCTGAGTGGAAGGTAGTGAAACACTTCAAGCTAACAATTTTTACAGAAAGGACATTGATAATAATTAAATAGGAAATTACTGCCAAATGTATTTATTATAAAATGAGAAGATAATTTGAAATATTTCACTGTTAAAGATTTTACTCTCAGCAAATATTCTCCCCAACCCACAGAAACAGCTGTCTCATTTCACCACAGAGAGAGAGCATCTTCATCATCTCTATCCACCTCAGCTTAAGCAAGGGAGTTGGCTGCACAGTTCAGATAGGAACAGCATGCAGAATAAAGCCAGTTCCCTTTGCTGCTCAGTGTTGCTATTAAACAGCAACACCTGCAACCATGCCAAAAATTAACATGTATCAATTATCTATAATCTGAAGCAAAAGAACCATTTGCCTTTTTCCCATTATTATGCTTCCCTTTGCTTTTGAGCATGAAAGGAAAACAATACTTAATAGTTGACTGACATGACAAGGAAAGAAAGGATGCTACCATTCTCCTTTCTTCAAGAAAAAGGGTAAAGATTATGTCAAGCTGTGTATTTCTTACTATTACAAAAGCAGTATGAATCCCCTTTATTTTACAGGCAATGGCTATACTCCACAGCAGCTGCAATACAGTCAGACAAATAACGATTTATCACACTAAGTAGCTAAAATTAAAGGGAAAACTGTCCTTCAACATCAATGAAATTACTTAGGAGAATAAAAATTTTTAAGCCAAGTATTTATATTTCTTCTATCTTTTCCACCTAAATTAGACACAGTATGTTAACTGTGGATAATGTCATTGTTAGCAATTGCTTTCAGGAAAAGATTGACAGTAAAAAAAAAAAAAAAATCCCAAAAGTTATTATGCAAGACCTTGAATGAGGTAAAGCTTTACTATTTTCAGGAAAGTATAGCTATAGTTCTTCATTCTGTGTTTTTGGACAACAGCTAGAGTTGCTTTAATTGAGGATCTACAGGTACATTTCTGAGCATTAGTTTTAAAGGACTCCTGCCACTCCACCTCCCCAAGATGGACTGCTCTAACTGTGAAAATGGAAAGGAATGGAATGATGCATAGATTTCAAATGTTATAAAATAAACTAAGAGACAGAAGATAAAGGTCTAAGGTAGAGAAGCAGCACCATTTTCTAGAGTGAACTATGCAGTATTGGTCAATATAACAACAGAACAATGATTTTAAAAGCACTTTAAAATCTTAAATAGTGCGCTTTCATAATGAGGTAAAAGGATAGGATCCTTCTATCACCGCTTTTTAAAAATATAAGTAAGTATTGTGTCCCACTCTCAAATCTGAGCTCTGCTTTGGAGTGATGCTACCCTGCGCCATTTGCACTTTACCTAAGTATTTGACAGTTCTAGCTTCAAGAAGATGCACAAAATGACTTGACCAGGAATGACAGACTTTGATAGGACACTGCATTTCTTCTACTGTTCATAAATACAATTTCTTGTTTTCATCTATTTGCACATATTTATTTAATCACATTTTCAAGAAAAAACTAGCAGTTTAAACTGTAAAATAAAAGTAATCTGACCGTAGATATCAGAATTACAAAAGATATCTCTACCTGTTATTTTTTTCCTCTGCAGAGCTTTGCTAAGATTTAACACCTATGTTGACAACCCCACCGCCCCACGGTAAATTTGGTATTGCTTAATAATAAAAAGAAATCCGCTTCTCACACTACACTAGACACGAGAATAAGGCACAGCATCCTAAGAACACTTCTACCGAACAGTCACTTTTACCAAATGACTGAAGCCTGATAGCAGGATCATTAGTTATTCTTATGGGACAACCCTAGCCAGACATAACAGAACAGGAAACAACACATTTCTCAATTTACAATCTGTTACGATAATATGGATGCATTATGAATGGGCAATAGCTTTACAAGATAGCATATTACTTATTCATTAGACCATTAGATCTTCATAAAAGCAATGCTCTGAAAACTGCCTTTCTGTTTGCCCTATCATGCCCAAGAGAAAGAAACAAATGTTAGTTCATGGGGAATCCAGAGTTGTTTTATTTTTCTTTTAAAAGATATTTCATTTAATGTGAGACTACTGATTTGCCATTTTAAGAAAGTCTAAACTTCACCTCCCTCTCCCCACTTTTAGTTTCCTTAATTTTTAGTTAGGCAAAGTGCCATGTGCTAAAATGTTTAAAATGGGTCTCAAAAGTGGAACTTAAACCCTAAGTTTAATGCCACAGGAAAAAAGACTTGGCACCATCCTTCAAAAAGTTACTGTGTCACCTCACAGAGGAGCTAGAGCAAAGGAATCTACAGTTACTTTAAGCTTTCATTTGCTTGCCCTGTAACAGCATTTAGATGATTTCACATAATTGATTGCCTTAAACTGGATAAATCCAGCCAAAGTGGATTATGTTATTTATTGTCCTTCACTGAGCAGAATATGGTTCCTGATCAGAATAATCACATCATTTATCTCCACAACATTTCCTAGTGTTTTATCGCATTTCAGAACGCAGCATTTCTTAGCTACTTGAGCAAAATTATATCAACGAAGTACTATCCTGCTGGAGATTCCATTTTATTTTCATAAACACACAAAAACTGGCTACACTAGAGTATCAGTGGCTAGCAAAAGTGCATAGTCTCTACAGAACTATATTTGAAACTTTTCCAAGTGCACAGCTCTTAAAGCATACTAGCACCAGCTACCATGTTACCACATGTTTAACAAGAGGTTAAAAGCCACTAAGCTACTTTCAAGTTAAAAAATAAAAAAAATGGGTATCTAAGATACAAGATATATAACATGTATACGTAGCAGTAACCAGGTTTATGACTAACATCGCTTTATTTTAATGCTTGTTCAGAGAAACCACCACCTTTTTATTTTGAAAAATCATGTTAGCACAGTGAACAACCGAGTAACCTCTTTTCAAAGGTGTAAGTTTTGTATCACATGGAATCTAAATGCAAGACTACACTGCAGTCATGACAATGTACAAGGTTACTGGCTCATTTTACAGCCAAAATAATTACAGAACATTGTGAAACTGTTTCATTTAAGAACTTCTGGCAAATTTATTAACTGAACCATTTAAACATTGGATTGATCTCTAGGAAACTGCTGGCAATAAATTATTAAAGTAGTATTTTGCAATCTATGTCTGACAACTCTAAAGTAGTTTCCATTATTTAAGCAAATATAAAGAAACCCCGGTATATTAGAGGGAAGCTAAAGGCCAAACAGTTTGTGATTAAAGAATCAGGAGTACATTTATGGAATTTTAGAAAGGATAGCTACAGTACATGTATTGTAAGCAGCAAAAAAAGATGGTAAGGTACCATAAGGCTTAAAGAAAAATGATACAGTGTTTCCAAGTTTTATATATTCCATTTTAAAAACACCGAGTAAAATCTGCTAGCAAGAATTTTAGTGCATTAAAACATTTTCTGTAAAACACAATGCTTTAGACATCTTCAGAAAGAGAATATGCTTTGAGACTATCGCAGAGGAAATCAAGATTCTGCTCACACAAGCTGAAGAGGCTGGACAAGTGCTGCTTGGCATCACACTACGTTCCCCAGGCTCAACTTGCTAATTGCGTTAGACACTAAGCATGTCTAACATACTGAGATACACAGGGAAAAAAAAAAAAAACAAACAAAAACAAAACTTGTAGTTGCCTTTTCTAAGAAGTGCATCATACTGCAGCCTCTGTTACAAAACCTCATTATGGAACAAAAAGCCTCAACCCCCCACTTGCCACAAGGGACTTCAACCCGTACCTCCTTCCCTACACATTGTTGGGAGCACTTGCCACCCTCCTGTGTGGCAGCCATGCTATCACCAGAGAAAAGAAATGACTTTCATCCAGACTTGGAGGCAAGTAAGCAAGAAAACAAAGCCCAAACCAACTGGAGTATTAAAACAAAGACCACAGCTGTTCTGGGTACAGACCTTTTCCCCAAGACTGCACACTTTTGACATTAAGCACATGGATCATAGGATTAAATTCCAGTCTTTGCTCAGATACACAAGAAGCATTCCCTATATATTGAAAGTAATAAAACACTGCATCACAAGTGCAAGTCTCTTCTGCTACACAGTAAACCTCTGCCCTCTCCCTCTGTCTGGTTCCACCTACCCGCAGGCTTTTCAGTGTGAAAGCTTTCAAGTGTACTGGTTATATTTAGAAAGAGCTAATCCAAGAGCAATGATTTCAAAGGACATAATTAAGGAATGTAAAAACAGGCGATACCACTAGACGGTTAGGGAAACTAATCAACAGGCTATTCCCGAGTTCTTTCCTAGTGTTTTATGTCATTCAAGTGACAGTGTTTCACCATTTGCCGTAAAAAAAAAAAAAAAAACAGACAGGACACCTACGCAGACAGGTTGTAGGGTTTGTTTGTTTTTTAAACCAAAGTCTTTTCTGCTACTTGGTTTCATCCCCTGCTTCTAGTTCCACTATAGTAAAAATCAATATATCCACTTAAAAAGTGAAAATAACCTCACAAACCAAACCACCAAAACACTTGTTACAGGAAAAGTAAGAAGCCACAAGCATAAATATGAAAAACAGCATTCTTAAACTAAAGCTCACTAAAGAGCACGTTACAACCTTATGATCCTGTCACGCAAAGTTGCTGCTGAGGAAAGAGCCCAGAGCAAACAAGCTCTCAGTTCATGAAGTCAGCCCTGTAAAAAACACTGGTCTCATTAACATTAAGCCTGTAACTCCCGCTCTTTTACAAAAGACAGTCTATGCAAACAGATTTCACTACATGTTGCTTTATCAAATTAGCTACGTTTCCAATATGTTTTGCTACTGGTACCTATGAAAATAGGTGTTTTTTTTCTAGTTTAGACTATGGAAGTAAAAAGTGGTCTCCAAACAAATAAAACAAGCAACTTTATCAAAAAAATCCATTTACCTTAATGTAAAACTGACTATACAACATTGTATTGGAGGCTTTCACTTGAATCCAGGGATAATTTTCTATCCCTTTCAGAAGATACTTCTTGTTTTCAGATCCATATACACTGTAGTATTGACAATAGCTTTTGCTTTCTATTCTCCTCTATTCATACATTCCCAGTTTGAGCTGCTCTGGAATTGTAAGGTCATAAAATAAGTTGTATTTCAATCTCCAAAATGTTACAGCAAGAAATTAAATGTTTTGTCAAAAGAGGGGGATTTTTAGATACAAAGAGAAGCATTTAACACATAAGATTCTCTGCCCTCGTTTCCCAGCTTTATTTTTCAAAAAATCTGGCCTCCTGGACATAAAGTGGCACACTTGTAGCATATAATCAAACAGATTTGTAAGACAATGGATATTTTTGGATGAAGAGTCAGTTTTAATTAGAATGCCCTAAATTTAGGGCCTCAAATTACAGACAGAATTTTATGGCCTTCTTCCCAATAGATTTCTAGCACTTGCTTGTCTTTTTCAAATACAGTAATGTCTGTGCCCTGTAACGTATCTGGAAATTTAGCTGACCTCTTTGAAAATTGTGATGAAATTGCCTCATCAAGATTCAAAAAGCCCTCACCTCTCCTAAAGCACTTTATTCACTAAATACAGCTTTTGAACCTTAATTCCTCCATTTTAAATTAAATCTGCTAAATTAACACGGAGCATGTCTCTGCAAACAGCTCAGTAATGATAGTGCAGATGAGATGTGTTGACTTTCAACTGAGAATTTATCCTGAGCAGAATCCCTGAACAAGGGTATCCATGGATACCCAGGTCCACCACCTCCCTCGCTAGCTAAGTAAACTCTTAAGTTACAGCTTGCTCACTTAATTAGTTCAAAGACTCATAACAAGCCATTTTACAATAGCAGAAGAAAACTGGCAAGTTAGAGTTGAAAGCTAAGCTAAAGGCACACCAGACTGCAAGCAGCGCTTGCTGCTTGTAGCAGTAATTAATTACTTGTTTAAGTGCAGAACAAACTTGTTTTGAAGACAAATAAATAAGATGGTTTAGAAATATATTTTTGTCATCAGAATTAATGAGAAGAACTGTAATGACAGAAGAGAATCATAAAGCCATTGTAATGCAGAGACTACTGGGGTCCTTTTATGCGATAAGAGTCCCATTAAAGCTAAAGGAAAAACAGGAACATATTATCAATTTCAAAAGAGCTTTCAGTACAAACAGTAGAAATTGGTTATTTGATACTTTAAAGAATCACAACTGGAGGGAACTGTTAATCATTTTAAACAATTAATTCTTGACAGATACAAGTGTAGTTCTCAGCTGAGATAACTAAAGTGCATAAATTAATTTTTTGTTGGGTTTGTTTGGATTTTTTTTAAATAGAATACCATTTACAGAAGTAAAACATCTGGTGGTTAACCGCACGAGGCCACAAATCCAGGTTTGATTCACTATTACTTTTTCTGCCAGAAATCGCACAGGACATTTTTCCAACCCTTGACTGACAGTTTGAGCAGTTCTATTTTTGTCAACCACTATGATTCACCTCAAAAATATTCTCCTCAGAAGAGTTACTATGTTGAAAGTAACAGCTTCAGCTTGGGAACATATTGGAGACTCCATCTTTTCACAAGTCTCTGGAACGGTATTATGCGTAACAGATCTATATAGCCTGGATCCATCCATGAGTGCAGATTAGGTTAAACACACCTCTGTCAATCGGCTGTATTCACCACCCAGGAGTACACTGCTCTTTTGCTTTCCTTTGACAGGAACTCTCCAGCCTATTCAACAACCATACTAACAGTTTAAACTTGTGATACTGTCATGCATTCACTTCTCATTACTACCATCTCTTTGCACTTTGATCACTGAAGCCTGAATATATCTAAGTCCTTAGCTTGTCACAGTCATAAAGTTTTTTTCCCCATTTGTTTCCAAGATACCTAAAACATACCCAAGAGAAACAGCTCTTGGCATTTGTGGTATTTGAATCGATACCTTCACATACAATTCAGGTTTACAGTGGTACCACCACCCTTCCTTACAAAAATTTCTGTCACAAAAAAGTTGAAGTCCTGCTAGATAATAAAATACCACAAACAGTGCATTGTCACCACTGAAAGAGGAGGGCAACACAGCAGAGAACAACCTGTTTTCCAGAAGTAATGAAACTGGTGAAGACATATCTGAGGACTGCACTCAGTAACAACTCTCCTATCATAATAAGGGATCCCATAAATACTGGGCGGCATGTGTATCTCCACCTGAAGGTAGAAAGTGCATGTTAACTGATCCACACAGATACTTTTCTGTTGATACTGATTAATAAAGAAGCTAAAGAAAAATTAAATCCATTTTAGATTTTCACTACTATTTATTAGCTTCCTCAAGTAGGCCCTCCTCTTCAGGGCAGCTAGGCCGGACTTGACCTTAAAGGAATTTTCCAATCTACCTGATTCTATGATTCCTCAAAATATCACTTTAAAGTAGCTTAATTCAGCCCTCAATTAAAACTTTAGTGAACAGAGCTTCTTAGTTTGCCACAGTTATTTCACACGTTTATATAATGAGCGGTGATGTACAAAAAACAGTTTAAATTCTAAACTACCACCTAGGACTAAGCCTGGACAAAGCAAACACGTGAGCTCAAGAGAAGAAATTTACAGGGAGTTTCCAACTAATGGTCAATTGCAAAATCAACATAAGAAGAAACAAAAAAGAGCTTGTAAGAAGTTATTAAACAAGACAGCAGAATCCCTATTTTTAAGACAGCGTCCTTCTACTTTTTCCTAACCCAAAAAAAAATAGTATGTGATAACTAATAATCACATAATTACAAATATTAACATCTGTCAATCCCCAAAGGCCACCTGGATTACAGCCACATTTCAATGTTCAAATTGTTTAGTGTGAATGAATATAGCTGTTCCTAAGGTTCAGAGATGCTGTACAACAGACTTTGAAGGAGGAAAGAGACAGTTATTAAAAAAAAAATCAAAACCAAATCAAAAACATATACAGTTTATAAATTATTCTGAAAGAGGCAAATAAAAGTTTTCACACATACCCTTTTTAACTAGGGTTTGTTCTAGTACATCAATGAAGATTGCAAAATACCATTAGGAAAGTCAATGGACTAAAATTCACATAATCATGGGAAGAAATAACACACCTTACTTTAACATCACTGCAATTCTTCTACAATAGTCTCCACCATGCAAAAAAATTAAGTTCCAGTAAAACATTTGAAAGGACAGATTATTTTTATTTTCCTTTCATTATTAAAAGAACTTTTTTAATATTTAAAACCCACTGAAAGCACCTATACTTAACTCATTCCTTCTAGTCTCCCCACACTTCATGCAGAACTAGTAGAATAATTTCTGTGGACTTCGGGCAGTGTTGGGAGCTGAAGCAAATACAGCTCTGCCAGGGATAGACAGCAACTGAGACTGATAAAGCCATAAACAAACTAAAATCTGCTGGGACTGGGCCTGAATCATCAAGATTTTCTGGCAGAGGATCAGTGCCTTTTTCACTTTGTCTTGTATAAACTTACTGAGAGTAAGCAGGGCTGGTTTTTGAGGTTGTTGTTTTGTTTTTTTTTATCATGACTATAAATTAAACACAACTGAGCTGTTATGAGTCCAGCCCACCAGGGTAGACAAGATTTCCATTAGGCATACATGCAATCCTATTTGAAGGCTACACAAATACTCAAGCATATAAACATACAAACTGACGAAAGCATGTGTGTGTGTAACGGTTCTTATACACAATGAATAAATAATTTATTTTTTATTATTTACTATTAACATAGCATATTCCTAGTATTAGCAGTGATCAGCAAAAGACTTCTTTAGCCAAATTATTTTTAGTTTAATAAAAATATCAAAAAGTTAAGGTCTGCAATCCCACCACACTGAGAACTTCACAAATACTCAGCAAAGACCACTGTTTAAAATTGAATAAGAGAAACAAAAGAAAAAAAAAGGTCTAATATGTTCAGCCACCAAGACGATTTGTTTGACTTTGAGGGGAAGGCTTCTTTGCAGACAAATGCTGGAGGACACATACACGCAACCCGTATGTTATATCTAGAGTAAAGATATGTGATAACATGATGGTTAAAGAGAGCGGCAAGGGCTGAAAAAAAAGGAAATGGATGTGCAAGTAGCACAGCAAGCAAGCAAACTATCCAAAAAAGAAACTCCAGTGAAAAATTAACATAACCAAACAGAAAAACAAAACTACTAGCATCAAAAAGGTGCAGATAATACTGAATCTCCTCTTCCTCCAAGCAGTACTTCGTTGGGATGCACTTCTCTCTTACAGCCTCAGGGGGGTCTGAACAATAAGATCCTATAAGCAGATAGGTCCTATAGCCCAGAGACAGCTTTCAACATATTACTGAGGTCCAGAAGAGCTGCAATGAATTCCTAAGACACTGCATACGTTTCCAGACATGCTACAAGGGCATGCAAGCTTTGGTTTCTCATTTGTTACCCACTGACCAGTTGCATATTAGTTTCAGCTGCTACTAACTTTCATTATGCGAGGAAGGCACACGGGACACAGTGATGGAATGGTTTTGCATTTTTCTTCCTTCCCTCACCACAACTCTTCCCCCATCGTCATATCTCTCAAGGTCAGAGAGAACACGCCTGTTTGATTAACAGCATGAAATTATAGAAAGTTCGCGATTTCACAGTACTGGGTGATTAACTCTTTTATTCCCCCTGAAGAAATGAAGCACATGATATTTGCACTGTGGGCATCAGAGCCCCAACAGTAAAACTGGTGATGTTGAGCCAGCACACCACATCATTTGTTTCCATGTAGACATTATGCAGAAAAAGAAAAGCAAAGACTTTCAGAGATGTAGGATACTGGGGGCTTGTCGATATTACCATTTTAAAAGCACAGAGTACATGCGTTTCCTTTTTTCCTTTCTCTTCCCTCTTTTTTTTAGAAATTACAAGTTTAAACAAAATCTTCTAATTCTCCTGTACTAGTTTTAATAGAACATGCAACATCAGTCAGGAAGATCAATTCATTAAAAGCCAGTGAGTTTAAGCTCAACTAGCAGTACCCTGGGAGAGTCAAAATATCCTCCCCAAACAATCAGTGTCTTGCCTTTCCAACAGCCTTAGGGAACCACAGAGAAGCATGGGAGCAGCACAGCATAGAGAGGGCAGACAGAGAGCAGTGAGGGGATCCTGTATGAATAGACACAAGGAAACAGAGGGTGGGGGGAAAAAAAAAAAAATACATGGAGTAGTGGACAGGTGCTCTGGTAGCGATAGGCAACAACCACCCTAGTCAGCTCAGCATGAACACCCGAGACAGGCATCCTGTGACCCACAGCAAGACTAGGGAGTGCTGTTCTGCAGAGATAAAACTTGAGATGTTCACAAGCTACTTCCGATTCCCCCGCTACTTCCACATTTCTCTCCCTATTCCCCACTGGTCTTCACAGCACAGCTTCCTAAGTCTCTAAGCCCAGGCCCAAAAGCAGCAGAGCCATTTCTTCATCTTTTCTGTTTACACTCCTGCCCACAAACGCTTCTTATTCACACTATGCGCAAGAACTCCTGCTGCAGTGAAAGCAAAAACAAAAAAGGTGTCAAAAATACAAAAATATGAATGGGAGTTTCAGCTGGAGACTGAAACAGAAGGGAGCTGAAGTTGATAGCAGGAATTTTCACAGAAGCAGACAAAGTGCGAGAAGGGAGGCAGAACCTTGACCAGAAACCTTAAAAAAAGAGCAAACCTGCCTTGACTGCCACTCAGCTTTCTGACTACAGGAATTACTGAAACACTTCTGGGCATACTGCAGGACACTTACAAAGTAAATTGGGTCCAAATCCCAGAATTCCCATTGCTGAGATGAACAGATGAGGTAACTTTTAAGCAACACCTATAATATAGTTGTGTTTCTATCCATAAATAAACTAAACCAGAAATAAAGACGCTGAATTGCAGCACAGCACACTGGGAGCAGAGAATAAAGCTGAAAGAAACATGTATAGAGGTAAAACAGTGTAGGAAAAGCTACAGAAAGGAAATTGAAATTGTTCAAAGATAAATTCAACTACACTTCTAGCAAGTATTCTTGCAATAAAAATAGCAAAACTGAGAAAAGGCCAACGTAGTTATACAGGAAAGTAGAGCAAATAATCAAGACCTATATAATAGGTATAGCATAAAAATACTGGGTATACAAGAAAAGACACACAGTAAGGAGACTGAAAAATGACAGTTGAAAAGGTAGACCACAAAAGTACATGTTCTGAAAATATATTTTCAAACTACTTAACTACAGCAAGTTGGAAAGAAAGCATATATAAAAGTAATGTTTGAAGGATGGCAAAAGGCAACTTTGGAAGAAGAGGTAAAAACAGTTATTTCCCCTCTCAAAAAAGATGAAGGTCCAAGGAGACTCTGGAGTTGTACTCCTTGTATCTACCCATTTGAATTCAATTGGCATATACAGATCAAGGGCAATGAAATATTCTACTACTTCTCATTTTTAGTGTCCTCCTTTCAATTTATTATATTGTGATTGCACAAACACACCCCTCATTGAGTGACAAGCTCCAAACATTGGAATGTTGAACCATATTTTTGATATTTACCAAAAGTATTTCTGGACTATTTCTGGAAAGGACAATATAATTAGTTCTGGACTTAATTTAATCCTGCCCAGATAATAATAATGTCATGGTGATGACCTTCAGACATAACTGTCAGCTCTCCAGCTATATCACTACTCTCTTATTTGCCATCGGCTTACCCTCCCTCACTTTCAGCTTGGGTGGAACCAGCCTGTGTGATATGATATATTAGCCTAGAGCAACGGTGCAGTTACTGGATTTGCTTTTTATTGTATTAAACCATTCCTTATTTGGGATGAAATCTTTATAACTTTCTAAACAAGTAATCCTTCCAATATCATCAAAAGAGTTAAAGCAAATTACATCAAGTCCTTAAATGTATTTAATAGTTTAATAATAAATGTGTTTAATAATGGTATTATTACCATTTTTTATAAACCTCTACCAGAGTACAAATGCAAGGAACATACTGACTCTCCTTGACTAGGTTGTTGTTTTGTTTGCTTTTTGAAATCCCTAGAAGTTGCACATACCTCACCTTAAATAAACAGTTTTCTTCAGACCAAGTCAGACCTCACCAGGGGAATTATCAAAAGCATCAGAGCATTAGCACCGTATTCTGAAGCCACAGATACATGGCATCCTCTAAGGGTGAAGGGAGAGCTCTTATTTGGAGGCATAAGACTTGTTATTTGTAAAAACAAAGCATTTCTGACTAACTGCTGAAGAGCAAGCCAGGTAAATTCTGATTTTCGGCAGATATTAATTAGTTTACTTGAAGATTTCTGCTGTCTTAGTAAACTTTCTGAAAAGCCTAATTCAATTATCTGAGAACCTGGTATTTATTTATCTCTAAACTAAGAGCAGCTTATAACAATGTCCTTGGCAAGGATTTGCATCTGCAGTCAAAGGCGGTCCTAAGTGTGCCATACAAAGGTTTCTGATACTTAACAGAGTTCTTTTAGCTCCGAAGAATACTAATTAGTACTTGTGAACTAACATTTGCAATTGGATTTCAAATACTTCTGCAACATTCACTTTTTCTCCTTAGGCAGCTTTGAAGCTTACTTATCAGAGCATCTGCTGAAGGAGGGTTGCAGACACAAGCAAAACATGCACTCACAGCTGCAAGATTTCCCATTTCCACAAGATTTGGCTAGATGCTCTGCCTACCTGCTGAACTCCCTATCCTGACTGTCTGTTAACAGGCAGGCTCAGATACATCACTTCCATTGCTGTCCAAAATAATTACGAAGTGCATCACTAATCCTATCCCAAATAGTTGACATGCTTCAAGCTGTCACCACTCCTGCACTTCTTAAAAGCTTACTGCTGTATGCCTGTGTGGCAGATGCTTGTAACATGGAAGTTGCTAGTATTTTTGGACAGTTGTCTATCGGTCGTAAGCACTGTGGGGCTAGCATTACCTTTTCCTTTTTAGTCTGGCATAAGAAACAGACAGCTTAGCTGCTGAAAATGTTTACTTTTCTTTTGAGGCAGTGGCAGTACCCTCCCAATATCACATGCAGGACAAAGGAGATCCCACCTATCATCCAGATTTCTACACACTGGTAAAAAAAAAAAATAAATGAAAAAAAAAATTGGGGGTTTTGGTTTTTGGTTTTTTTTTGGTAGGGTTTTGAGGTTTTTTTTGTTGTTTGGTTTTTTTTGGGGGGGGGGGTTGTTTGGGGTTTGGTTGTGGTTTTTGTTTGTTTTAATTTTTGGATTTTTACATCCATTCATCTCATAATTTCTTTACTCACTGTTGAGTCAGCTGGAGGCCAGGTGCTTAGCGCTCTTGAATTACAACAGACCAAGGGAACCATCCCAAGATCCCCCAGGCTGGGTGTGCAACACCCTCACCTGTTTTCAGAGTAAGGAATTGGCTGTACCTTAGACACTGCTTCTTGAAACTTGTGTCATGCCCTTGAGGAACCACAGACTTGCTCAGGTGATCTTGTGCTTTAAAAGAACTAAAAGCATTTTTATTTGAGAAACATCTAAGCACATACCTCTGACTTAATGATGTTTATTTCTGCAGTTTATCTTCAAGGGTTTATTTCTTAGATTTTTTCTGTGTTTGGAACTTTGTTTTCACACTGCCTGAGAAATACAGGCTATAAACTAAGCTGAATTATTCACCGATATGACCCTCTCTTGAGTACACTAAGAAAAGGTATCTACCTGAAAGACATTGATTTAAAAAGCTAAAGCTAGATAGATGTTGTTCTTATTTTTAAAGGAGAGAAGATACTTAAAATGGCAGTTTGCAAAGACGACAGAAAAGCAAGCATTCAATTAAACAGACTAACTTGTCTCCAGATGTCCTTTTATTCACAGGCAAGTACCTGCACAGGTATTTTCAGCTTCAAATGCCTAGTTAGAAATTTTTTTTCCTTTTAAATCCCAGCAACTCCAGCTTAAAACACACTGCAACATCCTGAATATGACTTTTTAACATAAAGATGTATTTTCAACTTTGATGGGAAACATAATTAGTTAACAGATTTTAATCAGCTGTTGACAAACAGAAAACAAAACCAAAGAGGATGCAGTGGATTTTTTTTTTTCTTTCCTACTTATCCCCATTCTCAAAGCAGAAGATTACTTGTCTTAGAATCTCTCCAGATCCAGCTACTCACCATCTTCTGACACAGTACTAAGATAAAAAGTTTAAAAAAGCCAATCAGGTCTTACAGTGCTTCAATTCACACACCTCACAGATACTTTCTAGCCTTCTAAAAGGTTGCTCTGTACTGTTCTGGTCATTCTACTATTAAAAAAGGATATTACTTAAACCATGACACTTCTATAGAAGACAATCAAGCCAATACAAAGACTGAAAAATCAGAGTTACTTAAAGTTGCTGGGAAGAATAGCTCCATTCTCTGAAAGAGTACAAATTGGAAGTGGCCTTCACCGAGTTCTGCTTCTGATGGTAATAAAGAGTAAGAAAAGCTCTAGGACAGGAGTACAGCCAAGGATCATCTTGAATTGAATTTTAATGGGTTTTATTTTTCATAGTCAAGTTCATATAACTACTAGCTTAACAAAAAAACCAAACCCAAACAAACAAAAAAGCCCACAACAAAAAAAACAATCAAACCACACTATGCAAAAAACAAATGCACACAAATTCTTAACACTTGCCTGGAATAAGACCATTAACATTCAGCTGATGTAGAGTAAACACAGGGGGTGGAGGAGAATGTTTCTAAAAGGGATATGGGAAAGTGAGAAGCACATCCTTATTCTCCCCAGTATCCATCCAGAGAAAAGAGAAGTTATGAACTACTTAACCACAAAAGTTAGTTCTTTATCCCTATGGATGACTACAGTTTCCTCACACACCAAGAACTCTTTCTGGCTCATTTCTCTCATCTTCTGGAAAAAGCCTAAGACCATGCAGTAGAAAAACCCCATGCTATCAGGCATTGCCGACTACAAATGTTGGCAACTAAATGTTTGCCCCTACCAATAAAAATACCCTTAGCTCTCCTGTACTTCCCAGAACACTGGAATACATAAAAATAAGACCTGCTCCTGGCTACAACTGCTGAACTCAGAACTATGAAACAAGAGCAGAGAAGAGCACCTCTCACTTCTCTGATAACAACAGATTTGATGCCAACTCCTCTCCATCACTACCCATCTTGTTTTCTTGGTTGCATATCAAAAGTGAGCAGAAACAGCCACTTTTGCCTAAACAGCTCTGATGTTTTGAAACTGCTTAAGGCACACTGAGCAGTAGTACAGACACAGGAATCACAAAATTAGAAGCTATGAAAGTTATGCTGTATTATGTTCATGTTTAGCTACAGAAGAGTACAAAGCTTATACGTAAGCACAAAGCTTGGAGAAAGAAGCTGCTTAAATGCTGGAACTGATGGCTCAGCCATCAGCAGCCCTCAGCTCAGCTCCCACTCTCCACTAGGAGAGCTTGCTAGTGTTTCTGGCTACAATAACCACATAATATGGTGCATATGAGCATACTGGTAACAGCACCGTAACCTAATATGCGCAATGTACAGAGATGTTAACAGAAATAGAACATGTCATCTAACTCTATGCTCTCAGTTCATCACCAGTCATGACTGTCCCAAGCACTGACCTACTACAGGATTTTTACGGGTTAAAAGAAAAAGGAAACCACCTATGGCATCTTTTGTTCTTTCATCCTTGATTTTACACCTGCTGTCATCGACCAGTAGTCAGCTCTTTCAGATGTCACAGGTATATCACCCAGCTTCTCGCTGGTCTACAGTGACATTTGCAGGTCTTTACAGATGCTAAAAAGAATTCAAACTATTAAATAAAATACTACCGAAACATAAATAAATAAATAAGCGCTCTAAAATTAAGGATAAAGCCTAGAAATTATTCCTGCTTGTATCACAGCTGGGTGAGTCATTACAAGACATCTGGCAGCTGAGAGGCATGCCAACATCAATCTATCAATCTCCCTTTTGCTACATTAACATAAGTCATGGGTCTTGTGATTTGGATTTCCTATAGCCAAATAAAGGGGTTTCAAACTGCCTGCCATTTAGCAGATTGGCAACCTACCACCTTTACTTATATTATATCCTGCCTTCCGAGTGTCTACATCACCTGCAATTCTGTTTTGACCCCACTTTAAAAAAAATTCAGGTGAGATACTTCAATATACTGCGGGAGATAATGCTTAATGCTGGAAAGCAGGACAAGCATAAGCAAAACCACCTCTGGGGTTTCCACATGCTCAACAACAAAATTCACAACTTGCTGTTCTCCCACCCAGCAAGTGAAGACCGACCACCCTGAAACACTCATTAGAACAACCCACAATGCCAGAGAGCCGATTTCCTCTATTTTCATTACAATCTCTGTACAAGCATCCCAGTCTAAGGTACACACAGGGCAACTGTATCATTTTGCTCAAGTAAGCTCACTAGCCTCAAGCTGCATTTATGCCTTTCACCTTGATTTGGAAGCACAGACCATGTCAAGAGTCTTGAACAGAAATTCTTAAAGCGCAGAAGTCTTTGCAAGATAATCAAGAGAACTCACAAGGTAAATTCAGAGAAGTACCATATATTACATGTTTTGGCACCTACTCAAATTCTTCGTAAGAGCATCATCTGTAGTGTTTATAAAGCCTGGTAAAAGTAACTGGAGGAACACTGGGAAAAGTGAAAAGCAAGCCACAAAATGCTATACAGCTAAAAAGTGATTCTTGATATAGAGCACTTCCTCACATTTAACACAGGCAGTAGATCCTGAGCAATACTGTTTAACAAAGGTTTGCTCTACTGACACAAATGTGGAAGCACCACACTGTAAGAAGTCTCCTACTTTCATGCCCACCAACACAAGTATATGGTGCATCTTAAGCACTGTGAAAGACTGCAGTAAAGCTATACTATTGTAACGTAATGCAATTACAGAATACTTAAGTACTTAAGACACATCAATAATAAATCATTATATATCTAGTATTTCTCACCAGCGGCCCATTTTCAGACTGCAACAGCATGTAACATATAGGCCAGTTTTGAAAGTAGCAATGGGTGATCTTTGATACTTTTTAAAGAAAGTAGTTCACATTTCAGATGCAGTTTCTATGTAAAATATGTTCCTGCTTATATCTACCTCAGAGCTGTAAGTGACCACTGATGAAAACAGGACAAATCACAGTATCACAGTATGCTAGAGATTGGAAGGGACCTCGAATGATCATCTAGTCCAATCCCCCTGCCGGAGCAGGAACACCTAGATAAGGTTACACAGGAATGTGTCCAGGCAGGTTTTGAATGTCTCCAGGGAAGCAGACTCCACAACCTCCCTGGGCAACCTGTTCCAGTGTTCCCTCACCCTCACTGAGAATAAGTTTCTTCTCAAGTTTAAGTGGAACCTCTTGTGTTCCAGTTTGGACCCATTACCCCTTGTCCTATCATTGTTTGCCACTGAGTAGAGCCTGGCTCCATCCTCATGACACTCCCCCTTTATATATTTATATACACTAATAAAGTCACCCCTCAGTCTCCTCTTCTCCAAACTATAGAGACCCAGCTCCCTCAGTCTTTCCTCATAAGGGAGATGCTCCACTCCCTTAATCATCTTCATTGCTCTGCGCTGGACTCTCTCCAGCAGGTCCCTGTCCTTCTTGAACTGAGGGGCCCAGAACTGGACACAATATTCCAGATGGGGTCTCACCAGGGCAGAGTAGAGGGGAAGGAGGACCTCTCTCGACCTACTAACCACCCCCCTTCTAATACACCCCAGGATGCCATTGGCCTTCTTGGCCACAAGGGCACAGTGTTGGCTCATGGTCATCCTGCCGTCCACTAGGACCCCCAGGTCCCTCTCCCCTACACTGCTCTCTAGCAGGTCGTTCCCCAACCTATACTGGAACCTGGGGTTGTTCCTGTCCAGATGCAGGACTCTACACTTTCCCTTGTTATACTTCACCAAGTTATTCCCTGCCCAACTCTCCAGCCTGTCCAGGTCTCGCTGGATGGCAGCACAGCCTTCTGGCATGTCAGCCACTCCTCCCAGCTTAGTGTCATCAGCAAACTTGCTGATAGTACACTCAATTCCCTCATCTAAATCATTGATGAATATATTAAATAATACTGGTCCCAGTAATGTGTAGTTTGAAGGATGAAAATACTTTTCCTTTCATTTATTATACCTTAATTCTTTGCTGTGGTTTGCATCTTCATCTTTGACTGAGAACTACATATAAAGGATGCTTTCCCTTCTCTCTGCTGATCGGACAAACATGTTTTCTTCTTTCTTGAGAGCCTGTCAAAGCCTAGCAACATAAACACTGCAAATCAGTTCCCAGTCTGTGTAGGTGGGATCATACTCACAAACATCTCCTTTCTGAGTCCAGTGCCACAGGCAGACTATTTTGCACAAAACCACCAAAACAAGATGAAAAACAGTTACAGAACCAAGCTGGCTTCACCGCTGGCACAGGACCTACTATCTCTTCCTCAGATTTATTCAACATTAAGCAAAATTCAGTTAGCAGGCAGTCAGATGACATGGTTGAAGGCTATAAGGTTGGTCAAACATGACTTCCCCTTGGCAACATGGTTTTACCAAAGGGAAGTCATGTTTGACCAACCTTATAGCCTTCTATGAGCAAGTAACTAGGTGGATGGATGATGGTAGAGCGGTAGATGTGGTTTTTCTTGATTTCAGTAAGGCATTTGATACTGTCTCCCACAGCATCCTCATAGATAAGCTAAGGAAGTGTGGGCTTGATGATCAGGTAGTGAGGTGGATCAAGAACTGGTTGAAAGGAAGAAGGCAGAGAGTTGTGATTAATGGGGCAGAATCTAGCTGGAGGTCTGTGACTAGTGGAGTCCCTCAGGGGTCGGTGCCGGGACCAGTGCTGTTTAATATTTTCATCAACCACCTGGATGAGGGAACTGAATGTACCCTCAGCAAGTTTGCTGATGATACTAAACTGAGAGGAGTGGCTGACACACCAGAAGGCTGTGTTGCCATTCAGCGAGACCTGGACAGGCTGGAGAGTTGGGCGGAGAGGAACTTGATGAAATTCAACAAGGACAAGTGTAGAGTCTTGCATCTGGGGAAGAACAAGCCCATGTACCAGTACAGGTTGGGGGCTGACCTGCTGGACAGTAGTGAAGGGGAAAGGGACCTGGGGGTCCTGGTGGATAGGAGGATGACCATGAGCCAGCAATGTGCCCTTGTGGCCAAGAAGGCCAATGGCATCCTAGGGTGCATTAGAAAGGGTGTGGGTAGTAGGCCAAGAGAGGTTCTCCTCCCCCTCTACTCTGCCTTGGTGAGGCTGCATCTGGAATATTGTGTCCAGTTCTGGGCCCCACAGATCAAGAAGGACAGGGAATTGCTTCAAAGAGTCCAGCGCAGAGCTACAAAGATGATTAAGGGAATGGAACATCTCTCTTATGAGGAGAGGCTGAGGGAGCTGGGACTCTTTAGCTTGGAGGAGACTGAGGGGTGACCTCATCAATGTTTACAGATATGTAAAGGGTGAGTGTCAGGATGATGGAGCTAGTTTTTTTTCAGTGATGTCCAGTGATAGGACAAGGGGCAGTGGGTGTAAACTGGAGCATAGGAGGTTCCATGTGAACATCAGGAAAAATTTCTTTACTGTGAAAGTGACAGAGCACTGGAACAGGTTGCCAAGGGGGGGGCTGTGGAGTCTCCTACGTTTGAGATATTCAAGGCCCGCCGGGACAAGTTCCTGTGTGATGTACTCTAGGTTGCCCTGCTCTTGCAGGGGGGTTGGACTAGATGATCTTGTGAGGTCCCTTCCAACCCTTGGGATTCTGTGATTAATTTACCGATATCAAGGAACTCACTGCACAGTGCTTTCTTGTGGTAGTTTGTAAGTGACACTTGCAGTAGAAAAATTGTTTGTGTTAGCATAGTTTCTCTAACAGTTCCAGTTCATACCAGTATTACATTTCAAATATTCTTGCCATTATTTCTAAAAACTGTGGAGGTAAAAGGACCCTTTGACAGATCCATGTTGTATTTCTGGTTGCCTTAGAGACTTTACATGGCCTTTGGCAAGTCAATTTACTTTCTCATCCATAAGGTAAGGTAGTAGTAGCACTGTAGTTCCCAAAGGTGTTATGTGTTGCCCTGACTTCCAAATAGAAAGTGCTTCATAAATATTAACATCATCCAATATCAGAACTTAATGACACAAGTCAATCTTATTCAGGATCTGGAAAACCAGCTAGCTCTACTCTCACAGAAAACCAGGAAAAGTTACCAGGGATGGGCTGAGGAGCCCACATCCCAGCCAGCAGATCTATACAGGGTCCCAAGTCCCAGAGGGTGGGAGTGTGAAGCCTTTCTTGAGGTGCTCAAGATGTGAGCACACAACAGCCATGATGACTGTGGATGCTTTGAAGAGAACATGGATGGCATGGGTTTTGCTATTAACTGGACAGGATTTCCCTCTTGCTGTGCTGGACTGAAGAAGAGACACATTAAGGAGTTTAACACATAGCTGGGTATTCATTGTCTGTGCAGGCTGTTCTCGGATGGATTTCACTAGCAGAAAATAAAATTCGGCCCCCAAGATACAGAAAGGTTATACAAATTAACAAAGCTGGAGAATTCTTAGTGTTTCAACAGAGACATAATGCTGTGACACAAAACCCCTTTTTGAGCTGTGGTGGCTAATGATGGATAATTATTGACTAGAAGTTTTCATGCTTTCCTTCAGAACCTTGAAGCCAAGGTTCACTTGGTCTTTCTCAGTACTAGAAACCATATGGCAAAGAGAGTTAAAGTTTATCTTTTGATCTAGCTAAAACAATAGCATACATATGTGCTATGTATTGCATTTAGATATTTTGCTGTAAGAGACATCTAAATATTTATAAATATGCAGATTTTACCTTCTTTGCTTTTTAGGGTTGCTTTTGCATCCTGCTTTTTTTCTGACCACTCCAGTCTAGTGATTGTGTTCAGTAATAACATGTAAATACTCACCACAGCCCAAAGTAAGCAAGGCAATTATTTTTAGAAGAGAAAAAAATATATATATTTAGTTTTAAAAACAGGATTATTTCTGACCTCATGCAAAACATACAGGAAAAATGGAATTCTGTCATTCTGCAAGGACAGAGTGTGCTGCCAACAATATCATATTCATCATTGATGTGTCACCTTGATAAGGACCCTTATTGTCAGTGGCATAGACTTGAGGGCACAGGCTATTTTACACAGCTCCCATTGATAAGTAATTAGTTGTGAACAACAGAACACTCTCCACAAAAATCCAAGTTAAGCAGAACTATCTCAAAAAGAGCAGCAATGCAATCACACACACACCAGGTCTCAGCTACTGTGTAGTAGATTATTTTCAAGCTCTTAAATGCCTGGATTTGTTTACAAATACATGCCTTGTATAAGACAATTAAATGTAAATCTAAAAAAACGAGTACAACAGCAGTGAGGCTGACCACACCTGCAGACCTGGTAGGGCTGCTGGATCACTCCCAACTGAACCCTTATCTGGCAATATACAATTAGAATATTCACTGTATTGTTGATTCTCAGCTTAAATAATTAAAATGAAAAATATATTAGGTATTATTATCTATAAATTGCTCCACTAAAACCAAATGTTAAGAGGCATTATGAACATATTCTCAGTTCTCCTGGGTTAAAAAGCAGCAAAACATTATTCTGAGAAGTATTAAAACAAATCCCTGAAGCACAGAAGTTAAAGAAAAAGAAATATTTTAAAAGGTCCTTCCCATTATCATGATTTTATTTTACACGAATTCCGTTTGTATTTTGCAGAAGGCAACACTACAGTCCCACTTATTTAAGGGCAGGGGACGGGAGACAGCAGGGAAAGGGGTAATAAATGGGTGTGAAATTAAGCTTAATAGGAGGGGGGGGGGAACACTAAGCAGCATAATGTTTAATGTTTTAGTAGAGACATCATAATTTAGGAAAAGGGTAGGGTTGGGAGGAGGTTAAGCAAGGAGTTTACAATGCCCACTGTAATCTCAGCTGTTACAGGACTGCAGGGCTGAATGACTGCTGAGACTTGCTATTCATTTCCTCGTGACATTTTCCTTCATGTCAACAAGTAGGCCAGTTATAGTTAGTGGATATAAAAGCATTACCTCCAGTAGAGAGCTTTATTTCACCCTTCTTCCAGTCATTTTCTCCGTAGCAGAGCTTAGATTCTAGCGGTGCAGTAATGGGTAATTGGGAAGAAGGGAGTTCAAAGCAGTTTTCATAAGTAGAACCCCATGGATATGCCATCACAAGTTTCAGCTATATATACACAGTATCACAACTTCCTGCTCTACAGAGATTTAACTCCTGATTGCAACTGATTCAGAGGCAGTAACAGGCTAGAGGAGTACCAAGTACTTTCTGAAAGAAAAGCCAACTGCAACCTATCTCATGACATTTAGAGCCCAACAGCATTTTCTGAACGAACAGATACACTCCAGCCAGGACCAGTTTACAGCGAAACATCAGTTTCATAGACCAGAAAGGGCTTTTGCCAAACTAATTCAAAGTAAACTTGTACAGAGGCTTAGGATGCAAGCAGTCAGAGCTTTTACAGTTTAATAATTCCCTTTAATAGTATTTTAACCTCTCCTCCTGTGGATCCTACCTCTGAGATTTGGTACTGCCTAAGCAAAAATCAGAAGCGTAAAGGCATAAACCTGTAACTGTTGTTACAAAAGGCTCAGGAATGCATGCGACCACACATTTCAGACTAGAAATATGAAATGTAGCAATCAAATGCAAGTGAAAAGTCCACCACCGCCAGCCAGCCTGAGAACAAGTGTCATCACTCAGGGCAAGCAGCAGCAGGGCAACCAGCTACCATATGTAAAAAGTGTATTACAGGTAGCATCAAAGAAGAAGGGGAGAAAGCATGAATTTGTGAGGAGAATTTACAAGATGGTAAATCAAAAAGTATCTCCCCCATTAGCCTCCTGTGAGCCAGAGAGGCTCAGGGAAAGGAGCATTTGTGCAAAGAGGTTTACAGAAAGTAATACAGGACATGAACCTTGAAAAAGCAGCTGCTTACCAAAATTTATAGCCTAGAAAATTTCACTAGGTTATAAATTACATTCCTCATGAGAGATTCAATTGTGCACATAAGTATGCAAGTTTAAGTCACAATGCAAATATACTCCTGTGTATGTATGCTAACTCATATGTGCTCCATTGAGTCTGAAGTTAAAATACGCTGCTGCAAAGATTGAGATCTACAATCCCACTAGTGCTTTAGAAAGAGCTTGCAAGCTAGAAACTTACATATCTATTATCCAACAATTTTATAGAATACATGTTCTTTCCTTAGATAAGCACCTTTCAGTCTTCTGTCATGTTATAAAACATATGCATCTGCTTGGAATAGATATTTAATGAAGACATTCCTTGTAAAAGAATATCTGTTTATGTTTACATTGCATTAAATATTTAAACAACTTGTTATGGAAAAGCACTTACAGAAATCTGTCTAAAGATGAATAGATTTTTCCATATCTTTTCTTCTTAACCTCTTCCAGCAAGAGCTATTAAAACTGAACTGCTTATACTACTGTGCTAGAGTATGCATTTTGTAAGGGAACACAGACAGGTGGATAATGTAGCTGAAGACCACAAAACTGTGAACCAGACCCCAGACTGGGAAATTCCACTTCCCTATACTAATAATCTTTATGTCTACAACACCTCCAGACAACATGGGCTACACCTGGTTTTCCATCAAAAAAATCTGACTTCCTCTCACATAGGCCTATAGGTAGGAGGGGGTTCCATCTCATCACCGCCAGAAGTGAGACTATATGGGTTTAGCGTAGCACTAACTGGGTTTTAAATTACAGTACAAAGTGACAAGAACCTTGATGAAGTTCCAACTGAAAAGAGACAATAAAAATTTGACTCTACTATGCAAAACAAAGCAATTCCCTTTTTCTAGCCAACAGAGTATTACTACATTCCAGTCAATTCTTATGGATGCAAGAACAAAATTTAACCTGAAGTATTTGCATCTACTTTTAATAGATTCCAGAGAATGGACAAGTACACAAGAAGCTTAAGATCATCAGTTCCACAGGGTTGTCTACCTCACTGTAATACTGACAAGCTTAAGATCATCACTCCCACGGGGTTTTCTACCTCATAGTAATACTGACCATTAAAACTTCCTAGTAGCAGTTCAAATCTCATGCTTAGTTTGAATACACTCAAAAGCTGCAATATACAAAAAGGTCAAAAGTTCCAATACATTCCCCAAAATGTACTCTGAGGTTTTAACACATAAAAACCATCTGACACAGTCTAAGAGTCTCATATCTTTTGCACCGAAGGACTGGGCTCAAAGCATACTTACTTCATACTTACTTACTTCACTCACAGCATACTTACATTTCAATATTTATTCTACAAACCTTGACAAGGAAATGTAAAGGTAAACATAAGCCTTAAAATGCCTTATCCCCTAATCAAATTACTTCCAAGCTTCAATTAAGATAAAATACAATGTCAATGCTTACTGAAGCAGTATTCATGAAGTATCAGCCCTTTATGATCTCAAAGGTCAGTTACCCTTTAATTAAAGAGGCCAACTACAAGCAACCTACATTACTGAGTTTCTTTATTTTAGAAATAAACAGCTTACCATTTTTCATACAGTATTTTCACTCCACAAAACATATGTTGCCATTTTTTATACCACTGGAAAATTGCTACCAGAGCTACCCTGGCTTATTCTTCTCTGCACAGAAACTCATATCCAGAGGGATGTAAGAAGGAAATGATGCTAAAAAGCTTTAGAACTTCTCAGTTCCCTCAGTCTCTAGTTCAGTCTAGTACATACCAGGGTTATATGGCTACATGCAAGATTTTTCTTAGTCTTGGTTGCTGTACTGACACAACCAGAATCGAGAAGGTGGGAAGAATGCAGGAACACTCACATCTCCAATGTACGCTCCTGGGCTCTGGCTTTCAATCTTGTGTGTTTTATGCACAGGCAGACAGAGGTTTTATTAACTAAAGTATGGTCAAATTCAGGAAGCATTTATAATGTCAGCTGATCGGAGCTAGCCTAGCTAGAGCCACAGCCGGCACGCTTCAGCGACGCGAGGGTCAACGGAGATTAGGAAAATCAGAGGGGATAGCGCAGAGACATCGCGATTCCCGACATCTCCCGATCCCCGAAGCCCCAGCAGCCCTTGCGAGAGAGAGGCTGACGTGGCGGGGGGCGTTTCCACGGTGACGGCGGGAGATTTAAAAGCGGCCTAAACTCGCTACTAGCATTCAGTCAGCTGATCGGAGCTAGCCTAGCTAGAGCCACAGCCGGCACGCTTCAGCGACGCGAGGGTCAACGGAGATTAGGAAAATCAGAGGGGATAGCGCAGAGACATCGCGATTCCCGACATCTCCCGATCCCCGAAGCCCCAGCAGCCCTTGCGAGAGAGAGGCTGACGTGGCGGGGGGCGTCTCCACGGTGACGGCGACCACTCCCCTGCTGCTTGCCTTGAAAAAGCCTTTGAGAGGGCAGCGACCGGTCGCTGCCCACCGGGCACAGGGAGGAACAAGCAGGTCGTGTTGCTGGTGTCCCAGACTGCGCACCAATATGGTTGCCTCCAGAAAGAGAGCTTGCAGTAAGGTGACTACAGCAACTCAGACAGAGACCCCGTCCCAGACCGTGGCTGTTCAGGTCTCTGGGTGCAGGGAGTGCCAGAGCCTGCTGCTGCCGGGGGAGGGAGGACAGCATTCCACCTGCGTGAGGTGTGAGCAGGTAGAAGATCTGCTTAGCCTGGTGGCAAGACTTAAGGAGGAGGTTGAGACACTGAGGACCATCAGGGAGTGTGAAAGGGAAATCGACTGGTGGAGTAACTCCCTGGCGGGCCAGTCGAAACGGTTCCAGGGAGATACCCCCCAAAAGGGGAAGGACCCCCTGCCTTCTCACACAGAGGGGGATGGCCCAAGGCAGCCCCTGCCCTGTAGCTGTTGCGCAGAGGTAGGGGACCAAAAAGACGACGAGGGTTGGAAGCGAGTTCCAGTTCGACGTCGTGGGAAACCCTCCCCCCTTCCTGCCCTGCTTCCCCAGGTGTCCCTCCGTAATAGGTTCGAGGCCCTGGATCTTGAAGGAGAGGTAGGTGAGAATGTGGGGCAAGGCCAGCCCACAAGGCCACATAGGAAAAGGGAGTCAACTTTGCACCTCAAGACTGCCTCTGTTAAGAAAGAAAGAAGGGTCATTGTAGTAGGGGATTCCCTTCTGAGAGGAACAGAGGGCCCGATATGCAGAGTAGACCCTCATCATAGGGAAGTGTGTAGTCTGCCTGGAGCCCGGATCAGGGATATCACCAGGGCGCTCCCCAACCTGGTGCACCCGACAGACTATTACCCGCTGCTGGTCTTCCAGACAGGTGGGGAGGAAGCTGCTTCCCGCAGTCTGAGGGGGATGAAGAAAGACTACAGGGCCTTGGGGCAGATGGTGAAAGAGTCTGGGGCTCAAGTGATCTTCTCCTCTCTCCTTCCATCTTCCACTGATGTGGGAAGGAATGGGAAGATTCAGTTCATGAACAATTGGCTTCGAGACTGGTGCTACAGGCAGGGCTTTGGATTCTTTGATAACGGCTGGTTTTATAGGGCACCAGTCTGGACAATGACAAGTGAGAAAGGTTTGTCTCACAGAGGGAAAAGGATGCTGGGGCACGAATTAGCAGGGCTCATTTGGAGAGCTTTAAACTAGATTTGAAGGGGGATGGGCTTGTAGCTGGGCTTGCCCCAGTGGGGCAGCGCTCCAGAATTAATGAAGACTGGGAGGCCTCCTACAATCCTAGGGTGAAATCGGTGTGCTCAGCTCGCTCCCTGAAATGTCTGTACACCAATGCACTCAGCATGGGAAATAAGCAGGAGGAGTTGGAAACCTGTGTTAAGTCAGGAGATTATGATCTGGTGGCAATTACAGAGACGTGGTGGGACAGCTCACATGACTGGAATATAGTCATGGAAGGCTATGTCCTTTTCAGGAAAGACAGGCCAGCCAGGCGGGGTGGTGGGGTTGCTCTTTATGTGCGGGAGGAACTACAGTGCACAGAGTTCTGTCCAGGGACAGATGATGAGCGAGTTGAGAGTCTGTGGGTGAGAATTAAGGGGCAGGCTGGCAGGGGGGATACTGTTGTAGGTGTCTGTTACAGACCACCGGATCAGGGTGAGGAAGTTGACGAGACCTTCTACAGGCAGCTGAGAGCGGCCTCACAGTCACAGGCCGTGGTCGTCGTGGGGGATTTTAACTTCCCTGATGTTTGCTGGAAGGACCACTCGGCAACCCAGCCACAGTCCAGGAGGTTCCTCCAGTGTATGGATGATAACTTCCTCCTGCAAATGGTGGATGAGCCGACCAGGAGAGGAGCGCTGCTGGATCTCATCCTCACTAACAAGGAGGATCTGGTCGAAGCAGTAAGGGTTGAGGGCTGCCTTGGTTGCAGCGACCACGAGATGGTGGAGTTCAGGATCTTGTGTGGCAGGACTAGTAGAATACCAAGTAGAATTGCAACCCTGGACTTTAGCAGGGCAAACTTTGGCCTTTTCAAGCAATTGCTAGGGGAAATCCCATGGGCAGGGCTGCTTGAAGGTAAAGGGGCCCAAGATAGTTGGTTGACATTCAAGGACTGCTTTTTCCGTGCTCAAGATCGGAGCATCCCGACACGTAGGAAGTCAAGGAAGAGGGCCAAGAGACCTGCGTGGCTAAACAGGGAATTGCTGGGTATGCTCAAGTGGAAGAGGAGAGTTTACAGGTCATGGAAGGAGGGGCTGGCCACTTGGGAGGAATATAAGGCTGCTGCTAGAGGATGTAGGAAGGCAGCTAGGAGGACTAAGGCATCCTTAGAATTAAACCTGGCAAGAAGGGTCAAGGACAGCAAAAAGAGCTTTTTTAAATACATGGCAGACAAAACTAACACCAGAGGCAATGTAGGCCCACTGATGAACGGGATGGGTGCCCTGGTGACAGAAGATAAAGAGATGGCAGAGTTACTGAATGCCTTCTTTGTCTCTGTCTACTCTGCTGCGGGCAGTCCTGAAGAGCCCTGTACCCCTGAGACCTTAGATGAAGTCAGGTCGACGGAGCGGTTTGCCTTAGTCGATGAGGAATGGGTTAGAGACCAGTTGAGCAATCTGGACATCCATAAATCCATGGGTCCAGATGGGATGCACCCGCGGGTGCTGAGGGAACTGGCGGAAGTCATTGCTAGACCACTCTCCATCATCTTTACCAAGTCTTGGGAAACGGGAGAGGTGCCTGAGGACTGGAGGAAAGCAAATGTCACTCCAGTCTTCAAAAAGGGCAAGAAGGAGGACCCGGGTAACTACAGACCGGTCAGCCTCACCTCCATCCCTGGGAAAGTGATGGAACACCTTATCCTTGATACCATCTTAAGGCATATCAAGGATAAGAAGGTTATGAGGGGCAGTCAACATGGCTTCACCAAGGGGAAATCATGTTTGACCAATCTCTTAGCCTTTTATGAGGAAATAACACGGTGGATGGATGATGGCAGAGCGGTGGATGTGGTCTACCTTGACCTCAGCAAAGCATTTGACACAGTCTCCCACAGCATCCTCGCGGCTAAAATGAGGAAGTGTGGACTGGATGATCAGGTAGTGAGGTGGACTGCGAACTGGCTGAAGGAGAGAAGCCAGAGAGTTGTAGTCTATGGGGCTGAGTCTAGTTGGAGGCCTGTAAATAGTGGAGTGCCTCAAGGGTCAGTACTGGGACCGGTATTATTTAATATATTCATCAATGATTTAGATGAGGGAATTGAGTGTACTATCAGCAAGTTTGCTGATGACACTAAGCTGGGAGGAGTGGCTGATACGCCAGAAGGCTGTGCTGCCATCCAGCGAGACCTGGATAGGCTGGAGAGTTGGGCAGGGAGTAACTTGATGAAATATAACAAGGGAAAGTGTAGAGTCCTGCATCTGGGCAGGAACAACCCCAGGTTCCAGTATAGGTTGGGGAATGACCTGTTAGAGAGCAGTGTAGGGGAGAGGGACCTGGGGGTCCTAGTGGACGGCAGGATGACCATGAGCCAACACTGTGCCCTTGTGGCTAAGAAGGCCAATGGCATCCTGGGGTGTATTAGAAGGGCGGTGGTTAGTAGGTCGAGAGAGGTCCTCCTTCCCCTCTACTCTGCCCTGGTGAGACCCCATCTGGAGTATTGTGTCCAGTTCTGGGCCCCTCAGTTCAAGAAGGACAGGGAGCTGCTGGAGAGAGTCCAGCGCAGGGCAACAAAGATGATTAAGGGAGTGGAACATCTCCCTTATGAGGAAAGACTGAGGGAGCTGGGTCTCTATAGTTTGGAGAAGAGGAGACTGAGGGGTGACCTTATCAGTGTCTATAAATATATAAAGGGGGAGTGTCACGAGGATGGAGCCAGGCTCTACTCAGTGGCAAACAATGATAGGACAAGGGGTAATGGGTACAAACTGGAACACAAGAGGTTCCACTTAAACTTGAGAAGAAACTTCTTCTCAGTGAGGGTGACGGAACACTGGAACAGGCTGCCCAGGGAGGTTGTGGAGTCTCCTTCCCTGGAGACATTCAAAACCCGCCTGGACGCATTCCTGTGTAACATTATCTAGGTGTTCCTGCTCCGGCAGGGGGATTGGACTAGATGATCTTTCGAGGTCCCTTCCAATCTCCAACATACTGTGATACTGTGATAATGCATCCTCCAACTCTAAGAGGATATAGAACTTTGAACATAAATCAGTTTTTGTGGTTAACAAAGAAGTTACAATTTTATGGAAAAAAATAAATTTTGTAAGGAAAGAAAATATATGTTCTACACATTCCGATCATTACACACAGTACTGACAAAGAGCAACTTACATCTTGTGTTAACATTCCCTCCTTCAACACCACTGGTACTTTGGTTTGTTAAGGCTGGACAAAGGAGGAGAAAAGACAAGCTGAACCAGTACTCTGCTACCTGTCCTATTATTGCAAATTTTCCTTTCAACTACAATTTCATTACAGCTGTATCATATTTTTGATAAAAACATGTACTGAGATAATTCAAGGACATTATAAAGCTGTATCTCAGAACTGCCTCAAGCAAAGAAGCATGGTCCAGTTGCTCTATCAGGAAACTGATGCTTTAGAATCCAGAATGTATTAATTGACCTGAGAATACAAGTAAACATGACCCTGACTTGCTATTCTAAACTGGTTTATGTTGTTGTTTTGAGGGGATTTTTATGGTTTTAACATCTTAGACATGTCAGTTATGATGTTTAAACTAGTATACAACCTCCTTATTCTTCAAAGGACCAAAATATCCATTCTAAGTAAGAGACATTCCTATGAAAGAATGTTATGGATATTAAATATAAGACACTAACTTCCTTCTAAAAAGGAAACTAAGCTCTCTCAACTAAGAGCCTACTGTAATTATTGCTTTGAAACATATATCCAAATATAAATCACAGCTTACTGAACTCTATTCCTTCTGGGAATAAAAAAACTAAAATTAAAAAAAACTTAAACACATAGGCTGATAAATGGTGTCAGTAAAAATATATTAATTTCACAGAACACTGGAGTTTGGAGCCCTACTCCAAGCATCACAAGCAAGACCATGTGTAGGATATACTATGTTCTGTGAAACAACTCAAGATTAACTCATAAGTGTTACTTGAGTAGTGGTGCTACATTTTAGAATTGTGTGATCCTATAGAATTGCTGAAAGGAACAGATAAATCCTATGCATAATTATAACTAGAAAATTCACAGCTTTTGTTGCCTTTCAGTGTGTGCAGGCTTATGTAGTTTGTTCATCACTTGGTAAAATAAGATGCATACCCACTGAAGATAAGTCAATGCAATTACTGGCTCACAATAACCCTGTAAAAGAATGTCCTCATTCCAGTCACACTTGATGTCTGCATGAAATGCATGAGAAGTCAGTTCCTACAGAGCAACACTCTTAATAAATAAATAAATAAAAAGCAAGTTTCATCCCAGTGCCAGTCTTAGGATCTGATTGGATTTAAAGGATTTGGCACATGAAGTTCTGAAAACAAAAATATGACAAGTTGCTCTTTACTTTGAAAACTGTTCTGTAAACTGCTACCAGCAGCATTCTAATTTAATTACATTAAAAGTTTTTAATAAGGAACCTGAAGTGAAATTAAACTTTTTTTCCCCAGTGAGCATACATATATATCTTACATACCTAAGACACAGGAAAGAATTACATATTCCTTCCCATCCAGTCAGTGTCAATAAATTTAGATTTTAACATACTATACTCATTTCTATTCACAAGCTTTTTACCCATTTAGTAGAAGCACATAGGATATACTCATTCTAGTAATATTTAGCAGTTGTAGCTCAGAAGTTTTTTCAAACTAACGCTGCACTCCAACAATAGCGTTATCTGCTGCACATTCATGGTATTACATACACGGAATACATTTGCCTATTTTAAGCCTTCATCTGTCCTTTAACAACAGTGCTCTGGCAAGGAACCACAGCCAGCACATTTGCAACAATCAAGCCTTACCCTTCTCTACTAGAATCCCACTTACTAGAATACCCAACCATTCAGTACCATCACTCAGGTCCTAATACATTTTGTACTTTCCCTTTTACAATACAATATTGTTCACATGGAATTCTGCTTCCAGAAGTGCCAACAGCTACCATCGTGTCATTCTGGGGACAATGTCTAGTGACTAGGACTAATATTTCAAGTGCCTAGCCCATGTGCCTTCAAGCTGCAGGTAGCCACACTGTACAAGAGCATCCGTGCCAAAGCTGTAACTTCACTGTTAAGCCTTGTTAACTTCAGTGAGTTCCGACAGGATCCTCAACTCTATGAGAGAGCTGTAACTCTAGCTCTGGGGTACACAGCAGTTGCACATACACCCTGAAGGCAGGTGCAACTGCTCAAGCACCCTCTGAAGTCAGAGGAAAGCCTGCTCAGGAGGTTAGGCTGAAAGTGTAAATGTGAGGTAAAGTCAGGTTTGACCAGGTAATGATCATCCATTATATTTGAAATATAATGCGGATGCATCTTGAGGTGTTAATTAACACTGCAAAGTTAGAACTGCAACATGTCACACTGTCATGGCCAAGAAACTCAATTAGCCTTTCTCTCACAGTCTGGGAAGCAGGAAAGGGCAATCTTTTTATTGTTGTTGTTACACTTATAACTTGAAGCTTGTAAGTAGTTGTTTTTTTTTCTGTAGACTTATACTGAGTAGAAGGTTCCACAGCAGTCCCTGTTATGGCATGACATGGCAAGTAATACCAAGTTTAGCTGAAGCTGGGCTTCCCATTCCACAGCTGTAATTCTTGGTGAGCTTCACTTTCCTTACATAAAGAGGATTTGTTACTGCAAAAGTTGTTACAGTTTCAGATAGAATGAAGAATCCTTCTTTCTGCCAGCTGTAAAACAAGTACTCATGAAAAACAAAGCAGGAGTTTTAAATATCATATTTCTGCAGTCTGACTGATGTACAGCCTTATCTGTTTAGGATGCTAGAGGGTTTTGCATGAGCCTAATGTTCCTGGTTCCAAAAATCTTTCATAAAGAGGCTGGGATTTCGCAGTGTTTATACAGATTCATATTTCAAAAACACCCCTTTCATTATTATAAATTATGTAATGATTAATTTGCAGAACAATTTCAGGAAGTGAATAGTTTAAAACTCAGAAGTACTTTTCAAATTACAACAGCTACAAGAGATGAAAGATACTGTTAATATCATTAAAGCAGCAATAATTGTTTTAAAAAGCCTAGGCAAAAAAAACCCGAAACAAAACAGTGTTTGCATCAAACTTAAGCTCTGGAGCTTTTAAAACTATTCTAGATCTGCAGAACTCCTGATGGGTGCTCATGTTTTGAATATGAATTAGTTGTTTGACTGCAGTCATGTATCCTTCTCTTCTTTCCCATGACAGATGATTGAAATCCTGACATATCACATCCCTAAGAACTTTTCCAGCAGAATATTTTACATAAGTCTAAATGACTCATTCAAGGGTTTGGGGTTTTTTTTGTTTTTCTTTAGTGAAAATTTCTAAGGGGGGGGGAATCTACTGTACCCAATATTTTTCTAAAGTATCCTGAGGGAGTTTGTATTAAGAGTTTAAAGAATGGAACCAGCTTTGGTATTCCATTGCTGGTTGCTAATTTATTATCTGGAGGAAGCCTCATGAGCCTTGAAAGAGATCTTGATGAAAAGGGATCCGTCTCAGCTGCATGGGGTTTAACTGACTTCTCAGTCTTGCAAGAAGAATGCATTAGTATTATCTATGCCCCTGTTTAATCATCAGCCAAATGGCAGTCATCATGACGAATTAATTTTCCACACTGCCATGCAAATCATAACCTCACACTCCTTTTGTGGACCTATTCCATAGTTTAGGAGGACACTTGGTAGAAATCCATATGGCCACAATTCTAAACAAGATCATATGGGATAGCTCAGCAGGAAGGGAGAAGAATGCCTAAGGGCCATCACATTTACCCAATCTGGTTAGAGTCAAACAAATAGTTCTCTTTTTTTCCCCTCAAGGGTGTAGGGGAGGTTTAGCAATTTCTACTGCAGGGCTTCACATCCAATTAGTACCCAGCATTTCCTTTAATTGTCTCTAATGAACCAAATTCTCTCCTGATTACTTTCAGAGTCTGGAAGTGCAGGAGCTTACCTCAACAGAAGCAACCTCAGGTTACAGACACTTTGCACAGCTCTGATTAAGCCAGCATGGGGATGCAGAGCAAGTAGCAGATTTTGGCGCAGTATCACCAGGTCTCAATCTGTAAGGTCTTTTCTGGACAACAGATAACCTTTACAGTTATAAAAAAACAAAGAACTCGGCAGTCATCCTAGAAGATGACATTTTCCAACCTCATTCCTATTTCTGCTGGCACCAGCCATTAGCATCCCAAAGAGGAGGGGAAAAAAATATAACTGCATTAACATGAATGTAGCAAGTCCAAGATGGACTGGGAAGCAGACCTGAAAGGTTTTTCACACAGTGGAAGTGCTCTTCACCTATCTGTTGGGTGCAGGAACCTGTAGGGAAAGAATCCCAACCAAGCAGCAAGTCCACTGCAGAATCACAGAATTTTTGCATCACATTCACATTTCACTCAAGCTGGAGACCAGCAGTAACCAGTATGACTTTAACTTCATAACCTTGTGATTCTGGTATCATTGTTTAAATCCTTCCATCTTTATTTCTACAACCAGAAGTCCTTCTGAAGGGGTAGCTACAATTCAGCTAAAGAATTTAATATTCTGCAAGTGCACATTGCCAATCCTTTGCTATTTCCCTCTAGTGTTCAGCAAAACATTATACCTCAGATAAAAGGGGAAAAGATGACACAAAGCCTAACTGAATTAGCCTGATTATTGTGGCTGGAAAAACCAACATAGAAACAAAAGTGCTGTACAGAAGATTTATTTTTTCCCCTAGTTGCTAGCTTTTTTCAGCAACATATATGGTTACTGTGATGCTGGATAGCATAAAGAGAGGATGCCCCTAGAATTGTAAGGCACACCTGGGACTAAAGAAATAGGTTTATGTTGTAGGTGTAACAGATTTATGCTTCACACTTTAGAGGCAGCCTAGCAAGGCTGAATGCATTTCATGAAGATGGCCTACATCGGCTGCAAACTACCAAGAACAAAAAAAAAAAAAGAACAAAACAAAACAATATAAGTTTATCAGGCAAGATTTATTATGCTAGCCTCCTTCTACTGATTGTATGACAAAGTTTAAACATCATACTAATCCATTTATAAGTAGTTTGATAAATTCCAAACATCACAATAACAAGTTTGCCTTGGCATTAGAGAAACGAAAATGGCAAACTCCATGATCCAGCAAAAAGTCACCATGAAAAAGTGATGAAATCATAGCTAAATAATAGTTTCATTTCAATGATTGCTTGTTAATATACCACCTCAAGACAAGTCAGATATTTCGTGATATATGCCTTGCCTTTTGAATAAGGCAAGGCCAGGCATTCTTTGCTGCAAGATTATTTGGGACCACAGCCCATCCAGACATTTTCCCTAATTCAAGCTCTTTACAGCTCCTCCTTGCCTCCATCATTATCTTAAACTTAGATAGAAACCCTAGGTTTTTTCAAAGTCTGATTCTCACACACACACACACACACACACACACACCCACCTTTTTCTTCTTGTACAAGGTGGAAATGAAAATTGCTAGGGAAGACAAATGTTCTAAATAATCTGATAAGAGTGCACTTCTTGTTTGATAAGGATCATGTTCGCCAACTGAACAAGATGTACAAAGAGCTTTTACAAGCTACAAACAAAAAATACACTTGCTTTTCTTGGCATATACTTCTTTGGAATTCAGTGTCTTCCAAACAAGAAAATAAATTAGTCAACCAGTGTATTATCTGCCTAATAGATTGATATTTTAAAATTATAATCCAACCTATGGCTTCAATATTCAAGCCAAAGTGCACTTTAGAAGCAGCACAGCAACCAGTTCCAGGAGTTTATGTAGCTAGTACTATTTATGGTATCTGATTGCATGCTGCAGCATAACTCAATCACATCATGCTCTTACTATCAATCACTTCAGATAAGGACAGTGTAAAACTAACCTTGAAATTCAGTACTTTTGTCAGATTATGCAAAACAGCACATTGCTCATCAAGCCCCAGAAATAAAAGCTGGGGTTTTATTTAAAGTAATTACACAGATTCAACAATGAATGGAGCACCACACAGCCAGACCTTGGTACATGGCAGGAGACAGGTTACCTTTCACAAGGAAGACATTCATACTTCAAAGTTAACGCCATAATTCCCACTGCTGGTTATCACAAACAAGTCACCACTTCAAGGCAGTGATGATTCCTACCTTAAGAAGGGAGAGACAGAAATGTTGGATTGAGTTCTCTTAATTTGAGACTCAAACTGCAGGAGACCCCTTTCATGAAAATAAACCCATTACCTTTAATGCCCAACAAGCTCTACAGTTAATCACAAGATGTGGATACCTATCCACAGGATAGAATCGGTTGTAGTGCACAAAGAACCCACATATTTGCACTTAAATAGCTAAACTGCTAACTGCTAACTAGCTTTAGAACCCCAACTTGGGTAAAGAAACCTATACTGTTTCTTCAGATTTACATTTGGAATATCAGAACTTCTTAGCATACAAAGATCTTGTTGCTGAGACAACAGCATACAGAAGGCAGGTAATTAAAAACAGACATTTAAAAAGCAAGATATTAAATTTAACATCTTAACTAAACTGCTGTTTAAATGACCTTTTACTGCTTTAAAAAGTGGTCAGTTTTGAGCAAAGATACTACTGCTTAACAGAAGTTAATTTCTGAGACACTCTGGAAATGCTTTTAGGAGTGATCCGTGCAGCCCCCCCCCCCCCCCCCCCCCCCCCCCCCCAGTGATAATGGGCCAATAAATGACTGATTACTAACAGAAACTGCAAGTGATCAGCACTTCTGAATATACCAGGTCCCACACTTTTTAAATGAATAAATAAGGAAAAAAAAACCCTCTTAACTACCCAAATGCAAATTTCTCAGCCTACAGAGTAAGGTTATCTACTATACCAGTATGAGGAGGCTACATGGTGCACCGTTAGATTCTTCTTCTTATAAACAAAGCCTGTCAACTATAAGAAAAATAATGAAAATGGCTCAAAATAAAGGCAAACAAGCTGTCAACTTCATTCTAACAAAAGAAGCACAACCTAACTTCATTGGGAAGGATGGGAAGATTGATTTGAGTACATAGTTTAAAGCACAGGATGACGTCCTTAACTGAGCAAAATTATTTTGAGTGATAAAATTCTCTTAGACACCTAAACCACATACTTGAAAGTTACCTTCTACAAAGACACCTTTTACAGGCTGTGGTTGCAAAAATCAGAAGTTCATTTTGCAAATCGAGAAAATCTATGAAGCGGGATGAACAAAAACAGGAAGATAGTGCTACTGCAACACTAGTGACTTTTGCTTTGCATGTTACAAGTGCCCCATAAACTTTTGCTAAACAGCCAAGGCTAAGAATTGGTCTGAACAGTTTATATCCGCATTTTACTTGTTTAATTCAGATTTATCAGCAGTTTTCTTTAGGTGACATGAGACATATCATCCACAAAACAAATTTCCTATGTAAGAATAGTGATGTATAAATAAGTGTGACATATTTATTTTAACACATGCATAAGCTTTATGACCACAAACCCTATGCTTTCCCCTCGTACAGTAGCTTGACTCAGCCTTCCAAAGCCTTTCTGGACAAGATTTGCAGTTCTTTCCACACACTGCACTTCTAGTAACAGAGATACCACATACAAGTTTCCTTTCACTACAAAGCACTAGTTGCAGTTCATCGGAGCCAAATCTCCACCTTCAGCAGCCAGAAAGGTATTTCTAATTTCTGAAAAGGATCCAACTCTATAGCTAGGATAGCAATGCCACACAAGCATGCCACTGAAGGTCCGATGCAGCAGGGATACCACTTTTATCTTCTTGCCCAGAACCATCTCATGAATGCCATTTCAACACTGACAGCCAACAGTGCGCATGTTTGGGCACAGTGAACATTTTGTCCCAGCCTTCTGGCACACTCACATCGCAGTGCTCAGCACAGCAAAGCTGAGCTGGCAGATGAGGTGCCCCGATCAGCAAGCTACTATACCTTGGATATCGCATATACATGCTGTTTTCCAGAACCATTTGTCAATTCATCTGTTTTCCTATCAGACATACTGCTACCATTCAACAGGCATCATTGTGTGGAGGGTGAGTGTGATCTGTGCTTGAGCCAAATGGGCAGAGCATATCCTTGTGCTGTTCCCTCTGCACTGGCAAAGCCAGGGAACTCTGCCAGGTCTCAGGATGCTTGAGGGAAAAGTGAATATGCAATCATTCCAGTCATCCAGTTCAGACACATACTAACAGTTCTAGTCATCTACAGTTTCCACACCAATGAAGCTGGGGGAGATCAGAGGTAGCAAAAAGGAGAAAGAAGGGAGAAGAATTACTGTATGTCTATTTAACTGTCTGTATCACCACTGTATATTGTATCTATACCTTTTAATGGCACTAAATTACAAAAGGAAATCAGATGTCCAGAATATATGCTTGCTTAACATTGCTTAGTGCCAACTCCTAACAATTGCTACTCTATACAGTTTTTCAGTATAGAAGAGCAATAGACCTGGAACAGTTACCTTCTAGTCAAAACCTCAAATCATGCAACGCAGCAAAAGGAAATGTGGAAAGAATCAAGTCCTTACTCAAAAAACCTGAACAACACCAAATTACTCTAAGCAAAATCACCAAGCAAGCTGCTCCAGATGCACATAATTTTGTGCTAGAAGTTACGAACAAATGAGGTCATCATAGAATGGTTTGGGCTGGAAAGGACCTTAAAGATCATCATTTCCCTGCTATGGGGCAAACCTCCCACTAGACCAGGTTGCTCAAAGCCCCATCCAACATGGGGCATCCACAATTTCTCTAGGCATTCTGTTCCAGTGTCTCATGACCCTCATAGTAAAGAATTTCTTCCAAATGTCTAATGTAAATCTCCCCTCTTCCAGTTTAAAGCCATACCCCCTTGTCCTGTCCTTATGTACTCTTACCACCAGCCTTCTTGTAAGTCCATCTGTCAAATCCACGTCTCTCCAGTTTACAGACAAGTGTGTTGCGCAGAACAGTGTCAAATGCTTTGGAAAAGTCCAGGTAGATGACATTAGTTGCTCTTCCCTTACCAACAAACCCCATTGTAGAAGGCCACCACATCTGTCAGGCACAATTTGCCCTTAGTGCTTAAGCACAGTTTCCAGGAGGATCTGCTCCATGATCTTGCCAGGCACAGAGCCTTAAGCACTTTTTCTAGAGGCTGTGTATGAACTGAAGAAATTAGAGGTATTTTTGTGGCTAATCATGACTACAGTCACTAAGCTCTGCAACAGCAATAATAAAATCTACATCGTCTTTAAATTGATGAGAACGTATTTATGGCATGCAGATTTTTTTTTTTTTATTGTAGAAAACTGCTCTCTGCTTTGAGTAATATTTACACTGGGTTTTGAAACAATTCTTTTAATGTAGCAAGCATCCAAATGTGTTTGAGACTTGATGGTGGTATTTCAAGCTATTTGCCAGCAGTCATTCTGGGCAATGGAAACCACATGTTCTAAGAAATTATATCACAAAGATAGGTTTTATTAAGATCTGCAACATCCATTTCCCCAAGTATGGTCTCCATGTGTTCAACAAGCATGACATCAAGTATGACACATTAAAGACCACAAACTATTATTAAAACATGCCAGCCTAGTAAGTAAGGAAGCGACCACAACTTGGAACACATGTTCACCCTTGCAGTTGTTTTACACTGTCTTTTCGCTAATACTAACTTTACAGCTGTCTGGATCAATCTCGGGCCAGTAACCTCAAGACTCAGATTCTGGTTTAGTACTGATGTTTTCAGAATTGCCAGTGACCCCATACAGGAAAAAGGAGGATGATCAGCCAACATCTCACACCAGCAAGGACCAGGGTATGGGGAAGGCCTAGTTCAGACAGCAAGCATTAAACTGAAGAGTCAGGTAGGAAGTGTGCTTCTATTACCAGAAGATTCACAAATTAATACCTTTATGCCAAAAGGGATTGTGAGACAGATGATTGGACTAATGATTTATGACAGGCTCTTAAATATTGAGTCCAGTAACTTGCATTTGAATAAAGCTCAACTTAAAAAGTATCAAGTGCTGGATCAAACACCTCTAGAGATGGATGGTCTATCCCCAGAGGTTAACAGTCTTCCCTGCTTGAGGTATCACATGCTTTAAACTGTTAGCTTTCACTTTTCCCTTCCTGTTGTGCTTTTCCCTGCTAAGCCTTCAGCAAGCAGGATTCTCTGCCCTTGAACATTCTCACAGAAAGTAATAACGTCACTTCCACCCCCAAAAAAAAAAATTACTACAAAATTACTATCTGAGCTCCACAGACATTCACCTTGGATCTCGTTTTTTTGTGGATTTAACACATTTCTCATACTAGAATCCACCATGCCATATACAGGAGTCAAAAATAACTTTCCTAAACCTATTTCCCTATGTCATCACATTACAGACCCATGCTGAATGGAGCCCCTGCAGTGACCACTAAATTGTTCTCTGACACAGTCCCTCTCTGTGGCAGCACAGCTTATATTCCTCATTCCTAACCTCTGCATTCGCCTGGATCTTCTTCAAGCACCCACGCAACACAAGCCACTCCATATGAGTGGAAGTGAAACGTGGTGAGTTTATATTGTAATTACAAGCACCAACACAAAGTATTATGGACACGAAACACAGAAGACTCAATTCCATTTCAATTCCCCAGTGGCAACTTTTGCAATACAACTGTTTGGTGTATTTTAAACAATTCACTAGGTATTTTATTGCTAGTACTTTTTCTTTTTTTTTTTGCATTATAATATACTGCAAGAAATTATAAAGAAAATTTATTAACAGAAAAAATATTTGACAGAGCATGCTTTCCTTTAAATTGTGCTAACAAACTTTAATTTTATAATTTCATTTTATGTTAAGCAAATCATATTTTTTTTTTACAGTTATTTTACCTAGCACTGGCAAGATCAGGATGCAGGACTAGTACAAAAGCAGGACGCCCAGATTAATGCTAGCTGCATCAGCCCATTCACCTTACTCAAGTATTGGCGCTCTGAGCTCTTGACTAAGACATTAAAAAAAGTAAGTGTGGAATATTTTTATACAGCCAATATATCAAAATTTTTGACCCTATCTTTTGTCTAGTTTCATGAAAAAGCAAAATGTACACCTACCAGAGGTCAAGTTTTGTATCCAGGAGGGTAAAAATTTCCTCCACGCTATGCCAGAAAGCATCAGATCCCTGAAGCATGAAATTAATATAAACAGAGTGAAAAACAAGTGGGATGCAATGTGTTCCAAAGCTCCTTCAGCATCTGATGCCCAAAGTCCCCAAAGACTTACTACTCTTATTTCACTTTCAGTCACCAGCAACTTCCCTACTGGATCACAAAGCCTCTTCTGCAGGCCTAGGAAGTGCCTCCCCAGAACAGTTTAGCCTCCTTACCAGTACTACATGGTTAAGGAGGCTGTGCCAGCATTTCATTCCCATTAAGCCCTCCTAAAACATCCAATCCAAAACTGTTCAAGACAAATGCATGCCCAAACAAATGGAAGATCCCACCTCTAGAAATGCTTACCTAAGTAGCAGGTTACAGAAAACCCCAAAACAAAACAAACCCATCCTCAGGTTGCAAAGACCATCTCACCAAGTTCTCATCTTACTTGTGCTAACAGCTGTGTTAATTATGTTATTTCTCCCTAAAACCATAGTAAGATTTTAAGCAATGCATTTCAAAGCTAGATGATAACAATTAAAGATAAGCAGGAGTAAGAGATCATTGTGGGGTATATTGCTAAAAATGTATACCTGTGATAAATATCACTATGGAAATTGATTTTTCTCACCTCTTCAGGCTTATAAACATCTAGGGCAATTCTATGATCCTTAAACTGATCCTGTTTCTTATTTGTCATAGAGACTAGATGAGGGAACTGTGTCCAATTAAGAGCACAAATGTTTGCTCAATGTCTACTGCCAAGATCTAAATTCCAGTATTACTTTATAGCAGGAAGCTGGAAAAAACATTTCAGAGCCATTTGAGGTCTTATATTTATTATGATACTATACACCTAAACATACTGCCACCAAAATTGATTTGGAAGCAGACTTTCAAAGTGAAAAGGGAATATAAGGTATAATTAGGAAATGCATAGTTAACATTTCCTGTCTCACTTTCCAGATAGTGTGCATTCTCCATTATGAATTTTTAAAAAGGTAAATCAAACTGAACACTGAATATGGCTACGGGCTATGGGGGGGGGGGGGGGGGGGGGGAAGTGGGAAGAAAGCACTCTAGGCTGAGAGTTCAAAACACCTATCGGTAAAGTTAATAACAGTAACTTCCGTTTTTGAAAATCACATCAACCTGAAGATATTATTTTTGCCAATCTTCAAGTTCTCTTATTTCCAATCAGCAACGGCCCAAATACATTGTTATGCGCTAAAAGGACAACCCTTCAAAGAGGGTTTTTCTTTGTGATATCCTCATCCTACATTTTACACCCTCCAAACTATAAATGATCTAAATATGGAACAGGGAACACATGCTGCTGTAAGAGGTAACACCCCCAGTCTAACCAGGAATGACTACAGAGACAGCTCACCAGACACTTCATCCTTTCACAGGCTCCCCATGCTGCAAAAGCTTAGGTAAAAGGTGTAACATGGGAGCTAAAAGTAGGACTTGGGGAGAAAAAAAAACACACAACAAAAAAGCCTGAATAGCCACCCACCCTCATCACTTCCTACTCCCACCAGGGCAATACCCATCCTTTTAAATGCCAAACTGAAGGAGAAGCACTTAGTACGAGAAGTGCAATAGTGCAATAAGCTGGTAATGTTAGAAGCAACACTTTACTATAAGAGCCAAGAGATCTTCAGAAATTGCACCACAGAGACTTCAGTGGGGAAGCACTAGATATTGCAGCAAGTGTCTTAACGCTACCGGAGTAAAAACAACACTCACAAAATATGTCACAGAAAGTGTAACTTCTGCTTACTACCACCATAACACTCCCAAAGTGAAATTTCCCACAGGAGCTCCAATTACTCCATAACACATGGCAAGCATTTTGTTGCCCTGTCTTAAAACAAGTACAACACAGATAATTTCTTTTAAATTCATTTAACCATGTAAGGACAGCATTATTTCAAGGCCAGTTTACTGGCCAAGCACATATAGCACATAAGAGTTAATTTAATTTGTAGCTCCACACGCACTTGTGCTGCAAATGAGTAACTGCTGAATGGTCCTATAAATACCTTTACTACCACGGATTTGGTTTCTTTCCAGAACTAAGCAAAAACTCAGCCCAGGCACCTGAAACTTTATCCTGTGGGGGAGCGTTACAGCTGCTTCTATTTGCAGCTTTACGACCTGCCCCGCTATCACAAGCGGCGCAACCATCCTGCCCGGTTACCACAGCCTGAAGCAGGGGGGAGCACACCCGATGAGGGGGGAACGCACACATGGCGACACTCGGGCGAGGGACACAAGACACCGCGATGCGCGATTCCCCCACCGAGCCGGCGTGCGAACCCTTTCAACGCTGCACAGCGCAACGCAGAGTTGAGCTAGTGGCGATTTGTTAAAAAGCACTGGAAAAAAAAGCTAAATATCCCCCTTCCTCTTGTCCCGAGCCACTGGGCCGCTCTCCGGGGCAGCCTTGAGCCCGCCGCCCTACAGCGAGCTCCGTGCCAGTGAGGAGAGAAGGAGGAGAAGGGCGGAGAGGAACGCGGAGTGGTGCCTACCCGACCGGCAGCGGATGACATCGCGGAACTCATCGGCGACGGCTTCGTCCGCCCCAACGGCTGCAGGGGCAGCGCGGCTGGAGTGTCCCGTCTCAGCCATGCCGGGGGAGCGCGGGGCTGGGAGGGAGGAAGCCAGGGACAGAGCAGGCCGGCACAGGACAGGTAAAACGCGGCGCCGCCCGCCCTGAAGTAGTGCCGGGGCGGTGGCTCCGGCTCCCCCCCCCCGCCCCGTCACCCTGCCCCCGCCCCGCAGCAGCCGATGGGGAGCAAGGAGCGAGCCCACGGCCCCGCGCGGTGTAGAGGCACCGGGCAACTTGCTCCGCGCCGGACAGGGGCGGACCGGGAGCAGGGCTGGTGTTTCAACTTCGGGGGGTTAGGGTTAGTGGCCGGAGTTTGTCTTCTCCTCTCTCCTTTGTAATTCATCCCTGGAGGGGTGAAGGTCCGGCACACCGAGTCAGGTGGCGCCGCTCCGAGCGACAGCCCGAGGATACCTGTAGGCTGGTCAAAGCGTTCAGCAGTCTTTAGGGAAAGAGGACGGGGAAAACATTTCCCCTTGTGTTTTGATACGGGAAAGGGGCTTAGTCCCAGGTCATCACAGCCAAGGAACAACACACTTCTCGTTGGCATTGCTTCATTGCACTCTTCCATTAAATGTCAATTTGGTCGGCTGCCTTTAGCTCACCGCTAATTCCTTTCCCTTCCATTTTCTCCCCACACTGGCATTCAGGATTTTCTTTTTATGCTCAGTTTCCCTCACATCACGAGGCTCCCAGTAGCTTGCAGCACCTCATGGGAGAAATAGCCAGGCATAGGCAAGAAATGTTCTAGAATGAATTTAAATACCCATACTCCTTATGACAGAAATCCAAGCTCTTACAAAACATGCCTTAGAATATGGACACTCAGGTGGCATGTAATCACCTATTTTTATTTGTTAGTTTATAGGACAACAATGTGGTGTACTCAATAAAAATTTAGCCTAACTTGTTCTTGGCTTTAACACCAATTTGTAGATAATTCATAAATAGATACAGAAGGACAGGAAATTAAGGGTAAGGGCGTAGAAAGAATGTATGCTTTCACTTGTGCTTTGTATAGATAAAGGACGTGAATCTCTTTGTGTATGCCAGAGTATATCAGAAGAAATGTACTTGTCTGAAGATAACAGAGTTAAATAACCTAGAATAAAATCAAGTAAGAAAACCAGGCCAGAGACAATGAACATTTAGAACAAGACTCTTTATAGGCAGTGAGACATTTGGTGGTAGCCAGATCCTGTGGAATGGGACTTGTATGTAGCCATGGGGCAGACCCTTCACCCAGGTGTTGTCTTGTGGCTGGGTTCTGTCCTCTTGTTCATAAAGCATCTTGTCAGATGAAATAGGTGGGAAGTTTTGCAGAGTCTGGTATTTCGAAAGTATTTTTCAGCTTTGTTTGTGATGATTAGTGGTTTTTACTCCAACAAAGTGAGTGGGAAAAGAATGAAGTATTGCCACCCTTAAGTAATAAAAAAGCATTAGTCAGGCTCAGAAAAGGCATGAAATTGTTCTTATTCAGGGGAGAGATGTCATATTTCTTCGCCCATATTCCCATTTTCAATTCCCTCTGGTCACCCCCCATGTGTGCCAACTCTCACAAACTTCCAGTGATGCAATTTTGGCTCCCACCACAGGAGCTCTTGCTAGAAAACCTGGCTGAGATCAGATTGCGGGCTGGGTTACAGCACTACAGCTAGCGAGGAGAGTCTGTAGTTTCTCCTCCCATAACACCATTCTGTGTAATACACTGTTATCACCCTCCGCCAAGTTTTTCCCAAGCTATCAGCTAGATACTCCCAGTCCTGCAGCAAACCAGACATTTGGTAATTTGTGTCTGTCGCTCTGTATCTTGTTTCTCAACCTCTGCCTCTCATTTTAAAGTGGACTTTCTTTTTGCGTTCCGCTTTAGGGAAGATGGCATTAGGCACATGCCTTCCCCTCCCCCATAATACACATAGCATTGCTGAATTTAAAATGGAATTCACATGCTCCTCAACAGCTGATCCAGAGCCTCCCATACATTGTCTCTTCTGCCTTTAAAACCCACATGGGGAGACAGTATGGCTGCTTCACTGTTCTTATTCCAGCTCATCTTCTGTCTGCTCCCAAGGGCAAAATGGAGGGAAGATAATTTTGCCTCTTTATGGCCAAGTTGCGATCTCTGTTATTCCGTAAGAACATGTAGAAGGAAACCAACTGGGAGAGAGACAAAAATTTTATGACAGACACTTCTGTTGCTCCAAACTGCCTGTATCAGTAGCCAAAATTGTATTACTGTAATTTGACAACAGTAAGAAGCACTATCTTAACTAAATGCTGAATCTGTTCTACTTTGTTTTACAGAACCAGCAAGACTGTATGCAGAACTTCAGTGCTAAAAGTCTTAACACATTTGGTTAGTGTTATGAGCAGGCGTAGTCCCTTAGTGTGCAGTACTTGAGGTTTTTGGGCTAAATAAGAAATCTGCATCCCAGTTCCCTAAGCGCTAGCTGGTACACCATTATATGTACACACATATATACATGCATAAACATGTATGTATGTTTGTAGCGCTGCTGTTAGTTAAGTTCTGAGAGTGTCCAGTAAGAATTCCCTTCTTTCTGAAGTATTTTACATCATGTTTGTTATTATTCTGCTTATGGATCTTGTTTGCCCACAAACAGAATTCTGGTTTGAGACAAAGCAGGTCTCCAGGAAGCTGATCTAATCACAAAACTTTCTCAAGTATTTAAACTTCTGAAGTCCAAATCAAGCTAAGACACTAGAACAACATATATTACATTCCTTTGATAAAGTTATTTCATAATGTTAATAATCAAAACAAAATATTTTGTGCACTTCTTTTCTAGAACAATTATTCTAATTATGGAGAGGTTTTTCTACTGAGGCCCCTAAAATGTCACAGTAAATGTCTTTGTCATGTCACAACAGCCAAATAGAAATGAGATTAGTTTGCAACACTTTGTGTAATCGTATGAATCCAGAATTCTTCTCATTGATTTGGGCAACAGTACATGTGTGTTTTAAGCTCAGATGCAGAGCAGGACTCTTAGAAGTTCACATTGATGCCTATAGTGCCACAGAGCCTACATTCGAAACACACAGTAAATTCTGAGAAATGTCACGTCTTTGAATCTTAATTGAAACTACAATTTCCAGAACTGAGGAGTATGCTGTGTGTTTAAAAAAAAAAAAAAATAAAAGTAATCTGCAGGGTTCGCTAGCTAATGTTCAACATGTAACATTGAAAATCTTGCTCTTTGGGCATACATATGCTAGTGCATGCACATGCACGTACTTACATGTATGCATGTTGTGTAGCATGTAATTTGTTACTTAAGGATATGTTCAGGATCAATGACGCTGAACACTAACTGCTAACTCTTTCTAGCCCATTCTTGTTCTAGAAAGCAAGTTTCACTTAGTTTATAGTCACCCATGGAAAACATCCTGTATTTGTAACGTATGCTATTAAAGCTAGTTGATTAGTTGTATGTCAAAAGCTGGGGCTGGTTAATTCAAATACTAGGGAGGCCTTCAGTTAGATGCTGCATTTTAAGATGAACAATACATTTTAATGCCATATTTGAAGATCATTAAAAGCCCATTTCAGCAAACTATTGTCTTAATAATAGACTCTAAAATATGCTTAGAGTCTGAGGTTAACATTTCTGGGTGAGAGATTATCCTTAGAGGCATATCTATGCTTCAGTTATGCTTATACTGGTATTTTTTTTTAGTTCAACAACTTGTTGCTAGTTGTGTTGAGGCAGCTACTTGTTGTCAACTATGAGGTGTAACAAGCATTTGCTTGTTCAAAATTAGACTTTATCCACCATTTTCATTAATATATGCAACATTATAAATATTAAAATATGACCAAAAGCTTACATGGGAAAAAGTCCTGACTTTCAGGTTGGTAATTGAATTCCTTGTGAAGAAAGGTCCAAAAAACTATGAAAAAATAAACATTCTGGATTAAAAAAAAAAAATCCTACAAAATCATGAATGCCTTTTCCAATGGTTTATGTTACATTCTGGCTCTGCTAGGCCATCTGGGATACTTCAGAACTTTCTTCTGCAGCTTGATTAAACTAGGTAAGGGAGCTCTTGGTAAAAGTCAAACTCAATCTAGAAAAACACTGTTTTCGCAGGACAAAAAAAGAGGTTGTTATTATTTATTCTGCCCATCACATTTAAATACCAATTATTTAGCTAGATAGGATTCTGATACTCATATTATCTTTTAATTTATAAATCAAAATGAATAAACAGTCAGAAGAAAATACATGAAAGCTTTCCTTGTGATAATTTATGCTTTTAAATGATTGCTTTGAAGCAAAAAGGATGTGTGGCCATGTTACAGACTTCATCTGATCTAACTAATTTATGGCAACTTCCTCAGCTAACAAGAATCACATGGTATAAATGGAAAATGAGACTCAATTGGTATTGAGAATAAAGAGGTGATTTTTTTCCATCTTTCATAACTGCTGTTCAAGACTGCATATAGTTTTTTGTCACAGATCATTAAAAAGCTTGTTTTTCATCTCAGAATTAATTTTCTAATCTATTCAAGCAAACCTGGAAGTCAGCACTCTAAATACAGCAAAAACCCTGAAAGTTTATTTACTGGTAAGTACTTATAAATTGGTGACCTGCTTACCTTCTGGGAACACAAATACTAGTGCAAACAGCACAAAATCTTGTCAGGGGCTTCCTCATGAAACTGCTTGTGATGGATAGTGTTATGCCTTTTTTCTGCATTTCTTGATGCCACAATGCTTGTAAATTTGAAGATTTATTAGAAAGCTATACATATAAAGCAGTGCTGTGAAATGCTTACTTTAGATTTGATTTTTAGTGTATTTAATTCTGGAGAAAAATGTATGTTGAATCTTTAATAAAAAGGCCTTTAAGTAACTGAAACTAAATAAAAATAAGTGCCAAAAGGAATTATTTATTGCACAATGATGTATCCTGTATTAAAGCCCTTCTCCTAAAAAGTTACAAAATAACCTCTCAGTTACAGCACTCATAACCATATTTACAAAGGCAATCAGCATTGCCTCATGCATAGACTTAAGCACTCTCTGTGAAGTAGTGCCTAATTACATTTTCATAGCTATCATTAGGCATCTTTTGCTTTATACTGTCATATGCAGTAAATGCTTAAATATTTAGGTTCCTATCTGCAAAGATATTTAGGTGTCTAGTACTCTTTTCTAATTTGTAAGAATTAGGGACCATTAGAGACCTTTTCCCAAAGCCAAAGTGAAATTTTCTCTCTCAGAAAGCCTGTTGGAAAATTTTGTGGACCAAAGCAAATCATCACAATGATCTGAATTCACCATGACTGTGCCTACAGTGCAGACTTCAATGAAATAGCCTATTTAACATTTTTAAAATATTCTTCACCAAATCTTTATACTTTTTTAGTAGTATTATTACAAATAATCTAATATAAATATACCTAAACTTGGACAAAACTGCCCATCAGAATCAAAGGAAGATTCTATTCAGCATTACCCAAAATAAGATGTAACCAAACTCAAGGAATGTTTCTTCTTCCATATTCTGGTCTTCTCAATAGTGTTGTAGTAGTTGGTTATGACACTGAGCAGTGCTTTTTTGTTTGGTTGTTGTTTTTGTTTGTTTGTTTCATTTTTTGGCTGTTTTTTTTTATGGTTATTTGGGTTTTATTTTTTTGTATAGCAATGTTGCCCTTCCTGTATTAAGTATTCCTAATTCACCTTAAGATTTACACCAGAAGTCTTACAGGTGTTAATGCAAACTGTATTTGATCTCTTTAAACCTGTCCTTTATTATTGTTTGGGCACATCTGCTGGGGCTACAGTTTACTGAGGTACAGTTAAACAACAGATCACTGTGTGTGGCATAGGCACAGGTTGTGGTTTGTTCTTTATGCATAGAGGAATGCTTTTTTTTCAGTCAAAAAATACCAGAGCAGGAAGTCTTGAGGCATTGTGCAAAAATTACATAGGGAAGAAAGGAAAAGAGAAAATGAAAATGTATGTGGATGACAAATGGAGTTCCTGATCTGATTATCCTTCACACGTTCGAGTTTCGCTCTCCATTTTCTTAGCCTTGCATTGGTATAAATGCACTTACTGAACTTCAGGAATGTGTGTAGAGATAGAAAAAATACACAGTATTATTGTAATAACTTCAGTAGTGAATTTTTGTAACGAACATTTGGATGCAGATGAAAATACAGAGTCTTGATCTGAGTATCATCACACTTGAAACAGAAAATTCACAAGCATTCATCAAAATGTCCCAGCAGTGTGTTAAATATCATACCGGTTTATAGATAAATTGGCAAAGGGGTGCAAAAAATCCCCAGTGATCAAATATTTCTTCTTCACCATGTCCTTACTGGTAAAATTGCAGTTACTTAATTTTTATTAGCACTAGTACCTAAGAAGGAAAATGTCATTCTAAGGAGCAATATTAATGAACTTCATCCTTTGATGAAATTGTTGTTAAAGAAGCAAAAGGCCTGTAGTAGAGAAAAACTTTTTGGATAAGCTGGATGGACTGCAGCTTCAGAATGGACACATGTATGGTATTTTATTAAATGGTTAAATCTCTGGAAAGCAGGGTTAGAGGACCTGCCCTTGTCTAATTTTCCATTGTTGTTAAAATTGTAGTTGACAGTTCGGATTAGGATGAATTTATAGAGAGGCACTTTTAATGTGAGGTTAATTAGCAAGGTTTTTCAAAGACTTTCAGATCTCTGGTACAAACCTAGCCTAGCTCAGCAGCAGCTGAGAATCATTACCAGAACATTATTGTTCACTTGTCTGTGTGAAATTAGTGTGCAGCTGCAATTCAATTTGAGCAAGTCGTATTTGCTTGTTACTGAGCTACAGTGTAAATGGGAACTAATTGACCCTCATATTGGTTCCCCCAGTTAATCCAAGGGTCACTATGTATCTATGGAGACTAAATACCCGCCTCTTTTAAGACTAGCCTTGGAGCAAGGGTCCACTTGTGGTTTTTGCAATCAAGTGCTTCTCTGTGGAGAAAGTCAGACTTCATCTTCCTGGACTGACTGTCAGGGATTTTCAGCAAGCACTAAGTTCACATTCCAAATATATGCAACAAAAATACTATTTTTGAATGACATTTTGACAAGGGCTTTTTAATTATTGTCATCTTCAAGTGTATCTATAGATTGACCTGTCAACTGTGAAGGAACTGCTCTGATAAATTATTGTGATTGTAGAGGGATTTCCACCAAAATGTTTTAAATAACTGCATTGAGATTGAAGGGCTAATGACTAAAAACGATTGGGGAAGTTAGAAAGAAGCATTTGAATCTTTCCTCTCCACAGAAATGAAGGAAAAACACAGTAAGAGGTCATTCTTCTCTTGTGAAATTCTTCAATTACCTGCAGAGTTAAAAGGAAGCTTTTAGTCAGATCTGTTCATGATTGAAATATATTAGCAAGCTTGGCCAACTTATATATTAACTCAATAATATATTTTTCTGCTCCTAACACTATAGACATTATTTTACACTTTCCAATACTTGCAAAAAAAGAGATGTGCCTGGTGCATTGAATCCAATTTCTTATATTTGATATATTAAAGGAAACCGAGCTATAGCTGTATCTCTGCAAAGCACTAATGTAATCTGCCGGCAAACTCAATGTGCACAGCCAGAAATCACTTTACATATGAATCACTCAGCACGGCCATGGTCCTTTAATACTTCAGGACAAGCCTAATTTTATACACTCGGTTGGCTATTCTTGCACATTTCAGGGCACAGCAAAGAGCAGGGTGGCTTCCTTGGGGCCTGGGCTGGGAGTGGGGTGCTTCCCATGGGGCTGGCTGGACAGGGTCTGGCAGCCCAGGCTCATCCCATCGCCCCAGCCAGGAGCAGGGCAACCAGGGGCACTGGGGCACCCTCAGCCCTAGGCACCTCCCTGGGACATGGGATAGGTAGGCTTGGATGTGGACTCGTGGGTGAGCCTGGTTCAGCAGGGCCCATGGCCAGGCAGGGCAGGGCTGCGGCAAGATGGAGGCCAGTCCTGCTGCGGCATTGCTGGGGCAGGGGTCCTGATGGGGGGTCCTGGGCCATGGGCAGATGGGGAGAGTCTTGGGGGTTGGGCAGGGGCAGTCAGGGCTGGGGGTGTCCTCAGGATGCTGACAGCATGTGAATGACAGACAGTGTCATAAGGTTTTTGTATTAAACTGCTACATGATTTGTATTGCATAGTTACAAAGTTGCAGAAAAAATCTAACATGGCCATCTCACAGGCTAAACCAAGGCACAGAGAGTCTGAAATGTATAACCAGTACTGGCCTATACTGAGCCTTCTCCTGCCCTTTCCAAGCAGTTATGCTTGTGCAGCTCACCATCCTGACAAACCTTGCCCTACTGTCTTGCCCCAACCAGCCGTCACTGTCTTGATGTTGCAAAGGCAAGCCACCTATGTCCAAGCCAAGTACACTGTACAGCTCCACGGAGAGTGACAGCCACGTGCACACAGCTCAAGGGCTGTGTTTCACAGGGACTGTAATATCTCCTGCTGTCATTCTGTCAGAAAGGTCTTGCCATGCCCTGAAAGAAGCTTCTCCCTTTCCAGGAAATTCCTGTTTTCTCCCATATTTTTCAATGGGCTGTGAAAGAAAGACTGATGGGGGTTGTAAGTGCATTTCTCTGATGATGGAGTAAGGTTGCATCATACCTTGGAGGTTGCTGCCTAGACTGCAAAAGATCTAACAAAGCAGTGTTGATATAGCCTATACAGGGAGCAGCTTGTTCAATGTGATCACCTCTTTGGATCTAGCACCACAAAAAAGTATCTCTGTTGCACCAGAAGGCTTCAAGCTAAAATCACGTAAGGCTCAGAGTCTGCTGCCAGATGCATAATGCACATGTGCCAGATGCATAATGCTCAAAGAAAGAGCGATGAGCAACTGGGGAAATATGTATCTGATCTTCCCTTGTCCATACATCAGTTTATTTTTCAAACAGAAAGTAAAATAAAATAGTTTATTTCCATGTATTTATTGTCCTGCTATAATGAGGTGAACACAGAACACATGCATGTTCAGGCATAAGACAACACCACAATACATATACAGGCTGGTATTTTTCTTCATTCTTGCCATTTATTTTTGTTAGAACTTCAGAAGTTGTCATGGATCTGGAAAGTGAAATGGCTCTGAATATACTCTTTCTGTTTTATATGGAAAAGATTGCTACTAAACCACCATTGTCTAAGGTTAGTTCTTTACGAAGTCTGTTGAGGAGACAGGAAATATCAGCCCCTGACGTCTATTTTGTAATGAAATATTATTCTTTAATGTAGAGATGTTTTCCTTTCTGGATGTTAATAGAATGTGTAAAATGGAGGCACTGACACTGCACGTAAGTAAAAAGTAGTGGCAGGCAAGTATCACCTGGGCAGCATCCAGCAGTTTTACTTCCCTCCCAGTGCCTAGCAGAATGGTAATGTGGGTATGTAGCTGTATGTTGGACTTGTTCATCTTTTATGTGTTGTGTAGTTCAGTCTGTCAGCTACAACTCATGCATTTCATCATTATGGCTGAAAGGCAAAAAAGCTCACCATAGGAATGGGGTTTATTAAAATGAAATCACTAATAGGAAGACGTTACCCTTTCCAATAGTAAGTTACGCCATTTAAGTACAGCTGGGCCAGAGGGGATAGATTAAATCCAGCAACCAATGCAAGTATTAGAACAACTGCAAGAGTTCTTTCAACTTCTTACTACCATTCCTTTAGCTCTCTAGTGTTTTATTGTTCATCCAATATCCTCTTTCCTATCAACTGTTATATTACAATAGCTTTATGTATTTCTGGTGAGGAAATTGGAAGCTGGGCTCTCACTCTGCAAATATGTTTATGCCTGGAGTTAACATTAGAAACTGCAGAGTCCAACTCTATTTTCTGGACTAATCAAAAGAGTGGAGTGCTAATGGGAAGGTTGGCTGAAGAGGAGTATAAACCACACTGAGCAGGGTTTCCAGTAACCTCCATATTCATGAGGTGACTACCTCCCTACTATATCTCTACCTCTGGCACTGAATGTCCTTGAAATCAGCACTGATATTAAGTAACTGTGTTGTTTGATTTGCTTCACCCATTTGAGTAAAGCTGCAAAAACCCCACAGTATTAATACTTACTACTAATAGCCATCACACATATAAACTAGTTGCCATAAAAATAATGGAAATGCCTAAATTAAGTATGTGAAAAAAACAAATCCTAGTAGTATCCACTCCAGAGTAATGACAAAACAAAACAAAAGAGAGCAAAAAAAGGGAAAAAAAAACCACGACAAATCCACTCGAATATTACTTTATTGATTTATTTGAATTATAAGGTAAAATAGTCATTGGATCTGATGGGAAATTCTAAAATTTTACTGGTTTTATCTAGTTGCTAAAAAATGCAACTATTTCATGCTGTGGAAAGTTTAAAATGCGTTGGCATGGAAGGATTGTAGTGACATTACCAAAATCTATTTCTTAGCTACCATTCGGATATATTTCACAGTGACAAAACATTACAATATACCAAAAGAAACATTTAGAAATACCAGTATGAAATATTTTGACATTATTGGGATGAAAAGAGAAAGTTTAAAATGAGAAAGTCAGAAATAATTGTTCTGAAACTCATAAGATCCTAAAATCTCCTCTCACAAAGCATTTCCATTTACACAAAACAATATTTTCTGTCAGAAAATTGTTCTCTTGACATGGTTTAGGGTTTTTTTTCTGTTTGTATTGTTTGTTGTCTCTTTTTCAACAAGGCTTAGGAATTACTTATTTTTCAAAATAAAATGAAAACCATACATGTGGCTCTGAAAGTAATACAGCTTTGAAATTAAAGTGAATGTCTTTTTCCAAATAATACAAATAAAAGCATACAATTCTCAATCCCTCTGTGCTCCGTGCTTTCACAGGCTCATGCTTAGCTCATTTTATGACCCATATTCTCTTTACTGCAATGGCCATAAGCTGAACCACTTCCAAACAAATGGCAGTGACAGATGCCACACCCACAGACCACTTACTTTGCTATGTCAGCACGGGTACCAGGCACCTTTCTATCTGCACCCAGCACCCAGTGCCTCAGCACCCCACACACCTCCCCAAAATCACCTCAGTGGGGAAGGAACCATATGCAAATCCAGCAGACAGAAGAGCAAAGGGGTCTACAGTCTGCATGTTACTATGTCAAGATTACTCACAAAATGACCCTATCTGCATAAGAAGACCTCGGGGATATAGCAGGCCATTTAGACAATTGATGTCTGGAACTTCATTTCTGTTCATAGTGCAAGCTTAAGCCTTCAACTTTGGTTTCTGATAGAGAAAGAATCAAACAAAGGAAAAAAGTACCTTCACATTTCTTACCTTTGGGTTGATCTATTTTTGGAAACATAAATGTCAATAAATGTCAATAAATGTCATCATCTTTGACAATAATTAAAACAAACTAGCAAACATCCTTCCCCCAGGAAAAGAACAAGGAAATAAAACAGTGAAGATTAGGAAATGAAGCATTTTTTGTGCAAAACTTAGAGATGTGGCTCTCTCAAATAATTAAACATGTGTCCAAGTTCATGAAATTAAAAGAATTAGTAGGAAAAGCAGGTATTTCACAGGTGGATTTTTCAGATGAGTTCAATGTAGTAATGTAAATTTGTAGAAATAGAGGATCTGTCCCAACATCAGAAAACTAAACAGGTTCTTAAATCTTTATTTTTTAATTACTTTTTTTTAATCTTTTAAGATTGAGATTCAAGGTTGCAACACCATGAATACACCTCGTTGCGTCCTTCCCTTTTCCCTTACAAAAGGAAGGATCAAAGCCATCTAGAACAGTGAGAAACAAAAACTGACATGTTTTAACCAGAAATGTGTTCCATACTGCTATTCATCTGGGCAGTCTTTATCACACAACTTCCAAAAGTGAGTTGAATGCATCTCCTGCCAGGGTAAGGATGTGCACAGGTTGTGATACAAAGCTAGAGCAGGATGGAGCTCCCAGCTCTCAAGTCAGCTTTCAGTGACCACATCTGCCTGGACTCGAAGGAGAAACTGATGCAGGGGTAAAGTGACTTTCACTTCATGCTTGTGTCTGACTGATGTTCATGCTTTGTCATTTGAAGTCTAGTAACATTTTCCTAACATGCGTAAATGTTTTATTTCAGCTTCATAAGAGAAAATAATTTTAATCTAATTATGATCGAAGAGCAAAACCAAAATAATATTACTTTTTGAGGAATGAAGTGCATTGGGAATGTTTTTAACATATCAGTCTCAGATTTTTCTTTATTCTGAAGCATTTTGCTCAGTAGTTTAAATAACTAAGAACAGATATATTGTTTCCTGTCCTCTATGCCAGAATGAGAATTGTTGCTGCAAGGTATCTTTTTTCATTATTAAAATAAGAGCAATACAACAACATTTACAAAAAAAAAAAAAAAAAGAAAGAAAGAAAAGGACAGTACTTCAAGAATAGGTTTGCCAATTTAAACATAAATTAATCCAGAAGGTAGACATTCTGTATAGAGAAAGTCAATATTTCTCCATATGTAGATCTGGCTTAAAACTATCCATATATTCCCCAGCCCTGGAACAGTGCCAAAAGGAGACAGTTTGCCTTCATTTCGCAATCCAGATCCTTTACTGCTAGTGCAGTGCCACAGCACATTGACCATTCTGGACTATCTCAGTGAACTGGCTGGAAAAGTTACCATGCAGAAAAGCTAGGGTTCTTTTTTGACATATTTTTTTTGTATCACAGCCGTGTGACATTAACAGCTATTAACAAGAGGTATCAGAATAGGTTATGCAGGCAAACTACTTTTCAAATGCAACCCTTTTTTCTTATAGCCTGATTTTTCCTCCAGTCCTGCAGTAAATCCTGAATAGGTGGACAGCTGGCCAGATGTATTAAATAGAATGGAAGGAAAGACAGAGCTGCACCAAATACAGCTTCCTAGGTCCTTTGCTATTTTTGGTTGCCCTCATTAGGATTTCTGCTTTATTCATTAAGGCTCTGCTTCAACAAAGCATTCAAGGCCATGGTAACAACAAATACACATTTCAATGAATAAATTCTATTATAGTTAAATATGTGCTTCACTGTTTTCCTGAATGTTTTAGCACTTTATTTTTCTAATTAAAAGAAAAAAATGCGAGTTTAAAATGCATTCCTGTAATTCTACAATTACGTTGCACAACTCGAACAGTGAAGCTAATTTAAGCTTATCTAGTGTGCTAAATAACTTGCAGAAGTTCCTAGTGACCTAGTCAGTATATCTTCAAATTTGAGATGAACGCTTATTATAGAAGTGCAAACCTCATTACTAATGAATAAACATTTCATTTACATAATTTACCTTAAATTCATATAATTTTTTCTCAGTAGTGTCTATTCATTTATCAAATTTAAAGTTCAGCTGGTTTAGAATTACCCATTAGAAACAGAAAGGGGAAAAGAGAAAGGGAAAGTATACATTTTTGTATTCAGTTAATTCAAATATAACTTGAGGACTTCATTTTCAGTTTAGATGAAAACCATTTGCACTGACATGAACTATGGCATGTTTAATACTATAGTGAATTTCAAAAAACAGCTTAACAGAGAGCAATTGCAGGTATTTTCTGGTGAGATTTATATTGTAGATTTAAATGAAGAGCGTTTAATACTGTAACTGGGGACAAACAGCACATTCTTGCACTTCCTTTAAGGCTCAGATCTTACCTTTTCACATCAGAGAGTTACAAAGTGGCATTGCTAACCTGAAAAAGAAAGCTTGACTTTAGCTTCTTGTAAGTGAAAAGTTAATAGTAATAATGAGAACATAGGAATGGTCCTAGCGGCTCAGAGCTTCACATAACTTTGCAGCATTCTCCAGCAATGACCAGCAATCAATTTTTAGGTGGGACTCTATGAAACAGAGCAAACACACAGCAATCTGCCTTCTCATACTAATCCAATACCACCTGGCTTGTGAACATGCAAAGGTAGAGTTCAGGTTCTAGTTTTAATATTTTTGCGATACCTTTCTCCACCAGCAACATGTTTAATCTCATTTTGAAGCTAACAGTACAGGTCTCAGCAGCTTCATGCGACAATGAACTCCTCAACTTCATCTTTGTATTCTCATCTGTTTGTTGGTCTGCAACTTTTTACCTGAATTCCCTAAATTCTTGAATTATGAGAAACAACGATCAGTTCCCTTTCTAACTTCTCAGTTTTCACTCATGATTTTATAGTTCTGTCAAAAGCTTCCTGCAGTGTCTCTTCTCGGGACTGAAGAGGCCTTGTCTGTCTAATCCTTTCTCTGGGAGTTGTTCTGTAATTTTTTTCATCATTGTTGCTCTTCTCTGTAATTTTTTCTATTACATCCTTGCAGATGCAGGGGGCCAAGATTGCCAGCAATACTCTCAAGATCCATGTGTGTGAAGTGCAATTATACTTTTCAGCTTTGTACTCTATTTCTCCCAATAATTCCTAAACATCCCATTTTCCCTGTTGTCCATCATTTACTCTCAAACTAATATTTTCACCAGTCCAGTTACTAGACCTCTGAAATCTCTTTCCTCAGAGATAATGGATAGTTTAGAACACCTCACTGAAAATGTAAAATTACCTTTTACATGACTATCATCCATTTTTACTTCATCTACGCTAGTCATCTATACTACTGAGTTTTAACATACCCAATAACTGAGTATTAAGTGTTTATTGAGATTTGTATTAACAACTTTTGTAGCCCTGTGTGTCCCCAGTACCTTCAACAGACTTTGCCATCAGATTTTCCAGATAATTGAAGTATGCATGTAATAATACAGGGCCTATCAAGAATCTTTATGAGACTGCAAAAGTGATTTCCCTATATTGACAAAACGGACTATTTATTGCTACCCTTTCTTCCCCCCCTCCCCCCCCTTTTTTTTAAGTATATATTTGCTAAGAGAGAATCTTATAAACAATTATTGGATTTCTTCGATGGGCTGATGAAAGCTTCTTGAAACATAAGTATACAATAGCAACTGATTATTGATTCTTTAAAGGATGAGCAAGATCAGAATCTCTACAAAATTCACTTGATTTTTCTCAGTGATACATTTATCCATGTACTTACTGACTGAATTCTACATTATATATTGCTCTAATTTGTCTGATCAGTAGTCCCCAGATCACCATGGGAACCTTTTCTAAAATTTAATGTAGTATTTTCTGCCTTTTCCTTTGGTACCCATTTGGTAACCATTTTAAGAGAAAGGTGAGAAACCACTGTCAGCAAGTTGCTATTTTTAAATGTTCAAGACCATTTAGAACTCTGATAACTCATTACTATGATGTTAGCTTTCTTGCTTTTATACCATTAGACAGATCCTCTAAAATGTTTCCCATAAAGTTTCTATGACGTTCTCTTCAGAGAACAAAAATGTAATGAACTGATTTTACTTCACTCAACTTTTACACAGCTTCTTTCACCAAAAGCACTCAAGATACTTCTCAAAAGAAATAAGTACTATCCCTATTATAAAGAAGAAGAAAAAAAAAAAAAAAAGCATTGATAGATGAAGGGCTAGATTTAATAAAGGACTGACAGCAGGTCCAGGTGCATAAATACCCTGTCTTCTCTGTGGTGGTTTAGTGCAAGCCAGCTTTGATATGAAAGTCTCATAACTGTTTATCATGATGAGCCTGAGTCAACACACACCCCCTCACTGGGGATAGGAACTGTCTCCTGACTCCCTGTCTCAATGCCCAGTATAACCACTAGGTTATACTGGACATTAGGTTATATAACCACTTAGGTTATATAGGACATTAGGTTATATAACCACAGTATAACCGCTAAGTTATACTGCCCCCATATCTAAGTCTATCTTAAAAGGTCCTTTTACAGTAATTAAAAAAAAAAAAACAAAAAACAACAAACATAATCAAGATTTACTTGAAGTTGCCCCAGATTGAAAGCAATAGCTGGAAAAATAGTCCAAGATACGACAAATTCTATTGCTTCACAAATAGTTACAACCCCAAATTGGTCCATGCATATACTGAGGTTTAAGTGTGTTTCACGACTACTGAAATAATTCCTCAATTCACATTGCAAGTGAACGCACAGGCGAGAGCTGTGTGTTATAGAGAATTTTTTGTTATAAATTCCTGATGGCTATACATTGTGCCCCAACACTCTTCATGTTTCTATACTAACTGATGAACATGCAACCCAGCATAAATTAATGCTTCCTTGTCTTGATTAAATAGGCTCCAGTAATTCTGTAGCTGGCAAGCAAGAAAAATAGGAGAGGCTAAACAGGATTAGCAGAGTATCAAAGCATTCTCTTTAATTACGTGCTATATAATATGTTCTTTTTTTTTTTGTCTCCAAGTAACTTTTTTTGCCATTCATGCCTGATTGATCACATAAGTACAGGGCTGGGAGCTAGTACAGTCTATTTATTATCCTGAAGGTTATTATAGTGGGTGTTCTTATTAATCAGACTTTTAAAGGAGAGATAGGAGATTATCCACTGCCATTCAGAAAACTAGTGCTTAAAGGAACCACCTAGGCGAGTACAACTCACACCAGCAGGTCAGCTAATCTAATTGATAATAGTCCTTTTAATATGGAGTTGAATATTAACAGCCTGAAGCACTGGATCATCTTCATACTATTCTCATTATACCCTCATTCATTTGGGAGGGTAACAAATGCATAGTACTTAATAACAGAATTAAATGGAAGTATGTAAATTGGAAAGTGATATTTATTATTGTTTACATGAAAGAAATAACTATTTTCATTCCAATATCATTTTACAAAGACTGCTTATGAGCACCTGAAGAAGTTACATGAATACACGTTAATGATTTGGCAGTTAAAATTCAGGATCGTTATTTACTTCAAAAGTAGGGAGGTGCGAATTGTATTTCTTTTGTCAGCTGCAAAGGAGCCCCTGTGAGTCTTGCTAAAACCACTACAGTTACACAAGGCCTCTCTGAACAATGTCTGGGTCATTGTGAACATTCTGTGTAGATTGTGGCAGAGGCAGCAGAATGCAAGCAATTTTCAGGGATGTTGAATTTCTTAGTCTCCATGGGCTTAGGCAAGGGAGAGTTTCCCAGGATATTTTGCACAGCTAACCTCTCTAGAAGTGCTCAGAGCAGAACTTCAGGCACTTAATAAATTTTACAGCTGAAAACTGAAAAGCTCTTGGCCCTCTGCTGCTGAAGCAGTTCCTGCAGATTGCTGTCATGGACCTTAGTGTAAAAATTCATTCTGTATTGCACTTCAGGCATGGCTCTGTAAGAATTTTCCTTTGGAGTCATAGACAATGCTCTGCTATAGTTTATTTTCTATATAACATGTTAATAAAAATGCTATACAAGCCAGTTGTATCCAATATATAAAGTATAAAGAAAGTAAATGTATACTGATGCTCTTCTGTGCTGCTTTATAGAACAGGTGTCAGCTATAGGTGTGGTCCGTAATATCTTTTCTTTCAGTACAGGAAAACTTTTGGTCAAGGTTGCTCAGGTCGATCTATCTATCTATCTGTCTGTCTGTCTGTCTATCTATCTATGTATCTATAAATATTTCAACTATCTATCTATTGGCTTCATGCTTCTGGTATGTTGTGTCCGGAGTAGCTTTTACACATTTTCAAACAGAGGGGGCTGATTTGGCACAGCTGGGTTTATCCTGCTGATTGCACAGCTTGGAATAATCCTGACTGGGTTAGGGTAAAATGAGTCATAGCTTCCAAAAAGCATTTGTCTGTGTTGTAAAACTGAAAGACAGTTGGTCCTGTTTGTCAGTTTCTGCTCAAGAAAGACATTTGCTTTGAAGCAGCAAGACTGCTGCAGATATAAACAGGAGTGTCCATTTCACAACTGCTTTATTTGGAGAAGCTAGGTATACATTTTAATAAACGGAAAATCTTTCTCTAGTCCCCTAAAAAGAGTTGTCTTACAGTTATCCTTAAGGTGCACTGTGTAACTAGTCCAGTGCCAGAGAATAAACACTGAAATAGGTAAAAGGTCAAGTTTTTACAGTAAAACCAGGATTTGGCAAAAAAAAACTTTTTCTTCATGCACTAAAGTGTACAGTAACAGAGGAAATAAACACCTTCTGTGTTTCTAGACTTACACCTATGAGTTCTTACACTTTGTGCAAGACTCACTTGATTCCTTCCTACTCCTACTGAGCTATGTTTGCTCTCAAATGGTACCTTGCAGTGACAGGTGAAACCTGAAAAGAAACCAAGTCCAGGTGGACCAGCCAGAGAGAGACAGCCTGTGCTGAGTATTTGTCAGAGTGGACTTATGGGAGGAGATATCCATGGAGTAAATTCCACTCCATGCTGTTTCTTCAGAGAGGGAGTCAGACTCCCATGTAAGACCAAGCTGAAATGAAAAAGCACCTACACAGATTGCCATTGCTAGGAAGCTCAAGGTCTGCAGAAGACAACACTTGTAATACGAGGTTCTGCTTCTCAGTCCAGAATAAATTTTGCGGTACTTCCTGCAGTTGGATTTGTTCAATCTCCCCTAAATGCAGCCGTAGATCTGTTGTCCCCTTATGAGTAAGATTACAATTTTACATAAACAAAATGTTCTGTAATGATTTGTTACCAGCTTTTATCACAAATAACAAATGAACTCTCCTAGGGTTCCCCTCTTCTACTCTGAAGAGATTAGCAACAGAGGTCTTTTTCATGTGTAACCCTAACAGAGAACGATGTGTCTTTTAAGCATATCATCCTGAAATCTTTGTGCATTAATATAACACTGCCTTCAAAACAGATTCTGCTTTGCCCTGTACCGCAGAAATCTGAGGAAAAGTATAATTGCTGTGCATTGCTCTGTTTTTTGTACATCAGTAAATTCTTCCTCAGATCATCGTGTTTGGTTGCTTTAAAATATAAACAAACAATGCCACAGTGTATTTTGGATAAGGTAATAAATGAGCTGGTTGCTGAAATGAAGATTTATTATTTGATCAAGGAATCTAAAGAAACCAAGATTCCATATTCATAAATTCATTACTTTTTCAGCTGTAGCATGTCAGCATCTGCACATCAAAAGCTGAACCATGCTTACCAAAGGAAAGAGCCTATGATTTGTTTATACAACAAATCCACATCTTTCCATTGCTGTCTTGATTAAAAGGCTTAATTTAAGCTTCTATCTTATGGTTTCTGGTAAATTATACTGGTCTAGATCATTCCACTGTGTAAAGCATGAACAAAATCATAAAAAAAAAGAAAAAAAAAGAAATAAATTCTGTGGCTTTCTGAAACTAGTGGGATTTTTGCTTGTTTGCTTCTGTTGATCTTCTTTTCCCATTAAATTAGTGCTTCCCATCCTGTACTCAAGTATCTGCATTCATACACGACCAGGTAGTCTATGTGAGGTTTGGGACACCCTTAAATGCATCTTGGCAGGGGAACAAGGATCTCCCCCAGTGAACTGCTGGGGCATTCTCAGGCCCACCATTTATTCTCTCATCAGTGCTATTCTGGAGCTGTAATGTTAAGGCCATTTAAAGCTATAGTTGTTTATAATGGTCTTGGTCAAACTTATTAAAAAAATAATCAAGACCATAACCATATGACTTTTTCCAGATAGTAGTAGAATAATTTGCAGTGGAGAAAAAAAAAGAGATTTAATGCTCTGAAACCCACATGAAATCACAAGCCCTTGCTCTCACATGAAACTCTATTTACATGGGATGCAAAACATGTAAGAGAAAAGCCACAGAACTTTTGTTACATATATCTCTTGGGGCTGATGTGGGCTGTTATTTTGATTTGTTATTTGCTGTTCACTGATAGGATGTTTGACTATTTGCAAACAAGATGGATGATGTTACCACTGTGTGACCTTACAGCCTACTTACTAATGAGTTAACATGAGGAAGCAGGGACCCCAGCATAATGATGTGTCTGCAGACTTGGGATACTACTGAATTATTTGTGTTACTGCTCGAAGAGGCATAGGTGGTAGTTACACCATTAGTACCAATCAGTTTCCAATTAGTACCAATTAGTAACTCAGCTAAAGTGGAGGTGGTGCTGTTGAATTGCTAAAACTTCTCTCAAAATTACTTCCTGGGGCAAGCTCCCACCTGAGAAGGAATTAAATTTTTCAAAGCTTTTCTATCAGTAAGTCAAGAAACAACTGCTAAGCTAACTAACATGTTAACTCAGTTATAGCCTAAACTAACTTGATTTTTATCCTACAATTTCAGCTGATTTTCTGTAGGATGTAAATGCAGACAGCTCATCAGAATGCAGGCCTCAGTACTCTTCTAGAAGAAAAGCCCAAAGCAGTAATCACTTTCTCTGCAATAGATCTGTAATGCTCAAATAAGCCAGAGTTGAAATTATTAGGACTCTGAAAGAAGTTCTAGTTGCGGCGGACAGTATGACGAGATAAAGATGTCAAAGATGAAATATCCCAATACACTTCATTATTAATTGTTTCACATTTTCTTATAGTACAGCAGACGCATGACTGTTTGCAAGGTCTTACATATGAACCCAATACAAAATGTTAAAAAGGTACCCAATAAATCTAAAATATAGAAATGAACATAAAATAGTTTAAGTCAGCATTTTTATATGATTTGGTGTGCAATTGACCAATGAAACCATGGTCATTCTGTTTCTTGCTGACCTTACAAAAGCAAAACTATTAGCTCTCTTTCAGTATATAAAAAATAGCTAAGTAAAATAAGATCTTTCTACAGTGATAGTTATATTCCATTACTGACAGAACAATACAAGGTACAGTTCAACCTTTCTTTGCACTGATGTAGCCTACTGAAATTAATGATAGTGTCAGTGAGCAATTGAGGTCAAAATGCGATCAAAGGATAACAACACCCCCACACCCTGTTCCACTGCAAGCATATTTCTGAGGTAGTGATTTTTCCTATTTAAAGTTTAACATAGTTTCTTCCATTGCAGACAAGCTGCAGAGACGGGAACAAATACAGTTATGATTTGGTATTGTTTTGATGTTTTTTTTTTTCGCTAGCCTTGACATTGCTGTATACAACATCTTCGTAACATTCCTTAAAGGGTTTCTTTTTCCAACAAACTGATCCTTCAGGTTACCATTTTGATGGAAGAACAATTGTCAGGAGCCAGAGCATGAAATTCCATGTGATGGGCCAAGACACACAATCTGGGAGCTTGATAGTCCAGTGATGCCTTATGCAATAATTATCTCTTAATATTAAATTCAGCTGACAGCATCCTGTGCTATCAATATAAAGCAGATATTTATAGTTTCAGACTTTTTGCTAGTTTAATCAAAAGTAAAAGGTGTTGTTAGATAAAGGCAATGGCATGCATAGCAGAGCACCTTAATCTGTGTACAAACTTCTGTTTCTAGTTATTCGATTACATGGTACTTCTTTCTTTTTTTTTTCCCTGACCATTAATGACTGCCATATTAAATAAATTCTTAAATAGCTTGCTAGGACACTCACTGGTCTCTAGCAGGCAGACTGAGTGTCTGCCAGCTCCTTTGCTATTACATCTTAAGGTCTTTAACTGTCTGAACAGCTGGATGATTACCTGTAGCACTGGCAAGCAGCCACTATCCCCTCTAACCCCCAATTAAAGCTGCTGTCACAGATCTAGGAAAGCACAAGCTGCAGCTTTATTTTATGTAACGATCAATGACAGTAATTTTTTTAAATGACATGGCACTATAGTTTCTTATATGGCTTAACAAATATTCTTCTGTTTGCAACTGGTTAATGACCTGCCAATAATCCTCTCCAACATCTTTGCCATTTGATATTATTTGCCAGATAATTTATTAGGCTGTGTGTAACAATTTTTTGCAGTAACGGATGTTTGAAATTTCAGCTACACTTATTAGTTAGAATTGGAAACAGAGGCCACATGGTTGTTTTTTGTTTCTGGTAGGGAAAGTATAGCTCTTCGTACAGAAAGAGGCATCTTTGGGAGATGATTCATTCACCCCTATATTAGTATGGCATGAATCACCCTCTGAAAGTGTCTATTGACTATAGAAGGAGCCTGAATGATTGGCTAATCCATGCACCTAAATTTCAAACAGCTAAAGTAAGGTGATTCCACTCTTAATATGTACTTTTGACAGTGATATACAACTGTTAATGATAGAGCTGTTAATGGTTACCACGCACAGACTATTATATAGTATACCATTTTACCAAGTGTGATTATCCCTGAGCTAATTCCAAATTTGACTGAAAGAAGAAAACAACAGTCTTAAATCCTGTCTCAATTAGTAAGAAAAAGATCTAAAACCACATCTAAATATGATGAACTGTGAATATGTGTATATTCTTTTGCTTTATCCTTATCTTTATAAGCTCTGCTTTCTTATCTGTCCTTGACACTGTATGACTCATATTCTAATCCAAGTTAAAGTTTTATTCACCAGAAAAAATGCTACAGTCTGAAGAATTATTCTTCTTTTATATACATAATATTATGTAGGTCTCTATGTCCAAATCACTTCCTTCAGCTCCTTGTGCTGGCAAACTTTAATATTAAAGGACATTCATATTGATAAATACAAAGGGCATCTCTTTTACATAAGCAATTATGTTTACATCCTTTGAAAGAATCCTATTCTAATAAAGCAGAGATTAGCTGCTATAGAATACATTTTCTCTTTATTTTCTGAACAGATAGAAGTAACTACTTATTCACACAATTTAAAATCCTTCCTACTGCTTTTTATGGGAGCACACCACACTCTAACACAATGCTTATCAGAAGGTCTTTAAAATCTTCATTGCTTTCTAGTAGTGCCATGAAAAAGCTAGAGCATACATAACTTTTGCACTGTGCTCAAGCTAGAATGTGCTTGTCCATATTAGGATCTGCCTTCTGAGGCTCTTCTAATTCAACATAAGCAGTCTCAAGCAAGTGGTAGTGGAAGCTCTTTTCTATGAAGTTACCAGTGTGACATTACAGCCTTTTGTGAGTGTGTCATGGCCTGGGACAAAACGCAACAGTAGCCATTTTGTGGTAATTCCAATATCCTAAGGTAACAAGGAATTACCTTCATATATTTTTGAGGGGCACTATAAATTTAAACATATATCATAAAAATCAAGTGGATGATACATACATTTGTAATTTTGCCTCATTGTATTGTATCCTTTTTGTCTCATAAAGCACTGAGGTAAGCATATAAATATTTTCTGGGGGGAAAAAAAAAAAAAAAGCCATGCCTCCTATATTTGTAGATAGGCTAATACAGACACAGTTTCTACATCTCAATAGTAGGTCAGTCTGATGCATTGAATGCTGCTTTTTTAACCCTTGAAGAGACTTCATTTTGATTGTCTGCTGTAGTTTTTCAGGAAAGATCCCTTAATGGTTTCCAGTGCCAAACTAACCTTTATATTATTTTTACTTTCCTGTCTATCTGATGTGTACTTATTATCATCTGCTGTATCCATTATAGCTGTCAGTGTCTTATGAGAAAGATCAGTTGCTTGCCTTTGAAAATTTTCTTTGAATGCTTTTATTGAGAAACTTTCCCTATAAATAAGTAATGATTCAATCTTTTGAGATTACTTACAAATCCATCCTCTAACAATGAATTTTCTTAAAATTAACTCTATGACCAAACTTTCTCCTAAAAATACTTCAAAGGGATTTTCTGTGCTTCATGTGTCATGAGAAAATGAGCCTTTGGAAGTGGAAAGTTTAACAAAGATCATGTTATCTGTTTTTGAATATTAACATATTGTAAGATACTTTAAAAATGACAATGATGAATAGAAACATGAAAGCTAAACTTTGTCATGTGAATAGATTTTAATGAAGCATCTTTCACATTAAAAAAATTGTTTGAGTTACCAGTAAGGAAGAGGAAAACTCACTTTTTTCATTCCATGGAGAAGTTTTGTCTTTCAAAATGTCCTTAAATAGATTTCACTCCTAAATTGGAATGAAAAAAAACCACAGTGTTAAAGGATTCTTATATTAACATTTAAAAAAAAAAGTATGAAAACTTTTCATTACTTTTGTTTTAAATTTATGTAACTATACAGTTCTATTTTATTCCATATTATCAGTATAAATACTATATAATGACATGTAACAAAATAAGGGTATAATTTAGTTCATTAGATGATGACACCAGCAAATTCAAGCAGAGATTATCAATCTGTTTCCGTGCCAAAACACACTTACTTTGTGTCTGTTTAGCATTCATATTGCTTCTATTCAGAGCAGCATTTCCTAAGCCAGGATCTTCTTGGATCAAAATGTGGGAAGGGAATTCCGCAAGAGCAAATCTTTGCAGCAGATTTCTGTTGCTCTTATTTCCATTCATTCTAAAACCATTATCATGAGAAACAGAAGGGGTAATTTAGACCTTCATCACCAGGTAAAAATGAGAAGTTGAGAAAATGAGAGACAATAGGAAAAAATTATACAAGTTCTTTCAAGCCTCAGGAGAGGGACACATTCTGGACAAATGTTTCAAGTGTGGGTGTGGGATGTTGAGCTGAAATGCTTTCTGTTAACCATCTCTAATTTGATTTCCTACCTCGCATTGTGATCCAGGAAGTATGTTCTCCAGCATGAGTCATTTTGTCACATTCCAGATCTGAAATGAATAAAGCTATTAACATTTGCGGTGCGCTGTAGTTTTGCCATATCTTGAAAATTTCTATTTTTTTTTAATCTGTTGTCATTGTCAGGAGTAACAGCTGACAATGTAAGAATCTGTACCCATTACCAGTTTAGAGAAAAAAAACCAACAAAACAGTCCTCTTTACTCACTTGAGAATAAGAGCTCATTCTAGTTTAAGATTTGATAAAATGTAATTTAATAAGAGCAGGAGCTCAGAAATAGTGCCTTATTATTGACTACTGCAGTGAAGATGTGTTGCCTATGTTAACAGAGCCTTTCCATAAAGGTTTATGAATCAAACTTACTTTTTGGTCTTTGACTGAATCTGAGCATCAGAATCTTTCACGGGTTTTTCGATCCAGTTCATGGGAAAGCCTGCTCCAGGAAGACATTGCAACTGCTGTGATAAAAATATGAACTAAGCTAGCCTAACTTCTCAGAAGAAATTATCTTGGAAGGATGCATTCTTAGAAGTGGAAAACTACAAGAAAAGGCAAAAACAATCTCTGTCCTTTACGATTAAAACCAACCTGCCCAAACATTCCATATATATAAAAATACAAGTATGTTCAATTAACTTTTAGCATTAATACTTTTAACAATATTATCATGATACTATAAATAATATTTGAAAGCTTGATGCTTTTAAGATATCAGCTCAAGCATACTCCTATATCTGCCTGAGAAATCCTGCCATAAGCAAAACCCAAAAACTAAACAAAAAAACAACCAACCAAAAAAAAAAAAAACCACAAAAAAACCCACCAAAAAGTGGTACTTGAACAAAGTACTTAAAAATTAGCTGCTTGTATCTACAGTTTTTGTTTTATAAATTTTTACAATCCTCAGATTGTAACATTGGAGGCCTGTATATGGATGCTGGCAAACATGGTTTACGTTGGCATATTCATTCCTGTCTAACCTTCATACCTTTCTAACCTATTTCCACATATACCTTAAAATAGGCAACTGAACTAATATAGCAGTGAGTGTACCTTAACTGGATCCAAAAGTCTTTATGCCTTTTAGATCTAGGCATCATAGATAGCATTTTTGTTTCCATTACAAAAGAGAAATTAGCACATTTGCATTTCCTAGCCAGTCAGAATACTCCTTCACTTCAAGCATTCATTTCTGACAAAGGGCTGACTCAATGTGTGTATCTTTTTTTTGAAAAATCACATCACGGAAAGGTGATGTGTTTTATATGGTCAAATGCGAATGTCAGGCCTGTTTTTATCCTTGGATGAGAAAATTGCCTAAACTAAATGGAACCTTAACTAAATGTTAAGAATCCAAAGCCATTGTCTAACTGGAGAATGATTTACACAAGAAAGTGAAGGTAATGTCACTCTTCACAACATTCAGAAGTCAAATAGCTATACAACAATACTCTAGGTATTTCACAAGCAAGCTGAATACAGTTTTTGCTTTCAGATCAAAAAACATGTTGAGCAACCTGTTGAGATAACATATGATATGTTTTATCAATGCTAATGGACTAATTGATGGTTTTTTTTAGAAACTGAGACAAGTTTTGCAGGATTTCTTAATAACACCCACATATAAGTTTATATAGAAAAGAGGAGGTAAAGGTTTTGAGCTGTAGTTAAGAGCTTGGTGACCAGACAAATTGCTAGAAGAAGAAAGAATGATTCATTTGGGCAGAAAATAAGTTCAGATTTACCATAGAATCAGCTAAGTTGGAAAAGACCTCTAAGATCATCAAGTCCAGTTGTTACCTCAGGACGGCCAAGTCCATCACCCATGTTAGGACTGAGAAAAATTCCAGGGGGGGATGTAAATCTAATTGGAAAAGAAATCTGCTGCCTTGGTGGGTGACAGATGGAGAAGTTGTACCATACACAAGTATCCACTGAAGGAAGGTGGGGGCAAAGCATGGTGTTCTATACATTCAACAGTCATGTTATTCTTAAGATTCTCTTAAAGCTGTCTTCACACATTGTGAATTGCTACAGGTTGGATGGTTGGATTTGCTGGTTGTTTTGTTTTGTTTGTTTGTTTTTTTTCTCTGTAGTCTCTTTTGGTAATGATTTATTGATTTGAGTGACACATATATTCCACTAACTTTCCAAAGTTCAATTTATCCCCAGGTATACCATATCTATATCATTCAGATCTTGCTAAAAAAGTCCAGTCCTTAGTTGTGTAGTAGACACAGGAGTCAAAGCTGCAAGAACCTGCATCAGCAAGATTAATATTAGAATATTTTGTTTATGCTTTAAAGTCTCATTTCCATGCTTTGGCCATCAAAAAAGTCATTTGACCTTTTCATCCAAAAGGCTCTGTGTGCCAAGAAAGTCTAACATACTGCCAGATGACAAGAGTAAAATGCACCTGATATACATCTATATTATAAAGATATAAATGGTCACAGCGAGTAGAGCATCTGGAATGCCCCATTATAAATTCATTTTAAGACCTGAAAAGGTGGAGTGCTTCTTGTTTAATGAGGGATTTTGTTTACAAGGTGCAATAAATGATTTGTTTACTTCAGAATGTTGATACTTTGTTAAGATCAGCACAAACATTGCTTCTATACTTGCCATTTTGTAGGCATCTGTGTTAAATACTATCATCAATAAATGAATTTTAACGAAGTATGTTAACTAGATTCCTTCCTACATCTGTAAATGCATACACAAAACAGACACCTTCCCCCATTGAACTTTGTGGAGCCATCTATAGTCAGTGAATTCTACTGACTGAGGGTAACTGGTGCTAGTATTCTCCCATGGATACCACTCAATATTATGCCTGTTAGTCAATCCTACTATAAATAAAAACACAAATTACAGCTCTTCTGTTAGTTAGGTGATTTGCCTGCTCTCTCCCCTATTCATGTCATGCTGAATGACCTCCTCATCCAAACTAACAGGGTGGGGTCTTTCCATCACTGCCAATATCTCTTAGGTGGTCTCTCTGTTCCCAGAAGTCTATCACAGCCAGTGTGTTATTAAGACAGATTAAGCTCTTACAGCCTTTAACTTACTGCTACCGAACTGTAAATCTCTAGACCTAACTCCTCTAAAACTGTCCTCTGAGATCTGCTAGAGAACTTCACAAAATGCAAAGCTAATAAGATAGATGAAATCTCTCCTGGGGATTTTTGTGATCTGTCAAAATTCAACATATGTAGAGGACAGATGGTAAATACAAACCTATAAAAGGGTCTGAAGAAAAAAAATGGTCTATTCATTTACCAAAGATAGAAACGTTAATGAATTTTGCTGCATGGAAGCATTATCTACTGTGACAAGTTAGGGCTCAGGTTTGTACAACTAAAAGTGATAGATGAGACCCAGCTACAAAATAATCGTTAGGTTATGAGTGTCCCTAGAATCCTTGTATGGGTTTGACAATATTAAATCTACCTCAATTTCTTATTAAATAATGTGTATACATGAGAAGAGAAGCATAAACACTTATACATAGTCTTTGAATAAAAGCTATTCTTGTTACCAGTGGCTATGAACTCATTGCCTTAATAGAAGTTGTAATATACTTAAACTTCATCACGAGTGTTTAATTCAGACACAACTTTCTTTGTTCATTCAAAACCTCACATTTTCTGTATATGCAGGGTATAGTTTACCTACCTGAAATATCCTGCAGTGAAAGTAGAAATGGCAAACAACTATCTGACTTTTCAATTTGGAGTTTTCTTTAAATGATTCATACGTGCTATTGGAAGTATCCCAGATTTTACTTGAAAACCAAAACAACTGACCCTTTTCCCAGCACTTTCTGACATTTGTAAGGCAATGGTATTTTAGCTTTTATCTGTTTTTGAAACAGAAATCTCAACTACATCAGTCAACTCATGAGAGAATCTGACATTGATGAAGACATTATCTTTTTCTAGCTTAAATATGAATTTCTTTTTTTTTCTGATGCAGCTTGTGTTTAAAATACTGTGTCTTATCATACGCTTTCTTACAAGTACTTCTCAGTACTGCTAGAGCTGAAGAAACCCTCATCCTTGGGGTACTGAAGCGGCAGGAAGCACAATGCCTGTTAATGTCACTTGTGAGACTGCGATTTTTAATTTTTATGTCTGTTTGACTTAACATGTTAGACCAGGAGAAGGATCCAAGTCAAGCTAAAAGACTGCATTACTGCAAATGGCAGCTGGAGAACCAAGGCAGGCTGTATGTCTTTAGAAACATCATAATATTTCCGGGCACTAAGATGCGAAGGGTATTTGAAGACATGGCATGAGTAGAAAGCTTTCTAAGGTCTTATCCTGCAGGGAGTGAACTCTTCTGTGGTATATGAAAGCCCATTGGCAGAGAACTGGCACTGTAGTCTTCTACACCTTGGCAAATCAAATCTCTTCTCAGGACAGTCTCCTAGACAGCCAACACCCCCACAGAAATCAGTGACTTTTTTCTCCCAATTACAAAGTTGCAAGATTAAGAGTTGCAACTACTTTTTTAGTGGAAATAGTCATGCCTCTATGAACAGTTTCTATATATTTGACATCAATAGCCTAAATCCAGAGTTAAATTTATGACTCCTTTGTTATTTAACAGCTGTGCAATAGTTCTCTCAAGCTCCTCTAAGTGAAATCACATCCATTTGTCAGAAGTGGGACTGAGTAAATTAAAAGAGAAATACTAACAGTTAGCAGCTGAGACCAAAATAGCCTCAGTCTTTCTTGTGCCCTTATCATGACGTACACCAAAGTCATGTTTTGTTATACTCTAAAACTGCTTCAGCTTCACCTTTCTATCTCCATGACCTAGAGACAATTGAAGGGAGCATCCTGACCTTTACATGTTTAAAATCCTTAGCACATGCTGGAAAGCAATGTTTTTTCTCACTGGTTAATGAATAATGGGGCAGACTGTGAGCATTTTGACTAACAGAAGTAACATAAAAAAAGTTTAGGAAAAGAGAATATATTTTCTATACTTTTTGCAGTTGAATTTTGATCCAGTTTATCCAATCTTCTAAATAAACACCTTGGTTTGGATCATTATCTACTTGGGAGAATGCCATAAAAATATACCACTAGTTGACATACAGAAAGGAAAATACTACAAATTATAAACTGAGCACAGCTGGACAATATCCTGATGGGAGCAATTACTTTAGCATTATGAGAAGCGGGAGATTACAAACCCCAAAATGAAGAAAAGCAATGACCTTTCTTCACAAGGAAACTCTTGCTCTGTCAGTCTTGCTGAGAAATGGATGGTAGCACAAATTGATATATCAAGCTGCAAACACCATAATTAATGTGAATGACACTTCTTTAGACTTCAGGGAATCTGCTACTGTTAAAGGTGTTTTGCCCTTAGGAGATGGTAACTGAGATTGGGGTTTTGAATGAACACTTTGCTCAAGGCATCCAACATCACCTTGATAAGTACAATTCCCTCACCATACAGCCTTTCACACAAATTCTTTTATGCTTTGATCATAGCCATCAGAGACTAGTAGTGGTGTTGAAGAGGATATATCATATTAACTCAGGAGCTCATCATCTAATATTATAGAATCATAGAATAGTTAGTGTTGGAAAGTAATATCTCCCAATATGCATTTAAGTGGCTTCCTTATCTTTAGCAACAAAGATTTCTATTGTGAATATTTTTTTCTTCTTTATTTTGTAAATGATTAAGGAGAATAAAAAATAGACAGTGATGTTATTAATGTAGTTAAACTAGTGTTACTACAAAACTACCATATCAAAATCCAAGCATTACTGCATAGAGCACTGTCATTTTCTTTCTGTAGTATGTGCTTCCACTTATTAAGTATCTCAGATTGCCCCTGTAGATGTATTCCAGCAAAATTAAGAAGAGATTGGATAGTTAGGCTATTTGCATTGCTTCTCATTTTTTCATAGACTCTACTGCAACATAGCTTGAATAAGAACTAATTCACTTCCAGTCCATCACATAAAATGAATATAAACCTATGGAAACACTCATGAAAATTCTAGTTTAATAGTGGAAAAAAACTCAAAACCTTAAACAAGAGGAAAAATTACTCTCTGATTCGTAGATGTGGGAAAATCTCAAATATCTCTTATCTTAAGCAATATTTGGTACATAACATGCAGTATTCACAAGGCCTGCCAGATAACGAATTTGGACCCTTGGTAACAGCCCAATCCACTTGCTTTTTTTCATTGCCTGGAAGGATAAATGCCAAAATACAGTATATCTGAATGCTCCTTGGATAGCCATCCATATAGAGAATCACCTGTTTTGATACAGAAAATGATTTCCAGGCTAGAAATGCACTATAATCTAGACATAGATCAACATAAAGTACTTCCAAATCTTTTCAGAAGCTGGAAAAGTTAGTCATGCTGGGGTAAGATGCTACTTGTTTTGTGTGTGTGTGCAATAAACTAGTGAAATGAACAAGGAACCGAGTGAAAGGGTTGATTTATAGGCCTTGTAACCCTGAGTAGCTTTGAAGCAAAGGTTCCCATGCCTCAGGAAAAGGTACTAAACATCAGCCTCTAGGTAGATGTTACCTGGTAGTGCTGCTCAAACTGCATGGTCTGCATAGTTCACATAGTCCAGTAGTGAGTCATGAAATGAAAAGTGGAGTATGCATTATTATGTATATAGAACATGTGTCTGGGACTGCTGTAGGAATTTCATATTTTAAAATATATAATCTGTGCTGCTGTATGCAACCTTTCTCAGTTTTTTAACTGCTGCTGTCACCAAAGCAGATGTTTTAGTGGAAATTTTTAGCAATTTTGTGCCTTTAGTTCCTTATTCCATTTCCAGCTTTTCTTTATTGCATACTACTTATAGCCAGTTCCCAGGAAGTAGTAGATCAAAGCTGCCAGTGTAAACTGCAAGGAAAGGAGCTAGGGTGGAAAGGGATTTCCTGCATTTTACTCTCAAGTAAACATTAAGAATATAGGAAATATAGGAAAAAGAAATCACCAGATTCTTTTAACACAGGGCATGGCATTTGATGCTGAGAGATGGGAAATCCATTTCATAATACATCTAACAACCTTCAGCCAGCTAGTTCCTCCTTCTAGGATAGTTTGAGTTGTTTACACAGTATCAAAAGCATTCATATTCTGGGTCATACAATTTGAAATTCCAGATTTCAAGTGAGATTCAGGCTTCTTCCTATTTGTTCGTCTCCTGTTCCATGAAGCCTGTGTCCCAGGTTCAGCTGTAACAGTTATACTTCTCCTTCCTAGTAGCTGGTGCAGTACTGTGCTCTTCATTTTGGCCTGTGATAACATACCAATGTTTTAGTTGTTGCTAAGCAATGCTTACCCCTATCAAAGACTTTTCAGTCTCTGATGGTCTGCCAGTGAGGAGGGACACAAGAAGCCAGGAGGAAGCAGAGACAGGACACTTGACTCGAACTAGCCAAAGGGGTATTCCATGCCACAGCACATCATGCCCAGTATCAGCAGATGGTGAGCAATTGTATTGTGCATCACTTGTGTTTATTGGTTTTTTTTCACTTCCTTTTTCAGTTCTATATTCTCTCCCCTTATTATTTCCCGTATCATTATTGGTGGTAGCAGTAGTGGTTTGTGTTATACCTTAGTTACTGGACTGTTCTTATCTCAGCCCATGGGATTTACAGTATTTCGATTCTCCTCCCCATCCCGCCAGGAGTGGGGGAGATGAAGGGAAGGAGTGAGCAAGTGGCTGCATGGTTCTGAGTTACCAGCTGGGCTTAAACCATGACAGCCTGTTATAAAAAGTCTGTCATGGTTTAACATTGCAATGAACTCCTCCACTTGCTTCTAGCCAGGCTAGAACAAGGGGTTCTTGCTATAATAAATTCCATAACATACAGCTCAGATCCATGGTTACAACAATTTGAAGGTATTTCCATTACAATCTCCACCCTTGGTCCCTTTGGACCAGATCATGAGGGCTAACATTGCAATGAATTCCTCCCCTTGTCTCTGATCCAGCTTGGACTTATCCACAGGCTGCAGTCCCTTATGGTTGCACCTGCTCCAAGAGAAGCCTTATCTATGAGCCACAGTTTCTTCTGCTGCTGCAGCACAGACTTATCCACAGGCATAGTAAATTCAAGGTCCACCTTCTCCAACATGGCCCAAAGACTAATCCTTCAGAGGTATGCTTGCTGAAGCACAGACATAACCACGGCCACCGACACTTCAAGATATACCTGCTCTGGTGTCGTCTTAATCACAGCCATAGATGCTTTGGGGTGTCCTGCTCCCATTTGGACTCATCCAAAGGTCACAGGCCTTTCAAATCTGTTCACGGCCTTTCAAATCAGTTCACACTGGAGTTTCAGCTTGTCAGCACAGAAGCAACAGTGATGCTCTGGCTATCTGCCAGCCCAGGCACATCGCCATTGCTGTTATCAAAATGTTCCCAGGCACAGCAAGTAAGATGATAAGCACTACAGCAGTACAGCAAGCAGTAAAAGCAAAAAGCAGCCACTAACAAGCACTACACTCTAATACACAGTAAGGCATGCAAGCCCCATGGCAAGCACAGAAGCCTGTCAATTAATAGCTAAACAGCAATAATAGCTACAAATTTGATCTGGCAGATTCCAACCAAATCTGTCATTATCTCAAACCCTTCAAGCCCTATGTTGGATGCCAAAAAGGACTGTTTGATTTAACCCCAACCAGCATCTAAGCCCCATGCAGCCACTCACTTATTTCCCCCCCGGTGAGATGGGGCACAGAATCAGAAGTGTATATGTAAGAAAATTTGTGGGTTGCAATAAAGACAGTTTAATAGGTAAAGCAAAAACTGTGCACACAAGCAAAGCAAAAACAAGGAAATAATTCACTGCCTCCCATCAGTAAGGCAGGTGTTTAGCTATGCCCAGGAAAGCAGAGCTCCATCACATACAATGGTGACCTGGGAGGAGAAACGCCATCACTCTGAACATCCTCCCCTTCCTTCTTCTTCCCTCATCTTTCTATGCTGAGCATGATGTCATATGTCCTGGGATATCCCTTGGTCAGCTGAGGTCAGCTGTCCTAGCTGTGCCCCCTTCCCAGTTTCTTATGCCCCCTCCAGCCCACTCGCTGGGGTGGTGTTGCGAGGAGCAGAAAAGGCCTTGGCTCTGTGTAAGCACTGACCAGAAATAACAAAAACATCCCTGTGTTATTGACGCTTTTTTCCCAGCACAAATCCAAACTACAGCCTCATTACCAGCTACTGTAAAGAAAATAAACTCTATCCCATCAAAACCAGCACAGTGACAGCCTGAATTTCTCTGTAAATTCTGTCCTCCTGACTCCTTCAAGGAACTTCAGTCAATTCATATGGGTCTTTAAGTCTTAGGTGAGGAGCAGGGTAGTAGGTGATTCTAGAATAGGAAATGGCTCTTACAAACCTTTGAAGAAGGACTGCCCTATACCCTTTAGCTGCTTTTAGTTGGAAGAGAGATAAGCAGACTTACTTTTCCTAATATTGTCATACAAGCTGACAAGGTTAGCACATATTACCTACCATTGCCTCTTGCCTTAGGGAATTGAACTTATTCTGTCTCTAATGCCAAATGCAGCACTTATAGGGGTGTAACTGGGGAAGGAAAACTGGTGGGGGAAGGAAAACCAATGGAGGAGGGAAAACCAGTGCAGGAACGGAAAGGTAGAAGAAAGGACACATTAGCTTGGAGTAGTCTTTCTACATTGTCTGCTCTAGTAGGGCTGCTGTTCACAGCTGGGGTGGTGAAAGAACATCTTTTCACTTTTCTTCTCAAGGGTAAAGAAAAATAAATAAATAAGGAAGCTGGTGGGGCTGTTTCATCTGAACTATCCTTTTTTATTCAGGGAATCACTCCTCACTCTCCCTCCCCCCAAGAATGATGAGAGGAAAAAACAGCTGGGCCCATCTGTGCACTTCCATCCTGTGTTTTGACATGGCAGAACCCCCCCTTGTTCTTAAAATACGTTTCAGATTTTGTCAGTGCAATCAGCAGCAAAATCCCTGAAGCCCAGAGCGAAATCTGCAATGACTTTCAACTTTGACTCATGCCAAGCTTTGAAGTTACCCTCAGCTACACTCTTTCATAATACTGAGGGGATATAGTAATACTGGATACTCACTGCTGAAGAAAGATGGAGGCAAATTATTCAGTATAAAAGGGGCAATGAAGATTGAAAACAAGTTCAACTCAACTCAGAGGAGAGAAACAAATTTCTAGTTAAAGTGTACTTAATCTCTCTGAGTACTCAGAGCTTTGTATTTGATTCTACTGACAGTCTGAAAGGACTACTTTGGAAAGATTGGATTATTTCCCATGTTTACAAACAATCTGATGCCTAAAACATACATTATTTCACTTAAGATAAGTACACTGGATCCCACTGGGGATTTTTTTGTAACTTTTTTGAATGACATGGATCTTATTCATGTTTACATCATGGAAATGAACTGACTGCTGGCAAACTAGCTTGCGTGCTCCACACTGCCGAGTGTGGTAGGTGATTGGAGGTTTTGGAGGTGACTTAAATTTCTCTCTTAATACTGGGAAAAAGGAAACCTTTATTCTGCCAGATATGACACTGGTTGTTTGGCTGCCTGGCAAAATGTATTACAATCTAGATTCTTTATAGTATCTTGTGTAAAACTGCATTTACTTTTTCCTTTCTTACTCTCTGCAACATTTGTAAAGAAGAAACTGGAAAGAGAAGCATTTTTTTTAAACAATTTTTAAACTATTTTAATATCTACTTATTATTTTAACTATTCTTATGTTTCTTGGTTTTGCTATATAGAAGACAGTGTATATATACAAATATTTTTCCGGGTATCTGCTTCTCTTAGAAATCTCTTCATTGCTGAGTAGTCCACTGTATTTTCAATTCTGTGAACTGAAGGTGAATGTCCGAAAAAGACTGCATGTGCTTTTTCTTTTTCTTGGTGTGAAGACCAGCCACAGAGATGCTTCATAATAACACATGGGGTGTCCTCTAAATCACCTACAGTAACTCAGCAAGTATTAAAAGCAATAAATTTTCCACTGACCTAATAGTATGCTGTTTACAGAAATTCTTTATACTGGAAAACAGACCAGATGGAATCTAATGGCAGAACAAGCTACTATAGAGCAGGGAAGCACTGAGGTCCCACCTCTGCACTTGGTGAACTTGATTACCTACAATCTGTTCATGTCAGGCACAGCTGACACAAGACAATGCAACAAGAATATATGAGCTGAAGGAAGGATATCACTGCCCTGAAGTGGTATGTATCCTAATGAGCAGCTGTGGTGACTTCAAATTAAGTTTGTCTGATGGGCAGGTAAGTATCAATGGCAACATTGTCTTAACATAGTCTTCGTTATTTTCTGGGAGGCTCTTGCTTGCTTTCAACTTAGTAATGTGTTGGCTTGGACCTGACCTGAACTTCAGTGAGGAGCCTTGAATTTCTCTTAGGTAATCATGGGGAAGATATTACAGACACAGTGGTAATATGTGTACACTTCAGCAGGTTAAGTACTCATGAATTACTATTTAAACATTAGCTAAGCTCTTTCTCAAATTTTCAAGCCACACTATAGAATAAAGTCTAGGAATGGAATGGAAGGATCACTTTAGGGGAGGAAAGAGAGTAAGACAGAGAGATTAGGTTGATAATGATTGTGGAAATGAACCTGAGTAGCAGGATCCTCAAGTAGCACATATTGAAAATGCTGTAAATGGCAAATGAAACTAAAAGAAATGTCAGCAAGGAAACTGAGCAAAAAAGGAAGAGTTAAGAAGGGAGTCAGGCTGCAGGAGCATGTATAAAAAGTGTTTCAAAACCATTGGTTAGAAAATCCACTCTCTGTGGGTGATGGGAGGGTAGGGAAATTGCTAATGAAATTGCTGAGTTTTTTCTTTTTTTCATACTGACTTGAATTACAATCACACAGATACTACTTTAGTTAATGTGAATAAACCATATTCCTTTCTTGTTGGCTCCACAGAAATCAGCAGGCATCCACATCAAATAATAAAAAAAGGAATTAAGGATCTTCACTTGGAGTGTTGCTCACATATCAGTGCTGGTTTTGTTACATTTGTTTTTCTTTAAACAGTTAACCCAGGAAATAGAACCTCTTCTAGATGTCTCATTTTTTTTGTGTGTGTTCATGCTAATTGGACTACAATCCATGGAGAAATTTATTCACAAACCTGATCCAATATATGCACCTTTCAGTAGGTAAGATTTAGGTAAGGTCTGTCTTAGCAAACCAGACAGTTATGGAAAGGACCTGAAAGATTTGTGCAGAAATACTTTGCACAATAGATTTTTTTTAATTTTTTTTTTAATTAGAAGCTGCTGAGGGGATATAGCCCAGGGAAGTGGAAAATAAACTAAAAGACTGCCTACAAAAGTCAAGCCAATAATACAAGAGATGGAAAGACTGCATATCTAATTTCTTATGGTCCTGAATTGTTTTCAATTAAGTTACTGTTATGTAAAATCACTCTAATGGAACCTGTCTCTACATCCTCTTGGTTTGCCTCGTTTCCCTCTCTGAGGACTTTTTGGGAGAGGTTCTGTGTTTTCATTTTGTCTTTGTACAGGACTCACAAATTGGGTTTCAGATCCTAAATGAGGACTCCTAAAGGATACTGCAAAATTGAATGAAAATTATCAGTGATGCTGCTGATAATAATGCTTTTAATAATGCTATTAATAAATAATGATCCAATATCAGAGCACTTAAAAGAAAAAAATCAGATTGCATTTTAAAAGTTCAAAAGATTAATTTCTTTTAGACTGGACTTTTAAGAAGACCATCATCTCTAAATTAAAGCAGTAAAGAAGAAGATCAGGTTAGACTATATTATATGTGTACATCCTCCCTTCTGGTATTCCAGAAACTTCTAACTGCAAAAAAAAAAAAAACAACCAAAACAGTGCTCAAGCAATAAACATATCTGAAACCTCTCTCACGTAAACATGGTACATGTAAATATAGACAAATTATTTCTACCCAAGTCTCTCTCTCATTTTGTGCACCCAAGTTTGTGAACCAACTTTCAAGGGGTCTTGAGTGTGCTTTTCTAAACAGAAGCTACTGTGGGAAGTGATCTCTTAATTAACCAAACTTGGAATAGCTAACCTTATTTAAACAGTGCAACTAGATGCCTGAGACCTCATTTGTAAACTGTGTGGAAAGATTACAATCTAGTAGCTGAAAAATAGGTAATTGCATAATGAGTACTGTGAAACTAAATCTTTGAGACTTTTAAGAGTACTATACATTTAGAGATGATGAAGCTACAATCAGGTGACACTCTCTGAGAAATTAGGGTCTCCAGATTTTTAGAGTGGAAATCCAGTTAGAATCAGCTCTAGGCTGCTTCAGGGGCTAAGACAAAATCCATTTTTCAAGTAAAAGCTATTGTAGCTATTGTTTGTTTTCTGTGTGTCGGTCTTTTGATCTTCTTGTTAGTAGATAAATCCTTTGGTCAGTAGCATTGGCCCATGCATCACAGAAATACAATAACAGTAAATATTACCTTCCAGCTCTTCAATCTGGGCATCAGTGAAAACTGAAATATATAGTACGTAAAGGCAGGCACAAAAAATTAAAGAAAGAGAGATGGCCAGTCTTTCTTATGACTGATGTTCTCTAGCTCCTGTTTAATTTCTGTACTTGACCTGTTAACTCTCTCTTATAGTTTCTATCTCTAGACCAAACAAAACTGCAATTCATAAATTGTAGGAAGGACAGTATCTTAACTTTAGTTACCTAAAAGCCCACTTACATGTCTCAGACCAGTTAAAAAGGATTTTTAAGGTTTATTTAACTTACTAAAGTTCTATACTTTCTTTAAAAAATCGTTTTAAATGTTTCACCAGATTCAGATACAGTATGCAAATGTCCAGTGGCAGCTTCTTATAAAGACTGACTTTCCTTGGTTTTCAACAAGTATTTGCTATTGCAATTTTGATTTTATCCACCATAATGCCTGGATATCCTAATTACTCATAGACTTCAAAACTGATCATGCATTTTCACTTTCTTTTATTTTCTGTTTTTATGTCCTTTTTCTACTTTCTTCTGAAGACCAGAAACCCAGTCAGATGTCACAACATGCTGTCAAAATTGGCAGCAAAGTAAGAAATTCCAGATCAAAGACTAACACACTCAAGGCTAAATATAGTCTTGAGTAGAGCAGAAGGCTTTAAATTCTAGGACATCTGCTAATATGGTCACTGCGGCGGAACTGCCCTTCCAAACCGTAAGATTTCTAAAGAGTCATGATTGATTTACAAATATATTTCAGAGTTTTAATTACTGCAGATATTCCCATCATCTTCCAACATTAGGGCATGAATATTTTTCTTTCACGATCTAATCTAGCATAACTCTGTATTAGACTGAGCTATGAGCAACAAATTTCATTTACCATCCAGTTTTTGTTTTAATCATGCAGGCTTGAGCAGGGCAGACTATCAAAACATTAACTGTTTCTTTCCTCCTTTTATGGGTGAATAAACAAGATTAAAAATTCCTTCTGCTTTTTCTTACTTGCAACCCTCTTGCAAGTCTCTTTCTTTGGTGAAAAGGTATAAAGGCTCTGTGAACAGCAGGTATGTGCCTGGTTTCCCAAAGTGCTCTCTGTTTAAAGTCTGCTTAAGTAGCCCATACTGCTGTTTTTTCATTTGTCAGTGACACTAATACGTGCACTGTCATCTAACGGGTCACATTCTCACAAAGCTTCTGAAACTTAATGTATCTGAGACTTACATTACCAGATTTGGTAGGAATTGGCAATGACTACTAAGACAAAGCTAATAAAGTGATTGTATAAGTTTCTTTCCTTTACATTAGCATACATTAGCAAACACAAACATATGTCAGCCTCAAGTTTTGATGGCTCTCACTTTTCAAACACCAAAGGTAGAAATACACATGTACTGCATGTATTGAATATATATATGGACACAGATACAGAAAAGAAACTCTGCATACTGCCTTCCCTTATTAGGCAGACCTGGAGCTGTGTAGCCCTATCCTGTTCCATTTTGTACCCCATGACTTGGACCATCCAGAGCTTACTATCAAAGGACCTCTGCCAGTAAGTAACAGGGCTTCACAGCTCAAATACAGTGACCACCTCAGGTTAACAGCCAACTAGTCTGCTTGGTTGCTAAGAAATTGATTATTCTTTTTATTCTTTGGAAAGACAGTGGGTAACCTTAGATTCAAGCCATTACATTATTTTTAGTGTGGTCTCCTAAGTAAACAGAAACACAGTGCTTTTCCATTCCCCGATAGTAGCCTGCATAGTCCATCTCCAGAGTGGTACTGGCTCTCTCAATGGATTGTCAATCGCTATGAACATAAAGCTGGATTTAACTCCCATACTTGTAAGTTTTTCCCCTACTGTGCTCTGATTGCTTCAGCTTTTTGGCATAACTCAGCATGACCTGCCAGATGGCTTGCTTACAATAGGAATTTCCTCTGTATCTTCAGACAGCCTCAGATTTTCCCAGTGACAGCCCTCTTTTTGTTCTGGATATTTCTGGGCTCTTCCAGTTCACTTCCTATATAGGCAAAAGATTGCTAAAATGCACATCTTCCTCATTCCTCCTCCCTCCAAACAAAACAAAATGCAATATTTTACAGCATTTAGGTTATATAAGCAAATGCACAGTGATCTACCCTCAAAAGAAAAAAAAATTTAAAAAAACCCAAACAAATTAAAAATATCACTGGTATAATTGTGAGCAGTGAGCTCCAGTTATCTACATGAACAGTTAAGGGCTAAGAAAACTTTGCTTACCTCTAAACCTGTTTCTTCAGATAGAATTGGACCATTTTTTCTAGCAAATTTTAAGAAATGCTTTGACTTCTGCCAGAATGTTTGCCTGTATTTCCTTACAACTCACCTCTCTCTAAAGACTCTTTCACATTTACTTATCTTTGAAGAGTCCCACTGTCCTTTAGGTTGTGTAGATGTTCTTTGATGGTTGGAAAAGGATGCCTGTAGTGTCTTGTGAAGAGTCTTCTGGGCCACAGGGAATACTGACAGTACACTGCCATGTATTTGAAAAGAATTTCTCTTATAGTTGCTGTGCAGTTTTGCATTCTTAAGGATTTTGAAGGTTTTTCTTCTTTCATATACAAGTATTTAAGATAATTTGTGCATGCTTATATTAATCACCTTATTTTTTACTTTAAAAAGCCTTTTTTGTCAAACATGCAGTTTTCAAATATTCACACAAGATGAATGTGCAAGGGGGTACAAGATATTAGAAAAGAACTGAAAGTGGAAGAGTCAAGAAAAAATCCTCCTGAGCATCCTAAAATTTTAATCTTTCCATGGTTTAGTTCCTTAGTATTCCCAAACTTTCCTATTCCTTAGATTTTGAGGGTTACACTCCCTTTTTTTTTTTTTTTTTGGTAGAAACTAAATCAGGCTGCTCAGAAACTTTGGGAAGAGTCAAACCCAGTTTCTTCTGCTGGCTGTTTTGGCCCACCAGATGAAGAAAAAAGAAATTTCCTTTCCTGCGAATTATGAAGGAAGCCCACCTCAGAAAATCTCTAAAAGACAGACTCAAAGTCCACTTCTTTGATATGCCTATAATTTTGCAGAAGCCTAATGAGCTCTTCTAAAATTACAAATTTGTCAATGGATATATTCCAAGTGTACCATTATTTGCTTTCAAATTGCTCCTTTGCAATAGATCTCATCGATCTTTCAGAAAATTCACATTTGATTTTGTTAGGCACTTATTTTTTCTAGGAGAGATATATCATTAAATGATTGGGGGATGGGAGGGATTGAAAACATAATACCAAGTTCTGCATCTCAACACCACTGTCTGAATTGTCTCCATTTTAGGAAATAATAATAACAATTATTCTTTAACCACAAATCTAGTAACCAAAAACTGAACTGGAAATTACATTTTAAGAAAAGTAGTAATAATACCGTCTGCCAGTCATAAATGAGTCACTCAAAGTCACAAAAGTCAGTGTGAGTTCTTGATCTTTAACTGTTAAGGGGTTACTGTATGATTCCCTATAACATTTATTCACATATATAATGTTGTTTGCTTTGGTTTTTGCATTATGAAACCATCATTCTACCTAAAGAAACTCACCTTTCCAAAATGAATACTTAATGAAGGAAAATGAATACTAATTCCCAAACTAAAATTGTACCTCAGAGATTACAAATGACATGTTTTGGTATTCCATCTGAAAATGGTTGCTTCTTTGTCATCATTTTTCTCACCACCAAGGACTCAAACAGATGCCACAGCAAAGATTTTTAAATACAGACTGGTTTTCCCCTGTTTCAACTGTTGAGCTCCCAACCACTGAGCTTCTTGTTCCAAAAACATGGCTGGAGCACTCTCTGGAAGGCATAATAGTTTGAGACTTCCCTTGCTTCAGAGAGTCCACTGGGAATATAAAATTTTGTTCAAGGAATCATGAACGGTTTCAGTGGGGTAAAGGATACCTTTTCTTTTTCCTCTCATGCAGGAACAGAACTACTTCTTGGCCTTGACAAGGCCTGATGCATCTCTGGAATAACATCTAGGCTTTACTGCAATTTGCAGGCTGTATATCAGCCTTCAACAGGAAAAATGATAAACTTAGGATTTAATGGTCTAAGCAACCATAAGACAGCAAAAACTTATGGTAATTCTGTCCATTCAATTCAGAATCTTGGTGGGTTTTGTCTTTTATTGTAGACTTTTCAATTTAGAAAATTATTATTTTTTTTTTCAGAGAATTGAATGAGATGAATAAATGCACCAAGAAGAAACACAATTAGGAAAATGCTAGAAAGACAGTGACAGAAGCAGCTACTGTTCTTTGTACCTGAAACATGCATCATGGAGATGTGCTCCCTCACCCATATATACAACTGTTCTTAACATAGGTACAGGTCATGTACACAAATACCCAAATATATATGCACACAAAATTGATATTAAAAAAAAAAATAACTCTTCCTATCCAGTTTTGAAAAGTCTGTGTTTCATTTGTTCAACAATGTGCCCTTAAACAAAGCAGGAAGGGGCTGGTGGAGCTGGTCTGACAAAGAAGGGGAAGAGTGGTTTTGGAAGGAGGCTTGCCAGACTGGTCAAGGAGGCTTTAAACTAGATGTGTTGGGGGAGGGGGGCATCATTCCGTCCCAACACACCCAGTCAATTGCCAGAACCTATAATAAATGCTCAGAGCAATGTAGAGATATTCCATCCACTCCAGCCGATGAGCCGGCTGCATGTGGAACTCAGCTCAGATGCCTCTATACAAACGCCTGTAGTATGAGGAACAAACAAGAGGAATTAGAGATGTGTGCATGTCTACGGGGGTATGATATAATAGGCATCACAGAAACATGGTGGGATGGCTCCTATGACTGGAGTGTTGGAATGGAATGTTACAGGCTCTTTAGAAAAGACAGGCCTGGCAGGCAGGGAGGGGGAGTTTCTATTTATGTTAGGGATAGGCTGGAGAGTATGGAACTCTGTCTGGGGACAGGTGAGCAGTCCACAGAGAGTTTGTGGGTCAGGGTTAAAGGGAGGACAGCGATGGGAGACATTACTGTGGGGATCTGTTACAGACCCCCTGATCAAGAGGAATCTGTGGATGAAGCACTCTACAGACAGATAGGAAAAGCCTCACGCTCGAAGGCCCTTGTTCTCATGAGTGACTTCAACCACCCTGATATCTGTTGGAAAGACGGTACGGCCCGGCACAAGCAATCCAGGAGGTTCCTTGATTGTGTAGAAGACAACTTCCTTTTGCAAGTAATAGAGGAGCCAACAAGGAGAGGTGCCATGCTTGACCTCATGCTCACCAACAGGGAAGGGCTTGTTGGAAATATGACCCTCCAGGGCAGCCTTGGTTGCAGCAATCATGAGATGGTCGAATTTGAGATCCTCAGAATAGTGAGAAGAGCGTGCAGCAAGCTCACTGCTCCGGACTTCAGGAGAGCAGACTTGGACCTCTTGAGGAGCCTGCTTAGGAAGGTTCCATGGGATATAGCCCTAGAGGGCAGGAGTGCCCAAGACTGTTGGATGATATTCAAGGATCACCTACTGCAAGGTCAGGTGTGTTGCATCCCAACTAGAAGGAAGTGCAGCAGGAGGGCCAGGAGACCTCCTTGGATGGACAAGGAGCTGCTGAGGAAAATTCGAAGGAAAAAAGAGGCTTATAAAAGGTGGAAGCAAGGACAGGCGGCCTGGGAAGAGTACAGGGATGCTGTCTGAGAAGCTAGGGACCAGGTTAGGAAAGCTAAGGCCCAGTTAGAATTAAACTCCACTAGGGATGTTAAGGATAACAGCAAAGAATTCTACAGGTACATAGTGAATAAAAGACAGACTAGGGACAATGTAGACCCCATCTGGAAGCTATCGGAAGAACTGGCTACCCTGGATTTGGAGAAGGCTGAGGTTTTTAATGACTTCTTTGCCTCGGTCTTCACTGGCAAAGGCTCTCACCAAACCACCCAAGTCTTGGAAGGCAGACGCAGGGACTGTGAGAATGAAGACCCTAGGCCCACTGTAAAAGAGGATCTGGTTCGAGACCATCTTAAGAACCTGAACGTGCACAAGTCCCTGGGTCCTGATAAGATCCATCTGTGGTTCCTGAAGGAACTGGCGAATGAAGTTGCTAAACCACTAGCCATCATATTAGAAACATCATGGCAGTCAGGTGAAGTTCCCAATGATGGGGAAAAGGGAAATATAACCCCTGTTTTCAAGAAGGGGAAAATGGATGACCCAGGGAGCTACATAACAATCAGTCTCACCTCTGTGCCTGGCAAAATCTTGGAGCAGATTCTCCTGGAAGGCATGCTAAGGCACATGAAAAACAACAAGGTGGTTGGTGACAGCCGGCATGGCTTCACTAAGGGGAAATCCTGCCTGACCAATTTGGTGACGTTCTATGATGGGGCTACGGAACTGATGGACAGGGGTAGAGCAGTTGACGTCATCTACCTGGACTTGTGCAAAGCATCCGACACTGTCCCTCATGACATCCTTGTCTCTAAATTGGAGAGACATCAACTTAATATGTGGACCACTTGGTGGATAAAGAACTGGCTGGATGGCCGCATGCAAAGAGTTGTGGTCAATGGTTCAATGTCCAGCTGGAGACCAGTAATGAGTGGTGTCCCTCAGGGATCAGTGTTGGGACCTGTCTTGTTCAACATCTTTGTCGCTGACATGGACAGTGGGATTGAGTGCGCCCTCAGCAAGTTTGCCGATGACACCAAGCTGTGGGGTTCGGTTGATACGCTGGAGCGAAGGAATGCCATCCAGAGTGACCTTGACACGCTTGTCAGGTGGGCTGATGCCAACCTTATGAAGTTTAACCATGCCAAGTGCAAGGTCCTACACCTGGGGCAGAGCAATGCCAGGCACAGCTACAGGTTGGGCAGAGAAGAGATTCAGAGCAGCCCTGTGGAGAAGGGCTTGGGGGTATTGTTCCATGATAAAATGAACATGAGCTGGCAGTGTGCACTCACAGCCAAGAAGGGCAGTCGTATCCTGGGCTGCATCAAGGGAAGCGTGGCCAGCAGGTTGAAGGAGGTGATCCTGCCCCTCTACTCTGCTCTCATGAGACCTCACTTGGAGTATTGTGTACAGTTCTGGTGTCCTCAACATAAAAAAGGACATGGAACTGTTGGAACAAGTCCAGAGGAGGGCCACAAGGATGATCAGGGGGCTGGAGACCTCCCATATGAAGACAGGATGAGAAAGTTGGGGCTGTTCAGCCTGGAGAAGAGAAGGCTGCGTGGAGACCTCCTGGCAGCCTTCCAGTATCTGAAGGGGGCCTATAAGGATGCTGAGGAGGGACTCTTCACCAGGGACTGTAGTGATAAGACAAGGGGTAACGGGTTAAAACTTCAACAAGGGAAGTTTAGATTGGATATAAGGAAGAAGTTCTTTACTGTAAGGGTGGTGAGGCACTGGAATGGGCTGTCCAGGGAAGCTGTGAATGCTCCATCCTTGGTGGTGCTCAAGGCCAGGTTGGACAGAGCCTTGGGTGGCATGGTTAGTGGGAGGTGTACTTGCCCATGGCACAGGAGTTGGAACTAGATGATCTTAAGGTCCTTTCCAACCCTAACTGTTCTATGATTCTATGATTCTGTGAAATAAAACTTGAGGTTAGGGGGATAGGTTTTGAAATAAATAGGAGCACACAAAAATAATTATGTCTGCATAAGCTTGGCAGACATATTTGATTTTTCTCATCTAATGAAACTCCACAGATTAAAATGTGATCCATCACAGAAACACAGAAATAAATTATACATATGGCTGCTCTCTGTGTGAATATCCGTATTTACATGCACAAAAGAACAGTCATCTGTTAACAATGCCATTTGCCTTTAATCCATCTGAAAAGCTTGTGTATTCCTATAATGAAGAGTGAAGCTTATCTTGTAAATTTGGGGACCAAACAATACATGACTAAGTTCAGCTCAGAATTAGACATGAGCCTGTCCTGCCTGAGCTCCAAGCCAAGCAGAAGCTCAGTAAGTCAGTTGACTGCAGACCCAACTTTGAAACAGTATGTTCTGCTTCTCAGACTTTACAAGCTGCAAATGTTAACCTTGACCCCAGGCTTGTTTGAAGGATATGCAAACTAATCTCCTGTCCTTCTGCAAAAGGCTTAGGAAGTGCTGTCAGGTTGCCTGGTCTAGACATGATGCTAACAGTTCTTTGGATCTGTCTCACTGAATCTGATTTAACACAAAAGACCTTTTTTGAGTTTGGTATGCCAAATAAAGTACATTAAACGATAGCATCGGATTTGCCATATGTCTTTGATAAGGATTATGTTTGTTCTTCTAATGGCAGTGTGACAGTTCTCAATAGGCATGCTGGGCTAATTCATCAAATGTGTATTCCAGCTGCATCAAAACCAAGTAGCAAGCTTACAGAAGAATTTCTGGTCATTAGTAATCCAGTGTATGACCTTGATTTTAGCTGGGACACTATTCCTTTACTATTACTCTGGTGCACAGGGTATTCCAGATAATCTCATTTAATTTTCTAGCAGTCTTCATTCTCATTTCTTTTTCATTTTGCATCACGAGAATATTTTTTTCCCTTTATCAATCAGATTAAGTATGATCAGACCAGTAACTGCTACTCAAAGAATTTCATTAGCGATCATCTTCCAGACTCATAGTTCTTTTTAACACAACCTTCAGTTTTCTACTCTAGGTGTCACAAATACTGTCTTAAATCCATTTTTCACCAAAAGATATTCATAACCTTTTTTTGTAACTAAAGAGAAGCATTTTCTTCATGACTTGGAAATGCTTATAAGCACTGCTGTATCAGGATAACACTGTCCCAAGTTTAGTATGCTTACATGTCCACTTCTGGTGGTGGTGGTGGTGGTGGTGATGGTGGTGTTAGTTAATGTTTGGATTATACATAAACAACACCTATAGAATATAAAAGAAAATCTTCCACTTCATCTAAGAGTGTGAAGACTCGAGCTGATATAAAAAAAAAACACTCTAAAAATTGAACTATTCCAATTTTATTTTTGCAGTACCTCATAAATTTGAATCATGATGGTCAATTTGTTACCTGCAGTCACAAATAAGATAAGATAAAGAAAGCCTTTTTTTAAAAAAAAATAAAATCTGTATTTTCCTATATTCTTTATTCAAATATGACATATCATAGCCTGACTCCTTGCAAAAATTCAGAAACTGTTATTATTGCTTTTATAGGAATCAACCCCAGAAAATGGCACTGAAAAAATGAGAGGCTTATTTATGGCAGGAGCAAGGGCTAATAAAATTTCTCCTTGTAAATCTGTTATTGTATTTTACCTTTAATCATGTCTCATATTGTTCCTTTTCCTGGCTTTAAACAAGTTCATGGAGACAAATCACCACAGAGCCGTGTTCGAGGTCCTCTAACAGATTTTTCTTGTGCTTTAATGAAAATCCAGAGTTCAGTCTTTAAAGAAAAAGTAATATATTAATCTATTTTCCCAGCAAGCCTTACTACATACCTAAGCTTGTGTCTCTGTTAAATATGTTACTCAGAATCCACATAGCTGATCTATGAATCATTTTACCAGTTCAGTAGAGAAACATACCAACTAACTCAACTAACTTACTACTTAATCCTTTCTTCTTCTCACTTCATTGAACTTCTCTATAAATTAATCATCTATCACTGTATTTCTGCTTTAATTATTACACATCTTTCTGCCCACTATATCCAGAAAACAAAATACTATAGAAGTAGCTACAGCTTTCTAATTAAGACTGAATCAAGTATTTAGCCTCATTGTTATGTATGAAAAAGACAGCATGTGTGCTGCTGAGCGCAGAATGATTTTTCTGATCATTTGTATGTAAATCCGTTAATTAGTTTATGAGTAAAAATAATTAAAAATATTGCCTTCAAGAAATTTAACACCTGCTGTACTTTTCCCCTTATATCAGCATCATAGGACAGATTCTTCAACACTTACTTCTTTTTGCCATAAAAATCATACAGGAATTCTTTTTTAAGTGATTTTTTCCTTTCCCTTCTTTTCCTTTTTTTTTCTTCCCTTCCCTTTTTCTCTTCCCTTCTCTACTCTTCCCTTCCCCTCCTTCTCTGGCAATGTCCTGTTTGTGAGAGGTCAGCACTGCCTCAGTTTTCCAGGCAGAGGACTTACTATCCACCTGCAAATACAGAACATTACATATAATAACTAAGAAAAAGCAAAACCTGACTGCTGATGTTAACCACGTAGTTTCAGAGACTTCTTGGGGTGCCAATGCAGATGCCAGTGCAGAGAATGAGAACCTGAGGTTTCCTTCAGGGAGTGCAAAGATGAGGGGACAAGAGAAAAGTAATGCAATGTACATTTTTCGGGGTGGCATGGAAGAGGTACAAGAGGAACTGGAACTGGATGTAAAATGTGAAACAAGTGTGTACAGCTCTGAACTGCACAGAAAGAGCCAGCAGCCAGAGGAGGTTATAGATTTTAAACTACCCACACTTAGTTTAAGACCCAAGTCAGCTCTGTCTCCTTCAGCCTGAGTGACGAGGTGTAGGTGCTACCATCCCCTTTCAGTGACCAGATAGCAGCTTAAAGCACCAGTAACCAGAGTGCAGTGAGGGCCAGCAGTGGGGAAGGAATTTCCCCCAGCGCCCTCATTCCGCTGTGCCCAGGGATGGTGAGCAGAGTTGGGCTAAGGCCAGTGATCAAGGCCTGCCATAGACTCAGGACCATGGCAGAGCCATGGAGGTGGGATGACTCCGAGTCTGGCATGGGTATCCCACTGGCAGGCCCATGGCTGGGCCCAGGGCTAGCCCTGGGGCCTCTCCCGGCAAGGCTCCCAGCCTGGGACACAGGCTTCCCAACGCCCTTTCTCCCCACTCTGGCTTTCCCTACTGCCAGGCCCAGCTCCTGTCAGTCCCATCTCAAAGCTGCACCCAGGCAGGGGCTTCTAATCATGCCCAGCCCTGGCATGATTTCCTGCCTCTTTCAAAAGAGTGCACAGGTTTTGTTAGCACACGGGTGATTTTGATCGCTATGTACTTCAGCTGGCTTGATCGCCTCAACGGATGGGCAAGAGCTCCGCAAAAGCAGCTAATCAATAGTTAGATGGGTGAGGTAAAGCCAAATAACCAAGGAAAGATTTGAAAAAAAGACTCTCAAGGTATTTATTGCTACACAGTATTGACAGAGACCCACTGGGAAGCTAAATCTGCCAGTCAAACTAATTGGATTTAGCAGCAAATGATGGATTGAAAATGTATGAAAATAACCATCAGCGTGACTGAAAAATGAAATGCCAAGTAAATTTACAATAGCAGTTGTATTTAGTATATCAGCCTCCTGTCTGCCTAACCTGTGTCAGAGAACATAAATCATAAATTTTGGGCTCTCCTGCCAAGATAGAAACATCACGAATAGTCTGCAGGTCCTGCTTGGAATAAATACTACTTCTGACATAGCTTCTGGTAAAAGCTGCAAAATTGTGTATGAAAATTAGGTTTGTAGTCAATACTTGTCATTGAAAACATATCACATAAAATTATTTTAAAGTGCTCTGCCAGTCAAATTACCTCTTTTTGTAATATCTCAGATTTTTTTGAGTTTCTGATGCTCCTTCACCAGGCTGATGCATATTTTAATGCATTCAGAGTAAAGGAATATGTTAGCATCATTATGAAGCTGATTTTATATAAAAACTGGTAATTATAAATTTTGATGTGGCAACCATTATACATTTTTGTGTTGAGTTTCTCACAAAGATTCATTAGAGAAGCCCTAATTATTACACTCTCTTTTCATTTTCATTAGAAAACTGGAATGAGGGATATAATTGTTTCTTTAAAAGAAAAACTGTAGTTCAACAATTGTTGAAGAGTTAGTCTAAACCAACCCATTTGTTTCATTGTTTTTGTACACAAGCCAATAAGCCCTGATTTCTTAGTGAAAGTTTTAGATCAGTACAGGTATTGCAACTCATTTTTCCCCAGTTTGCAGCACAATGTTATTTTCAGTGTGTCTTCAGTATTAAGAATAATCTATCTTTTCAATATTATTTTTTACATCAGCATTCTTTGAGGTTTCACAATGCAAGAGGAAGACTGTCAAATTTTGACTTAACCCAGTGAAAGTAAACAGTTCAAGCAAGAATTCCAGATATGCATTTGCTAGCTCTGAAAGTTCCAGTTTCCGTTACTTTTTACCCATTTCTTTTACTTTGTTTTTCAAGATCTTCTGTATTCCATTTTAAAAGAAACTTCTCAAGTGACTGGTAGAACACTGAGCTGCTCATAGAACTGTTGTATCACAAAGTAGTTCTGAGTAAAATATGCTGTTTCTTACCAAGGAAGTAATAAAATTGACTTTCACAGTTGAGAACCCAACATGTTCTTTTTTGCATACCCATTAGCAAGTCAACGTTACAGACTGTCTTTATTACTTTTTTATAATATTATATTTGATAATATATTCAAGTAGTTATGTATATATTGCATGTAAATAGCTTTTTCTGACAGAAAAAAAAATCATCTATGCAACCATGTAGTCAAAGTTAGTACTATATCCATGCTATTTATCAGATATATACTACTACATGTAGTGTACATCATTTCCCAACGTGAGCAACTCCAGAGGAGCCTCCAGCAGCGGAGCGAGGGGAAACCCCGCATCCAGGAGCCTCAGCTCTGGGCGGCGAGAGCCAACGATAGAGCCTCGAGCCCCCACCAGCCCTTGCCCAGTAGCCAGCAGCTCCGCTGAGGCGAGCAGGGACACGCAGGGGGCGGTGCCAGGAGGGACGGCCCCGCCCTGAGCGCGGAAAAGCCGCGCCAGGGAGCGCGGGAACATCTAGAGTATCACTACTAGTGCCTCCAGGAAAAAGCAGGCGGTCGTAGTGTGCGAAACAAAGCTCACTTGCTGATAAAAAAGGAGAAAGTCATTGAAGCAAAACTGTGTATTAATAAAAATGAGTCAGCTGAGTCAAGTGCGTCACACCAAGGTGGCATACTCCTTTCAAAATGGGAGACCTATTTATAACCTCTCACAACCGGTGGGTGTCCCTGTCCCTTTACCCATTGGACACTTACACTCTTTCCAACTGCCTACCATGTCAAACCGCCTGCAACAATTCCCGCCTTTTTTTTCTTTCAGGATGAGAGCCACAAGCGACTTCTTACTTAAGCAACGATTCCCCTCAAGAAGGAACAGCTACCCTCCTTACACAGCTCCATGGCTGAAGCAAATTTCCTCACAATAGTAGTAGGTGACTCTACTTTGAAAGGCACAGAGACACCTGTGCCTCTGCTCAAAATACCTTTGAAAGCTATTTGTCGGCCTGACCCAGTCTCAAGGGAGGTGTGTTGCCTACTAGGGGCATGGATCATGGAAGTTGCTGAGAGGCTGCCTGGTCTAGTAAGTCTTGCTGACTATTACCCCCTTCTTGTGGTCCATGTGGGTGCTAGTGATACTGACAGCAGTAGCCTGAGAATCACTAAGGAGGACTACAGAGCACTGGGAGATGTGATGAGGGGCTCTGGGGCTCAGATAGTTTCTTCATCGATCCTTCAGGTCAAAGGGGAGGACCTTGGAAAGGCCAGGCAGATTTGGCAGATTAATAAATGGTTAGAATGGTGGTGCTATTGTCAGCAGTTTGGGAGAACATGGGACTCAATTTGGGAGGCCAGGTCTACTGGGGGCTGCTGGAGCTGTTTCGCTGCTTTGGTAGGAGGCTTTCTAGGCTGGTCAGGGCAGCTTTAAACTAGATTTGTTGGGGGAGAGGGTATCAATCCATCCCAACACTCCCACTCAGTTGTTAGCACCTGTAATAAATGCTTTGAGTGATGCAGAGATGTTTCAGCCGCTCCAGCCAATGAGTTGGCTTCATCTGGAGCTTGGCTCAAACATTCATAGTATGGGGAATACACATGAGGAATTTGAGATGTGTACATGGCTATGGGGATATGATATCATTGGCATCACAGAAACATGGTGGGATGCCTCCTATGACTGGAGTGTTGGAATGGAAGGTTATAGGCTCTTTAGGAAAGACAGGACAGGCAGACAGGGAGGGGAAGTAGCTATTTATGCCAGTGATAGGCTGGAGAGTATGGAACTCTCTCTGGGACAAGTGATGAGCCAACAGAGAGCTATGATTCTATGCATGTCAGGTCTAGAACTAGTGAATTCACATCATGCTGATTTCAGGGGTTAAAACAAAGAAAAAAGAAGTTGGATCCAGAGGTATGGAATTTCAAGTACAGCTGAGGCTTAAAAATTGTATACTGGTAATTTCTTACTGTCTTCAGCAATTGCTATGAACTTTCTACAAGGTGACTCAAAAATGCCATATTTCAAGTGAAAGTTTGCAACTGTTAAACTGAACTTTTTAAAGCGTTGCTATCACATCAAACATTGATTGACTGGAAGCTGCAGCCTTCTCATTCTGTCCATGTGTAAAGTACATCACAGCAAAAGCAACCTTAGCAAACTACTTTCACTGTATGCCCCTTAAGAACCCCCTGTAATAGTGAGGTGAAAGGTAGAAGGGATTTTTCTTTAAGAAAAAAAAAATTAGTTAAGCTGATCTGCTTTCAATTCAGGTTTTAGATGCCACAAAAAAATACCTATCAGATCCATAAGAAGTCCTGGTCCTCTCAATTCAGACAACCAACCTTGAGATATGAATAGCTGTACTATGTCTGATCATCAATAAAATGCAAGGTTATTTGGCTTCAAAGTATGTTTTTATAGATTCAAATATTGTCTTTGAGTTGTACACAACCAGCCATACTCTGTCTTTAATTATGAAGTAACAGCAGTAATAATAAGTATTCATTTTTTTCATTTATTTATTATTTTGATCATCTTATGAAGACTGCTTAAATGCTCAGCAGTAATGACTACTAGTAATTAAAGCTAGTGGATTTTTCTGACTGTGTGGCTTGAAGCCAGGAGTTTATATTCTGTTTGATTCCCTGAGCTCTCATCTTCATCTCTAAAGAAAACTTCTGAAAAGCAGAAAGCTATTAAATATTGAATACTACTAAACTATAACAGAGCAGAGCTCTGGTTAGGTGCCTTGTGTCCTTCCAAATTATTCTAATGCAATTAATTCAAAATGAAGACATGTTCTGTGAAATGTGTTACAATAAATTTGAGGAAGGTCAGAACTTAATAAAAAATGGAAGCAAAAGAAACAGAATACCTGTTTTCTTCATTTTTTAACTGAAGGGCTGTATCTCAGGAATAGGCCCATAGCTGTGTCTCAGGCTCTGTGCTTTACCTCCCCAAGCAACAGCAGAATTCACAACATCATAAATAAAAATAGAATAATTCTTGAATTGTCATAATTTAAACAGTAGGAGACTTTTTACAGTTCCACTTACATCACTTGCTGTTTCTTTTCACCATCTCTCTCCTTTTTCCCTGTTCATCAAGGTCATTGTGAGTTTTTTCCCCTCATTTTAATTTCATCTCAGTTTGTACATTCATTTTTATGTAAATTTCAGGAGAGGTGATTGTATGTTCATTTCTCCAACCATCTGGCACACTGGGAAATAGAGCAGTATTCAACCCCTAATGATATAAGTAAGAAAAGAGATAGGGGATTTCAGAAGAGACTTAAAAAAAAAAAAAAAAAGTTATTATTAATGATAGAACTTTGCAAATAGTTTTATGAACATTTGATGTAAGTTTCTGTCATTAAAGACTTCTGAAATACTTACTTATTCAGTAAGAGATCCCTTTCATGCCACTAGTATGCCTTTTCAGTGAAAAATTAACAAGTAGAAATATCTTAGGTTATGTTTTTTTTTTGAAGTTGAAGTTAGGTGCATCATTGTTTATGACTGAAATCAAAAACACAAAGAAAAAGGGGTGATAAGCCATTAAAAAATTACCACCAAGAAAACAGGCTTTATGGTATTTTTTGTTTATTGTATTCAACTGAAAAAAAAATTTAGACAAAAAACTACACTAGTTTTCAGCTAATAAATAAATTTGTTTTAAACAGGGTTTTAACAACCTTTGCATACTTTTCCACAACTGTGTCACCTCATGAAGTTGCTATTACATTTCTTTCTTTTTAAAAAAAGTTCTATATTAATAACTTTATTTAAATTAATATACAAAATGCTTTGTTTTTTCAAAATGAGGAAATATTAAATGATTTAGAACCCTGATACCACATATGCACTTGCAAATAGCAACTGGCTTTGATTTGCACTGGGGTAAAGCAACATCATATCCAGACACTGGTACTGTTATTTTGAGTTTTTATATTAATGGCGTAGTCTCTAATGCTAATAAATGCAACACTTATGTGATTCTTTGTGGGCTAGACTCAGAATGTTTTGGCAAAACCAGTGCTATACAAAATACAGACACAAACAAAGCTTGGAAATACCTTTTCTGAAGCCATTTGTGAAGCCATTGTTCTGTAATCAATCAGAGCTTCTCCATCACTCAGAACTTTAAAGCACCTAGAGGTAAAATTAATTTTCTTATCAGGATCCAATCCTGTTATGTTCAGGTGTTAAGTCAAAATCTCAAAACGTTTGACTATGGAATAAGAATAATTTTTTTTAACTTAAGTTTGAACTTGCTTCAGTAACAGTAGAATACTGGATTGCTTCACAGACATATTTTCTACTCTGTGTCTGGGAAAATGACTTTGTTTTGTGTTGGCTTTGCCACTATAAAAATGATTTCAAGTCATGTATTAAAACAAACCTTTCAGAAAAAAAGTACTCAAAAATTAAAATCTACCCAATTTCCTCATTCAAAATATACAAAGCGTCTAACAGGGCAAGTGGAAAATACAGGCACAAGAAACAAGATAGGGTAACTTAGACCATCTGTCTCACAAAATATAAAGCACATTTGTTGTGGTTTACTCTCTTTCTGATCTCATTGCTGTTCCCAAATCTGACCATTCAAGTAGAAGAAAAATTGTCTGATGCATGGCAAGAAAAATTTAGATTAAGCCATTGCAAGATGAGTAGAACATGTTCTTAAATTCTTTCAGAGCATTTGAGGAAGTAGAAAAACAGAGACAAGTGCAAGTATAGCTGATCCTTTTTGGCTGCCTCTGATGTTTGACCCAACTCCTTACACAGCAGCAGCTGACCTGGCAGTAATTCTGGTGACAACATAGCCTATAGGCTGAAATAATTTTCTTGAAGCATTTATTACCGTCATTGTTGCTTTCATATCCATTCAGAGGACTGTTGGTCTGACACATACAATTACAGCTCACTGTACTGGTGCCATCAGACTGCCATTAGATTTGATACAGCACCATAAGGAACTAAATTCAAGAGCAGTGCCTTGAATGCTTTTCTCTTCCTTCTAGCATTTAATTTTCTGTCAGCTGTTGATATGGTCAGTAACTACTACATAAATTGCAGCATTCTATTTTTATGCACACATTATAATCAGCGTGTTTCAATAAATATATGACCACCTCACAGTGTCATCCTTCCAACTGGAGTTACTCAGAAGCTCGCAGACCAGCTCCACCAGGATCCAGTAGACCTGGCCTCCAAAATCTAGTCCCACGTTCTAGATAACCAACCCCCTGACTGTGGCACCACCGTTCTAACCATGTATTAACCCGCCAAATCCTCCTTTTCAAGGTCCTCCCCTTTGACCTGGAGGACCGATGCCTCAATAGACCAGTGGAGGCACTCTCTACACTCCGAGGTGTTAGCTCCACGCGCTGTTCCCGCGCTCCCTGGGGCGGGTTTTCCCCCCTCAGGGCGGGGCCGTCCCTCGTGGCACCGCCCCCTGTGAGTCCTTTCTCGCCTCAGCAGAGCTGCGGCTCCCGGGCAAGGCTTGGGGAGGGCTCGAGGCTCCCTCGGTGGCTCGCGCTGCTCAGATCTTAGGCTCCTGGATGCGGGGTTGCCCCTCGCTCCGGTGTTAAAGGCGCCTTCTTTGGAGCTGCTCACCTCGGCATCTCTGTGCCTGGCGAAATCTTGGAGCAGATTCTCCTGGGAAGCATGCTAAGGCACATGAAAAACAACAAGGTGCTTGGTGACAGCCAGCATGTCTGACCAGTTTGGTGGCCTTCTATGATGGGGCTATAGAATACAGTTCTGCATGACAAGCTGTTACATAGGTCTGAGAGGCTATCTGAAGTGCAGATCTCAAGGGAGGCCAGTCCCCCTGATGGACGGCGCAAGAAATAAGCCTATGGGAGAGAGACAGTGGTCATTCTCCATTTCAAGGATTTGAATAAATGTGCTGGGGGGAGTTGTTGCCAATCTCTCAGTCTCTGCCCTCTGCAGTACCCTTACATGATACTTAGCTGAGGTTTCTAAAACTGTTCTACACAACTGAGTCAGTTACTTGTTTTTCCTGAGTGTTGAAGGGCAGAGCTGCTCAGTCTATGCGGTTTAAACCAAATTGGGATCAAACCACTTTATTGAGTTATCAAGAAAATGAAATTAGGCATCAGTCAGTGAAGCGTTGCATTCAAGTTGTAATATAAGAGATAAACCCCCAAACTAGACACATGAATGTTAATACACAAGTAAATATCTAAAAACCATGTGTAACAAATGCAGAAGAGATTTCTTAAATTATTCTTGTTTGCAAGAAGACCTCACCATAAGCAGTGTAGTAGCAAATGCCACTTGGTGCGTTGATAAGGAATGGTGAGGAAATCCTGTATGCTCTTGTGTTACGTGAGCATGACACATGAGGTAATGGTCTACAGTGGCTCCTCCATGAAAAGTCCCTCTTTGGTGACTCCCCGAAAAGTCCTGCTTTTGAAATCCCAAAAAAGTCCAGACCCCCAGAAACCGTTTTTGTATAGCTGGCCACTCCTTCCGATGTAGGCTGGCCCCCTACATCAGAATGAGTGTGCATTTTCGCTCATATAAAAGCCTGAGCTTCATGCGATGTGGTGAAGCAAAACCTCATACCACCCAGGTCAACATTGCCTCAACGGAGATATCTGTGAAGGTTGAGTGGGCCACCTCGCACTGCGATGATCCTTCTTGGAGCTGGTTTCCTGATCGTCATCACATGGTCTTTGGGGTTAGTAAGATAACCACACATCATTAATATCCTTTTCTGTATCTTTTATTATCTCTGTATTTTCCTATATTAATAAACTAGTTGTGAGTTCCCCATTGTGTTTCATTTCTCTCAACCTGGAATCCTCGAACTCTGGAAGAGCTCTATGTTTCTGCAAAGTTCATGCAGAGAGAAACAAACCCTCTTTCTTTCACCTCTGGGAACACCATAGTCACGTGACTGTACATGGTATAAGTACCTTTATTGATACGGTCTGAAGATACAGATTTATTTATAGGAACACCCTGCAGCAATGCCCCGTGTGTGGCCACCATAGGCAGGGACATCCCCCTGGGCCTCCTGGGCACAGGCACTGCCTCAGCACCAGCAGCCCAAAGGCTTTTCTCCAAGGGATGCTGGGTGAAGGGGCAGCAGCAGCAGGGCTGCAGTGGGCAGGGCTGCGGGGGCCGCGTCATCCCCGTGTCATAGTGCCAGCACCCAGCCATGCAGCATCACAATGCTCCGGGGCAGTATGAATCCGGTGCCCTCCCCTGTCCCACTGCCAGAGTGCTCGGTGCTGCCAGCAGGACAGAGCTGGCAGCCTGAGGGCATCCGAGAGGAAGCCCTTGAGGCAGCGGTGGGGGATTCCTGGGAGGAGGGAGTGGCATGATTGGGGGAGCCCTTGAAGATGCACGAAGCTGCAGGGGGTTCTGTGCTGCAGTTCCAGCTCCTGGAGGGGCCACGCTCAAAGCTCATCAGATGGATGGAAATCCTGCTTCAGTCATCGGGGAGCTCACCATCCTCATCTCCTGGGCACCGGGGAATTACTTGCGTGAGGGGTTGAGGGAGGGAACACCTGGAGCTGCATGAAGCTACAGGAGGTTCTGTGCTGCAGTTCCAGCTCCTGGAGGGGCCATGCTCAAAGCATCATCGAGGGATCCTGCTTCAGTTGTCAGGGAGCTCGCCGTCCTCACCTCCTGGGGAGAGAGTGGCAGTAGCCAGAAGAAAAAGGAGGCACAGGTGGCTCAGTGCCCTCCTCCAGGGCTCTGGAGCTCCCACTGGAGGCACATGAAGGATTCATGCTCTGAGGATTCATCAGGCCAATGGCATTTTGCTGTTGCTGGAAGCCCCTGAGATGGCTCCCGGTGGAAGCAGAAAAAGCAGTGTCAGTGTCCCCTTGTCCCCTTAGAGGCGTAACCAGCGTGTGGAGCAGGAGCAGGTCTTGCTCACATACTCAGGGAGTAGCGGATCACCAGTACTGGGGTCAGGAAGGAATTTCCCCCCGGGGCAGATTGGCACCGGTCCCCGGGGGTTTTTTGCCTTCCTCTGAGCACTGAGCATGACCACTTGCAGGTCTCCTCGGTCCATTCTGGCTGTGTTATTGCCTGGTGCTCATGCTCCATGAAGGTGGCCCCTCATGTCCTGCAGTGAGGGGGAGAAGGCTTTTTTTCCCCCAGGCTGGACTAGCAAGCGTGCCTGGGTTTTTTTGCCTTCCTCTGCAGCCGAGCACAGCCCCTTCATGGGGCTCCTTTGGGCCATGGTGTCCCAAAGGCAGCTGCTCGTGCTCCATGCAGCTGGTCCTTGTGCCCCGCATCCAGGGGGAGGCAGCCTTCTGTCCTCTGGAGTACTGAGCACCACCCCGAGTCAGGTCTTCCCTGGCCCTTTCTGGCTGGGTTCTTGCACTGTTCTCACACCACCTGGGCACCACTCTGAAAGCTTTAGAAAAAGAAAATACAGCCTAACCTAGACATAGGTCTGAGGGGCTTTCTACAGTGCACGTCCCAACAGAGGCCACTCCCAGTCCCAGAGGGCTATGAACACTTTCTGGACCCTGACAGAAGGAGACCTGCCCTCCTCATATACTCTCCTTTAGACATGTATGGGGTGCCACTGGAGAGAGAGCATTGGGCCAGATGGACTCCTGATGGAGTGTTATTGTTCTCAAGCGCCTGTGTTTTGTTCTGTTACTCCAAATGAAGCAATTTGGGTAGTTTTAAAAACTAGTATTTGGGGGAGGGATGGGGCTGGGAGGGAGTCACAAGGAAATATTGCCCACATAAAAAAGATTTGCAACCATTTAGTTCAGGAGCACGTCCTGCTTCAGGCTGAGGGCTTGATCTTTGAGCCTCACTGAGTTAGAGATGTGGTCTTTTGCTGTCCCGTGAAAACCCAAGTAAACTGGATGAACACAGAAGAGTTTCACAAACCAGTTCATACATGTTTTTTGCAAAACTGTTCAGATGCTCGAGTGATCTCTCACTCCCATCAGAATGCACAGGCCTCCTTCCCACAAAGTGACAAGAGCCAGTGCTTGTAATGGGACATGGTACCCATTCAATCCCTTCCACTATTGCAGGGCTGGGAAAAAATGTCATCCAGAATTTCCTCAGCATGTACTGTTAGGGAATGAAGGAAGTAGGCAAAAAAAACCCTGGAAGTTGGAAGAGACCTACAGTGATCATCAAGTCCAACTGCTTGACCACTTTAGGGCTGGCCAAAGGTTAAAGCATGTTATTAAGGGTGTTGTCCAAATGCCTCTGAAACGCTGGTGGGCACAGGGCATTGGCCACCTCTCTAGGAAGCCTGTTCCAGTTTTTTAGCGACTCTCTGGGTAAAAGAAATGCTTCCTCACATCTACTCTAAACAGGCCCTGGTGCAGCGCTGAGCCATTCCCACATGTCCTATCAATGGATCCCAGCGAGATCAGCACCTCCCTCTCCATTTCCCCTCCTTGGGTCCTTGGGGAGAGCAATGAGGTCACCCCTCAGCCTCCTCCTCTCCAAACTAGAGAAACCCAGTGTCCTCAGCCTCTCTTCGTAGGGCATGCCTTCCAGCCCTGTCACCAGTTTTGTTGTCCTTCTGGATGCATTCAAGGACCTTCATGTTCTTCTTAAATGGTGGGGACTAGAACTGCACCCAGTACTCAAGGTGATCCTGCACCAGTGCTGATTACAGCAGGACAATTGCCTCTTTCTCCACTGTATATATTTCAGGAGAAGGCCAAATGGCAGGACTAGCAAAGGAAATTATTATTAAAGTACTTGTAGTTCTTTACCCTTTTCTGCTCATGGTTTGTCCTCAGAAGCACAAGGTGTATTTTTTTTTTCATTTAAGTTTTTAGACTAATAAAAGGAATTATTTGCTATTAAAAAAAATGTTCAGTATATGTTTTTTTCATACGGACAAACAACATATTATTTTGTGATAGTTAATAGACATAATATACTAGAGAATTACTTTCCATTGTTTCTGTTAGTATTGTCTTAATCCCCATGAAATCTTCCCTTATCTTTTTTACTTAGAAAATAAAAAGTAAGTACAATACAATGAATGTTTAGAAGCTAATGGCTGTAATGTATTCTAATCGGCATCTCCAGGAACATATCTGTCCAACTTTGAGATGCTGAAGAAAGTCAGTTCTCCTGGAGACTCTCTAAGTTGAAAGGGAAAAAGTAATGGAATTTAAGAAGTCTGTCATGAGGATTACCAATGTTTTAACTGTTGTGAAGGGTACACCTAACTGAAGAATAATACACGTACAAAATAGGAAAGGAAAATTTCCAAAAGATAATCATGCATAGTCTTCACTCTACTTTTCTACTGATTACCTGTTAAAACTACCTCATAGTTCTCTTGTCAGTGGTCTCTGTCTCACTTGCTAAAACACGAAGGAGCCGTAACTTATTCAACAACTCAGATGATTTGTGTTTTTAACAACACCTATTTTCTCACTTCTGTGGTAGCAGTTTAACAAGCCAGCTTGGAGACTAACTACTTTTACACACCGGGGCTTTTCCCAGGAGCCAGGGCAAGGGTGATGATAAATACACCTTACCTGCTTAGGAGGTGCGAAGCTTCCATGCACGGAAAAGAGAACAGAGAGTTGGGAAAGCTAACATCTTCCCAATGAGAGTCCCTGGGAGGTATGTGTTAGACACTCAAGCAGTAGCAGCTGCATGGGTCAGAGCAGTAAGTGCTAATAAGAGCGGTCTTTTTCTCTGCCTAAAGCAGCACCAGCTTTCTTTCATCATTAGTATGTAACTTAGGAACAGAAGTATAGGGCTGGACTTGTAGATGTTGCCAGAGAACATCTTCTGCAGCCATACCAAGCTGAAGAAATATTTTAAACTCTTCTGTTTTGGCTTTTCTTGGCATAGCAAACTAGATCTCTGGTTCAGTGGTGTTAACAACCACAGAAGGTGATTTAATCAGTGGGTATCTATTAGGGATAAATGAATCCTGGATACACTGTTGATGATCCCCTCTGAGTTAGCAGTAAAGACTTTGAGCCATAGTACATCTGATGTCATTCTGGGGAGGAAAACTGGGACTTGTACATACTCAGACTACAACTTAGGCTGCCATACTGGTTTTGCCAGGCAACAGTATCTGAGTATTTACATTTGCTTATGTAGGTTTTCACTTTTCTTTTTTTAGGTGTTTTTTTTCTTAAGACCTAGTTAAATCGTGGTTTCTTTACCTATGTTTTTTCTTACAGGTTAGATTTAGTTTACTAGTCTGATGGTATCTTTCTAGCTAAGCCACTTGACTACAGTTTTATTGATTTCTCGAAGGTCAATTTCATTATCGCTCAATTTATCTTTAAAGCAAATGCTATTTTTGCGAGTCGTTGAAGTGATTAATTGCTCTTGTATTCTTGATTTCTTCCTAAGTGAAACTTTTCTTTATCATGTGAAACGTTTTCTCTTGGAAGTTATTTCAGTGTGCAAGAAGACAGAAGTTATGCAGTTGAATGACTGACATATGAGCCCAAATGCTAAATCCTTTGCTATCAGTGGTAAGTAGTTAGGCTCACAAGTGAGTCAGGAGCATAGTTAAATGGGATTCCAGACAGACAAATGGAATTGCTTATTGAAGTAGTAATCACACCGGGACTGCAACCCAACGCTCTTCATTATGGCCCAGGGATCAAATGCAGAGCCATAATGAAGAGCACCAGGGTAAACTTCTGACGGGTTAATAAGTTTTCAGGAGTAATTTATCCTTTCTTAATGGACTTTTATACATGTTCCTGCCTGGACTGATGTGTATGAGATATCTTTCATAAAAATAAAAGGATGTGATCTCAGTGACTTTTGATAATTTCTTAAGGGTACTGAGATTTATAAACATATGAGACAGTTCATTACTCTTAAAACTATACAATGCCTATTGGTGGGCTTAAAAAAATGAAGAAAAATATGTATTATGTATGCTGGTACAATCAAGAACAGTGTGAAAACCATGTTTAGAAACATCAACTGTCATTCATCACTGGGTTTCCCTCTATCTAGCACTGACAAATACCAGGACAGCAACACATTAAAAAAAAATATCCACATTAACAGCCAGAACATCCTTCTTCAGTTTTTTTATCACCTTTTTAATTTCAGATGCACATGTATTTTGGGACATTCCTAATCAAATACTCCTCAAGTACCCTGCATTCCTATCTACTATCTTTTCCCTTCTCTGATTCAAACTATTGCCCTGTTTTCATTCTGCTTTAAATTTGTCTCTAATAATTCGGCTTTTTTCTCTGCCTCTTAATATATCACTGTTTTCCTGGTTTAAAAAAAAAAAAAAAAAATTATGCAATTACCCTGCTTCTCCTTGCTCTTCATCCCCTTTTCCATCATGAAATATATTGAACACATTGACAGTTTGATTTCTGGACTTGCTGTTCTAGATTCTTTGCAAGTCTGCTTTTCACAAAGTTTTCTACCCTGTGCCCAGTAACATTATTCTCACAATGTCCATTATTTATCTCTTATATGTTTTCTGCCCTTGATTACTCTTCTACCTTGTCCAAATCCTCTAACTCTTTTGTCTGTGTGGAATATATGATCCTACACTCATCTGCTGTTCTTTGATAGCTGCAACTGTAATTTAATTGTATCATTAGTTAACAGTATGTCAGAGTTTCTCTTCTCCCTGATATATCACAATCCTATGTCTCGTAACCCAAGTTTGATCTCCTGTCCTCAATGCAACTAAATTGTTTGCAAGACACTAGTTATCTGGGGGAAAACCAGCATCTGCTTTCTTTTGGTTTTGCTGAAAGACTTATCTTCATCAAAGACTTAATTTATAAAGATTTTTCTCATTTTTTGAAGAAAAAATTCCACCTTTAGACAGAGACTGATGAACAGCATTTCAGGTAATACTAATTTATTAGGTCTGGTTGGCATGGAATTATTTTCCTTCATAGCAGACTGTATGTTGCTGTGTTTTAGTTTTGTGACCACAGAAGTGTCGATAGCACAGGGATGTTTTGGGTATTGGTGAACAGTGTTTGCCCAGTGTCAAGATCTTTTCTGTTTCTCATACTGGCCCACTAGCAAGTAGCTGGGAGTAGGCACAGCTGGGAAAGCTGACATCAACTGACCCAAGGGATATCCTGTACCATGTAGGGTCATCATCAGCAATAAAACTGGTTGTAGGGAAGTGCAGTTTTTCCAAGGGAGCTGTTGCTAGGAGACTGGCATTCTGGCCTTGGTCCATGGATCGGAAGTGGTGAGTCATTGCCTCTGCATCACTTGGGGGTTGTTTTTTTGTTCTTTTTCTCCTCCCCTTAATTTATTAAACTATAATTATATTGAGCAACAAGTTTTTCATCTTTTTGCCTTTCTGTTTCTTTCTCCCATCCTGCTGTGATGGAGTGAACAAATCACTGGGTCAGGGCTTAGCTGCTGGCTGAGGTCAACCCACTACAGTCTTTGGCGTCCAGGATGAGCCATGAGGGGCTCATGAGAACAATATATTTGGTCAGGGTGTGCTAGACTGAATTTAAAGTCATTACACCTGTTTAGCTACTGCTTGGAAGTTGTTACTTGCTGGTGCTGCTTGCAATTTTGACTTGTTTGATTTTGATACTGGTATATTTCTTACCTCGCCTGCTCTGTGGTGTGCCCTCTTTCTTGCTGTACATCAAACTTCAGGGTTTGTTAATGGCTTCTGCAGCTTGCTATGCTGGTTAATACTTTGTTTTGTTTTGCCTGGGAGACCTATGATAAAAGCATCAAGCCTAATATGGTATTTGGCTGCTGGATTGCTACTGTCCCAATACTCAGAACCATCTCGTCAGTTGCTGAGGTGAGTAGATTGAGAGAGGACACCTACAACACCGGAGTGGAGCGGGGAGAGATCAGCGTCCAGGAGCCTCAACTCAGAGCGACAAAAAACATTGAGGAGGAAGCCTCAAGTCCTCGACAGGACTTGCCCAGGAGCCGGCAGCTCAGCTCTCGCGAGCAGCTCACTCACCGGGGGCACGGCCAGCAGGCTCGGCGGCAGCTGTGAGCGGTTAAAAACCTGCCCAGGGAGCGCGAGCGACCAGGAGTGTGGTGCGGCGGCTCGCGCGTGCAGGCGAGTGGGGTGACTGCCTGCTCAAGAGGACTCGACTGGAGCGCAGGAGGAGGAAGGACTGCTTGCTTGTGCAAAGAGACGTAGATGGACTGATCGACCACATGGATCATGGTCACCGCAAGATCAAAAGCTGTAGTGATGAATAACCTGGGTACCCAGACTGAGCCTTCCTGCAGACATGTGGCCGTGCAGGTCTCTGGCTGCAGTGAATGCCTGAGCCTGGCACTTGTATCAGAGAGAGCCAGTGACACCACTTGTGTGCGCTGTCAGCAAGTAGATGACCTGCTAAAGCAGGTGGTTGAACTGAGGGAGGACCTAGAAAGGTTGAGACCTATCAGAGAGTGTGAAAGTGAAATTGATTGGTGGAGCCACAGCCTAAGGCAAGGGCAGAGGGAAGTGGTTGAACAAGTGATAGATCCCCTTCCGTCCTACCATCAGACAGAAGGAGTAAACTTAAGGGACAAGGAAGTATGGAGGGAGGTCCCTCCTCGGAGAGGTAAGCGAAAATCCTCACAATCCCTTCCTTCCTCCCAGTAACAGGTATGAGGTCTTGGAACTACAGGGCCAGGTAAATGGAGATGGAGGGGTAGATCCATCTAGTGAGTCACCTAGGGCTTGTCATTCACCCCCATGCCTTAGAACTTCTTCAACTAAGAAGAAGAGTAATTGTGGTGGGTGACTCCCTTCTGAGGGGAACAGAAGGGCCCGTTTGTTGACCTGATCCATCCCACAGGGAAGTCTGCTGCCTGCCTGGGGCTTGGATTGGAGATGTTAAAAGGAAACTCTCTGATCTGGTGCAGCCCTCTGACTACTATCCACTGCTGGTTTTTCAGGTTGGCAGTGATGAAATTATTACAAGGAGGGCAAGGGCAATGAAGAGAGACTTCAGGGCCCTGGGACAGCTGGTTAGAGGGTCTGGAGAGCAAGTGGTGTTTGCCTCCATACCTGTTACAAGCAAAGGTGAAGAGATAAATAGGAAGAGACTGCAGATTAATGTGTGGCTACGGGACTGGTGCCAAAGGCATGGGTTTGGGTTTTTCAATCATAAGCTGCTATATGAGACACCTGGTTTGCTGGTGGCAGGTGGGATACATCAGTCCCAGAGGGGGAGAAGGTTTCTGGGGCAGGAGTTAGCAGGGCTCATTGACAGGGCTTTAAACTAGGTAGGAAGGGGGAAGGGGAGATAACTGGGCCTGTTGGGGACAAGCCCAAGAGAAACATGCTAGGGCTTGAAGAATGGCAGACTAGGGAGAACTCTCAATCTATTGTTACATTTGAGGGGAAGGGTAGTTGTTTAAACCCTGTCCTGCAGGGGAAAAAAAGGTACCTGGGCAAGGGTTAGTAGAGCTCACTCACGGAGCTCTAGGTTAGATTCGAAGTGCGAGGGGGTTGTAGCTGGGTTTGAACTAGTGGGGCAGTGTTCTAGTATGAATGAAGACCAGAAGGCCTCCCACCTTCCAAGGATGCCACTAGCTTGCTCTGCTCGCTCCCTGAAATGGCTGTACACCAATGCAAGCAGCATGGGGAATAAACAGGAGGAGTTAGAAGTCTGTGTGTGGTCTAATGGTTATGACCTAGTGGCAATTACAGCGACATGGTGGGACAGCTCACATGACTGGAATGTGGCCATGGATGGCTATGTCCTTTTTAGGAAAGATAGATCAGCAAAGCGAGGTGGTGGAGTTGCTCTTTATGTGAAGAGCGACTAGAATGTATTGAGTTCTGTCCAGGGGCAGATAAGGACCAAGCGGAAAGTCTGTGGGTGTGAATTAAGGGACAGGTTGGTACGGGTGGCACAGCTGTGGGGGTCTGTTATAGACCTCCTGATCAGGACAAAGGAGTTGACGAGGCTTTCTACAGGCAATTGAAAGCAGCTTCACGACTACATGCCTTGGTCCTTATGGGGGATTTTAACTACCCTGACATTTGCTGGAAGACTTACACAGCCAGTCACTCACAGTCTAGGAGGTTCCTCCAGTGCCTTGATGATAACTTCTTAATGCAAATGGTGGACAAACCAACTAGGAGAGGAGCGCTGCTGGATCTGGTACTCACCAACAAGGAGGGTCTGGTTGAAGTAGTGACAGTCAATGGCAGCCTGGGCTTCAGTGACCATGAGATGGTGGAGTTTAGGATCTTGTGTGAGAGGAATAGAATACCTAGCAAGGCCACATTTCTGGATTTCCGAAGAGCAAACTTTGGCCTCTTCAATCAATTGCTAAGGGAAGTCTCATGGGAAAGGGTACTAGGTGGTAAAGGGGCTCAAGATAGTTGGTCAACATTCAAGGACCACTTCTTCAAAGCTCGGGATCAGAGTGACCCAATGAGTAGGAAGTCAAGTAGGGGAGCCAGGAGACCAGCATGGTTAAACAAGAAACTGCTGGGCAAACTCATACAGAAAAAGAGAATCTATGGATTATGGAAGGAGGGGCTGGCCACTTGGGAGGAATATAGGACAGCTGTTAGAGGATGTAGGGAGACAATTAGGACAGCTAAGGCCTCCTTGGAACTTAATCTGGCAAGTCGGGTCAAGGACAATAGAAAGGGCTTCTTCAAATACATAGCGAATAAAACTAACACAAGAAGCAGTACAGGCCCACTGCTGAATGAGGTGGGTGCCCTGGAGACAGAGGATATAAAGAAGACAGAGGTGCTGAATGCCTTCTTTGCCTCTGTCTTTACTCCTGCAGACTCTCCCCGGGGGACCCAGATTCCTATAGCCCCGGAAGGAGTCAGGAAAAAGGAGGAGTTTGCTTTGGAAGATGAGGATTGGGCTAGGGATCAGTTAAGTAATCTGAACGTCTATAAATCGATGGGTCCAGATGGAATACACTCGCGGGTGTTGAGGGAGCTGGTGGAGGTCATTGCTGAGCCACTCTCCATCATCTTTGGTAAGTCGTGGGAAACAGGTGAGGTGCCTGAGGATTGGAGGATGGCAAATGTCACGCTGGTCTATAAGAAGGGTAAGAAGGATGACCCGGGTAATTATAGACCAGTCAGGCTTACCTCCATCCCTGGAAAGGTGATGGAACAACTTATTCTTGGCACCATCTCTAGGCATATCAAGGATGAGGGGGTCATTAAGAGCAGCCAGCATGGCTTTACCAAGGGGAAGTCATGTTTGACCCACCTTATAGCCTTCTATGAGCAAGTAACTAGGTGGATGGATGATGGTGGAGCGGTAGATGTGTTTTTCTTGATTTCAGTAAGGCATTTGATACTGTCTCCCACAACATCCTCATAGATAAGATAAGGAAGTGTGGGCTTGATGATCAGGTAGTGAGGTGGATCAAGAACTGTTGGAAGGAAGAAGGCAGAGAGTTGTGGTTAATGGGGCAGAAACTAGCTGGAGGTCAGTGACTAGTGGAGTCCCTCAGGGGTCGGTGCTGGGACCAGTGCTGTTTAATATTTTCATCAACCACCTGGATGAGGGAACTGAATGTACCCTCAGCAAGTTTGCTGATGATACTAAACTGGGAGGAGTGGCTGACACACCAGAGGGCTGTGTTGCCATTCAGCGAGACCTGGACAGGCTGGAGAGTTGGGTGGAGAGGAACTTGATGAAATTCAACAAGGGCAAGTGTAGAGTCTTGCATCTGGGGAAGAACAAGCCCATGTACCAGTACAGGTTGGGGGCTGACCTGCTGGACAGTAGTGAAGGGGAAAGGGACCTGGGGGTCCCGGTGGATAGGAGGATGACCATGAGCCAGCAATGTGCCCTTGTGGCCAAGAAGGCCAATGGCATCCTAGGGTGCATTAGAAAGGGTGTGGGTAGTAGGTCAAGAGAGGTTCTCCTCCCTCTCTACTCTGCCTTGGTGAGGCCGCATCTGGAATATTGTGTCCAGTTCTGGGCCCCACAGTTCAAGAAGGACAGGGAATTGCTTGAAAGAGTCCAGCGCAGAGCTACAAAGATGATTAAGGGAGTGGAACATCTCTCTTATGAGGAGAGGCTGAGGGAGCTGGGACTCTTTAGCTTGGAGAAGAGGAGACTGAGGGGTGACCTCATCAATGTTTACAGATATGTAAAGGGTGAGTGTCAGGATGATGGAGCTAGTTTTTTTCAGTGATGTCCAGTGATAGGACAAGGGGCAATGGGTGTAAACTAGAGCATAGGAGGTTCCATGTGAACATCAGGAAAAATTTCTTCACTGTGAGAGTGACAGAGCCCTGGAACAGGTTGCCTAGGGGGGTTGTGGAGCCTCCTACATTGGAGATATTCAAGGCCCGCTTGGACAAGTTCCTGTGTGATGTATTCTAGGTTACCCTGCTCTTGCAGGAGGGTTGGACTAGATGATCTTGTGAGGTCCCTTCCAACCCTTAGGATTCTGTGATCTCATGGAGACAATTAGGAATTGCAGCTTTCTCCTTTGGGGCAACTTTGAGGGGAAATGAGGAATGGCGCTTCCCTTTTCCCCGGTGCAGAAGTTTTCTGCCATGTTACAGTGGCTATTTAGTTTCTTGAACATTCCAGAATGTTCATAATGGTGTGTGTCATGAACCTGATCTTGGCTTTTTGCAAGGTTAACCAATTAGTTGGGAGTGCCACACAGGGGTGTGCTCTAAGCTGAGTCACAGGTGGCAAAGTGCTTGGGAGAATTTGGGCAGGTACAGTTTTCACCTTCCACAGTCTGGAACTTCACGCGTGCACAGGCATGCAATCTTGTTGAAGTGACACTGCACTTGACAAAAGAATGCTTTACCTATGCGAAAGAGACACAACTTGTTGCACTGTGCTGGGTCCTGGCCTATGTTTACTGAGCCTCTGTTCAGCACCTTCAAGGCAGCTGGTGAAGGGACATCTAGATTCTAATTACGGAACTCAGGTAATGAACACTCTGACAGGTATAAAAGGGTTCTGCCTCTGGCCAAGAGAAGGAAAGGGACAACCAGGTTTTTTAGACTGTATGGATTTGACAGTACATTAGGCCTACATAAGACTCTCGTGGTCATGAGTGCACTGTGTATCCTAATGCCAACAGGGTGAAAGGGGGTAGAACGCATCTGGATTTTTGGAGTGACAGAGGGATCCCAACAGCTGACTGTGATGCAGGCTGAGTTGATCCTAGCAGGGAATGAGTGGTAATGGTTGATGAGAATTCATTGAATATTGTAGGACATCAGCATGGTGCAAATGATACAGAATAAGAAGGGTTGGAGATTGTACTGGATCTGGTTGAGATGGAGTTAATTTTCTTCATAGCAGTCCATATGGTGCTGTGTTTTAGATCTGTGACCAAAATAGTGTTGATAACACACCAGTGCTTTAGCTACTGCTGAACAGTGCTTCCTTAGCATCAAGGCCTTCTCTGGTGGGGGATTTTTTTCCAAGGTAGCTGTTGCTCGGAGACTAGTTGAGCACTGGTCTGCTGGTGAGAGGTGGTAAGTGATTGCCTTTGCATCACTTTTGGGTTGTTTTTTGACATTTCTTTAAATTTTGCTTTTCACTTGAAATATTAAACTGTCTTTATCTCAACCCATTATTCTCTTCTTGCTTTTACCCTTCTGATTCTTTAGCCCATCCCACTGAGAGGGTAAATGAGTGACTGGGTGGGGCCTTAGCTACTGTCTGGGGTCAACATACCTCAATTACAAACAGCTGAAACCCAAATGTTAAAAAGGAAGCTGCTGACTGGTACCTTCTATAGTAACAGATGTGTCATTACACTTAGTGATTAGCAGTGCTGTTATTTCATTTCCATGTAGCCCATACCATGTAGACTGCACAAACAGTAGGACCAAACAAAAATATTTTTGTTGTTTGTGAATTACTATCTAGATTGATTTTTCTTTTTTTTTTATGTACAAACTAATAAAAATAATTCCAGGCAAAATTGTTACTTCTAAAGAGGATGGCATTATAAAAACTTGTTAAGGAATTAAAAAAGTTAGAATATGGATGAATACTGAAAGACATTTCAAAATAAATGCTCTACTTCAGGTAAAATCAGCCTTTGTCTTGCCTAATAGGTCCTGTAATTCTGGATTTTCTGTTTTCTTGTGGATGGGCTCCCAGAAAGAAATTATTTCCAAGTAAACAGACTGGTCACTTATGCAGGGGAGGTGTTGTACAGCGTATTATGCGGTATGTATTTCCACAGACGTGGCAGTCCAAAATCCTTATTGAAACTCATCAGAGGCAAAGTCCTAAGAAAGGAGATCAATGTATTTTTCAAAGCAACACAAAACATATATTTCTGGTTTCCACATGGAATAAAGCAAAATATTTCAACTGAGATTCAGTTAATGAGATACAAACTTTTTCTTATTTTCCTGATACTGTTTCTGTCAATAAGTAAAACTGAATTTTTCAATATATTTTTTATTATCTGAAGTGGAATTTTCTATGAAAAGATACTAATAATGGAAAATTCTAGGCAAACCTTTATTCAGATCCTTGACTATAATGACATGGGAAATCTTAATTTTTCAGAGAATCAGTGTTAATATTTTAGATAAGAAAATAGCAGCCTTAAATGAAAATGTAAGTTATATTTTTATGATTTTCCATTTAACTTTGCATGCCTACATAATTTTTCCTGTGTATTTTTTTTCTTAGATTGTAATTAAGTTCAGGAATAGTCATGTTTGCTAATTAAAACCACTTCATATTAGATGACATCATTACTTATATTACAGAATTTTATGTTAAACAGAAGATGTTAGCTAATGCTTTATTACAAAATTCACACCCCTGCTGTTGGGGTTAAATACAACACAATTTTATTGAGTTCAGTTAGTTTTTCATGGAAAGAACATAGCAGCTTTTGCAATGTTCTTGTTTCAATTCCCGTAATTTAGCTAAACTACATTGGAAACTAACAATAAAATAAGGGAGTGTTTCTTTCTTGTTCTCATTTACTTCTAATGTGTATTTGAATTAATTGGGGTACTCTTTGGTCAGTTACTGTGCTTTTTACAATAGTTGCATTTGGGATTCATTGATCTTACCAAACTGTTTTTATTCTTTATAGTAAATATATAATCAAAAAACAGAAGCAGACCTTACAACCTGCAAAAAAAGTTATCCTTGAACAAATGAATTGCTCATAGTGTCCTCCCTCATTTTCACTGGGTTTTATACAAGATTTCTTCCCCCATCTTGTGAAGAAAGGTAGCTTTGCTTTCCCATTTTGTATATAGACCCATGTCTAAAAGGTACATGGTTGCTTCCAAGCTCACATTTGAAGAAACTTTGTGTTTTGAAGAGGATTGTTCACATTCTCACAATCTAGGAGCCTCCATTCAGAATCATTAATCTCTATTTGGAAATTCCAAGAAGAGCCCTTTCACCTTGGAAAAGGCCAGTCATAGGCAAAAGGGCAGAAGTATCATGCTGAAAACTTTGTTAACAGCAGAGCAGTAGCCATACATAGGATGCTGGCTGGGCTGCTAGTGTCTCTTGAACTGTAATGTCATCAGATATGTCACTGGTTAGCATTCATACAACTTATACTTTCAGAAGATTCAGAAATATGTATTATACCATCCTTCTCTGACAATTCCCTATCTACTTGTTATACATGCATAACTATTATCCGACTTGTGTTTTCATTTGCTCTGGCTTAACATCTGTTACGGTTTTCTTCCCCTCTTCAGCAATGATGGACTTCACAGCTAGGAGGGGAATTAACAGGAGCTAGAGGATAATTTAGAAACTGTGTGTAGGCTTTTTTTTTTTTTTATTACCTTAGCAGCAGGAACAATTTTTTTTTTTTTCTCAGTCCTCTTTCATTGTTCTGATAGCAGTTTGAAATATTCACTCCTCTTAAACAGTCTACAGCCTTAAGGTATAGTGCAGTCTGGACTGAAAGAAATGTTTGATGCTCTTTAGAACAAACAAACAGAAAATGATCAGACTCATCAGAAGCTATGTTTTAAGTTTCTTTTTAAAGAACTCTCAAAGCTTGCAAGACTGCAAATCCTAATTATACTGAAACTTAGCTTATTTTTATGTGTTTTTAAACTTATTTCCTGAAACATTAGTTGCTTTAAACTGACTACAGTACCAGAGCATGCCTGAGCAATTCCAGTAACTTATTTAGAAAAAAAAAAAAACAAAAAAAAACAAAAAAGAACCAAGAAAACTAGTTCGTGTTTATCACCAGCATTTAGGTGTGGTCTATGACAGCAAGAGCTGCCTGAGCATCTAGGAGGCTGCAAAAAAAGAAAACTAGTTATGACTGAAGGGGACAAAGAAGGCAGTGTCCAGAAGCTATGAAGAAGCTTGCTACTACAGAGCAGAATTTACCAGACTGTGACGATGTTTATTCTACCTCATTATTTCTAGAGGGCTCCTTTTAAGTTCATTCTTTTATTGTGACAGGCTTTCTGCAAGCAGCAAAAGACAAAATAGCTGAAGTACCTTCTCATTTAAATAGATAACAAAAGCAGCAAGTTCCTAGAGAGGCCAGGGCACTGAGCAGAGCCTCTGAATTCTTCAGCTGCCTTATTCTTCCTAAGCCTGACATTTAATCATTTTGTTTAAGTGTGGGTTTTTGGTTTTTTTTTTGGGGGGGGGGAGGGGGGGCGTTTGTTTTGGGTTTTTTTTTTGTTTCTTACTCATTTAGACACCTATACCATCACCAACATTTTTGTTGGAAAAAGATTGTCATTTCCTAGTCTGGTGAGTCATAACATAGGTTGTCCTGTGAGAAGCAGTCTCAACTGCATTGATTCTGTTCTTATTTGCTATAAAATAAAGGAAATGAAGAAACACCAGAGGTCATGTTTAAATCCAGAACATCATAAAATGTCCTAGGCGATTCTCCATTAAGAAGAAAACAGCTTTTATTCTAGCATTTCTCCAGCAAACGTAAGCAGATCTGTCTTCAGCCATACAGTTAATCTCAGCTAGAGGTTTCCCAACCACAGTGATTTAAACATTCACAGTATCCTTGAATGGAGACCTGGTAGCAGTGATAGCAACATCACCCACATCTTGGGACTTCTATGTGTTGCCTTTTGTATGTATCCCATGGATTAATGTAAACACGGAGTTACTGTCTTTCAGCAATACCTGCTGCTTATACTTGTGTGAAATAAAACTGTGTAGATAAATGCTACCAGCAGCAGACCTCCATTTTCAGCTAAAGATATAGGAGATGAGCTAAAGGCTCAAATACCCTAAAACGATGAGATTATAAAGGGGATTGCCTAAAGTGAGGTGAAGGAAGTCAACATAATTGTGCTGAGATGCTAGAGGAGTAGATTTAAGCATGGATGGGCTAAGAAAATTGGGCCTGCATTATGAATCCAGAAATGGAAGACAAATGAAGTTATATTGAGCTGGACAAATGCAAGGCAGAAATCAGCAGTGACCAGGATGTGCATCTATCCTTGCCCGAAGAAGACCTCCAAATCCTTCAGTCTCATGTCTCCTATAACAACAGAAAACCAAAAGGAATGTCACTTCTCCAATTCAGCTCCAGGGAATGAAAAAATCTGAAAGCTATTACTGGGTTAGCTTGAATGATATGGGTTTCATATTTGTAGATAACCTGTGAGAATGACAAGAAAATGTCACAATGGAGGTTTTGTTTGCTTTATTTTATCAGACTTAGTAAATAATGCATGTACATACACAAACACTCAAGTGAGTCCAAAAGGAAATTATTGTTATTGCAAGGACATGAATTAAGCTATGAGGAAATGCTCAAATGAATGCTACTGTAGAAGTTTCATTCACGCTCTGTACATGTAAATATTATGTACAGCAATAAATAGTGTGCAATCACAAAACTAAAGGTTAACTAAAGGTGATATCATAATGTTGAGGGAGGTAATCATGAGGGAGAAGAATTAAAGTTTAATGGACAGTCTTACAGACATATGTAAACAAAAAGTACTTCGCCTTTACAATCTACATTTTTGCTCGGTAATATAGCATATATTAGAAAAGCAACTTCAACACCAAGTTCTTTTGATAAAATTAGAGATGAATTATCTTGAAAAATAGTTTGATTTTTTTAATTTTAAAAGTTTTCAGGTTTTGTTTTGGTGTTTATTTTTTTTTTTGTTTGTTTTGTTTGTTTGTTTTGTTTGTTTTTTTTTATTATTTTGGAGTCATCAAGATATTAAAGGTTGGCTTTAAGAGCATATTTTTTTGGACAAAGCCATGACAGCAGGAGAAAATTACAAAACACTTTCATATTACAGCATATTTTGGATATGACAATGTCAATAATGTTATAATATTCTGCTGATAATAATAAGCAAATATAATAAAGGTAAATGTTGCTGTTTAGACATATGTGTTTACCAGAGCCTTGTATCCACTAATTAGAAGTTCTACAACATGTCTGAAAACAGTAATTCCTGAGCTGCCATGTGCTGAACAAATATTTTTTAAGTAGCAAACCTACCTGTCTTGCGGGTGCACATTGTACTTGAATTTAAGTCTCCCTTCTCATAATTTTTCCTCGTGCATCACTTCTTCTACCCCTGCTGACAAAAAGATAGCGTTTAGCTCTCCCTGAACCTCTATTGCTCCATCCTAACCTTTTCCAATATGCTGGCATGGCATCTGGAGCAACCTGCTGTTTTCTTGCTCTTTGATATCAGCAGTGACAAAAATGAAACTTACCTCAAGAGTGGCAAGAACTGTAATTAGTTGGACAAAAAAAATAAATTACATTTTATTTCTCATCTTAGAAGTATAATTTCATGCTGTTTGCTGCCATTTTTCTCCACTGATGAATGATTATAAATTATTTTTTTTCACTACTCAGCTACCTTAAATTTTAGATAGATGTTGGTTGGTTAAAAGGAAAGTTAATGAATATCTTCTTTAGAAAGGAATAAAAGCCTAGCATGACATGATAGCTGGTAATGCTAACTGCAGATTTCTTTATAATCAGTATAGCTCATCTGTCCAATCAGACTGTAGCAGCCCATAGTAATGTGGCTTGTCTTTCACAACACCCAAACAATATATGATGATAAAGCATTCTTCATTATCAATCAAGAGTGAAGAAATTAAGGCTAAGGCACAGGAAGGTAGATTTCAGAGTCATGTCAGCAAGACAATTTAATTAGGAATGGAGCATAAATTAAGACCAAGGTACCTAAAAGCTGAAAGTTCAGCTCATGCTAAAAGCAGCAGACTGATGTTTCCTACCATGCTTAAGTACCCTATTCTCCCTTGGTGCCTGCTATCATTGTTTGAGCACAGATGGTGAAAACACATACTGCTCAAATTTACTGTGTTAAGTCACAGGGATGTTAGTTAAGAAAATAGTGTTAGTCTAAACATTATAGCTCATTTATTCTCTTTCTTTTTTATTATTTTTCAATACTAAAATAAATAAACCTGGATTTGCAGTTACCAAAATTTTCCATATAATTTCTAATCACAGAAAGTACATGATGGCTGGTTTGCAGACATTGCAGTCTATTACAGAACAAGGTAATTAAAATTATGAACTTTAAAACCACATGTAATTTCCTCAATGATTCTTAATTCCCTCTCTAGAGTCATTAAAGCCATTGTGTAAGTATGTTATTATAGAGTTATTAGACAAGATCTTTACTTGATCATCTCAAATTACTCTTCACTGACAAGTCAAGTTTGCTGTTGAATGGTTCCCTTACTGAAAATGCTTGGTGACTCAGTGATTTCACAGATGCTGATAGCTACAAAAAGGCTTGTGGCCCAAGTTAACAACAGGATTGCAATTTTTTTTAATTAATCACTTAGGTGATGGATAAGTGTTATATTAATAAATATTGTGGATTGTACTAAATGACCTAAAAAAACCTGAAATAATAAAATATAACTATATCTTACATTTGTAAAAGAGGCTAGAAGAGCAGGTGCACACAAAGTAGAAAGACATCCCCATAATAAGTGACCAAAGGTCATGAAAGCAGCCTTTTCAACTCAACATACCACGGATAGATATCCTGAAGTGCTCAGTATCAGCAGAAAAGACTATTTGTATTTAAATATAAACTGGAAATTAATTGAAGGTACATTTATTTGAGATCTTCGTTATAATAAACTTTTCCTAAGTCTGTATTTTACCAGTTACCAGGCAAGTTTTCAACCCATATTACATTATGCTGAACTTACTGCCTCATTGTCTTCCTGCTTGGTGTGTATGTGCACCTGCATGTGTATATCTTAATCAGCTTTCTTCTCCCTATTCGTCAATTTTACCTCCTGCAAACTGATAAGCTGTTAATTGGAAAGCATTAATTTAGCTTTTAATTCAATTATAGTCTTTCTGTTTCTACAGTAAATACTGACAAATACTTTGACACCAATTCAGCTTTTGTCTTCCCTTTCAGGATTTTCAGTGTTTCCCCTCTCAAACTGAATAAGGTGATTGGTTTTTTTGTTTGTTTGCCGTTGGTTTTGTTGTTGCTTTTTTTTTAATCAGATCTTGCCTACTTTTCTCTTTTCATGTGTTCTTATCATAGGCTGTCCAATTTACATATCTGCTATCTAATTTTTGCAGTCTTTTACAATTTATAAGGATGTTGTATTGGTTTTCTAATCAAGATTCAAAACACACAGGCAATAGGGCCTGATTACTCATTTAATTCTTGCTATCAGTCATACCATCTACTTTCCCTTGACTATATACCATAAACACTGAAATTCAGTTGGACATAGGCTAGCTGGCTGCAGAACTCTAATCGTGCGCAACTCATTTTCAATTATAATTTAGTCTACTTATTACATTCCTTCTCCAGTTTTTGTATAACGATATTTATCTATAAGACAGTCTCTAAACATAAGGATGGGTGGTCCATCTAGTCCAGCGTCATGCCACCAACAGTGGCTAGTAAGAGCAGTGGGTCTAAGAAGAGAACAGAACAGTCACACTTTTGTAGCATGCTCTCCCTTCTGGCAGTTCATAGATGAGCAAGCTGTGGTTCTTTGGGTTGATGAGCACCTTTCTGCTGAGAATTTATTTAAAGGTGCTTTTAGTATGGAAATCTTCCTGACATGCAAGAAATCCTGAACAAGTTGTTCCACAGTTTAATTATGCACAGCATGAAAAACTTCTTTTGTCTTTAGTGGATCCCCAACGTAATTCAGTTTGCTTCTCCAGTTCTAGTATGGCTGCTTTCTGCCAGTCAGCCATGTTTTTATGAGTCTTCTTCAAATTTCACACAAAGATAATTTCTCTCACAAACATAATTTCTCCAAATTGTAATGTTCTTTAATATTAAACTGTCCCTTGCCTTTCTCTTTAGCCCTTCTCTACGCATTTTCTGATACTACTGTCTGTATTTTCTTGTATACCAGATGAAGGCACATCACAGATTTTTGCAGCAGCTGAATGATATTTTTATTTTGTACCTTAGGGCTTTCTTAATATCTCAGGTGTATTTAGAATAGTGAAAAATTAATATGAGCCAAAATTTGATTTTCTGTAAACCAAGCAGAGCTCTGAATTTGACTTTCTCCATGTCTAAAATATAGCATAGTCTAATTAGGGGTGTTGGAACTTGATGATCTTAAGGTCCTTTCCAACCCTAACTATTCTATGATTCTATATAATATCAACCATATAGTTTAGGAAATTATCTTTTGAATTTTAAGCAAAAACTATACATCAAAGGTACTGACTACTTCACATTTCACATTTTACTTAGTTGCTTATCTTTTAGATATTCTGGGGAAAAAAGGCAAACCCATGAGGAGCAGAGAAGTGCACCTGCAGTAGCAGAGACGTATTGATTAATCATGTGAAGCAGATCAATGAGGAGTTAACATGCACTATCAACATTTGTTACAGGAGAATTCAGATTTACCTGGGCTACATGGCATACCAGCTCAGTGTTGGCAAATGTATGTAAATAAATCCATTTCAGCAGAAGTGCTGACTCACAGACATTACACATTGCATTATGTCAATAGTATCAGAACCACATTTTTCATTGTTTCCCAGAGTCTTCTGTAATGGGCACTCTTTTCACTTGGAAGCGCAAGAAAGATGAGCTGCTAAACTATATTTGCAACTCTTACCACAGTTTATCGAGAGGGACACTCTGGGACCATGGAAAGCTCCACAGATTCTCCTTCAGATGCACCATACTTTGTAGATAGGCTGCAGCTTTATCATTCAAACAACCCTGAGGACTGGTGGTTTTGATAAATAGAAGCTTTGTTCTGTATTATCTATGGCTTGTGTCATTCCTTTCTCAGTCTTATGAGCAGCAGCTGAGAGAAAAGAGGTCACTGAAGCCCCTTAATTACAGAGCTGGAACTGCACCATTTTCATACTCCCAAAATAACAAAGCTTACACGAAAAAAATTAACAACATGAAACCACAAAATATTGGAAAGAGCTAGCATGACAAATATTTGGTAAAGGTAAACAAAAGACTTCATTTAGAAAACTTTACATACAAGCAAAACATTAGACTGCAAACAGTTCTGTAATTAACAAGAGAAACAATCACTTTCCTAAAGCTAATATTGCCCCCAGATCAAGCCTTTTGGGAATGAGCAATCATCTTTAAAACCATTGATTATTGTTACGTGCACTGTACTAGTGCTGCTCATTCTCACTGTAGCAAAATAAAAACAGCTTCCATGGAAAGCCAGAGCACCACAAGTCTTTGCTAAGTCAGACTTCAGTAATGGCAGACTTAAAAGAACCCAGGCAACAACCATAACAACTGCAAAACCTTGATCAAAAGAACCCCCTTTTATTTTTCTTCTCAGGTCAAAGTTACCTAAACCCTTGCACATTTCAGATCAACCCTGTAGTACAAGATCACTTCCAACCAATGGAAATCAGAAAGTTTCTTAAGGTGATGTCACTGAAAAAACATTTACATCAATACAACTTTGGTGTATTTTTTATGAAATTAATAATCACTAAATAAATTTTGCTTCTAAGCTGTGATGAAAGAAATGAACAAAATTGAACTTTATCATATTAGAAGAATAATCCATAACAGATGACTTAGGTGTAGATGCTCTTTACCCCTGTGATTAACTTTTGAGCATCTGCCTTGGCATAGTGCTAATAGGAACTGTTCTACTGTAGTCATTACTCCTGTAAAAGAACAAGTGGAGCTCCTGGATACTGTGATAGTTAGAAATCCTATAGCACTTATTGAAGGTGTAGGAGTTTTAACAACAGAGCTGTATACAAATTCCCATTTAGATGATTATCATTAGCTCAGTTTTGACCTTTTGCTGGCTCTCTGATATTTCTCATTTAACCTCCTAAAGACTACCACAATCATTATATTGTGATACAGTCACTGGTCGGGTGCTACATGCAAAAAACTTGCAAAACCCCCTGGTGCATCTTTTGGTAGGAAAAGTTTGGTCAGTATTTTCAGTCTTCACTTTTTGGAATTCCTGTTTCCAAGCTTCTTTTGGGGTTTTCATCTGAAAAGGTAAAAATTTATCATTGACAACCTGGCTTCTGTCTTGCAGTCCCTAAACCCTGCACCAGTACTTCGCATCCCTGCAGCACAGCAGTGCAGCCACGTTCTGTCCCTGTGTGCAGCTAAGGAGGGGGGAGGTAGCATTTGGGCACTCCTTTGTATCTAAGGCAGTGGCTCCCTGTATTCTGTAACTCAGTGGAGCTGCCATCCTATACCAGATACATGCATGGCATTTGACTTTGGCTTCACCCATAACATGCTGGGTGAGTGCCATCTCCATGTGGTTATATGGTATATCTCTGCCACTGCTAAAGCACTGAATCAACCAAGCACAGGGTGTGCATATTTTAAAAATACGAAAAAAACATTTCAGACATCAAAGGAAATAGGCCCCACTCTGCTACTGTGCATCAGCTGAACATAGATAAACCCTACTCTTTCCTGGACATTGAATGCAGTTACTGGCACTGTCTCATCACAGGATGCAGAGTCTGGTCCTGCACATTGATTGGCACAAGTAATCATGAACTTCTGAAGGTGAGATCAGCAATAGCAATTAAAAAGGAGTCACATCACAAAAGTTTGCTGTTGATCTTTTATTCATATACATGAACACAAAACACATTCCTAAACCATCTCTAGGCTATTATCATCTAAATACAAAAAGAGGACCTAGCTGCATTTTCAGGCATTTTCAGGGTATTGCAGACTTCTGTCATCATAAAAAAAAAAAAAAATCTATATATTTTGTTGAAATAGAAGAACCTGAAGGCATTATCCCTCATATAGAAAACTGCAATATTGAGTGTACTGCTTGGGGATAGCCTTAAAGTTGCTGCATCTCTACTTCAAGCTGAGACAGCCAAGTACATGTGACCCATAGCAGATACTGGGGAAAAGGAAAACATTAGTGCTGTGTCTCAGTTTCTTCAGAGATAGGCACCTGCTTTGGGGAATCAGTTAAAAATTGAGGCTTATACGATGAGAAAAAAAATTCATCCTCTCTCCAAGAGAGCAAGAAGCTCATCTGTCTTTTCTCTCAAGATACTGTTGTTTTTTCCAAGGAATTTCCTTCCTTCTTCAGCATCTGCATTGTTCCTGCCTGTGGAAGAGATTTCCTAGGTTTGCTGCTTTATGCTTAGGTGGAGAGCTCTGTGTTACCAGTCCACGCATTCCATTTATAAGCATTAAATCAAGATCCACATTTCCCCGGAAGCTGCATCCCTGATTTTCATTCTCAGGTAATGAACAATTATTCCAGACACTACAAGCAACTTATCAAAGGTGTGGAGGACACATTAGCTAACTAAAGAGCTAAAATAACATTAGTTGATTCTGTCTGGGTTACCTTTGAGACCATCAGCCATTATCTTTCTAGAGGCTTGTGAAGGTTTTCCTTAAAGGAGTAATTCTAGGTCTCTTGATGTGTTTAGATTAATATATAATGTCTTTTTTTAGTAATAAATGCTATATCAAACAGGAGTAATTAGGTTTAATGGAGAAGAAAATGGATGAACTCTAATAGTCTATGATACAGAGGAAATCAGTTCACATCATCTCATGTGCACTCTACATCTCAGCCAAACTGTGAGCAACCTCTATTAAGGGATATTCCGTGTCCTCATACCTGGAAGGTACAATTTAATTTCTGACTAGGCCCAACACAAACAAGCACACTGGCTACAGGCAAGGAAACATCCAAGTATAATCCCATGATAGAAATATGGTGACACACAAAGAGCAACAGGGATGTAGGGCCTTCCTGAATAAGGAATGGGGAAGGAGACCTCAGAACTAGTCCAGTACTGTCTGATCAGAGCCTGAATCTACTTGATGTTTTAAAGTTACCAACAGGACATCGTAGGAGGGCTGCCCAGGTCAGGGCAGGATCCAGCCTGTAAGTATATCATAGAATCATTAAGGTTGTAAAAGAGCTTTAAGATCATGGAGTTTAGACTCCATGTTAACCTAGCACTGCCATGACCAACACTAACCCGTGTCCTAAGTGGCACATCTACACATCTTTTAAATACCACCACTTCCCTGGGCAGCCTGGTCCAGTGCTTGGCAACTCTTTTGGTGAAGAAATTTTTCCTAATATCCAACCTCCCCCCCCCCCCCCCGGCACAACTTGAAGCTATTTCCTCTTGTGCTATCACTTGTTACTTGGGAGAAGAAACTGACACCCACCTCGCTCCATCCTCCTTTCAGGAAGTTGTAGAGAGAGATAAGGTGTCCCTTGAGCTTCCTCTTCTCAAAACCCAGTTCCCTCAGTCAAGTCTTATAAGACTTGTGCTCCAGACACTTCACCAGATTCTTTGCCCTTTGAACATGCTCCAGCACCTCAATATCTTTCTTGTCACAAGGGACCCAAAACTGAACACAGAATTTTCAAGGTGCCACCTCACCAATGCCAAGCACAGAGGAACAGTGACTTCTCTGGCCCTGCTGGCCACACTATTTCTGATACAGGCCAGGATGCTGTTGGCCTTCTTGGCCACCTGGGCACACTGCTGGCTCATATTCAGCTGGCTGTTCACCAATATCCCCAAATATCCATATTATAGATGGTAAAGGATGTTGGTTTAAGATCACTTGGATGGCCCAGACAAAATGAGAGCTGGATTCCTCCCGTCATTTAATGAGTATTTTGAGTATTACAGGATAATGGGGCTGGGAACATCACTGATTCCTTTGGAAGTCACATGGCTTGAAGCCTGCACAATATAAACAGAAAATATTTTTTGATAAATGCAACATGACTTATATATTTCAGTGAATGTACTGTGTCATACAGTGCAATACGCAGCCCACTATAGGGCAAAGAACATACTGCCAAGGGAAGGGTGAAAAAATTTATCTGTGGATTTTTCAGATATTATTTGACCTCAAGCTGTGCAGATCTCTGACTACACTCTCTGCTCTGCTGCACTGGGTGATAAATATCAGGGATATATGAGCTACATGCTATATCCTGATTTCTTTAAGAGAAAGATAATGTGAACAACTTGTTTTGGGAATGACAATTTAGCTGAATTACATATGTTTGTAGAATTAGGTACTATATTATTTAAACACAGGTACCTATAGATGCATTAGTGAGAAAAGATTAAATGCATAAAGAAATAATTTTTGTTACAAGACTGCAACTCTCTGAAGTGTGTTTTTGGATACTGCTTTGGTAATTAAAAACTTTATGAGCAGTTTATTGTAGAATAGTAAAAACATGTTAAAATGCAGTAGCACAGATTGAATATATTAATGAAATCCTTCTTTGGTACAATAACGAAATTCACTTCACTTTTTCTCTCCTCCTTTTAGTGAGAAATTATTCCATTGGAAAGGCAAAATAGATTGACTAAATTGTGAATAAAATGCAGCATAAATGAAAACAGTCATTTTAAACCAAGTCATGCAAGCTTTTTATTAATGCAGCAACTTTCATCTAATAAAAAATATTTGCCATTCTTGACTTTTAAGAAAAATCCCAGTGACATAGCAGATGTGAACTGGATAAACGCATGCTCCCACAGAAATATCAAGGAAGCTGCTGTTATTAATCCTTGTGTTACTAAAAAGCTGTCATACAGGAAAATAAGGAATCTACACAATAGGATTCAATGATATTTTTAAATGTCATTCATTTTTTTCATTGTTAATTTCATGCACATAAGTCAGCTTTTTTTTGATCTTACTCATCAACAGGCCAGAACATACATATAAGAGAGTAAATGTTTCTTAAAGAGTGATTGCTAAAGAAAAAATATGGTGATTCCTAACATGAACACAGTAATACAGACCTAAAAAGGAGGGAAGGTCACTGTGATGCAGACATTGTTACTTGCACTCTGAATATTTTGAAAATTACCTTGGATTTTAATAAGTAACCATGGTTTTGTCAGAATCAGTGTCAATTGCTGTATACATCAGAACCAAGAGTTATATAAAATCAAGCTATGAAATCCAATTATAAATCCTAAATGTTAACTGCTTTGTTTTCCTCTGTGTGGAGATTTGCCACTCAGGTCTAGCTGTCCTGTATCTTTCTGTGAAGCCAAACATATAATTTATTGTCTGGAAGCATTCAGTGTTCACAGCTCTTATCGCTCAGATGATAAGTACTCATAGTACTCGGCAGTACTCAGCAGACTATGCCATATGCTTACTATGAGGAAAAAAAAAAAAAAAAAAAGGATTGGAAGTGAAGGCCCAAGAGGCGGTGTTGTATCTAGAGGTGACTCCTCTCTTTGGACGTCTGTATCTTTGAGGATAAGTTGCGTTTTTTGAGTATGGGCACTATCCTCCAATACGAGCTTAGTGGAAGCTACATACAGCTTTGGGAGCTCAGTTGGGTCTGCCCTGGGGAGGAATGCTCAAGGGGGGGTGCAGCCCACACTCCCCAAAATACTGTCATGTGTGCAGCCTCCTCTTTGCTTCAGGTGACAGAAACTGTCCCCTATTCACTTATCCTGCCTCTTGCTCCGACCATTAACAAGCAGGTATTGCCTGACCATTAACAGGTGCTGACAAGATTAACCGACAGGTACTTGCCCACATTCTACATAGGAACATTCACCATCTACATAGTGCAAAAAAGAGAGTAAAGCATCTTTTTCTTTAATTGATATAAAACTCCAGTGCATTATTATAGTTCCTGACAGGGTGCAGACATTAAACAGAAAGAAGATTTAAAGCCCTGAGTTCCCAGTTGTTCACTGCTGCTTTGGTAGATATCTACAGATTAATGTGGATAAGAATTGTTAATGAAATGAAAACTTTGGAGATATCCTCATAAATGGAACTGCTACATTAATAGATGTAAGGAAACTGTTGTGCTTAGAAACATAGAAATAAATTTCATTTTAGGCTTCAGTACATGGTGTAGTTATGTATTACATAGCTATTTCTATACATAGCTATTCTGTTTCTGGTTAGCTGCTTTGAGAATGCTTTTTCATCATGACTCACAACGCTTCCTTGTGTCATCCTGGACAACATATTCTCCGTGTAATAAGCTTGCTATATACTACACAATCTGAACTAAAATATAATTGAAGGAAAGGAAAACCCCAGTTCTCCCCTGTATTACATTTGTATTGAAGCCAACCAGTTGCACAGAAAAAATAGAGTCAAACAGTGCCTGAATTGCTTACAGCTTCATTTTACTTCTGTGTCAAATGGATTTGTCTTTCCACCCTCACATCAATATACTATGTTTATAGTTGCTAGATTTCATTAAATTCCTTTGATTTGCTAACACAAATAAACAGTAGATCTAGCATTGCCTGGTATAAATATATGAATCCAGAAGTAAGTTGCCTCTAGGATTTGTTTAAATCTTCCGTCACTGTATATGTTTAATCTAAGAATCAAATAACTTCGTTTGAAGAGACTCACAAAATTTCACTTGTCCAAAATATAAGAAACACATAAATCACATTTTACATTGGATAAAATCATACCTATTGCCAATTTAAAAAGGAGAATTTGTCCACTGAATTCTGGAAGTCATGGCAGCAGGAATAATGAGATGTTTCAGAACAGATAGAATTAAATTTGCTGGAAGAGAGATGCTAAAAGTGAACAGTGATGAGCAGTACTGTCACTTAGGAGTCTAAGCTTTTCATTATTAAAAATCTGCATTATGTATCTCCCCTTTTTGAATATCAGATCATCCATGAATCAATATTTGTAATTCATGGGGATTTGCTGAGTACACAGGACAAGCAATTCATTAGTGCTTTGAATTCAGCATGTTTTTTCTTTGCTGTTAGCATTTGGTTGCCCACCTATAGCTTTTTTCTTTCTTTGTTGTTGATATATTTGTCAAACATATGTCATGCACTTCTAATAGGAGCCTCTGGTGGCTAAGCATTGGACTAAAACTGAATTTAAAAAGATTATCTGTTGTTGTTCAGCTTGCTGACAGAGAACATTGGGGATATGTGGACTAATTTTAAAGGCTTTGAAAGGTAACTAGAGGAACAAAAGCAAACCTATTTTTCTGTAACTTTAAATTTACCATTAGACACTTGATAGGGAGCCAAGCTTTTTTTTTTTAAGGGCAGAAAACCTATGGTCAAATATATGGCAATCTAATCTATAAATAACAGATCTTAACACTTAATTAACGTAAATATTTGAATAGTTTCCCTTCAGTTTACTTGTAGAATTTTACAGCATATTTTAACTTGTTTTAATGTTATTGAGAAGGTACTTCTTGCATATCTAATATGCTTAAAATACATTTTCAAAAGATTCTCATTTCTTGAATTGAAAAATAGCTTATTTTAGAAGACCTTTCCCTTTGCATTGTGTCTGAACCTGATACTTACAATCAGTTCCCAGCCTAAGTTGATAACTTTTATTTGTTCCTTTACAAAAGCAGTCAGTCATGTAGATCATGAGGACAAAAAGTATTGTAGTAAGTCACTGCTATTGAGGGTTGTGAAAAGTTTTCATTAACAATATGTTTATTGTATTATGTGAACAAAAAAAAAGCATTCAAGGATCAGTAGAGCTCTAAATATAGTTAATATACCAATGGAAAACTATTGTATGGAATAGTGAATTCCACAGTGGTAACTTGACAGTTATTGCACACTTTCTTCCAAGGTTTCAGCAACAATAAATTTAAAGAAAATAGTTAAATGTTGGTAAGAATGGATTGAAATTTTGCATATTATCAATTATTGGGTTTCTACACATTTGCATTTCTATTAGTAAGAGGATAATGGGAAGGTGATTTAGCAAAGTGTTGATTTAGTAGCATTTTTCTGTAAAAGAAAAAATATCACTTCTATTGGAATACCCCATGACAGTGTAAGTTTGAATAGCTAATGAAAGCAGGCAGTTGTATAGATGTAAACCACTGGTCAGTATGGTTTCCTGTCCCAAAATCCAAAGATGAAGTTGTGCCCAAACCAAGGAGGGAAGGAAAAACACAAAATGAAGAGAAAAGAAGGTATGTGGCATTGCAGGAACGCATCCTGGCTCTGTCAGATGTCTCTTAAAGGCAGAATTCAATTAAATACAGCCTTCAAGAAATCTCTTACTGGCCTTGAAAATCAAACTGCATTGGACAAATATTTACATTAAAATTTTAGGTATGGAAAGAAAGTGTTGAATACACAGTGCGGATAAAACTGTTCTGCGTCTGAGATCAGAAGCTCCTGATTATGAATAGGAAAACTTCTGCACTCCTGTACACGGCTTAATCATAAAATCCTTTATGTTAGAAATGACCTTTAAGAACATCAAATCTAACCATTTCAATCTCCTGTACATGTCTTTAAAAGCCATGAAACATCAGATGGTACAAACTTACTTTTTTGTGGTTTTCTTCAGCCTTCAGATCTGTTAACTCACAAGAAGTACCTGCTTTTTGTGAAGAATTACATTTCTGGGTAGACTAAAGTTTACTTCCTGCTGCACATTCAGGCAAGCCAAGGCCCAGTCAGACATGAGAAAGAAGAAATTTCCAAAGCTTGCATTTACCATCTTTAAAGAAGTCTGAGACTGCCATATGTCGCATTTTCATTTTCAAGAGTGTTAGGCACCTAAATGCAGTAATATTTTTGAAACAGTTGTAAAGCCCAATGATATTTCCTGGCATACCACACAGAAACTTGGTGAGATGTAAGTTTCTTTTTCTTCCTCCCGCTACCTTTTATGTCTTCAAAGTACATCTTCCATGAGGTTATTGTGAATATTTAAATGGATGGCATTTCATAGTCAGACCTCATAAGAAATGACAAATTAAGTATGGTCTTTAGTTATTATACTGCCAAATCAGTTCTGCTACAAGCAGCAGAAGGGGCATGTGTGAACTCCATGTTCTGTAGTAAAAAGTACTGTAGCAGAATAAGTTTACCAACAAAAAAAGTAACATGTGAGCATGTAGAATCAGCTGATGTTTTAGGAACTAATTCAAAACAGTGCAGACAGTAAAGGAAAGTGGTCTATTAATGTGCAATTCTAATCTTAGAGGATATTTGCAAAATGTGTCTTTAGTATTTATTCCTTTCCACAGTAGGCATGGCTGTTCTGTGTAACTCCCAAAATCATGGGACTGCTTCCTACTGAAATAATTCATGTGCCACTGCAAAGGTAAGGAATGTTTCCTATAAGTTAAAAGTGTGTATTTTTCAAAAAGTGACAAAGGTTTCATTCTTAAATGCTGTTATTAAGTGTATGTATCATTGGGGCAGGAGAAATACAAGTAGAGTTAGTTCTACATAATGGTCCAAGCTTTCCCTGAAGTAACACAGGTTGTCACAGATGGGTTTTTCTTCCTGTTACAGAACAAACTTCTTTAATCCCAGGCTGGACTTCTTAAAACAACCTTTTTCACTGAAGGAAGTTCAGCTCTAACTGAACTTGGTGTGTTTAAAAATGTGGCTGCTGCCAGCAGTCCAGGAAAAAAATATCGCAGGGGTACATGTCAGCTGTGTTTCACTTGTTGCTCTAAGCAACTCTGCTCCTGCCCAAGAAGTATTCAGTGGCATCAGTAAAATACACATTATTAAAATACAGACTTTGAAAACTAATGGCATACAAGTCACATTTGTGGTCTCCCTTTTAGAGCAAACATTTACTCATTACAAGCAGTAAATTGTGTAAAGCTGCCTACATATGACTGTACATTACCTAAAACATAAATCCATTCAGGCATATCATACTATGACATAGTAAACTCAAGATAAAGCTGAACAAGCCTGTGCTACTCTAGTAATAGAAACTGAACAGTGGACATGGATATTCTTTCAGTATGCAATACTCTTGAAATAACGAACCTTCTTTTTTAGGATGCATTACTCTTTCTGCCAGGCATCCAGTTAAGCAGCTGTATACAAACCTTGAATCAATTTTTATAACAAAGGAGAGGACACACAAAAAGAAATTTAAAATAAGTAGTCAATAAAAGGTAAGAAGCAACCTTGAAGTAAAGTAAAAAGCCAAAAGGATGTTAGAACTTAAAAATAAAATCAGGCCTCCTCTTCAGTGTAAGTGAAAAGGATATTTGATCCTTTCTACATCCTTGAAGTACCGTGGCTGAAAGTAATGCTTTGCACTGTAGTGCTTCATTAGTTCAAAGCACTGTGTAAACATTAGCTAATGCAATCTCATAGTTTCTATGCAAGGCAACCTCTGTTTCTTTTACATGGCAGATAATGGAGATGTGTTTTCTTGTCCAAGGACAGGAAAAAAGAAATGCATTTTCTTGTCCAAAGACATACTGCAAGACATGTAGGGCACTGGAACCCTTATTGCCTAACCCAAGATCATTCCTTTACCCTACAGTGGGTTTTAGTCTACTTCTACTATCTATTAAGACTGCCTTAACTGTCAACAAATTACAGGTAGCAAAATTGAATGTTTTTATTGAAAGTATTATATAAAATTTAGAACTATAATTGTAATAATTTAGAAGGTTTTGATCTATTTCAAAATGTACTATTTTCTTTATTCACTCCAATATATGCAAAATCAGAAATGTAGGGACATAAATGCATTATTTTTATCATGTTATTGTTGCACAGATATTCCACATCACTATACAAAACAATGTGCTGAACTCAGTAGTTCATAGACAAATCAACTATAGACAGGTTAGCTTAAATTAAGCTGATCTCATAGCGTGTGAACTCAGGTGGGAACCTGGATGGGCAAGTGCTTCAAATAAAAATTCCAGACTCTGCAAAAAAGCAGCTCAGGATAGAGCTCGGTTCTGTAAAGTTTAATTCAGTATAGTTGTGTATAGTTCAGTGAACTTGGTTTCTGTAGCAAACTTGAAACCGGGGAAGTGGACCTGCATGATAAGTTTGCCTTGCAGAATTGCAGTATACTAAGGCATGGTTAATCCTGAGAAAGACTATAGAAATTATTTCTCTCTGTCTTAATCCCTATTATATGAATATTTCAGATGATCAAATATTACTATATTGAAAAGAACTTCTGTGTTTGCTGTATTTTTCATACAGTCATATCATGTGGCCTTAAGCTTTATTAGGCAAATATATAGGTATTTCTGGGCTATGAGAGTATAGGTTAATTCCTCTTATGAAGGAATTGCAGCATTGGCTTTGTCCCTTTCTTATCTAAGTTACGTTTATGGAGGTTTTCCATAATGATAACTCAGATGATCACCTGCAATGAAGCACCAGCAGTAGTCACCACTCCTGTTGCCACTCGCTGTCAGCAAAACCCCACCTTTCATCTCTCAAGTAGCTTGCAAGTACCAGGGTTTCAGCACTTGTGAGAACAGGTCCCAGCAGGAGTCAGATGGGTATGGCATGGTGTGCCTAGCTAGCACACCTAGGAACACATCCCCAGACTTAAATATCTTTATGTGGATCATGATACCACATACAAATGTGAATTAAGCTTGGCTAAAGTACACACCAGCCTCCTGCAGTACCTGGCTGCTCTGGAGAGGGCTTCAGAGTTCCTAGCCAGGTGGGGAATCAGACAGCCATTTTCTCCTCCATCATCCTTGGGCTCCGTCAGGGGGTGGAGGCTGACAAAAAGCCATTTCACCACTCTAGAGGAACCCCCAAACTGCCTTGTACCCTCACAGTGTCATGCCACTGACAGAGAGTATACCCCATCCATGGACAGGGATGTGCTCCTGTGTGTGAGGCTGTGCATACAAGTACACGAGAAATATACATATATCTATATATATACAAATATTTTTATATACATATATACACATACACATTTAATAAAAACAATAATTCAATGCTAACAGATACTTCACAGTGAACATAGACAGGAGTATTCTGGAGAGTGCTAGATTCCAACATTCACCCTTTTAAAACTAGCAGAGACAAACTCCTTTGGGATTTTCTGAGAGAAACGTCATTAAAGGCTAACAGGAAGTTGGACATGAAGACCTTAAAGAGAAAAGAATTTGGAATTTCAGTGTTAAGAATAGTCAAGAGAAGAGAATGTAGAATGATAAAAAACAAACCAAACAATCAGTTGGAACTCATCTAAGCTACCTCCTATGAAGCATGTGGAATGTAGGTCAGAATTCCATAACATGGGGAATTATTTTCATCTTAGTATTTTTTTGTTATTTTCTTTTTTTCCATTTTCTTTGCATTTCAGCAGATTTTTTTCCAAGTGGGACTGTTAAGAGATACCATTGCACATATAGATGAAAGTGACAGGTGACATTTCCTATGAAATCAGGCCTTTTATAAAATATATATTTATAAATCTCATAAATCTCAAAGACACAGAGGAGAACATTTTTGGGAGGAGGAGAACATGCATGCAGTAGTGACTTATACTTTACTTCACTAATTTTTAATATAACTTAAGTATATTATACTTTTAAATGCAGTGAAAATGGGGACCAAACTGGAAGCTGAAAAAAATTGGCATCTCTGCTTTCAGAGGAGTTTTACTTACTGATAGCATGTGAGGAGCTGTGTCATGAACTGTGTGTTACACCACCACAAAATTTCAGAGCTTTGCCCCTTATTTCAGGTTCAAAGTATTCTTCAAATATTTTATTTTTTTTTTTACCGGGTTTACATATTAATAGAACTCCTATTAAATTCCTGAGGCTGACCTTTCAGAGTTCTTTCAAAACTAGCTGTGTTTACCATCTTCTCTGGACCGTCTAGTTCTCTGAACTGCTGCATGTATACATTTCCCTGATGCTTCTGCAGAATGTGAATGACTTCTGCTAGTTACCATGGGGACATGAGCAAGGACATGAGATGCATAGGAACAATACTCCTATTTTTCCCATTTTTTGCTTTCATGGCAAGGTAAGAGGAACTGCAACACATGCAGTTTTTTCTTTCTGTGTATCTTTGTCATATGGACACATACACAAAATATTTGTTCCCTTTTAGTTAACACATAGTAGATATATGTTGGTCTTTAAAGCAAAGTTTGAAATCGGATTATTATGTTTTCAGGTCCCTAAAGGAATAACAGGAAATGATTACAAGAACTATTATACTTTTGAAATACAAACTTCTAGTCTTGAGGCAGTAAAAGAGACCTGATGATGCCACTTTTTAACAAAAGCAATAAAAACCAGACTTTGGATAAATATATATACACATGTCTTGAGAAAGAGATATCTAGTCTTTAAAAGAACAATGACTATCCCACACTACAGCTGCATAAATTGGACAAACAATCAATGGAGTGGATTGAGGTTTCTGGTCTTGATTTGGGTTTCTTTTTAGAAAAGAAAGAGTGCTCTGGTGGTCTTAAATACAGGCAGGTCTCAGCTTAATATTTTAAAAGTGGACTTCCCAACTGTGCTCCCCAGATTCTGTTTTTCTCTCGTCTCCTCTCCCCTTTTTTAAACTCACTCTTGTCCCTCTTAGGTCCTTTCTGTATCAGTAGTAATTAATTTAAGCACTCTTAAAGCTACAGTTTTCCAGGGAGATAAGTAATTCAATGACATGACAGAAATCAGTATTGCTTAATCACATGCTATATCTTCATTCTTTTATGTCAGTGTTATGAAAACCTTGATTTTATTAGATATAATTTTAATAGCTATATCCAATTATATTCTCAAAGGATAAATACAGTGAAGACAAACTCTGCTACTGGCACAGTTCAAGCTGTCAGGCCACCATAAATGACGATACTCATGGTCCTTTCTCCACTGAATCCTTAGATTAAAAAATGCTCAATTGTTGCTTTATTTTGGTACCACTCTTCAGCTGGTATCATTTTATAAAAACATTTTGTTCTCCAAGGACTAGATTGCTCTAAAAGTCTTTTGGACACAAAAGCAATAAATAAATAATTAGGTCAACAAGAAGACACAGCAACTTCTAACTGCCTACATGAGGACATTACTGTAGAAATACCCCAACTGTGGTTTTAAGGGCAGCAGGAGTTGGTTTAGCAAGAGACAAATAACTCATTGTGCTTTGAGAAGTGCACAGAAGAAAGAACAGCCACTTGAGGCATCAACTAACAATCTCCTGCAGGGGATATAATCCCACAAACCAGTCTTTTAAGTATCTTTGTCTCTCATCTACGGATGGGGCAGGGCCAACGTCCCAGTGGACAACCTGAAGCTGGGTACCACAAGGGCGTGAGGTAGTTTGCAAAGATGTGGTATCTAAATGGGGCAGAAGAGGATAATTCATGTCAGAGTGAATCTGAATTTTCTTTTCTAAGAGTGTTTGTTTGATACTCAGCAGCAAGAAAGCACTGCAGTCGTCCTCCTGGAGAATCTGTTTCTGAGTATTTATTAGGACCCATCTAGAGCTATAAACGTTAAGTAGGTCCAGAAGTAATTACAGCTTTGTAGCTGTCTGTGCTATATTTTAGGGTTAGAACAATCTTCCACCACAGAGTCTTATAATACCCTTCTCTGTCCCTTCCTTCCCACCGTCAGCACCTATCCAAGAGGTCAGTCCCTGAAAGAATATTCAAAACCAACCAAAGAAGATAGTAGCTGTGCAGCTCCCAGGCAAACTAAGAGCTTTCAGCATTTCAAATACACTTTTCCAACTAAAATGCTTTCCCTCCCCATGTTCTTGGTCTTCATCTCACAATCCTTCTCAGTGGGAGATTAAACCCTGGAAGTGAAATCCAGATGAAAATCTGCAACTATCAAGGGTGGAGAAGGCAAACAGCAAGTGAATGGAAGAAGGGAAATTAATCTGATATTGTCAGACAGTAGAATTTGATTGCAGTTACATGAGTGCCAACAAACTATGCATATATGGCAGATTTTCCACCTATTTATTTAAATAACAGCTACATTTATGATATCCCATAGAGGATCATAAATATTCAAAGACCTAAATTTTCATTAGTACACTAGCAAGTAAATTTTCAAAGCAATGCACAGGGATTTAACTGCATAAGTCCCATTAATGTCATTACTTTGAAAATTTACTTCCTATGAACTTCCAGAGAGAGGATGGGGAAAAATGAAAAAGATTCTGTCATAATTTTAAGAAGATGACAGGGAAAAGCTTGTCATCACTTTGGCACTCGGGTACTTTAATTCGTAAAAGGAAGATATAAATCACATCTTCAAAAGTAAGCTCCATTTTAGGCACAGACACAGATGGTGACATGCCATCAGGAGTTTCTACTGCACATTACTAGACAATGTACTAATAAGCCTTTTCCTGCAAATATTAACAGTAGGCCAGTCCTGCTTGTCTTTTCGGAAGAGTTTTGTGGGAGCTCTTAGGTTTCAGATTATAAATCAGACTCTCTATTTAGGATCTAGAATTTAAAAGTCTGGAAGGTTGTTTTTTTTTGTTTGTTTGTTTTTTGTTGTTTTTTGTTGTTGCTTTTGTGTGTGTGTGTGGTTGGTTGTTGTTTGGGTATTTTTTGTGTTTTTTTTTTTTAGATCTCATTTCCCCTTTGGCCAGCTATTAAATTACATTAATGAGACTAGAAAATTCCCTTACGAGAAAAAGTATTTATTTATGTGTGTCAGATTAACTATAAAGATTAACATTTTTTGTCATGCGTAGTATTACCAATAGGCTTTCTCTTTCCCTGAAGTATGTTTAAAACATATTTTATATTCATGCCATGTTTTTCTATTGTTCATAATATAATATATGAGAGCAATCACAGTTTAGTTAAATATGCATAGTTTTTCTCAAAGAATGCTTCAAAGATTGTGGCAATTCAGGCATGACTGCTGTTCATCTAGGATACACAAGGAAAGCCACGGGACAAGCCCTTGCGCTGAGGTTGCAAACTTACAGACTCAACAGGTTAAGAAGGGAGTATGCTAACCAATATATACTCTGCACATGCATCACTAAAGAAAAGACCCAGGGTGAATGGACATTATAGGCCTGATTTCAGCACATGGATGTGTGAAACTGCAAATTCACAGTTGCTGGCTCACTTGGGCATAGTTACTTGAAGTTGAAAAGAGAAATTAAGGAAGATGGAGGTAGTTCTAACACAGTTGTTTCTTCACATCAGTCTCTGCTGTAGAGAATGAGTGGCATTTTCTATGTCAGGCTTGCCTTGCCTGTCAATAGTGATGAGGAGCTCTTAATGAGTTACCATGAAAAAAAGATGCTGAAAAAAACTGATAAATTGGAAGCCTCAAGTCAACAGGCCTAAGTGATAAACACCACAGAATTTGAAAGAAGCTTAAATTTGATAGGACAGAGAAGCTAACTAAGTCCACAGACTCTAATTAAAAATGCCTACTATATTGGTAACTTAGAGGGTGGCGAATTTCATGCCTCTAGTTAAAAAGGCTTCAGAAGTGATCCAGGAAGTTACAGATGAATAAACATTGCATCTGTATTGGGAGAGTAAAACAATAAATACTTGAAAGACCAGGATGTGATAAAGCCTAGCCTGCAGAGTTTTCCGAAGAGTCTCATGGATGTACTAAAATTCAGTATTATCAAAGTAATAACAAGTAGTTTATTCAGTCCTCTGACAAGGTCTTGCACAGGAAATTAGTAAGGAAAGTAAATATTTGTGAGCTAAAGCGTTACTGGGGATCAAAATTTTCTAAGAGAAAGACTAGAATTAAACTGTCAGTTTCTATAGTGGGAAAACACAGAGTGCCTCAAAATCACATCCTGAGATCAATGTTTTCTGGAACAGTTGTGGTTTGGAGTAGCAAAAAAGTAGGTTGCAGAAGTTATATCATCTGCAGAAGAGCAGAGAGGATGGTAAGGAACTTCAGGGAGACCAGACACTGAACTCACAAAGTCCATAGTTCTGTTGAAGCACAGAAAATATATGCTAAAATATTTAGATTTCTCATATACTTTAAACTATTTTAAATTAACTTTCCTCCTGCTTCAGGGAGGAGGAACGATGCAAATGCAAGGAAAATGAGAGATGGCAGATTATAAATTGATAAGTGGAAATACCTGCTTGGAGTATTTTTCTATAGACTATGGAACTCACTGCTGCTGCAAGTCATCGAGGCTAAGAATTTATCTAGATTAAAAAGGCTCTGACTTGCATTTTACAAAAACACATTAAGAAAATAACCCTCACACAGAATGGTAGTGGCTAATTCTAAGAAAAGGGAAGCAAAGAAATGAAAGGGATTTAACCTTGTGTTGGCTTTCACTTGTCTTTAAAGTAGTAAATTTACCTGTCTTTGGGTTTTATAGTCTTCAAAGCAGTAATTAGTTGTGCAAACAGACTGATGTTTCTTAATCCAGAAAATACTTTCTGTAATCTGATTATTATTCAGCTTCTCTTCTTGTTCCTCAGATTCATATGTTCAGATTGTAGAGGTTGGAGTGGCAAAGTCAGAATTGTTCAGAGGGTTAACAGACCTTCATTTTTTTTTCATTTTCAGTGTCTGACTGAAGGACAATCACTACTTGCCATCACAAGTACAACCATAACTGAGAAACCAAGCAAGTGGGTAAGAGAAGGAAGATTAATTTTAAATTTCATCTCTGAAGAAATAAGAATATCACCAAAAGGATATGGGTCTAGAGTTTGATTGATAATTATTAAATATTCTAAGGCAGGAACCAGTGCTCAGTAAAAGATAGGAAATATTTAAACATGGGATATGAGGGGTGATGAAAGAGCAAATTATGACAGGGAAGGACCCAAGATGTGGCAAATGGGTAATGAAAATGTTGCCAAGATAATGATAAGTATATGTACAGACTGGGAGAAGAAGGTGAGTCTGGGGCTGTGTAGAAATACAGCCATGAGAAAACAAGTCTTTTAAATGATAGTCCTTTCTCACTTGTGTCTTTGGAACTTTGATTTATTTTATTTCCTTGTGCCTGCTTGCTACCTGAAGGCTCCTCTACCTCCCAGTGCCTTCTGTTCTGAGGTTGTGACAAGTGTGGAAGGTACTTCAATTAGAAAAACAATGAGGTACAAAGCTCAGACTGTTTTTCTCCCTCCCATAGTGACTAGCACATTTCAGGAACCCAAACCTAGGGAAGATGGGAAAAATAAAAAGGTGTTTTAAATGTATGCAGAGAAAACCAGAATTGCCGTAGACAAGCAAAGGAAAAATTCTTAACATTAATCTACACAGCAAAGAAGATTATTTTGCCAGTTTAAAGTGCAAAATCTTTCATACACCTCCAGAGAGGTTCTTTACTGGCAGAACAGTAATATAAAGACACTAATGTGTCAAATCAAAATGTCATTCCTTTCCCCCTTATACAGATTCATTTCTCCCCCTCTCTTTGGCTGCCTCCCTCTGCATTCTCCAAGTTTAATCTGCAGTTTGACTTCAAATACAATAATTCACTAGCTCTAGACATGTGCTTAAAGGACTGAATATAATTGTAATTCTGAAGAGATTAATACCTTATATTGATCTCCTATTTCTTCATCTATCTTGGCAGCATGTAATATTTTTTAAGAAAAGGAAAAATGATTTGTTTTCAAAAGGGTCCTGGTTTATTGCCTATTCGTACAGCTGTTAGAACTCATGTGTTCTCCTAAAAACACTGTCTTAGTGCATGTAGAATAAATACATGTTTAGATTTATTGGTTACAGTTGACAGCGTATGGAAAAAGCTAGCAGAAGTGTCTATTGATTTGGAAAGACAGGCTTTATCTATCCTTGCTGTGCACATGCACTTTGTGTGCCAGTTCAATGTATGTCTTACAGTCAGCATGGGTGTCTCCTATACACTAATCTCTGCTGGTTTTTCTTAAATGAACACTGATTTTTTGAATGTTTAGCATGTCCTAACAGAAGTGAACTATGTTTCAATTTGGTAGAGAGCTCTTATCACTGAGGCCATTTATCTGGTCATTAGGTTAGCTTTTGCTTTTTTTTTTTGTTTTTTGGTTTTTTTTAAAAAAAACACTTGAAACAGAAACCTAATGTAAAGCAACAGGCTTAGTGATATACTTCAGGGTGTACAGAAAGAGCTTGACTCACAAGAGAACGCCTGAAGATACATACATGTGTCTGGCTTAAATATGCCCCCAAAATAGACACCATAGTGTGAAGCTAGGAACTACATAAACCCTTAAAAGAAACACTTTGTAAGATGGTTGCCTTGATTCTGTGAAATGCTGAGTGCCTGAAACTGCTGTTTATTTAAATTAGAACTGATGCGATGTAAGGTGTTGAAGTGTATCTAAGTCTTTTTCACATACAAGAAAAATTGGCTCTTTAGATGCATAGTATATTTCTGTGCTGTTTTAGTAAAAATACATTTCTCAGTCTTCAATGAAGAAAGACATGTTTAAAGGCACAATCATACATGACACAGATTGAAATGGTTGGTTCTGGTGTTTCCAGACTTGGAGAATTAAGGAATATATTAGTAGATGTAGGCATACAAATGAAAGTGTTTACCATTTAATACAGCCTGTTAAAACTTTTTAGATATGTAAGATAACATCCGCCATCTGAATAAAAAAGTCAGCACAATAGTGAAAATATTTAGATTGCTATAATATCAAGAACCAAATTACCTGTATGGAAAATTACAATATTCAGTCTCACACTGCATTTAAAATCCTCTCAGCTACTCCATAAATAACTTGTTCTGTGTGCATTTAAAGTGTATTTCTGGAGCTCTATTGCATTGATTGTTAACACCAACCCCTTGACTATGTGTTATGTACTGAAGGAATCCACGCTTCAGTTATGATACTGAGGCAATCTGATCTTGGTCTATGATTTATGCATAGAATATCTATGCATAATACTGCTAGTTCAAGATGTATTCAGAAAAGAACATAATTTGAGATATCTTTGGGTTTGTAAATTTAAACTAGGAGCTTGTGAAGTTTTCCAGTTAACATGATACTTGCAGAAAGATAGGAAAATATATTGTTTGCTGGCACAGGCTGTGTCTGCATTAGCATTTTGGACCATTTTGCAGAGCAATTATGGCACTTGAGAACTGGATTTCTTTCAGATTAAATTAATCAGGAATCCCTGATTCCGGTGCAGACCTAATGCACGCTAATGGGCTTTAACCAGTGATGTGGGCTGAGAGCAGTTTCAAACCACATACATCATGAGGCCATTCAGTTGTGGAAGCCAGGCTAAATGCAGACCAAAGTAAAATGTGAAAATTGCACAAAATTTTGGGGCTCTGACATCAACTACTTTGATCTAATACTGTGCTCCTGCTTAGATAACCTGCTTGCCAATGTAGGTATAACCATATACTTGCTTTTAGATTGTCAGGGGCTTCCCTCTTAAGCCCAGATGCATAAATCACATGAAAATATCAGAGATTCAGAATTAAACAAAAGCCATCATAGTTTTAGCTATCTTTTTCTTTTCATTAAACTTCTTGGAAGCAAGACCAGGTATAATTAATGAGGTAGTCTTTTCTCAGCCAGGATTATTCCGAGGTAAAAATTTGATTAGTTTTCATCCATTCTTTAACTCATTTCTTGTCAGTTACATAGAGTCAACATCAAAAAATTTACTGCTTTTCGTTGCCATTGAAAAACTGAACTGCTGAGATGAGAAAGCATGGTTTATCCAGACCCAGAAATTTACATTCAGTGAAACGTTTTATTACCAAAGGAAGGGCAGGAGGGTGGTTTTAGGAAAGTATTGATGTGAATTTTGCTATTGTTCTGATATTGCTAGCTTAAATAAGAATGACAAAACTGAGCACAGAAACCTTTCAATACAACAGTGAACCAAAACCCCTTTCTGTATAGGCCAATCTGCAATACCAAATAAGAAAAAAAAATAGAGATGTCTTGAGGGAGTAAATTAGATTTTTCTGGGTGTTCCTTTTATGTGCAGAACATTTCCAGTGTCAGTACATGAGGCTTTTAAATATTGAAGTACTGCAACCCCCATTAACAGCATTATTGTGTATTTTTTCAAAAGACAAATGCCTAAATCACAAAAGCCTATCTTTTTATTTCTAATTTCAGTTCATGTTTGTCTTGGAGAGGTGATATCAACTGAGGAACTAAATTCACAGATGGTAATAGTGCCTAGCTCAGGTATAAGAATATGTTACTTGCTTCTGTTCACAAATAATTTATACGGGCTTCAATTTAGCATGATGCTCATGGTTAATTGATGAGTATGCTATTAACCAAAAGTAAGAGTTGACAATTTTTCAATCTTTAACAAAAAAAAGTTTTGCCATGCCATTGAAACCAGTGATTAAGCAGTGATGTTTTAAACCTTCAGTTAAAATATTCTGCAAATCTTGGTCTCATAAATGTATCTTGCATTTTTCCTTTGCTAGCCTCTCGTGTCCAACAAACGGCCCCTTTTCTATATGATGAACTATAACACCACAAATGCTTTTGCAGCTTGAGTATTGATGTAGATTTTACTTCCTAGTCCTTTCCACCTTAGCTTCTGGCAACTGTCTTCATCAAAGTTTCTAACTAGCCCTATACCTCTGTGTATTAATCCACCTTCATGTAAACTGTATAGCTACACATTGTATTACTCCATTGATGTATATCAGCCTGCTGCATTGCAGCAGGAGGCATCATGTCAAGACTCCTTCCCATTCCAGGGCACTGTAACGCATCTGGTTTTCGTTTTAGATATTTCCCACTGCTGAGAAAGTATTTATGGTTATTTTTGGCTAGCTTCCCATTATGATTTGTAGAGCACTTATTTAAAAAAATTATCCTAAGAACAAAAGTCATAGAATCATAAAATGGTTTGGGTTGGAAAGGACCTTAAGATCATCTAGTTCCAAGCCCTCTGCCATGGGCAGGGGCAAGTCATATAGAAATTACAGAAATTTCAGAAATACCAAATAACATTTCACTTGTTATTGTGTATAAAAAAAAAAGTGCAGAATGTGAGGCCCATGTTTTATATCTCAAAGTCTTAAGAATTTGGAAGCAATTTTGTGAATAGTTTACAAACTGCTGAAATCTACAAGACACCTAAGTGAGGAGACTGCACAGGTATGTTGGGAGATATTTACAGCCAAATTGAGTTGCATTGCAAAAAGGGCAGATAAGGAAACTTCCCTGCCATGGTTATAATCAGATCTGGGTTGGTCAGATTAATGCCTCTGCTTCTTTTTAAGGCTTCCTTGTTAAAAAAAAAAAAAAAAATCGAGAAAAGCTTTATGCGTTTTCACTAACTGTAATGTGAAAGGCAGTCTGCTCTTTTATCAGCTCTCAACATTTCATACAACAAATGCAAAGGTGACAGGCTATTGAGATGGAGTGGGATTTAATGTAAGCAGCATGACACTATGATTTAGAAAACCTAAATTCTAGTGAACTTGCTCAGCTTTAGCAAATTAATTTTCTTTGCCTTTGTTTTGAGCACTGTGTAAGTGCTAGTTAATAGTTGTAATATACAGGAACAGTAGCAAGATTCCTGGATTACATTTACACAGTGGGAAGGAAAAATGTTTTACCTTCCTCAGTAACAGGGAGAGAAAATAATCTGATTCAGCACCAAGGTCCTCCACTTCAGAAAAGAGCTAGAAAAGAGCTAGAAAAATATTCTTAGAACCCCCTATTAAATATATTCTGTAAAAGTGTACTGTAAATGTTTAGGAAGTATTTAAGAATATTAGATGCATCTATTTGAATGGCCTTTTACATACAAAAGATTTATCTATTTGTTAAATGACAATAACCTAATCACATAATTATGTGCAAGGAAATGTGCTATAGTTATTGATTAGAAAAACATGGCTGAATTATAACCACTCCAGATTAAAGTCTCCCTTTTCATCAGATCAGATCAGGTAGTTCCTTCTCTAAGCTCTGCTTTTCTTTCACATCTTTGCTTATGCACGCTGCAGGCTGCAGGGGTAAGTAGTCAAAGCATAATACACCTCCCTTATTTAGAAGTCATTCATGCTCTAAACCTTTAGGGGGATACACTGAAACTTAATATATGTCACAGCAGCCAAGCAAACCTATTGTCAGCTCTGCTGTCAGGATCCCCTGCAAGCAAACTGACAGCTCATTTTCTAGAGCATTCTTCGAAGGGGACCCTCAGGTTTCCTAGGTGTTTTGTTTTTCAGGATTTTAAGAAACTCATTTTCTCTGCTTTCTGACCAGAAATCTCTGGTCATAGATTTCATACAACCTGCTGGCAGCAGTATTTTGACAGCAAGCATATCTTCCATTATGATATTAGAGTGACTGTTGTAAACTGAGTATGAATACACACACTTCAGCACAAGCAGTGAAGCAAAAAAGTAGTATTTATAGTTGGGGATAACTCAATGTCTTTTTAAATGGTTGCATGGGTCTCTAGACTTCACTAAGTCCTGCCCTTGAGGGACAGTCACAGTCAAAGCAGATGGTTTGTATGGAAGCCAAAAGGCCCAGAATATTTTATCTAGCACTCAATCAAATGAGGGGAAAAAATAAAGAAAATAAGGGGTTGTATCTCACCTTGCTGCAACAGAATGTTTCTTTATCCACCAACAAACAAAAACTGAAAAAGCTTTCTAGCACTTCTAGCATCTTCTAGCAATTCTTACTGTAATTAAGATACTCTACATTGCTCTTCTGTTGGTGCAGCCATTTTGTATTTATTCTTATATGTGAAAAAAGAGCCTATGGCATTGGAGGTGATTGATAAACTGATTTTTTATCTTTAGACCAAATGAAACTACACATCAATTGAAAAGAAAACAGACCAACCAACAACAGACAGCCAAGAAAGTGTCTCTAAAGCAGGAGTTCTTAGGACATGACTTCAGCAGCTGAGAATAAATCTGTAGGAGGGTGAACATAAGATCACAGCCATACTAGACCTGGCTTGAAACCAATGAGCTGTGGTCAGTAGAGTCCAATTGTTTGCTTTGCTCTGTAAAGGTTAGTAATGGAGCAAAACTGAAGGAGAATGAAGCTATAAGAATATGACTTTTTGAGATTAAACTTGTGAAGCTGTTTATTTATTTACAGGAGTTTATAGGAGTGGCTGATTGCTTTTCTCCTGTTTTAAATTGAACAGCATGCATCTCCTCTTTAAGGTAAGAAAAATAAGACCCTGCCAACTCACTGGCTTGTGAGAATGGCTTTGTTAGAAAAGCTCTCTCTGATTCTTCAAAAGACTTTTCTTTTTCCTGCTTACTTCTGCCCATCAGTGAAAGAATATTTACACACAAAAAATCTCTCTGAAAAGTTGGAGGCTGCAAAGTTTTCACAGTTGTTTGGAAACAAGTGAGAACAACAGAGTAAAGCAGAGTAAAGAAGTTTTTCCTATGTATCAGTCAGCAAAGAAAGCCCAATAGTAGGGTTCCTAGGTTTCTGGTACTGCAGCAGTTTTATAATTCCAGTGAGGCAGCAAATATGACAACATGATAAAAATGGCTTTTTTAAAATAGTCTCTGCATGTGATAGTTTCTCTTCCTGCATTCAGGAGACTAGACAGATGCTCTCATTGCATACAGTAAGTACACCTGCAGGTTTCCTCAAGTTGCATAAATCATGGGCACTATTGCTGCATTTTTGCCAATCCTGGTGGCCCTGCAGGGCCTTGCTGCTGCCTTTGGGCAGTCTGGCTCCCATCTAAGACCTGAAAGAAGATGCCAAAAGTGCTGGGAGAGTAATGCTTTGTGTGTGGCTGGGCTTTCTCAAGACTGTGGAGAAAGGGCTGAACACACAGATGCTTTCATGGGGGTTTTCCATAGAGTTGAGTAGGAATGAAAGAGGCGATCTTGATTTCCACAGTATGAAGAAGAAAAAGTCAAAGCAGATGAGATTCTTTCTTCTCCATGTGTGGGCTTTTCTATAGGGAGTGTAGGGGAAAGAAAGGTCTCCTGGAGATCATCACTGGAGCACAGGATCATGGCATGACAAACCAATGGTACTGTGCAATGACCCCAGTGTGCCTTTTCCATTGCAAGGCTTGACAATTACTGCAAACCATGAAGCTGGCCCAATCACATTGTCTGAATGGCAAGCCATGATCAGTGCTTCTTTCTGCCTGTCAGATGAGGGATTCTCCAACCATCTGGTTTGACTTTCTCAGTCTGTAGTGACTGTCTGTCCTACAGGCATTACAGAGATGACGACTCATTTATGCATATATGATTTTGCTTTAAACCATCAAGCACAGGCACTGAAAGCAGAGAAGTGACTGCAATGTAGACATTTGCTAAATTAGATTTACTTTAACAGACACAGTTTGCTGCCATATGTCTGTCAGCCTCCCAGCTGAAGGCTCGTTGTGCAGAGGCTCCTTACTGCCTACTCCCTATGAAAAATGGGTCTTTGGAATTGTTATAAATATTTTACCTTTCTAGTGAGCACTACAACGTAATAGAAATAATAAATAAAAATACAAGCAGAAAATGTAATAAGGAAACATAAGCATTACTTTAATTTAGTTGTTATTTAACCATTCTGTCATCACTACTACAGAAAAATAAGATTATATTATTCCCACCAGGTGAGTCACTGAAAGCTCACTTCATGATAAATCCCTTTGGCAGATGATGTCCAAAAAAAGCTTTGCATTCCCCAAATTCTGAAATGTATATGCCAGCTAACACTTAAATAGTATCTGGGATTTATTTTGAATAGAGGCAGCCAGAGACTTGTATTGGCAAGGACAGCTGCAGAAATATTTTAGGCTTTGACCTTCAACACTGATGATGATACAAAGCTGTTTTCTGTAGTATTTACTCTGAATGCTGTTTATCTTTCTACTTAGCTGCTAGCTCCAGCCATTCCTTCTGTTTTCTTGTGTCAATCCTAACACGTTTTCTCCATCAGTCTCTTCATATTCTTTTCTCCTGTATCCCCTCTCTTTCATTTTCTTTTTTTTTTTACAGCTAAATTACTGCTTTCACCTTCTTCCCATCTCAGTTTAAAAATACAGAAATCAACCTGGCAGTTGCACAGTAACAGCCTGAACGCATTTATGCATATTACAGTTCTTACTATCCTTAGAGCCTAAGCTTTTGGGAACTTGTACTATCTATCTCCTCTAGTTCTCTGTATTATACAGGGCTGGGATAGTGCTTATGGTATCAGAGGTAATAATAGCATATGCTGCAGCTTTCCAGATGCCAGTGAGATAACCCCAATTTTCCGAAGTTCTAATTCAGTTAACTAGATATTACCTGGGCCTATGCACAACTAAGAGGTAGAATAAAATAGACTAAAAAATTGCTTTCAGAAACATCTTTGGATATTTATCTATGCAAAGGGATATTTTATCCTGTGTATTGCTAAACAAAATCATTATTGCTTTAAAATAATTTGCCATTCCACTAACGTTCACTCTTTATTCACTTTAACTTGTCTGGCTGGCTGGCTGGCCTTCTACTTGCTAACGAAGCTGTCTTCAATATAGTTCTCATTGCTTTACCATAGTTTGTTACAAAAGCCTCTAAATATTTAGTATCCTAAAAAGTTATCCTTTTTGTGGGTCAAATCCTAGTTCCCATGTTGACAACAGTATCACACATTGTTTTGTCACAGTATTCACTACATCAGAAATACTTTTCAGATATTCTTGAAATGGTTTCTAGTCTCTCTTCTGTTTCCTAACATCTCTGCCGGGGTTTGACATTAGACCAAGCAACACCTTTGGATCTTCCTCTAACAGAAGTACCTGTTTGCACCAGTGCTGTCTGACATAGACCACTGTTTCATCAGCTGGGGTCTCACTACGTGAGGGGCATGGACCAGCTGCAGCAGCAAAGAGGTGGAAGGCTTAAAGTGAGAACAGAAGCACTGCTCAGCAGCTATGCACATACAGCTTTGTTAGACAGCCTTCCGAAGCCTTACTCCCTAATAACAATTTAGAAATGTATTATGTCATTACTTTTACAGTTGTTCATTCTGCATACTTGTGGTGAAACCACTCAGCATTGCTGGTATCCAAGGCTGATAGACCCACACAGCCACCACTAGTACAGGGCCAGATGCCTCCCAGTCCCACTCCCACAGGGGCTGTAGATGTGGACATTTTTAAAAGGCACATAAGGTATGCCACAATCAAGACATGGTGGAGGTAGCAATGGTCTAGGCTGGCAGGGATATCAGGAAGCACAGCCTGGGGGTCAGAGGAGGTGCACCCATGCTGGCTGTGCACTTTATCACCCAGTGCTCCAAGGCACAAGCTATGCCTGTGGTCACACCAGCCTGACCTGCAGGCTTACCCACTGCCATACACAAGGGGCATCTGCCAAACCCGAACTCTAGAGTCTTTAGGAGACTGTTTAGTGACAGACAATGAGACAAAGCCTTTGTTCTGCATAACCTAGAGAATCACCTGACAACACTGTTTTGAGACACACTGGCAGAAAAGGTGTCCACTGAAAGAAAGAAGTATCACTGGGGCATATTTATTGAAAGACAAAGTATTTCACCATACATTTTTACAGTGTCTGAATAATTTAGGAATGCAAACTCTTTAGATCTTGCTTAATATTAAATACTTTGTCAAGGCTATCAACATTACCCCGTGGTTTACCATGTAGAGAAAAGTTGTAGTTTTGATTGAAAAAGGATATTATAGCAGCCAGAAGCCCCCTGAATTATATGTTTCCATAACAGTTATTTGGAGCAGTTTTTACTGCATTTTTCTTTCATTTAAGCTGTCAGTTTTGCACATCTCAGGAGTCTGGTAATACTTTAAGATGTACTAAGTATGGAAAGGAAGAATTCAGCATTGTGCTAAACTCTGGGTATTTAAAATATCTGGTACAAAAAAGAAAGGTTAGTAAATTTGAAGAAACGGCAATCTGGGAAATTAGTCTTAGCACCAGACAACTGAGAAGGATAAACTGAACACCAGTGTGCAAACATATATATCAGCTGCACAGAGCTTAAAGGTGTGGCATGCTGCCTGATTTTACAAACTGTTTCTTGGCTGACCCTTCAGGGTACAATGAAATGCTCTTCTATACAGTTCCCTGGAAACTGGTAGGAGATTGTGCCTTCTTTAATGCTTAAGAGTCCATTGAGTAATGTGTGACTCATACAACCTTTTCTGGTGCTGACTTGTGGAGAGGGATATGTGTACAGATCGTGGCCTTGCATATATTTTCCAAGCACAGAACTATCAGCTCGTCCACATCTCCATGCACTTCAACAAACACCATCATGAGCAGAATAGGCAGTTGCCCTCTGAGACGTCTGCTTCTGGGAAGACAGAGCTAGCACACAGCATAGACTGGAAGAGAAAATAATGCCAACTGTACACAAAAGAGATGAAAGAAAGTGACCTGGGGGAAAAGGAGAAAAAGAAGGAGAAATGAAGGCACCATGTGGTGAATGTTCAAGGTATGTGTGGGGGGGGGCAGGGTCATAGGTGTAAGTCTTACAAAATGCTGAGCTTTTTATTGTCAGTAATTCCTATTCACAAGACACTTGAAGAAATCCGGCATTTCCTTAATTCAATTTGCTTGATTCACAGTATCAAGGAGAAGCACAAGTTTTTCCCGATTTCTGACAATCTCATTTTACAAACAGGGAAATCTATGTAGTGACAGTACTAGCTGCATGCATTTCAGGTCTTGTGTTCATTTTTCTCAAAGCAAAGAAGGCTTTTTAGGCTTTTCCAAATAATAACAGATAAAACTATGCGTGTATGTACACACGCACATAGACACAGAGCATTTTTCAAATCTGTTGCACAAGCAACAGGAATATTACAAGAACAGCCAGCTTGCATGAACTGGATTACTCACTGAGGATGGAAAGAAAAACAAACAAAAAGAAAAGGAGAAAAGAGTCTGACTGACGCGACTGCACAGCAATTACGGGAGAATGCTTGTACCTTTGCTACCAGCCTCCTCAAGCCTTCCTAACAGCAATTTAGAAATTTGTGATGTCATTATTATTACGGTTGTTTACCCTACGTACTTCAGTAACCTACCGTTCATTATTATGGGTCTGCATAAATAAATGTCTGCCTTTTATATATGCAACAAACTCTCCCCTCCCCCATACATTGCAAATTCCATTCCGAATTGTACAAATTCATAGGAACTTAAACTTCTGCAACACATAGGATTTTAGCAGATTTACAATGCAGTAAAAAAATAAAAGCCAAGAGCAAACCACCAATCCGTTAAAAAACAGACAGCCAAGAAAATGTGTACTTCCAAGGCTACTGCATATGCACAACCCTTTTGCCTAGCACTGCCTTCTTAGTTTCGTACCTATCTTTCCTCTTCATGTTACCCAAAACCGCATTTGAAAATGGTAATGTAAATAATGCTGAAAATAGGGCATTTCGCAAATGGTTGTGGTTTGGGAGCCTACATATTTTTCTTTCCAAACACCAACAGGGTGCAGTCCCACCTTCTGAAGCTCAGACTCTCCCTCTTTTAGGATCAGACCTTGGTTCTGGTGGTCTTACAGTCCACCTACATTCAGCTGACTTAGGGTCTGTAGTCTTTTGCAGTTTACCCACCTCCAACAAGTGCAACCTTTGCTCAGTACTCAAAGTTTTGCTCTTTTCTGAGGGCATCAAGATGCTTGTGTTTCCTTGGTTCAATGTCAAGGATGAGAGAAAAGCTATGTTGGGCCTTTTGTGGGTTTCTAAGCATAAGTTTTCACTTGCTAATCACGCAGCATTTTGTAAGGCCAAGACACCGCCCCTCCCAAATGCCATGTCTAATTCCCTGAAGTGAAAGTATTTTCTTTGGAATAGGTACTCCTCCATCCCCATGTGTTCCTTTATGCACAAACACAATGTTTGCACAGTTCTTTGTTTAAGTGTGTCTAGATTTTGTGTCTCACTTGGGGATATTTCTTTCAATTGCATTGTTTTTCTAGCCTTTTGAATAAATTATTCCAGGGAATAGCTATAATGTTTGGAGGCTAGCTCTGTTGGTTTATCTGATTAAAGGCTAATCAAATTGCTAGTCAGCAGTGGACAGAGGATCATTGACAGGTGAAGCAAGCAATCAAATTAGTGAAGAATAGAAAACACCACATTTTTGCACAGAAAGGAATGATTAAGCCATTGTTCCTAGTGCAAAACCCACCAAAGAAACTCTGCCTGAAAAACTAAGGCAGTTCCCTTTAAAGGGGTATGGGATTAATGGTGAGATGCAGGGGAAAGACAGTTTTGAGATGGAACACCTGCGACATTTAGGATCATACAGTAACTACTGGATGTTTAAGGGAGTGAAGGCAGGATGGTAAGAGAGGAATCAGGGAGGAACAAGCATAGGAAAAAGGGTTCAATTGCATGTAAGCAGGCCGCTCTTCAGTTCATTTTTTCAGAGCACTATGCTTGATGGTTGTAGTCTCCTCTATTTTCTTATTAAATCCTACTTTTAACTCAGTGTTGGGTGAGTGTGCCCCACATTCAGAACCAGTGCAGATGCAGACTGCCAGGAATCTTGAACTGGGGCAGGCCAGTGTTGGGACACAAGTAGTAGTACCTAAGGGAGAGAATGCTTGGGATGGATGCATGGGCTAGGACCTGCTCACTTGCAGACACTCACAATATGTGCATGTGTACGAACAGCTACTGAACTTCAGGTTAGAGTAGCAGGTGAGTAGGAAAGAGAAGAGATATGAAAATGGTTTTCCCTTCCATGAGGATGGGAATCAGGCTCAGGAATGGCTGGAGGTGAGATCTAGGATAAAATGAGCAACCTTGGTTCTAGTGCAGAAAGGGGGATCTGCTGGGTCTTGCAGTCTGCCATATTCAGATACCTCAGACTCTGCAGCAGCAACCCTGTTTAGTGATCTTCATTAGCCGTCACTAGTGAATAGCATATCTAACTGCCCAGCCATCTGGCTGCAGTGGTTGGATGCTGCAACTTGCTTCTACTTCCCTGTTGCAAAGCAATGACAGGCTTAAGAAGACTGTCCAGACTGACATGCCAGCAGTGCTGTATATCTTGTCCCCCGTCCTGTGAAAATTCTTTTGATTCCACAGCACATGTGTTGAATTAAGAGACTTAGGCACAGGACGGTCAAGAAACTACCTAATTATTGTGATGGAATTACCTGAAAGTCTTTACTGAAATACTGAGAAAGAGCAGACTGAGTGGCTTGGGAAACAGTGTCAAAACAGGAAGGTAAGTCTAACACATTCTCTTTTATTAACTGACTTCAAGTTCTAATAAACCTCTTCAGCTTTACTTCTATGAAAAATAATATTTTTCAAGTAGCAATATAATATCAGCTTCAGAAGTACAGTTAATCAAGAAGAGGTTGATACGCTGGAGGGAAGGAATGCCATCCAGAGGGACCTTGGCACACTTGTGAGGTGGGCTGATGCCAGCCTCATGAAGTTTAACCATGACAAGTGCAAGGTCCTGCGCCTGGGTTGGAGCAATCCCAGGCACAGCTACAGGTTGGGCAGAGAAGAGATTCAGAGCAGCCCTGTGGAGAAGGACTTGAGGGTGCTGGTCAATGAGAAAATGAACATGAGCCGGCTTCAGTGTGAGCTTGCAGCCCAGAAAGCCAACCGTATCCTGGGCTGCATCAAAAGGAGCGTGACCAGCAGGTTGAAGGAGGTGATCCCGCCCCTCTACTCTGCTCTTGGGAGACCTCACCTGGAGTATTGTGTGCAGTTCTGGTGTCCTCAACATAAAAAGGACATGGAACTGTTGGAACAAGTCCAGAGAAGGGCCATGAGGATGATCAGGGGACTGGAGCACCTCCTGTATGAAGACAGGCTGAGGAAGTTGGGGCTATTCAGCCTGGAGAAGAGAAGGCTGCATGGAGACCTCCTAGCAGCCTTCCAGTATCTGAAGGGGGCCTATAGGGATGCTGGGGAGGGACTCTTCATTAGGGACTGTAGTGACAGGACAAGGGGTAATGGGTTAAAACTTCAACAAGGCAAGTTTAGATTGATTAGAAGGAAGAAGTACTTGAGTGTGAGGGTGGTGAGTCACTGGAATGCATTGCCCAGGGAAGCTGTGAATGCTCCATCCCAGGTGGTGCTCAAGGCCAGGTTAGACAGAGCCTCGGGTAAGATGGTTTAGTGTGAGGTGTCCCTGTCCATGGCGGGGGGGCTGGAACTAGATGATCTTAAGGTCCTTTCCAACCCTAACTATTCTATGATTCTATATGCATAACATAGCATAGCTTTCTGTTTTATTCTGTTCAGTTCCATTCCATTCTCTTCTGTTCTATTCCATTCCATTTTATTGCGTTCCATTCCCTGCACTCACGAGGAGCTGTACAATGAGGAGATCCTTATTTACCTGAAATGCCAGGGGAATTTCAGCACCAAAAGCACTTTGAAAGACACAAATCAGAACGGCTACGGGTAGAAAGAGTATTTTATTTGTCTCTAACTAAAGTTATTTGGTTTAGTTTAGCTTAGTTAATTTGAGTCTGGTTTAGTTTAGACCCTTCAGTTTAGCTGGAAAAACCTTCCCTTGCAGCCTGACAAAGGGAAGCCAGGGCAGGAGCGGTGCCGTGGTGGTGCGAGAGCAGTGCAAGAAGAACCCAGCCAGAAAGGGCCAGGGAAGACCTGACTCGGGGTGGTGCTCAGTACTCCAGAGGACAGAAGGCTGCCTCCCCCTGGATGCGGGGCACGAGGCCCACCTGCGTGGAGCACGAGCAGCTGCCTTTGGGACACCATGACCCAAAGGAGCCCCATGAAGGGGCTGTGCTCGGCTGCAGAGGAAGGCAAAAAAACAACCCAGGCACGCTTGCTTAGGGTGAGGTCTTCTTGGAAAGGAGAATTCAAGAAATCTCGTCTGTGTTTGTTACATGGGGGAACATTTGTAACATAGGGTGTTTAGATATTTGCTTGTATTTGTTAACATTCATGTGTCTAGTTTCATAGAATCATAGAATCATAGAATATTTAGGGTTGAAAAGACCTTAAGATCATCTAGTTCCAACTCCCCTGCCATGGGCAGGGACACCTCACACTGAACCATGTCACCTAAGGCTCCGTCCAACCTGGCCTTGAACACCACCTGGGATGGAGCATTCACAGCTTCCCTGGGCAACTATTCCAGTGCCTCACCACTCTCATAGTAAAGAACTTTCTACTTATATCCAATCTAAACTTCCCCTGTTTAAGTTTGAACCCATTACCCCTTGTCTTATCACTACAGTCCCTAATGAAGAGTCCCTCCCCAGCATCCCTATAGGCCCCCTTCAGATACTGGAAGGCTGCTAGGAGGTCTCCACGCAGCCTTCTCTTCTCCAGGCTGAACAGCCCCAACTTTCTCATCCTGTCTTTGTATGGAAGGTCTCCAGTCCCCTGATCATCCTCATGGCCCTCCTCTGGACTTGTTCCAACAGTTCCATGTCCTTTTTATGTTGAGGACACCAGAAATGTACACAATACTCCAGGTGAGGTCTCGCAAGAGCAGAGTAGAGGGGCAGGATCACCTCCTTCAACCTGCTGGTCACGCTCCTTTTGATGCAGCCCAGGATACAGTTGCCTTTCTGGGCTGCGAGCGCACACTGAAGCCGGCTCATGTTCATTTTCTCATTGACCAGCACCCCCAAGTCTTTGTACTACTACTTGAATGCAACTAGTATTCACTGACTGATGCCTAATTCCATGTTCTCGAAAGCTCAACATAGTGTTTTGATCCCAATTTGGTTTAAAATCTCTGGACCGAGCAGGTTTTCTCTGCAACACTCATGAAACACAAGTAAGTGACTCAGCTCTGTAGAATAGTTTTAAAACCCACTGTGAAGTATCATGTAAGAAGAACATGGAGCTAGGAGAGGATCTGGTTCGAGACCATCTTAAGAACCTGAGAGTGCTCAAGTCCATGGGACCTGATGAAACCCTTCCAGGGGTGCTGAAGGAGCTGGCGAATGAAGTTGCTAAGCCACTGGCCATCATATTTGAGAAATCATGGCAGTTAGGTGAAGTTCCCCATGACTGGAAAAAGGGAAATATAACCCCCATTTTCAAGAAGGGGAAAATGGATGACCCAGGGAACTACAGACCAGTCAGTCTCACCTCTGTGCCTGGCAAAATCTTGGAGCAGATTCTCCTGGAAGGCATGCTAAGGCACATGAAAATCAACAAGGTGCTTGGTGACAGCCAGCATGGCTTCACTAAGGGGAAATCCTGCCTGACCAATCTGGTGGCCTTCCATGATGGGGGCTACTGATGGACAGGGGTAGAGCAGTTGATGTCATCTACCTGGACTTGTGCAAAGTGTTTGATACTGTCCCACATAACATTCTTGTCTCTAAACTGGAGAGACATCAATTTGATGGCCAGGTTGGACAGAGCCTTGGGTAACACAGTCTAATGTGAGGTGTCCCGGCCCATAGCAGAGGGGCTTCTACTAGAAGATCTTAAGGTCCTTTCCAACCCTAACCTTTCTATACTTCTATGAATCTATGATTCTATATATATATGTTACATCTTCTCAATACACTAATCAAAAGATTTTCACTTCAATCAATTCACCACTTCTATTGCCATTAAAGAAGTTTGGAACAACAAAGGAAATTTGTTGAGCAGCCAGAAAGCCAACTATTTTTGACAGTGATAGTCCAAAGGGAAGGAAACAAGCTTCAGAGATGATCTTCCATCCTTGAAAATCATCTTTTCCAATTTGATTAGGAAGCTATTAGTCTGAGTGCCTCTGTCGATTTTAATCATTATTGTGTCCTGCAGAAAGACTGCTGAACTTGGAAGAATCCAGGATTTAAAGCAGTTTATAGTGCTCTAGAGAACCATTGCACATCTGACTATCCAACAGTCTAACTCCCATTAAGTATTAATGGGCCTGGTCCATCATATTAAATAAAAGATAAACTGTCTATTGCCTTGCATTATATGATACTCTTATAGCACATATAGCAGAAGAGTTATTGTCCTACTAAGTTCTCTGCCTCCATTTAGATTCTTATAAAGTGGAGGCCAAGCTGAGAAAAGGATTTCTCTAACAGTGAGACTCTGACAGACTCATAAATGTGACTCATAAGTAGCACTGCTTCTGGGCATGTCTGTAAATGCAAGCAGCTTGTTTGCATGCACTATCCATCTCAGTAGAGGAGCATCAAAGGCTAAGCACAACTGCAAGACTGAATGTGAGACTGGAAACTCTGCTCTTCTCAAGCAGGGAAGAAAAGGTGAAGTGTACAGCAGCAGGAGGAAGTAGGAAGGATTAACTGGATATTCAGTGAGTAATTCCTTATAGGAAAAGTGCTTCTCATGTTTGGTCCCTCAAATGATCTTTCCATCTCTCTAATACATGTTTCATAGTCTGAAGAAATATATCTCTGCCCATTGCTGCTCTTCTGTGTGAAAGCAAGAGGGAAACCGAAGGGTTTGTGCCAAATGAATGGCCATCCACTGCAGGTGTTGTGTGTACAGCACACTTTGAGCCCTTTTGTTGGCCAAGGAGACAAAACCAAGCAGTACAAGACAAGATTATTCTCTGTATTAAGTGATGAGCAGATGCTAGCAGTGTTTCTAGTCACCTGTGTTATTAACTGGCAGCCTTTTTCATAGATCAGGACCTGATTGCACTAAACCACTGTACAGCCATAGAACAAAAAGGCAGTCTCTTTCCCCAAGAGATTGCAACAGCAGAAGATGGATTAAGACAGAGTAAGTCTACAAGTCCTACTAGCAAAGCGAATTGTATGATATTAGTCAATGCAAGAAACTATGGTCTCAGCAATTTTTTTTGTTGTCCTGATGACTGGACTGGAAACCTCCCTCTACATCCTAACTACCAAACTCCAAGCTGGCCTGTCAGCAGTTTGAGTACATCAGTGATCATCAGGGACTGACATAAACATTAAAATTCTTCATTATAATGAATTTCCTGTATTATTAGGGAAGATCAGCAAAGCAAAATTGGAGCAGTATTAAATGAATATATTCATACAGTTATTAAGCCTTATATATTCATAAGTTATTAGTCAATGTAATAAGTCTGCAATCTAATCTATTCCAAAAATAATCACAGCAAAATAAACATAATGAAAAACACTCAAGCTGACACATGTCAGGACAAAGTATGAGTTAGTAAATAACTACCACTGATTGTGAATCATATAACAAGAACAGAAATGATACTTTCTGTTAACTTTAAAAGGCATCATGCCTACTTCAGATTCTAATTTAGACAATATTAAACTTGTTGTTTAATGAACTTAGCCAACAAACAGACACACTAACAGGCAGAATTTCACAGAAGCAATGCAGTTTAATTATTTGTTTGCTTTCCACACTCTGCTGTACATCTCCTAAAGAAAGGAGAAGACAGAAAGAAAAAGACAGAAAGAAAAAGACAGTTCCATATGCCACCTCACTACTCAAGTACTTCTTACTATGTCTTCTAGGAAGACCTGTATTTCTTCTCCACCCAAAGCCTGATCTTGCTCATTATTTTTTCTGAAAAAAGCCAAGAGGGATAGACAACCTGGACTAGGCTGAGAGGTAAGTATCCAATAAGCAAATGATTTTTCTCTCTCCCTGCTAAAAGGAGATCCAAATTTCATTTTTTAAGGAGACAATTTCCTCGAAGCTAGATTAGCCCTTTATTTTTCAATTAATATAAAGAAAGAAAACATACTTCCTTATAATGTTTTCTTTTCTGCAGCAGTGGTCCCCAGCCAGTTAGCAGCTCGCTACTTAAATATATGTCCCTTGGAAGCTGCTTGGTGATCTAGTGCCTTCTAAGAAAGGAAAAGTGTCATGCTTATCATCAGAGTTGTCCAAAGGGCACTCTGTTGTCACTCTGCTTGCTTGTGGGCCAGCGCAGTTTTGGAGCTGCTGAAAGCTAACATAAGAGTGGAAGGAGTAATGCAGCCTGTGGTTAAGACATATCTGGTCTCCACATCCAGATTACCCATACCAGCTTCTCTCTTCCACTCACCTTCTGAGGATGGCCACACAACAGAAGCCTGAGGAGGTGGTGTAGTTCCCAGAGCCACAGCCTGCTCTGCATGGTTACCTGTACAGAAATAAGTTTGCCACATAAGACCAAAGGTCAAACTGCCAAAGATAAGCAGCCTGATCTTTATATGGTCATTGCAGACATCTTGGTGCAGCTGCAATACAATCTGTACTGTTCTTAGAAGAAAGCTGTGATCCTAAGTACCTGCTAGTTGAGCAGAAAATGGAAAGCATCGCAATATCTCCTTTACTCTCACCAAGTCTAGCTGAACTTGCGCTTGACTGTCCTCAGGGAGAAACCGGAGCAGGACCAGTTAGTACCAATAACTCAGCAGCACTCTGGCTCTGACAGCTTCTCAAAATTTGCATGTCAAACAGGCCACTAAGCCTCACTTTGCACCCAGAGGCTCATTTTTCAGCTTATTCCCCATGACTTAAAAAAGCTGCACAGTGAACTCATAATGAAATCATACCTTTTATGTTGATATGGCTAAAAGGCAATAAGGACTGTACTGAGATTGTTGTATATGGCAAACCATATCTGTTACTCTGCAGAGACTAGAATGTCAGGAGCTGTCAGCTATTTTAGGTATCAGGAAAGGACTGAATATTGAATTCACAATGACACTTGGTACACAAACACAATACTTAGATAGTACTGCTAAAATTTAATAATACTGTGAGAATTCATTTTAATATGGAGACAATAATAATTTTACATGCACCTTAATAAAGCAGAATTTTGTAAAATAATAATTAATTGTATAGTACTTGTTCCATGCACCGTGTCTGCATTTAGTATGTTAAATAGAAATAATTTAAAAATCCTACTTGCATTTCTGAGTCAACTATAACTCTGAATTGTCACTTTTACTGCATAGATTCTGGACCCAGTCTTTGCATCATACCTGCTTCCAAAGATCATGATGCAGAACACAGAAGTCACAGTGTTGTCTTTTATTCTCGGGTGTATAACAAAGAGTACAGATAAATATTTAATAATTCTGGTAGATGACTGAGACTTTATTGGCAAACACCAAATCCGCATTTGTCCTTCTATTCCACTGCATTTATAATTTTCTATTTGTGCCTAGTACACTTTAGAAAGCATTTGCTTAGCTACTAATAGTGTTCACATCAAGTACTTCTCAACAACTTAAAATGCTGCTTTTGACAACCTTAATTCTGTCATCATGTCTGCAGTGCCAACAAAACCCTGCTAACCTAGAGAAGCTTTGTTTTCCTTTTTCTAATTTAAACCAGTTAAAAAAGAGAGAAAAACAATTTGAAGTTGTAAAAGCACAACATCATGCTCTTCTCCCCAATTATCATAAAAAAATGTTCTAGATGTTATGATTCATATAGTGAAATACAATATATTTAAGTTCAAATGAAAACTACAGCAGTGCCTAACTTCCAGTAGAGCAGAAATAATAAAGAATTTGAATTTCTTCTTTCTGCAGTTCTTTCCTTGATCAAGTTTCACCATTTTTCTTGCACCTATGAATCTCTCAGATAGATAGATGATACTTAATAGCCTGCCTTGAGACATGATTTTTAATCCTTAGAGGAAGAGACCAGAAAATCCTCAAATACAAAAAATCCCAGTATCAAAGTTGATTTATAGATTATACCTCTCTTCATAACTCTGATAGAGAAGGAAATACATTTTTAGGATTGTAAGGAATTTAAATTACCCTAGCTTTATGATGGATTCTAAACTATGCATGTATGGGTGAGATGAAATTGCATTTAGTAACCTAGTGCATTCTTATTCTCACCAAGGCTGACATCTCAGAGGAGGCAGCTTTAGTTATTCTAATTCAAGGCTATAACACCTGTAAAAAGCTGTAGTGTAAATACAGACTATGAATTTTTTCTTTTAAAAAAAAGAAAGAATAATTAAATTGCAATTCCTGCTTAGAAGATCAAGTGATTGGCTTCATCCATATGTCCTAAAAATTGTCATTTAATTTGATTTATTCAGCCTAAGTCAAGCAAATAGGGAAATGAAACCGCTATGAAAATAGTTTAAAAGATAATTCAAGGCCAGTCATAATTTGAAAAAAAAAAAAAAAGAGACAGTATGTGTATTACCTGTTTAAAATCTTTGAAAAATAACTGCTCAGAAAAATAGTTCAATAATCTGGAAACTAAAGAAAATGTTTGTCTTGAGCTGTATAACTTTTTAAGTTAACTCTTGAAAAGTAAGTAAAACATGATATTCAAAACAATAGTAAAAAGTCTTTTACAAAAGCCTGAAATAAAGTATTTTATCATTCCTAAAATGAGTCATTAGTGTGACAACCACCTTTGAACAACCCAGCTAACTATCCTACCAACAGCTTCTTCCTCTTCATTACCCACATTACTATCCTTGGATTTCAATGCCAAATAAAAAAGTAGAGAGCAATATGGAGGAGAGTGAAATCTACCTAGAAGCATGAAACAACTTCCCCACACTCATGGTATGGCCCATACCAAACTGCAAGCACACATTTTACAGAGAGCCACTTGCTAGTAGCTCATCTGCCCTCCTGAAGCTTAGGTATCAGAACTTTCTGGACATTTTGAAAGAAACACATTAGAGCACACAGCCTGGTCATCTGGAATGGCAGAGACCCATGAGCACTGCAAATTCACACAAAGAAATTCGTACCTGCTATTGACACAGAGAAATTCATACCTGCTAGTTCTTCATACATGCAGCAATACTTGGTCTACTTACCAGTGTCCTGTCAGTTCTAGCCAACGACAATATCCAGCAACTATTTTTAGGGAAAATAGTAAAGATTAACATATTCATAAGGCAAACTTTAAGTTAATCTGATTTTTCAAGGCTGAGAACAATTTGCATTCAGTCTTTCCTTGGAAAGTAAAAGTAATGATGTAGATAATTTCCTCCTATTCATGAATAGCAGAGGATATTTTTTCATATTGTTCAACATTTCTGCAGCATTTAGAATTACCACTTCAGGGTCACTTGGTGTTATCTGACACAGAGAAAAAAATCCTCACATAATATATCAGAATGTTCCTTCAGCAACATACAAAAGAAACAGAAGCAGTCACAGCCAGTTTTACTCCAGCTCTAGACTTACTCTATGGGTTAAAAAGGTAGTTTGGAGAGGGAAAGAACAGGAGCTACTGTGTGAGCCTAGTCAGAAAAAGGGATTAAAGTATACATATCTGTATAATATCTGCTGGATATTATACAGCTTTGCCAACGCGTCACCATGTAAAATCATCCTACTGTTATCAAGAAGACCTCTTTCTTTATATGAGGAGTTCATGGGTGAAAACCAGGCTGCTGAGGCTGAACACAAAGAAAAAGATTGATAGCTCAAGGGAAACATTTTAAAGAAGACATAGTGCTTTTTGTTTGAAAATACATACCACGTCTAGTCAATTTTTTCTGCAGTTAGAACTTTTGTGGTTACAAGGCACCTTGCTATCCTAACAATCAGAACTGTCTTTATTCATGCATTTCATTATTATTTTCAATGATAAACTTGACTGAGTGCATTAGGAAATGGCTTGAACATATAAAACCTGTCCTATCTATCTTCTCATTAACTAGCACTGGCAAGTCTTTAAACATACAGAGGTTTAGGATGCACTTGAAGGTCCAAGTTGAATCATCCCTTTAATAACATTATACTAGCATAACTGAACTTTTTAGTACTATGTAATATAGTTGATCTTAAGGTGGTGAGTAGAGTCTGAGACTGCCAAATTGATTCCTACAGGAGCTGTAAAATCGAAGTAGTGAGTAAAGGTTTATGGTATTGCCCAGCATATATATAGGGAGAGCAGCAAGTACACTAAAAAATGCCTGCTTACCAAAGCAAGACTTTCTTTACATACTCTGAGTGTATAAGAGAAATAGGATGATGAAAATATGAGCAGTGTGTGGGAAACCTGTAAACACATTACTTAATGCACCAGCAAACACAATATAATATGAAGTATTTTGTGGATGAGCAGAATAAGAATTCAGATAAAGTATCTGTAACAGGGTAATAAGAAATGTTTTCATAGAGATTTATTGCTAATACAACCTGCATTGTCATGTAGTGCTATTGCTAATAGCATTACTTTGAAAAGGATCTTTGGTTCCCTTTCACATTATAATGTTAAAATTCCTAAAAGGCAGGTTTCAACTAAGTAGTCCTTCAATGTAACTGTAAGTTATTTCCCATAAAATGATGCTGATAATATATTTTTAAAAAATCCTATTTTTCTAATAATTCTTTGCATATATATAATATGTAAATGTATAAACATACAGATGCACATATTGATAACATTGGATTGCCTAATAGGTTGCAGATTACATAACTTCTGATAGATATGCAGATATACATGCAGCTGCATTTTGTAATACAATTTTTAGTCTGGTACCTTAAAAATGTGTTCAAATAAAGTCTGATAACAATTCTAAATGAAAATGATAAGATACTCTTACCTTAGTCAAAATAATAAATTAGGCTTGTGTAAATCATAGGGATTTTTATTTCAAATGATATGGGTTACAGTTTCATCCACAAAAGTCTGAGGAAAAAGTTGGAAATATATTGGTTTTTTTTTCCACAAAATGCTATTTAAAAAAATAATTTCTTATCCATAGTAGGAAGTAGTGCAATATATAATAAGAAAAGTATCACTCCTAGATTAAAAACTAAGTCTTTGACTAGTTAGAATAATTCTATAATTCTGACAGATAACTGATAATACTGACTGAGGTTATAGTTTACCATTACCTAGTGACAGTAGATTGATCCTTGATACTAAGCACCCTGTGACAATTTAGATGATTCTCTCAGCTCTGTCTCTTAGTCCATGTTGTGTCGCCACAGCTCCTCCTCTAGACATCTTCCAGGGCCCCACATTTTCTCAAGCTTTTCGCAGCCTCAGGCATCTCACACTGATATGCCTGCATAAAGACCCTCTGCTAGATTCATCCAATTTCCTGAGTAATCTTGCATTCGCATATGTTTTGAGAGAAAACATTTGCTTTAACGGCTTTTACTTTGCTCCCTGACTTCAAATATATCTGGAGTTGGAGAGGGGAAGCAGCTTTTAGTGATGGTCTCCAGGCAGGCCTAGGACAGGTTTGCAATCTGGAAGGAAATATGGTTTTATACGTAATCTTTGGGTTTCCTCAGAAGCTTCTGTAGGAAGATTTATAATGCTTAACCTTACCTGTATCACTATCCTCTGCTGCTATGTTTTTCACTTTCTACTGAATAATCATTTCAGAATGCAACAGCATGGCATGGGACATATGTGTAGCAAAAAATAGTCTCCAGAGAAAACATAAAAATAGCAAGAGATCTGGATTCATCAGTCAGGTCATGCGCTGCTCAAGTAAGGTATCATAGCTTGGCCCAACTGCGCCTCCCCTGAAAGCCCCTAAAGTACTTTCCACATTTAAAAACAATATTAGTAAAATTTGTTTTGCAGCTGGTAAAAAAGCGCAGCTAGCGTTTGCATTTCACTGCAGTGCTGAGCAGCAATCAAAGACAAAAAGGCAAGAACACTGTACTCCAGTTACAACTTTTGTGCAAAATTAATTGGGCAGAGTATACTCATCTCTGCTGGACAAAAAACATCAGGGACCTACAGCCTTTCATTTTTAAGTGCCTTGGGATCCTTTCAAGATCAGATGCATGCCCTGGGGGATACAGACTGCAAAAGATGCCATCCTGCCTGTGGTGGGGAAGCTGCCCACTTGCCTGGACTGTGGTGCCCTAGATCTGGACCTTAACTGTTGCTCCCTGCGGGAAGCAAGGGGTGACCCTGCTGTGATTCTTCTCAGTGCTGTCACCTCACTGCCTGGTTTTGCATCAGGAGAGGACTTTTAAAGTGCGTCATCCCTACCTACTGCAGGTTGGTTCTCAGTGGTCAGGGGTGGCAGAGCTCATTGCTAGCGCTCCTTTTGGATGAAATTAAGCCAGAAATTGTACCCCGAAAGCAAACCTAATGTGGTCCAACTGGTAATATGGTTTCAGTCAATGGGAAAACAGCAGAATGACTCCGAAGTAAATTCCTGACACTGAAAGAAAATTCCCTAGATTCTCAGCACTCTTCGGTTGTATAAAACCAGTCAGTGTTACTGAGTTACACAGTTTGCTGATGCAGATAGAGAAGTGTGGCAACGCAAGGGTAAGATGGGTCTTTGTATGAAAGGTATTGAAAATTAGTCTTTTACTATTATTATTTTTAACAGAAAAGGAAGTCATGCAAGTTGAATATGTGTTTTATTTTACTGAAGATGGCAATGGATGAGACCTGTTAAGAATGTGGTGTTTTATAGATCCTTGCATTTTCTTGGGATCCTGACTCTGTTTAATTCTCTACACCCTATTCCTAAAGATATTATTTCTTACTTGTGGCTAACTGCAGACTAGCTCCATATAAACTTGGTTTTATACCTCCTGGGTAGCTCGGGAACATTGATCTCCAAAGCACAGTTATGGAGTAGGATGATATCAGCAGCAACATAATAAATTACATCACTCTGGGAGCAAATATGGAAACACTTGTGGAAACACTCTGTGTTCTCTAGAAGTTTGTGTTCAAGTAATACAAATGCCAGCTTCATTTGCCTTGTGAGTTCAAATGGAACCATGGCACAATATGGCCCAGCTGTTGATGTAGTGAATAACTATCAGTTATTTATCTGGCATGATTATGGTGGCTCTTCAGGGTCCTGAGAGAAAGAAAATGTCAGAGGCATCTTTAATCCAGAGTTGAGCATTATCAAAAACCTGTATTCAATATATTTATGCCAGGCTAAAAAAGAAAGGTGACATAGGTAATATGACTAAATCTGCTACACCTAAGTGCCATTAGGCAGTATAATGAAGAGCAGTTAAAACCAGACTGCATCTGCCTAAAAAAAAAAAGTAAATCACTGAAGTTTAGTCTAGGCATTCGAAAGCCCATCCTTTCCCTGTTGACTTCAGGCCAGAATGAGTTTAAGAGCTGTCTTAATTGATCTCACTTCCACTTCTTGTAATCAGGGAAAGAGAATCCTGCATAAAGTGAGCAGTAAATACCTTTTGTGGTGTGTGGAGAGCTCTCTCCTCCTCTCTGCCCTCCCAAATAGCTTTTGAAACAGAATTAACTTGGCTCCTACTTTTCTGTGCATCTCCAGGAAAAGATGTTATGTTCTGGCAGGGGGTGTCAACTTGCTGAAGACAGCAGGGACTGCCACAAAGCTGCAAGTTAGAAAGTGGAGAAACTAGTACCAATGTGAGGAAGACCAGACCTACAATACGCACACCTCTCCAGTGCCCCTTACTTCAAGAGTGACATATCATATCATACAATGTTTCACATATTATATTATAGAAATAGTTATATAGTTATAATAGAATCATAGAATGTTTATAATATAAAACAATCCATATACAGTAATAAAATACATCACTATGTTATGTAAAATATATATGTTATACAATTATGTGATAATACATTGTTTCATATATATAAATGAATTTGCTAAAACTATTGGTTTAGTTGTGTCTATACTGATTTTTACTTTAAATTGAGTAGTTGGGGATTTTTAGTACATTTTCATCCAGAGAGTCTAGTGGCTTTTGCCCTAAATATCTCTTTGTTCTCAGCAATCATATTGAGGACAGAAGTTATATGTTGCCATCTTAAGTGTTTTTCTCCTTATCTTTCTCCTGCTTTCAAACCCTTTCAAGAGTCTGCCAAATGACTACAATCACCTGCTTCAGGCAGACAGACAGTACCGCAGGACAGCGTGTAACCTGTATGTTAGGTGAAGAAGAAAAGTCATTTGCCATAATCATGATCAATCTTGAGCCAGTTGATACAGGAACATGATATAGCTCTATTATTGGCTTGAGTATTTAACCCTTGACTTTCACAGCTTTTCAAGCACACCTGAAAATAACATATTTCATTTTATGGTAAAAGTTTCATCATCAAAATAAGGGAGTGAAGAAATGGTTTAGTCTGAAGACATTTTTTTTTCCACCTCAGTGCTGTGATCTGGCTGACAAACTGTAAAACTAATCAATACAATCTGCAGCCTTGGTTAGGTGTATACTGAGTACAACTGATACTGCAGTGCTCCTGAAGAAGTCTAGATTTAAAAGTAAAAGTTACAGAGAAAGGAAATTCAGTGTTCCAGGATGTATTTCACAAATAAGACATTAACTTCTAATCAAGAGAGACACCACAATCTTAAACCTACCCAAGTAGAGAAAACACCCTCTTTGGGGAAAGGAATATCAGAATTTCATTACACAAATAGTCATCAAACTAAAACTGAGTCTAAAACTAATGTAAAATCATTACAAGAGACCCTGTAATGCAACACAGGTTGCAAAGACATATTCCACAACGTGTCTGTCTAATTTCCATTTAATTTTCAAGATTCAAATTCAAAACGTATATTTACTTACTGTTGTGTGAACTTAGCAAAGAGAAGCATTAAAAAACTTTTGTTGTTGTTTCAAAAGACAAATTGAAAGAAATATTAGAGGAAGAAAAATTTATAAGATCCCTGCACATATGAGCCCACTTGCACTCACAGACACACACATATGCTCTCTCTCAAAATATGCATTACAGTGTGATGAAGGAAGTAATATCTACATACTTACACACAAATATATTTTCTAAGTTAACAATTTTTAAAATTAAAGATTAAAATATAATGTTTCAATTTAATAGTTATTTCTTTCCTCTTAATTGCCACTTGAAACACATAAACTGAATGCGCATAAAAGTGTAATTATAAATTATTTTAAACCACAAACCTTTGCACCTACCAATATATGTCTGTATCATAGCATAAATAAGAAATGGATTCCAGTGAAATCACTTCCCTGTTCTAAAGTGCTGAAGAAAATGGGAAAAAATGCATGAAGAAAAACTGCATAACAAATGTATAAGTCCAATTGATTACTGTTGTACATCTCATCTTTACTAAGTTTTCACTATGTTACACACAAACAGATGATTATTTTTCTGTAAAAATATACCTAGTATAGTATTTTCGGCTGTAATCTGAGAATCTCACCCTGCACAAAAACTCTCTGAAATGTCTTGTGTCTAATGTTTTTTTTTAATTGAAACAGGCTGATAAAGTAATACACATACAAGCTGCTAACGTGTATGTAGTTTATCTTCGTTTAATGAAATGTCAGGTTTAGAACAGAAGAAACGTGGAATTTCTTAAGCTGTGAGGGATTTCAGTGTAATGAGATCAGGTTTCCAACTTTGCCACAATTGCCTGAACTTTATGAAGCAGTAGGAAGGGCTGTAGATGAGTTGAAACACTTTACTTCCTTATAATTTGTTTCCCTTTAGTTCTAAAAGCCAGTTCTGAAAGACATGCAGTCACTGATTGACATGTACAATTTGCACCAAGGATACTGAATCACAAATTAGTGATTTCATCAACATTAGTGGATGCTCCTAAGTACACCTTAATCTCAAAAGAGTTGAAAAACCTCTTTTTGCTGTATAGTTCCTAACTGCAAAAAGAATAATATCCTCTGTCCACTATAATTCCTTTTCCTTTTTTTTTTTTTCCCCTTAGAAAATGTGAAAAATGTCATTGTATGGCCTTGCATGTAGCACACCATGCTGCTGAATGACAGGCTTGGGAAACAGATTTTGCCATGCCGCTACCTACCTCTTACTTGAGAGGGAGAGAAATTGAAAGACCAGTAGGTGATAATTTCTTGATATATTTGAAAGAGGCTTCTCATTTTGGATCTCCTTGCTATCATATTGACTAAATCTTTTTTCATACGTGAAACAGAGAATTAATCCCAGGAATATACCCTAGAGTCTTCTTCCCCTTTACTATTTAATCTGAACTGCTGAAAAATCAGGCTTTCCCCTGAGATCTGCAGCAAATTCAGTCTGAACTGTGTGCTAACAGAAAATATTGTCATTGAGCAGGAACAGAATAAGAACAGGTCCTGCATTCTTCTTCTCAGAATGTCTTTAAGGCCCTTCCTTGAGCTTTCTTTGAAAATACCAGATGTGGAAGACAAGAAAGGTGACAGAAAAATTGTTTCTATCCATAATAATTGTTTGTATATAAAAATCACAATTTTTACTGAAGAAACAAAGTTTATGATTGTTGTTTGTGACCTAAAATGCAGGAAGTCTTATCTTACAGTTCTGCAGCAGATTTCTGAATATTTTAGTATGGTTTACTAATAAAAAAAACCAAAACAAGTTGTTGATTAAAAAAAGTAGATTAATTAACAACCAACAGCTATAAACTCCCTCACTTTCATAAGGAAAATACTGCACTTTATAGTACAGGAACCATCTTGAATATTTTTTTTAATTATTATTTTTATGTAACATTTTTGGTATTAAATATATTTCTATTTTTATATATTCTCAGATATTCTGGGGAAAAAATCCAATTGCCCAGCTCTTTAGTTGAATCATAGGTCAAATTATATCAGTCTTTTGTGCATGAATTGTTCCTGAACAAGAATATATATGGATGGTTGAATCATTACATAAATTGAAGTTTGCAAACATATAATTAAAAAAAAAAAAGACATGTAGTGTGACAGGAGTTACCACTGTATTCAAATGTGGCAATCTAAAGCTCTATCTTATAGATTGGTTTAAGAAAATTACATCTGCCCCCCAACCCTCATTTTGGCTGTTTTGCTGTAACTGCTGTAAAGCAGAGCTTTCTTCCCAGAGGATGAAATTTAAGTCCCCTGGGAGATAATGGGTATCATCTTGTTAATTGCATGGCTTTTTGGGTTCCATTTGCAGAGCACAGTTGCTGGTCTTTTGACTTCAGTATTGTGAAGTACTGAAAAAGTATCTAAGTATTTTCTCACCTTTGAAAGTGAAAAAAAAAAAGGCAACAATGCATTTGAAATAAGCTAGGAGCATGAAATAAAATGCTATAAATGTAATAAATCTTTAATATCACAACGTTCTTATGATTCAAAGAAAAGCTGTGGGAGAAGGACTACAGAGCTTTCATTGGATGATGACAGAAATAAGTCTCCTGCTCTAACTTGTCATGTTAAAAGGGACTGAAGTTTCCCCTATGAAAAGACAAATGAGATCCATATATGAAGTGCAGGAAAAAGAAAAGGAAAAAAGAAACACTCCAGAAGTTCTAACCTTAGCATATTCAGAGAAACTCACAGACTTCAGGAGGGGAAACAGAGAAGTCAGTAGACACCAGAGAAGAATATTACTGTTCTTTATACAGAAAAAGCCTGCCTTTGATACATACTGATAAGTGTATGTTCACACTTTAAACAAAAAAATAAACCAGTATGTTATATTGTGCACTTATTCTAATAGCATATTTTAAACGTGGAGGAAGATGTAGAACACTACTATGGGGACATCAATGTTAAAAACTAGCCGCATGGTATTTTTTACTCTTCCTCCATTTGGGATCTCTCCTTTTATACCCCGTTGTCATGGCTGAGGCAAGTACTTTGGATAAATATGGAATAAAAACCTCCTGAGAATTACAAACCAGAATTGTTTGAGTCTCTCTTATAAAACCTGTCAGGAATCTAATGTGCAACCTGCTTGCTAACATCTGAGGCTAGGTAGGCATATACAGCACTGTGGTAATGAAAGATGTAAGTCCCACTGTGACACTGTAGATTCTGGTGGTGTTACAAAAAGCAGCAATCTGAGCATCCAGAAATGTGTCACCCACACATTTCCCCAACAGGAGAGATCTATCAGTATGTGGTGGCCTTGCCCAGTGATCAGCACCCAAAACATGGCAAATCAGGGTAACTGCAAAGTTTTGAACTGCTGATTCACAGTTTACAATAGCTAAATAGTAATTAATGCCCTGTAATTAATGTCATGAAGTTTATGTCATATTGCCTACTCTTCTTATATTCATGCAATTATATTCAAGCACTTTTAGACAACTTACTAATTTCCTAATCAAAACACTGAAAATATAATTCTACTTTTTTTTTTTTCATGCATTAAACTTCTTGTAGGGATGTTAGTTTTGGCTAGAGCCACTCTGCAGTGCCACATGTTGCATGTCTCTTGAGCTTCTTGTGTGTTTTTTAAACATCTCAGTGTTCCAGATAATTGGACTGGGAACAGTTTCCTGTGCACTGGTTGCAGATTGAGGAAATTAAAGGAGCAACAGTTAGAAAGGTGCATTTCTGATTGAATTTGCTCTCTGGAATGGCAGAGCTATTCAATCAATTTCTGCGCATTACTGAATATTTTGGAAGACTGCCAACCAAGGAAGTATAACTAATTTTTTTTTAGTGGATTTGAAACAAACAGGACAGAACAGGGAAGCAATTGGCACTGTTTTAATATAAAGGAATTGAAGGTTTGCAAAACAAGTTGACTTCAATAGGTGTTGACTTTAATTAAAGATGAAATAATTATTTTAAAAATCTTTTCTTTGCAAGGCATCTGAAGAGGTGGAAAAAGAAGAGGACAAATCATTTCTCTGTAAAACAGGAATGAATAAAGTTATGAAGAAAGCAAAAGAATAATTTTTACAAGTGGAGAGTAGATAACTAGGTATAAGCAAATACAAGTTTAAAAGAGTGTTATTACAGCACATTTGACAGATTAAATAGTGGAAGAGATGGTTGTTAATGAGGATGAAACTACTTTCTTTGTTCCCTAACATCCATAAATCCACTTCAGACATCTGCTAGAAAGCAGTTTAAATTAATATGTATTAGACATTCGCTTTCTGTTATTGATTACCTTCCTTTATCTCTTCTACAGAAGAATAATAGTAATGAAACTGGAGAACCATATTAGTGGGTCGCTGATTGTCTCAAAAGCAGGAATGCTGCAGTATGACCTCCTACTGCTCCCTTGCTTCATATTATTCTGAAGTTTGAACAACAGGCAGCCTGCTTGTTGGAATTATATCTAATATCAGATAACATCAGCCATGGGCTGAAATAAAAAGTTGTCAGCTTTTCCTGAACTTACACTTAGAAAAAAAAGGAAAAAAAAATTCTTTTAAATTCATAAATACTGAGGAGGCACCAAAAATCACAGCACTCATTTTAACCTTTGATAAAGTTATGACTTAATTTCAGTTAAAAGGAAGATAAGCAGTACTATGTTTGGCATTCTGAAAGAGTTAAATCATAAACTAAGAAAATGAAACAATGCATTGCACTGTGCCAAAAAGTGCAGAGCTTTGAATGATGGAAACCTGAAATCTCCATGAGTTGTAGACCTAAGGCTATCAAGAATCTTTATGTCAAGGAAGGAGAAGGAAAAAGAAGAAAGGACGCCTGGCCTAATCACTCTAATAAAAATATCAGAAATAAGCTTCAAGTTTATGAACAACAGAAGCACCAATTTTCAAGCTGCATCTTAGCTATCAAGAAATGTAGGGCTAAAGGAAGAATTGCCAGAAGTCAAGCTGAGATCTGAGACCTTACAAAGAGAAACAGTGAAAGAAACAAATTAGGCCATTTAAAGTGGGTCTTCTAAGCAAAGAACCAGCAAGGGTAATCTAAGTCTCAAAAATAGAAAAAATAATACTCTCAGTTTTCACTAAGAACACTTTGAAGACATAAAGGCAGGATGCATAATGAGAACAGAGGTGTTGAAATGACTATGCTAGAAAGGAAAGAAAAACTGAAGTTCTTTGACAGAAACCTGAAGGAGACAGAAAAATAAATGTTAAGTCTGGTAATAAAGATCTTGACTAACTGTCAAGTCTGGGGTTACTGAATATAAAAGCACAAAGCATTTACAGCAAGAAAAAAAAATGGATCAAAGGTGACTGAGGAATTATCACACCTGGTAATTTAATATCTACAGTATCTACATTAAAAAAAAAAAAAAGGAAAAAATATGAACTCAGATGTAAAGGGGAAATGGAGAAAAAATGTAGCAGTTTTCAAAAGAGAACTTACCTTCGCTGACTTGATACTTTAATAAGCTTTATAGACAATAAAAATGTAGCAATTCCTCCATCTCTGGGCTTTCAGCATATTTGAGGTGTGAAAATTTGTGAAATGTTGGTCCAATTGAAGAAGATGCAAGTGATGAATTAAAAAGCAGGCAAGAAATTGTTACAGGAAAGGACTGTAAGACTTAACTGGGACTGAAGGGGAAATACCAGATTTGAACTATTAGTAAAGATTTGTTTCACATTTTGTTTAATATTTTTACATTTAGTCTACCAAAGAAAAGAGAAGGACGTCCATGACGGCTCCATAAAAATCATATCACCCAAAGCCTCGTCCAACCTGGTCTTGAACACTGCCAGGGATGGAGCATTCACAGCCTCCCTGAGCAACCTGTTCCAGTGCTTCACCACCCTACAGGAAAGAATTTCCTCCTTCTATTCAATCTAAACTTCCCCTGCTTAAGTTTTAACCCGTTACCCCTTGTCCTATCACTACGGTCGCTAATGAAGAGTCCCTCCCCAGCACCCTTACAGGCCCCCTTCAGATACTGGAAGGCTGCTATTAGGTCTCCACGCAGCCTTCTCTTCTCCAGGCTGAACAGCCCCAACTTCCTCAGCCTGTCTTCATACAGGAGGTGCTCCAGCCTCCTGATCATCCTTGTGGCCCTCCTGTGGACTTGTTCTAACAGTTCCATGTCCTTTTTATGCTGAGGACACCAGGACTGCACGCAGTACTCCAGGTGAGGTCTCAGAAGAGCAGAGTAGAGGGGCAGGATCACCTCCTTCAACCTGCTGGTCATGCTCCTTTTGATGTAGCCCAGGGTACAGTTGCCCTTCTGGGCAGAAAACCAAGGACAAAAGTGCAAATCAAAACCCATGTAATTGATACAGAAAGAGCAGAAATGAACAGAAAAATCTGCTGGAAGAAAACAGGCAAGATTTTCTGTTAAAATCCTCTAATTATAAACCAAGACCAGATATGATTAAAGTCATATGTTCTCCAAGAGATATTTTCCAAACTATTATCATCTTAAGTTTCATCTCCTGGGTGAAGAATGAGCCAAGCCTTTCAAAACATATTCCTTTAATGCATTTAGACATGGCAGAAAAGAAATTAATTTATGTGATTGGTAGCATTAATAAAAGACATACTCTGATTTTTAAGAGAAATCGTAGAATCATAGAATAGCTATGGTTGGAAAGGACCTTAAAGATCATCTAGTTCCAACCCCCCAAGGCACGGATGCCTTACACTAGACCATGTCGCCCAGGCTTATGAAAACTGATTGTTGAAAATGCTTCACCCGTACTCTACAGCCTCTCTGTACAACCTGTATTGTCTTTTCTGTCTTTCATTCAGGGTGTTTCTAAGAAAATAAAACAGTCTTTGATCCTGAAGCTGGGTATTCTGCAAATCTGTGCAATGATGGTGCTTTCCTGTGTCTATTCACTGATGTCTAGTAAAGCATATGCTGGTATTTCTGCCTTGCCATCACTTCAGGCACATAAAGTGGTCTCTTAATTCTCTTTGGCAAAAAAAATCATTAAACTTGTAAGAACTGAACACCTTTGAGACCTCAAACTTCAGCAATACCTGGTAGAAATTTTTCAGCAATGTTGTTTGCAGGTAGTTGAGGACAGACAAATAGAAATTTAGAAAATAGAAATCTCACTTCTTTAAGAAACATGGCTATAAGGAATACATGTAAATTAGTTTAGATGTGCAATGAGACTTAAAATCTGAAAACACATGCTACAATGTTTTCTACATCTAAATGAAGAAGATAGGGACCTATTTATTATTGTTCTCTTTGAGGCGTAATTTATAGTATGTTGTAAAGATATTTTCAAAATTGCAAGATATGTTTTAGGTCTGCTTGTGGTATGCACATGTATTCTGCAATAAAAATAGGTGATATTAAGGAAATGCAGCTTGAGGGAAAAAACAGCATGAAAATAGAAGAAAAACATTACTGAAAAATGTTAGCAACTTGTGTAGAAGATCAAGACTTTCTACACATAGAATTCTACATACTTTAACACTGCTAGACACAACTATGGTTAAAAAGAATAGAAAACAAATTATCTAAGCACTACAAGTTTTCTGGGAGGCCACATTCTAAAACACAGAAAAATCACTGTGCTATCGTCTTTCTTCTTTCAGAGCTTTAAGCAGATTTTCAATGATTCAGGTTATGAAAGAAAGATGCTGCAGGGCAACAGGCAGTAAAAAGATCTCTCTCAAAAACCTTAGCTAATGCTTTATTTGGCTTATGAACTTCTAAGTACCTTGTTCTTTTCATAATGAAAATATTTTTACTTAGAATCCAATGCAATACCAATCAGAAGTGCAACAGGAAGGCAGGCAGGTAGGCAGGTGGGCAGGAATGAAGAAAGGAAGGAAGGAAAGACGAAAGGAAGGAAGGAAAAAGGAAGGAAGGACTAGTAAAAGAAGCACTCATTCAGAATTGTTATGGCAACACATGTAGTACAAGGAGCTTGTATGCTTTACTGCCAAACAAGAAAAACTTATTTTCATTTCTTCATGTTATTGCATTCTTTGTCTTATTTCTAAAGGCAAACAAGAGCAAAATTCCAAATATCCCATTTTTCAGAATTGCAATTAAACCAGTAAAACTTCAAAAGCTCCCCTGATATCAGGGCTGCTTTGGAAATGGCTCTGAAGGATATATATATTTTTTTTATTTATTTAAAGTCTCTAACACACAATACTCCTTGTGTCTGCTTTGAAATCTCTTTTAATGAATGTGAAAAGCAATGGGCAGTTACGCCACAGGGTTGTTCCCAGGCAAGCAGCAACTATGGTGTTCATCTCCAACTGAGCTCAAGTTAACTCATTACCAGAGTCTTCAAAATTCCTATCAGGTGTATGCAGAAGATAAGAGAATATGCTTAAGGAAACAAAAGTATAGATGAGGCCTGTACTATAATAGTGATAAAAAATAACATTACTACAGAAAATAATTCGGATGCCTTTTTTACTACACCTAGCTTTCTCAGAGGCTGTAAAATCTTTCATGATCAAGTACTGACATGGATTTTAGACAAAACATCTAAAAGAAAAAGATGGAAATCTCCTACTGTTTCAGATTACAAAAGTCTTATGGAGCTATTTGGAAGTAATGGAGAGAACAGAACAATCTTGAAAAGCTTGATGCTTAGCAATCACTCTTAAAGAAAAACCCCAACCAAATATCACCTGATCTAGTAAATTTACACTGGAGCAATCATAGAACTGAGGAAGGCTTGTTTCTTTTTTTTTAAGATATTAATATTTTTTCTCGGTCATATTTATTCACAGTCTTCATGCTTCTCTACCTCTACATGTATAAAAACAGTGGAAAGAGAGCTGTTAAAAGAATGGTTCTGACTTTCCACACAGAGAAATTTTTGACCATTTGTTCTTTACTTCAGATATTTAAAATTCCTCTCTGTTCATTCTTTGTTCATAGAATCATAAAATAGTTAGGGTCGGAAAGGACCTTAAGATCATCAAGTTCCAAACCCCCTGCCATGGGCAAGGACACCTCACACCTCACACTTAACCATGTCACCCAAGGCTCCGTCCAACCTGGCCTTGAACACTTCCAGGGATGGAGCATTCACAACTTCCTTGGGCAGCCCATTCCAGTGCCTCACCACCCTCACAGTAAAGAACTTTTTCCTTATACCCAATCTAAACTTCCCCTGTTGAAGTTTGAACCCGTTACCCCTTGTCCTATCACTACAGTCCCTATTGAAGAGTCCCTCCCCAGCATCCTTACAGTTCTAATCAAGCTTCTTATCATGCAGGCACTCTTTAATTTTTCTCAAAGGCTTTTTTGACAATGTTCCAAGTTCTCAAGTCTGCACCTAAATTAAGTAAAATAAAGCACATTGCCTCTGCTTTAATACAGAAAGTCTTTGCACCTTGTATTTATAAGGAAAGCAGTTGCATACTGAAACAGTTCTAGAAGCTGCATAAACGTGTTCAAATTTTATTCTGAAACAGAAAAGCACTTAATTATATAATTCCCTTCACCTTTAGTGGGATTTAATCATACGTTCAGTGCTTGTGATTAATCACTTTTTTCCATCTTGCTGCTTTCTTCTATCAGTGCAATAAAATTTCATCCACAATCATCAGGTACACCACCACTCTAGTGCATAACAGCATGTGAGATTTGCAGAACACTCTATAGGTAAATTCATTCTGTAGCATGAATGGGTCCTATTCTTTGCATTTCTGTGTTCTGAAATACTTTGCCTTCAGTTGGAGAGCACTTATTTGTGTGCATCAAAGCTCCTGCTCTGCTGGCATGCCCTATTTTTCTCTTAAATAAATGCTAAGCATGAAGAGAAATAGTAAAATCATTCCAAAATGCAGCCACAACAGAGACAAGGTGCGCACAATATCAGTAAGGATCATAGGACACTCCTTGAGCTATATCTGTAATGTGGTTGCATTTGCCTTTTTTGCTCATAGGTTTTGTTTTTTTTTTTCCTGTTCAGTTTTTTTTTTATTTCTATTTAATTTCCATCTTCCATCAGCAATATTTTGTATGCACGTAGCTGCAACTCTTTTGCACACTGCACACACATTTAGAATCAATATACAAAACTTTCTGAAATACCTCAGAACACAGAACTTTTGAAAACATTGAATTAAATTCACTGAAAAACAGAATCCTTGAATATCTGTTCCAAAGAAATGCATTTTTGAACAACACAAAGCCTACAAAAATTATTTCTCCAAAGGTCACTTTAATCTTATTTTCCCAGTAGTTACTGAAAACAGAACACTCTCCATCTCTAAAATAATTACAAATGAAAATAAAAATATTCCTAAATTCCTGATGCTGGGCATACAGAGAGCAAAACTGTCTTTAGAGACAAACATAATTGTAATTCATGAAAGACCTCTTAAATTAATACTAGGTAATCCTTTGAAGGAGTTATCAAACTTCCTTTACTACTTCAATGGCTGTTTTATAGACCAGACTTCACTGTTTTAGTTTGTCTCTCCAATGGATACCTACATTTTGAAACCTTGCACTAGATTACCTCCAGAGGTGCTTTCTCAACCTAACAATACTGTGATTCTGTGAATTCCTAGGTGCATGCATCCTCATAATAGATTTTGGTTTACTTGCTCTATGTTTTGCTTGTATTAGTGTTCTTTAAAATTTTATCTTTATAAAAAGTGTATCCAAGGTGTTCCATGTACTTTCACAAGATTTATGATCTATAATCATTAGTTAAATTACTGTCTTGTCCCTGTGCATGCAGGGACACATTTGTAGGCCATATATACAGAGGATATGCATATGGATATATCTTCTGTATGCAGATGGAGGATAAAAATAGCTTTATGTATTCAGCTCTTCAGGCAGAGCTTATAGACAAACTGTAGACAACAGAGGTTCCCTATGGGAGATGCACTGGTTCTACACAGAGGACCATCAGATGCTGGCATCATGCAGGGAGATGTGTGAGCTGTGTCTACAACCTAACCTTATGTGCTTCCTGCAAAGTCTTAATTTTCTCTCAGGGAAGGTTGAAGAAAGCTTTCTAGAGATTCATAAAGGTCTAGGATAAGGTCTGTTTTTTAGTTTTGTGACCTACTCTGAATTTGTGACAACAAAAACTAGATGCTTTTAACAACTTCTCTCATACCAGCTTCAGGTAGTCCACCGTATAAAAAAAGAAACAAGTTGGTGAGCTGAAACAGTTTTACATTGGGTCCTCAGTCTGCCAAAGTCCTTACATGACCTTGGACAAATCACTTAAATATTTATTCAAGTCTTTAGTTTGCTATTTCTACATTGGAGTAGTTCCTTGCCTCTCATACGGATAAACATTAAGAATTTCAATGAACTCAGTGATAGTGGAAGCCATTAAGTACTGAAATCAGCAATTCTGCATTGATCAATGATCCATCTTTTAAAAAGAATATCTTATAATCAGCAAATTTCTTTGCCCTAGTTTGGGAATACTTTTGTAATCATGAGGCTGAACCTGATAGAAGATAATTGTTCCAGTGTAGGTTTGTTCTTAACTCTTTTCAGATATGGGCTAGTTTATTCCCAGAAATATAACTGGTTTTATACCTTTCAAAATAAACTGCTATAAATACTAGTATAACTGTTTATATTATGTGCAGAGGAATCCAACCCATGTCATGATTCATATGGAGCGGTTTCAGAGCATTCATATGCCTTATTGTTCCCTCTTATTTACCTATTATCCAGATTATTCAAGTCTTTTAAGTGATGTGATGTGATATTTTTATCCTGCCTTGAATATTTGGTAGCTCCCTTCTGAAATTATTCCATTTGTTTGCTGAGCTGAAGTGACCAGAGCTGGACACAATTGGTAAATATACTATTATTTTTCCTTTCTGCAGAGACAAAAGCATTTTACTATATAACTGATGTCTTCAGCCTTACATAAACACAAAGTCTAAATTCAGCTTTTAAGCCTGTTAAAACCATGCATAGACAGTAAAATATTCATGTTAAAAATTACATTCACAATGAGCCTTTTAAGAAAGTATCTTAATGTAAGGAAATCCAAATTGTTCCATGTAACATGGAAACCTAGAAACACCTCTCTCTTCTAATAGCAGAAAAAATGAAACATAAATAAATTGTGTCTGAATACTTAACATGCCATTAACGTATTTCACTGTGTTATAATACCCCCCTGACTATTCGCAGTCCCTTTGAGATAGTTCCCCTCCTGCGTCTTTGTCATTGTAAAATAATTCTTGCACATGGTGTGCATTAAGCTTCTGAAAGCCCAAAGGACAAAGGAACAAAACCATTTCTGTTTCTTCTTATTTTGCTTTTCTCCAAGGACAACGGCATAAATTAGTACAGCTACACAAGAGTCTACAATCACCAAAGCAATACAAATTGCTCAATTCCTCTTCTCAGACCAGCTCACCAGAGCTGCAACCCAGCAGGTGCACTGTGACAGGATTTATAACAGGGTAGTTACAGGCAAGAGTAGTAAGACAAGTTTAGTTAATTAACAAAGCACAGCACAAATTCCAGAGGGCACTGCTTCAAATTTGCCTCTAAGGGAAATCTTCAGATCCTGGAGTATTAGCTTTCTCTGCTTGCTACTGCGTTTTCTTTTCTTAGTATCGTGAAGCTCTGCACACTACCTGCAACAGCAGGTTCTGGTCTTCTGCAGTTCTGCAACACCAGCAATTTTTGATCCATAGTTTGCAGTGTAGAAGATCAACAATGCAAGGGTCATCTCTTCTGAGTTTACTTCTTAGTTTGCTTCCAAGCACTCACGCTGAATCCTCTAATTATGGTGATTCCCACAGAGTCTTATCTCTATCTGCATTTAAGATTTAGGAATGTCAAATATAAGTCTTGCTTATGCCTTTCAGAGACGTTCATAGAGCTACCTCTTTTTGTTTATTCTTTCTGGTTTTCAGGCTAAATTTCAGGTTTACCCATTTTTACGTGAATTTCTTTAACAACTGTTGTGGCAAAATTTCATGTTCCTAGCATGAGATAAACTTTTACCTCACAGTTAGGGCCATTTTCCCTGTGCAAAAAAACCACATATTCTGGAAGCATGTATTCAAATTTTCATTGCAAAGACAGTTTGTCCTCTTGCCTTCAACCTAGCTTTCATTTTGAAGGAAACAATGTGAAGAACACTGAAATACAGAGTGAAGCTCAGTTAGGAAAATACATTTCCACCTAGATTCTTTATATCTCTTATAAGTTTATGGGATTGTATTAAAGTTTGAAGGCTACTTTCAACAACGTAAGCTAGAAAAGTTTTACAAGTATGGCTTAGCTCCAAAGTACTAAAAGAGACATATGCCAATTGACTGGGCTTTGCTACATTGTCATGCAAAATTCATTTGCTTGAAGTACTGAAGTCAACTAAAGTATACATAATTCGGACTCTTTATAAAGGCCATAAGAGCCTGAGCCTTGCATTTATTTATTTATTTATTTATTTATTTATTTATTTGTCATACATTCTTAACCATTAACATTTTTCTGGAGCCATTTTATGACAATGTTTCTTTTCTTAGAGGAAGACATTAAACTTTACAATATCAGCCAGAAGTTTCCCAGAGTAAGTAAGTGTACCTGTACATGCATATACAAAGACTAAAATCAAGATGTTCTCTAAAATCCATAGGAATTTCAAATATGGTAGTGCAATAGAAAAGTGAAACAAATTGACTGAAAGAAGGTCTGTGAGATCAACCTTTTCTGTTTCTAGAGCTAAAAAAAAATCATCATTATCAAAACATATGAGAATGGAACACTATTTGGTATTAATCAAGGTAATTTTTCACTGTCACAAGCAATGGACAGTATTATTTGCATTTTAGGACTAACGTGACCAGTCTGCAACAATGTAATTCTCCAGTTAAGTAATTTTCTTTTTTAACAGCCCTACCATTAACCACTCTACCCATAAAAACACTAGATGTTTCAGGCATAAAATAAAGTACATGTTAACAACATCAGCAGGCATTGTCATGTCCTGAAGTCAGCCAGGAAGATGAGCTGCGCAGTGTCTATGCAAACAAACAGCAATAGAGAGAGCAGGTAAGATCTCATCACTTAATGCTGTGAATATTTGCCTGAATTGCTTTTGTGGAGTCTTACTCCAACTCTCCGCATGTCCCTAAGCAACTTCAGAGCCACAGTCTCTTCTGCTACACTTTCATTGCCATCAGAAGAGCTCCTGCAGTGGGTCTGCCACTCTTTCATACCATGATAAATGCATTTAATTGTGTCATATGGGGTCAACAAATCACATCATGGCTAACTGCAACACTTTCCATCCCAAAAGTCTTGCACAATAGCTTGCTTTCTAGGCTATGTGAAGAAGGCAAGCTGCCCTGTAATACACCCCAGGCAATCTTCCGGAAGGCAAAAGGAAATGACTGTTTTCAGCAGGCTGGATTACACCACAGAAGTTTCAGCAGGCACACAGGGAAGAGGAGTTCCCCAAATGCTGTGATAAAACAAATGCAAGCAAATACTTAGTCAGAAAAAGGGAAAGACACAACCTCCCAGGTTGAGCTACAATAAGCTACAGAGTGTTTGTCATATAGAGATACCCGTAGAGTGAAGCATGCTCATCTCCTACTGCCTCCTGGTTCCCAGGGACAATATCAGACCTGATGAGGCTTCCCATTATTATGTTCTTTCATTCATACCATATTTATAGTTTGGTTTGTGTGTCATCCCATGTGCTGTTCCAAAAACCTTCAGGGTCAAAAAGAAATTTACTTTGTTCTGTGACTGAACTCCAGTTACATAGAACTGCTTCCAATACAAGGAAGAGATAATTATTTAACTCCTTTATGCTGGTGGTTTCTTATTCTACTGAAATGAAATAACAATAAAACAAACAAATAAATAAATATGGTAACAAGGGACTTTTTTAAGAGAATGTGCAAATCACAGAGGTTTGTTCCATATACAATGGAAATGATAGACGAGTTGAGGCTTTTTTACATTAGATTTGTGAACAAAATAGAACACATCACGGCATTTACAGTAATTATATTTCTCTTGAGGACTGCAGCTATGTGCAGTATTTTTCCATTTAGAAATCTAAAAAAGAATTCAAAGAGGAAATGCAATTTACAGCAGTTCTGATCCACAGCATCAAACTGGACAAACGAGACAGAAAATATGCTTTCCTTAATAAACCTTTAGGTTTTTTTCTGTCAGCATTTCCAAGAAAAAGGGAATAATTTCAGCTTCATGACAGTAAAATGCAGTCTTTTAGAGGAAGCTGAATGCTTAAGTGCCAATTAAAGGAAATGAAAACTCTCTGCAAAGTAATAGATTTTTTTTTTTCCTAAGTGCAAGACAGCAGTAACAGACGTCGGCATTTCATATTCAAAGAAGAGAAACTGGGAACAATATAGGAACCCGCTATTTAAAACATAAACTATTGAATAAAAAATATTTGCTAGCCAACAACTTCTCCTTCTCTGCCCAACTCCCCCACTCCAATCTTCCTTACTTATGTTGAAAAGTAAGTTTTTGCTGGAAAAGAACAAAGGCAAAGAAGCTGTCTTTAAGAATCCTGGGAGTTCAATTAATTCCAATTGTATGGCTGACAGACCCCTACTAAGAGGAAAGCGGCTAACTAGTCTGTGCAAGCAAACTGAAACTCTAATTCTTCATCACTGTGAGTTACTAGTGTTAATAATATACAGTGGGATGGCTTTGTCTTATTCTACCTGATTTAGCACTGAGATATTTTAGCTGGTGTTGTACTTTTGTGGCATATTTGTATTTCAATAAAGCCTTATTAATGGAAACTCAGTCAAGATTCTCCTGTCTCTTTTATGTATTCAAGTGCTCATCAGCACTTTCTCTGACAAACTATAAAACAGCAGAACAACAAAGTCTCTTTTATTGCCATGTCGTTGCATTTATTGTACCAAACAGCAGTTTAAAGGGTGGGTATTTTAATTCTTTTGAACTAGGTTTAAATTAAGTGATCAAAATGTGATGCGCATTTCAGCTTCCCTTAAAAACAACAAAGGATGTTTTTCTCCACAGTCCCAGAGACTTTATTTATTCTCCTGCACCACTACAGCATCTCCTCAGTACACACATGCACTGAATGATGTAGACAGCCCATAAAACAGCTGTTAATCACATTGAATAGCCCAACTGTCTGTTAGTTTGTTAATTCAGGGCACACTCTTCCAACTGCAGTTGTGTCTTCGGGACTTGGACAGCATTGTGATACTGCAATATTTCTAAATTGCTTTCCTTTTGCTTTATAGATATCCATTCCTGAGATAACTGCTCAGAGCCTGACAAACTCTTCTCAAGGGTTAAAAGGTTAGTTTTAAATAAACTGAAAGCATGCCCACTACCTTGGTCCAGATGTAGTTTATTCTGCTTCTTACTACACAGAGCTCAGGTTGCATCCTGTGAAGAGTTTGTCAGTGCAAATGGGAGCTGCACTAAGGCAAGACCTGGTATTTCTTGAAAACTACTGGGGCATGAAATAATCCTGACCACTCAAGTCAGACATGTGTGACATTAAAAACTGCTGGGAGTAAAAGCAACATGATCTTTCTCACAACCTGAAAAATCTCTTTTTTTCAGGTGTTCAGTTCTGCCCTGTTCTGGATGGTGACTGCAGCAGAGAAATTTATGTACAAAGACAGAAGGCACAGTCTGTGCTGAACCTTTCTTGAAAATGGAGAGGTTTTGGTCTTTCTGTCTTGGGACAGGGAGAAAAGAGTCATATTCTACACTATGGGTTTGATCTTTCTGTTCTACCTGAACAATAGCCTTCCAGCTATTGCACGCAGTGAACCAGCCAGGGTGAAACTTTTAGTATGTTTCTATGTATATTACATACAGTCAAGCTGTGTGATAAGTGTTTTCCTGGTGAAAAAAAAAGTATTATTTGTGCATCCTGCATATGTTCATAGCATCTTTTATGGAATGTGACCTAATTTGTCTGTGTGACTCAAATAGTTTATTCCAGTCAGAAGATGACCTCTGTTCTAAGATATTATAATGTTTATTTTATGTGTGCTTGCATGTATACAACCACATGCACACTCACTTATTTCAATTAATACTCAACCAAGGAAAATTGTGGTAAAGAACAGGAATTCCTTTGCCTGTAACAATACATGTCTTTCACTGTAAACTACTTCAGGAGCTAGTTTGTGTGTGACTTGACTGAGGAGTAATTCCTTATTCTACATCTACAGAAATCAATCCTTCTTTGTTTCAAAATTTTTTTTTTGATACTGTGCATTGACACCTTCCTTTGAATTTCTATTCAGTACAGTGACAGCTCAAATATTGTATGCAATAAGAGGTGGAGATACACCATTCTCAGAGACTGATATATAGACAGAGTAAGCAGTGATTATATATGCTCATATGACCTTTTTCTGGGTCACTCCACATGGTTTTCACACTGCCTAATTTAGCCTTTCATTAGCAGCAAGCAATTGGGTTTGTTTGTTTTTATTTTTTTGCCTTGGCACCACATTTAGCAAATCGAAATGCCTAGAACTGAACAATTAGAAACAGAACTCCTGGTCTAGAAGGTCTTGTGTTTCTCAGAGCTTCCTTTTCTTATGTGGGTTAGTTTCATACAAGTAGAGCGTTTGTTTCTGGAGAAGGACATAGTGGTTGGTGTTCACTCCTCAGAGGAGCAGAAGAGTTTCTGCATGTGTGAGCAGAAAATCCGTAAGCCTTTGCTAGCCTGTACCCATGCAGGAAAGAGATGACTCTTAGAGAACACAATAGCATTCACCTGTCCTTTCCTTTCATAAAAATTAATCTGTTCTTGAAACTGGAGTCAGACTTCATGTGACATTCTGTGTAAAGTTATGGTCCACTGCTGCAGAAAAGACAAAAGGACCAAGCCAGGGAACTGTACACAGTCTGCTACATCTTCTGTACCTGCAACAGGCCAGCCAAGCAGTTGAAATACTTCATTAACTTTGGAGAAAAATAATGTGAAGTCATTAAGCAGTAAAGGAATTTAAGACTATGCTTTATAGCTTACTATCTCCTTTTCCACTGCAGATAATCACATTATGTAATTGTTTTTTATAAAAGAGCTCTGACTCATTCTAAAATGAGTTTATTCACTATTAGGATAGAGAAAGTAAAAGGTTTTTTACAGTGTGATGACAGGACACCTACTTATTTACAGCCTGAGTTTGTTGAAAGCTTATGGGACATTTGTTGTTTGTGCAGAATTACCCTTCAGTTTAACTATGTCTTCTTATTTCTGATGATTCTCAAGACCACCCTTTGAATGCTGTTCTGCCTTGTAAAATGAAGTCAAATCATTTGGGTCTCATCCCATGCAATGGGAATTCAGTTATCGTGGTCATAGTTGTAGCCTTTCTGAAATTTATATCACAGTTAAACAAAAGCAAACAGAATTTTCAGAAGATTATAGACCAGATCTTACCATGCTTGCCTCTGCTTCCCTACCTATAATAAAAACCTCCCCTCTTTAGCTGCATTTGTTGGTTCCATTGCACAACAAATCCTTATGTCTGTTCTATGATCTGGTAGTTCAATGTAAGCCTTTCCTCTGTTACTGTCAGAGGATGAATTACCAGACTACAAGAAGAAATTCTGCTATTTCCGTGTGTCTGACTTTGCATTTTGTGCTTCTGAAGTGTTTTCATGAGATGGTCAGGATGGGATGAGTACTGCTCATAGAGGAGTTCACAGATCTTCACTAGAAGGAGCAAAGATGTGCTGCTTGTGATTTTTATGGTGACAGATGCTCTGTCTTCAGAGGCATAAGCAGAGTCTGGGGATTAAATTCAATACTGGCTCTGTAAAGAAGGACAAATTCTTTTGTCTAATGGTTAAAGAATATCCTCCAGGTTTTCCTCCCCTATGAAGCTCCTCAAAACTTGCCTTTCCATGAAAGGACTAGTGGTTTTGCCATATGTCTACTAAATATCCCAGTGCATGGCAGCAATTACAATGGGCAGCAAAGTAAATACAATCAGACATTTATTTTCAGCTTGATACTTGACATTTCATTAGTCTAACCGCACTGGAAGGTGAATTGAAATTAATATGAGGCCCACAGTAGAATCAGGAGATGTGTTTTGTCTCATTCCAGATTTGCTATCAATAAATACACCACTGGCTAGACATACTGCTTAAATTTAAGAGAAAATAGCTATCTGCCTTTTAACATGCTTCCGAACCAAATGTAATATTTGGTTCTTTGAAATAGAAATTTGTTCTTCATTCACAGATCCTGGAAGGAAGCTCAAATTGGACAAGTTGTCTAAAATAGATGAGTTTGGAGATATCATTTTGTACAATAGAATCAACCCATTTAATTAAAAGCTTGATTGTCAGTCACTATCTTCTTTCTAACTAAGGTTACTCTGAGATTGAAGTGACATACATCACTAAAGATAGAGAACTGCAAATAGTGAGTTCTGTTTCAGCTGTGAAATGAAGAAAGATCTTCTGAAATGTATAGAAAGTTTTGCTTAACTGACTCACTTTGTTTCGTTTTGAGGGGTGTTTTTACACTTCAAAATGAAAATCTGAAGAAGTATTCAAAACACATCAAAAGAAATTATTTCAGCTTTTCCAGGTACATCTTTGTGCTGTAGAGCAGAACACAAACTGAAAAGTCTACCAGAATCGTTAAAAGTATCTTTTGCATGTTACAAATCCAGCTCAAATCCATTGGACTCCCCAGAGGGGTTTAGAGGAGTACCAGAATTACTAAATAGGTGAAGACCCTTATCTATGTGTCGCCATCTCTTGGCTCTGCTTGTGGCTTCCTTGCCTAAATTTCGTTGCAAAAATTTCTCATTGCAAGCTCAATCTTCACATGAAACACAGACTTTGCTGACCTTTGCATTCACAACAGAGCTTAGATATCTCCCACACAGTGTACTTTTCAGCTTCTGTAATTCTTTTGCAGCCTGTGTCAGGCAGACCCCAGAGCTACAGTCTAGTTGGATTTTCTCTTCCTCTCTCCTTTGCGTGTGGCCCAGGTGTTTTCCAGGACATGTAGTGTCCTGGACAGGGGTAGAGCAGTTGATGTCATCTACCTGGACTTGTGTAAAGGGTTCGACACTGTCCCACACAACATCCTTGTCTCTAAATTGGAGAGACATCAATTTGACGGATGGACCACTCAGTGGATAAAGAACTGGCTGGATGGCCGCACACAAAGAGTTGTGGTCAATGGCTCAGTGTCCAGCTGGAGACCAGTAACGAGTGGTGTCCCTCAGGGATCGGTGTTGGGACCGGTCTTGTTTAACATCTTCATCGTTGACATGGAGAGCGGGATTGAGTGTGCCCTCAGCAAATTTGCCGATGACACTAAGCTGTGTGGTTCGGTTGATACACTGGAGGGAAGGAATGCCATCCAGAGGGACCTGGACATGCTTGTGAGGTGGGCTGATGCCAACCTCAAGAAGTTTAACCATGCCAAGTGCAAGGTCCTGCACCTGGGTCCGAGCAATCCCAGGCAGAGCTACAGGTTGGGCAGAGAAGAGATTCAGAGCAGCCCTGTGGAGAAGGACTTGGGGGTGTTGGTTGAGGAGAAACTGAACATGAGCCGGCTTCAGTGTGCGCTTGCAGCCCAGAAAGGCAACCGTATCCTGGGCTGCATCAAAAGGAGTGTGACCAGTAGGTCGAAGGAGGTGATCCTGCCCCTCTACTCTGCTCTTGGGAGACCTCACTTGGAGTATTGTGTGCAGTTCTGGTGTCTTCAACATAAAAAGGACATGGAACTGATGGAACAAGTCCAGAGAAGGGCCACGAGGATGATCACGGGACTGGAGCACCTCCCATATGAAGACAGGCTGAGGAAGTTGGGGCTGTTCAGCCTGGAGAAGAGAAGGCTGCGTGAAGACCTCCTAGCAGCGTTCCAGTATCTGAAGGGGGCCTATAGGGATGCTGGAGAGGGACTCTTCATTAGAGACTGCAGTGATAGGACAAGGGATAACGGGTTAAACTTTAAAGATTGGAAGTTTAGATTGGATATAAGGAGAAAATTCTTTCCTGTTAGGGTGGTGAGGCACTGGAATAGTTGCCCAGGGAGGTTATGAATGCTCCATCCCTGGCAGTGTTCAAGACCAGGTTGGACGAGGTCTTGGGTGTCCCCCCATGGCAGGGGGGTTGGAACTAGATGATCTAAAGGTCCTTTCCAACCCTAACTATTCTATGATTCTATGAAATTGCTGCAGATTTACTTATTCTTAGGATTCAATACCCTTAAATTCTTTTGAAAAGTCACTAAATAGAGATTATTTTTGTTTTAGGTTCTTCAGCATATTAGTCCAAAATCTTGAAACTGCTCTCCTGGGTTCAGCAGTAGCAGTTATTTTTCTCCTTCTTGGTAGCTGGTGCAGTGCTGTGTTTTGACTTTCGGCTTGGGAACAGAGCTGATAACAATGATGTTTTGGTTTGGCCTAGGACTTTGTGAGGCTCATGCTCTGCCAGGGAGGAGGGGAAGCCGGGAGGAAGCAGAGACAGGACACCTGACCCAAGCTAGCCAAAGAGGTATTCCATACCACAGCACGTCATGCCCAGGATGTAATGGGGAGTTAGCCGGAAGGGCTGGGAGACTGCGGGGTTGGAGGAGGTATGGGTCGGTGCTTGGTTGGGCTGGGGGGGGGGGCAAGTTATTGGTCGGCTGGTGCTGAGGTGTTGTATTCTCTTCCCTTGTTATTTCCTTTATCGTTATTATTATTGGTGGTAGCAGTAGTGATTTGTGTTATACCTTAGTTACTAAACTGTTCTTATCTCAACCTGTGGGAGTTGCATTCTTTTTGATTCTCCTCTCCGTCCCTCTGGGAGTAGGGGGAGGAAAAGAAGGGTGAGGGGAATGAGTGAACAAGCTGTCTGGCTGGGTTTAAACCACGACAACTGCACATAATGACAAACCCTTTACTTTCAAGGCTTCAGTCATCACCCACATCTCCATTCTGTTCCGAGACAATCATCTGCTGATTTGTGTAACATGCATGTAAAAAAATCAAGCTTCATCTGAAAAACTAAAAGAATTAAATGAAAAAATATTAAATACTAAAAATATTAAAGCTTGTCTTTTACAGCTGGAGGACAAGAGTAGGGAATTCATTAGTGAAAGACTGATTTGTTCAATTAAATCTATAGTTCCTGGTATACATTGCATAAAACCCCACACAACAGAAACAACTGTAATTTCATTTACTCTCTTTAACTTAATTATCTACTTCTTTTAGCCATATAAAAATGCTAATGTTTATCTTTTTTTAAAGCTCCTTGTGAGCTTTTAAATTGAGTTTAAGTGACTGTCACCATACGTATCTCAGTCATGTTGTGCCTCAATTCTAAAACCTGGACTATCCTCACAGAGGATTGAATGTAAGGATTTGTTTTACTCTAATTTTACAATGCTTTGATAACTGCTTGAGTGATGCCAAATGAAGCTGCTAACCATTCACAGGAATCATTCAGTCCTGTAACACCATCAACATTCAAAAGAGAGCTAACAAACAGTACTTTCCCCACAGAACAACAGTATTGGAATAGTCAATGTAGACTTGAGTATGGAAGATAAAGTGGGTTTGGGTTGTTTTTTTTGCCATGCTTTCAATAAGGTGACTCTTTCACTAACATAGTTAGCATGACTAGTCCTCAGTGTAGTATTTCTGTGACTTTTTGCCCCATTCTTCTTACACTGTCTCATGATTATTAGGGGTTTTCAGACACACTTCTTGTTCTGGAGACCTGGTTCTTTTGTAAACATGTCTGAAGACTAGAACTCTGTGGAGGCAGCAACCAGCAGCATTGCCACCAACACTTAAATCCATAGCTTTAGTCTTATACATCTCAGCTGTCTCTTCCACTTCTGTCTGGTGGTTGCTGCCCTAGGAGTTACTGGCACTGCAGTGAGAGGCAGAAGGTCCTTGGCCTACCTTGTGTGCCAGTGAGAGATGCTGCACAGGCAGACATGCAGCACTGCAGCCTGCACAGTGTCAACCCCTTACTGTTTGTTAAGAAAACCTGGCATGACTTAGAGGCTAGCGTTGGGTGAGTTTCAGTAGCTAGGTGCTGTAGTCAGCAGCCAGGGTGTAGCACAACAGATGTGTCAGTGCTGCAGGACAGCTGTGCAATTCCGGTTTCCTGTGTTTTTTACTTACTGAAATATTGTTGCTTGTTCATGACCAGCTCGTTGCTTGAGCCAGTGTCTTTTCATACTGTTTCTGTTCTTCCCATGATTGCTTAGAAGAAGAATTTGCTGTATGATGCTATGGAGTAAAAAGGAGAGAGAGATAGTTCCCTGAAGTGAAGGATTCTTCATTAGCAGCAAAGCTTTCACCCATGGAGTGAGCATTGACAAATTCTTGTTTCCTAAAAGGCTAGATGGGATTGAGCCCATATCTACTGCCTGTAGTGGTAAAATAAAATATTATGGGAAGGCAAATGCCTCTAGATTGATAAATATATTGACCACTGGAAGCTAAAATTGGGTGGAGTCAGTGTCTTCTAAAGATTATATCTAAAATTTATATAAAGCCCTGGAGACAAAAATCCTGTTTCAAACTATAATAAAAACAAGGCACATAGCAATGGAAACCGTTACTTGAATGTTTGGAAAATAATACTTGAATGAAATACTTCTTTTTCCTGTTAACACTGCATTTGAGAAACATTGCTCTTTGTGCTGGAGCAATAGCTTCTGACACAATCTTACCACAATATGACAGGGTGTTTGTTGGTTTTTTTTTTCCATTATAGAAGGAAATAAACGTATGACAAACATCCCATGTATTCTTCTCACCTTCAAAATTAAAAATACACTTTGAAAATTCAGCAAGAGACATTCACTCCCAGATTCTCAGACTGTTTGTCTTTCACGTATATTATATTTTGTCCTTGTGGTACTTGATGTTCTACTGTGACCAGCACTGTGGTGAAGAGCAGTTGCCCGATTAGAAGATTATGTTTATACTGCCTGCTACAGTTGCCTTCTGAATACTCTTGGGATTAAGTCTGACTTTATCCCCAGGCTGCAAGTATATATTTAAGAGTCAATAACAACATGCCCTCCAGAAACTCCTCATGGTGTGTAACTTCCTAGGCAACCATGTAAAGAACAGACCAGATTTTGAAGCCTGCCTTCCAAAGTGGCATAGATTTGGTTTAATTGTTTCATTTCAAAGTAGTTTAGGGTCTTTGATGTTCAAAATAAGGACCCAATATTAGTAATCAACCCTAAAAAAAAAGAAAAAAGAAAAGAAAAATGAAAAAAGAGTTGATTCCTTAGTGCAGATGGAGAACTAAGGCACAAAATTAAGTAATAAATGGTTAAATAATGTCTATAGGAAGATATTTTTAAGATTTCTATATAAGCTGTGGTAGGACACTGCATTGTGAATATTAAAAGATGGACCAATTTGATATCCAAGGAGATGAATAGCCTGTGCAGCCCATACATTTATAAGTAGCTTGTAATTAGTATTCAGAGGTATCAAAAGGACCCTGCAAATTGACAAGGACATACATTCAAGAAGATAAAAGTCAGTAAAAGAACTGGAACTCAGAAGTCCATAATTGCAAGATGTTTCCGATACTGCATGCATCATAATTGTTTTTTCACATTAATGTACTGTATTTGCATAGCAAGAGCAAAAATAATTAATTTTTGAAACACAAATTTTAGTCATGTCAACATGTCATACTATGACTGCTTTGGCAGTGCTGTCCTGATGAGACTTTGGTTTGACTTTAATGTCAAGAGGAGTAATTCAATTTGCAGTCAGAAAGACCTGGAACTCTATTCTGCTCCCTGGCCTGCAGCCAGGTGACACTGGATTGTGATCTCATAAACTAAGAAGAGTCAGCAAGGATCAGAATTTGAGCAAATGAGCATTCAATGATTTAGAAGTGATGCTGCGCATTTCAAATCAGCAATGCCTCAAGATGGCATTGAGGGCTCTGTTCCACAATGAAGCCATGATTCAAACCGAATATAAACCTGATGCTTTGATGATTTGTATTTATTAAAGATCCAGACTACTTTCCAGTGCCCTGGGCTTATGCTCCCACTCACTTCTCCAAACTGACCTCTGTGTGTGTGTTCTTAGCGAGCTGATCAATGAACCTTGAAAGTGCCCTATTGTATCCGATTATTGATGTGTTTTTCTGTCAACATTTGTTGTTGTACAAAACACAGCACTAAGTGGTAGGTGCTGCCACCTCTCTCCTTCTTTACTGTTGGACATGTTAAGACACACAAAAAATTTTGAGTGTTGGTGCATCCAGGAAGAATCTTAGCAGCTGCCACAAAACCCTTCTTAAATATAAATAAAACTTCATATTTTTAAGAGGCAGAGGGAGCGGTCATGTCTACAGAGCTTGTAATATGTAAAATTTATATTCCTTAGGACATTTTAGAAGCACAAAACTGGGTATCTGGGAACTGAACCATAATAACTATATTCAAGAAACTTAGAATTATGATGAAGAAGAAGGAAAATAAGTAAACAACTATGTTCTGACATCAACATGCTCTTTGAGAAACAACGGAGGTGGAGGATAGATGACAGGAAAAAAAAAAGGAGGGAAACTGATAAAGGAATACAATTCATGTAATGTCAAAAGAAGATTGAGGTAAGATGGTGTCTCTAAGCACTTAAGGACTTTTTCTTTATTGTTGCATTTTAAATCATGTTGTTGTGGTTTAAACCCAGTCAGGTAACTTGTTCACTCACTCCCAGTGGGTGGTGCCGAGCTGACAACAATCGAGGTCCGTCCCCCACCCTGCATCGGGGCTCTCCCCTTCCCCACTCCCGGAGGAACAGGGAGGAGGATCGAAAGAGTGCAACTCCCACGGGTTGAGACAAGAACAGTCCAGCAACCAATGTACAACACAAATCACCACCGCTACTATCAACTACAACAATGATAAGGGAAAATAACAAGGGAAGAGAATACGATACCACCGGCCAAGAAAACGAGTTCCACCCGGAAGCCCGTGTCCTTCCGGGTAACTCCCAGTTACCCCCCACCCCAGACATGACGTGCTGTGGTACGGAATACCTCCCTGGCTAGCCCGGGTCAGGCGCCCCATCTCTGCTTCCTCACAGCTTGCCCTCCTCCCTGGCAGAGCACGAGCCTCACAAAGTCCTTGGTCAGGGTAAACATCACTTAGCAACAACCGAAAGCATCGGCTTCACCAACACTGTTCTCAGGCTGGAAGTCAAAACACAACACTGCACCAGCTACCACAAAGGGAAAACATGACTGCTACTGCTGAACCCAGGACACATGTCTGTTAAACAAAGACTACAATTTTTAGCAGATTGCTTGGCACAGCACTTCAAGACAGAAGACTACTTAAAAAAAATACTGGTTGATAGAAATGTTTATCTGAAGACATCTTTGTATGCTACTACTAGAGGAGCAGAGGGTTGTTTTTGCAATGTATTGGCACTTGCAAACCTTATAACTGGGCGTTGCACTGGCTTCAGTGACAATGTCATGATAATTTGAGCTTGATCTACAAAGACAAGGTTAAAGGTCGTGGTTTAAACCCTAGCCAGACAGCTTGTTCGCTCACTCCCAGTGAGTGGTGCTGGGCTGAGAGCAATTGAGCCCCCCCCCCCCCCCCCCCCCCCCACTTTCCCCCCCAGGGCTCTCCCCTTCCCCGCTCCCGGAGGAACGGGGAGGAGGATCGAAAGAGTGCAACTCCCACGGGTTGAGACAAGAACAGTCCAGCAACCAATGTACAACACAAATCACCACCGCTACCACCAATGACAACAATGATAAGAGAAAAGAACAAGGGAAGAGAATACGATACCACCGGCCAAGAAACGAGTCTGACCCAGAAGCCCGTGTCCTACCGGGTAACTCCCAGTTACGCCCCTCCCCTGGGCATGACGTGCTGTGGTATGGAATACCTCTTTGGCTAGCCTGGGTCAGGCATCCTGTCTCTGCTTCCTCCCGGCTTCCCCTCCTCCCTGGCAGAGCATGAGCCTCACAAAGTCCTTGGTCAGGGTAAACATCACTTAGCAGCAACAACCGAAAACATCGGTATCACCAGCACTGTTCCCAGGCTGGAAGTCAAAACACAGCACTGCACCTGCTACCAAGAAGGAGAAAAAATGACTGCTACTGCTGAACCCAGGACAGAATGTGTCTCATAAATCTCCATCTGTGCCATCTACAATGAGTACTAACCCTTTTCAAAGCTGCAACAGTATGACTGCTTCACTTTGGGTAATACTTTGCTCGTACAATCACAGAATCACAGAATCCTAAGGGTTGGAAGGGACCTCAAAAGATCATCTAGTCCAACCCTCCTGCAAGAGCAGGGTAACCTAGAGTACGCCACACAGGAACTTGTCCAGACGGGCCTTGAATATCTCCAATGTAGCAGACTCCACAAACCCCTGGGCAACCTGTTCCACTGCTCTGCCACTCTCACAGTAAAGAAATTTTTCCTGATGTTCACATGGAACCTCCTATGCTCCAGTTTACACCCATTGCCCCTTTTCCTATCACTGGACATCACTGAAAAAAACCTAGCTCCATCGTCCTGAGACTCACCCTTAAATCAGTTTGTTTCACTAATTACTGAACTTCAATGTCAAGATTTAATTACTGAAGTTCAATGTCAAGATTTACTTTTGATGTGAAGCTGCAAATATCAAACACAGGTAATTGGTTTTATGTTGCAACTGACCTGAGATGGCAACAGAGAAAGGGGAAGAGTGACAGATGCTTCTTTTCAGTTTCCATGATGCTGGGTTCTCCAAGGGTAGCAGAACAAGTTGCAAACAATCTGGCTCAGAAGAGTCAGCGCAGTCTGGGTGCAGCACCAAAGAGTTTAGACCTATTCTGTCAGACTTTTTCTTACAGGTGAGCTGGATGCATTTCTCCCACAGAAATGGTCTAAATAGATTGCTGTACCAGTATCTCTACTGACATCTCATTTCCTGAGTAGTTCTGTGAAATAATTGGACTGTTAGGCAAAGTTAAAATTGGACTAAGTTAGAGAAACGTAATAAAGGTATCTTAATATGTATATTCCTTAATACTTTGGTTTTCCTTCATTCAGATGATCAATATTACAGACATGCATCTCAGATCTTATATGGCATGTCTTCTGGTGCCTTGGACCCACATGAGTAAGCAAGGATATTTCTAACTCCTAAACCCAGAATTATAATTCAAGTCACATATTCTATCTTCTGGTTTTATAAAATAGAATTATTGCCTGTAGATGTTAATTCCCAAAATGAACATGGTTCTCTTTGCTGTGGTGTCATTCAGAACAGGTTACTCTAGATAGTTCTGTGGCTAAACTATACTCGCTGTTTCTCAGGAAGGAAAAAAAGGCTCAAACCAATGGGGAATATGAGAACAGAAAGTGCTAGGAAAGTTAATTTTTAACATGCAGTCATCTTCAGCTATTGGAAAAAAGGTGCAAGAAACATAACAGAAAAAGCAAGACTAAAAATAATAACAAGCTACAACACAGAATAAAAATTTACAGGAAATGGAACCACTGAGGATGTGTTAGAAGCCTGATAACTTTGGGATATTTAAGTTACGCCAGTGAAAAAAATGCATTGTTATTTAAGTGTCAGACATATCCTAAAAAAAAGAAGAGTAAGATGACAATGTAAATCTTTTACATTTGAAGGTGTTGGGTATAAATACAACTCAGGCATTGAAGAAAAAAATAGATGCATATCATATGCACTTAAAATTCCAGTGAAGTTATTAGGAAACTGAAAGTAATTGTGTAGATGCACTCTGTGAAAGTGTAAAGTACTTGGTCTCTCTGCAAAAACAGTCTGAGAGATTACATATCTTTTCTAGTTCTTCTTTTCCTAAATGATTTATTTCTCTTTCTTCTTTAGATAGAAATTCTCACTCATACAGGGAAAACGAGAGAGAAAAAAAATGTTCATCTGAGTATTGATTCCTGGGTCAGATCTTGTATTGTTTTCTCTATGTCGTGGTTTAAAACCAGTCACTCAGCCCATTCACTCACTCCCCCCCTTCTTGCCCTCCCCCTGCTCCCAGGGGGGATGGAGAAGAGAATCGAAAAGAATGCAACTCCCACGGGCTGAGATAAGAACAGTTTAGTAACTAAGGTATAACACACATCACTACTGCTACCACCAATAAGAATAAGGATAAGGGAAATAACAAGGGAAGAGAATACAACACCTCACCACCAGCCGACCAATAACTTGCCCCACCCCTCCCGACCAAGCACCGGCTGATACCTCTCAGCCCTGCAGTCTCCCAGCCCTTCCGCGTAACTCTCAGTTACATCCTGGGCATGACGTGCTGTGGTATGGAATACCTCTTTGGCTAGCTTGGGTCAGGTGTCCTGTCTCTGCTTCCTCCCGGCTTCCCCTCTTCCCTGGCAGAGCATGAGACTCAGAAAGTCCTTGGCCAAACCAAAACATCATTGTTATCAGCTCTGTTCCCAGGCTGAAAGTCAAAACACTGCACTGCACCAGCTACCAAGAAGGAGAAAAATGACTGCTACTGCTGAACCCAGGACACTCTAGAATATTGTTGTGATTTAACCCCAGCCAGTAAGGAAGTACTACACAGCTGTTCTCTCACTCTGCACAACAACAATTCTTGTGGTAGGATGTGAAAGTTTAGGTAAAACCCACAGGTTAAGATAAGAACAGTTTAATAATTGAAACAAAATAACAATTGTAATGAAAAGGGAGATAAAAAGTGAAAGAAAATAAAACCCAAGAAACACAAGTGATGCACAATACAGTTGCTCACCACTTGCTGATGCCTATCCCACCCCTGTGGCAAGCAGCAATCAGAAGCTCCAGGCCAACTCCTCCCAGTTTCTATACTGAGCACGATGCTCTATGGCATGGAATATCCCTTTGGCTGGTTTGGGTCAGGTATCATGTTATGTAAATATGTTAACCTATTACTATGTTGATCTACTACTTGTACAATTGGCTTAAGAAATTGCAATCCAACATGTGACCTAATCTGCATGTAGACTCAATTCAGCAATCCAAAATAATGTTCAACAACATATTGTTAATGCATACAGTCCCACTCAAAATCACTGGGGAATGACTGTACAACTTATATTGTACATTTGTGTCACAAAATGTGCAAGAAAGCACTTGCCACAAGCTACCAGATGTGTTTAGATTTTTCTGTTTTTCTTCAGGGGAGACTAGTGAAAATAAAATGGTTTAAAAAAAGATTTCCTGAGTGGTTTTGTAGATCATCTTCACAGAAAGGATTCCACAATTTATTGGAAAAAACTGTTTTCACCAATGGGAGACAATACACTTTTATTTTCCTGGTGCTCCACTGATATTTTCAATGTCATGGAGATTGTTGGTGTCTTACTAAAAGGTTAAGGGGTAAGACTCACACTTGGAAAGACCCTTAAATAGTGTGAAGCTTTAAAAGAATCTCATTTTTTTTTATAGTTAACATTTACCAGCTGTTCTTGGGTTTAATATAATTTTTGATAATTGTGTTCTTTTCCCCAAAAATATTTTGAGGTTTTAGTTTTCATCATTAGTAAATTATATTAAAGCACTAGAAATACCTTGGAGATAGAAAATGCTGTCATGAAAATTTGACTTGTGATAGTGAAATGCCACACACGGCTTTAGTTTCAGCAGTCCTGCAGCAATCTCTGTTTAAAAGTCCTAGTAATCACAAGAATACTTACTTGTTCAGCTTCTGCTGCCCTTCTAAAACAACACAAACTAAAGAGTCTAGACCATTTAAGAAAAAAAAAATGCTTTAAACTATCAAATTGCACACATTACTAAAACAATTTATTTCTTGTTCTCTTAGGCAGTTTAGGCACTTTCCAAAAGAACTTCCATCCAAAGCTGCTTAAGGTTTAAACCAAGCAGTGCCTCAGAGATTAGAGTGGGAAGAAAAGGAAGACAGTATGAGTGATCACTCAAAGTTATTGTATCCATATACTGAGCAAGACTCATGTGTAGTGCTCAGTGAAAGCGAAAGAAAGTCAACGGAAGGAAAGAAGCAGGGAATTATTTTTGTTTTATTTTTTATATTAGTCATTATTTTGAAGTTATCAATCTTCTCATTGCTCTCTTCTATAAACTATGTGCTTCAATCTCTTTAGTCTCCCTCCCTACGAGAGTTCAATCATGTCCGCGATTCCTAGTTTTTGCTGTATTCCTTTCTGGTAAGTTAGCAAAAATGATTAAAAAGAACTAAGTGAGATCATTAATATAGTGTAAGACAGGAAATCATCATCATTATTTATAAATTATTTAACATGCATGTATACATGTGGGGGAATATATCAGTAATATAATACATTGTGGTTTAATTTCTGTTGAGCTCTTAATACTGCCTTTTATGAGAGAAGAGGCAGTCAGATGGGAATCTTCAGTGGTGCATGTAAATTGCTGCAATACTGATCCTTTACTCAAGCAATATGCTATTGCCTGTCAGCATTTTCTAACATGAAAAAAAGAAAAAGGAGATAAAGGAAAAGAAAAAAAAAGTGATTTTCCCTATTTGAATATTTCTTAAGCAAAAAGAGCTACTGAAAATGAAGAAATTTCTCACATCTGCTTTACCTCTTGAAACATCAAAACAGACAGCAAGAAGGCATTTTTAAGTCAGTTGTAGAGAAACCATATTGGCCAGTTCTACTCTCAATTTCTGATTTTTTTTTTTCCCCTAAGTGCAGGTGTTTGTGAGGTTATTTCACTCTCTCTGGTTGCAAACACCCCCAGGGGATGAAGAGAGTGGGCACATTACCTCAGACTGCGTAAATTATAAGAATTATGTTCAGAATTAGAACAACCACATTTCATATAATTCCATAGCAGTAAAGTTCACAAAATATCATAGTGGGATATTCAGCTGTAGAAACCAGTAAGTCTGGAGTGAAAAGCTATTGTAAAAATGAGGAAACAGATCATGCTGGGACAGAGAATATGCCAGATGTCATTAGAGCAACTGTCAGAATGCTGATCTCTAAATATGAATAAACTACTAATAATTTAAAAGTTAATCACAAGAATAATTATAAGCAGGTAGATTAAATAAGAGATGAGCTAGCAAGAAGATCTGTAAATCAGTTTCCTTTGGAGAAAGCAAATGATCCGGACAGTAGTCATCTTATTGTCAAAGCACATCAGACTTTCATAAAATTCCTCATGAGAACCCCAAAGAATACAGCTTTTGAGAGAATTTGTACAGCCTCCCAGCACAGGCACCATATCTCAAGCAAAGAACAAATCCTAATTTTCCTTGGACTAATACTGATAAAAGATACAGATATTTGAAAGAGTCCTCCTGCTGGAAAGAGTTTGGAAAACACAATTTTTGCTATTATGGGAAAAGCATGATTCTTTTCTATTTGACTTTTGAAATCACTTTGCAAATCTCCAAAATGGTGTGTTTGTTGGATATGTGTCTAAATGTTAATCCTTTGAAAAAGATCCACAAGGGAACTTCTATTCCTATACTTTTCCTTCAGGAGTAAATCACCTTCTCACTCAGTATTTTGAATAATCCAAAACTCTAAAGGGAGATTAAAATCACTCGTGCTGATTTTCTGTTCATACATAGCTATCAATAGTTGCACCATTGATCCTTTTCATCTCTCTAAATTTGCTGAATATATTCAGACAATTTCCTTTAAAAACTGCAATGGTTCACCCCTGCCTCATGAATTGTTTTAAACATTCACATACATACCTAGTTTTGTGTGTCCAAATATGCAAATATAGTAATTTGCCTTAGATTTCAGTCATAAGTATCCCAGGGAACACTCATAAGTATCCCAGGCAATTAACACAAGCCAGGTTTTACTCATATCAGGGTCAGTGAGAACTGTTTGCTAGGAGTCCAGTTGGCTTTTGAATATCTCCAGTGGTGGAGACTCTACAACCTCTCAGGGCATGCAGTGTTTGACCATCCTCTTAGGAAAATGAATTCTATGTTCAGACAAATTCCATGAATTTTAATTTGTACCCATTGCCCATTGTGCTGTCACTGACTTCCACTGAAAAGAGTCTGGCTCTGTCCTAGTTACTCCCCTCATTAATCTACACATTGATAAGATCCCCAAGCCATCCCTTCTCCAAGCTGAGCAGTCCCAGATCTTGCCTCTCCTCATATGAGATGTTCCAGCCCCTTAATGTCCAGCTTTGCTGGACTCACTCCAGTATGTCCATGATTCTCTTATACTGGGAAGCCCAACACTGGACCTGGCACTTGTTGCAAATCCTCGTGTAAATATAACCACAAACTATCCCCCTATTCCTGAGAAAATATTTCTTGCATGAAGTACAAAAACTTCCCCAACTACTTCTAGTTTGATTTGAATTTGACAACTGTGCTCATGAAGCACTATTCCAAAATGTTCATTATTTTCCCACAAATGTACAGGGAAAAAAAAAGGGTAACATTTTCAAATTTGATGATAGGTGTTTAGTATAATTTTAAAGTCTTTAATTAAGATAATGGATTCTTAGCTGTGTTGAGTATTTCCTGTCCCCTGTGAAGTGTGGAAAGATTAAGACCAGCCTGCTTATTAAAGTGCAGAAGATAAGTGTCAGTCTAAAGAATTTTTCATATTTTTAAACAGAGCTGTAATAAATATTAAAATTAAGCGATGTTCCCATGTTTAGCCCAGTTTAGCTGAAAGCTGCCAAAACTGGTGATGGAAAGGGGATTCACTGTCTACACTGCACTGCTCAATGAGATATGAGCTTCAAAGACTGTCTAGGCAACTCAAAACCTAATGCAGATAAAAGTTAATCAGTTTATGGTCCCCTTGACCATGTACAAGAAAATCTAGGATTTTTTTCCTGCTTTATTAATACTACATTTAGAGTTTTACCTTTAAAATGCACAAAAGGGGAAAAAATGAGCATATAGAGCTCAGTTATGCCCCAAATATTGCATGTTTTGCAAAAAGTACTTTTAATGTGACTTTTTTTTATTTCAGTGAGGGAAAGATGCTTCTATGAGATACTTAATTTCTTATTTCCTGCCTGACACATTTTTATCATTAATGTAGCTTGCTGAATAGCTAACTAAATGGTAATGAAAACCAAAATTTCTAATTTCCTTCATGATGTGTACTGGGCAAACAGTAGTATGCTTCATCTTCTCTGAGCATTTGCCTTCACCCTAAATAGAGCCCCTACCCCACAGTAGTTTTTTTTGCATAGTTCCTGTATTCCTGAGATAGTTTCTTAGAACCATTAGGCTGCTATTGTCCTTTTACCACTATTGAAATAGTTAATCATTATTATTAATAATAGTTATTGCTATAATTACTATTATTTACATGTAAGGGAAAACTCAAATGTCTACTTTTTCAGAGAGTGGCTACCAACAATATTAAGAGAAAAGTCTTCAAAGAGAAGTAACAGCAATCTGGTAATTATTATTACACTTCTTTTACATACCACTCATTCACATTAGGATTTATTTTTCATTAAAGTAGAGCATACAAATTTAAACAAAAACAGGCTTCAGCTTCCAAACCAACCTGTTTCACATTCTGCAGGTGAATATGTGAAGTTTCTTATACTTCTAAAGAGAAAATCTGTCATTAGCTTCAAAATATCATTAGAATTTTGCGTTTTATAAAAAAAAAAAAAAAGATTAAGACATGCCCTTTTGTTCAGTCCTTTGGTAAAACAAAATACATCCACAAAATGGATGGAACAGCAAGTTGAACACCAGATACAGTAAAAAAAAAAAAGATTAATTAGATCAATGCTTTTAAGCCAACATGTTGACTTGCAAATCCAGTATTACTGTGAAGAAATGCAAGTTTTTCAGCGTGATGTCAACTCAAAAGATCATATAACATGTTAGGAAAAGCGCATTTAAAAATTCATACTTCCTGAAATTTATGTGAATCTCAAATGTACAATCTTTCGGTCTTGAAAATTAATTTGCACATTAATAAGTGATTATAAAGATGAATAAGCTTGTAACCAATCATAGAAATATCTTGCTAGTGATATTCAGCTTTGAGGACCTATTCACACATTGTCAGTGGTTTCATTCACACAAGGAAATCACAGGAAATGATGAAAGAGCAGCTTTAAAATTTCTTGATGACTGTCAGAGCTTCAAATCCAAGTCTCGCAGAGTGTATGCAGCTCTTCAGAAGCTAATTGAACTGAACCCAATTATGTCAGGCTGAATTTGGTACAGAGACCATATTGTTAACTCCATGTACAAATGGCATTTCCTTTCAGATTAGGAAGAGCTATGCATGACTTTTCTGTCCTTATCAGAAAGTGACAATCATCTTCAGGAGATTTACTCCTAACCTTGTCCCCTTATAACACTTTTCTTCAAGTATTGTAATCATGTGCATGTGAATTCCTACTCTAAGCCTCCTCAGCCCCCTGCCCCAAACTGAAGTCTTGAAATATTTTCAAAGTCATTACAGCAAATACAGTGCTAAATAATTTATAGAAATGTTTCTTTCAAAGAGAAAAATAATTTTTCTTTAAGTATGTGTTTTGTACTGTACTATGTTCTCAGTTAGGAAAAGATTACCATTCTTTTTACAGCCTTGATTAACTTTCATGGGATTAATTTTGCATAATTTTTCCTACTGCTAATTTACTAAGACCAGAATCAGGTATTAAAAGACAAATTAATAAAATCCAGAACACACAAAGTGCACTTTCATTTGCAGTATTGACATCATTGTAGATCACTTAGTTTCTGTTAATGATGAGTGATGCTCCTGGAGAATATTGTTAACAAAGATTAGCTGGAACTAATCTTTGTTATGGTTATGTTCAGCTGGTTATGTTCTCTGCTGCAAGAGCTTCAAAGCTGAGATTCTTTCAGAGTGACAAAACAGAGAGAAAAGGAAACTACAAAGGATATGAAATCTTGTTATCAGCAGAAGAAGGCACAAATTTTGTAGAAACTAATTTTGCATTATTTTATGGCATTTCCTAGGGATCTTGATTTTCGTGTGTTCTGTTGCTTTACTCATCTATTTGCAAGTGCTCAATCCAATTAAGACCATAAATTCATGGATTAATATTACTTCATATTCTAGCCCAGGCATTTTAACATCTTAACCACTTTCTTAGAGCAGAACCACCCAGCTCATACCCCCATTAAAGATGTGGATTAAGAACACATTCCCATCTGCAGTGCGTATCCTAGTTCAGGAACTTGTCAAAATTTTTTTTTTTTTCCTAATGAATATTGTGCTTGGTTAGTCTCTCCTATGTCCATGTATTAAATGTACTTATCTTCTAGGATATTTGAATAAATAATTAAGATAATTTATTCTTCACAGCAATGCTGGCTGCTTTTCTTCTCTACCATACTAAAAAAAAACCCCAGTGAAACGAGAAAATATACAAAAGGAAATCAATAGAAGAAATAATTCTAGCTATTTTCTGTTAACAATTTGTCTTGGGCTTCAGCTTTCCTCTCCACAGAACAACTGTGACTAACGTGCTCTCCTCCCACAATAGGATCAAATAGTGGCAGCATGGCAACACTGACAGTTAATGCTAATTGGAATAATTGCATTTAAAGGAAATCAGTTGTGTGTCAGAGAAAGGACGTGCTTTGGCACAGAGAAGGGAAGAACCTCAAAGTACATAGTTATGCTAACAATGAACTGACCAGCTATATTTGTATAAGGGTATTTCTTTGGTAACATCCTAGATATGTTTAATCAACTAGTTACTACCGTTATTTCTATTAGAAATACAAAATTTATTATATTTAGTCTCCAAATGAAGAAACCATGGAGTAGTCCTTTTCCCACCTCTCCCAACCTGCTCTTGGCCCTCATGCTTCTAGCCAGCTCACTCAATGACTTCCTAAATATGAATGCAGACGGACAGTGCAACTAGCTAAGTTTTTAAAATCAAATATCCTCTCTACAAGGATGTATCACTTTGTTATTTACAAAGGCTGTTGGAGAATTACCAGTGTTTCACCTCAGAAGAAAGCAAGTGAATCTATACCTTCACTTCACTGGGGTGAGTGAAGTCATATGGCCACTGAGTACATCAGACTTGCCTTGAGGCTTTGCAGAAGCTTGAGCTGTACTCAGTTTTGCTAGGGAAGATGAGAAGGTCGGATTAAAGCCTCCTGGTCCCATTCCAGAAAAGAGGAAGAAAAACAGATGAAATGTGTTATTTGTTCCTCCATTGATAGTGGGACAGGTGGGGGATCCACCCACTGATTTGAGGGGATCCATCCCTGTCTATTCCTCCCTCCAGTGATACCAGCCACTTGTTACCCCAGGGCTGTTCTGTGAGGTGTTGAAAGCAGTGAAGTGATCCTCTTGGGACTCTTGCAAACACGGTTCAGAGAAGGATTATTAATCACTTTGCTGCTCAAGATATTTTGCCTGTGCATAGAGCAGCTTCTCATTATTTGAAGGATGGTCATGGAATTAAGTGCTACTGGTCCTCACGCAAGTCAAAATGAATAATATCATCATATAACAAACTAATTTGAAAAAAAAGGTTCCTCCATGCCTTCCTTTTAATCTCTGTATTTTAAAACATGTCATATTTTCAGAAAACATGTCATATTTTCAAAGAACATTAAAGTCTGCCAAGGAAAATATATGGCAGGGGCTTTATTTAAGTCTTCCTCTGCAAAAAACACAGAATAAAGTCATGTGTCCAACACATTCATTCACATTCATGGGCACACTTGAAAACACAGGAAAACCATTTCTCCAGTAAACTATCTCCAAAAAATTATATACATAGATAATCAGTCTGACTGATGAGAGCAGCTTTTGAGCTTGCATATAAATTCTTGTAAGTAATTTCCATTCTTTTTCTAATTAATGAACTATATACTGATTAGCTCATAGGATTTCATGTTTCATATACCTAATTATAAATTAATATAGTGTTAATATAGAAAACGATATTCATATATTTTAATCAAGATTGAAAACAGCTACTAATTATGATTTGAGTGGTTTTAAGTGCCATTGAATCATGTGTGATTCAGTTATTTGCCCCATTGCTAAAGCAATGTGATTTTTAGCAAGGCATTAAGGATTTCTTAGTGATAGCCTACAGCACTTTTCACCCACTCACGCTACATCCTTATGTCTTCTCCATCAGAGACAAAAAAATTCTCAGGCATTAAATCTGAAGGTCACTGATTAGGTTTGATTTATTGATCACTACATAATTGCATTCACTAACTGTTTCTGTTATGGGAAGAATGTCTCAAAGCCTCTACAAGCCTGATGGCTAACTTAGGTATTTCACAATACTGCCTGATGTCTCTACAAATTTTAGACCCAGTTTGAAAAAATGCTAAATTATCAACTGAAATTTAAAGCAAAGGAAATTCCTAGCTCTTCAGTTCAAATAAGCATGAGTATTCTCCATGCTCAGAAACAATGAGCTGTGTGGAAAAAAATACTACTGTTAAGTCATTGCCATCCTTTTTTTGAAATTGGTCTCAAGAAAATCAACACTGGAGGTTGGCCAGGCTGCTATTGGGTGTTTATAATTGTGTTACCAGGCCTCTCAAGCTAAATTGTCTCAATGAATGGACTTAGAAAAATCACCTCTCCTTTCTGCGCTGCTGTGGATAATAACAGCATTTATCTCTCCCTGAGAAGTATTTGAGGATCTACTTAAGTATCAATAATCTGACATCTAAAGGCTTTATAGAAGTGTAATACATTGGTATAAGTAAGCAGTATTTACTACTTAACTATGGAAGGCATAGATTAATTTCTCAAGAGGTGAAATTTAGAGACTATATGTTATGTGAATACCCCATATGTTTGCCAGCACAACCAGAAGCTGAACAAAATTACAAAAGACTTGGGTGATGCACTGATACTGCTTCACATTAAATAAAGACAACAATAAGCATTATCAGCGTTGCATTTCTATGATCATTGTGTTCTGATAGAAAATGGCCACAATCTGAAAGGATGGAATTGTCATCCTGGCCAAGCAGTCAGTTTCTCATTTAATATTACTATTGTTGTGAGTGCCCAGCATGCGCTTGGATATCTAGAGCAGAGAGCAATAGCAACATTTAAATTTTGGTTGTTTGCTTGTTTGTTTGTTTTGCAATTCACTCAATTTGACATTTACAAGACTAGTGATGCAATGAAATGATCAGTTTTCTGATTTATCTAACCAGCAACAGAATCATTCTATTCTGTTAATAGGATGAATTTAGATGTTGTTACATTTTCGTTTTTTTTTTTTTTTTTCTTTTTAATACAGTGCTCTGTCAGGGGAACTAGAAATCCAGACAAAAGCCTGGTTTCTCTAAACAATTCACTCTGCTGTTTTAAAAGTAAAGATAGGCTTCTCACAGATTAACAGAAAATGAAACCATGAAATGGCTGGTTTCAGGATACAGTGTAAAGTTTAGTTGGCTTCTAACCAATGCCTTAATCCACAAAAAGACTTCATCTTCCACATGAGCACCAGCACCTAAATCCACAAGTGTTCTCCGCAGAAATCCCCACTTAAACTTTGGGCCTCCTTGGGTGATGACGAGTAAAAGCAGCAGTATCTCCGTTTATCCTCTGTGGAGGTAGCACCTTGGCTCTGCTTCTTTCCAGCAAAAGCCTGGAAGGGGTGGCAACTCAGGTGGTGGTCTCAGGAGTGATTTGGTGCTATTGTAGCAGCCACAAGGTCATGCTGCTTCAGGAGCCGCAGGGAGAAAGTATTGTTGAAGATGCAGTTCAAAGATGTGTTTTAGGCTTAAGATGCTTTCCACTCACTTTTCCAGAGCCGACACATTTCCAGGGCTATAATACCAAAATTGATGGCTTATCTATAAACAATAAAATATTGTTTCTAACAGTTTCTTCATTGTGTTTAATGACTATTAAGAGGCGAGCAGGGAAGGAAACAGAAGAAATATTTGCAAAACACTTTGCTCTTGCTGTAATAGATAGCACCCTCCCCTTGACTCAAGACAGAGTCGGATGAGATTAACTGTAAGAAAGCTGAGGTGATGTGCAATCAGAAACATAAAGACAGGTGAAAATATGATCCCAACTCTGATGCTAGTCTGATCTCCTTCCCCTGCATCACTTTTGTACTTGAGCATGTAGGAACATTGTATAAGATGAACAGTTCCTGGCAGTTTCTCTGAAGTATTCTCCAAAGGCCAGATTTCTGATTTATGTTGAGATGCTGCAAATGAGTGAATAGTATTTTAATATGCACTGAATAGTGTTTTAATATGTATTCAAATATAATACTGTTTCTTGTTAGAAGACCCTTTCTTTCTTTATGAAGTTAAGCCACCACAGAGGGAAAGGGGCAAGGAAGCAAGGCTATATCCATCTCAAAAAGAAGAAAAGAGAAATGGAGGTTAAAGAAAGACAGGACAAAAGTAAAACAAAATCAGTGCTGTTAGGAAGATAATCAGCTGCGTGAGTTTACAGGAATTTCTTTCTTATTGGCCAGTTAACTTTAGAAACATATCAAAATTGGTCTGCCATAACTTTTGTGTGTAGTGTTCAGATGCAGTTTAAAAATTTTGGGCAGTATCTATACCCTTCTTTCTCCTTCAGTGAAAAATGTCACTGTTGGCAATATTTTGAGAGTTGGAACTCCTATAATAACATCAGTGCCCCATCTTAGATCCAGAGTTTTCTAGCACTCAAAAATTAGGAGTCTGATCAAACAGAAGTTTTCGATTCAGCTCTAATGAACATGAGAAATAAGAAAGCAGTTTGTCAGAGACATGGAGATACCTGAAGATGGAGTCTTTCACCACACCATTTGAAATGAACGACAGGAAGAAGATGTGGAACACAGTGAAAAAAGCAATGGAAATACTGGAGATAACAGAAAAAGGAGATTTTAAACTTCACAGGAGAAGGAAAGCTAGAAAAGTTTTTCAAATTTTCAGTAGAATTCTACCAACTGTCAAGTTGGATAATTTGACAGTTCTGTTTCAAATTTAAAATATTTAGGAAAAAGTAAGGGGCTTGTTATTTCACTTCATTTGGTTTTTAAACATATGTAGGAAATTCTAGGCCCACCTCTGCCATCAGCTGAATAACATAGTCCCAGCTAAGGCCAGCTGGACAAGAAACCTACTCAGACTTGGAGCCTCTGCTAGAAGCAATATTTTAAAAAAGCAAATGAAAATCAAAGAATTTGAAGCTGCCTAAGGCAATTAATTTAGATTTTTTAAAATGCACTACTTTTCATCTCCACACACGAAAACAGAGCCAATAGTGGTGATTATCATACACTGCGATTTCTAAAGTGTACTGTGCACAACAAACTGGTTTGCTTTTGACTGTATAAAGTCTACTTTAGTTAATTTCATTCACTTTAGTTATTTTATTTCATATTAGGGCACCAGACTGTATAAAATATTATCGTAGCAGCCATATGGTTTTCCTAAGCTAGATTTCAGTTGCTTTTATCTCTTCACCTTTTTAAATCATACTTACATAGCATTTAAATTAACTTTTGATCACTTCAGGTCTACCTCTGCTGTTATGGATAATGCGCTATGATAAAGAAAGAGTTTTTCATTCCAATTTTTGTAAAATAGCAGTGTTGTTTGCATTCGTACCTCAGCTATACCTTGAAGTTAGCCTAAGAGGAAGCTTTCACCACAGAGGTGGTTGCTGTTACTACATTTGATCAGTCATAAAAGGGGTTTCCCAGAACAAGGAATGGAAATGCTTTTATGGCCTTTTAGGTAATGTCAGGATTTTTTTGTTTTGTTTTGTTAATATGAGCTTTTTCCAATCACTAGCAGCATGATCCAGATCCCATTTGAAAGCAATGGAAAGTCTCCCATTGAGTTTGATGGCCTTTGGATCAGTCTCTGAGCGCATTTAGGCTTAATGAGATGTTAATGTGAATTTTATGCTGCTGTGTATATGAATAGATTTTCCAAACTTTTTTACTCACTAATGCATAACAAGAGATCTGCCTTTTTGAATTTTTAAATTTTATTTCCTTGCTAAAACTGGTACGCATGCAGAAGAATTTATGCTATTCGTTCAGCTCCCTACCTCCTCACCCCCTTGCTGATCTTTATCAGTGACAGATTGCAAATTGCAGAAAACATTACCCGCAATCCGAACTGGAAGAAGGGAACACCCTCCTGCTTTGACTCTCATTTGTGTTGAAACTTCAGCTTCAGGAAAGGCAAAATTAAAGCCTGGAAAAGAGAAAAAGCAAAACCACCACAACAGCAAAACAAAACCAAACCAAAACAAACAAAAACCCAACCAAACCAAACCAAAAAACCCCACAAGAACAAATTGCCACAAAACCACCCCAAACCCGGGGAAATGGGAAAAGTAAATGCTATTCTTTGTTTCTTGCTCCACCTGGTGGGGGATGCCCGTGTGGCGGCCCAAGCGCGTCCCGAAGAGACATCCCTGGGCGCGGGGGTACACGCTGCGCTTCCTTGTCAGAGGGGGTGTCCGGGTGTTTTCCCAGAGGAAGGCATGCGAGAGGGACTCGAGTCCGTGGTGTCACAGAAAGGTTTCGTGCAGCGGCGAGGTGGGGATTAGAGGGGCAGTGCCAGGGCTCCCTTCCCGTTTTGAGCGAGGCTCCTAATTCGGTGCCAAAAGCTGTTGCTTGTGTTGCTTGTTTTGCAGCTCTTCACTGCTGTGATTCTGATTGCTCATGGCCTAAAAGCCTGCTGTTTTTTTTAAGCTACCTTGGATGCGGCACTATGATGAAGCTCTGTGGTCTCAGACCCCTTGCCAGAGAGGAGGCAGCTTGTTTTGACAGGTCTGGCATGGAGATGGGGACATGCACATGAGAGCCAAGGATTACACTGCAAACTAGAGCACAAGGAGAAAGAGATCTGTCTCTGGACATGTTGAAGGGGCATGTCCAGCTATGTGATGGCATGAGTGCACACTGCCGGGACAGCACAGCAAAGACCCTGGGCATACGTTTAGATACGTGGAGAAAAAAGTGCTTTCCATGGATTCCTAGCCAAATCACACGTCCTGCTTTAGCAGGAGAGGTGACAAGCTAGTATTTGATGTAGGTATTTGACCCTGCTAGGGTGGAGGTAGCTGCAAAGTTTCACAGTTTGTTTCCCCAAGGGCTCGTGGAGAAAAAAAGTATCACCAGAGGTCATTTATGACAATCATTAGTTATTTTTCTCCCCATTCCTTTGGTATCTGCTTCTGTGGTAAATGCCAATTATTTGACAAGCTGCAGATTACAGATTCCCATTGTTTTGATTAATAATTGAGGTATCTGTAAGTCAGTCTCAATTGTGTATAATGTTTGGCGTGACTGACTTTTAGATACAAACTCCTCAAACTAGCATCTTTGGAGGCCTTTAATAAAAACCTTTTCCCCAAAAGATGGATGAGAGGCATGCTATCTCTGTCTTCCTTTCAGTGTTATCAAACTATGTCCATTTATTACACATTTCAGATTCAGCATAACAGCTTCATCATGTTGTTGTATTTTAGGAAAGAAGTGATCTCTTAGATTGCTTGAAAACCCATGGTTTCTCGGGGAAAAGAAAGGAAAGTACACCCTGCCTTAAGACCAAACCAGAAAATCTTGCATTTACCAGAGAAATACTATATTATGCCCTTTGGCCAAGAATTTTCTGCTCTAGCCGAATTCTGAGTAACCTTCAACATTAACCACTTGCAGAGCACACTGGAGCATGGACATGGGTAGCTGTAGTAAATTTTAGATCTGAAACCATGCCCTCAAACAGATAATTCCTGTGATCGGCCAGTCAGGATAGCTCTATCAACTCAAACACTCATCCCACCCAGATTGTACTGGTATGTCCAGCACCTGGTTCACCCATTAGGTCATGAACCCTGTCAGCAATACAGGAATAGCAATGGTGCAACAGGCAAGCTGTAGCAGAAGACATTTTTTAGCCGCGCTTGCAAGCTGATCAGCCTGGCTGTTAGGTATGGTTTGTTTGCTCTGTGAATTCCCTATTGTGCTTCCCCTCTTCACCCTCATCTGCACTGAGAGAAATAAGTATATAAATGAAAAGGAACTCAAGCTGACAGACCACAAGTTGGCTGCCAAAGGAAGATTAGTTCCTAGACATGTAGAACAAGAAGACATTACATTTTTTGTCATAGCTTCTCTCAATGAGCAGAGATTATTTACAAGGTCCAGGGTTTAAGTGTGGCAGATGGATGCAGACTAGCAGCTCCCATGAACAAAGATGCTGTTTCAAAGAAAAGGTGTGTTCAGCTTCTGGAAAAGAAATTTACTTCTCAGCAGGGACTGGCAACTCTAATCTTATTTACATTTCTCACAGCAGCAGTATGCGTCTCTCATTCTCAGTCCTAGCTCTCCCTGCCAGCTGAAGCTGTGCTATACTGATAGGTAGTAAATAATGTAGGATTGTGCAGATTGTTGTGTGGCCTTTTCCTTCTCTCTGTGCTGCAAACTCCTTTTCAGAAGCAACAGTTAAGTTGTCAGCAGAGCAGGATTACAAATCTGATACTTGGTACACTTTTGGACAGTTACAGCTTTCAGGCGTTTTCCATGAATAGACACCAATCATTTCACTGACACACTGGTGAGGCATTTTGTTGGGTTAGTCATTTTTCAGATGGGGATCAGAGGAACAAGCGCAGGAAGGTGAAAACAGATATCATTTTGTAGATTCATGTAAGGTACAACAAAAGGTAGGGCTGTAAGGCAACTGCATTTTACTCCTAGGCTTTGAATTAGTGTCTTTCAACATTACTTAAGGAGTTTGCATTGTCAAAATAAAATTCCTGAACATAAACGCTTATTGCTGTAAATACTTAACATTCTGCTCTATGAAAATATAGAAGAAACCTATTAGCAATCGTAGCTTTGTGTCTCATTATGACTTCTAGACATAATGAAAATGTTAAAAGCAGTATAGTTTCTTTTAAAAAAATGTGGCACTTACAGTATAATAGTGCACCCTTTAAGAATATGTTATTTTACAAATGTTCAATGTGCAGATACTCATACCAACACTTGCTGTAATAAGACAGAAACCTGTATTACTATAAATTCTCACTAATGTAATTCTACTCAGAGGACTGGAAGAAGTTGCCTTTACATTATGTTGTCCATTTTAATGTCAGTGTAGTTCTTCATTATTCATATAGCTTTATTAATAAAAATAATTGTCTGTTAGACAGAGATGAGCAAACAGCCCAGATTAAAACACCCGTAAGACTCCAGTGATTGCATCTACAGCCAGTGACTCTGAGCAGCTACTTCTGCTTGAGAGATTTCGGCTGAAACCTTGCAGGCACTAATGAGGTCAGGAATCTCAAGCATAGTAATAAGGAAGGAGTGCTCAGGCTTTGAAGAGCCTTACGGCTCTATAATACCTGTTGAGAACCGCTCCTGGGAGAAAGAGTTACAGCACTGCCATGCAGTGGAAAATGAGTAACCCTGTTACATAGATCAGAGACTGACATTGTTGCAGCTCATCTACATCGCAGGGCAACAGAGCTCCCTGCCACCAGCCTGACACAGTGCCACCACCCACACCAGACAAATTTGACATGACCCTCCTGTCCCACAGAGCTGCCTCATGATACTGTAAGGCTTTGAAGTAAAAAACCCAAATGTCACAAGGCTCATGATAAAAACGTGAACTCTGTCAACAAAGTTCCTGCTTTTGGTTTTGATTAACAGCACAAACAGCTATGTAGCAAGATGTTAGCAGAGAAGGTGGAGCTGTGGCTTGTGCTAATAGCATAGTACAGTTGCTCCTTAGCTCTAGATAAGAAAAAGCTGCAAGGATGGAGACAAGGAAAAGAAATGTCTTTAATTAAAAAAAAAAAAAAATCAAGAAAATCCAAAAGCCTTGAAGTGAGGGATTGTTAGAATTTGGTTTTTTTTCCCCCATTATAATGAAATCAGATTCACTTACCATCACCTCAGCTACCTTACATCCTGAAGAGTTTAGCACAATATTTACAGAGAAACAAGAGGGGAAAATGCCATGTCATACTCCGAGAAAATACTCCATTTTGTTCTGGTTTTGCTGAACTAGAAGGTGTACAACTAGAAAGGGCAGCTTATTTCTTTGTCCTCAGTATCATGTACAGAATAATAGCATTTAAGTGGTAATGTGGTAGGTTGCAATATTCCCAACCAAGAGTTTTGTCTTCAACAGCAATCATATTCTCTTTTGCTGATAAGCTACTTATTTTACTGCACCTTTTTGTCATATCAGTGCACCATGGGTGGGCTCTTCAAAAATTGCCTTACACCTTTAATTATAGAATTCTATGTTTTTTAAATTATGTGGGAAACATTTTTCCTCACCTGTCTCTGTGTGGATACATTCCTATAAATAGTGAATGACATCTATACTCAGCTTGCACTCGGGTAACTCCTACTAAGTAATGACACCATCATTATGCCCAGGCCATGATGGGATCACATCCTGTCAGTCATTCCTTGAAGCTGCCAACCTCATCACATGATCCAAGCCACACAAAACCAGCAGAATCATTCTAACTGCAGGTGTTCCTCCGATATCTATGGTAAAAACAGCTATGTATTCACATAACTCTGGACCTCCCTTAAAAAGTACTTTAGTAATTGAGAAACTTGACCCTGGTCCATATTCAAGATTCTTTATAATCTTTATTACTAGATTTTCCATTTTTGTATTATGAACTTTTTAATGCTACGAAGTTGGTGCTGAGATTAATGAAAATGCAACAGTGTAGAGGAATTTTCAGATGCACAGCTGAGGTAAAAAGGAAACCTTTGAGCAAAGGAGCTACTGCCTGACAGCACAGAGCAGAAGTGTGAGAGAAGTCAGTGAATACCAAATAGTACTAGCATGGTCTTAGTCCAGCAGTGTGAAGTTTTCATTACCGCAGAGTTCTGGCCTTCTTTTTCTTCTTACCATGTATCGTCCTATTTGTCAGTCACATCATGATCTTCTGACTGACAGGAAAAGTCAATCTCTGTACCATTATTCTTGATTATTTTATTATGTAGAATTATTTAACAACAGGGTCTGGTTTATCTTTACCTCTCTTTGTTTTATGTGATCTCAGTGAGAAGCTAGCAAGACTCAAAGGAACTTGAAGAACACGTGTAGGTAAGTGCAAAGGGAGAATGAAGGCAAGCTATAAATAATCTTTTGGGGAATATGAATGTGTTAGTGTCTTCCTTCTAAACACAAAACTGAGACATGACCTTGATGTCAGGATTAATGGATGTACACAATGTTTCAAGAGAATGTAGGTGGTAGAAACAAGACTGTGTTTAACTTTCCATAATAGAAAGCAAGATTAGAAAATGTAAGACAAATAATGGTATTCTAAAATCTATAGCCTAATGAAAACTGCAAAAGAACACCACCCCCCCCCCCCCCATTATTAAAATGAATTTTATTTCTGTAACATGTTTGGGGAGTAATTTTGCAGTTAACTTCTTGAACCCACTTTTGCTGCAAGCATACGTTTGCCAACATGTCAGCGCTGCCTTGGCTCTCTGTGTCAGCTACTTTTCTTCTAAGGGTTGTCTCTGATGTTCTGCCTTTTTACTATTGTTTGTCATCTGGTTGATTTCTGAGCTTGACAGACTGTACGTTCTATACCAAATAGGCTGCTGGTCAGTGTAGTGAACTTTGATGGGATGAATAGCAACATTATGTCAGCTAAGGAGTGTTGACTTGTTTTTCTCTAACCCAAAGGCAATCATAAATCTAAATATAGGTATTTCTGGTCTGCAAGAACTGTAACACTGGTTAATAGGGATTTTTTTTGCTTTTGCTTTTGTTTTGGGGGGATTTTTTCAGACTATTACTCAAAACTTGTCTTCTCCCTCGCCCACATTTTTCATCTTGATTGGAGATTACAAGTACTGTAACTTGTAATGATTATATTTCTGTAACTTAAAAAGAACATGTTCTATGCTTTCAAGTATAGAAAAGGCATTTCTTCTGCTTATATATGCTAAAGATGCTAGAATTTTATTTTGCAAATCACCTATAATTTTCTCTGCTGCACTCCCTTCCCCTCTCTAACCACCATGTTGGTAGCAATGGTGGGTGTATTCTTATGATATAAAGTCTTTGGGATGTTTTTAGTTTGCTGGCAGGAGAAATAAAACACAGAAGGAAAAACTGAGTACTGGAATGATTTTGGTATAAATGTCTTGTAGTTACTTCTATGGATTTGTTTAATTTTATGTCAAGGAACTGTGAAAACAGTAGGGAAAATGAGGAGTTACCTAATATATCATGACTCTGTGAAGGAGCCTCATTCAGCTCCTCTGAGATTCATTCCTTACTCCCTGTGATCCTGCTGGGCATGTATTTCCATTTGCTGCTATCCAAGGAGCACATGCTGCAAAAGAGTTACACAGGTAACAATGACAGCACTCTTAGATTAAAACAACCACATATAATTTTACCTATTAATTTCACCACACATTTCAGTCATCTTCTGATGTTTCCAAAGATTTAACTTGAAACAATTTGAAATGGTGAACAGAAAATATAGCGGGTTTAGTCACTGCATTTTTTAAAAGTCAAATAATGCGAGGTTAAATTAAAAAGATGAACCTTCAGCAGGAAAAATTGTGTAAGTGGAAAAATATGGGAAATTTCCCCTTGACCAAGCCTTCTGGCTGTATAGCAACTTTGTGCTTGTGTACACATTTCCTAAAAAGGATGTTAGTACTTTAAAGGCTTGATTTTTTTATTTTTTTAACCCAAGCAGTTGCACGCACACTTGGGAAACTACAGCTAATAGAGAATGTAACTGCATGTCTCCTTTTGTTTCTGAGTTAACTTATTCTGAAGCTAAAGACCACACAAAAAGCTCCCCCTAAAAACTGAGGAGCATCACAAAAATTTCAGCCCAATACAGAAAACATAATTCCATGCCATCTTTAACACAACTGCTGACACTTACGTGCTTATCAAGGAAAAAGAGAGGAAAAAAAAAAGAAGTATCACAACAAAATAGTCCATTTATTGTTCTTTAGGAAAAAAGTAAGTGATTAAACACTGCAGTTGAGGCCACCTTGCTCGGTAGTGTGCAGTGCTCATTATATTTTACACAGTTTCAAAATATTTTTTCACGATGGACTATATAACAGATTTCTTTTTATACCTGCAGACTAATTATTCCTGATGTCCTGAATACTATTATAATTAAAAATACTTATAATTTCTGGATGGTATAAAGTGACACAGACTTGTGGAATGTCACATTTTTCAATAATTTTTAACTCCAAGAAGTAACAAATGTAACACACTGTAAAATGCATATTAGAAAACATTCCTTTCTAAAAATCAGTTTGGAAAATGCTTCAGATTCTTAACCTGCCTTTTAAATGTACTAATATAGTTGTGACTCATAATGTTGAAGTCGTGAGATTCTTAACTGTATGAGAAGTTCCACTGAAATCAGTCAAAGCTACTTATGTGAATGTAAAAATATAGAGTTGGACACTTAACCTTGTTTGCAATGTTTCTTTTGGTAGAATTTGAAATAGCTCTGATTTTCAAGTGTGGGCGTTTTGCCTGCTAAATTGAATATCAAAGCTCAACGTAGGCAATTAAAACTGGACATATAGAAATAAAAATGCAGCTGTGAGTTTGAACAAAAAATTGTAAGCAGAACAAAGCTTTAATTTTTAAAAAGTTATGTTTAACTTTATAATATTAATCATTGAAGATAATCATTTCTGAAAAGAGAATTGGAACTTCTTCAATTGATTGCAAAATCGAGCTAGAAATGTTTTGGGTAGACTTTGTCAAGCAGAAGTAAGATAAGTACCAATACTTTGAGTTGAACATTTGAGCCTTTCATTTTCCCTTTGTAATAATTTCTGGGAACCAATGGAATTCTAAGCAGGTAGAACTAAGGTTTTTTTTTATGTAGTTGTTAATGCTCAGCATTGATTTTTCAAAATATTGTTACCCAGTGAGGTTACAAGAAAGCATCAATTGGAAGTGAATGAGGAGATGCACACTTTTTCAATATGACTTTTCAGTTGATCGTATTTGGAATATGAAAAACCATGAAGAAAGAAAATGAGATTATTAGAATTAAGGACAAACATTTCCTTTCTATAAACCCATGAAAGCTTACAGAAACAGGTACAGAGCTGCAGCCACACAATATGGTATGCGCTGTCATTTGAGATCCATGCAAAAACTGTATCACAACCTGAATACTTTTGTAGATGCCTCTTTGTGATGACTTCCTTTAAAGTCATAGATCCATTAGCAAACTTCCATCACTCCTGTTATAATGCCATGAGAAGTAAAAGGTGTTTTCTTACATTTCGGAGCTGACTGGAAGTGGCTGTGTGGCTGACAGGAAGCGACAGAGAGCAGCCCCTTGTCTCTTCTCACAGACTCCACCCCTGCAGCCCTTCCACTGTCTGTACCTTGCCACCTTTACCTGATACATTCCTGTGGTTTTGTTTTGTAAAACAACAAAGTCTTTTAAAACTTACTGAAGACATTTTCAACTCTCACATCAGAGCATTATGTGGTAACAAATGCAACTTCTAGGGAGGTTAAAAGATTCTGGGAAACTAACAAGAAATAATTAAATAATGTCATGCCTGTATTTCCATGCTTACAATATTTTTTCAGTTTGGTTTTATTTCTGCAAATTTGCCATCTGAAAAAATAACTGTATAAAGCATTTCAACCTTTTATGTTGAATGTCCCGAGCAGGAAGTGATGTCTATCAGCAGCCATCCCATTTCAAGTTTATTTGCACATATGAACAGGTTTTATATTTCATTTCACCACCAGCTGCTGAGCAAACACTTCTCTTTTCTACGCATTTTCTCTTTCTTTCTTTCAATGTCTGCAAAATTTGTCTTGTTTTGTCCAAACAAAACAAGAGGCTCCAGGTCTTCCTTGAATCTGAACATGTTAAAACTCATGCAAATTCTCTACCCTGTGTAGAGACAACTGCCACAATTTTTGTTTCATCTTTATGGAGGATCTTATATTGATAAAAAAAGCCTCTGAAAGCAGCTGCAGAGGGTTGCATTTCCATTTCTCTGGGGAAACACTCTTCATATTGAATGTAGCTGCTTAGCCCAGTAGGGATTGCAGCAAAATCAAAGGGAATGAGACCTCTTCTCTGGGATTAACTCCTGCCTTTAGAGGTGGGTGATTTGGGACCTTCTTAATTAAACTCTGAGTACTCATACCCAGCCTGATTCTTGGCTTGCAGAATGCTCCTCGATTAGCGAACTTGACAAAATGCTTAAAAAAAGAAATATACAGGAGAGGGACTATAGCAGAGAAAGAAGACAGGTAAGAGCATGTCTGCTAGCAGTTACCTCTAGCAACAGCATTCAGTGATAATACTGAAATGCACAAAAGTTAGAAGTGAGATAATGTAAAACTGACATAACTTCTGACATCAGTAAAAAAAATCAAAAGCCTGCAAGATTTGTAGTGTTTCACTCTTATCTATCCCCTTATTAATACAAATGCAGGAAGAAGGTTTGTGACTACATCATAGTCCCTATCAGGAGCTTTCAAAGCAATGTTTACAACCCTCAGAATTTTTAAAACTCTACTTTCATTAGTATGAAAAATGCATTTCCTCCTTTTTGCAGACACACCAAGTTCAAACATTCAGATCCTATTACAATGATTCTCTCTTTTTGCTAACCCTGAGATTACCATAGTCAGGTAACACTGCTAATATTTAAACAGGAGAGTCAAAAGTTAAAACAGCAGAAGTCTGTAGTTTTTTTTCAGGTGCAACTGAGATTAAAATATAATTTCAGTTGAGATTAATATCAATTCTTGGATTAGTACATGTTCTTTTTTTTGTGACAAGATACCCTTATCATTATTTCAGTTATAAATTCTGTTTGTAGACAAGAATATAAAACAGCACTGAGGACAGAAATAGCGAACAATTGCTTTCCATAACAATTTACTCAGTGAAAAACATTTCCTAGGAAGCTATTTCATAATTAGATTGAATAACAAAAATAGGCAGATATTTTAATGCATGAGCCATAAGGGAATAAATAATATTATACAACAAAGGTTGGGCTATTATCTTGTCCTTGCTAGATTTTTATATTGACATATTTTAACAGAGAATTTTCTATTAAAGTACACTCTTATCAGAAATATTAAGTGAAGCACTCCTTGTTTTCAGGAAATAGGGCTGGAAATCTTGGGGTTTGTCATGAAATTAGAACAGCTTTTGGAAACTTAATATATTACCAAAAATGTAAGCACTCTGTAAGAGTACTATAAATTGTTGAAGTGTTTTCATTAACACAATATTTTGATAAATAGGTACATCTAGAAATATGCAGAAATTCTTAAATTCCGAAGTAGGAAAGGTGGCAACATTTTTATGAAACTGTATGTTGGTTGGGTAGAGGTGAGAAGGATCAGATACAGAAAATAAACAGAACCATCTTCAGGAGGATTAATCACAAAAGGAAAAAACAAATCCATACGCCTAGCTAATCCCTGGATTCACATCCATGAGCTCTTTGTTTGTAATATACATGAAATGAAAATGGCAGCTTCAGAATACATCAATACTGAATATATCAGTGTTTATCTTGGCACACTGTACAGAAGTTGGATTGACCCCTGTTCAATGAAATCTGCTTGTTTGGTTGTTCTCTACTCATTTGAAATGACCATGAGGGTGAAAAATGTCAATCGCGCATCCTAAAACTTCAGGAAAAAAGAGCTACCCACACACATCCTTGGGAGGATGCCAGACCCAATCTGAGACACCACGGCAACACTAGCTTAGAGTATGTCTCAGACTTCTGTAAATAGTGAAGGTAAAAGAAAAGGAATCCGAGAAAAACGGGGCTGTGGTGCTGTTTTCCAGATGTTATGCTAGTGCTTGCTGTTTAAGACGTGATTCAGGAAGAAATTCTGGGAGATCATGCTATTTTAGGGATTGCCTTCTCAAAATTAAGTCAGTGACAGGTAGATAAACAGGATCAGTGAAGGGGGAGAGAAAAGGAAGAAAGTGAAAGTTTAAAATTTCTCAAAATCTGTATTAAGGGGAAAACCAACACATACTACCAAAGCACTGCTTCTCAGTGTAATTTCAAGTATTACTGGTATGAAAACAATGTTGGATAACAACAGCCAGGCTAGGGAAAAGAATAAATCATGTCAAGAAAACAATCAGTATACTAAGAAAGCAGCAGAGAGTATTATAAAGTTCAAGGGAAGAAGAAGAGTGGATCAGATTGGCCTTTCGAGTTGATGTAGCTTTGGGTGAATAACTGTGTGTGTTTGGAGTGGTATATGTCACAGGCTTTGAGGCATTTCCAGATTATCTGTAGTTTGCCGCAGCAATTCAATGTGGCATTCAGCAATAACCCTTTGAGGCAAAACTATCACTATATGCCAGTTAAATTATCACAGGTCAGTAAACAACAGAAAACTGACTACCAGTTTTCTGTTCTTAAGGTAAAGAAAACATTTCATTCTCTATCTATCCATTATTTTCTTAGATATAAGAAACATATCTTGCAATTGTAATTTGTGAAATTTTACCTCTATAAGAGTACACAACATCATCAGGGTCAATAAATAAGCAGTATGCCACATACTTCTGCTTTACCTGAGAAAGGACCTTTCTCCAGAAGAGGAGGAAAACATGCATCCAAGAAAACGGCAAGTACAGGCTATCTACCACTCTGATGATCCGTAACTCCTTGGAAAAGAGAAAAATAGAAAAATAGAAGCCCTTTTTGGTTTTTTTTTGTGTGTGTGTGTTTTGTTTTGTGTTGTTTTGTTTTTTGCTTTATTTTTGTTTTCATTTAAGTGATAAGAGGTAGCGGGAGAATGACTGCAAGCTCTACTAAGCAGTCAGTTGTTGCATGGAATTAATTTGGAAATTACATTAAGGGGAAGCTGAAAGCATCAGAGTAGCTGTTTGGAGACATGCACAACTACAGAAGAGGGCTTTGTTTTCCAGATACAGTTTTATTTCCCTGCTCTATTTATGCTCTTAGAAGACGGTGTTTTGTTCTTGAAGCTCTAGAGTGTCAAAGGTAAAAATAATGCCATAAAGGAGTAGTGCTTCAAGAGAATTTTTAGAAGCTTGGTTTTTCCTTCACCTGTATCTTTTCTTATCTGTGTGAACTCACTGTGAACTTTCAGTTGTTACCAGTGCATTCCCATAATTGCCCTAAGGAGAAATCAGCTTTAGGAAAACAGACCTAGAAAGCAGAAGCCCATGTCTGACAAGTGCACTGGTAGGTCTTTAATGAATTTTCAGGAGTTTAGGAAGAACTCTGAATTGGAACCTCAGAGAGTAATTTAGTTTCTGCTGCCCTTTCCTTACTTTCCCACTGTTTTACTGAAAAGCATCGGTTCCATTCCCATTCATCCTTTATATTTTTTTGCTTGAAAAATGTTCTATTGCCTAGATTTCTTGCAAATAGATGAAGAGGATGGGTTATACTGGTTTATCAGTACAGTTGATTGGTGGTAGCTGAAACAAATACAAAACAGAGAAAAGACAGAGGAACTAATCCAAATATGGTACAAGCGCAGTTTTGTTATAGATCTTTTTTATTTCTTTACCACAGAAGAACTTAAATCTTCTCCCACTCTTTTAGTATTGTCTATGTTAACATTTTGCTTGTACTATGAATTAGTACACAATGCAATGATTATTCATTAAACATTAATTTAAAAAATATCCATTGAATTATGTTTGTAATAAGGCACCAACAGTATCAGAGCAAAGACTATCTAAGTTTCCAATAATAACAAATTACTGAATTTGGAAAATAGAATTATAAGTAGAAAAAGACTAGCCAGTGAAAGTCAGAGTAATAGCTCACAGGTCAACACCACATGAGTATGAATAAGGCTATTGAAGTCAATATGCTCAGCCAGAAGCATCCAAGTAGTTATCAGCCTCACGTTTCTGCGTCATTTTCTTCACTGCATTACTGAACTAGCACTGAAGAATTTAGTAGCGTAAGACAGAGTTCTTTTCCAGTCACAGAAATGTGATCCATGGTAGAACAGTGTAATGTACAATGCACTGTACAATGAAGAAGTGGGAAACAACATTTTTCCCAGAGCTTGTCTCATTTCCCACAGTTTTTTCCTTCTTTTCCAAGGGGAGCATAGTTTTAACAACAATACAAAATGTGAGAGAGACCACCATTAGGAGCAGAGCTATGCATAGTGGGGTTTTGTTAACCTTCCAAAATGTTTTCTTTAAACATTAACTTGGCTCCTTCCTTCATGGTACTGAAGTTAAAATGAGAACATACATGTCTTCTCTGTTGCAGGTGCTCTGGAGGCCTCTGAAATCTATATGTTCTTGGAGCTGCCTGTTCAACACCTAGGTTTATAAAAATTGTGACCATTACTTCAATATAAGGGAATGTTATGTTACTGATTTGGCAGGCTTCTTCATTAGATTTTTGTCTAGAGTTTAATCTACATCACTTGAAGTCTGAGACAACTTGGAGCTGGAGGAGGGGTTCAGAAGAGCCCTGCAAAGCTAGAGCCCTTTTCTAGCCTTTTTTTTTTTTCTGATGCCAATGACTACCCTGAAAAAAAACCCCGATATTTTCACCTCAGTAAGGTTCAGAACATGCTTTTGTGGGGTGAGGCAATAAGCAGTTGTTTTCATAAGCCCCTGAGCTTCGACCATCATGTGTTTAAGAGTGACAGAATATCAGCATTCTCCAGTGCTGTTTCCAGAGTTAAATCTCCAGGAGTCAAATAGAACAAGCCTTTGTCCAAGCAACCATTCTTTAACTTGAAGTTTTTGTTAATAATGAAAGGTAGTTCATTTTCTCTCTTTTTCATACATACACAACCATAGGCATGGTTTTGTTAAATAAAAACATCTGGGTTTTGGGAAAAAACACAGGTGATATTAATTGTAAAATTCATTATTGAACATGGGCTACATCCTGTACCTATTTAATACACTTCGGGAGAGCAGCACTGTCAGTGGGGGTGTTGGTTTCTGGGCATACTCCCAAGAGGTGTTAGGGTAGATAGGGTCTGCTCTAGCTTGTATCTGTAATGGAGCATCTATTCCTTTACAACAAGTGGATCTGTCAGAGCACAGCTTATCTTTCTACTGTCAAGAAGCAAGAATTATTTGCAGGTAATTATGCTAGAAATTATTTTGACTTTCACACTGAATTTGCTGTTTTCACACCAAAAAAAAAAAAAACACCTCTTTTTCTCTCGCACCTTTCTGCCTTTGTTTGTGCCATCACAGAATGTAGTAGCATTACAAAAGGCAGAAACAAGGAACTGTACATAAATGCCTAACTCATGACCTAGTAAACATCCTAACTCATTAAAACTTAATGCATATTCATTACCTCAAACATGTTGAAGAACTAAATTACTTGTTTTTTAAAGGATATTATGATAATTTTTATACCTTTCCACCTGCCTGATACTCTCCTTGAACAGTTAAGTCTTTCAGGCCTGAGGCAGCTCAGGATCAAAATGTGTGTGTGGGGAAATGTCAAATATAATAATTCCAACCTTTTATGTTCTACTCTCTGCTAAGGTCTTAAGAAGATTTACATGAAGCCTACAAGTTCTTCCCAGTTCAGGTCTTTGGCAGCATACTTCAATTTTAAAGCTGCTCGTTTTTTTTTGGTTTATCAGCTGGGCTGGGAGGTGGGAAATAGTGACTCACGTCTTAAACTTCTGCTCTGCCCTTTTCTGTCAGAATTATATCTAGCTCCACAGACTTCTTTAGAGTCATCTGCTTCATTTTTTGACAAACCTTAGCCTTGCATTCTTTCTGACTAATCCCCTGTCTTTCTTTCTTTACGTATCCTTAATGCTCTTAGGAACCCTTCTCGACCTCACAAATCTCACTAAGAAGCAGAAGTAACCCATAGTGAGGACGCTGTTTTCATATTCATCCTTATCACCAAAGGTGCCAAACTTTCAAGTTAGCATTGCACTGACAGCTATTAAGAGTCTTTGAGTAGAATTTTCATTTGTTTAAAAAAATATTTTAATAAAAATGTGATTGAGAACATTGAGAAACAGCCATAAAAGGGTAATGGTTTGAAGCACTGCTTTTCACTTTTCAATGACTCCAATGTAAAATTTCACTAGTTTATTCCAAACTGGTTTATACTGGAAAGGTCATTGTTTATCAGTCAAGTTTTGGGTCATGGTTTGTTGGTGGTTGTGTTTTTTTTTTTTTACATATTGCCTTTCCTTCACTGGCCTATATTTTTTGTTCTGCTCAGCTTACAAGCTGCCAGTATATCAAACTTCCAACTGGATGTCATAAGCATCTAATGGGAGAAGTAAGGTAACCTCACATCGAAACTTGTGCTGCCACGTAATGAACCTTACTGTTGATACTACACTGTATTCTAGTTTTTGGGCATTAACACCTTCATGTCCAGATGCAAGAGATACTCTCTGGATTCAAAAAGCACTTCAAGAGATTGATGTTAAAGGAGTCACAGAGGGTGCTTTCCCCTTAGCTTTACTGGGTATATCTCTTCCATGCCTTTTGGCACAAAAACTCTATGAAGTTCGGTGGTGTTGCTGTTTCCCTGATGGACTTTCATGCAAAGCACTTTTTAAAAAACAGCACCAGGTTTTCATTTGTTGCTGTTTTAAACCTGAACCTTTTGTCTGACTTATTGTGCAGTATGGCCTGAGAAAGAATGGCAGTGCTCAGCAAGGATGCAAGACTTTTCATACTGACTTGGATGATAGAGAGAGTGTGCCTAAACACTTTCACAAAGGCTAGAAACTGAACTGGTCCTGTAGCTAGGACAGATATAGAAAACTGTATAATAAAATATTGTTTTGCAATGTAAGTCATTAGCTAATAACTACTTCCATAGGTACATGCCAGAAGCCAAAAACTTTTTCTCTTTCAGGCCAGTTCCTCTACAGATGGATGCTGTGGGTTTCAGCATTCAGTCTCAGAAGTCAGTGAATTCAGGTATCAAAAAAAAGTTTTAATTTTAAAACTAATTACTGCTTTAAAAAGAAAAACTTTCATAGGACTCAAAAAAACCCTGGTTCCCAGTCAGGACCCAAAATATTTGATATTCTGGATTGAGTTATGTGTCATAAATGTTTGCTGTGATGCTTCAGTGTCGTGTTTACCTCTTGTATCTTAAAGGAGTTGTGATCCAAAAATTTTCCTGTTTTCCTTGGTCGACATTCTCTATAGACTACTAGATTCTGTTCACTTACAGCTACTTTTTTGCACATTATCCTCAGGTTAAGTGCCGAGTTTTTTTCTTGCAGAATATCTTGCAGTTCAGTAGTTTTTCAGTTCCTGAAAAACAATTGCTTAATGGTCTGTTAACTGAGAGGGATTTTCTATCTGTCAACATGCTAGACTTATTGGGATAGTGTGTTGACAAGGTACTTTTGAAGTAATGTGTGCTCTCAGGTTTTTTTCATTTGCCTTCTCAGCAGTATTTGTACTTGTTCGCATTTGATTCTCCCTAAAAACTCTTTCCAAAGAAAAGTGATATCTGACAAAGCATTTCCATGTTTAAAGAGGTCAGGAAACTTGAGATGAGTGCAGATGTGACAGCCACCATATTGCAAGATACTGGGAATGGAGCCAGGATACTTGCAGGTTATAAGCAACAATTTCTGCAGCTTTTACTAAAGTGTGAATTTGCATATGCAGGACTGTTGCAGAATTATATCCCTTGTGAACTGGGCACAGAGAAGAGTACATAACACTGCCATTTCATGAGATTGAAAGTCTCAGCCCATGTGTTTGATAATCTATTGCTAGCTCAGGATACTGAATGAAGGTACCATAAGATATGCAGTCTATCAGCCTGTTGGGCAGCATGAGCAGGCTACAAGAAGCTCTAAATTTTTTTGCCTCCAAGTGGCTAGCGATTTAGAAAAAGAAATCATATTTCTTTGTTTAATAAAATATGTGCATATCTGGATAAGCATATATATTTTCCCCTTTCCTCATTAAAAAAAAAGAAAATTGTTCTATCATTCAAGGGACATCAGTATGCTTCTTTCTCCTCCTACAAAAAGCTTGCTTCTCTCTTCCAGAATACTGCTTCCTCAGTTTTGCTTTTCCCCCTTTTCTTTTTTAGGAGCAGTTCATTGAGTCCTATGATTTTCCTGTACCATGCCATGCTCCTGGTCACTCGCCTTAGAGCCACCAGGTAATACAACAGCATTCTTATTAAGATAAATAAGTAGCAGTAGGACTTTTTGCTGGTCCTTTGAGCACAAACATTAGTGCCCAGTTATTGTTAGCTGCCTGAAAGCTGTATGATAAAATCTATGCCACTAAAAATTAAAAACTTATTCTAAAGTGCCAGCAGAATACTACTAAACCAATATGCTTTTAGTAGCCTGGTAACCTCAAAAGAAAATAAAAATAATTATTTTTGCAAGTTTATCAGACCAAAACCTTGTATCAGCATATCTATAATACACATCAGTACACAACTTTCAAAGCCATAGAATGCTCACAGGCCCAGATGGGTAGTTGCCTATCTCATTTGCATTTAACTTATCTATCTCATTTGTTTGGAAAAATGAAAGATATGCGCCAACTCCAAATGTGACTGAGCAGAAATAGGTACCCTACACACATCGCCTGGGACCTGAGCAGTTATGTTGTAGAGAGAGGAAAATTAAGTAAACTAGATGACTGGAGGTGGTAGTGCTTTACAGGTTTCACATGCAAGATTATTTTACATTCTGCAAAGTAAACATACTATGCTTCATTATACACTATGTCACTATTAAATATCTGGGTATATCTATAACACTATAAATTATTTCATGTGCTTAATACATAGTTAAAGCATCTTGCAATTTTATTCTGCTTTAAATATACCAACACAGAACTCAGAAACCTAATATTCAAACTGTGTGTGACACACTGGGGAGCAGAAATCCACGCATGTGACGGCAGAATGGGAGAGGTAAATTATAGAATCAGCAGCTGTTGCAGTTTTTGAAGTTTGTATTTGGTCAACATCAATGTAGCAGATGATTGATAACAGCCTGTCATGCACTATTAGCAACATCTTTCACCTTTGCCTCCAGAACTATATCTCCTTAGCAACAGAAAATCCATGGAGAAAGACTGTTTGTACCACTTTCTGGAAAATTGATGTCTGTCACCTGTTTGTCCATGTTAGAGACCTTGGAGAAAGGACTGTGTGTCTTTCCTGATATTTTGTTTTGCAACAAGGTGGTAACAGATGGAATGCTGAAACATTAACAAACTTGGATGCAATGCCTTGAAATGTCTTCAGTGCTGAGGAAAGGATTTTGAGATCTGCCAGAACAGATGATTTATTATTATTATATATATAATATATATTATTACATATATAAAATCGATAATGATATAATATATAATTATACAATATATAAAAATCTATAATGATATAATATATATTATATATATTATTATATGATATATATTATATTATCATAATACATATAATAATATATTATTATATAATATATAAAAGAATTATTTTAATTTGGATAGGTTCATCCTCACCAAATGGGAACTCCCAATAAGGAATTTTTTTTTTTTTTAAGAAAAAAAAAAGAAGTAGGGAAAACATGAGCCTCCAGACCAGGCTAACAAGAATTCACTTTCCAAACACCAGGAATGAGCAGTAGGACTGTTCAGTAGAACCTAACATGGCAGTAACTCCCCCAAATACAGCTGAAAAATAAGAGAAGTGCTATCTCTCTCTCTCTGCAGTAACAGTCACAGACAGCTTATCATTGACACTGATCAGCCCGGGAAAGCATAGTACAGCGTTACCCACCTTTCTCTGTATGGAAGAGTAGAAGTCTACCATGGCAGGATGCTTTCTTAATCTCTACTTGGTACGCTGCAACTACACTCACATTCCTACTCTGTGTTTTACAAATGAAAGAAAGAATCTAGTCCTGATCAGAATTCATCCTCAGATCCTGGGGTTTTGCTAAATATTTGTATGGTCCTTTTAGTATTTGGAATGGTGGCCAGTCGTTGACATCACCTTATAGACATGAGAGCTTTTCATCTAGCTTCAGCAGGAGGGAATCAGTGTTGTATCACCAATGAGCTATATTTTAAGGTCTGCTCTAAGCAAATTTCCTAACAAGGAATTCCATCTAGCTGTATCTTGGTATAATCAAACATGTATCCTATGCAATGTTTTCATCTAAGCACCTGTCTTTTCCTGGAGAGGACAGGGAATGTCTTTATGAGTGTTTCTTCAGCCCATGAATACTTTGTCATTCCAACTGCAGCCTGAGTTGGCACTAAATAACACTGGTGGTGAGTGCATTGCCTTTGATAATGTTTTGGGAGAGGAGCATTTTTCAGGTGCAATCTCTAAGATCTCTCTAGAAATGTGTGTTTAGACTTAATGAGTAAATTTAAGTATCTGAAAAGGCAGCACAGTTCCTAGATGCAGGAAGTTGGCCCTATCTCATTACAATTTGGTTGAAAATAGCCTCTAATGCAAAGTAATTAATTTACAGATTCATGTTGCTGAGCTACCTGACAGCTTTCTCCATTTTTTTCTGAAATGGCTTGACTTAGAGGGACAAATGCCATTTGATAAAGTGGCAAACAGTTATTTGTAGGTAGCAGTTTCTACAGAAACATTACCTCCTTCCTCTGATTTTCTTTGCATGCTTAGGAAAAAGAAGTGTTAATCAAAGGTCTGGCACAGCAATTGTCTGTCACGCAGACATGCCTGATAACTCAGTGCAAAAAAAAAAACCTGTGGAGGCAATCAATTGTAGTTTGGTAACAGAATTCTGAGAATATGAGATTAATCACTATGACTTCATTGACAGCAAAGCAATTTTTGGACTTGCTCTGGTTTCTCCACTGCTTATGCTCATCTCTAACATTAAATACTAAAATTTAGATCTTCGGTTTATAAAGAAAGATTTATTAATTTAAGAAAACATACAACATTCAAGTCAGAAACTACAAGTAGTGATTCACCTCTTTATCTAGCCTTCTTAATTTTAAAAGGGAATTCATTTTTTCATCTTCAGAAGGAAAAATGAAAGTTAATTTACTACATGAATAAATTTATGAGGTTTAAACTTTGTGCCAAGCTAAACTAGTCTTTTCTCAACAGAAAAACCTTGTCTACAAGGCTATGCTTAAAAGCATAGGATTGATATTATATGCTTTTTGTCAGGTTAGGAATACAGCCTTTTTTTAGCAACTACCATGATCATGTCCAGCAGTTGACAGACTAGTGGACAAAACTATAAACCTGACTACTTGGCTGAACTAGATGATCACTGGCTTTGATTACTTCTACCTAAATAAAAGAAGAGCTAAAAGCCCCCTGTTGTTGCTTTGATGATGGGTAGATCAACAGAAAGCCATTGTTTAACTGGAGTTCTTGAAAATATTTTTTATCCATGCAATTTAAGGGATTTTCCAGGAGCCTGTTAAAACCCACCAGGGCAGGCCTTTAGCTTCATTGCAACTAAGCATCAGCCAGGCGGGGACAGAGCCAGAAACAGCAGTGAGAAAGATATGAAGATGGCGAGAAAACCACACTCTGCCTGAGAAAGGAAATGGTAAGAAGATATTTTTATTGAAGTTGAGAGCATCATTTGCTGGGGAAAAAGAAACTGCTGGGTTTGCTGCTTCTTCCTCCTTTCTTTCTAATTTCTACAGTGAGGTAGTGAAAAGTGATTGGATTTATGTTTCTTGTAACAGATACAGGGACCATATCAAAGAAGAAACTGCACAAGAACTGAATTTTGTCTAATGACTTGTGCCAGAAGAGGTAGAGCTAGACATATATGCACAGCATGCACATTTGCTATAGCTCAGACAGATGGCCACAAGGTACCATCTAGAGTAATGACATGCTGTTTCCCTTCTCCTAATTAATTTTGAGGAGACAGGTTTGCATTCAGCATCAAAATCCTTCCACAGCCCTCTTTTGTTTCTGTTTGTTTTGGGACAAATCATAGAAAGTTTCCAGCTCCTGTGAAAGGAAAAATCCAAAGAACTGTGTTTAACAGACATAAAATGGATTTTTCAGCAACACTGCACCAATGGTTCCATAACACAGTGATGCTGCAGTGCGCATAGGTGTCACGTTTTCTAGGGCTTTCATGTCTCTAGCTGTCTTTGAGCTTTAATGAATGGATACAGAGCAGGGAACCTGAGAAACAAGTAATTTGGGAGCATGTGAGTTTCAGACCTAGACCAAGGAGAAAATGAAGAAGTTTTATTACCATCGCTGTGGAAATATACTGCTCCTTAGTGACAGCTGAAATCAGGAGATGCTTGAGCACCAGAACAGCTTCCAAGACTGCTCATGGGTGAGAATGGATTTCGCTGAAGGGTACTTTCCCCATTTAAGAACAACCAGCAGATGAAAATTGCCTGCAGAAAATCATGTTAAGGCAGAGGAGAGTCTCACACTTGATTTAGAAGCTGGTCGGCTTCCTTCATCTCACTTCTGCTTAGATTTCAATTTGGAAGTCCAAAGGCCAAATGGACACTAAGTCTATCTAACATTAAGGTTCCAAGTGAAGTCTGCCCAGGGTATCTTCTAACATTTAGCCACCAAATGCTCACTGAGCTGTTTCAAAGCAGTGTACAATTTGTCCCTATGTCAAGTAATTTTTAGTACTGAACAAACACTTTTTCTTACATTTCTTACATTTTGGGCTTGGCTCCTGCATACAGAATCCACACATTGATTTAAGCTTACAGCCCAAACTACCAATATATGAAAATGCATTTGCTTTCATTGTCTTTATTTATTTATGAAATGGCATTTGAAATCTCCTTATTTCTTTTCTATTCCTTTCCTAAAGACACATTTATTTGATGGCAGACTAGTGGATGCAAAACCAGCTCCAACAAATATGACTGTTAGCTGCAGCTGATGTAATTATTTCTTAATAAATACATGTTTGGCCACCTATTCTTCAGTTTCTCTAATATATTCTTTTCTTCAAACTTTACCTGCCTCACCTTCCTGCTTGGAATACACTCTGTCCCGTGTCCCCCGCCCCGTCCCGTTCCCCCCCCCCCCCCCCCCCTTTATTTTTTAAATAAGTTACACTCTTTTCTGAGAACAGGCTAGGTGCTCTTTTTCTTAAAAATGCTAACATATATTTTGCAAAATTCAGCAAAATGCACATCACTAAGGCTTATCAGGCAACCCAGGTCATGTAAAGACATACATACATAACTTTTCACACAAAGCAACATAAGAGCTTGCTTGTAAACTCTTTTGAAAGGCAAATCTGTTTCTGTACTCCTTTCTTGATAGCTTTTGGTTTTTGTTTGAAAATCAGACTGATTGCCAAGTAAATTTTTTTTTTTGAGTAATGTAGCCAATAGTTTCATACAGTTTTATTCAATCTGTAAATTTTTTAAGAAAAGGTACCTTCTTTTGAATTACTAAAAATTCTGTTTAATTTCAGCTTTACCACTGGGTGGTGCTCTCAACATACGGTTCCCCATCCAGAAAATGTACTAATCTGCTCCTTAGTTAACCGCAAGCAAAAGCTGTTTCTCATGAATGCCAGCTAAGACGTTACAAAGGAAAGGAAATGAAAACTGCATTCCCCACCCAATGGCAGCAAATTGTGGTGGGGAGAGAAGGTTTCATTGGATCAAGCTGCCAGTCATTCTATTAAAAAGTGTATTTTGATGATAAATTTTCCCACTTCCCATCCTTCAAAAATGCATATACTAGAGTCATCATAGAATCATAGAATGATGTGAGTTGGAAAGGACCTTAAAGATCATCTAGTTCCACCATAGGCAGGGACACTTTCCACTAGACCAGGTTGCTCAAAACCTCATCCAAACTGACCTTGAACACTTGCAGGGATGGGACATCCACAGCTTCTCTGGCAACCTGTGCCAGTGCCTCACCACCCTCACAGTAAAGAATTTCTTCCTAATATTTAATCTAAATCTGCCCCTCTTTCAATTTAAAGCCATTTCTCCTTGTTGTATCCCTACACGTGCTTGCAAGAAGTCCATCTCCTGCTTTCTTGTAGGCCTCTTTAAGTACTGGACGGCTTCTGCAAGGTGTCCCTGAAATCTTCTCTAGGCTGAACAAGCCCAGCTCTCTCAACCCATCTTCACTGGAGAGGTCTCCACTTGGACATCAAGCTGTTGACCACAAATCTTTGAGTGTGACCATCCAGCATTATCCTTATCCATCTGTCAAATCCATGCCTCTCCAGTTTAGAGACAGGGATGTCATGTGGACAGTATCAAATGCTTTGCACAAATCCAGGTAGATGACATCAGTTGTTCTTGTTTTATCCCCTGATGCCAAAACTCCATTATAGAAGGCCACCAAAATTGTCAGACATAATTTTCTCCTAATAGAGCCATGTTGGCTGTCACCAATCACTTCCCTATTTTCCATGTACATTAGTATAGTTTTAGCATAGCTTGGCATATATTTCTATTTAGAAAACAGGAGGTGTTCAAGAACATTGTCTTCATCGAAAGCCTTCTTAGGTACATCAAGGGCAGCTAGCCACCAGTGCTGCACCTTGTATTCCCCAGTGCTGTCTTCAGCATACCAACTTGTAAGCTCCTGCAACCTGTAGAACTGAGCAACCTTCTGCTCTGATACTATGGTGTTTTGTTTTTTTGGGGTGTTGTGGTTTAAACCCAGCCATGCAGTCCCTCTCTCACCACCCTTCCCTCTTCTTGCCCTCCCTCTGCTCCCGGAGGGACAGGGAGGAGAATGGAAAGACTGTAACACCTATGGGTTGAGATAAGAATAGTGTGGTAATTAAGGTATAACACAAATCACTACTGCTACCACCAATAATAATAATGATAAAGGAAATAACAAGGGAAGAGAATACAACACCTCACCACCCGCCGACAAATAACTCGCCCCACCCCTCCCGACCGAGCACTGACTGATACCTCGTCCAACCCCTCAGTGCCTAGCCCTTCCAGGTAACTCTCAGTTACATCCTGGGTATGGCATGCTGTGGTATGGAATACCTCTTTGGCTAGTTTAGGCCAGGTGTCTTGTCTCTGCTTCCTTCTGGCTTTCCCTCCTCCCTGGCAGAGCATGAGGCTCACAAAGTCCTTGGTCAGTCTAAACATCAGTGTTATCAGCACTGTTCCCAGGCTGAAAGCCAAAAACACAGTGCTGCACCAGCTACTAAGAAGGAGAAGAAATGACTGCTGCTGCTGAACCCAGGACATTGGGTTACCTATTTTTTTGAGGGAGTGGAACATAAAAACTGGCGAAAGGACTTCCCCTTTTAAAAATCACAGGGGCCTGTCTTGTATGAAAAGCAGATTCAGCATGATAATTGAAATTCTGCTATGCAAAGGATTCTAACTTCTTCACATTTGTTTTTGCCCAGTTCCAAGAAAGACTCACAGCTTTGAACCTGTCTGAAGAACCTGCCCACAGCTTTTTAAAACCCAAAACAAAATCATTTTAGGTTAATTGAACCATTTCTATTTCAGGAAACCAAAATGTACATTGAGTCTTAATAGATACTCTGTAAGCCGGATTGAAAGAAAAGGTCACTTTAACCAAAATGCTTTTATTATTAGTGCCTTTAAGAGTGTTGTGGTTTAAATCCAGCTGCGCAGTCTCTCTCTCACTCCCCCTTCCTCCCACCCCCTCTCCGGAGGGATGGCGAAGAGAATCAAAAGAATGGAACTCCCACTGGTTGAGACAAGAACAGTCCAGTAGCTAAGGTATAACACAAAACCACTACTGCTACCGCCAATAGTAGTAATGATAAGGGAAATAACAAGGGAAGAGAACACAACCGCTCACCACTGGCCGACCAATACCCAGCCTGACTGAGCAGTGAACTAGCCCTCCTGAGTAACTGCACCCAGTTTATATAGTGGGCATGACGTGCTGTGGTATGGAATACCTCTTTGGTTAGTTTGGGTCAGGTGTCCTGTCTCTGCTTCCTCCTGGCTTCCCTTCTTCCCTGGCAGAGCATGAGACTCAGAAAGTCCTTGGTCAGACTAAGCATTTGAGCACTAACTGAAAACATCGGTGTTATCAGTGCTGTTCCCAGGCTGAAAGTCAAAAACACAGCACTGCACCAGTTACTAAGAAGGAGCAAAATGACTGCTACTGCTGAACCCAGGGCAAAGAGCAAGCCAAAACACGATGTTACAACAGTACTGAAAAAAATACAGAACTTGTCATAGAAAAATAGATTCACTATACAGTATTAATATTTTTGTCAGCTGACAAAGTACAAAATATTAAGAAATAACTTTTAGTATACTTTTTGGTCAAAAGTCTTTATTCTTTTAAGGTATCATTTTATATTTAGGCTGACAAGGCTTTATTCTGAATTACTCTTTAGATGGTGCCAGATACATAACTGCAGCATAGACACCATTCAGTGTTGGTTTTGAGAGGGATATATTAGGGATGGCAAGCTCCAGCCTAGCTCCTCACTTCATTTCTCTTATTTATTGTGAAGTCCTGCGCATCTGTAACCATACAAAAGCACCATTCAAAATCAATATTTCTTACAGCTCTAAAATGCCTTCTTCAGTGGTGAACTTACATTTTGGACCTCAGAGATAGTAACACACATTGTAGAATACTTCTGAGACCCAGGATATCTATTTACATGTGTAAAACATCTGCCTTGAATGAATACAGTTAATGATAACTCTTTGTTGACATTAACTAACAAATTACATGTAACTGAAGTTTTTAAACAAGCTTTTATTTACATTTAATAATTGGAATGTGACAGCTTTCTTTTTGTCCAATATCTTTATCACAAGTTTTTCTTTTCTGAGATATCGCATCAAGGAGATATTTAAAAGTTGCCATTTAATTTCAGCTTGACAACATAATGGCATTCAAGAACATCTCTCAGGGCTGCTGAGCAAATAGAGACAATAGTTGATATAATATCTATGCTTGAGGGCGCATAATGAACATGACAGCTTCATGCCCTGAAAATTAATCACTTGCAACACAATACATAAACTGCAAGGTAGAATCGTGTTTTCTTTTGGGCTATTTTCCCAAAACAGGCATAAAACAATAATATGGAATATAGTGTATTAAAGTGTTTATTATTATATTTAAGTGTTTATTATTATTATTATAAAGTGATTATTATTATTATTGAATTTTAGGTTTACTTTAAATAATACAATATTTACACTCAGTTTCAGTCTTTTTTTTTTTTCTTTTCCTGTTGACATGACTTAATATAGCAGACCTGATTATGGTAGAAAATAATCCCCACCACATTTTCCTTTTTGTCCAGAATATAATTCTCTTTCTAATGATGATTCATTTCCTCATAGCACTTTCAGATAAATTAGGCACATGGGACACAAAATACTCAAAAGTATCAATGAAGTCCTTAAAAATGCAAGCAGAAAATCATAAAAAGTTACAGTGGAACACAAGTGATTTACAGTCCTTGTCTTAGCCTTCAAACACTGTGAGTTTCCTTCACAGTGCTTCAGAGAACCTGCATGTGTGTGCTGGAGGCCACAGGCATGGAATATGCACATGCTCTGAGTCCTCTCTGGGCTCAGACAGTACTGCCCAAGTTGTCTCTATGGTCATGAATCAGAATGTGTCTGACAGAGACAAGTAATTTCAACTGTCACCGATTTCTCACACCAAGCCACTAACATCTGACTAGTAGCCATCTTTTCATTTTATTTCCTGACTCTCCTTATCAGTATCATCCCACCTGGTGTGAAGTTTTCACCCACTCCATACCTGAAGTTTATCTGTCCAAGGCTCAGTCTGAAGACCTCTGCATTTCCTGTCTGATAACTTCCCATTCCCCTCTGATAAAAGTTACTTAATGCTTGCCTCTTCTTTGTTGTCCCTTGATTTTTAAAAGCTTGGGATTGAGGGACCAGCACCCCTTAATAGCCATTCAGTTACATCTAGACACAAAACCTACACACATGCATATTCTTTACTAATGCTTGGCTCTAACAATTGCTCCTCACAAAAAATATTTTCTGGAATAGAGGGTTGGGGAGAAGAAAAATAATTATCTGCTGAACAACTCTGAAGTCAATCAGCAGGAAATAAAGGCAACAAACAAGAATTAGTATCCTTCCTAGGGAAGAAAAAGAAACCACAAACAATCTGAGTAAGTTCCTGTGTTATTTATTTCCTGTCCACTAGACCATACCGGCAAATTCTGTTCAATGGCTAAGGGTGCATTCATTTACTGGGAAAGCTATTGCCACTAGGATGGGCAGAGGCGCAGATTGTCTGACAACTGCACGTGTTCTCATAACAGGTGCAGCAGAGAGAACTAAATGAATTGAATAGAAAATAGTTAAGATAATTAAAGTGCTATCCACATTTACAAAAACAACACCCCCAGTATAAATGCGCACATTGGGCCTTGCTGACAATGCCAGTGATGTCTTTTGAATCCCTATTTCACACAGCACACCGTGATTTGTTCCACAATGCAGCCTTGCTAAGTCTAGTGCACACACCAGGAATACAACCTCCCCTTCTGTTCTGCAGTTTGCCTGATCTATTCTCTGTCACCTCCACATGTGTATTCAGTGTGTTTTACATGAGGCTTTGACATGTAGAGGTGTTTGTCATGTATCCCAAGGCACAAGGACTACTGACACCTCTGCTCTTTAAGCAGAAACTTATACTGTGTAATCACTCTGCCAAGTCTTTTAAAATAGGACACTGTAAGGACCATTTTCCTTGTAATCAACTCACTTTTACCTCAGTCAACTTTGCAAACTGTTACTTAGTTATTTGACTTACTGAATCCCCAATAGGTACTGTTTTATTTGAGTGGAAGCTTTATAGACTGTCATAATTATTATGGTCTCAGTATAACTGTGCACCCAATTAGTCACTGAAAATCTATCTACATAAATTTTTGAAGAGGTATTTCCAGCAGGCTTTAAGGAAAAGGCAGCATCCTTCAGTTTTTAGTCTGAAGAGGCTGATTGCCAACGTATCCTCATCTCAGATAAAAGCCAGTAATGAGTTCTCCCATTTACATATTTGTACCGGGCTTTGTTAACTACAAGATTCAGGATTTCACTCTCAGTACTAAACAGTGAGACTCTTCACATTGAAAAATGTTCACAAAGAGGCAGGAGGAGAGATAGTTTTCCTCTTTCACTGTAATGGGGAGTCAAACACAAGACAGAGTCTAACAGGGAAATACTGATATTACTAAAACAAAGCTACAACTTTTTTTCTTTTTATATAATTAAGAAATATGATAACTTTATATCCTCCATGAGAAAAATAAATGCATTTCAAGGCAAAAAAAAGTCTATGAAAGCTCCACCATGGAGTGGAATTCTACAATAAATGCCAAAAGATGAAGTCAATCCCTTGCGTCACTAACAAGCAAGTTGGCTAAAAGAGAGAGGGACATTTCCAATTATTTAAATTCTCAATGAAAGTAGATAATGAAACGTAACTTTTTATAAACATTTGTAACTGTTGTCTGTTTTGTACGTTGCAAATAAATTACGCCACTTTCATTTTACCTGGCTTGAAATAAGAGATTTTGATGTAACTGTGCAACAATAGGATACTCACTATCCAGAACATCAATAAACCAGCCACTGGGTTGCCTTAGTAATATGGTTCCTCATCACATTCTCCAAAAGTCACATAACTAATTCCTTTAGAAGTTACACAGGACAGGGCTAGACATCATTTTGGAAGTGTCAGGAGGAGAAGAAGGAGGAGAGAGGCCTTCCAGTTGCAGGTGGTAACTAAGAAGACCCTACAGCATGCAGCAAGATACTAGGGAGCTTGTTGGAAACAACCTGTCTGGGAGAGCATGTTCAGAAAGTCTCTCCAGTCTTTTCTTTCATCATCATGCCAAGAACAGCACACAGAGTGAAAAGGAGACCACGATGTCATTTGATGAGAACTTACAAAAAAAGAACATAAAGAACAGCTGCCAAAACATTGTGTGTGCACGACACTAAGGAATTTGTGATATTCTTGTGGCAGAAAGGACAGGAAGCAATATAATAAAGAAGCAAGAGCAAAAATTCTACTTGACTTTACCAGCAAAAACTGTTTTTAATTGTGACTGTTGCAGACTAGGACTGTAAACTGAGCTACTCTCTATACCTGTAGCATATAGACTGATATACTGAAAGGACCCTTGTGGTCTTATTAGCAGATAGCAGCTTAAAAAGAGGTATTTTGTCTTCAAATTACAGCCACTGACTGACTGGAAAGAGAAGCTGGAAAAACAGAATAGATACAACCTGCAGTGTTTGGGTGATTAAGTGCCCTCACAGAACTGAGATAAAAACTGCTAAATTCTCATGTTTTTTGTTTTTTGACCCTCATGAAACAGCCACACTGTGGTGAGACAGCTTCATATCTTCTCAAAGCAACTATCAGATTAGCTTTATTTGCTCAAGAGAATATATTTACATGACAGTATAGAACATTTGACAACAGCTGAACTAACACACACAACAAAGTTTGGAAGCTGAAGGGCAAATAATTCACAAGCAAAGACGCATGGAAAAAAAATTACTTTGTTGTTGTTGTTACCAAATAATGACAGCTGGTCATGACAACACTGTGTATGAAATTGGAGATTTTTTTCTACTAATTCAATTTTTTGTGTGCAGTTCTTTCTAATGAGAAAGTTGGGGGAACACAATCAAAATAAACGTAATCTCCTTTTGCAGCAAAAAGGAGAACGTTAAGTTCCAAACGATTTCCAATGTCAGCTCACAGAAAGCTGATAGTTCTATCATGATATTAAAAAAAAAAAAAATGTTACAAATAAACCAAAATTCATGCAAGTCTATGAAGTACAGCCAGTAAAAATAGTTTTCTTCTGCGAATTTCTGCATCATCAAAAGTAAAACCCATACTTAATCTAACAAAAGGTAGCAGGTGTATGGCATAAAGCTTTTTTAAAACTAGCCTTCAGATACTAGCAAGGACCATTTTGGTCTTGCCAAAGTACAACTGGCTGTGCATTTTGTGCAGCTTGAGAGAAATGACAGAAAGCTTTACCAGCACTTTGAAGTATCAAACAGTCCCTGTGGAGACAGTGTTCTCACATGAGAATGGATAATTGGTACATAAACTCTGAATAATCCTGAAAGATACAGCAAGGCCATGAGAGGCCCAAAGAAGCTTAAGCAAGCAAGATAAGAAGAAGCTGGAATTCACTGAGTTAATGAGAACTGTGGACTGTTGGCAAGCTTTCGAGGTCAAGTTCTCACACCTGTGCTTAACCAATTATATGTTAGTCAGTAAGGGTCTTCAAGACATGTATCCAATCATAATATGCCAAATCACTGTAACTGCATGTAAGAAATAGTATATAAGGAGTTAAGGCTTTGTAATAAATTTGGCAATCACTTGATCACATTGATCGTCTCTGCATTGTCCGTGACTCCCACGTCAACAAGTGGTGCCCAAACAGGGACCCTCCGATCGGTAACTTGATGAAGATGAGTTTGAAGGTCTGACAAAAAGGAGGGGGCGGAGAGCCGGCCGAAATTCAGCTCTGCCCCAGCACTGGGAAGTCAGACATCTGCAAAACTTGGGGAATCTCGCCCTGATCAGGTGAGCGGCCGGGGAGGAGATGGGGCACTTGCTATCCAAAGAGGAACAGGCGGTGGTAAAGCTCCTCCAATACATTCTCTCTAAGAGAGGACTGCAATATGATAGTGCTGCCTTACAGAGGCTGTTAAAGTGGTCCCGTGATCGCGAGGTTAGTAAAGGGACCAAAGGTGCACAGAAACACTCTACACTTTGGAGACTGGTGTTCGAGGCTTTGAAAGAGATAAAATTGGAAAGGGCGGCGGTAGCTTCTGTATTTGCCGCCACAGCTTCAGAAGGGGCTGTCTCCCCTAACCCCCATCACAGTGCTGTGGCTATGACTTTTGCACCTCCTGTGGTACCTGGAACGGTGCTGGAAAAATCAACACCCCGAGTTGATGAAAGCAAGAGCAGGTCCGCAGATGGGCACATACCGAATGAGAGACGCCTGACAAGAAAGACATAGCTGCGAACAACGGAGACCCTGAGTTCGACCCAGGATCAGACCCCGAGTCCCCTGAACCTGAGCCAGATTTATATCCTCTGCTTCCAGACGCTGACTCTTCGTCTCCTGGGTTGGTCTGCTCAGCTCATCAGCAACTACTCACTGGCCTTGGAGATGCTCAGCTGCAACAATTGATGAAAAAGCTTGAAGCCCTCGAGACGCGGATCGACACATCTCTGTCGGTGCCACCACCTTATCCTCCGCACAACCCCTTCCTTAAAGAAGGCAAACGGGGGGAGGGGGTGGGAGAGGTATTGGGGGGCACAAATCCTGCACACTGTTGGCACAGGTTAATCAAAGATGCGATCATTACTGGGGAATTTTCTGCAATGGGCCTCTCTGCATATCCTGTGTTTACTACACAGCAGGGGGTTACAGAGTGGGAAGCTTTTGATCTCAAAATAGTTAAGGAGGCCTGACAAGCAGTGACCGCATATGGGTTAAAATCCTCTTATACTCAAGCTGTATATGTTATGATTTTTTTTGCGATTGACAGGAGACTTTAATGACCCTCCTGCTATAATACATGGTCAGGCATTAGGTTCAGGTTATATGACTAAAATTCCGGGTATTCTGGTCCTGTACAAGGATTTGGAAACCGGCATTTGGAAAGGTCCTGCGGAAGTAAAACTAACTGGTCAAGGTTTATGTGTGTAAATTACAGATTCCGGTTTGTGGTGGGTGCCAGCTCGATGGGTGAAACCCTGGAAAGAGTCAGCATCACCCCAGGACACCCCCCTTGTCAGTGATTGAATGAATTGAAATTTGAGCATAGGACATCCGTTTTATGGATGTTTTCAGTCCTTCTTAAAGTGAAGGGAGCAACCTTTTTTACGTTAAAGTAAACAAACAAACAAAAAAAAAACACCAAAAAAACAAAAAAAAAACAAAATCCACCACCCACCCCCACGCCCCCCTCCCCCAAACCTCCAGGGAAGCGAGATCAGTGTGGGATACAGACGTATTGTGTGATTTTCTGGTGGTGGGAAGGTCTCTCTTATGCTCTTATCAGGGGTATTGGGCATACTGTGACGGACCGTGGACTTGGGAGCCCGTATACAACTCATTTGATACAGTTTCTCTGTGATACTCATGTACTAGAAGTTGGTAAATATAAGTATGTCCAGGTTTCTATCGACCTTTGGAGATCTTTATAGATATTGCTGACCACTTCTTCCAACATAGGCTGGCCACCTGTGCCGGAATGAGTGTGCATTTTGGTCAGTATAAAAGCCCAAGCCTCATACGATGTGGGGGAGGCAGAGCCTCTGTGGGGACGCCTGCTAAGGATGAGCCTGCCACCTTGCACTGCAATAATGATTCTCAGAGCTGATTTGCTGTTAGTCTCCACGGAGTCCTTGTGCCATGTTCTGTATGTGGAACTGTGTAGCGGGAGTAATGATTATCTGGATTTTGTGCTTCAAATATTGTAGTTGTGTGGAGCGTGCTTGTGGGATCCCATACGTGTGTGTGTGTGTGTGTGTGTGAGTGTGTGTGTGTGTTGAGGGCAGACGGTGTTCTGTGTATTTTTTGTTGTTGGGTTCATGTAAAAGTTTTTAACAGGTAACAGTTGAACATTTCGGGCAAGAAAGGGTTAATGCCAAAGTGCAGTTGCCGGCAGGTATTTATGGTTGCTGCTGAAGCAGGCAGGCAGCTGTAGCTGCTGCCGAGCAGGCAGGCTTTTATAACTGCTGCCGAGCAGGCCGGTGTTTGTAGCTGTGCAAAGCAGGGTGAGTGACTTTTGGAAAAAAAAAACAACACCCCCCCCCCCCCCAAAAAAAAAAAAAAACCCAAAAAAAAAGCTGCCCTCCAATTCAGCTCCCAGTGCTCCACCGGCAGAACGGCCAGGATGGATGCCAGAGCCGAGGAGTGAAGGAAAAAAAAAATCAAAACAAAAAAACAAACCAACAAAACAAACAACAACAACAAAAAGAAACAAGAACAAAACCCAACCTCTCAATCTATTGAGGTATTGAGGCAGTTTGTAGAGACACCACAGACAAAGCCTAAAGAGCACCCGCAACACAGTGGGAGCATGGTAGGAACCTTGCTTAGTATGTTTAAGGTAACCTGGGGGTGAATCCAAGACTTGGAGGAATAGATAGATCGGTTGAAATAAGAACTGCTAACTGAAAAAGCGAGAGGGGTAGTGCAACCACAAGCTTTATGGGCCATCACCTAAGCAGCATCAGGGTGGCAGGAAAAAAAAAAAAGAAGAAAAGAGGCAATGATGCAGCAAACTCCTTGACTGATAACAGTGTGCAGTTTAACCTGTCTGCTTCTCAAGAACTGATAACCTGGAGGAGGGGCTGTATTTGTGTCCTCCTGCCTACAGGTCCATGGCGACTGCCTGCAAAGTTTGTCAAGCCTTGCCATGAGCTGGACAGAAGAATGGATAAACCTGATGCCTCAGCTACAGGAGCTGACCGTGAATACCCCAAACAGAATGAGATAGAGGAAGAGAAAAACGAATGATTGCAAAACATCACTTGGGGGCAACTGAAAAGTAATATCCTGAATATGTGTGCTTGTAAAGTAGCTATTATTAGAGGTTGTGATTTTGCGTATAAAACCACCTGTATTTACTAGCCAGTTGCTAATGAGGAACTACACCTTGTATTGTATAGATTTGTCACTTGTAAAAGAGATGTTAGAGTACGGAAATTTGCAGTAGCTGCTAGAAAATGCTAAGGCAAAAGCTAGAAAGATTTTAATACAATGGTAGTGTTATAAAGCAGGTGATGGAACAAATTAAGAAGGTGGGAGAATTCCACTGGTAAGAAATTTCTTTGGCTAGTCTCTTGCTGCCATCAGCACCTTCAACATGCTGCTGCACCCTGTAATAGTTACTCTGCTAATGTAAATTTGTGTGCGCCTTGCTGTAGTAGCGACTTGTTACTGGATGAAGCAGGTGAAACTCTGCATTGACAACAAGGTGCAAGGACTGAGGCTGACAAAAGGCCTGCTACCACAGTCAAGGGCAAGACTGGGTTGGCCTCTGTGTTTGCCACCAAGAAGAAACTTTAGCGCCACTGTCGCCTGCAACCCGGCAGGCGTGGAGCGGTGGGGACACATGCCATGCCAGACCTTGATGTGAAGGATGACCTCCCCTGTTAACAGAGAGCCATACAGCAGAAAAAAGGGGCAAGCCCAGCAGCCTGTAGTTGGCATATGTTGGAGATTTAATCCAGCTCAATCTCCTGCTCAAGTAGGGTCACCCAAAACATATATAAAACAAAAAGGGGGTGATGTCGAGACAGTGTTCTCACAGGAGAACGGATAATTGGTACATAAACTCTGAATAATCCTGAAAGATACAGCAAGGCCATGAGAGGCCCGAGGAAGTTTAAGCAAGCAAGATAAGAAGAAGCTGGAATTCACTGAGTTATGAGAACTGTGGACTGTTGGCAAGCTTTGAGGTCAAGTTCTCACACCTGTGCTTAACCAATTATAGTCACTAAGGGTCTTCAAGACATGTATCCAATCATAATATGCCAAATCACTGTAACTGCATGTAAGGAATAGTATATAAGGAGTTAAGGCTTTGTAATAAATTTGGCAATTGCTTGATCACATTGATCGTCTCTGCGTTGTCCGTGACTCCTGTGTCAACAAGTACCAAGTACCTCTTTTGCTGTAGCTAAAGCCTTGGAAAGTACCACAATGAATACCAAAGACACAAGACTTCTCTTAAAGCAGGTTGTGGGATTATGTATCATACTTGACTTTGGCGATGGATGTAATTTTATTGGTCTAAACACTGTGAAGAAATTTGGAGAGACACAGACCCAAATCATAATCTCAGTTGAGGTTTCTCGAGACTTTGTTTATAATTGTATGCTAGGACACTCTGTGAAGTGCTGCTTGGACTGCACACGTGTTGGAACATGCCTGTATGCCACCACAGGTCTTTACCTGAGATCCCATCTGTCCCAGCACATCATCACTGATGATGCCAGCAGAAACAGAGACACAGTCAAAGCATTTGGTCTCTTCAGACCAGATGTCATGAAGGTACAGCCATAGTTATCAGCAGCCCATTTAATCATACAGCTTTCTCATCCAACAAGATTAACACTTTCTCATAATGATTTGGCCTCCTTATTTTGCTATATCCACACTGTACCTATATTAAAAACCCATACGGTCACAAATGCAGTATTCCTTTTAGATTTATGTTACAAACAACATTTTTTCCCATCTGAGGTGAAAAGTTGCCCATTTCCCACTGATAATATATGTCTACAACACCAAATAGATTTCTTGGATTAACACTTTTTGGTTTATGCAGCTTTTTGGCAGTAATTTTCAGATAATGTCTGTACCTTTCAAAGGCTTGGGTGATGTAACTGTGAAAAATGCAAGCACAAACTCAAAATAAGTTGCTAAAACACTATCCATCATATTTCAAAAATCATGGCAGTCAGGTAAAGTTCTCGATGACTGGAAAAAGGATAATATAACCCCATTTTCAAGAAGGGAAAATGGATGACCCAGGGAACTACAGACCAGTCAGTCTCACCTCTGTGCCTGGCAAAATCTTGGAGCAGATTCTGCTGGAAGGCATGCTAAAGCACATGGAAAAAAAACAAGGTGCTTGGTGACAGCCACCATGGCTTCTGTCGTGGTTTAAACCCTAGCCAGACAGCTTGTTTGCTCACTCCCAGTGAGTGGTGCTGGGCTGAGAGCAACCGAGCCCCCACCCCCTCACCCCCCCCCCCCCCCCCCCCCCCCCGGGGCTCTCCCCTTCCCCGCTCCTGGAGGGATGGGGAGGAGGATCGAAAGGGTGCAACTCCCATGGGTTGAGACAAGAACAGTCCAGCAACCAGTGTACAACACAAATCACCACCGCTACCACCAACGACAACAATGATAAGAGAAAAGAACAAGGGAAGAGAATACAATACCACCCACCGAGAAATGAGTCCAACCCAGAAGCATGTGTCCTTCCAGGTAACTCCCAGTTACCCCCCACCCCAGACATGACGTGCTATGGTATGGAATACCTCTTTGGCCAGCTTGGGTAAGGTGTCCTGTCTCTGCTTCATCCCGGCTTCCCTTCCTCCCTGGCGGAGCATGAGCCTCACAAAGTCCTTGGTCAGGGTAAACATCACTTAGCAGCAACCGAAAACATCGGTATCACCAGCACTGTTCCCAGGCTGGAAGTCAAAACACAGCACTGCACCTGCTACCATGAAGGAGAAAAATGACTGCTACTGCTGAACCCAGGACAGCTTCACTAAGGGAAAATCTTGCCTGACCAATTTGCTGGCCTTCTATGATGGGGCTACAGAACTGATGAACAGGAGTAGAGCAGTTGAAGTCATCTGCCTGGACTTGTGCAAAGCATTTGACACTGTCCTGTGTGACATCCTTGTCTTTAAATTGGAGAGACATCAATTTGATAGGTAGACCACTGTGTGGATAAAAACGGGCTGGATGGCTGCACGCAAAGAGTTGTGGTCAAGGGCTCAATATCCAGCTGGAAACCAGTAACGAGTGGTGTCCCTCAGGGATCGGTATTGGGACCGGTCTTGTTCAACAACTTTGTCTATCACATGGACAGTGGGATTGAGTGTGCCCTCAGCAAGTTTGCGATGACACCAAGCTGTGTGGTTCTGTTGATATGCTGGAGGGAAGGAAGGCCATCCAGAGGGACCTTGGAACTCTTGTCAGGTGGGCTGATGCCAACCTTATGAAGTTTAACCATTCCACATTCTCAAAAGCTCAACATAGCGTTTTGATCCCAATTTGGTTTAAACTCTCTGGACCAAGCAGGTTTTCCCTGCAACACTCATGAAACACAAGTAAGTGACTCAGCTCTGTAGAATAGTTTAAAAACCCTCTGTGAAGTATCGTGTAAGAAGACCATGGAGCTAGGGGAGGATCTGGTTCGAGACCATTTTAAGAACCTGAACGTGCACAAGTCCGTGGGACCTGATGAAACCCATCCGTGGGTGCTGAAGGCGCTGGCAAATGAAGCTGCTAAGCCACTGTCCATCATATTTGAAAAATCATGGCAGTCAGATGAAATTCCCGACGACTGGAAAAAGGGAAATATAACCCCCATTTTCAAGAAGGGGAAAATGGATACCCAGGGAACTACAGACCTTTCAGTCTCACTGACCGTCTCACTGACAGTCTCACAGACAGTCTCACTGACTCAGGACAAGAAATGGAGAAGTTGACAGGCTTTTTGGAAGAATGAAATTATTGTTCTCTTCCTATCAAATGGAAGCAGGGGAAAGCTTGTTTAGATCACAGAAGAAATAAACCAAAAACTTGTTTTGCTTCTCTTACATCCCATTGTTAAAACTGGCTCTGTTTGAGACTCACAAAACCTGGGCTTTCACAAGGTGGTCCTAAAGATTTAGTTTGGAGCTCCAGGGTCATTTGAAGAGAGTAATTGTCCCCTTAACTATGTTTTTATGGTGTTAGCACTCACACTTTCCAAATCTAGGTATCTAATAAGCCAGATAATGTAATCTGTCTTGTTCCCCTTGATTCTGACTGCAGTGAGTGGAGAGCAAGAGAGAGCAAGTGCTTCCATTAGAGTCTGCCTCTGAGCTACCCTCTTGGAAGGTCCCCTCTTCTGCCACTGGTGACTGGAGCATCCAGGTACAGTCAGCACTTAAACTGAGGTGCTCTGAAGTTCCTCATGAGAAGAGTTTAATTATATCTTCCCACAAAGACTCTATTTTTCTTATATTAATATTACATCCTTTTAAAAAAAGTACAACCCCACTGCAAAAAGAGGAATGGCATATGAATTACCCTAAAGGGAGTCCTAACAAATCCTTCCACTTCCCTTGCACTGTAGTATTAATAAGAAGGAAAATTCAGCAGCTCATTCTCTGGAAAGAGAATTGAACAATTGCTCAGCATTGCATGCTTTGCTCTTTAAGCCAACATGTACAGGGCCTGACAGAGATATTTCAGAGAACCAACTGAAAACTCTGGAAGAATAGTATTTCACTAGGAAATATCAGTACAATAAAATCTAAGTGGTGCATGAGAACAGAAGGTTATTTTTGGACTATTGCCACAAAAGTTAATTATCAAACCTACCTAGAGAGCTCAGTTTTCAAACAGGTACCTTAAACTGCCCAAAACACAGCTAGTTTTAATGATTCAGTTCTTGGAAAACTACAACTTTTTTCTTTTTCTTTTTTTTTTTAATCTACTTTTGATTTGAAGATGAAAGAATATCTCATCAGAGCCCCCTTTCAAACAAAAACTTTTACGTTTTAACGAGCTCTGCTACATATACCACTGCCTGTAATGTACCATGCCATGTACCAGCAATTTTAAGTTGGGAGGTTTAACTAGGGTAGTTTTCTTTTCCTTGCATGGCCAGAGACTTAGTATATTTGTACTTTCAAAGTGCAACAAACGTATTCTGAATATCTTGAAATAAAACCAGTACGTAACATACTAAGGTTATTTCCAGCTACTGCAATTAATAGGATGTAAATTCTAGGGGTCTTATGGGTCTGTCAATATGGTCTGTTCCTTCACTGAACTGATTTTTTCAAAGACAGGTAGATGTAATACTCAAGAGGGGACTGTACAGTAAGCCTGCTGCAGTGTTCCTTGCTGGGAAATCCCTGTGCTGACATTAAAAACCAGCCACCTTGCCTTTACATACTGTCTCTGGTAAGGGCTGATGCAAGTGGCGTTCTCAAGGGAGACAGAACGGAAATTTCTGCCAATGCTATAATCTCTTTTACACTTCTTCTAGCAGTTTCAGCTCCTTCTAGAAGTTTTAGAGAGCCTTAGGTGGCCGGTAGCATTTTTGACTTATCATGGAAACACATCAGCTATACAGCGCCTCTCCTTGGTGGGCAAGGTATGGCAGGCAAAAGAGTGAAAACCATACCCTCATGAATGCTTTTGTAAGGTTGTTTCAGTAGCCTTATCAAACCACTTCAGGTAATAGAATCATAGAATTATAGAACAGTTAGGGTTGGAAAGGACCTTAAGATAATCTAGTTCCAACCCCCTTGCCATGGGCAGGGACACCTCACACTAAACCATGTCACCCAAGGCTCCATCCAAACTGGCCTTGAACATCGCCACAGATGGAGCATTCAAAACTTCCCTGGCCAACAGGGTCAGTTTTAACGATGGGATGTAAGAGAAGCTAAACAAGTTTTTGGTTTATTTCTTCTGCGACATAAACAAGCTTTCCCCTGCTTCCCTTTGATAGGAACAGAACAATATTTTCATTCTTACAAAAAGCCTGTCCATTTCTCCATTTCTTGTCCTGATGGCTAACACCCACTTGCAAGAAACTTTTCTCCCTTTTTTACTCATATAAAAAGTGTTTGAGCCACTCCTTACCACTAAGTAGAGATTTATCGTTGCTATTGTGGGGCTTTATATTTGAGGTAGGATGCTTAGCACAATGAAAGCATACCAGCATACTTACTGGATTAAATTTGCTCTTATGCTCACTTTAATAAAGCTTTTATTCAAGTCTAATTCATCTGGAGGAATATAAATGCTAGAAAGTTTAAAGCAGAGGACCAGCTCACATACCTTGGAAATGCTCTTCACTGGCTGTTAGGCTCATCCCTTTGCACATACCTAACAGCAAACCAGCATTTCATTCAGTGGGTGCTCCAGCAGCACTCCTTTATCCAGCAGCAAAGCCATCTCTCCTCTTCCTGCCTTCCCCATATCCCTGTGCTGCAGCTATTCATTTCTACCTGTGCACCACTGTTTGCCTCTTCTGTGCTGTCAGGAATACATTCAGCTATACCCAACACAGCTGCAAAAAACAACATTGTCAGCTGTAAACAAATTACCTTCAATGAATAAGTATTCGATTTCTAACTAGCTGTTAAAAGGGACAGATTTATGATCTCTTTAGGTTAAACCTTGTTGTGCATTAGGCAACGTGTACCATGAAAATAAGTTTTATGCAACATGCAAAAGAACAATAACAGAAGTTGGTCACTAATTCTAATTAGAAGTTATTTCTGAAGACAAACAAACTTGGAAATGGAAAAAATCTGGAAGAGGGATCTCCAAAGCATTCTTGCTGGAATCGGAAGAAGGCTAATCAACTTCCATTGCTTACAAGATGCTGTAGTGCTCAAGAATTGAATGATTATAAAGAGTTATCATAGAATCATAGAATAGTTAGGATTGGAAAGAACCTTAAGATCACATACTTCCAAGCCCCCTGCCATGGGCAGGGACACCTCAAACTAAACAATGTCACCAAGGACTCCTTCCAAAGTGGCCTTGAACACCGCCAGGGATGGAGCATTCACAACTTCCCTGGGCACTCTAAGTGAGGTATCACGAGAGCAGACCAGAGGGGCAGGATCACTCCATTTAAACCACTGGTCACAATGCTTTTGATGCAGCCTAGGATATGGCTGCATTTCTGAGCCATGAGCGAACACTGAAGCTGCCTCCTGTTACGTTTCTCACCAACCAACACCCCCAAGACCTTCTCCACAGGGCTGCTCTGAATCTCTCCTCTGCCCACTGCTACAGACGTTACCCTGTGTAACAAACGCAGATTTCCTGAGTTCTCCTTTCCAAGAAGAAGACCTCACCCTAAGCAGTGTAGTAGCAAATGCCAATTGGTATATTGGTAAGGAATGGTGAGGAAACGCTGCATGCTCTCTACTTTTCCACAAAGTTTGTGCAGATGGAACCCAAACCCCTTTCCTTTCACCTTTGGGATCGCCACAGTCAAATGACTGTAGGTGGTATCAAAGCCTTTATGGATACGGTCTGAAGATACAGATTTGTTTACAGGAACACCCTACAGCAATGCCCAGTGTGTGGTCACCATAGGCAGGGACATCTCCCTGGGCCTCCTGGGCATAGGCACTGCCTCGGGGCCAGCAGCCCAAAGGCTTTTCTCCAAGGGATGCTGGGTGAAGGGGCAGCAGCAGCAGGGCTGCAGCGGGCAGGGCTGCGGGGGCCGTGTCACCCCCGTGTGTGTCATAGTGCCAGCACCCGGCCACGCAGCATCACAATGCTCTCGGGCAGTATGAGTTCAGAGCAATCCTCTGTCCCACTGCCAGAGTGCCCGGTGCTGCCACCAGGACAGAGCTGGCAGCCTGAGGGCATCCGAGAGGAAGCCCTTGAGGCAGCGGGGGAATTCCTGGGAGGAGGGAGCGGCATGATGTGGGGAGCCCTTGAAGCTGCACGAAGCTGCAGGGGTTCTGTGCTGCAGTTCCAGCTCCTGGAGGGGCCACGTTCAAAGCTCATCAGATGGATGGAAATCCTGCTTCAGTCATCGGGGAGCTCACCATCCTCATCTCCTGGGCACCGGGGAATTACTTGCGTGAGGGGTTGAGGGAGGGAACACCTGGAGCTGCATGAAGCTGCAGGAGGTTCTGTGCTGCAGTTCCAGCTCCTGGAGGGGCCATGCTCAAAGCATCATCGAGGGATCCTGCTTCAGTTGTCAGGGAGCTCACCATCCTCACCTCCTGGGGAGAGAGTGGCAGTAGCCAGAAGAAAAAGGATGCACAGGTGGCTCAGTGCCCTCCCCCAGGGCTCTGGAGCTCCCACTGCTAGGCACATGAAGGATTAGTGCTCCGAGGATTCATCAGGCCAATGGCATTTTGCTGTTGCTGGAAGCCCCTGAGATGGCTTCAGGTAGAAGCAGAAAAAGCAGTGTCAGTGTCCCCTTGTCCCCTTAGAGGCGTAACCAGCTTGTGGAGCGGGAGCAGGTCTTGCTCACATGCTCAGGGAGTAGCGGATCACCAGCACTGGGGTCAGGAAGGAATTTCCCCCCGGGGCAGATTGGCACCGGTCCCCGGGGGGTTTTTGCCTTCCTCTGAGCACTGAGCATGACCACTTGTCAGGGCTCCTCGGTCCATTCCAGCTGCGTTATTGCCTGGTGCTCATGCTCCATGAAGGTGGCCCCTCATGTCCTGCAGTGAGGGGGAGAAGGCTTTTTTCCCCCCAGGCTGGACTAGCAAGCGTGCCTGGGTTTTTTTGCCTTCCTCTGCAGCCGAGCACAGCCCCTTCATGGGGCTCCTTTGGGTCATGGTGTCCCAAAGGCAGCTGCTCGTGCTCCACGCAGCTGGCCCTCGTGCCCCGCATCCAGGGGGAGGCAGCCTTCTGTCCTCTGGAGTACTGAGCACCACCCCGAGTCAGGTCTTCCCTGGCCCTTGCTGGCCGGGTTCTTCTTGCACTGCTCTCGCACCGCCACGGCACCGCTCCTGCCCTGGCTTCCCTTTGTCAGGCTGCAAGGGAGGGTTCTTTCAGCTAAAGTGAAGGGTCTAAACTAAACCAGACTCAAATTAACTAAGCTAAACTAAACCAAATAACTACTTAGAAATAAATAAAATACTCTTTCTACCCCTAACGGTTCTGATTTGTGTCTTTGAAAGTGCTTTTGGTGCTGAAATTCCTCTCTCCAGCATCCCTATAGGCCCCCTTCAGACACTGAAAGGCTGCTAGGAGGTCTCCATGCAGCCTTCTCTTCTCCATGCTGAACAGCCCCAATTTTCTCAGCCTGTCTTCATACAGGAGGTGCTCCAGTCCCCTGATCATCCTCGTGGCCCTTCTCTGGACTTGTTCCAACAGTTCCGTGTCCTTTTTATGCTGAGGACACCAGAACTGCACACAATACTCCAGGTGAGGTCTCACGAGAGCAGAGTAGAGGGGCAGGATCACCTCCTTCAACCTGCTGGTCATGCTCCTTTTGATGCAGCCCAGGATATGGTTGCCTTTCTGGGCTGCAAGCACACACTGAAGCCACTCCCTGTGAAGTTTCTCATTGACTAACACCCCCAAGTCCTTCTCCTCAGGGCTGCTCTGAATCTCTTCTCTGCCCAACCTGTAGCTGTGCCTGGGATTGCTCCGACCCAGGTGTAGGACCTTGCACTTGGCAAGGTTAAACTTCATGAGGCTGGCATCAGCCCACCTCACAAGCGTGCCAAGGTCCCTCTGGATGGCATTCCTTCCCTCCAGTGTATCAGCTGAACCACACAGCTTGGCGTCATCGGCAAACTTGCTGAGGGTGCACTCAATCCCACTGTCCATGTGACAGACAAAGATGTTGAACAAGACCAGTCCCAACACCAATCCCTGAGGGGCACCACTCGTTACTGGTCTCCACTGGCTACCTCTGGTGGTCTCGGGTATAGAATTGCAGCTGCAATCCGAGCTGCTCTGTAGGCCATGAAGCTGTTTCTCATCTTTGTTTTCGCAGCAAAAATGATCTGATGTTTTTTCCACGGAACACAGGTCTCCGGTGCAAAATCTCTGCTTGACCACTGGATGGGGCTCTCAACACGCAGTTGAGGTTCCCCCAAATCTGCTGCATTCCTGACAGCGCTTCCCTGGGTGGGGGCTGCTCCTGGGACAGCAGGGAAAGGAGGGGACAGAATCCAGAGCTGCAGGCACCTGAGAACAGTACAGGAAGAGGGCTGGTGACCTTTCATTCTTCAAAATAGGGCTCATTTATTACTGTTTATTATCACCCCATTCATTTTTGTGTGGTTAACATCGAAGTATGCATTACATGTCTACATGCAATACAACACCTCAGACCTAGTAATACCTAGGAAGTTAACATGAGGTTTCAACAGGCAGAGCAACAACAAATAGCTCGGAAGTAAGGGATGTTGTAATTCTGGTTTTGTACCTCTTTATTTTTTTTTTTTTCTTTTAAAATATTCTTAAACACATTTCTTCTTTTTAAATATGTATTTCATTTTAGGTATTTGTGTAGTTCATAAAACTATAATGGCCAAGACCCATATGGCTTTTATTTATTTCCAGCAGTAGGGGGATACACTTACTTCCATTTTAGAGTTGCTGAACAGACACACAAAGGAGGTTTTTGGTGAGAGTTACAGGGGAAGTTCATAATAGAAAACCAAACAGCGTGAGCCTGTGAGGCACCGGCTTGCACCATTGGAACACCCTCATTCTTAATGGTCTTCTAAGTATTTATTTCCTATATTAAGAGAAGTTCTCTCTGCTCTTGCTGTTGAACAGCACTCAAGTCCACTGTTTATTCCAAATAATAAGTTGCAATTCCAGGTTGACCATGTACTGTACATTGGAATAACTCAAAGCTACCAATTCTGCAAATATGCTGTTCAATATACTGTGCAGGTTGAAGCTCGTGAGGGAAGAATAAACACATGAGGGAGCTCCATGGCCTGTGATGGCTTCTAACTTTAACAGCAGCAAACAGAAATGCAACAAGTTATTCTGCTTCATGAACATTTTACCTGTGGCACTTCTATTTCTCCTGCTTTCTCTATGAACTAATATGGAGGAGCTTATTTTAGTTAGTTTCTGATGGATACTATGGATCTTTGCTTCCTCATCCCCACCGCCCAAATCAATACTTTTTATAAGACCATTTTTCACCCTCAGTCTCCACTCATTTTCCCTCATATATCCCTGCCATGTTTTGATATAGCAGGTTTAACAGTGCTAGATAGGGTGCCACACACTCATTCTCTTTTATATTGGTAAAATTTTGCTTCTATCTCTCTTGTTATTGCTGGATCTTCTTCCTTTCTTAAGCCTCTGCCTTAAACTGCTGCCATCTTGGAAAAAAGAACAGCATAAGAAATCTCATTTCACTAAACCTAGAAATTAAAATTCATTCCTGAAGACTTGTCTAATGCATATTCTACTGTATAGGCAGTGGAGTCAAATGGAAGACATCTGGATATAAGGTTTTTCTTAGCTCTCTCCATGAAGTTGATTTCATCTTGAGACTGCTCAGCAGACTTCTGTTGTCCCATTCTGCATCCTCAAAATGCTCTGTTCCCTCACCACCAGTGTTGTTTTCCCTTCTAACTCATCCTACCATAAAAAACTTTCTGTGACAGACATATGCACTATAGGAAGTCAGTATACTTTGGGGCTGGAAAAGCAAAACCCCACAAATTACATATTCATAACAATTTGAAGTCTAAGGATAACCTATCAGGACAGAAATATTTCCTGAGAAAAGATTTAAGAGTCAAGGAATGACAGCTGTTGAAGAGTCAAGAGACCTATTGGCAGACTGGAGAAGATAGTCTACAGGTACAATGCAGTTGTCAGCAGAGATGCCAGCACACCATGTCTGAGGGCAGACACAGGGACTGAGTCCTCTCAGCCAAGGAAACCACTTGGTAGCTGAACTGCAGTTAGACAACAGTGCTGATGAGCAGCATCTCTTTACCAAGTGAACACTTAAAACAATGTCAGTTGTTAACTACAGTTAGGCAGTCCCCCTCCCAGTTCATGAGTGTTGTGGAAATTACTTTTGAGGTTGTAAAATTTATTGCTTGAGGCAGTGGTTAATATAATTCCTTAAAATACAATTGCCTCCACAGACTCTCTTGGCTCCTTCATGAAGAGATCTAGATTTTTCTGGTCTGTTTAAATTCTTCTTAGGAGCCTCATACGGAAGCTCACTGTGGCTTGAAACTTTTTTCTGATGTTCAAACTGAACTTAAGAATGGTCACTGTATAGGTAGGCACTGTCCTATACCAGTCTTGCCTCAGCATGGACTGCTGTTAATAATTTACCATTACTCAAACAGCTTCCCTTTAGCCTAAATTTACTGCTTTCTTTCCTAGTCCATTACTCACTTAATTTCTCTGCTAATACCCAATAGGTCCAAGTCACTTAAAATTTTCCACATTACTGAAGTCCTTGATACAGTGCAAAGAATGTTTGAAACAGTCACAGCTGGATCATAGGTAATATGACATTAGTTGTAGAAAACCTACTTCTGGCCAATCCAATATTACAATTAAGCAGTTTCCAAGGAGTTCTTTCTTTAGCTCTTTTTTTCCCCCAGAAGGGCTGCATGCTATTTAACCAGATTAAGGGTCTAGTACTTGGCCAGACTTAATTCCCCTTTATTAAAGGTAGGTTCTACATTTTCTATTTTCCATCAGTGCAGTACCACTGTGACTCAGATTTGTTGAAAGCCTTCCTGCCAGCCTTGTGTGCCAGCTCTTTCAGGTTTCCGTGGTAAACGTGACCCAGTACATCTCTACTAAATGCAACATGTGGACCTCTGAATTTTGCTTCTTCAGGCTGATCATTTCCATTTCCACATCCTCCTTTTAGCTACCTATCCTGCCCTATCAAAACATCCTCTTACTGAAAACCAAGCCAAGCCAATATTTTTGCCTGCTTATAGGAAATAGGCACTGGGTTCATGTTAGGGACTTTCCTCATGGCATACATTTCCCCCCTTCACTCTTAAAAAGTTACAGGGTTCCAGGCCTGTTATGAGTTCTTTTTTTTTTTCATTGGCAGTAGAAAGATGAACAATCCCTTGTAAAAGGGAATAGTGGATTTCTGAAGGTTTTTGAGTAGTGTTGCCTAGCTATAAATATAAATAAATAAATGTTCACACATTATTCATTGGAAAGTAGTTAGATCAAATGGCTTATTCAGCTACATGAAAACTCTGACATTACTTGTCAGTGGATCACGTATGCTGTTCAGCAGAGCAGAATTTGAGATCTAAAGGATGCACTTCTATTGGCAGAGTGTTTGAAATAGTTCAATTACAAATAGTACTTCCCAAGGATACAGCTGCTCAGTGTAATGATTTCAACTGTTTCCTTGGGGTATTATGTGATAAATCCACACAGAGCATCTGATTGCATTTACCACCTGCAGGTGTTTTTAAAGCCCTTTCTTGGTTCTAGGAACTTTAGAGTTTCATATATCCAGTCGGTCTGATTATGAGTTTTAGAAAGGGTTGTTAATTATTTTCAAGTATGGGTATTACTATACCAAAGTTTATTGGTATACTAATTGGCATATCAGTTTTGCACATAGTTTACTATAGAGCCCTACCAACAGAGAAATAAATGTATTTCTACTGTGGATATATTATTCTAAGAGAAAACTGAATTTCTAAATAAGCCCAAACCTACTTTTTAAAGAGTCTGTGGAACCAGCTGTATAGTAATAAACCTCTCTGCAGAATATTTTGGCCTTTCTAGGGATTCTGTAACACATTTTGAAAGAGGTTTATTTGCACTTGTGCATCATGTCTGCTCACATTTAAGTGAAGGAAGATCTTTCCTTAGTACTACAAGATACATTTCCATCTGTTACTGCTCACTCAAACCATTATGTATTATGCAGTGGAGAAGTAGAGCCCCATTCCTACATTTTATACTTTTACATTAGGCTATGGTCTTTGAGCACAAGCATTCCCTTAGTTTTAAGATCTGTGACTTATTGTGTTTGCTTAGGAGACCTCTACTTAGTTAAAGAACAAAGAATATGAGCACAACAAACTTTCATGGACATGTTATGTTAATAATCATTAGGATGTGTTGTGTGCCTACAAAGTAAGACAAATACTTTAAGCCACTGATTAAATCCCAGCATTAGGTTTAGTAAGAAAAGTTGGTGTTTTTTTTTTTTTTCAGACTTATACATAGCCTGTAGAAGTAGCTGAACAAGTCTTAACAAGAAAAAACGAGTACACTTTTTGAGCACTACTCCACTTATATTTTGATTTCTCTCAGTGAGTATCACTGTGACTGAGCAGACTGTAAAAGTGCAACTGCAAAGCAAGACAGAAGCATCTAGATGGTCTGTACATCACAAAACCTTTCTAGATCACCAGTCTGGCAATATATTTTACAGCCTTCTTGGGAACTTCAAGTACTGTAATACTCCAAAGGCAGAACAGGTCTCTCATTTTTAAAAGAAATGCTTATAAACTTGAGGGTTATGAAATGCCAGAGGAAAATATTTCCAATGAGCAGCTGTCGTGGTTTAAACCCAGTCAGGTAACTCGTTCACTCACTCTCCCCCTTCTTTCCCTCCCCCTGCTCCAGGAGGGACAGAGAGGAGAATCAAAAAGAATGCAACTCCCATGGGTTGAGATAAGAACAGTTTAGTAACTAAGGTATAACACAAATCACTGCTGCTACCACCAATAATAATAATGATAAAGGAAATAACAAGGGAAGAGAATACAACACCTCAGCACCAGCCGACCGATAACTCGCCCCCCCAGCCCGACCAAGCACCGACCGATACCTCCTCCAACCCTGCAGTCTGAGCCCTTCTGGGTAACTTCCAGTTACATCCTGGGCATGACGTGCTGTGGTATGGAATACCTCTTTGGTCAGTTTGGGTCAAGTGTCCTGTCTCTGCTTCCTCCCGGCTTCCCCTCCTCCCTGGCAGAGCATGAGGCTCACAAAGTCCTTGGTCAAACCAAAACATCAGGCCGAAAGTCAAAACACTGCACTGCACCAGGTACCAAGAAGGAGAAAAATGACTGCTACTGCTGAACCCAGGACAGCAGCCTACATTCCTCTTAAGATGCTAATTTTAAAAGAGACACTAAAATAGCTGTGACTATGCTACTAAGTCACAGCTACTAAGGAGTGAATGAAGTTCTTGATTTGCTAGATTCTGCAGATATGAATGCTCAAATTGCCATTAAGATTTATTCAATTTTTCTAAAAAGAGCAATTTTGACTTAATATTTCTACTCATCAAACTTTCAGTGCAGGAGTGTACTAGGTACTTCACAAAAATTAGTAATTAAAAGTCTCCTTTAATCATGCTTTTATAATGTATTACTTGATATAGCATATTTTCATTAGTTGTTGCATTAAATATGTAAGATCTTTAGGTATTTCAGTTTGTTCTCTCTTCTCGTTCAGGACTCTGTCAAAGAGCAGATATTAGAAAAGTGGGCTTATGTGTCTCTCCCCTCTCTGTAACACAGACAAAGCTACAGGAAACCTGTACCTTGCTATAGACATCCACCTGACTCAGATAAACACGCTCAAACTTCTTAAGTGCAATCAGTCAGCCTGGATGCAGTAAATCCCTCTGCGAGTGTGGGACAAGCCTGTTCTGATGCCATGGGAGAAAAACCCACTGTAAAAGCTGAATGGGAATGAGAGTAGGTTCTATAGTATGTGAAGCCTGACAGCTTTTCACTTTCTTCTCCAAAGCAGAATTCTGCTACTTCTCCTGCATGGCTTGTTTGAGTGTACATTTTCAGTGAGTAGCCCTAGTCTCAGCAGTCATGACATTTACGATTTTATATATATATATATATTATTTTCTTTTTAACTAAAGGCAAATTTGGAATAATAACACACTAATTACACTTCTCCCCTCAAATTATTTTCAGGAGCACTCAGACCTTTAATCATAATCTGTAAGAACTAGAGAACCATGAAATGCTTTCTACTTACTGAGCTGTGTCAAGCTATGTTTATTTTATATTTCCCAAGAGGTGCCATAGTTGGTTATTATCTCCTTCTGTAGCAGTAGCTGATTTGTCTGCTGCTAATTCCAGTTCCTACAGTCCAATAGATATGACTAGATAAGCTGAGTCTTTTCAGAATAAAGTTAACTATTAAAATACAGCTCATGTTGTCATAAAGATGTTATACAGATAATAGGGAAGAATTCAATCTTGGTTCTTTATTTCCACCCAATATATTCCATATTTCTAAAATTCTTATTCTTGCCCTGACCTATCTTGCTGCATGGGACCAATCTATATATGATCCATAAAACATACCAGTGTGTCTATATAATGAGCAGGATATTCTTAAATATTTTTTTCCTCCCTAAACAAGATAACCTCATGAATCTAAATAAAGTCTCCATGTAATAAAGTCTGAATTAGAAAGATTAATAATATTACATTAGGACAACATATTGCTATTAAATGTATTAGCCAAGTGATTCAAAGTTCTTATCACTTCACTCTATATTCAAGATTCATCTTTCTTCGTGAGGCTTTATACTTTCTTAAGGAAAAATATTGAGTCCGAGTTTTCTCAAAAACTGAATTTCTCTTATATCCTCCTTTCAAACTCTTGTTTTACCTGCTCACATACAGGTGTGTGTTCCTGTTGAGTGCTAATAAACAGGTTTACTCAAATTCTAAGATGAAATTGATGCAAGAGGTTCAACTGGTTCCTAGAATTTAGCACAGAATTATGTGCAGACCCATATAAGCAGAGTCAACTCATGCACAATATCAAAGCCTTAAAACATATGCATTTCTGGAAAAAAACAAGGGCATTATTTGTTTAAAAGGCTAATAAAAATAAAAGTTTAAACTCTTAACAACAGAAGGTTTTACATCACCCATGGTAACAATATGAACAGGCAATGAAATCTATGAGGGGCAAAAGATAATGGCAAGTTGTGATACTTATTTGTAATATTAAAGCCCCTGCAGTTCTCCAACTGTTTTACAGTTTAATCTGCAATTTATGCCCTTCTTATTATGCTTCATCTCCTGGATAAATACAATATGTAGACTACTGCAAACATTATTAATGGCTTGGGTTTCTCCAGAGTTTAAGTCCAAACTTTTCCTTCCCTGCCTATACCCTTAATTTTGGTTACCAATGTGTCCTTTGGAACATGAAACATGATTTCTGCTAAATGCATATTTTGTGAAGCTTAGCATCTTCAATACATTGTCAGTTTTCTGCAATAGTTTCACGTGATAACACATGATGCACTTTGTCACATAGCGGTTTCTCCAACCCCTTTTCTAAACAGGCAGTGTAATTTTTAGGGGTCTGTTTTCAGACACAATAAAGGCAATTAGCTATTCCGAGCTATTTGTTTCTTATACCCTTAATTTGTTTTTCCTCAATTGTTTACTGTGAAGACTATTTCAGAGTCTTCCTGAATTGTTTGATTGGCATGACATTATTCTCCTCTAGATCATTCAAAACAGAAAGAAGGTGTGATATATTGCAGCATGAGGGAAAATAAATTGAATTTCATTCTTTTCATCCCCTAGTTCTCCTTGCAGTCTCATCACAGACAGCCATAATAGTAAAATTTTACTTCATGGGGAATCAAACATTAGCTATTTTACACGAAGAACAACCTAAACTGAAGATCTTGCAAGCATTACCTGAACTCTGGAGTGGCTATGTTTTCTTTGACAGTTTAAGTAATAGTATAGAACCATTATTGTAAGTGCCCGACTGATTAAAATGGTTTTTCCACCTACTTCTAAAGCTGTGATAGTCAAATCATCTCCTTTAAAGTGGTCCCAGAATTTATGGTACGATTTTGATTAGTAGGCGTAAGCCTGACCTGTCAAGGAGTGACCCGAGTGAAGTTTTGCAGAACTTTTAAAAATAAACCATGCCTTCTTTTTTTTCTTTTTTTTTCTTTTTTTTTTTTTTTTTGTTAAAGAATTTCTGAAATTATCTTCTCAATCTTTGCCATTGTATTTCTTAATATCTGGGTGTACACTGCACTGCAGTAAGTAATGAAATGATAAAATCATAGAATGGTTTGGATTGGAAGGGGCCTTTCAGGGAACACTTCCAGGGATGAGACATGCACAACTTCTCTCGGCAACCTGTTCTAGTCTTCACCACCATCACAGTAAAGAACTTCTTCATGGTATAGTACGTCACAACAAATAAATTAATCACTAAGTAAAAGAGTATCAATAGACACAAGTGAAACATAAACAAGATATTACTGCAGTTCATGTGTTTACAAGCTTGTGCAGCATTAAGAAATTAGTTTATACATTTTACCATGAAAACTGACTTCTAATAGTGTTGGCTAAGACAGATCATATGTAACCGTGAACCAACACCTCAGAATGGAAACTAGTAACTACCATTTTTCCCTCAGTTTCTTGATTTAGGGCTTATAGGTCTCCCTAAAAATTGATAGCAACTAAAAAAGGTAGGGTAAATTTAACAGCCCTATTTGTACACTTAAAATTTACCAGTCTGCTAGAGATCTTTGGTGAAGTAGAAACAGGCTGCAGTATGCTGAAAAACATGAAGTATCAGGTCTCCAGCAACCCACCTTCCAACTGGTTAATATTTGGCTAATCCACTCCTGTCCTTTAACCAGCTTCAAAAGGTGCTGCGTACAAAAAATGTCAACTTTAAGCTTTGATATGTAAAAAAAGTTATTTTATTATATGTCAATTTCAGTAGCTTCACAGTTCCAACATGTCTTAGTAGAATTTGATATGGCAGGTTTCCAAAGCTCAGTCAAGGCAGAGAGTTAGGGAAGGTACAAACAGAAGAGTTGAGTAACTTGCGTGAGTTCTAGGCACATACAGTACATAGCCAACTCCTAATTCCACATCTATTTCATCATCATTACAGAACATTGACCTATGTGATTCACTAAATAAAAATAAAAATCCTCTGAGCCATAGTCGGTGAGTTTTCCCATACTCATAATCCTAACATAATTCAGCTTTTCTCCTACTCCTGTATTTTCTGTCTGCATTTTAGCTTTTCTTTTTAGGACATATCTAGAAGAAAAACTCCTTTGAAAATTCTCTCATTTGTATGCCTTGGGAACTGAAAGAAGTAGCTGAAGTAAAAGTATATGAGACAGTATCCAACTCAGCTTTCCAGAGAAAAAATACAGACAATAATTTTTAATGTGAAAAATATTTGATATACATTGCAGAGAAAGGGTATACGAATTAATATATTGTTTTCATTTAGAAAAGGAATCAACAATCACTGTGGGGTTTTTTCCTGTACTTTCTTTTTCTATACTCAAAAAAGTTTTGCTATTTCCCACTTGGCAGGGGACCATTTCTATGCCTCAGAAAACGCAAAAATGGGCCTATAGGTTAAAACTTTGAACGCAAAATTTAAGGTTCAAAATTCACACAAAACAAATCTTGAACTCAGACATATATTTAAGAGGATTTAAGACATATATTTAAGGCACATATTAAGACATATATTTAAGAGGCTGAGAAAGAGTTTTACCTTTTAAGAGGTTTAAAGAGAAAAGATGAAAGAGATTTACTGAGATATTCTAGAACTACAACAAATAACAAAACCAGAGCCTGAAAAAAATGGTACATGCTTGCAAAATCTGCATTACAGTGTCAGCACTAGTAGCCATATTCACAAGGCCTAAATTCCTCACAAGTCTCTTTGGGAGACACCATTTCCAGCGTTTATTACCAGCTGGCAGCAGGTCTTCACAGTCTCCTAGCAGACAGCTGGTAGCATGCCGAAAGAATTAGACAACCTGAAGATGTTATAGGGTGTCATGCAAGTTTTCATGCTATAAAGGTGCTCATAAAATAACTAACTAAATAAATACACCATGGATCTGTACTTTCATCAGTCTGTAGTCTTCTGTTCTTCAGGGACATCAAGGAAAGTTTTGACAGCATAATGAGACAACTCTGTGTTGTCTTCCAGAGTCTGCAGAGAGCCTGAAGCAATAACTTGGATAAGCTGTGATGCAGCTCCATGAACTTTGCTAGAAAAGAATCTGCTTCCCTGAGAAGAATACTCTATTGGGAGTTATAAACAAAATTTATTCACTTCAGAGTCTCAGGTTTAGGGAAAAATCTTGGTATCACAGTTGTGTCTGTAGTGATGGAAATAAAAGTAGATTCTACCTGAGCTAGTGAAGCCGGGGTCAAAAACAGGGTGTAGAAGAGGTTGCAGATGGCTCTACTGTCACAGATGACAGTCTCCTTACATGAAATGTAAAGAGCTATTCCAGCAAGGACGGAAGAGGCAAGTTTATAATGAACTTCCCAAGTTACCTCAGAATATGCCTTTGAAAGGAGCAGGGAGTGGAGTTAATTATTTGCCATTTTCTTTGTCTTTTTTTTCCATATGCAAACTTGATATGCAAAATGCACCTGTGAAATAACAAACCTCTTGTGAAGTAAATTTGTAGCATATGTGCTTGCAACCCATTGGTATGCTTTTATTCTGCAAACCATTTCAGCTTTAGGCTTAAATAGGCCTCTTCTTAACTGAGAAGCAAATTAAAATCCCTTCTCTTTCTCATTTTGCAGACTGCTGAATAAGGTGAGCAGAACCAGATGTTCACATCTCCCTTTATAATCAAAGGGCTACAACTTACTAGTTCATCTTGATGTTGCAGTGTGAGCCACAACAGTAAGAATCGTAAACACTACAGGAGCAACTAAACACAGCTTTGAAAGGGAGGAAGGGGGAGAAGAATAAAGTTGACATTCATAAAGCTCCATCTGGGAGCTGCCTCTGGTACCTCCTCGTTGCTGTAGAGATCCCCAACTGCATGCAAAAGCAGGGCAGGAGAGCCCCAGTAAACACTTCTTTATATGGTCTTACAATACGTTTCTCTCTGAAGCCAGGGGACCTATTTAATTTCATTCTCTAGGCTTTATTTAAGCAGAGACTCCTGCTTTTGCCAAAGTACTGAACTGTGTAACAATTCTTCAATATCCACAAACAGGGGTTAGAATGAAGTCCTCAGGTTTATTTTCATTTGATGGGGCTTAAATACTGAGTGCAGTGTTTTGAAATCAAAGCCTAACACTAACTCTCTTTACTACCTCTTTCCCTGCCGTATGTGGAATTCCTATAGTGACTGCCTTTTCAGGATGCAAATAGGAATTTAAATTGGACAGACTTCAAAGCAGGTTTGTTTGTAAAGAAACACTGATAACATAATTAGGTTGTCTGTTGAGATCCAAGTTTATTTTCCTGTTTTCTCTAGCACTGACAACAGAAGTGAATTGTGTAAGAATTTATTTTCTTCATCTTGCAAAAGGAACAAATATTAAATGGTCATAAAATAATCTGTGTACATTATTTTCCAAATATATTTAATCTTGATAAAGTCTACGTGTTCTATATAAGACTGCAAGACTACTTATCCTTTCAAAGAAAGAACTATGTTGAAGGTACAAAATTCTGTGCAAGCTGTTCCATGTCTATGTTATTATTGTTTTTCAGTTTTCATGTGATAAAAGATCACTAACTTCGAAAAACAAACACCCCCCCCAAAAAAACCTCTATGGACCAATTTTTAATGCGCTACAGTGTTTCCATTTCAATGGAATTATAAAGCACTTTGCCATTGAATAAACAAGACGCTACTGTTTTATAGAGTTATGATTTTACTTTTAAGATTACAAGTTTTTGAACTTAAACAATTAAACAAAAGAACATGACCCAGAGCCCAGCAGCTGGTGTTGACAGGAGCAGTCATGAGACAGCACCCAAATATGCTGCCAAGGGTTCCTTACAAGTTACGTGAGGAGAGAAGAAGAATGACCTCATCCATATGTGCATGGTGCATTTTTGCTTTGTTTTTCTTTTTTAAACTGTTGCAATTTCACAGGTCACCTTTAACTGCTATGAAAAACAAGATGAGTAATACCAGTTTGGTAGTTTGCCCAAGTATAAACCTGATGCCATTTTTTTTCTTTTTCAGAGAATTGGAAAGCCATATATACACACATAAAAAAATGAATGAATAATACTGGAGGAGGTGGAAAAAGAAAAGGCTTGTTTAGCTCTAAAACATATTGTGGAAAGGTCAGGCATGTATCAGCCTCCTCCTTCATTACTTTACTAGTCCACATTGACAATAACCTCAAAGGACCAGTCTCCCCTTTAATGTGAAGATGGGATAATTTTGGAAAATCTGTCTCAAGGAATCTTGATTCTACTTAAAGCAAAGGCTGTTCTAATCATAGAATCATAGCATAGTTAGGGTTGGAAAGGACCTTAAGATCATCTAGTCCCAGCCCCCCTGGCATAGGCAGGGACACCCCACACTAAACCATGCCACCCAAGGCTTTGTCCAACCTGGCCTTGAACACCTCCATTAAGCTATCTCATATCAGAAAAAATTCTCATTGCTGAGGTTGCTGTTGTGTATGAAAAGGGAAAACTTGGAAGTGGGATCTGAAGACAGGATGTACCTTCTGACTTTGTTTTATGAAGCACTCAGAGACAGCTGTAGACTGTGGTGCCACATCTGTGCAGCCAAATTTGGTATGAAATTCTGTTTGTACCTATAGTACCTGTATATACTCTGAGAAGACTGACAGGAATTAATCTCACAGTTTGTTCAGATTGTGCTAGTTTTATTATATTAATTGCCAGCCTACTTCCAGAAATTTTGCATTTGTTTCTCTGGAAGGACAAAGTTGCCCTATATATTTAATACACCAAACAGCACCACAGATTATGAATACAGATGTAAACACTGTAAAAATGTATTCTCAGTACACTCGATTCTACTGTTTACATAGCAGTCGATTACCGCAATACCATTTCTTTTGCAGCTCTACTAGATGGTTATCTCCACTTAAAGTTTTGCTCAGAGTTCAGCAGAGCTGGTCCTAGCAAGTGATCTGAGAACACATTTCTCTTCTGGAGAGTCTTCCATTGAAGCATGCAGGGTATATATTTTAATACTGTGGACACATTTGCACGTAAAAGGTAATTTATTTATTTATTTATTTGTGAGGCTGAGGGGGTAAAGCTTTGCAAAAGCAGAATACATTTTATTTAGGAGCTTGCACAAGTACATTTTCATTAGTATTGATGCAAACATCAGAAAAATAGATAGATAGATAGATAGATAGATAGATAGATAGATAGATATGATTTGATTGAAGAATCTTGATAAATCATCACAGTTTTTTCTCCCTTTCACCCTCCTTTGCCAAAACATTACCATAGGTCAGAATAACAGTTGTGTATCTCAGACATACATTAAACATTGATTCACATTTATTGCAAAGTACTTGATTTGAAGATAATTGAAAGTCTTGTCCTATGAATACACAAAGACAGTATTTTTCATCATATACCCAAGAATAGTTGGGTTTTTTTTAAATGCATATATTTAATATTACAAGTACCATGATTATGAATGGATTGCTACAGAATGGAATTGCACGACAGTTTCAGCAACTGAAATACATTTGGCAGTAAACTTACATGCATACAGTAAACATGTTTTAAGGGTAAATTCAGTGGAACAGTACAGCTTCAGCAGTAGCTGGAGAACTCAAGTGAAAACACAGCTTGGAAATCTTTTGGGTTGCTTGGGTAAAGCTAAAGCATTGCAGTGCAGTGTTTTTGGCACTGTTCTGTATGAACTCACAAACTTAAGAGTGCTCTATTAACAGCATCAGCATCCCACATAGTGGATGCCCCACAAAAGATGCAGTGCCAAAGTCCTTGCACCTTTGGGTCTCCATCTTGTGCTTTTTGTCAAGTATCCATGATGCCCTTTACATTCAAGGCAGAACTGACAGATTAAAGCCTTGGGAATCTTTCAGGCGGCAATGCACTTGCGGAGCCCTCACAGAGTAATGAGAGCTGAGCAGGTAATCCAGCAACAGAAGCCCTTAGTACACGTGCATCTGTAGATACAATAATTTTTATCAAGCCACAAGTTATTATTGTAACAGAATTATAAACTGGTATAAAAAAAATTGCAATAGCTTGAGTTGCATGGAACATAGTCACAGTAATCCTATGTCTGTTTTATCAGTTTTCTTAATGAGTCTATTCATAACCTGCATGAATAGCAAGACATAGTAGTTAATAATGTAGGTTAATTGGATCCTACTTTTGTCCAAATAACCTTTGCAAGGGATTAAAGTTAACTCTCTATACAAAAAGTGTGAAGTATCAGAATTATTCAGTTAGGTCATGGAAATAGGCAATCCAGATACAAAATTTCTTCAAAGGCTCTAACATTTTCAATAATTTGAATTAAGACTGATGAACAAGCTTGCAAATGTTAAGAAAATTAATTTCATATTCAATGAATAAATGAAAGCAAATCCAAATGATCTGCTGCATTTCTGCATAGAGTTGAATGGAAATATATTTAAATGAAAATTTTTATGATTTTTTTAATGAAAAATTAGATGAGTTTAAAAGTCCTTGGATTCTGACTAGAAACAGATTGAAGAGGGTGCTCAAAACAATTTACTTGTGTTCGTAATATCTCATAACATTTTGCATATTTTTTTCCACATTTTCCTACCTTCAACTTTCATGTCTTTTACTATGAACTTTACTATGAACAGTATAGCAGCTGTGTGCTCATAAATAATTCCTAGGGAGAAACGAGCAAAGTAATCTGTGTCTTCATGCAGTTCATCTATTTTTTCTTTAGGAGTTAGTTCAGTGTGGAGAAGGGAAAAAAAAAAATCTGTTTAAAAAAGAAAAATCAATGTTATACACACCTAGATGTCTTGAGGAAAGAAATGCAGCATGCAGCTAGATGACTAGACTCAAGATGTAAAGCATGATACTGAACAACTGCAGCAGTCGTGAGTGGGATGACATGAACTGTCAGTAAGAGCTGATCAGCCTGCAGAAAGATACAGAAATAGCCAGCACCCATCCAAAATGGATCTATACACTGGTCCTTAAAACATAACTGTGCACAGTGCTGTCCAGTGTAACCAACTGAAAGAACGCAGGATCTCCCAAAACACAGTCAAAATGACAATACTTATTGATGAACATCCATTCAAAAATAAATCTGTCCTTTCAATGCAATTGAACATATGTCCCAGAATTTTGGTTAATTATTAAGACTGCTTTTGAAACAGGAATTTTCTGGGATATTGGAAACTCTACCTGCCCGTGATACCATAACCCTAAAATTGCAGAGAGTGTGAACTGTGAACCTGAACTTCAAATTCTACTCTCAGTATGGTGGCTCCCACAAGATGCAACATCAGAAACAATCAAGTTTTTACGCACATACCTAGATGGAGACAAATTCAGTACCAAGATTATGACTCAGCAGCCTCCTATTTGCTGAAACTTTTAGACACATTATTTCCTCTTGTAATAAAGGTCAAGTAAAGATCATTTTATTTTTCTCTAATTTACATATATTTTGAATGAACAGGCAGTGTGCGCTTGCAGCCCAGAAAGCCAACCGTATCCTGGGCTGCATCAAAAGGAGTGTGACCAGCAGGTCGAAGGAGGTGATCCTGCCCCTCTACTCTGCTCTTGGGAGACCTCACCTGGAGTATTGTGTGCAGTTCTGGTGTCCTCAACATAAAAAGGACATGGAACTGTTGGAACAAGTCCAGAGAAGGGCCACGAGGATGATCAGGGGACTGGAGCACCTCCCGTATGAAGACAGGCTGAGAAAATTGGGGCTGTTCAGCCTGGAGAAGAGAAGGCTGCGTGGAGACCTCCTAGCAGCCTTCCAGTATCTGAAGGGGGCCTATAGGGATGCTGGGGAGGGACTCTTCATTGGGGACTGTAGTGATAGGACAAGGGGTAACGGGTTAAAACTTAAGCAGGGGAAGTTTGGATATAAGGAGGAAATTCTTTCCTGTTAGGGTGGTGAGGCAGTGGAATACGTTGCCCAGGGAGGTTGTGAATGCTCCATCCCTGGCAGTGTTCAAGACCAGGTTGGATGAGGTCTTGGGTGATATGGTTTAGTGTGAGCTGTCTGTGCCCATGGCAGGGGGGTTGGAACTAGATGATCTAAAGGTCCTTTCCAACCCTAACTATTCTATGATTCTATGACTCTATGAACTGTGAAACAATAGCACAGCAAAATAAACTATATCACACAATTAGCTGAATAGGATTGTTCCTTTGATGAACATAAATCAAATAGAGGTCAGGAAGCAGAAGTTAATTCTGCTTTACATGCTTGTCTGAACTTGCTACACGTCGTTATAGAGTGTTGAATCACTCTTAAGAGATAAGAGATAACTCCTAAAGGCAGTTTGAAGCTGACCCACTGCTGGGATAAGAAAAATCAAGTCTATTGTTTTAAGATTTTCTTAATTCGCATCTGCATCTTGAGACACAGTGTTCAGTGATCCGTCCTTGCCTTTGTTTCAAACTGGCTTTGGTGTTCAGACTAAATTCCAGAAGACAAAGCTGGGGTTCTCTTCTATTTCTCTCTCTGGCCAAAGCTATTCTGGTGCCACAGAAGCATTCATTGAACATTTTCTATTTAATATACATTATTTAGATTTATTTATCAGAAAGCCAGGATTCCACACCATCTTTATTCCCCACAGATTACATTTTCAGTTCCTTTGCTGCAGAGCTCATGTCCAGGTGAACAGCTGCCCAGGCAAAGACTGGTAATGGGCAATTATTGGATATAATAAAGCATCAAAAATCAAAATAAAAGAATAACAACACCAATGCACTCACACACAAAGTGCCACCAGTAACAGGCTCTCTCAAAATGAACAAGAGCAATTATCTGTCCCGACTAATTAGTAAATTTGTGTAATGCTCAGGAAAAGAGAAATGCATTTATTTCCCAGAAGGAGGATCTATCTGAAGCCCTACTCTTGACCCTTTAAGTAGCAGATTAGGGAAAGAATAAGAGTTGCTGTATCTTGCAATTTAATTAGGCGCGTGTTTAAGAAAAACTAATTATTTGGTAGACCCATGATCTGTAGTCTTCTCTCATATGAATGCATAACTACAAGATGGGCTCCTAATTATGTCTTTTCAACTCTTCAGTCTATTTCATGCCCAAAAGGGAGGGGGGTGTGTATACATTGTTCCTTCAATGCTGTTATCCTCTATTCTTGTTTGTATTCTGTAAGCTTTCTAGAGTAAAAATGCTAAATAAAGAAGTTCAGCGTAGCAGGCCAGAGTAGAATATTGTGCTTTCCTGTTTTAATTTTTTTGTTCTTTTCCAGGCACCTTCAGTGATACTGTATCCACTTTTGACATCTGTTCTTGTTATTTTGCTCAAATAGCTGAGGAGGAATATTGCTCCACTGAGTGAAAAAAACATTAATAATTCTACCTCCGTAACATTTTATTGTTGGTCACTGGAAAACTAAAGAGCAATTAGAGCTGGGAGTGACAGGAAAAAGACATATTTTAACAGTGAAAGAAGTCAAATACTACAAATAGTAAATTACATTTCTCCAGGTTTTAGTTTTATGTTGAAATATTCTAGATAATTTCTTCTAACTATAGCATTTTAAAGCCTTCCAGAAATCAATCATAATATCTGTAATGTGCATATGCATACTGTAATTTAACTGGTCTGTAGTACAATGAATCTCTAGTGTGAAATTTTCCTTGTTAATGATCAGCAGAAGCTATGGTTCTTAATGCAATTATGGATCCAAGGCTTACAGTCTATAGGCAACAGGATAACAAGATGATATCATTAAACTTCTCATTTCATTCACTCATACCTACAGGAAAAAAAAAGACAAAGCAAACAACCATTATTATAAGCATCTTACTTTTTCTACCATCAAAAGGGACCCTAACATACATTGAATTGCATATTATAGCCTCTTCGTTCCCCTGGGTAAGTAAACAAATTGTTCCAGCGTCAGCAGTTTCTCTTTTAAATGTTTTTTTTTTTTTAAATAATATTAAAGGAAAATAAGGCAGTCTAATTAAGGAAAGAACCTTTCTTGATGCCAGAAGCAAGCAAGCTCTTCAGCCCCTTTGGAGAGGCTCTTCTCTTGGAAGGAAAAGCCAAGCTACCACTCTGTCCTAAGCCAGGGATTGTGGGTACGTGTCCCATCTGTATTGGAGGGCAAGAAGTGGGGTGGAGTGAGTGAACGAGTTACCTGACTGGGTTTAAACCACAACACACTCCCATCAGTTATCCTCATAAATTGGACCCCTCCTCTACCCTGAGCTGTACTCATCAAGCCCTGGGAACTGGCTCCATCCCATAGAGTTTTCCAGGAATACCAGGTTGGCAGGGACCTCAAGGAACATCTGGTCCAACCTTTCTTGGCAAAGCATGACCTAGATGAGATGGCCCAGCATCCTGTCCAGCTGAATCTTAAGAGTGTCCAATGTAGGGAAATCCTCCAATTTCCTGAGTAGATTATCCTAGTGGCTGATCATTCTCACTGGGAAAAACTTTTTCTTGTATCCAATTGGAATCTCCCCAGGAGTAACTTGTGTCCATTACCTCTTGTCTTTTCCATGTGGGAAGTCCCTGTATTTGCTGTGGCATGTCTTCCCCACCTCAGCTGAGTCAGTAACCTGATGGGAAAGGTGCTAAATCTTTCCCATTATTAGGAAAGCTGCACTTGGGCTGAATAACCCTGTCTGAGAAAAGGCTGTGAAGCATCAGCTATTGATTGTCAGATAATGTATTTTTCAATAGTACATAGTCTGTCAGAAGGGAAAGTGGACCTTCTCTAACAGATTTCAGCAATTCACTTTCTAGGCAAGCAGCCCCTCTTGGTTGCACCACAGTATTTTTCCCCTGGGAGAAACTTCTGTCTGGAAAAACGGTGTCCCCCTGTTCACACCCTGTTATGAGTGAGCCTCTGAAAGTCCCAGACCAGAATTTTCTGAAGGACAGACACCTCTAGGGCAGCCCAGGCTCATTAGAGCTATCAGTTCAGCATGTGCTGGGCAGTGTGCTCGCACTTGTGTGGGCTTTTGAAACCACAGGGAGCAGCCTGGGTGAATAAGCATTGTTCTGTGTGGTAACCTTCTTCTATACCACGTCTTAAGACTATAAAAATAAAAGTATACACCCCAAATATTTTGCCTACCCTTTCAGACTGAAGAACGTTTGCCAGTCTTTTTCCTTAAAAAAATTCCCTGTAATAGAGGTCAGAAGGAGGGAAAATTCTCCTGAAGCTTTCTCTGAGCTTTGGGCATCCACAATAGTGTGTCCAAGCTAAACAATATGCAGCACTGTGGCATGTACATTACATTTCAGATTTTTAAATTTCACAGATAAACACGAAATTATTCTCACCTTGCATAGAATAAGATAGGATCATTTTCTTCAGTGAAACTTTACTTCAGGACCTACAAAGAGGAGTCACCTTCCCCCCCCCCCCCCCCCCCAACACTTTTAGGAACATTCCTTGTTTCCAGAGATATTAGTTACAGTTTGTTTTATTAAACTTCACCATTTACACTTCAAAATATGTAACTTTTTTTTTCCCTCGAACAAATATTGAATTAGACTTAGACAGTAGAATAGCCTGAGGATGAAAAAGTAACAAAATGAGCCTTAGAACATATATAGCTGTACAGAGCAGATAGCAGCTTTTCTTTCATTATTTCTGTCTGAATACATTAATGCAACTCTAAGTCATCACAAAATATTCTCACAATATCAAAATTTAAGGAGAACAATACACTGTGAAGATTGTGTTTTGTTTGTCTTTGCATTTGTTTGCATTTATATTTTTTTTACCTACCCCTCAACCCCTTTTGGATTTTTTTTTTTTAACCTTAACAATCTTAACTTTGCATTTCCTAGGAAAACAACTGACCTGCTTAGCAGTATAAACCTTACACCTAAAAGAGGTTCTCTACCTCCAATGATGCAGTCTCCATTGCTTTCTTAGTCAACGAATTCTGTTTATCCTCACACTTTCAGTCATCCAGTCTGGATCTTTGCTGCAAATTAAGTTTGTTACTTCCTCTCTTGTCCTTTGGAAAAAGTCTATTGCCTTTGAACTTGAATCAACCAGGGTTTTACATAATTGAAGACTGTTGTTACATCTTGTCTTTGTGCACTGTCCTCTAAATTAAACAGCTCCAGGTCTTTCTATCTTTCTTCATACTCCTTTTTTTCTAGACTTCTGCCACTCTTCTTGCCTGCTCAGGATTCTTTAAAAGGTCACAAGTAAACCAAACACAATAATTTGGCTGCAGCTTTATTAAAATGGAAATACCCTGAGCTTTACACACTCTTTAGAGAGCGTAAGATTTTTTTTCTTTGGAAGCAACATGGCACTGTTGATTACTACTCAGTCTGTTATCCACTTTTGTCATTTTAACTCTTATTTTTATTAAGACATCTTGTACTTTGTACATGTTCTTAATCAATTGTGGTTTATTGTTTTCAGGCAGTTTATCCAGTTCATAAAGAGACCGCATGTATTGGAAAATTGCCTGAAAAGTGAATATGTAAGCTGACCATCATATGGCTGAGGAGAGTAGTGCTTGCAAAGTGACCCATTAAGACCTCAGATAGTCAAGCTGCCCAAAATAAGATATTTAATTAAATAGAGCATTGTCAACTTTTGCTGACTTCTACATACAGTCAGGTTTGAAAAACAGAAGGGAACATTGGTGCTGTAAAGGAGTAGCAGTCGAGTGTAGTACAGTACTCTATCCAACCAAGGGAGAATGCTGTAACCATTAACACTATCAATATACATATTTTCATACTAATGATGTTCATTTGGCCTCCTGTACATCAATTTACAACAGGGGAAAGAAAAAGAAAAAAAAAGAGATTTTATCCCAGTACCATGAGGATAAATCTGTTATGAGAGACTGCTGATTCAGATCCTATTGCAGTCAGGAATGAGGAGGAGACAGGAAAGCTATCTCCCACAAAAAGGGATGTGTATGGCAGTAAATATGTTAGTCCCAGAGGCTACATAGTTTTTCTCATCAAAATACTTTAAAATGTTTTCTTCTTAAGCTGAAGCTTTTAGATTTCATTTGATCTTAAAAGTTCCTCACAGTGCCATGCAACTCTTCTTGCAGAATACTGCTCTTTCATTTTCCACCTCTCCTCAGCAGCTGTATTTTTATCTTCGGAGGGGAGGAGCAGAGACCATCTTCTAGCACACTGCAATCCTCATTTATGCACTATTGTTTCCTATGGAGAGATTGGGCTACACACTTTTCCTAACACCCTGACAGCCAGCAGAGGTGCTCCCCTACTCTTGTCTCGCAGGACAGACCCTGGCAAGATGACAATACCATCTGACAGCTAGCAGTGGCTTCTTCTGCCAAGGGCACATCTCACTCCTGACTTACCCCTGATACCTTTTCTATTTCTAGTTGAAATGTGCCCTGAAGTTTAATCTCTGTGTTCACTGATGCTATATGGAAACTCCTGTATATGCGAATGACACCCAGGAGAATTAACAGACCAAGAGTGCTGTAATAATTTCTGGATTTACAAGATCAAAGAATAAGGGCTTTTTTTTGTTTACAACACTGAATGATTGATGTTCCACAAACACGTTTTAATATCTACCTTGAAACATCTTTCCTTTATTGAATTTTTTGGTTTATTTCAGCAGATAGGTGCATATAATCTGCTGCATTTCACGGGTATTTGGTAAAATAAATGTAGATCTATTAAAATACTGTTCATTTAAAATAAATTGCACACTTCCATAAAGAATGCTTCAGCACTATGCTTTTGCATAAAATGAGATGACTAGAAGCCAGTATCACAGTCAGAAGCAAGGAGCTTTCAGCTTGAGATGCGTTAAATAAAAATATTCCATTACCTATGTCTACTGACTCAGACTTACTGAGTTCCTGCAGATAAAGTTTCATGCTATAGTGACTCACTGAAAATTTGCAAGATCATGCTGGAATTTAAACACATTTGAAAGCAAAGGGCACAGTCAATGTTAGAGATCTTATATGATAGGGACAGTGTATATACCCTAGACTTGAGCCTCTGTGACTTTGGCATGTGTTATGATGGAGTAGTTTCAGTAAACATTTCCATTGCTAGGAACTGAGGATACAAAACATCCAGGTGAATTAGAATCATGCTATCACAAGGGTGTTTTTCCTAGAGCTAAGAAACTATTCTAAGAACATTTTTGTTGAAACTGGCATAATTTCTCAAAAAAAAACTCCAAACCTATAATAAGAGGTTCTAGGTCTGAATCATAATTCAATTATTCTAATTTTTGTAACACTAGGAATAAGCAATTATAGGTGTATTTGATCAGTTGGAAGGACTGTAATAACCATTTTGAGTCAAAATAAGCCATTTTGTTTGTTTTGTTTGAACTGATTTAGGAGGAAGTAGGAAAATCCCTGAGACAGAAAATAACTAATGTAAATAATGCATGTGAAGATTTTACACTAATGCTGATTAGCATTTCACTCCTCAATAGGCAGTTTTAGGTCACTGGCCTAGTCTAGCATGGATAAAAATCAGAGAATGAAAAATGGTAATCATGAAGCAAAAAAATAAAGAAAGGCAATTTGGAAAAGAAACTTTTGCTGTTTCAAGTAAAGAAGATTAAATTTAATACCTCATTTAACGTCACCATTAATCTGTCATTGCACTGGGTCAATATGTGCAGAAGCAAATGGAGACAAAGGGGACACTAAGGGTAATGGGGCTTATGTGCATTTCTTTCACTTTGAAAGTTTGGCTCAGTAAAGATTAAACAGACAGAAAACTATTATTCCTGCCCTTTGCAGTGCCCTTGAGCTCTAGGGTCCTCCCTAAATAACTGAGTAATCACAGATGATGACATTAGGCTTAGAAGCACAACCCTTGGAAAAACAATCTTACTACAGGTAAACCCTCTTGCCAATAGTTTTCAGGTTCTGGTAGAGCTGAGGATGTGGAGCTGCACTCCAGGTGATATATTAGGCCCTGCCAGGAAAACGAAATAGTTTTTCAGTATCAGTGACATGATGTGCTGTCAGTTCATACTCTGACTTACCTCCCTGAAAACCCATATTTTTCATCTGCAGATAGAAACAGATATGCACATACACATGCATGCGTGAGTGTATGTATGCATATGCACACACATAAACATCCCCATTTTTGAATAAATTAAACAAAACACATCAACACACTCAGCTTCAGGCACATTTGGATGACAGTGATTTAAGCAATTTCCCAAACTGGGTCATGATACCTTAGGCTGTAGGCATTGCTGAGTAGTTTTCAATGTTGTTTATAGCATTTATAGTAATTATTTGTAGTAAAATCTTTAAAATGGTGTACTGTAAGTCCATTGATTCTTGTAAATACAGGTGTGGATCTTATTTTCCATTTCTTTCATATAGAATAGCTGTTTAAAGTTTTCGTTTGGTGTTTGCTCAAAGGTATAAATGACTACCTTAAGAACAGAAGAATGTTAGCTTATACACACATTTAAAGGGCTTTTTTTTTTAGCATATGATGGTAATAATCAGAATTCCCTTTTTACTATGTAACTGTGTACAGAAACAAAAAGATTTTCTGTAGGTCACTGCAAGCAAAAGGAAGGTAATTTGGGGAAAATGGTAGTAAGCGGTTTGTGACAGGGAAACATCAGTAATTTTTAATGGGTTATCACTTGAATTTTTTAACATTTGCGGATATTGTTATCATGAATGTGGCCTTGGACATCCTGAACAACTCTTGGACTTTGTAATCAGGACTAAGTTCATCAATGAAGCAAAAATTGTTAATTCTAAAAGAATATTACATGTATCATTCTCACCAGAAAGAGCCTTATTTACCATTAAAGGTCATTACACTGTTCTTCTAGTATGAAAGGCATTAGATGTATAATAAAACCTACATTCTACAGATTAAAAAAGAAATTAAATACAAGCAGAAATTCTTTTATTTTCTTACATTGGAGACATAACAGTGATACAGAAACACACATACCCAATACAGGAATCTAAAGGACCTTGCTTAGCTCCTTAGGTACTTCATCTGCCCCATGGGAGGATGGAGGGTCTCTCTGGTGCAGGTTTGTATGCGGTTACAAATTGACAAATATACAGTGATAAGGATACAAAATGTTTATTCCAGGATTATATTTCCATGGGTTTGCACTCATCAAACTTCAATCAATTGTGACAAAACCGTCAAGGCCTACTTCTTGTCAAAAGGCTGCATTTTATTTCTTAAGAATAGGATGATCTTTCAGCTATTAGATTAAGAAATTATTCTCTGATGTTGTTGTTGCGGTTGCTGCTTTGTTTTGTTTTTAATGCTATGTATTTTACCCCAGGCAGTGCCAAATAAGGTAAGAGATGAAGATGAAAATCTAGGGCCTGATAGGCCTGTGCTGGTGCAACAAGAGAGAGAAGCATTTTGCTCAGCCACAGCAGGAGGAAACACTCAATGAGGATCAGGAAAGATGGACTGTGTCTGACACTGCCAGTGCCTTGACTTCAACTACTGAACTGTGTTAGTGTGCTGGAGAGCATCAGGTTCACTGGTGTTAGAGCTGGGACAGTCTATTCCTCTTCAATACTTCTAAGGCTTCAATACTCCTTCAATACTCATCTAATTTTAGATGAGAATAACAATATATTGCTCTTTTGGGACAGAAAAAGTTATGTTCTCAGGGAAATCATATTGGGATTGGATCTTTGCTATTTCTGAAAATTTGAGTGGTTAGAGGATCAGGAAGAGCCTTTAATTTTAAAAGGAATTCTTAAAAAGCAGGAAGTTTAACAAAAACTATGTTAAAAAAACCTTGAGATTGTACCGTTAAAAGAAATACAAAATGCTAACATTCATATCTTCAAACTTTTTCTTTTTTTTTAATGTGCAAATGCATACCATTTACTGGATCCTATTTTATTCTGCAGTACTGAAGCCCTAAGTATAAGAATTAATGTGTTGCAATGCTTTTACCAATGTGCTCAGGGATCAGACCTCCACGTGGCACAGTGTCTGCAATTCATCAGGCCCCCAGAAGTCTGTCTCAAGCTGTGAACTAATGAAATCTACACCTCTAATAAAATTTTGAGACCCTGATGAAATACATGCCTTGGCTTAACTAATTCCTCCTGTGCTTAGCTGTACCACAGTGACTGGCTTCAGGCTCCCAGAAGGAGCTGCGCAATCCTCCTCATAGGTGATTCATCATTTTCAGTAGCTGAAGTTAATAGTACAAGTATTGAGGGTTTCGGAATTCAAGTGCTTTAACTAAAATTGTGAAAAAAAGCCTGTTAGGTGTTTATGTCTGAGGGGACTAGAAGTTATAATCCAGTGTTATGCAAACAGCTGAGAGAGATACATTTCTAGGGACTGCAGGCATGATCACAAATAGAGAGAATATATCCAGATTTGGTTTTGAATATGACAATGAGAAAACAATACTAGAAGCTACCTGTGGATTTAACAGTATCTTAGAGTCATTGTTTAAACCCAGCCAGTAACTCAGAACCACAGGAGAATTGAAAGAATGTAACTCCCACAGGTTGAGATAAGAACAGTCCGGTAACTAAGGTATAACACAAACCACTGCTGCTACTGCCAATAATAATAATGATAAGGGAAATAACAAGGGAAAAGAATACAACTGCTCACCACCCACTGACCGATACCCAGCCCGACTGAGCAGTGATCTAACCCTTCCGGGTAACTGTCCCTAGTTACTTACTGTGCATGACGTGCTGTGGTATGGAAAACCCCTTTGGTTAGTTTGGGTCAGGTGTCCTGTCTCTGCTTCCTCTCAGCTTCCCCTCATCCCTGGCAGAGCAGCAGACTCAGAATGTCCTTGGTCAAACTAAACATTGCTCAGCAGCAGCTAAAAACATCGGTGTTATCAGCGTTGTTCCCAGGCTGAAAGTCAAAAACACAGCGCTGCACCAGCTACTAAGGCTGAGAAAAATGACTGCTACTGCTGAACCCAGGACACTTAGTTCAAAGCCAACATCTTTCCTGAAACTGAAACAAAGGCGAAATAAATTAAAGACAGGATAATTTTCAGGATAATCAACCAAATGTCTGTAGGCAACCGGTGTTTAACAAGCACTATGTGACCCTGAAATACCTGATTCTTTGTTCTGAAAATGAGCAGAAGAAGATGCATAATCCCAGGTAAATATTTGTCAAGAAGCCTCCAAAAAATTCTGGGAAAAAAAGAAATATAGCAACAAAACAGAAAAGAAGATCAAAAAAGGGAGCAGTCAGAGATGCTCAACTGCTGTGAGATGGAGTTTCTTATCCATCACCTGTAAGTCATGAAACACGGGAAATTCTTCACAGAGGTGATAAAAACTGTCAAACTCAAAAGTTGGAAGTTAAGGTGATAAGTGCATTTAAGACACTTACACAATACATGAACCTAACAAAGGATATAAAGTCTTAATTTTCATCCTGTTTAAGCCATGTAAATCTCCAACTTGCATTTTATTGCTTTTCTATTTTTGTCAAAAAAAGAAGAAATATTTCTAATTGCCACTATTTCAACAGACAATTCTACAATTCAAAGATTAAAAGTGAAAAAAAAAAAAGTAGCAAATCTGTTACATTAGATCTGATGTAGGACTAAGGTTCAAAAAAGCTTTTAACAGATGAAGTCTCACTCAGTCCTTTGAGATCTGAGCTCCAAAACATCTTGTGACTTTATGTGTCAGCATATCCCATCTATGCAGCCAAAATATGTAAGAAACACAAGATGCTTTTAATAGTTTAGGTAAAAATATCTGTTATATCAAGTCCCTTAATTCTCCTGGACATAAACTTTAAAATGTGATTTGCTATTGGAAATAGTAATGTATTTCAAAGTTTCTCAAGAAACAGTCCACCTTTGCCCAAATTAAGGTCTATGCTGTATAAGAAAGGTTCTCCCTTATTTGTTTCCATTTTTAAGACTTGAGATTAAGATGTTATGAAGGAATATTCATTTGGTCTTGTCTATGATTTACAAAGTCCTCTTTGGCCTATGATGCTTTCCGTGTTCTGCAAATAATGAGTATTTTTCAACTACTGTCTCATTTAAAATAAAGGCCACAGAATATTAAAGCATCTCTGAGAAGTTCATGGTTGGATGTATGCATTTATAATAAGAGGTTCTGTGTCTGTCTGCATGTGCCTTTCCAGGCCTACTTGCATTTGCTTTATTCACAGCTGTCTAGAGGGAAGCCAGCTTGAGCCCAAGAGCGTTGTGCATAGCCCAGTGCAGTAAATCCTGTGAAAGCATTGTGCACACATATTGTGCTGCATGGGGTGGAACTTCGTTATACATTTAAGAAATTATTGCAGTTTGCCTCAGAGAACAGATTTCAGGAAAGCGCAAGTAAACATAGTAAGGTACTTCTTTTATTAATGTTGCTCATTGTCATGGTAAATTTTGGAGCATTACAGTGAGAATATGGACTTGTTCTTAAGATGCCCAAAAATAAATTCTTCAGAATTTCCATGCTCAGTATCTACTGTCTCATGTTTGACAAGATGTTCTTAAATTTATATCTCTTTGTAGCTGTGGAAAAAAACATAATTTGCACCTGGTTCAAAAGGAAAGCAAATGTAAGATTTACAATGAAACTCTATTCATCTCAGCTGCAGCTGTACTGAACGGCAATGAGAAGGGACCTGAATGAGAGGATGAAAGGTTTAGTTCATGCATACGACCTCGTGTCTCCCAGCTATATCTCATCTGCATGACTGCAGAAACTAACAATGCTTTACCCTTTAAATCCAATAAATGAATTCCACAGTTCATTTAAACCTTGGTATCAAGTTTTCAATTATTTTTACTTGATATTTTCACTTTGCTTGTCCACAGAAGTTCTGGCTACCTCAAATTTAGTCTGAGTTACTTGTCCATTCATTAACATTTGCATTGCAGCACAGAAACATAGTAACAGCTAAACTTATTTGGTGAATTCCATAGGGCTACCATGATGTAAAAATGCAGGAAAATCACAATTCATATGTCTTTTGCCTTTTATACAACATCAGAATTATAAATGATTAAATAAAATGGGCTATTCAGCAAAATTAATATCAAAAGAGACAGAAGCAACTTCACCTGTTCTGAGGGGCAGATAAAGCAGATATATTTCAGTGTCAGTCTTCTACATGTGTATCTGTTGGCTTGTCTTCAACATCATATGAAGAAAACCTCTATTTTGTTCTAAATCATACTCAGTAAACATCAGAGTTACTGTCTAAACACATGGAGCTCCTTAGTATCACTCCATGTTCTTCTCTTGCTCCAGCCATGGTCTCTCCATGGGCAAAGTAAGCCGTGATTCAACATTACAAGAGTCATGGCAGTCCATCTTCCAGCAGGGACGAATATTGTCTGTTTATCCGTATCTTTGAATACCCTTTTTAGAACAAGAGTTACCTCTTCTTTTAGAAGTCTTAAGGCCCTGTCATAAAGCCATTTGGCCTTGGACTAGCTCTTGAGCTCTGAATATCCTTTTGTATTTCAGTGCATAAGAGCAATGCTTCCAGGGTCTTAGGCTCACTCATGACATACTTTGGTAATGTTAAGTCTGTCAAATAATTTTGTAGCAATGTTTTTCAATCACTTTACTGAGATAACAAAAATTTAGAACAGAATGCTTGGGGGTTTGTTATATTTCTAGGGTTCCTATCTCTTGTTTTGACTGATCTTTGTGTTGGCAGATGGCATGCTTTGCAGTTAATTTTCAAAGCTGGGATATCAACATTATGGTAGCCTTAAACACTTTTTTCACCCTCCTCTCCAAAATCTCTTTTCAGGAACTTAATCTGTAACCTGTTTTTTTCTCTGTGAAGCCTAAAAAATTATAATTTCTGCATTAGTTAATCTTTATACATATGTAATATTCCCTGTGTATCCAGGGATGCTGTTTATCCTAATGATTCTTGACTGTAAATATGTCTGAACAGATGCATTAATCAGTCTGACCCGAAAATACCATCTACCTTATATAGCCCGTCGACTTTGCTTTTACTAAAAAAGAAGAGAACATCAAAATCAGATCATAGTCTCTCTTCAGTCCTCTCTTCAGTCCTTCAGGCTTTCCTTCTTTGTTGTTCAGCCCAGTCTTCTGTTTCTTCATGACACGTTTTCAACTTCCTATTGCCTGAAAGAATCAGCAAAATCCACCAAATATTTTAACCTTCTGCCTTATCAAGAAAATGGAAATTTAATTCCATGTTTTTCCATTAATGTCACAGGTCCTTTGAACTCGATGCTTCTTTCTTTAGTCAAAGGCAGCACTTTACACTTCCGCTGGAATCCTTGTTGAATTCAAATTGCAACAATTTACCACTTACTTATGCAAAACTTACTGATACAGCAAGGGTTTAAATTATTTTCTTTACCTCACACTTGCTTTTTTCAAGCTATTTGTGCAATGCAGTTGCAATGCACTTTCAAAACACACTTGTATTTTATATTAACATGGTAATAGATTGCAGTGTAAAAGCCCAATATTTTAAATCCCTTTTTAATGTGATTCCTGGTAATATTCTTATTTCAGGCACATTTGAAAGCTTTGAGTCATGGTCCTCTGATTTCTCCCTGCATCAGCATGAAGTAGGTAAACTGAAAACAACAGAATTACCCTGTTTGTTCAGATATAAGTTTTGGAGAAGTCTGTTGCAGCAATACCTTTGCATCTCCACCTTTTCCCCCTCCCAACTCCAATTCCATGGAATTGCCAAGGGAAGGGGGCATATCTATTATGGCTTCAAATCTCACAATAGATCAGACTGGTTGAATCATGAAGTAAGAAAGCCACATGCTAAAGAATAAAAGCAACAAGTTTTCTAAGCAACACTTGGAAAACAAACATCATATATCAATATTAAAACAAGACATATTTGATAAACTGTGAAAATAGGATACATTTGGGCTTTATTTCTAGAGCATTGGTTCCATTAACATAGATATGAAACTTAAAAAACAGATTCTGAAAACAATCTGCAGCAATACTACCACAAAATCAGGTACTGTACACGAGTAGTCATGCATGTACACACAGATAACATTTTAAAAAAGCAAAACTTAGCAATTTGTTCGGATGCAAGAGGTTGTTGTTGGTTTGGGGTTTTGTTATTTTTTTCAAAATTGACATGAGCGTTATAATTTTAAATGCTTTTAGCAGGCCTTTTGAATTAATAGAAATGTGTACTACCTAAAATAAGTAGTACTTTTTCACTTATTTACCTTGCTATTTATTCTTGATTATGGTAGTAAACAGGTTTCTACTACTTGTGCTGAAATTTTAGAGCATCATTAAATCTTAATATTTGTCACAGAAGTTGTTTGCAGCACCCAGTAAAAAAAAAAAAAAAAAAAATCAGGATTCCTGAATCTTGAAAAAATGGCTGTGGCGTGTAAATCAGAAGTTTGCTCCCTTTCAAGGAATCTGGTAAATTTTCCTGCAAGCATATCATTAAAATGCTACAACTAAGCAGTAACTTGTCGAAGAACTGTATACTACACACTTCTCACTTTTCCTCCTCCTGTCCAAGTACTTCTTTTCTTCCCTTGTGCTTGAAATAATGCTGGAGGACAAAAGGTATAAGTGATGTTTTCAAAGGACAGATAATTTTCATTGAGTTATAGGGCATGATGCTTCTGCTGCAGGTTGTATTGTAGGAAAACAAAATATAGGAAATTACATACCATTAGTCTGCATACTGACAACAGAGACATCATCAGGCTGGTACTAATGAAAGAAAAAAGCATCAGAAGTTCAATAAATGGTGAGTAATAAAAGCTCAAGAACTGACAAAAAGCTATAGGAGTAATCTATGGGAAAAAAAATGGTCAATTTATGGAAATTCAGAAGTGAATTATGAATTGCCAAAATTTACAGCATGGTATATCATCCTGAAATTTTACTAAAGGGAAATTGAAAGAGAATTTCCTTTGATCTCTTAAAAGGGGGAAGGAGGGAAAGGTTGAGAAACTGAAAAAGACAGAGAGAGAGGAAGCGTGAAGGAAGACAGGAAAGGCATACAGAGGTATTTATGGAATATAAAATGGGGAAAAAAAAATGTTCTTCACCTTTCTGGACATTTTAGAAAGGTGAGACTGCAGAGCTTTTAAATGCAAAAGTCTGATTAATTTTTGCAGTTCTCTAAGGAAATTCTGTTCTGATACTACGATCTTCTCAGGTTCAAAGGACAGCTATTACTGTCAAGAGAAGCTTTCTACATTTAGTATGAGCAGACGTATAATGTGTAGATTTGATAAGGCAATTTTGTACAAAACCAGCATCTGATTGTACTGCAGGAGCAATAGGGTTTTCTATGGAATTTCACTCTTAACAAAATAACCCTTTTTCTATTACAGTAGCGCCCATTTCCTTTTGTCTTCTACCTAGCCAACAAACATTCTCAGCTGTCTAAGCATCCATTTTGAGTCCTATAGATTCCCTATGGGTAGTGACTAAGGTCCCACCATTATCAGTTTATTTCTTTTTCATTGCTTAGTAGATCCACTTGCTTCCCAGTTGTTTGAATTGCCTTAATTACAGGTGTAGCCAGTCATAAGCCAAGTGAAGACTTCTCAGAAACTGAAACTCAACCTTCCTAGAAGAATGAAACAAATGATATCATATTCCCTAAATATTTAAGAACTCTAGAACCCAAACCAGGATTCTGACAGATATGCACATTTCTTTCCCTGCATATACTTTTCTAATAGGACCTAGAATACTATGAAGCCGTGTTCTCAAAAACATTTTTGCTAAGACTGGAGCCAGTAGTACTAGAAATTTCTTTGAAAAAAAACTTTCTGAAAACTTTCCAGCTCATTCTTCCAAATTCAAATGACTTGGGTGGTCTTCACACACTCATCTAAGCTTTCATCTATTTATCCAAAGCAAACAGAAATTATGAAAATTCTGAAGTTGCCTACTCTTACTTACATGATGCAAACACATGTGGTCAATTCCCACAAGAAATTTTATTCTTGATATGGTTAGGAGCATTTAATCTGATTTGATGATGTTCAGTCAGCTTCCAAAACCTTGAATGATTTTTTCTGATTTGCTATACTAGTGTGTCCACTGCCTTTTAATTAAGACATTAGTATTGTATGTGACCTACTTCCTCTTCTTTTGCATTTCAAGATTCAGTTTTCTATAGATATCTGAGAGCACTGTCTATATTAAACAGATCAAATACTATAGTAATTGTCCCTGACTGTTGCTGTTAGGAGAAACTGCTTAGTGCACTGTAATGGCTGTTTGTTTCAAATTCCTCCAGCGCTTATACACTGAAAGATTTGATGTAATTTAGCATTTTCCCAACAAAATTTTGATCTGGATTCTGGCAGAGAAAAAAATGTTAAAAATAGGTGTCATATTCAAAATGTTAATTCTGATGGTCAAGATCTATGCACTAATGATTGTTTTCATAATCAATTTTCTGCTTTGAAAATGTGAAAGCTCATCATTTCCAATTCATAGAAAGCCTAAACCAGACACTCAGTTTCACCAAGCTAATTCAGCCAAATTACTGATCTTATTATACAAGCATTCCTTTCTGATGCCAATCTTGATAGATGTAAATCCTTAATGCCAAAAGCCCAGCTGGTGTAGTATGATGTATATCCTTTAACCTCTGAATAAAGATGTAACTGAAGCATTATAGTCTCACAATTTTTTGTAATAGAGCATAATTCATACTTGAATCTATCAGTACATCACTAAAGGATTTAATATTTTTAAAACAATGTAGCTGAGAGCTCATGTTCTGGCTGAGAGCTGCTGTTCCATCATGGGCAAAAATCAGAATAGTATACCAGGAATAAACATGTCGTTTTCCAACTTAATTAGAACTAAAGCTGGTCAAGAGCTCTGCTGGCACTCAAAGAATAAAAATTAATATTATTGAACCTTCAGAGCCGTTTTGTGATCTTCTGTGCATTCAGTATTTTAAACACGTACATCTGCATATTTTTTTTTTGCCCTGGTGGCTATGGTGCAATTAAAAGTGGTAAATGCAAGAGCTAAATCCATCGAGCTTGGCTTTAACTTTCTAACATGCTGCAGAAGGCCACAGATCACTTCTGCTGAACAGAATTAAAGAGATTAATTTGTGCCAGCAGTCAATGACAGGCTTGTTAGGAGAAAAATCCAATGATGCAAACCCTTCAAAAAGCTGATTATTAACTGCATTGATGACTAACTCTTCATTAAAGATTACTATGACTGTCTTCCATAGTCTTTCCCCTTTGACCTGAATGATTAGTGAGTTCTTAGGACTTCCACAGTTTTTGCCATAAAAAGAAGAAAGTGATGATGGATATTTCTTCTATAGAATACTATATATTTTGAAAGAATGCAAATAATCTCCTGCTTCTCTCAACACAAAAGGAAACAAGATCAAGAGGTAGTTCATTACCTCATCATCTTTTTACAGCAGTTACTGCCTTTTAAACTTTTTTTTTCTCTCACTACAAGCAACCTCCAACCAACTTCATCAACTCTTTTTTTTTAAGCATTCTTATGATAATACACCAGATTGGAAATCCTTATATGGTTGCACACTGCAAATACTTAATTCTCCTTGGTTGTACCTTAGTTTGATGCATCAGATACACCCAACCTTGGCATTCATCCCATCAGTGTGTTTTCCTAGAAGACCTTCACAGGTATCCACTTCTGAGTCAAATACGCTCTCTCATCAGCCCATAGAGAAAGTGGGCCTCTTTTCCCCTACTTAGCAGCATTTTTAAGGATGATGAGTGGGAAAGTCTTCATCAGCAGGGAGCAGTTTCCATCAGATTGTTTGCAGTGTTAGACTGCATTACAGTAAGTAGGCACCTGGCCCAGGAGACAGGCATGTTACGTGTCTATGCAGAAGAGGACATGCTCCACCCTTCCTAGGACCTTGGTGTAAGGACTCCATCTCCCTGGGATGTGCCATAGAGCCCAGACTCATTAGAACTAACCACCACTCAAGGACACAGCAAGAAGCAAAGAAAGCAGAGCTTTCAAATCAGTGTGGTCACAGGGAAAAGGGGCTGAATTTGAGAGAAAAGTTATTCTCCAGGCACCAAGTCAGAGAACAGGATGTGTTAAAACTTCCATGTACTTCACAGATGTCTGATGTCAACAACTTTTATTTTGGTCCATTACTAAACTTCCTTTTATTTTGTTTCTCAGAGAAAAGCTCTTCCTTCCCCAAGGGGCTCAGGGCTTTGCACTGACACTTCAGCCACCAAGTCACCCAAAATGAGGCCTTGTTATAGGATGATTAAAACCCTCATCTATTTCAGTAAGATTACAAAATGGAATGAAAGTAGGACATAAAACAATGCCTGTATAGCTCCTCAACGAACATGTATCAACAATATGTAGGTTTTTTAAGGGCATTTATGGAATCCAATGCAATCCCTGTTACTTTTCGAAAACACTCCATAGCATTTGGTTTACTCAAATATAGAGAAAGTCAGTGCTTTTGCTCATCTTTGTTAGATTCCAACCCTCCAAAGCTCTGTCCTGTTTTCAAATATGCCATAACGCATCTGCTCTGTGTCTCTGGCAGAGAAGCAGTGGTCCATGACCATGCAGTTTAAACAATACTTTTTGTTTATCTGACATTTCACAGTCAACTATATGGCCAAACTGAGGGGTGACCTTATAAGTGTCTATAAATATATAAAGGGGGAGTGTCACGAGGATGGAGCCAGGCTCTACTCAGTGGCAAACAATGATAGGACAAGGGGTAATGGGTACAAACTGGAACACAAGAGGTTCCACTTAAACTTGAGAAGAAACTTCTTCTCAGTGCGGGTGACGGAACACTGGAACAGGCTGCCCAGGGAGGTTGTGAAGTCTCCTTCCCTGGAGACATTCAAAATCCGCCTGGACACATTCCTGTGTAACATTATCTAGGTGTTCCTGCTCCGGCAGGGGGATTGGACTAGATGATCTTTCGAGGTCCCTTCCAATCTCTAGCATACTGTGATACTGTGATACTGTGAAACAGCAGTTCTGATTTTGTCTGACGCTGAAACAGACAATAACATATCATTTTTTTCATCTTACCTGTAGTGTGTGGCATTCTTCCCTCTCAGACTGCTTAGGTTCTGCTTAGAAAATCCACAAACTATTCAGCACTATGGCTGTTTTCCAGTTTTGGGGACACATTCTATAGTTTGCCCTAGCTGTTTGTGTGAGTAATCTGTCTTTGCCGTGAATCACCCATAACAAGAAGTAAGAAAATTAAACCTTTTAGTCAGTTACTCAGAACTGGGAAAATTGGAAGAAACCTATCATTAAGTCTGAAATTTAGTACAACACTTGAAGTTAGTCCAGTATGTGAAATTTCAGGTTGAATTGAAAAACATAAATTAATTGCTGAGGTGAGTAGCTCGAGAGAGGACGCCTTCAACACCGGAGCTGGGGGGGGAGATCAGCGTCCAGGAGCCCCAACTCAGAACGACAAGAGCCACAGAGGCAGCCTCAAGTCCTCGACAAGACCTGCCCAGGAGCCGGCAGCTCAGCTGACGTGAGCAGCTGACTCACAGGGGGAGGAGCCTGAAGCAGCGGCACCAGCTCTGACTGGGTAAAAACCTGCCACAGGGAGGGCGAGTGAGCAGGAGTGGGTCGAGGCAGTTTGCATGGCGGTTCGAGTGGGATGGTGAGCACTCGCCGTATGACCAGGGTCCGGTCCGTCAGCTCTGTTCTGGGTGCCCTAGCAGGGGCCAGCGTAGGCACCCAGACAGAGCCGATGAGAGGGGAGGCTGCAGTGCAGAGCTCGGGGTGTAGAGAGTGCCTGCATTGGTCTGGTGAGGGGAGGGTGCACAATGGGCAGGGCTGCACTCGGTGCTCCCTGGTGGAGGTGCTCCTGCAGCAGGGGCTGAGCTGCGGGATGCTGTTAATAGACTGCGAGATGTCAGGGAAGCTGAGAGGAAGCAGGACTGCTTGCTCCAGGCCCAAACTGTGCAGGGGCCTCAAGCTTCCCCTCTACCTCATGGAGGAAAGAAGGAGGCCGTTAACCTGGGAAGCTGGGAATTACTAACAAAAAAAAAAAAGAAGGAAAAGGACAACCAAAAGCAAGGGGCTTCCCCCTAAATCCCCTGTCCCCACGCAGAGCCGCTTTGCTGTCCTGCAGGGGGCTAATGAGGAAGCGCACTCGAGCCAGAAACAGCCGGCTGATGCACTGGTAAAAAAGATCTCTACTGGTGCTGCCAGGAAAAAGCGGCGGGTCGTAGTAGTAGGGGACTCTACACTGAAAGGGACAGAAGCACTTGCCTGTCGGCCTGACCCTGTCTCAAGGGAGGTGTGTTGCCTACCAGGGGCACGGATCAGGGATGTGGCAGAGAGGCTGCCTGCTCTAGTAATTCCCATGGACTATTACCCACTCCTGGTGATACATGTGGGTGCTAGGGATATAGATAGTAGTAGCCTGGGGAAAATAAAGAAGGACTACAGAGCCCTGGGGGGGGGGGGGGGGGGTGGTTAGGGGCTCTGGAGCTCAGGTGGTCTTTTCATCAATTCTCCAGGATACAGGGGAAGACCTAAAAAAAGCTAGGAGGATTAGCCAGGTTAATAAATGCTTAAAAGGGTGGTGTCATAATCAGGGGTTTGGGTGCCTTGAACACAGGGCCGAAGTTTGTAGGTCAGGTCTAGTGGGAGCTGGTGGAGCTGGTCTGATAAAGAAGGGAAAGAGCAGTTTTGGTAGGAGGCTTGCCAGGCTGGTCAAGGAGGCTTTAAACTAGATGTGTTGGGGAAGGGGGGCATCATTCCATCCCAACACACCCAGTCAGTTGCCAGCACCTATAATAAATTCTCAGTACAATGTACAGATATCCCAACCGCTCCAGCCAATGAGCTGGCTTCATTTGGAACTCGGCTCAGATGCCTCTATACAAATATAGCATGGGGAACAAACAAGAGGAATTAAGAGATGTGTGCACGTCTACGGGGGTATGATATAATAGCATCACAGAAACATGGTGGGACCAGGTTAGGAAAGCTAAGGCCCAGTTAGAATTAAACATAGCTAGAGGTATTAAGGACAACAGGAAGGGATTCTACAAGTACATAGCAAATAAAAAACAGACTAGGGAGACTGTAGGCCCCCTCAGGAAGCTCTCGGGAGAGCTGGCTACACAGGATTTGGAGAAGGCTGAGGTTCTGAATGACTTCTTTGCCTCGGTCTTCATTTGCAAAGGCTCGACCAAACCACCCAAGTCTTGGAAGGCAGATGCAGGGACTCTGAGAATGAAGACCTTGCACCCACTGTAGGAGAGGAACTGGTTCGAGACCATCTTAAGAGCCTGAACGTGCACAAGTCCCTGGGTCCTGATAAGATCCATCCGTGGGTCCTGAAGAAGCTGGCAAATGAAGTTGCAAAGCCGCTGGCCATCATATTTGAGAAATCATGGCAGTCAGGTGAAGTTTGTGGTGACTGGAAAAAGGGAACTATAACCCCCATTTTCAAGAAGGGGAAAATGGATGACGCAGGGAACTACAGACCAGTCAGTCTCACCTCTGTGCCTGGCAAAATCTTGGAGCAGATTCCCCTGGATGGCTTGCTAAGGCACATGAAAATCAACAAGGTGCCTGGTGACAGCCATCATGGCTTCACTAAGGGGAAATCTTGTCTGACCAATTCGGTGGCCTTCTATGATGGGGCTACAGAACTGATGGACAGGGGTAGAGCAGTTGATGTCATCTACCTGGACTTGTGCAAAGCATTCAACACTGTCCCACATGGCATCCTTGTCTCTAAATTGGAGAGACATCAATTTGATGGATGGACCACTGGGTGGATAAAGAACTGGCTGGATGGCCGCACGCAAGGAGTTATGGTCAGTGGCTCAATGTCCAGCTGGAGACCAGTAACGAGTGATGTCCCTCAGGAATCTGTGTTGGGGCCGGTCTCCATGCCAGCCTCATGAAGTTCAACCATACCAAGTGCAAGGTCCTACACCTGGGTCGGAGCAATCCCAGGCACAGCTACAGCTTGCGTAGAGAAGAGATTCAGAGCAGCCCTGCGGAGAAAGACTTGGGGGTGTTGGTTGATGAGAAAATGAACATGAGCAGGCAGTGTGCGCTTGCAGCCCAGAAAGCCAATCATATCCTGGGCTGCGTCAAAAGGAGTGTGGCCAGCAGGTCGAAGGAGGTGATCCTGCCCCTCTACTCTGCTCTTGTGAGACCCCACCTGGAGTACTGTGTGCAGTTCCGGTGTCCTCAACATGAAAAAGGGCATGGAACTGTTGGAACAAGTCCAGAGAAGGGCCTCGAGGATGATCAGGGGACTGGAGCACCTCCTGTATGAAGACAGGCTGAGGAAGTTGGGGCTGTTCAGCCTGGAGAAGAGAAGGCTGCGTGGAGACCTCCTAGCAGCCTTCCAGTATCTGAAGGGGGCCTATAAGGATGCTGGTGAAGGACTGACTCTCCTCTAGGGACTGTAGTGGTAGGACAAGGGGTAACGGGTTAAACCTTAAACAGGGAAAGTTTAGATTGGATATAAGGAGGAAATTCTTTCCTGTTAGGGTGGTGAGGCAGTGGAATACGTTGCCCAGGGAGGTTGTGAATGCTCCATCCCTGGCAGTGTTCAAGGACAGGTTGGATGAGACCTTGGGTGATATGGTTTAGTGTGAGCTGTCTGTGCCCATGGCAGGGGGGTTGGAACTAGATGATCTAAAGGTCCTTTCCAACCCTAACTATTCTATGATTCTAAATATTTGTGGCCATGGGAAGAATGAAAATGGAAGTGAAAGGTTAACATGAAGAGATTGCCTCTAAGAAAAGCAACATATGGAATGTCAGTTCCATGGTGGTCCAATTATTTTGATTGCTTTCGCGGAGTCTAAATTCACTGTTATTTTCCTGGAATCTAAATTCTCTTATTTTCAGACCCTATAGCTATAACAGATAGCTTTCCTTATAAATAAGAATGCCCACAGAAATCAGAAGACACAGAAGCATAGAGCTCTTATTTTGAGCTTATGGGGGATAATAAACTTATGGGGGATAATAAATGACTTGCATAACAGGAATTTGTATAGACTTTCTAGAAACCACTTTAAGCTACCTCTTTTTCTCTCCCTGACCTATGATTGCCATTGTTATATAACTATCAGAGATATTTTTAAGTTATGCTAGCACTTTGTTGTGGTTTAAGCCCAGCTGGTAACTCTGAACCACGTAGCTGCTCACTCACTTCCCCCTACTCTTTCCTCCCACTGCTCCCAGAGGGATGGGGAGGAGAACCAAAAGAATGGAACTCCCATGGGTTGAGATAAGAACAGTCCAGTAACTAAGGTAAAACACAAAACCACTGCTGCGACCACCGATAATAATAATGATGAGGGAAATAACAAGGGAAGAGAATACAACCACTCACCACCTGCTGACCGATACCCAGCCTGACCCAAGCAGCGATCTAGCCCTTCCGGATAACTGCCCCTAGTTACTTACTGTGCATGATGTGCTGTGGTATGGAAAACCCCTTTGGTTAGTTTGGGTCAGGTGTCCTGTCTGCTTCCTCCCGACTTCCCCTCCTCCCTGGCAGAGCATGAGACCCAGAAAGTCCTTGGTCGGAGTAAACATCACTTAGAAACACCTAAAAACATCGGTGTTATCAGTGTTGTTCCCAGGCTGAAAGTCAAAAACACAGCACTGCACCAGCTACTAAGGCTGAGAAAAATGACTGCTACTGCTGAACCCAGGACACACTTCTTAAAGCAATTACATTGATAATAGCAATGATGTTCTTCTGCAAGCTTAGAAAATGAAGCACTGGATAATAGTATAATGAACTTTTCACTCCTAGGTCATCATTAACTCAGTCTGGTCAAAGGCATAATGACAAAAAGATGTTGCCATCCAATTAATGGTGTATTGTGGCTTATACATAATGAGTTGGTTTCATTCCAGATCCTGTTCATGAGATAAGAATCAATTTAATTGGACACCTGTCTTGCCAGTCTTAATAATCATTAGGACACAGCCTTTATTTCACTTGTAATCACCTTAGGGGAGGCACTGTTCATTACTGTGGTTGAAAAATTCTGCACCATCATCCTTGTGAGTGTAGTATCTACCGTAGATCTAAAACAACTTACTGAGTTATAATTGGAGACAAAGAGAAGAGCTGATTTTTAACAGCTATATCAACCTACTGCCTTTGAAGAAGCATGTGATATGTAACTGTTATCCCTAAATTATTAAAAACTCACACTAAGTGCAGAGGCTCATCTTTTTGTTCAGATTCTGAGTTTTGTCCGAAACAATTTGTTTCTTGTTTTCATGTCAAAAAATCTTTTGGAAGCAAACAAGTCTTCTCTAACAGAGTATGAAGAAAGAAGTAAAAATACCTGTCTCTAAAGCCTTAGAGAGTTACCAGCCTTTTTGTAATTAAGGATAATGTAAAAATTTGAGGAGCCTCTTGTCTTAGTATGTCCATAATAGCATTACGGGGAGATATAAGAATATATCTGTGGGGCAAAAGATCCCTGGTTCACAGTGACTAATACCTAATAGCATTAGCCAAACTATATACATGACCAAATGATTAATTTAATATGACTGAAATAATAGGTACCATAAATTAGAGAAACTAAAAGAAACTACCTACTGCATGCATAGAATTTTTCTGATAATATTCCTGTTCATTTCCACAATAATATACCTTATTAACTACATCATCTGGGGTATACAGTTTTGCTGGGCACAAGAGGGAATAATAAACCTAAATATGCAAAGATTTGCTTGATCTATATGAAGAGATTTTTCTCTCAACAGAAGATCTGATGAAGTAAAACCACATCTGATAAATATCAGGACATGACTTTGGTTTTATGGCTCTTACACTGAGCTAGAGAATGAGAAGACTAATCAGACCTTGGGGACTACATGAATTTGACAACAGTGACTAAGGGAGAAATGGAGGGGATTAAAAATAAGAGTGACTGAATGACAATGACTTGAGGGAAAGGCACAACCATTTCAAGATAAGTTTATCACTGCAGGAGTCTTAAATCTTGCAGGGTGAGTAACAATCAGCTGAAAGAAGAAAGTCAAAAGCTGTGGTGAGATGAGGAGGGCAAGGCTATGTATTTCAACCACAGAATGAGCACGGTTAGAGAGGACCATGAATAGCTTTACTGGCAGACACAGTGCCCAGGGCTGCAGGATTCTCCAAACTATTTTCCTTTTTGAAATCCATATTTTGCCAATACTTCCAGTAATTTGGTAAGGTCACAGCACTAGGGTATTTACTGTTTGCCCTGATAAAAAACATTCAGAATCTGACAAATAGCATTTGTGTTTGTCTTAACACCACATCAAACAAGACCCAGAATTTTTACTCAGCTACAGGAACTATTTTTCTTGCCACTGAAAATTCAGTAGAGAAGATATTCTCACAAGATTACCAAATTTCATATGCCTTCAAAAATATCAACAGAGACTTCTTCCAAAGGCTCCATTTCAGCAACATAGATTTAACTTTAGAAAGAAGAAAGTGTAAACATGAGATGGAGGGTATAGAATCATAGAACAATAGAATAGTTACGGTTGGAAAGGACCTTAAGACGATCTAGTTCCAACCCCTCTGCTATGGGCAGGGGCTCACACTAAACCATGTCACCCAAGGCTCCATCAGACCTGGCCTTGAACACTGCCAGGGATGGAGCATTCACAACCTCCCTGGGCAACGTATTCCACTGCCTCACCACCCTAACAGGAAAGAATTTCCTCCTTATATCCAATCTAAACTTCCCCTGTTTAAGGTTTAACCCGTTACCCCTTGTCCTATCACTACAGTCCCTAGAGGAGAGTCCTTCACCAGCATCCTTATAGGCCCCCTTCAGATACTGGAAGGCTGCTAGGAGGTCTCCACGCAGCCTTCTCTTCTCCAGGCTGAATAGCCCCAACTTCTTCAGCCTGTCTTCATACAGGAGGTGCCCCAATAAGGTTGCCTTTCTGGGCTGCAAGCACACACTGAAGCTGCCTCATGTTCAGTTTCTCATCAACCAACACGCCCAAGTCCTTCTCCACAGGGCTGCTCAGAATCTCTTCTCTGCCCAACCTGTAGCTGTGCCTGGGATTGCTCGGACCCAGGTGTAGGACCTTGCACTTGGCATGGTTAAACTTCGTAAGTCTGGCATCAGCCACCTCACAAGCATGTCAAGGTCCCTCTGGATGGCATTCCTTCCCTCCAGCGTATCAACCGAACCACACAGCTTGGTGTCATCAGCAAACTTGCTGAGGGCGCACTCAATCCCACTGTCCATGTCACCGACAAAGATATCGAACAAGACCAGTCCCAACACAGATTCCTGAGGGACACCACTCGTTTCTGGTCTCCAGCTGGACATCAAGCCACTGACCACAACTCTTTGCGTGCGGCCATCCAGCCAGTTCTTTATCCACCCAGTCGTCCACCTATCAAATCGATGTCTCTCCAATTTAGAGACAAGGATGCCATGTGGGACAGTGTTGAACGCTTTGCACAAGTCCAGGTAGATGACATCAACTGCTCTACCCCTGTCCATCAGTTCTGTAGCCCCATCATAGAAAGCCACCGAATTGGTCAGACAAGATTTCCCCTTAGTGAAGCCATGATGGCTGTCACCAGGCACCTTGTTGTTTTTCATGTGCCTTAGCATGCCTTCCAGCAGAATCTGCTCCAAGATTTTGCCAGGCACAGAGGTGAGACTGACTGGTCTGTAGTTCCCTGGGTCATCCATTTTCCCCTTCTTGAAAATAGGGGTTATATTCCCCTTTTTCCAGTCATCGGGAACTTCATCTGACTGCCATGATATTTCAAATATGACGGCTAGTGGCTTAGCAGCTTCATTCTCCAGCTCCTTCAGCACCCATGGATGGATGTCATGAAGTCCCATGGACTTGTGCACGTTCAGGTTCTTAAGATGGTCTCGAATGAGATCCTCTCCTACAGTTGGCCTATGGTCATCGTTCTCAGAGTCCCTGCATCTGCCTTCCAAGATTAGGGTGATAATTGTAAATATACATTTTTATGGGCTTACTAATTTAAACACAATGCCACACTAAATGGTTTGGAACTGTCTTGTCACTGCCTAGTCTATCACGTGAGGAAACAATACTCATGTCTGCAAAATACTTATTAGATATACCTTGAGTGACATCTGTGAACACAGTGCTATTTCTAATATAACTGTCTTTGTTATTGCTACATTACTGTTCTCCGTTAGAAGAGACGGTAGGGGCAGATGGCACTGGACAGCAAAGGGAATTTTATTCATAGAAGGTAGCATACAACATTTTCAGTTTCTCTTAAGAGAAATCCTATTTTAGGATGGGAGTGTGTTGAGCTCAGTATGTGGAGTGTCTTCAACCCATTAAAGCCATTTTGTAAGGGCGATTCCCTTTTTTCATTCAAATCTTTTTTTCTCCTGACAGCTACATCAGCAGCAGAGCTCAGCAGCTCCATGTAAAGCACAACTGGCTCCTCAGAAGCCCATAGGGAATAGGGGTCAGTCTGGGCACTTCAGAGAGGAATATCTGTTGAAAATTGTATCAAATGATTTTATTGGCAGTATTCATGTTAAAAGCCAGTGGGAACATGAATGGCTTTTAAACAAGAACAGGCCCTTGCTCCAGACTACAGATGCAACTAGATACGTATTCACAGCTTCATTTTCAGTCAGTGATTTTGCTAAGCCTGTGGAGAATCTCCAAAAGACATATCTTAGCAGGACACAAAGGCTACATTTTTATAGTTGGTTCTACAAAGGAAAACACAGCTGCTGAGGAGGAAAAGATTTTGCAATCACAGAAGCACTTTAATGAAAAATAGGAGAAGAATGTAGGACAGTAGCTTTACATTAAAAATAGGTTTTAAAAATATTTCTTTCCATGACCAGCAGAAGTAATTAAGCATTACTATAGCCTCAGTTGCATTCACTGTAGAGATATCTCCTACCTGTCCAATGCATTATGAGATGAGTTTTATTTTACTGTCTGGATGACACAGAGCCTAATGGAGTTTTAGTCCATGACCTGGGCTGCTGGATACTAAGTACTAATGACAGATATTATGAGCTAAGCTGGTATTCCTACATAGTAGAATATTTTAATAAGCAAGATGCCCTACTTTAAGGATATTGGTAGGAAATCTGAAACCTATTTGTGTGAGTTTGAGATGAAAAATTGCATTTACAATTTGTCACTGAAGGTGGATCTTCAGTAGATGGGTTTATTCACTAGATTTAAGTTGGACTATGAGGTCATGACAAAGAAGGAGGGGCAAAAGGATTTTTACTACAAACCTTAATACCGGCTGAAGATGATGATATCTTTTGAACAGTATTAGAAAGAGCCCACAGATTCTTGTGCTGATGAAACAGTGCTTTCATCTCTAGTGGTTATTTTTATTATGCAACTTTTCCCCTTTCCAAATAAATCCTTCCCAGTCCCCTGAGATCTGATTTCTAACTCTGTAGGCTGTGGCTTTTTGCTTTGGGTAGGTCTCTGATGAAGTCCGGACCCTGTCATGCTCTGCACCGCATAGTACTGGTTGTCATGCCATCCACTTAGCTGGAGACCTTCTGCATTTTCCAGTTCTGCTAGGAAACAAGTTGTAGAAACTTACTCAGCCCTATTTCTTTTCCTACGTTTTCTGTCACCTTCCTTTACCTATATTCTCTTTCCTCCCTCCTCTCACTTTGCTATTTTCACCTGGGATTCTTTGATCACAAGTAAAAGTTTGGATATACCACAAAATACTAGATGTACTCCCAGCAGCCAAAAGGCTGGAAAGAGCAACATAACAAAATTTTGCCATCAATACTCATTGCTGTAATTCTACACTGCCTGCAGAGATCTCAATTCCCCATTAGAGTCTGTGCTTGGTACTGGACAAGCAAGGGTGGTCAGACAGCTATTCCCTCCTCTCTTTCCTGTTCCTCTGAAAGTGGCTTAAATGTATTTCTCAGCACAGCACAGGTCTCAGGCATCCACTCACCATTTATCTTCCCCAGCCATTAATCACAATCATGTGCAATTTAAAGTAATTCCTGGTCTTTTTCCCTGAAATGAGAGAGTCGCTCTTGTCATGAATATCACTGCTCGTGAATCACAGTGATTTCCAGCCATGCCATCAATTATAAACACAGCTAATTGGAGTGCCAATAGTGTTGCCCATCTTCACAGAGAGGCTCCTGCCATGAATTTTACTGGCCATGAATCACTGTATCATCAAACAAAAGCCTCCCCTTCACTCACCTCCACTGACCTGAAGCCAAGGCACCAGTATTGGCTTCCTGCAGTTATCAGGCTATGCAGTGTCATAAATCCACATCTGATCAGTTCACCAAGGAAGATACCGTCTTTCTCTGTGCCCATATTGCTTGCAAGTCTCTCTCATGGCTTTTCGTTAAAATGGCATCATCAGAGAAATTGGCAGAGAGCTTCCTCTGTGGCCGTACAGGTCTCATGGCAAGTCAAAATTCCCCACACTTTTTCCAGGGGAAAGTCAGGGATGTGGCTATCTAAAATATGATTGTCTCTTCTCTCCTCAGATGCTGTCCCCAAGCTGTTTGTGAGGACTTCTGGGATGTACGCTGCTGCACAAGTGGTAAGTAGTAGCCGAAACATATCACTTGTTTCTGAGTGATAGCATTCATAGGAAATGGATCTTGTGCTAGACTGTGAGCAAAGAGGGAGACTGGGAATTTGAATTATGCCTAGTAAAAGAAAAATAAAATTGATTGCTTCTGCTGCCTCTAACTTTAAGCACAAAGCAGTATGTAAGTACAGAATTCAGTAACTCTTCCAGATATTTTTCAAGAGAAAACTCAAAAAAAAAAAAAAAAAAAGACTGAATATGTTTCCTTCTTAGATGGCAAAGTATCAATCTACAAGAGATCAAGGAAATGTACACTAACGTGAATTAATTCATCAACTCTTACAACACCCACTTCTCACCCATGAAAACACATTATTTGTAACACTATGAATTCTGCTTTCACAAATTGCACTGACACACAATTAGCCTGTCACTGTCACAACCAAGACTACCAGATAACACCACTTCCTATCCAGTTCAGTGTCTCTGGTAGCTCCAGTCACCTCCATCATTTTCAGATGAGACCTTCAGCCAAGTTTGAACTATCCCTCCACCTTTTTCAGCTGCCATTGATTGTTCCAGCTACAAGAACCATCTATCACCGCCTCTATTAACCACCAAACAACAACCTTCACTCATCACCTCTGGTTTTCACTGACCAAGAACTTTTCTTCATGACTTCCAACATTACCATTGATTCCTTCAACTACTTCAAGTATCTTAATTATTCCTTCAACAGCCTGGAGATCTATATTTAACTCTCAGCCATGTAAGATATCTAGTCCTCAAAGGTATCACCAGAACTGCAAGACACCTATGCTGTATCTTTAGTACTAGTGCCCATGGCATGACCCATGATCTGACAAGGCCAGGTGCCATGATGGCTGAGGGCTGCTTTGAGATGCAACTGCCCTAGAGCCATCCCACTGGTGTCTCCACTGAGGTAGACAACAGTAATTGCAGACTTTCCCAATGAAGCAGGAGTAGCTTGTTCTTACAGGCAGCTGCAGTGCTGCCTGCTCCCTGCTGTGTTGGTCCTGTCTTTAAAGGCCTACTTACAAATCTCTCACTCCCCTCCCAAACTCATCCAAACACAGTTTATATCTGGTCCTTAGTTTTCTACTGCCTACACTTGGACTCATCTGGTTCCCAGTCTCCATACCAAACCAATCACTAATAAACTAACTATATTTTAACTTCTAATCCTACAAACTAACTGATTAAGTAGTCTAAGATGAGTTAACCACAGCAGTTAGCAACTTACAAATTTCTAACTCCCTCTACTACAGTAGACCCTCCAGACCACCATGAGAGTACTGCATTCTATCCTAACTGATCCTTTTTAGCTGGAATTAGTATGGTGTCCTGGGTTCAGCAGTAGCAGCCATTTTTCTCCTCCTTGGTAGCTGGTGCAGTGCAGTGTTTTGACTTTTGGCTTGGGAACAGAACTGATAGCGATGTTTTGGTTTGGCCAAGGACTTTGTGAGCCTCATGCTCTGCCAGGGAGGAGGGGAAGCCAGGAGGAAGCAGAGACAAGACACCTGACCCAAACTGACCAAAGAGATATTCCATACCACAGCACGTCATTGCCTAGGATGTAACTGGGAGTTAGCTGGAAGGGCTGGGAGACTGGGGGGTTGGAGGAGGTATCGATCAGAGCTTGGTCGGGCTGGGGGGCCCAGTTATTGGTTGGCTGGTGATGAGGTGATATATTCTCTTCCCTTGTTATTTCCTTTATCATTGTTACTATTGGTGGTAGCAGTAGTGATTTGTGTTATACCTTAGTTACTAAACTGTTCTTATCTCAACCCGTGGGAGTTGCATTCTTTTCGATTCTCCTCTCCGTCCCTCCGGGAGTAGGGGGAGGGAAAGAAGCAGGGGGAGTGAGTGAACGAGTTACCTGACTGGGTTTAAACCACGACATATGGGCAGGGGATTGTGAAAAGAAGATTTGACAGAAACATTTTTGGAGTTATTTGTTTGGGTGATTGGAAGTAACTATCTTGTGTGACCTTAAAAGATGATCAGGGAAGAGCTGCAGTCAACTGCACAAGCATGTGAGAAGTACTCTCTTCAAATGGGAGCAAAAATGCCAATATTTCCAGTAAGCCAAACTAATAATCTTAGCAGAGTGAGTAAAGACTGGCCATTTTGAACAAAATAACTCTCAGGTCAACTAAAACCTTTCCCAGTACCTAACTTAACCCCTCTATATACCTTCCAAAGTCATCATGACAGTAAATTGTTCAGTTTCCCCAGAGAAGATCATGTGAGGTACTGCAGCTAAATCAGAACATAGGCTCAGAAATAATAAAGTTGACAATACCTCATATGACCTTTTCCTCTGTTTGCCTCATGAATAAATAACCATCAGTTTAACAATGATGCAGACAACCACGGGCTGTTGCCTATTTCCGATTCCCCTTAAGCAATAAGCTTACTGGGAAAAAAATATTCTGAACATTTTAATATAACAGATATGAGAAGAAAATCATTATTTGTCTAGGGATAACCTAAGTCCCATGCCTGAAATATTTTGCATTTTGCAAAAGAAAGAATTCTTGACTCAGTCTCAAGAAAGGATGAATGACCTTATACTTAATTTCAGATGTATGAGGTCTGTCAAGATTAGAATAAGATTATTGAATGGCTCTTCTCCTTTTCCTTGAATTTATATAGTACATCTTGTGACACAAAATCAATGATGCCTAAAAATCCAGAATGAAAACTCATGAAAACTCCAAGAGAATAAGTGTGGGAGGAATTATTAATGCATCACACAAAACTCAGTACATGCAACTGAGTTGTTGTAACAGACAACATGTTTTGGTGCCGAGGTCATCACCAGGTATAACTTGGTAGATTACACTCCTCTGGTGGGGAAAGCTGCAAAATACTGGACTGTGACAACAGCTGGGAGTCTGGGAAGGAGAAGCGCTGTAACCTCTCCTCTCACTGATACTGTTGTCGCTATCACATGTAGTGTTTGTCCCCTTAAGTACCATATGCATCAATCCTAAAAGTCAATATAGTCTATATCCCTATCATTCACCTACTGGAAGGTTTTTACAAATGAAAATTAATAATAAATGGGAGACAATACCAATTTTTTTATTCAGATTACCTTGTCCAATCTGGTTGAGTCTACACAGATAATTATTAATGACTAGTTATAATACATACATAATTATATAAATTATAACCATCCCCAGATGATTTCCTCTGTAATGGAAGGATATGTAGCTTTGAACATGACTTTCTGAAATCTTACGTCCTTCACCTATTTTTGGTACTACCAAGTTAAAGGTATCCCACCCTTTTGTTCGCAAGATATGCATGGTTCTTTCTAATGAACGCAGATAATTGTCATTGCTATGTTTGGGAACTACAAATTGAAAAAAACTCCTCTGTTATTTTCCTTTTTTTTTTTACATCTTTGTACACGTGTGTACTTTATTTACTTTTTCACCAAATGATTTTAGAAAAAAGTTCATGCAGTCAGATGAAGGATGGTTTTAAATTGGATTATTTTTTTTGGAAAAAAAAAGGTCTGGATAAAATTCAGTCTGATCCCTCCTCAGTAGGTGCTCAATAACAAGAAATCTACCCTCATAAAGAAATTCTATATATCCAGCTGGGCCCTGGGACCTTCTGATTTTCTGATGATGCCACAAAGTGATTAAGTCTTATTAGTATTTATGTTTCACTTGATATTATTTTCTCCTATTCCCTCTGGCTTACTTCATCTTCCCAGCAAATCCTGAAACATCAAAGACATTTACTTGCCTCACATAAACCAGGATGGCCTGTTTGTACAGATTTAAACTTTTCCAGGATCAAAGCTTTTGATTTCGCATTTGAATCAGAGGAAGTCCTTTTGTAGGTAAGAAGGTAGCCAGCATAACAGGGCTATGATCCTAGACTACCACTCCTTGATAATACCGTAAGGTAAATAAATAAGAGTGGTATGAGTCTCAGCAGAAAAGATAACTTCTGATTGAAAAAAACAAACATAAAGAAAAAATGCATGGAGGACTGCATTTGTTGCTGATAATTTGAATGAATTAGCAGCTTGCTTCCCCTTACATGGAGAAATGGCATATAACAGATAAGCAGCTGTACAAAAATAACAAACTTCACTTACTACATGCACCATTGAAGCTTATTGCAGATGTGCATTTTCAGAAAATTATGTCCTAGCACTCCTATTTTTGCCAGCGTTTGCATAACAAGTATTGTGTTCTAATTTATTTTTAATGTGCAACTCACCCCTTACTGCCAGCCATTCTTTGAATGAAATGTTGCTTCTCCATGAGTATTTCTGCATAAATATTTGATAACTAAACTAAATAAAAAAATCACCTTACAAGTACTTGAGGTTAAACTGCTGAGAAAGCACAAGCAATTCCATTTTGCTTTCATGTTTATTCCTGTTATTTTCTAAGGAAATCTCATTGAGGCAAACTCTCAGTTTTACTGAGTTCACACTAAATGACAATACATTTGTTTTTAACATGAATAGGAATGAAACACAAATGTGTTACTGATACAGGGCTCCTTTGCTATAATTGAAATTATAGAGTAATGACTTCAGACCTATTTAAACCTGGTATAAATCCCCACATCTTTCTAGAATACAGACTCTATAGTTCCTGAGTCTTTTTGAAATTAGGATATATTATGACAACCAATAAATATAGAATGTTTTTATTTACAATGAGAGAGAAATGAACTGCATAGAAAAATTAAAAAGAATCTGTTAGCTAATTATCTTCTTCTGAACAGCATTAGAAATGACCTGAGTGAAACTGTCAACTTTTGTGATTGAACTGAATGCTGCATCAACACACTGTGAAAAAGAGTGAGTTTCATGTCAATAGTGTGCATCTGTAATTGGTTTAGAAAAGTTTTGAAATGTGGGTCACTTACCATCTGCAATCTTGTTATATCAACATAGATGAAGAAAAAGAGAGAGTGATGAAGAAAAAGAGAAATTAATGAAGTACAGTGACAGATGCAGAGGTGTTTAGGGGATACACCTATGAAACCATTTTCCCTATTTGTTTACGAATGATAAAGTCTAAATAAAAATATTTCCAGAAAATTAATAAGAGAATAGGGACTTGTAAAAAGGTTTCATTACAAGATGTGAGCAAACCTTGGAAGCACAAGCATGCAAACTGTAGCCAGTATGAAAGCACAAAAGAAAAAAAGATAATTGCTTCAAATCACAATTAACCCCAGTTGAGACAGTTTTTTTTGCCGCTATTGAATGTGATCCTTTTGCTGTGTTTATCTTCAGAATCAAAATCCTGTGACTGATGTATTCAATCAGTTTTTGCCACAATAAGTAAATGCTTCAAGGGTCTGTGTATCAATCCTTCACTTAGGAAAGATTTACCAGAAGTTTGATTAAATAGAACTAAAATATATTTGTTTTGCTGTAAACTGTGTAGGATGAGTGTACCATCCTCTTCAGAAGTCAGGAGAGGAATTAGGCTGGGCCTCAGCCACCATAGGCAAGGTCAACTGCAGTTCTTGATAAAGAACTGTAACAAACTCAGAGTACTTTTTCAAATCTGTAAAAACAAGAATCTGCTTAACATAAGAAATCCACTGATGAAGAAAAGGCAATAAAGATCATCATGATTTCACTGTCTTGAACAATACAAATATTTCTAATGAGAGTAGAAAGCCCAACTGGCATGGTAAATTCTTACACTATAGTTTGAAATGCTACTTAAGATTATACAGACACACAAACACTGAAATGAAAGGTTTGCTTCACTGTTTGCCTCACTAATGAGCATGTTACTCAATTTCTTCTAAAGAAAAGCAAATTTGCCGTGCACCAGCCAAAACACCTTTCACCCTGAAGCTCTACTGCCTATCTGTTAATACCAGCTTGGGCTTCTGGGGTTAAAGGCCTCACTGGACTTAAACTGGAACTGAGCATCCTGAAGCTGAAACTGTCTCTACTTATTCTTTGTAAAGGTCCCTTCCTTGCCAGCTGTCCTTATCCCACATGCTGTCACTAGTTAGTCTTGGTAGAGCCTTTCTACTAGTTATTTCTGCTGACTGCTTCATTCCTCTTATCTATTCCTGTTACTCACTTGCTGCTTATGCCACTGTGAAATGATAATGGCTTTTCAAGGCAATTACAGCAATCCAAAAATGCCTTCGCCACTTAAACTTTCCTTATTTGTAATTTTCATGAGAATTTAGCAATCATTAAATTAAGAAACTTCTCAGCCCAGGCCCTTTAGATGTAGTTGAGTTTATCCAGTGTTTTGCCACAGCAGGAATAGTTCATCCAAATGTATAACTTCTTTTTAAAGTACAATAATCCCACAACAAATGCAGAAGAAAGCTATTCAGGTTAGCCCGTGCTAATTTTTTCAGATGCCTTTACTCTCAACCACATATCACTATAATCCGGACTCCCTCTCTGTGGTAATTTTCTAGGGGTCTTTCTAATCCTGACTTAAAAACAAGTATGTACAATTTCAACAATTAACTTGAAAATCCAGCCTTACATATAGCAGCATTAGAATAACAAAACAGAGGATAACATGAGGCGCAAGAGTTGCAATGTGTGGCCAGTGGTAAAAACAATGGGACCTTCAAAGAACAGCTTTCCAAGAGAAAAAATGCTTGAAATGGTACTTTTATTCCATATTTTCTAGCTGTGTGTTTTAGTAATAGCCCTGGATTGGTGGCAGAATACTGCTCCAGAAAACAGCTCCTTGGTGTCAGCCTCAGGCTAGGTATTTTCTGGCTCCGTGTAGCAATTACAGCCATACAAGTAGCTCCCAAACAACTCCCAGGTGCATATCAGACCTGAACATGTTTTGAATCCACCTCACATACTTTGAAAACATTTTCAAGAAAGCATGTGTACCAGTGATGCTTTTCCATAGATAATCTCCTGGGCTTTGTGGATATCCAGAAACTTAGCACTCAGTAAATTACTTCCACATGTAGCTGCAAAGTTAGGGGCAGACACCAAGAGAAGTACCACTGCCATAGGTGAAGTTATCTAGGCTGGAGAGTAGCTGGAAATCCCAGAACCCACTAAGCAGGGTTCGCACGAATCTAGGTGTCAACAGTGTGAAAGATAAGGCTCATTTGCTGCCCCTGCTGGCTCCCTGAGTTTCTCCTTGATGAGGAGGAGATTGTGAAATGAGGCTTGTGCTTCCAAGGAAAAGATATGCATAGGCTTCTGCCCTAGGGAAAGCAGAAATTAACTCAACACCTGTAATGCTATTTAGAACAGAAGGTGCTGGAACAGTATATGGTGCTAATGGCACTTAAAATAAATGGATGTATTCACACTGCATAGTTTTAAAGCACCTCCCCTGTTCTGTGTGTATGAGTTTCTGCTCTGAATTGCTCAGAGATGCCAGTGTCCCTCCAGTCACTGCAGAGACTTCTCTGGGTACTGGTCTAGCTGCACTGTCATAGTGAAGAACTCTGAGCCTCAGGTCTAGGTCTTCATTCTTGATCAGCCACACCCCTGTGTACTCTGACTCCATTTTGGCACATCAGTTGGCCCTCTAGGTGATAAAACCATGTCGTGGTTTAAAACCAGTCAGGCAGCTCATTCACTCCCTCCCTCCCCTTCTTTCCCTCCTTCTTTCCTTCCCTCCCTCCCCCCTCCCTCCCCGCTCCTGGAGGGATGGGGAGGAGAATCAAAAGAATGAAACTCCCATGGGTTGAGATAAGAGCAATCCAGTAACTAAGGTAACAAATCACTGCTGCTACCACCAATGATAATAATAATAAGAGAAAATAACAAGGGAAGAGAATACGATACCACCCGCCGAAATGAGTCCGACCCCTAAAGAGAGCCCAGTGCCCTTATGGGTAACTCCCCGTTACCTCCCCGGGCATGACATACTGTGGTATGGAATACCTCTTTGGCCAGCTTGGGTCAAGTGTCCTGTCTCTGCTTCCTCCTGGCTTCCCCTCCTCCCTGGCAGAGCATGAGACTCACAAAGTCCTTGGTCAGAGTAAACATGTTAGTTAGTTAGTTAGTTAGTTAGTTAGTTAGTTAGTAAACAACTAAAAACATTGGTGTTATCAGCTCTATTCCCAGGCTGAATGTCAAAACACAACGCTGCACCAGCTACTAAGAAGGAGAAAAAAGTGACTGCTACTGCTAAACCCAGGACAAACCAGAATGAAGAGGAACAGGACATGGGTTTTTGAGTCCAGCTCCAGTGCAATATGGATGTATCTGCACTATGCCAGTGTCCATCTGCCTGGCTGCCATCAAGGTACTGTATCAGGTCACTAAGTTACTCAGTCTCAGAACCAAGATGTTCCACTTTGTGCCACACTTGCCATCACACAACAACAAGCCATACCTGACAGGCTGCAAAACAGCCTTTGCACTTAGTAAATTATTCACTATATCATATGTCTACAAAAGAGTTAATGGAATATATATAAGGTGAACACTCTGCTGTGAAGTGCACATACCTGAAAAACTCCTCAGACTGCTCTTTTCCATGGCCAGACCCCTTCTCAGCCTACTAGAAATATGCTGCCTCTCACTGAGCAGAAAAGTCCAGCTTCTTCTCACTTTGAAATAAGAAAAAGTTTCTTCTCTTATCCATTAGTCTAACCTGCGAGCTACTCACCTGGCTACATTTCAGAGCAGTGACCTTTCTCTCACACTAATGAAAAAACAGAAACAGTTGATGTGCCATCTGTTACCAAACAATACTTCTGGAACTCATTTTGCAAAACACAGTTTGTATTATTTTTTTATTTTAGCCTAGTAAAGCCATGACTTGAAACATATCTAATACAGGCAATAAGTTTGATTAACATTTTTGGGCCACTGAGATTGTTCCTTCTCTCTTTTTTTCCCTTATTTTTCAGAGGTCCTTAATGCTTCAGTTGCTTCCGGTCAATTGTTGAAATTATTGCCCAAATGAATCTAGAGTCATGGAATCTTGTAAGTTGGAAAAGACCTTTAAGATCATTGAGTCTAACCATGAACCTGACACTGCCAAGTCTACAACTAAACCATGTTCCTAAATGCCTCATACTAAATGCCTCCACGTGACTCCCTAGGCAGCCTATTCCAATGCTTGAAAACCCTATTGAGGAAGAAAGTTTTTCTAATATCCAGTCTAAACCTCTCCTGGTGCAGATTGAAGACATTTCCTCTTGTTCTATCACTTTTCACATGAGAAAAGAGACTGACAGCCACCTGTCTACAACCTCCTTTCAGGCAGTTGTAGAAAGCAGTAAGGTCTCCCCTGAGCCTCCTTTTCTCCAGGCTAAACAACCCCAGTTCCTTCAGCTGTTCCTCATAAGACCTGTACTCCAGACCCTTCACCAGCTCTGTAGCTCTTCTTTCAACATGCTCCAGCACCTCAATGTCTTTCATCACCAGTACAGAGTACAGGGGGATGATCACTACCATGGTCCTGCTGGCCATACTTTTTCTGATACAAGTCAGGATGCTGTTTGCCATCTTAGCTACCTGGGCACAAGCTGGCTCATATTCATCCAGCTGTCAACCAACACCCTCAGCCTTTTCTGCTGGGCAGATTTCCAGCCAGAGCTCCCCAAGCTGTTGAATGTTGTGTTGCTGTGGGGCTCCAGGCCTAAGTGGAGGACCACGCACTGAGCCTTGTTGAACCTCATAAAATTGGCCTTGGCCCATCAATCCAGCTGTCCAGATCCCTCTGTAGAGCCTTCCTATCCTTCCGCAGATCAACACTCCCAGTCAACTTGGTGTCATTTGCAAACTTATTGAGGGTATAGATCATTCCCTTGTCCAGATCTTTGATAAAGCATTAAACAGAACTGGTTCCCACTACTGAGCCCTGAGGAACACCTCTTGAAACCAGCTGCGCGCCAGATTTAACACCCTTCACCACAACTCTTTGGGACCAGCCATCCAGCCTTTACTTACCCAGCTAAGAGTGGGTAAAGCAAAGATTATTGCCTTCAAGAAAGAAGAATTCAAACCACATTTGCCCAAGGGTCAAAAGTGGTGTAAGGAGTGTGAAATCTTTTATCTATCTCAGGAGCTCCAAGTCTCCCTTCCATTTACCAAGCCTGACTGTGGACTTGATCAACTTCCTCATTGCAGCACTCTGGGTTCTCAGGGTGCTATAAAGTGATTGTGGAGGTGGCAGCTATAACTGGCATAGCCCTGTACATGAGGGCCCTGAACAGAGATGGTGACTGAAAGGAATCAAAAGGGTAATGGATGGGGTGGCAAATGGTGAAGAGAAGCAAAGCCCACCAGAGTAGCTACTGTACCTAGGTCTGTCCCTCCTGAAGCGTGAGCTGCCTGGTTGACAAACTCCACATCCAGCTTGATGCCAGGAATGGTGACTTGCCTTAAGTTTATACATATTACCAGTGTTAAAGGGAATTTTAAATGCTATTTAAATACATGATATTTAATCACTAAGTGAAAGTTATTTGGATAATGGAGTTATGAAGTTTAATGCAAATCTCAAAATCTTTTTTCTATTTATTTTGTACTTCCTTAATCTTCAAAATTTCATCAAACTGGAAAGTACACTTACAGTGCTGGAAATTGCCACAGGGAAGTGATATAGGTAGTTCTGCTGCTGAGGCAGATCTCAGTGACATACAGTGCAACTTATTTAAAGGCAAAAAGGAAATCTCTCCAGAGACATGCTTATTTTTTAAATCCTGCCTACCCTTCCTCTTCAGCTGTAGCTACGTCATAGACAGAGGAAGAAGAATGAAAGTCACTCCACTAGTAAAATCTCAAGAAGCTCCAGTGCACAAGGTACAGGAAAACAAATAAAACACACAAACAAATCTGTTCCTTGGCATTATCTCACTTTCTTATGTCCAGCTAACTGGTGCTTTTCACTCTACATACATTATCAAATATTTGGCGATCAGGCAACTTTCTTTAAACCAGAGTTTTCTCCACAACAGGAAGCAGTGAAAGTGAGGGTGACCTATCATCCAGAATAACGCTTCAATCCTCAATCAGCACTGCTAGCATTGCAGCTTGCTCTACTGTGGAGAGAAGATTTGCTTGGTCACAGGATTGAAAAAGTAGTCCAAATTGTTGTTAAAGTTCTGTTTCTTAAGGTAAACAACTCTTAGTGCCTGGATTGACACTACTTTTAGGTAAGGATGAAAAAGCAAATCACATTCCATCCTTATACTCCCCCTCAAGAGCATTCCCTATTTTATTACCAGCCACTTTTTAGGACTCCTTCAGGCAGCAGGAGCCCAGTGCTCGCTGCCCAATCCCACAGGCATAATTCTCCTGTACCGTTTCCTCATCAATTCCCCAAGTAGGGATGCATTTTCACTGGAGCAAGTGTCAGGTTTACAAGAAGGTAGTTTTATTTTGCTACTCAAATCCCTCTAATTTCTTCACCTTGGAATAGAATGTGCTTTATTTGGCAAAACAGTTTTAGCAGTTAGCTTCAAATTGTCTCAGGAAATCTATATAGACCACTGATAATCATGTATATTAGCTGCTGTTTACATTTGTACAAACTAAACCCCAAAAAATCTTATTAAAGCTACTGCTAGAGTTTCTAAATGAATATTTACTTCAGTGTAGTTTTTTAAAAAAGTATAAAAATATAAACCATTTAAACTGGTAGCATTCCTGTTTACACAAAGCACATAAACATGTAAAGCAAATATCTGTAGTCTATTGTCTACAAAACAAAATATCAAAAACATTGCTCAATGGTTTATGCAGGTTCACTTTTACTCAGGTTTTACAATGCCACCAGAACACTGCCTACTAAACAATGGGGAAGATGACATTTGCAAAAGAATGCCAAAACAAGCAGGGTGATTCCAGCTTTCCTAGAATATACTAGCAGCTGTCTTTTCTCTCATACTGGACTGAAAATTCTTGTCAATGCACATTTCAAGGGGCATTTCACAAAATACTGTAGAGCCTGGAAGAAACTTCAGAAAGCCAGTCTTGATACCTTTAAGCAGTTCAAAAAGCACATAGCATTTTTTTATAGGGTACAATATGTCATGATAAATTAGCCACTGAACTTTCCTTACAGGACAAAGAGAAACTACTTAATGAAGCATGAGGTTTACCCTGCACACTGTTAAGCTTTCAAATAAGCATTCTTTCCAAAAATAGCAAAAGCAAATTACCCCAGTTCTAATGAGGATTATTTGTGGTATGAGCCCAGTACTAATAATAAATGACTAGAACTATGACAACAGCAGCTCTTTTACAGGATCAGTTCTTGACTTTTGTTGAGCCATACCTCAGCACTATGGAGTAGAGAACCATCTTTGCATGGGATTGCAGTTTGACATTATGACCAGATAAAAGCCAGTTCTGTGGATGCTGACACATGGTTCAAAAGGTTAATTCTCAGGATAGTTTACCATCAGAGGAATACATACATGTATCAGTGCTGTTATCAGAAAAACAACTTTCAGACCATTTTCTTTCCAACCTCAAAAAAACTAAGAATCTGAGGTACGAATCTTATTTGCAGTAAAAATGGTTTTCATTGAAGTGACAGTACAAAAGCTTTCAAGTGAGTATGAATTACACTTACTACACTTTAAAAGCTTTTTATCTTGTAGAAATGGTAATAAGAAACTTTTGTATAAATACATCTCCAAGAACTTAACCTAGTACCCTGCCTAAACTGGGTCTCCTGATTTTCTCCTAATCAAGTTATAAATTAATTATGAGGATCTAATGACCATTATTCTACCTCTAAAATTAATACTGTGAAATGTTTTCCAGCTGTGTTTTTTTTTTGCCATCCCTTTCTCTTCTGTGAGAAGGACAATAACATTTCTAAGTACTGATTTCTAAGTACTGCCTAAGTTAAACAGGCAAGATGAGCCTCCAGCTTGGCACTGCCATTTTTTAAAGGTAGAAAATTGACATGCACATTTTGCTGGCTGAACTTCATGAAAAGGGTTACCTTAAAAACAACTAGAGCTTATCCCTACAACAATCCAATCTCTGCAAATACTTGCGTACATGTTTAAAATTGTGTTCTGAAATCAATTGGGCTGCTTTTATGCATACTGCTGAGTGTGTATCTAAACATTTGCAATATTTATCGGTATAGAAAGACATATATTTGAGAATACTTCTCATGAATCATGCAGATCTGCTTAAGTTATTGTTTGGGAAAGGCATTATACTGCTCATTTCAAGACACTCTTTCTCCTAATTACAGTTCCAGGCATATTATCCTCATTAGAATAGCAGGAAGTGGAAGCACTATCAAGACACACAATTTTTTGGAAGTTGACTTAAGTAACAAGAAGGCTAAGCAATCCTCTACAGTAGCTTACCCAGTTGTCACTTAAGGGGAATAAAAGAGCACAGTTTATCCTTTCAACATGCCCAAACATGCAAGCTTCATAATTCTCCTAAAGTTCAAAGGATTTCTAGCTCCTTAAAGTTTAATAGTACCAGACATGACATTCTAGTACCTTTTCTTTTGCACTACCTCCAGTATTTTGGGGATGAGACAGCAACGGGGAGAGGAAGGATTTACTCAGTTTAATCACATGAACATTGTGATGCAAGCTGTGAAGATTAATTCAGGCCCATTGCCTCATTACATCTGAATCCCATTTCATGGGATAGGTATCCCCATGGAGGAAGAGAAAGTGGGTGTTTCCTTCCTCTCTGTGGCCTTGAGATACCTCATCAGCAGAATGACAGTCAATCCCAAAAGTGCTGCAGATCAGTCAGTCTCTATTTTGCCAGCTAACCTGATTGACTGGCACTAAAGCAGTGCCCCAGCACCAGAGTATTAGGATGTATGAGACTGCAGGTGCAAAAAGGATCGAGGGATGAAATACCCACCAGGGATACTCAGAGTTAATGGAGAGTTACTTGATTTAGCCACAGTGGCTCTGCAGCAGTGTGCTCACTCTACTCTCTTCCAGGCTGTGATCAGGATCTGCAGACATAGAATGAGAGAGGAAGAAAAAGTTGCATGTTGTCCTGGGTTCAGCAGTAGCAGTCATTTTTCTCAGCCTTAGTAGCTGGTGCAGTGCTGTGTTTTTGACTTTCAGCCTGGGAACAGCGCTGATAACACCGATGTTTTTAGTTGCTGCTCAGTAATGTTTAGTCTGACCAAGGACTTTTTGAGCCTCATGCTCTGCCAGGGAGGAGGGGAAGCTGGGAGGAAGCAGACAGGACACCTGACCCAAACTAACCAAAGGGGTTTTCCATACCACAGCACGTCATGCACAGTAAGTAACTAGGGGCAGTTATCCGGAAGGGCTAGATCGCTGCTTGGGTCAGGCTGGGTATCAGTCAGCAGGTGGTGAGTGGTTGTATTCTCTTCCCTTGTTATTTCCCTTATCATTATTATTGTCGGTGGTAGCAGCAGTGGTTTTGTGTTTTACCTTAGTTACTGGACTGTTCTTATCTCAACCCATGGGAGTTCCATTCTTTCGGTTCTCCTCCCCATCCCTGTGGGAGCAGTGGGAGGAAAGAGTAGGGGAAAGTGAGTGAGCAGCTACGTGGTTCAGAGTTACCAGCTGGGCTTAAACCACAACGAAGTGCTAGCATAACTTAAAAATATCTCTGATAGTTATATAACAATGGCAATCATAGGTCAGGGAGAGAAAAAGAGGTAGCTTAAAGTGGTTTCTAGAAAGTCTATACAAATTCCTGTTATGCAAGTCGTTTATTATCCCACATAAGTTTCCTTGGGCTCAAAATAAGAGCTCTACGCTTCTGTGTCTTCTGATTTCTGTGGGCATTCTTATTTTAGCCAGGGGAGGAAGAGGGGAGGGGGAGTGAGAGAGCGAGCTGCGTGGCTGACTGAGTTTAAACCATGACACATGTTAATTCCACATGTCCTTCTCCTAGAGGAGTGGCAGCTATTCTGTTTTTTTAACTATTTGTCTTGCAGGGTTAGCCAGCTGTCTTACAGGCAAAGAGCTTATTTTACAGGCAAAACAATATCTCACAAAATGTCCTAATAAATCACAATTTTATGGCCACAGAGACCAGAATGTATTGTTTTCACCATGCCTGAAAGATGTGACCAATGTATGAAATGATGGTACAACTCAGTATTTCTTGGTAGATATTTGAGCAATGTGGAGTTTAGATTTCCTCACACTTGTGGAAATTAAAGACTATACATACCCTTTGTATTTTTGAGTGGCATTCCCCTCCTTCAGAAAACTCACATTTTGAATGAATGACTGTAAAAATGAAGCAGAATTTGGACATAAATACTTGCAAGTTTTAAAAGTCATTTTATGAATTTTAAAGTTTAACATTAATTTCAGCATTAAAGTTTAGACTTAGATGAAGTTTAGCCTTTTTGCCTAGTTTTTGTCTGCAGTTGCAATTGTCATAGACTCTCATCACCATTTGGATTAAGTTAAAATGCTGAGTGTGGAACAGTATTTTTTCTTCTCAGGAAGAAAATGAAGGAGTTTGCAATATTCTGAGGAGGTCCTCACTGCTGGTGATATACTACAGAAGGTTGCAGAAAACACAAACAGGACTGGGGATAACCAAGTGCCTTCTAAACACAGATCACTAGCTAGCCATTGCCGTCCTGTGAGAGTGATACATTGATTACTTCACAAGGAAACAAATGAAAATGAATGTATTAATTGTATGTTATATATCATCTGAAATGTTGTAACTTGAGTGTCTGAAATGAAATATCCCACTTCATTCCCTGCATATCCCACTCTCTTTATCACATGGCTGCTCTTGAAATGTTAATTTTAATTTAACCACTTGTTTTTACCTCGCAGTAGCGTGTAGCAAGTAAATTTTTAACATAATAAATAATCCAAATTCCCTTTAGTAAGTGTAGCAAATTTTGACTTACTGGTTGCATTAAACATTTACTAATTTGAAGTACTAATACTAATTTATATAACCTGGAAAGTATATTTTGCCTATACTTATTTTGGCTATACTTACAAGCAGTTTTGCAGGAAACCCATGTGTTGCAATAGCAGGATAGAGAATGTCTCCATTAGCTTACATGATTAGTAAATGCTGGTAGAGCACAGAAAAATGTAAAATAAAAATAAAACAAAAACAAAACAACAAACCCAACTCTAGTACATTCTAGTAAATGTAAAGAAATAAACTGAACCAAAATATAAGTATTAGACCTGAGGGGGTAAGCTGCAAAAGCATCATTGAAAGACTTAAATTTTCTAGGAAATTGTTTAGTATTTGAAATCACTCTGCAATTTAGAAACTACTTCTGTGAATTTGTCAATCATGCTGAACTTTTTGATGTTCCAAGGAGAAAATGAGGATCTAGGAAAGCTGAAAAAAAAATTTTGATTCATCCAGGAAAGAAAGAAGGTAAGTTATGGGACAGAAATTCTCTTTTAAACAGGGAAATTCAGTTTTTTTACAAAAAGTGGCCAGCTCTCACTCACAGGTTTTGAAAGAAAAGTTTGAAGTTGTTCCTTTTGGAAACCTAATATGCCATGTAGTTTCCCAAAAAAGTGGAAGCAAAATGAAGCTGTGCTTAAGATTCACCAGCATCTGGAAGATTTGTAAACAAATGGCATGGAGTCTGAAGTGTTGCCACACTTAAGCTATTCACAGTTTCCAAAACAATTTAAGGAAAAGTCAACATGTGAAATCAGTACAATAATCCAAAAGTTCCTGTGCTGTAATTTTCAAAATAAACTGAGATGAAGGAGTGATGCAGACTTCTTTTTTTTTTTTTCCCAGTTTGACTATCCTAAGCTAAGAATGTAAGTAAATAATTTTTCAGATGCTACAAAACCCAGCCTTTTTATTAAAGTCTATAAGAAGAGAAATCATTAAAGTTTTCTGCTGAGATTCACCCCTTAAGGAAATTTCATTGTTGGCTCTGCAGCTACGTTAGATAAATACACTTCATTTGGAATTAATGTTGAATACCTCTTTCTCAGGTCCCTATGGAAAGTGATTATATTCAGCGTAAAATGCAATTTACTTGGTTGCATTCTAACATTTGAAACAAGATACGAAATTTTGGTGCTAATGAAGTCAGTGGAAAAGAAAAATAGAAAAAAATTTCTATTGATTTAAAATCAGAGCAAAATTCTTGAGGAATAAAGAAACAGAAGTGTTGCTTTTAATCTATTCACCTGTCATCTTAAGTCTTAAAATTTGCCTTCATTTGATCTTGTACACAATATTTCAGAAGAAATTAACATATTACTGTCACTATTTTTATTGCCTGGTGAGTTTTGTTCCTTGAATTTATTTTTGCACCACTGAGCGTAAAATAATATCTTTCATTTTTTTTGCATATCCAGAGAAAGTTTAATAGGGGAGTGATGGAGGCTGTAAGGCTATTTTTTATAAAGCTTAGCTTCTTTTCTAAGAACAGTGTACTTAGTTTAGAAAAACTTGCATCAACACTGTATTCTCAACTCATGCAAGACAGTTTGGGGTTTATTACTTTCTTCAATCAGTATTAGGTTATTTTTCTTACTATTTTTATTATTTTAATGCGTGGTGTGAAACTGACAAGAAAAGCTCATAATTTACCCCAGAGCTATTTAGCCTTAAACAACAGTAAGAACGAGAAAGAAGAGATGTATAACTATGACCTACTGTTTTTCACTCGGGCAGTGTTTTCCAGGATTCACCCTTAGCTTGTGCTAAAAAAAAAAAACAACAAAAGCAAACAAAAAAGAAATATTCTGTTTCAGTTCTGTTAGTTTTATGCTGAGCACACCTAGGAAGTGAAAGTACTATAAAACATATCCATGTAAATGTTTATATGCATTTGGCCTGATTTGGGCCAGAAATTATCTTTATCTGAGCTGAAACAAGGACAGCATTCATTTACTTCTTACTCTTACTAAGAAAATGGAGGAAGTCTTACAGAGTGCATGGTACCTGAAAGCTGATTGATATTTTCCACTCTCTATTAAGTATCTGTCAGAAGACAGAAAAATGAGAATGAGGAAAATGCTACTGGAAAGTAGAATGAGGAATTATAACAAGAATCCCTTTTTGTCTCATGCCTCTTTTGCTGTCAAGGTTAAAACTGGCTGTTTTTCTTTTATCATACTAGACTACCTATTTCTACATTAGTTGAACAAAAAGCAGATGTCCATGACTAATTCTATGGTTTTTTTTGTGCAAAACAGCACCTTGAGGATTGTGAAGGACACAGTTGTACTGAAGAGGGAATGATGGCATAAGAGGAAAGACAAGATATTTTGTTACAAGTGAATGTGTGGGTAGAAATTCCTAGTGCTTCCTACTGTTCCTGATAAAAAAATGGGATACCAGAGTGAGATTATTTGTATACCAGAACATGACTGATTTAAATTATGGCAATGTGTTTATGCTATCTATATGATCATATTTTTGCAAGAGTTAAAAGCTATGAATAAATCCTTGCATGCTCAAAAATATGAAGGATGATGATGGCTGAAGATCCTGTATGTGCTTCTCCTCTCAGCTCTGTCCTTGGATATTCTTTGAACAAGCTCTAACAAGAGCCTCAGAAGCAGATTTCCTATGACTTATTCTTTTTTTTGCCAGGAAACGAGTGATGGGTTTTTCACTGTGAAGCCAAAACAAATAATAAAGGCTTCTCTTACATTTGTAAATGCATTTTGGACATTTATTAATTTTCTGAATAGAGTTAAAAGAAGCAAAGAAAAAAGTTATGAAATTGGACAAGTCCTGCTGCACAGTAAGTTCAAAATAGGTAGTGCTTTTGAGAAAATCTTTATAGACTATAATACATATTTTTTAAAGTTTACCATTATGTAACTGTATATATTACTGTATATTGCAATCATACATGTATAGTAATATTCCTGGCTATCAGAATTAGCATATATTAATTCTATATGTTCTGTCAATACAAGATGGGCAGGCAGTTTTCAGAGAACTAGATAAGCAAGTAGGCTCCAGGTAGAGCAGGATGCCTCTTCTTCCAGCAGCAGAACTGATATGCAGACATAAGAATTCTTCCCTCTCAGACCAAGCTACAAAGAGAAGTTTGCATATTCCCTCATGCTCCCAGATATCCCAACAAAAAAACTAATAAAATTGCTGAAGACCCAGAGTTTGAAATCCAACTGCTCAAACAATATGTTAAAATACCAGTGATATTGAAAGGGGAAGTTTCAGTTTAAGCATGCATTCACATCTTACGTTTTATGAAACTATGTGTAGTGAAGTCTATATAAGCCATGCTGGTATACTACAGGTAGATATTTTTATTAAGATCTACCTAAAAACTATTGCATCAGTTAAAATACACTAAGATACTGTAAGTGAAATTTTGAAAGCCCTTTCGTATAAGATAGAGTACTTGGGTTTGGAAAATTTCATTACAGATAGCATTCTATAGGCAGCATTAAGTATTTGGCCCTTTTTAGGCCAGATGATCAAGGTAACACATTTTTAGTCAACCCATTCTAAAGCTATCATAAACATTTAGACAAACTTTTCTACAACCCAGAAGAAAGTTTCCACTTAATTAGTTAGACACACTAACATTGCTAAGATTTGGGAGAAAGCATATGAATAAAAAGGAAGAATAATTAGAGGCAAGTCAGAGAGACACCTGCAAAAGGCCTGAGGGAACCAGAGAGATTGAAATGGCAGAAGTTGCTTCAGCAGGGATTGTGGAGTGCCTCCTGCTGATGGGGCAGGCAAGGCTACCCTGCGCTGGTGGGAACCCCAGAGTGGTTTGAAAAAAGTGTGGAACGAACATGTGGGAAAGAGACCAACCAGAAGAATTGCCATGATCCAGCTCAGCCTGCAGTTTAAGTAAGTGCAAAGTGAAGCTGAAATGTTATATAGCTGTCATTACCGCAGTATCTCAAAACCATCAGTTGCTTGAACTGTTAATTTTCTCAGAGTTCCCATAAGGTGGGGAAGAGTCATTTCTGTTTCAACAGAGGAGAACGGGCACAGAGCACTACATTTTTGTACCAGTCAGCACAGCTTGTAAGAGCCCAGTGAAGTACAGTGCAGCCAAGAAGCAGGTTGCTGGTAAAGCAATATCTGCAAGCACTCCTATTACAACTTTTACTTACATAGGACATTACAGCTCCCCAAACCAGATAAAACATAGCAGCTGAATTTACTTTTTTTGGCATCACTGTGCTGATAAAAAACAATAGTTGAAAAAATACACAAATCCTAAGAAATGTGAATGTGTGGTTTCACAGTCACCTGGAGCCAATTTAGGTTCTTCCTGTCTTATGAATCCAAAGCCCACTGTTCCCTGTATGCTTTGTGCATGTATTCCCATAACCTCCTTTTTGTTGCACCGAGTCATCCTGGACCTTGAGTGAACTAGCTCATTTCATAGGCCTAGAAGTACTCATTTAATTTGTCCTCAGTGTCAGCTTTCACCTGGACTATGTCATGGCAGTAAGAAGGCAGAGACGAAGGCAAGCAGATAGGGACAGTGGAAGGGTAGGTTCCCTTTTTCAGAAGCAGCACAATCTTAAGTGATCTTAAGCGATCTTAAGCTATTGTATAACAGCACCACTATTTTAACAGCACAAGATGTTTGGATTAGGCAACCCTCATCCTTCTGAATATAACAACTGACAAGTCTAATGGATACACTTTCACTTTTCCTCCAAAGAAATAATATACTTTGTCCAAGGTCCCAAAGGATGCCTATGGAAGAGCTGCAAAAATAACAGAAACCTTTTCTACTTTAATGCTTGAGGTATACTCTGCAGAAGGTTTAAATTTATTGTGCCACATGTAAAACATTTATCTCCCCCTATTTCAGTGTCTGAACACATTCTGAATTTATTTTTTTTTTTAGAATGTTCATCTATTTGCAATAATTAATACAGCTGTGGAACCCCACCAGAAGATCTTCAATTGGCCGCTTACTGAAAGCACTTTAGTGATAACTTTTGAGTTTATTGGCACTCTGGCCTAATTTTGATGTAGAATAATTGTTAAATTTTGTTGGGCTTTTTTTTAATTTAGAAAGTAAGATGGCAAACAGGGAACTCATTCAGTTACTGTGCAATGTAGGATGCATTCCTCACATGTGGCAATGAATCACCTGGGGGAAGAACAGCTGCATACAATTCCTATAGCATAATAACCCAAGAGTTCATCAATTTCAGGTGCAACAATTTACAGTTTTAATATGTAATGGAACAGAGATTATCTTTGATTATCAAGGACTCTGAATTGTCTAGAAGAAGAATAAGTGGCAACGGAATTGAAAATCTATTTTTGAAACCAGCTGACCAAGGAAGTCCAGATTGCTCTGTAAATTACATGGCTTCCCAGACAGAAAAGGAATGTTCTATGTGTAATCATCTCCTTTACTAAAAATGCACCGTGGCCTTTCTTTTAATCTTGTGCTCAGTGGGTATGGAGCTAAAAGGTTTTCCATCTGCTCCTGTTTTCCTAAGATAACATCCCTGAAGTTTCACAGATGGAGGTACAGACATCAGGCAAAATTTACTTGAGCAAAATGACAAACCTCACCCTTTACCAACAATTTTGAGGAGAAAGCAATGGTAGAACAACAATGAATATTATTTTATAGCTTGGTAGTTCAGATGCTAGCAGTCACTGTAAGATAATCATTATATTTTTTTTCCATCAATACCTTTTATAGTGTTGTTTTTCCTCCTTAGGTTTTGGGTTTCCCTGAAAATTATTTCTAATGCTTATGACACATAGTAAACACATCAGGGTAGAAGGCAGTGAACCTGCTGTGAGAAGACATATAGCATCTATGTGATTATATGAGCACCTTACCTTGACTATTCTTACAAACTGAAACATCAAAGGAAGTAAACAATGAATCACCACTTAAGAACAAATACTGCCAGCAGTAATTGCTGAAAGAACTGCAGGTCAGGCAACCAGTGCCCAAGTCTCTTGGTAGCAACAAAACCTGGATTTTAAGATAAAACAATATTTAAAAGATGTTGAGTAATTCTTGATTGGATGTTCAGAAGTTCACCTCTAGACATGCTAGAAGAATGGCAATGGGTTTAAGATTCTCACGATTCTACTAACCACAGGTAGACTTTCTCTTGGCTTGAAATCTGGAAGAAGACATGGCTGTGCAGGCAGAAGCCACTATGTTCAGCTGATATGGGGGAAATGCATGATCAGTTATTCTCAGAATCGACCTGTGCCAAGTACAAAACCCAGTGCTAGAGCTTGGGCCAAAGAGAGCACACTGGCAGCTCTTCATTTTCTTGTGTGTGCTGTAAAAGGTGAAACATTTTAAAAACTTTAAGAGTTCAACAGGAAGCTCGTCTTCTTGTTGCTACTGCTGTTCTTGGCTCCTACAGATGCAGAAAAGAGCTTTAATTATGTTTCAGATTAAGACTTAAGACTTCAGGTTGTGGGACAAAAAATGGATAAAGTATTTTAATACTCCAACATGTGACTCTGTGTCACAAATACTCTTGCTGGAAGTTTTTGGCACTGAAAAAAGTAAGAAGCAATCTACTCCGTACAAGATGGTCACAACTTTATGGCTTCCAAATGATAACGAGACCTGCTACTTTGAATAGATGGCTGTGAATCTGATGGATCATATGCAGTACCAGATGATGCCTTGTGCTAGATGGCACCTAGATCATGCAGAAGGTAGGGGTAACAGTTTGATATGCTGGCAGCTGTGGACAAGAGAGAACAGTGTTAGTAGTGAAGCTGCTGGTTGCTGTCCTCACTGGAGCATCCTGCAAAGCTGTAGAATGCTGTCTGCTCTGCTGGAGTACCCAACACTATTTGCACTATTTGTCCTAGCAGTAGGAAGGTGCTGTCCAGCCTTGCCTCTGACTCCCCACTGGATGATGAAAAGTGCACAAGGAACACAGGCCACCAGGCCCCTGGTAACAGTCCAGGCTGGCTTGCAATGGTCTGTGGGGGCTGTGGTGTGGGCTTACACCTGGGGACACCCTCTTCTTCACTCACTGGGCAGGAACTCAGCCTTGAGTGCTCTCCAGTCAGGGGCAGGACTGGAGTCGGAGGGCTGTGGATTGGCCCAGGAAGAACTTGTACCCTCAGAGGGTACCTTTTCAAAATTTAAAATCCAGACCCTTTTGTGGCGATATTTTCAAGGCCTGATGATTGTCACTTTTCCCAGCTTCTGTTGGTAAAGTTCCCCCCCATGGTACCCAACACCAAATGCAAATGAGCACCATGCAGCTGCACTCTTCTGTCCCTCCATGCTTCACATGTCTGCTTCGGTGTGACTGATTGGTAGAGAAGGAGGGTAAATAAGCTACATACCAGCTGAAATTTCCCTTTCATTATGGATATTCCCAGTTGGACAGATGCTGCCAGATGCTGACTGGTTTATGCTGCCTAAACAAAGTAATGGAACCAATTCAGCAGAAATGATATTGCCCTACGCATTTGCTGTTTAAATACCTTTCAAATTTAAAAGCAGTCTTGATTATTTTTCAAGTGCTCAACAAATACTAAGTAAGCAGTGCAAAACCAATTTCATGTTATTAGGGGACTTCACTGTACATGAGGGATAGTGGGGATATAGTAAATTCACTTGACAAAGAATATTCAAAACCAATACACATAATCAAATAGGTGCCTGCAATTCCATGACTTTATGTTAAGGCATTGTTTTGATAATCAATAGTGCTACTTAAATAAAATATTGTCTGTTTTAAGTTCAAAGTATAGCCACGATGGAATTTGTTACTGCTAGAGACTTAATTTTACAGTTATTTTTGTTTAAAAAAAGAGGAAGGGACAAGGCTGGATAAAATGGCATGCCTTTATGGGTACATCTGATGTTCAGACTATTAAGAGTGAAGGCATTTTTATGGTTATCTTTTTACAATATATTTTATGTCCCACTTTCATATTCATAAAAAAAAATGCCATGGAACAGCTATTCTGGTCGTAATGGACAAATTCCACGTCTGTCTCTTTTCTTTTATTATTCAGCAAGTTTTTAATAACCGAGATGCACCTGAATGACAACTTCCAAAGCACATAATATGAACATTCCTGATACCTGGCAATAACTTTTAATTACTGCTTCTCTCAAGGAGGTGGTAATTTAACCCTACCTTCCACATCTTGTTTGCAAGTATATTGATCTAAAAACTTGAATTTGAATTTATTTAGTATGTCCTAAAATTAGTAAATATCTGGTTTGGAGCAACCTAAGTGATGACATCACTTCCAGTACACAGAAGATAGAATTCAACCCAAAAAAGATTATGAGAAATTTTACCAGAAAAAAAAACCAAAAGGAGGTTTAATAGCATGAGTGCATTAGGTTAGCATTTAATAGCATGAGGTTAAATGCATGAGTTTAATAGCATTTCAAAAAAAAAAGTTGAATGGAAAAAGATGGAGCTATAACCTAAGTATTTACATTAAAGAGAAAATATTGTTTCTAACTTCTGACCTACACCATTTTCTTTTGAAAGGCTATCTGCAAGGGAAGAGACACTATGGGGGAGACATATGCAAGAATACTAAGTGGAGGCCACACGTGGGAAAAGGGAGAAGATTCATACTGGGATATTTAACAATGTAGAATCAAAGGTAGAACCCCAGTATATTTAATTTTGGCAAGGATCACACGTTCATTTGTTTCCCAGGGAGGACTCTCCTTGGTGCCTCTATCTGCACAGATCTGCTCTCCAGGAAATTTTCTGGCTGGCACAATTCCCCTCCGATAGCCATGGAGATAACAAGCCACCACACCTCCTATTTCCACTCTGTTTCCAGCAAAGCCAGCTTTGTTCAGTTGGGGACTGTGGGGATGGGCTGGTTTTGGCATGCTGCACCACCTTCCCCTGGCACATGCCAACACCAGCCTCTATTGTGTCCCCTGGCCCCTTACAAGCACTAAGTAGAAGGGGATGATCATGTCTTCCCTAGTAATTCCCTGTGGATGCAGCCCAAGATCAGATTATGTTTGCCTTCACTGGTGCAGCAACACACTGCTGACTCACATTCAGCTTGTTGTCCACCAGTACCCACAGACCCTTTTCCGCAATGCTGCTCCCCAGCCACACAGATCATAGCCTGTACTGGGCATTTGGCCATGTCATCTGAGGTGCAGGACCTTGCACTCACCTTTGTTGAACCTCATCGAGTTTTACCTGTCTCACTCTTCCAGCATCTCCAGGTCTCTAAGCAATAGGTAGCACCGAGAATAGACAGGCTGCTCCAGATTCCAGTACTAGAATCAGGGAGCCAAGCTCGGATCTAGTTGGCAACATAGTACAGATTTTCAGGGTAGCTTTTGCTTTACAAAAGTTACTTACTTGGTTAAGTAGCAAGATGAACTGTTGGTGCGCTCCCTTGATGAGCTCTGCTGGCATGCGGTACGCTTGCAGACACAGTCCACATAATGGAAAAAAAATAAATTTATCAAGCAAATGGCCACAGTGTAAATCAATGCCTGTGTTACTTCAGTCCCTTTTGCAGTCTGGGAGCTACAAAAGGGAGGGTCTTAAACTGCTGTGCTTCATAGATCACTCTCCGACAGTACATGTTTGCAGGATAGTTAAGGGTTAAGCCATCTTTCCTCTATGTTATCAGAAGCATAAAAAATAAAGAAAGGAGATCTATTGCAAATAAAACAATTCAGTCACAGCATTGCCCATCTTAAAACTTCTCTGCTCCTTTCAAATTGTATCTGGATCCAAAAAGAAACAAGTTTCAGAGTCTGTAAAATGAGATTCATGGCCTGGTTAATGGGATATAAAACTTATCAGATTTAAGCTTTAAGTCAGAGTCTAGAAAGAATAATGTACCTACAGTGAGACAGACCGTCCTCAGAAATTGTAGGATTCTTACTTGTCCTGAAAACTGGCAAGGTGTCATCTCATTTTTCCATTCTAGTAAAAGCAGACAGAGGATTTAAACAAGGAGAAAATCAATCATAAATAAAACAGATATGACTCAGGGCTCAAACCACAGAAATATCAGTAATCATATGATACCATGCTGGAAAGGCTGGTAAACAGAAACATGCTAAACTACCGCATCATGCATGAACCCTGGGCCTCCAAAACCTGTCAGTCTCCAAAAATTATTAGTATATTTCTCAGAATATAATTTGTGTTATGCTTATCTTTGTTAGGTTTATGAAAGCCAATTCATAGCTTAAAAGATTACTTAAAGAGCATCAAGATAATCAATATTCTTCATCATCAGTTAATGTACATGTATCCCTTTCATCCCAACTGGAAAGGATAAAATAAAGTCTTCTCAGTCAAATGGTTTGCAAATGCTGACACCCTGTTTCCTCGAGTCAGTTCAGATGCAGCACTGAATTTTAGGATTCGATGTGACCATTACAGAGGTTGCTGTGGCAACAGATATGCTTTAAAACTGAGATGCTAGTTTCATTATAGCATCCCTTTTCATTTTCTGGTTGTAGCCAGTAACCATTTCAACAGGCCAAATGTCTGAAATATGCCCAGAAGACTGATTTAATTTAGGTAGTTTACATAGCATCCATTCAAGCATCCCTGAATTCTGTGCTTTGTTTTGAATACAGTGAGAAATACCCTTGGCCTGAGCATACCAGCCTCACTTGTATTAAGCATTTTGACACAATGCTTCATGTAAAGAACAAATTTTAAGCTCAGCTTCTTTTATAGATTTCAGTTCAAGCAGAAAACTTGAAAAACTTTGAAAAAGAAACAAACCTTAACAGTTCTGAACCAATTTTAGTTCTGACTGTAATGTCATGGCTGTTTCAGAGGCATGAGATTGGTAGCTACTGCTTGGACTTCAAACCTTGCTGATTAGCTCTGTAAACCATTTCAGAACTTCTGCTTCTTGAAAAGCTCTTTGTATTATTGGCACTCATACAATTAATGGCTCTCCTTTCCCTCAGTTAAATGCTAACAACTTTCTTCGGTTTCCAGCTGCAAAGTCAAGCAGTTTGTCTAGGGTGGCTAACCTGGAAACGTGACATTTAGTAGAGCTTAGTGGCATTTAAAACTAGCAAAATCTTGATGATGAAAACTGCAGCAACTCCCCCAGACCTTTCAAGTAAAGGCTGGCACAGGCAGCCTCTGGCATACCATCAGGATTTAGCTATAACTAGTCCTGTGTACATGTAGCTGTTTCCCTTCTCTCTTTCCCTTTCTTCCCTCCCTCTCCTACAGAAATCTGCCAAACTCCACAGCTCACTGGCTGCCAGGAAGGCATGGCTAGCTCCTGCCATTAAGCCCCAGCCATTACAACCAGTTCTGCCAGGTGCTGCAGTTACCAAGAGTATTCACAAGGCCAACAAGCTGATGCAAAGGTTTGTCACCTATCTAACAGCAAAAAAATCAATGCCTGCAATATCCCAAAAGCCAATCCAGCTCTGTATGTGAGCTCCAGAGACTTCTCTGCCAGTACTCGTGTTGTCAAGGCTTAGGGAGAAAGAGCACCAATGACATTGCTTACTGTGTCCCTCTGAGCAACATTAATGTCATTAATTCTTTGTCACTTAGAGAAATATTAAGAAAAATAATCCCACCCAACCTAATTAATTTGCCAATCTTTATGTTAAATTATTAATCATGATCATTCCAAGTGCCTTTTATTTCAGATTGAATGTTATTTTTAAAATGCTTAAATTCTGCTGATAAAAATATTACATTGTGTTTCCTCAAGATGACTGGTACAGCAAATCTATTAATAACTTCTTAATGAAGTGAGAGTTTTTTAATATGTCTTATTAATCTAAGCTGCGCTAACATTTCAATATGAGAGGAATTAATTCAGGAACTTCAGATAGGGCTTTCACTTAAACAAGATTAAGTGAGTGATTAATGCATCAACACAGTTTTCTACCTAAAATGGAATTTTACAATATCAGATTTCACAATAGTAGCTTTCTATTTCATTGTTTATTTATTTTGAAGGAACAGAATCTATTCATTAAAAGGATATATACACATTTTTTTGTCAGGAGCTTGTTCACAGTGTTCTCACTCTTCTGTTTCCTTCCCCTGAACAATGCTCTAGACATTACTGATGCACAGCTATGGCATTCACAGGCATATTAAAGTTATTTACAAAATTGTTGGAGGCAGAGAAAGTCTAGAATACATGTCCCAGAATATATTGCCTTTAAAAAATCCAGGTATAAAGTCATTTCCTCTAGTTTAATCAGGGACCTGAAATGTTTCAAATATCATTGTATAAACAAAGCAAAATATTAAACAACATTCTCCCTGTTTCCCTCAGCAAGTGAATAACTCCGTATTTCCCAAGGGAGAGAAGGTTCATAAGACCTGAAAGAAAATGAAGTTAAAGGATTAGAGTATGACCTTGAAAGAATAACTACAGTCACTGTATTTTCAGATTTCATTTCAGCTTCAATTAAATACACCTTGAAAAGTGAAAAAATAAGCTTTGTGGCTCACAGCTGAGTGCTTGCAACTTAAAAATACTGCTGCATCCCATTTGGATTTGTTCAATGGAAATATCATCACCACAGTCTATTTATTCTGATATCTGATCTGTATTGTGAGAGTAAAAAACAGTTTCCTTTTTCCCTGTAAGATGGTTTTATCAGATGATAGAAGAAATGTCAAGGGAAGAAAAGAAAGCTTTACAGATATATAGAAAAAGCTTTCCAAGAAAGATCACATGTAAAAATAGTTTTGGGAATCAGCAAACCCTGTAGGTTTCAGCTCTGTTCAATGGACCCAGACTGACACACACTCTCACATCAACGAAAACAGAAGAAAAAAAAACAGCAACAAAAATCCTCAGCTCAGGTGTGACCCATCAGTTCAATTATTTATGAAACCAGTATGGTTCCAAAATAATTTGTCTCATTAAGGAAATCCTGAGTATGTTGCTTTCATATTCTTGAGCATAATGCTCATTTGTTTCAAAAATAGAAAGGAAATGGCCACATGGTACAGTATAGTTGGGAGTAAAGCAAACTCTTAATGTTTAATTTTTTTTTTTGTCTTCAGAGAAAATATGTCCAGAGATTTCAAGGAAAATTGTAAAAGAAACTTATCTTCTGCCAAACCATATCTTTTCTTGTAGTGGCTATGAATAAATTTACAACAGTGAAGTGGGAAAATAAACACAAAATATAAAAATGTGATTCTTTGCTATTGTTGGGATTCCCTGCATGTTGTCCATGGCAGAGTTAACTATTAAAAGAAGATTAAGTGTATTGTTGGATAAGTGTAAATAAATGGGTGTCAATAAAGAAAGCCCAGGCTTCAAGACCACTGATCTCAGGTACTAAGCTTGATCTTAGTCAGTACTCTTTTGTTCTCTTTTGTGAGGAAGTTGCTGTACACATAAAAGAATAAACAAGCTAGGATGAAAGACCAGAGCTTTCTGATGACATCCACAATTACTACTGCAGTTGTTGACAGTTATTATTATTATTGCTCATGTCCTCAAAGGTGAGCTGTATATTTACTCATATACATCCCACCTAAGGATGTGTAAATACAATGCAAGTTTGCATAAAGTAGTTTATGAAATGGTGTTTTCTGTTTGGGAGAATAGTAAACAGTCACCTTTTACAGTTCTCCTTAAAATAATAAATATTCAAAATAGGACAATTATACTTTTCTTTTTAGGAAAAACTGCTAAGTATGTAATCCAAGACTCTGCATGTGAAGAGGTATAGTGGCTTGTACCCTTTCATATACAGAGCTTAACAGTATGAACACACTTACGGCCTTCCTTACAACCAGCTGAAAATTCTTCATGGTAAAAGTGTCCTGTAATGCTTCTTGTGTGATTTTGTGATTACCTTAAAGAGAAAGAGCAGGCATGCAAACTAAACACAGTGCTTTTTCAAATGGAACAACTCTGAATGGCTTCTTCTGAACACAAGTAGGCACTCAAGGAACAAAAAGAGTAATCTGTGTTTCAGACTCCTGACTCAGACAGCCCTAGAAAATCAAATAAATGTTAATACATTCATAAAATTTAAATAAAAATTATCAGAGAAAAGCTCACCTCCCCTGCTTCATTTATCCATTCAGATCTCTGGAAATGACAGTGAGTCACAGAGCAGTTCCCTGCATCATGCAGAGCACCTCACAAAACTGCTTAGCCTAGTTACAGCCAAAATGTTTTCTTCACAGTATCACAGTATGCTAGAGATTGAAAGGGACCTCAAAAGATCATCTAGTCCAATCCACCTGCCGGAGCAGAACACCTAGATAATGTTACACAGGAATGTGTCCAGGCGGGTTTTGAATGTCTCCAGGGAAGGAGACTCCACAACCTCCCTGGGCAGCCTGTTCCAGGGTTCCCTCACCCTCACTGAGAAGAAGTTTCTTCTCAAGTTTAAGTGGAACCTCTTGTGTTCCAGTTTGTACCCATTACCCCTTGTCCTATCATTGTTTGCCACTGAGAAGAGCCTGGCTCCATCCTCATGACACTCCCCCTTTATATATTTATAGACACTAATAAGGTCACCCCTCAGTCTCCTCTTCTCCAAACTATAGAGACCCAGCTCCCTCAGTCTTTCCTCATAAGGGAGATGCGCCACTCCCTTAATCATGTTTGTTGCCCTGTGCTGGACTCTCTCCAGCAGGTCCCTGTCCTTCTTGAACTGAGGGGCCCAGAACTGGACACAATACTCCAGATGCGGTCTCACCAGGGCAGAGTAGAGGGGAAGGAGGACCTCTCTCGACCTACTAACCACCCCCCTTCTAATACACCCCAGGATGCCATTGGCCTTCTTAGCCACAAGGGCACAGTGTTGGCTCATGGTCATCCTGTCGTCCACGAGGACCCCCAGGTCCCTCTCCCCTACACTGCTCTCTAACAGGTCGTTCCCCAACCTATACTGGAACCTGGGGTTGTTCCTGCCCAGATGCAGGACTCTACACTTTCCCTTGTTATATTTCATCAAGTTATTCCCTGCCCAACTCTCCAGCCTGTCCAGGTCTCGCTGGATGGCAGCACAGCCTTCTGGCGTGTCAGCCACTCCTCCCAGCTTAGTGTCATCAGCAAACTTGCTGATAGTACACTCAATTCCCTCATCTAAATCATTGATGAATATATTAAATAATACCGGTCCCAGTACTGACCCTTGAGGCACTCCACTGGTTACAGGCTTCCAACTAGACTCCGCTCCATAGACTACAACTCTCTGGCTTCTCTCCTTCAGCCAGTTCACAGTCCACCTCACTACCTGATCATCCAGACCACACTTCCTCAATTTAGCTGTGAGGATGCTGTGGGAGACTGTGTCAAATGCTTTGCTGAAGTCAAGGTAGACCACATCCACCGCTCTGCCATCATCCATCCACCGTGTTATTTCCTCATAAAAGGCTAAGAGATTGGTCAAGCATGACTTCCCCTTGGTGAAGCCATGTTGACTGCCCCTCATAACCCTCTTATCCTTGATATGCCTTAAGATGGCACCAAGGATAAGGTGTTCCATCACTTTCCCAGGGATGGAGGTGAGGCTGACCGGTCTATAGTTACCCGGGTCCTCCTTCTTGCCCTTTTTGAAGACTGGAGTGACATTTGCTTTCCTCCAGTCCTCGGGCATCTCTCCCGTTTCCCAAGACTTGATAAAGATGATGGAGAGTGGTCTAGCAATGACTTCCGCCAGTTCCCTCAGCACCTGTGGGTGCATCCCATCTGGACCCATGGATTTATGGATGTCCAGATTGCTCAACTGATCTCTAACCCATTCCTCATCCACTAAGGCAAACTGCTCTGTTGATCTGACTTCATCTAAGGTCTCAGGGGTACAGGGCTCTTCAGGACTGCCTGCAGCAGAGTAGACATGGGAATGCCATCCAGAGGGACCTTGACACGCTTGTGAGGTGGGCTGATGCCAGCCTCATGAAGTTCAACCATGCCAAGTACAAGGTCCTACACCTGGGTCGGAGCAATCCCAGGCACAGCTACAGGTTGGGCAGAGAAGAGATTCAGAGCAGCCCTGCGGAGAAGGACTTGGGGGTGTTGGTTGATGAGAAAATGAACATGAGCAGGCAGTGTGTGCTTGCAGCCCAGAAAGCCAGCCATATCCTGGGCTGCATCAAAAGGAGCGTGACCAGCAGGTCAAAGGACGTGATCCTGCCCCTCTACTCTGCTGTTGTGAGACCTCACCTGGAGTACTGTGTGCAGTTCTGGTGTCCTCAACATAAAAAGGACATGGAACTGTTGGAACAAGTCCAGAGAAGGGCCTTGTTGGATGATCAGGGGACTGGAGCACCTCCCGTATGAAGACAGGCTGAGAAAGTTGGGGCTGTTCAGCCTGGAGAAGAGAAGGCTGCGTGGAGACCTAATAGCAGCCTTCCAGTATCTGAAGGGGGCCTATAGGGATGCTGGGGAGGGACTCTTCATTAGGGACTGTAGTGACAGGACAAGGGGACAAGGGGTAACGGGTTAAAACTTTAACAGGGGAAGTTTAGATTGGATATAAGAAGGGAATTCTTTCCTGTTAGGGTGGTGAGGCACTGGAATGTGTTGCCCAGGGAGGTTGTGAATGCTCCATCCCTGGCAGTGTTCAAGACCAGGTTGGACGAGGCCTTGGGTGATATGATTTAGCATAAGGTGTCCCTGCCCACGGCAGGGAGGTTGAAACTAGATGATCTTAAGGTCCTTTCCAACCCTAACTATTCTATGATTTGCACACATACAAGGCCTTTTCTGAGCTGTTATTTTCCCAAAAGCTTTTGTCCAGTGACAGTTACCTACTAAGTGCAGTAGAGCAACTGCTTGCACATTCACAAACAGGTAACAGAAAGAGGCACTAGGTGGTATTTAACTAAGATATACCTTTGTTTATGGGTTTCAAGGAAATCTATTGGGTGTACCTGAAAGCTGTTTACTGAGTCTGAGGCAGCAACAGGACAGCAGATATGAGGAGGGCTACGCCGCCTAACACTAATGAGATGCCTTAGAAGTTATGCAGTGATGGGTGACTCACTCAGCACTTAGATGTCACAGGTGGGATGATTTGTATTAAATGCAGAGCTTTACAGCTGAGCTTTTAAGGCATAAATCCTCAAGTAAATGCATAAAGTAAGTAACAACAATTGGCCCCCAAAATTGTCACTTTTTTCCTTCAACTAGAAAGAGAATCTACTTTGTAAACTTCTGAAATATGTAAGATGAATCCTGACAGATTACAGTAAGGATATGTTTCTTTTTGGAAGCTCCTACCTATTTATGATCGCACACTTGGCTTTACACTTGCAGGTGACCTTAGTATGATTTTTAGCTGCCTCTGAATACCCTTGTTTGAGTATTGGAAACAGAGTAGCTTCACCAGTCTCGATCTCTATCAGAGGTAATTAGCCCAGGTGGTTCAAAAACACAAACCAGAAACATCACCCTTAGGTCAGTAGCTTCAGTGACTATTTCAGAATCTCTCAGGCAACTAAGAATTTTGTAAATGTGGTCCTGAAGCCATTTGAAATCCTTCTAGTTACAGCCAGAGTCAAATATTAACTCCAAATGCAGCTACCTGAAAGAACTGAGAAGCAGTTGCTTTTAGTAAAACACTAAACAAGGAGACAATTTTTAGTAGTGTGTGAAAATTATGATAGCACTGAAATGATCTTCTGCTTGCCTTTGAGGGTAATAAAAAGCACTACACCAATTGCAGGGTACTTGAAGTATTCTCTCTTTGCTCTGTGATTTTTCATTTCGCAGACACTTATGAATTACCACAGTTATTTCATAACTTCACTACCTGTTTTCAACAACATTACAGAAGGAATATATTTTCTGACCTCTCTGGTATCATGGTGGGGGTGCACTTAGAGGGAAGGGGGTTCTAGGTATTCGTTAATACAGTGGTATAGGGTTAACTTGAAGTATGAAAGAGTTTGAGAAACTATTGGTATATCATAATGCAGCACACCAGGTAGAGGTTGTCTTTCTCATTACAAGTGGGCAAGTGTCAAACTCTAACCCAGAAATGCCACAGTAAAAAGATTTCTTCTCAAGCTAACCCAGACAACTGGGTCACTACAGCAGTCTTTTGATGAAACTCTCAGCTGGAATAAACTGGCAGGATCTACCAAAATCCACTCCTGGTTTTTACTTTCAGCAGTGGGCCTGGCCCTTATTTCTAGATTAATGTTGTATTGTTTAATTAACAAATAAAATTCGTTAATTTTCTGTATGAGGTAATTCTTTACCCAAAGGAAATGTACAAATCTTGCAGCATATCACTGCCACAAGGAGAAAACAAATTTGTCCTATAACATCTCAAGCAGAATACCTACACTAAGAGCAGGAGGGCATTCACAGCAGGGTAAGATACATAAAATAGAGACTTATTGCTAGGATTAGATTTCTGCCCAGGATTCACTTCTGCTAAATGAATGTATTGCAGCAAAACTGAAAGAAAGACTTACTCATGTATTTGCAGGAATTTCTTTTTAATCTGTGGTCAGGGAGTTGATGGTCAAGAACCTTTCCACCAGTCTACATGAGGGCTTTTGGTAGCTTTAAAATTAGACACTGCCTGAGGTGAGGGAAGGAAAAAGATCTATTCACCAGTGCTGGTTAAATGAAGAACCATGAGCATGTCCTAGCTCATGCAATGGAGTTTGTTTGTGGAGCTGCTCTTTTATTAGCTTGGATATCAATAAAACAAAACACATTCCGACTCAGAAGCCATCCTTAATGTGTGGAAGCTGATTTCTCATACAAATCCAGTATTCAAGAAAACATAACCAACACAATGACATATGAAGTTTGTATTTTCAAACTGTTTAAACGGCTTCTCTTTCCCCTGGTGGACCAGACTTTTTGTTTCTGCTTCACTGAATTGTTCCTCTTGTCAATAATGAAACAGATATTTAGTTACATCTTTTTAACAAGGTCTTTTCTTAGTCAGCTTTCTGTTAAATTTAGCATAGATGTTTTAAGGTAGCCATTTCCTTTGAAGGTAAGCAGAAATGTTCCTAAACCTTTATTTTCTACAGCGCTCCTAGTAATTATATTGAAGTTTCTATTTGGTGAGAAATAGCAGTGGGAGTTTGATAGCTTAGGGCGTACTCTCAGGTCTTCATTTAACCAGCACTGGTTAATACACCTCCTGCTCCCACCACCTCAGACAACCTCTGATTTCAGAGCTATGAAAGAATTTGTTTGTTGGTGAATATATAATTGATCACTGACTCACTGGCCACAAACATAAAAAACAAATTTCTGCAGAAACTCTTTGTAGATGACTGGCAGGATGATAGTTTTGTAAGAGACATCTGGAGCTTCACAGCTGTGAAGAAAAGAAAAAAAAAAGATGGGAAAAATATCCATAGAAGCCTTGGAAATTTTCAGCAATACACAGATGCACTAAATGAGCCTACTTTTATAGTGCCCCAATAAGTATTTTTCAGCTGCACTGTCTTGAAACAGGTTTTACTTAAAAGTCATCAGGACAGAGATTACTAAATCATTAAAAGGATGAGATGTTAAAAAATTCCAAGACATAAGAGAAAGGCAAGAAATGATTAAAACACTAAAATTGATGGCGCAATTAAAGCTTTCTGTCTATGCCAAATTGTAGGTGAAGTTGAGAGAATAAGTTCTTGTTTACAATATGGAAAATGAGAACCCTGGAGCAAAACATTGGATTTCAGTCAGTTAATTGGAGCAAATATTCCCACATAGAATTATTTGTTTCCTGAGATTTCTTTATGGAAATATCCTGGAGCTAATGATCTTCATACGGCATATCAAATTCAACTTTAGTAGGTATTGCCTGAGAATGGACCACTTGAGAAATATTTACAAGAAACATTTACCTCAAATTTGAATGAAGCTCAGGAGAACTTTTGTTCATTAAAAGCTCAATTAATTTAGTAAAATATGACTTTTGCTTCAAAAGTACAACTACATGTACTGGAATGAACAAATAGGCAATTAAGTCCTTGCACCTTTGTCAATACAATGGTAGACTATAAATTAGTTTTCTAACAAAAGGATATTTTCAAGTAACATGGAAAAAAAGTTATACTAAGTACAATGAGGAGAACATAATTCTGCAGAAAATTAGTTAATAAGTAATTATCAAAGCTAGCTTTCTTTCCTGAACATGAGCTCCATATATATTTCTAGTTACAAAGAGACAGCTGATTTGTAACAGTTTTGAAAGACAGTGTCTTTTGATGATGCAATTTCCTTCCATTTCTAACGTCTGATGCTTTCCTGCTGAAAAAGACTGGGCCTTGCTGATTCTCCCAAACACTTTCCTAGAAGTGGAGGAATTGCAAATGTGAAGCAATTTTCATACTTAAACAAAGACTGTGGAAAGGGGACAGAGGAGGGAGCACTTACAGCCCTCCTCCACACCAACATCACTTTCTGAGCTGCTAAAAGACCAACACACAAAAATGTCATCAGGGAAGCCACTATGAACAGCTGTCAAACTAAAGAGCAACCGTTGTATGAATTATGGACTCTGACTAAATCTTTATCATCAACCACTAGTAGCCAATCAACTGAGTAACAAATACAGAGACAGTAAAATTCAAAGCACAGTCCATTTTTCTGCTTGTTTTTCCTATCTATGTGCATATGGAAACCACCTTTTTAGTAGTCTCCTAAAAGAAAACAACAAATTGTGAGCACTAAGGTAGACTCAATGCCATATTTAATGCATTTACACTACAGAAGCAATGATGTCTGGGATGTTACTAGCTGATATTTTGTTCAACAGAAATCTGAACACAAGAACATCTGCTGTCTAGAAACTGTGAGCAGTCAATGAACCTTGCAGATGTGTGAGGACATACAAATGACAGATAAGGCAAAGAGGGAAAAATTAAGGTGGCAATCAGCATCACTTTATGGCACTGATGCTGCACATCTTAGGGAAAGAAGCAGCAATCTGCTGCAGCAGCCAAGCAGATCAATTTTTCTCCATTTGCATAAAGTCATCCTAAAATGGCCACGCTCCCATGTGAAAGAGGTGATGTGCCAGAACATAGGAAGATAAAAGGTGACAAGTTTGACATTTTTGCCTGCAGATAACCTCAGGCAGGCAAGAGGCATAGTGAATTTGAAGGACATCCTGGGACACAGCAACAGTAGTTCCCAGGTGTCAGCAATTCACAGTAGTGGGTGTTGGTGTCCTGGAGAAGTCTCAGGCCAGACAAAATGTCACTTCCTGCTTCTTTCATTTTTCTTCACAATATCTGGCCATACTAGATCCAGTCAACATTATTGCTACTGTTATGTAGGCATGGCTGCAAACAGGATTTGTGCTTAGCAGGTGAGAACAGTTCTTGTTCCAAGTTCAAGTCAGATAGATACCAAACCTGCAAAACAGACTCCCTTCTTCAGAATGATTTCTGTGCAATGTGTGGCTAACTTCAAGTCCATGCTAACATCTAAATCATGATAGCCTAACTTCAAAAATTAATTTTGGATTAATTAGTGATTTTTCAAGATTTATAACATTCCCAAGCTCTTTACTAACAACAGCCAACAGTAATTGTTCGAAAAAACAGATGCAGTGGTTTGAGAAAAGTAAAACTGAAATGTCTCTTGATACTAAATAATGTAACTTGACATGTTGTAATTTGAACAATTCAGTGCTGTGACAGAAGTCTAATGTAAAGAGGGGGGGAAATTTTCTCTTTTCCTTCACCCTCACTAGACAGGATTGCTCTTGTTTTGTGCCCTAATACCCTAATAACCTAGGAAGGACAGATGAACAAAAGAGTGAAATATCTGCCGCAGATAAAAGTTGGCTTGTGAGATGGTTTCAAGCCTAAATGAATTATTTATCAGTGACTAAGCGCATGTCTTCTATGAGGAGGAATAGTGCAGCAATTACAATTGTACTGGCTTATTTTTGCATTCAGGAAAAAACATCTAATTAAGATAGACCAATAAGAAACAAAGTTACCAGTTAGGTCCTAAGTTATAATATCTTAAAGTAAACATCTACTGGCAATCTACTATCTTCTCTCCCACCTGCCTTGAGATATTTCTAGATGCCTTATACTGCCTCACTTAATCTAAAATGTACTATACTACAGTCAAGAATACAAAAGGGTTAACAGCATTAGCTTCCCCTAAGCTTCCTGATGTCCTATTTGTATGTCTGCATAAGGACAGAATAAGATACGAATATCCCATATAATGTTTAGCATGTCGTAGAAATAGCATGGATATTAAATAAATAAAAGTTACTTTGCATTTTGCTTTCTTTTCCTCCATAATACTGGGGCTATTTGAACACAGAATAGCATAGAGAGATACACGTATGCCAACACAAGTTATTCTCTTTCTATGTTACAATTTAAAGTTTTACTGTGAAGAGTTAGGGAGGCTTTTAACAATGGTTCACACATGCTTTTATCTTCTGTGACAAAATAAGATTATTCCCTAGGTACTCAGATATAGTACTTGGCCTTCCAGATCTAGGATTCATGTGAGTTTCCCTTAAAATGAGCAAAGCTTTTTTTTGTTATATCATTTGCTTCAAGAGCTAAGCAAAAAATCTCAAGGTGTTGGCTTTGCATTTTTTAGTCATATGACACAGGTACCAGGCAGTTAACTTGTAGAACTACAAGAGCCTTTTGTGCTGCAGAATGGCAGGTAAGGAACTTGCCTACAGTCAGACCATTTTGCACTATGGCAGTCTTTTTCCATGGGTCAGGTAGTCAAGCAATAACTAGGTGTGGCTAAGTATGTGAGCCTACTTCTGCTGTCTTACCTCAGAAAGTGTTCAGATGAATTCACACAGGGGTACAAGAAAACCTAGGTTATATTTAAGAGTGTTTGCTAAGGGATCCCAAAGTTGTTTGAAATACTGATTAACATATAAGGTACCCCATGCTTAAAGGCTGAAGAGACAACTTCACTCCCATGACTGGGATAGCAGATGTACACCAGGTACCTCCATCACAGCCGCAACTGTAGCTCCAGTCTCCCATGAGCCCCAGTAGTGTGGAGCTCAGTACCAGCTGCTAAATCTGCTTGGAATAAAGTGGTAAATCAGGCAGCAATAAGCCTCATGTTGTCAGGGCGAGGAGTATTACTATATCCAACCAACTAATTTAAATTTACCTTGGGCATATTAACTGGTTTGATTGTACTGTACACATGCCTTTGTTTTTTCACCATGCTCAGCAATATGAAATCAGAAATAATGCATTCAGGAGCAAGAAGCTTCCACAGTGCTTCTGACCACACACCATGATTCCAAACTGATCCTTTGACCAGCAGAGACAGATGGAAAATTCACCTGAAAGAGCAGATGATGATTGATGGTCTGAGCAAGACTATTTCCCCCTAGCCTCTGACAGCAGCTGCAGACATGCAAAACAAGCTCCTGTTCACAGGGAACAAAATGACAAAAAGAAAAATGTAGCATAGGGAGTTGCCCACATCCTCTGTCAATTCAAGAACAGCACTTTCTTGCGATAGCTAATACAAACATATGGGGAAAGAACACAGCTTTTCCCTGAAAAACTTATGACCTAAAACGCCAAGACAAAGACAGGGAGAACAAAAACATGCAGACAGACATGAAGTGATTTACACCAGGAAGTATCAACAGTGTTGTTCCCAACATATTTTAAGCTTTCTTGGTTTTTATCGACTCAAGGAAACACTTACATGCCCATAATTTGCCCCTTTTCTGGTTTAATAAAATCTATTTGTGTATATATATGCAGACTTCTCCATTTAAAACTTGCCCCAACCAATTAGCTTAAAAATCCAGTAAGGTCAGGCAGAGTTCAAAAACTTTTGGTTTACACTCCAACACCATATCCATAGCTTCCCACGTTAAACATGTGCCTTGTGAGACACTGGACAGGTACTGCCAGTACCACTTTCTCAAAAAAACTAACTGTTCAGGGAACTCTGGGTGTATGGGTGGAGTTGTTTATAAGTGTAGTATCTGAATTGCAGTGAATTATGTGCCTACAACTACCCAAAATAGAAGGATACAACTGTGAACATAAGAGAAAGCAGAGCTAAGCTCTCATGTGAAAAACAAACATATTAGTAGAACATGCGCAAAGCAGGCAGTGATTACATCTGTTTTCAGCCTGGGATTTCTTTCCCTGCTGCAGTACACCGTGGTCCTGCAGCTCCTGCAGTGACAGAGATTGTGCAGGCACACTTCAAACCAGACAATCTGGGCATTTGCTGGCATTGTAACCACAGCAGCGCAGAGCTCAGCGTGAGCTAATCTCCTTAGCATGTACCCAGCATCTCAGGTGGGTTTTACAGCTAACTGTGCTCCTTCATCTAGCAGCACAGAGCTATCAGCAGCAGGGAAACTAGTTAAGAGCTAGCTTAGCTGTATCCCCTTGTCCTGTTGTCACTGCTTCAGAGAACTAACTTGAGAAAAGCTTGACTGTGCAAATCAGAGACCTTTCAGAAGCTACAAATTAGGTCTCAAAAACCTGGGTGCTGCAAAAAAAAACAAGCCAGTGCCCGAATAAGCAAGGGAAGTATACAGGGAAATTGCTTGTGGGATTCTGTGGAATTTGCTTAAAGTACACCACCACCAAACCCCAAAATTTTTGTGAGTGACAATGATAAACAGCAACAAACGAGCTGAGCCATCAGACAGAAACTATGACACACTACTGTAAATGCAAAGATTAAACCAATAAATCAATAACTTTGTGGGTTACTTTGCACAGCCTAAAGACAAATGAGAATGACAGGGAGAAATCACTGCAGGTACTTTTAAGTAATACTTGGACTGGTGAGGCAGGTATCCATAATTAGGCCAACTCTCAAACTAAGAGCCCATTAAGCCTTGCTAGGAGGAATACAAAACTGATAATCTAATACAGTGAATCTTGCAAGAATTGCTGGATAAAAATCAAATTAAGGCAATCAATGATAAAAAGAGGATTCCCAGGGAAAATAGGTTTGGGGGGTGTTCTTTTCATTGTTGTTATTTTTTAAATGTAGGAGAACTAACTCACATCAGTGGGGTGGGAAGAACAGAAAAACCCAAACTATTAAGTGATCACAAGTACCACTGGCTTGCTGAATGACATTGTGTTTATATGCTGTATGTTACCTTTTGTTTTTATGAGCCAGTTTAAAGAAGCTTTGCACAAAATGCATTAGGATCTATATTGAATTAGGATTGATTTGTTTAATGGCCACAGCAAAGCAGGAAAAAAAGAGTCAGACAAATGAAAGATCACACAACCAGAATTACGTTTTACTATTTTGTACTATTTTGTACCTATAGAGTACTCCAACTTTCAAGCAATGCCAGTATTAGGTATCAATAGATTTTGACATGCTGACATTCCATTTAGGTACTAACGGAACCAGACTGCACTGTACCAGAAATATTCCCCGATATGAGATTTGTAATGATTCCAGTTAAGTGAACTGTACTGCATAGAAAACAACTGTAAAGGCATCACAAATCACCCATAAGCCAACAGACTTCAATAGTAAAGGTGGTCTTCTCAAGATCATTTACTAGGAAACATTAATTTACAATAAACCATAATTCTAGCATCACTAAGGAACAAACATTCAATAGGAACAAAGAGCTCACTTCATCTGACAAGCCACAAAAAAACCCTACACCATAATTCTGGAATACATTTCCACATTCTCCCCTAAATCCCATTAAGTAGATAGGTTTTACAGGAAGATCAAAATATGCAAGGGTAGGCAAGGAAACAATTAGGTTTTAAAAGAGGGAGGTAGAAAAAATCCCTTTGAAAAGAAGAGTTGGACAAAAAGGAAGCTGGACAAAGATGAGTTTACTTTGTTGTGTTACACAGCCAATGACTATAGTCCTTTAACATCATCTCCTCTGGTCTGGGATTAAAAGGAGGAAAAAGTAAGCAAGCACATTTCTTTCAAGCAAGTGATGTTTGTTCAAAATTTAGAAAGACTGCATCAGATAAGATCTGGCTTCTATAGACTCAAATAAATATCTTAAGAATGAAATGTTATCCCTTCAATCTCAAGGCAAAAGCCAAAAAGCTGGCAAAAGGAAAATGCACCCTTAAAAAAACCACTCTGCCTGGCGATCTTAGAATCATAGAATAGTTAGGGTTGGAAAGGACCTTAAGATCACCTAGTTCCAACCCCCCTGCCATGGGCAAGGACACCTCCAACTAAACCATGCCACCCGAAGCTCTGCCCAACCTGGAACACTGCCAAGGATGGAGCATTCTCAACCGCCTTGGGCAACCCATTCCAGTGCCTCACCACCCTCACAGTAAAGAACTTCTTCCTTATACCCAAACTTCCCCTGTTTAAGGGTTTAACCCGTTACCCCTTGTCCTATCACTACAGTCCCTAGTGAAGAGTCTCTTTCCAGCATCCTTGTAGGCCCCCTTCAGATACTGGAAGGCTGCTAGGAGGTCTCCACGCAGCCTTCTCTTCTCCAGGCTGAACAGCCCCAACTTTCTCAGCCTGTCTTCATACGGGAGGTGCTCCGGTCCCCTGATCATCCTCATGGCCCTCCTCTGGACTTCTTCCAACAGTTCCATGTCCTTTTTATGTTGAGGACACCAGAACTGCACACAATACTCCAAGTGAGGTCTCACAAGAGCAAAGGGGCAGGATCACCTCCTTCAACCTGCTGGTCATGCTCCTTTTGATGCAGCCCAGGATACGGTTGGCTTTTTGGGCTGCAAGCACACTGAAGCTGGCTCATGTTCAGTTTCTCATTCACCAACACCCCCAAGTCTTTCTCCACAGGGCTGCTCAGAATCTCTTCTCTGCCCAACCTGTAGCTGTGCCTGGGATTGCTCCAAGCCAGGTGTAGAACTTTGCACTTGGCATGGTTAAACTTCATGAGGCTGGCATCAGCCCACCTCACAAGCGTGTCAAGGTCCCTCTGGATGGCATTCCTTCCCTCCAGCGTACCAACCGAACCACACAGCTTGGTGTCATCAGCAAACTTGCTGAGGGCGCACTCAATCCCACTGTCCATGTCAGCGACAAAGATGTTGAACAAGATCGGTCCCAACACCAATCCCTGAGGGACACCACTCGTTATTGGTCTCCAGGCAGACATTGAGCCATTGACCACAACTCTTTGCTTGTGGCCATCTGGCCATTTCTTTATCCACTGGGTAGTCCATCTATCAAATTGATATCTCTCCAATTTAGAGACAATAGAGGCTTTATTACTGTCTTCAGGGAATTCAGGAGCAAGTCATTCCTTCTGGCATGGAAGCAGAACTCTCTACTAGCACTCTCTACTACTCTGAGAACACAGTGGAAGACGTCAACACATGTCCTGTGACTGAGATGACACAAAGCATGCTGGAGGGATTGTAAAGGAAGGCACAGGAAGGATATATCATAGAGAACTATAAGTGAAAGCAACACATAAAGATGTTCACAATGTAAAATTATACTAGCTAGCAAAGATTCTTCTTCATCTATTTTACTATGTTCATCTTAAAACATTAACAACAAAAAAGAGTTAGACACTACACATTTAAGTAAATGTACGTAGAGTAGTTCATCAAGTTATCTCATAGGCGCCTACACAGTTTTGTTTCTGGTTTTAATCTGATTGTCCAGACAACCCACGTCCTTCTAGTAATGCATATAAATATGCGTTATGTGGTTCTGATCTTTCAAAAAAGTCACAGAATTCATAATGTTAAAACTCTGCAGAATGACCAGAAGACCTCTGCCAGCAGTCATAAGAGTGAAACCTTGTACTTATTAAGGCAGCTGTACAAAACTACCTGATGCATAGAGAAGTTCTTAATGAATAATGACCAGGTATTTTCATTTTCAGCTCATTAGAGGAGCTTTCTCTTTCTACACTACAGCTTTGCTAAAGGTTTGTCAAGTCAAGAGTTTTATTTGTGGACATTACGTCAACAGTAGCCCTTCTATATATCACTGCTTCTATAAAATACATCACAACAAACAGTTTTCACAGTGACTATTCCTAATATGCCTGTGCTATTTTTGATACTCTGCTTGACATCAGTCAGACAGTTTCACTTTCTAAGGAATGGAGTTTCCTCAGATCTCTTCAGTTGGGTGTCTGAGCTTTTATACCTGGACTTACTAATAAAAATCCCAATCACCTTCAAAAGTGGGTACCTACAGAAAGGATCTATCCGTATTAACAGACCTAGATGAGGAAATCTAGGAAATATGTCGTTAATTCCTTCGACACAAATAAAATTTACTCTCCTACAGGAGCAGACCATCACATAAGCCAATGTAGCTTAACAGTGACCAAGAAGTATCAGCTGCACCTCTGAGAGGAGGGTGTCTGGTCCACAATTTTGGATTACTATCTTTCCTGATGTGTCTCTCCTTGAAACTAAAGAAGGGGAGGGGAAAGCAAGGAGATAGGATTTGCAGTTATGGTAATGATTTAATAATTTAACACCTGCTCCTTGGAAAGTAGATGGCAGTTGCATTCATTTTGCTGGGGTCACTGCCCAGCCATCTGAATGCAAAGATTTTTTACCACCTCTGACTTGGGTCTGATATAAACGGGTGACCTAGAAATTAATGGCTCTGCTTTACATTAACAAACCTTTGAAGCATACAGAAGCCTGAATTTCCTTTCAGTAAGTGGGAATTCATTAGTGTGAGCTTTTGCATTCGCAGTGGCATTTATTTATGATAACAAAGGTGTCACGGGAGATTAAAGATTTTCTAACTAGAGATGCTTAGAGAGATAGTAGCGAGCTTATTTTTACTTAGGAGAAATTCTAAAACTACATTAGCAAAAGCGACACAACAGTCAAAAAAAAAAAAAATTTCCAATAATCAAGCAATTGGTCCCTAACTGCACAGGCTTTTCTTATGAAAGAGCAGCAAGAGTGTTCACTGATATTTATTTGGCAACAATTTGCAAACAGAAATAGATCCCACTGAAATCTTGTGAGCTAACCTTAAAAAAATAGATTAAACATAAATATAATCCATAGCATAAGTCACTCAAGAGTAAAACTAGAGTGCAAAATCTGAAGGAATTAATAAGGTGTTCTCAGTACTTGATAAGGTGCAGCCTGTACCACCTTAGCAACTTAAAGAGAGAGGAAGCATTTTTCCATCTACTCAAATCTCCTTCAGAGATAGTAGCTGCAGAAAGTGGGACTTGTTAACCTTATAACATTGACATTTAAAAAGTAGAGATAATTATAAACAAAGTGAGCAAACCCTACCAAGCAAATGGGTTTAAGTGGAATTCCTATAAGGTCGTTTTTCTTTCTTTTTTTTTCTTTCTTTCTTTTTTTTTTTTTTAAAAAAAAAGAGCTAAATATGTGCTAGACAAGTTTAATGAGGCAAATAGGAAGTATCTCAAAAGACATTCACCCAGAGATAACAGAATCCAATTTCTGTTTGGTTCAGAATACCACTCAGAGTATCCTGTTTAATTAAAAGAAACATTCATATAAGAAGCATGAGATTCTTGAGTATGAATTTAAATATAACAGCCTAAGAAAGCAGCTAAGATTAGAATGGATTGTGATTCTAAATGAAATTATTTGCAGTCCTATACCTTAGAAAGTTCAATAGCTGTACAGATATAATAAGCTTTGAATCAAAATTATCAGGTCTGAGCTAATGTAATCTGTTCAGATTAATAGATGGGATGACAGAAACTGTGTATAGGAAGCCTAAACATATCCATACTGCAGTTGTTGCCAAAGCCTTCATCTACCTCTACAGTTATATGTCTCTTCCTATCACATGACAGCATGAAGTGTTGTTTAGTTGGGGTTTCTGGTTTTTTTTTTTGTTTTTTTTACACTAGCTACATAAGCCTGGGCAATGCTAAAAGCAAAATACAGTTCTACTCTGAAATACCTCAGTAGATTTGCTTTGTCAACATTCAGACAAATCTTGTAACTTAGATACTAGTTTCTCAGATTCACTAAAATTAAGGTGTAAAATTTAATTTTTTGTTTGTTCCAAGCACATCAAGATCAAGAAGGTGACTGGGAACAGCCAGGTGGAGTTATCAAGAACAATTTGTTCTTGACCAACCTGACTGCCTTCTACCAGTCATCTACCAGTTGTGATGACTGGTAGCATGGATGACAGGAGAGCTGTGAATCAAAAGCAGGGCCCTGCACCTGGGATGGGACAGGCTGCTGCACAGATTTACAAGATCAGGAATGGCTGGTTGGTGAATACCTTTGCTAAAAAAGACCTTTCAGTGCTGGTAGACAGGACTTTCAGCCTGGTAAGCTCATTCAGCATGAGCCAGCCACGGGCCCTTGAAAGCCATCATCATGGGCTAGTTGAATTGCAACTAGCAGTTGCAGGAGGGTGATCCTTCACCTCTGCTTGGCACTTCTGAGACCACATCTGGTGCACTGTGCAGTTTTGTGTTCCAATACAATAAAGATATTGACATGCTGGAGCAAGTCCAGCCGAGGACAAACAAGATAGTCCTGGGGCTGAAGCACTTGGCACATGAGGACAAGCAGAGAGATCTGGGTCTGTTCAGCTCAGGGAGAAGACATGTCAAGGGATATACTGCAGTCTACAGCTACGTAATGGCAGGATGTAGAGAAGACAAACTCTGCTCAAAGATGCATGGTGGAAAGATGAGAGGCACAAGGGACAAATTGGAACATAGGAAACGACACACAAGGAAAACAAGTGGCCAGACACTGGAACAGAGTTCCAGAGAGTCTGTTGGGAACTCCATTATTAGAGTCATTCAAATCTTAGCTGGACAACCTTGTACACGTGACACTTTTTTGAGTAAAGACTGGACCAGCTGGCCTCCAGAGGACACACCAAACTATATGATGACTATGATTCTGTGCTTTTATCTCTGTGGTTCAGCAAACAAAAGAGGTAAATGACGTACGTTTGCTGATCTCCCATGTGCCTTAGTGTTTCGGCCTAAACAATTTACAGAGCTATCTTGTAAAATGCTGATTTGTTTTACCTTAGGAAAAAATGGACTCTACCTACTGAAATGATCATTGGATCCTCTTCAGTGTGCCTGTCTGATCATGTGGTGTATATCTTCTTATTCTTGGCTCCTAAAACTAATAAGCAGAAAAGTATCAAACCATCTCCCCATTATAAGAATGAGGAAGACTAAGATGAAAAGATGCAGAGATGCTCCCAGAATCATGCAAGAATTTTTGGGGAGACCTGGGAATTCCATGTATGACCCCTGAGATTTATGGTGGTTTTTCTTTGTACTGAAGGAAATGGACATAATTTTGGAAAGGTAAAGCACCTTCTGAAAAATCTGTAGCTCCCTCAAATTACCCAAAAAGAGGTAATTTGCGGGTAGATTATTACAGATGGCAGCATATGACTGCTGTGGCCAGGGTGCAGGGCTAGAAAATGGAAGGCAGAAAAAAAAATAATGCATAAGCAATGGGAAAGAAATGCCATATGACACTGCAAATGTGAAAAGTCCCCATACTATACTTTTATAGAATTAATTTCCAAAGTTTAGCCTCATTTTAAGCATTATATGTTGAATCAGCCAACCAGTCAAGGGCACCATGGACTGAGTGTAACTCTTTCAAAACAGAAGCCATGGTTTTTGATTCTGCCTTTCAAAGAGATGAGCTGACCTAGCCATATGTTCATATAGCCTCATGCACAAGGCCATATCCCTTTGACTACAAAAGATAATGTAAAAAGCTCTTCAACATATAGCGCGGTAAACTCTAGCTGTTAACTAGCAATGGTAAAGGTTTTGAGTGCATTACCTGGCATATATTATCCTCACTCTCTGAATTCCCACAATAAATTAAAACCTGGATCTGTCTGAATTGTATGCGTGTGTGTGTGTGTGGAGAAAGCTCAAAACCAGCAAAGTATTGTGGAGACAGTGTTCTCACAGGAGAATGCATAATTGGTACATAAACTCTGAATAATCCTGAAAGATACAGCAAGGCCATGAGAAGCCCAAAGAAGCTTAAGCAAGCAAGATAAGAAGCTGGAATTCACTGAGTTAATGAGAACTGTGGACTATTGGCAAGCTTTCGAGGTCAAGTTCTCACACCTGTGCTTAACCAATTATATGTTAGTCACTAAGGGTCTTCAAGACATGTATCCAATCATAATATGCCAAATCACTGTAACTGCATGTAAGAAATAGTATATAAGGAGTTAAGGCTTTGCAATAAATTTGGCAATCACTTGATCACATTGATCGTCTCTGCGTTGTCCGTGACTCCCGCGTCAACAAAGTATGACTATTGTAAAGTTAAATGTGTAGGCAGTTCTCATCTTAAAGTTTTCTGGTCATGCAAAGATTAGATAATATGTCAGGACAGTTAGGAGGGGATTGGAACACCTATTTGCAGTTCTTCTCCAGCAGGCTCACTTCTTAGGCTGACCTGCTAATAAAGGCAACCCCTGGACCATGTAGAGAACTACTGAAGCAGAGCAAGGTGTGATAACTGGGTGCAATATTAGTACCAATTGTGAATTACGTATTATTTAGGCCAAGCAGTAATATAGAAAAGGCTATTTCCAGTGCTAGCTAAATGAGGAGAGAGAGGAGAAAATTGCTGACTTGATATGCTGAAAAAATCATGGCTTGATACACTGAAGGAATGTTTCTCTTTTTGTGAACAACAGGAAAAAATACACATTTCTCACAAACTTACAGATATGAAAAAGGCAGACCAAGATCTCAAATATCAGGGTGAAACGTCAAAGACTGGTGAATTATTTCAAATAAGATGACATTGTACTAAGAATTCAACTAAAGCAAAATAGATAGAGACAAAGAATGGTGGGAAGTAGAACCAGGACAATGAGGATAAAGCTTAGCACTGTATTCTCATTTAAATGCCTGTACCATCTGCGAACCATATGTACTAAGTATGTGGGCTGTTAAGGTTACTTATGAGTGTGAGAACTTGTAATGAGGCCCTTGACATTTACAGAGGGACATGGCCTGTCCAGCTTGTGGCTGAAGGCAAATAAAACATCATAGAACAAGGAAAATCACCTTAGTATACTTCAGTGCTTCACTTCACCAAGGAAACATAAAGCTCCTCTAAAGAGTATGGTCTTTGTACTATGCAGTATTAGTAAACTTACAAGATTGCCCATGTATAAATAGGAATTTGCTCCAGACTTTTTTTAAAAAATATTTTCAGCTCTAAGCAAACAAGACAGCAGAAAAGCTATGGGATAAAGATTTGAAACAGTGCACAAAGCAGCAAAAGCTATAAAATCCTAGTTAATATACATGAAAAAATAATTAGTATGCATTGAAGCCTTGGGAAGAAAGCAGATGCACAAGAATTTTTACTGTAGATAAATTCAATGTTCCTGCTGCTGAATGTAAGATACAGAAGAAACTTTTTTCTTCTTATTTTTCGTCATGCTTGATGATCTTGCAGCAGTTTGGATGGTAATTGAGTAGTGAACGCATGGAAATTAATGTTTTACCTAGTCCGTTAAATCTCATTTCCAGAATGCGGCTGTATGGAGTAGTATCCCTTTGGTATCCCTGTTTTCTGAAAGACACTATTTCTGTATGTTGAGAAAAGATGCAGATGTAATGATTCTCCACATTTATGATATGAAAAAATTGTGGGAAAGGTGTAGAGAGGTTCTTTATTAAGACCATTAACTAGCTCTGGCAGTCACCATGATTACAAAAAGTAATAATACTACTTTCCTTTGCTTTCCCTGCTTTCCTTGCCTATCCTGCTCCATTGTGCACACTGTTCATTAGCACCCTTTTGAGGGTGGTTCAAGAGCTCATAGTCTTCTAGCCTTTGGAAGAAAAGTGACTAAATCACTCTAGCACCATAAATGTCTTTGGAGAAGACATTTTCCTTTCCCATTCCCAGAAAATTAATGTGCAGACTGCACCAGGAATAGATTTTCTGAGCAGCTGCTGATATCTTGGTATTTGAGCTTACTATAGATATTGGGAGTCAAATACAATCTTTCCCACTTCTCTTGATTGTAACTATTGGACCTATAACTAAAAAAGGGTTAAGCCATACTAGCTTTCTTCTCATCTGGCACTTACAGAACATGCCAAGCAGAAGTAGGATTTGGCTTGTTTCAAGATCTGAAGTGCAAGAAATCCATTGTGTGCAGTAGTAGTGGGAAATTTTAGAAGTAGATACAGATCCAAAAATGCACCACATGACATAAGGAAATATTCAAGAACTACTTAAAGATGACTTTTCTGAGACATAGCATAAAAGGGAAAAAAGGTTTGATCTATTCTTTGTCATAGTTGAAGAGATACTAAAGAGAAAGCCAATTTAGAGCCAGACTCTAGCCTACACTGACAATTGCAATGATTGATTTTATATCATTTGCAAGTCTTTCTGTTTGAACCCCAAATTAAGCCTTGAGGTGAGGGCTTTCATCAACTCTCTTCTTCTGATGAGGCTGTCCAGCATCTAGCACACCAAGAGCTCAACTTTCCCCCTGCATGACTAATGACAGCGTGATGGAAGAAAGGTGCAAGTCAGCAGAGAAAAAGGGCTCCCATGTAGAGAAAAGTGACGAAATGCAGTTCCATGGCAGGCTCTATAAGTCTGACCATATTTCTAATTTCTTAGCAGCTCTGGCAAAGGGAGCAGCATCACAATCTGAATAAAGGGTATTATCCAGTCTTCCTGTGAAAAGCTTTGCCAGTGCCACCCACAGTCCCACTGAAAACCGGCTATGAAACGCAGTCACTCATCTTGCCAAAAGCATCTTTTCTCTGCTGTATTCCAAACCTTCCTTTTCTCTCTCCTTGTCATTAAGTGAACATTACAAGCCCATTCAACACTTCCTATTGTTCCCAGAAGTGCATTTCTATTACTGAGTTATACAGCAAGAGTACAAGTAGCCACATGTTCATCAACCATCTTAATTTACACTCCCTCCAAAAACAGCACATATCTGAAACCTCCTCAGTTCCTAAAACAAATTACACCTCACTCTGACTTATACCAAAATTGAAGCAAAGCTCAGCAGGACTCATCAATTCTCAGCAAAGACTAAGTAGAATAGTCAGAAATTTCTAATGTCTGTTTAAAGGTTTTTTTTTAAATATGCATATGGCTGCTTTTAACCAGCATATTTCATCATGAGTAACTAAAGGCAAACTGCAGTTGTCAAAATCAAAGGACAAGGACTGTCTTTGTGATATATTAATATGTTATGTAAATTTGTCACTAACACACAACATATTATATCTATCTTATCTTTCTGATATTTGAGGACATATAGGAGCTGAACTCCACTGTCATTCTTTGTGCCCCTTCAAGTATCAGGAGAAATGTCCTGCTGCTTTGGGGTTCAAAGAATTTTCCAGTACCTTGAAATGAAAATGAAAGAAGGGGAAAGAGGAAAAGAGCTATTTCATGGTCTTTGTGTATGTATTGCAAAGAAGAGTCTTCAAGTTTGATTCAAGTTACTGCCTGTCAGAATCAGATGCAACTGGAAGTGAAGTTCAGTAGCTCTTCCAAACATTACCTAGTCTGCAGATGCTCTTTGAAGTAAAAGACTATCTTTAAATAACAATTGAGCAAAAAGATATAGAGTGCACATACTTAAAATCAGTGTCTCTGTGAGTCATCATCCATGTACTTTGATATGGGAGGTCTCTATTTTCCGTCAGTTTTAGAGTTACCTTTAGAGTCTTCAAACAAACACTGATGGAGGAGGCTGAAAAGAAGAAATTTGTGCCTGTTGGAGATGTTCCAACCAGACTCAGTACAGGGACAAAGGATATCTCTTCTGATGTTTCTTATCTATTTCCCAGCACCTGGTGCTTGGTCTCCTTTGCTCTTCAACAATACTTCTGAGTGTTGCTACTCCAAAGCACAACCCATTGGGCAATTTGGATTAGCATTTAAGGTTACAGTTATTTTAGGGTTGTCTTTTATTTGTGAAGGGTTGTTCTAAGATGGCGGACAAAATTCCCATTTAGCATCTAACTATTTCTGGCCAAAATTTTTTTTTTAGGCCCATATTCTATAGGCAGCCCAGAAAGTTTGTGTGCAGTTCTGGTGTCCTCAACATAAAAAGGACACGGAACTGTTGGAACAAGTCCAGAGGAGGTCCACGAGGATGATCAGGGGATTGGAGCACCTCCTGTATGAAGATAGGCTGAGAAAGCTGGGGCTGTTCAGCCTGGAGAAGAGAAGGCTGCATGGAGACCTCAGAGCAGCCTTCCAGTATCTGAAGAGGGGCTATAAGGATGTGGGGAGGGACTCTTCATTAGAGACTGTAGTGATAGGACAAGGGGTAATGGGTTCAAACTTAAACAGAGGAACTGAAGGTTAGATACAAGGAAGAAGTTCGTTACTGTGAGGGTGGTGAGACACTGGAACAGGTCGCCCAAGGAAGATGCAAATGCTCCATCCCTGGAAGTGTTCAAGGCCAGGTTGGATGGAGTTTTGGTGTCCATGGTTTAGTGTGTGTTGTTAGCGTAGGAACAGACACATAACCAACAGTATGGTTATATGAGGTGCTTTATTGCAGTGCTGGGAAACCAGGGGCACGCACCCAAATCTGGTTCCAACCTCATCACATCGCGTTTGCAGTTTATACACATTTAGCACAGATTACAACATTAGCTAATGCATATGCATTAAGGATTGCCACATCAGAAATGTTACGGCATCAGACTCTTCTACGCTTGCGCAGCCCCCTCTGGTGGTCGTCTGTGGTCGTTCCGACGAAGTAAGGAGTCTTCCTCAGATGAAGTAAGGAGTCTTCCTCAGATGAAGGAAGAAGTCTTCCTCAGGTTGTCCTCTTCACCTTTTCCTTACTTGGACCTATCCCAACCCTTGTGTGGATGCTAGCATTTTCTTATCAGCTTCTGGTATGCTCTTCTGGCTACCTCATGCATAGGTTCTACTTGGGTATCGTCTCCAGTACATACCTTTCTAAATCCACCCATACACTTTTCACCATATATGGTTATGTTAGGTTTTTGCTATTAAGACTATCATTGCAACAGTGGTTACAGAACAGCCGTGATACAAAATTGCAAAGGTACAACATTTTCTAATATACAAAACCCCGCTATTGATTTATAAATTTCTTAAATATAATAATTTCTACTATTTATATAATTGTTTTTCATTTCTACTATTTATATAATCGTTTTATCATAAAGACTTTGCCCTTTTCCAACATTTCCCTGCCCATGGCAGGGGGGTTGGAACTCGATGATCTTAAGGTCCTTTCCAACACAAACTATTCTGTGATTCTATGATTTTAAGTTAAGGTGGGAGGATACATGCATGCATGTGTCCCTATGGGCACATCTGGACTGCACATAACCTCTCCTATCTGAGATGATCTGATAAATTAAAGATTGTAGCTTTTTCTCTGTGATTAGGTGTGAGAGACTGATCTGAAATCAGACTCCACTGTCCATTGTCTTAAAGATTGCTCTGAGAAGCTGAGATGGAAATCCACCTATCTTTTGTCTCAGAGATGGGTGGGAGGAGTTGAGATAAAACTCCACCATCCATCTCCTGAGGCATGAGTGGGAAAGAGCTGACTCTTCTGTCCATCACCTTCAGGACTGGTGTGACGAATTGCTACCCATTATCCCAAGAATTGCTGCAGACACATGTGAGTGCAGACATGTGCAGTTGAAGAGCTGGCTGCGAGACCAGGGAAACTGGTCTACCAGGAACGTGGAATACATCACATGAAGAACAGAGGTACTCCTCCCAACTCATTATAAAAATGGTAAAAGGTAATCACCAAAGACACATCGCCAGGAAGCCATGCTACGAGGATGACTCCAGAAGGACACCTCCATGAGGACACTCTCTACCGATGACTACTATGGACCCTGAGGGACACCCTCCACAAGACATCACCATGAGGGCAACTCCAACAGACACACTCCACGGTGTACGTTCAAGGGGATGACTCCAGAAGGATGCCTCCAAAAGGACACCCACCTCTGACAATTACTACGGACTCCTGGGACACACTGCTCTGATACCAGCTACAAACCCTGAAGAACTCCCACCACTGATGATGACAGTGGATGCCTGGGACACCACTGGATCCACGGTGGTGACTCTCCCTTTCTCTCTGTCTGCACCCCACGTCCTTGCTTCATTTTCTGCCTTTTTTCCAATCTGTCCTATCCCTACCCCCTTTATTGCAATAATTTCCCTTTTTTACAGTAACTGTCTTTTTGTAATAACCAAACTGTCTGATTATGGTACTTGACCTTGTTTGTGTCTTAATTTCACTCTTGGGATCATGAACTGAAACAGATTCTGGCACTGGGGTTTTTCTCCAATCGGACCCTGACATTAGATTCATAGAAGAAAAGGCTAGGAAGTAGCTAGGTTCATTTGTACATGTGTGTGTGGAGAAATCTCAAAACCAGACAGAGAATATTTTTCACTTTGGTCCAGGACTGTGTAACCAGTTTGCATTGATTATGCAACTTATACTTCACAGATGTAAGCTGCTCTAAACCCCCTGAAATCAAAAGAAATCTTTCAATTGACTTTAGTGGCTTTGAATCAGTTCATGTTCTACAGTACAATTTGTATTTCCCACTCGGATCAATAAAAAGCAAAACAAAATATTCACTATGTAGTGTAATCCATCCCGCTCCAGCTCTGTAGCAGACAAATGAGACGCCCTTTATTGAAGCTCACAGTGAATAAATGAGACTTTCTGCAAGTTTTATATGTTCATCAATGTTCATTACTTCTGAATTGATTTTCTAAGGTCTGAAATATTCTTCCTCATACATTTAATATATGTCCTTACTTTAGTTTCCTTGACTGCAGTTGAAAGTCTCCTGGCTCTGATTTCAGGCTGAAAATTTCCTATTTTTTATGACTATAAGGTGAAATAGTGCTAATTGCATCCTTCACTAAAGGTTGGATAGCTTATTACTCATCAAAAATTTGTAGACCAATGAATGAGTTTACTGAATTGAATATCTCTAGCACTGAAAAATTTCAATTTAATATTGCAGAATATTCACAAAAAAACACCAACTTTGAATTCAACCATACAGCTGCGTTTTAGAAAACCCTTTCTATGAATTATGTGCATTGAATCAGGGAATGAAAATGACAGCACTATGAATCACATAGATAATTTAAATTATCTTGAAATTTAAAAAGCCAACTATTCAGGTTGGCCAACTTGCACTTTTGAGACCAATACATAGCCTCAAGGATTTTTAAATAATTATTTTGAAAGATAAGCTAGTTTCCACATCTTCATCCACTGTACAGTTTGTGGAGGCCACTGATGCAGTAGGGTATCAGTAAGGAAAATTACAGGTTTCCATGGGAAGTATGTAAAACTTTCAGAAAAGTACGTAGTGGCCTGTGGACAGTTAAGACAGGCATGACAGGTCCATAAACATGTGGCTCACACAGCCATTCCTGCCACAAGCTGAAATACCTTCAGGCACCTTACAAACTTCAAATGCAGTTGCTTTCCAAGGATTGTATTTCAGCCACTCATCCAACTGGGAAACAGATTTCACCTGAGAGAACTACTTGCAAACCACCAGGCTCCTCACCCAGATGTACCCTCCCACTCCTGGTCCTCCTTTTGTTTGGCTGTAACAAAGCTCAAACCTTTAAGATACTTGGGATGTGGTTTCACACTGACTCCAGGCTTTGCCTTATCCGAGGTAAGAGCCTTGCTGAAATCTCATGACTGTGGGTTTCATCCTTTCTGGTATTAGCTGTTGCAATCTCCCAGGTGCATAGTGGCATGTATGAGAAAACATGGGCACACAAGAAGATGACTGAACACATGGCTATTGCTCAATGGGAACTGATTCTTTGACAGCAAATGAAGATGTAAGCTGATCATGAGACAAGCAAGGATGACATTATAAGGTTGAGCCAAAGCCACTGGGAGCAGTGCAGAGGCTGGAGGTACTGCTCAGAGAGAATTCAAGCACATGCTGCAGAAACTATTGGGGAAGCCTCCTGTGCCTGTTGGGAGCCAGACTGTGGCTGAATACTCTCTGATTTTTGATTTTTAACACTTTCCAGGGCTTTTGATTCATCTGACCTGGAAAGCAGATATTATTTGGGAGTGGGAACAGCAGCAATGAAGAGAATATCTGTTCTCTTAAGTAAGGGGTTGCAAAACAGAGACTGAGGGTATGAGAATGTGGTGCATTGCCTGCAGTAGTGTAGCTGGTACCAGTTGTTCCCTGCCCACTTGCTGGTGCTCACCTTTGCTCTTGTGTTGCTGAAATGGTCTGGGCTAAGAACACTTATTTCCCAATGGCTTCATGATGTAGCTGATCACTTCAGTGACTCAAATCAATCATGCAATCCTGGAAAAAATACTATATCAGACTGATGAAGGTTGTGGACATGGGTATGGTGAGAAGGAGCCAAAAGTCAGAAGGGAGAACTGCATACCATTAGACCCTTGGAAACAAAATCTGCTTCAAGAAATCAAGGAAGGTCAGGGCCCATTTTGTATATTTTCTCTTTCAGCCTGAATTTTTCTCTCCAGATGGTAACTAACTAATACCAAGTAAATGTCAATAAAGGTAGCTAAAATTCTTTCTGGAGCAGCCAATCCACACGTAAGTCACCCTTTTCATCCAGCTCTGGTCTACTTAGAGAGCAAATCTCACTGCAATCTTAATTATGAAGCTTTGACTGGAAAATCCACAATATAGAGGGACTGGAAATTTTCAGACGCTTGCCTTTGGTGTTGGCTCAGTGCTTAGCACACTGGAGTCCTAGTCTCAGTTGAAATTCCTAGCTATGATGAATATATAAGTAACTATAAAAATATGTCAGTAATAATAGCACCCTTATTCTCATTGACCTCAATCCAAGAATATAAGTCCCAAAGATACCAGAGGAAAATTTAAACACTCTTTTTTAAACAGTGCTGTTTTGTCCTGAAAATAGACTCACAGAGATGCTAAAAATACATTCAGCATGAGGCTGTGGCATAACGGTCAACAGTTTCTAGCACTGTTTTCCAAACAATTTTAGCTATGCTGCTGACTCCTAAAAGGGAAATCAAATTAATTCTAATACTTAATTTTAATTGGAAAGGTTTTTCAATATAAAGTTTGGGATTTTTCTTTTTTTTTAAAAAAAAAAAAAAAAAACAAACAACCCAACAACAAAAAAAAAGCAAATAAACAACAATAAAAACCCAACCCACTGCTGTTTCAGGTTTTGCTGGCAAATAGTGCTGAACTCATTCAGTCTCTTTGCCAGAGTTAAGGTCACAGCAGCTTTAGTTTTACAAAGAACACCATTTTTCTGTTTCTCTGTTAATCTTGGCCTGAAAAGACCACACATTACTCTTCCCAATTGAACAGTTTAGCCTTTGTTCCTTTGTTTGGGTTACACTATTAATCTGCTAGGTCGATAGCAAAAATGTGTGAACTGCTAGTGTGCCAGATGATTGACAGGCAATTAACAGCTTCTAGAGAACTATGCTTTGAATTTTGCAGATATGTGACTGCACTGGGAGGCAGAGGCTGCTGATCTGACTGTTTTGTAAACTTTTGCTGCAATACTAAAAATGGGGTCTTTGAAAGAACAATTGTAACTATTCTCAGAAGCTTCAGCTGCAGAAGACCTACAAAATTGAACCAGAGGTGTGAAGAGCTTTACTGTAAGAGAATAATTAACCTGTATCTATTCAGACCTCTCAGAAAATAAGGTTAGCAAAGAAGCATTAGCTTTAAACTTTACCTGATGAGCAAGAAAATGTCCTCATTAAAATACTAATTTGAGAAAACATCCTTCTCCAATTGTCAGTTTTTGTGGGAAAAAGGAATATCCCACAAATAATGAAACTTTCACGCATGCTATTTTTTGTGAGCCTCTATTTTTCTTCTCCCTGTTCTTAACTTCTTACCAAGATGGCCACCTACTACTCCTGTTAAGCTCTGCTAAAAAAGTAATAGTGTGAAGAGCATCCTAGAATAGTGTCCCTATACTCTCCATTGGTACATACCCTGGTATTTTAAGTTTATACATTGTAAGCACGTATGTGTGTTTGATGGTATTCCGCTTCTCTGCATATAGAATTAGTCTAGGCTATGAAAGTTACATATCCTTCCCTGCCAACATTATATTTTATTTCCTGAGAATGTTAGTAATAGGTGAAATTGTGTGTTGAAACAATAATACAAAGAGAAAAGATGATTATATTTGAAAATCTGTTAATCAGTGGAGGGGTTTTATGTATTAGGAAAGTTTAAGAACAAGCTGAAATTCTTGTATTGTGTATCTTAGTTACTTTATAACTAAGCATTACAATGGTAGCTATAACGATAAGCAACTAACATAGCCATATATGGGAAAGGATATATGGGTGGATTTAGGGGAGTATTGTGAAACTCTACCGAAGCAGAACTCATGAAAGTACCAGGAGTAGTCAAGTGAAAATAAGAGAATGCTGGCGTCCACACAATGGCTGGGACATGTCCAAGGAACAGAAAGGTGAACAGGACAAGCTGAGGAAGACTTCTTACTTCATCCGAGGAAGACTCCTTACTTCACCAGGACGACCACCAGAGGGGGCTGCGCAAGCGCAGAAGAGGCTGATGTCGTAATAGACTGATGGGGCAATTTTTGATGCATATGTATTAGTCGATGTAATCTGTGTTGAATTTGTATTAGTTACGACATTTTTAGTGTATAAATTGTGAACGCGATGTGACGAGGATGAAGCCAGATTTGGGCACGTGCCCCTGGTTTCCCAGCGCTGCAATAAAGCACTTCATATAACCATTCCGGTGGTTATGTGTCAGTTCTTACGCTAACAAGAAGATTCTACCTGTGCAAAAAGCTTCATCGTCTTCAGTGTGTGAGTACAGGTCATTTATTAGACACACATGTGCACTGCCCACTTAGTGACTATTTCGACCTTTGTTAAAGAGGTGGGGACTTGGTCAACCACACCATCATAATAGCCTGTTGCACCTTTATTTATTCAGATCTTATGCACAGCAATCTTTGCTGACTCAAGCAGGGAAAAATCAGTTCACAGCTGAAGCCCCTGAGTAGCAGCAGTGTGCTTGACTGCACACCCCTCCAATTTGGAGAGTTGTTGCCCACAGACTTGCACAGGTGTGAGTATTAACTGCAGAGAAAGAGAATTTGTAAGAAAAATGAAATGGCTCCCTCCCAACCCCCTTCCCACTTCTGCCACAAAGCCTTCTTTTGTGTAGACACAGAACAGTCAAAATCTTAGGGAGTTAGCTTTTGTCCACGAGCCTTGAGAACCACAAGCTGCAAACAGCATCAAATGCGCCTTGCCAGGATGAAAGCATGAGCTGAGTGTAGTCTGGATTTGCACCTTTGGTTCCCAAGAGAACTGGCATTTTAAAACCTGAGACCTAAACCACCATGTTGCCACACTCTTACAGCTTTAAAAAGATCCATAAAAATAAGCATGTTAGAATTACAAGATGTTTGGTACGAAGAGCTATAAAAATAAGCATGCTAGAATTGCAAGATGTTTGGTACGGAGTATAACGGCATTGCACTTCAGTCAGGTACTGGTTGTTTTCAAACAAATGGAGTGTAATCTGTTCACACTTACACTTCTCAGTATCTTTGCCTGTTCCTTTTGCAAGTTGCATGATCTTTTATGTTAAAATGTCCATGTGTTAGAAAATTCAGAATAATTCCGCAGTTTTTCCTTTAATACAACAGTTGCAAAGATTTTCAGATGTTACACTGTGAAAATTATTTTTTCCAGCTAGGAATCCCTATTTCATTACATGAACCCCTTTTGGCTTCCCTTCAACCAAATTTCATTGATGTAATAATTTAAGTTGCTAGCAATTAGGCCTTGGAAATTAGGTATTCTAAACATTTACATTAGAAATTCTTGATATTAGTTTAACAATTACTTTGTTATACAACTTTATAGCAGGCATACTTACTTTGAAAAATGATAACCACTACAAATCCTGAAACATATTTCTTTGCTTGTAGCATCAAGGAAAAAAGTGGGAATACAGAGAAACAAAGGGTGTGTGTAGAAAGGGGTGGGCAGGGGTGTGTGTCACATTTCTCAGTTTGCATTCATTTCACTTTTTCACAGACATTTTCATTACTGAGCTATCTGTTGATAGAGTTGAAATTAGTACCCCTGCCATCCTGTTATTCCAAGATAAGTATAATGTTGAGCCTTGCTTTCCTACTTTCTTACTTCCAAGTGACTCAAATAGTTTAGCTTTCTTATTTCAATTGATGAGAAAAATAGATAAGCAGTTAAAAGGGAAAAAAAGAAACCGAAACCTAAAACAGATGTAGCAGCTAAGAAACTATTTTAAAAGAGTTGAATCTTCACCAGCTGAATACATTTTAAATAACTAATATTGTAAAATTCTCTGAGCAAAAAAACTTGACTTGCTCTCAATGGAAACAATTTAAGACAATGTCTCTGATTCAGCCTCCTACGATAGCTGTTAGAACAGCAACCTGGAGTAAAATACATAGGCCCACAGCAGCTCTGAGTCAGAAAATATTCCTCTTATTTAGGAAGGCATTTATGAATCCATTCATCATGGTTATATATCAAGGTTTGTCTGCTGCTGCAGAAGTTCTGTATCCTACTGTACCATTACTATTTATCACAGTTACTGCTAGTTTCATCTTCATCCAGAGACAGCTGTTTGCATCTAATCTGGAAATGTGGCAGGACTGAGGACCATCCAAAAAAACACCATGTCCTGCCCAACTTAGCTTTGCACAGTGGGCCACATCTCCCTCCAGGACAGGATTTTAGTTAGGGTGCACAGTACAGCACAGCTCAGAAGGTATGTAGTGATCAAAGGCATCTACAAGGGCAAAAGCGTCACAGGAAGCTTACATTCAGTGGGAACGTGTTCAGGGTTTGAGCTCCAGCACCTCTCAGGGAACTGAAACTAAACTCCAGAGATCTTTTGGGAGTCTGGTAGTATTTGTCACCCTTGAAGCTTGGCTCTGGGTCTGTTTCTTCTGAAGACAGGAAGGTCACTTACTTCTCCCAGATGTTTATCACCTTGATGTGGGACCATGGGCTGCCTGTTTGTCACCCACTCATGCTCTTGCTTTCTCCTTGTTAACTTTACCCTGAACTCCAAAACCTTATCCAAGTCAAGTGTGACCGGTAGTCCTCAGAGACGTGCAGTCACCTTTCGGAAGAGGATTAGATGCCATGCAGTGTGCAAAAGGCAAACAGACAGCTCTTCTCCCTGCTGCCCTGTTGTGCAACTGCTTCAGTGTGACATAGCATACATGGTACCACTAGAGTAACCATGACCAGATACATAAAACAGTTCTGCTGCCTGTCCCAAAACTCACACTTTAGGTGTTTCAGCCATATTGCTCTTCAGCGTGTTTGACAGAAAGGTGCCAAATTACTACCTTCCCTCTCACATGGGAGGGTGAGGGGGCTGCAAGGCAGAGGATCTGCAAGGCAGTCAGGAACTGAACCCAACTTAGATACCATTCCCAAAACACAGAAGTCACCATTCATCTATTTCCAAGATGAACCCACCATCAGGGATAACATTCCCCCAGATCTTCTCCACCATGAACACCTGCTGTCTAGCTGTACGCATTTAGATATCCTCTTGCAGTGGCAGGCCTATCAAACCTTATACTTCAATAGTATGATATCATGGCTCTGTAAACACAAAAGAAAATGGGCTGAGAAAGGAAAGCAGAAGTAAAATAGGCAATAGTGGATAGCACACTGTTATTTGAGAGCACAAAAGGTATTGTTGAATATACCTTGTGTGATTTTGCTATTACAATTCAAAACTTAGTTGAATACCTGTATTTCACTCACAATTCATACACTCCTCGTGGAATTATGAGCTTCTATATACCAGTCAAACCAGATGCTCTAAGAGTAGGCAATGGCCCACTGGATTGCAGATCCATATAGTTTTATTGCAGGGGAACTACATACAGACCATGATCTTAATGAGACACTGAACCCATTTTCCACCTGGTTGCATGATCCAGCTTTTCTCCTCACAAATCAAAAAAAGTGCAGTAACTCAAAAAAAAAAAAAAAAAATTGTAAAACTCAGCCTTCCTGGAGGTCCCAATGCTTCTTGTGTCAAATTCCAGACACTAATTTTTTGTTTTTGATACCTGGAAGACTTAAAGCTACTGCCTTTTGGAAAAGCTCAGGAGTACTGCTTTCCATCAAGGGAGTGTCAGGAAATTAATAATATAGAAGAAAAAAATCCTCTGTATCTCCAAAAATGTTGACTTAGGAAGTACTCCTCTAAGGTATAGAAACAAACAAGCATTACAACTCTCTATCTACAGACAAAATACCAAAATATCAACTTAAAAGATCTTGTAAAGTCTTAAAGAGTTTTGCTTTAGCCTTGTTTGCTTGAGTTTGTACACTGGAATGCTCAGCATCACTTGTATACCTCAGACCACTTGTTTCCACCAACTGCTCTGTGGCTTGCTCGTGTTCAAAATGCATTTTGTGGGAACAAACTTGAGCTCGTACACCATCTTCCACACATTTTCTCTTGTTCATAACATGTCCTATTTCCAGCCACACTTCATCTGGTTAGCAGCAGAGCACAGGCCTACTTTTATGGTGGATACCAAACACGTTGTGAAGTGCTCAGGACTGTCAAACTGCTGGGACATCTTTGGTACACTCAGGGGAAGGCCAGTTCCTAGCATTCAGCATGTTTGGATAGACAAGGTTTGAGTAAGGCACCGTCACCCTACACTTTGTTACTTCCCCAAGTAAACCAGTGGGCTCCTCTGACCTTGTGCCAACATGTAGACACACAGAAGACCTAAAATTTGAGCACTGAGTCCAGTTCAAACCCTTGGAGAATATGCCCCCTAAAGCCATACATACGACAACCAGTATTTTAATGCAGATTTCAGGAAGTACACCTTCCGTCACCTCTGGCTTGCCTGCCCACTCCCCAGTGGCTGTGGATTCATAGTTTCCCATGAACTTCCTCCCTCCATTGTACTTGCATTTCACAAGAAAACAAATCTTCAGACACCTCCCCATCCTTCTTTACCCTCCCAAACTTGCTGCCTGCTCTGAATTCCTTTTCCATGTGATTTCCACTCTGCGCACTCCACCCTCGTGCCTGTACTTGCTTGTGATAGTCCACCAATGACAAGGTTTCTGCCCTCCATTCTCCTGGTTTTGGCTGGTAGTCTCTTCTTCACACTGCCGCCTGTTCACAAGAGGTCCTCAGTGATACAGAGGATGACAGTAAATTACAAAAAAGTAGAAAAATCACAGTATCATGTCTTTAGTATTTTAAACATGTTTTTCCATTTTTGCAACAATTTGTTTCAGAGTCAAAAAAAGTACTTGTTTTTTGTTTTATTTTTCCCCAGGGTGAAAAGTAACCAAGCTTTCAGAATTAAAATGGGAAGAAAGTATAAGTTATCAGAAATGTGAAAAAGAAACCTGTATATCATGAATAAATTCCCCCATTGGAACAAGGTGCTCAGTATAGATTCCCATTTCAACATATGGCCTTGTTGTTTAGCACATTAAAAGCAATTTGGTTTTCTGATGTAACAATACTTGCATTTTTATAAAGGCAGTATGGGCTCTGTGACACCCAGACACCTACCTTGTGCTATTTGTTCTATGGACAGGTGAGATGAGGGGCAAGATCCTACCGCACTCCCTCTCTAACCCCCCTCGCTAGCCCTTTGCTGTGTATTTTGACATTACTCCTTTATTATAGTAACTGAGTACAGGACATATTCATTACTCTCAGCAGACTGTTCCTTCTCAGCCTGCCTAACAGACAACTATGTCATTTCAGCTGTGTACATATTCTACTTAGAGCAAAACAGGCATGTTTTGGTTTGTGTAACAGTTGTTTTTTTTTTATTTCAGTTACTTTTTCACATAAAACTATGTAAGCTACAAAAATAGTGAAATGCATAAATGGTATTAAAACCGCAAACTTAAAAGTTTTGATAAAAAAACTCATGTGTCTTTTCCTGCTAACAATGACCATTTAAAACAAACCATATTTTGATGGATTAATTTAATAAACATACCATACACTTCTCAAAAATAAATAACATCAGAAAAACCCATACTATCAACAACATGAAGTGTTTAGTTATCTTTTTTTTTTCCTTTAAAGACAGAAATGGAATTTCTAGGCACAGTTTTAGGCATTATAGAGGACACAGAGGCAATAGGTTAGTGTGCACTGCGCTGTACAAAAATACAGTCTGAATAAATTACATTGCTAGCCATAAGATTAGACTTCACTTACCAGTCAGTTCATTGCATGTTTAATAATATACAGTTACATGCTAATCCATATATATATCATTTATATTTTAAACACATAGGTCTCTCTATATTAGTTTTTAAAATTTACAAAAGCTAAATGAAGTTGTGCAAGAAATCCAGAAGAGGTGCTAGGTACTTATGAGCACCGGATGGTATACTTCAAGCTTAAAAAATACAAATAACTAGCCCTGCTTGCAAGTTTGCTATATATTCATATTTATTTGGAAGAAAAACAATGGATTTGTTGTGAGAGAGTCATCCTGCCAATGAGATAAAGCCAAGAAAAATGAAATAATGGTGCCATGACACAAGCACAACATACAAAATGATTTGTCATACATACAATCCAGACACAGATACGTATCTTTTTTGTGGCTAGGAAAAAAAAAAAAAAAAAAATTAGCATAATGTTTATTTTAGTTCAGTGCTGAGAAACGGAACACTTGCCAAAATCGGCAATGGTAAGGAGAGGGGAGGAATGAAACAGCAGTACGAACTTAAGTTAAAGGTAGGTACCTAAACACATATATTAGATGCCCAGACACAAACAACCTGAGGAGCTTGAGAGGTGGGTCCTAATAGACTGCATTATCTTCAAGAGGAAAAGCAAGTGTTGAGACTGAAAATCAGATCTCTGACTCAAATATGAGTGAAGAACCTTGTCTTTAGGCATTCACATTTGTAAATCTTTTGCCTGAATACCTTTCATATTAACACCACATGCCTTTCAGAGTGCATATCATTAATTTACATATGCCTTAGGCTTGACAGGTGTTTTTACTCAAGCTCTACATAAGGAAAAATGAGTTGATAAATTAGTGGGATACGATATGGAGTCAGCACTGTACCTTCTTATTAGATCAGGTGAAGTGCCGCCCAATGTCAGCAAAAAACACCATCCTTCTAGAAAGAAACAGACATCTCGCAGCAAGTTTCTCTATGCTAACCTAAAATCCACGTCAAACTACAACATTCTCCATGCTGCTAAATAAAAGTAGAATTACACAGCTGTTCAGAAAGATACAGACTTAACTATATACTGAATATCCATCTTAAAGTCAGCCTCAGGAAAAAAAAGAAAAGTTGTCTGGTGCCTGTGAAACACGTGGACCTGATTGTTGACCCCATCCTTTTTTGTTCTCTAGACATTGCCATACAATCCCTTCCAAGTCAAGCTGTTATTTTGCTCTGCTCACCACTGGTCCTAGGAAGACTGCTGATATGGAATACTCTGCCATGGTAATAAATATTTAACAGAGAGACCCAGAGTTTTCTAAACCATCTTTGTACATCAGCAATACTTCCACAACAACCTCCTAAAGGCAGCCCTGTGCTCCCACAGTCTTTGCAGAACCTCTATGCCCTGCAAAGAGCAGAACAAGCATTTAAACTGTAGATGTGGTCTTAACATTGAGTAATTCAGCAGTCTTTTCTGTGGAACCAGCAAAATCATTTGTGTAGAGGTCAATGTGCAACCCCAGCATACCTACTTTTGCAGAGGTCCACATAGAATATATTTCAAATTTCTCCATTAAAAAAAAAAATAGGTATTTCTAGAGATTAGAACTGTATAAAAATATGTTCATAATTAATAAAAATATCTAAATAAAAATAAAAGTGATGCAGACTAAATTCATGTGAAAGTTCTCTATTTTATCTTGGGTTTCATTTCATGAGTACAGCCTCTGGATGTTTTAAGTGGGAAACACACTAAGCAAGGAGTAATCAGATTTACATGGTCATCAGCCATTATAAACTCAGCTTTTAAAACCAAGAGATTACCTCCTGAAGTACTAATGTTTTAACATGGACATGACAGGGTCTCAGTTCTATTCTTGATAATCAGAGACACTCACAACCTAACTAGATTTTTTTTAAAATGGCATTTTTTTTTCCTTGAAACACCCTTAGAAAAGAATTTTTAGTAAGTACTAGATGACACATGGAATAGCAAGTAGTTCCTTTGTCCACCTCTACTTTAACTTGATGTGAACTTTTAAGCATTTCCCATAACACAGAGTCTCTACATATACATAAGACAAACCATTTTATGTTTATTTTGTAACACCAACCAAAATTGAGGGTACCAATCCAAGACTTTCAAGAATGTGCATAAAGTTAGTATTTTAACCATTGCATCACAGCTCATGCTACAACTTTAAGACTAATCATCTCTTTCCCTCTGCATTTATATTTGTATTATATATATTTATACTAACGAGTATCTTTCAAAAATATAATTGAACTCGTTCCATGTGCATTCTTTTCATGACAGCATTTGAAAGTTACACAGGTACTTAGGACAACTACAACTCATTCATACACTTTAGACACCTCAGGGACAGATGAGGTCTTTTTTCTACTCCCCCCTTTCTCCACCTTTCCAGCAAAATACTCAGAGCTGAGACTTCTGATTACACAGTCAGAAACACATGTCTCCAGGTTTGGACTCCCTTCAACAATCTGCTACAGCTGGCATAGTGATCTCAATTACCAATTCATGAAATCCTGTGAGGTTGGTGGCTTGTTTGTTTTGGGTTTGGGATTTTTTTTTATTCTTCTCCCAGAAGACCGCTGAATGCAGATATTAGACAAGTCATTAACCAGTTACATTCATTGCCCTCACCACAGTCACTTGCAACTAATTCCTTAAGAGCTTTGTTGAGCATGTAACAAGGGGCCAACACAGCCTATTGTACAAGACGCCATTGCCTGCTTATCAGACATCTGACTCCTCTATGATACAGGGAAACTTCTAAATGGAGCTTATATCAGCTGCTCTCCTGAAGGCAATAGCAGATGCTGGCATTGCATTCTCATTCCAACTAGTTTTTCCACAATGATAGCTGAAACGTAGATCCTTTTGCTTGTTGTCAGAAAAATGAAGCTTATATATCAGCAGCTTGCAGCATCTGCCTATATAAGATCAGCAATCCTAGTGTTTGCAGTTCTTTTAAATGGTTGTAAAAGCTGGTTACAATGTTCACACCCAAAAGGCAAAGGCTACTGTATCAACTGAGCAGACTGGTGCTCCACAAGAGTTCTAAAAAAACTGTGAGTTAGAAAATATGGGGTAATCCTTTTGTTATTTTTCTTTCATTAAATGATTCTAGTAATAGTCTTCATAGTTCTTAGGGTTCAGGCAATAAAGAATGGCACCCCCAAATGAAAATATAGTTGCACCCCAAGCCAGGCCATAGCCCCAGTTGAACTCATGGTATATTTTCAAGCTGACTGTTTCGATGAACTTGATTGGGTAAAGGACTAAGCTGCACACCTGAAGAACAACTGAAAGAGAAAAAAAAACAAATGTCACAAGAAGCCTTCTATTAGTTTCCATAAAATAAACATTACATAACTGAAACTCATATTTTAAATGCTCTTGGTGCATGTTAAGCTTGTAAGTACTGCTCTGTTTGGTAAAAAATATCACCTTCATTTCATTCACAAAGAACACAGCAGTTTCGACATTCCCTCTTTGATGAAAACATTCAGTATGGTGTTAACAATGACCTGTCAGATATCCACAAAATAAACAATGAAACCAATCTTTCCCCAGTTCTTTTCTGTCTCTTAGTGTTTTAGTTTGCAGTCATTATTCCTTCCATAACAACAAAACTAAGATCATTTGTTCTATAGCTATAAGTAAGTCAAAATGAGAATCAAGAATAAATGACTATTGAGAAATATAGCTCAGAATAAAATAATTTACTTAGCCTAGAAATAATTCATTGTAGCAGGCAATGCATATTATACATATTTGTGCTCAGTAGAGACTTACTGAATTACATATTTCACATGCATTACTGCATACTGTAATCAGAATTAATGCTATTGTTAGAACACCAAGGGATCTATACAGTTTGATCAGTCACGAGACTTCCTACTGGCAAAACATTGCCTTGTATAATGAACTTGGAAGTGCTTCTTCTTAGAAGAGCTTTGTGAGGAAAAAATAAAAGAAAAAAAGCTAATAAAACAGATCAAATGCAAGGCAGTAAAAAGCTTAAAAATAGTTATTTCTACAGCACTGTTTCTGAGAGTGCCAGATCTCATGCAGCCTGATCCACACATCTGCACTGGAATTCAGGAAACCTGTTAAATGCTGTGCTACCAAAAAAAACCAAGAAACAACCCACAAAAAAACAAAAAAAACCCCAACCAACACTCAAACCACTAAACCCACCCCCATACAGTAATCTGCAAAGGAAAATACACAGATGAATCCCCCAAATTTTCACAAGATTTTAGTTTCATCGGCACACATTCCCTTTTAAATTCAGGCACACTCAACAGAAAATTGGGACAACAGTTTCTATGGTAAGCAGGGGAAAATTATACTTGAAGACAAGAACAAGCCACATGATGTAGCAAATCCTCATGCCCCTAATTCTGCTTCCCACAAGACTAAATATCACAGGAACATACAAAACATCCTTTTTGCCCCTCAAATACACAATATGGCCTTATGACAGCGCTTCCCTCCAACATGTAACGCTAGCAATTTTTCAAGACTCCAGTCCGTGACTGCCTCTTGCAAACTACCCCAGCCCACCGATTACAAGCAGGCTGGGCACATCCACACAGTTAAGCACATGCATAAGCATTTGCAAGCCTGAGAGAGATACACTCTGATGAAAGTTCAACGGTATACAGTGTAATGCCATCATAGCTACTTTTTTTTTTTTTTAACATTGGCAAGGTCATTCTGTACAGTTAATTAGGTATTGTAAGAAGAACAAACACTGTTTAGAGAATTGTTTCAAAGCCAGCGCCAACACAAAAGGCCAGTAGATAACAGAGACGAAGACTACTCTGGACTACAGAAGTCCTGAAATCACACTGAGAAAATACAGGAAAACGAAATAATTTTATTCTCCTCCTGCTTGAACATTCCACACACTCAAAATCTGTCATTGCCATTTTGTTCCCACACGTACACTTTAGTGTTGTCAAACTGGCACCTTTCATTAGCCCTGAAGACTAACGCTTACCTATCCTCTGGATAGGACTGGTACAGGGAGATGGTTTCCAGTGTTCATTGCACATTTTGCCATAACACTATAAAACATTCATTGGAAACTCCCCCCTGTCCTTAGCTTACAGACTAGTCTTGGGACTCTTACCTGAGACTGACAATCTGAATAATGGTAATGGATTTTTTGATGTGGATACAAAAATCCACAGGATTTTTTTAATCCTGAAGTTATTGAAGTGTTATTCTGTGTTATTCCATTTCAATATAATTTTTTTCTCCCAGCTTACAATACACTGTGCAACACTGGAAAAATTTTGACAGGTTATAACTAGAGGAAGCACCCACTCTTATGAAAAGATTATGTATTCCACTTTTGCATAAAGAGAACATCATTATACTTCAAACCACCCGAACATATGTTCAGCTTTCAGGCACATCCTTAAGACCATTCAAAGTCAAAAAGGATTTCCTAAGATGAATAAAAACTGACAGGTTTTTCAGTGGCTTCCTTAACATGCAACAACTCTGCTGAATCAATACAGACGCTTCTCTGTGTGTGTCTGTGTCAAGGGACAACCAAGGAAGCTCTCCACCTTCCCTCAATCTAAAATATGAAGTACACTGAATTTTAATCTACAGACTGGACTTGTGGCAACAAAAACAAAAAAGTGATTATCTTGTAATACAAAAGTTGCCAAAGCAGCAACACCCATGACAGGTATTTTAGACATTTTTATAGTGAGGGTTCTTGCTTTTGTGCTACTGTCCAGCTACACTATTGTAAAACTCAAAGCGCTGGCAGCAACTGGCCAGTGGAGACAGCCACGCTGCACAACACTTTTATCACTCTGCACTATTTTTGCCTCCTGTCACTGTTTCTCCCTTTAGAATGAGTGGGAAGAAAACTGCGTAGGCTAGAAACAAGTTAGTGAAGTTATGAAAAATGACCAGTATGGCCCCAAAAGACGTTAAAAACAATGCTCACAACTACTGATCTGTTTCTGATGAATTTAAAGACACTCCACGTTATGTTGACCTGCTTATGGGAAGTGTGCCGAATACCTTTCTTCAGAAGTACTAGTCTTTTCACATAGAAAAAAAGGCTGCAAAAGAAATCTTAAAAAAAATCCACTTCAAAATGCTATTCGAAAAACACCAGTCATCTCAAACCAGACTATTTCCTTCAAGCTTAGATCAATTTTCATGACTAGCATTATGATGCTTACAAGACAACTGCACAGGAACAGAAATACTAGTTTTATTCCATTTACATTAAATGCATGTAATTATATATACTTACCATATTAAACAACCAGAAATCATAACAAATGCTTTAAAACTAGCAACATTTAATTTCAGTCATCTTGGGTTTTTTCTTCAAATGTTTGACTAAAACAGTTTTGCTGCCAAAAAGAAACTTATGCTGTGCCCTTTCTAACTGGTCTGTATTTGCGAAAATGGTGGCGCTCCTAGTATTTCTGCTCCCTATGCGATTCCTCCTGTTCATTCATATGGGTAAGGCACTTCATTAATAACCAATGAGTGTTGAAGTTTCAAAGATAAACACACATGCAACTGCTCTCTAAGAAGTTGTTTGTATTTAATACAACCTGTGCAATTAATTGGGAAGCAGCATGAAGAGAAAGGAGGTCAGTGCTGATTTTTAAAATACTGCTAGCTCAAGCACAGGCTATTCCACTACACAGATGACCAGGCATTTCAGCAGGAGGCAACAAAGAGCTTCTCAATGAAGGACAGATGATGACAGGAGTATAAAAATACTGTTTTGATACTTAGATACAAACTCAGGAAGGCTGAAGCCCATCTGGAGCTCACATTAAGCCAGGAAACGGAAAAAGGGTAATAAGGAAGAATTTCCACAGGTGCATTAGTTGCAAAATGAAGTTCAGCAAACATATTTATACAATGATAGACAGGAAAGCCAGTCTAGCAACAGATAATGCATTGAGACACCTTCTCCAAGATCTCTAAGTGAAAGTGACAAGGTTTGGGAGGGTGTCAGCAGATCAGCAGTGCAAGAACTACTTAGGAGTAGCATCCGTATCGATGGGAACAGATGGGATCAAGCCAAGGGTAATGAAAGAGCTGGCTAACGTCATCATGAGCCCTCTATCATCTACGAAAAATCACAGTGATCAGGAAATATGCAGATGACTGGGAAATGGTTAATGTTGTGACCATCTTTGCAAAGGCTAGAAGTGAAAAATCCACAGAATTATAAGATGGTCAACCTCAACTCAATCCCTGGAGTCATTATGGTGTACATCATCTTGGAGTCCACCTCCAAGCAGATGCAAAACAAAGTGGCCATCACAAGGGAACATGGCTTCACCAACCAAAGGACAAGGGTCCAGAGGGCTGCCAAGATAACCAGAATCCTGTAGCACACTATTCTTGTGAAGACGATGAGAGAGCTAGGTTTATTTAGACTCATGAAGAGGCAGATAGAGAGTAATTTCAAACCAGCCTACAGCTACCTGAAAATGTAGCTGCAACAATGATAGAAAAAAACTCAACCAAACAACACTCTTTGTAGTGACCAAAGGTAATGGCACCTGAAATAATGGCAACCCAAGATAATGGCAATGGACGCAAATCTGAGTTTCAGACATTCAGGATGGACATTAAGAAATGTATCATAAGGTGGGTAACATGGCATAGGACAACATGCTTGGAGAAGTTGTGGAATCTTCACCCTTGGAGCTCTTCCAGAGTGGTCCAGACAAAGCTGCAGCTGATTGACCCAATGTTAGTGACTGTCCTGCCTCAACAAGAAGGTTGGCACTCATGACCTACAAATTCTCTTTCCTATCAATATTTCTTTGATGCTATGACACTTTTTGCCACCCTGTAGCCACTTGTACTACAGTCCGACTTTTTCAGACCATTCCATCAATTTCTCAGAATCAAATTCTGTCCTCTAATGTATCTGCATTTTTTTCTACTTACATTGTAAAATTTGACAAGTAGACTTTTATTCTATCTTCCGCATCACTATCAAAACAGAACTCAGGAAGCAATCCAGCCAGACTGTGCTCTAACTCTCTGTCAGAAGAAAAAGATACATCCTCTAAATATTCTCCAAATATTAATTGTTGTCCTTTTTTAACTGTCTCACCTACAATACTTTCACTTAGACACTGCTTCCCTAGTTTACATGTAAAAAACATCCTGGGAAATGTCTCAAAACTTACTAACTTCAACAGGTTATTCTTACAAACATTGTTAAAACTGTTAAAATATAGACCCAGAAGGCAAAAAAAAATATCTTTTCAATACCTTTTTTTGTTTGCTTTTACGGACTTTCAACAACTAAACTTCCCCTTTCTATCCTTAAATTAAGACTTGGTTGGCACTCTTTTGTTTGGTAACTGTATCGTGAGACTCCTCCACTGTCAAGTTATGAACTTGTACTTCGCAGATGCTTTCAGGGCCAGTTTGGTTCATAATCACCAAGATACTCCAGCAAGTACATAAGCTAGTGACCTCTACTAGGCAAAAAAAAGCTGGGAAGAGCTGTATAAGGTGGCTCCACGCAAGTGTCCCGCAACTGCTGCTCTGTATGCTCCGTATTTTTCCATTAGCTGAGTTATTCCTGTTCTCTCTTCATTACACAGAGCTGACAGTGTGTATTTTAAACACATTCATGTCTGTTGAGCTCTTGATAGCTTATTCTCAGTATCTAGGTTGAATTTCTTTTTTGTCCCTTTGCTTTCTCATCTCTTCCACTCCAGTCAATCTTTTTCCTCACCTACAGAGTCGCTAACTGAAACCTGAAGCTGAGACGGAAAAAAAAGTTAAAAAAATCAAAGCTAGAAGAAAAAATGCCTGAAGCCAACTGTTTGGATTCTAAAGTGCCTGGAAAATACTTTTATATTTTGTCTCTTCTCCTATACAGTGATGTTTTCTACCTGAAACCCACAAAGACCATTAAATGTCTCTGGGCAATTCATCCCGTGTCCTTCTTCCAGAGGCAGCTGGCAGACTCCTAACTAGAGTCATACAGAACACTTGGTCTTCTAAGTGGACCCACAGGTCAGGGCAGGGTATATCCTCAAAGATCTTCTGTGAAATCCAGGTGAAGGTTTGAATCCATGGACAGTTGCACAAACTCTACTGTGCTGCAATCTTAACCTTCCTCTCTTCAGTAGGGGATTCTCTTCATGACTCTTTGAAGATACATCAGTCCATATTCACATCTAAATATAGCTGACATCAAAGATAAAATCTGTAGGAAATGACAGTAACAATTTCAGTGTCAAATCCCAAAAGGATTCTCCTCACATCTTCCAGATAACAAAGTAGAATGGAGCAGGCTGTCTTGGCCTCATCATCTCTCTTCTTATATGCTTCGGGTCATAGCTATTTAAAACATGTATGCACACAACACATGCGCACAGGCAAAGGAAAGAGGTGAACACCATTCATAAGCTAAAGCAGCAATGTATTTTCCTTTATGATGCAAGTAAGCATTAATCCCCTCTACCCCCAACCTTTTGTAGTAAAGACTAGAACTAATTTTGTGTAGAGGAGAAGAGATTAACCTTTAACATAAACAGTGGGATCTGGGGAATTTTTTTCTTGGGGAGAGTTTTTCTTTTTTTTTTTTTTAGTACAAACTTAACCATATACTAAATGAGAAACATGGCAAGAGAGGCAGTGTATGGCTGAATAATTGCTAAGTTACTACACAGTATTATGAGAAATGAATTCAAAAGCCAAACAAAAAAAACACTACAGAAATTCAACAGTCCCACTCCCTTCAAAGTTAACTGGCCAATGTGCTTTGTAAACTCAGAATTAATACTAAATTTTAAAATAATGGCACTAGCTCCTTTATTCCTTCCACCAAGCAAGCAAAGTGACACATAGAACAAAAAGATACTATTTCCACTCAGGAAATCTGATCCTAGGTTACATTCTTTTCCTAAAAGCAAATGAAATATAACTTATCTAGAGCAAATAAAAGTCCATGTTGAAGCACTGTGGCTCAGCCAAGGTAACGTTATCAGCAGGGGGCAGCAGGAGCCTTCCTCGAAGCTTCGTTTCATTCCCGAATACCCTGCAAAATCTGCTCTCTTATCTTTCTGTATTTTTGCAAGTGGCTTTTTATAATACATCCAAAAGACTAGGTTCTGTCATCCTCTTCATTATGGGCTAACAGAAGGGGCTTAAACTTCTGGCTCCAATGCAGATATGAGTGGCAGGATGAAGGCAAACTATGCTTGGAGAATCTCAGGAGAAAGAAAACATCCGTGCTGACCAAGCCCCAAAACACCAGCATGTATAAAAGGAGATGATTTGATATTGTAATTACACCTCACTGGAACAGTCTTACAGACAGTTCACATTTATAGGTCTCCCTTAAGATTTTGTGATAGTTTATATAAACTGTTCCATTTTCATGTTTTTTAAAATGAATCAGGGACTACACTATGACAGCCTGTTAAATTAATAACTAAGGAAGCAAGCTGACACAGTGAAATTAATTCCTCATTGCACAGGGGCATACATAAACACTTTACAACATAACCCTATTTATTTTCACACATAGGGCTTCAAGAGCTCACATCTGGGAATTAGTTTTCCCATTTTAAAATTATAAAAGGAAGAACATTAAAATAATAGAAATGGCTTTGTGTGAAGAATAAAAATGGGGCCATCAAGAAGCACAAAGTCACAGATTAAAAATGGTACTTTGAGATTTATCCTTTATATCCCCTGCTGCATGTACTTCACAAAGTAATAAATATAACACAAATAAATAATTTCTTATGAACTAATATCAGTGCAACTGCAAAATGATTAATTCTGTGCAGAACTGGTATCCTGAAAAACCTCACTGGAGTTAACAAAAATAAACCAAATGCCTCTGAATTTGTATGCAGAACAAGGCCATGGCTTCCTTCATCAAAGCGAAGCTGCTCTCATCACGTTGCCAGTAATCTGCTTACCTGCAGCAAAGAGCATGACTGCAACTGGTCTGTAGAACCGCCTCCGAGATCCCACGCAGATAGAGATCAACCCAACCAGGAAAGCTATGAGAATAATGGCAGCACCACCCAGCAGCAAAGCAAGAGTAGCTATCTGCCAGTCTAGGGGGAAAAAAAACAGAGAGAGGAAAACAATAATAATGCAGTTTCAGTAAAACAAGTCCATAGGTCAGACAGAAACAGAATATGAGGAACACAAAAGGCTGCATCAAGGCTCGAATAAACAAACAACTGTGCTTCAGATTTCTTTTCTCCTAATTAGTGAAACACCTTTATACAATAGATGCAACTCAGGAGCAGAATGCTACAACCTCCCCCACTTTTTCTAAGGCTTCTTTAGGATTTTGGCTCCAGTAAGACTGAATAATTTGGTTCCCTGGTTTTTGTCCAATTTAGAATGAGAAATTGAAGCCGGGTCACAATTAGCTGGCCCCCAGTCTGCAGTAACCTTCTCACATAGAACAGTAAAAGTCAAACCTCTACTTGAGCTGATTAGGATGGCATAGGAAGGCTCATTATACACACTTGGTACTTGGGAAGCCACATAATATGACTAACAAGACTAAGGTGTAGGAAGATGTTTAGTTAACAAACATTAGATGTAGTGAGTTAAATCTGAACTCCATTTTAAAACATCAGTTATCCTTAAGTGCCAGTTTTTCTTTTCTTTCCCCAAAATCAGCTTCTGAATTTGGCCCAGTGTATTTTCTAATTATTTTGATACATAATGAATGCAGTTATAAACAACACCCTTGCAGTCTTACATCACATAAATGAAAAATCCATTTGCAAGCTGATGATCTAACTCAAGAAATTCCGTAGGATTTTAGAAAGGCATGGGCTTTGTGCTGCCTCTCTGCTGAAGGCTAAGTAAGATCTTTTCTCCCTCCAATAACAGTCATCAAGAAAAACAATCAGATCACTCCTATTTATTAGTACAAGGAAGATGATCTAAGATCTGCTTTTGGGAAAAGGACCTATGGATCCAATGCATCTCGCATTACTTTGAACATACTAGCACTCATACAATATTCAGGATAAAATGTCCAAATGCATGACAACAGTTCCAAGAAGAGATTAATTACTTCCAAAATAAATTTAGAGATATTGAGGTTACTAAAAGAAGAACGACAAAAATCCACATCCTCTTTCGGAAAAGGGCAAAAGTCAGTATTTTAAAAAACAGTACATCCAGTTTCAAGCAGGATCTAATCTGCTGAAGATACCAACAGTGCAGCTGTCGGGCTTGGGAATGGAAGGCTGGCAGCTATTATCACCAAAGAGCCTTCATATACTATATGAAAAAGGATGGAGATTAAAGAAGAAAGTGAACAGAAAAGCTATAAAAGCATTGCTCAAAAAGATAGTTAATTTAAAGGCGGCTTTGTGCAAGTACATGTTTATTTTCATTCTTTTTAGACATCCAGACGTTGTTTACTAATACTTACAAAAGTACTCAACCATCCAAGCTATTTTACTCCAAAAATCCAAAGCTGGGAACAATCTCTTGTTCTTCTACCATCACCAATGTAATCTCTAACACCAGTCTGCTGTGTCCCCTAACTGCTTTACTATTATTGATATAAAAATGTGATTTTAGTTATGGATAGGAGTGTTATGAAAAGTGGTTTTTAATGTTGACATGATCCTTCAGAAACACCAAGTGGTTAGTGCACTGATGATTTAGAAAGTATTCTTCCAATATCTGAGTGCATTACAGATATAAAATGCAGAAATAAATGAACAGAATGGACTGCTCTGGAACAATAAGAGAGGCATCCTTGAACTAGAAAATTACATAGATACAAAGACTAGACTCATAAATCCATATTGGCCCAGAAGTTAAAAGCCGTACCAAATTGATGAAACGAATTAAAATGCCAGACAGGAAAACTCAGAAACTAAGATTTTTGGAAGCCATTATAAATAATAAAATATTAAATGTTATCTTCACATTGATCAGACGCCAAAGTCTAAGACAAACAGAAGGTGTGCAGCACCGGAGTAGCAGCTAAATGGAAAAAAGCTGAGTATCCTACTGCTTTCCAAAACCACCACATTGGTAAGACCACCAAAAAATGAAAATAACTAAGGTAAAAATGATATAAGCACGAGGTCAGAATATAGTTTTGCTTTCAGGACACACATCTATGGGTTTTGGAAAGGTTAAAAAATAAACAAACTACCTCACTATAGTACTGATGTGGGAGGGAAAAGGACAAATGAGTGTTGGGAGACACCTACACTCCCAACTAAAAAAGAACCGACTTAAACAAAATTAATTTCTTGAGTAAGAGAACCTACTCAGTGATGTTGACAGTAGGACAAAACCAAGGCTCTTAATGTTCCTCACTACTAGCTGAGGATCAGGTATTGAATGCTGTGCTCTGAGCTGCAATGTCTGGAACTGCCTCTCTATTTTGGCTCCAGCCTCCATTCACAGGAGCATACAATACTACCAGCCTTTGCCTTGAGCTGCAGCCAAGAGGGATTCTGGTTAAAGAATATCACGACGGTAAGATGCTAGTGCACAAAGCATACTGGACTGAATTTTCCCTTATTGCCTACCATGGAAACTGCATGTATAAGTCTCCTTGTCATCTTACAAAAACCTTAACTTTCAATTCTGGAAGTCATTTGATCTGGTGACTAAAGCTTATGTTGGACTAAGGAAGCAGTATCTTCTGCATGAGCCTTCTACTTAACAGCAATTTTTTGAGGAAAAACTCCAGGCCAGTAGACTTTATATGAAAGAAAGGAAACATCAAAAGACAACTGAATCAGTAACCCTGAAAAGAAAAACACTCTGTTAGATACCTACCTAGCAGCCTTCCAGTATCTGAAGAGGGGCTATAGGGATGCTGGAGAGGGACTATTCATTACGGACAGTAGTAACAGGACAAGAGGCAATGGGTTCAAACTTAAACAGGGGAAGTTTAGATTGGATATAAGGAAGAAGTTCTTTACTGTAAGGGTGGTGAGGCACTGGAATGGGTTGCCCAGGGTAGCTGTGAATGCTCCATCCCTGGCAGTGTTCAAGGCCAGGTTGGACAGAGTATTGGGTGACATGGTTTAGTGTGAGGCCATGGTAGGGGGGTTGGAATTAGATGATCTTAAGGTCCTTTCCAACCCTAACTATTCTATAATTCTAACAATATAACCACACAGAGCAAGTGCAGTTTTCCACAGTAAAAATCTATAATGTTCCTCCGACTACCCAGGAATGACTTATAACACACAGCATCAAAACTGGTACAGCAGATTGCTCTGTTACATTATGTTACTGGTACACAGAACATAAACATCATAAACCTACTTTAGAGTATCCATAATACACTTGCACCATTTCTAGGCATGCACCAATCTTGCAAGTAAGATACTATACTCAGTTCAGGAGGCTCAGCAGTTTGGTGAGACTGCTTGTTCTCACAGAGATAGAAACATGCATAAACATGAGCAAAACAGGACCTTATAAACAATAATTATTAGTTTCCTGGATTCAAAACATAATTTGGGTACACTTTAGGGATGCATGTCAGTACTTTTCACTGTACATTGCTACAGTTTATTTACACTACACATCCACTAAAAAAAACGTTAAATAGCACTTCTTGTGTTAAGAACTCCCACCATATAAAGTTTTAGATTTTAAAAATCACTGTCATTTCATCTACACGCAAATTAAGTTGCTATGTTGATTTATAACTGTAGAGTCAACAGAAAGCATAACTTTAGTTTTTTTCAGCGTTCTGTCATTCCAGCAATATGTTAAGAATTACACTGATGATGCCACCTATCCCATCCAAACAACTCGAATGCATTTTTGACAATTGTTAAGCAACTTGAGACAGATTTCTTAAGGAAAGTCTCACTTATTGTATAATATTTCTAGGTCTGAAAATCCAAACATGTTTTTGTACCACACAAGAAGCATCACCATGTCTATAACCATGGGAAATATATACTGCTATTCTGACAGTGATGATAGTGTCATTGTAACAATCTGCCTGTTAGTTTAGGGATGTGGATTTCAATATTTGGAAATAAATATAAACATGAACCTAGGTACTTAACACATTTTCAAATCATATATGGTGTAAAATTTATTAGAATTACCATCTTTGGTGAAAAAAGCAGACCACAAACCATGATGATATTGTTTCTTTTCAGTTAATTTCTCATAGATAAGTAAGTCAGTGCCTTTTTGTAAGGACAGCTTGGTCTGATTGCTCTTTGGAAATTCTGCCTGTTTCTTAATGATATGGAAGCATAGGGTTAATTGCACATTGAAACGTGTGACCCTCCTCCCTTCTTCGCCCCAAATGAAATGACCTAAGGCTTTAAGCTGTATATTCATTTTTAATTAAGACCAGCTCTATCTGCTCTCTTAGGCAAAATACTTCTGTACTAGGATAAAATCAGGAAAAGCCATAACAGAAGGAGAAAACATCCCAAAGTTCTGAAATGTTTATTTTAATAACTAGTTTTTTTTTAACACAAGAAAGAGTAATGCAAAAGTCTAGCATTGTCATAGAATTCATGTTTTCAGTGAGTTCCCCCCAAAATTACCTATTTCGTATATGTGGTACTCTACAGTAAAAGAAATAATGGACATTAAAAAATACTGGAGAATATGTGAAACATTTGTGTATAGGGACCTTTCAGGTAATGCAAGTGAACGGAATTAATCTCTTGGGAAACTAATCAAGTATTCCTTTGTTTCATAAAATGATTCTCCACGAAGTCCTCTCCTCATAGAGGCTGAAGTGAGAAAATGCATGCAGCTGTTACATGATGAAGGCAATGACTAAGCTTCTTCTAGCACAAAACAAAACCTTGGTAAGTAACAAAACACAATACACTCTTAGTTAAGTTTTTCTGATTCATTGCAAAGCCTCCACTTATCATGTACCTGCCCTCAGCCAATAAATATTCTTAGAAATTATAGCATTTAAATTCAAGAATAATGAATTTGAAAGAACGTGTCAAGTACAGCATAGAAAGTTGAGGCACCCACGCATAAGAAATTAAATATAACCCACTGAATGTCATAACAATCAACTAAGATAAATAAGATAGCTAGAGATACTCCTAATTGCTTCATATTCAAAACTATTACTAAGTTTATAAACACCCATCAACTTAGTCATCAAATAGTCAACAAAAGTTTAGAAAGTGCGTGATTACATAAAACCACAAAAGTAGCATCTAGTTTCTGAAAGCACATTTGTCATACAATCAGTAAGTTATCCTCTTTCTTCAGCACGATCAGATGCACAGACTTCTGCGGAAAACTAAGCTCTACTGAACTCAGTGAATATACTGAGGTAAAGCGAGGACTGCAGTAGCCATTAAGTTCTCATATACCACTACACAGAAAAGTCAGTCCTTTGGAACCTCATCTGAGCCAAAATGATGGGTTTTAAGGAGCTGCACAGATGGATTCTGCTCTGGACAATGGAGATATAGGCTAAAGCTGTGAAGCCCAGTGTCCCTAAATTACTCAGTGCATACTCCTCCACTCCTGTACAGCTAGCATGACAAGAGCCTTTGAGACTCCGTAGCATGTGCTTCTGCACACGGCAGCAAGAAGTGCTTTCTGGCAGAATCCGTACCAAACATCCAGTAAGTTGCTCTAGCCAGTTTTCTACAGTGAGCCCTTATACAAAAATAACACTAAATATTGCCTGCATGTTGTCAGTTTGAATAGTATGCTTATTACCACTAGCTGCCGCACAGACATACATTTTTGGATAGAGAATAGGATTTTTCTAAAGTGGATCCTCAAGTCACTCAGACACTTAAAAAGCACTGCCAGAGCTATGGGAACCAGCCAGCTGTGGCTGAATGCATAATTTCCTTAAGACAGAACTCACTCTACCCCAAAGCATTCTTCTGAAAGCCATGAATTTGAACACACAAAATAACTACATGAGGTCACAGATAGGTTAAAAAGAAGCTGTTCATGGAAGACACAAAACTATTTTCTGCTTCTTCACCAGATTTATGTACTGAGCTAGTCCCTAAGAAATCACTCTTCATCCACACACAGCAGCACATGGGACAAAGCCCTTATAACCCAGGTCTTGAACAAAGCAAGTGGGCTTAAGAGCGAGGCTGTTTCATAGCTCAAATTCACCAGAATTTTGACAACTCCCAGACAGAAATTTGAGCACTTTATGCTGGGTACCAAAATCCCTAATTCCCTGCTGTGGATTATTCAGAGGCTCCATATAAGGCATCAGTCACTTTCCACTTACTGTACAAGACACTTTGCAGGATGATTTAGTGATCCTGACAACGCATGGACAGTTACTTACAGCCAGTCAAAGAAAAGGTGAACAAGCACAGAGATGTGTCCAAGAAACAGCTAACGGGTGCAAACCCAGGTACACCCGTGTGTTGCCAAGATGCAGAATGCTAATGACCACAGCTGACTAATGAAGGAGGAAAGGCACACAGCTCCTCCTTGGAAGCAACATACTGGAGCTAGAGGACTTCTCAGAAACTGCAAGGTCTTTGCTTCCCAGCTCCAGACTCAAACCTCTGCTCCCATTTCCCAGAATAATTTCTTAACTGCTAGGATAGACTGAAACTGCTCTCCTTTTCAGCCTACTAGACTCAAGATGGAAAAACAGAGGCATGAGATCTATGAGATCTGTGAAAAAATAGGTACAAGGGAATCCAAATCTGAGTCTTGAAGCACCCCTTACATAACTGGTCCGTTCTAACTTCATGGGGCTGTTCATGCACTGACACACAAAAAAAGCTGAGCGCTACTGTAAGTCAGTCCAAACTCAGGGCTCTCTCACCTTTGTGGGAAAAAACAGCCAGCTATAGAGTCCCTCTTGCTTGGGTTCCTCCTATGGCTTTCCTTTTCTCCACAGAAAGAAAACCTCCACCAGAGGAGAAGAGGCTGGATCTGTTCCAGGGAAGGTAACACCCTGATGGCAGGATGCTCTGGGCAGTTAAGTGCTCTACTACCTAACCTCCTCAGCCTGGGAAGGGGGTGCTTGCTAAGTCAGGGGAATAATTAGGCAGTCTCTGCTCACCTTTCAATGGCAAGAGGACCTCTCCTGCTTCCCACCCAAAGATGCCACTGAGCATGCAGGACATAGCTTAGCTCCCAGAGAAGTGAACAGCACAGAAAGCAGAAATGCTCTCAGTTTCTCAGGGTGGTCTCTGCAAAAAAACTACACATCACCTGCTTGATGTCTCTTTTATAGCTGCCATGTTCATCAGACTATGTGTGGCCCTGAGACTGCTGGACTCAAACTTCCTGTGTACTTTGACACTGCAGCAAGTTTATCTCCCATCTGTACAGAAGATCCGACTGAACAAAAGCAATAAAAATATGGTAAGCAAAGGAGATGGATTTTGCAAGACAAGAAGACAGTCTAATGCCTGGGGGAGTGTTACAGATGTATGAGCAACCTGAAACATAGCAGGTGCTTACTCATCTGCCCACTGACATGCATCCCTCCTGAAGATTAAACCTTAGATGCCTTATTTATATAAAATTTATACACTTGGAGGGAAAATGGGGCACGTTGTATACCTACTCTTCGAGCCATGGCCTGCCTTTATTTCTAAAATCATGTAGTAAAAAGTCCTTTAAATGCAATTCATCCTCAAATAAAGAGTTAATTGGTACCATTATATAAATCTTTATTATTTAAAAGCAGCATGCCTTGCACATCATTTTGCCAACAGAGGACTTCAAGACAAGCACAGTATTACAGAGAACCATGTAATCTATAATTCATTCACAGAATAGTACAGCATGTACTCAGGCATTTCTTCCATTGGATACACAGCATTCTTCTAAGATTAGCTCACTACTATGCCATTTTAATTATTGGATATTCATTCATTCAATTAAAAAAAATTCACATATCTACAACTCCAAGAACCTCACAAAAACCTGGAAATCTCAGAATTATGTCACCTTTTTTGACCTCTTCTATATATATTACTACATTTTAGTAATCTGAAGAAGTACACTTCAGGTTGGAGCAGGAATGCGATTATTTCCTACAGTTACTGATGTTCTTCAAGCAAATTGGCAATCTTTTGCAATTTTCATACCTCATACGATTGTTCCTTGCAAAAAATAATTAGCATTTAAAATAGTGCCAGGAGTACTTCCCATCAAATCTATGGCCTTTATATTACAGAATTGGAACAAGTAAAAACACATGAAGCAATTGAAGCAATATAACTGTATACACTTTATCCCGTCTCCTGCTTTCTACCTTGAATCTTATGTGGTCATCTTTGGCCATAAATCAGTAGCAGAGACAAGGTTACTCTCTACGTGATTCTAAATATAAAATCTCATCAAATATTTAAACCACTATCTTATTGCTAACACAAGGAACATCTTTTAACTTACTGGTGCAAAACTTCTTTATATAATACACAAGACTTAAAGCAACAGGATACATTACTGATTTTAAAATTGCAATGAACACAGCAGTTACAATAACCCATTAAAGCTAGAAGTCTTTTTTCTGTTGTTTGTTTTTATGGGGTTAGGTTTGTTTTTTTTCAGTATTATCACTGATGACGTGTGGTGCTCTTGACCTGACCAAATAAACACATACAAACTTCATGTATTACACTCAAATGTGCTGTAACCATGTCTCTTAGCTAATTGGAGAACAGTGGATGAAATGGTAGCCTCCATCACACTGCAAAGTCCAGACTACTAAACAGGACTTCCAGATCTGCTGCTCCCACAGCGCTTGGGAAGTCTGAGGCTAAAATAACTGCTCCATTTGTAAAAGAGGGAGCACATCTAAACACATTTTATCTAGGGCTACTGTGAGGGGTAGTCAACAAATTCAAGGCATTCTGAATACACTGAAGGAATCAGGTAGACATTGGGCATAAACAGAGTATCAGTCATCACAGAATCACAAAGTAATTTAGGTTGGGAAGAACCTCCAGAGGTCTTTCTAGTCCAGTTCCCCATGAAAAGCCAGGCCAGTCTCCAAGTCACACTCAACTTCAAAGTTAGATCATCTTTCTCAGGGTCTTAGATACCGAGTTTGAAGTCATATGGCTTTTGATTTCATATCCACCTTCAGATGAAGCATCGGGGATGATTATTAAAGAGAGTAATATGCAAAATGACAGACTACAGCTTTCAAAACCAGAAGGAATGTTTTATTAATTTCTCCTTACATTGCATGAACCACTTTCTTCAGACTTAGTGAAATTACGTTGTTATTTTATAGCGAACTATCAGGCTTGCTGAGCCTTTTACAAATATGTGTCAACATCAACGCTGAGCAATGGTCCAGATTTTCTAATGAGGAAGCTGCTTTTGAGCTAGCAATTTTCCCCTGGAACAACTTAAATTCAAACCAAGCAGATACCATCCAAGACTACTGAGCCATGTCAATTCACATATCTGCATCTAATGTATAATTAAGGTTAAACCCCTTCGAGTGCTACTGAATGAACAGCCTCTGATGCCTTTTTTTTTTTTTAAGAACAAATTATAACACAATTATACGTGTAAAACCAGACACAAGTTGTTCTACTGCACTATGTTGTAAGTTCAGCTTAGTGGTTTGCTAACCACTAAGTTTAAACATGTCCAGACACCCTGATGCATGTATTTCCTTAAGAATGTTTTGTTTTTCAAACATTGATGGACAGTTCGTAGAGAGTATAATAATCTTAAAAAAACCCTGAATGTTCCATAAACAGATATACAGGTTGTTAAGTTACAAAGTCACATATCCCTGTCCAGCAGAATGAATACAACTAATTGGAATGAAAACCATTCAAACTTATGTAAGCTATTTTCACAATAAACTGAAATGCTGCAAAGGAGTCATTATTTTCTATGAACAGCAAATATGTGTACTAAAGACAAAATACACAATGTTTGCCTATAAATCATATTCTATGGAATAATTTATGTCTTTCACATCATATTTGGTGAGGCACTGGAATGGGTTGCCCAGGGAGGTTGTGAATGCTCCATCCCTGGCAGTGTTCAAGGGCAGGTTGGACAAGGCCTTGGGTGATATGATTTAGTGTAAGATGTCCCTGCCCACGGCAGGGGGGGTTGAAACTAGATGACCTTAAGGTCCTTTCCAACCCTAACGATTCTATGATTCTATATTTGTATATCTTTGCTTATGAGGCTATAACATTATGTGAACTATAATGGCTGCAGTCTATTGCACAAATTCAAATTTACTGCAATTAATTCTGCAGCGAGATGACAACTGTGTCCACAGGTACAGATGCACCAGACAGTTGTACATAAGATGCACTTAATTTTAGGCAGATGCTGTGATAGAAATAAATATTCATACATAATTCTTAACTCTTAATAAATCCATAAGTGAACCATCACAAATTAGACATAATCCACTTCAAATAAGGTCAAAAAAAAAAGTATTTCCTTCAAAGACACCAAAGGAACACTCCAAACCCTGTAAGTTTCAGTTTTTTCAGCTCCTCCTTATGTTGCTATTAGTGAGAATATTTTAATTTCATCAAGGGAAGAGAGACAAGGGATATGCAAGAATACCTTTCTGAAATTACAGGAAAGAATTGAACAGATGATTTACCTACACCCTAAAGACCCAAAAATAACAAAAGCAAATTAAGATAAAATATTTTATAATATTCAGATTTCTAAAAAATTAACTATTTTACATACTTGAACCACCACTATTATGAAGTACTTGCACAACTTTACCAGTAGTATATGAGAGCAAGGGATTGCTTGCAAGCTATAAAAAAGGCTCTCAAAACAGTGAATGAATGAATGAATGAATGCACACACACATACTCCAAGCACTAGCAACACTCAAGGAAAAAACAAGGTATTATTTCCTGCTATAGCAGCCAATGTAATCATGGTCTGTACAGCTCCTTCTCTCCATCACTACATTGCCCTTTAGATAGCAGTCAGGGGTCCTAAATCTAATTACAATAAAAGTTTTTAATTAAACCTTGAACATGCTTTAACAGCTTCTAGTGTGAGCTTGCCCTTGATGGTGCCACTTGAGGTGCTCTCCTTCAAGGGATGATGAAGTAAATCTCTTTAAAACCAAGGGTGAAGATGCCTTTTTCCTGTGTGTACTACTGCTTTTCACAGCTAGCTAGCTACAAAGCTCTTTGCAGAGGTATCAAGCTAAAGAGCTTTCCCTGTGGGAGCTCTCCACTACCTCCAAAATATACTGCTTGCTAGATTCTCAATGTAGGAGGAAAGTGCACTTAAAATATTAAGGCAAGCACAAAAATGGCCTTAAAAGATGAGCACAGTCCAACTTGGTGAACTTACTGGGAGCCCTCCTACTGACTTTAATGGATATTTTAACACACTAGCAAAAGGCAAAGCGAGAACAGTACAGTTTCTCATGTTCCAGGTCTCCTCAGAGTGCAGCACTGTGTGCCAAACATAAGGAAAGTGAAAGGTTTATTCCAGTCACCTCAAATAAAACAACAATTCGCTTCTTTCCCAGTAGCTTGTGAAACCTGGCCTGATCAGACTGGAAAGTATCTGAGGAAAATGAGTAAAGCTCATACAAGGAACTTGAATAAAACTGGACAGGCAGGAATTTTTGTACAGGACAAAAGAAGCACCAGGAGTGAACACATTTTCAACACATGACATGTAACAAAACTACATTTCATTCGTATCCATCCTCACCCATTCATCTTCCAGCTTCCCATAAAAGACAGGTGACCAATAAAGCAACAAAAGAGATTAGTGTCCTTTTATGCTGTTCCATAAGCTGTTCCACTGTCTTAATGTCTCACTTGTGTGTGTGTGTACATATGCATGTGTGGCAGGCAGACGGATTGATGGGGGAACCCAATAAAGTGTGTGCAAAACTGGGAAGGGGGGCAGGATTTGAAGCAGGTTCTCATTCAAGCCATCTGAAAAGTCTTTCTTCAATCAAGGGGATACTATTTCAGAAGACACGGAGAAGGGACAAAGGATTCACGTTGCTAAGGAGACATGCAGAAGCTGACATTCCTACATAAATTTCCACTTATACTGGGGAAGGAAAAGAAAGCTCTGTGAAGTTTGTCTAGATACCCTGGTAACTGATTGAAAATGACATTTCTTTACAATTTCTTTTGGCATTATGTGATTTGGAACAAAACCCCAAACAAATTCAAACCCTCAAATATTACTCCACACAATGACAGGAGGGAAAAAAAAAAAACAAAACAAGAGCACAGCAGCAAAGGAACCTGTGCAATTCCTACTCAAGCAGAGATCGGTTATTTCCCAGAACCTACACAAAGATTTCAGAGAAGCGAGGAAAAAGGAAAGTATCCAGAATACACAGTAAGCCCCTTGCTTCCCCGCTCCCCCCCCCCCCCCCCCCCAACATCTTGTCCCTGTATGATTTACCCACCGGAGAGCACAGTGATCCAAATGGATGAGTTAGCAACGCCAGCGTGCGTGTAGGGAGGACGTGGATGGGGATGAAAAGGGGAAGGGGGTGGAGAGGAAGAGGCTGGTTTCATTGGTCTTTGTTTCTACTGGGACTCCAAAGTTACTATCAGGCATAAAGTAAATAAAACAACCCATGTAAACCAAAACAATCATGGCACTACAAAACAATTTACTGAAAAATATTCAACAGGCAGCTTGTTTATATCATTCACAACCGTTTTTTTAAGTACGCCGAGCAACAGTGAAATGACATTTAAAAAAAAAAAAAGAAAAAAAAAAGGACAGAATAATCGATGACCAAAATCCTAGAAAGCTTAAGAACAAATGAGCAATAAGAAATCAAAACGGGTAGTGTGACAAACAGGCAAAGAGTATGAAAGGCCAGGGAAAAGATCAGTACCTGCCAGAAAAGACACACACAAGCACAACCCAGGGGGATGGATGTAGGGAGCCAGACTCCAGGCGTGCTCGCTCTGGACAAAATAACAATCGTGTTTGCCTCAGGAAGCCCCAACTTTCCAAGATTAGTGATTTCGGGGTACGGGGGATTATAAAATACTTGATCTCCCTTCTCATATAGCTTCTCACTGTATGGGTACAACTACAACACGGAAAGACAATCAAAACTAGCGCAAACTCGAGCTCTTTCCTGAGGGGGACAGGGCAAAGGGCAGACACGGCACCAGCCAACCCTGCCGCTCACAGCATCCAACCTCACGCCTCCCCTTCACCGCTGCCCATCCCGCGGGCGGAGGGACGAGCCGAGGACGGAGCCGCGGTTCCCCCAGCTCCCGCCGCTCACAGGGACTGCCGCAGCCCGCGCCCCAACTTGCGAGCATGGAGGTGTGGAATCGGGGCCGCGCAGCCCGGGGCGGGGAGGGGGGAAGCACCGGTACCGGGAGTAGGATCGGAATGGACGAAGCAGGTCGGGATGGGGAAGGCTGCAGAGGTCGGGAGGACAAAGGTGCCAGGGACCTTCCCCAGCGGCTGTCAGTGCAGGGAGTAGGGCGGGGAGCAGGGGCGGCAGCGGACGACGCGGGAAGTCCGGCGGGGCAGCAGGAAGGTGGCGGAGCAGGGCCGCGGGCACTGCTCTGGTCCAGTGGAGGGTGGAAGGGAGCGGTCAGTCTGGCCCCCTGAAGGGGCTGGGACCCAGTCCCGGGGGTACAAGGGTGACGGAGATGGCTCGGGGTATGCTGGAGGGGCCGCCAGGGCACGGGGGGTGTGGGGGGTATCGGCCTCAGTGCTCTGGGTGTAGACCAGGAGGAGCAGGAGGCCACCGAGGTAAGAGGGCGGACGGAGGGACGGGGCAGGAGATGGGATGCGCGGTCGTGATGCCGCCGGCGGAGGGGAGAGGAGCGCGGGGATGCCGGGGCAGATCCGGGGCAGCCGTATCTCACCGCTGTGCAGCGTCGACTCGCAGAGCCAGCTGTCCAAGTTGCCGGGCTTGCGGCAGGACTCCCAGAGGGACAGGTAGTATTGGTGATCCGCCGTCACCCAGGCGGGGCTCAGCACGGCTCCCAGGTCCAGGCACAGCGCCAGGAAGATGCACACTAGCCCAACGAGCTTCAGCGGGGTCAGCACCGAGACGCGCACCTCCTCCATGCCGCTGCCGGACGAAGCCATAGGGCCCGTGGGGAACACGGACGAGGAGGAGAAGGAGGACGCGCTGCCGCCAGCCCCGAGGGGAGCAAGAGCGAAAGCCCAGCTCCGCGCCGAAGGGGTGGGAGGAGAGAAAAGCAGTGAAACCAGCGCTGTCTAACGGCGAGGACAGGCCTTCGCAGGCACCGGGCAACGTCGCTCGCTGCCTCCCTCCTTCCTTCGCCGCGATCCCTCCTCGGTGTATCAGGTGCAGAGCTCCCCCTAGCCCCTCTGGCACCGCCCGCTCCAGCCCGGCCCGGCCCGGCCCGACGCGCTCCTCCCCGTTCCCGCCCCTATCGGGCGGCGACCGCGGCGGGGCCCGGCCCGAGCTCCGCCGGGAAAGGGTTGGGGGAGTCGTCACGCCGCGTGCGGGGGTCGGGAGAGGGGCCGGAGCTAGAAACGGTGTCGGGTGCGAGTCCGCGTCCGCTCCGCAGGGGCAAAGTTTGGGGAACTTGCTGCCCCGCCCCGCCGCCCCCGAGCGGCAGCCCCCGGTCGCACCGTACGGATCGGGGCACCCCGGTCTTCCCAGTGGACCTGGGATAGCGCGGATGGCCCGGCGTCACGAGTGGAAGCGGAGAGTGTCCCGCAGGGCCGGGCCGGGCTGTAGCGGAAGGGCAGCGGGGCCGAGCAATCCGGTTCCCACCCGCTGCCGTCGTAACGCGGCGTTACTGGGAGAAACGAGAAAGCGGGAGAAACGGAAGGCCGCCTCGGATGCGGGATTAGCGGTGCCTGACCTTGGTTCCTTTTCTGAAGTGACCTTTAAATCACAAGTTGTTACTGGGAGGTTTAACAAATAATTCAGCGTTTCACTGTTGGTGCGCTGGACGGGCTTGCAGTTCCCGCTTCCTTCTCCTGTCAGTGGTGCTTCTGCTCTGATCCCAAAATAAAGATCCCAAAATAATAACTACTTTGCCTGAGTTTCATTTCATTTCTGTTTGTTTTGCTTAATTATCATTACGGTGCTGAGAATGTCAAGAGTAAATGTTTTGGTTAGTCATTAAACACGGGTAGTAGTCTGATTTGCTGTTTTAAAGTAGGTCTTCATAAGATAGAAACACAAACACGAAGGTAGAGTATAATGTCCATTAAGGGTTATTAAAAAGGAAGAGGAGGAAGATTCAACCAACAGATTTTAAAGCGAATGCTTCTGCTTTGAGGGAGAAATATGGGATGAGAAAAATCAAGTGGGGAAACCCATCATTTAGGGAAGAAACAGAAAAAAAAAAAATCCCTTCCATAAGTGCTAATTATTCTATTGCTACTAATATTACTTAGTTTCTCCACCCTTCCCTTCCCCAAAGCATCAGTTTTCTTTCTAAGATCATCATCTTACTGTAGGAGTGTTCTCATTAATTGCAAAAGGCACAGGATTAAATTCTAAATTTACGCAACTTTGTCCCAAGTTGCTTTTCACTCTATTCATAGTCCTTTAAATCTGAAATGGAAAAAAAGAATATTACTTACACTGAAAGCTCCTCGAAGCACAAACAGCTTTGCTCTTACAGCTGTTCATAGGAGTTAGTGTATGAGGTCTACCCGTTTTCCCAGTGCTATTATGTTAGAGAACGCTTAGATGTATTGCCACAATTTCTCCTTTTCTTAAGTATTTAGGTGTTTCCTGTGTTAAAAACACAATCACAGCTCAGTACCCTGATACCATAGTAAGTGTATCAGAGTGCATATACAGTGATGCTAGCAGAAGCCAGATGCATTTCTAAGGGTTCTTAGCCACAGGTGAATCACCCAACACTGGTCTATCATTAATCCCAAATAAGAAATGCATTTGTCTAAGCTGTTACTGTTAGAACTTGGAAGGAAATTAGATGTTTGGGTTTGGGGGTTTGTGGGGTTTCATTTTATCTTTTTTTTTAATGTCTGGTATTACTTCAGTAAGTATGTACCAGACATTAATATGCTAGCTACCTTGTTTTTTTGAGTCATGTTTTTATTGCCCTTCAATTGTAAAATGTTAGTTATTGAAAGAACAGAGTAAATACAATTAAAACAAATGAGAAAGGATTTTAAAATTGATAAAGAGCATATATGTGTCATGCTAAGCACACTATCTCAAAACTGTTTAAAATGCAGAATCATGGTTCTGTTTTAGTACTTCATGAAAAGGAGAAAATGTCAACATTTTACTAGTATATATGAAAACTTGGGATATTATATGTAGAAATAGCACTGGCGCCTACAGTTAATGTTGCCAGTACTTTCTGTACAAAACTCAATTTGTTTTTGCTTTATTAAACCTTTGCTGTTTGGGCTGGAGTTGCCACTGCAAGATACCTGCCTCAGGTTGATTTTTTTTTTTTTTTTTTAAGTTCCAGCTAAAGTTCAGTCATACTGAGTCTGAAAAACAAATATTTTCACTGTCTACAAAAACCACACACTTCAGGGTTCTCAGTGGGAAGCACAAATTTGATATGCAGTGTACAGCCGTCCTCAAGACTCAAACCCAGCCACAACCTACATACCCTACTACACTTTGCTATGCTTGGGATAGGTGTGTTTGCATCTCAAATTCTCCGAAGATTTCATCTGTAGTGAGCATGCTACATCCATTTACAGCTCCTGTGTCTGGATGAACAGTGTATTGTCAAATGGATGCTTGGCCATACTCCAGTCTCCATCTTCCAGCCACCCGCTGTTCCTGAAGGACCTTGGAGAGACCACTCTGGGCCTGAAAAGGAACACGAGATGTCCACCCTCCTCAGAGATGTTCTGCTCAAGGACCACAGGAGAAACAGCCCATATTGGCAGGTCCACTTGGTCCTAAAGCACCATCAGACATCATGGGTTTCAGGGGTTAGGAAAGCAGCCTGGATTGCCTCATGGAGGGCGAGGAGGGCTGGAAAGAAGGAGGCAGAGACAGCATAAATGTACAAACAAAGATGAAGTGAATAGAAGCAAAACGAGAAAAGACAGCAAGGAAAAACTGAAATAGCAAAGTTCATAATAAAGTAACAAGCACCGTTGCCTCGGGAATTTGTCTTTGACTTAAGGAGTACTGTGACCATCTTTTTTCCGATAGCAAATGGATATGAAATCAACTGGAAAAGTCTCTGCCCTGACTCTCTGGGGGGTCAGTCTGTGGAAGGAACAGATACTGAAACTATTAGTTCAAGTGATAAGGATCTCCTTTGTGTCACTATGAAGACATAACCTTTGCTGATGACATAAATTGCGGGTCAGTGTAATTTCACACAATGTGCATTTCCAATGTACAAAGCACTCATTTTTGAAATGTCTGAATGACTTGCTTGAATTCAGGTTTGGAGCTCATGTTGACAAAGGAAATGAGTCACAAAGATGTTTTGATGTGTAAGATATTATAAGCTTGTTAAATATTCCCAAATATCAGGTCAAAGCATCCAGATTTCTCTTACCATCAGTGGGCAGTTTTGATGAACCTTGATCAATCTGTACATGAAATCCCTCTTAGGAAACAAGGAAAAAAAAAAAACAAACCAGCACAAAGCCCCCAAAACATCCACATCTGACAGAGATATTAATCACTCTTCATTAGAATCCATATGCTAAAGTTACAAAGACCATAGAAGTATTCCAAGAGAATTAATATTGTTGTATTCAATAAAAAGTCAGTATGGAGGTAAAATGGAATAAGTAAATAGTAAAGCTTCTAAAAAGTACTGAGTGCCTGCTTCATTTCCTTGGAGAGGCAGGAATCCTCTGGAAACAAAGCTCATGCTCATGTATTAAATTAGTATGTCACCATTAACATTATTCAGTACATATGTAGAAACAGCTGAATTAAATCACTCTAAATCTTGTCATTTGCAAACTTCTAAGTGCTACTTTGAAACAATATCTTTTAAAATATATTATTCTCCTTATAGCTTAAAATAGAACAATTCTAAATTAAAAAAAAAACAAACAACCAACTAATAAGTAGTATATTTCTGAGATACTTAAGGAAGTTATAAAAGCTAACATTGTACCTTTCTAAAATGACACCCCATTTCTCAACAGAAATGTGACAGAGGTATTTTTTCTTAGGACATTATTACAGCATCAGTGTTTGCCTTTACTTTGTTGTGTTTTTTTTTTTCCTTCAGTTTGTGTTTTGAATATTATAACTTTCCCCTCTCCCCGCTTTCTCTCTGACTTCTCTGTTTTTCCTTTGGCACTCTCTCTCTTGTTCATTGTACCACTATATCCATGGGCTGAAAGAGGAAATTAGTCTGGAAGGTGAACTTTAATGGTCATCTAGCCCAGCCTCCTGCTCAGAACCAGGCCTAATTGGATCAGGTTGCTCAGGGTTGTGTCCACTTGCGGTTTGAACATTTCCAGGGGTGGAAATCCCACTGTCTCTTTGGGTGTGCCATGGCATTTGAATGCCCTTCTGGTAAAAAAAGCTTCTAATATGTAATCAGAATTCAGTGTGTTCCAACTTTTCCCTATCACTGCATTCCCATCACCATGCACCTCTGTGAATGGCACCACCATTTTTGTGTCTCTGGTAAGGAAATGGTAAGATCTCCTTGAGCCTTTACCTCTCTGAGCTCAATTTAACCCATCTCTTTCAGCTTCTTCCCACACATCAAGTGCTCTTGGCTGTCTTCATTGCCATGTGCAGGACTCACATCTTTCCTGCACTGGGGAAGCAAAATTCTGGGCAGAGCACTCTAGAAAGTGTCTCCCAAGTGCTGAGCAGTGGTGGTGGATTGCCCTCTCAGACCTGCTGCTCACATTTTTGCTCAGGTAACCCAGGATGCTGTTGGCCCACTTTGCTGCAGGGGAAAGCTGCTGGCTCTTGTTCAGCTTGCTGCCTACTTTGACCACCAGGTTGTTTCGTGCAGAGCTGCTTCCTAGCAGGTCATACCCCAGCCTATACTGGTACATGGGATAATCCCACCCCAAGGTGCATTCTTGAACTGTGTGAGTTTCCTGCCAGACCATTGTTTCAGCCTGACCAGGTCATTCAGAACCACAGTCCTGCCCTCATTGGCCAGTCCCCCCTCCAGCTCAGCGTTCTCTGAAGATTTGCATAGTGCTCCTCATGCTTTCATAAGTCACAGCTCCAACAACTGTATACCTAGTCAAGGGTCCTTCTAGGATGGAGAGATTGACCCAAATGATAGACACTGCATAAGGGGAACTGAGGGAGACAAGCCTTTTCCCCCTTCAGTCGCAAACAGGACGCTTACAGGAGAGCCGTAACAAGCAGTCAAAACTCAAATGTACCCAGTGGGCTGCTTTCTCTGTTGTCAGTTCTTTGCAGTGTCAGTAGGAAGAACTGTATAGCAGAGGTCCTAGAGGAGGTTCCAGCCCTGCAATCTTTATACAAGTATCCATGCAAGCAAGATGTTGATTTCTGTAGGACTTCTTCCATTGTGCATAGTATCTTTGGATCAGACCCTGAGATAATAGCAGTAGTACTGAGGCAGCAGTTCACTTCTCTTTCCTTGAAGTGGGATAGGGTCTGAATTATGCATGGGCTGAGGTCACTGCTGCTAGCATGCTTGGTTTTAAATTAGATTCTAAAGCCAAATAGCACCCGAACTGGGAAGTACATCACCACCACCTAAAAGCTACTGCATTTTCCTTAACCACAGTGAGCCTGTCACTACGCAGCAGAAGAAAACATTTAGTTTCTCAGTAGTGGTTTAGTACTGGCTGTGCCACAAAATGCACAGTAACTTAGAAAAAAATGAAGCAGGTACCAAAAAAAAAGCATGGGAAAAGTTTATCTTAGTAGGAAGAGAAAATAGTGTTATTACCATGCAAGAAAACAAAATGTTATTTCATTTAAAGACTGTGATGAAGCTGAATGTGACTTATTAAAAGAAAACAAAAAAGGTAAGTGTAAACTACTCTTTGCAACAGGTGGTAGATACAGCAAGAGAAAATGTATGATTAAGCCAGTGACACACAGAAAATTCAATGTGACTGATGTACCCAGAACTAAGGAGATGAGCAACATCACTGCAAATTTTAATATCCTTTTCTTTTGCAGAGGCTGGGATTGTAAAAATGTTATCTCCTGACATATCATCACCTCCTATGGTCAAATGAGCTACTGCAAAACCTCCCAGACATCATATCTGAGAAAGTGTATTTGTTCTGCTTGTTGATACCTTTTGGAATTTCTTTCACAATATTTTGAATCTTTCCCCAAATTGTTATCATTTGTACATCTGACTGAGTGCATTTCCTCAGTCATATATTGTAACACTTCTCATATGCCCTTGAGCATCAACAGAAACACATTTTTCATTGGCTGGATTGATGTTGCTGGTTTTTTCATTGTATTTGTAATGTGACATTCCATTTTGTTTTGTTTTCTGTTTTCTGTTTTTTGTTTGTTTTGTTTTTTGTCCTGGCACTTCACTTAAAATGGCAAAGTATTTAGAGAGCAAGCTTTATTCGGCTGTATTTAAAGAGAATGCCTCTAACTGCAATGGTAGATCTAATCTCATTGAAATTAATGACAAAAATCAGCATTTGAAAAAAGGGATATATATATAGGAACTTACAAAACGCAGCAAGGAATCATTGTTTGCACTATATCTATGCACCTTGATTACTTTGGTCAATGCGGAGGTCACCTAGAAAGCCATTCCTACCCAGCATCCATACTATGGATCTAGCTCTGCTGCTAGTGGGAAGGACAGCCAAGGCTGGAAGTTTTGCTGCTATTCCAGGTGTGAGACAGATCCCAGGTCTTTGCTCTTTCAGGCTTTTTCCTTCCTGTGGTCCATTTGGCACCACAAATACCAGGCACAAAATGTCCCCCAAAGGCAATTCTGTTCCCTCTTCCTAAATTCCAGCCCTTTGGCTGCTTATATTTCCTCTTTTTCTGTGTTGCCCTTAAGTAGAAATGCAGATGAGGAAGGGCAGCTAACCCTTGTTGAGAATCCTGGAGGCTAATTCTAAATCTCCCCCATCTCCCCCTTTTTCCCTCCCTCCCCCCCCCCCCCTTAGTAGTCTAGCAAGGGCATTGTTTTATTATTATATGGGAGAAGTACAGTTGTGCTCTTTGCACTGCCTTCAAGCAAATTTTTCTGATCTTTCTCCTGAATGAGGGAAAGGACAGTCTCTTGGCTGTTGTTTAGGATACCTGAGCTGTTTGGGTTTTTGTTAATACCCTGAGACTCTGTAACACATATTTTAGACCCATCCTGTGTCTTGTGGTCTCCTCTTAGATCTGATTAACTTCATGCATGTTTAACATTTAAGAAAAACAAAATTGAGACCTAGAAATTCCCTTTCCTTCTGCACCCTCCTCCACATTGTGTATTTATCACTTGTTTTTAGCCAAGAAGCAGTGTTCCAGTTGTTTTCTTGTTCATATTAAGACTGCCAGTAAAAGATTTGCGTTTGGTTTCACTCAGTCATATAAGAAATAGTAAAGATAAAAGTAAAGGGAAGCTTGCAGTAAGAAACACAGCTGAGAAAGGCTTGCAGTGAGCAGTTTTAAGAACTTAAATTCTTAAGAAAATCAAATACAAAGCTTTAGCAAATAGGGCTTTTTTTTTAAGACTGAGAAAACAGTGATTGTTAATTAGGACACTAAGCTATTTTTAAGAGTTTTGCTCATCAAAAGCCTTCATTTTCATAAAGAAACAACACACACAAAATAAAGTTTCAAAATAAAACCATAAAAATGGATTTGAGACAAAGTTTGAGTGAAAAAAAAAACAACCCAAACCCAGAAACTACACCCAACCAAAACCAACCAAAAAAGTCTTACATGGAAGATGACTGCTGCATTTTCTTTTAATGTGGGCTTCTCTCCAATGGCTGATTAGGTAAATTGCTCAGTCCCCTAGCCTACTTAATTCTGCAATGAAAATTCACCGGTCACATCACTGAAAACACAGTGAGTCACTTTTCTGATGTCTGTTTACTACAGTCCTGTGTTTTTTCCTTCACTGGATGTCTCTGCTTCAAGAAATATGAAGAATGAAGGAGGCTGTCATGGTCTATTGAAAGATGTCAAGGCACTTTTGATGTCTTCAAGATCCTTGTTCATTTGGAGTAAAGCATCAGTTATGAAACGTGGGACCAAAGAGCTGGTGAAGAAACTGAAATTAGTAGAAACAATAGTACAATATGACTTACAAAAAAATGATTTATAATTCAAAAGACAAAAATAGCTCACACCAATGTCCAGTGTATTAAATCTACCTTCACTGGAGCACAAAGCACTCATGAGAGAAAAGACATATGTCAAATACAGTATACAATAGATTGAAGAAAAATCACTTTGACTAACATGAAATTTAAACCCAGACCGAGATTCTTTGCATATCCCAAACTCTTATTGGTTTGAGTAGATGAATACGTTAGGAATGCAGACTAGGTGCAGAACAAGCAGTGGTAATAAATATCCCATACCTTTTTTGCAGTATTATTTCATTCCTCTTTCTTCCCTTCACAGCCCCATCAAACATCTGGATTTTGGCATCGCTTTTTAAAAATCAATAAATAAAAAAAAATCAAGATGCTTTTCGATTTTCAGGAGTGCAGGGGTGTGCTGAGATTTTCCCTTTTCTTTTACCACTTGCAGAAACATTATATAATCCCCACAACCTTATATTCATCTGACCACAGACCACAGTGGGCTGACAGCCAGCTGCTGGCACCAGTGCTGCTGGTTTTGTCCTGCTGCTGGAGTCTTGGCTGTAAGCAGAGGCATACTAAGAACAGATGTCTGTGGTATGCTGCTCATTTTGAGATGAATCCTTACAGACCTATGCATCCCTCCATCTCCAAAATGTGGGTTAGAAATTGCCTTTCTGTTTTGAGTAGGATTCAGCTGTTTAAAGAGTCCCATTAGGGGAAAGGATGAAGGAACCAATTCACAAATGGATGCAGCCTGAATGTACAAGTAGCATTAGCAACCAAGGCAGCCATGTGCTGGGTGATTGCCTTTGCATGAAGGGAACTGCAGGTTGGGAGTGTAGGTCTGGGGTCTGAGAAGAACATATTCCTTAACTGTGTTGCATCTTATGTCTGGCTCTGTAAAAGTAGCATTTGGGATCTGGAAACTGACTGGAAATAGTGACACTATACAGAAACCAAATTAATTCTCAGAAGTGTGAAAGAAGGATGTGAGACAGGAGTTGGTTGGAAATGTTTGTTTTTCCTTTTAGCCTACATCAACTCTTATCCCCCAACTCTGCCTCCCCCCTTGAAATAGTGTGCCTGACAGGGTAGTTCTCTACGTGAATGCCAATGATTTTACAGCAGTGTTGGGTCAGCCTCTCTCATCTATAGCAATTCACTTTACATTGCAAAGTGCAATGACGTAAAGATATCCTGATGCAAAAGAAAACAATGTCTAGCCTCTTTTGTGATTTACAGCACCAATTCCTACTCTGGAAGGAGTATTCACAGACTCTAGGTTAGACATGTCTTTAGTGCCCTGGCAGACAGAGGCAGCTGTTTCCCTCTTTGCATTCCATCTGGCAGAGAACAGGGCTGGAAACAGCCTCACAGGCTGCCAGAAGAAAGTTAGCAGAGAGCTGGAACTTTGAAACACTGTAGAATTTGGCCTGACTATTACCAATAAAAATAGAAATTATTTTCAAAGTATTTACCCAGAATTCTCCACTCTGCTATTTTAAGTGAGTTGCTCAATTTTGTTGTCTACAACCAACCAAAGTTTTAAATTTATGGGGTTTTGGGGTTTCTGGGTGTGGGGTGTTTCTTTTGGGGTTTGTTTTTTTTTTTTTCTTCTTTTAAGTTTCAGCTTTATGGAAATTGTGTGACATCTTTGAGGGTTGGGATAAGATCCAAACTGTCTGTGCCACAATTATTTTCAAACCTTGCTGAATTGTATGACAACTTTAGCTTAACACCAGTATTTTTCTTCAACACATAAGCATAAGATGGTGCTGTGTATGAACAAGTATCCATGGGCATGATAAACTAGCATCTCCGTATTCACTTGGAGTGACTCCATGTCTCTGGCTTTAAAACTATGCAAATTCAAATTTGCCATACTGAATTTGTCTCCTCTTCCCACTTCAAGAAAGAAGAAAGAAGAACATGAATTTCAAAATGTAGTATCAAAATGTGCTGGTTTTTTTTTTCCAAATTATTTTCTTAATTAAAATGAATGAATTATGTGGCATAGTATTTCCCAATGGGAGGAGGACACAAAGGTCTGCTCTGAGAATTAGAAATAGCCATGCAAATTGGAGACAATAACTTCTGTCAAATATTTAGCAGCCTTTCTATCGCAAAGCACTTTAAAATGATTACTCTGACTTCTACTGCATTTGCTTATTTCTTGTATTAATAAGCCATATGCATTTGGTCTTGCTTTTGGAGGCTGTTATATTTGCATTTGGGAATTTAAAATACAATGTAATGTAATGTGTAGCAGGAGTTTAATAAGGTTTTCTGAAAGCTGCTGGATCAGGCTGACCTTTCATACTTAGGAGGCTGGGAACTCTGCCTTTTCTTTGCTTCAGAACTATGTTTTTTTCTTCAGAAAGAGAGTACAGAGAAATTAAAAGAAAATACAGCAACCTTCCAAACCCTGTATACTTACAGCTTTGAGGAAAGCTGATGAAAAGTTGGGGAAGTAATACGAAGAAATGAAATGGGAAGTTAAGAAGGCTGGAATGGAAGCTGAAGAAGAGTGGACATTAAATGTCAAGGATCCTGAACAGAAATAAAAAACAACAAAAAACCAACCAAACAAAAAACAACCACCAGGAATACCTACAAGATGATGAAAAAAAAAAAAGAATAATTGCGTTCCAGGAGCAAGGTTGAACTTCTAAACTGAAACTGCAGAAATGTCAGTGCAATGCAGTGAGACTTGTAAACTTGTGACCACATTAAGAGTAATATGTTGTGGAAACTCAGATGTACTCATATATTACTGAATTCAAGAGTCTGGATACCTGATAGGTATCCAAACTTATCCTGCAAAGCATCTAAGTTGTCAGAGCAAAGTCTAATACTAGTGAAAGCTATAACTCTATTCAAAACATTACCTCCCCACCCCATGCTGCCAAACGTAAAAAGGCAGCACTACACTGTATATGCTAGCGTCAGAGGAGACACCACATCCAATAACACCGATACTGTAAATATGAGAATGACAAAACTGAGAGAAGCAATGGCACTCAGCTCATACCATGACAATGAAGAGCCGTAAAGTTGTAGAGCAAAGAATATGGTAGGTGGAAAGACAGAAAACTGCAAAAGATATGGGAAGACACTAAGGAAAACACTAACCTACAGTTTAAATAATATATATCTTGACCAAAAGAGAGAGAATTAATGAGATGGAATATGCAATAATGCATTTGGATCACCTAGAAACCCACTGCACAGTCTTGAATAAAACACTGTTACTGGGGGATTATTCCATATTTCTTGATGTGTTATCAGCAATAAAGAAGGATGACAAAATGGAGTCTGCATTTAGGTAAAGGTGGTTAAATTTGATTTTAAATATAAAATTGCAATCTGAATAGTTGTTGTCACTATTAAAAATACTAGCACACAAAGAAGAAAATACGCAAACCCCCATTGTGACTGTTTACTAGCCCATTAACACATTTAATTTATTTTTTTGGGTCAAGCTTTGAGAATACTAGGCAATGTGGCATTGTCTACATCATTATTAGACATATAAATTCTCCACATATCCACCAAAGAATCTAAAAGGCAGTATAAAGTAAACTGTCCATGGGATGTATCTGCAAATTTTTCAAGGCTCTGAAAGAGGAGGTACAATGCAGAGGTGATGCTACCAGCACTGTCTTTGCTTTAAACTTCATTAATGTTTACAATAAAGGTGCTTAGAATAGCAGTTTAGCACTAAGAAATTAAAAATCTTTTAAACGTTTAATAAAAAAAGAAAATTATTATTTTAATACATTTACATACCCTAGGGCTTAAAAGAAAAGAAGGTAAAAATGTATGTGGGATTAAAATGAAATTATAAAATTTAAGGGTCTTTAGATCCTTGGAAGATAATTTACTATTGATAGACATTGACAGAGTGAGGGTCAGGAAGGAAGCCATTTAAAAAATGGGAAGTTTCTTTCTCAGGGGAACAACAGCTGTGGACTGTTTCCAGTAACTTCTTATGAGAATAAGGCCAAGAAATAAGGACCAACGTTTTACCAGAAGACATATCTCACTGTTTGAAGCAGTTAAAAAAAAGACAAAAAGGGCACAGAACAGTAGGAAGTGAGGAATATTAGTATTAGCATTCTGTATGTTGCATATGCTGAATTTCTGGAAGGCACTTTTAGGCTCCCTTTCTATATGCTGAAGAAATCAATGTCATGAATACTTGATTTCCTTTTGGAAGGGCTATGAAGGCTGAACAACATTTTTAGCCATCTTATATCTCAAGCTCATGTAGTTTCTGAGAATAGCCACGTAGATGATGATGAATTGATAGATTCCAAAATACTGTAATTGAAACAATATACACTTTGTACAACCAGAGAAGATGATAAAGCAGCAGAAACATTTTATTAGGATTATTTTATATTTTATTAACAACTTGATTGATTGTGAGTTCTTGTATTTCATAAATGAGACTGCTACATTATCCATATTCTGCTATATCACATATCATTATTTCACTATCACAGAAATACAGCAACAGTATCCGATGCTGATTTGTTGGCCCAAAGTCTTCCCACAGCACATCATGATGCACTGTTCCTAAGAGTTGGATGTTGACTCTGGTCTAAAAAGAGACTTGCTAAAATCCTCAGTAATTAGGTATTTCTTCTACTGACTGTATACTCTTAGAAGCTCATGTTTGTTATTTACTGCTACCTACATACTGAATAATTACACTCAGTAAATTGTTTCCTGCTATGCCTTTCTCAGATGGTTGGATAAGATTAGTCACAGCAGAAGGTACCTTCATCCTTTTAAAATATGAATAATATGAATAGAATAATATGAATAGCATTGATCGCCGCTGTTCCCTTCAATTTACTTTGTTGTGGTGCAGAATCAAACATTTAATTTAAACACTGGTAAAAATGAATGTCTGCACTTCAGCAGGGAGGTTCCAATGAAGCAACATGTATTCAGCAGCAGGACCTGCTGAAGGGTCCTGTTTAGCTACATGTCAAACATTTTGGTAATTGCGTTCATAGGCAATGAGGTTTTTTATAACTCTATTAACCTTGATACAGATCAGGATAAATAAATCAGAAAATATGGGCCTGTATATAAATGGAAAAACTTTTCTCAATTGACTATAAATTCTATAATTTTGTGTACTAATATGGAACTCCTAAAAGAAGTATAGTTAGATGTCTTAGCCACTTTGAAATGCCTAAGTTCACTTTGAAATGAAAGTAAACTTTAGTTGTAGTATTGTCATTGGGTTGCTACTCTCCCTTCTCATTTCAAAGGTGTTGGATGAAATGCATATCCTGTGGGGCATGCTGAGAGGGACTTCAGTGCCTTAAATGTATCACTGTTAATGTATCTTCTTGTGAACACCTTGGTACTCTAGTCCTATTCAGGTAAGTTTAGACGCATGAAGTACAACTATTAGCAAGAATCCTGGTATTGCTATCTTCTATCAGACTTTGTTTGTCAGCCAGACTTCTTTTATAATAGTTGATCTAATAGTTTTAGACTTGAGCGTTGTGCATAGATTGCTACTGAATAGTCACAATAAAGAAATAATAGATTACAGTGCTGAGCTATGATAGTTGGCATAGAAAAACTGAATTGTCATTTTGGTTAATCATCAGACTCTGAAACAGTTATGTCTTTCAGACCAGAGTCCTTTTTAAAATGTTTTTCCCCATGTTAGAACTCAGTGAGTCAGAGATAAACTAAAACCTACTTGGAATAAAGGTAAAGGAGGTTGCAACATTGGCTCATCAGCATTTTTTTTTTTAATAGCAGTAATTTTGTGCAGATAAGAGGATGTGCATATGTTCTTATATACCAGTGGTAGTTAGATATACTACCGATGGTAGGCTTATTAATGTATCTTTTCAAGATTTGTAACGCTCTATATCTTTTAGCAGCTTCACACACCTGCCATTTAATTAAAACCAACTGCTTACCAGAAGAATATTTCATTCTTTGGTCTCCGAGTGTTAATGATCTCTTCAGACATTTACATTCTCTAAAGCCAAGGCTGCACAATGATATATCCATCTTCTGCACTGTGCAGTTGGTTTGGTTTTTGTTTAGGTTGACTGGACACCTGACATCTGCAGCTCATCAGGGCACTTTTGTCCAGGTGGCATCAAACCACCCTGAAATTATATGGTTATTGCTTTTGGAAGTGAATTCATTCTTAATTTCCAGCTAGGTCTGAGCTTGAGAGGTTTCTGGTTATCTCACTTTGAAATCATTTGGTCAGGTGTCAAATGCTCATTCATACAGTTGAAGAGGCTTAAAAATATTATTTATTTAAATGCTTTCTTGTGGATCCTTACAGTTAGACTCAGCGTAATTAGGGGGCTAAGTCTGCTCAAGCTAATTTTAATGACAAAACCCCAATTAACATCACTGGAAGGAATACCAAGTCCTGGTTTCTTTGCTAGTGTCTATGTATACACACACAGGAACTGCTTCATTCATCACTGACACTCAGCTGTCGCTGTCTGTCTAGAACAGGCATCATCGCCAGTAAAATGTCATTTTATTATTAGCCTTTCAGAGCAATGCCCAGACTTCTTGCTTAATTTATGGTTGCTGCTTTATTTCCAATGTTATAATGTCCTTAAGTGTACATCTTCCAGACTGAGATATGCTGCTGTTTCTGGGGAAAAAAAATAAAAAAATAAAAAATTAATCTAATCTGGGAAAAAAGGATGCTGTTTTCTTTCAATGGATAAGAATAAATACAAATAAAGTAACTGTGTCTGATTATATGAATCATAGCACTGGCAGACAAGGGTTTTATTTAGTTCCCTGTAGAATTAGGATAAAGGTGGTCAAAGGATTTGCAACTTCTATGTGCTGGCGTTCTCTTTAAAGTGTGGAAGAAATAATTCACCATCTCTCAGGGCAGCTTTACAATTACGAGTTTATTCTTGTGTTGAAGAGAAAGAGGGAAAATGGCCCAATAATACTGCTGGGTGAAGATATGTGCACCTAGCTGTACAGACCTTCATTATTCATAGGAAGAGGTGCAGATGCTCGTTATTGAGCTGGTGGCTGTGGCTGCAGCCTCAGGTAAGGCTCAGGGTGTCAAACGTGTGGAGGAGGCATAAGTCCACTTTGCCCTTGTTAGAGAAGGCTTTTTGTTGGAGAGGCAATGCAGAACATCCTACAACAGAGGGGCAAGGAGATGTGTCCATCACGTGTAAACGCCAGCGCAGGGCTTTTAGGCAAGCAGACGCACCAGCTCCAGGGAAGCGGCTCTTGGGGAAGCATCTAGCAGCACACAGGTTGCAGGGTCAAACACCTTACAGCAGCAGACAGGATTTTCACTCCTTGGAAAGGAAGATTTGCAAGATCTGCTTTAAAAATCCATCTGTGAATAAAATAAAGGAGTGTTTCTCTGTAGTCACTTATCTCAATTCTTATGTTGCAAGTTTTACTCTTTTTTTTTTTTCTAATTTGAACCTTGCTGTGTAATAATTATCCTTCACCTGAAAATCTAAAAGGAGTTTTTAAGCTCTCAACCTTAGCTCCACAGGTTTAAGTTTTATCACTTACTGTTCTGACATCTATTTCAAATGTGTCTTTTTCCTTTTAAACTTTCATTTGAAACCAAAGGAGACACTGTCAACTTAATTTTCTCCTCCACTAAAGGAAGAGTAACACATTCAAGATTAACTACATGTGAGGTCAGGCAGAACAGCCAACATTCGCGTGACTTTGGTCACCAGATTGTCTCTAGGAAAATGTTATGACTTATCGGCACATTTTAGTCCCAACTATAATGTTTAGAGAATATAGTGTGATATAAGCCTGGGACTAAAAAGGAGAACCAAGTAGAATATAAACAACCACACTGGCTGCTGACATCAGACAATGCTCATAATCACTCATTGAGATGGGAATTTGAAATGTTCTCCAGCAGAAAACCTTCATTTCCTGCCTATCATTTCAAAGGTGTCTTGCAAATGTTTGAACCTGCATCACAATGAAAAACAGTCATAAAAGATACTCAGTGTTTCCTTATTTGATGGTTTGTTTGTGTTTGGGTTTTTTTCTTTTCTATTTACAACACTGTCGTGGTTTAAACCCAGTCAGGTAACTTGTTCACTCACTCCCAGTGAGTGGTGCCGAGCTGACAACAATCGAGGTCCGTGTCCCCCCCCCCACCGGGGTTCTCCCCCACTCCCAGAGGAACGGGGAGGAGGATCGAAAAAAAAGAGTGCAACTCCCACGGGTTGATACAAGAACAGTCCAGCAACCAATGGTACAACAGAAATCACCACCGCTACTATCAACTACAACAATGATAAGGGAAAATAACAAGGGAAGAGAATACGATACCACCAGCCAAGAGAACGAGTTCCACCTGGAAACCCGTGTCCTTCCGGGTAACTCCCAGTCACCCCCCACCCCGGGCATGACGTGCTGTGGTATGGAATACCTCCCTGGCTAGCCCGGGTCAGGCGCCCCGTCTCTGCTTCCTCCCGGCTTCCCCTCCTCCCTGGCAGAGCATGAGCCTCACAGAGTCCTTGGTCAGGGTAAACATCACTTAACAACAACTGAAAACATCGACTTCACCAACACTGTTCTCAGGCTGGAAGTCAAAACACAGCACTGCACCAGCTACCACAAAGGAAAAAAAAAACATGACTGCTACTGCTGAACCCAGGACAAACACACACTCCAAAAGCATGGTTCAGGATTTGAACTAAATGTTGTTTATACGTTTTCTAATTTCTGCTTCTGTGAATTGTAACAGCTACAGGTAGTATTCAAATGGATTTGAAGGCTTATCGTGTGCTAATAAATCTTATTCAGTAGTATGTTCTTCTGTGAAAATACATAGTTGAGGTTTCCACTATATATGACACTAAATTGTCATTATTTAATTGTCTTTGGAACTATTTACTAGTTGCTTACATCTGAAGAGAAAGCTAAAGGAACAACTGCTTGCTTTTTTTTCAGAAATGAAATCAGAATTAATGGTTTAAAATTAAAAGATTAGAATTAGGTAAAAGGATATATTTCTCAGCAGAAAAGAAATTAGATAATGGAAAAATGCTTTCTACTTTTCCTCTGGTGAACCCAAGTCACCTTCCTTAATGATGTTCAAAAATAAGCAGATGCATATCTTGTTGGCTTACTGTCCAGGAACATCATGCTCCACACAGGAGGTCGTACTGCATGATCTGAGAGATCTCCAGATGAATAATCAAAGTTTTAACAAGTAACAGAAATCATTACAGATCAGTGAGTTTTCTTCATATTGTTCAACTGGAATACAGAGATTTGCCACAAATACGACAAAAAATAATCTCGGCATCTCTCATTTGGTTAAGTAAAAACCTTTGCAGCTGTTCTATGTGAGCTCACCACTTTGACCCAAATTCCTGACATAAATCAAGAGGTCCAAACTGTGTTATAGATATAATACTAGTGGTACAGAGCCGATTTAGAAATTAAATATGGCCTGACATACAAAGCCTCACCATGCTGAATGCTGCCTACACTGTTTCTAATCGTGAGAGTTTGCAAAAAAAGTCTGCAAAGAGGTAACAGTTGAAATGTAATATACTGGGAATTCCTGTTATTCACATCTCCTTTATTGTAAAAAAGTGATATGAAATATTTGCTAATATCTCATTTAGACATGCAAAAATTGAAGTATTGGAGACCCAAGAAATTTTCCTATTCCTTTTGTTAACTTAGCCTCTACATTAGTGGCTTAGAGACTCCCTGTCAGAAAGAATGCTAAAATTACACAGGTTAATAATATTTCCTTACTACCACATGTTTATGTGTTACAGTGATATAACAGAGTTACATTTCTGAAAGCTTAAATGTCTGCTTTCCTGAAGCTTTTGTATCATAAATTTAACAGCCTGGTACCATGGTTAGAAAAATAATTGTGTGTACTAGCCTGGTTACTTATTCTTTTCTTGTATTTGTAAGCAGGAATTCAGTCTTGGACTCATCTGCGAACATACAGTTTTTGTATTCAGATCAGGGGAATTCTTTTTAAACAGGGAATATGTGTTTATGTAAGAGAAAGTCCAGGAATATTTGAAAAAGTAGGAACTTCCCCCCCTTCCTCCCCCCCCCCCAGTATTTTTTAAGGTACCAATTATGTGATTTTGCATGACAACATAATTTTCTCATGTTCATTCATTGTATGTGGTCTGTTATAACTCCATGGACTCTTACAACATAAGTGCACAGAAAAATGAGAGATATAGAAAAAGCTAAGTTTTAACTGAAAACAAGATTACATATTTAGCAAGTCAATAAAAATTCTGAAGCTTTCCTCATTTTTTTATTTTTAAACGCAAGATTGTCTTTCTGTTTTATCTACCTTTGTGACTTGCACGAAGAGTAGGAGATATGTGTATATTTTCTTATGCACATCTGTGGACAGGTTATGCCCCGTTTGAAGACTGAGAAGGTTCACTGAAACTTCAAAAGGCTGTCATTACTCCTGCTTCACTATGTAAAAAATTTTTTTTGTCTAAAAGGTTGTATTTACTGTAGGAACTGAGTAGCCAAGCTGGCAGTGAAAATCAAGGCTGACAAATCAGTCAGGAAAATCAGTTCAGGGAAAATTGGGAAATTATTTCATCTTAGCCACCGAAGGACAACAGGCTAGCTGCTAGCCCTGATGGGAGATGGGACCTGCTGCCACTGCCTGTGAAACTCACCCGTCTCCTAATTCCTGTGTCCCCTACACAGGCTTCACATCCAGCCTTTCCTTTTGCAGCACAGCCACAGCTACTTACTGAAGGAAGGCTGCTACTACAGGCCATGGTCTGGGGGTAGAAGCCTCCTTGCTTTTTTCCAGATCAGCAAGAGGTTAAGAAGTAATTAAAAACAATGACACCCCCCCCACCCCCCGTCTATGCGTCCTGTATACGTACCTCCAGTTTGCTTGCCTTTGTGTTTGTACAGCATAGGAAACTGAACCAAGAAGCAGAATTAATGATGTTCAGTTGCTCATTAAACCTGAGGTTTTGTTAATGCATGTATAAGATTTTTTTACACAAATATATTATTTATGTGGCTGTAAGAGTGAGCTATATTGTTTGATCTATACTATACAGATTGCCTTGCAATACATAGAGTTGCAGACAATTCTTCAGCAATACTAAATCTGCACTTGAACGTGGTTGCTTCGGCTTTCTTTTCAACCTGAGGAAGATTTTAGGATAGGAATTACATATGATTTCTTCAGCTGGGGTAGAAGTTCACCTAAGGTCAGCACTAGAGGACAGCCAAATAGTGCAGCCTTTAAAGCCCAAAGCTTAAAACAGAGTATCTCAAAAAGCAAGCATTCCAAATAAATAAAGAAAACTCCTAACAATCTAAACAGATGTGCTAGTTTTGGATAGTGTAGAGTTAATTTTCTTCACAGTAGCAGGAAGCTATGTTTTGGATTTGTGCTGGAAACAGCTTTGATAACACAGGGGTGTTTTTGTTATTGCTGAGCAGTGCTTACATAGAGCGAAGGCCTTTTCTGCTCCTCACACCACCCCACCAGCAAGTAGGCTGGGGGTACACCAAAAGTTGGGAGGGGGCACCGCCAAGACAACTGGAGACTAGAATCTCAGGTAAAGGAACTGCAGGGAAAAACAACATCTAAAATAAATCCATCCAGGAAAAATACTGTTCCAGTGTCTGTGAGACAGAGTAGAAAGGCTGATTGTACTTTTGACCCTGATGAAGGGACTTCAATTCTGCACTTACAAAAATCATGTAATGAACTCTGACCAGGAATAGAGGGGTCCTGCCTTCTTCCAGGCAGAGGAAAGGGACAGTTGGTTTAACTGGACTGGTGGATTTGATGGCCTTGCACATCAGCCCCACAGGATTAAAAAAAGTACTATAGCAGCATATGAAGGAATTCAAGCCACTTCAGAAGTAGTTTGTACTGAAACACAGCTTCTTTTGGTGCCTTGATTATCTGTGCTCAGCTGGATGTTCAAAGGGAGGGTCCCCTCCATTTGTCACGCAGCTGATGCTACATGGACCAAGTTGGTTGCCCTGATAATGGAACAGGCTCAAATGACCACCTGGGAATCCTGAAAGTGATCATGGACCGGCCAGAAGGGCAAAACTTTGGAGTATCACCAGAGGAGGTGACTCACTCTGAAGAAGCTCCACTGTATAATAAATTAACAGAAAATGAAAAGCAGTATGTTTTCTTTATAGATTGATCCTGTCGTATTGTGGGAAAACATCAAAGGTGGAAAGCTGCTGTGTGGAGTCCTACGCAAGAAGTCACAGAATATACTGAAGGATAAAGTGAATTAAGCCAGTTTGCAGAGGTGAAACCTCTCCAGTAGGCTTTAGACATTGCTGAATGAGAAAAATGGTCAGTACTTTATGCTGACTCATGTATGATGGCAGATGCTCTGTGGAGGTGTCTACAGCAATGGAATCAGGCCAACTGGCATCACAGAAGTAAACCTATCTGGGCTGCTGAATTACAGCAAGATACTGCTTGTCAGGTAGAGAATCTGGCTGTCAAAGTATGTCACATACATACATGCCCAAGAGTCATGCTGCTGAAGAGCATTGAGTAGGTGGAACCAGCGAGTAGGTGGACCAGGCTGATAGAATTAAAGTGGCTCAGATGAATCTGGACTGGGAACGTAAGGGTGAGTTATGTATAGCTCAGTGGTCCCATGACACGCCAGGACATTTAAGAAGGGATGCAACATAAAAATGGACCCCCTTGATCAGGGGTGGACTTGATTATTGATGCTATTGCACAGATTATCCGTAAATGTCAAAAGTGCACCATAACCAAACAAACTAAGTGGCTACAGCCTTTTTGGTATAGAGGATGATGGCTGAACTATCAATATGGAGAGGTGTAGCAGATTGACTATATCACACTCTCATGAACCCACCATGGCAAGCAGCTTGTGCTTACAATGTGCTTACATGATGGAAGTGACTTCTGGGTCGCTGGAAACATCCTGTATCCCATGCCACTGCCTGGAGTACTATCTTGGGCCTTGCGAAGCAAGTCTTATGGTGACATGACGTCCCTGAAAGAATTAAATTAGACAATAGGACTCATTTCCAAAACAACCTCATAGACACCCTGACTAAGGACCATGGAATTGAGTGGGTATATCACATCCCCTATTATCACCAAGCTCCAGGAAAATTCAGCCATACAATGGACTGTTAATGACTACACTGAGAGCAATGGGTGCTGGGATCATCAAGCACTGGGATTCACATTTCGCAGAAGTTTGCAGTAGAGGATCTGACAGTCAACCTGGCCCTGCACAATCAAAACCAGTGCACACTGTGGAAGGAGATAAAATCCCTACAGTAAATATAAGGAAATTGTTGGAAAAAACAGTCCGGGTTATTCCTTCCTCAGAAAAGGGCAAACCTATTTGTGGGATTTTTTTTCTCAAGGACATGGGTGCAATCCATAGGTAATGCAGAAAGATAGGAGATTCCAATGTGTACCTCAAGTTGATTTAATCCTGTGTCAAAATATTCCATCATTTGAGTGACATGTTACACAAATTACTGTAGTAGAAGCCCCTTGTTGCTAGCCAGTCTATGATGGAGGGGAGGAGTTCATTGAAATGTTTAACCCTATAACCTGACCCAAAGAAACAGGTGTGGAAACTGAAATGGAAATACCTTTAAATTGTTGTAACCCACAATTTCAATTGCATGTTATAGGAATTACTATAGCAGGAGCCCCTTGAAACAACAGAGAGCAAGACTTATGAGAGTCAGTACAAGTGCAGCAGTGACCTGACCTGAGGTGGCTTTGGTGTTCAATAACTCCAAACACAGAGCACCTCTGCTGTCTTGAGAGAGCACCACCACTGGTGGAGCCGAAAGTCTAAATTAACTCAGTGGAAATTTTATGGACGTTTGTGCACAATTACAGACATTTGACAGACATTTCACAGGAGTGGCCCATAAACTAAGGGAATTATATCTGTGTATTGTATCAAAGGATGGGAAGGTGTTTACAGTTAATGAGGACGTATTGGATAGTTTGGCACCTGAGCATGATGGAAGTAGTATGGAATAAGGGATGGAGAACTGTACCTCAGTCAAAACCAGCACAAAAGTATTCCTGTGATAAAGTGTGTTAAGCTAGCTGTACTTTTAAAGAAAAATGAATATATCAACAAATGTATAGACAAACATATAGACAAATGTAGAGACATCCCTCTCTCTAAATTGCAGAGATATCAATTTGATAGGTGGACCACTCAGTGGATAAAGAACTGGCTGGATGGCCGCATGATTCTTTACTGTGAGGGTGGTAAGGCACTAGAATGGGTTGCCCAAGGCTGTTGCAAATGCTCCATCCTTGGCAGTGTTCAAGTCTAGGTTGAACAGAGGCTTGAGTGACGTGGTTTAGTGTGAGGTGTCTGTGCCCGTGGCAGGGGGGTTGGAACTAGATGATCATAAGGTCCTTTCCAACCCTAACTATTCTATGATTCTATGATTCTACATTACTTTCTGCTAAGGATATCTAAGAATTTTTTATTTTTCTTTGCCCACATTATGCTGGGTCAGGTATGATAAGATCAAACAAAGATATTATTCATAAATATATGTGGAAGATAAATTTCTGAATCGAAATCTTTACCTCAATATTTTGAATATAGTCAACACTTTCAGATTTTTTTCATACGCATTTGTACACACAGATACATGTGTGCACATGCGCATGCACACAATTAGTACCCATAAATATTTAAGATCAGATATGCTATTGCCATATAACAACACTTTGCAAGCCATGTTTACAGAATTACATCTACAATATAACCTGCAGCAGGACTTCTAATCAAGTAAGGAAAGAAACCATCTAAAAATTGGTGATGAAAATTGCTTAGAGTGACTGATTGTGCTAATCAGTCTTTGCCAAGTAAATCACCACTGTAAGTCAATAATTATAGAATCTTTCCCTGTAACTGAGTAAGAAGAGGAATAAAAATAAACTCTAACAGCAAATCTGTCCTCTTCAGTAAACACAGCAGTTTGCTTTGCTTCCAGCATGTTGGAAAGAAATGTTGATAATGTCCCCGAGTTGTCTTAGCTTTCAGAAATATAATTCTTGTACTTGAGCCAACAGTGGTAAGGTTGTCCATTAAAACTAATGTATTCAATGATCCTCACAAGCCATCTACAAACAGGTTGCAGTCTTACTAATTTCTTCATGGTTCACAAAACTTTGTCAGCTTTTATAAAAATGTGGCCACTTATGGCTTTTTACAGTTTAAAAGAAAATATTTTTCCTTTCTATACTGTTCACAGAATTCTCAGATTAAAGCGACTGTAGGAGGCCAGTTCCAATAGTAAACAAAGACTTTAATAAAATTACTATTATGGAGATTATAATGAATAAATATGTGTAGATAAATTGTTGATGTGGTAAGCTCAGCAGAGCAAATTCACAGGCTTCAGCCACAAAAGCGTCCCAAGAAAAAGAATTATCTGGATTATCATTTAAAGCATAGGACATAAAATGCATCTTACACTGTACTGGTTTATACAGTGTAAGAACCTGCACAGACCAGACCAGAACCTCATGTGGGCAAGACAGAAGCACTAAGATCTGCAACGAGGCAATAGTCTGAAGAAGATCCACCCATGCTTTCTGTGGGGGGTCCTGTTAGACTTAGTCTTTCATTTAGTATGGACAAAAGTCCGTGACTCAGGTGGCTCAGAAAGCCTCACAGAGCCCCATCCAAATCCATATAGAAGAAGTCCCAAACTGGGTTGTGGCACTTACGTACCAGGAATGAAAGTGGAAACAAGTTCATACATGCCATGTCAATGATCCAGTCTGCTACTGTGCTTTGATTGCTCTGCAAGCTTCTTGCAGACTCTTAATGTCAACGTAAGGCTGACTTTCAACATCTTAATCAAGTTAGGGTGCAACCAGCTAAGTCTTTGGCCATAATCTATTGAGGTAGTTGCAGTTTTGTGGGAAAAGTAAGCTAAAAAACCTACATCAGAGCATGCAAAAGCAGGAAATTCGTAATTTCAGCTGAAATATTTAGCTTAGAAATGAACTTCCAGGCTAATGATGACATTCAGGGTGCACTGCAGGATCTTCTTTTAGAGCAGCTTTCTCACCATCATTAAATTAATGGGGGATGGAGAAGAGCGAAAATGCTGTTTTTACCCAATGCAAAACCTCCTAAATTAGGAAGAGTCTCCCAGTAAGGAACCTATCATGCATATCTAGTGTATATGTATAACCAAAGGATATTTAGATACTGCAGTGCTGAGTACCACAAAAACTCTAGGAAAAAAAAGCTCAGAAAAACCTGCAGGGTGTATTTGCCCAACTTTATGTAAGTATCCCTACCAGATATTGTTATAGCTCTGACTTCATTGTGTATTCATCCATTGCAATTAAGTGACAAAACTTCCAAAACTTATTTTCTTAAACTGGCTTCAAAGGTTGCTACCACCCATAACATTAAAATGCAGATAACATTTTTCTGGATGAATAGCTCAGAGTGCACTTTTGTATCGCTCCATTAGCCCACTTCACTTATCTATCATTCCTGAAGATGACAGTAAGGTCATTTGTCTTATTCCCAGCTTCAGAACAAATGCTTCTCTGGCATTTTTGGACCTTTTCTGTCTCCTCTTGTAATTTGTAGCTCCTGAATTCCACTGTGAAGATACCACGTTGCTATGTGAGGGGAAATTTCAAGTAGTCATGAGCGATGCTTTCCAGAAGTGAGCTATTTGTGGTGAAAATCTTGAAGAAGGTGGTCCCTTTGAGCCATTTGAACATTATGAAATGTATTGAACATGAAAGGATGTAGCACATATCTGATTCTTTTGGATGAAAGTGCTGTTTTAATAGGTGGGTGCAAAAATGTGTGCCAGCTTATTTCTAAGAAAACAGCTCTGCTCTTTCAAGTTTTCACTTGTGAAGGTGAGAAAAATAAGGTACTTTTTTTTTTTTTTTGTACTGGAGTTTAAAAGCCTGTACTTTCCCTTCAAAAAGTAGCAGTATTTCAAATTTCTGTTCAACTTAGGATATGAGCAGTGATGCTATTTCCCCTTTGTCCTTGTGGAACAAGCCAAACATCATGTTTAAAAGCAATACCGGTGCTGACGAGACTTCTTTTTTTGCATACTGCATTCTCAAATGTCATTGGATACAAGCTCCTGATTACTGCTTTTGGATGACAGCACTGACACTTTCTTGGAGGCATCCATTCTGCTTTTGAGTTTCTGTTGCTGTTCACTGTCTTTTGTCAAAGATGCTGCTGAAAACTGGGTCTGCAGAAGAGAAATTCTGCCAGCAATTTATTGCTAGTTTACAGCTCAGATTTTATTTTCCTCAATGGGCCTTTTTTTTTTCTCCTTCAGCTAGCCTTTGACAGTGCCTTAAAGGCCAAATTTCATCCTTCAAAGCCAACACAATTTACATTTTTAGAAATCAAAATGCACAGTCTCTGAAGGCACTTTTCTCAGTGTATACAATAATGAGTGGTACATTTCCACCTGTGACAACCAATTACATACCCTTGTAAATTATCCAGCTCATTCTGATGATATTGGCAACTAAGTCAGAAAGAACATTAAGCCAGGCATCATCAGATGCATTAAAATTAAAATTGTTAATGCGCCACAGATGGTTGATGTTGACTTCTTGTTATTATTTACCTATGAAAAAAGTACAAGAGCTTTAAGAGTCTGTTTGACACAAGACAGAGATGAAAGAAATGCATAGCTAAACCTGGGTCTTCCAAACTTAACTTTACATGCTTCTCCACGTGCTTCAACTTTAATTACGAGTCCCTAGTATTTTATTCTATCTTGTGTCATATCCTTATTTGACTACATAAGATATAGTCTCAGGTAGGTTTTGCGCTCCCCATGTGCAGATCCTCTAGGGCCATCAGGCAACATTCATTGCAAGCAGTAAAACAATCACTGCAGAGAAGCCTGAAACATTTACTTTCTCAAGGGCTGAACAAAACCTGGAGTACCCTTAATGGGATCAAGAGACAAGGACCTGTCACTCTTACGGCTGCTGAGAACAGAAATCATCCAGGAACTAAAACAATCTTCTAGATTTTATATCATGCATCAGATTCAATAAGATACAATATTTTGCTTCATGGAAGGCAACTGTATTGCAACTGAGTTCTTTGGTCTGCGTCAGGGAATTTACTTCAGCCTTGGTCTTCCCTGAACTCAGATTGCATTCTGTTTTCTCAACACAAGTACATAATTCCCGGTAAAAATTTCCCCATTCTGCCGTTTTGTGTTCCATTTTCCATTAGTAGACTGACAGATTAAAAGAATTTGAATGCTGCAGATGTGGGAATCAATAAGTATTCCAGCTCTATTTCAGATCACAAGTAAGTACCTAATTTTATAATATCTGTTTTTGAATATATGGAATATGAAATAATTTGCAAATTGAAAAGATAAGCAAGATCTGAAATCTCTTAATCTTTTCTATTCAAATTAAGAATCCAGTTAGACTCCCATCATCCTAATTAAAAGCAGAAGCAAGAGGTTTCCAAAATCAGTGGTTTACTAGAATTTTCTGTTTAAGTGAACAAGGAATTATAACTAACAATTTCTGTAGATAGACACCAGTGCTGTGAAATGAAAAGAGCTGGATACCTGACAACTCTAATTCCTGCCGAGCTAGAAGCTTTTGCACAATACTGTCTCAACATGACCATTCCTAGACTTGACAGTTTAACAGAAAATCTAGTCCACACCCCGTATCATGTTTATGTCAAGCAATTTCAGCTGAAAAAAGTGGCTGCCATATGACCTCCTGGTCCCCACCTCCATACAACAGCAAAGCTTCTTCAAACAGGCATGGTGCATTTGCAAGGTGGCGGTGGTGTTATAAGAATATACAAGTTCCCACACAGTAGCCTAGGAGCAGGGGGCATGTTCCTTATGGTAGCACTATGGGCCAGTCCCAGTGTACAGAGTGTGGTCGGAGGCTTGGCTCTGGTGCTGGCCCACAGGAACCTGTGGGCAGCTTAGTCTTCATGTCAGGAAGGAACATGGTGCCAAGAAGTGGACTTGCAGACTTTTCTTCTTCTGTGAAGCTGAGCAGAGGCAGAGATCATAGAACAGCACAGTCACAATTCAGTCTCAACTTTTTACCTGCAAAGAACCATTTCTTGAGGGCATAATATTGTTAGCTTCCAACCCACAAGGCAGTTCAAAGGGGAGATGCTGCCCAGAAGGCCAACAGTACAGTGTTGTGCCATAAAGCAGCCTCCAGTCATATTTTAAGTTTCCCATACATTCTATTGCATGAGTAAGCTAAACAAGAAAATAAAGTTTTAAAAAATACTCAAAACATCCTCAACAATGAAAACTAAGACTTCAATTAAAAAATGTAGAATGCAGAGGGGTTGTGTTTGTTTTTTTTTTGTTTGTTTGATTGTTTGATTTTTTTTTAACAAGCCTAAATCTTTGTACTAAATCAGATCCTAAATGCTAAAACTGTTATGGAGAACATACAAATAGACCTCAGCACAAGGAAAAACCCATTGAAGTAATGATAGGTATAAAGTTCTACTGAAGTAAATTAGTGGAGAATATGGACTTTTCATTACTGCACCAGAGCTGAATTTCAGTTTATAAGGAAGCTGATATTTTTTCTTTATACGAAGAAAATAATAGATTTTAAAAGTATAATCAATATGGAAAGTATGCTATGCTGGCAAGAAACTAATGTGATGTTGACCTAACCAGAGCTTGCTTTTATAGGTTTAGACATCTCAATATGACTTCTGCTTAGTGCATTTTACTCTTTCGAAATCCATAGATTCTGTTGTGCTGTCTCTCTTGTCTTTCTCATTGTGCTTTTACCCTGCAGTCTAAAAGGAATCAAAACATCCATCCACCAACAATTTATCCTGTTTCTACATAGATATATTTGTATTCTAATGAAAATAAGGAGAATTGTATGATATTTTTACAGCTTCCAAAAGAAAAAAACCTCAAGAGATACATGACATGTTAATATGTGATAATAACAATTTAATTTCTTTTGCAATGAATGTCTGGTTTTGCTGGTCTTAACTGTTATGTGTCTCTTGCAGGTCACTGAAATACTAAACACTGATGTAAGCCTTTTTGCCTTTAAACCTTTTGGATACTTAGACAGCTTAATATCTTATTTGCATTTTTAATTCAAGAGCTTATAGAAATGGTATTATTGGTAGTAAGTACAAAAAGTAATCAATAGCTCCACTAAGTTCATCCAACCACCCCTTTTGAGATGTCATAATAAATTGTTCTACAACCACTATGAAGTTATTTAGAGCTTAGATTTCACCTACCTTGAAGCTGTGATTTGAGTTCTCTTCTAAATCCACCGAATTATCTCTGGAAAGTTGCCAAAAATAGTGCCAAAAGTAGAAAACTGCAGTTTACAATGGTCAAAATATCATACTTGATAGACAGAGCCTAAAAGCTTACAGATTGTTTGCTTTCATAGATCTTTCAGTGATATATCCTACAAGGGTTATACATCTTGTGCATATCATGCATTTAGGTAAAAATAAAACAAACAACCCCCTGCCCCCCAAAAAACCTAACCAGTTTTCCCCCCAGACAACACACATATGAATTTCAATTTTGTAAATGCTAAGAATTGTATGGCTGCTGTTGCGATTTTCAGCCTCCTAAGAAAAAGAACAGTCTTCTCTATGAATAACGCCTTTTTTAAACCTATAGGTTTTTACAGGTACTGATTAAAAGCAAATGAGCTTAGAGGTCTGACCCTAGCACCTCAGACTGAAGTATAGAAATCAAATTTTTGCAAATGTTCTTTATTACTAGCACATATATATTAAAATGAAACAGCAAATAGGGAGAGAAACAAAATTATTCTGGAACAATTCAAACCTCTGTGGAAATGATTGGGATGCAGAACAAGAGATGACACCACAGTATAAATAGTTTTGGGGTTACAGGATTAAAATATACTGACTTTTACTCTTTATACCAAGATGAACAATAAGACATTAGCTACAACCATCAATAACTAACATGACCATTTCACTAAACTTGTATGCTAAATGTGTTGAAAGGCAATATATTTATTAAAAAGAAGGTTAAAAAAAAAAAAAAAGATAGAGGTGGAGCCGGTAAATAGTTCTGCAGAGCAGATATTGGTGCATTAGAATATGACAGCCACAGCCTGCAGTGACTTACACTTGAAATATGCATTTATAATAATGTGTGTACCTCATCATCATTTTTAGTGTTCATATCGCCTTCAGCAGGGTAGGAATAACTTTCTTAAGGCTTCTTAGTAATATCAGAATTGAATACAACCCCAAATTATTCACATCTAATGCACACAATAAATTGGCCAGTATTCTACTTGCTTTAGGGGAAAACATGAAGGCCTGGTTCTAATTTTTTGAGTTAGGGTACGTAAAAATAATCCATTGCCACCTCTCATTTAAGAACCAAAGCTATTTTAAATTCCTTATTTCAACCAAAGCTTTTAAACGTGTGTTTAATTTTCAGTGCATGTACTTGCAGTAGGGAGTAAACACATGCTTAAATAAGTTGATGAAATCTAGCCTGCATGTGATCCAATTGCAAAACTACTCACCAGTTAATCTTAAAAAAAAAAAAAAAAAGGTGGTTTATTATTCATATATTCCCCCATTCCAAAAGCATCTGAAAATATGCAAGTAATGTTCACTTTAATGTCAATTATTACTAATAACACAAGAAAGAAGCAAACAAAAACTAATCCCCCACCTCAAGGTAGTTTCTCAGTTAACTACTAGAAGCAAAAGCTAATGTTCTATAAACTAGGTGTTATCCCATGTAATGGCTGGCTTCATGCAGGTTATTGCTATTATAAACCATACTCAACTGTTTAGAAAATCAATAGCATGTTTTAAAAACCCCAAATGAAACAAGCCAACTGTGGTATGTCTGGAACAGCTCCTTGGCGAATTTGGTGTCTGCTGACACTTAATGATTGATTTTACCATACACAAAAGGTGGGACTTGCTCTACTTTCTGCACAGTTGGAAGTTAACTACTTTTAGTACGAACTTTTAGGTTTTCCTGCTATCAAAATACCATTAGAAATACTTTGAGGTCATATTTTTTTCAGAGTAGCTAAATCAGTTTGGAGTCACTCAATTTAGGATAATTGCAGAAAATTACACTGTTTGGCACGTGTGACATTTTTTCCATGACAGAAATCTGTTCAAAGTCAATACAAATGGAGAAAAATGTCAGCAGCAATCTAACAGTTAATCAGAATTCCGTGTACATATTTAATGCAACATTTAGGAAGAGTGCAGAGCTGAGTGAGTTACTAATTATCCAGGGGTTTGGGGGATTTGCATTTTCTTTCCTTGCACTGCTTCAGTAATTTTGCTTCTAAGTTAGGTTAAATTGTAGTCTAAAAGCTATTGCATCTCCTGCCTTACTGGTTAAAAAATTTATGAGAACTGCATTTCACCACCTATCAGTGTGCCTTTTCATCTAGCCAGAAGACAGAAACCTTGGTACATGGGAACTTGTCTCTCTTCCCTCTGCCTTTTTAACAACACAGAAAACACACTATAGGCATTAGTGTGAAGCACATGCAGTTGGCTTTTGTAGACATGGTGAAATCTTGGGAATTCTAAAAATATTAAGCCTTCAGTCAACAGGTAAAAGTAATTTATTCTCCTGATTCCTAAATCATAAATACTCCATTAATGGGGGACAGTGGTAGCACAGTACATATACCTTTACTGGGTCTATTATTTATGACTGCTCTTTATATGGGTTGACTCAGAGCTGTCAGTTATGGAAATGAATACTGGATATATGGTAACAGCTTGACAATACTAGCTATGTTCTGTCAGAGTACATTGACTCCCTCATCTTTAAAAGAAAATAATGCAAGTCCTGTTACTAGATGAGTAACCATGAGGTATTCACAGTTAGGTGAAACTAGAAACATTTTTTTCCTCCAGTTAACCTATTAATGAACTCATGGATATATAACTATCTTCAAACACAAATAGAACTAATTAAAAAAGAAACACACTTTATGCTTATATGTTACAATAAGATGATCTGTAGGTATATTTCTGTATTTCTACATATAGTAAATGTGCCCATGTGTATAAAAAAGCACTATTGGCATGGTATAGTTTACCTGTGTTTCATAAACAAGTTTTTATTTCTTTGTTTGATAAAAGATGACAGTGAAATTGGTCTGATTCATCTGGAATTGCAATCTTCTAAAAACAGCAGTCTCTGAGACACATACTCCCTCATTCAAGAAGATTCGCATGGGAGCTTGTGACTGCAGTTGATCAGAGGCAGGCATCTAAACATGTAAAGGCAAACAATATCTTGTGTGTTTCTGAATGTTCTGGACTGAAACATCTCACTCTGCATGAGGGATGCTTTCAGTATGGATACTGCTGTAAGTAGAAAAGACATGGATACTGCAAAAAGAGGGAGAGAGGAGACTCTACCTGGGGCTCAAAACCTCTGAATTTGCACCCAAAGAAGTGGTCAGTTTTCATCGTAGAACCAACAGCTGTGATGCAGCCTGCTCATTTCTCATCATGTGCACCTTGAGGAGTTGCTTGCAGATGATATGGAAGCATTTAGGCTTATTGCAAATAGAGATTACAGGAGGAATCAGAGTACTCAACCATTGCTTAGGCAAAGGAGAATGAACAGAAGTGGGATGACACCCAACCCAAAAGTTTTATGATGCTGTTGTGTACAGAGAAGGGACAATGGGACACTGAATATGGAGGCAGCTGTGCCTCACACCAGCCGCTGATGTGCTCTTGAGCCTGTTGGAGAAGCTCCGGCTGGAGATACCTGGGCCAGTGCCCAGATCCTCTCTTGGAGGCAAGAAGAAGGCAAGGCCTTCTTCACCTAACACCAGTGTCCCACGTGGAGTTCACTCATATGTCCAAGCTGGAGCCATGGAGCTAGACCCACCCCAAACAGGCTTAAAGATAGTGATTGCAATGGTGGCAACTGCACTTTTGGTCAGAATACATGAGTTGACAGGGTTGACTCCATTTAATTTCCATTTGATAAAAATGTCAAAGCTGTCAAAGGATATTGATTTGTCATTTTCTGAACAGTAAAAATTTTAGATTATTTCAAAATCAAAGTATCTTTTATTTTGAAGCTTCTTTATAATGAGAATTAAATCAATGCAGAGAAAATATGACTGAGAGATCCTTATACTTCAAGTCAATAGGCACATACTGATCTTCTTGTATAATACTGTTTTATCATCTCTAGCCCAGAGAGAGAAAAGTCAGTTGATAATAATCATATAGTCAGTCACTGGCAAAGATTGAAACAGAATGTATGTTTATTAATTTTAGTAGGTCACCAGTCAGTCCCTTGCATCCTCCTCACTCATCGTACAAATAAGTCTACACCTGTGTTGTGTCTTTGCTAGATAAGCATAGACCACTTTTTAACATAAGTGAAGAATCAAAATTAGAAATTCACTGACTCCAGATTTCATAGATCTAATACCAAAACTAAGTGTTTTTCCAAACCCAGATGTCTGTACTGGCATTGGTGTCCTTGGCTTTGCTCAAGTTCTCTGCATGGTTGTGAATTCTTATGAGGTGCAAAAATATATCTAAAAGCATAAAATCTGAATTCTGACTCCTAGTGTGACTTACATAAAGTAAGTGAAAATGATTCATTACTATGTCTTAATGTAATCTCCCCCAAAGAAAAGAGAAGCCCTATTCACGGATTCCCTGAACCACCCCATGTGCTTAAGCTTAGTAGCTTGGTGTTCAGCGCCTGTGGATACAGAGATAACACTGTTTCAACCCTACAAACATGTTGTATCAGGTTACACCATGTCATATGAGAAGTGACTTAATGGGATGTGACACACTGTGTAGCCCAGCGCTGTGCCTGGCCTTAAGAGGCAAGAAGGGAGTTGAAGGGACTCTCAGCCATACCCAGAGTGATTTGAATCCTTCGTTCTGGGTACAATATTGGGCTCAGATGTGACATCAGTTTTAAGCAGGTTTTCCTGTTCATGTCATGTTGCTGTGATGGAAATGAATGGTATTATCTCAAGCTGTTGATAAATATTTGCTCCTTACAAGTTTTGCCACTTTACATCTATAACAAAATACACTGGACACAATATTTCACTACTACGTTAGACAGCTAATGTTTCAGCCTTGAAAGCAGTAGCACTTGCATTAAAACTGGAATTTGGGCAATGTGCACATGCTGTTTGTAAGTCTCGTGGTTTGGCTTCAGGGATTTGAAGCAGTACATTGTGTTGCTACTGCAGTATTAACTCCTTCTCTTTCCTAGTATGTACCAGCGTATTTTGCCAATCTCTGCTAGAGAAAGGCTGAGCTAGAAGTCCATCACAAATGCATCTTTGCTAGATAGCAATTACCTGGCTATAGATCTGGCAACTAGCAGAGTGTTAGAAGCAAGCTTCACTTTCCTCTTTTCCTGTTCTCCTCTCCTCATTTCTCCTCCTTCTTTTTCTCCTTTTTTTAAAAAATATATATATATATATATATATATATATATATATATATATATATTGCCACAAATGTTGAACTGTGTAGTGTCAGCTTTGGGTTTGGTACTTTGCTACTTTTCTTCACTTCCCTTTTCACACCTGACCCTTCCATTTGGTAGCCAAAAAAAAAGAGATATTGTGTACATCCAAAAGCTGTCCTTTCGCTTGGATTAGCAGAACTAGAGACGCTTCATAAGGCTTAGATGCTGATGCATCGCTGCAGATTTAACAGCACTGATAAAACACACTCGCTCCCCAGTCACCATGGTTGCCCCCCTCACTGAGAGAAGTAGGGATTATAAAGCTGCCATCAACTTGCTGAATTAGGAATGCATGGCTCTCCCAGTGAAGCGAGGGTAGAGTATTTGTAGATGGCACATCTCCTGCTGCCTGAATAGGGACGCTTATCCATGTGTGCTGATTATATAAATGTAAACGGTATCTTTTCCAATCTATTTCCTCACACATGGCTGCCCAGAAATCTTCAAATTGAAGGTTCTATCCAGTTTCATAGGTGAAATCAAGAAAATGATGGTAACACTGTCAGCTCCACATAGAAGTCCATCTACAAATATCTTGTTAGTTTATCACATGCTAGTTAATAATATTGATTAATAATAATAATAAAAACATATGAATTAAAAAAAGATCCTAAAAATAAAATATATTTAAGTGTTTTCTATTTCTGTTGGATAATTCTCTGTGTAAGTACAGTTGTTTCTTTTTTTAAAGATTCCATTCCCATGTGTCCAACAAACTGTTGAAGCTTGTGATCAAAATTACTTGCTGAAACTACTTTCAGTGATTAGGGCAATTTATCTTATGCTAACTGTGCTCATGTGAGCTCCAAATGAGCTGACTGATACAAGAGAGTGGTATTATAGGGCTGGCATCTAGAAAACCTGATTAATAATCAGGGTTGGCATTTTACACTCTATCCTGTTAAAGACAGCAGATCCTATCTTAGGGGATGGAGACCCTGAGTGTTGGTTAGGACACAGCAAAGGAGTAAAAGAAGCAAAAGTTTAGCAGAAATTGAAACTTTAGTTTACTACTAAACACTTGCATTTCTTGCTAACCCTGCTCAGATGTTAATTTATTGGACTGCTGCGACAGCAGGTAATCCCCTCTGTTACCTATGGGTCAAACGTAGCAGCATCTAAATTATATAGGCTAAATAATTTGCAAAAAACTTCTTCCTCAGGCCATGGAGTATGTAGTATGAATACGCTTCATTGTTGTTCTTCGCAGTCTTAAAGCTTAAAGCTCTCATGTAAGTGGAGTCTTCTGAGACAAGGTCTTTAGAAGAACGCAAACTTTCAACAGTAAGCCAGGAGCCAGAAGTAACAAGCTCTAGTGCTGTCACGGCTGCATTTCTAGCCATCCTCTATCTACAATCACATTTTCAAAAGAAACCATTGATTTATGTTGCTGCTGTGTTCTCATGTTCAGCTTGAAGCCCTGCATGTGTTTGCTCAGTCAAGCACTCAAAATTGGTGGCCCCTGCTGAACATTTTGGCTGCAGCCTGCTTATGTCTCAGGTTTCTCCACCTGTTAACCCAGGATGAAGCTTAGGCATTTGACTTACAACTTGAAAGAATTATTTCACTAAAACTAGTAAAGTGCTTTGAACTTCATGCTCGCATCTTCAGTCATTTGTTTTGATCGCTTTGTTCTTTTAGCCTGCCTTGAAATTAATTTTCCCAGTGAAGCAAATCTCTTCATCAGGCCTTCTCACAGATAAGAAAAAAAAAATACGCACAGAAGGTGGGAAAAGCTCCCAAGGCCCATATGTTATACAGCATGTTTCTTGCATAAATATGTCATGGGTATTTTAGTAACCTGCTGCCTTCTGGCATGAGATGTATTCAGCTTCCCATTGTTTGCACAGGCAGAGCAGGGGAGGGGGAGGATGAAAATCTACAGAGAGAAGTCTGATACTCTTTCATCTTGTCAGGTCATGTTCATTTTGGGGGAAAAACAGTCATTCTCTGATTTGCAGATGTGCTTAGTGGTACAAACCACAGTCTTATAGCAAGTCATACACCAGTATATCACTTGCTGCAAAGCTTAGAAACAAAGCATGAAGAAAGCTAGTATTGTGGCATTTCAAACAGGAGAATCTACTCATGTTCCTCTTGGTCTTTACTACATATTCTATTTGTATGCTAAAGAGGAGACTGAATTTAAATTCACAGCTTTTCTCTTTTTCTTGAAAATGGGCTTTCTGGAATGTGAACGTCTGAGGAGACAAACATATTTTACAGCTTTGATTTATAATGGTTAACTATCATCTAATCAAGGAATGTGAATTTTTTCATCTGTTTGGTTAACTCCAGCACTTTCAATTCCTTATTTATCAACAGAAACCACACATTTTTAATTTAGTGTGTTAATTTATAGATCTGGCTCAAATCCTGTATAATAGACTGATTTATAAACATTAGATAAAATGATCCAAATGATAAGTGTTAACTTTGCCATCAGATTTATGCATTCTAACTAAGAACATGGCTGTATTTCTTTGGTTGGTTTACAAATGACACCATTAATTATTTCTCTAGCTGTCTGATTACAAAATATCTTCTATCCCGGCCATTAAGTTCAGATTCATCTTTTTGACATGTAAATATGTCTCGTAATTTGTTTCCACAGAGTTCTGATTTATTAATGCAATGTGCTAAATTTTAAAACATAAATTTCAAAAGCTCTGAAATAGCTGTAAAGTAAAATAAATTCTGAATGAAAAATAATCCCTGGGGGCATAAAGTAGACTTCTTTTTTTTTTTCTTCACAATTTTGCCTGATCTTAAGGAAACTATTGCAGGAGTTTGCCAGAAAAGTTCTCTTTGATTCATTCTACATAAAAAATCTCTGAATTTTAAAGTGCTGGCAACTGCTACAAACAGACATGCAATTCCAGTGTTACAAATACTGATGTCTCAGTATTTGGTCTGACTGAACTGAGACAACCAGAGACTACTGGGCTCAATTTAAGAAACTGGGACACAGTTTGGTTTCAGTATACCAGCACCTCCAAAGTTTTCTTTCTTTGGGATAACAACCAAAGTGGTTTTCTTTTTTTATTTACCAGGAGTTGTATATTCTTTCCCCAAACACCTGCTGCAGGATTGATGGTTATCAGTACCAGGTTCTCACCTACTGAGTATTGAGTGACTGCCTTCTGGCAAAGACACTTGCTGCTCTAGGGATCCTGGCCAAGGCTGAAGAGCACTGGGGAGTGATTAACCCGGCAGAGTAACAACTTTCTAAGGCTCTCTTTGCTCAACAACAGGAATTTTATGGTTCTCATAAATATTACCAAAATTTAGCTTATCCTTTTTGTTAATTATTTTTTCCAAGATTCCTCTTCCTTTTCCCCCCTGATGGATTTTTTGGATAGTTTCCCACAAAGTAGTATGTCCTAGGAAGGCTTCTTATTCTTTTGAAATTGGCCTACAGACAGCTGTTGGCAACAGGAAAAAAAAAACAAACAAAAAACATGAGGGTTGTTTCTGTATGTATTCTGCTAGGGCTGAAACCTGGTTCCATTGAAATAAACAGTTGTTGCCATTGATTTTACTGTGCTTGAACTCTGGATTTCAGAGAAGCAAGAGCAGTCATCCTTGAAAATCTCTAGAACAGCAGTGTCTAAAGAAAGTCACTAAAGAAGCAGAAAGATTTTGGTTTGCTCTGGGTAACTTTACAGACACACCACATTAAAAATGCTGCATTGCTTATCCAGGTACTTTCATGGAATACGCTATATAACTATGAAACAAGCCTTATCTCCCTGTGATACTATTTCAATGACACCAGGACTTAAATGACACTGAAAGGATGCTTGTCCAACATGCTGCTAAGATCAGTAAAAAGGACCTGCAAAGTAACATTTCAAAGAATCTAATCACTCTTAAATTTACACCCCACTTAATGCCTTAGCATCTAAATATAATAATGCATGTCATGCTTTATTTCATTAAAATAATTACTAGATGGATTTTTGCATTATATTACAGTTCTGAAAGTGAACCTTTCCCTGTAATCAATGCAGGATCCATGTCTGTCCATTTCTATTCATTTTTATATAAAAACCTTCAGCTTGATTGGAGGCTTTTGGGAGCCACTAAAATCAAAGAGAATTTATGAAGCATCTCTTACTGATAATGAGATTTCTTACAAAATGCTGTTTCCATTCACATGCAACCTGGACAAAGTTCAGAAACTAATCCCCAAACATTTCAAGTTGGTGGTCAGTCTGAAGAGTTTGAAAGGAATTATGTTTAAAGAAGCTCAGCCATTCTTTTAACTGAAGCTACAGAAAAATGTTGTTCTGCACTTTATAATTCTGCATTTAAAAATTCTGGCTTTTAAGAAAATCTAGTGTTCTTATGCTTTTGGTTTTCACACTTGGCAGTGGACGGATGGTGCTGTGTTGTGCATCTGGTATGTACTTAGATAGAAAATGTTAATGTAAATATCAATACAGAGGTAAATATGTAAAAATATAACTCCCAATACACGACTAGTGGAGACTTGTTTAGCCTTGCTACTCTATATAATGGAAAGCTAGCAGTGAGCCAAGTAGTGGGACAAATTAGTAAAATCCCAGTTCCATGCTTAAATAATTCTGCAGTCTCTTATGCCTGAGCTAGCACTTTAGAAATAATTTGAGGTTTCTGTGGGTATCTCTATCCTGCTAAGTAAAAGAAATAAGAGGAGAAAAGCTGAGTACTGCACCCCACTCTTCCAAACTGACCACCCAAACAAGGATATAAAAGTTGGTAGGTTGTTCACTCCAATAACTGATCCAAAAAGGTAGTATTGAGCAGATAATTACACTGTTTGGTCTTGTTCACCTAAAAAAAATTACTTCTAACAACTCTTCAAGCTTTGTATTCTTAAATATACCTACATATCCCTTTGTCATACCCTACAGCATATAATATATATCCTCCAGTTCATGCTATAAAAGCAACTCTCTCATGAACTGCAACTGAGCCCAGCTCCTTGCAGACCTTTGGGCTGCAAAAAAGAACACACACAGAGTAATAATTTTGGGATTGGAACACATGAGTCTCATATGAGACCTGGAGCCTCATGCTGGGTGACAGATCCAAGCTATCTGCTTTAGTGGGATCCGGTCTTAAACATTGTGGCCACAAGCCAGCCCATGCTACTTGGGCCTTGTAAACCAGATCTCTTATTTAGCAATGCAGACGTAATTGAGATAGATTGTCCAGTACTGGACACCTCCTTAGGATGCAGTAGCTGAATCCCTATCCTCAGTGAATAGGCATGTATCTCCTACACTCCTCTTACAGTGCCACAAGAAGAGCATGAGTGCTCTTTCTCCACCCCACACCCAAGGTGAGGAAGGTTCTGTGACTGTAGCAGCTTGCAATGTATACTCTGGGGAAGGGCTGACAGGGCTGAGATGCTTATAGGCAATGCCATCACCTGGGCAGGAGGTACAAAAAGACAACCACATGAAGGCAAGAATGGCAGTGTTTGGAAGGAAGTCAGGGAGAGCAGGAAGATCTGCTACCAATCAGATAACTCTGTTGTATCCTAGCCTATGACTGATCAAAAATTGGAGCAAGGAGCCCAGTGGAGGGCTGCTGCATGGACAGGATGCAACAGGAAAATTGAGAAAAAGAAATAAATTGGTTCTAGAATTGGAGTAATTATTTCAATTGAGCCAGTCCTGTAGGTCCATTATAGTCACTGTCATGAAATAAGACATTAAAAAATCACAATTCTTCTCAACCTAAAATAGAAATCTAAAATCAGTCAAACATGTATCGTCCTACACTTGATTACAGAAGGCACTTAAAAGGCCAGATCAGACATAGACATTTATGTTGCAGAATCTGAAGTTAGGTGAGATGAATCCCACCAGTATTGACTACCAAAGAGATGGTTCAGGACTCAGATCTGGGAAAAATCAACCGTAACAAGTTAGAAAAGGTTGTCAAAAGAGCAAATTTAGGGAAAGTGAGGTAAGTCTCTGTCTCCAAGAATACATCCTGCCCTGTCAAGACCAGATCAGAGTTCTGAGTCTCAGCCTTCCTTTGCTGTCCAATAAATGCCTATGAAAAGCACTGGTGAAGTTATTGCAGGCTCACACTGGTACTGCTGCTGACAGCAGTAACTACTCCATTAGCTTAAGTGACACATTCAGCTGTTTAATGATTCCCAATCTGCTGCTGACCTATGCAAATACTAATACGAATCCACAAGATGAAAATAGTTTTGAAAAACAAAACATGAAGTAAATTGCACACATGCACAGAAATATGTTAAAGGACATTATTCATCTCCACAAGCTTAATAGCATTTTTCAGTGTTGTTTGTGTGCACAGTAATGGTTTAGATTCCTCTGGCTCTTGAACATGTAATTATAAGTACCCAAAATAAGATTGGGATTTCAGTGAATATCTATCACATAAAAAATATATATAATGGGATTCAAATCCAAAAACTGAAAAGAACTGCAAAATTCATTATTAGCAACTTTATAAACTACTGCACAACATAATAAACTCTTCCTTCCTCTCGAGCCATCATCTCTGCTCCTGTGTCTAGATTGTTTTATTGAGAATCATGTACTGTACACCAATCCGTCAATATTGTCCATATACCCATTAAGGTAACTGTCTTTGTCTTCAAACCCTACTATTTGTCCTCAGCCTTGTTTAGGCAATCTCAACTCCTTAGTGACAAAATTGTCTCAAAGTCCAGTGTATATAAGCACAGTGGCTGTCATCCTTCTCCAGTGCTAATGGAGCTTTTAACTCCTTTGTTAACCCTTTGAAAATGCCAAGTAAAGATTTACAATCTCCCTGTCCCTGCAGGGCCTCTGAAAAGGAAACCATCCAGATGGCAAAATGCAGTTCTACAGTAACCCTCTCCCACAACTGCCAAATGTAGGAATGTGCTAAAGGCGCTGAATGCTCAGAACAAGGAATTTCACAACTCATTAGCAATTCCGAATCAAAATAATAAAGAACAAACCCCAAACTTAAACCCAGCCAGCTGCAACCCCAGGGGTTAGTTGGCATCAGCCTAGATAAGAATTTGATGTCATGATTTGCACAGATAATGTTTCTTGACCACTATTTTGCACTACAAAAATGTTGCAAATCTACAAAAATAGTTGCAAAAAATAATTGACTCAGTCACTTTTGAGATCACAGCTGCTGAAGGGTTTGGAACTCCCTTGGTATGTTTTCAAGAATTAAAAGCCAAGTTATTTGAATTTTTTTTTTCCCAAAGAGAAGGTACAGCTGCTTTTGTCACCCTAATTTTTACATTACTCTTTTCTGAAAGAATGCTGGGGGAGTGTGAAACTGATTTTAAACTCCTTTTGGCAAAAAGAAGCAGCAACTGGATTCTGAGAAATCTGCAATTCTTTCCCCTCAAGCTCCTCAGTGCAGGGCGACCTTTTCTGTATTCAGCAATAAGGACATTGTTCTATCTTCTGGTTACCCACCACAACGTTGTTTTTTCCAGCTCTCCAGATTTTCTGAAGGGAGAGGAATGAGTACACTTTAAAACAAGCCAAATTATTTACTGCTGGTTATTTACATTAACTATTGTGCTTCTTACTCATGAAGAAACTTCAGTTTTCTGAACTCGTTTGATATTGAACCCATTTGATATTGAAATGGTTCAACAAATGTGCTCTGCAAATGTATTTCAGCAAGTGTGAAGCTCTTCAGCTGCTCAGTACAGCTGTTGCTTGAGGAATTCATCCATTTACAATTTGGTTTTCCCACTAAGGGGTTAGTGGCCCACTCACTAGTCCCTGATGTCTGAGTTTTTGCAGGGTTGACAGATGTCCAGTTTCCAGCTACTCATCCAAGCCACTTGCATGCATTCAGCTGATTAGCACAGGACCATGTACCTGAGTGCCTCCTGCAACCCCTTTAATTACTTCTTTGATTTCTGAGCAGCCTTTACGGCTAACCAAAAAAAAACGTTTTTTGGTGAAGAGGTCACTGGTGGCACTGATATCTTCATCTGACAAATTTTAAAACAATAATTGCATACTGAAGTTCAGATTCACATGTTCTGCTTTCTTGGAGGACTACCTGGGAAAAGCAGATCGCTCCTGCAGGTGCTTCAGAGTGAGACAATGGGAGGTTTGTGGTATTGTGCGAATTTGTATGGTACTTAACTAGTATGAGCCGAGGATACTGTTGCTGGCTTCCTCTTCTGCTTCAGCTCCCACTCTCCTCTGGACCTTTCACTCCTCCTCTCCCCCTTGGTGCCTTGCTCCAACCCCAACTCCACTTCTTGCATTCCTGACCAACTCCAAGGATCCTGCCCATCTTTTCCCAGCAGGCCCTGCACCTGCTCTTGCCCCTCCTGTCATGTATTGCTGACATCCTACACACTCGTGAGAACAATGAATGGGCACCCTGTGGACACCATGTGCTGCCTTCTGAGAACTGGCTCTGCCATTTTGCATTTAAAGTAGAAATCATCCCTGGTCCTCTTCACTGATGGGAATTTAGTGGCATAGATACGATGAGCAGAAGCCAGCTCCTGTCTCATTATGGAAAGGGCATTTGACTGTGTGATTTGACTGTGAACTTAATTATATAGGCCAATTTGTAATAAAAGTCTTTGTAGGAGCATATGCTGGTTTTGGCTGGGATGGAGTTATTTTTCTTCACAGGAGCTGGTATGCGGCTATGTTTTGGATTTGAGCTAGAAACTGTATTGAATGCACAGGGATGCTTTTGTTATTGCTAAACAGTGCTTACACAGAGAGATACAAGGCCTTTTCTGCTCCTCACCCCACCCCACTAGTGAGTAGGCTGGAGGTACACAAGGAGCTGGGACCCAGCTGACCCCAACTGACCAAGAGATATCCCAGGCCATATGGGGTCATGCTCAGCATATAAAGTAGGGGGAAGAAGAAAGAAGGGGGGATTTTTTGAGGGATGGCATTTGTCTTCCCAAGTCACCGTTACATGTGATGGAGCTCTCCTTTCCTGGAGAAGGCTGAACACCTGCCTGACTGTGGGAAGTGGTAAATGAATTCCCGTTTTGCTTTGCTTGCATGTGTTGCTTTTACCTATAAAACTGTCTTTATTTCAACCTATGAGTTTTCTCACTTTTACTCTTCTGATTCTCTCCTCCATCCCACAAGGGGAGAGTGAGCGAGCAGTTGTGTGGGACTCAGTTGTTGGCTGGGGTTAAACCACAGCAGAGCATCAGATATGAACTGATCTCCATCTTGGAAAAAGGAGAAATTCCTACACTGCACTGTGAAAATCAGCTTCTCACAACTTCCTTCAAAGTCCTCTTACTGTGCGAAAGCTGGAATTTTATTGCTGTCTGCATTTTCACAGGTCTGTCCTTGGGGAACTCCTAATTTACCCTAATATTTTGGTAAGCATGACAAGGACATCCTTGAAGTAGGGTTTTAATTAGGTCACATAGCAGGACCAGTAGTAGATTGTACAATAGGAAGGCTGCACCTTTTTATGCAGAACTACGTGATCATAACATTAGAATCAAGACTGTCATTTCCATTATAAATTTTATGTTCGGGATTGCTATCTTGGTTGCAAATGTTTTCTTCAGACTAAAATCTGACTGACAAACGCATAAGTTTGACACAAATATTTACATTGTACGAAAAAAGTCTCTACATTTTGGTGCTTCATGCATTGTGTTCAGAGACAAAATAAAATCAGCTTCCATTAAAAAAAAATCCCCAAAATAAAAACAACAGCCAAACAGTGATCTAAAATGATGTCTTTCTGGGCAAGCAAATGAAGATATGCATAAAGGCTAGCATTAGCTTTGAGAAGGAGGTCTGCTATATTCCCTCTATGGCCTAAAACAATGAAGCCTCTGCCACAGGAGCAAGGGACTTAACTTTAGATGGTCTGAATCTACCCCCTTGCAGGAATCCGCCTCTGCTGCCAGCACTTGTGGGCTGCAAGGGGTCTTTCTGAATATTCCTCTTAATGTTCTAATAATGCACACATAAAGAGACTATACAGGATTGGAAGAATTAAGGCATTGCCACAGTTTACAAGGGTTTTAGGAACTAGCAACAACAAAAATCACTGCTTTTTCTTCCTTTTGTTTGGGTGTGAGCTGAGCACCTGACTCACACAGCACTTGCCACGCCCTCCCCACAGTGTCAGGCTTTTGGTCTTGCCAGTCCAAAAACTGTCCATTTTCATTAACTAGTTGAGTATTTTAGGGAGAGGGAATATATCCCAAACTTAATAGTGTCTATCGGCTTGCCTACCTATAAAGTCTGTAATGAAAATAAAGTGACTCCCTGCTTACTATTCTTAAGGGAAGAGCAGGATCCCAGAGGACCAGAGCTTATCATAACTGCACATGCTGAGGTTCTTTTGAGGAAATGCCCTGAAAGATCTTTATAAGCTTTCTTACGGAGTGTAACTCATATTAATTCATGGGGGTGTTTTGTTCAAGAAAAGTATCTGTTCAAGGAACTCTGTACTTCAGAGGCAGGAGCAGACTAAGCTTTCTTCAAAGCACTCTGCTGGGCTGCAGAAAGTAACAGCAGGACTTGTGACACATGCCTTTTCAGTTCCACTCTCATAATTGTAGGAAAGTACTTAACATTTAATTCTTTGAAGGTAAAGCAGAACAGAACGCAGCCCATGTTTTTCCATCTTCAAGGTACTTAAGAGCTTCCTCTCTTTCATGTACTATTTTTGTTTCTGAAACCATCAATTCTTCCTTAGCCCTAAGCCACTGATGCTTTATGCTTTGAATGTAAAATAAGGGACACTCTTCAAATTATTTTGATCAAAATTCTATTTTTTCTGAGCCCTGAAGTCTTTTCCCTATATTAAATTGCATATAAAAATGATTCTCATACCCTTCATTATCAGATATGGTTACACAAATAGTTTCAGGTTAATTCAGATGGTAAACAAATGCAACAAATAATGAGATTTTAAACCATTTCATGAGATTACTGTTCCATTAAGAAGGAAGAGCACAAGTCTTCCACAGCACCAACAACTAAAGCTGAAAGATGTAATCAAACATTGTGGACTATAATTGAGGATTTGGGCAAAACCCTAACACATGTTTTATGGTGGGTTTAGAGTAAATTACAGCAGCTCTAAGGGATTTACTTCAAACTGGGGAAATCTCTAGACCCATGGAGAACTATAGGATTTCAGGATACCTTAGCTACACTGGAAGTGTGAAATACAAAGTGTGATAAGCAGAATTCATGTGAAAGTTTTTTTCTCTGTACCTTTAGCATACCTCCAGTGAGAGGATGCCAATAGCACCAGGTCACACAGAAGAGCTGTCCCAGATCAGACCTGAGGTTACTCCCAGCACTGTTTCCAACAACGTACATACAGATTTCTCGGAAAGAGTAAAAGCATATTCTTATACTTTCCCAACGTAGTCTCCTAGTTGCCAGCAGTTTGCAACTCAGGGTTGATTTTTTAAGTCAGATGTGGATTAAGTGCTCAGTAAGGAGAGAAGACTTGCCTAGTCCCCTTGACTTAAATTATCTAGTCCCCTTGACCCCATTGTTTAAATGCTTGGGTTTTTTTAGTAGACAGGCCACAGCTATGCTTACAAATTGTACAGAGACTTATATGTGTGAGAGGAAACTTAATTTCTCAACTTGTATCTCTGCATTTTTGTTTTGGAGGCAGTGACATATCTTCATTGACCACATAACAAATTGATACCCCAAACTAACTTTGACACCAACAGTTAAATGCATAAAAGCAGACTAAAGCATACAGTGTGAAGTTCCCATCTTGTGTAAAAATAAAACTAGGGTTTTAATTTATTTGGTTTTTGGATTGGGTGGGAGGGGAGAAGATTGGGAAGTTAAAGGAAGGTACCAAAAATAATTTCTCACAGTTACTGTATATAAGCAATAGGGGAAGTACTCTTCACAATGTGTGCAAAAGCTTAGAAAGCAGCTCATCCACACCAAACTTAATTAGCAGCAATATCAATCCCTGGTTGGACTCTTAACATTTGGGCTCAGTGGTTCAGCTCTGGTTGAATGTTGGTTACCACCGTGAAATTTCTGGCCTAGCACCGTAGCCATGAGCCAAATTATTTGCTGGAATCAATATTTCAGTACAAATGTCACTGGACAGTTTCTTTGGAGCTGAGGGGGAGAAAGATTAATTTTGTTTCTTGTAAAGACTGAATCATTTGAAGAGTTGACATTATTACCTGGAGTTATTTGTTTTATGAGACACTGTGAACAGACCTTACTAATTTTTATATTTTAACTTTTCCATTTTATGATGAAGCATGAATTTTGAGCTACATTTGTACATAGTTTGCAAATATACTTAAATTATAGTAATTACAAAACTTGATCCTTCTCAGTCTTTTCAGTAAAATCCAGTGAATCCCTAAATTTAGAAGCATTCCTTAATTTTATTTTTCAAGTTAAAAAAAAGTATATATTTTTACTGTATCAAAAAAAAAAAAGGAACATGCACCACATTTAAATGTAATCTTGCTGAAGTTAAATCAATTCCAAAACCCACTTTTAGATCTTTCCCTTAGTTTGCGGATTTAAATTGTTTCTAAAATCTCATTAATCAAACCTCTGCATGGAAAGACTCTAACTTTGCTATGACAGAAGGAGGCTGTTCCCAACCCATATACACCCTTCACATTCATTTTCACACTTCATGCTGCAGAGATAAAATGCTCTATTTTTGGTAGACATGATCTGAACATTGAGGTTACCTTAAACTTTGGGACAGCTTTAAAAATCAAAACATAAAGGCACAATTTTACGTTAAATAAAGTATGTGAAGGATAAAATTATAGATGCAAATGATTTATTTAGGATGATTGTTAAATTTTCAAGAATTCCCATATGTGGATTAGCTCTACTTGTATGTTTCTTATCTTGGATATTTCCCATGTGTCTTCTTTCCTAAACATTTCAAAATTGATTTCTGACTTTTTAACTAGTTCAATGTATCAATTACGTGAAAATTCACAGGAATTTTTCACTTGTAAAATGATCATGTTCTAATTCTAGTTGCAGAAGGCAGTAGTCTCAGAATCCAATATGTGTTTGACCTCTGTATATATACCTAGTAATAGAATTTATAAATTATCGCAGAAACTCTCTGCAAAAGGGCAGTTTGTTTATTTATTTATTTAAGAATTATTTGTCATGTCATAGCGGCATCTTTAAAATGCAAGTAGTTTGGAAGATTCCAATCAAATTCAAATTAAATCTCAGACTTTGTTATTAATTTCTGTTTTGTTTTTTCTTTTCTTCCTTTGTTTTTATCTGTCTGCACAGACAACCAAAATGTCTTTCCTGGTAGTTCACTGCCTTAGGTGTTTATTCCTGTATTGGCAGGATTTAAAATTGCTGAAGGACAACCCTTATGCCTAGATGGAAAAACATAGAGACCTTAACTCTGACAGATTATCATCACATCTTTGTAAAAATCTTTTGTGATTTGCACTTGCAGCTGCATGGCTGTACAGCTTGATATTTTACCTTTGTTTGGTATAATTAAAATGTTTTAAATAGTAGAATATGAGGAGGTGAATTCGGGGTGAGATACTAAGTAAAGCAAAGGCAGAAGAGTTCTGTCTATGATCTATGTACAAGTAGCATAAATCAGAGTGGAAATTAATATTTCCTGAATAATTTCACTGAATAATTTCACTGAATAGTATCATATTGTATATTTAGTATGTTTAGTCTTTGAAATATTGCTTTAATAAATGAATGAAGCTTACTATAGGTGTGCACCAAGAAATATGTTTCATTCATCTACTCTTTCACCTTTTCTATCCAGGGTTCAGAGACTCCAGTACGTTCCACATACCAGGTACACGTAGCATTTGAACATACATTAATTCTGCCTTTCCTGCCAGCATCTCTTAGATTAGGGCTGGGCTCCATCTTTCAATTCTGGGAGCTGCTAACCTTGGCTCTTCTCTGTCATTCGTGTTGCACTGGGTCAATGCGGACCTCAGCTGTCAAGTTCTGCCTTGTCCTTCCTTTAATTTTCCCTTCCAGAATGGACCTGTGGACATCAAGTTATCTTAAGTACTCTGGTCCTAGCCCTTACTATAGGTTTTCTAATCCTATTGCAAAATGAGATCTTACCTCTGACCTAAGAAATAGTCAAATGTAAATCTGTCTTAGACATTATTCTTAAGCAGGAATAGTTCAGCAGGAAGAGGGAAGTGATCATCCCCCTGTACTTGTGAGGCTGCACCTTGAATACTGTCTTCAGTTTGGGGCCCTCATGAAGCCAAGTGGATCTGGTGCCAGAAGTAGTCAGAGACAAGAGAGATATTGAGGTGCTGGAGGCTGTCCAGAGAAGGGCAACAGAGCTGGTGAAGGGTCTTATGAGGAACGACTGAGGGAACTTGAGTTGTTTAGACTGGAGAAGAGAAGGCTCACTCTCTACAATTACCTGAAAGGAGGATGAAGAGGTGGCTGGTCTCTTTTCCAAAGTAACAAGTGATAGGACAAGAGGCCTCAAGATGTGCAGGGGAGGTTTAGACTGGATATTAGGAAAAGCTTCTTCAGTGAAAGGTTTGTCAAGCATTGCGACAGGCTTCCCAGAGAAGTGGTGGAATCATCATCTGTGGGAAACCATGGTTCAGAAACCATGTAAATAAGGCCCTTTGTGACATGGTTTAGTGGTAAATTTGGGAGTCCTGGGGTAAAGGTTGGACTTGGTCTTAAAAGTCTTTTTCAGCCTAGATGATTCTATGATTCTACAAACTAACGACAAGAGATGAGTCCACCAAAATATCGTATTAAAAAAAAATGTGGCTTCACATAAGAAAACAAGCGGTAATAGATTACATTTCAAAGCAATATGATTCTGTACATCAGAATTTTAGAACTAGAGGAAAGTTTTTAAAGTTGTCAGACTGATTTTGGTATGGGACTGAGGGGGTTACAATACTACCTGAGTAAAAATACTCTAATGATGAAAATCCCTAGGACTTTGAAGAGGTACAACCTCTCTGAAATTAATTCATTCAGAATGTTATAGTAATAATAATTAAGACTAATTCAGAGTAATATAACAAAAAAATTACGCTCTGGAAAAGAAAATTTCAAGGAAGGAGGAAACAATGGTGAACAAGTGGACAGATGATTGTTCTCTCTGTCTCTGTACTTGCCCGAAAACAAGATCCTGAACATGTGCCCTCATGACGTGATGTGTTTCTGGAGCCAGAAGTGGTGAGAGACAAGTCACTGAAAAATATGTAGGATTAGTCAAATGATGACCAGGCCTAACACAGTTCTCTGAGATTCCTGCAGGCTATTGTACGAATTTTGAGGGCTAATCTGAGCATGGGATGGGGGTGGTCTGAGCCCAAGAAGACAGAGCTGCTATAATTAGCAGAAATTAGATGAAATGTGAAAAATTATGTAGGTGGGGAAAAAACATTGTTAGAAACAGCCAAAATAGTTTCCCTGCATGCTAGACACTGAAGACCTAGATGCAGTGAGATAAAATAGATACTTTGGAATATTGGTTTTCCAAGTTTTTTTTCCCAGTCTCTTGTAGGTTCCTTCTGCTGGGAACTTCTGTTGTTCTGATACTTCCCTCTGCTCCTCTTCTTCTATCCTTAATCACACTGTACACCCTTGCTTGCCATTTGAATGCCCTTCAGTGAACACTAAGCAGCACCACCAGCACCTGTCATATTTTGTTTCTTTTACCTTCTTTTCCAGAAGGTGAAGATCTCTTGCAATTTAAGTCTTTTCCATCTAAAACTAATGATACGTAACATTTTTTTCCTTTGTGTTTGAAAATATAAAGTATGAAGTATGTTATTTTTTCTCATTCTTCATAAACACACACATATTTATTAGGACAACAGTGAACAAAGGGACAAATAAATGAGAAAATAGAAGGAAAAATGGTCATGTTCAGCTGACGTATAATTTCTTGCAGCTGTACTATTAGCAATTGCCATAATAAGGGTCTCTCTGCTTGCACAGGGACCTTAGTCTGGCAGATGTAAAAGCATGGAACTCCTCAGAGATCAGAAGCAGCATTTACAGGGTGATGTCCCGAATGAAAAACCGGTTTCAGATTTCTGAAATGGTGATTTTCTTACCTCAGGACTTTCAGATCTCTACAGCCATTTGAGTTCAGTCATGTGGATGGTCCCACATTTTCTTTCCACTGCCTGAGATTTTCTTCTGATACGACATTCAGAGAAGCCCATTTTAACTGTTCATATAGAATCTCTTTTGCATTTGAAAAACTGTGGTTATGTGCACAGGATGTATTATTCATATCACGCCTGCTGTAATTTACATAACTCAGGAAAAAGTATTCACATGCTGGGGTTTCATTTGTTGCACAAACAATGCTCACTAGCATTGTGTAACTGTCTTAAAGTACAGTTGTTGGTCACCATGGAAATTTAGTGTAACTAAATAATCTTAGCACACAATTCACATTCCTTCATACATTAGTATAATAATCCTTAGCAGCAATATCTCCTGGGCACTTTGGCAAATGGTGTGGTAATGATATTCACTTATTCAGAAAGAGCAAATGGGTATACTTTTAAGAGCAGGCAGTGAAGCAGGTACTGTAGGACTCCACGCTTATTTTCCTAATGGATCAAAATTTCGTAGTTTGCAAGCAAAAGAAAATCAGTCTTCCATCTTTCTAACAATGAATTCTGCAAATTAAATCTGAAATTTGAAATTCAAGATGAGCTTTTATGGCTTTGAATATGAAAAATTGTGCCGTGAGAACTTAATAAAGTTTTTCGCAAGTCCTACAAGACAATAGGGCTCTGTAGCTATAAAGTAGTTCCATTAGAAATGAAAAATTACAAGACTAAATTTTTGTCTTTTACAGTAAGTAAAAGCCAAACAGACATTCAAACCGAGTGAATGAAAAATTACTATCACAGACTGACAAAGAAAACAAGAGAAAATACTCCCAAGCCACAAATCATCTTCAACTCTTCTATGATCATATAAGTAAATTCCAAGAACAGAAATACATCTGCCCCCAAAAAGTGGCATAGCTCTTCCTCCTCCCTCTCTTTTAATTAACGGAGAATGTAAAACCTCTCTTGGGGCTCAAAGATCTATGCAGGAAGATATTGGGACCCATGAGAAGAGTTTACTATAATACATTCCTGACCTGAAAAGTTACTATGCCACAAGAGATCTTGTTGCTGTTTCTCTGTTTCCAGTGATAAGGTAACTCTAAAATGCTTAAACAGACAAGGACTGACATAATCATTACACAACCATATCTCTGTATGCTTAGCTCAAGGCACAGAGGATGGGCTCCTTGTATTCCTCTGTTGCATACCACAGGATACCTCCAGGTCAGCCCGTTTCCCTAGAAGTTTGAAGCAACTCTCCTGCTCTCTCAGAGATGTGGATTCATTGCTGTTGCCCACATCATAAGACCTTGCCTCTCCTTACCTGCAGCTGCCTGCTTCACATCTCAGTAGCAGCGTTGTACCTTTTTCTGTCCCTTATGTGGCACTGACAGCCACTCATTTTCCCTCAAGGCATGTTTATTAAATAAGGTGCTATGACTGCTCCTGCTATATATCAGCAGCTCTGTGGCTTCCACTTTTCTTCTCTGTTCATTCCAGGTTTCCTCATCCTTCCCTTCCATGCCCCTCTTTCTCCAGTTCACTTCCCTGAACCTATCTTTCATGTATATCAGCTTACTTCTGTCTTATATTCTGTCTAGTATTTTAACTCCATATTCAGTTATATTTTGTCAAGAAGAATGAAACAGTGAAGTTCTGAACTCAATCCCTTTGTGAATTCAAGCTAAAACAAAAAAATCCAGCTTGGAAACTGCATATCTGCTACCCAGGCTACCACTGATGCTTGCTGAACACTTCTTGTCTGTTTTATTTGATGGGACCTCAGAAACAATCTGGTCACTATCAGATCAAACGCACTTTAAATGCAGATTTTGATGATTTGCTGCAGAAACCCAGCTAGTATCTTTAATGCCATTCAAGGCATATCTCTGTTGTCTGTGTCCCCTGCTGTATTTGATCAGAGGTTGATGTGACCTGAGCAGTCTGTTTCCTGATATTATTCTAGGTTCAATAGATTCTCTTTTGCCAGGAGCTGTAAGCGTAAATCCAGATGTTCCCTGCTTAGAAGGTAATGCTTTTTAGCATGGTTTCAGGCAGTAATACTTAAAAAAATCAAGTGTAACATGTTCTCCTGCAAAGAAAGACCTTTAAACAAGACTAAGTAAGAAACATGTTCACTTGCACAGTTGTTCTTATACATGCAGTTTTTAAGGTATCATTTATGTCATGTAAGGGTTTGCAAAGATCAAGTATGGAATGCTGTCACTTGATAAAAGTTTATGATTGAAACAATGGATACAGACTGTTCTTGCAGCTTCCTGTGGCTGCACAACTTTGAGTGGAAGGAACCCTTACTCAGAAAGCAGGTACTTTTCATTTACCGGTTAACCAGTTTCAGATTCTTCTTCACTTTAAGAGATAAGCAAGCTACTAAGCAAAACAAGCTGAAAATTTACTTCTCTATATGCTAACAAATATGAATGTTAAGGCCCTATATCTATGCTTGCTAGACTTGTAGTCTGACGGAATATGTAGAACTGTCTCTCATGGTCTGTTAATATGACATAAAGAATGATGGATATTTGTGGGTCCTTTTCAGTTCCCACTCCAGTTAATGAAAATATGATCATAGATTAAATGATAGAAAATGGAAGCCTCACATGTGAGTTGCATCCACTGTATTGCAGAAAAGTTAGGTGCAATAGGGACCAGTGCACCAGTGACTGGAATTTCTAACATTCTTTGGTGATTTTTGTAAATTAGTGAGAAAGGCTTATTTATTTTAAGTATTCTAAATTACAAAGGTAGTTTGCTTATTTTACAGCTGTATTTAAGGAACAGTTGAACCCAGAAGCAATAATGATACAACTAGTGCAATTGTTATGAGTTAAGAGCGAGCTGTATATATAGCTCATGTTATGCTGGAATTATCTGTATGGAATCCACTGATTAGTCATGCTGCCAGGCTGTCTCCTTCTACTGCACAAAGCTGTGCAGTCTACTAACGAGCTATTTAAAGCTAATACCTAAAAAGCATTAATAGAATCTTTCAATGAACCCACACAGACTACTTTTTTCCCAGTTATCTTGACAGGTGGGTTGAGATTAAACAATTTACAGTGTGTAACACTATAAAGGAAATGTGCTGTAACATAACCTGTAGGAATAACAATCTCAGTATGGTCAGCCTTCCCTAATCACACTGCTGTCAAATATACAGTTATTAGTAAAGCAAAGTTTTTATGTTAAAGAGAAGCATCCAGATTTTCACATTACAGAAGATCTAGGAAATTCTATTTAAATGAACAAATATTGCTCCCACTGATACAATCCAGTTCCTCTCTGGTGCAATCATGCTATTCCAGTTTTACACCTTTGTAGCCAAAATAAGAATTGGTCTATATATCTTCTCCAGACTTATATTCATACAAACAACACTACACCCCTCTACAAAGCTGTGAAAGTCACAGTAATTTTAGTAGACATAGATATTCATTACACTGTATCAAGAAATCCTTTATAAAGTAGTGTTTTCAACTTAATTTTACACATAATTCTTGTGTCACTGAAGGATAGTTTTTCCTCTAATCATATCCACTCATCATCATAAAACTAATGAGCTGATGAAGAACCCATATTGCCAGTTGTTCTTGGCATTTCCACACCACACTTTTCCCACTGTCCATTCAAGATCATGAGTGATATTTTTTCTAAAACTCTTGAATGTTTTCAATAGAGTTTAAAAGTAATTACCCCAAAAGTCTGCATATGCAGTGGAGATATGGTGAATATACTACAAGAAGTTTCTAATAACACTGTAATGGCAAATATAAGAAAAGAATCTGAAAGGAAAATAAATCATAGAATGGGAACATGAATTTATTTCTCAAATTATCTAAAGGTTCTGACATACAGAGGACTTTGAAGGAGCACAGAGTCTTGAGAATTTGAGGTTAGATTACGGGAAATGTGGAAAGGCTGTAGTACATCTCTTGTATCTTAAATTCATCAGCAACTTCTATACTGTCTTCTTGATTGACTATATGTGCTAGCTCCTACTTTGCAGGGAAACTGGTACAGACCTGCATGCCATAATTCCATCATTGCTTTTATTTATCCAGCTAAATCTTAATGCTAAAGGAAAAAAATTATGTCAGTTTTAAGTTAAACTACTAAACAAGTCTGGAAAACAGGCTGCTTTTATGTGTTACTTATTTATTTACTTCATGTAGCACTGCTAAAAGAACTGTTGTCATGACATGAGAGTAGACTAGAGGATGAGACTGAACTGAAGGATTGATACCTCATGGTATCATTCATACAACCTAGTGGAATATCCTAATGGCGATCTAAGTCCTGAACTATTCCCAAGTTAGGACAAGGAGCAGCAAAAGCAGGCATCTCTGAAGGTCTCACCAGGTACTGGTGTGGACTTTAGCAGCAACAGATTTAGGGGACAGCCACTTACCTGTGTTGTTAGCACCTACTGTTACTGGTCCTACCACTCTACTTTCAGCATTGCAGGTTAGAGCAGAGGTACGACTAGACATGCTGCACCCGTAGGTAAAGCATACTTACTGTGTCTGAAACTTAACATATGTTTCAAAAAATAAAAGCATATGCATAGCATGGATTTCAGTTCCTTGAAGCTCTTGAAGTTTTGCAATTTTCTGGTGGTAGGAAAGATTTTTCCTTTGCAAATGATGAAGAGTGATAGTAGTGGAAATAGTTTTTCCTAATCACCTCTTCCAGCATCTGTGTTTGTCTTATTTTCCTGGCAGAAATTTATCAAATCAGTATTTCACAGGTTCCTGAAAAAAAATTGCATCATACTGAAAGAATTTCTGTGCACCCAAGCATTAGTTCAGATTGAAAAAATCATTATGATAGATGTTTCTGCAACTAAGTAATAATGACTTGCAATGTACTGCAGTAACACTTCAGGTGCCTTATCTCTCTGATTCATCTGAAATCGGTCACTGAACTAACCACTATTAATTTATATTATATCCATGTGAATGGCATATGCAATCTCATGAGACTTCAATTTTAACTCAGCACTGTCATACACATTGCTCCAAAAATTCCATTATAATTTCATTATAATGTAGCATCATAATAAATGATCAGTAGTATGCAGATGAGATGACATTAATAAATCTGTACAGACACTGTATTTTCATACACTACCTTTATACCTTGAAAAAGCAATATATTAGTGCTTGTTTTCAGGGAGCATGCGCAGAGAATTGGCTAACAAGCATCACTTATGGGTAAGCTATTTATTAAAACGGGGAATCTACTACACTGAAACTAAATTTGAGAAGGAACAAGTTTTGCATTTGATTTTTGCTGAACTACAAATAAACTGTTTGGAGGAATCATTAAGTGGTAATTCAGAAAAAGTTTGATTTTCATGTCAGGTAATTCAGAAATTTTTAGGTCCATGTAGTGGCAAGTAACTGTAGCCCTGATAGCTGCAGCCCAGTCTTATCCACTCAAAAGGTAAAAAATTATCTCAGCCCTGAGTCCTGAACTGTGAGCCTATGTTTCGGTTTAATCAGCCTGTCTGTTTTTTATGTTTTCATCATTTGTAAAGGTCTTCCTTCTCCTTGTTCTTCACACAACAATGACTTTGAAGCTTAGTTTTGTACTTACTCATCATGAAAGTAGAGCCTGTGGCCATTCGAGTCTTTCTACTCAAGCCTGGACAACTGTGGTCTCATCACAGATGACAAGGATTTGAAAGCAAAATACAATAATACACAGCTAAACCGTGGGTTACTTACTAATTAAAGCATGTGCAATTCTAAGCCAAACAATTTAAAACATCGCCTGCTGTTATTTATGAAAAGGTTAGTAAATGGAAGTTCACAAATGAGTAAGTGCAAAATAAAGTATCCTAGGAATCTGCCTGACATACAAAGCAGAGTGCCACTATCCACTTTGTTTTTAATATCATAACTGTGGCAGTCTCATGTCAGGTGTCCCTTGGTCCTCTGCCATGGGATGTTAACTTTCCATTCTTCCTCACTGATCTTACTACCCTCTGTCCTCTCTATTCTTTATATTTTACTATTTCTCCATTTATTGTCTCCACTTTCTCCTGTTCCCTAAAGTATCCCATTTCTATCTTGGCTATTAACGGTGCTTCTCCCTCTCCTCTCCAGTAGCTCATTTTTCTTTGTCCATTTATCCCCTTCATCACTGTCTTGCCAGAAGTAGCTATGCTTTTCCTTTTCCCTTTTTTTTTTTTATTTTTCAAAAAAATGTGCCGCCTCAGAGACCAGGGGAAGATCAGGGCTGTGATATTTCTAATTTTCTTTTTCACTGATCACAGAGGAGTTGAAGTTGTTGAGAATGGGGATTTCTTTAGCTGGAACCCAAAGAGGCAGCTGTCACAACTACTGGGATCCTGCAGGGAAGGATTTCAGTGATGGAAGTGACAGATCCAGCTATTGTGCCAGCACAAGTGAGTAGAGGTCATACTGGGAAGAAAGAGAAAGAATTTTGCTCTTGTCATTGAAACTCTTATTAGCCAGCCTGCTTATCAGTGCAGGCAGACACCCGTGCAGGTGGTGATGGAGATAGATACTGTGTACCACAGGCAATGGACTTTTAAGAAGAGTTTGCTGCTGCCTCACTGTACTTTTTTTATGTCAAGTATTATAAGAAAGGAAAAATTTGTCTTGAGGCTATAACAAAGCAAGAAAAAGGGCAGAGGTGGTGGGCACCCAATGGCTGCCTGCTGGCCAAGACCTGCAGGCCTGAAAGTCAGGTCAAATACTGTGAGAGCCTGCTGGTACACAAGAAAAGAGACAGCTAGGGATGGCTGCTGTGGGCACTGTGAGCAGTGGAGGAGCAAGTCACTTGAATCAGGTGGATACAAAACAACCACTACATGCAAGAAGAGGGGATCTGAAGCATGAGAAGTCTCCCAAGTCGTGACGCTGTGAAGGCACGCTGTAAGAAAGGAGCAGCAAAATCCTGGCAAGATCTCTAGCTGCAGAATCACAAGTTTTAAGGTCTGACTTAGGTGGCTCAAAGGAATATAAGTGCAAAGGGATATAAAAGTCACATCAGAAGAACTATCCAAACAGTATTTGTGTGCTGAAGAGAATTGTGTTATGATTTGGATTAAAGTGGTACCCAGAGATAACAGCCAGAACGGTGGCCCCAGTGGACCCCGTGCAGTGCATCCCTGTACCACCAGCAAGTGCTCCTTGCTCTGAAGGCTGCCAAGATGAATTTCAAAGGCAAAGGTGAGCACTGTAAACTGCAGCTTCAGAGGTGTTAATTGACCTTTTCAAGGTGACACTGCTCTGACAGGTGAGAGCTAGGAATATCAAATCCTGGATCACTGCCCTACTTGCCTAGACCATTTTTCTCAGCAATAGTCACACTCTTTTAATTAGTCTGGTTTCCTTGGAAAGCTGAATGACAGGGCAGACTCTATAAATGCTTTGATGAGACCCTCTAAGGCCAAGTAGAAGCATGACAACATTCAAGGCCACCACCATCCCACCAACTACTTTCTCCTTTTTTTTTAGCTCCCCTCTCCTCATTTCTTTTTTAAAGTAGCATAACTAGCTCAGGAAACTCAGTTATTTGTTCCTCTAAAAAGTCAGGAGAAAAAAAATTTTCATGCTTTTGCTGTTGCCTTTTTTTTGGCAAGATGATACAGACATAGTCAGTAAGGGCATAAGAGGCTTTCCAGATGATTTGCCTGCTTTGACATTTCAGTTTTACCAAATATCCAACATGAATGTGACTTATAAACGGAAGCTGAATAATATTTATGGAGAAAGAGTAATTCACTCCCTGTACCCCTTTTTGTAACACCACCCCCCCCCCCCCCCCCCCAAAGTTTAAGCTTGCATAGTGCTTCTGTGGATGTTACAGACAAAAAATGTGAAGAAAATCTCTGCTGGCATAAGTATACGGGTTTGATTGGGCTACATTCATTCTGCAAATCAAACGGGTTACACAGATCTTAACATCATTAAAAACAAGACACTAGCTAAGTCACAAAGTCAGGATGCAAATTTTGAAAGCTTCTGAACTCTCAAGGAGTTGGACTCGAGACCAGCTCTTGATACTGTAGACTGATACAGTTTATTTGAAAAATTCTGGTACGCATTATTGATACGCACAAATATCATTGTGTGGATTTCACGTTTCTGCTTGAAGTCTGTTGTATCAAAACATTCAAAATTAAGCCTAGAAATGTAAAATTCATTTTTTTTTTTCCCCAAACAGATCTTGCAGTAATAAATTATACTTATTTCAAATGTTTACAAACTGCAGGCTCTTCAGCCACTATATGAATATTGAACACTAATATGCACAGTGCGGTTACAGTGCATTTGCTCAGGATGCCAAAGAACAGGGGGGTTGTACTGGAATTTTGCAAAAGAAACTATAATGGAAACCCCCCCCAAGCCTGTTTCTTTTGGTTTTCTTGCTTGTCTTCTATTGTTTTTCAATAGGAATTGGGGCACTGTGTTACTTAATGATTTTGACACATTGTGGATAGCATAATCTTGCAAATTCTGTTTCTTTCCAGGAAATTTTTACCTTCTACAGAACAAAAGTTAAATAGTCTATCATCTTGGAAGTAAGTATTCGAAATTATTTTCAAGAACTTCATTCTTATGTTCATGGTTGAAGTAGAGCAGAATGGACAAACTGTACTGAATTGAGAGTGCTGGTACTAGGAGATGAAGATTTGGAATATACTTCTCAACATAGTTTCTTCACATACAGATGACCTATGACACTAGGAGTAGAAGTAGCATTCCTGCTGCTATTGAATAAATAGCAGCCTGTTTTAATTATTTTTTATTTTAAGAAGATATTCCACAGATTAGATAAGAAAGACAATTTCCTTTTGGGGTGGACATCTCTCTTTTTGATATTTCTTTGAACACTACATTAAAGGATATCTGCTTTTATTTAAAGTGTTGTAGTTTAACTTCAAATGACAGCTCAGCCCCACACAGCCACTCACTCACTCTCCTCACATCAGGATGGGGGAGAGAATTAGAAAAGTGTGAAAACTTGTGGGTTAATATAAGGACAGTTTAACAGGTAAAGCAAAAGCTGTGCACACAAGCAAAGTAAAACCAAGGAATTCATTCACCACTTCCCACTGGCAGGCAGGTGGTCAGCCATCACCAGGAAAGCAGGGTTCCATCACATGTAATGGTGACTTGGGAAGACAAATGCCATCACTCTAAATGTCCCTCCCTTCCTTCCTCTTTACCCAGCTTTCTGTGCTAACCACGACCCCATATGATCTGGAATACCCCAGCTGTTCCAGCTGTGTCCCCTCCCAACTTCTTGTGCACCTCCAGCCTACACGCTGGTGGGGTGTTGTGAGGAGCAGGAAAGGCATCGGCTCTATGTGAGCACTGCTCAGCAATAATGAAAGCATCTCTGTGTATTCAACACAGTTTCTAGCACAAATCAAAACGTAGCCCCATACCAGCTACTTAATTCTACCGCAACCAAAACCATCACAAACAGCAAGCAACGAGTCATCTAAGTAGCCCTGTCTATTCTATTCCTAGGTCACTAGTTATGAAATAATTCTTCCCCTATTCCTATCCAAGATATCACAAGGCAAGGGAACACACCAGTTGCTGACTTACTCTTCTCCTGTTTTTCCTCTCACTCTCCACTTTGCAGACACACTATCATCCCTGCACACCACTGCAGACTCATCAGTGTCTTTAAACAACCAGTCAAGAATTGAGAAGGTGGAATTCCATCTGGGCAGGCTGTTTCACATTGGCACCTCCTAAAATATGCAATAACCAAGAAAAGAACAACAGAAGTAGCTAAAGTAATGTTTTATTTTCACTTAAGAAAACACAGACATTAAAAATCAAATAATTTATGCTCTCTGATCCTTTATAAGCTACATGACAGTGAGATAAAATCCCCTTTTTTGGTAGGATACCTCATACATAACGTATTGAAGATGCTCACATAAAGGAGAAGACTGCCCTCTGGTATTACCGTTAGGCTTTATCAAAGCATTCTTTTCAGCATGACAAACGCTTAGCATAAATACATATTCTATCTCAAATAGTTGTCTCCCAATAATGGAATTGATCATGTACCTAAAGCCAGCATTTCAGCGTGTGTGCACACAATAACTCTGAATGATATCACTACAATGTTACCCAGACAAAAAGACTATTATTGTATAGGCATTCAGGTAACAGCTCCCTGAAACACAGCAAAACTGATATAAAGCTAATTGCTATAATGTGAGTGTGCATTAAACAGAAGTTTAGAAAAGTACTTCAACATGTATTTCTATTTATTCTGCAGGCAGACCCAAGAGCTCAAGGGATGAGCAAAACTCCTTATTTCCTAGTCCAATGCACATTTATATTAGGCAAAAAGAAAGATTGGAAGGAAAAAAATACAGAGGGAGAAAATGAGAGAGCAAATGAAAAGTAATGCCTGAAGCAGACAGATAAGAAACAGAGGAATGACAAGGCAAGAAAACAAAGAATCAGGAAGGAGGTGAGGAAAAAGAAGAAGCTGTCTCATGACAGCTTTGCTGTCATGGTATCACTGGCATAATTTCCTCTTAGGAAGGCTGGCTTGAAAGCACAATCAAAATCTTCCATGGAGTCAAGCCATGAGGAATGACATGAAACAGAAATGTTCTGTCTGTTTGCTTTCACCCCCTCTCCCAGTTCCCATTAACAGCTTTGCACAAGACTGATTAATGTGTATTGACAAATGTCCCTGTGAGGTAGGGAAGCTTCACCCTCCATTCTCCAAAGTAACACACAAGAATAAACAGCTTGCTATAAGTCATACAGGACATCTGTGACAAAGCTGGATACTGGCTCAGTCTCCTGAGTTTCAGTCTAATGCTCTTAACAAAAAGGTTCATGGAAGCATATCAGCTTAGGAATGTTGGCCATGACTGTTGCAACAATTATAACAGTACCTAGTCCAGTGTGCTGGAAAGACATATGTTTCTAGAAGGTTGTTTTGTAATGTCTGCACATCCCTAAATCAAAGAACCTTTGCCCAAATATCTGTAACATCTAGAGTTAATATTTTCTAATCTTACCATGCTGCTTTGGAGGTGGTAAAGCCAATGGGGGAGATACAGATTTGGCAAACAGTGTAACAGACTTGTCCAACATGAAATGCTGGCCAGGAGCAGCAAGATTCTGGCTAAGCACCTGCAGTGTGAGAAGGACAGCAGTACCTGTCGCAGGCTGCATCCAGGGCTAAAGCTGGTCCCAATTCTGTACACTCTATTGAGCCTCTTTCTGGGCAAAGCTGTTACTCCGCAGCAGGCTGTGTGAAGTGTTAGACCTTCTGATGCACTGACATTAAAATAGATGTCTTTGGGGATTCTAAAATAATGTCTACACTTGCTATATAGCTATGACAAATAAGTTGGTTCATCTTACTCCAAGTGAACTGTCTTGAATGAAGGACAGTTTCATTCTGCAAAGGAAGTGTTAACTGAAAATATAAAAAAACATATTTGTCTAAACTACATTTTCCTTCAGAATGACACCATAAGTAAGAGCTGATTCAGTTGTTTGCCAGAGGGGGATAACAAAAGAAGGAAAGAACCATGACACTGCTGCATTTAGATTAAGGGAGCGATATATATAAAATGAGATTTGTTGTAGTGAGGGCGGACTTCATTACCAGAAGGTAGGAGACAAGTCATCTGAATGTAGGCTTTTCAACACCTGTTTCTGGAAAGGGGATATAACTGCTTCAATTTTCATGCAATATGCTCCCCAAATCTTGATTAGTCCCTACTCTTCCTGTTACCAAATGTTAATCTTCAACCTGATCACAGACCATCCTAATACTTTTCAGTTTTAAATTATTTGATGGCAGAACTCACATAGACACTGCAATTATTCAGTGATAACTTACAGGAACAACTCTCGGAGTTCATAGTGGGCAGACTGATTTTGTTTTGTTTTGTTTGTTTTTAGAAAGCAGTGTTTCAGGGAGGAAAGCCTCAGGCCAAGTAAAGGTTGCAGGGAGACTAAATCTGACCTGTACTCTGCCAGCCAACGATTCTCACTGGCAGTCCTATGTCTACATAAAGCTCTCCCTCTTATTCACAGTGAAATCTGATGACATAAGTTTAAAGACAAGCCAGTGTTTACAACCAGCCAACAGTTTTTAGCAGACCAGCGCCTCTATCCTAGGAATGTCTAGCTATGACTTATCTCATTGGGGAGTAATACGATCTGTTATTTTATTCTGCAGTTAAGAACAACAGAAACTAAAGAAAGTAGGCAAGAAAACATATTTATACTGAGATCACTGTAGCAACATGAGTGTATTTCCAAATACCTAGAGCCAAATAGCAGTTGGTACTTCAGGAGGTAGGATTTTGTCCCAGTGAATGCTGGCATTGTGTCAAACCACAGAACAGTGCTGCAATAGATAGGGAAAAATACCTCTTCCTGAGAACAGTAACCTTGTCTCATTCTGCATTTATGAATTCCTGCTCTTTGCAAAGGGGGAGGAACTCTTGCCACTGTATAAAATCTTGCCGCCTTAAAACCTAGCAGTGGCTTTACATAAATTCTTGGTTTTCTTTGTTCTCTCCATCAAACATAAAAGAAAATCCAGTGCTTTAAACCAGGCCAGATTGGTTTCATTTTTTTTTGCTCTAACATTAGTCAAAATAAATAACCCTCAGGAAATAGTTTTAGCATGTAACTGAACAGCTTAGCTATTTTTTTTCCGCCTAATATGGATGTAATTACAAACAATAAAGTATGTTCTTTTTGCAATGACTGTGATAGAACTGCATTTTCACGGTAAGCTGCTCTAAGGCAGATTTCCCTTTGTATCACAGCTGCATTGGGTGTCTTCTTGCTCAAAATTAATGACCATTCAAATAATTTCTAATACTGGCTCTTGACCTAAAAACATTTAAGAAAAATAACAGCAACCAAAAATTCTAGCTGCTGGTATGTGAAAGCTCTGAGAACAGAAAATAGAAATTTCATGGTCCCTTCTCCCCTCCTCCAACTACCAAGTGTTTTAACTGCTCTCAATTCACTCTCTGCCCCACCTGTATTTGTGCCTGGTATTGCCTCAATGCAGGACCTTGTAATTGATCATCTTGAACTTCATGAGGTTTGCAGGGGCCCGCCTTGCTTGTTTCAATGGGAGAACTCAGCACAGGAAACTTAGAAAACTCTTTGAGGAAGTATTTTGGACTCCGTTCTTGTTGGATGAATGACAGCTCTGCTAAACTACTGCTACCTTGTTTACCTACATGATTACGCTATCTGTGCCAAACAAGATCCCTGTCTGATACAGCCATGATGGCAGATAGAAGTATAGCTTGGAAAAGCTGTGTGATGTCAGCAATCCTGCAAGGGAGTCAACCCCAGGGGGAGAAGAACAGTGTGTGATGGTATTTGGTTCAGTGCTTTTACCTTCTTATTTGTATCCTGCAGCAAGGCAGCTCACATTCTCGTTGCTGAAACAATCACAACCAGTAAATACTTGCAACCAGAATATTTTAAACTGGTCTCAGAAGAAATTGTTCTTTGATTCTCAGTGTTCTGGTTAATTGTAAGAGGACTAGGCTTAGAAGGAATGAGTTCAGATCAGCTGTGGCTGTATTGTGTCATGATTTGGCAATGGGCCCCAGCTGACTGATAATGAACCATGAAAAGAGCTGACATCTTCTGTCTTCTCTCTGGTATGATTCCACTTTGCACGTTGTTCTGAGGCCAGTGGCTGGTGGGCTTCTACTGGAGATGTCTTAATGAGCAGCAGGAGTAAAGGAATCTCAAAACAGTAGCACAAGTCTTCGCCTCAGCTGTGTCACTGGATATGACAAAGTATTTTCTTGCAATAAGCATGCTTGTATGGAAGTAATGGCTCCCAAAACTGGTGACATTTCCTCTATTGTAACTGCAAGTGGGTGCAGCAAGCAAATTTTCTCCTATTTTTTTCCAGTTCTGCCTTCACAGAAGGAAAGGATTAGCAAGACACAGGAGGTTTTCATGTCCAAGGCCTTGATCTCTCAGGCACACTAATTACTACCCTCCAGAAACTAATGCAGTACCATTTCTAAAGTAATTTTATTGCCCTCACAGCTCTAGTGACAGAAAAATCTTGTAACGGTATTAATTTGCAGATGCTAAAGATAAAGGCGATACAAGGACAATGCAAAACCATTCCTTTATTATGTGTGATATATGCAAAAAGCAAGGTCTGTTCTATTTTCCCCTGCTCACCTAAGCTCTTTAAGTCCAGAGTTACATGAATTCTTATTTCATAAGATATACAGTGATGATGGCTTGAGGCTCCTGTTTTAGATTGATGAGCTTTATGTGAACCTTTTAAAAAAGGTTAAAAGCCCTGCAGTCCATGATGGGAGCTGGTAAATCATCCCTATTGGTGAAAGCAGCCAGGACTATTAGGGTTGCAGGCTGCTGGCTGGGCCCTGGCCTCAGGTTCAGCTGATTGAACTAACATGAGAAACTGCTGGCTATGACATGAGAAATTGCTGGATATGACAGCCAATGATGATGGAAGCTGACAGGGATTACCGATAGCACCATGAGGAATGGCTGGATTTCACAGGAGGTTCATAGAGAGTGATGTGAGAGATGGCCAGCCATCCCTGAAAAGTACTTTTGGGACCTTGGGCAAGACCAACAGCACCTTGATAACCATGGGCAAGACCAACAGCACCTTGATAACCACATCAATTATAGGATATATAGCTGAGATTACTAGTGTCAGAAATGGGTCAGGAATACTGATTGAGCTAGGAATGGTTGTTTATCTGGAAGAAGATTAGGCATGAGAAAGAGGGAGGCAAGTGTCCTGGTTTCAGCTGGGGTAGAGTTCTTTTTCTTCCTAGCAGTTGGTGCAGTGCTGTGTTTTGGCTTTAGTCTGAGAACAGTGATGATCACACACCAGTGTTTTAGTTGTTGCTGAGCAGCTTTTACCCTGATCAAGGACTTTTCAGTCTTTCATGCTCTGCTAGTGAAGAGGGGCACAAGAAGCTGGGAGGGAGCTGAGACAGGACACCTGACCCAAACTCTTGTACTCAAGATAGGCAGCCTGCTAGGAGGCTTCAGTCCTCTCAGGAAATGGGAGCTGATCACGGCAGGTAAGGGGGAGATCTGGGGGCTAAACTGGTAAGTTATTAAATGACAGTGGCATCATTACAACCTTGTCCCTCCTACGTGAGAAAGCAACGGCTATGGCTGCACTTTCTGCGGGCTACGTCTTGTTGGAGTCTTTCAGGCAAACTCAGAATGAAACCTGAATTTTGTTCACTCTAGGATTTAATGCTTTGCCTAATCCCATCTAGACTAAGTGTCTACATAGCGGTATAGTTTGGATCAGGACTGTGCTTCTGAACTGAGCCTCCATATTGTCTCCACTTACTGAACTTTAGTTCACTTCATGGAGAGGCCTTAGGAAAACACAAATCAGATTCTCGTCAGTTAACAACAAGCTGGAATAAATTAATTCAGGGGGAGCTGGGAAGGTTTCACAGTTTCTTTTTACTTGCATTTAAATCCCTTTATTCATAAGTGCCAAGTAAGCTACACAAGTGCTTTCAGGTTCCTTTTTGACTTTTAGTTGTTTTTATTAGGTGAAAACTGGCTGTGTAAGGGATGTTCAACTTCTAAGTTAGAGACTTCCTCTGTGCGCCCTTCTTTTCATCCCACTGCAATGTTTCATAGAGCAATGGTGTGAACCTGTGAAGTTTCAAGCTACTTGAACTCAAAAGGTTTTAGAGCGCACTTGCAAGGAGATTACAGAGAATAGGAGAATATAAATGTAAAGCAGCAGAATTCTTCTATTTTATTACAAAAATAAATTTATTTTAAGAATCAAACTAAAAAGTGAGGTTTGTACAATGACAATGCTCTAAAAATTTTTATATATGATCAATGATGACAGAGTTTCTTACAATTTTATTATATCATTTTCTCCCCCTTTATCATACAAAATAAATACATGAACCTTCCTAATGAAAATTTTTCTCAAACATAATGTCAGGGGAATCATTCCACAGAAACATGTCACAATTCTGCAGTGTCTGTTACTTTAAAAATGTGAAGAGAGGCAACTTGTTAGTTTAATTTTCTTCATCTTCTATTTCAGACCTCACAGAGGAAACATAGCTTTCTATTCAGTAGGTATGGCTTTCTCTGAGCCCCTCTTGAAACAAATGTGCAATAATGTACTTCATAAGTCTTCTATTAATTTTCCTGGGTTGGATTGAACCTCCCTGGATGAAACTAGAGTTTTTTCTGGGGAATCAGACTGATAGACTGTGGGAAGTTCCTCACATGGAATTGCAGACAGACACAAGCTTGCTCTGCTTATCCTTTGAGATGAAAAGGAATTGTATAGGGTGGAACAGCACAGATTTCAGGTTAATATAAATTCTGTCACCATCAGTCTTTTAAGTAAGGTGTTATTCAACTGTTCCATTCAGAACAGGGGGAAGGGAAAGACATGGCATAGCACATCAGCCTGCAAAAGCTCATGTAAACATACCCTAGGTACAATAAGGCATGCTTAACATCAGTCACAACTGCGAAGTTATTTCCAAAAGAAGAAGAAAAATACAAATTACTTAAAGCAGCAGTGATTTTGCAAATACAGAAAGTAACAAAAATTAAGCCTTTTTTTTTTTTTTTTTTCATTTTGCCTGAATGTGATCTTAAGATGCTATGCAAGCTATTTTGCATAATAACAGGACAGGGTTATTTCATTGAAGAAGTTGAAAAATGCCATTGACACTCATATCACTTTGTATGTTCATTTCCAAGGCTCTGAGGCTGGCACCTAGCCCAGTGAGTTAAGTACCCACTGAATATGCGAATAGAACAGGTAAGCTGTTCCATTTGTTTATATATAAACATATATATTTATATATGTCTATATGTCTATGTTTATATATGTCTATATGTTTAAGGAGGAAGTTCTTTACTGTTAGTGTGGTGAGGCACTGGAATGGGTTGCCCAAGGAAGCTGTGAATGCTCCATTGCTGGTGGTGTTCAAGGCCAGGTTGGACAGAGCCTTGGGTGGCATGGTTTAGTAGGAGGTGTCCCCGCCCATGGGAGGGGGATTGGAACTAGATGATACTAAGGTCCTTTCTAACCCTAACTGTTCTATGATTTTATGAGTCTATGGTTCTAAGCTGCTGTCTTTGTAAGCTCACAATTTTAGATTCTAAATTTTTTAGTATTTGCTGTAGGCCTGACACTGGGTGCTTCACAGGAAGTGCTGTACATCACAGTACAAGGAAAATAGGTTTTGACACATCTGAGTCTTCCCAGAAAGACATTTTTTGTCCAACTTTGAGCACTGCAAGAGAATATTAGCCACTTTCTAGATTCTTCGGTATTGGAACTTCCAGACATATAATGACTGAATGCACAACAATAAGCACCAACGTTTTCAGCTGGGATAGAGTTACTTTTCTTCTTAGTAGTTGGTAAAGTGCTGTGTTTTGGCTCTAGTCTGAGAATCATGTTGATAACAGACCTATGTTTTAGTTGTCATTAAATAATGCTTACTCTGATGAAGGACTTTTCAGTCTCATGCTCTGCCAGTGAGCAGGGACACAAGAAGCTCAGAGGGAGCCCAGTCAGGACACCTGACTCAAACTAGCCAAGGGGGTGTTCCATACCATAGAATGTCATGCTCAGTATAAAAATTGTGAGAAGTTGGCTGGGAGCTGCCAGTTACCGCTTGGTTTGTGGACAGGCTGGGCATTGGTCAGCAGGCGGTGAGCAGCTGTACTGTGCATCTCTTGTTTCTTGGGTTTTATTCCTCTCTGTCTTTCCTATTACTATTATTATTAGCACTAATAGTAGTGGTAGTATTAATTACTTTATTTCAATTGTTAAACTTTTTTTATCTTAACCTGACTTTACCTCTTTCTGACTCTCCTCCCCAGCCTACCGGGTGTGGGAGTGAGCAAGCGGCTGTATGGTCCTGAGTTGCCCGACAGGGTTAAGCCATGACAAGAATATGCAGTGAGATCATAAAGCTGCCTGATATTGAGTTGACTGCTTGTGCACAGGTTAACTGTGCAGCACTGGCTCAAGGGATCTTGAGTGCCAGACTCATTTCGCATGCACTGCAGCATGCCAGGTCATATCTTTCTCAGTCAGAAACGTAAAGCATAAATATGGAAACTCTGCAAAAAGCTTGTAAACTATGTATAGATAGACATAAGGGGGACTACAAGCTAGATGGTTGTCTTTGCACACCAGCAGTTCTTTCTGAGTGGCCCTTATAGATTGGTTGAGAAACAACCAATGAAATTAAGTCTTTTCCTAAAACATCAATTAGAATGTAATTGAGCTTCCAAAGTCAGAGCTCCACTGAAAAAGACATTAATTGTGTGGACAAAGAAGACAAGCAGAGTATCTGGAGGAGTCTAAATATGAAAGGAAACTTTTCACTAAACGTTTTAAGCAACAAAAGAATTTACGAAGAAACAAATCATGACTAATTGGGAAGCATGAACTATGTACTGTGAGCAAATTAAAAGTAGATAAATATTTTTACAGTGAAAACTACTTAGTAGGTGTCTTACTCTTTACTGACTAGCACTGGTTGCTGTCCACATGAAATGTAAATTAGCTGGATCAGCTCTTGATTCCCATGAGTGGAATCAAAGTAGCAAGAATATCCAACAACCAAAAGCTGTCGGAAAGTTTAGGAACACAGGAATATTTCTTGTGACGATATAGAGAAGAATATTGCAGAAAATGGGCTGAGAGGCCAATATTTGTGTATTACATGCTTTTTAAACCACAGAACAGTAGGAATTTTTAAATGGTTGGGGGGGGGGAGTTTTTTTTTTTGGTTTGCGGGTCTTTTGGGTTATTTTTGGGTGGAAATGCTGCTTTCAGTAGAGCATTTTGACTTGGAGTGGAAAGTATTTATTAATCCTTGTGTCAGAAACAGAAATGGTGAGGCAAGCTTATCAACAAATCTGGTAAACAGGAAAAAAACCTACATGTAATTATAATCTCATGCTAGAGACATAAGTGATTCCTTGCCTCTGTCTGTTTTTGCAGGCTTAGACTCTTTAAAAAGCATCTGATTGATCATATTGGCACATTTTCAATCCACCTCTCTACAGCAGAGATTGACAACAGAAGGAGTGTGATTCGTAATCTAAAACACAATCTCACATTCCCCAAGCATACCGCAGTATGCAACCAGTTGTAGTCTTAAGGGGATAGAGCTCAGCATCCCTCAGAGTTGGGGGTCTCCTCCCAGCCCACAGGTACAGCAGGCAGGGAATTCCTGACCCCCAGCCACCACAGCGAGTGCAGAAAAAATAAATGAACTCGGATATCCTAGACCAGCCCTATATGCTCTGCAAATACAAGATAGGGATGGGAAAGCTGCCAGCCCAGAGTAGTATCTAGCAAAATGGTTCTGCTCTGGTCACTGTGGTTATAAAGATTTTTAGGAAAGGCCAGACTCCCAGCTGAAATAATTCAGCATGGTTGTTTTGAATTTACGTAACATTTTTTGAAAAATACAGATTAAGATTCATTCTTTCAGCCCTTTCTAGCAAAACGCTAAAAATGAGCCAAGTTGGAGGGGATGTGGGTGGGAGAAACTCATGTGCTGAGAATTGCAGCTGTAGTTTCAGTGGGCCTGAGAAGCTGCAGGACCTGGGGAGTGGTTTCACTTACGTAGGAATGAGAGAAAATTACCTGGATGTACTATGGCCTTGTTAAGGTTTCTAACAATTAAGTTTCTCCAAATAATTTTTCTGCCCAGAATACATGACCCTGATTTGGCCTGATCCACAACTCCATTGCTATAGTTTTGTCTTGATATAGCCCTTCTGAAAGTCAATCATCTAGACTGGTGCTGGTATAAAACTGGAGTGATGCAGTGGTGAATCAGACCCATGGTTATAAAACAGTGTCTGTAGGAAATTACATAACTGGATCAGGAGTATTTTGAGGGAATTAATCACTAAAACCTAAAACAGATGCAATTATATTCAAACTTTCTTGCCAACAATATCAGAAAATGTACTGCCAATTACCTAATCACACATCAACCTGCTTTGGAAAAGAACTTACTTAGTTATAAGGTTGAACAAAACCAAAAGTTACAAAGAAATACTACTTTGCCTGGTTTATATTGACAAAACGCTCTGCCCTTGCAGCAAATTTAACAGGGAAGATCAACATTTTCCTTAGTAACTGAGGATACCAGATGCATCAGGAGGTGGCCTAGTGATTAGTTGGCCTAGTTGTAACAAAATAAACATGCATTTTGTGTCTCTGGGATAAGCTCTACTATGTATGACTGAACTGAAATCTGATGTCCTGCTTCATCTCACCTACTCTGTCCTTATAGCTCTCCCTTACCAATAGGCACTGATCACCAGCAGAATTTGATCTATGCCTCTCTCAGCTCTTGCAAGTAGAAACTGGGGCAGGATTTAGTTCAAATCTGATCATATAGCAGAGTGTTTGCTGTCTTATCTACACACATGGGAGGACATTCAATACATCACTTGGTATTGCTGAGCAGGAGTTCAATCTAGTACAGCCTCATAAAAGTACTGGTAATCAGCCCAATAGTTTTGTCATATATTCAAAATGAGATTAAAGATAGGGTGAAATGTACTCCTGGGTTAAGCTAGCACAACGACAATGACTGCATCATAGATAATTGGCACAGCATGCATCAAATCCCAGCTTTGTTTCTCAGAGTAGAAGCCTAATATAACGATTGTGGATACTAGAAAAGAATGACAGGAGAGAACCCCTCCTCTTGCTATTTGTTGGAGACAAGCTGCTGGACAAAATGGGCTATTGATCTGACTCAGCAGGACATTTTGTATGTTTTTACAGTGCATGGGTACTTTCATCATTCTCATGCCCAATATGAACACATACCATGAATTTTGGACTTACAACTCTTCCCCTTAGGAGATTTCAGAACAAAAGTCTGTATTAGAGTCAGGTACAGGGAGTCTTAACTTTGTCTCACCTTTCTCATTTTGTTAAACTTCAGCCCAAGCATTCCACTATGAGCTGGATTCTTTGCTTTTTATCCCACGTGCATTATACCCAGGCTAATGCTCATAGCTTTGCTCAAATGTGTTTTTCTCTCATCTGTAGTAAGTCTTTAAAGGACTTTTGGGGGGGGGGGTGGTATTTTTATTTCATACTGTATGTCCTGTCTGATGTCCAATCTGCTCAAGTGCACTCAGAGTTCTTTAGAAATCAAGATAAAATGGTAATTGCAGAAACTGGCTAAGTTGCTTGTGAAACATTGCCTGGGGCCCGACATGGAAAAATTGAGCATTTGTCAACCATATTTTTCTATTCTTGATTGCCCTGAGATCAAAGTAAGCATGCTGTAAGATATACTAAATTACAACAGAAATTGCAGCTGCTGGGAGAGAGTCCCTAAACACTTAGAATCGCAGAATCATAGAATAGTTAGGGTTGGAAAGGACCTTAAGATCATTAGTTCCACCCCCCTGCCATGGGCACAGACACCTCACACTAAACCATGTCACCCAAGTCTTCGTCCAGCCTGGTCTTGAACACTGTCAGGGATGAATCATTCACAACCTCCATGGGCAACCCGTTCCAGTGCCTCAACACCCTAACAGGAAAAAATTTCCTTCTTATATCCAATCTAAACTTCCCCTGTTTAAGTTTTAACCCGTTACCCCTTGTCCTGTTACTACAGTCCCTAATGAAGAGTCCCTCCCCAGCATCCCAATAGGCCCCCTTCAGATACTGGAAGGCTGCTGGGAGGTCTCCACGTGTCCTTCTCTTCTCCAGGCTGAACAGCCCCAACTTCCTCAGCCTGTCTTCATACGGGAGGTTCTCCAGTCCCCTGATCATCCTTGTGGGCCTTCTCTGGACTTGTTCCTACAGTTCCATGTCCTTTTTTTATTGAGGACACCAGAACTGTACACAATACTCCAAGTGTGGTCTCACAAGAGCAGAGTAGAGGGGCAGGATCACCTCCTTTGACCTGCTGGTCCTGCTCCTTTTGATGCAGTCCAGGGTACAGTTGGCTTTCTGGGCTGTGAGTGCACACTGAAGCCTCCTCATGTTCATTTTCCCATCGACCAGCACCCCCAAGTCCTTCTCTGCAGGGCTGCTCTGAATCTCTTCTCTGCCCAACCTGTAGCTGTGCCTGGGATTGCTCCGACCCAGGTGTAGGACCTTGCATTTGTCATGGTTAAACTTCATGAGGTTGGCATCAGCTCACCTCACAAGCGTGTCAAGGTCCCTTCACATGGGTTCCACTTCATATGGGTTCCTTCACATGGTTCCACCTCACATGGAAATGCTGGCCAGGAGTTGAAGACTGGTTTGGTGGGTGGCATACAAGCACACAGAAGTTGGTCTTTCCAAAAAGACACTGCTAATAAATCTGTAATTTCACTAGCTCTACAACTGGCCTGACATGTTGAGAAATATTTGGAATGCTTGCTTTTCATTTTTGAAAGCCCAAATTATTTTAGTTCATTTCCTCCTTTGCCCATTTTTTCCTTCGCTTTGAATAGACATGGGAGAAGTCACTGCGTATTAATCTTGTTAAGTGTGCTGCAGCTGATGATCTAAAACCTAAACTGCTTAATTTAGCTGCCAGAGGTAAGTTTCCTCTTTATTAAATCTCTCTCTGGAGGCTGCTGAGCTGCTTGGAAAATACGACAAGGTCATACCTTTGCATAACAGTGAATGCAGATTAAGTATGACCTTTTAAAGATCTAGTTCATGACTTCTTGTAATTCCTAAATCTCAGGGAAAAAAAGAAGTCAGATGATTTCCCAGAGAAGAGTGGGGGTTTTGTGCTGATCTTTTTTTATTGGTTGGTTGGTTGGTTTTGGGGGGGTTATTTTTACTCAGTGAGTTGGTTTTATTACCTAAGACATTCCCTCTTTCCTCAGTGGTATTTGTGTTTCAAGTACTATGACACTTGGTGTCTGCGGCTGTCAACCCAGGGTAATAGGCTGCAGATGCTTTTAGCGACTTAGAACTAAAATCCTCAGCATGTTAAATCACCCACTCCTTTTATGAGAAAATACTCCAAAAAAATGCAATCAACACTTACTTATTTTTACAGCTAATAAATTCAGTATTCACATATGTGAGCACTCCATATCAACATCGCTGTATTTTGGGTCTGTTTTGAAGTAAAAGAGCAAGTGTCAGTTACACAATCAATTCTAGTGTGGCTTGTTCTTGAGAATAATTATCCCACGTTGATGGGTTGAGGATGTGTTCAGAAGTTTACTATGATGTCCTAGCTGAAACAACAAAGAACTTTTTGCAACCCTTGCTCGCCATCCTCGTCTTCTCTCCCCCCCAGAAAGGGCACATTTCTCAAAAACAAGCAAGACTTTACTGTGGGGTGGGATTCTAGTTAATTTACTCAGTGCATAAGCCCTTTTTTATATTCACTTAGTTTTACTGTTTTCGTCATATGATGGTACTAAAACAGCTCTGTCTGGTTGTAACAGCAGGGCACATAATTAAAATCTCATACATATATATGTATATTAGATATATAGGAGAATGTGACTGCAAAATCACATGATGGGGAAGTTTAGGTACAGGTACAGTGCTGGAAGCCATTATGCAGAGGTAATTACATCACTCCTACTATTTTTAGAAGTAGGTTACAGGATAGAAGTGCCCCTTCAAGGTTGTTTTGCTCTAAACGTTAATAATATAAACAATAGGAGGCAATTTGTCCCATTGTTTATTCTCCCTGCAAACTAATAAGTTTTGATACTGTGTACAAAATAATTGTTCAGAATCCGAATTTCCTGTAAATAACTGAGACTCATTTTCTTGTAATAAACAGATCCTGTTGTGATCTATATCCTTTAGTTCAGCTAGGAAAAGAAATGTTCTATAAGTAGGAATTTATTGTAACGGTTGTACAAGTAGGCTAGTTTATATAGTTACACAGTGATATAACTAGCTAACCATTTCCCATCTTAGTCTGCCCTCTCCCTGGCTTGCAGGCAAAGGGGGCAGGTAGAGTCTTTGCTGTGCATGTAACTAATAGGGCCATTATGCAGTTCTCTTGGATCTTTAATAGGAAATATTATCTAAAATCGATATCTAAAATTGTTTGGACATCCAGTGCCTTTGGCCTCTCTTCAGGATACTTAACAAGAACAATTATCTGACAATGTAGTGGTTTTAAAAGACTGTATTGCTTTAAGCAGTAGCTCACTGCAAGAAGCCCCAGTGTGCACCGGCATTTTCTTTTCAAAAGGTTGTATGAATTATAACTTTGTGTAACGTAGATCATATTTGTCAGACTGATGAGAATTTAGGCCCAGGAATTTAGATCCAACAGTACATTGTCATCTACTATGGAAAGAGCCACTCAGTGTCTCTGTTTTACATTGTTGCCCAAATCTTTTAGCGTATAGGCAAGTTTTAGCTTTCTGGAAAACATGCTGTGCTGAAGTTTCAGATTATGCAAAGGTTTGGATAAAAACAGAGAAGGAACCACATGAGCACACAAAAAGGTTGCTCCCTGTCTAGGGTACAATTTGTACCTTTTTCTAGAAGTGTCTTCCGTTGACTACATGCTGTCATGGGGCTTCATTTTTTTTTTAGACACTGGAATTATCAAGCATGCTTGTTTCAGGGCTGATATTTAGATTTCTAAACAAAGTAGTTATTTTGGAAAATACCCATGACAAGAAAGGGGATAATATTTTTGTATATTGTAATTTGTTTTCACCTGTCTCAACTACATAAAGGTTTATCAGGGATGACAATAACTGGGACACATTACATTGATAGAAGTTATTATTACCTTTAAAACATGTATATGCAAGCAATAGGTTACATTAGCTCTAAAGTGCGTAATGATCAGTGGTGGCAGGTGAGGCTATGCTATGTGTGATGACTGTATGTGCATTTAGACCATTGATGGAAAAGCAGGAATGTGAATGTTCTTCAAAGCTGAAGCAAAGAGAGCAGTGGAAGTTTAGGCTTCTACTGTTGGAAGATTGTACTTCCTACAGAGCGTAGTCACAAATTAAATCAAAAGCCTGAAAGATGTTATTCTATGAGCCAAAATAAAAAAGTGTCTCCTAGAATTTTAGATTACCAAATGGAGATTCCAGATTTTTTTAGATATGCATATTATCATGCTTGAATTCCTCTGCTCCAGGGAAATATAAAGAATATGGTGACTCTGTACTCCCATCTGCATGCTTCACTAGGGATAAGCTACAAGTCTTGGCTGTTCTATCACTCTTTTCTGACAGGCATCACCTTGGCCCTCTATAATTTTTTTGGTGCCAGTCTTGAGCAATATGATCTTATTTAACTGCACTTTTTCTGTAACACAGCTTCCTCAGGCTTAGCAGTTTTTCTGGCTTTTGCCAGAATGTGACTGATACCTGGTAACATAACCCTGAGAACCTCTTTTTCTCATTCTAAAAGGCCAGCATATCTCATTGCAGAAACAGTCACATCTTCCAAATCATTAATGAATTTTAAAATAATAATTTATTCACCTTTCTGGACTATTAGAACTACAGTTCATAAAGCCTCCAATAAAAATTAATTCCCATTTTGCTAACCACAGGCGGTAAGGCACAGTGTTTGACTGCAGGATGTTCAGAATGTAAGTGAATAAGAAAGATGATATTGAGTGGAAAAAAAGATTTGTCCATCCTGCCTGGAAGATGAAGAACTAAAGGCAGATAAATTGTTCAGTCAGAAAGTCTATGGCAAAACTGATAATTAAACATGAACTTTCCAAATCCCAGGCTGGTGCCGTAAACAGTGTTGCTTCGTTCTTCCAAAATGTTAATGCTTCATTTCAGCTTTATTTTAGGATTCCATATTAGAAAGGTGAAGCAGCTTTCACATGTACTGAAAGTAAATTTACTGCACAAGATCAGATTTTTAACTGCACTGTTGAAGGTTTTTTATTTGCTTTATCAGTTGTTTTGGTTTTTTTTTAATAATTAAAGTGTGATTATATCACTAATCAATTGAACACTTATTAATGGCCCTTCCATTGCCCCTCTACTCATGTGCTGTACTAAAGTACATGCAAAAGAGATATGACACAGTGCTGCATACAGACCCAGCAAAAAAGCCGTAACTGTTGTCTGTACCAGGCATTTAAAAGGGAATGGAAAAAGGGGGGAATTGTGACTTATTAACTCAACTGTATTTACAGCATCATAAGCTCTACTAGATGAAGAATTGCAATCATTACCTAGGAACCTAACAGCCCATGAAACAAAGTGCCAAGGTTAAACAGTCTGTCTTAAAAACAGCTTTTCGTTATCTATTACATAAGATTTGCCCAAAGAAGAAGAATATATTTTATGTGAATTATGTGTTAATCAAAAGGCAGCTGCTAGCAGTTGCACAGTTCCTAGTTTAATCCATATAGATAAAAATCTAGTCTGCCTTTTGGGTCCAATTTAAATGTCTACTGAAACATGCGCATATGCACTGGGGAGACTGAATTATTCCAATTCATTGGACATGTCCCACCAACAGCAATTTTATTTCGTTAAGAGTGTGGACAGGCCCTAGAGATCCGGAACAAGCTTCAGTTATAGCTCAAGGTGTTCTTCAAAACTTGCACATAAAAAGCAACACGAAGAAGAAATGAAGTACAAGGAAGGATTAATGTTAAAGAAAGCAACAATGCTATCAACAGTACCTGCATCAGAAAAAAGTAGTTGTGCAGAATGTTAGAAAGTTGTCACATGCCTGTAATATCTATACTGGAAAAAAGACCAGGGGCCCGTTGTGCAAGGTACTGCAAAGACATTTAATAGCCAGATGCTCCTTGTAGTGTTTCATCTTCATTTATTTGGTTTTGGTTTTATTTTCTCTCTTCAGCTATACCCCAATCTCCCAGGGCCAGACTGCCATCTGTCTGATGCTTTGTCCTTGATGGGACTGCTCAGGATAACATACTTTTAAATGAAAGTTAGTTTTTTGAGAAGGAGGTGAACCCAGGTAACAGTGAAATGTAGCTGGCTGCACAATGAGTCAGAAAAAGGCTCATGTCCTTGGTTTAACTGAAAGCCCCGTGCTACTTGGCTAGCCGGTCTCTTAACAGGCCCGAATTTCACCGAGAGAAGAACTCGCATAGCATGATACGCAACTGGTAGAATATTGGGCTAGTCCATCTGTTTGCAGTTCTACTTGAAATGTCTGAAATTTATCACTAGTTGGAAAAAACAGTGCTATGATTTCATGTCCTGGGTTCAGCAGTAGCAGTCATTTTTCTCCTTCTTGGTAGCTGGTGCCGTGCTGTGTTTTGACTTTCGGCCTGAGAACAGAGCTGATAACGTTGATGTTTTAGTCTGGCCAAGGACTTTGTGAGTCTCATGCTCTGCCAGGGAGGAGGGGAAGCCAGGAGGAAGCAGAGACAGGACACCTGACCCAAACTGACCAAAGAGGTATTCCATACCACAGCACATCATGCCCACTATATAAACTGGGAGTTACCTGGAACGGGAGGACTGCAGGGTTGGCTATTGGTTGGCTGGTACTGAGGTGTTGTATTCTCTTCCCTTGTTATTTCCCTTATCATTATTATTGTTGGTGGTAGCAGTAGTGGTTTGTGTTATGCCTTAGTTACTAAACTGTTCTTATCTCAACCCGTGGGAGTTGCATTTTTTTTCGTTCTCCTCTCCATCCCTCCAGGAGTAGGGGGAAGGAAAGAAAGAGGGAGGAAAGGCGGGGGAGTGAGTGAACAAGCTGGCTGGCTGGGTTTAAACCACGACATTTCACTACTTCCAAATGAAAACATACACCTGAGCTTAAAAGGAGGAGACAAACTGTTACTCAGCTGAACCTAGACTTTGTAGGACTAGATGAGAGATTTTATGAAATATGTACGTGGCTGGTCATTTTGTAGCATCTGTTTCCTGTGACTGCCACTGCATTTTCAATATTGTTTCTGTTGCTTCGAGTTAGAGAAAAAACAAATCTGTGTCACTGCAGAAGAAATACCATGGATATTTTTTTATTTTTGTGAGTGACATGATCTAAATACATAAAGAGTATCTGGGGAAGCAGGAAGCTTCTTACTTTTTGGCATTACAACAGAAGTTTAAAGATACTTTTAATATAGCAGAAATAACTGAGAAATAGCAAATTATCAAGACAAGCCTCAACTGTCTGATCCAGTGGGCTAATGCCAATTTACAGCAGTTGAAAAACTATGGCAATGGTACATGAACAAAATACAGCTGCTTTGTGCAAACCAGGATAGTAACGCTAGTAGTATCACGCCTAGTTAGTGAGCATACTTATTTTAATATTTTAAAAATAAAGGCAGTTGAAATGAGGCATTTTTATAGGAGAAATTGATCAATAAAGAATCCAGTGCGGTGACTGCTGTTCTTAAAATTACGAAAAGTGTTTGATTTAATATGTTGATTTCCAGTTAAAACAAAATCATGACAGTTTTAGCAAATGAGTTCAGACCTCATGATTTTGATGAGTTCTCTCTCTGCAGAGATTGTTACTTGTGAAACATTACTCAAATTGTTAAGTGCATTGTTCTATTCCTATATTATGCTTCATTTCAGTACTTGTGTGTCTTACAACTCAGCAGAATCTTAATCTGCATTCAACGGTGCAGACTTGCAACTTAGTCCCTTTATTAAGTCTCAGTACAATTTACTTTCCTATGTTAAGTGTATTAATTGTCATTTTACTCGCTGATGTGTTAGCTTTTGTTCATCAACCGTATGTTTCACGTACTGAACACTGAAGTTTTTCTCAGAGACTGGAAGGCAAAAGAATGTATGTGTCCCATCTGCTTAAGGGTAATTCAGATGTCTAAAGGAGAGTTCAGAAGGTTCATATAGGCAAGAAAGTAAAATGAATTCCACATAGTGGTTATTAAGGGCTGACCAATAATGTCTTAAGCATAATTATTTCCCACCCTAAATATCTTTATCAGATGTGCACTGTACTACCTGATTCCCTTCTTACAGAGTAACACATACTTTAAACAGAGAAATCAATATAGAAATAATTCTGTCTCTCAGGTGTGGGGTTTTTTGTTGTTCTTGTTGGGGTTTTTTGTTTGTTTTTTGTTTTGTGTTTGGTTGGGTTTTTTTAATCCTAAATTTTATTAATTTCTCTGTTTCTTGTGGTTGATTTCCTATTGTAACTTAATATCAAAGAGCTACCAGGGGTGATAGATGCATTCAAACACTCTTTAAAAGTTTGCAAGTTAAACCATGGCTTCAGAAAACATTAGAGGAACTGGTCAATTTTGAGAGTGACACAGACATGTCTTCAGATAAAAGTGGTTGTTTGGTATTTTGGGAGTGAGGTTGTTTGCTTATACTGAAATTCTCATTCAGCCAGGCAGAACAAACAACAGTATTTTCAATGACCAGTCCCATGATTTGCATTATTCAGTGTGCATAGAATTTGAGGGGAAGGGAGAGCACATGCTGCAGCAGGGAAAATTCTGGAAGGACGTTGATTAAATAGCTGCATGTGCACCCAGGTAGCAGTCTGTGCTGTGCTGAAACAGATCTGCAATTTGGTCATTTCAGCAGACAGTCCATGTCATGAGAATGAGCCTGCAAGGATGTGTTTAGCTGTTCCATAATAAGTGAAATATAAATTGAAAGTTGTTGGGAATGTCGGGGATCTTAAGGGGAACAGCACACAAGTCAGTTTGTGGAGGACTCAAGGACAGTCTTAGAAAAGTGAAAAGGCAGCCTTTTGTCTTATTTTCCTATTGTTTTAATTGAATGGATGATTTTGTTATCTCAGTTATAACTCGATATTGCTGATCAGGAAACCTGCAGATATCTCAGCATTTTGTAAGCATGTCTGTATATGATGTATATAACTTGATGACTAGAATGCAGATTTTGTTGGTTTGAAATTATTAGCTTTCATTTTTCTTCAAGGCCTGCAAGGATATATCATTATATGATACATAAAGAGAGTTTTTTCGGCTCATCACAGCCCTAACGAAACACTGCACTTGGGTAACAGGTATCTCAAGATTCAGAGCACATATATGTTCAAAGCCTTCAGCCCTACTCTGAGACTAGCTGAGAATCAAAGTTTTTGTGCGCTTCATACATTCAGTGAGTGTAAGCCAAGGGAATGAAACTCACGTGTGAAGTGTTGCAGCCCTTTTTCCACAGAAGGAAGAACGGCTATCATTACTTTCAAGTTATTATGATGGTTATTTCTGCTATTAATTCCAGTGCATTAAATGATAAAAAATATAAAATAGCACCATTATATTCCAGGAGAAGCCTATTTATACAGCATCTGGGAATGAGGACAAAGCAGTTTTTTCTGTTCGACCAACTGAATCACAGGATATACACATCATACACTGGCTGCTGACACAGCGCTGTGTACCAAACAGCAGTTCCAAATAGAAAAAGAAAGTTACAATGCACATATTTTGGGAAGGGTTCCGCTCAAATAGCAACACTGGCATGTTTGTTTGTTATAGACTGAATGAGTAGGAAGGCTGACAAAGCTGCAATGGCAAATTTCCACCAGAGTACCAATGCAATGTGAGCACCTGGACAGTCTGAGGATGCAACTGGTTATGCTCCCACAGTCATTACTCTAGATTAGTGTGTCTGAGGCTGCAGATTTGTCAGTGCTCTCCAATGCCAGTGAAGAGGGAGCTAAGAAAATTGCATGTTTCAGTTTCTTGGTTTGGAGTGCTTATATTGGACATTTTGGGTACTTGTTTATGTACTGCACATTTCAAGAGCTAGTCAGACATATGAAACTTCTCATTCTCTCAAGAGACAACTGTTAAAAATACAAGGAGACTATAAAGAAAAAGTCAAGCCTAAGCAGATGAAATTACTTGTCTTTTAACAAGACCTAACATAGAATCATAGAATCATAGAATAGCTAGGGTTGGAAAGAACCTTAAGATCATCTAGTTCCAACCCCCCTGCCATGGGCAGGGACACCTCACACTAAACCATGTCACCCAAGGCTCCCTCCAGACTGGCCTTGAACACTGCCAGGGATGGAGCATTCACAGCTTCATTGGGCAACCCCTTCCAGTGCCTCAACATCCAAACAATAAAGAACTTCTTCCTTCTATCCAATCTAAACTTCCTCTGTTGAAGTCTGACCCCGTTACCCCTTGTCCTATCACTACAGTCCCTAGTGAAGAGTCCCTCCCCAGCATCCTTATAAGCCCCCTTCAGATACTGGAAGGCTGCTAGGAGGTCTCCACGCAGCCTTCTCTTCTCCAGGCTGAACAGCCCCAACTTTCTCAGCCTGTCTTCATATGGGAGGTGCTCCAGTCCCCTGATCATCCTCTGGCCCTCCTCTGGACTTCTTCCAACAGTTCCATGTCTTTTTTATGTTGAGGACACCAGAACTGCACACAATACTCCAAGTAAGGTCTCGCAAGAGCAGAGCAGAGGAGCAGGATCACCTCCTTCGACCTGCTGGGCACACTCCTTTTGATGCAGCCCAGGATATGGTTGGCTTTCTGGGCTGCGAGCACACACTGCCTGCTCATGTTCATTTTCTCATTGACCAACACCCCCAAGTCCTTCTTCACAGGGCTGCTCTGAATCTCTTCTCTGCCCAGCCTGTAGCTGTGCCTGGGATTGCTCCAACCCATGCATAGGACCTCTTCAGATACTGGAAGGCTGCTGTGAGGTTAGGGTTAGGGTTAGGGTTAGGGGTTAGGGGTTAGCCTGTGTTCATGCATGAGGTTCTCCCCCTGATCATCGTCGTGGCCTGCTATGAACTTACTCTAACAGCTCCATGTTCTTTTGTTGAGAATACCAGAACTGCACCCAGTTCTGCAGCTGGGGTATTACGAGAGCAACTGCACCCTGTTCTTCAAATGGGGTCTCACATACTCTTGGGGAAGCATGAAGAAGCCAGCTACTGAGCCTTTGCCTTCTATGCTGAAGAGACAAAGTACAGAGTTTTGTTAACATTTATACCTTCAATGGTTCAAAAATAGTTGCCATGTAAAATGCATTTCTGTCAGAAGCAAGTATTTGATAAATCTGAAACAAATCTTGCTACTTGCCAGATAACAAATTAACAGTGTAGTTGTATTTATTAATAAAATGTAACATTTGGAGAGCTTTGTAATCTCTTTTCCTTATGTGCAGTCCCTATTCTTTTAGTGGGATTGCCTGCAAAGAAGGGAGAGACTCAAGAGGTGTAAGGGGGATAGAATTAATCCCAAATTTCCCACAATGAAAAAACTGTCATCACCTAATTACTTTAAATTGTAGCTCTGAAAGACAGATGGATGAAGAGTATTAACTTCATAGCCTGGGTGCAAAGGTGAACAGGGGGTTTACTGCATTTCCCTTAAGTCATAGAGGAAAACAGAGATACCCAGGAATTCTTGTCTTATAGCTCTGTACAGTTTTGTGAGCCCATGCTTAGCATAAAATAAGAAAGAAAAAGGCACTGCAATTAAATTTGTTTGACTTGACAAGCTCTTAAATAACATACCCTTGGGGAAGCAGGGAGAAGGTGGCTACTAAGCCTTTGCCTTCTATGCTGAAGAGACAAAAGACTGAGTTTCGCTAACAGTTACACCTGCAACGGTCCAAAGATAGTTACCATGTAAAATGCGTTTGTGTTAGAAGCAATTATTTGAGAATTCTGAAACAAATCTTGCTACTTAATTGAGAATTTTGACAGATAACAAATTAAGTAAATATTTCAACAGAGTGACCCTCTACAGATATTTCCTCTACTTAAATGTTTCCCATCTTTCTCTTAAATACAGGGGGGTTATAAGGTAACTTAACACTTACTGTTCAAGTTCATATCTGGTCATAAGCTGTTCATATTCTAACCCAACACAAACCTTTTGTATTGTCCCCACCTTCAATTCTGCTCCTTCACTACCTACTTCATTTAGTTTGGCTGGTAATGCTAATCTCACTGTGCTGTCAACACCAGCACACCCACTATTCCCCGTCACACTGTTTTCTGTTCTAGTGATGGCTGGCTTTCTTCAGCACTCAGGTCTCCTACTTGATGGAAATGTAAGTGGGATCAGGGCAACATATTCAAACAGATCCCCTTCTAAAAGCCTTTTGCTACCCTGTGTTACTGCTGTTGCAGTGGGTCAATTCAATGGAAGGTCCTACTTTATCTTTCTTTATGCACATAATTCCATCACCCAGCTGACAGACAAGCAGTGAATGGACCTTCAAATGAGTTAAAATCCCTTCTTAAACCCATGTGTTTGTCAGCAGACAGGCTCAGCCATGAGCCAGCTGCCCCATGCTTCCTCAGCCCTAGCCTCGTGCTGAGCTTTCCTTTCCTTCCATGTTGAAGAGAGCCCATGCCCTTCCGGGTAACTACCAGTTACCTCCCCGGGCATGATGTGCTGTGGTATGGAATACCTCTTTGGCCAGCTTGGGTCAGGTGTCCTGTCTCTGCTTCCTCCCAGCATCTCCTCCTCCCTGGCAGAGCATGAGACTCACAAAGTCCTTGGGCAGAGTAAACATAACTTAGCAACAACTAAAACCATCGGTGTTATTCCCAGGCTGAAAGTCAAAACACAACACTGCACCAGCTACTAAGAAGGAGAAAAAATTGACTGCTACTGCTAAACCCAGGACAATGCCACAACCCCAATGCCATATTCTTTGTCATAACAGCCTTCTCTTGGTCCTCTCCTGCCTGGGAATCATAGAATCGTAGAATGGTTACGGTTGGAAAGGAGCTTAAGATCATCTAGTTCCAATCACCTGCCATGGGCAGGGATGCCTCACAGTAGACTATGTTGACCAAGGCTCTGTCCAGCCTGGCCTTGAACACTACCAGGGATGGAGCATTTACCACTTCTTTGGGCAACCTGTTCCGGTGCCTCACTACTCCACATTCAGTTTCCTATTTCTTCAAAGACAAACAATTTTTGATATTCAAAAGTCTTCTTAGCCTAGCCTTACCCTAAGATAAAACCTCTAATAGACAAAAATATGAAGAGATAAATATTAGTTTATTTCTTTCTTCCCTCTTTGGTTCCACAGGCCTACCTTTCCTATGTGAACTCAAGAAAGGAGACAGACTATTCTGGGATACCATGAGACATTTGACAGCTGATCTAATTCAGAATTTATGGCATAGACATGATGAGCATCAGAAACCAGGAAAAAGCAACAGTGAGTCTGGAAGACTGAAGAAGAGACCATACAAGGGTAAAAAATTGAGTACAGACACCATCTATACTAAAATGATTAGAATTTTTGAGAGATGCATAATTACAGTATTGAGCGCTTCAACTGAAATATTGTTTTATATTGAAAATGTATTTCCTTCCTTCTTTGGAATCACAGAATATGAAATAAATGAGTTCTTTTGTTGTCTGAAGTTGGCTTCATGTTATACCAAATTAACTTTCATTAGTTTAATTACCCATAATATATTCAGCTTAAAAAAAGAAGGCATCCATTTTGCTAGCACAGCAGATCAAAAGTTCTCATAGAAATGTCCTGCTTAATGCAGAGAAAATTCAAAATATTCTAGCAGTGAAACTAGTTATCCCTGGTAATAATACTAAGAATAATTCTAGCAGTATTGGACCAGATTGAAAGAGCCTGATTCTACCTGTTTCTGTGAAGCACTGAAGGTAGAAGACTAACCCAATTCCTAATCCTCCTACCACATGGGAGAATTATACTCATCTATTTCCCCTCTTTCTGTCCACTGAATATTTAGGATGTCTATGGTGATTCTACTCCTGTTAATTCCTAAGTTCAATTAATTATAAGGCTGTAGTCATCAAATTTTATTCTGCTCAAGGCAAAATTAAATTGTGGACTATGTCTCCACAGGATGTAATTTCTGCCAGTTTCCCTTTACAGAAGAAAAGATTTAAACTCCTAATGGTAAAAACCCTTTCCAGATTGTGAAGCAGACAAAAAAAGCACCAAACAACAACAAAACCCCGACAGAGGCTGAAATAAAAATAATTCTGGGGACACTTGGTAAATACAGGGATCAAGAAGGTCACCACATATCTCTGAAAGCATTCTGTGTAAAGCATTGAGCATATTGAAGAAAAGAAAACATCATAGAAAACCTAACAATCCTCTTCCTGTAAATTCTGTGAAGAGGCCACTTGTTTGTAGATCCAGAGTGGGAATGAAGGAGGAAGGTGTTAGGAAGTGTTGTTAAGTTCCCTGTTGGAAAAAAAACATTTGTGCTGAACACACACCTGACCTCAGGTCTACATAAAAGTGTCTAAATTGCTTTCATCTGACTTTAAGATTTTAAGGCCTCAAAAAAACCTGCTATTCAAATTGTAAATATAAACCTGGAAAAAAAAAAAAAAAGAAGTGTTTTTATTTTAAAATAAATCAAAAGGATTTTAATTAAAACTAGAATTTGCAGCTCTCTGTTGTTTCATTTGCAGCTGATAATTAAATTTTGAGAATATTTTGCGCATATATTCAGGAATTGGTTTAAATAGTTAATAAAGAAGATGGCAGTTACTGGCAGAAACTAGTATGAACTCTCCTGAGGCAGGTGCTTTGTTTTGGATGAGCTCATATAGCAAGTAACTCAAAGAAATTTAATTTACATTTGTTTACACTTATGCACAGCTCCATGCATAAGCTCAAGCTTATGTTACCATGGCCCTTCATATATCTTCTAGTCTCCCTGGTTCCTGTGCATTTGTTTACTGTATTCAGAGGGAAATCCATTAACATGCTTCACATTTGATGTGGTTGACACTCTTTCAATATTAATTCCTTGGTGTGTCATATGCTGCATGATAGTAATTATTAATATTCTGGAAGATCCCAGCTATTTGCATTTACTGTTCTTCTGCAGAAGAAAAAAAAAGAAAAACAAACCCCCCCAAACAACAAACACCCCTCCCCCTAAAACTATTTTAAATATCAATAGTTATATTAATACTATTAAAATAATACAAAGTATACTTACTACAATCCTTATTTCTTTAGACAAAAAAAAATCCGTTTATTTTTGTATGGAGCTTGTTGGATGATTGCTTCTACAGTGAAGTGCCAAAATGCAGTCTTCTTATTCCTCCCTCCAGAGACTGAAAAACAAAACAAGAGTCAGTCATTTCAACCACACTGAATGATCATGCTGAGCTTTATCAGGACAAAATAATTTTGTGGTTATAGGAAATTTGAGCTAGACCTACAGTGCATATTTAGCTGGTCTCTGGTCCTTGTGGAAAGATGAGAGCTGTTCAGAAGTGCTGATTCATTATAACAGGCAAAACAGTCCTCACACTAAGGAGTTAGGCAAACAACAGTAACATGTCAAGGATAGCCCTGGAATATCATGGGGCCATGGAACTGCTGTCACATACAAATGACTCACTCCCCTTCTCTCTCACATACAACACTTAAGCAGATATAATTAAAATGACTGAAAAATACTAGGGTGGCATTTTAATGCCTTTCAATTGTAAAATACATTTTATGAAAAAAAGAGTTTAAAGCAGCTGTATGTCAAAGTAGGCATCAATTATTAAATACATGTCATTTGCATTTGATGGAGGTGTGTATATGCCCTGTTTCTTTGCTAGATTAAGTCAAAAGTAAAGAGGTCAGTGGCAGAGGAAATTACATGACATTCAAATCAAATTTGAAAAATAGCTAGGGATATGTAAAATAAACTCATACTTTTTGTTTTCTTTTTTTTTCCCTACTGTAATGCAATTAGTGGCCAAACAGAAGTTCTTGAAAGTAGGCACAGATTTACTTACATGAGAATTACAACTGGTTCCAAACCTCCCACATTTACTAGCCATGCGTTCTCCAAAATTGTGTTCTCCAAAATTAAGTTCATTCTCCAAAGTTACTTGCAGGAAGTAAGTTTTTTCTACCTTGTAAAGAATAAGAGGTGTCCTTTTTCATCATAAAAGAATTTTGAAACACAATGTTTACTGCTGTACTGCTGTATAAGACAAAAAAAAAAAAAAAATATAAGTTCATTAGTGTCGCGGTTTAAGCCCAGCTGGTAACTCAGAACCATGCAGTCACTCACTCTCCCCCTCCTTCCTCCCCCTGCTCCTGGATGGATGGGGAGGAGCATCAAAAGAATGTAACTCCCACAGGCTGAGATAAGAACAGTCCAGTAACTAAGGTATAACACAAACCACAACTGCTACCACCAATAATAAACATTATAAATGAAATAACAATGGAAGAGAATACAACCACTCACCACCCACTGACCGACACCCAGCCCGACCGAGCAGTGATCTAGTTCTTCCGGGTGACTGCCCCCAGTTTATATAGTGGGCATGACATGCTGTGGTATGGAATACCTCTTTGGTTAGTTTGGGTCAGGTGTCCTTGTCTCTGCTCCCTCCCTGCTTCAACTCCTCCCTGGCAGAGCATGAGACTCACAAAGTCCTTGGTCAGACTAAACATTACTGAGCAACAACTAAAACCATCAGTGTTATCAGCATTGTTCCCAGGCTGAAAGTCAAAAGCACAGCACTGCACCAGCTACTAAGAAGGAGAAGAATGACTGCTACTTCTGAACCAAGGACAACTACTAATCTTATTTTATATTCCTTTAAATGACACAAAATCTTTCAGATTGCATCCTGATCACTTCAAATCTAAACATTAATTCAGGTGCAATGAAAGCATTCCATCAGAACTTACTGTGTAACAATAGATCACTTAAGCAATTCCAAAGTATTGTATTAGACCATTTTAAACCTCTTTGTATGATAATAGGATGATTCAAGTAGCTGTCAATAGCTATGCAAGCATGTATACCCAACCACAAATGCAGGCTGGGCAGAGACTGCATTGAAAGCACCCCTGAGGAGAAGGACTTGTGGATGCTGGTTGACAAAAAGCCCAGCAGGAGCCAGCACTATGCACTTGCAGCCCAGAAAGCCAGCCATGTGCTGAGCCGCATCAAAAGAAGTGTGACCAGTGGGTAGAGGGAGGTGATTCTCCCCTTCTACTCAGCTCTCGTGAGACCCCACCTGCAGTACTGCGTTCACCTCTGAATCCAGAGGAGGGCCATGAAGATGATCAGATGGAAGAATCACCTCTTCAATGAAGACAGGCTGAGAGAGCTGCGGCTGGTCACCCCGAAGAAAAGACGGCTCCAGGGGTACCTTATGGAAGCCATCCAATACCTAAAGAGGGCCTTCTGGAAATAGTGTTTGTTTGATTTAAGATTCCCATAAGTATTGTAGTTGGATTTGCCTTTTAAGTCTTCCCTGTGGAATGCCTTGCTTTTGTAAGGGCACCAGCAAAACTTTTCAACAGTGAGATTTGTCTTTGAGAGATACAGCATACTCCTACTGTTTTTCTTCTTGGCTGACATTTTCATTATCAGTGGCTAGCCATGGATGTGAGGCTACTTACAGACAGAATGATGAGCAGAATCATTATTAAGCCTACCAGCATCTCTACTGCTTGGTTCCTTTGAAGCCTTTGAGGAGCAGACAAATGTCCTCTCCAGTCCTCCATGCTCTGATGAACAGGGGAGCAAAAGCTCTAGGAGTTACCTGGAATACTAGATGAATCCTCACGTTGCTGAAGTTTTTAAACTGAAAGAAACTAAACTTTAATAGTTAATGTCAAAGTTCAGGCATTCTTTCAGTGCTTTGTCACTACAGAGGCATGCGTAGTATTTTTATAAAGAAAAATCTTTAAGAAAATAAACCACTATTGGTTTCTTTTCTTTCACCTGCAATATGATGGGTTGTAATAAACCTGTGATTTACACCAGAGATAGTTTTCATTGCCTCTCACAGGAAATGGGGTAATTTTATCTAATGGAAGCATCTTATTTCTAACAGTTTTCTGCATAAGGAAGTAGAACTAGTTAAGAAGCACTCTATATTAGCAGCCTGCATGCCTTTGCCTGAAAATTACTAACTTGCCTAGCAGCATTGACTTTGAAAGTCAGTTCCCTACCAGATTTATAACAGCAGGTAACCAAACTCTCACTCAGCTCCATGTTTCATTGGTAACATGACATGATCCATTTTCGGTGTATAAAAACTAGGGTAAGCTCTTTATAGTGTTGAGATGTCAACTGTGCAGCTTGACACATGTTTTGATTGAGTTTGGGCATCCTGTTGGGCTGTCTGAGAAACTGATTTTTACAGTGGTGCTTATGAAGAGCCTTTGGTACATTTGTCTTTGAAACTGTTCTTTTGTTCTGTTCACATACCACGGTGCAAAGTGGTTTGCCTTTTTTTTTTTCAGTTCATAAAATCTAACCAATTAAATGTGTTTATGTAAAATTTGAAAATAATATCCATAATTAGATAAGAATCAAATTAAAAAACTGATAAAGGATGTTCTACTGTAAGTTCCATTAGACATTACAAAGCAGCTGAACAGGAAGACAGATCAGAAAAACATAAAGCATAAAGGGATGAAGGACAAGCAACTTAACATGGAGAGTTGAATATGAGATGAGACAACAAACTGTAATGGGATTGAAGGACAAAGACTAAAAAAAGGTGTAGAAAAGAAGAGGAGAGACTGAAAAGGCACTGGTATTGTTCAAGCTGCAAGGTGGGGAGAAGGGTGTTTTTTGAGTTCTTTGCAGTTACTGTTCTTTCTACCTGTTTTTCCTTAAAAAAAAAAAAGAAAAAAAAAAGAAAAGGCAAGTGTGTGATTTATGGGTTACTCCTTAACCACTGTTATGCTATACTTTGTAAGAGCAAATGTAGATGGTTGCGAATTAAGAAGAAATATTTAATTTAGAAATTGCAGATTGTTGAACTGTATTTTCTTTCATTAGAATTTTTAATTTGCATGTTTATGTTATTCTGGGTTAAGATACATTCATTTTTTTTTTCCCTTTGTCATATAGACACCATTAAGTTATAATGAACAACAGGAGTTCTATTATAAAAAAAGATGTAAAAGATTTAACATTCAGAACAATGCACTTTTCTCCAACATGTATTGAAGTGTTTTGTACCACATTCAAGGATGACACAGAAGGAATTGCAGAGAATTATTTTATTCTAGTCTGCATTATATAAAGATGGGCCAAAGTTTGGCAAGATGCCTTTCACAAGCCTGTGAGTCTCATTCAGTTTTTTCCTCTCTGTTTATATTCGTGTAATGTCTTTACAAAAATGGATTTCAAATGGGTTTCAAATAACTTTGAAACATATATGTGTATGCAATAAATAAATACCCATGTTTATTTTTTAGCAGGTTTGACTGGATTCTGGCAGTCATTAAAACATGGACACAATGGCCACCATTCCAAAGCACTGCTAGGGCTAAGTGTGATCATCTCTGCCTCTTAAAAAAGTTGAATTGTCAGCTCTATGACCTGGGATGGTGTTTGGTTAGCATATACAACATCTAGTCTTGTGGTACAGGAAAAGAATTTAAACTACTTCCCCAGTGAAGTCCATTTATTGTAGACCTAAGAGTAGTGATTTTCGTCCTCACACAGACTTCCAGACTCCTGCAAGGAGATAGAATTTAGAATTTTAACTGAGTATGTCACTGAGCCTGATAGCACACACTGGAAGCTCAAATATTTATGATTACCAACCCTTATCTAAATGCTTAGATGTATAAACTTATTCCAAGGTATTTCAGGAATGAAAAGAAACTTCTCCCTATATGTGGAATCCACTCAATGGATTCTTCCACTAGTACAAATAAATACATTTTTTTTCATTTATGTTTATAATGGTAACAAGCAACTGAACTATACTAACATTTTTTCATAAATCTACAAGTTATCTTGAATGCTGAAGAGGCATTTGCTTAGAATCCTACAGCACGATACTGTGGTATCAGAAATGCTGTTCAATAATGGTGGCTATAAAAGAGTGCTGTCACTTTCTCTCTCCTGTTTACTTTGAATTACCCAGTGTAAAAGAACTTTAAGTTCACTGTTGATGTACTGACAGAAATTGGTTTTGCTTTAAGTAAACAAGCAGAATCCCCAGACATACTAGGATAATAATCTTCAGTTATATTTTAATAAATTAAGGGTTGATTTTTTTTTTTCTTTTTTAACTAGTCAAAGAAGACAAACTGGCAGCTTGGAAAAAATGCTAATGTATGACAAAATTCATGCTGTATCTCGAATGACTAAATCCTATCTAATTAATGCTAGCATAAATCCAAAGAAATTCTGTGGAAATAAAATTGCTTACACTTTATTTCTCTGGTCTAATGGACTGCAACATTTGGTCCACATTGTTTAATATAATAGAATTTACTTTTGATATGCAAAATATTTCAACTGCCAGGACTTTCATGCAAGAAGAAAAAAGAATCTGAGTAGCTGCCAGCATGAACTCTGAAAGCAATACATTTTCATCAAATAGTCTCAACTAACACTCCTTGCATTAACTTTACTCGTCACTGAGAATAAATATCTCTCACAGTTTCAACAGATTAGAAGTATCTGTACATTTGGAGTAAGCAGAATGGTACTTACTTAATGAGAAGTTTGAAAAATTTGTGTCATCATACATTTTTTTTGCAAATGTTACAAAACACGCAGGTGAAAGTATTTTTACTTTTAACATTGACTGTACCAGTCTGATGAAGCATGTGCTTACTTCATGAGTAGGCAATTCTGCATGACACAAAGTATAATATATGACATTATACAAAAATAACACAAGCTTAAAAGAGAATATGTCAATAGTAAAAAAATAGGGGAAAATCACTATTCAAGGTCGCATACATGTGAGAGAATTCATAGTATTGTAATTCCCCCCATTTAAAATAATAAAAACTTCACAACCACTCAACGTATGTGCAAAGGTATCACTGTGCTATTTCCACAATCCACATAAACAGCACTTAAACCTAAAAGATAATGAAGCCAGTCCCTTAGGCTTGCATAAGCATTCAGGCTCACTTCTATATTCTAAGACCAAGCCTGATATCTTGTAATTTTAATAATCCAATTGTATGCAATGAACTAATTTGCTACAAGACCTTATAGAATTCCTTGCTGATACGTGTTTACTGTTACCTTCTTCTTGCCCCTAAATATTTTTTAATAGAGATTAGTAAAGAAAAAAAGAACTACACCCAAAACAAGCTAGGAAAATAAAAGTTATTTCCTTGTCATTATATCCTGACATTACTATCATCCACCCCTTCCAGAAGACCAGAGATGTTCACAGTGTTTAACATCAGCTCTCTTACTCCAGAGTAACAATGCTGTAGTCATCAGAGCAGTATTTCCAGCTGGAAGGGTCGGTGTCAAACTGTAGTCAATACGAAATCTCGATCATGAGAAAGTCCTTCAAAGTCTCAAGGTCTCCAAGTGGGGTAGGCACTGACAGCAAAGTTGCCTTCAGAGAACTGGAGCTTCTACAGCAGCCCCAATACGAGATAACAAACAGACCAAGGATTTGGAAGTACTGAAGCACTGTGAAGGTGTGAAGGTAATAAAACTACATGACTGCTTGGATAAACCATCTTCCATCATACAATAAGCCTGCTTGACTCTTTTATATGTTAACAAAATTGGCTAACTGTCTTCTGAGGCATCCTTAAAGGCTTTTTTTTTTCCAAAAAATCTGACTTAGGTGAATTGGATCTGTTCTTTTCATGTTAATGCTATAGATAAACTCTGATTTAACCTTATTGTCAGAAAGATAACTGTACAAACCTAACAATGAAAACTTTAACTTAGGACTTGACTGTTGTGCAGCTCCAGCAGCATCAGAACTCAGAAGAAAAAAATGGGTTCCCATTAATAAGAACTTTCCATTTATAAGAAAAAGTATAAAAGAAAGGAAAAGTATTAAAGAAAGGAAGCTGATTAGATTTCATGATAGAAGGCGGCGGGAAAATTGATAACACCATGAAACACTTATATACCCAATTAAAAAAATGAACACCCTCTGAGATAACACTCTTTTGTTCATGTGAATATATGAGGAGTCTCTTCACATCTGTTTTGCCGAAATTGAATTGGTTTTGTGGGGCTTGGAGCTCTAGAAATTCACTGTGATCACCACCACTCTGATTATTGCACATTAACTGTAAGACTGCCTAGCAGGTGCCCAAAGTAGCTGCACATGCAAAATATATGCTTACAAATATGCCAGATGCCTAACTGTAGATGGAAAGAGAGGTGACTACCCAGAAAAACAAATATTTTTCACAAAGAAATATAAATAAATAAATAACCACAACTTCTTTTTAGCCATCTGCACTTACATTATGAACAGAGCATGTTTTATTTGGTTGCAGATCTCACTGTCATCTCGTGAGGTGGGCTGATGCCAACCTCATGAGGTTTAACCATGCCAAGTGCAAGGTCCTACACCTGGATTGGAGCAATCCCAGGCACATCTGCAGGTTGGTCAGAGAAGAGGTTCAGAGTAGCCCTGCAGAGAAGGACTTGGGGGTGTTGGCTGATGAGAAAATGAACATGGGCTGGCAGTGTGTGCTTGCAGCCCAGAAAGCCAACTGTATCCTGGGCTGCATCAAAAGGAGCAGGACCAGCAGGTTGAAGGAGGTGATCCTGCCCCTCTACTCTGCTCTTGTGAGACCTCACCTGGAGTATTGTGTGCAGTTCTGGTGTCCTCAACATCAAAAGGACATGGAACTGTAGGAACAAGTCCAGAGAAGGGCCACGAGGATGGTCAGGGGACTGGAGTACCTCCCGTATGAAGACAGGCTGAGGAAGTTGGGGCTGTTCAGCCTGGAGAAGAGAAGGCTGCGTGGAGACCTCCTAGCAGCCTTCCAGTATCTGAAGGGGGCCTATAGGGATGCTGGGGAGGGACTCTTCATTAGGGACTGTAGTGACAGGACAAGGGGTAATGGGTTAAAACTTAAACAGGGGAAGTTTAGATTGGATATAAGAAGGAAATTCTTTCCTGTGAGGGTGGTGAGGCACTGGAATGGGTTGCCCATGGAGGTTGTGAATGCTCCATCCCTGGCAGTGTTCAAGACCAGGTTGGACGAGGCCTTGGGTGACATGATTTAGCGTAAGGTGTCCCTGCCCATGGCAGGGGGGTTGGAACTAGATGATCTTAAGGTCCTTTCCAACCCTAATGATCTGGCATATTTGTAAGCATATGATTCTATGATTCTATGATTAGACTATCTAGTTATAATCTACTGTAGCAGCTAACATAAATTACTCTTAGTTTATGCTAGCTGCTATTAGAATAAGCCCGTGAATTTCTTCTGTATGTAGTAGAAGTAGACACAAATATGGCCTGTTGTAAACACCAGAATAGTTCTGGCATGCTCAGGGAATAGATGGACAAGCAACCCATTGATCATCAAGAAGTGCATAAGTGTCCAGAGGTGTACATACAGTGGCAATGGCAGATAAGAGAGCATCCATTCAAGTTGCACAACCTAAGCATCATCAGGCCATTCTCTAGCCAGTCCTAAAGCTAAAGACACATAAGAATACTGGAGTAACCAAGAGTTTCTGAAAAATATTTCAAGGGAGGGATGGCCCAGAACCCTTCACCAGTGTCTGGAAGCGTCTCTTCAACATTGAGAACTGAGGGAGTGGAAAAGAGCTCATGACCCTGTGCCAGGACTGACTGTAGTATGGCAGAAGCCACCATACTGGCCCACCCAAACTTCCTCTGTGCTATCTATCATGTGGAATGGGGAAGTTGTGCAATTCATAATATTTCATATACGTGATATTAAAATGCATTGGTAAGCAAATGCACTTAACTGTTCATGCTGTCATTTGTTCTTAAACATTGGCACCTGGATACTTGAAAAGACATCCAAGTACTTGACTAGTCCTATTGTTTTCAAGGGCAAATACAATTTATATTTTGGTGAGAAAAATGTAGTCCTCTTCTAGATAGGCAAGACAATAGAAGAAACAGTGGCTAAAATACAGCTATTGTCAGGTCACTTTTTTCTAGCTTAATGTATGTAGGGACAAATTTAGACAAAGAATTCACGTAGGTTGTAAGACAAGTATTCACAGTACCAACATATTTTATCTTGCTGTAACTGACAACTTATATGTGGAAAAAAATGATTTGGCAAGCTGTCTTTATAATAAACTTCTTAGAATTGCCTTATTATGGATTGTTTTGTGGACCTGCAATTCAGAACAGACGCACTTGAAAAACACAGTCCTACCTGTCACATTGTGGGGCTTTTTACACCATTTTTAAGGAATATTTAATTGCATGCTAATGCGATGCAACATAAAGAAGTGCACCATTTTTTATGTATCATCTAATATTAATTCTGCCATATTCCTGCAAGACCATGCAGATGCAATAAAGTACATCAGCTGACAGATGTACAAGTTTTGGGATATATCTGGAATTCTCCAGACTGGCAAAAGACTGAAGTCAACATGAGTTTTACAGGTGTTTAAGTCTGCATCAGGTATACTGAGCCCTAAGTACAGTTAGATTGCTATTACAGTGAAAGAGATTTAAATATGGCCTCAAGCTATTAACTATGAAAAAAAACAAACAAGAAAAGAGAGTATATTAGTAGTATATGCAGTAATACTCTGAAGGGAGATGTGGGAGAAAGCAGTGGATTTTAGTCACAGATACCAGAAGAAGACACCTGAACGTCCTGCTCATACTGTACTCTTAGACAACAGCTCACTGGTTTTGGAGCCTTACTTGATGGCTTTCTCCTCAACAGTGGTAAAAAGGATTAGCAGGTACTTCTTTTATGAAATATACAAGGCCAGTCTAAAAATCAGGACTCCTGACTATACTAGCCACAGAACAAATACAGAGCTAGAGACAGTCCCTGTGCTAACTGGAATACAGTTAAAAAGTAGATTAAATAGATTTCAGTGTCCTTCTTAGATACAAGGCAGAGTTCAGTTCACATGGGTTCTTCCAGTCACACAGAAGGGGAATAGTGGAACACAGATTTAACCCTAGATGCCTTGAATGTTGCTTTTGTTGTTTGTATTACCAATATTATTCATGATGCTTGCGAAGGCTATCTTCTCATGAGCCTTCCTTTCACTACAGCATCTCCACTGCCAGGGACTTGTAACTCAATTTTCTGCAGACATCTGAAAAATAATGTCTCATATGTAAGAGAGAAAGACACTGAAAACTTTAAAACATTGTCTTTTCTACTCTCCAGATGTATTTTTCTCTCTGCCCTGTCACACAGATTTGCATATGTGTGTGTTAAAAATAAAAAGCATGTGAGTTATCACATGACACTTCTGCAAAAAAGGTACACCGAGAAAAGGTAGGTCAAGGATATGAACTGTAATGGCGAAAATGGATTGAGAGCAAAACTCAAATGTTTGTTACAAAGCTGCGGCCTTGGCTGTGAGGAACTCTATAGATGTGGGAGCTGCTGGAAGAGCTCTACCTCATTTGCCATGTTGCAGCACTAGACCCACCCATCTAAGGAAACGCTGCTGTGCTACTCAGCGAGGCAAAACCTAAGTTTTAATCGTCATTCTGATTCTGTAGGTAATCTTGGAAGTGGGATTAGAAGTCACTTTGGGGCTACCAGTTGGCAGTATCTGTGTTCAGTACCCACTGCACAAAAAGCACCCATGGAAGAGAAAGGTACAACCTCTGTTTTCAATCCCTTTGCACAACAGGGGGTTATGTCCATACATAGGACCACATAGGAAGCAAAAATTAACCATTTTATATTCTACAAGATAACTATAAAGAGGAAGAAGTGACCAGCATATGTCTGTCCTTTAGCTGTGTACATACACAATAAGGTTGGAGGACTTTTCCCACTGGAAGAGAAATTTACTATTGAACCTATACAGCTAAAAAATCAGTGGATTCAAATTCTAAATATTATAGTCTATACATAAAAAAATGTTCAGCCTTTACCAGGCAGATGCAATCTAGATCCTCAGGAAAACAACAGGGCTGAGATCTTCAGCTGATTTCAGGAAAATAAATGCACTATCAGGAAGCCAGGGATTTTAACTCTGCCTGAAGCCAAAGGTTTGAGAAAAGACTGTTTTGCAAGAAAAGAAACCCCTTTCTGTCTTTCATCTCTTGAATTTATGTAAGAAAAAAAATGAAGCAAAAAGAGCAGCCAGGCTGCTGCAAACTTACACACTGGCAGTGAATCGTCTGTCTCAGCAGGGATTCATTTGTCCAACTTATTCATTGATGATAAAATATTTGGAATCTGTGGATACTAAAATGTGGAGTTATGATGCTGCCACTGCAAGTGAAATAACCATTTAAATTGTCTGAATACTAAAAAGGAAGTGACACAGCAGTGTGCTGGTTTTAACGTGTGAAGTTCAACAGCATGAATGGTATTGCGGCATGCGTATGCCTACATCGCTATTGTGATGAGACATGGAGTGTCTACAGGGTGATGAGCCAATACTGTAGCCCTGATGGATTACTAGGAGACAAGAGGGACGGAATAAGTATGAAATAACAGCTACAATGCTCAAATATCAGAACTGTTTATTTGACTGGAGTAGTATTCTCAGAGCCAGTATGCAGAAAGAAAGAGTCTGGGGAGCACTGGCTCTCAGGAAGGTGAACTTTCTTTTGGGAGGCCAGGAGCCTTGCAGTGCAAAGACAGACCACTCTCCTGCTATCAAGGCAGATCTCTGGAGTGGGCAGAAGGGAGGCAGAATACAAAAGGTTCTGTGCCTTGGCTGGAAAAGGGAGCATTTTATTAAGTCTGTTAGTAATCTGCAAAAGAAAAACAATGATGCAGAGAGTCCACTTTCAATTCAAGAAGGCAGGAGATCTGACTGCAGATTCTTCTTTCCCAGCAGTATTAAAGTGGCAATTTTAAGGCAATTTTAATTCTGCAGTCTGGGTTAAGGTGTTTGGGTTTTATTAAAGCAAAAAAAACAAACACACTCCCTGAAGAACTGATTAGGTTGAGGTGGGCTGGAAAAATTTCTAGTACTGACAATTTCAAGAAATTACAAGGGAGTTTCCTTAACACACACTCCAACATAAAACTTCTCCTGCAGGTAGTGAGCAATATATTTTTAACATTTCTTCCACTGGTCTGTAAGCCCAATTTAGATGAGACGCAGCTGTACTGCTGTGAATTAAAATGTTGTGTTTGTCCACTTACATTAACAGCAGCTCCCCTCACAAGCAACCTACATTTCACATAGCTGCAACACAAAACGCAAATGAACTATACATCACTTATGAAGAGCATTACTAATTGCAAACAACACGTAAGAAGCACCATGTGACCACTATCCATGTGGAACACAGAGCAGTCAAACACAATTAAGCAAAAAAAAACCAAAATTCCATTAGAAAAACACAGTTTCCTCTGTGGCTTCATACAAAATAATCATACAAGGAACATTATCCCAGGTAGTAGTAGTCCCTTTTGTCTGCTGTAACATGAAATATAGGCCTTTTATCTTTGCAGAAGCATGGGAACTTACTCATTGCATTGCTCATTGTGTGACTGTGCTCACACCATCATCACCAGCTATTCAGATAACCAAGAGGTTGAAGCCTTTCATGTCTCACTAAGACCTGCTCTTTTAAAATGTAGTATGAAAATTAAGCAAGTACACAAGGGACTTTTAAAGTTGAAGAACAGGAAGCACCTCTGCTCTTTACAGAGGACATCCTAAATTAAAATCCTGTTTCCCAACACTGATGGCATTTTTGTGTGGATTTACACTTGAATTTGGTTCCTGACAGTTAGTCTAAGAAAGAACAAGAAGAATCTTGATTGTCTGAGCTCACACAGCCTGTACATTTGAATAGTATATTCACTGCATGCTTAGAGGTAACAAACCAAGTCTGTCTTATGTCTGGTGTAAAAATGAATTACGGACTGATAAGAATTTAACACTTTTAAAGAAGAGGGAATACATAATTCTGTATTCATAGATTACAAAGGCTTGTCCACATATCTATAGATCAACGACTGTTTGCAGTTCAGACTTTTGCACCACTCGCTGTACTGATATGGGGCAGTGGGGATGGACAGTCAGGAATACATGTGTACTACCAGACGGTGATTGTACTGGTCCAGTTTACCTCAGTGTACTACACAGCTGCTGTAGCTACAGAGTCATGAACTGTCAGAAAATGAGGAACAGCAAAACACTTTTGCTGAGCAAACAGAAGTCAGTAGACAACACCATTATCACCAGCCTCTGATGAAAACTACTTTCCCAGTCTCATTCATTTTTTAAAAATCATATTTAGAACAGACCAAAAGCTGTGCAAGAGGACCTCTGTCAGCTAGAATGTTTAGATGGGTATGTCTATGACACAGAGAACCTGAAATACAACTAAGCTTCTGCCTCTCGGGCTGCATCTCTGCAGGGTAGAGCTTTGCTCTCAGGCTCGCTTTCAGCCAACTCAGTGGCTTACTGAGTTGCAGCAAACCCTATACTCCCCCATCTTAACCTCTGAAAATTTCTCTCTGTCACTTCAGGCCTATTTGTCTGCTTGATTAAGTGTCCCAGTTGCTGAGACAGAGTGGCAGTTTCCAAGGTCCTTTCACTGGCAGACCCAGAAGTCTTCTCAGCTAGGCCATCCTGCAGAAGGCTTTCATCCAAATGGCCTTTACCAAAGCAGTGTACCTTGCAACTGAGAACGCACCACCCAGACTGTTATGGTTCATCACAAGGAATTTCAGAAGCTAAAGCATTCTGGCTGAAAACCAAAGGGAAGGAAAAATGTTTTATGTGAAATGTTATAATTTTGGATAGAAAACACTTCTGCATCCAAAATCCAGTTTAACACCAGGAAGCTTCATGGACACACACTAACAAATTTTCATAAGGGAGAATGTCTCCAGAAGGCAAAACTTCTGTTTTAAGCATAGTGACTCATTTTACTTCATATAATTAATGCTGCTTTGGAAAAACAGCCTGCCCATTTTTAATGTTAACATATAGAAGAAAATTCGCATTACACAATGAGCTTCAATGTGAATACTCACTCCAAGTTTTATAGCTGTTCACAAAAAGCAGAAAGGTAAAATGTGACTCAGCTAAACCAGCTGTGAACCACAAGCATGAAGACTGCAAACAAAAGGGAGAAGAGTATTGATTTAACCAAGTAATTGTCCAATAGATTTGTATGAACTGTCTACTGCAATTGCAGAGCACAGTTCAAGGCAGCTCAGTTAGTATTCCAGGATCCTGAGACATATCAGGATTTCACCTCTAAAAAATAAAAAAATGACAAAGTTTTAAGGCATACCTTCATTTTATTGATACCTCTGAATCTGGGCCATTGGGAAGAAGGCAACTCAAAATTCGTGATGCCAGGAGAAAGAAAAATATTCTTTATAGTAAGTTTTATGGTGTTATATTTTAGATTTGTGATCAAAACAGTGTTGATATCACACTATGTTTTAGCTATTACTGAGCAGTGATTGAGCAGCATCAAGGCCTTTTCTGCTTCTCACCCACTGCAGAGCAGGCTAGGGGTGCATAAGGAGCTGGGAGGGGACACAGCTGGGACAGCTGACCCCAACTGACCAAAGAGATATCCCATACACTGTGATCTTGTGCTCAGCAATAAAAGCTGCCTGGAAGAAGGAGGATGGGGTGACATCTGTCTTCCCAAGTCACCATTATGCCTGATGGAGTCTTGCTTTTCTTCCAATTTTTCTGCCTGCCATTGGAAAACAGTGGATGAAATCTTTATTTTGCTTTTCTTGTGTGGGCAGTTTTGTTTTATCTGTTAATCTGTGTTTATCTCAACCCACAAGTTTTTACACTTTTGCCCTTGTGATTCTCTCCCTCCTTGAGCAGCTGTGTGGGGTTTAGCTACTTATGGGATTAAACTACAACATCCTTCAAGATTGCTTATCATTAGGGTCCAGAAATTTCCCAATAATGGCAAGCACAGAGTGCCTGCCTTTTCTGGCTTTCTTAGAAGAGTGCCATCTTAGAAGAGGCTACTAATATTAATAATCTCACACTCAGGAAAATGTAAGTCTGCTTCTTTGGAAAAGACTTCAGTCTCTAGGCTCAGTTTATGCTGCCATTATCTGCTTCTTTATTCTAAAATAACCAAAATAAAATTAATTATAAAACAATATTATTCCTGTCAGTGATAAGAGATACACAGGAGGGCAAGTAAAAAGGGGAGAAAACTAATCTCCTCCACTCCTTTTCAGTGGAAGATGGTGTACTCTTAACTTCATAGGTTTTGACTGCAAGGAATAAAGTAAAAACAAGTATTCGTACACCCATCTCAAAATGATTCTTCTCAGTTAAAAAATAAAAATTTGAAACAAATTTCTGTGTGAAAACAAAACACAACTCCAAATTACAAAAGTCTCTCACCACCCTCACAATAAAGAATTACTTTATATCTAATCTAAATCTCCCCTCTTCCAGTTTAAAGCCATTCTTCCCTGTCTTGTCACTACACTTTGTAAAAAGTCCCTCTCCAGATTTCCTGTAGGCCCCCTTTAGGCACTGGAAGGCTGTTATGAGGTCTCCCCTGAGCCTTCTTTTCTCCAGGCTGAACAAGCCCAGCTCTCAGCCTGTCTTCATATGAGAGGTGTTCCAGCTCTCTGATCATCTTCATGGCCTTACTCTAGACTCGCTAAATCAGGTCCATGTCCCTGTTGTGTTGTTGGGAGCCCCAGAGCTGCACACAGTACTGCAGGTGGGGTCTCACAAGAGCAAAGTAGAGTGGCAGTATCATCTCCCTTGGCCTGCTGGCCTTGATACTTTTGATGCAGCCCAGCATACAGCTGGCTTTCTGGGCTACAGGTGCACACTGCTGGCTCATGCTGAGCTTCTCATCAATCAATACCCTCAAGTCCTTCTCAAGGCTGCTCTCAATCCAGTCTCCATCCAGCCTGTATTTGTATGATATACATATTTGTGTGTATATGTATATATATGAGATATATATACATATATATGCATTGTATAGTAAACCAAAAATATTTATATACACTTATATATGCATATACACATACACATATATCTGTATTCCTTTTAGAAATGAGAAATTCTGAAGCCACAGGTATTGTGATGCTGTGCGTATTGATTTGAGAAGCTGAGAATCAGTGGAGAACATCATATGGACACTTGAGATGTTGCCCACCTGATTTTCTGTGAAGAATAATACCGCATATATCAAGTTTCAAAAAGTGGTAGAAAAACAGTTGGAAAACAATGACTTCAGACTGTCTTATTATAGATGGCCACAGGGTCTCTAGATTTGATAAGCAATCAATACTTGTGGTGATAAGAGAGTAGTTTCTAGAACTGTAAGCTTGTTAAACTGGTGCAGTATAAGCACAGAGCAGCTTTTTGTCCAGTTCTTCCTTGGGAGCTGTTTCTGGTGTAATGGAAGAGTTTGCCTCTCCTACTCTCACCCAGCCAAGAGTTTCTCCCTCTTGCCTACAGCAGTGGGTTTTCATTTAACACTTCAGTGTCTCACAAATAATAATAAGAAAATCAAATCATCCAGACCCCTGAATGGGCAATGATTTTTTTTTTCAAGGATGTGACCTTTGAGCTGTTAAACAAATTCACAAGATAAATTTAAGTTTTCGCCTCTCTTTCAGGTTTACAATTTCAAATTTTAGAATCATAGAATCATAGAATAGTTAGGGTTGGAAAGGACCTTAAGTTCATGTAGTTTCAACCCCCCTGACATGTCACCCAAGGCTCTGTCCGACCTGAACGCCACCAGGGATGGAACATTCACAGCCTCCCTGGGTAGCCCATTCCAGTGCCTCACCACCTTTACAATAAAAAATTTCTTCCTTATGTCCAATCTGAACTTCTCCTGTTTAAGTTTTAACTTGTTACCCCCTGTCCTATCACTACAGTCCCTAATGAAGAGTCCCTCTCCAGCATCCTTGTAGCCCCCCTTCAGATACTGAAAGGCTGCTATGAGGTCTCCACGCAGCCTTCTCTTCTCCAGGCTGAACAGCCCCAACTTTCTCAGCCTGTCTTCATACAGGAGGTGCTCCAGTCCCCTGATCATCCTCGTGGCCCTCCTCTGGACTTGTTCCAACAGTTCCATGTCCTTTTGATGTTGAGGACACCAGAACTGCACACAATACTCCAAGTAAGGTCTCACAAGAGCAGAGTAGAGGGGCAGGACCACCTCTTAATTTTGTATAGTCAAGATTGTAGCACAACCAGATTTTATGTCGTGTATTCCTCTCAGGGCCTACACCCCACTAAGACCAACTAAGTTCCACCAAAGCACTACAATTTTTACTTAAGTATGTGAATATTCCCATTGATTATAGTGGGATTCAAGCAAATTTCTGGTGCTTTGATGAATAGGGATGGAGTCAAGTAGGTACCTATTATGACAGGTACTTCAGCTTTTCTTAAAACTCAGGCTGAATATGGGAACTTCTGATGCCTGCACTGTTCCAGAGGTACTCCACTAACTGAAAGTTGTCCACTGTAGTTTTACTAGTTGTATTTTTCAAAGGCTTGACTTTAGCAAAGCTTGTTAGCCTTAGCTCTAGAGAAAGTTAATTTGCCTGACAGATCAGAAAAATGCTTCTGATACACAAAATCCACTTTTCCTAAGTCACTAAATGCTAGTGCAACTTACCACAACACAGCAGCTTTTCATTTATTTCGAAAAATGTATTTTTGATGTATGTAAATTTCACTATGGTCAAACATCTGTACTAGGAAGATATCAGTACCTTTTTTAGCAATAACATTAGTAAGCCGTGTCTAGAGTGACTAATGAGATGCTTCATTAGACATGGGTACTTCACCTCAGAGTCAAGCACATCAGCATAGAAATGAGGAAGAAGCTGCTGTTGTTGCTGGTGCTAGACAGGTTTCACAGATAAATAAACTCTTCTGTGCTATCAGCCCAGTGTCTTTTTAAACCCTATATTCATTTGAAGGAAAAACTGGCAAGCAGGATTTTTCTATTTTCCCTTTTGAGATATTTCAAATCTTGGTGTTGCCATCTACAAAATTCATATTTCACACATGACAAGATTCACATAAAAATGTCATGTAGTAATGCTTGTTGTAAACCATACCCAGACTACATTTAGAGAATAATATATACAGAGAACAAGAATTTAGTATTGAAAGCTAAGTGAGAGGTGTTACTTCAAACTGAACTAGAAGTAACTGTGCTTTAATTTTTATTCAGATGAGCTTTTACCATTTTCTATGGTATTGAAAGCCATGAACATAATCAGTAATCAAGAAAAAAGTTAATTTAGCAAATGAATTTGTTTTCTAAATGAAGCAATCTAAAAACAACCAAGCAGATGCCCAGGTTTATAGTTGCTGAAGACAGTGACTGAATAGAACCTTTATCAGTGTTACGTTAGCTAATTCCAAAGAGGGATGTAACTATAGTAAGTAGATTTTAGCCCCAACTATGAATGAATATTATTTGATGTTCTTTTGATTTCTAGATTGTTACAACTTTTATGTAGATATAGTAAAGTTAACATCCCTGTCTGACAGGAGATGGTTTTGGGTGCCAAACATTATAAAACATTTCCCAAGCTAGACAGTTTGGTAGGGGACCAAGAACAGCTTTCTCCAGTTCTCAGAAGTGCTGGATTTTATTTGTGGGATGTCGCTGCAAGTGATGGGAACTCAGTACATCTTCAAGGCAATCCTATTTAGTATCAAAAACTCTGCACTGCAAGACTGAAGTAATTGAGCCTAGGAACTAGCTTTAAAAACCCAAACACTTTCTGAAATTATCCAGTGAGCCATAAATAATCCCAATGAACCAGGAAAAATCAAGAGAGAAGGAGAAAGGGAGGAGGGAGGTGGAATGCATTTTTAGCTGAAATCAATGCTTGCAAAAAATACAAACCAACCAATATTCAAAGGGTCATGAGCTAAGTATACAAAAATTCACAGAGCAGTTACAATAACTGTGCCAAAATCACCAACAGCAAAGAAATTGCATAATAAACCAAACACAGCTAAAGAAGATCCACAACATTTTTAAGACCATATCTGTCATCACCTTGACCTCTTTGCTTTATGATCTGTTTCGAATGTTCCTCATTAGCCACTCACCAAAAAAATCCCCCTTCCTTTTTTGGCATTGTTAACTTTCTGGGGAAGAAATTACAAGTCATTGTACCTATGAAGTCTTTTCCAGATGATGATACCTGTTGGAAAATAAACAGAAAACTAAAGAAAAAAAAAAGAAGAAAAGTCAGTTTTGCTCTAGCCATGTCTCACCACTACCATCTCTACAATTCTTAGAGAGAGGGAGTTCTAGAAGCTTTGTGAAGTGGAGGGGATGTGTGCAGAAAAGCATTTATTTACTTTTGACATTCTTAAGAAGCAGCCTTTGTGCTGTGTACAGCATAGAATTCAGGCAGTTTCTCTGTTCATCTTACCCAAATTCAGGAGCTCAGGCTTGGAGCAAGATTTTTTTGTGCGGAGCCCACAATGTCCTCTTAAATTGTTACAGTGACATGTCACCACCTACACTGTAAAAGTAGTGCTTCCTGTAAATATATTTCCCTGTCTATCCAATGGCGTACTGCAGGGATCGTAGTCTGCACCCAAATGGTGCAGATATACTTGAAACCATGTTAAGTAATTCAAGTGCAGCTCATTATCACACAAGTACCACACAAGCCACAACACAGATTTTTATTCCCACTGTGATTTTAAATTCCTCCTTACAAATAAGCTTCTCAGAGGATTAATAGAAGGATTTTTCTTGCATATATAGGACAACTTCAAATGAGACAGCATCAAAAGTCCCTGAAAGGACTGTGCTCTGACAGTCATTTGTCAGGCAAGACATGAAGGAGCTAGTGGCATTTCCAAAGTACTAGCATGGTTTACATTAAGAAGCAGTACTTCTTGAAGTCTAAATAGAGAAACCAAGAAACCAATAACTGCAGGGATGCTCAAATCCTCTATCCCCTTGCAAATTTCAGTGATGACACTTATTTGCAGTTCTCTGGGATGATGGTTCCCTGGTTCTGCTGGTAGAAGATTAAACCAGCGTGGGCTGCTCAGTCCTGAGTTTCTTCAGAGAGCTCACCAAGAAAAGCTCAAAAGCATTTTTCATGTTAATACATTGAGTGAAATCAGCTTTGAGAAATGAAATGCATCTTGTAAAACTAAACTTTGATGGCAGGATGGTTTTCAACTCCTAGTGTCACCACCTCCTTTTGAGTTAGTATTCTTATATTCCCTTTGGGGAGACAAAGAACTGTTTCTAGGTACTGTTTGGTTTGCTTCATTTGTTGTATATACAGTAATTTTCTTAGGTTAACCCACCATGGGCAACCATAATATGTATTAATTACTTCATACTTCAGTCAAGCAACATATATATTCATACAGACATTTGCAAACGCTTAAGGGAGTTATATGCTCAGGTAAGACTGAAGCTTTGTGTGGTCTGGATGTAAAACTAACACTGGGGTCTTGTGAAGATTCCTGACTTGTGAGTCTTTCAGAACTGAATTTATTAGGCGTGTGCCTTCTACTTCAAGAATTATATTTTCAAAGCTGTCTGGGTAAGGGTCACCAACATTTGTGAAATGCTGTGACAGAAGTGTGTTACTGCTGCTAATTTGTAGCAAAGAAAACATGTTTAAAATTCAGAGGCTCATTACCATCAGCTCCTTGCCAGTTTTTTTCCAGATGCCCTATTCTACATACAAGAGGTCAGGTCAGGCAAATTCTACTTTACTTGAAGGCATCTACCATCATGACAGTATACTGAAAGACAGTACCTTGTAGGCCTAACACATTGACCTGGAGTAAAGAAGGGCACCTCTGAAGTTGAAGAGATATATTCATATATATTTTTGTGCCTATATACATGTAAATGCCTGTTTTAAAAGAAAGAGTAGGACTGATTTTTCCTAAATATCCTTTGCTTTCACAAACAATTCAATTAATGAATCAATAAATCAACCTATCTACATCTATCTATATAGGGGAAGAGAGACTGACAGCTTTAAGCAAACTAGAAATACACAATTTAGCAGCTGTGGCATTACAAAAGTGTGTATACTCTACAGATAAAGAAAACCCCAAACAAACAAAACAAACAAGAAAAGAGCATTAGCTAAAGCAAGTATTTTCAGCCTTTTTGCAGGAAGCTTCAATTTAGGAAATCTGCTCTGGAACAATAATTGTTCCCATTTGTTCTTTTTCCTAGATGACTTTTACAGACTGTTTCTACCATCAGTTGGCAAATTCAGTGGAAGAAACAAATTGCCTTATTATTAAAACATATTTGCAGCGAACAATAGGTATTCCAGTTAAGCTGTGCTTATGCAGCCATAGTACCTAACAATTTCTAAGAACATTATGCCTTTATCCCAATTTGCTTGTGTCTTACTTGTGTTTAATGATAGTGTAGACCTGAAACAGAGGATGGTCCTGCTTACTCCACCTGTACCCGAGAAGGTTATGGTCCAGGTGGAGGCAGCCTCAGTGACTGAAACTTCTAACCTTTTCAGAGGGTTTCCTGTACTGTTTGCAATTTCTGTGCAGATTAATTTCAGCCTCTCTTACTTTTTCTGCTAGGGTTATTTTGTATCAGCCTTCCTTTTATAAGCTGCCCCTGTTTTTTACAGCTGGTGACAGAAGAAAGTTTGAAAGTTTCTTCTGGACTAATATTCTGATACCTAAGGCAACTCTTTCCTATTAATGAGGGTTTGATTGTTATTTCACTTCCGTGTTTAATTAGTTTATAAGAAAAGATGGCTTGGGAATTGACCTGAGTACACTTTTCAAAGTCAAGTGTTTAGAATTGAAGTAATTTTACCTAGTTTTTGGCATCTATGAGTTAGCTATTGTATCTCAGTTACTCATGTACAACCCCTCAACAGTTAGTGGAAAAAAAAATAATTTCCTTTTGACTTGCTGCTTTGTCTTCCACTGGTGATAGAAATAGCCAAAAATGAAAGAAACCATCAACATCTAAACAGAAGACTTTAAAACAGTGAGCTAAAATCCAAACCCATACTGCATTCAACCCATGCATCCTGATTTCCTTGCAAAACTATATAAATTTAATTAAACTTTTAATGAGGTTTTGAAATGCAGGCTGAAGCACAATTTTTATTCCTGTCTTTTAAAACGAAAAGTTTTAATAGATCAATAACCAATGGATTACTGAGTCACTGATGATAGTAACAGCGATTTACATCAGCAGCACCTATTATCAAAAGCAATCACAAAGCCCTTGGGAAACAAATTTACAAACTATTTCTGCTTAAGTGGTGTCAGAGGCCAACTTCCTTCAGAAGCCAGGTGGAGAAGAATAAGAAATAATTACCATTAAATCAAATACCAAACTACACACAGTTGTGTAGAGACACAGTAAGTGGTTCACATTTAAGGGTGTGGAAATAGAACTACTTCTCAGCTGTCTGAGCATGACTATTCACTAGCAGAAATCAGATTGTGCACATGAGCTTTGCTGTGTGCCCTGAAAGCCACCAGGTCTTTAGGACGCAGTATGCTCCTAAGTTGAAAGGCCCTCATGTGTTATTGCCACTAGTCTGTGAAAGCCTGCTGTCATGTGCATCAGTCTAGATTATGCTGGGTCTCACCAACTGAAAAGCAAACAAGCACCACTCAAGCTTTTTAATCATAAAAGCTTTTTATGATCCTATCGTCATATAAGATGTATTAATATAAATGTGACAAAAAGTGAACTGAGAACAAAGCCTGATACTTGATTTCAGCAGATAACATTAATGATTTCTTATGCTGGTTTCTGTAGTACACATTGTGGAAGTGTACTTCTGTCTCACTCCTTGAAGGAAATGAAATTGTGCATTGCCTTTGTCCTACAAATTTTGTTGAGTTGCAGATACTCTACCATTATAATTTTTTTACTTTAGGCTTTTGGGGCTTTCAGCTCAGTCCTTAGGGATGATTAAAAGGCACACAACTTTTGCATAGTGGTCTAAAATACCAAGAATTCTTTATGTTATTTATCAGAAACAACAAAGAAAATGAGACAAAACAATACAACACTGGCATGCATTTGCCACTTCTGTTTCCTTATCATCTTACTATTTTCTTGGATCATCTGTGAAATGGAAAGTCTTCCTGGTCCATTCTCCACATTTCTTATGCTATGCAGATCATGTTTTCCTAACTGATCTGCAATTAAACTATACTTCTTTGCTATGAAAGCACAATGCTCTGTTATTTTCCATGTTCATATTTCCTTTATTGCTTTGAAATTTCAGGTGCTCTGCAACCTGCTTATGTTTTCACATCTAGTGTCAGCACCTGATGTCCTTGTTCTGTTTTTTGGGAAATCCCCCAGGTTCCAACTCTCCTCATCCCCAAGTGCCGCCATCCTTTCATGTCTGTGTGCTGCACCTTGAGCATAAAGCATGAAGAGTTACAGCTTTCCTTTTCACTAACCTGGAAATGACATGACATGGCCCCAGCAGTAGGTAGCTGACTACAGGAACCCTGAAAAACTCTGTAACACTGCAATTTTGTGAATGCAGGTGTTATTCACAAGAGCCATTTAAATATCCTTCACACACAAATAAGCATTGTCATGGCTGCTCATTAGAAGTGTGAGTGCATTCAGCACAGTCAAGATATTAACTTTGGTAACAACTTATGATCAGAAAGGTAGCTACCTTGACTGGAAAACATGAATAGTCAGTTCAATGTGGTAGGACCACTTAGGTTATGTGTCCCCTAACAGTCATTCAACTTAAATGGTAACCTTCTTGAAACCAAACTGTTTTTAAATGGCTGTCAGACAAATACGGCCCCTTACATTTTGTTTTTCAAGGAATACTGGAAACCTGAAATGGATCTTATTCGTAGTTTCACAGGCAGTAAGAAGTCCCAGCCCATGTCCGTAAAAGCAAAGAAAGAAACAAAAAAAAAAAAAAAGAAGCAAACACTCTAAGAAAAAACAGAAAAGAAAATATCTTGAAATGTGTAGACATTTGTATGCCAGTCTAAGGAAAAAAATGAAAGCAAATGAAAAAAAAAAATTTCCAAGCAAACCTTCTAAGTCATTCTTTTTCCAGAAACAGCGTGAGTCAAAATCTCACCTCTAGTGACCATGAGTTTGCATAGAGGTGTGGATGAACCACAACATGACAGCCTATGCCTACTGAAATTAAGAGAAATTTTGCACTGACTTTAGCTGAGTTTGATTCATAGTTACAATGTAATGCAGTTATATGCAGACATGAAACACCAAGAACATCTCCAAATTTTATTTCTCTAAATCTGAAAATCTCCAGGAAAACTTTCTGAAAACAGGCAAATTTTTAAATGTAATTCCTTTGGGATTTCACAATTCCACAAGAGTAATTCTTACCTTCAGAATGTATCACTTATCACCACCAAAGACTTAAATACAAAACAATAATGACAAGATACCCAGAACAAAATAGCTTAAAGCCTCTAATACCATGTAAGAAACAGCTCTTAATTTCCCCTGTGGTTTTCTGTAACCTTTGACACTGCATTTACATTCTGCATAGCTCTCCAATGTGTGCTATAATCCCAGCACATCAATATAAAAGTAAAACAGTTCCAAGGGGTTATATTAGGATACTAAGGATCTCAAAGACAATGCATTAACTATTGACAAGTTTCATGAATAATTTTATTGCATTTTTATTACTTTGTAGTAAAAATGTCTGTAGAAGATGCAACATCATTATTCTTTTCTCTTTCATTTTCAAATTTTTTTTTGATAAGTCTAAAAATAATCCATTTTCACTTTTAGGTCTAAAAATCACACTTCTAGTTTGAATCTGAAATGTAATTAGAATGCACACTTCTCTGTGTGGAGCTGAATGAGCATGAAAATAAGAAATTACTTTTTGCCCTTTTTTGTAACTTAATATTTTTTTTAATTTTTAAAAGGGCCACTTTTAAAAGCAATAATATTTCTGTTAATAATTTAGTATTCACTTCAATTAGAATAGTGATTAAAATTTCAATGACATTAAAATTAAAAGTTTGAAAATAGTTTTATGATAATTTAAAGCTCCATATAGTTTGCTGCTCTGAAAAGAAAGCATATGCAAAATCACTTTTTTATCTTGGTATTATCCTTACTAAGTATTTATATTATCTTGCTAAGCAGGATTCTTAACTGAAAATATATTTTAATATATCTGAGGTGATGCTCTGCATACAATGGGTCAGCTTTCTCAGCAGGTGCAAACTAATGCAACTCCAATGCCTTCAGGGAAGGCACTCTGCTCAGGATTTGCCTGTGTCACTCAGTATAGAAGGGACTGCTGGTCAATACAAGAAAACCTTTGTATAAGTTGTACACTCCACCTTGATATCAAGTGCCTTGTGTCCAAGCATCTCATGATGGTAATAGCAGCAAAACCTGCCTTAGGTGAATCTGAGAAGAGGCGAGCATGATTTTCTCAGGGTTAGCGCCTAGTATTACAGGCATTCAGGGTAAATGCAATGAGGTTATGCAATTTTGTTAAGTGGGAAGAGTGACACTGATCTCCACTTTATAGAAGTCTGCTGGATTAGACAAGGAACCAGGCAGTAGAGAGGTTGACCCAGAAGAGTAGCACAGCACTTCTCAAAACTTTAAAAAAGCTACACCCACCACCACTCTGATACAGAATGTGTTATGCTATGGTGAAGTTGTCTGAGTTACACTTACCTAAGGAAAACAAGAATATTTCATACATCGTGTAATCTTTAATTAGCTGCACATTCTAATGTTACTAATACTGCTAATAATAGTAGCTACAATAATATACAAACCACAGTCTGTCCACAGAGATCATTAAAATGTTGTCTAGTAGTGCCTTGTAGCCCTTTTTACCGGTACATTGTTTTACATGGTACTTTACTTCTAAATAAGTAAGTATTGGTAATCTAGGAGTTCTAAATCTTCAAGACTTTGCCTGATCATTTGGACTAATTTTTAATGTCATTGTCTGTTCCATGCTTCATTTCATTTTTGTTGGAAAATTTTCGCACGAATTCAGCTATTTCTGAGAATGAGGTTAAAGAAAATTTCATTCTGCACTTTGAAAGGACTGTATTCCTCCACTGTGCTGCAGCTGGATCATACAGAGGGCAGGAAAGGCTTAAGTTTGTACTAAAAGTATGGGAGTTCTTCAAAATGTGCCAGGTTATCAGGTACTATATACTTTGTATAGTCTTGAAGGCTAAAATCTGATATCCAGGGTCACTTACACTAGTTATCTACATTGAGATAAGAAAAGTCTTGTCCCAGAAATGTACCTTTCTCTCAAATGAGTTTAAAGGATGGTTAGTTTGAATACAGAAATCCACATGCCTTATACAGAATCTCCAGTGTCTGGGAAAAAATGTTGATAGGCTGAGTAAGGGGTGGAAGAGGAGACGTTGGGAATGGTAGGGTAAGGAGAAGAGGGGGCAGAAAGGGGCAGATAGAAGGAAAGAAGGAAGATAAGTGTTAAGGTGGAATGAACAAGGCAGAGAGGATTGTGTTTGAAGTGAATGGACCAGATGGCACAAATCTTTCCAGAGTCTGGAGCATGTTGCTCAGTGCAGCTGTTCCACCATGCCCTTCCGTGCCAGGAAACTCCTGCAGACACTATTATGGAATTGCATTAGCCCTTTCACTGACTGTGCACAGGAAGAGGGGGCATAACACACTGCTGCTGTCAGTCACTGTGCTCATCTGGTGTGGTGGTCCCAAAGAGCTCAGCCTTTCTGATGATCAGGGGGTGCCTCAATGGGTAGTGACTTTTTTTTCCTTTCCCCAAAATTTCTTTTTAAAACACATAGGAAAACACATTTAAACTGTGGAAATGCACACACCCAAAAAATAAGCCACATTTTAATTTTATTTTTCCATACTTATTATTATATCTTTCCTGTTCTGCAGCCAATGAACTGGACAAAAAGTCTAACAGTGTAAATGCCCTATTTCATGTAAAATTTTATCAAAAGAGCAGGAAATTTCAGGAAGAGGAAAGACATTCTCAAGGAAGCCAAATGCTGAGTGGAAGAGCTGGCTTTTAGCCCCGTCTCAGCCACAGAGTTCCTCTCTGGTGCTAATCAAGTCACTTACCCAGCTGTTTCACAAAGACTAATCATTATTCTTGATTTTATATGAGATGAATGTGCAAAAATTCTTGACCTTCCTTCCCAGATGCAATTCAAGCCTCTGGATGTTAAGCTTTGAACAGAAGTTCAAATACAACATGAAATCTCTGCAATATCAATTTCTACAGTGTGGTTTATCTGAAAGTAGTGTATAACTTCTTACCACAATGCCTCTGTGTAATGCAGAAATTCAAATCATCTCATGCATGTTTTGTGCAAATACAGGGATTGTTTTCCTCAGATGATGTGATGATAAGAACTACAGAAAGTAATCATTTTTTTTTCAGTGCAGTTTGACTAATTTAAAGTAATGGGATATATGGACATATTGAGGGATGAAAGTAAAAAAAAAAATAACTAATTGATTAGTTATTATGTGGCATGAATGGTTAAAGGTACTATTAGAAAAAAGAGTACGGAATTAAAATTTTATCAGCATGCATCCATAAAGGAGGGCTATGCTACGATTGCACTGTTAACCTTAATTATAGCATTTCCTAGCCCCTTGTTTCTTCCTTAGTTTCTCTTTACCCTTATTTAGATGGAAAAAAAAAGCCAGGTTTCTTGCAGGAGACAGACCATACTTAATTCAGCATGGCCCCTAAATTCCTGGGCACATATCTGAAGATCAGATCAAAGATCAGTCACCTGGCAACCTTCTACTGCCTCTTCAAAAAAAGCCAAAAGCTTAAGCATTTGCAAATCTTTTTGTTCAGCTTTGAAATGAGACTTACACCCATTTGGTCTAAAGAGAGGAATATAAAGCAGTTAAAGTCCCTGAAACAACAGTTAACCATGCAGTTTCCATGTAACACATAAGGAAATATAAATTTCAGTTCAAACTTTGATCTTGAGTATCAAAACATCAAAGGGTGTGGTATTCTTCCACTGACCAGGATCTACCCTGACAGTACCATTATAGTACTGCAAAGAGATTTCACCAGAGTTACTTATAAAAACCTACAGTTTTCCTCCTGTCAGCAATGCTATCTTTCTGTGACTCTTGTTCCAAAATTATTTCTCACTGTCACACCTTCCCAAAGTTAGTTCCCACTTTTTTCCACAAATTTGTTAAGGAGGTCACTGCTGAGTAAGCCACCCCTAGGTTTTTCCACATTCTCTTTGGGACAACCTTATTGAAAGACAAATCAAGGAATCTATAGGAGGATGGATAACACATGCAAGATGCTGTGGATCAAAAAGTTCAGAGGTTCATGATCAGCGTAGTAGAATACAGTTGAAGGCCTGTAGTCAGTGGTGTTCGCACCAGTGACTGGGACCAGTCGTATTGAACTTGTTTATCAGTGACCTGGTTGAAGGGTTAGAATGTACACCCAGTAAGTTTATTGATGGTATGAAGCAGGGGGGAGTGGCTGATACACCTGAAGGCTGTGCTGCCATTCAGAGGGACCTTGGCAAGCTGAAGAATTTGGTGGAGAGAAACACAATGAGGTTCAATGTGGGCAAGCGTAAGGTACTACACCTGGGGAGGATGAACTCTAAGAAGCAATACAGGTTGGGGGCTGACCTACAAGAGAGCAATTCATCTGAGAAGAACCTGAGAGTATTGGTGGATGGTAAGTTGACTATGAGCAGGCCAGTGCTTTGTGGCCAGGAGGGCCAATAGTATCCTGGGGTGCATCAGGAGGACTATGGATAGCAGGTTGAAGGAAGTGATCCTCCTCCTCTACTCAACCCTAGTGAGGCCACATCTGGAGTACTATGTTCCATTCTGGGCTTCCCAGTACAAGAAAGGCAAGGAGCTACCAGAGAGGGTCCAGTGGAGGGCCACAATAATGATCAGAGGGGCTTGGAACTAGATGATATTAAGGTTCTTTCCAACCCTAACCATTCTATGAGTCTATGATTCCCAAAGCTGGCCCTGTTTACTCTAAAGAAGACTGGGAGGAGATCTCATTAATGCATATAAGTATCTCAAAGGTGGGTGCCAGGAGGTTGGTGCCAGATTGTATGGTGGCTCCCAGCAACAGGACAGGAAGCAGTGGACATAAACTAAACCACAAGAAGTTTCACCTCAACAAGAAGAATAATTTCTTTATGTTGAGGGTGGCAGAGCACTGGAACAGGCTGCCCAGAGGGTCATGGAGTCTTCCTCTCTGTAGACATTCAAAAATCATTTGGACTCATTCCTGTGTAACCTACTCTAGGTGGCCTTGCCTTGGCAGGGGGTTAAACTAGATAATCTCCAGAGGTTCCCTCCAACCCTGACGATTCTGTGATTCTGATGTGATGCGATTGACAATAAAATATTAACAGAAGAAATAAAAGCAATGTTCTTTCTTGGTCACTGGTGTCCTCTGAAAGTTACCTCTTTCAGACCGGTTTTCAATGATTCAGCGGACAGTCCAAGGCTAGCAGCTGAAGGAGAAAGAATTTGAAAGTGATGGTGCTTTTTCACCAGATTTATATGCACTTCATGAAAAATGATATGCAGAGTTGCTCAAGTGTCCTAGAACCGGGAGGCCTGAAGATGGATATTTTGGAAGAGGTCACACTTCTACATGTAAATGGACGTTAGGGATAACAGTGCTCACAATATATTTAAAGATTTGCTAAACTTTCTTAAAGTTCTAGATGTTTTAAATGCTGAGCTAAATGATCTGCGCACTAGATTTGACTCTAAGCCCTCTTTGGTCTTCTTCTAGGCACCAGTAGGCTTTTGATGAGGCTTCAGGTATATAGGTATGTATAGAGAGAGAGGGTAAATAGGAATGATCTCCAAAAATTTAAACTGCTACAGGATGAGTTTCAAGCTACAGCACTGCAACAGTGTTTTTAACTGAAGCATAAATGTTCCTTATGCTTTGTAGAAAACAGCTACTTCAGGCCTTTAAGTTTGCCCTGACCCAGCAATCACTCCCTTGTGGAAATCCCTTTCAGGCAGTGGCACTTTGCATAAGCACAAAAGTTTATTTGCATACATCTATTTTCAGGAGCGCAGTCTTAATTGGAGGACCACAAACATGCAAATGAAGCACCATTTTTTTATCTTAAAATTTTAATTATACACAAAGGAGACACTTGAATGCAGAGCAATAGGTATATAAGATTAACATAAACAAAACTTCCACCTGGCAAAAGTTGCAAGTTCCAGGTGTGAGTTGAGGTCAGATCTTTTTACTGGATTTTAAAGAAAGGCTGGATTTTAAAGAAAAGCTGGAGGGTGTTTTGGTAACTGATGAAATCCCTTCAGAAACGTAGAATTTGATATCTGTAATCAAATCTCCTATTTTACAGCTTCTGACTAGGGGATAAGGAAGGAACATCCCATATCTTCAGAGCATTGCATATGTTTGTTTTCCTCCATCATAGCTTGTTTCAACTTCTTCAGCTCTGCCAAATGCAAGAGTTGGAAATGTCAGCTGAAGATCTCTGCCTGGATGTTTTCGTCCTACTGTGCAGCAGACAATGACACCAGAGAGTCAACTGTGCAGCCAGACTCACAGTGGCTTTCATGTGGCTGCTAATGTGATATGGCTGCCCATTTGGCAGGTTGACTACTATATGCATTTTAACAGGTTGTGAGCTAAACCCAGGGGCAATAAGTTTTCTCTACCAGGCCAATGCTTTCTAGTCTTTTTTTGTTGGTGGTGGTTTTGAGGGATTTTTTTTGTTAAGCAAGACTGTTTTGTCAAACATATGACTGTGAAATTGTGCTAATTATGGAATTAGTTCCAATTTAATGTTTGGTTTATCATCGACCTATTTATGGATAGGCCAAAAGCTGCTCTGGCAAATTAGCTGGAAATGAGAAAAAGAAATATCAGTATGAGCTTCATAACTGTTGGCACTTACTGTGCCTTACTTATGCTCTACTTTAATGATGCTGTTTTATTTTTCTTGAAGTACAAGCTGGTATAAGAAGCCTCTAAATTCAGTAGAACTATTAAGTTCATGAGGAAAATAACATCAAGCTAATGTTCCCTGCTTATTTCAGCAATAGAGTAGTGGTGGTATTGAATCATTATAACGTTTTAGTATGTTTAGCAAAGAAATAATGGGGACAAAACATCTTTAGAGCCTGTAGAACCTTGTTCAACACCTTATAAAAACAGAAATTATGCCATTATCCAGCTTAGAAAGCCCACAGCTCCCTTTTGTCATTGTAGGTATTTTTTAAGACAGTAAATCAAGCTACCTGTGTCTTGTAAACAGTGTGTGCCGTAGTGTTATATAAGGTTTGCAAAAAACTATTTTTCTTCTATGAGACACTTAGAATGCAGTTGTCTCTCATTTTCTGCTGTGTTTGGTAAAAGCAATTGCAAGTGGCAGACCTAATCGGGCAAGATAATTCAGCATTGTGTTGCAAGCTGCGTCCAGGATTTTGTCACATACTTTCTATTGGCTCCAATTAAAATCACAGATTTTATCAATTTTTTACTGCATTAATAATAATAATGATTCTTGTTTAAATTTGACTCTATTTTGCTGTATATTAAGTTGTCCTCAAAATGCAGTACTCAGCTGCATGCATCCTGGTTGCTGCCAGCCTGCATGCATGGGTTTTCATTGCATAAAAACTGGAGGGCAGAGAGGTGGGGATGTGTGTGCCATGGTGTCAGGCTGCAGTCATGGTAGCTACTTGGATCTGGAACCTGCAAATTTCTCCTAGGATCTGTCATCTAAAAACAATCTACATGGACATTTCTGAACAGATCTGAAAGTGAAAACAAACAAACAAAAAAAATCACTGACTTGAAACCTGAAGCTTAAAAGTAGTAAATAAATATATTGACTAGACTTCAAAGCAAATGTGTTGTTAGCTCTATGCCTGAGGTAACGTTTTTCTCTACAGATTTAGGGGTTAGAAACTGCCTTTATGCAGTATTCAAATCGCTTCTTTTGCTTTTCAAGTGGAAACTGGCTGAAATGTATCGTGTCTTTTGTGAAGGAAGAGTCATTCCCTGATGGCTGGCCAAGAAACAGCAAAGACAGCAGCTCCAGAGGCAGCTGGAATTGCCACCTTCACAGATGGAGTCAAAGTGCTTGGCTGTAGCTGAAATAGGAGGGAATGAGAGAAAACAGAAGCAGGTAAAAATAAATAAATAGCAAACTGGAAGCTCTGTCTTAATAAGTTCTAAGGTTTTCTGCATATTCATGTGTAACACAATCTGGAGATATCGTAAGAGTCTTAAAGAAGGCTGTATGCATTGTACAGACTGTGGAAAGGGTAATTTCTCTGGACAGGACTATAACAGAGACAGAAAAATCTTTACATATCTCAATTTCTTTCTCGCATGCAGAGAATGGACAGAGAAATGCAGAGATCGAAAGAAACCTTTCCAAGTCACACTGGGATTGTTTTGAGGGTCTCACTTTCTCCTAGTGCCTTCACTAAGCCCTAGCTTGAGTTATAACAGCTGAAGAAACAGGTGAATAGGAGTTCCAGTGTGTTGCATGTTGTAGGAGAAACAAAAGCATGTATGTCTTTTCAAGACTTGCTATAATAACTGGATTAGAAGCTAATTTTAGACTTGATTTAAAGTAAGTAAAGAACAGTCTCCCCTAAATGAGAAAAGAGGGCTTTTCTTTCCCCTGGAATATTAAACTACAAACCATGACAAAATGCAGTGACAAGGTGACAGCCAGCAGAATCCATGGTATTTACAATTATATCAAAGGTGTCCCCTTCTGCAAATATTTTGGCCTTTGCGTATTTACATTCTTTGTGTTTCATGCATTGATATGCTTCATGTAGCACAGCTTCTGCATTCCATCAGTACTGCTTTTCCTAGTTTCTAGTCGGCTGGTTTCCACTGTTTCTTTATTTCCCTGTTTGAATGCAATACATGCTAATTTTACTGTAAATGACAGTTTACATTAGCTCAGCTGTCCTCATGACATAATTTGACTTGCAGTTATGCAAATGACTTCTTTCCAGATACCTCTGATTAGCTGTAAAAAACACTCCCTAATTAGTCCTGAGATGATCAGGGAGAAATCACAGTTGATTACATATATTGAATTTGCTTCTCCAATTTGAATTGCCATATTTCCTGCCACAGGACCTGTGAGCATTCTATACAGTTTGCATCTTTCCTTCCCTTGAAAAAAACACTTCAACTACTCCCTCAGAGCCCCATCAAATCAAATATTTCTTTTTAGTCTGACTTTATCCAGACAGCTAGGGATCCCTGCTGACAGCGTAAGAGAAGAGCCAGCCAGGTGCAGTACAAACTGTGTCTGTTGCTGAAGGTACAGGATAGTAAATCTTACTGGAAATACATAGGTGCCAGAAAACTTTACTATTGGCAGCAAAGAGAGACAGCACAAAAGCAGGTCTTCTGATTAAAGTGACATTGTCAACTGATACCACAGTGACAACTGTAGAGGTCAGTAATTTATATTGTATTTCCAGTGGAGTTCTGCTGGATTGCCTCACACTGAACTCTTCTTGTCCCTTAGTGATGACTCAGTAATTTATCATAATCTATTTTTCAAATAAATAAGGACAAGTGAACTTAAGAAAGCTCAACATTCAGATTCAATTTGAGTAAACAGACAAATGTTCAAAGGTTTGTTCAGAGTTTGGTCTCAATTACCTAATATATCTTGAGTCCTTGACTTATGAAGACTGGTTAACCTTTACTACATGGTACCTAAATTCTTGTCCATACATAGTGCCTTGACAGCGTGAAGAGTAGGTCATGCACCTCTTAACAAACAATTTTTTTTTCAGAAACAAGACCACTGGCTGATATTTTCTATAAGGGAAGGAGGAATGGTAGCTGAGCTTTAGGTCACATGCAAAAAGCACCTAGATTTTGGTTTTAACTTGCATAAGTTCCCAAGAATGTTGGGAATTCAGACTTGGATCTGAAGTTTCCAGAGTGTCTCCTTCCAAAGGGGATGTGATTTGAACTTAAGATTTGTATCTCCCATTCAGAGAGATCAACAATGTCCCCTAAAGTAAAGTATTTTGCAAAATTAAACGAAATCATAACAGCAAGAGTGTGGAAATGGAGATATTTCAACTTAAAGTTGAAATGAACTGCAGATTTGGTGAGCTAGAAAGGTCAAGGAAGGAATTTTCATAATGTAACATTAGAAAGGAGGATTTTGCCCCTAGATGAACCTTGCAAAACATGTAAAGAGGTCTGTGCAAGACAAAAGGAAAAAAATCCAAAACTTTCAGAGAGGTAGAACTCCCTGTGCACAGCAGAATAAAGACAGCGATATATTACTAAGTAGTTCTGCTCTAATTTCTGACAATGTAAGTCTGAAGCAGTGATATCAAGTTTGAATCTTACATAAAGCTAATATCAAGGTGTTATACTACCAATAAGAGCTGTGATATTTATTCTTTTTCTTTTTATTCTTTTTTAAGAAAAGTTTTCTGAAATTTCTTTGGGCTATTAGTAGAAATTCTGTTCTTTCAAGGAGCACCATTTCTTTTTGTCTCCTTGCTGCTGAGTAATAATCTGGAGAAACCAATGCCTAGCCTGAAGATTTCTGTATCATAAGAGGCAATACAGAGTGACCAAAGCGGCACCATTTTCTCCCACACCTTCTAACTCTGGGATAGCTTGGTCACTGCTTTGCAGAGAAAAGCAGTGGCAAGGACAGAATATGACCACAAAATTGCCTCCATAACTGTATGCAGCATAACCATTCTGGGACTGCTTTGTACAATGTTTATCACAACCATGAAACCATGGTAATGTAAATGCATCATTTATCCAGAACAATTTAGTCAAGTTCAGTCAAGATATTCTGCAGATGCAGGGATATTGCATGGCAAAAAAAAACACCAGAACACCCCCCCCCCCCCAAAAACAACAAACCCTGAACAGAAAGAATTATCAAAATAAGTATTTTGTTAATAATTGAGGTAGTATTTAAAAACATTTTCACCATTATTAGGGTTTTTTCACTTAACTTTTGGCAACAGCTTTTTTACAGCTTTACAGCAGATCCATTCCACTAGAACAGCCAGCACAGACAATCTTACCACTCTACATTTTATAAGAAATATCTGGGACATACTCAGGGAAGGGGTTGCAGATCACAAAAATCATTCTAGCAGTTCAGATGCCCTCCTTCTCTATGGCTACATGGACCTTTTTCAGAATCCAAAGTAAACTTCTATGGCAAATTTCCTCACCTTGCAGGGCACATAGAGTAACAGTAATAGTAAGTGACAGATAGTTTCCGTGATTTTATGACAATCTAAATGTGTGTAATACCAAAAACCATGCAAATTACGCGGCAGTCATACTATCATATAGCCACAATACTAGCTTTGTGTCCTATCCTGTCACAGCCTGCGCAATATTTTCCAGTCCGTTTCTCTGGTGTACAGCTCTCCTCTGCTTCTGCTAGAGCTGTTTTTTCCCAGTCACAGACTCAGGGCACAGTTATAGAGAAAGCTATACAATCAGCCCCTTTTCACCACTCTGCTGTTCCTTCCTCTTCTCCCAGGGATGTGCAACAGCACATGCATGAATAGGGGGGAGACTATGTTCCCAGGACCATAATAAGGGCAGGAGGGTTATCCTATATCCAGGGGATTAAAGAAGGAAGAAAATGTTTCCAAACCCCTTTGGTGTTTCAGAATCTATCACAAGTTGAAGTCTCTCAGGGACACAGACGAGCCACAAAAGGGAAATAATTGTGAAGGAAAGGTTAGAGGGGCAGAAAAAAAAAAAAGTCACCTTATTCCCAGGTCTCACTGGCTCTTTTTCTAAAGGATGTGTATATGGAGGTGCAATGACACAGTTTGGGCCTTAGTATTAGAAATGATTCAAATAGAACTGTCCCTCATAGCAAGATGAAACTATAAAGTTGTATAATATCAGTCCCAGTCGCTTGGACGTAGAATATGTACTGTTATTCTCAATGACAAGCTTCAAATATGTCTCTTTACCTTTGATAGTAAGAATCTTTATTTTCTCAATAAATCCCTAGTGAAGCTTATACATCTATATCATGGTAACTGAATAACCTCAGAAAGTTTGGGTTTTCCTTTGCTTTTCATGAAACAGTGGAGGGAAGCTTGGTTTTGAATTAGCTCATCTGTTATGCATTTATTGTTATTACTGTATTTTATGAAGGACCCATTTGCAGGCTTAACAAATAAACAATTCGTGTGTCTTCAGATATGAACTGTACAGAGGAAATCCCACTCTGCATTTTAAAAGCTGCACCTGACCTTATCACAAAGTAATTCATTCTAATGACATGGACATATTCACAGCATAGCTTCTACAAAGATCCCAAGACCAAAGTATGCTTACCTCATATCCAAAAGAAGTAAAGCCAAAAAAGCCAAAGCATTTGAGCTCAAGGCAAGAATTTTCTATATGCAACGTTTTGCAATATCTTGACTTTAATTCCATTATACCAAATGCCTGCTGTTGATGCAGTCATTTTTTATGATTTTAGTGGGAAGGAAAAGCAGTTGTTCACTGCAGTCTTGATTATATGGAAATTGAACTGTCTTACAGAGTCAGAGAACAGGGGGTTGTACCGCTGCTGAAATATATAACTGCATGTTAATGCTTACTGAGGTCAACAGCAAAATTCACATGGACTTTAGAAGTCCAGAATCAGGATTTCATTGTTCAGATGTTCCTTATTTTCTCCCCAATGGGTTGTAAAAAGTACTACTTTGCATAATAATTGAATGTTTATTGAGTTACCAGGATAGAGATAGGTGCAAAAGAATTAAGAAAATTCTCATTAGCAAAAGTAGCCTCCTTCCTGAGCTTGGTCTTGAATCAGCAGTTCAATTAAAAAAAAAAAATCCAGGTTGATACAAATGCAGACCTCAGTGAAAGAAGAGCTGGTATACGAACTATTCAGGAGCTTGACACCCTACAGATTGATAGGCTCTGACAATATCCATCCAAGAGTGCTAGGAGAGCTGGCCGACTCTGCCACTGGTGAGGTTGCTCTCCCTAATCTTTGAGAAGTCGTAGAGTTTGGGGCACATGCCGGAAGACTGGAAGAAGGCAAATGTCACTGCCATCTACAAGAAGATCTTAAAGGAAGTTCCAGGAAATTATAGGTCCATCAGTCTTGCATCAGTCCCTAGGAAGGTTATGGAGTGAATCTTCCTGGGGGCTGTCGCAAGTGAAATGAAGAATGTGATTGGGAAAATCCAGGACAGTTTCACCAAAGACAAATCATGCTTGACAAACCTAGTTGCCTTCTACAACAAAGTAGCTTGCTTGGTTGATGTGGGGCAAAGGGTGGACATTGGCTACTTGGATTTTTCCAAGGCTTTCAATATGATTTCCCACAGCCCCCCCTAAGGAAACTGATGTGTCATGGTCTAGACAAGTTGTGCAGTGGCTGGGGAGCTGGCTGGCAGGCCAAACCCAGAGGGTGGTGGTGAATGGTTACTTTTCAAACTGTCTACCTGTCACTAGAGGGATCCCCCAGGTATTGATACTCTGCCCAATGCAGTTTAATAGCTTCATAAGTGATCTAAAAGATGGGATCAAGTGTACCTTGACAAATTTTGCCATTATCCTAAACTGAATGAGGAAGTGGACACTTCAAAAGGAAGAACTAACATGCAAGAGGAGTCGACTAACAGGAACCATATGAAGTTCAACAAAGACAAGTGTAACGTCTTGCACATGGAAAAACATGACCTAGGAGTGCAGCACAGGCTGGGACCTACCCAGCTGGGAAGAATGTCTGTGGAAAGGCACATGAGGTCCTGGTGGACAACAAACTCAACATGAGTGAACAGTGTGCAGCTATGGAAAGGAAAGCTAGAAGGGTACTGGTTGCATCAACAAGAGTATCACCAGCAGAAAAAAAGAAGTTACTAACCCACTCTATTTGGTGCTTGCCAGTCCACACCTGGAATACTGTGCACAGGTTTGGACCCCGCTATGCAAAGGACATAGGACAGCAGAAGAGGTCCAGAGAAGGGCCACAAATATCGTCAAAGGACTGGGAAGCTTGTCAGGGAAGGCTGAGAGAACTGGGTTTGTTCAGCCTTGAGAAAAGAAGGCTCAGTGGAGACCTTATCACTATGTTCCAGTATTTAAAGGGTGGCTGCAAAGAAGGTGGGGGTTCCCTTTTTTCAAGGAGTCACATTGGAAAGATGAGGGGTAATGGACACGAATTACTCCCGGGGAGGTTCTAGTTGGACACAAAAGTTTTACAATGAGAACAATCAACTGTTGGAATAATCTTCCCATGGAAATGGTGGACCTCCAACACTGGGCACTTTTAAGATTCAGCTGGACAGGGAGCTGGGCCATTTTATCTAGACCATGCTTTTGCCAAGAAAGGTTGGACAAGATGATGACTGAGGTCCCTTCCAAACCGGTATTCTATCATTCTGTCCATTGCCTTCATTGTTTGTAATATCCTAAGTTTTCCTGTGTACATATTCACTAAGTCCTGAAAGTGAACAAGATAGATGTTTTCTTTATCCCTCAGTCTCATGTTGAGCGCCCAGACTCCAATCTGAGATCAGTTTATTTTCTGTATGTACCTTAATATTTAGCCTTGCATTTTTAAAGCACATATAAAGGACTTTAAGAAAGTACAGCAAAAGAGAGCTAGATCTCAAAACTGGTGAAAATCTACAGTTACTTCAAACTCCATAGCTTTTTGTCTAGAAGTAGATCTGCACTACTGGGAGAAATTGGCTATAAAAGCTTCTAATTGGTCCATAAAAAATTGTGATATATACTTAGAACAGTCAGAGGACCCGTTACCCAGAGGACTAGTATTTGTTGCTTTTTTTGTAATTTTGGATTGCATAAGGATGAAATACAGCGCAATCTGTTTGGAACACGCTTTGGAATACTTGAAAAATATCTTGTACTAAAAGTGCTTGCTTTTACCTCTATACTTCTTTTCAACTTATGCTGCTCTCTTCTTTACCTTCCCCACTCTACAACTTCTTTTCTGTTCAGTCTCTCCCAGGTGCTCTGTGCTCTGATGGTGAATCAATTTCATTTGATTTTCTTTCCTCCCATCTCTTCAGCTGATCTCTGGTCTTTCTCAAAGTTGAGGTCTCAAATTTTTTATTTTATTTTTTTTTCAGTTCACATACAAGTACTCTTTGAACATATGTCCATAAAAGTTTCATTTTCTTTTTAAGAGTTTCTGGTTTTTCTTATTTTTCCCTTATCTTTATTGGAAATAAAACTTCAAAGCCAGAAAAAAACTAAACAACCAAACAATCTGTGACTGAGAAACAGAATTTGGATCAGAACATGGGTTCAGCCTGAAGTTCTCAGCTAAACATGAAGCGATGGTGCTCTTCGCCTTCAGTTATGTTTTGTGATTTTGGACTTGGGTTGTTTTGTTGTTTTTTTTTTTCTGTTGATATTAGCTTTTATTATTCATGCTTTTGATGTCTTTTGTTTGTTCCCTTTTAGGGTTAATACAGATGGTACTAAATGACAATAGCATTAACTTACACTTACAATAATAGTCTCAGAATTGGCACACTTCAAATACATAAGTTGGTCAGCTTGGATTCCTATCATTACAATGTGTATATATTTTAATATCACACAATGATTTTCTGTCTAGGTCAGTATCATTCCTGTTTTATAATCAGTAATATCTACTAGCTAGTTATGCTTTACACATGTTCCTAAATAAAATTATGCCACTAATTTAGTTATTTTGAATTATGTGAAAAGAATTGAATAAAATCCAAACTGCTGCTGCTTTAATAAAACTTACAGTTATACAAACCGTGAATCAGAGGTATTAATAATCTACATTTTCAGTTTATTCTTGACTGATGAGTAGGTTGGTTGCAATTAGATACAGTTAAATCTTGGAATGAGACTTGCACCATTTTTCAAAAGAAAGAATGGAGAAAACACTGCTGTCACAAATACTTAGAATCATAGAATCATAGAATCGTTAGGGTTGGAAAGGACATTAAGATCATCAAGCTCCAACCCCCCTGCCGTGGACAGGGACACCTCACACTAAATCATATCACCCAAGGCCTCGTTCAACCTGGTCTTGAACACTGTCAGGGATGGAGCATTCACAGCCTCCATGGGCAACATATTCCAGTGCCTCCACAACCTAACAGTAAAGAACTTCCTCCTTATATCTAATCTAAACTTCCCGTATTTAAGTTTTAACCCGTTACCCTTTGTCCTGTCACTACAGTCCCTAATGAAGAGTCCCTCCCCAGCATCCCTATAGGCCCCCTTCAGATACTGGAAGGCTGCTCTGAGGTCTCCATGCAGCCTTCTCTTCTCCAGGCTGAACAGTCCCAACTTTCTCAGCCTGTCTTCATACGGGAGGTGCTCCAGTCCCCTGATCATCCTCGTGGCCCTTCTCTGGACTTGTTCCAACAGTTCCATGTCCTTTTTATGTTGAGGACACCAGAACTGCACACAATACTCTGAGTGAGGTCTCATGACAGCAGAGTAGAGGGGCAGGATCACTTCCTTCGACCTGCTGGTCCTGCTCCTTTTGATGCAGTCCAGGGTATGGTTGACTTTCTGGGCTGCAAGCTCACACTGCCTGCTCATATTCATTTTCTCATCGATCAACACTCCCAAGTCCTTCTCCACAGGGCTGCTCTGAATCTTTTCTCTGCCCAACCTGTAGCTGTGCCTGGGATTGCTCCGACTTCATATGACATCACTGGAAGGAAAGACAGAATTCGCTTCTTAGTAGTGAATTCTTCCTCATATGAGCACAATTTGACTACTGTAGCCCTCAGCTATTCAGAAATAAACAAGGCATGGGCCTGATAGCTATGACTTTGACAAAGCTTACTGACAATTAAAAATATTAAAGTTTTTTTCTCTGTATGTAACAGCATCAGATCATGATGTTTATTTTAGTTTAGCTGAAAGAAGTTCAGTTTAACCTTACACTTCTATGGAAGAACCAAGTTGTCCATGAGTCTGAGTTAAGTCCATGAGAAATACTGAAGTAAAATTTGTTCTCATGTGGCCAACATGCCTGGTTCAGCTCAACACACAGTCACTGGACTCATCAGGGATGCAGAATTAAACAAATGCTGAAATGATTTGTCACATACTGGATTAAATGGTCTTTTTAACTACTAGCTAAGATGCTGAAGGACTAGGAACTCTGAAATCCAAGGTGATGAGTAAATTGAAGAAGGAGGAAAGAAAATTCTTCTCATCTGTAGGAAGAAGAGGGATATTTTCAGAGTTGCGAAATACACAAGATTAAACATTTAAGAAAGACTTCCTTTATACAGCATGTTATAATACACATAAGGGAGCTGCAAAACCCGATTAATTTCTTTAACAAGATTCATTATTTTTTATTGACTTCTATCAGGGAAATTAAAATAACCTCTGCCAAAACCATAAATGGCTTGCGATTTAGAAAAATATTATCAGCTCTCAATCTTCATTTTCTGTTTGATGAAATGAGAAACAAATAATTGTGAATGTATTAAATATTTACTAATATTAAGACATTATTAAATATAATCCAGAAGAAAGCCTTAAAGAATTCCTGCTAAGGCTTGCAGATATCAAAGCTGATGTAAAGATAGCTGTCCAGATCATTTGGTAGATTAACTCCAAATACACAACAACCATTTGATGCAGCTAAACATAGGAATGTTTTTGCAGCTGTAGTGGCTTAATAGTATAAAAGCAAGAGAAGGTTTGTAGGAAGAAGCACTGGGTTTTTTTGATTAACGGGTTTAACTGAAAAATCATTCCAACCCCAAGTCTCATGCACAAAACCCTCTTTAGCTGAAGGACAGCTCTCAGTAAGAGAAAGTGATAAAAACAGGAAAAAAAAATAATATTTGAGCAAGATGGCAACAAAAGAGAGAGGAAAGCTGCCATAGAACTGAGAATATTCCAGAAGTTAGATCTGTTGTCAGGAATATGGGAGATGTATCTGTTCCTGTTTTAAAATGGATGAGTGCCTGATTGTCTCTGCTATTCAATATCCGGGTGTGTATCTATCTGATTTTGATCAGTTTTCACACAGAAATGAAGAAGAGGTCACATGTGCAGGTCTGCCCTTTTTTTCCAAATATATATCCTGATCTCATAAAATATATTTCTCCTTACAAAACTTGCTGAAGTAAAGCTAAGTACACTGTTTACATGGGTCATAGTTACAGGACGTGAAACTGTTGGAACAAGTCCAGAGAAGGGCCACGAGGATGATCAGGGGACTGGAGCACCTCCCGTATGAAGACAGGCTGAGGAAGTTGGGGCTGTTCAGCCTGGAGAAGAGAAGGCTGCGTGGAGACCTCAGAGCAGCCCTCCAGTATCTGAAGGGGGCCTATAGGGATGCTGGAGAGGGACTCTTCATTAGGGTCTGTAGTGATAGGCCAATGGGTAACGGGTTAAAACTTAAACAGGGGAAGTTTAGATTGGACATAAGAAGGAAATTCTTTCCTGTTAGGGTGGTGAGGCACTGGAATGGGTTGCCCAGGGAGGTTGTGAATGTTCCATCCCTGGCAGTGTTCAAGACCAGGTTGGACGAGGCCTTGGGTGATATGGTTTAGTGTGAGGTGTTCCTACCCACGGCAGGGGGGTTGGAACTAGATGATCTTAAGGTCCTTTCCAACCCTAACTATTCTATGATTCTATGATTCTATGACATGGGACTTTGTCCTGAAAAGCAGTGATTCCGGAAAAGGATTATGAATGATGGTGGATAAATAGTTGTTAATGAACTCTCAGTGAATGCTGTGACAAGCAGGATCCTGGCATTCCGTGAATGTGAAACAGGGATGTTAGCATGAAGGAGGGAGAAGGTATAATCTCCTGTGTAGAGGGCAGAAAAGACCACCACTGGTGAGCAGTATGTGGTTCTGATGAGTGTGCTTCAAAGAGAATACTGCAAGTTTAACAGTTTCAGAAGAGATAAACAAAAGTTATTTCAGAGAATATCTCTCAGAGTGAAGTAATTTCTCAAAGAGAAGGACAAGATGTTATTTTGAAACAAGTATATGTAGGCTTGACAAAAGAAAACTGATACTTTAACAAAAACACAATAACAGTCAGTGACTGGCAGTTAAGGCTAGAGAAATTCAGACTGGAATTAAAACATGTTTTTTTAAGAGCAGAGAGTTAACTATTGGAATAATTACTAAAGAACACAGATAAAAGATCATATTGGTTGTACTGGATGTGTGTTTTCAAAAAGATATTCTGTGCTTCATCTGTGAGATATTAGGCTTGACAAAAGAATTTATAGACAAAATTACTTGGACTACTTTGTGAAGGAATAGTTCAGGCTTCGGACATTATTAGTCTAGGAACTTTGGAACCTTTCAGTCCTTGGCACATGCATATTAAAAAGAACATCTCATTATAGCATTTCTTTTACATGTTTTAACTCTGAAATGCACTTAGCAATGAGCAGAATACCCCAGAAAAAAAAAAAAAAGGCTCACAGAATCTGAAGAGTCAGGGAAAGGAAGAAGTGGCAACAAAAATTCTGGTCTCAAAGTAGTATCAGCTGCTGCAGCATCATGAATAACATGAGCTTAGCTCACTGTCGTTATTATTAGTGTTTTTCAGGAACTGGCAGTCACTAATGGCATTCTCCTTAGAAGTAACGCAGCACGCAAGGATGATACTTACATACCCATGCTCAAAATGTGTATTACAGAGTAAAGTTATTGAATATGCTATCTGTCTGACACTGCTGCACCACCCATTATCTGGAAGAATAAATAACTGATACAGGCAATAGAGCCTGAAGTACGCAGTCATATATGTATGGTTTTCTGTTCCTTATTACAGTTGTGCAGTTTTATTTGTATAAAGCTAACTTCATTAATTTTGCTGTAAGGGTGACCTGGAAGCAATCAATACTAGCCATTATTCAGCAAAAAACTCAAGTGGATGAATTATCTAAATGATGTGTTTAAAGCTAAGCACATGTTGACATCCTTTTTTGGTGTCATGCAAAGGAAGCTAAATAGGGATAAAGTAAACAGCCTGAAGTCCCTTCCCATTTTGTATTTTCTCTAATTCTAGGTAGATTGTAGGGACTGCTGCAGCCCAGAGTCTTGGTTTCTCATAGTCTTGGTTTAAATGTCCTTGCAGTTTACATGACAAGCTCTCCTTCCACCTCACTTTTGCCATAAAAGCTGTTGCACACTCTCTCTCCTATCCTAAACTGATATTATGAGCACATGGAATTTCCACTTCCTCCTTTGTTTGAAATCTCAGAATTTACTAATAGGAGAAAAAAAATCCTACAACCCTTTTTTATTATTTAGTCTTAACAGAGCTATTTGCCAGAAGCCTTTTCTTTTTTTTTTTTTTCTGGTGTCTTGAGGCCAACCTTAGCTAGCTGCTCACAAGGTCTGCTCTCATTTTATGACCAGGAGCTGCTGCAAAGGCATCATTCATTGCAGTGTCTGTTGCCTGTCTCAGCCTCAAGAACTTCCAGCTTCCTTCGTTTGCTGTCTTCTGGTAGTGTCCTATTTAACTGAAGACAGTTTTTCATGAAAATCGTAAAGGACCTAGGCATTTTTGCAGTGAAAACATTAGTATTTTTGTTGTTTGCATGGTGACATCTATCTTTCACATATGACCTGAGCTTTTCCCTAAGATGTTCAGTGGTAAAATCCTTTTGTATTTAGAAAGAGCCAGCCCTTATGTGTGGTAAACATTAAAAGCAATGCACCATACTAAAATTTTTAAACTATTTCTTAAAGGAATAAAGCCTCAGTGAAGGTTATTTTAGCAATATAAACAGCAAAAAAAAAAAAAAAAGAAACAATGATTTAAACGCAAGTTGTCATATTTATTCTCAACAGCTCCTGAATAAGCCTAAGGGCACAATTCAAAGTGTTTAGGTATTCAACTGCCAAAAAATTAAGAATCTGACCCCTGTAAGTTTATTCAAAGACAGTCAGGCATTTCTTCAAAGACTAAGAGTCAGGCATCTGTGATCTTAAGTGCTACTAATGGCTCTAAGTTTAAGCTCTAAAAGCTTCTAAAGGATCATGAATGGGGACTGATGAGTTATATGCCCCAAAATGATAACAAAACCCAAGTAATAATCCATTGAGAAAGTCACCAAAAACTATAGAAAAGGCATAAGAGAGGGTGCTGAACTCTCATGTTTTGCTGAAACTGTGAATCTAAGGCTTATCTCTTCTTGACTCCACAAAACATACAGACTTCTGAGGGAGCTTCATCAGGAAGAAAGGTAAGATAGCTACATGGACAAACCTATAACCTGACTTTTTATCTGTCATTAGCAGACCTTCATCTCCTGCTTCTAGCCCATTAGCTGCCACAATTTTTTGCACAGAAAAGAGGAGTGGGTTAAAAGTGGGCACAGATGCAGTCTTTAGAGTCAGCTCCATATTCTCTCAATCTCATCCTTCTTCTACAGCCTATAGGTAGATTCCTAATCTCTCTATATTTTTTTGTGGCTCAGCTTTCAGAAAAACTGTTTCTTACCGGTCTCTTTGAATAGTTCTTTGGAGACTGCTAGAGTATCTTACTGTTTAGGAAGCCCAGTTGCTTCATTTCAGCTTTTTGAATCACCTAAGTGGAATTAAGCAGAGGGTTTTTAGGCATTGACATGACACAGTTAAGAAAGTCAAAGTGACATCTTTGACTTTACCATCCTTTGATTATAAGAGGAATTATTATTTGGGCCTTCAGGTGCCATTGTGAGAATAATGTCAATAGTTCTGCTTTGCTGGTCCTTATAAAAAAAAAACAAAAAAACAACACACCGAACTGTGGAAAGAATGAATTATTAAAATGAATTGCAAATTATACAGGCATTATGGTAAATTAAGACATAAACACAGTCCAAATGTAGAGAATAGTCAGCAAAAATTTCCCTGTTCCACTGCTTTTAAATCAGAAGGAGCATTCATGATTCCTTCCACAGTAAGGATAAATAATGTACCTTGTTCCTACCCAAAGTCCACTTTGATGTACCTTCCTTGTGAAAACAACACAAGAATAGAAGTCCCACTGGATTCAATTGTTCTCTGGTCTGCCTCCTTTAAAGCGACAAAAATGCTTGTGGAGAGGGCTGGCAGAAAGTCAGGGGAAACTGGGTAAGAAACCAATCAAACCATCTTAATGTCAAGGTAGCACACTAGTAATTTTAGGATGAAGATGGATGTAGTGTCTTTTTTGATAAATTAAACAATTTGGGAGACATTGCCATTTCTTTTTTGTGTGTGTGTACCTAACAATATAGAAAAGTTAGGGCTAAAAGGACGTTTCCTTGAGTGCTGACAGTTATACAAACAGATTTTCTTAACACAAATTAGACATCGCTTAAGAGATCCTTATATGGAGTTATATTCTGGAATGGTAATCTTCATATTAATTGAATTCTTAGTACAACAGGCAACATGACTCATATTTACATATGCTCTTTGTATTGATGTTAACAGCTGAGAAAAAGTCCCTTATTGGACTACTTGCATAATTCTGTTGTTGGAGAGTATCATTATAAATGTGATATCTTAGGGTAAATAATTTAATATTTGTACTATAACAACAGCTGAAGGATTTACTGGCATTAATCTACTTCTGAAAGATGAAGAGGGCAAAATACTTGTTTTGTCATACATTTCTTCAGCTGTTTTCTGTATTCCCATTCATATTCTCTCTTCTTAAGGACTCTTTTTTTTCTCTATGCCCTTAGCATGTTCACACAGAGCTGCTATCATATTGTACTATAGAATCTGAAGTGAAGCTATGCAAATGGCGTTTTTAGAAAGCATTGATAATGTCCTTCCTCCCCATTGTTTTTAAAACATCTCAAAAAAAAAAAAGATGTATGTCCTACACAGCAGAAGCCATCCTACTAATTCAATAGGATATATATGTCCACTAAACTTCTGTGTCTTTAATTATTTTCCTGTGTTATCTACACGAAGGCTACTATTGATTTTTAGCCTGTAAAATCAACCACCTCAGATTCCCCTGTGTCTTTGCAGTGAAGTGTGAGTTAGGTATACATTGTAGCAATCTGTAGTACATGTTCCTTCTTAAAAGAAGAAAAAGAATAAAGCTAATTTTGAGAATAAAGTGCAGGGTCTTTCGTAAAACAGGTATTCAAAATTGCAATATGTAAATAAATACAACACTGAGAAAGAAGTACAGCATCTCGCACATACGCACTGTTTTCCATTCACAGCCATTTTGCTGTATACGTGCTACCACAGGGTGGAATGCTCTAATCATAAGACTCATCAGAAAAGAGTTGTACAGACAAAACCAGAAGAATGCTGGAAGAACTCAGGGTGCCTGTAAGAATTAAGATGCTTCATCCCTTTCCTTTCAGCTTCCTCAGCAAGACTTGCTGTACCAGCCTTGGGATTTTGCTCATACCACTTTGCAAACCAATGACCTTTAAATCTTTTTCATGCTGACAGACATTCCTAATGAAAGAGGCAAGTTTCATTTCAGAGAACTTAGGCAGAGTCTCACAAAGGAATTGTGGCACTTCAATTAAATTTTAGGCTGCATTCACATGCTTAGCTCTGAAGGGATTCACAAAAACCTTGCTTTGCTGCTAGATTGCTTCAGCATGCACAGGCACCAAAAGTTTTCAACACAAAGCTTAAGTAGGTGCCTGAAGTTTTGTTACTGTGCCTGCTGAGATAGGCCACCAAGCTGGCTGAGCTGCATGACTCAGTGCCTAAGGCTGTCAGGAATTCACAGCTCATGCATCCCTCTACCAAAGTCCCCTGAGGTCTGATCTGGTAAGCTTCACAGTACACCTAATACATCCTGACAGCAAGAAGGTCAGACCAAATCATACAAGCCACAGTTATTTCTATTCAAAAGAAGTGATTGTTTCAGGTTCCCTTCCTTTTCAGAACTGCTCAGTCTTTTAAAGAGCTTACCAAGGAAGTGAGCTGTGCTAGTCCAGTGATGGTAATTGATACACTTCTGTGATTTTGGGGATTGTATAACTTGGAATTAAAGAACTAAAAAGATTGATCCAGTCTTATATGACAAAAAGGATAAATTGAATAGGGAACTCCAGTCACAAGTCCTAAATTCATACAAGGCATTTAATCTCCTGGCATTTCTCTTTCACTAGCACTGCATCTGTTAGGTTGCTTGTTATGAAGCCATGTTAAGGGACATAATTTTTCCCAGTCAGTGTGGAAGTATACATAAGTTCATGGGTATGTCAGTTTCTTAACATATGACTGTGAAGAGACGTTGAGCAGCCTTCCAGTATCTGAAGGGGGCCTATTGGGATGCTGGAGAGGGACTCTTCATTAGGGTCTGTAGTGATAGGACAAGGGGTAACGGGTTAAAACTTAAACAGGGGAAGTTTAGATTGGACATAAGAAGGAAATTCTTTCCTGTTAGGGTGGTGAGGCACTGGAATAGGTTGCCCAGGGAGGTTGTGAATGCTCCATCCCTGGTGGTGTTCAAGACCAGGTTGGGCGAGGCCTTGGGTGATATGATTTAGTGTGAGGTGTCCCTGCCCACGGCAGGGGGATTGGAACTTGATGATCTTAAGGTCCTTTCCAACCCTAACAATTCTATGATTCTATGATTCTATAATAAACTATACCTTTAGTTGCAGGTGCTACAACATTCAGCATGACAGCTCCTCATGAGCTTTCTGAATCTGAGCATTCATGTCTGTTTCTGCAAAGAATGGGAATGAAGATTTTGGTTCATACCTAGCTTCAATGTGCCTTTGCTTACAAGGGGGATGTGGTTTCAGGACATTTCTTCCCTGAGATATTAGGTCTCCATCTCTCAAGTCACATAATAGTAAGCCATTGAACTACATTTACTAGCTCCTCCCCAGTTAAAACCTAAACATCTGTGAAATTAGACTTTGGTGAAAAATTGCAGGGGGTAATCGCTGAATTGACCCCACTGCATATGGATATACATAATTTTTTCATTGGAAGGAGTCTAAAATCCTGATGTACACAATGACCTGGGAAGTTTTGCTGAGGAAACTTAGAAGGAATAAAGAGGCTTAAAAAAGTTGGAGCAAGGACAGGTGGCCTGGGAAGAATACAGTGATGTTGTCCGAGAAGCTAGGGACCAGGCTAGGAAAGCTAAGGCCCAGTTGGAATTAAACTTGGCTAGGGATGTGAAAAGTAACAGAAAGGGATTCTATAGGTACGCAGTGAACAAAAAACAGAATAAGGACAATGTGGGCCCTCTCCGGAAGCTATCAGGAGAACTGGCTACCCTGAATTTGGAGAAGGCTGAGGTTCTGAATGACTTCTTTGCCTCAGTCTTCACTGGCAAATGCTCTGATCACAGCACCCAAGTCTTGGATACAGGGACTGTGAGAATGAAGACCTTAGGCCCACTATAGGAGAGGAACTGGTTCGAGACCATCTTGAAAAAATGAACCTGCACAAGTCTATGGGACCTGATGAAATCCATCCGTGGCTCCTGAAGGAGCTGGCAAATGAAGTTGCTAAGCCACTGTCCATCATATTTGAAAAATCATGGCAGTCAGGTGAAGTTCCCAACAACTGGAAAAAGGGAAATATAACCCCCATTTTCAAGAAGGGGAAAATGGATGAACCAGGGAATTACAGACCAGTCAGCCTCACCTCTGTGCCTGGCAAAATCTTGGAGCAGATTCTCCTGGATGGCATGCTAAGGCACATGAAAAACAACAAGGTGCTTGGTGACAGCCAGCATGGCTTCACTAAGGGGAAATCCTGCCTGACCAATTTGGTGGCCTTCTATGATGGGGCTACAGAACTGATGGACAGGGGTAGAGCAGCTGATGTCATTTACCTGGACATGTGTAAAGCGTTCGGCACTGTCCCACATGACATCCTTGTCTCTAAATTGGAGAGACACCAATTTGATAGGTGGACACTGGGTGGATAAAGAACTGTCTGGATGGCCGCACACAAAAAGTTGTGGTCAATGGTTCAGTGTCCAGGTGGAGACCAGTAACGAGTGGTGTCCCTCAGGGATCAGTGTTGGGACCGGTCTTGTTTAACATCTTTGTTGCTGACATGGAGAGCGGGATTGAGTGCGCCCTCAGCAAGTTTGCCAATGACACCAAGCTGTGTGGTTCGGTTGATACACTGGAGGGAAGGAATGCCATCCAGAGGGACCTGGACATGCTTGTGAGGTGGGCTGATGTCAACCTCATGAAGTTTAGCCATGACAAGTACGAGGTCCTACACCTGGGTTGGAGCAATCCCAGGCACAGCTACAGGTTGGGCAGAGAAGAGATTCAGAGCAGCCCTGCGGAGAAGGACTTGGGGGTGTTGGTCGATGAGAAACTTAACATGAACTGCCTTCAGTGTGTGCTTGCAGCCCAGAAAGTCAACTGTATCCTGGGCTGCATCAAAAGGAGTGTGACCAGCAGGTCAAAGGAAGTGATCCTGCCCTTCTACTTTGCTCTCGTGAGACCTCACTTGGAGTATTGTGTACAGTTCTGGTGTCCTCAACATAAAAAGGACATGGAACTGCTGGAACAAGTCCACAGGAGGGCCATGAGGATGATCAGGGGACTGGAGCACCTCCCATATGAAGACAGGCTGAGAAAGTTGGGGCTGTTCAGCCTGGAGAAGAGAAGGCTGCGTGGAGACCTCATAGCAGCCTTACAGCATCTGAAGGGGGCCTACAAGGATGCTGGAGAGAGACTCCTCACTAGGGACTGTAGTGATAGGACAAGGGGTAATGGGTTCAAACTTCAAAGCGGAAGTTTAGATTGAATATAAAGAAGAAGTTCTTTACTGTGAGGGTGGTGAGGCACTGGAAGGGGTTGCCCAAAGAAGTTGTGAGTGCTCCAACCCTGGTGGTGTTCAAAGCCGGGTTGGGCAGAGCCTTGGGTGAGATGGTTTAGTGTGAGGTGTCCCTGCCCATAGCAGGGGGGTTGACACTAGGTGATCTTAAGGTCCTTTCCAACCCTAACTATTCTATGATTCTAAGTTGATACTTCCCTTAAACAGCCTGAAACCTGCTTTTTCAGTGATATCTTATAACCATATACAGCTCTGTGTGAAGTTTATAACAAGAATGAGATATTGCTGAATATTCATGCTCTGAAAACAGAAGATTCAGCTCACTTATGACCTCAGCTGAGCTTATATAGCTCTTGTGTGGATGAAAAAATAAAGAGATTACACCTTCACACTGGATTAGATGTCTTCTGTAGTGTATTGCTGCCTGTTAACAGGTTCACTACCCTCACTAAATTTCATCATTTGACTTATGTATTTTGTACTTATTTGTTGGTGCAGCTAACCCAACAACAATTTTCTTTTTTTTTAACTAAAAAGCTTTTTTTTCACAATGTTTTTTCCTGCCTTTTCATAGTCTTAACTCTGTGAAGCAGATGAGAATCCTGCTTACTACCTTTTAATTTAACTTTCTTCAGGACAGCAGCAGCAAAAATCAACTGCAGCTAGAAAGACACCTATTAAAACTTCATCTAACTGACTGGCATTGGAACCATAATGAATAGATAATAGTTTGAAGAAATTCTCTGCTCACTGTCACTACTTTCCACAAAAAAGCAAGATTCCTGTGTCAGATTTTCTTACACTTTGTTTACAATGAGAACACAGAGTACCAGTTCTGATTTGTTCTAGAAACTCTCAAATGCTCAGCATAATTCTCTCCTCCACTCCCCTCCCCAAGCTGCAAGTAGTTCAGATGTAGGTCAGGCCATATACAACAACATCTTTCAAACCACTCGGCTCTATTACTCACAACTTAACTGCTTGCTTTTCAGCTGGTCCTTTGTTGTCTGCAAAGTTATTATCTATGGTCTACAGGAAAAAAGCATACTTTTTCCCAGGAGCTAATGAAAGTCTGCCTCATTCTCTATTTATGTTTCTGAGATTTCAATTGCCAGCTATTAACAATGCTTTAGAAGAGGTCAGTAAGAACTGCAACATCACAAAACACTTATTCTTAAAGCTGTATAATATACTTGCATGTAAGAAATTTTAAGCCCCAGGTATACAGCAAGACCCGAGTAAAAGATTTAGGAAGTAGAGCTTTTAAAATATTATCCACGTACTTGTACCATCCATATAGTCTGTATTTGCCCTTTTGCTGCCGGTAACTTGATTTTATTTGTCATATGTTAGCTAACCCTGCATATTTTTAGTGTATCAAACATTAAAGAGAAAAAGATACTTTAAAAACTTCTCTAGAGCGAATTTCAATAACTTCAACACAATGGCTTTCTTTCTTCAAGGAGTGTGAGAGCTAGAGGGACATGTGAAACTTTCCCCCATATTCCAAACACAGGTCAATAAATCTCATTTGGGGAATAAAAAAAAACACCAAACAAACAAACAGAAAATCAGAAATAACACAGGCATTACAACTATGTATGTGCTTCACCTTCAGGAGGGTTTTGACTTAAAAAATCTTGATGACTGCACAGTAGCAGATCAATTGGGAAAATATGTATTTCCTCTCTTACCTCCCTATTTAATCAGTATCTTAATATTATGGTATTTGAAGTAATGAATGAGAACTTTTTGTTAACAACAGGAGAAGAAAAGTTGTTTTGTGTAATGTGAAATTAGTTGCTATTTATGAAATATTTTTCATGTCTCAAGCCTTAATTTAAAAAAAAAAATAAAAACAAAAAAAAGAAATAGTAGACAGTAATTGAAAGGGTGGTTTGAAAAGCAGTGGTTAGATTGATATCCACAAAATCTTCAATAGCTGCCCAATTGGTCACCGGTCTTTATACAAGGAGCAGTCCCTGGCCTTGTCTCCACTCTGGTTGGGGGATGGGTAAGGTTTTGGGGTTCTCTTAGAGCTCCTGAAGACAAACAAACAAAAACTAGAAAAAAAAAAGTTTCTTCCACAAAGTACAATTTCAGTGGAGATTTCTCTAGATTAAATCAATTACTTAGAAATAGGTTTTTTTTTTTCAAACAAGAGTGGTGCTAGCCCATAATGTACTGCTGAACTCTATAGATTTCTTGCTGGAATTCATATGCAAAGACTTTATTTAAAAAAAAAAAATTAAATGCCTTACATCCTCCAGGAGTACTACACAGTTCAGTCTCTTTTGAAAAATAATGTCAAATCAACTGCCAATCTGCTGCTTTTTATCATGGGTCACCACAAAGAAAGAGTGGTCTGGAAACAGCACAGAAGCCTTGTGGTCAGCTGGCTGTACATCTTTTCTCTGTGGGCACAGTAGAAGGCACCTTAATTTATTTTCTGTTCTCTTGGAGCAGTACAGAAAAACAACTGACAGAAGGAGGTCATCCATGACCTCTGCACCTTCACAGAAATTATTTTACCAGTTAAATTGAGTTTGGGGCAAGATTATGATAGCATTATGCCATTAGGAATCTAGGCCTGAAGCTTGGTCTGGATTCTATTTTACTAAGTACCTTGAAACGTGCTGATATTAACTCTGTTTTGCTTTTTCACTCTCACGTTGTCAGAAGAACATTCACTGTCTGATATAGAGAAATTGGGTTTTCTTCTACCAGACTAGATTCTTTCCCTCACTCCCAAAGGCAGCTTTCATCACAACTTTCAGCAAAGGGTCTGCCTGGATGTGGAAGAAGACAAAGGTCTGAAAAAGTAACGGGAGTCAGTAAGGTTGCAAGGAGGGACAGGTTACAAAACTGAGACTAGACATGAATGTAGGGGAAGTACAAGAAGGCTGGGAAAAGGTTTCCAGGAGGACAAAAAACTGTGAGGAGAAGCTGCTCACATAGCCCACCCTTGCTGACATAGCCTGAATAACAGCTGTTAAGACAGAAGCATGAGTGTGAGAGTGTTTGTAAATCAACACTCCAAACTGCCTAAGAACACATTTGGTCCCAAACTGATCCTGTTAAAGAGGAAAATAATCAGCAGTCAGATTAAACAGTAACTGTAGAATTACAATGAGATTTTGGAAACAAAATGAAATCTAGTTGAGAAAAAGTATAAAAGAAGCATGAATTTTTTGTAAGAGTGTAGAGATACCTCAGAGTGAAAACAGCAGTAAACCTGCTTTGACACTGTGAGAAGATTTCCCCACTGACACCATAACTTTTATCAAGGTCACCAAAAGAAGCTTCTTTATCAGATTCCTTAAAAGCTCTCCATGGAGATGATGGGCTCTCCCTATGGGGTGTGATGTGCAGATCTGCTCTCCTGTGTGCACAGGTGACCTCAGTAAGGGTTCTCACTAGTGTGTGGATTAGCAGCCTGCAGGAATTAAAATGAGCGTATATAAACCTAGAGCACCCTCATTTCTATCAAAAGGCACCTAGAAGTGGGTGAGCCCATGCCCTGCAGGAGAGCTGTATCTGCTGGTAACCAGCTTTTCCTGACAAAAGAGGTTGTGTCGATGGGTGTTTGTGCGTGCACATGTGTGTGTGATTATAACATTGGGGCATGAGTTCTGGAAGAGTGTTTAGAAGTGTGCAGGTATATGTTAACATTTTGTAAAGTCTAAAATTGTGTTGTTGACCTTGACCTTGAATGTATAGATCCTGATCTGATATTAATAAACCAATAAATCACTTTGATCATAATTTGATTCAGCTATGTGAACTGGCTTTTCCCTGAGACAGAAATTAAGACTGGCAGCTGTTGTGAAGCAGATAGATGATTAATTAGGAGGACTGAATAGAGAACAAGGAGAGGTTTGGCAAGAAAATTAGGAGCAGAATCAGAGGAGACAAGACTGGACAAAGGAGCTGGCTAAAAGGGAGGCTTGGAGTATTGTGAAATATTGTGCCAAATTTCTTCCTTAGGGTCTGAATAAAATCTAGGATTCCCAAAACTCATATCTGCTAAGAAAACATGTATCTTATCCCATTTAGGTGCTGGTCCAGGAGGAAAGAACCCTGCTGCTTTTGTCATTTACTTAGTTAATCTAAGAAGAGAAATGTGGAGTGGTTCTTAACATCCCAATTCTGCTTGTGAATCAAGTAGGTGTCAAGACCATGCCATTGATTTGGTTTTGCTTCTATTACATTTACATACCATTTCCTCTCTTAGAAGAATATGGTCATGGCTGTGAAATTAATCTGCCAAAAATTAGAAATGGACAGTATCAAGGTTATCAGCATTATTTTAATTTGGACACCTTTTTCATATAAATTAAAGTCTTTAATTACAGGATCACACACTCAGTTTTCTCAAGAATACTCATACCTAACTCAGCGTGTCAAAAGGACTTAATTAGTAGCTGTTCAATATTTAATTTTTTTTTTAGCCTCATAGTTCAGTATGTCATCCTGGGCCTTATTTAAAAAACACTGTTCAAGCCCTGCTCTGAAATCAAAATTATTATTTTCCTCCTGAGCTTTTCTGCGTTACTCATCACCCCAGAATCTGAGTGCTTTGCAGACAATTCATTCATCATTGCAGAACCCATGTGAAATTTGAGGGCATTACCTCTATTTAGGAGACAGGGATCTGAGACACAGACTGAAGTCCAACTCATTAGGTGTCCAATGTGAAATCCTTCAGACTGTCAAAATTCTGTTTTAGCATTACACATCCATATTGATATGTTAGCTCCCATGGATTTTGCTAAAACTGAAACCATTTAACATTTTTCAAAGCAAAACTAGAGGTACAGACCAGGCACCCAAAGATGAAGAACATACCTGAGTTTCGAATCACTGCACAAAGAGTTTTTGAAAGGGTTAGATATAGGAATAGTTTTCCCAGGACTAAGTTATGTCTTCTGTTCCTGCAGCTCCCTGCTTCATCACTATCCATCTGTCAGCTTCTGAAATTAAGGAAAAGGGATTTATAAAAAAGTATCCTGTTGCTCCACTTCATTTTTGAGGCATCTGTGTGTTAGCTGAGGCCAAAGTTCTGAAGAGGAAATAGTAGGTCATCTGTCTTAAGAAAGTTATTACAATATTCAAAATGTTATTATAATATTCAGAGACAGGATGTTTAGGATGCCTGAGGGCAGGAAGGCACAGTATCAGTGGAGGTATTCTGCCATTTCCAAATTTTAGCCTTTTTAATTGTATTTCCTTACATGTGCTAATGTGCAAATGGGTATACTGACACTTATGTCTTCAATATAAAGTGGAAGCTTTTAGAGTTACCAGGACTGATGAACATGAAATATAACTACAAAAAAGGCACTGCCAACTGCTTACTCTTTGGAGATAAAGAAAAGCTTTTGAGCATTTTGTATTTGATAAGCAATAATATGCAAAGCTAAAGATCTATTTTCTATTTCTTTCAGGCAGAATTAATCTTGAGCAGCCTGGTCAGCCAGTTCTTCTGGATTACAGAGCTGTCAGAAAAATGTAAAAGCTTCACAAATTTGTTGCTAGGGCTCTCTGTGCTATTTCAGATGTGTACTTAATAAAATACATAGCAAACTTTATAGAGTGACATTTGATTATGATTATATTAGTCCCTACATCTATGGAAAAAAGTACACTTTGTGTTTCCCACTAAACAGTGTAGACCGCTCAGTTTTACTGTATCTGCTCAATAACTGTAAAAAGTAATAATTAAGGAAGAGAACTACCCTACTGTTCTAATATAGCATATAGGTCTCCTAAGATAATTAAAATTGTTTACAGTATCAGCCTTTTCCCATTGTGGCTAGTATGTTCACAGTCCTCAGTTTATTCATCCTTTGATATAAGCATTGGCTTCTCCTAAGTCTGTAGTGCTAGGGAGCTAATGTGAGGGTTTTTTTAACCAATGTGTGTAACTCAGCTAATTAATTTGTCAGAATCTCATATCAGTTTAATCAAACAATCCTTAAAGTGAATGGAGACATCTATGAAGGGACTCAGTTCTAAAGTCTTTAGGCAAATTTGCAGAATTACAGGAGCAAGAATAATTGAACATGCAATCTCTGTCTTCTGTAGCACATAAACGCATTTCCTCCCCCACTATTTACAATGGTATTTCAAAATTAGGCTCTATAGTGAGAGCACAGCCTTATTTTTCTCCAGGAAGGAAAATAAGCAGTCTCCTTACTCCTCTCAGTATTTCTTCAAGTAAAAGAATGACATCTACACTGAGGCACCAGAATAAATAATTTATTTTTCAAAGTTACCAAATATATGTTGTGCCAAATAAAGCCAACAGCTGAACTCTGGAAAAGCCCTATTATAGGCACTGCAGAAAGGCCCTGTAGCATTTCAAGATTTAGTTGCTTTATATAATGCCAAGTCTAATGTGGATTTCAGAATTTCAGCTTTGCTAATGTAAGTTACCTTCAGTGAATTGAAATAGTTATGGGAGGGAGTCAGCAAAAATTTAAATTAAGGCTTTCCAAATGTCCTTGCTTTAGATTTTCATCAAAATTGAAGTCTTGCACCAAAGTTCAAACCGTTCTTTCATTTACTTCTTGACAATGAGTCATGCATTTAAAAATCACTTTATGAGTATATAAACTAGGTTTATTAATAAAACAACATTGTGGTGTTAGGTTTTTTCCTTATTTAGAATTCTTACATTCTTTTTGTTGGGTTGTTATTCCTTTGTCTTTCTTCCTTGCTGTCACAGCAGTGCAGGTGATGCCATTGTCTTTGGCATTCAGTCTAACTGCTTAAAATATCTACTAGCAATAATTAATCTTTAAGAAAGAGTCTGATGTCTTTTTGTCATTTGTTCAATTAATTATTCACCACAGTTTCCAAATAAAAAGCACCCGCAGTAAATGTGGAAAATGTAGTGCATTTCTTTCATTACATTTTGATTCAATTTTGATTAAAAGTCCAATCCACTAAGAAAGTTATTAATCTTGTTCATAAGAAACTAGAGCATAATTCTGTGCTCTGCCACAAACCTCTTGTATGGTCTGGTTCCTGTAATTTATCATTTACCCTAATGGCTCCAAGATTAGAATGAAAACACTTTCTGCCTGCCCTCCATTTCTCTGTTTCCTGCTGGAAATGCAGACTCTTCCTGTCATGCATGGATGTACAAGGCATGACATTACAGTGTCCTGATCTCCCTTTAAGAACAGGAAGAAAGTCCTGCCTTCACAATGTCACATTATAATGTTAGCTGGGATTTTGTACTGCTGCCTTGCTGCATACACAGTCACCAAGTGCAGTGTTTAAGATTTCAGTTAATGGCTGGTGTTGTGACTCATGAATGTGTCAATTAGGCATAACAGTTTACGGATGAGTGTTTGCAAGGGTATGAAGTTTATGAATGGTAGGGATTGCTGTTTGCCAAGAGCAAATAAATAGCAAAGATTTTTTTTCTAAGAAATTATCAAATTGTGTCTACCAAAGTAAACACATTTTAAGGCCTAATTTTCAGAACTTTTTAGCATCTCCCATTTCTATTGAAAGCAAGAGAGCTGTGGCTGCTGAGTCCCCAGAAGTACATTGTTTTATTGAGCCTTCATTATAGTTTATACATTCTTACATATGTTGGTAAACCTCTAGGGAATGGGAGGACAGGGAAGGTTTTCTAGCCTTGTGTTATGGCTATATCACTGTATTTGATCACATATGTAAGAAATTAAATCAGTACCATATGTCCACAACTTAGACTTCCCACACAGTTTGGCTCTTTTAATTTAGCTTTGCGAATGGAAGGGATACATTTGAAAAAAGTCTGAATATACTTTTTGCAAAGTATATTTTAAAAAATGTGAGTTACCAAGGAGGCTAAACGTGTTCTTGGCTAGTGATTTAGGGAGTTAGAGTCTCAGTTTCTCAGAAAGACCTAGGAGTCCCAATCACTTAAGCATAATTTAAAATTTACCCTTCTTATTATTACAAATGGTTGCTACTTTGCAGGGTGATTAATCGCATCTTTAGCCAGAAATGCCAATCACTCCAGCTAACTGAAAGTGATCCAGCAGCTGCTATTAGTTTTTTTCTACTGTTCAGCAGCAGAGTTGTCTGAGCTCTAAAAATATTGCTGGACATACTCTTCCAGAATTCTTTTATGTCTGGATTATCCATGAATATGGATATATGGATATATCCAGGAACTTCTACATGAACCTAATAACTAAGATCAGAGTGATAATAGTAGTTACAGGGTCAGTCAGTGAACCACAGAACTTCCATATGTGGGAAGGGGTGAAAAAAAAAAAAAAAGAAAACAAGCTGCAGAGTTGTTTCTCTAACATATACATCCAGAATTTTCTGAAACTGATTCTGCCAGTAACCCCTGGTGTGGAGGGATAGCCTTGACTAATAGAATGTTCACCCACCCACCCTCCCACTCCCTTCTCTGGTTTGATGGGAAGAAAACAGAAGGAAGTTAAGAAGAGCTATGGATCAAGACAATGACAGTTTGATAAAGAAAGCAAAAACTGCAGGTGTAAACAAAATAAGAAAAAGAATTAATTCAGCACTTCCAAATGGCAGGAAAATGTTTAGTCACTTCCTGGGAAGCAGGTCCTCAGCATGCATAATAGGTGCTTTGAGAAGGGGGGATATCCCCCTTTCCTCATGCTCTCCTTGTGCTTTTATTGTTGAACATCACATCACACAGCATATCCCTTTTTGTCAGCTGTTCCAGTTATATCCCTCTGAACCCTACAGCAGCCACACAGTGAATATGGACAGGGAGAGAAGGGCAGAGAAGGAAACAGAGACAGAGCCTTGACACTGTGCAAGCACTCTTCAGCATCAGCCAAAGTTTTAGTGTGGTATCAACAATGCATTGGCCACAAATCCAAAACAGCACTTTATGGGCTGCCATGAAGAAAGTTAACTCCATCCCAGCCAGACCCAGTACACTTGGGAGAGGTCTATTAAACACTGTTGCTTCTAACTAAATGTGACATTGTTTACATTGAAGCCTGAAACATACCGAAAGAGTTGTTTGCTATTCCCTCTTAGTTGCAAGATATTTATAAATGTCAAACTTCATTTGTAGGCACTAATCCTATGGTGTACTGAGAAGTTTCCATTAGATAAAACTGAGATATGACAGTCCTATGCAGAAAGAGACTGCCAGTATTTGGAAGGAATAAGTGGGTCAAATACCTAACTTTGCTACTGCTGCTGCTCATAATTATTCCTTATTTTAGTTTTTCAAACATAGAAATACATTGAAACAAAACGGGGTTTTTTTTTGGTTGGTTTGGGTTGGGTTGGCTTTTTCTGGCTTAGATGCTACTCATTACATTTAATACAAAATGTCCTGAATCCTGCAAAATATACTGATTCTAAGAGAACTGAAAATAGGTAAATAATGCATTCTCCAACTAAATGAAGAGAACCCTCATTTTCAAGGTGCAATGGATGAGTCACAACAAAAAGTCATCAGAAAAAGGTGAATCTGTGCACTTCAATATTGCCCGCATCTCTCTGTTAATAGGTACAGAAGTAAAAGGGTGATTTTAAATTGCTGCTGGCCTGTATTCTGAAGACTTGATAATGGGAAGAAGATATGGGGTAAGCTACTCTGATAATGAGAAAATTAAAGCCTTTAAAGAAAATGAGGAAAGGATCTTTTTATTCACATTACAAAGACACCCCTCTTTAGATCTTCTTTGCAAGTGTACAGGGAAGGCACTAAGCAACCATTTCTCTGCTCTTTATCTAATTAGGATAAGAACCATTTTAATGAGAGAATTTAGAGTTTTATTTTGAATCATATTTTCTCAAGCTAGACACAGGGCAGGGGGTTCTGTGGCTCAGCTCTATGTCACTGCAGTGAAAATCTCACCAAAAAAATGAATACTAATTACATACTGCAGATGCTGACATTAAAAGCCTTTAAAGAATGCAAAGTTAAAAAAAAACTCTGTCAAAAAAATTCAATTGACTTCTTAACCTTCCTTTCCAAACTAAACATGATTTGTTCTTCGGCTGATGGTCATGTAGTAAAAAACTAAATGGCAGCTACCCAGGTTGTGTACTGACATGCACTAAAGTTATTCTAGGACATCAGTGCTAAGGTATAGCAACAATCAGCAGACAATGAAAAAACACACAGAAGTTAAGACCAAACAGAACTGAAGGGAAATCCAGAATATGGCATACTTAGACAGCAGCACTGAACTGGTGGAGAAAACAGCTATCAAAATCTTAAAAAATATATATATTCCCTTCTGTAACTAAGAAGGAATTTTGTCTGGTTACTTGTCTGGTGACCCACTGGCAAAAAGGGGATACTTTCAATTTCCTACACCATTCTCCTACCACTTATTTTAATGAGGTGCTGATGTCAGTCAATAAACTAGTGGCTGTATTTCATATTTAAGACTGTTTTCATCTTTAGGAATGATCTCTCATGGGATCCCCACGATGTTGGGAGTCATTCACTGGAGTAGCTGAGAGGTCACTGTAACCCACAGCAAAACATATTGATGTGGGCTGGGTCATACTCCATTTTCCTATATATGAAGTTCAGAAGGAATTATAATTATAATCACTATGGTCCCAGCATTCACCTATAGGTTATCCTCTGCCTTTTTCTGTACCAGAGTCTATCCCAGCACTATTCCGGGCATTTAAGCATAGCTTGAAGACTCAGGCCTACGACCTGATTTGAAGATATATATTCCCTTCCTGGCAACCACCTGTACAGGCATTTCAGAAGATTGGTCTTTCTGGTTCAGCAAACTGCATATTGCAATGCAGAGAAAATTCCGCGGCCGCCCAGCCTGAGGCAGGGTGCTGCTTAGCGGTCGTATCTATATATCACTAAAGAAGAGGCCAGAAGAAGTAATATCCAGCTTGCTATTTCTCTGTAATGTCACTGCTGGGTGAAGCTGCGAGGCTGAGGGTGGAAACTGAACTGACAGCGCTCTGCCTCACAGGCAGGAGCTACAAAATGAGCTGGAAGGGTAACAGAACAGCTTTGTGCAGCTGAAAAGAGCTGGAAAGGCAGCATTTAAAATTCTGCATATAACTGGCTCTGAAAAAGAAAGAGAGGAATATTTCAAATAGGGCAAGGGATCAGGGCCAGTATTGGTTACATGTACATACACTCCCACAGTTAAAACTAGCGAGAGAAGAAAGATATTAGAGCAGAGAAGAAAATAAAAGCCATAAAGAGAACATTATTCTTAATATACATATCTGCCAATCAAAGACTATACTGGTAGTTTTAAAAGGTGACCTGATTGCTTGGCCATTATCACAGCAGACTGCCTTATGATGAAAATGAATCCAAGTCCAGTTGTCTGAATATAATAGAAACTTGGCAGGAGAGATCTAATAATGAATATAACTGTGTTAGAAAAAAAACAAGGCAGAAAAAGTCCAATTTTCCAGTCCACTTTGGAAGATCTGCCATTTTTATGTGCTTAAAAAAAAAATGAATGCAAGGATCATGTTTATGAATTAGGACAAAAGTCATTTAGGAAAAAAGCCTAAAAAGAACCGAAGAACTTAGTGTCCTCTAATTTTACAATAGCTCAAAGTGTCTGCTATGGGTCTGCTTTATTTTCTCCACTTTCATTGAATCCTTTGCACCACAGCTCCGTAACTGCAAAGCTACAAAGTACACTAGAGTAGAGTTGATAAATGGGTCATTGACACAATCAATCAAAATTAGAATTACAATTGCATAGCACAGTCTACATGCAAAAGATTTAGGTTTTCCTTCTGATTTTAACGAATTTGTACTATAAAGCCTTTCTTACTATATAGCAGATGATAACATTAAGATACAATGAGGAACAGTGTCCTACATGCCAGATTAATATCTGCATTAATTACATGAGAAACAAAAATATTCATTTTAAAATACAGACTTCTCAAACTGTACTTTACCTTCTGGAGAACTGTGGGTGGAGTATCTTGCTACACTTTTTGTACATTAGAAGAAACATTTTTACCATTATTTTCCCTGAGCTCTTCTCGTTTGTGGTTTCAACTTCTATATTTTAACCAGAAGAAGGATTTCACAATTCACTTCTGGTAAGAAATTACCATATGCTAATGTTACCGATGAAAGTTACTCAGAATACATTAGAAGTTATTTGCTGCTCAGTTTCATGTAACAAACTCAATTGTATTGTCTACGGTGAATTTATAGGCTAAACAATATTTCCATATTAAATTAAAGACCCATGCATGCCCAAAGAAATGTGAACAGTCAAATAAGCTTTTGCTGTACTGGTTACATGGGAAAAGCAGTGTTAAACCAATTACATTTAAAACAGCTCTCCTTTTGTTTTTTCCCACTTACTGACCCTAGATTTTCAACTACTAGAAAATAAATCATGTGGCAACCCATATTGTTGGGACATTATCACACTATTGAAGCCCTTGGCAGGTAGAGATTTTCATAGAGCAGACAAATTTGATTCAGAGACTGAATTTCTTTATATAATAGGACAATTACATGAAACTGAACAAACCCTTTCTGGTACCACCATCTTTATCTACAAGGCCTTATCCCCAAGCTTACACATGAACCTACTGAATTTTAGTGATAAATTTTTGAGGCAGCTCTGAGCAAACTAGAATGAGAAACAGCACAGAACTACCAGAGTATCCTTAGAAGTTCAAATATAAATCTTTTAAGCTATTTCAGTCTCCAAGCCCCAGAAGGAGAAAAAAATAATATGTATATATAAAAATATATATATTATCTGTTAAACTGTTAAACAGCACACAAAGTTGGATTTTAGCTTCTAGCACAGCTGTGGAGAACAGAGATTTTAAGAAGGCACAGTAGCAGTTTAACCTTTGTGAGCAAAAGGCAGTACTTTCTAGATAAAACAGAGCTGACAGATTTGCTGGCACTGTTATGATTAGTTATGCATCACCTATCATTTGAGATGACTGCAAGACTTTTATCCAAAGTTACTGATTCCATTTTTTTTTTTTTTTTTTTTTTGCTCTTGGTATCCAGATTTATCCTGAATGCTACCAGAAGCTCTCCAAATCAGCACCATTTGATCCACAAAACATCACCCTTGCCTACTTCACCAGGTCATCACTTTAATGCATTGGGTTTAATAAGGGCTTGATAAACACTTCAAGAGTTTAATAAGCAAGATAAGCACCATAGAACTTATAATATTCATAAGTAAAAAGCAGGACCTCCCTCATTTTTTTTATTGTGTGGTTTAGAAATTAGACCATTGAGAAAGCCAAAAACATGTGAAAGTTATTAATAGAGCAAGTTTAGATTGGATATAAGGAAGAAACTCTTTACTGTTAGGGTGGTGAGGCACTGGAATGGGTTGCCCAGGGAAGTTGTGAAAGCTTGTGAACACCTGGCGGTGTTCAAGGCCAGGTTGGATCAAGCCTTGGGTGGCATGGTTTAGTGGGAGGTGTCTCTGCCCATGCAGGGGGGTTGGAACTTGATGATCTTAAGGTCCTTTCCAACACTAACTATTCTATGATTCTATGATTCTAATAGTTGTACAACTGTATAATGGTTAATATATAATAGTACCAGGAATGCAGTGTCAGTGGTGCAGCTAGAATTCGTACTCTGACTTCAGTGCTAACTGGAGCTGTTATAGCAAACTAGGCACATATCAGTCCTTGGTCATGTTCTAATCATGAGAACCAGTCAAAACTTATTAGTGTTTCCTTAGACCCATAACCACCATCTCTAAGACTACATGTTTTCCACATGTCATGTTACTCTTTTAACAGGTATACAGGCATATGTATGCACCATGGTTGAAAATCAGTGTTTCAGGATGAGTAACAGGAAAAATGGAAAATGTGATGGCAAGTAACCAAATAAATACATAGAAGCTTGAGAAGACCAGAAAGAAAATTTTGCCTGCATCCTACATTGGAAACAGCAGCTAAGCAGGAAATGCCTTATAACACCAGACTCTTCCTGGATTGTGTATGAGCACAGAGAGGAAAGGACTCAAGGGCAGACTCCAAACCAGTGATTTTCCTCTGCAAAACCATCACCCATGCCAGAGATGTGAGCTAGGCCCATGAAGGTGTTTCATAGCAGACCTTCAGCCTCTGAAGGCTGAAGAGCTCAGTTACTTTTCTTCTCTTAGTACACTCTCTCCCTACTCATGTGAAGAAAGGGCACATCTAAGACGGTAATTCAGATTTGTGACTTGTCTCTCACAGAAGCACAGGAAGTTCTAGGACTTCTCTGGGACGTGATAGAAAGAAACAGGCTAATAGATGACAATTTATAGAGGGGATCTACCTTCTCCCTCTCTTCGTGCATAGAAGAGGAGATACAGTGCAATAGGGAAAAAATGGCAGTATTCACGTTCTTACTGGGGACACAACTGGCAGGCACCATAAAAGGGAAATGCTGCAAGATTGCAGCATAACTTTGGGTTGTGACTCAGAGTTTCTGGTATTAGGCCTGTCTGCCTACTTCCTCCTCCTTCCCACCGCACATAATGAGAAACATATTATTAGTCCATTAACTAATAGCTCTAATTATCACTCAAAAACTCTTTTTCATTGCACTCCATTGTTTTCATGGGAAAAATAAATTCTTCTCTCTTAGCAGCAACACCTTCCATGGCAGAAATATGAACATTTTTTTTTGAGTAGACTGAGAAAATTGCAGACATTAAAATCAGAGAAGATTCACTGATCATGAAACCCGTTTCTCTGCTAAGGGAGGCTCAGTCCCAAAGCCACACTTTCTAGCGTTTCACACAGCATAATGTTAAAAATATCAGTGGTGAATCATCTTCCAGATTCTCTCAAGAAACGATTCCTCAGTAGAACTCCCTTTTGTGTTGTTTTCTTAGTTTGTTTTTTTTTTTGTTTGGGGTTTTTTGGTGGGTTTTTTTTTTGGTGGTTTGTTTTTTTGATACCCTCATTTTTTAATTTCTGTATTTTATACTTAGCTATATCTTCCCTTACTGCATTATACACTTCTCTCTTTGCATGCAGCTAGCAACCTTCACACTTTTCTCACTGATCAAATTTTACACACTCAGCATAAGACTCATACTGCTGCCCCCACTTCACACTCCTATATGGCTAAGGCCTTACTGTGGGGCCATTTGCTGTGTAGCATCAGGACCATATATGAATCTCTGAGCAGATGACCTGTTGGCATCCCAGAGTAGAAGGGAGACAGGAGCACAGAGCTGTAGCTAGCTGTGAGCCATTCAGCTGCAAAAGCTGCCCAGCTGCCCTGCAGCTGCCTCAATACTGGGAGCAAGCACGTTCTCCTGCTCCTCCTGGAAATCATGGAATCATAGAATAGTTAGGGTTGGAAAGGACCTTAAGATCATCTAGTTCCAACCCCCCTGCCATGGGCAGGGACACTTCCCGCTAAACCATGTCACCCAAGGCTCCTTTCAAACTGGCCTTGAACACTGCCAGGGATGGAGCATTCACAGCTTCCCTGGGCAGCCCATTCCAGTGCCTCACCACATAAGCAAATGTGACATCTTTTTGACCTGATATTCTTTCTGTCATGTGAACCATGTAACACTGCCTCAGACACTGAACCCCAGCAAATCTGAGAGGTTTATCTGAACATTTTTTCCTTGTTTTGCTTCTTTATCACATACTTAATTTAGTACCTTTAATCCATCTCCTACATCCTTATCGACCTCTAGTAATTAATTTGCTGTTCTTCACTAAATTTTCTAATTGATCAATATCTTTCTACTTAACATACTGCTGAATGCTGCTCAGTATTTCAGTAACAGTCATGAGAAAAGCACTGTTACTGTTTAGTGGAGTTTTACTTGTGCTCAGCTAGTTTTATCAGCTACTACTCATCAGGAGACTTGGAACTCAGAACTATCTCTTGGCATTATAGCCTTCCACTGGGGAATCATCAAGACCAGCAACATTTCACAGAGCCCACTGAATTATGCCCAGATCCAACTTTTTAACAAACAGGTTCTTTGTATTGCAGGCAGGCTTAGAAATAACAAGTGGAACTTAATGGTGAATGCTAAAACCTGTTAATATTGCTCGTTAGTTTAAGTGTGATGACTTTAAACCTCTGAAGGCTTGATAAAAAGCCAACTCAGCGAAGGCATTCTCACTTAACTGACAGGACCCAGGAGCATAAAGCGTCTTCTGATTACTCAGTGCTTTTGCTTCTTTAGCTGCCATTTTAGTTTTCTCTCACTACTTCCTCCTAACAAACTTTATGGTACTTCCACTATTTAAGATTTCACAGACAAAAAAATCAAGAATGCTGAAACACAGAAGCACTAGTGAAAAGACATTGATTTTTCTCCTTGTGCCAGTTATATTTGTGCTTCTAAGAGTTCATGTAACTTCGTTGTGTTTGGGTTTTTTTTCCTATGTTAAAAAGCACACAATTAAAAAAAATACACATATATGTAGATCTTCATAGATGGGGAAGGTATTGGACATTCGACAATAACTACTGTCTCTAAACTGGAGTGTGTGTTTTTCATCTCACAGATACTCTTTTCCAGACAAGCTTGCTGCTTGCTATAAACAGTTCCTATCTTGTACCACTCAGGTACATTTACTCAGGAGTGTGTGCGCAGATGCATACACATATATATATTTATACATCCATGTATACATATACATGCGTTTATGCGTGTGTCTCATCTGTGTGTGCACATATGTATATATATTTACATTTACAGGTATATGCTATGAATGTGTGTGTTATTTCTTTTTCTCTGCAAATGATTGGAGGTTATAATTTTTAGCATTTTCCTTAAAGCTTCAGGTTTTATGATTGCAATCTCTCTTAAGTAGACAATTTTTTTTATTTACAAAGATAAAGAAACATAGATTTCTAATCCTTGTGGTGAAAACCTTGAAGACATGAAGTAACCCTGAAGACATGAAGAAAATGAACATCAAAAATGAAAAGAAATTGCAAACTTGAAAAGAATGTAGCATTCTTAAAAATCATAATGTTTTAAAATCCATTGCTTCTTTACACTTCTAATTTTTATTAATACTTGTTTTTCCCTGCATTTTGGTCAGTATCCGTGATGTTTTCCTGAAGCAAAAAGCTGTTTGCACGTGGGAATATTTCTTTGTTTCCACAAGATGCAAACAACAACTGTTGTCACCAAACACAATGCAATCCACCTTGCTTTTTCTCCTAATGGACATGGTTTTAAAAATATCTTCTGTGGCTGACATACGTAATCCAGTGTAAAGAAGTATATATTTATCCTTGTGAAATTTACATCTATGTGACCTATAAATTATATGCCACAAATATAATTATTTTTGCTTTCTTGGATTAATTAGCAGCTGAGCTTCCAATAATTTGTATTTTTGCTATTTGATGAATAATGCGTCTTAACGTCCATGTGGAAAGTTACCCAGCAAGTTCTAAGAAAGTTTTTAATCGTTATGAACGAATCTCCTGTGAATTAGAAATTTCACCAGCTGGTGAAGTTTAGGTAAAGAATCAGATAAATACTACTTTCTAACGAGTAAGAGTTGTCAAAATAGGACCTAGAGATCAATGAAGTGAATTTAAAGATGGCTTGATCTACTTTACAGGAATATTTTTTCTTAATCTACAAAGTCCTGTCCTCCCACAAACCTCTCCACCTCCAATATTATTGTAATTGCTTAGAATATCATATATCTATATCTTAACATAGTAAACTAGAGAAAAAACTCAGAGGAGAAAGGGAGCAAACTGTGTGCAATCAAAAAACAGCACTGAAAAATGCAAGTAGCACCGTAGGGAACTGGAACTTGCTGCTTCAGAGGTTTGGAGGATGTGACAGTGAGATAAATCTTTGCATAGTTTCAAGGGAAATGTTGCACAGCTGGACCAAGGTGTGCAGATTCTACTGTTCTGACCTTCCCAGAGAGTCCTGAGCCAAAGCCCACAGCTGAAATGCAGTTACAGTTTCATGGTTCTCCAGAGAGAGCACACAACCAACTAGTCACCTTGCCATTAAGTGGCGTATCTTCCTGTTAACTTTTTAGAAGCATTATGGACATATTATGGTGTCAATGGGTCCTTCAGCCAGAATGTGACACTGACAAAATCTTTTTTTGTGTTAAGGGTTAGCAAGGTGTTCAATAGTAGTCACAAGCCCCAAGGACATTTGAAGAAACTATTATGCTCTGGAAGCAGTAATCTGTATAATAATGATAATAATGTACACAATCTGTAAGATTTTTATTGTTTGGAGCATCGAAATGTTGAAATCAGTGACAGAGCATTAATGACAAAGCGCTATGGCTATGGGTATTAAAACCTGTGGATGCTTAATAGAGAAAAGGCAGGTGTTCTGTAAATTTTATGGGAGGTCTTTAAAAATACCACAAATAATGTGGAATTCTAAAACTTATAACCTTTTCAAGGTGAAGAGAGAATCTAACAGAACACACTTCCATATGCTGAAATGGAAGCTGACCAGATTCATTAGAAGTTAAATAAAGAACATCTGCACTTATTTACATCATTTTGAGTTTAGCTAAAATCAAGGGCTCAATTTTCCAAACTATCATATATATCAGGTCATAGAATCATTTAGGTTAGAAAAAGCCTTTAAGATCATCAAGTCCAACCGTTAACCTGGCACTGCTAAGTCCACCACTAAACCACATCCCTAAGTGCAATATCTATGCATTTTTTAAATACTTCCAGGAAAGGTGACTCCCCCACTTCCCTGGGCAGCCTGCTCTAACTCTTTACAACACTTCTAGTGAAGAATGTTTTCCTAATATCCAATTAAAACCTCTTCTTTGGACACAGGCCAACACCTCAATGTCATTCTCATAGTGAGGGACCCACACTGTATTCAGGGTGTGGCCTTAACAGTGCCAAGTACAGGGTGAGAATCACTTCCACAATACTGTTGACCACACTATTGCTGATACAGGCTAGATGCCATTGCCCCTCTTGCCTGACTGGGCCAGCTGGCAATCAATACCCCCAGGTCCATTTCTGCCAGGCAGCTTTCCAGTCACTCTTTCCCAGGCCTCAAGTATTGCATAGAGTTGTTCTGGCCCAGATGCAACACCTGGCACTTTGCCTTGTTGAACCTCATAAAACTGGCTTCAGCTCATAGATCCAGCCTGTCCATATCCCTCTGTAGAGCCTTCCTACCTTCAAACAGACCACCCAACTTGGTGTCATCTGCAGACTTACTGAGGGCGCACTCATCTCCTCATCCAGATAATTGATAAAGATATTAAACAGAACTGGTCCCAGTACTAAGCCTGGGGAACGCCACTTGTGACCAACCACCAGCTGGATTTAACTCCATTCACCCGGACATCTAGACAGTTTTATATCAAACGAGTATGCATGTTCAGACCATAAACAGCCAGTCCCTCTGGGAGAGTGCTGTGGGAATCAGTGTCAAAGGCTTTACTTAAATTCCAGGTAAAAACATCCACAACCTTTCCCTCATCCCCTGAATGGGTCACTTTGTCATAGAAGGAGATTAGGTTAGTCAAGCAGGATGTCTTCCAAAAACCAAGTCACGATGTTAGAATTACACTGTTGTAACAACAGCTTAAGTGAGAGAGCAGAATCAGAACGTAAGAGCAAAAGTTACTCTAAAACAATTTAAAATGGGGACAAAATTTAAAGCACTGACTGAAAAGACATCTCCAATATCACAAAGAAGAAGGATTTTTTTAGTATGTAAACACTCAAAGCCTCAGAGAAATGCTGACATGAATAACACTGTGACATGTTTTGATGGGTTTTGTAAAAATCAATGCAAAATTCTTGATTTAGTTTTTTTTCTTTATACCTTTGAGATAACATTAGATTGGGAATAGACTGGTAGGTCGACTGGTAGACCTAGGCACAAGAAAACATCATTAAGAATACATTAACATTTGTGAAACCAATCTATTGAATAACTATGCACAACAATTTGACATACTAGGCCTTTGCAAAAATTAAAACATTAGCAGAAATTAAAGCTTACTAGCTTTGGGGAAATAAATATTTTACCTGATCTACAAATGATCCTAAACAAAAGAAAATCATGTTAATTTCTTTCTTCGGTCAATAGCTCAATTTTCAATGCACACTTAGACTCCCAGAAACAATGTTTTTAACCTAAAATTCTGTACCATATATGTTCCCTTAAAATCAGGAAATATCAAGCATGCAGATGTCTTTCTATTCCCAGAATCATCATGAGCAGAAGAAACATTCTTTGCACTGCAGTTGTGATGTTTCTTTTTAGGAAATAAATAATACCAGCTAAATATTTCAAATCTGTGGCCTTAATTTTTATAATTAGGAAGATAAATTTAGATCTGGTCTTCCTTGCAAAGAATACTTTTAAAACCACAATAGTGACTAATCTACCTGGAAACAACTAAAATAATGACTGCATCTTACTTTACATTAAGTGTCCACCTATGGATGATTTAACTTCAGTGTAATATACAAACCCTTTTGGGTGGCAGCATTTCACCTTCAGAAGCCAAAGGAAATGAAACACTGCAAATGTCTGCTTCTGTACAAACTTTCCGCATGTGGCACAGAAAGGACCATTGCGGGGTATTCTGTCCAGCCATCCAGAGAAGGCCACAAGCACGGTATATCTCCAGACAAGTGGAGGCACATCCAGGAATCATACAGAAATTCATGAAGATTCCATCTAGTCATACTTTGCTTTCTGGGTGACAGGGTGTTGATGCCAGCAACACAGTATAGCCACTTGTGAAGCTGAAGAAGTTATGACATTTGAAAAAGGCAGCTAGAAGCTTTTCACAGACTTTTTTTTTTCTTTCTCTCCTTCCATTCTCCTCCCCTGAACTGAAGACACCATATTGCCAACATCAACTCCCAGCCACTTCAAAAGCCAAGGTGCAGATCCCATTCCTGCTCCTGAGGCTATTTCTTACTTCGATATTGAAGACAAAGTTTTGGATGCAGATTTTGACCTATACTTCCTTAAGCAGGAAGAAGTCTGGGCAATTCAGAAGCACCTCTGTTAACAGCCCTGCCTATGACTGCCCAATGTCAGAGAATGTGCTGCACTTCTCTTTCTTTGTCTGTCATGGAGACACAGATTATCTGAATATGAATCTATTATTCAGTGTTATCCCAAGGAGCAGGATGAGAAAAATAACAGTTGTGATTTGAGAGGAAAAAGTTCTTTCATCAAGATCTACTCATTTTGCCCTTCTAACTTCCTTACTAAAGGATGCAGTGAGATGATATCACATGTGACAAAAAAAAAAAAAGAATAAATATATCTTTGCACACAAACGTACATGCACACATATGAAGATCCCAATTTGTAGAAGTGGTAGCAAATTGATGTGAGAGATAAATGGTTGCTTTAATAATTCAAATGAGGTAGCTTCAGCTGACGCCTTTATATCACCTCTTCATACCAATCAGCCATGTAAACTTGTAAATAAATAAACAAATTTTGTAAATATTTCTATACATGGGTAAATAATTTTAAATTAATTCAAATATATGTGGGTTTGGGTTTTGTGTTTTTTTTTTTTACCCTGTAGTAGAGATAGTTCTGAGTTTCCTGTTCAAGGCCCTAATTTGGTTCCAAACTTCCCCAGAGTTCAGAACAGGGGTTTTGGAAGCATAAATCTGATGCATTTGCATTTACAACAGTTCTCTGCATTTTACCAATGCACTATGAATAGCATAAATAAATAAAACTAAAGTAGCAAATAAATTACGGGTGAATTTTGTGATATACTATCCTAACTTTTTAAATTACATTTGCTCATTTATAAGGTTAGTAGTAGATCTCCCAATTATTATTATAAATTAGAGAGTTTCTATTAATTAGTAGCCACCTGATGTCTCCCATATTGTTTTCTCTATACAATAGAAAAACAGTTAGAATCATGGAAAAATCAAAGCAAACAAATGAGTAAGACCTAAAGAGTTCAGCCAAGGCATGCTCCCTGATTCATTCCCAAATCTACAGTATGTTCTTTAAAAGTCAGACACAAATTACTGTGATTTATACTGTTCCTTGAACAAAAAAGTAACAAATGCATGTAATTACATTCTATCTACACTACACATCTCTTTGTAAGAAGGCAGTCGTTAAAACATTTACTTTTTGCACCATTAGAGTTTTTGGTCTTCGAAAAAAATTTGCATTCAGAATTATTGTCTATTTTGATTTTGTCTCCATGTCAGTAGCTAACTATAATCCAAATTTTTGTGCTTCCTTATGAATTTCTTCTTTTTAAACTGGAGAATAAAGGGAGAGTAGGCTTTACCTTAAATCTTGTTCTCTATTTTGTGCACAAACTAATGAAAGGATGAAGGGCATTTTGTATGCCTCCTTAGCAGTGGTGTGGCCCCATTTTTCTCTACAGCTATATTGACTTTAACACATGTTGCCATCCAGTAAAAGTAGATCTGTAGAATTAAAAAGGTGGCATGGAGCATCAAATGCAAATGAGAACCCTACTTGCTTCCTTTTAGTGTAGCGCAAGTTTGATTTTATGGGCTGATCTCCCATTTGCAGTTAGCACTACTTTGGTGCTCTACCAGAGCAACCTTTTTCTGTTCAGTTCCATCTAAATAAATGTAATTTAAGCCCTCTGAAACCACTCCATATGCAATCATATAATGATAGGTATGGGCAGTCAGTTTCTTAACTTCAGAATAGTACTGAACCAAACTAAAACACTCCTGTAATTGCACACTTCCCCATTGAGATTGTAGAAATCTACTTTTAGCATAGAATGATTGTGTCCTGGGTATGTTCCCAGGTGCATAACATCATATGGGATATGTTTAAGCAGCCTGAGAATGTAATAGAGCTGCAAAGACTACATCCAAAGTAGCCATCGTAGTCTGGCATTTCTATTACCAGTATATCTTATTTCTCAGTCATCCTTGTGTCTATGTACTTGTATGGGCAGTTTATAAGACAGTTGCTAAGAGATGTAACTTAACTAAGATGGAAATCACATTCTACCTAGAATCTGGTCTGTCCCAGCTGCTGCTAAAAACACAAGGAAAAGTTCACAGTTTTGCCAGTGTAGTCCAACATTTTGTTCTCAGCACTGCATGACATCAGTCACAGCAATTTGATGAGTTGACCCCTCCATTTAGAGTGCCAAAGAAGTGACTACTGGCTGTAGTTTGAAAGGGAAAGAGCTTCAGTATGAATGCATAATATATTCTGACTCAAATGCCTGTGCTGAATATCATCAGAGCCTTAAGTTCTGACAGAATTTTCTCCCATAGTTCCCTTCATAAATGCTGTTGCTGCTTTCAGAGCAGAGAATTCCCTCAGGCCACAACCTGATATATCTTTGTATGCTTTCTACTGCATCACTTAGTTATCAATAAGAGTAATTGTTTACAGGTGATGGACGTTCTTTCAGTTGCAGTAAAGCACAAAAAAGGACTTTTTTAAAAAAAAGAATTAGCCCATTTTAAGTAAAATATTTAAATGTAGTTGTAAAATTGTTCAGTGTGCTTATTTTTAGTGCTAACAGCAGCATGTTTTGCTTTTAGTTTGCAGACTGAACCTGAAGTTAATCTTTCTTTGGATGCTTCATCAACATGCTGTAAGTCTGTTCAGCTCCTTTACACTGAATGGATTCATTGCTGTCATCTGAATTTTGCTCCAGAAGCAGTGAACAGCTTAAGTAGGTACCATGTAACTTGTCTAATTGATGATACAAGAGAAAAGATTAAATTAATTCTGCAGTAAACCATATCCATTTAGAAAACTATTTAAGCTCAAATCAAGGTGGGAACTGTGAAAGAAGAATTATGTCTCTATTGTATTGTAAATAGTATGTGTTTGATTTAATGTGAATCCAAGATACTCTTCTACAGATACAACTGATATTAAATTATAATCAGTCAGTTATGTAATTTAATTTTGGAGTAAATGTCAGTAGAAAATAGAATCTTTTTTCTTTCTTTTTCTTTTAAAATGCGGATGTTTACATATTTTGAGGAAATTATAAAAAAAAACTATTCATTGCAAAATACATACGTCTAACTATAACAGAAACAAACAGATTCTCTTTTAAGTACATAAATACGAAGTCATTCAGTATGTCTGCCTGACGTATGGATTTGTGATAACATACTGAAGCTGAGAGTTCCTGGCATAACAAGACGCACTGCTTGGCAGCGTTGCATGGGGGTAAAAGCTAAAGCTTAATGTCCAAATTGATCTTTCAATGCGCTACTAGAGCAGGAACACCCAGAACTGTATCCTTGCTTACTTCTTCAAAATGACTTTCAGAGGTGAAAGATGTGGTTTAAAAAATAAAAAGGGGAATTCCAAGAAAAAAGAATAAACTAATATAACAAGAGTAGTTTAGTTAGGATGCAAGAGAATCTGTAAGATCAAACACAGAAGTTAAATTACAGCTACAGTTAAAAGTACAGGCTAGTGTATCACATTTATTACAGCATATGAATAAGCCCATAAAATTACAATTAAAAAGTTGCAAAAAGAATAGATTATGTTCAGGTCACTTCCCATTCATGTTATATCCTGTCATGAGGATGGATTGATTGGAGAAAAGCATGGGTTTTACTTTTCATCTTTCTCAGGTTACCCTGAAGAGTTGATTGCTTTCTATCTCACAACTTGCTTAGGGATTTACAGTTGTTCTGTTTTGCTTTGCTTTGTTTTGTTTTGTTTCCAAACCTTTTGTTTGCATTTCACAAGGAAGTACAGATGATAGAAAAACATTTGATACTGGAATGTCTACTATTGTAGAATTCAAACTCTTCAGGAATCATGAACTGTACTTGGAAAATAGGCATATCTCTCTGTGTGTGTTATAAAAATGAGCGGTTTAAGGTCACTCAAAGAAACACCATCAAAGGTTTTATCAGATTTAATGATTTGGATAGGTATGACTTAACAAAATTTGATGGCAAGGTTCACCCTATCACTTCTTAAATGGATGAATCACAGAAGTAAAAGTTAAAACCAAGCCAAAAATTATTGATACAGAGACCAAACAGACAAAGGATTATGGACACCCTCCTACTGAGCCACGAGGTTCAGAACAGGCCCCCTTGCTTTCTAAACTCCCAAAGGATCTTAGGTAGGGTTGAGTCTTAGTCTCAGTATATATCTAAAGGATTCTATGTGTATCAATTCACCACAGAGGGAATTTTCACCTGGTTTTAAGATGAGTCTTATAAAGGGAGCTAATAGAATTTATGACACTTGCCACAGAAATTTATACGCACATACACATGCACACATACAAAATGACATATAAAGGTATAGTTGTTAAAAAATTCCCTCAAGATCAGGAAAATATTCACAGCTAATATCTTGGCATTTCTCAACAGCCAAGGGTTGAGTCCTGAGGAGTGGGGGGACTTCATCCGGGTCCTGTCTTTTGGCAACAGCCCTCCAATTATCACAAATTTGAGAGTCTGTGAACTCTGAAGGACATCCCACTTAGAGGAACATACTACCTGCAACCCCCTGTGGTCCAGTAGAGCTTGCAGGGCCTCCCTTAGGACCACTATTTATAGGGTCTCGAGATGATTTCCTTTAGTCATTAGTAAACTTCCTTCAAACATATCAACCACACCACTCAGCTTGGTGTTTCCGGGACAGTTGTGCTTTCAGAAGGGAAAAAAGATAAGGAAATCTTTATTGTAAAATAGCCAGCTCTGAGGCATAATCTATTGCTGAGCATCTAAGGTATTTATATTTTCTGTAATGAGTTTATGTACATTTAGTATTTATGTAAAAAAGCATATTGTACATTAACTGTGTTAGCATAAAAGACTACAGCCCATGAAATTCTGAGAAATGGCACTTATGCGCCAGCAATTTATTTTTAAGCATTTTTCTATTGCCTATAGGAGAGAAATGCAGCAGGAAAATAATTCTCTGCCAGCATGCTTTTTTGTTTATCAAGGAAAGTAAATAACAGTGTGGGAGGTGAGTAGCATTAAAATTTCAAGGACTGACAATCTAAAAAGCTGGACCATTATAATTCTAATTTTCAATATGCCTTGGCTGAGTTTTCCAGTTTTGACAAACCACCTAGCTGGGGCACTCCCTCTTCTTCCTGTGCATCTAAGGTTATTCACAAACAGCTGATGAGGATGTAAGACCCATCAAGGTTTTTTGGGAGCCTGTCAATCAATGAAAGAGTGAGGAGAAGACCTGAAAGACCTAAGTATTTTCTGTTAGGTCAATAAAATACATACATAGCTGTTCCATATACTGGAGGTGCAGCTTGCTCAACCTGACCAAAAGTAAATATCACGTTCTACTTTAGCAACCTGTCATCAAAGGCTTAAGCCATCTGAAGATAAACTGGGGACTGCAGAAATACCATTACGTACAGAAATTATAACCGAGGACAAATTTCCATAATAACAATAAATTGCATTTTTTACTACTGCTATCCTGTCATTATTCCTCATCTTTTCTCTATCTTTTGACTACATAATATAGAAGAGACTTGGAACAGAATTAGGAACTTTTTAAATAAAATTTGGAATATATTAGTAGAATGCTTGTAATATTCTTACAGCTCAACTGTAAATTACTTCAAAAGTTTAAAAAACACAGAAGTTTTCTGAGCATTTTATATATGATACTCTTTTCATGACACTATTTATAAGTAAATGGTTACATTATAGTAATACTAAAGGCTCCAGTTATGAAACTTGTTAAAAAAGGAAAAAAGTATTATGCTTTATCTTTAGGAATAGTGTCTCATTACTGAGTCAACAATATGCCTCTTGCTGAAGTTCAGTTGTCTGTTCTTCTAGCATCTATTCCATGGAGTAATAAACATAGCATGGTTATCATAGGCCTCAGATATCAGTGGTTCCCTCTACAACAAGGTATGCTCAAAAATTACATATTACACAATGGCAATCGTATATCTTTTTAAAACTGTGTACACTCTTTCACAGCAGAAGCTTGGCTTTTTCAGTTATTGTTCATCCATTTTCTAGCATAATCAAAACATCTCATCACCTTTTATTTTTCTGTCCAGTAACCAGGCTAGTAGCCATAGACTTTTGAGTATCTGTATGTAAAAGAGTAATAAGATACTGTACAGCTCCTTTTAGTGCATTTCTGATAATAAGACTGGATAATTGGAAACTGTCCATCAGGAAGAGAGATTTTCTTTTATTTGTCTTCCCTTTCTGTTTTCCATTCACACTGCATTCGTAGAGCCCCACATTGCCTTACAGAAGACACAGCTCAAGAATTAACACATAGTTCTGGACCAAATGAATGAAGGAGAGTCTGTTCCTCTCTGCTACATTCACTCTGACAGAGAAATCAAGACCATGAGGTCTGCCTCGGGGTATCCTCTCCTTTTGTCTCACAAGGCTTCGGTGACTTCCTGAGACAAGAAAGCAGGAGGAGCTGAGATGAAACCCTCAGCCTTCACCTAGTTAAACACTGGAGTTCGTATACACATATTTGACCATCTTTATGACGCTTAAAAAAGGCCTGCTTTTGTTTGACTTTAATCTCAGTGTAGGCTCTTTAATCTCAGTAAGGCTCTTTCAGACTTATTTTGAGTAATAACACCTCAGGTGGATTGCACTGGACGGGTATCACTGAGTTTCAATACCTGGTTCTTAGGTATGTGTTATACAGCTTCCAAAAAGGGATATAACTTCAATTAACTTCCTAACTCTTTGTAATAATATGAAGATAGATAAAACCAAATTATTCCTTTTATTTTCCATTAAGTATCTACACTTATACTAAAGAAACCAGACATGTCCTCTATGTATCAGTACTGTGAGCTGCACTGAAGAATTAAATGCACTCTTTAAGTTTTCTCAGTGAAGTATTATTGAGCATAGAAAACAGTCTCAATACTTATGGTGTTGGTATGGTGTATGGCATGTGATGTATGGTGTTGGCTTCAAGGCCAGGTTGGACTGGGCCTTAAGCAACCTGACCTAGTGGGAGGTGTCTATGCCCAGGGCAGGGGGGTTGGAACTAGATGATCTTAAGGTACATTCCAACCCAAACCATCCTATGTTTCTATGATTCTGAGTATTAAGACATAAAAATAGCAGCATAGCCACTTTCCAAACATTCTCTAAGTGAATTGAGGATAGTAAAAAAACAATTTTCTATTTAAAACAAATTTTAAGTAGACACAGAAATCACAGAACAATCATCTGCCAATGGCAGAAGACAATCATAATCAATAGAAGCATGAGAGCTCAGTTTAGCAAATACATGAAATATGTGAAATAATTAGAACCTCTGCTTCTGCCTTAAACACACTCCTACATTCATTTCTAACCATTGCTCATGCATCTCTTGATGGATTGAGACACACCATATCTGACACAGGACTAATATAATGTATTCCATTAAAGGCTGCTGATTATATGCAGATGTGCACAGAGACAAAGAATTAGTGTAATGATCCAGTAATTGCAAAGCTTATCCTAACATTGTAGAAATGACCTTGACCACCTTCTCATGTTTTCTACCCTACATTACTGTGGAATGCAAAGCTGTACGTTGAACCTTGAAGACTGCAAAGGGGCTGATCTATTTAAAGCTTGTGCTGCCTTCCAGCAAATCTGGAAAGTAAATTAAAAATTATTAGGATAAAGTGATGGAAATACAGAGAAAGGGTTAAGAATTAGCACTCTGCTCAATATTTATTGAAGCAACATATTTCTAATATGAACCCATTGAAAGAAGTTTGATGGCATGGAGTTTCTTTACCACTCTATCATTTTACATTGAACCCATTGTGTCCAAGGGTGTTCAGTAACTGCTGCTTAAGCAGAAACCCCCTTCTCTGGCAGAACCAAGGTCCATCCCAGCTGCCTGGCATAGGCACCTTCAATTGAGGGAAATTGCAAGCTACACTTAACCTATTTACACGGGCTATACATTGTACATTGTACTACAACATCACTGAATTACCAATCCACTTTCCAACATCCTCCAGCAAAGGTAAGAGAGGAACGGTGCTGTGAGTGTGTTCATTTCTATCTCGGAAGTAACATGCAGAGGCAAGAGGTAACATGTGAGCCAAGAACTGAGGGTAGACCAAGCAGATTTCTTCCCTCCCCTACCCTTCCGCTTTTCCGTCAGGCCTGTGAGCTGACAAAGCCAAAACAAAATACAAAGGGTCTCTGCAATCCCTTCCCTGTTCCAAGCTTCTACTGCCTAATGGAGCAGAAGGTAGGATCTGAGTACGCACATAAACCACTAACTGCACGTTCTTGTTTTGTGTGTTGTAAAATTCAGTTCCTGATGCATTGTGCTATCTCCAGAGCAGAATAGTCTTCTGCTCTGTTGGACTGGTTCCACAGTTGAGGTGGCAGTCTGTGCAGTAGAAAGAAAGGTCTAATTCAGTAAATCTGGTCTTGCTGTTTTCTTGCTAAGAGCATTTCTCAGTACATACAGCTCCCTTTTATCAACTTGTGGAAGAACAGAGAGTACTGGGCAGAGGTAGGGTACAAGTTTAGCTCCTCAACCCTCATTCACATTTCAAGTATTACTTTTGAAAAGGTATTGCATCAGACTCATCCCATTGCTGGGATAGAAAGTTCTTTTCTTCCCATCCAATGTCTAGGATACGTGGCAGTGATGGACAAACATTTAAAATAAGTTCTGCAACATTTTGCCAAAGTGCTTGCAATCTAGGAGGTAGGACAACAGATGCTCTCAGACAAACAGGGGAGGACATAGTAAGAACAAGACATGCTTGGGCAGTATGACAGGCAACCACCTTTGTCAAATGTTAGAAATGTGAATTTTAAGAGAATGTATTGCAAATGCAAATCTGTGAAGATATTTACAAATAATCTCTTCTGAGCATGAGGAATGGAACATGAGAAAAAAAAAGAAAAAAAGAAATAAAAGATAAACCCCCCCCAGAATAGATATCCAGGTAGTATCTGCAATGAAGAGACAGCTGGAGGAGCAAATGAGAAGCAACAGATGAATGATTGTCTAAGCAAAATGGTCAGTTCCAGGCTAAGCACATCACAGCTCTGCATATTCCAGGTGTGGTAACAGAGGATCATCAAAAAGCACAAATGGCACATCAGTGATGCATGGTCGAATCATAGAACCATAGAATAGTTAGGGTTGGAAAGGACCTTAAGATCATCTAGTTCCAACCCCCCTGCCATGGGCAGGGACACCTCACATTAAATCATGTCACCTGAGGCTCTGTCCAGCCTGGCCTTGAACACCACCAGGGATGGAGCATTCACAACCTCCCTGGGCAACCCATTCCAGTGCCTCACCACCCTCACAGTAAAGAACCTCTTCTTTATACTCAATCTAAACTTCCCCTTTGAAGTTTGAACCCATTACCCCTTGTCCTATCACTACAGTCCCTAGTGAAGAGTCCCTCCCCAGCATCCTTATAGGCCCTCTTCAGATACTGGAAGGCTGCTAGGAGGTCTCCACGCAGCCTTCTCTTCTCCAGACTGAACAGTCCCAGCTTTCTCAGCCTGTCTTCATACGAGAGGTGCTCCAGTCCCCTGATCATCCTTTTGGCCCTCCTCTGGACTTGTTCCAACAGGTCCATCTCCTTTTTATGTTGAAGACACCAGAACTGTACACAATACTCCAAGTGAGGTCTCACGAGAGCAGAGTAGATGGGCAGGATCACCTCCTTTGATCTGCTGGTCACACTCCTTTTGATGCAACCCAGGATACAGTCGGCTTTTTGGGCTGCGAGCGCACACTGAAGCCGGCTCATGTTCATTTTCTCATCGACCAACACCCCCAAGTCCTTCTCTGCAGGGCTGCTCTGAATCTCTTCTCTGCCCAGCCTGTAGCTGTGCCTGGGATTGCTCCAACCCAGGCATAGGACCTTGTACTTGGCATGGTTAAACTTCATGAGGTTGGCATCAGCCCACCTCACAAGCATGTCCAGGTCCCTCTGGATGGCATTCCTTCCCTCCAGCGTATCAACCGAACCACACAGCTTGGTGTCATCGGCAAACTTGCTGAGGGCGCACTCAATCCCACTGTCCATGTCAGCGACAAAGATGTTGAACAAGACCGGTCCCAACACTGATCCCTGAGGGACACCACTCGTTACTGGTTTCCAGCTGGACATTGAGCCATTGACTACATCTCTTTGCTTGCAGCCATCCAGCCAGTTCTTTATTCACCCAGTGGTCCACCTATCAAATTGGTGTCTCTCCAATTTAGAGACAAGGATGTCATGTGGGACAGTGCCGAACGCTTTACACATGTCCAGGTAAATGACATCAGCTGCTCTACCCCTGTCCATCAGTTCTGTAGCCCCATCATAGAAGGCCACCAAATTGGTCAGGCAGGATTTCTCCTTAGTGAAGCCATGCTGGCTGTCACCAAGCACCTTGTTGTTTTTCATGTGCCTTAGCATGCCTTCCAGGAGAATCTGCTCCAAGATTTTGCCAGGCACAGAGATGAGACTGACTGGTCTGTAATTCTGTGGGTAAGGAACAGTAAGTCTTACTTCACCTCGCTAAATTTTTAGGTTACTTTTCTGTCAACATTGTGACATATCCAGATGGTGCTGCTCAAAGAATATTTTGTGATAAGGTGCTTTGCTGCATATTGTTAAAGCACTATCTAAACTTTCTCTTTAAAAGCTCATTGAAAACTTCATTATTGCTGAAGTGGCAACAGGAGTCATAGGTCTGAAAAGAATTGTTCTCTGCACCTGTCTGACATTATCTTCCATCTAGCTCCGACTTCCTTGGTTAGAATGTATTCAAGAGTAAAAAAAACAAACTAATCATTTAAAGGTCACATCATTTGGTAATGCCTAAATTGCTGCTCATGCTATTTATAAATAATTCAAAATAAAATGGGAGCCACACCAAACACAGCTGTAGTTTATTTGCTGTCATGCACCTGCTGGTGAATCTAGCACTGAACTGTAGCAGCTGCTTATCAGCTTCAAACAAAAAAGAGTCCATTATTATTGTTATTATTGTCACTGTTGAAACTCTCACCTAGATATCTGCAACTTGCAAAACCTGGATCTTGGTATGCTTTTGTCAAGTGGCACACCAGAATTTTCTGCACTGCCAGTCAGGACATTCATCTATAATCTGGTGCAAACCTCTCTGTCCTTCAGAGAGAGCCTAAGGTGAGCAAGAATGCCACTGACTGTGCATGCAGTGCTTTTCGCAGAAAATATTAAGGATGAAAATTTGAAGTTCTTTAAATTCAATGAGAATAGAGTATTCTTGTATTTGTGTGTCCTTGTATTTGTCATTCTCTGAAAGATAAGCTTATGAAGATATCTGGTTTTACTATTTGCCTATCTCAATAAATACAAATGGCATGACCCCTGCTAATTAAGCACGAAATAGTTTCACCACTATTCCACCCATTTGTACCCGCTGAAGATTTGACTCTGAAATACTCCTGAAAATATTATTTTTTCCTCACATTTATGATCTGTATGGATTTGCAATATAAATAAATAACCAGATGGACTTGTTCTCTGCCTCATGAAACATGGTTTTTTTTTAACTGTTTACCCTGAATAACTGCTTGATATCCATATAAACTAGCCTGAGGATGTATGGTGACTTTCTCGGCTCTGTAGATATTCACTATAAAAAGAATATTCTTTGGTCCTATAAGACTTCCTAAGTGTATGTGCAGAAGAAAAAAATTAATTAAATTCTGCTTATCAATACAAAATAAAATGTTGTGAAATAGTATCTTGTCCAAAAGTAGGAAAAAGTGAGAAAGGAACTACTAATGCAACTCTGACACTTGTCATAAGGGGATAGAAAACCTTAATAGCAAGGTCTACTGTGCTGATCACCAAAGATCAAAATTGTCTGTACGTAACAGCCACACTACAATACCAGAAGTCTAAACCACATCTAATCTGTAAGCTTTTACTACCGGCCTCTTGATGTTCTTCCTCATGCAACTTCCTTTTCCTCAAACCCAAGGGTTAGCTCAATTATTTTGGCTTCTTGATTTTAATTGGCTACATATACAAATCTGCAAAGCAAAGATTAAATGAGCGGCACTTTTCCTAGGCTCAACTGTTAAAGAAGGAAAATGGGAACAGGAAGGCTCTGCCATGATGTGGGGTTGAGCTGTGTTGGAAACAGTCATGCGATGGGTATGAAGATGAAGAAGTTTTAGTTGTAAAAATAAAATATTACAAAAAATAGCTTCAGAGAGCTGGGGAAGGAATTTGTTTTTCCTTTGGTTTTGTCCAAGAAATGAAGGCAGTAGAGGGAGGGGAGCTACAAAAAGCACACAAAGTGGTTTCCCATTTGAATGGGAGTAAAGTCTGCCAAATGGTGGCAGAAATTCATTTTTTACTCTGCTTGTGGAACATATCTTGCTAATAAACCAATCAGAATAAACAGACTTTTTCTTCATACAAATAAAAAGTACTTGGAAGAGCTGGGGAGAAGGAGTGCAAGGCAAAAGAGAAGAAGCAAATTGAAGCCTTACATGCTTTTAAAAAATTATCTATTTATAATAACATCCAGCTCAACTGAAACATCTGGCAAAAATGCACATATTCTTTAACAGGACAAAGTGCATCTTCGTAAGAAGTGCTTTTCCCTAGAAATCCTAGGAATATTACTTGTAAGTCTTAAAATACAAAAGCTTCAATTACTGTGCTAGCAGACCTTGCCAGCATTATGAAATCAAAGCTGACTTTGAACAGTAAAATATAGGTTACAGAATGCACAGTAGGGTTTCCTGGTTTAGATCTACAACTTCTAAACTAGGGACTAACCTGCAATTATTTGATAGATCTCTGGAAAATTTCTTTTTCCTCCAGCATTAGATAAGGCAAGTGTTTGCTTAATGTTTCTGTGTCCTGACTCCACGTTTTTTATGAGCAATTATTATCTCAGGAATCATGGGTTTCCCCCATACTCTCATGTTAATAGACACAAATGCTAGGGCCTGAGATAACAAAAGTCCCTTCTAATAGTTCATGATTAAAAGAAGATAAAACTTAAAAAAGGATGTTCAGTGAGAGTACAAAATTGGTTAAATCACTTATACTGCTAAAATAGTGGAGAAAAAAAAATAGGCTCTTATTCCCTCAGGTATTGTCAAGCCTTTTATAGTGACACTGGGTACTTTTTCGGTTGATTTCAGAATACTTTTTTCTAAATGAAGTCATATTATTTTACTACAACCATTCCTTATATATTAGGTGAGTATATCGGAAATATGAATTCCTGAGTTTTGATCCATTTCCTCCCAACTTGCTCCTTGGCATTGAATACACCTGCTTTATTTCAAAATTTCAGAGACTACTCCCTTCCCAAAGAATGAGAAGGGAGTGAACTTTGGAGAGCTCCCTAGAGATCAGAGAAGGGGGAAAAATCCTTTTCAATAGGATCTGCATTGTGATCATTGATAACGACTACTGCTCATATTTATCAGGCTGACTGCTTGGTGAAAAAGGGAAGGGAGAGGGAGGGATCAAAGAATGGAGCTACAGGATGTCCAAGGGGAGCAGTCCAAAGCATGAATGCAAATTTTCCCATAAGTAGTCAAATGGCTACTTTAGTAGAACTCTGTATGCAGCATCATGATACAGAGGCACAGTAAAAAGAATAATGAAGAGGGAGGGAGTAAAAAGAAGACAGTTTAAGTTCCCACAAATTACCAGGTGGTAACTTTGTGAGATAGGCTCATGGTCTTAACATTCAGTTTTAAAAACAGAACTCTGTGTTACTCTGTTTGGGTTACTTTTAGAAATGTTCCTCTCTTTGCAGACTTTCTACAAATAGCAGAATTTTCTTGCAGCAAGAGACCAGTGCTGTTTGTACACTGTATTCTTGTGGTTTTAAAAGGGAAAAAATCATGCTGTGCTACTATTTCTTGCACCCGAACTGTATTAGTGCCCCCATCATACACACAAGATACCAAAAATGCCTATGGCACATACATCACAGAGCAGCACCATTAACATAGCACCATTAACAAATCCTTTGCATTGTGTGATTAATTCTGGGAATTCTGATGACCTGAACTGTCAGATGTGAACCCCACACACATTGTTAGGGATGGAAATTTGCACAGTTGAGAAGTCATTATTCCATAGCATGCAATAAGACTATGAGTCGAATATTTAAAAGTGTTTCTTTGCCTTTGGAGCTGAAGTGCTATTGAAAATAATGGAATTTGTATCCCCAATTAATTTTGGAGCTTGTGAAAACTATGCATGGAACTGGCATACTATTTTAGCCATTAACATTTTTAACACACACTTTTCCTTAAAAAAAAAATCTAATCTCTATTTTGTAACCTACATTTCTGCTATTTCCATTCATAAGAATATCAGCAATGTTTTCTTTAAACATCTGAAAATGGTCTGCTGCATTCAGTTCCTGCTTCTAACCTTTTCAGTCTCTTCTGATGGAAATGAATATCCTGATGCTTCATCTTCATGACAAGGATCATAGCAGAAAATAACACAGACCAAGTCTTCTCCTGACATTGACTGAGGTAAGTAAGGAGAACAGGATGAAAATAACCCATCCTCATATTTTAGCATTGTTATCACCAGGAATACACAGATACCAGTTACAGAGGTGATATTGGTATGCAGCATATTCAGTATTGCAAGTGTTGCATGAGTCACATTTTAACATTTTTTTTTCATATCTGCAGTACTGATATGTATTTCAGGCATGATCAAAAGAGTTCTGCAGAAAACAATGAGTTATTTGTCATAACTGCAATATATCTTAACACCAAATGACAAATTAGCAAAAAGGTTCCTTATGCCTTTTCCTTCTGTGGAATGATGTGAAGCTGCCATTTTTACAGCAAAATTCACTGTAGCAATCATTTGCAAAGCAGTTGTAACCTGTAACAGGTTTGACTGAAGTAAATCCATTTTCAAGCTTGTGCTGCTTCTTTTACAACTAAAATGACTTCTAAAAGGGCAGGAAGAAAAAGAGCTCTTTTGATGTTGATAAAATTTTCTGCATTACATTAATTACTTTTATTAAACTTTCAAGAAAATAGCAAAAAATTCAGTGCCAAGTTGAGGCTATTTGCTGCCTATTTCATTTTTATCTTCACCATTTTCATTTGTTTGTGTTTTTAGTTAATAGTACATGCTGTATAGAGTGTGCAGGTTTCTTCATTCTGCAAATTAAGAGTAAATTGGAAGCTTGCAACTGCATTTAGCTTTTGTCACTATATTCTTCTGTACATGTAGAAACTGAATTATTCTAAATTTTTAGGTCACAGGGTATGTACATAAAGTATCTACATTTCTATTTTGCATGATATGAAGAAAATTTCAAAATTCAGATCTTCCAATTGGATATTTTTTAGTTTTGACATTTGGAAGCTATTCCAGAAATTTAGAATGGACATTTTCTAGGAAAACTGATATTATTTATGATACCAGAGGATTTCATAGGAAAACAGCTATCTACTGATAAGTTTACATAGTAAATTGATGCTCAATAGAGAGCATTTAAGGAATCTCTTAGGACTAACAGAATTCTGTCAGTTCAAAGTCTTTTCAGGGACTCTTACTTCTTGCCTCTTCTGATAATCTCTCTATGTCCCACATTTGGAAGGAAAAGGAAGTTTGTCCAGGGAGGAGAGTAATCAGTGACAGACATTTTTACATTATATGTAGAAAACCAAATTTTTCTAAACAAACAAGTCTGGGCAAGTGAAGCAGAAGTATTGTTGCCAAAATAGGTATCAGCATCAGGATCTTCTCATAACCTGATGTTGCAATTCGTCATTCAGCAATTCCTACATATTTCTTCTGCATCCTCACATACTACAATCAGTTAACCAAGTGAAGAGATTGCTAAACATTAAGAACCAAGATTAGCACTTTAGAAAGCAACAGCTAATTGTTTACTTATCTAATCAAGGTGTAGGCTTTCTTTTTGATGTGTACAGCAGTATTCTTACTGCTAAGCATTCTAGTTCTTCATAATAATCCAGACCAGCAGCTGTCTGGAGTGTTTAATGGCACTTAAGAGCATGCAAGCTGGTTTCCTTTATGTACCAAATAGGATTTGTGGAAGAGAAGGTGCTGCAAATCTGTGCCTTGTCCTCACAGAGAACAAGGATATGGCTAGAGCATGATTTCAGAATCACTCCTAGGAGCTGTAAAGTAAAAATAGCACCAGTATTATACCTATAATTTACATCAAAATCCTGACACATAGCATCTGTTACTTCAAATGGATCTGTAATTCTTTAGGATCTTTTGTAGAATATAAGAAGTCAGGATGAGTAACCCAAGCTAAAAAGCGAAGGAAGGGTGGATGGCTCTACAGACTCCTATTAGCACAATATTATTACCTCTGAAAAAGAATATTCTCTCTAAAGTGTGAAAAGCAGGTACTAGTATTAGAAGTCTTTAGAGTATGTGGGGGAAGGGATGAAAGTTTATTGCATGCAGGTGGTCCTAGCAACTGAAGTATTTCTTGGGGAGGAAATATTTAATGTTATTTTCCATAAAAAGACTGTAAATATTTTTGCAATAAATATTTGAGAGTTAACTTTTTTTCTAGAGAATAATTATGCTGCAATGAACCCAGGACACAGCTACTGAAATCCAGATACCAGAATGCAAAACACAGAGGTCTGAACAAGAAGATGTATGTTACAGTACTATCACTTTGTTACCTGTATATCCTAAAGCAACATGTGTGTAATTCTTAATCAAGTAAAGTCTATATTAATATGAACTGGAATGAGATCATGGCTCTACTCAGTTAATCATATTGCTCTTATTTGGACAAATGTCATCACTAATGTCAGACTCGAGCACAAAATGGATCCTTTTTATCTCATCTTCCTCTAGCAGCCTTCAATTTCCATCCAATTGGATGGAATGATATTTTTTGTAGACCTGCAGAAACTGTGCTGGCAAACCTTAATAAATATTCAGTGTTTCCAGTGGCCTTTCTGACCAGGGCCAAGAAATAAGATTCAACCTTCACGTTAGATGTCTGTTCAATGGAAGAGGAAACTTTATTTTTTACATCCAGAAAATGGATCAAACTATTTTGTATCTCAGACTGTTTTGCAACAGTGAGCTGATCTGTGAAGGGAATAACCTTGTAGCACATACTCTTCAATACCAGAGATTTCTCTTAAGCCCTCATACAGAAAAAATTTCATGCAGACTCTGAGGAATCTTTGAACATGCATGGACACTTTCCAAGGTACTTTTATCTTCCTTCCACTCGTTAGAGTCCTGTAGTTCTAAAAAAACGAATAAACTTAGTTCCCTGACCAGTCAGTGCAATTAAGTGTTTGAGTGCTTAATGATGTCATTGAGGAAACCTCATTTGCTCAAGTTCCTTATCCTCATTTCAATTCACAGGCTCAATGGGGTACTATTTTCACATATATACATGCATTTTTTATCATTCTAGGACTTCCGCTCTACTGGTCCCATTAAGATTGTTAAATTCTGAAGAATCCACCAGACTAGCAAATAGATACTGATACTGATTCTGATTCACAGTACATGAACCCTGTTGTGGTTTTAAATATTACATAAGCAAAGCTGGCAGTTGGGAAGAACTGCTGTTGGCAGTATTGCAAATACATATTTTTTCCAAGAATTAATGGATCTGTGACATATCGTCTATTTTATATGTTGTGCAAAACTGACTGTTTTAAAACAGCATTGATGACAGCCACTGTGACTAGGGGTATGGCTGCCCTTGTCACTACCTCACCTTTCTGTGGCCATGACCCTATAAGCTTCAAACTCTTCCCATGCCCAGATTTTCCGCTACACCACTTTCTGCTTTTTGCAGAGAAGGACTTAAAGTTGATGGGACAGAGTGGAGTACCAGTCATATTCCTTTCACCTGTGCCCTACACAATCAATGCTTTATCCTTCCTCTCACAGCTCTGTTCTTCCATACAGATGGGCATTTTTTTCCCAAACAAATTTTATTTCCCCCCTCATCTCCTTTGCCCCCAGTAAGCAGCAGGATCTTCCCATAAATCAACAAGACCATGGCTTCACTTGCTATTCACAGCATCAGGAGGTGGCCACTTGATCTGAGGGATCACAGCTACTGAAGGGCCTGTTTCCTATCCTAGAACAGAGGAAAATCAATTTGAACAATGGCTGGTTTTGAATTCCTACAGGGGAAAAAAAATAAAAAAATAAAGGAAAGGAAATGAGGCAAGGTTGTGGCCATTCTTCCCCTCTAGCAGACTCTCCTTTTTTCAGCAATCTGCCATTCATTCAGTGGGCAGTCTGGACTGCTCATTGATGAAAGCTAGCATAGTTCCACTGAAAAACAGTGTGAGCTTTTGCTTACATATATACTACGCACAACACCAGTCACTGTTTCAGGGGTTTTTTTTCAGTGGAAGAACATTGTTTCAAAACAAGATACATTTATACGCATGAGTATACCCGATAGCCATAAAATATACAAAAAGCTTGTAGATTTCAAAGTGCTTTTAAGTAATCTGTTTGCTTGTTCTTGGTAAGTGGAATCAAGCTGTAATCTCGCATGCCAAATTGTAAGGTACAGTTCCCAGATGTAGAAACCCTTCTGTGTAAATTAATACGAGGTGAGGGAAAGACGTAGTCCAATATCATATATATTATCAGGGTCAACAGTAGATAGGGGAATAACACCAACCACTTTTCTGAAAAGTGGAACAGTGTAAATAAATTACACCTTTCAGAAATTTGCCTTTTTGATTTCTTTTTTTCTTGTTACAATAGTTTGCTGATATTTTGTATTTTTCCCCAGCATCCCAAAGAATTTTATAAGCTGCATTTGGTATGTGGAAAGAAAATTCTATAAGCTTTAACTTCTAATCGTATTTTATTTTTTAGAAACCATAAAGTATTATAACAAAAAATGGTAAAGAGAAGTAACTAGCTGAAGCATGTAGTTTGCAAGAAAAAGAAAGCTGTGGTTTCAATGATCATAGAAATTTTGAAATGAAAGAATAAGAAAGCCCAGCAGGTATCAAACTTATTTTTAAAAAAATCCAATTAAACACTTTCACTATCTGCATCAGTATTTGGTTCCACTAACAGCTTTGAATCTTTACAATACATTCCTAGATCTCCCTTATTACATATCAAGTCAGTATTTCATTCCCCTGCCCTGCAAGCACAGACAGCAAGCACTTAGTTGCTGTTCTTTTTAGTATACCATCTTGTACAGTGGAAAACCACACATTCTACTCAATTATCTTCCCATTTGTAAAATCGTTTAAATTTCTCCTCTTTTTCTTAAATGTTGCTCCTTCTAAAACTCTTGTCCTGCTATTCTCCCACAGATTTGCCTGCATCTACATTTCTTTAAAGTGTAGTCATATGAGGCCCCATCATCACTAAGTAGAGCTGCATAATTTCTGTCCATCTCTTCTTTGTGATAATAGTTAAATAAGATGTGGTTTCTCCAACAGTTCAATATTTGTAATACATTTTTATCTTGTTATCCATTAGATATTCAAGATGTGTTTTCTACGATATTGATTCTTACCTAATTGTGCTATATTTTGGCATTTACGTATTTATTGCTCGTGAAAGCCAGGACTTCACTTTAGTAGATCTCATCACCAGTTTGGGTAATTTCTTCAGTTGACAAAGATTTCTGAATTCTGTGCTGTTTCCTTCTGTTTGATTGCTTCTTACGTGGGAGAAGAGACTGACACTAACCTCACTACAATCTCCTTTCAGATGGTTGTAGAGAGCGATAACGTCCCCCTTAGCCTTCTCTTCTTCAGACTAAACAATCCCATTTCCCTCAGCCGTTCCTTGCAAGACTTGTGTTCCAGGGCCTTCACCAGCTTCACTGCCCTTCTCTGGACCTGCTCCACCACCTCAATGTCTCTCTTGTAGTGAGGGGCCCAGAACTGAACACAGTAGTGAAGGTGTGGCCTCACCAGCGTTGAGTACTGGGGAATGATCCCTGCCCTGGCCCTGCTGGCCACAGTAGTGCTGATACAGGCCAGGATGCCATTGCCCTTCTCGGCTGCCTGGGCACAAGCTGCCTCATGTTCAGCAACCATGAATCAACACCCCCAGGTCCTTTTCCTCTGAGCAGCTTTCCAGCCACTCTTCCCCAAGGCTGTTGTGGCCCAAGTGCAGGACCCAACATTTTGCCTTGTTGAAACTTTAGTTCTATTAAGTACTTTGAAAGACAAATAGTTCCAGGAAAACAGTGAAAAATTTGGAGGAAAATAAGAATTTCACAAATGTAAAAAATCCACAAATTATGATGGATGGATGTCAGTATAATCTAGCACATGTACACATGCTGAAATTACTTTTCTGCATCTCAATAATAGCATATAGTTTCATATTAAAAAAAAAAAAAAGGCTGGTGTCTGCTCTCTTCATTCCCTGGGGAAGATCTCATCGAATTTCTTTGAGGAAGGCATTTCTTAAAAAATGTGTAAGAACTTTAGATCTGGGTTAGAGTAACAGAATGGGTAATAATTACCTCTCTCAACATAAGATTCCCATGGGCTGGCTCAATCCATCCTTTTGAAAAGATCATTTTTCCTGCTCCATCAGGTTTACTGAACATGTGTTGCTATTAAAACTGCAGTCTTGAATTTTTCCTGAAATTGTTTATTGTTTTTCTCCTTCACAATCCCCACTTTTGGTATCCTGTTTTAAGTGCTGTGACATCATACTGCACCACCTGAAAGCACACAGTAATTTGTTTAGGCACTATAGCTTCTGGGGGATGTTTATAGAGCTGTCTGTGCAGTGAAATCCTGCCACAGAACAAAACAATCTCTAATCTGTTGGGGATCTACCTGATCAAGTCAAATAACAGCATTGACACTTGGTGTGATTAAACAGGTTGCTGTATCTTTATAAACTGATTATACAGTGATGCAGGCTGTTCTGCCAGATAGAGGTGGCATTAATGATAACACTGAGTCTAAGAACAGTCTCTTTTATTCTCTAAGGTTAGGTTTGTTCTACTACTGATGTCAGAGGGAGAGTTGACGCTACCACAGAACCTCAAACTACACGAACATATCGCTATTCATTTAATTATCTATAATGTCAGTGCCTGTTGAAGCTACCTGACATTCTGCCGTACGTCACAGAGAGCAACATTATCATAGTGACTAGTTCTGCAATTGAAAGAACAGCAGTCATGGCAAGACTTTTCAGGAAAATGAATTGAACGACTATTTTGTACTTGATAATGTTGACATCTGTATTGATGTTTGATGGCAGGTAAAGAAAGGTTTCCTATAAATCAGAGAAGTGGAGAATATCAAGGGTTCGTCTAGGCTTTTATTAACGTTTACCGGTATCTGATGGTTGTTGAAGGCAAAACATAAAATTTTTGTTTATTATATGGTTTTGAGATGGAAAAAATCTATGTCTCTTCCCTATCTTTCCTACCTGATCTCTTTCTGGAGTCAAACAGCAACCCTTTCAAACATGGATGCAGCAGGTGATTCGGGAAACCTAGAGACTATATGGGCAGGCTCACAAGATACACAAAAAATTGATGGCTTTTATTCACTGTCAGTAACACCTGGAAGAATCTATAGTACAGAATTTGCTGTGCTATATACAATGGTGCCATGAATCATATGTACTCTGTAGGCTGCTGGTCTGGGTAGGCATTTTAAAATGTAAGCTTCTCTGTTTATTAAAACACTCCTGCTACAAAAAATATTAAGCATAAAGAAAACATGGTGTTAGGTATGACTTATGGTGCTACTGTACACTATAAATCTATATAATTTAACTTGACAAATGGGCAGAGAATGTGTAATTACTCTGCCAAAAGTGTCTGGTTTCATGAAACTTTTGGCAGGTGTTAAGAGTTCTCTTGAAATATGACATGGTGAGTTTGAAATGGAATTTGAGGTAGTTCTGCTAGTTCTGATGCAAAATTATGAAAATTCTTTTTCTTTTTTTTACTTTTGAGTTTTAACTGCAACCTCACTGTACTCTAACAGGTCTCGTAGCTACTCTTGAGTTACTGAAAGTAATGTTTTAAAAATCACTTACAATATACAGTTCCAAAGCTAGTTATATGAGCAGAGAGTTTCCCAACTTAAAAGTTGAAGGAGTACAGAAAATAAATTAGATCTTGAGCTTCTTAAGTGCCAAGCAACTTATGTAAGCAGGACTGAAAATTTTTGTTAAATGTTTACATTCTGTCATTTTTCCATCAGGAGACAAAGGAAACAGTAAACATCTTCCTCTTTGCTAATCTTCAGCTATTTGTTAAGCATAACTACATCCTAGCAATAGCTACTAAGTAGAAACAAATACTTCTATAGGACATCTGTTTTACATGTGTATTAAATAATTATTTCATCAAAAATACCGGAGGAATCATAGAATCATAGAATAGCTAGGGTTGGAAAGGAGTCCCTTTATTTCTTACTATATCAAAATTACTGGTACTTTCTATTAAGAAGAAGGAAGCAATTTGCAAGTAGCAATTTTTATCTCCTGCCCCACTATTGGTAACATATCAGTTTAAGCCAAGGACCATTTCTGAGATCTCTCTTTCACCTACACAGACGGGTACCGAAATCAGTGCACTTCTTGGGGATGTCTGCAACAACAGAGCCTAAACACTGATCCAAACAGAGAACAGATATCTCTTCTTGTTACTATAGATTACATTCTTCTTACCGTATCTCCAAATCAAAGAACGGTTGACGTTAGACCTCTGGAGGTCATCTAGTCCAAGCCAACACGTTCAAGCAGGACCACCTAGAAATCACCAGAGACACCAAAAGATCAAGAAATCATGTCTCACATGGTCTTTTACGTAAAGGTTTTCTCTGTTCCATGGGAGAGAGCAGTGCAGTTTTAAAATTACTTACAAGAGGTGGAGATTGTTGACGTTTTTAGAGGAGCAGATAAGGTCTTAAATGACTTTAAATTTAAAAAAATCCAACAAATCTGAGTCTTTACTCCAAGCAGCCTTATTTACAGCAAGTTCCAAGGAAGAATCATACTGTCTATGCTAGAAACTTGTAGCATAGGATCTACAGGAATCAAGCTTTTCATTTCCATGTATTCATAACCGGACCTTCCATGAAAATTGAGCTCACACATGTCCTTGAAAATTGAGCTGCTCATTTTGCATGTCTTTCTTAACATGGTCTTCATTTTAAATCAACATATACTGGGGTTTGGTAGTGTTTAGTTTCAGGGCAGCAAGAAACCTGACTGATCTCTGATTTCTAATGCTTGTTTACTAGTCTAACTATACAAATTTCTGTCTTTGTAAAAGGATTTTCTGTGAAAATGTCCAACTGTTCTGAGTTATATTTAACTGAACGTTATATGAGGAATATCATTATGAAGTTTGCATTTAGACACATAGAAAACAGCAGCATATTAATTCTTTTGCATGCTGCTGTAACTGGTATCAACAGGAAACCAATTCAGGCTGCCCACTTCTATCTTCATGTACTTTCACATGCCAGCATCACTTTTAACACCATTCAGCTTCTATTTGTCTATACTTCACCTTCCTACTCCACAAGTCTCTTCTGTCCATAATATGTCTCCCTTTCTACTTCTTCGTGTCCTACTCTAAACACATCTGTCTCTTTCAGATTCCAGACTTAGCTCCTTTTTTGACATACCTGTCAACCAAGAAAAGTAATCACAACCCATGGAGATATAGTATATAAGCAAACACGCTATCAATTAAGATAAGGATTTGTATCAGGAAGGAAAAGCTGATGAGAACTCTTGTCTAAATAGTTGAGGGTGAGAACATGCAAAAAATAGAAAATGTTTGAAATGGCTAAAAACTATATTGGATTACACTGAAAAAAGGAAAACTAGGGATAGGAAAAATACAAGGAAGGATATGGTTTGGGCATAGGGGGCTATTATTTGGGGTGTTCATGAAAGTTAACCATTAAAGTAAGTACTGTTATTGTGACAATATTAAACTAGGAAGATTTGGGGTTTAAAATTTATTTTTATATTATATAGTATTTGAGCTCTTATGAAGAAAATGGAGAATAGGCAGTGGTAAGTATTTGTTTGCTCCATCCACAAATGTCTAAATTCCATCAACAAGCCGATATATCATCCCAAATGTAATACAAATTTACATCAACAACAGATGATTTCTTTCCTGGGATTTGTCTTTGGGCATGATACTCTGACTCTGGATCTTAATTTACAGTGCTATACATAAATGCCTATAGACTTACTAGAATGTTTGCTTTTCAACAGCTACTATTTTTATGTCATTAAAGTAATTTTCCCAAGGATAAGTGAGCTGATATTTTTAGCTCCTGATTGTTAGTGTAACAAGATGGCAATTAGTACAACATTTACATTAGTTTATTTCTTTAAAATAATTTAACAACCTTGTCTTTATTTAGATCTTCGAATTCATTGCTAAACACCAAAATAATAATTTTTGAGAATAGCTAAGAACCCACAAATCCAACCCAAGTTACTAAAATCTGTAAGTGATCAGAAAGCCTTCAGATCAGACTGTTTATATTTAAGAATAAAGCTTGAGTTTAGGAACTTAATATTAACCACAAAATATTGACTAAATTGTAAATATGTCAGCTTTAAGAAATGAAAACAATTCCTATTAACGAAAATGTGATATTTCTTTGACAAAGAGATAGCAAAAACTAGAAGACAAGCTTTCAAACAGGACTATGTTGAGTAAACCATGAAAAATATAAAGAACATTATACTAAGAAATACAGATTATGAATTAACATTTAGGTTTTAGTATTTTGGTTTAGAATATGCTTATGTGTTCAATGAATATCACCAACTGCTCTGGAATATTTACCAGAAGATTCTGTTTCTAACATCTAAGTAATCCCTAAGATTTTGACTTGCACTTAATTATGCCTTTAATTTACTTCTCCTTAGAACCTCTTGCAATATTTCACCCCTGCTAAACAAAGCAATCACCTCTCTTTGACTTCATAGAACCACCACCACCATTCATTAGATTCAGATAAACACCTACAGTCTTACTTGCTTGTCTTTAATTTTCTCAGGGAGTTAGCTCAATGGCATCCTGCAGAGATCTTAGGAATGAAATGTAAGAGAAGGGTTTGTTGATAAATCCTGCCAAAGGATGTTTTAATATAAGTGTTGATTTCTTTTGATTTTTGCTTTGACTGACAGGGAACAGCAAAGTCACTGTCTACAAAACCATTGCAATGTGGATGAAACAAGATTTTAAAATTTTCAGAAGAAGAAAATAAGACTTTTTTAGTTGATGTTTTTCACCAGCCTTATAAAAATTTAGTCTGGTCTTTCCTCAGATTTACGTTCCTCAGAAACTGAAGAAAGCCCCAGAGTTACTAAAATGCATATTCAGGAGTGTGCAGTGATAAACACATCTAGTGATTTGAGCTGTCATGATCTGCATTAAATGCCAGAGTTTCTGCAGGTTTTTACATCAAAAAATCTCTGATCAGCACTCAAAAAATTAAAATAACATCAAATTGACAAGGTTTGTTCAGAAAATCAATACAGATGTTTTACACACTCCTTGGTTAATACTAGCTGTCTTTTAAGTCTTTGTTTCCACTTCTCCTAAGTGTTGGTATATCTATACATCCTCAGAGAAATTCCAAGTATGAACATTTTTTCTGTCTTTGCTATTCTGCCACTCATGTTAAAAACCGATCTGTGGTTTCTAAAAATAGCTGATAAGATGTAATAAAACTGTGTCTAATATAACTGCTATTCCATCCCAAGTTTGTGAGCTTAGTGTTATTTTTACGTGAAAGCCTGGCTGAGTCAGAAAGACACCAATAATGAGGGGAAGATTCTTTTCTTGTGGCAAGATCAGCGAGAAAGCTCTCTGTTGAACACATAATGAAGTTACTCATTAAACTCCTTCTATTACTGTATCACATTGTGGAAAATGGGATTTAAATAAATCTGTAGTATTTTTTTTTTTAACTGTTGGAATCCTGCCAGACATAGGAGGTGGTAGGAGAACAAAGGACTGAGTTAAATAAATACTGCTGGATGACCATAAGTAGAGAACAGGGATTTCTGGATGAATTTCAGTCAAAAATCTATGGCTTGATATAACCAAGATTCTTCAGTAGTTGCATTAACAGCTACAATTCCAAGATCAACCACAATTTTCTATGTAAGTTGAAGCATAGTGACTCACGTCTGTTTTTTAAAATCTCTGCTTGAAACCCAGTATTTGTGCAGTACAACATGAAGATGTGCATTGTGGAAGACATTCTTTATTAGTGCCACAGAATATACTGAGAAGAAGCATTGGATACATGGGATGAGAGTGGCAAAAGAAGGGAGCCAATAATAATGTGTATCATGTTTAAATCACAATTAAGTGCAACTCTGCAAAAATCCAGTGATAATATATTTTCTTGTCATCCATTTGGCTTCATTGCCACCTATTCCATTCAAGATAAAATATAGCAAGAGTTGTTTTATTTTCTAGTAGAACTCTTAAATAAGTATTAAAGTACCATTAGGGAACATTGCAGTGTTTGTTGCTTTCAGTTTCTTCCTAAACACAAGTACTGCCTGATTCACCACTGATGTATGCAGACCTACGATGTCCTTATATATTTATGCTGATATACAACAAGATTCAGAAGTTATTTACATTTGGATGGCATATTCACACATATTAGACACAGTCTTCAGTGCATCAGAAGAAATCACACAGTCCATTTTCCCTTTTATTTTTTTCATGCACTAGTCAGAGTATTAGCACTTTACCCATGCTGTTACCCACACCCTAAAATTAATATAGATATTTTAAGGGTTCTAATTTTTGCTTATGACTGTCCATGAATGAATACGCCTGATAAATTCGTTTTATATGTGTGCTGCTGTATAATACATGACTAAGTACAATGTGAGAGAAAGATGCAGTTAATACATTGACTTGAGTAGAAACAAGTATATGCAGACTGCTTTACGGAACTGAAACATACACACATTTCTAATGATTAGAGAAAATGGGAATTTCTTGAAGAATTACATAACAGTGAAAAATAATGGCATTATCAATGAGAACTAATAATGTTCACCTATAAAAACATTCAAAAAGTAAACACAGCCCTATCCTCTCATTTTCAGTCTCACTGTGACCTGACAATTGCTAAATCTGGATTGAGGTCTACCACATGTTAAAATTATGACCATTTTTATATTTTACTGCTATTATATAGTCTTTCCTGTCCTTATCAGTTATATTCAGCATCTGTTTCTTTATAAATATATTCCATGTAAGTTCATACAAGAATTATGCAAGAAAAAAGCTTCTGATGATTTTATTTGAAGAATAAAATTTTTCATCTTTGTGGTCATTAGAAATTACTTAATTTGTAATTAATTGTAATTAATATTTTTTTTAGTATTTTGAAAAATCCAAACCCTGCTAAATAAATAAAGCATTGGATGATCTATACTGTCTTACCCATATATGAATGCTAAAGTAATGAAGGGACACATTTCTTAACGGATAATGATGTTATGGTCAGTTGTTTAGTTTTGGATAGTCTTATTCTTTTGCTCTGCCAGTATTAGAATTGTCTATTAAGGCAGAAAACAGGTTTAGTATTATCTTCAAAACCTAATTTTGTTACCCTGATTGGAAAAGAGTGTGTGTTAATATAATGTTACTTGCATCATAGAGAACTCAGAAGCAACTCTGAAAGCACTTCATACATAAGGAGGGTGACTGCAAGGTGATTTCCCTAAAGGCATTTAGTAAGTCCCTGGCAGTACTTAGAGTAAATCCCAAGTCTGCTAAAACACAGTCCCATGCTGCCCTGACTAACTAAGAATATTGCTTTTTTTAATTTTGGAGAGAAATTAAACTCAAGAGGGGTATATACATTAAAAACAAATTGCAATATCCTTGATAAATGAAAGTGATTCTTGTCAATAAAAATAAGGTTTTTTTGTCCAGGCAACAAGATTATAAAGTGGAAGCTAAGCAATGTATTTGGAAGATATTAGAAACATTGTGACTACAGACTACTAAGATATGCACTGTATATGCACCTGGCCATAATATCTTCTGTTCATATATTTGAAGGGAATGAGATTTTTAATTTAATTCCCTCTTGCCTTTACCTTAAAATCTCTTTTAGAATTAGGAAACCACTGAATCGGTGTTTGCATTTGAGCTTTTAAATAAATTCACAAGTCTCACTGGTGTGTTAAACCCCCAGCTTTGCCATTTTATTTGCTATTTCTTGCACTTCTTTTCCTTTCAAAAATTCTTGACACAGAAAGGCCTCTATCTATTTCCATTTTTTAATACATATGTATTTTTATTATCACTGCCAAGATCTTTGCTTCAGTTCGCATACAAATTTGTAGGTTTGTACAAAGGCAGTTTTGCCACTAAATCATTTTCTCTGGTCCTAAAAAAGTAAATAAAATAAATAAAAACGACCCTTACCCAGAGGTCCCATTATAGGGCACTGAGTCTATAAAAAGGACTCAAAACCAAAATTCCTGCTTCTAAGACCCAAGCTTTAGTCACAGAAATGTTTTGTATTTCCCCTAATCACAGCCTTTTAAAGAATGGAGTGTTGGTTTCCGGGTAAGTATGTATCCGTAAATAACTCCTTTTTATATTACAGATAGGATCTGTTTGGGACAGCTGTGCCCTATCATAGTGAATTAAGACAGAAAGAGTTACCCTGAACATCTCAACTCAATGTGTTCTAAGGCAAGAGAGAAATCTGAATCCCTTCCATGAAAGCACTATGAATATTTTACTACCTGCAACTCTCAGTGCTCCAAGAATAAGCTCTTATGACACATGTAGGCCCCAAATTTTACCTGTGTAATAAAATGATCAGTCAAATATCAAGAATTCATTACCTTAACTATTGATTTGTCAGGTGCTGGTAAAAATCATTAATTTTTCATGAATGTCAGCACAGATGATAAAACAGGACAGAGTTTTCAAAGTATTGATTATTTCAAAAACTGCATGTGCCTCAGCCCTGCAATTAGAAAGAAAGAACAAAACCTCCTACAGAACAAAGGAATTCTTATTTTCTTCAAGATTTTTTTTAACCTTATTGCTGCCTAAAACTCCATATTGAAATCAGTATAGTAGTCAACATCAGAAGGATCAACAGTACCCCACAATTACAAGTATGCTTATCTGAGACAAATAACTTTTGAAAATACTTCTGGGAATGAACACAGTGGAAGTTTCTTCTAGTGGTAACTGCGGCAAATGTAGATGTTTATTCCAGCAACTTTGAACATTAAATATGGTAAGTTAAATGTTATCTTTTGTGGAAAATCAATCATAAAACAATTCCATAATTTATACTGTATTCTATGTTCTAGCTTGCAGTGAAGTAGAGCCAAATCTTGCCTGAAAGTAATTTTCAGAAGCAAATACACTTTTACTTGTAAATTTATACCCTAAAAGTTATTTCTAAACCTTTATTTTTTGCCTATCTCATATCCCATTTAGAAGAGCTTTAATAAAAAAGCCCACTCTATTCTCTCTCAAATATGCTTTCACTGTCTTAGGTAATATTTTAATAAATAAATGGAGATCATGACTTATTAGGTTACTTATTTGGCAGAATTAATTCTATTGCTGAAATATGAGTCAATAAAAGAAAAAAAAATTAACATTAAAAAAAAGTTTTATTTAATGCTCTTAAGGACTTAGTTTGTGAGCAATTAAAACTCCTTAGTTGTTCTAAAGCAACAACCTTGTGCATTCATGTCCCCTAGCAGCATATCCCTTCCTTTGGAAGTAAATGCTACAGCCTGCAGAATATCTGCACATGGCTTTCCTATTTAAAATCATGCTGGTATAGGCCACATTTTAGACCTTTGTTTCAGAACTGAGCACAGGATTAAGAAGACTTAAGTAATGACCTGGAGGAATTGAATTTTCATGTGATTTCATCTCTTTAAGGAGATGAGATATAATGTTTTAAAACTGTTCTTTGATTTCTATACTGTGTGGACTACTTAAAACAAAAAGTGATGAACTTTACCTTCCATCAACAAAGAATTTTAAAATTATTTAATTTATTAAATCACTGCTTATAAAACAGAGGCACAAAGATTGACATCACAATGGGAAACTGGAGTAGGAGCTGGGAATAGAATTTAAAATTGTTTTCACTGACTGTGGCTTTCTAGAAAGTTAATTCTTGCTTCTTCCTAAAATGTCAACATATTAATTATAAGAGATACAGTTTGGCAGTATTTATGCAGATTACTGCACATAAATTCTATTTCATGAGATCAGTATTCATAACCATACTTCCTCATAGAGAAGCATTTTGAAAATTTATTTGGTCATCTCTGATGGAGATGTGTTATTGAGAAGTTGCTCCAGAAACACAGCTTGTTTATACATACAGCAAGGAAGAAAATGAAAACAGAGATAAAAGAAACTAAGAAACTAGGCTAATATATAAAAAAAAAAAAACCAGCACATGTGCATGAACACAGGTTTAGTAAAAGCTAACAAAAAGACAGACTTTCTTTAATGAATGTGCTGAAAACAGCAAACTCTTGCTTTTGTTGTTGAGGAAAATCTTTCAGCACAGTCCCACAGTGTGGAAGAGCTTTGTACTGTGTTTTCAACTTCTCAGCTTGGGTACCCATTTTGCTGTCTGTCATGCTATTCTACAAAACTGTACTAGGGACTCTAAACTTCACCCCTCACAAGAGACATTTCTGTGCCAGTGAGCATTTTGGCTCTAGCAGTGTTGCCACTCTAAAGAAGTTGCCAATGTTGCTAATTGAACTATTGCTGCTCCTGCTGTTCGAATTATTTTATCCTGTCTGTAAAAGCAGTGAGATATGTTCTCCTTGTACAATTTAACTATGAAGAATTATTCTACAAAACAACAGAAAGAAGCTAGTCATAAATTGGAAGCTATTCACTAATGATGAATAAAACTTATTAAACTAAAGCATTAAAAAGCATTCAAGGTTTTAAGTGAAGAGTGCAGATTCTATTCACTTTAGTGTGTGTTTGGCCTGTTTTACACAAAGAACTGAAGAAAACTTGCAGCTTTTTCTGGCATATTTGAAATAGTGTGTCCTAAGTGAATAACAAGGGCTGCAACTTCCACTTGAAAAAATAACTCAACTTGTTCTGCCAACCCAGCCTTGTTTCCTTTTTTTGCGCTGTCAAACATTCTTTTCATGTGCTCCTTGGAAAAGATGAAACCTCTGTTTTATAACTGCTCTCTTCTCAGTTCCAGCTTCAAGTCAAGTAGGTCTCTGACAACATGTTTTTTTAAAGATGTCACCACCTTCATGAGCAGTAATCTTAAATGACTAACCAAACCTGGTGAACAGAGGTCAGACATTGACTGTAGGATGGGACACAACGTCCATCAAGGCTAAAGTTTTGATTTCACAATACATGCTTAGCAGCTGTTAGATAGGACATCAAATCTTTCACATTGTAACTGGAATAGACATCCCAAAATATACTGAATGCATAACTATTTGTTAGTTCCACTAATAGAAGTGTCTTGACTACCATCCTGTGGAATCGTCTTAAAATATTAGAGGAAAAAGCTTTCCTGGCAGAATGCTTAGTATAATTTGTTGGTTTCTATTTGAATAAGAGTTCTAGGAAGATTATTTCTGGCTGAAATATTTTGCTGGAATATCAGACGTGATATGATTGTATATTTAAATTATCTTTTATTTCTTTTAAGTATTTATAGTATTTAACAAAGGAAGCTGGTGAATATCTAAAAATAGCCATATGTATCTTTTTCTCTCTCTTTTTATACATTTACATATGTCTATTTTATTGTAAAGTAGCTCAATAAATCACTTATCTAAGGATATCCTGTAAGACTGCCTGTCTCTTTGAGCTGTGAACCAAGAACAAATACTGTACTCAACTGAACTGAATAATAACTGAAAGAAATGCTGAACAAGATGCTGAAACAGCAGATGGAACTGAATAATAGTGAGGTGGGGTGGTACATGGGAAAGAGGACACTGTCGCTATGCAGAGAGAGTTGCTGAAAGATAATCTGTGCCTTCTACTGTTGTGTGGAAAAGTTTAAACAGAGCCACTCAAGGTAGCATGTAGTACTTAGAAAGTTGGGTCCAGTGTAGAGGAGTGAATCATTTGTTACTTGCTGAGTAGTAGGTGGTCCCCTTATGAGAGCAGGGCTAGACTAGGAGTGTTTCTTTTCCATAGGGAGTAGAGGTAAGACAAAATCTTACCAAACATGGACTTTCTTAGCCCAGTAATAGCAAAGGGCATGACTACTAAACACTTTCTGGGTTTCTTTCCAGCCTTTATTCAGTGTTCGGCCCTTTCTGTCTAAAGAGACAAAGTTCCTTTCCCTTCTTTTTACAGAGCATAACTTATCAAGAATAAGTAATTTAAAGTATTTCACATGTGAATTTACTGGACACTAGTTGGCACAGAAGTGGCTAGCACTGTGCCAGCAATAACCACCATGCCTGACTTTCTGACAGGGAAAGAAAAAATTGTACCCACTGAAGCAAAACCTCCCACAGTGTGTATGTTTATGTGGACAGTGACCAGAAAAAAACTCTGTGACTACTCAGTATGACCTCTTGAATATTGCAAAATATTTAATAATTAAACATAAAGCAGAATATTGCATTCACCTGATTGCCCCATGGCTTGCACTGCTGTTAGACTTGCAAGTAATAGTGTAAAAGATTATTGTTTCATCTCTGTGGATTAAAACTGCAGGTAACATGCAGCACTGATGAAAACTACTAAAGAAATCTAACTGCTTGAGCTGAAGCATGAAACATTGCATATGAAATGACCACCTTAAAATGGGAGAGAGCAAAAACATTCAGAAATAACATAATGACAGCAATAAAACCAACATACCAACACAAAATCACCATCTCATTCATCCATCCATCACTGAACAAACATTATAGTTATCAACTTAGTGTCTATAGTACACTAAAAGCATCATCTGTGTCAATATGCTCTTAGTCAAAATGCATAGGGAAAAAAAATCTAGACTTGGATGATGGAAATCTATACTCTAAAAAAACAAGTCTCTGAGAACCTTTCATCTGTTCAAATATACTGCTGACAAAGTTTTCCTCTGTGGTTCCTATGAGCATTTTCTCTACCTGGAGGGTTCCTTATACATGGATATTCAGTGCAAGTGTTAGCTAAGGTAATAGCTGAAGTCATTCAAAACTTTAAAAGAAAAATTGCCAGAGCAATATTTGAAAATAATTTCTTCTTTTTGTGAGGATTATTAATGGCAGTCTGATACAACAAATGGGTTTGTGAACCTCCTCACAACTGTGAAAGGCATCACACTGTACAAGAAGTACAGCATGTCCATCAAACAGACTTGATAACAATCAGACCTCAAAGAAAGACTAATCTGCAGTTTCTGTCTTTTTGGTAAATATTTTCATTTATATATATTAAGAAGTATATAGAAATAAAATCATACAATCATAGAACCATAGAATAGTTAGGGTTGGAAAGGACCTTAAGATCATCTAGTTCCAATCCCCTGCATGGGCAGGGACACTTCACACTAAACCATGCCACCCAAGGCTCTGTCCAGCCTGGCCTTGAACACCACCAGGGATGGAGCATTCACAGCTTCCTTGGGCAACCTATTCCAGTGCCTCACCACCCGTAAAGTAAAGAACTTCTTCTTTATATCCAATCTAAACTTTCTCTGTTGAAGTTTGAACCTGTTACCCCTTGTCCTGTCACTATAGTCCCTAATGAATAGTGCATCCCCAGCATCCCTATAGCCCCCCTTCAGATATTGGAAGGCTGCTAGGAGGTCTCCACGCAGCTTTCTCTTCTCCAGGCTGAACAGCCCCAACTTTCTCAGCCTGTCTTCATACAGGAGGTGCTCCAGTCCCCTGATCATCCTCGTGACCCTCCTCTGGACTTGTTCCAACAGTTCCATCTCCTTTTTGTGTGGAGGACATCAGAACTGCACACAATATTCCAGGTGAGGTCTCACAAGAGCAGAGTAGAAGGGCAGGATCACCTCCTTCGACCTGCTGGTCACGCTCCTTTTGATGCAGCCCAGGATTCAGTTGGCTTTCTGAGCCGCAAGCACACACTGAAGGCAGTTCATGTTAAGTTTCTCATCGACCAACACCCCCGAGTCCTTCTTCACAGGGCTGCTCTAAATCTCTTCTCTGCCCAACCTGTAGCTGTGCCTGGGATTGCTCCGACCCAGGTGTAGGACCTTGCACTTGGCAAGGTTAAACTTCATGAGGTTGGCATCAGCCCACCTCACAAGCGTGTCAATGTCCCTCTGGATGGCATTCCTTCCCTGCAGCGTATCAACCGAACACAGCTTGGTGTCATCAGCAAACTTGCTGAGGGTGCACTCAATCCCACTGTCTGTTTCAGCGACAAAGATGTTGAACAAAATGAAAACAAATATATTTTGCTGTCAGAAGAGATAATTTTAAACCCCTTTAAAGCTATTTCATCTGGTAAATAGATTACCAAAGTTTACTCAGTAGAGCAGAGCATATCCTAAATCTTCCAAGAGAACTTTGTACCAGTTAGAAACAAGTTTACACTACTTACTTAATAGTCTTTAAGCACAAAGTACTGCCCTAAATAGATTTGGCTGAAAAACGCTATTCAGCTGTTGCAGTATCTCTGTTGCTATATAAATTAAGTGCAAGTACTTTGAAACATATTTTACAATTCTGCACTGCATGGATATTGACTTAAAGATATATCCTGCTATCCTGAGCATTGTGACAAACTCTAAGCTTATAGCTCTCCACACTTGTTCTGCTTACTACGGCATAAATACTTCTGCCAAAGAATGATCAAGATATTTCTCAACCACATGTTTCCCTAGCATGTTCTTTGACCAGAGGTCACAGCAGGTTTATAACAACACTGAAGAAGAAGAGAATTCCTTTAAAAAAAAAAACACAGCAAAACCCAACAAAACACAAACCTTGTCCAATTGCACAAAGTAACACTAATAAAAGAAAATTGACAGCAGAGTCCAATATAAGCTCAAACTCTACAAGTCCTTCACATATTCAGAAATCCCATCACATTCATTCTCAGAAAGAAAAGACTTGAAAAACCGGCACTCAAATTGTCCACCTTTTCACCTTTTTTTGTATACTTTTTTAATGCACTGTCTGTTAATTTCAAGATATTTATATGGTTTATCAAAACAATAAGTAATTAAATTATCTAAACATATTGCTTTTCAAGAAATAAACCTTGAGAGACAGAGAAATACTCTGTCATGCTGTCATGCAAACAGCCACGGAAATAGGTAACTTGGACCTGTTATATCCAGTCTAAATATCCAACACATAAGGTGCTTCAGTGACTGGCGGCATGAAGTGGTACTGTGGAATCAGGGTTATGATAGGTGACTTTCAAGGAGGAGCCGATAGCTTTGCCAGCAGCTGCTGGAGCACATTACAGGGCAATAGTTGTAACAGGGCCAGGGTTATATAGATTTATCCACTCCCATGGCATTTCTCTACTGTTCTGCATATTACTCTCATCTTTCAGTCTTCCCTAGGAATGCTGATCTAGCCTGGGGAGGAAAGATTTTAAACTTATTTTTAGTGCTGTTATAAGTGAAAATTACAAATGTGCAAATTACACTTTGCAAGTGCGTTTTGTTCAAACTTTGCTAAAGTTTCAGAAAAGAAACAACTAAAACCTTTCTGCATCTCAATACGAAGTAAGAAACGCATTTTTATATACATTCTGTATTTGTACACGTATGCATAAATACAAACACATGCTCATATACAGATACAGATCACTTAACCAGTCACACAACAGAGCACAACAACTCTTTAACAGTGCAGAAACATTTTGCAATGATATTTTAGGAAGGAAAACTAAGGCAAAAGGGGAGCTGCAGGGTGTATCCATTTTAAGCTACAGTTGGAATGCTATTATTTAACCTGGAATCAGTGAAGGGTGTGAAGACTAGCATCTCTGATCTTAGGAACAGCGACCTGTTAAAACAGAAACACTGAAAAAGATATTAAACCAAACTCATTTTACACAAAACCATATTCCTCTATATTTATTCACCTGCAGAAGTGCACTTGAAAATAAAGTAAGCCAGAACGTGAGAAAATGAAGAGGAATGAAAAAGGGCAATCCATGGGATAGGAAGGCAGAGGGAGAGGCAGGAAGCTTCATGTGTTACAAATTTACATGGAAAGGCAAAAGAAAAGAGATTAAACCCATACTCTGTTTTGTACTCAGTATTACTGTTCAGCTATCTACAGCGACTGCAAAGAGAAATACACATTTATATCACTTCTGCCTCCTACATTGTCATTAGTGGCGTGTTGGAAAGATGTCAGGACCATAACTGTGCCTGTCCTGTACAGAATAGGTTTCCTGTCCTGTTACACACAGATGTTGCCTGCATCTTTAGTCTTAATCAGCAGCACACACTGATGAAAATATTATCATGTATAATGCAATAATTGTACATCTGTTCCTCACACAGGTTTCTGTAGTTTAAACCATTTCTTGTACCTCTCTCTTTTTCCCCCACCAGTTTCTGTGCTGACTTTTAATGTCCTTAAAATTTTCCCTACAACATGTTACCCCATCTTCCATTTATACTTTAAATAAAATTAACGCATAGACAATAAAGTTAATTTATTTCCTTAACTGTCATTAAAGAAAGGAGTTTTCAGGTGTGCCTCAGTTAAGGGAGGGAGGTAGAACAGTTCAGAAAATGCAGTTATTCTGCAAAGGCCACATGGTTCCTGAGATGGTGCCACAGTCAAGGTAAAACCAAAGTAGAGGAGGGCAGGTTTGAAAAATGGTAGGGTGGAAGTGATGTAAGGCCGCCATGGTGATGTTCAAAATGTTCATCTGATTATAATTCAGGAAGGGAAAAAAATGGAGGATTATATGATTAGCAATGGTTACTGGGATTCTGTTCTTTGCTACTGGGTACATTTTTTTTGCATAGGGATCAAATAAGTAGAATGCTTTTATTTTCATGAAATGAAATAAGTTGACATACTGACAAAAATATTGGCAAGATTTCACATCTCTCTTCTTGTGTAATAAAAATAAGATCAACAACAACAAGAACAAAGAGCAAAGGAAAAATAAGTATCAATAAACTTAGAAACAACTATACCTATTGAATGAGACTAAAAGTCCACATAACTCAGTATTCTTTATTCAAAGTAAGTTAGTAGCACAGGACCAATGTAAAGAGTACAGTAACAGGACAAAGATACAGTGATGCATCCCCTAAGTATCTCGCAGAATCTAGCTGTCCATAGCTTAGGGAATAAATGAAACAGAAGTTACTACCATTATTGCCTGGAATGGAATGTGTAGTTAATATGGTACACCAGAGGAAAAAAAAACCAGAAAACTAAAATTATAGTAAATAGAGAAATAAAGAGCCACTACTTAATGCCATTTACTTTGAAGCACACATAAAAACAGTACACAATTACAACTAAAGAAGGTAGTATTTATCAGGGACATATAAACTATGATAAAAGTCTTATCATCCTGTGTGAAAATATTGAAGTGGCTGGTTTTGAAAATTACAATTTCTGTTTTTCTAAAGGAATGAAGGTCTTGAACAGATTTATATTTAGATAGGATAGGATGCCGGTATGGGCTGCAGAGGAGGATGGTATGACTGCTTATAGTAGAGGAATTAACTACTAAAATTTGAGGAAACATTCCTGAATGTGGCCGATTGCCAGGTCTTTCTGCCTAGGCAACTTTGTAATTGTCCATAGTTCTATCTACTCCTTCAAACCATTTCTTTGGACTATACATAGTAAAAATATAATTATTGCCATTATAAAAAATGATCACTCTGACTGTACATGTTACATACATACATACCTTAGCATTTAAGTTATTGAAAATACATACACAATATCGAGTGTGCGGAATTCCATGTTAAGATGATATACTATATTTTCAAATTATGGAAATAAAAATGAATCCTCCAAAGATTAGTATTTCATAGCCTGTTTATAGTAGAGGGAATGAGCACAGAGGAAGAAAAATATTTCTAGTGTCACGGGGGATGGATTTCCTTGACTTCTAGCTCCACTGGCATTCCCCCTCAATCTCCCCGCTTCTCCAGCTGAATATAAATTGATGTTTGGATTTGTAAATAATTCACATGCATAAAATTTTATTCATTATTGGATTCTGGCTGCAAGTTGAAGCATCACTTACTTCCATCTGTACTACACAAACAATAGCGTACAAAGATGTAATACTGTACATCTTGGGGGGGGGGGGGGGGGGAGAGGGGGCAAGCTGGAAAGCCTATAAATAAAGAGTTTTGATTTTCAGCCAGTATCCCCAGTTGTGTGATCTTTTATATGGACTACAACTTTCCTCATTTTACACAAACCAAATAAAGATATGTATCTTTGAATAAAATATTTCTCTAGTCTGGTCAAAACAAAAAAAAAGAGGAAACAAGGCTGGCGGCTTTCACCATTTACTTCTGAAAAATTCTGCAAAACAGCAATCAAAGGCTAACAACCTGGTAAATCTCCCTTAAATTTTTTTAGGTTCCTCATTATTTCTCGCTCCAGCACAGAGCAAAGAAACAGAACGCATATTCCACGGTCTTTATTTCACATCTCTGCTCTAATAAGCCCCAGGCTAACTCACTGGCTTCTTTATATTACCTTGATTTATTTATAATTTCCACAACAGCTAGGCTGAATTTAGCAAGGAATTCGGTGTAAATGTGGGGACTGGTAGATCGAAGAAGGTTTTGAGGCTTCTCACATATCCTGCTACATAGGGCACTGGGAGTTTATTTCAGATAGGATTTCATCTTCTTAGGAGAGCATTTCAACTACTCATGCTTTCTGAAGGGAAAAGGTAGAAGCACATACTGGAGGGCTTAGTCATGGCACAGCCCACACTGTGGTTTGGATCTTAATTTCTCCATTAAACATTAAAGCCCTTTTTGAAAACAGCTTTTGTTTGTTTTCCTCCAAAAGAACAAGCGTACCAAAATCACTCTGGAAACCAAGACTGCTCTCAATACATGGTGACAGTCAAAGGATTAGTGTTTTAAGTAACACCACTGCTCTGAACCAGCTCACTAATGGAAACATAGCTAATGCCTGCAGATAAGCATTTTAAAGGAAATTCTGCCAAGGCCATAAACCAGACCAAAACTGGAGTGGAGCAGACTTTTTCCTTTTGAAACTTCCTCACTTCTAGGGCCTGCCAGGGCCAATGTCAGCCCAGCAAGAGGGCTGCAAGACAAATGACCTTGAGAACCTCACAGGAAAAAGCACTCTTGATTAGTGAGCTGCAGCTATACAGTGTCTAGCATAAGCAACTGCCTTTACAGCATTTTCAGGCTCCTGCAGGTACATTAGCAGTAAAAACAGGATGAGGTTAAAGTGGGCCTGCTGCTGAGCAAATGGGGCAGAGACCTGGAGATCATAGAATCATAGAATAGTTAGGGTTGGAAAGGACCTTAAGGTCATGTAGTGCCTGCCGTGGACATGGACACCTTACACTAAATCATATCACCCAAGGCCTCATCCAACCTGGTCTTGAACACTGCCAGAGATGGAGCATTCACAAACTCCCTGAGCAACCCATTCCAGTGCCTCACCACCCTAACAAGAAAGAATTTCCTCCTTATATCGAATCTAAACTTCCCCTGTTTAAGTTTGAACCCGTTACCCCTTGTCCTATCACTACAGTCTCTAATGAAGAGTCCCTCACCAGAATCCTTATAAACCCCCTTCAGATATTGGAAGGCTGCTATTAGGTCTCCACGCAGCCTTCTCTTCTCCAGGCTGAACAGCCCCAACTTTCTCAGCCTGTCTTCTTATGGGAGGTGCTCCAGTCCCCTGATCATCCTTTTGGCCCTCCTCTGGACTTGTTCCAACAGTTCCATGTCCTTTTTATGTTGAGGACAGCAGAACTGCACACAATACTCCAAGTGAGGTCTCACAAGAGCAGAGTAGAGGGGCAGGATCACTTCCCTTGACCTGCTGGTCACGCTCCTTTTGATGCAGCCCAGGATACGGTTGCCTTTCTGGGCTGCAAGCGCACACTGAAGCTGGCCCATGTTCATTTTCCCATCGACCAGCACCCCCAAGCCCTTCTCTGCAGGGCTGCTCTGAATCTCTTCTCTGCCCAACCTGTAGCTGTGCCTGGGATTGCTCCAACCCAGGTGTAGGACCTTGCACTTGGCATGGTTAAAATTCATGAGGTTGGCATCAGCCACCTCACAAGCATGTCAAGGTCCCTCTGGATGCCATTCCTTCCCTCCAGAGTATCGACCAAACCACACAGCTGGGTGTCATCGGCAAACTTGCTGAGGGCACACTCAATCCCACTGTCCATGTCACCGACAAAGATGTTGAACAAGACCCGTCCCAACACTGATCCCTGAGGGACACCACTCATTACTGGTCTCCAGGCGGACACTGAGCCATTGACCACAACTCTTTGTGTGCAGCCATCCAGCCAGTTCTTTATCCACCCAGGGGTCCCTCCATCAAATTGATGTCTCTCCAATTTAGACACAAGGATGTCATGTGGGACAGTGTCAAACGCTTTACACAAGTCCAGGTAGATGACATCAGCTGCTCTACCCCTGTCCATCAGTTCTGTAGCCCCATCATAGAAGGCTACCAAATTGGTCAGGCAGGATTTCCCCTTAGTGAAGCCACGCTGGCTGTCACCAAGCACCTTGTTGATTTTCATGTGCCTTAGCATGCCTTCCAGGAGAATCTGCTCCAAGATTTTGCCAGGCACAGAGGTGAGGCTGACTGGTCTGTAATTCCCTGGTTCATCCATTTTCCCCTTCTTGAAAATGGGGGTTATATTTCCCTTTTTCCAGTCATTGGGAACTTCACCTAACTGCCATGATTTCTCAAATATGATGGCCAGCAGCTTCACAACTTCATTTGCCAGCTCCTTCAGGACCCACAGATGGATCTCATCAGTACCCAGGGACTTGTGCACATTCAGATTTTTAAGAGAGTCTCGAACCAGTTCCTCTCCTACAGTGGGTGCAAGGTCTTCATTCTCACAGTCCCTGCGTCTGCCTTCCATGACTTGGGTGGTGTGGTCAGAGCATTTGCCAGTGAAGACCGAGGCAAAGAAGTCATTCAGAACCTCAGCCTTCTCCAAATCCTGTGTAGCCAGTTCTCCCGAGAGCTTCCTGAGGGGGCCTACATTCTCCCTAGTCTGTTTTTTATTTGCTGTGTACGTGTAGAATCCCTTCCTGTTTCTCTTAATATCCCTAGCCAAGTTTAATTCTGACTGGACCTTGGCTTTCCTAATCTGGTCCCCAGCTTCCTGGACAACATCCCTGTACTCTTCCCATGCCACCTGTCCTTGCTTCCACTTATTACAAGCCTCTTTCTTTTCATTTGAATTTTCTTCAGGAGCTCCTTATCCATCCAAGGAGGTCTCCTGGCCCTCCTGCTGCACTTGCTTCTTGTTGGGATGCAGCACTCCTGAGCTTGTAGCAGGTGATCCTTGAATATCAACCAACAGTCTTGGGCCCCCCTGCCCTCTAGGGCTGTATCCCATGGAACCTTCCTAAGCAGGTTCCTGAAGAGGCCAAAGTCTGCTCTTTTGAAGTCCAGGGCAGTGAGCTTGCTGCACGCTCTTCTCACTGTCCTGAGGATCTCAAATTCGAGCATCTCATGATTGCTGCATCCAAGGCTGCCCTGGAGAGTGACATTTCCAACGAGCCCTTCCTTGTTGGTGAGCATGAGGTCAAGCATGGCACCTCTCCTTGTCGGCTCCTCTATTACTTGCAGAAGGAAGTTGTCTTCTACACAATTGAGGAACCTCCTGGATTGCTTGTGCCGGGCCCTACCGTCCTTCCAACAGATGTTAGGGTGGTTGAAGTCACCCATGAGAAGAAGGGCCTGTGAGCGTGAGGCTTTTCCTATCTGTCTATGGAGTGCTTCATCCACAGGTTCACCTTGATCAGGCAGTCTGTAACAGATCCCCACAGTAATGTCTCTCATTGCTGTTTTCCCTTTAACCCTGACCCACAAACTCTCTGTGGACTGCTCACCTGTCCCCAGGCAGAGTTCCATACTCTCCAGCCTACCCCTAACATAAAGGGCAACTCCCCCTCCCCGCCTGCCAGGCCTGTCTTGTCTGAAGAGCCTGTAACCTTCCATTCCAACACTCCAGTCATAGGAGCAGTCCCACCATGTTTCTGTGATGCCTGTTATATCATACCCCCATAGACGTGCACGCATCTCTAATTCCTCTTGTTTGTTCCCCATGCTAGGGGTGTTGTATAGAGGCACCTGAGCTGAGCTCCAACTGAAGCCGGCTCATTGGCTGGAGCATCTGGAATATCTCTACATCCCTCCAAGCATTTATTATAGGTGCTGACAACTGACTGGGTGTGTTGGGATGGAATGATGCCCCCCTCCCCCAACACATCTAGTTTAAAGCCTCCTTGAGGTAAAAGACATGTATGGGTATAAGCTATTCAATGCCACCTTTGCTTCAGTCTTTCCTGGTAGGACTGCACTGAGCAATCCCAAGCTCCTGAGACCAGTGGGGAAGTCTAGTGGAAGGTAGATGGAGATCATGTTGGGTGACATTTAAACAGACAGAACAAACAAAAGCACCTGATGAGATGGGATGCATCTACAACTGCTGAATGAGCTGAGCCCATCCCATTGTGAGGGCACAACAGACAATCGTGGAGAGGTCATGGTGATGATGAAAGGTTCCTGAGGACTGGAAGAAAGCAAATGTCATTTCTATCCTCAAGAGGGTCAAAAAGCTCCTCAGGTACTTTCAGTTCAGGGAACTCAATGCTAGTCAGCTGGTGAGCTTGGCGCCTGTGAAGGTGATGGAGCAGGTAATCTTGGGAAGCATTTCTAAACAAATCAAGGGCAAGAAAGTGATAAGGAATTATCACCCTGGATTTACCAAAGGGAACTCATTCCTGCCCAATCTGATAACCCTCCACAATGAGATGACCAACCTGGCAGCCAAGAGCAGTTTGTCTTTAGCAATTTCAACGCTCTGTCTCATATCATCCTCAGACACACTGATAAAGTACAGGATAGATAAATAGACTGTGAGGTGGACTGAAATGATTCTCAGCTTCCAGGCTCAAAGGACTGATCAGCAGCACAAATTCCAGCTGGAAGCCAGCCACCAGCAGAGTACCCCAGGGGTTACTGCTCGGGGCAAATACTGTTTAACATTTTAATGACCTAGACTAAGAGACCAGGTGATCAGGCATGCATTTCTGAAAGGCAGAGCCTGCTTGATTAACCTTCTATGACAAGATGACCCACTCAGTGGATGAGGGAAAGGATGTGGATATTGTTTATCTAGACTTTAATAAAGTCTTTGAGGCCATTTCCCACAGCATTTTCCTGGAGAAACTGGCTGCTCATGGCTTGGATGGGCATACATTTCACTGGGTAAAAAAACGGTTCAGGGAATTGTGGAGAATGGAGTTAAAACCAGTTGATGACTAGTCACAGCTCCATTTCCCAGGGCTGAGTACTGGGGCAAATTCTGTTTGATGTATTTGTCAGTGATCTGGAGGAAAGGATAGCGTGAACCCTTAGCAAGTTTTCAGAAAACACCAAATTGGACAGGAGTGTTGATCTGCTTGAGGGTAGGGCAGATCCACAAAGGGACTTGGACAGGCTAGAGAGATGAGCCAAGGCCAGTTGTACAAGTTTCAACAAGTCTCAGTGCCTGCTGCTGCACTTGGGTCACAGTAACCCCATGCAGTGATATAGGCTTAAAAGAAGATTGGCTGGGGAACTGCCTGGCAGAAAAGGACCTGGGGCTATTGGTTGACAGCTGGCCACATAGAATTTCTTTCTACATGTTGCAAGAGTTGCAATTGTATTTCTAGTCTTTTATCTATATTCAGGATGTATAAAAATCTATTTGAACAGAAGATGCTGAAATTGAGAATGAACAGATTTTTTTTTTTTTGCCTGTTTTAAATGTGGCTCTTTAAAAGAGAAAACTATTATAGATTCATCCCTGATCAGAGAAACCATACACCTCAGATACATGTTTTCTAAGGAACAGTGATGAAGGGTGGAATTGCAAAGCTTCATTTGGTTAATAATCTTGAGTAGAGTTTAGAACTAAATAATAGGTTCATCTAGCCCTCATACACCTAAAGACTGAGATTACACTTTTACTGTAAGCTTACAGGAATTTGTGATCTAAAACTATTGGAAATTCACTCTGAGCTCGGAATGTAATGTTTTAAAATCTCTTTAGTGTTGGACAAGATGTGCTTTCTGAATTCAGTTGAAGGGCAATTTTAATATTACTTGTTCTCATGCTAGTAAATAATCTTGGCTGATGAATCGATATACAGAGAGGAAGAAAGATGTGTACAGAGACAAAACTAAATTAGAAGTAATAGTTGTCAGTCATGATAACGGTCAACAATTTCTTTTTTTGTCAACCTTAGTTAAGAGCTGTAACATAACTGTAAAGACTAACTATTCTGACGTGTGTTTTCTCCTACACAGAGAAAGAAATGTGAAGTTTACCAGAAGATTTTTCTTCCTTACATTTCCTTTGGGGTGTCCTTTATCATCTGGATAGTATGAAGTGTTTCATCTAGAAATAGAAGTTCTAAAAAATCATGTTTTGCCCCCCCTTTATTTTTCTTCCTGTCATATCATCATGCTCCCATGTGTCATTGGAAACTCTGTGTTTTAACTTTGCTTTTATGCAGCCTCTCCTCCTTTGTATTACTCACTGTACGAACCAAGCTCATTTCCCCATAGAATATTTTTTTAGGAGCCTTCAAATCTGACTTTTTCATTAGGTAGTTAGCATACCTTAGTAAATTATGGCTTCTACAGCTGGTACACTTTCTTTTTCCACAATATTTAGTATCATATACTATTAATGAATCACCATGATATATACTCAAGTGTTCCCTTGATAGAATGGGAAAGAAGAAAGGGTAAGAAGGCTACAAATGTGGAGTGGAGAATTAAACTAAAGGTACGCTTGTATCCACAACTAAATTTTCATACTCAGAATTTAATAGAAACTAAGCTTAAAATACATTGAAAATATGAAGTTTGGAGTGGATCTCTAGCTGGATTTTCAAACATCTGAGGTCTCAATTTAATTTCCACATTTAATTGTAAAGGAAATGGAAATTGTGCAATGAAGCTTAATTCCAGTATAAAATGCAAATTCAAAACTGAAGGGATCCAATCTATTCAAGTACCACTAAACCGTCATTTGTTCTCTGTAGCTATGAACAGGAACCAAGAGCTCCATGTATACTTTGAAAAGAAATAAATAAAAAGCTACTGAATTTACACAGATTTTAAGAACTGGGGTAGAAAAAAAGAAATAAATGCAGTTCATTATTTTTAATTTTATATATTTCAAGACAAAAGATATGGCATTAAAACCATCTGTTATAATGTACTGTTATTAAAATATAGCTAGGTACTGCAATTAACCCTGAACAGAGGAAGAGATGGTGAAGGGAAGAACACACTCCAAACCCCTGGAGTGATTTCCTGGTTTAATTGGAAAATTTTAATGAAGAATTGCAAAACCTGTTTCTTTTATTAAAAACTTTGGTTAGGTGTGATTTCAGATTAGATTGATGCAACCCTATCGGTTTTCCACAGAAAAAGAATACCATAATATTTCTCCTGTCACTTCCAGATGCAGATCACATAGAGAAAAGTCAAACATGTTGTGTATCATGTGTGATTACAGCAAGTTTAACAGATCCCTTATATGATAATGTTACTAATGAAACACTATCTTAGAACGAGACTGTAAAATTTTCTGTTACTGAAGGAATGGAGAAAGAAAAAAAACAAACCAAACCTAAGGATGGCTTTTAATGACCTGGAATAAACTATTCTGATATGGCTTTCAGCTGCAGTTAGGTTTCAGAGCAGACAAAGTTAATAGTGATAGTATCAGGCACAACTGAATCAAATCAAAGTCATGAGGACATAACTGACATGACAGAGATGGGACTTGGTAAAACCACTTCAAAATCTGAAAAAAAACACCATAAAAGCAGAGAGAGTTTTAGTATAAGTATAAATGAATGTGAAGTTTTAAAGTCAGAAATAATTATTTCACTACACAGTGAGATTTCCTTCATGACTTAGCCTATAAATTTCAGTGTCTTGCACGTCTTATGAAGCCTAGGCATAGAAGAATACTAAATAATTTAGAGAATGTTTTTCATCAAAGCAGTCATACATGATTGATGAGTAAGTGATTTCAAAATACACTTCTATGAAGTGATGAAAATGCAGAGAGATATAGATATACTTCCAGGTAACCACTCCATGCTCCCTTTTGTGCTCTTTTGTTCTACTCTTTCTAAAAGCAGCACTCACTTAGCGTAATGACAGGCCTCAAGATTTTGCCCCTTTGGTCATCAAAACCAGTACATGATCAAACTGGGCTGTCATGTGGAGCGTATCTCAGTCTCCTTAGCATGGCAACAAGAATTAAAAAGTACAAAAGAGCCAGCATGTGTCAAGTCTTGCCTGATACAAACATGATGTAGCCAAGGAAGTAAGAGCATGACAAAGTACTCTTTGGCTGTGTTTTGTGGACAGGGTGAAAAAGACATTTGTTCTCTATGTATTTTTACACTCTAACAGAATTTGTCGCACCTAATCTTATTCCAAAAAGTCCTTGAAATTTCATATCTGAACTAGAATGTCATGAAAATTACAGCTGTGCTACTGCCAGCCATCTCAGACATGTTATTCTTGGTGCCTCAAACTACTCTGTGCTGTACATCATCTTGACATGTTTATGAATCAGTGGCTTCATAGCTTCTGGTGGACTCACACCAGTACTTCCTATAATGTAATTCACTAAACAACAGCAAATCTGATTGGTGAGGTTCTCACCATTGTTATTATCTGGTGGGGATTTTCTAATGCTCTTTGATGCTCTGAATTAACGTTTCCCTTGCAGCATGCTTAACAGTCAGAACCTAATGGACTACAACTGCTGTCACCATGGTACTAAAAACCTAACTAGTTTCTGCACTTGCATGTGGAATTAGGACTAGCACTGTCTTTAATTGCACTATATTAAATAACTCCTTCTTACTTGATCTAGCATTTTTCTTCTGGGACTTTCTACCTGCTGATACTGGCAAAGTGCAGGCAGATATACAAGAGTTGCAGGAATATCACTTGTGACTGCCATTTCATGCTTCATTACAGCTGTGCATCTCAAATCATAACACTAATTAGCGAACAAGTCTCTTCTTCACCTGCCTGCATGATGCAAAATAAAATCATTGGCACGCTGAGCACAGCCAAATTAAAGAATTTTACCGTATACTTAAATAGTCATATAACAGTCTTATTCTGTCTGTCATAACTGTACCATTTTGCTCTTGTAAACTCATCATTTTAATTACATGTGAAGATAAAGTTTATCTTGCTCCCATTTTTCTCTAATAGTGTCTTTGCAACAAGTAATTTTAGACATGAATTGGTTATTAGCAGCTGTAACATGATCAACAGCTTGCCACTGGATTCACATATTCACCAATATCTACATATTTATTTCCAATAATTTTTGGTCAGAAGCAGTTAAAATAGGTCAGCAAGTATAGCACATGTTTGTATTCATATACCAGAGAAGGAAACAATTTGTAATATCTTCACCTTGTCCACTCATTAGAGACAACTGATTTTTCCCCATATTAAAAATGCTATCCACCCTGTTACTTTGTTCACCCACCCATCCATACAAGAATCTGAAATGTATCCTGCAATCTCATATATAACTTAATCTCAGCATGGCTGCAGAAAATTACGCAAGTTATCATTGCAATTTTTCAGATTAGCATTGGGGTACGGAGTCTATGACTTGCCTTAGGTTGGGCTGGGTATCTGCTGGCAGGTGGTGAGCAACTGTACTGTGCATCACTTGTGTTTATTGCTGGTTTTTTTCCTTTCTCCTTTTTAATTTTATATTCTCTCCCCTTGTTATTTCACTTATCATTATTATTATTATAAGTAATAGTAGTTTTGTATTACACTTCAGTTATTGGACTGCTCTTTTCTCAACCCCTGGGATTTACATTCATTAGATTCTCCACCCCATCCTGCAGGGAGTGGGGAAGAAGCGAGAGGAGCGAGTGAGTGGCTCTGTGGTTCTGAATTACCAGCTGGGCTTAAACCATGACCTTTTCTGCACTCAATCTGGGGCTTGAAGGGCTGAGATAAAGGAACCAGAGCGTGTAAAAATGAATTTGTGATAAGCAATCATAGTTTCAGATAAATAGCCACTCATCACAATGTTGATTTTTTTCTCTCGGAGCTGTTGTGCTTGGTCTCTGAGCTTCATTATGTCACACCTTACTTGTAGCCAGTATTTGCTGTTTTAGAATTTACTGGCTTGGGGCCCAGGCTAAGGTTCTTGTTTGTTGTACTTTACTTTGTGATAACAGCTTGTGATAGAATAGAATTATTGGTCATGAAACTGATCTGGTATGCTTCTAAGCATTTTCATCACCTCCATTCTTTGGAAGGCATGTAATGGAATTATTAACAATTACAGCTCTTTATTTCCTCCCTCAGAACACCAAACTGTGGACAAGACATTCTCCTGTGCCTTCCCCTTTCCCACTAGGCTATTTACAGTAGCTTTTGAGAATTTTAAAGATTTTGAATATCCCTTGAGTACTCTTGAAACCTACTTGCTCTTTTTGCTAGGAACCATCATTTTGTTGAATATAGTTCTGGTCTTGTTTAAGGTTAGAGGACTACCTAAGAATACCACCAAGAGATCTTCCCCAAGACTGGACATTTGTGAGTGGCAGGGTGTGTGGAATAGTGTGGGCAAGTACCTGGGCCAGTTGGCTCCTCCAGTGCTTTGGAACTTCACCCTGAACAAGTGCAAAATCTGGAAAAAGTAGTAAAACATTTTGAAAAAGTAGGCTGCTGTTCTGTCAATACCAGAGAGGTACAAAACAGCCAGTGAAATCAATCGTATGCTATTGACTGCTATGTAACACTTCTATAGCAGTTAAATGCCCATTTCTGCTACTCTGGACTTTGAAAAGAGCACATATGCTGTCATGATCATCAGCAGAGAATAAAGTGATGGGAAAAGCCAGCAGCAGCACGACTGTCATAAGGTCACTATTGACTGAACCTCTGTTCCCTTCGATCGTCAGCCCAACAAAGAATGAACTGTGATGAAACCAGATGATCTTAGCACTGACCAGACAAGTTCAGTGGTGACATCAGCAGCTGTTAGATATAATACACTAAAGCAAATGAATCTCCAGAGAAAGGTGCTTTCCTACCATACTGTCGTGTCGTTCACTCACTCCCCCCCTTCTTGCCCTCCCCCTACTCCCGGAGGGACGGAGAGGAGAATCGAAAAGAATGCAACTCCCACAGTTTGAGATAAGAACAGTTTAGTAACTAAGGTATAACACAAATCACTACTGCTACCACCAATAATAACAATGATAAAGGAAATAACAAGGGAAGAGAATACAACACCTCACCACCTGCCAACCGATAACTCATCCCTTCAGCCCGACCAAGCACCACCCGATACCTAGTCCTACCCCGCAGTGTAGTAGCCCTTCCGGGTACACACAGGAAATATTAGTTGCCACTTCCCAATACTATACAGTCTAAAGAAACAGCCCATCTATAAAAAGTGGTGGGGGGCTGTATGCCTCCAAAACATTAATGAAAGGGTGATCGTGACAAGAATTCTTTCAGGTAGCCTTTGAAAGGATGCATTTACTTCTCTGTGGATCCATTGAGCTCTCTTGTCATTCAGAGAAGAAGCCACCATAATTTTGTCCTTCTCTACCCTGCTGCTCTCATCTATGGCAGGACTCAAATACACCAATATGTATGTCCTTCCTCAGTGTACAAAATGACAGAGGGAAGCACAGTCTTTTGTATGACCTCATTAAGACTCTGAACATATTAGCACAAGCACTCTGTCATAGTGCTGAGCTTGTGGCAATGGACATTTTCATGATATTGCTCTGTCATGACTTCTTACTGCTAAAAGAAAATGTGTTTTCTTAATTGTATGATCCTAAGAATGGTGAAACTATTAAAACTAAACTGAAAGTCCTGCATTTCAGAAAAAGCAGACTTATTAATGAGTTGTTTTCTAGCCAGAAAAATCCATTCACTTAGCCATGTGATTAAGACATCAAGAAAGCAATGGATTATGGCATCATTTGTTCTTTTTGTATTTTAAAAGGGAATCATATCCACATTTGTACACCATGGATGCATTTAAATTTGGATTCACAACAGCAGGGGGGGAGGAGGGGGGGGGGAAGAAAAAAAGGAACCAGTAGTAGTAGTGAACATTTATGAAGTCAATCCATAAATCAAATCATTTAAGACAGACTGTGCAATCCTACTTTTAACTGGCTTTTCTCCTTGAAAGCCATTTGAATGAGCAGAAAGTTTTCTTTTATTCCAGCAGTATCAAAGCAAAGTTGTCAAAACCCCCACCCCAACATTTCACAAGAGTCTTACTACATCTTAAGAAGGATGAGGATTTGCCTGCAAGTGAGGCACTTCTAGTCATGTTAGTGGAAGTCACAAGGAAACTACTGTTCTGGACGTCTCTGCCTGTCAGCCTGGCCCTCACTTAAGTGGTTTTGCCTCTTAGTGAAACCTTATAGAAGTCCTGAGGATGCCATGAAGCATAGTCCTGCCTCCATACCAGCAGGTCAAACTACACAAACATGTCATAATCCTGACCCTGTGTGTGTGTATTCCCACTTCCCCTGTTCTGGGTTGGGGAAGTGGCAGTATGAACAGTGCATGGCTGGGACCCTGTGATGTGACCAGTCAGGGAAGAGAGGGAGGTTATACATCTTTGTCCGCTTTTATAAATATTTATTTTCCCTATTCACCCAGGCGCAACAGCTGAGCCTGGAAAAAAATCCCAACAAATGAAGATGAACAAGGCCCACAGTCCTGGTGGACAAAGTGACATTGGGCACTGTTAACTGAGTTCCTTCATTACTGTCTACTCTTCAGGAATATATGAATGCATTGTCAGTATATGTGAGCCATAACAACTTCATCTTCAGATTTTTAATATGATAACACCTCCAATAGTGTCAGTCAGGAAGCTATTCATTCTCTTCAATGCAGTGTTTAAGGGGCCAGAGAACCAGGCTTACACTATTCAAGCAGTGTGCAAATCAGAACACTCGCATTTTACACCTGCAGTGTCTCATTTTGCACAGGGAAAATAGATCCATGAGAGAGAAAAGGGTCAATCCTGTAAATATGTCTTTGAGAACAGCTACACTTGAGGTTTTTATGCTAAAAAAGTTTTATTTTCCTAGGCTATACAAAGTTCAATCCTACATTCAAAAGTCTTCTTCTACTTACCTGTATCACAGAAATATCAGCTGATGCAGTGCCACCTGATAAAGGATGACTGCAATTAGATTGCTTAGATTTGTTCTCTTGAGGAACTACTTTCCAAACGCTGTAATTGACTTTCTCCTTGAGCACTTCTTACAGAAAGCCAGCATGCCAGCCTAGACCAAACACTGATTATTTGCAGCAATATAATAAATAAAATTCAAAATAATTTGACTGTAAGAGACACAATTAAAAAAAAAAAGAAATAATCTAAATAGAACAATTCTGTAGGCAATGTCTCTGGATTTCCTGGTGAGGCAAGAGAATTCGGTATAAACTTAAGATTTTTGACCAAAACATTTTTCTCCTAAATTACTTTGTACTCTTTGGGGCTTATTTATGCCATCTTAGAATTGTGTCACTGTCATTGAAGATATATAACATTTTGGTGTTACTTATAGTTTCTGGGATTTCTTTAATGAACCAGAATACATTGCAAAAATTCCAGGGAAGCAAGATATTCCTTCATATCCACAGATCATTTATCAGGGTTATTCCGCATATTCTGAACTTTGAAAATAAAGGTTCATCTGGTGGTTAAAAGGATTGTGCTCAGATGATTTAGCTGATTCCAAGACATGACCATAAATGTCATTGGTTAGACTTAGATTGTTAAGCAGTTCCTAAGGGATTTTAAAATCTATGAATAAAGAATGAATTTATATACCAGTAATCTGTAATTGAGCCAATGTTCATTCATTTCTGATAATTATATATAAAGGATACAGTGCAGAGCCACTGAAACATGTTATTTTAAAGGAAATCCACATATTAGCAAATATCCTTGTCTCTAAATTGGAGAGGAATGGATCTGATGGATGGACCACTCGATGGATAAGGAACTGGCTAGATGGTCATGCTCAGAGTTGTGGTCAACAGCTTGATGTCCAACAAATGGTGTTCCTTAGGGGTCTGTATTGAGACCTGCAGTGTTGGCAACACAGACCATGGGATTGAGTGCAACCTCAACAAGTTTCCTAACACTACCAGGCTGTGTCCAAAGCTCAATAGGACCAGGCAGTGTGCACTTGCAGCCAGAAAGCCAGCTGTATGCTAAGCTGCATCAAAAAGAGTGTGGCCAGCAGGATAAAGAAGGCGATTCTCCCCCTTTACTCCTCTCCTGTGAGATGCCATCTGGAATACTGCATTCAGTTCTGGGGTCCCCAACACAAGAGGGGTGTGGACCTGCTTGAGCAAGTCCAGAGGAGGGCCATGAAGATGATCAAAGGGCTGAAGCCCCACTACTATGAAGACAGGATAATGATTGGGTTTGTTCAGCCTGGAAAAGAGAAGGCTCAGAAAAGACTTTCTAGCAGCCTTCTGTAGCTAAAGGGGGCCTACAGGAAAGCAACTGGGGGCCTGGAGAGCAACTTTTTACAAGGGCATGTAGTGACAGGACAAGAGAGAATGGATCTAAGGTGAAAGGGTGTAGATTTATATTAGATATTAGGAAAAAAATTCTTTACTATGAGGGTAACAAAACACTGGAACATGTTGTCCAGAGAAGCTGTGGATGCCTCATCCCTGAAAGCATTCAAGGCCAAGTTGAACAGGGCTGGAAGTGTTCAAGGCAAGTTGGACAGCATAAGGGCTGCCTCATGCTCTAGCAGCTCCAGCTTACTACATCTCACTAGAGTGAGTTGAGGATAGGGTTGGGTTGGGGTTTGGTGTTTTGGTTTTGTTGGGTTTTTTTGTGTTAGTTTGTTGTTTTGTTTTTTTTTTTTCTGAGTGCTCATGCTCAAAATAAAAGGTCTATGAATCAGGTGAGAAGGAAATGTCAGATGCTGCCATCGGCTATTTGATTATACCTAGCCAGTATTTCTCTTCTATTTGCCTGCTCTTCTATCAAGCTTTAGCAGAAGGGAACAAGACCTATTGTTAGAAAAAGAGTGAAATTTTACGTTAAAATGACTATATAGAGCAATAGAAATGACTATATTTGAAAAGTTTTTGAATCAATGGTAGACTTCTGTATATTAAAAGAATGTTGTAACTTTGCTGTGGTAGCCTCAGCAGTAGAAACTAATGTAACAACAAGAAGGACACAGGATGCCTGGCCTAAGACCTTGTAGTTTAGAACAGGGAAGCTTTGTCTAACTGTGTGTCTTGATAATACAGACGTTCATAATTTTTGTATTGCTTACAAAAAAGCTTTGTCTAGAAATGGAAACCATGTATCATAAGCAGCAGAAAATTTCATCTCTGCAATATTGGTAGCTTTGTGAAATCATTGCAACATTAAAGGACAAGCCAAGCGAGGAAGTGAGAATGCTGACATCCACATAATGGCTGGGGCCTGTCCAAAGAACAGAAGGCGAAAAGAATAAGGGGAGGAAGACTCCTTACTTCATCAGGACGACCACCAGAGGGGGCTGCGCAAGTGCAGAAGAGGCTGATGTTGCAACGGACTAATGAAACAATCCTTGATGAATATGTATTAGTTACGAAATTTTAGTGTATAAATTGCGAACGCGATGTGATGGGGTCGAAGCCAGATTTGGGCGCGTGCCCCTGGTTTCCCAGCGCTGCAATAAAGCACCTCATATAACCATTCCGGTGGTTATGTGTCAGCTCTTACGCTAACATTTTTAGGGCACTCAAAATCATCACTGTAGTGACTGGATAAGTTGCCAGCAATACTTACTTCCACAGTGAGTATGAAAATTTTTATCAAGAGAAAATATTTCAGGACATGAATTTATTTTTTATTAGGTCAGGAGTACTGGGTTCTGTGCCTCCCTACCCCCCACATCTTCCCAGCCTTTTATTTAATAACTTCAATGGATCTGGGATAGGTCTCCAGTGCATAAGTGCTGTATCCTGATTTAAAGTTGCTTCAGCTGCTTGTCAGTATGTTTGTTTCTGAGTTGTGCCTGTCAACTTGCCACTCTTGACTCTAATTACCTCCTTTACAGGTTATTCTACAATCATCTTCAGTCACGAAGCTCCTGTTTTGTTTTTCAAAATTTCCACAGGCATCACTGGAATTTAAAACACCCAGGATGCAGAATTAAAAGTACAACTCTATAGAAAAATCTCTTTATAGTTTTCAGTAAACTGCTACCTCTCCTTGTTGACCCAATGACTGATCATCATCATCATCATTTCTGAATGAGAATCCTACCTGTAGTTTCATCTATATGGATCTTTCATCTTTTTTCTCTCCTTAATCTCACCCTTCCCACCAACAACATTTTCTGAAGGGGATGGAAAGCAAATCCAGTTTCTTGATATGTTTCCTAGACAAGTTCCTAATATGGTATTACTTTAAAAGAGAGGGGTAAGTAAATGTTTTATTAACATACTTTTGCATAAACTAAGAAAAGAAAGTGTTTAGTTTTATGAAGCAGAATGACAATTCTAAATTAAATCCAGACACCACAGACTACTTCAGTACTAACAATTCTGGGGTTTTCCCTACAGAGCATCTCAGTTTACATACTTAATTTTTTTTTTTTTTTGTCATCTTTCTTCTCCTTCAGTAATTTTTGCATCCTTTTATAAAATTCCCATCTGGACACCCAACCCATCGCACACTGCTAACTCATCAACTCGCACTTCACAAATAATGGTTTTCAGCTCAATAGGTCATGCTGAATTACTGTAAGCTTCCAGTGTTCATGACTGTGGCATCAAAATATATTTGCTTATTTGTTGGATATTTCATGAAATAAATTAGACTGCTGCATAATGCAATGTAACTGTTTCATGCGTCGGTGTGCTCTTTACACAGATTGAACTCGTCTGAATATAGAGAGATTTGGTAAGTTAATGGCCTCAGCATCTGAAAGCCTGTAGACTCATTTTTATACACAGAAGTAATGTGAAATGGCAGGGAACAGGGAAAAAGAAACAGGACAGTTCTAAGGGAAACAGCTCACGTTCTGTGAGCTTCCTGAACCATTATATACAAAGGGCAGAGTGTGATTCCTCCCCCATTCTTCCTTCTTGTCTGCATTCTGAAAATGGAGATATAGGGCTTCTTCAATCTGTGGAAACTTAAATTACTGCAGGTTTGCTTTAGTATTTGTGAGGTAACTAACCACCATGTGACAGTCTCAAAGGTTCATTTAATACCGATATAACAAAGAGTAAACAATTAAACATAGGTCTCTATCTCAAAACTCCAAACCTAGAGACAGGGATGAGAGGGTCCTTAGCTTACATTAAATCATTGTGTTGATATTTCTTACTTTCTTTCATGTAAACCATTCTCTTTAAACTAAAACACAGACACACCCCTGTACCTCCTAATGCAAATAAATAAGAAAGACTAAATTTTGTATGCAGAGAGATACTGAACATGGACATCAGCTGGGGAAAGTTGTCTTGCATACAGACATACAAGGCTGGTTCAGATAACAAAATATGTTTTAGTTATGCTATTCAAATGGATTCTGTGCAGAACTAGCCCTACAGATGATCAAATAATCATAATTGTTTGCTGCTGTGAAATGACAAGGGGTACATATTTATATAGAGTAACTCTGTATCTGAATTGCCTTCTGTTAAGCAGATGATCCCAATCACAATGATTTGTATTGTCTACAGAATTAAGCTGATTCAGAAGGAGAGTGCATTGTGGCGTGGACTTTGGCCCTGTTTTTTGTGGACATGAAATGCGAGCATGTAACAGTTACTATACTTCAAGAGAGAAGTCAGCAATTCACAAATACATAGCTATCTCCTCAAGGCCACCAGTGAAGTGCCATTGGTAACATAATTAGAGCTTGCATCTACCCTGAAAGAAGGATACTTTCTCTGCATCTCACTGGCAGGAGGAGGGTATGGAAAACAGCAACACTTAGAACGATGGTTTAGAAGGAAATTAAAAATGAAAGCACAGGACAATTAAAGAGTCTTCCACTGGTTTTTACCCTAGCTATATTGCTAGTACAATAGTGTCAAGAAAAGTAGAGGATAAGCATTGAGTTTCCAAATACACTTGTTGCCAGTAGCAGCGTTGCCTTAGAAAAGTCAGAAGCAATGAAGGCTAGTGCTTTTGATAGCAAGAGAAGTGAGCCACAAAAATGCAGCTGAGATACTTTTTAAAGAGAAAGTAAAAACGTGATAGTTTTAGTGTACATTTGTCTTCTACAGCTAGCAAGCTGAATTAGACTAGAGTAACAAGTTTATAAAGAGATCTAATTCTTATTTTCTTACAACTATCTGCTAAAAGATGCATCATTTTCTCTAAAACTTTTGGCCTGCACACCCAAATTTTTCATTCAGCAAATCAGAAATAAAAGCAAAATGGGACACAGGATAAAGCATTTAAAAGTTACTTTAAAAGGACAGGCTGATAAGGCTTACTGCAAGCTCTCATGATTTTCTCAATAGATTAACTATTTTCCTGCAATGAATAAAATTTGTCAAAAATTTTCAGTGGGATGATGTGCTCCGACTATGCCAACAATCTAGAAGGAGAGTATGGAAGAATTATGGTTTTTTTTTAATCTTCAGGGGAAGTGGAAAGGGAAAGAAAGAAGGACTCCAAATTCAGAGGCACATGCCATTTATTACAATGAACAGAACACCCTGACTGTACCCTGGGTTGAGATGCTGAAGGAGATGCAATGCTGCTGCTGAAGGAAAAAAAAGAAGAAAAGCAGCTATCCTAGCTTATGGATGACAACCAGCACCATATCCATCAAGTTAGAATATTGCATCTCTGGAAAAACGTATTATAGTGGCTGCTGACTTCTGTTTTCCTTTAAATTAGTTCACCAAAAGCTGACAGATTGATTGCTTTTCATTGGTGGTTAACTTTTACAGTTCCAGCAGATGTCATGGACAAACACATCATTCAGAAAGCCTGAATACTTACGAGTTCTTTTTTGTCTTTAAGGGAAGTAAAAAAATATATAACTTGCCCCTTAAGCTGATGGCATGTTGACAGTGTGACGTCTCAACACTAAGTGCAGGGTATAATGGATGGGACTGACATTCCTAAACAGTGTGATCACTGTCAGGATGTAGATGTGTCTGAAAAAATGGAATTTCATCTAAACACACATAAATTGAAGCCATTTTCTGAATTACCTGTCCATCTTGACAATTTATAAGTAAGACTATCTACTGATGGCAAGAATTGCATGTCTCCTCTGTTTACAAATGCTAAGGTAACCTGTGCCTTGGGGTTTAACTAAACCTGATTTAGTAGACTTGAACTTCAGAAGCAAGACATTAGACATCTGTTTCTGCAACTCAGGTTTCTAGTATGCTCAAATGTTGATTCTTTTGCTTTTTCAGAGATCACAAGAATCCTAACTATAAATGGGATGCAGGGAAACATTGCTGAAATGCAAAGATTTATACAGGGACCTTCCTGAAAAACTTGGCAAGTTGGAAAGGAGGTTATTTCCTCTAAGGGTTCATGCCTTGGTCTCACTTATTTTATTCATTTTCTTTTAATTATTTAGAAGTTATTTTAGTGCTTTTTTTTCCTTCTCATTTTCATTTCAGATGACTCACAGGTAGTTTTTTTTTACTCTGCAGATAGAATAGACTGACATGCTGAATGCAATGAAATAAGCAACATAAGAAAAAATAGACTAAACATGGATGAAAAACCTGAGGGAAAACTTGCCTACTTTGAAATATTCCCACCAGATATCATTAAACTGTTCAACACAAATCTTTTAATAGCCTTGCAATGTAAAATATGCTTAAAAAGAAGAACTAATATTTTCTTAGATTAAGATCTGATCTACACATGGGTCGGAGCAATCCCAGGCACAGCTACAGGTTGGACAGAGAAGAGATTCAGAGCAGCCCTGTGAAGAAGGACTCCAGGATGCTGGCTGAGGAGAAACTTGACATGAACTGGCTTCAGTGTGTGCTTGCAGCCCAGAAAGCCAACCGTATCCTGTGCTGCATCAAAAGGATCGTGACCAGCAGGTCAAAGGAGGTGATCCTGCCCCTGTACTCTGCTCTCGTGAGACCTCACTTGGAGTATTGTGTGCAGTTCTGGTGTCCTCAACATAAAAAGGACGCGGAACTGTTGGAACAAGTCCAGAGGAGGGCCATGAGGATGATCAGGTGACTGGAGCACCTCCTGTATGAAGACAGGCTGAGAAAGCTGGGGCTGTTCAGCCTGGAGAAGGCTGAATGAGAGAGAATGAGACCTCCTAGCAGCCTTCCAGTATTTGAAGGAGGCCTATGGGGATGCTGGGGAGGGGCTCTTCACTAGGGAATGTAATGATAGGACAGGAGGTAATGGGTTAAAACATAAACAGGGGAAGTTCAGATTGGATATATGGAGGAAGTTCCTTACTGTGAAGGTGGTGAGGCACTGGAATGGGTTACCCAGGGAAGTTGTGAATGCTCCATCCTTGGCGGTGCTCAAGGCCAGGTTGGAAGGAGCCTTGGGTGACATGGTTTAGTGTGAGGAGTCCCTGCCTATGTAGGGGGGTTGGAACTAGATGATCATAAGGTTCTTTCCAACCCAAACTATAAATTTCTCCCAGCATGCCTTGGAGAAAAAAGCCTTTGGGCTGCTGGCCCTGAGGCAGTACCTGTGCCCAGGAGACCCAGGGAAATGTCCCTGCCCATGGTGGCCACCCACTGGGCATCTCTGCGAGGTCTCCCTGTAAATAAATCTGTATCTTCAGACCCTATCCATAAAGGCTTTGATACCACATAAAGTCATTTGATTGTGGCGATCCCAAAAGTGAAAGGAAAGGGGTTTGGGTTCCATCTGCATGAACTTTGCAGAAACGTAGAGAGCATACAGCATTTCCTCACCATTCCTTATCAATACACCAATTGGTATTTGCTACTACACTGCTTAGGGTGAGGTCTTCTTCTTGGAAAGGAGAACTCAAGAAATCTCTTCTGTGTTTCTTATACAGGGTAACATTTGCAGCAGAGGGCATTTAGATATTTGCTTGTGTTGTTAACATTCATGTGTCTAGTCTGGGGCTTTACCTCTTGTACTACTACTTGAATGCAACACTTCACTGACTGATGCTTAATTCCACGTTCTCAAAAGCTCAACAAAGTGTTTTGATCCCAATTCACTTTAAACTGTCTAGACCAAGCAGGTTTTCCCTGCAACACTCATGAAACATAAGTAAGTGACTCAGTTCTGTAGAATAGTTTTAAACCCTCTGTGAAGTATCATGTAAGAAGAACATGGAGCTAGGAGAGGATCTGGTTCGAGACCATCTTAAGAACCTGAATGTGCACAAGTCTATGGGACCTGATGAAATCCATCCGTGGCTCCTGAAGGAGCTGGCAAATGAAGTTGCTAAGCCACTGTCCATCGTATTTGAAAAATCATGGCAGTCAGGTGAAGTTTCCGACAACTGGAAAAAGGGAAATATAACCCCCATTTTCAAGAAGGGGAAAATGGATGACCCAGGGAATTACAGACCAGTCAGTCTCACCTCTGTGCCTGGCAAAATCTTGGAGCAGATTCTCCTGGAAGGCATGCTAAGGCACATGAAAATCAACAAGGTGCTTGGTGACAGCCAGCGTGGCTTCACTAAGGGGAAATCCTGCCTGACCAACTTGGTGGCCTTCTATGATGGGGCTACAGAACTGATGGACAGGGGTAGAGCAGTTGATGTCATCTACCGGGACTTGTGCAAAGCGTTCAACACTGTCCCACATGACATCCTTGTCTCTAAATTGGAGAGACATCAATTTGATAGGTGGACCACTGGGTGGATAAAGAACTGGCTGGATGACGGCATGCAAATAGTTGCTGTCAATGGCTCAATGTCCAGCTGGAGACAAGTAACAAGTGGTGTCCCTCAGGGATCCGTGCTGGGACTGGTCTTGTTCAACATCTTTGTCAGTGACATGGACAGTGGGATTGAGTGTGCCCTCAGCAAGTTTGCCGATGACACCAAGCTGTGTGGTTCGGTTGATAGGCTGGAGAGAAGGAATGCCATCCAGAGGGACCTCGACATGCTTGTGAGGTGGACTGATTTCAACCTTATGAAGTTTAACCATGACAAGTGCAAGGTCAAACTTCAACAGGGGAAGTTTAGATTAGATATAAGGAGGAAGTTCTTTACTTTACAGGTGGTGAGGCACTGGAATGGGTTGCCCAAGGAAGTTGTGAATGTTCCATCCCTGGCCGTGCTCAAGGCCAGGTTGGAAGGAGCCTTGGGTGACATGGTTTAGTGTGAGGCGTCCCTGCCTATGTAGGGGGGTTGGAACTAGATGATCATAAGGTCCTTTCCAACCCTAACTATTCTATGATTCTATACATTTTTCTAAATCTTGAGGTCTGTGCTCAAAGTTTGGGGCTGTCCCGTCATTCAGGTCCTTGGAAAGGGTATCTTGACCATAGGGGAGAATTGTAAAACAAAATGAAAGAAGGAATGAAATATTTTAATATTATCTTCACTAAAATTTTTGAATTAATTCTTCATTTCATTATTCATTCACTAATGAGCATAATTAATTTATTAGCCATTAATGCTGATATTTGCATTTCTATTAGATGCTCTGGATAAAAGCAGAATATGACTTTCCTATTTCCTAACATAACACAATTCAAATGTTGTAGCCAGACAGTGAACTATTCTTCAACAGTGCTATCCAGATTTATGTCACTGGGTTATTTGGTCTCTCTAAACTGTTTAGAATATGTTAATACTATAACCTCTACAGTCTTGTCCAAATGAACTCACCGAAATATGTAAACACTATTGTCAATGATATTTAAGAAAAAAAAAACAAACAAGTTCAGTCTCTGTAATCAATGCTAGCTTGGAAAGCCCAATGAGTCAAACAAACAATCAATGAAAATGTTGATCTAGTCCACTGCAATCAGGGACACTCTGCATCTGAACCAGAATACACAATTTTTACATGGTTAACGTTGAGCGGACGATCTTCACAGGTGATCTTGCAGCATGTCTGCAGAGGAAAACAGTAAAGAATACCAGAGAGTGCAGAATTCCATCATCAGAAAGTTTTACAACATCATTTCCTTGAATCACCTTTAAAACCCTGTCTTTTCCAAGACACTGTTAAGGTCTTTTGAAGGAGGATGTCTAGCTCATTAATTTTAGTTCTGTTAACCATTTCAGAAAAGAAATTTTTTGCCACAGCTTAGATATTTAAGTACTGTTATTTCAGAAAACCTTAGGGGTGCCACACAGTTTCATAGAACAAGGGTACCAGGCCACACTGAGATGAAAAATGTGTCTGTGAAAATAAAATAAGTTTAATTTATAAATAGAAAGGTGAAATTTTATTTAAATATTTGTTGCTGGTGAAAGCTATTTTAAAATAGCAGCATATATCTTTCTAGTATGGTGCATCAGACCGATGCCGGATGATAGCTGTCACATGACCTTAATTTGTCTTTCAGTGTTTGGCTTAACTGTTTCTTTATGACATGAACATATTTGAAAAATTTAAGTGTAAACATTTTACACAATATCTAAAATGACAGACTAAAATTGCTTATGCTTGATTTCCAGCTTCTGTTTGAATGCACAAGTCTTTAAGAAATAAGAGTAGACTGCTTTCCCAAAGGATTTTCAAGTGTTGCTGTTATGCTACAACAGCTAGCAAAAAATAGGAAGGGAAACTGGATTGCTCCTGGGACAAAGACCATTAATGAGAAAGTGAGCTTCAAGTCACTTTCTGAAATACCACAAGATCAGTGTTCAATTTTTTCTACAAATTGATGCTTATTCCCTAACCTTTATGAAATACAGTGCTGGTTCAGTCTGTCAAGGTGCTTTGATGTGCATCACCTAACTTCTGATAGAGACTTTGACTTCCATTGCTCACTTGCCTACTTCTAATGGTGCCTTCATCCCCCTCTGTCCTGGGTTCAGCAGTAGCAGTCATGGTTTTCCTTTGTGTTAACTGGTGCAGTGCTGTGTTTTGACTTCTAGCTTGAGAACAGTGTTGGTGAAGCCGATGTTTTCGGTTGTTGCTAAGTGATGTTTACCCTGACCAAGGACTCTGTGAGGCTCATGCTCTGCCAGGGAGGAGGGGAAGCTGTGAGGAAGCAGAGACGGGGCACCTGACCCAGGCTAGCCAGGGAGGTATTCCATACCACAGCACGTCATGCCCGGGGTGGGGGGGTAACTGGGAGTTACCCGGAAGGACAGGGGGCTTCCGGGGGGAACTCGCTTTCTTGGCCGGTGGTATCGTATTCTCTTCCCTTGTTATTTTCCCTTATCATTGTTTTAGCTGATAGTAGCGGTGGTGATTTGTTGCTGGCCTGTTCTTGTCTCAACCCGTAGGAGTTGCACTCTCTCGATCCTCCTCCCCGTTCCTCCGGGAGCGGGGAAGGGGAGAGCCCCGGTGCGGGGGCGGAGACGGACACGGACCTCGATTGTTGTCAGCTCGGCACCACTCACTGGGAGTGAGTGAACAAGTTACCTGACTGGGTTTAAACCACAACAGTTCTTTTTGGCGCCCAACGTGGGGCACGAGGGGTTGAGATAAGAACACATCTGACCAGATTAATAGTCACTCGTCACAATGCTGATTTATTGGCTCTCAAGGTTGTTCCTCTTGATCTCACAGTTTCAGTATATCATATCTTACGTCCATCCGGTATTTGCTGTATTAGTGTTTTTCAAGTGTGGGGCTTGGGCTAAGGTTTTTATCCCATTGTACTTTATGGTAATGACTTGTAATACAATAGAATCATTGATCATGAAACTGATCTGGCTTATGTTCCCAGTGTGGTCACCACCTTTATACTTTGGGAGGTATATGATGGAGGTGCTTAGCAATTACACATCTTTTTTCTCCTCCTCAGGTGCTCAACCTGTGAAGGAGACATCCTTTTACCCTCCTAGTCGTTCCCCCAGACCATTTACATTTGAGAGTTTTGAATTTTTGAATGGCCTTTTAATGCTGTTGAGACTTGTTTGCTGATGGTGATGGGAATCACCATGCTAACACGCATACAGAGTGTGTTTTGCCCATGTACCCAAGAGTCGGGCCACTGAGGAACACCAGAACAACCAACAAGTGGATAAAGCGGCTAAGATTGAAGTGGCTCAGATGGACTTAGATTGGCAACATAAAGGTGAATTATTTTTGGCCCGGTGGGCCCATGACACTTCAGGCCATCAGGGCAGAGATGCAACATATAGATGGGCCCGTGACCGAGGGGTGGACTTAACAATGGACACTATTGCCCAGGTTATTCATGAGTGTGAAACATGTGCTGCAATTAAACAAGCCAAGCGGTTAAAGCCTCTTTGGTATGGAGGACGATGGTTGAAGTATAAATATGGGGAGGCCTGGCAGATTGACTATATCACACTGCCACCAACCCGCCAAGGCAAGCGCCATGTGCTTACCATGGTGGAAGCAACCACCGGGTGGCTGGAAACATACGCTGTGCCCCATGCCACTGCCCGGAACACCATCCTGGGCCTTGAGAAACAGATTTTGTGGCGACACGGCACCCCAGAGAGAATTGAGTCAGACAATGGGACTCATTTCCGGAATAACCTTATAGATATTTGGGCCAAAGAGCATGGCATTGAGTGGGTATATCACATCCCCTACCATGCACCAGCCTCTGGGAAAATCGAACGGTACAATGGGCTGTTAAAAACTACACTGAGAGCGATGGGTGGGGGAACTTTCAAGCATTGGGATACACATTTACCAAAGGCCACCTGGTTGGTCAACACCAGAGGATCTGCCAACAGGGCTGGCCCAGCCCAGTCAGAGCTTTTACATATTGTAGAGGGGGACAAAGTTCCCGTGGTGCATATGAAGAATTTGCTGGGGAAGACAGTCTGGGTTATTCCTGCGTCAGGTAAAGGCAAACCCACTCGTGGGATTGCTTTTGCTCAGGGACCTGGATATACTTGGTGGGTAATGCGGGAAGATGGGGAAGTCCGATGTATACCTCAAGGGGATTTGATTTTAGGGGAAAACAGCCAGTGAACTCAATTGTATGCTGTTGCCTGCTGTGTAATGCTTTTATAGCCCATCAACTAGATGTCTCCAGGTCACCAGCGACTGGCCCTGACTTCCCTCCAGCCATCATCCCAACAGAGAATGAACTTGGAACATCATGGACCGAATGGACTCGGCAGCATTATAGGGATTGGTCCATGCACTAAGAAAATGATTTTTTCCTCTTGGTCTGTATGTATATGGATGTATATATGTGGGAGAGCGATGGTGTATTGAAAATGTGGGATCTGAGCACGACGTGAATGGTATGGAATAAGGGGTGGATAATGTCCTGGGTTCAGCAGTAGCAGTCATGTTTTTTCCTTTGTGTTAACTGGTGCAGTGCTGTGTTTTGACTTCTAGTTTGAGAACAGTGTTGGTGAAGCCGATGTTTTCGGTTGTTGCTAAGTGATATTTACCCTGACCAAGGACTCTGTGAGGCTCATGCTCTGCCAGGGAGGAGGGGAAGCTGTGAGGAAGCAGAGACGGGGCGCCTGACCCGGGCTTGCCAGGGAGGTATTCCATACCACAGCACGTCATGCCCGGGGTGGGGGGTAACTGGGAGTTACCTGGAAGGACACGGGCTTCCGGGTGGAACTCGTTTTCTTGGCCGGTGGTATCGTATTCTCTTCCCTTGTTATTTTCCCTTATCATTGTTTTAGCTGATAGTAGCGGTGGTGATTTGTTGCTGGCCTGTTCTTGTCTCAACCCATAGGAGTTGGACACGGACAGTGAGTGAACACACGGAGTGAGTGAACAAGTTACCTGACTGGGTTTAAACCACGACACCCTCCTAGACTAGAGCCTTTCTGACACAGGTGACATGCTTTCTCTGTAGTCTTTAAAAGAAATAACATGTGAAACGTTCCTCCAAACCAGAGGCAAAAGTAACTTGGCCCTGAAAGAGGTGTGAGGATAGCACACAGCTAGAACTCCAACGCACAACTGTAAACACATCTGATGCCAGTACTGCCATCATCCAGGGCTTTGCCCTTTTGACCCATCCTGTCCTTCACAGTTAATTCATAACTAGCCAGACTAATTGTAGTTCTCTGGAGAATAAACCTGAGATGTTGATGAAATATGTTTTCTGTTCTGCAGATGAATGTCAATTTGGAGATTTTGGACTTCTGCTACCATACTTTTCCATATATTAAATCAAAAGTGTAGTCTAGAAGAATTATATTTTCATAGGCAGAACTGCTAATCTAGTGTCCCATGTTTTGATAATTGTCACAACTGTCTTCAGCTACTTACAAAGTACCAGCTAGTATACAGTCCTTTTTAAACAGTGGCAAATCATCCTAGCAGTCCAAGAAAGTGAAAAATAAGAATGTGGTTTTTCTGTACATGGACAGAAAGAAGAAAAACATCCTTTTTATGTATTTTCCACATGAAACAAATGGAAATGTAGGGGGCATAAGAGCATAAGTGGAAAACTGAGTAGCAAAAAGCATGAAGAAATAAGGGTTAATAAGAAAACTATATAGTAATGATATTATGAGAAAGGAGAAAGAAAAAAAATAGGAGACAGGGAGATGAAATATGAGAAGTTAGCAAGAAGCAGCAACCAGGTGGAAGAAACCAGAAACACAAATGTGTAAGCATTGAATGATTTTAAATTAGTTACTGAGTTCTAGGATTTTCTCTTCCTGTGCTCAGGAAGTAGGCATGCAGTCCATAGGCTAACTGTGCCTTTCACTGGTGGTAATGATGAGTACAAAGATCCACTCTGATTATTTAGTGTATTACCAACTTTGTATCATTAAACTGGAAGTTATACCTGGAGAGGTCAATAGAATTTACAGAATTTGGAGGATATTTTATGTGAAATGAAGTTATGGATATGTTCAGGAGATCATATTAAACTGCAAGATGGAAAAGAATGTTAAGGCTGCTACATCAAGCATTCAGAGGATACCACATATATATATATCCAGCTTGTAAATTATGAAATAGTATTTATTTATATGATCACATAGAGTGATTTTCTCTTCCACTTTATCCAACTCTGCTAGAAACCAAGTGTGCTATACTCAACATAATGATCAAATATACAAACAAAAAATGCCTTCTTGTATCTCATAAACAGCCCGTCATGCTGACTGCTGTACACACGCACTACAGTGCCAGTAAGATAAGCAGTGTAAGGAAAGCATGTGAGCCTGGTCACATTCTGGTCATTTGTTTCATCTTCTCCTAGTCTGTTAGGGCATTAGAGATATTTGAGGGCACATGCCTCTATTTAAAATTCATGCACAGATTTGCTGTCCACAGAGAGGACTAGACACCTGGAAGTCATCAGTCTCTGTCCAAATACTGTTTTAGTTATCCTTAGCAGGTACATACCTGATGTATTTAAAAAAAAAAAAAAAAGAAAATCCCTGGAGAGATCTTTTGTACTTTTTCTAATATCATCTACCTGATCTGCTTACCTTGAGAAATGATGTTTAACCTAACCCTCCTTTCTTCTACATTAAGACATTATTTCTTAATCTTCACACCATCAATACAGCAGTAAACTTCTCTATATTTCCCATCAGTCCTATGGAAGTAATTTTCAGCATGCTAAATACACTGTCATAACGTAACAGTTGAAGTAAGAAACAGCAACAAAAAATTGTGCTTTGTAGCACAATTTATTTTGTGTGCTGTCTGCACCATAGGTACTCTGGCTATACCTACATGAATGTACATAGGATCATTCTCTTGCACTGGGGACAGCTGGGATGGAATGGCCTGTGCGCGCTAAAGACTTCCTCTCCAAAGTAGGATGGCCATGTGCTAAAACCATCCTGGCTGCTCCTGTAATATCTGGCCAGCACGGGTCATATTCCTTGCCCTAGTGGTACTTAACTTACTAGTATATAGTCTAACCTATATAAATCAAAACAAGATAAGGAAGCTAGTATTGATACAGCCAGCTGAAGTACTGCTATGTTTTATTTTTTACTTTATTAAATACAGAAAGCTACTTTTTCACATATTGGGCCTATAAGAACCTCATGGAATAAAATAGCATATTTGTGCATATGCAGTAATAGAAGTCTTGATTTGTAAGCTTTCTTTTCTTCCCCTCCATTACTCGTGATAAAGCTCTCAGCTGTGCTTGCAGTCTCCCATTCTTGAACTCTTTGTTTTCCATCACTTTCCAGTTCCAAACTCACATAATTTTTATTTCTTATTTTGCAGCATTTCTAAGAATTGATCTTTTATCTGACCTTTCAGCTGAACCCATGCCACATACCTTTGCCTATGTAACTTTCACAATGGACTTTAGATCCTTTGATATCTTTTGACCAGACTGATGAAGTGCAGCAGCATATATGATCTCTCCCCACCCAGATATGTCAACTTATTCTTCGCATATTTCATTAGCCTTAACACCTGTTATCCAAGCTGAATACTGTTTTCAGCCTGTGCACAGTTTTCCTGCTGAATACAAATCCATTTTCTCCCAGCACTCTCAGTGTGTCCAGTTCCAGTGACACAGGGGTCTTTTAATGCAGTTTTTCTGTTGTTTTTTGTTTGTTTGTTTTTGTTAAATATTTCCCCCTCCATGCTCACAGCAAAGCCCTTTTTCCATCATATCTGTAGGTAGTTCCTTATTTCTTCACTACCCTTTTCTATTCACTTGCTCTACCAAAAGCAATTTCCTTTCCCAATCATCAGATAATATTTATGCATTCAAATGCATGAACAATAATAGAAATATCCCATTTCAGAAGAAGAGGTCAAATAGACAAAATTAAGCTGTTACATTTGATGGGAAATGCTTTCTGTACTGTCTTCAAATACAATTTCAGTCCTAGTTTAGCTTTTCTCACTAAGCAGAGTTTGTCTGCCAACTGATAATATGAAAGATTAAAAATTTTCATGTCCAGCCTAGGTAGTACCTTATAAACAGTCCCTTGGCTAGGAAGAAAACATCAATAGAAATACAATTTATCTTCCACTCATCACCCAGAAGTATTCTCAAGTATTTTGGAAGCAGATTTGCTGTTCACACACTGGCAGAGCACCAGCATGCAACCTCAGCACTGGGCAGCTCAAGCATGCCCTGTTAAGGTGTATGTCTGTACTTGGAAGGATTACCTGGAGGGTAGACAGATCTCTCTTCTCTAGTTTAAATCTAAACCTTAAATTCTGGTAGATAATTTTAAACAGAGCAGAACTCAAAGAAATAATTTATTCCCTGCTGCTCTCCAGTACCTGGACTGCTGTAGTGTATGCAACACTGAATGGTCTTATTTGATGGACTCCTAACTCATGGCCCTGCTCCAACATGCTTTGTGCTCAAACCCACTGGGTTCAGGAGCCCAGCTGGCACTCTATTTCCTTATCAGGCCTAAGGTAGCATGGGCATTTCTTCTTATCACTTGCACAGATTTAAGCAAACTGGATCATAGTCCACTTTCATGTTTCCTCACTAATGCAAGAGTTATTCCATTCACACTCTTGTGCCCACTTCAGAAGATTTCACAGGCCAAAATACTTTTACACATCAAAGCAAAACTCTCCAGGCTGCTCATAAATAACTCCACAAGCACAAACAGACAACCATATTATACCATTATCAAAACATATTTTTTCTGTACAACATCTTCAGAAGATGAACATCTTTTCAGATTTATTTTATCTTTTGTTTCTTGCAGAAGATTATCTAATAGCACAGATTATGATGCAGAAAACACAGGAAAAGATTCTCCTGGCTGATTAGGTTACTAAGGCAGTATTGCGTATGAGGAAGAAATTGATCCAGAGGAATCAATTGTACTGGAAAAGGTTATATATGTTTTCAGAAAGAAAATAAAAGGAAAGGGAAGGGAAATCACAACACGGGCAAAAATAGCTTTCAATAAGCTGTCCTTGGTTGCCATGGTTCCTTACTTGTCTTATCAATAATAATTTTGAATAATAATACCAGCATGAGAGTCAGACGGTCACACCATTTATTGCTACCCTCACAAACATATGGAAACTGTTACTCCCATGCCATATTGAACCTTTCTTTCTCCCTGAGCAGAACATGATGCCACACTGTGGGACCACTTCAAACAGGCAGTGAAGTTCCCAAAAATTTTGGCACCTCAGAGTACAGTGCTATGAGCTCCCTATCCCCTTGCACTCAATGTTGTTGCTCTTTCCCCCTTCAGAGATCTCCCAGAGGTCTTCATGGGTCTCCCACCCAGTACATGTTCCCACTAAGGACTGCATCCCCAGTCTTCTCACAAGGACTCTGCAGAGACATTCTCTGCAGGGGTCCCTCCTGCCTCCCTGATGCATAGAAAACAAGGAAGGAAAAGGAATGAAAATTGCCTCTGTAAGACATGCCAGGACAAAATTTTCTATGGCAGAAGCAAGGGCCACAGACACACCAAATATGTTTTTTTCTGGAGTGAGAACCTGGGGTTTTCATACCCTCTCAGATATTGATCAGTACCCGCATTGCAGTGAATTCACGTTGAGTCACACAGCAGCATTCCCGAGAACAGGTAATTAACTGCTAGATTTCAGCTGTTCCAGATAATAGACACACCAAACCCCTTCCTTAGTTGCAGGAAACTGTTTTTAAAAGTAACCCAGGGCTCAAATCCTTTCCTCCAGAAACCTCCCACCTCCTCCTTTAATTTCTTTCACTTTCTACACAAAGGTTTAGCAGGTGTGACCTCAGACACAGGTGTCACTGTTCAGCAGTAGCTTGCCTTTGGCATAAGCACACATTTTCCACTGAGCTCTGAGCTACAAAAGGATTCAGAAGTCACTGCCCTGCAAGCAAGTGGTATTATCTTGAAGCTATGAGAAGCAGAGCAGGCAGGCAGGCAGGCAGGCAGGCAGGCAGGCAGGCAGGCAGGCAGGCAGGCAGGCAGGCAGGCACATAACTGCCAAGGGTACTACTTTTTGAATGTCAAATCATCCATTCTTTTTTCACTTGCATTTTTTAAGAAAATAGATAAGAACCCATGGAGTATGTTCATGTTCCTGAAAATATTTAATTTTGAATTATATTTCACATTCAAATAATTAGGCACTAAGTTAAAATTTTGTTATAGAGCCACTTGTAACACATTAATAGCAAATTAAGAAATACTTGCCTATTGTTCACATTTGATTCAACAGTCCCCATATCTGAGTCTCTCATTGAATCTCCTGACTACATAAAAGTTTTTCTGATGATAAAAGTTGCTCTAATAAGAGGTACTCGATCTGCGTATTTCCACTGTGACATCCTTAGACACTACCACAGCTATGACATTATTGCTACAGATGCTTTCTTCCCCTGTGCCAGAGGACCAAAGCATTCCAGACTGTTCTGCAAACATCTTAGGAAGATTTGTAAGGCAAGATACTAAGGGAATATATGAGGACTTGACTAGTCTCCAAACTAGTGTTTTCTGTAATAGTTTGGGGATGAAAGAGTCTGGGGATGAGTTTGGGATTTTCCAGATTAACTTGTGATATTTGATACTCTGTTTTCCTATTTCCCTATTTGGAAATCTTTAATGTTGCTACCCTCTGAAAGAAATGTACTTCAAGATAACTGAAGTTTTGGGATTTGCAAATTAAGAGGTACCCTTCTCTAGTTATCTTGAGAAAAGTTTACCCTTTTCATATTTGACACCATATAGAACAAGGAATGATTTGAGCAGCATAGGAAAGCAAAGACTGAGGCAATACCCAAATATTACACGTACAGCAACTCGAAGCCTTTGATACTGAACAGACTTTAGACATCATCACTTGTGCATTTATGAGAGGAAATGGGAGCAGGAGAGATTAGAAGCAGTAAAATGTTGGGATAGAACAAACATGTATTCTGCTTATGTTTTAACAACATAACCGCTCATGCTGATTTATATACTTTCTTAATTCTCGAGATGTGTTAAAGCGGCAGCCAGCCACCAAAAAAAATTGTTGTCAGACAGGACAGGAACATCTGCCTCTATAGGAACTGGGATCTATAGTCAGTTCCATTTTTTTCTATTCATTACATTCTCCATGATATTTAGTTTTATGATGATTACTCTAATTACAATACTAATAATTAATAGTTGACTTTATAGCCTGCTTGCAAAGTACTCAGGGGAATGCAATGTAACATAATAAACACAAACACAACACAGGAGTGCGTTCTTTGAAATTCACAATCAGAGGGAAATGATGCATAATTTAGTATTTATTAAGTTATTATTAGAAGGATGAGATCACCGTCTTTTTTTCCATATCATAGAGTCCTTACTTCAAGAACATAAATGCTAGACATGCACTCAATTAGATGTGATTTTTTTCAAGCAACACTGAAGATGGGAATATCATTATGTGCACTCTGAGCCAAAACCAACTGTTCCTCTATTTTTTCCAGATTAAGAACTTGGGTTTACCTACCTGTTTTCTAATTGTCAGCAAATGCTAAAAAATAACTTACTTTCCAATGAGTCTGTTCTAAAAGCCCAGCTTCTAAGATATTCTGTGCAACCTAATCTTTCAGCTCAAGGGTTAGTTCTTGAGGTTTTTTATATTTCCTGTATTTCTGATTCCAGTAAGTTTTCTTTTCATGTATCTGAAAATCATACATCAGGACCACTTGAAAAAGACAGAACAACAAAAGTGGACACCAGATAACCTGCCAATGCTTACCCTTCTGCCCTTTGACTTTACATATTCCAATTTAGCGTTTACTGATTTTACATGACTCAGCTAGGGATTTTTTAGACTGGGAAACAGAATTTTTTTATCATGTTAAATTGTTACTCTGAAGATATGGTTTAAGAAATTCAGGGCCTTATTCTACTTAATATTTTGTGCTCCGCTTATGGCAAAAGAGATTACTGGAGAACAAGTGGTACCATAGTACATATCACATATCAGATTGCATCTATAATTTGTTTTATCAGATGTTTTTAAAAGCCGCACTCATCTATACTGGAGGCTTCTTGTTGGTAGTTTGTTTCTGACCTTCTGGCACTCGCAGAAGCCTTACTAATAAAAGTCTGTCCAATATGTTGTTATTGCCATGTTATTGCTAATATATCACCACTCCACATACCTGATGCTACTGTATGTGCTTTTTTTGCATTTGCAATTGACTGTCGGGTGGAAAACTATGAAGCTTTTAAATGTTCCTCTTGACAGTCAATCTTCAAGAAAAAGAAAAAACAAACAAACAAACAAAAAAGAAAACTCAAACCAAAAAACTGCGGTATTTCTGCATTTATAAGAACCCTCAGCTAACACAAGTAGTTGTGACAGCACTGCACAATATAAGCAATGCTTATTTGTAAACAAGGTAGCTTAATGATGTTACTTTTCTCCTGTAGAAGACATTTCTGGTTATGCAGTATGAGGAAGAAAGACTTTGAAAGGGAGGAGGGCAGCACAAGATTACCTCCAGAAAGATTACAGAAAACAAATACAATTTTTAGTTATAATCCACATTTCTGTGGTATTTTAAGGTATACAGAAATCAGACCAAGACAGTAAAACAGCAGCTCACAGATAACTGAACAAAACTCAAGAAGAAATGTAGGGCTCTTCTGGTAGTGATTTGCATGTGGCTTTCATTTAATACGTCGACTTTATATGAAATATTTAAATATTAAATAGCTAAACTGCCCAAAATTTAAATCAGAGACAGACTTCAGAAAAAATGTAAAAATTTTCCAGTTGTGGAGTCAAGATTATGACAATCACACAGCAAAGGGAAAATACTTATTTGTGTCCCTTTGGTAGTGAATGGTTTTCTACTTCTAGAAACCAAAACAGCGCCAACAGCAAATCTTATGCGTGTTCTTTCTCATAACTTTCAGAGCATAGTGCACAGAAAGCAAGCTGCTATCTTCTGGCAAATGTATGAATACAGTAAGGAACAACTGAGAAGAACATTAAATAGAATAAATTTGGGGTGGCGGGGGAGGGGAGGGGGCATACAGAAAAATCCTAAATTCACATTTGCATACGGCCTTAGGCACATGGCTTCAAATCAGCTGATCTAAGCTGTCTTTCAGGAGAGTAACCATTTGCAAACCAGCTTCATTTTCATAGCATGCAGGTTAAACAGCAGCAGAACACTTTTTCAGTAGAATGCTGGTGAATCAGCATCACTAAGAAATGCAGCTGTCCGTACTGCATCTCAGCAACAACAAGAGGCATTTGTATGAGCAATAAAACCCAAACAACAGGATCATAAATATGCGTACTGCAGAAGACTGGCTTTCACTTGCACCTCACAACATAGGACTTCAGATTCTTAAAGGATCATACCGCATAAGGAAGTATAAGAAATATGCAGCAGGAATAGTGCGGAAACCTTAGTAGATACAGCTATGATACCTTATGTCATGATAGAAGAGGATTAATGTCCTTTTCTAAAATGCTATCATCATACCCTTGATATCTATATACCTGTACTGATTGCTTGAACAGATGCTTTGGCCTTAATTTCCTGTGGTAATGATTCCCCACTCTAGTTGCATACTGTATGGAAATGTGCTTACCTTTATCATCCTGAAATTTCCTGCTTTTCATCTAACAGTCTTTCACCTCTTTTGTGCATAGTGAGAGCAGAAGAAATGAAGCTCCTACTTTCCTTCTGCAATGTCATTTGTCATTTTATATGTATTTTTTCAAGCTTGTTATTGTTGCTTTTTTTTCTAAAGTAATCAATCCTAATATAAAACTCCTTTCTGGCTGTTTCCATAGACTCATTTTTCATTTTATTTGATATCCACAAACCTACTCCAATTCTGCTATATTATTTTCCAGGTGGGAAAGCAGCAGACATTACATGCACAAGACTGCACCAATGATTTATCTAATGTGCTCCTTTTTCTTCTACTTAAAGATTTTTCTCTTATGTGCCCATTGGAAGATTTATACAGTACTGATGCTCATATAAAGCCCACGGTCTCCACATGAACCCTAAGACTCAAACACACAGGACGAGGGAGGCATTTGCCCAGAAGCTAGGAAGGAGTAAGCAAGGCAAAAGGCAACCGATTGACTTACTAACATTGCCAGCCTAAGTTACAGTACGTACACCATTCATTAGACTTCAGTAATACTTACATGTCTTCCATATACCTATGCAATCACTAACATAGCTGTATATTTCTGGGATACACCATGTGGAACTAGCAATCACAACATGAAACAAAGGAATGTAGAAAACCCAAGAACAACTGGAGGCAGGAAAAGAACTTGGTAAGAAAATCATACCCACTGATACATGACCAAATTCCAAAGATGACAACTTAGTAGAAGTAGAAAGCAAAGCCTGATTAAATATTGGAATTTCTAAAGCAAGCGACGTAGGATGGAAAGGAAACGACAAGCCCATCAGGAAGCTTGGATTCTTATACTTCTGCTGTAATCCTTGATATTCTACAGTTACAAAAGCATCAGTGCAGCTACCTCCTGTATTTAGTCAAAATACTCTTTACAGGCCAAATTCAGCAAAGGTAAATGGCTCAGGATCAAATCACAGAATCATAGAAGAGTTAGGGTTGGAAAGGACCTTAAGATCGTTTAGTTCCAAGCCCCCACCCATGGGCAGGGCACCTGTAGTGGTTTAAACCCAGTCAGGTAACTCGTTCACTCACTCCCCCCCTTCTTGCCCTCCCCCTACTCCCAGAAGGACGGAGAGGAGAATCGAAAAGAATGCAACTCCCACGGGTTGAGATAAGAACAGTTTAGTAACTAAGGTATAACACAAATCACTACTGCTACCACCAATCGTAATAATGATAAAGGAAATAACAAGGGAAGAGAATACAACATCACACCACCAGCCGACCAATAACTCGCCCCCCAGCCCGACCAAGCTCTGACCAATACCTCCTCCAACCCCGCAGTCTCCCAGCCCTTCTGAGTAACTCCCAGTTACATCCTGGGCATGACGTGCTGTGGTATGGAATACCTCTTTGGTCAGTTTGGGTCAGGTGTCCTGTCTCTGCTTCCTCCTGGCTTCCCCTCCTCCCTGGCAGAGCATGAGGCTCACAAAGTCCTTGGCCAAACCAAAACATCAGTGTTATCAGCTCTGTTCCCAAGCCTAAAGTCAAAACACAGCACTGCACCAGCTACCAAGAAAGAGAAAAATGACTGCTACTGCTGAACCCAGGATAGCATCTCACACTGAACCATGTCACCCAAGGCTCCTTCCAACCTGGCCATTAACACCACCAGGGATGGAGCATTCACAGCTTCACTGGGCAGCGCATTCCAGTGCCTCACCGCCTTCAAACTTCCCCTGTTTAAGTTTTAACACATTACCCACTGTCCTGTCATTACAGTCCCTAGTGAAGAGTCCCTCCCCAGCATCCTTATAGGTCTCCTTCAGATACTGGAAGGCTGCTATGAGGCCTCCATGCAGCCTTCTCTTCTCCAGGCTGAACAGCCCCAACTTTCTCAGCCTGTCTTGATACGGGAGGTGCTCCAGTCCCCTGATCATACTTGTGGCCCTCCTCTGGACTTGTTCCAACAGTTCCATGTCCTTTTTATGTTGAGGACACCAGAACTGCACACAATACTCCAAGTGAGATCTCATGAGAGCAGAATAGAGGGCAGGATCACCTCCTTTGACCTGCTGGTCACGCTCCTTTTAAAGCAGCCCAGGATACAGTTGGCTTTCTGGGCTCTACCCCTGTACATCAGTTCTGTAGCCCCATCATAGAAGGCCACCAAATGGGTTAGGCAGGATTTCCTCTAAGTGAAGCCACGCTGGCTGTCACCAAGCACCTTGTTGATTTTCATGTGCCTTAGCATGCCTTCCAGCAGAATCTGCTCCAAGATTTTGCCAGGCACAGAGGTGAGACTGACTGGTCTGTAATTCCCTGGGTCATCCATTTTCCCCTTCTTGAAAATGGGGGCTATAGTTCCCTTTTTCCAGTCGTTGGAAACTTCACCTGACTGCCATGATTTTTCAAAGATGATGGACAGTGGCTTAGCAACTTCATTTGCCAGCTCCTTCAGGAGCCACGGATGGATTTCATCAGGTCCCATAGACTTGGCACGTTCAGGTTCTTAAGATGGTCTCAAACCAGATCCTCTCCTAGCTCCATGTTCTTCTTACATGATACTTCACAGAGGGTTTTAATACTGCTCTACAGAACCGAGTCACTTACTTATGTTTCATGAGTGTTGCAGGGAAAACCTGCTTGGTCTAGACAGTTTAAAGTGAATTGGGATCAAAACACTTTGTTGAGCTTTTGAGAACGTGGAATTAAGCATCAGTCAGTGAAGTGTTGCATTCAAGTAGTAGTACAAGAGGTAAAGCCCCAGACTAGACACATGAATGTTAACAAACACAAGGAAATATCTAAATGCCCTCTGCTGCAAATGTTACCCTGTGTAAGAAACACAGAAGAGATTTCTTGAGTTCTCCTTTCCAAGAAGAAGAAGACCTCACCCTAAGCAGTGTAGTAGCAAATGCCAATTGGCGAATTGATAAGGAATGGTGAGGAAACGCTGCATGCTCTCTACGTTTCTGCAAAGTTCATGCAGATGGAACCCAAACCCCTTTCCTTTCACTTTTGGACCTCCCACAATCAAATGACTTTATGTGGTATAAAAGACTTTATGGATACGGTTTGAAGATACAGATTTATTTACAGGGAGACCCCGCAGCAATGCCCAGTGGGTGGCCACCACGGGCAGGGACATCTCCCTGGGCCTCCTGGGCACAGGTACTGCCTCGGGGCCAGCAGCCCAAAGGCTTTTCTCCAAGGCATGCTGGGTGAAGGGGCAGCAGCAGCAGGGCCGCGTCACCCCCGTGTCATAGTGCCAGCCCCCAGCCATGCAGCATCATAATGCTCTGGGGCAGCATGAGTCCAGTGCCCTCCTCTGTCCCACTGCCAGACTGCCCGGTGCTGCCACCAGGACAGAGCTGGCAGCCTGAAGGCAACCAAGAGAAAGTCCCTGGGGCACGGGGGGGAATTCCTGGGAGGGGGTTGATGGGGAGAACCCTTGAAGCTGCACGAAGCTGCAGGAGGTTCTGCGCTGCAGTTCCAGCTCCTGGAGGGGCCACGCTCAAAGCTCATCAGATGGATGGAAATCCAGCTTCAGTCATCGGGGAGCTCACCGTAGTCATTTCCTGGGTACCAGGGAATTAGGTGAGGGGGGAACTGAGGGAGGGAACACTGGAAGCTGGGAAGCTGCAGGAGGTTCTGTGCTGCAGTTCCAGATCCTGGAGGGGCCACGCTCAAAGCATCATCGAGGGATCCTGCTTCAGTTGTCAGGGAGCTCGCCGTTCTCACCTCCTGGGGAGAGAGTGGCAGTAGCCAGAAGAAAAAGGATGCACAGGTGGCTCAGTGCCCTCCCCCAGGGCTCTGGAGCTCCCACTGCCAAGCACAGGAAGGATTCGTGCTCCGAGGATTCATCAGGCCAATGGCATTTTGCTGTTGGTGGAAGCCCCTGAGATGGCTTCAGGTAGAAGCAGAAAAAGCACTGCCAGTGTCCCCTTGTTCACTTAGAGAAGTAACCAGCGTGTGGAGCGGGAGCAGGTCTTGCTCACATGCTCAAGGAGAAGCCGATCGCCAGCACTGGGGTCAGGAAGGAATTTCCCCCCGGGGCAGATTGGCACCGGTCCCCGGGGGTTTTTTGCCTTCCTCTGAGCACTGAGCATGACCACTTGTCAGGGCTCCTCTCGTCCATTCCGGCTGCGTTATTGCCTGGTGCTCATGCTCCACGAAGGTGGCCTCTCGTGTCCTGCAGCAGGCCGGGGGGGCGAAGGCCTTTTTTTCCCCCAGGATAGACTAGCAAGCATCCCTGGGGTTTTTTGCCTTCCTCTGCAGCCGAGCACAGCCCCTTCATGTGGCTCCTTTGGGTCATGGTGTCCCAAAGGCAGCTGCTCATGCTCCACGCAGCTGGCCCTCGTGCCCCGCAATACAATGAGCAATACAAAGAGCTGCTTCTGAAGCTTCCACTATAAAACCAAAACACTGCCATAATTAATTAATGGTCCAAGATAATATATCTGTATGAGCATAGTATATCTTTCTACAGTGTTTCAAGTTATTTCTGTAATAAAAGCCATTAAGCCAAAAGCCTCTCCTACACCACTCCAGCCAATGAGAAATCTGCATTCAGACAGGATTAGCAGCAAAGGCCCTGAATCAAAGCTCTTAAGAATTTCTAAGTCTTACTGAGGTCAATGTAAAGCAAGCTTGCACTCGAGTGCTTTGCTAGAAGGAGGAAAATTATTATTTTTGTTTTGCCTGTTGATCTAAGTAAATAAAAAAAAGCAGCAGAAGATGATTTTTAGGTTTTGCCGTCACAGCTTTGAAACAGAATAGCTCAGCTGGAAGACGTGGAAATTAGCCTGTGGAAAGAGGCTCTGCAGACCTCACAGCAAGTGAGAAAACGGCACAGCATTTATCTTCCCTATAACTGAATATTATTCTTCTGGTGCTAAGTAGATGTGAACTGAACCAAAGTCTCCATGATGTCTGATTCTGATTTATACAGCCAGGGTATTTAAATATACCAGAGGAATACAAATTTTTATACAACAAAAAATAAATACTTTTTACCCAAAAAGCTTTCTTTACACAGAGCTTTGGTGGACACAATGTTTATCAAATGTAGCAGAATGGTAACAAAATGGTAAAATGGCATTCTGAATGTGAAATATTTATAAGAGAAAGAACAGAGCATTCAATCTCTACAGACATATGAAAATAAAAGATATCTTTGCAATACAGCAAAGATACCAATCCCTGATTCTCATAAGTGAAAGGTCAACATCATTCAAAATCTCCATTCTTTATTGGATATGGGGGGAAACACAATGACAAAGGATGAGGGGAAGGATATTTAATGCATTCTTTACCTCAGCCTTTAATAGTAAGACCAGTTGTTCTTTGTGTACCCAGCCCCCTGAGCTTCAAGACAAGGGCAAGGAGCAAAATGAAGGCCGCAGAATCCAGAGAGAAGTGGTCAGTGACCTGCTACAGCATTTAGACGTGTAATCCATCATTTGCCAGCTGTGCTGGAAACTGAGGAGGTCTCAGGTGACTGGTTAGCAAATATAACGGCCATCTATAAGAAGGGACAGAAGGGGGATGTTGCCGTGAATGGAGTTAAATTCAATTGGTAGCTGGTCAGAAGTGGCATTCCCCAGGGCCCAGCACTGGGGCCAATTCTGGTTTAATGCTTTCGTCAGTGATCTGGAGGAGAGGATCAAGTGCACTCTTAGCAAGTTTACAGATAACACAAAGCGTTGACCTGCTTGAGGGTATGAAGGCTCTTCAGAGGGATCTGGACAGGCTAGATCTATAGGCCAAGGCCAGTTGTATAAGGTTTAACAAGTCCCAGTGCCTAGTCCTGCACTTAGGTCACACAGCCTCATGCAACACTACAGGCTTGGGGAAGAGTGGCTGGAAAGCTGTCCAGCAGAAATGGAACTGGGGGTACTGATCGACAGCCTGCTGAATATGAGCCAGCTTGTGCCCAGGCAGCCAAGAAGGCCAACATCACCCTTGTCTGTATCAGAAATAGTGTGACCAGCAGGACTAGGGCAGTGATTGCCCCCTGTACTTGGCACTGGTGAGACCACACCTTGAATACTGTGTTCAGTTTTAGGCCCTTCATTACAAGAAAGGCTTTTCAGAGAAGTTGTGCCAGGGGAGGTTTAGATTGAATATTAGGAAAAATTTCTTCATTGAAAGGGTTGCCAACTATTGGAGCAGGCTGCCCAGGGAAGTGGTGGAGTCACCTTTCCTGGAGGTATTTAAAAGACAGCCTTTAGGGATGTGGTTTAATGGTGGACTCGGCAGTGATAGGTTAACAGTCGGACTCTGATCTCAAAGGTCTTTTACAACATAAATGATTCTGTGATTAAAAAAGATTGTTTTACTGTCGTGGTTTAAACCCAGTCAGGTAACTTGTTCACTCACTCCCAGTGAGTGGTGCCGAGCTGACAACAATCAAGGTCCGTGTTCGTCTCCCCCCCCCCTCCCTGCACCGGGGCTCTCCCCTTCCCCGCTCCCGGAGGAACGGGGAGGAGGATCGAGAGAGTGCAACTCCTACGGGTTGAGACAAGAACAGTCCAGCAACAAATCACCACCGCTACTATCAGCTAAAACAATGATAAGGGAAAATAACAAGGGAAGAGAATACGATACCACCGGCCAAGAAAACGAGTTCCACCCGGAAGCTCCTGTCCTTCCGGGTAACTCCCCGTTACCCCCCACCCCGGGCATGACGTGCTGTGGTATGGAATACCTCCCCGGCTAGCCCGGGTCAGGCGCCCCGCCTCTGCTTCCTCACAGCCTCCCCTCTTCCCTGGCAGAGCATGAGCCTCACAGAGTCCTTGGTCAGGGTAAACATCACTTAGCAACAACCGACAACATCGGCTTCACCAACGCTGTTCTCAAAACTAGAAGTCAAAACACAGCACTGCACCAGTTAACACAAAGGAAAAAACATGATTGCTACTGCTGAACCCAGGACATTATCCACCCCTTATTCCATACCATTCACGTCGTGCTCAGATCCCACATTTTCAATACACCATCGCTCTCCCACATATATACATCCATATACATACAGACCAAGAGGAAAAAAAAAATCATTTTCTTAGTGCATGGACCAATCCCTATAATGCTGCCGAGTCCATCCGGTCCATGATGTTCCAAGTTCATTCTCTGTTGGGATGATGGCTGGAGGGAAGTCAGGGCCAGTCGCTGGTGACCTGGAGACATCTAGTTGATGGGCTATAAAAGCATTACACAGCAGGCAACAGCATACAATTGAGTTCACTGGCTGTTTTCCCCTAAAATCAAATCCCCTTGAGGTATACATCGGACTTCCCCATCTTCCCGCATTACCCACCAAGTATATCCAGGTCCCTGAGCAAAAGCAATCCCACGAGTGGGTTTGCCTTTACCTGAAGCAGGAATAACCCAGACTGTCTTCCCCAGCAAATTCTTCATATGCACCACGGGAACTTTGTCCCTTTGTATGGAATACCTCCCCGGCTAGCCCGGGTCAGGCGCCCCGCCTCTGCTTCCTCACAGCCTCCCCTCTTCCCTGGCAGAGCATGAGCCTCACAGAGTCCTTGGTCAGGGTAAACATCACTTAGCAACAACCGACAACATCGGCTTCACCAACGCTGTTCTCAAAACTAGAAGTCAAAACACAGCACTGCACCAGTTAACACAAAGGAAAAAACATGATTGCTACTGCTGAACCCAGGACATTTACCCTGTATGTTACAATGCTGAAATATTTTAAGTGGTAATGTAATAACTATTATGTGATAATTTACCATACTTGACTCGGTCTGTATGGTGATTTTTATATTTATCATAATTCATTCAACATCTATCTTATTTAAGGGTCTTCCATCACTGCTAAGCATGGAATCAGAATAAGAATGCTTACATTTTCTTCTGCTGCTTACAATGGAGTCACGAGACAGGTTATACCAAATTTATTATGTATTCTTTTAATGACATATTTCAAAGCAGTCTGATATTTCTAGAGTTATTAAGTGATCATTATTTTATTGATTACAAAACTTCAAACTCTTACCTTAATCTTTTACCTGCTGTGTTAATGCTTGTACGCACAACCTAAGCAACTGACTAAGGTTTGTTGCAGGACACAGCTGTGGTAGGTCATTTCCATTAAGAAAAAAAAATAATTAAAAAATCAGATCTTGAGAAATCCTTGTTTGGTTGGTTGTTGTTTTTTTTTTTTTAATAGGAAATAAAGGCAATAGCAAGGTTAAAAAAAAAAAGGGATTTTTATCAAAGGGAGAGGAAACAGAAGACAGAAGTGTTGCTTTTCTTCTGAGTGTGTCACCTGTAAACATAATGCTTTTAACTAAAGGCAGCTCATACTTGCTATGAAAAAGCTGGTTAGAATTTCTCTAAAAACTTACATTCAATGTGAAAGTGAATTTACTGTTCAGTAGATGCACATCAGCAAGGCCATCTTGATCATATGAAAACTAAAATAACTATCTGACAAGGGAGCTGCTGTACAATTAAATTATCTCTCTCCTGAAAGATTTTTCAGGTATACAAGCATTTAAATTTACATACCAGCTGCCCAAGTTATCTTAGAGTACAGAAAACAATACTTTTGAGGAAACCTGGTCTGTGCATAAATAATTGGATTTCTAGCTAAAATTTCCCCCAAACAAATGGGGATGGTTAACTTCTTGATGACTTCCAGTAAACCAGTAGACTACAGATTTGCATGAATGTGAATAACTAGATTGCAAATGGACAAAACAAAGACAAATAACATAATCCAGTGCTTCATTTCTCCTTTCTGTACAGGAGATATTTTCCATTGTAGCATAAGGAACTCTTTCTGACCACAATAACAAGCCACTTCAGTGAAAAAATAAATATATTCCAAGTCTCTTCAACAAATCTGCTACAAAAACCACAGTTTTGCCCACTACAACACTCAAAAATAAAAATCTCATCCTCCTGCCCATTAACCAACCCATTTCCTAGAGCAGTTATGAAAGCAGTTCCCCCAACAAATTTGTTATAATACTTCAGCTTCCCAAATACCAATCAATTTTATTCAGCAACAAGAGGTGGCACACATAATACAAAATTAAGTCCCTCAAACATACAAGCAAAACTGCTGTTTTTCGCTATTGATCCCCCAGGAACCGATTCCTTCAAGGAAAGGTAGGGGACCCAAGATTGTTTCTTGCAGTCCACATAATTCCCAAGATCCTGTAGGATATCCCAAACCTGGTTCCTGTTCCATCTCAACACTGTCATACCTTCTGCCAAATCATTCAATTTCTACATCGTTTTAATTTCTGGTATGATTAAAATGAGAGTGATTCATCCAGACAGTATCAGAGGTTGTTTTGGCAGGAAATTGGCCACCCACTGTGTGGTGCAGGATCTGGATAGGCTTCTCAGTGCCTTCCTTCTTCTCTCCTTCATGTCTTCCAGCTCCAGGATCCTATCTTATCTCCTCCAATCACAACCTGGATTTGCATCACCTTTTTTGGGGACCCGTTAGGCAGTTTTCTCTTTCCCACTCTCACCAGGGATCCAACTGCCTACTGCCTTTAAAAAAAAAAACACAACCAAATCCAAGTTCTCCATGCCTTACCTAGTAGTGCACACAAAAGCAATAGCCTACAGCTGCCATTCTGAGATGAGTGTAATTGCAAATTGACATAGTGAAGTTATTTACTTCAAGTGAAGAGAACCTCTCATATTTACAGAGTAGGGACAAAAGTGGACTTGTTAGTAGCAACAGGCAGAGAAATTCACAGGGTTGGCTTCCAAGGAATTTGGAATCATCCATATCTCCTTTTAATTGTTAACATAAGTTTAATGAACAAGATGGCTGCAAGTAGGTACTGAATTATTTAAGAGAATGAATATTTTATTTAACTTTCAAGCAAATCAATCAATTCACCAGCATTTTTTCAGGAAGTTAATTCTGTATTCACCACAAAGCCAAACAGCTGTATTCTGCCTTCAGGCATTTAAATCAAATATGCTTACAAAGGAAACTGTGTATGCCGCAATGTAAAAATTCCCATACTAGTGCTTTAAGCCATAAATCCAAGATACATCTCTAGATATGCTGGATGGAATGGAGCTCCTATCTTCTGCAGGAGCCATACTACCTGTAACCTCTCAGGAAGCAGATGCTGCCTTAATATTGTGGTACCTAAGTCACTGCTAAGGCCAAGTATAAGAGTACTAGATATAAATCAGATCAAGCACAATGCCCTCTCCTGCCAGACAATATCATAGACCAGGAAATTATTCCGCACATAAGTTAAAATTATTTTCCACCTCCTATTCCCCTCTTCCATTATCTACTACCTGTCCACATTTCTTACCTCCTGTTATTTCCAGAAAAGTCAGTAAGTTGCTTCACAACAATTCTACTGTTTCTTCTATTATTCCCTTGTTTCTTTAGCAAGCAATAAATAACTCTGCCTATTATGATAGTGTTCTACAGAGGCTGATCGCAGGCACAAGTTAGTTTCATACCTGTCTTAAAATCTGGAGGTCTATGGCCACGTTATCTCTGTTCTGGACAAGAGCGCTGTGCTACTTCTTTCTACCATGATTTAGGGAAGCAATACAGGGCAAGACTATTTGGTAAGAACTGTCACCCCCCCACCCCCCCCACCAAAAAAAACAAAAAGCTAAAGCATTCATATTATATTATCAAGAAATAGTAAAGAAAAAGAGTGGTATTCACAGTAGTATGCTCTGATTTCTAAGGCATTGCCCCCAGTTTGCACCTGTATAGAAGAGGCTCATTTCTCAGTCTTGTGATTTTCTTTATGGTGTTTATAGTTATTACTCATACAATGATTGCAAGTTGAAACATAGAGATAGTTACGTAGGACAAATATTTTCATTTTCTTCATTATGCAAGCCAAACAACTAAGGTGCATACAGAGATACATTTTTTTAAAAAGCAAGACTTGATTGAAAACTATTACTGAATTTTAGAGCAGCTTTTAAAAATCAGTATTCTATTCATCATAGCTATTACATATAACTGACTCATCAATCTAGTGGTGCCAAAATAGCGGAAGCAACTTTAAGATATAGCAGCAAATGTAGGTTTCAGTGCAAAGCTCCACACAGAAAGTATTTGAGAGCTTGGAACATACCTTGAGATGTTTCCCCAGTCCTTCACAGATATATATTTTAATACAGCTTTTGAACTCAAAGTAGTGGAGAATTCTTAGTTCTGTTTTTATAACATTGACTATTAGCACTCTGCAAAGGCCAGAAAAAGAAACACCTGTGAACTCTCTGAAGGCTTCTTTGAGCAGATTGAAATGACTACATGACCAGCAGAGAGAGAGAAAAAAAAATAAAGGTGCATGTGAGGGAGGTGCAAAGTTAAGGCCTATTTTTAAGTTTCCTATCTTGCTTAGAAGACTTACAACACATCAATGTCTAGCCTACATTTACTGGTAACTTTATGAATGTTTTGGGTTCTTTTTTCCTGTGCTACACAATGAAGTTATTTACTTCCGAGAAATACTGCTCTATGTCAGCTCCAGCCTAGGAGACCAACAACTTACATTGTCCTTGGCAACATTACAGGACCTGTCACTACATCAAAATGAACTGTTCTTGAATGTCTCCAGTGTATTACGTGCAAATGTGCTTTCCTTTAGTGCTGGGCCTGTAACCTTTCTTGGCTTCCTTTTCTCCCCCTGGAACACACATACTATTCTTGTACCAAACACACAGTAACAAGCTTGTTTTCATAGAAAATGTGATCATTACTTTGACAGCTGACAAAGTTGTGGGCCATATTCTCTCTTGGTAATAACTCTGCAGATACTTTATTTTCTCCTGTTTGTCTACAAAAAACAGATTTATGGTGGCAGGAAGGATAAGGATAGAAGGGTAACCAAATCCAGCTTTAACCCACTCTTGTCTGCTAAGACTTTGGGGACACATAGCTCATGCATTCACCCCTGAATACCATTTGTGTTTCTGGGTATGGTAGGGCTGGTAGTGGGTAGGTCCCAGCTATGTCTCAATAGTGCTGAATTTGTTGGCATATTTAGTGCACAGTAAGAAGTAAGAAATTTCCTGCCTTTCTTTATCTGATACATCCTGGCTTGCTAACGTGAACAGCAGCAAAGACATCAGGACATCTTCTGGCACAAAATGGAACAGGCTCTGTAAAGACGGGGGAAACTCTAGAAAAGGAAAATTGGTGGACCTGGGAGGGCTCACTGGCTCCTCAGTTTGTGCATATCCCTAGTTACTTCCAGATTCCAGTGTGGATAAGAGGTAGATCTACACCAGCCCTCTTTCTATACTAATACTACCTTCTATTGAACAAAAGTATGGGTGCTCGTGGCAAACTTCAGCCATGTCCTGAAGGCAAAAGAAAAGAGATACAGTAAACTCTGGAGCACCCAAGTGTAATCTACAAATGGAGTTGTATTTCTATTTCTGGTACCCACCTGCTCTGCACTCACAGGTAGATGATTTCACCTCTGTGTGCCCTCTTCTGCAGTGTGGCTTTCTCCGTCATTGCATTTGAGAACTGAGACAACTGTGCATATGTGCATATAATTGTATGTGTATGTGTGCAGGTATGTATTTATATGTACAGACATAGATGTAGAACCTCACACAAAGGCAGCTAACCTCTTCGAGGCTGCTGATTATCACTTCAGTGCAAAACCTTATGATTTCGGTGGGGGAGGTATATTTTGATTTTTAATTTTTTTAATGTTTTTAAGAAAACAATAGTAGCTTCTAAGGATAGCCTATGGATGAATGCAGTGGTGGCTCTAGCACTTTTTTAGTGGGTGGGAATCCATCTCAGATAGAGTGAGGGTTATTGCATGGACATCGCATGTTACACCTTGCTTCAGTTCATAATTCTGAGTCCATGCATTCTTCTGGGCTTGATGCGATCATATGCACCATCCATGCTCAGTGCAAGATTAAATTAATATTCTGTAAGAGTTTTCAGATAGTTTTCAAAGTTCTGGTGGGTCTATTCCCAAGGTGTGTATGGAAAGAGGAATAAAAAGTACAATGATGTGTTTATAACAGTCAGCAAGCTCAGGGGCACTTTTCCTGTGTGATTGTATCCCTCTAGCATTCTTCTCTATAGTTTTTAAACAACAGTTACAGAAAAGCTTTTTGGAGCAAGTAGACTGCTTAAATGAGCATTTGTTTAGGTCTTTGGGGCCATACTGCTGGAAAGAATTTTAAAGTATTATGATGTAGTTAAATGCTGTTACAAGAGCTAAAGTTGCCTATTATAACTACAGATTCCTTTTAGTCTGGTATTTGTTCATGCATGGCCTTTGCCTTAATATATATAGGTTTTATGCAAAGGTAACCTAATTTTTAATACACTTTTACTGCTCTAAACCATTTTTCGAAACTGTTCTCCAGTAACTGTATGTAGCAATTGAAATTTGTCAGGGAGATAAACCCAGGGCAGAAATATACTTGAGCTTTCCAGTGAAAAATAGCTGCAGCTGGAACAGGGAGAAGACTTAAAATCAGATTTTGAATTATTAACAATAAAAAGGGCCAATGAATATTTTAACAATATTCATAAAAAAGGCAATGTTACTGAGGCTGACAACCAAACAGCTTATCTGCACAGTAAGAGTACTTGCATCTCACTGTGAACCAGGAAACATGCCTCCTTCAGTAGCACCTCTTTCTTTTTCAGCAGAGTGAGTCTGACCTCTATGTATTGAACAGGCTGCACAACGAAAGACAAAACTGTCTGTCATTACATTTTTTTTATGTTTCAAGGTGATGATGCAGTGTCCATCTCTTATTTTGTTCGCTTTTTCTTCATCATTATAAAACACTAGATGTGATTGATTTCTTTTTCTTTCTTAAAATTACATTTAAGAGTAATATGATGGATTGAAAAAAATAAAATAAAATCTTTAATTCCTGATCTGACTGCAATACTAGATACACTAAACAAAGAGGCAAGACTTCAGCTCACAGTTGGGTAAAATGATTAAAGTATGGTGTTTAATATCTGCTTAGTATGATGAACTTCACCCTTGGTTTGCTTCCAAAGATGGCTGGTGGGAATCTCACAAGTCATCAGTAGTTATCATGATGAATTTGCAGAAGGTGGGTGAATGCCAGGCATGTAAAGAAAGAAAATGTAATGCCCATATTTCTGAAAGAAGGAAGCTAAAAAAAGAGCCAGGGATTTGCAAAAGTGTCATCTTAGTTTCAATTTCAGAAAAATTGTAGTGAAAGAAATCATCAAGCCAACTACTTTTAAGCACCCAGAATTTTTTAAAAAAGGAATGAAAAAGGAAACATGGATTAGTCTGACAAGTCTTTCTTTTACCAAATCTAATTGCCTTATGTGACATGGAAACACTGTGGTAGAAAGGAAGCAAAAGATGTCATATATTGGCTTCTAGTAGTGTTTTGAAAGACTTGATGAAGTTTGTTCATCATCAAGCAAGGGGAACCACAAGAGGGTGAGAGCAAAGACAGCTGTAAAACTATAATCAAACTGTAGTTATTCATGAGCCACTGCCAAAATGAAAGAATATCCTGAGTAGGCTCTCTGGTGTCTGGTAATATTTAATATTTTCTTTACTGTTCTAGATGACTGGACAGGGTATTCAAATTAAATTTGCAGGCAACACCAAAAGGGATAATGGGACTAAACAATCACCAGCCACTCTGCTGAATGCAAGATTTTGAGCTCAAAATGTTCTTGACACTTTTATATAAAAAAGTGAAGTTCAGGAACAAATATAATGGTTTACATTTAGGAGAAAATAGCTATGTAAATACACATAAATAATTGCAAAATGGAATAATTTGCTAATTTTTTGACTCATATTCTCTTTGATCTACAACCTAAGGTTGCTGTAAAAGCTGACTGGCATACAGGGATAAGGGTCAAACCTGCATGTTATGTGAAAAAATGTCTCCTGCTATACATGGTACTGATGTGGCCATAGCTCATGTACTGGATTTCAGCTTCACATTTCTGACCAGTTGTCAAGAGATTAGAGGAACGAATAACCAGAGATTCAAGGAAGGTTGGCTCTGGGGAAAAATAAATGGCTATTTAACCTGAAGAATCGAAACAACATGAGGGACAAAAGTCTTTAAATACGGAAAAGGCAGCTTCAGAGGAGCAGGGAATCACTTCTTCTCCATGTTCAGTGTGGGGAGAGTAGGTAACAAATTTAGATAGCAAGAGATGTTCCTGAACAGCATTAAGGAAGGTTTCTATGAGTGAAAGTCAGAACCATTGTCTGAGAAAGTTGTCTGAGAAAATTGAGAAAAGAACTTCCTTTTTAAGATCTGGTGGGACAGCTTCCTGCCAGGAGTGATGGCGACATAGCTGACCTTCCTTGGGCATGAGGAGAGACTATAATCCCTGCTGCTTCAGGCAAGCCCATTAGGACTGTTAACAACCAGCATTCCCTGCCTGTCCTGTCCTGTTATATATACTGACTTTGCGGTCACTGCCTGGAGCTGGGCAGCTGGCTACTGGTGGATCTCAGAAGGGCAACCCAGCCAGGAATACCAACACTGCAACTTGGGCATTGCTTTTATTGAGCAGGCTTCACACCAAACAAGGTTTTAGCTGGTAAAACTTTGTGTATGCTCTTAATGTGTCTTCTCATTTTTCCCTATTCATATTTATTCAACTTGGGGTCCTTCAGTTCTCAAGATAAACACCACTTATTGCTTTCTGACTTCAATAGCCAAACTAATAAAAATCCAGTTGGCAGACTTAAATTTTTTTAAGCTTTTATGAACCAGAATAGGAGAGCAGATGGTTTTATGCTGATGCACAGTCATTGGTGGTATATGAACATAACCTGTATTCCATCCTGCCAGAGGATGCTTTATTATTGTTATTGTCATCATTTAGACTAACAGAAAGTGGTGCCACTGTTTGTTTAAAATCAAATTAAGTAATTCGGCACTGATCTGGAAGAAAACTGTTTAGAAGACAGTGGCATTTGCAGCAACAGCAGAGAACTTTAATGCTATGCTAATAACCTAGCCTACACTATGCCACTCTCAATGAATCTGCTGTTATTTAGTTATTTTGTTGTAATACACATGCAGAAACTATTCTGGAGCTTGGAAGAAATCCCTAAAGTATCATTATAAAGAAAGCTCTGAAGTATCATTGTATATATCTACTCCTATCTAAAGGAACTAAAAATGTGGATGGCTACCAGAAACTTAAAATCTAACAGTTATATCCTTGTTAGATACACAAAAATGGACACCGTATGGCTTAGAGTGATAATTCTGAGAAACCAGCACCTCCCTGCAGCACGAATACAAATCTAAGCTCAGAAGTAATATTTCTGGTATGAGAATTCTCCATCTTTAATGTTCTTTCTACATCATGACAAAAACCTGGAAGCCATCTGCAGTTTGCATGCATTTCCCAAATGATTTTTCTTTGTAACCCTAATGCTACTCTACAATACTGAGCCAACCAAGAAAAGTTTAGTGGGGCTAGGGTAGCCTTGGATGTCTGCTGTCTGGACAGACCACGGTCTCAAACCTTTTTATCTGATGTGTGGGTGGCTTGACTTTAACCTGAGAGGACTGCTCTTTCCATTTGAATACAGGATTTAGGGAGTGTGAAGGAATAGAGAGAGAGAGAGGGGAAAAAAATGCCCTCTCTGGTATAACCACAACCTCCAATCCCCTTCTCAGTCAGAAAAGCATTAGCAGCTCCACAGCTTCTAATGCTAAAGGGGTTTAAAGTTACAGCAGAAGACTGGAGAGCATGTTTAATAATGTGTGAAATTTGATTTTCTAGCATAACCATGCACCTTCAACTAATGAGTCCCTTAGCCTTTAGGAAATATACCTGTGCCTTTCTAGACCTTTGGAGACTGCAAGGTCTTTGGGGTAGAAATTTTATCTCTTTGGTAAAAATATCCTGCATGTTTTTACATATGATTTACAAAATAATACTATGGCCAAAGGACTTCAGTGCTTTCTCAGTTGCACACATTTAGAATAGTAAGTTCTAACTAGCATAGTTCAGAGCAGAATTTAATCTTCATTTCACATTCTTGTTCTGGGAAAAGCTGCTTAAGGGTTATCGCAGAAAAATATGATTAGTTAATTATGCTTCTACTTGTTGCATATTAAAAACAGATGATACAGACCTGCTGGCTGTTGAAGACAAGTAGCATTGCAAGGGAGACCAATAAACTTTTTAATGGGGAGGGCAACAGGTGCAAGGTTCAGTCTCTAGCAGCCTCTGGTGGCTGTTCATATATAGTTTTTAAGTTAATGATTATGTAAATACTTTTTATTTGATTTGTTTGTAGTTTTGATGTTATGGATTAATATGAACAAATTATGTGTTGTCAAAAAATGTCTCTGCTTGTTGTAAAGTCTTTGGTTATTGTATCCTGGGCTGTATCAAAAGGAGCAGGACCAGCAGGTCAAAAGAGATGATCCTACTCTCTGCTCTCGTGAGACCTCATTTGGAGTATTGAGTGCAGTTCTGGTGTCCTCAACATAAAAAGGACATGGAACTGTTGGAACAAGTCCAGAGGAGGGCCACGAGGATGATCAGGGGACTTAAGCACCTCTGGTATGAAGATAGGCTGAGAAAGCTGGGGCCGTTCAGCCTGGAGAAGAGAAGGCTGCGTGGAGACCTCATAGCAGCCTTCCAGTATCTGAAGGGGGCCTAAAAGGATGCTGAGGAGGGACTCTTCATTAGGGATTGTAGTGACAGAACAAGAGGTAACGGGTTAAACCTTAAATACGGGAAGTTTAGACTGGATATATGAAAGAAGTTCTTTACTGTAAGGGTGGTGAGGCATTAGAATAGGTTGCCCAGGGAAGCTGTGAATGCTCCATCCCTGGTGGTGTTCAAGGCCAGGATGGACAGAGCCTTGGGTGATATGATTTAGTGCGATGTGTCCCTGCCCATGGCAGGGGGGTTGACACTAGATGATCTTAAGGTCCTTTCCAACCCTAACTATTCTATGATACTATGGTTATCCTTGAAGTCTTTTTTGCTCTGTAGGAAGATTTTTAAGAGAACAGGTCACCTAAACACATTGGTTAAGTTAGCAGCATCTTGTTAGATATAGTCATGGTAAATGATTAATTACAAAGGCTAATTCAAATGGTTTTGAACACTGAGATTTTTTGGGTTGACTAGTAGCAATATAAGCTATATCAATACACTGCCTTGTAGATGGATAGTCCTGCCTTTTCCTATTAATTTTATTGAATATTGCTGTTTCATAATAGCAATAAAATACTACTGGTAGTAGATTCCTAATGGATTATTTATCAGCTTTATGTCCTGTGTCACTCCTGGAAAATGCAGTAATTTTTGTTGGGCTGTGTTTCTTAATCATTACAGCTGTCACCCGCTGCAACTGCTGTAGTTAAGGCTGCAAATCACTATGCATTGCAGCTCCCTGTTATCACAGACTCATAATGTTCCAGCACAGCCTCCTTTTGGTAGTCAAATATTCCATGTTCAGTCTATGTACACACAAGTGAGTGTTTTGAAACAGAACAACCCCCATTAAGCTATTTATTCCTAGGAAAAGGCCTGAGAGAAGGTTTCAACACTCTTTTGTGCATGTAAACTGACCCAAGTGTTTAAACACGTAACTGCTCACACAAAACTCTGCCTATAAGTCCTATGTACTCCCCCAAGACATCCACATTGGCACAGTGCTAATTTCAAGGGAAATTAGAAAGCTGGAAATCTGTTCACCACTAGAATCATAGCTGGAAATCTGTTCACCACTAGAATCATGCCTTTCAGTATCTTGAAATATCACCAAAATTCCACCTTGAGTGAGACACATGCAGGGCTGGGTCAAGACAGAGTGTAACAAGGGTTAGATCCTTTCATCTCAGGCCTAAAACCTAGACCTAACACATGGTCTAATTCCTCCATCCTCCTAAAGAGCCAAACGTCATTCCTCTATACGCTTTGAATTCATTCTTCTTCTGCTTCCTACCCAGATATGTAGTGTCCCCTAGGGTTTGCTGACTAAGTCAACCTGATCTGAAAGGTTACTATAATCAAGGTATTTTGATGAACACCTCTCCCTAAAAGTATACTTCAGATAGTTGATAGAACAAGGCTTTATGTTCTTCCTAGCTGTCCTGGGTTCAGCAGTAGCAGTCATGTTTTTTCCTTTGTGTTAGCTGGTGCAGTGCTGTGTTTTGACTTCTAGTTTTGAGAACAGCGTTGGTGAAGCCGATGTTTTCGGTTGTTGCTAAGTGATGTTTACCCTGACCAAGGACTCTGTGAGGCTCATGCTCTGCCAGGGAGGAGGGGAAGCTGTGAGGAAGCAGAGACGGGGCGCCTGACCCGGGCTGGCCGGGGAGGTATTCCATACCACAGCACGTCATGCCCGGGGTGGGGGGTAACTGGGAGTTACCGGGGAGGACAGGAGCTTCCGGGTGGAACTCGTTTTCTTGGCCGGTGGTATCGTATTCTCTTCCCTTGTTATTTTCCCTTATCATTGTTTTAGCTGATAGTAGCGGTGGTGATTTGTTGCTGGACTGTTCTTGTCTCAACCCGTAGGAGTTGCACTCTCTCGATCCTCCTCCCCGTTCCTCCGGGAGCGGGGAAGGGGAGAGCCCCGGTGCAGGGAGGGGGGGGGAGACGAACACGGACCTTGATTGTTGTCAGCTTGGCACCACTCACTGGGAGTGAGTGAACAAGTTACCTGACTGGGTTTAAACCACGACAGTTCTTTTTGGCGCCCAACGTGGGGCACGAGGGGTTGAGATAAGAACAGATCTGACTGGATTGATAGTCACTCGTCACAATGCTGATTTATTGGCTCTCAAGGTTTTTCCTCTTGATCTCACAGTTTCAGTATACCATATCTTACGTCCATCCGGTATTGGCTGTATTAGTGTTTTTCAAGTGTGGGGCTTGGGCTAAGGTTTTTATCCCATTGTACTTTATGGTAATGACTTGTAATACAATAGAATCATTGATCATGAAACTGATCTGGCTTATGTTCCCAGTGTGGTCACCACCTTTATACTTTGGGAGGTATATGATGGAGGTGCTTAGCAATTACACATCTTTTTTCTCCTTCTCAGGTGCTCAACCTGTGAAGGAGACATCCTTTTACCCTCCTAGTCGTCCCCCCAGACCATTTACATTTGAGAGTTTCGAATTTTTTAAATGGCCTTTTAATGCTCTTGAGACTTGTTTGCTGATGGTGATGGGAATCACCATGCTAACACGCATACAGAGTGTGTTTTGCCCACTACTGATTTCAAGAGTTAAGCAGATTCAGGTTTGGGTCTTGTCTGGGGTCAAACGACGATGTAGGAGGACCGAGAGATTTTCCCAGAGGCTGGACAGCCATGAGTGGCAGGGTGTGTGGGATAGTATGGGCAAGTATCTAGGTCAGTGGGCCCCCCCAGTATTTTGGAATTTCACTACCGAACAACTGCAAAATCCAGAAGAATTAGTAAAACACTTAAATGAGGTGTGTGGTCATTCTGGCCATACCAGAGATGGACAAATCACGGCAACGTGCTGGGGCTTGGCCTATGCTTACAGGGCCTTGTTCAACACTATCCAGCACCTTCAAAAGGAAAAGAATGTCGGCGGATTTGAGGGCAAAGCGACAGTCGCTACTCAAACTTTGGCTGCAATGAACTGCGCAGCTACCCCAGTGGCAAGTACAGCAGCTGCTCAAACTTCAACTGCAACAGACAGCGCGGTTACCCCAGCTCCAAGCACGGTAGCTACACCACCCCCAGCAACAAGTACAGTCGCTACTCAAACCACAGTGATAATCACTGCAGCCAAACCAGAGGACCAATTCGTACCAATATCGGTTGCCCCTGTACGCAAGAGAACAAGCAAAAAGGAGGCAAAAAGGGTGAAGCGAGATGAAGAACCAATGAATTCACCACCCGGTCCAGAATCTGATCAGGAGTCATCCTCACATGACGAAGAAGAAGAAGAAGAGGTAACTTCTCGACCTCGGACCTCAACCGAGCTGCGGAATATGCGAAAAGATTTTACCCGTCAACCAGGGGAGCACATCATCACCTGGTTACTCCGATGCTGGGACAATGGGGCCGATGGTCACGAACTAGAAGGTACAGAAGCCAAGCAGCTGGGATCACTTGCTAGAGAAGGGGGAATTGACAAAGCAATTGCAAGAGAGAAAAAGTCCCTCAGCCTTTGGAGGAGGCTCTTGGCAGCTGTGAAAGAAAGGTTTCCGTACAAGGACGATGTTACGAGTCGTTCGGCCAAGTGGACTACTATAGACAAAGGCATCCAGTCTCTGAGGGAATCGGCCATCGTAGAGATGATCTATCACATCAAGCCGAATAACGGGGATACACCTATAGATCCAGATGAAGTTGAATGTACACGACCCATGTGGCGAAAACTTACACGGAATGCACCGTCATCATATGCCCATTCATTGGCAACAGTGACCTGGAATGACATAGTACCACTAACAGTGGATGAAATGGTTCATAAACTCCGAGAGTTCGAAGACAATCTCACTCCTTCCATCATCTCAGCTGTGAAAAAACTGTCCCAGGACCTCGACAAATTGAGGGACGATGTATCTGATTTATCCAGCTCCTCACGTGTACCAACACGCGTCTCAGCTATTAACAAAAGACGTCCTATTGTTCAAGAGAGGAGATACAGAAGGTATACGCCACGGGGTACCCTATGGTTTTACCTGCTGGATCACGGAGAAGACATGACAAAGTGGGATGGAAAACCTACTTCAGCTTTGGAGGAACGGGTGAGTGAACTGAAGAGGGGAGCAAGGGCCAAGACTGATCGTCCCATGAGAGCTACAGCTTCAGTTTCTGGTGAGCAGTTTCCCAGATGGAGTGGAAGAGCTGATTTTACTCCAGCTCCTGTGATAACGAAGAATAATCCCTTTCAACACGACTTAAGTGTCCAATGCTGTGACGACCATTAGAGGGGCCCTGCCTCCAGCCAGGTGGAGGTAGGGGACAATCGGATTTACTGGACTGTGTGGATCAGATGGCCTGGCACATCAGTCCCACAGAAGTATAAGGCTCTAGTAGATACCGGTGCACAGTGTACCCTGATGCCATCAAGCTGTCAAGGGGTGGAACCCATCTATATTTCTGGAGTAACAGGAGGATCCCAAGAGTTGACTGTGCTGGAGGCTGAAATCAGCCTGACTGGGAGGGAGTGGCAAAAGCACCCTATTGTGACTGGTCCAGAGGCTCCATGCATCCTCGGCATAGACTACCTCAAGAGAGGGTACTTCAAAGACCCAAAAGGGTACCGGTGGGCTTTTGGTATTGCTGCTTTGGAGACTGAGGAAATTGAGCAGCTGTCCACCTTGCCTGGTCTCTCAGAAGATCCCTCTGCTGTGGGGTTGCTGAAAGTTGAAGAACAACAAGTGCCAATTGCGACCACAACAGTGCACCGGCGGCAATATCGCACCAACCGAGACTCCCTGATTCCCATCCATCAGCTGATCCGTAGACTGGAGAGTCAGGGGGTGATCAGCAGGACCCGCTCACCCTTCAATAGCCCCATATGGCCAGTGCGAAAGTCTAATGGAGAATGGAGACTAACAGTAGACTATCGTGGCCTGAATGAAGTCACACCACCATTGAGTGCTGCCGTACCGGACATGCTAGAACTTCAGTATGAACTAGAGTCAAAAGCAGCCAAGTGGTATGCCACGATTGATATTGCCAATGCATTTTTCTCCATTCCTTTGGCAGCAGAGTGCAGGCCACAGTTTGCTTTTACTTGGAGGGGTGTCCAGTTCACTTGGAACCGACTGCCCCAGGGGTGGAAACACAGCCCTACCATTTGCCATGGACTGATCCAGACTGCACTGGAACAGGGGCAAGCTCCAGAACACCTGCAATACATTGATGACATTATTGTGTGGGGCGATACAGCGGAAGAAGTCTTTGAGAAAGGGAGGAAAATAATCCAAATCCTGCTGAAAGCCGGTTTTGCCATAAAACGGAGTAAGGTCAAGGGACCTGCACAGGAGATACAATTTTTGGGAATAAAATGGCAAGATGGACGTAGACAGATCCCCACAGATGTGATCAACAAGATAACAGCAATGTCTCCACCAACTAATAAGAAAGAAACGCAAGCTTTCTTGGGTGCAGTGGGGTTCTGGAGAATGCACATCCCAAATTACAGTTCGATTGTAAGCCCTCTCTATCATGTGACCCGGAAGAAGAATGATTTTAAATGGGGCCCTGAGCAGCAACAAGCCTTTGAGCAAATTAAACGCGAGATAGTTCATGCAGTAGCCCTTGGACCAGTCCGAACCGGACCAGATGTAAAAAATGTGCTGTACACTGCAGCTGGGGAGAACGGTCCTACCTGGAGCCTCTGGCAGAAAGCTCCAGGGGAGACTCGAGGTCGACCCCTCGGCTTTTGGAGTCGGGGATACAAAGGATCTGAGGCCAGCTATACCCCAACTGAGAAAGAGATACTGGCAGCCTATGAAGGGGTTCGAGCTGCTTCGGAAGTGATTGGCACTGAAGCACAGCTCCTCCTGGCACCCCGGCTGCCCGTGCTGGGCTGGATGTTCAAAGGCAGGGTCTCCTCTACACATCATGCAACTGATGCTACATGGAGTAAATGGGCTGCACTAATTACACAACGAACTCGAATAGGAAATCCCAGTCGTCCAGGCATTCTAGAAGTCATCATGGACTGGCCAGAGGGCAAAGATTTCGGAATGTCACCAGAGGAGGAGGTGGTGCGTGCTGAAGAGGCCCCACCATATAATAAACTGTCAGAAAGTGAAAAGCAGTATGCCTTGTTTACTGATGGCTCTTGCCGTATTGTGGGAAAGCATCGGAGATGGAAGGCAGCTGTATGGAGTCCTGGACGACAAGTTGCAGAAACTGCTGAAGGAGAGGGTGAATCGAGTCAATTTGCCGAGGTGAAAGCCATCCAGCTGGCCCTGGACATTGCTGAACGAGAAAAGTGGCCAGTACTTTATCTCTATACTGACTCATGGATGGTGGCAAATGCCCTGTGGGGGTGGTTGAAGCAATGGAAGCAGAGCAACTGGCAACGCAGAGGTAAACCCATCTGGGCTGCTGCACTGTGGAAAGATATTGCTGCCCGGGTGCAGAACCTGGTGGTGAAGGTACGTCATGTAGATGCCCATGTACCCAAGAGTCGGGCCACTGAGGAACACCAGAACAACCAACAAGTGGATAAAGCGGCTAAGATTGAAGTGGCTCAGATGGACTTAGATTGGCAACATAAAGGTGAATTATTTTTGGCCCGGTGGGCCCATGACACTTCAGGCCATCAGGGCAGAGATGCAACATATAGATGGGCCCGTGACCGAGGGGTGGACTTAACAATGGACACTATTGCCCAGGTTATTCATGAGTGTGAAACATGTGCTGCAATTAAACAAGCCAAGCGGTTAAAGCCTCTTTGGTATGGAGGACGATGGTTGAAGTATAAATATGGGGAGGCCTGGCAGATTGACTATATCACACTGCCACCAACCCGCCAAGGCAAGCGCCATGTGCTTACCATGGTGGAAGCAACCACCGGGTGGCTGGAAACATACGCTGTGCCCCATGCCACTGCCCGGAACACCATCCTGGGCCTTGAGAAACAGATTTTGTGGCGACACGGCACCCCAGAGAGAATTGAGTCAGACAATGGGACTCATTTCCGGAATAACCTTATAGATATTTGGGCCAAAGAGCATGGCATTGAGTGGGTATATCACATCCCCTACCATGCACCAGCCTCTGGGAAAATCGAACGGTACAATGGGCTGTTAAAAACTACACTGAGAGCGATGGGTGGGGGAACTTTCAAGCATTGGGATACACATTTACCAAAGGCCACCTGGTTGGTCAACACCAGAGGATCTGCCAACAGGGCCGGCCCAGCCCAGTCAGAACTTTTACATATTGTAGAGGGGGACAAAGTTCCCGTGGTGCATATGAAGAATTTGCTGGGGAAGACAGTCTGGGTTATTCCTGCTTCAGGTAAAGGCAAACCCACTCGTGGGATTGCTTTTGCTCAGGGACCTGGATATACTTGGTGGGTAATGCGGGAAGATGGGGAAGTCCGATGTATACCTCAAGGGGATTTGATTTTAGGGGAAAACAGCCAGTGAACTCAATTGTATGCTGTTGCCTGCTGTGTAATGCTTTTATAGCCCATCAACTAGATGTCTCCAGGTCACCAGCGACTGGCCCCGACTTCCCTCCAGCCATCATCCCAACAGAGAATGAACTTGGAACATCATGGACCGAATGGACTCGGCAGCATTATAGGGATTGGTCCATGCACTAAGAAAATGATTTTTTTTTCCTCTTGGTCTGTATGTATATGGATGTATATATGTGGGAGAGCGATGGTGTATTGAAAATGTGGGATCTGAGCACGACGTGAATGGTATGGAATAAGGGGTGGATAATGTCCTGGGTTCAGCAGTAGCAGTCATGTTTTTTCCTTTGTGTTAGCTGGTGCAGTGCTGTGTTTTGACTTCTAGTTTTGAGAACAGCGTTGGTGAAGCCGATGTTTTCGGTTGTTGCTAAGTGATGTTTACCCTGACCAAGGACTCTGTGAGGCTCATGCTCTGCCAGGGAGGAGGGGAAGCTGTGAGGAAGCAGAGACGGGGCGCCTGACCCGGGCTGGCCGGGGAGGTATTCCATACCACAGCACGTCATGCCCGGGGTGGGGGGTAACTGGGAGTTACCGGGGAGGACAGGAGCTTCCGGGTGGAACTCGTTTTCTTGGCCGGTGGTATTGTATTCTCTTCCCTTGTTATTTTCCCTTATCATTGTTTTAGCTGATAGTAGCGGTGGTGATTTGTTGCTGGACTGTTCTTGTCTCAACCCGTAGGAGTTGCACTCTCTCGATCCTCCTCCCCGTTCCTCCGGGAGCGGGGAAGGGGAGAGTCCCGGTGCAGGGAGGGGGGGGAGACGAACACGGACCTTGATTGTTGTCAGCTTGGCACCACTCACTGGGAGTGAGTGAACAAGTTACCTGACTGGGTTTAAACCACGACACTAGCATCATCTTCCAATTTGATTTTGCTTTTTCTGTACCTCCAAGGACAGGGTATTTTTAAAAGTGGCCAAACATTTCATATTGACATTTTTTTACTTTCACAGCTCACCAAAAAGTCCTTAAGATAAACTTAAAGATACTTGTTTGCAAAGCAGCAAAACTGTGAAAGTTAGAAAACATACCATTGTGTTTGCATGAAGAAAAGCATGTGACATTTCAAATAAGAACTATGAATACAGGTATAGCTGCTGTTACCTGTTCTTAAGAATTCTGCTAGCATAGATCATATGGGGAAAATGATGATTAGAAGAAGGCAGGAAAATTAAACCTCTGTCACATGGAGCTATAAAGACTTGAGCCCCAGGTATTTATCTATATCTGATTTGAACAGCCTTCTGTAACATAGGCCAAGAGGAATCAGGCTTAGCAGACCAGCATGGCATGAGACCTACTTCTCATCCATTTCCCAAGACTGTAACACCAGATGGATAACCCACAATGAGACAGAAACAAACAGCATGACAAGCCAGAAGAAAATAGACCTGTCTGGGTTTGGGTTGGAACTGCTGAACCTATGGGTATGCCTACAACACGGCTGCAACTGCACATGGAATGTAAAGCTTGGAGTATTATCCTGTGGTTGACATATCACTTATTAAAGCATCTTTCATTTTTAAGAACTGGTGGAGGATGAGATTTCCAATGAGTCTCATAATGAGTTATACATATCCAAGGTCACCTTGTATAGCACCTGTGCAGTGCTGGGAGAATTAAAGGTAGCATGTTTGAACAGAGCAGAAGGGCAGTAAAATGGCAGCAGTGGTCTGGCAGTGGTATCTGCCAGTACCTTGTTTGCCTCAGAGGGGTAATCTTTGGGTCAGACAAAGGTCAGAGATAACACCAACCAGGAACCTGAAAAAAACCCACAGTATTTTAAGAGCTACTGAATAGTCTATTCCTGCTAACTAACCTAAGTTATACCTTATAATTTAGATATATGATGATCTAGCAGTCACAGCCTTATAGGAAAGCCACTAATCCTACACCTACTCCTAGTCACACAACTTGTGCGTTATTGGTCAGCATCCAATAACATTTTTTGTTATTGCACTTAGAGCATGTGCAAAATCATATTGTTACATTTTATTTCTTTAAATCATAGAAGAAAAAGTAGAGGTCACTGACTTCTAAGTCCTGTTAATAGCTTGTCTAATGGAGGATATGAAGCCACTCTTTAAGTATCTGCATAGGAGCATGCTGTTTTGAAACAGATTAATTTTAAATGTGTTCTGAGGAAAGATCCTTAGCAATAGATATCATAGAGCACAACTGTAGGAACAACTAAATTAGTTTTTCTTGACATGAAAAATTTTCAGCAAAAACATGTTTATCTACTCAAAATACAAGCTAGAAGTGTGAAAACCACTCACAGACAGCTGTGACTTTTGTAAAGATTCATGCACAAAGGACTTGCTCTTGTTGCAGCGTTGTCCTGCCAGCCAGTAAAATTACTGCTCATGTGAAGCAGCCCCACCAGAAGACTGTCACAAAAGACCTCACTGTGAAAGTAAATACAAGTGAGCTTGTCTACTCTGCCATCTGTTATTGGGACCTGCTGTTACTGCTGAATCATTTTCTTCCCTTGTCTTATTTAATGTTTGTAGCTGGTGTCTTGAGAAATGAAGGTTTGCTTGCCTCTGTCTTTGTTTATGGTGTGAACGAGCATTAGAAACTGGCATTTTCTATCACCATCAGGCTGGAAGAGACAGATGCAAGAAAACAAATGTGTTGTGCTCTGGTTGTTAAAGGTTTGGGATAGAGAAAGAAGAGCCTGACTTTAGAGCAAGTCTTACAGAGAAGCCTTGAAAAAGAACAGGAACAAGAGTGAGAATTGAGTGTCTTCAGCTTGCCCTTTTGCAGGCAGAGGGAGAGGAAAAACAAAGCAGCAGCTGATTGAGACAGCTGAGTAAAGAAGCTACAAGGTAAAAATAGCAGCAGGCTGTCAAATAATCTGCCGGTGTTGGGCATGAGTGAGAAAACAGCATCAGGCTGTGTGGGGAACCAAGCCAGGGATGCTGTGCGGGGAAGGGGCATCAGCTGCCAAAAAGCCATCTCACTGAGAGCTGTGTGGCTCTCAAAGGAGGAGCAGGCTTAGAGCTGTTTTTCTATGCCCAGATACAATTCTGTAGAGACAGCTTCAAGTCCCGCTTTATAACAACTTCAAATTGAATATTTGTGTGAATGATGCCCTTTTATCACTGAGATATCTGCAGCTGTTTCATGCACTTTCTCTGAAGGGACACTTGCAGGAGTTTTCTGAAGTCTATTCTATGATTCTAAGCCCTCCTGCAGTACATTAAGTCTACCCAGAGGAGCAGGAAGGTCGCAAGCCATTTCCTCACTACAGCAATTGAAACAGGTCACTTCTAAATGGAAGGTAAAGTATGGTAGGTGCTAAAACCACTACAGCACTGACTGTGCCCTAGGGTTGGGTGTCATGGATTTTTCTGTAAATGCTTTTGCTCCTTCAGTAACGGCTGCCATGCACAGGCGTCTCTGATAAATGACCTGCTCAGCATGCTGAGGGGCCAAGGACTGAGGTCTGTCTGGCTTTTGTTTATTCTTTCATGAATGCCAATGCTAGGGAAGTGTGAACCTCGAGCTGTTTATTTACACAGTAAGAATAACATGAATATGTTGAAGTGTGGCTCAAACCACCCTTCAGCAGAGAAAGTAGTCAGGCTCCGCAAACAACCCACGGTATGACCAACCAGGGTGTCATCTGTGATTGAGTGCAGCTGCAGCTGCTGTGAAGTGAGATGTTTGAACCAGTTATCTTAATTGTGCAGCACACAATCTTGAATAAATAGTGCTATGAAAATGCCATCCTGTATTTTTAATGATATTTTGTTTGTATCTTTTTGCTTTCACCTTCTGTCCCTAAATTGCCTGAGGTGAAAAAGTCAACCTGTGCCTGTGCAGAGAAGAAAAGTACAACTGTGGTTGTTATTGAGCTAAAGGTTGCAATTTAAGAGCAGGAAGCAAGGCTGGAGTGGGCAGGTCACCTGCTAAACCTGTACCCCTGCACGTGCTCCAGCGGTGTGGCTTATCAATGTCTCTACTCGCTAATTCACCATGATGCAGTTGGGCTCATGCTGGCTCCACACCAGCTTCTCAAAACCCCCAGCCCACCCCACACCTCCCCAGAGCAGTGTCAGCCCAGCACCAGCACTATTGCATCTAACTTCTGCAGCCTACCCTGGCACCCAGGGCTCTGTTCATAAGGGAATGTGGGTACCTGCCCCAGCAAAACACACAGAAATCAGAGCTGGGCATTGAAATCTCCCATGGACTGCAGGAGGGGAGAGGCAGCTCTCAGAAAAGAGGCCCTAACCCCATAGGCATGATGGGTCTGAGGGTGCATGTTTGGATATGCTACCTCAGTACTCCTGTATGTCGTGCACAAGTGCTGAGCATCAGGATCAAAGCAGCAGTGTTCCCCCAGCATTGCACATCAGCCTGTTGGTAGGGAAGGTTTAGCTACATGCACGTGGCTCTGCTCCTGGCTGGTAACAGCTCTCCTAGTACCACCAGCTCGGGCATCACTTCTGCTCTGCCAATGACTTCTGGCAGCTAAGAGGTGGGCACTAGCTTAGCAGGGTCTGCTTCTTCCATGGAAACCGATCCATCCTACTCCTTTAAGTGGATGAATTTCTGCTCTTTTAAAAAGCAGAAGGAAGAGCTGGTGGTAGGGCTCTGCTGGACTGTGAAGGTGGACAGCTTTTTAGACCATATCTGTAATACCAAACTCCATCTTCACCAAAACAGAGCCTGAGGCATTACAGCCAAGTGAGACGCTAGCATGGCAGTATTGTTTCTCTATACCTCCTTCAGAAACCATGCAGAAAAGAGCAGGGCAACACATTTCCCTAGTCCAGAGATTGAAGTAGTTTTCACTCCTCCTTCTTATGATTTTTTTCATGGCTATTTAAGAGCTGGGACAAGCGGCCATCTGATTGATTGGGCCTGTCTTTGCTATTTAGGGTTCCAGCTCAGAGATAAGGAACACTTGCATTAAACTGGCTGTCAGAGGGAGATGCAAAAAACTCCCTGCAGCAGACAGCAATCAGGGGGCAAGTTACCCCAAAATATCTAGCTCTGAAACCCGAAAAACTCACAGCACAGAGTGGAGGGGTTAATACATTCATGTGCTTTGGCTGTATCATGGGCTGTGTACACAAACTAGAGAGATTTAAGTGCTAAGAGTTTCAGTGATTAAAACTAAATCACCATTTGATTACCTTGCTTGTTGCAATAATCTCAAAATCAAGTTCTTCATGTCTCTTACTTATCCTAATGCAGCAGATATAAGGTGAAATCTGAGCAAGCAAGGCAATAAACAAGTCTAAGGCCTTAAGTCAGACATACTGTCAAGTCATAGGAACTATACCATTTTTACGAACTTCCTACAAGTCTGTCTTGACACCCATTGGGATTCTTACAGCAGTTCTTCCTCTGCTTCACTTGTAGTTGCTACTTAACAGAGGCTGAAATGGAAGAGCTTCCAGTTCTAACTCCCTTTATCTCTTTCACACACAGGCAGTTAGCTAGAATAGAGGGATTTGCAGCATTTTCTGATAAGAGGATAATTGATGATGAAGAAGGGCATCCGTGACATGAAATCCAATTTCTCTGAAGACAAAGGCAAACAGGATCTGAGATCCTCATGTCCTGTTTCAGCCGTTACCCCTATCCCCAAGACTCACTCCGTAATACCCTGCCAACAAAACTCTAATATCTGTGTTTGCCATGTCTTGTTTTCAAGGTCTCAAGTTGTGCCAGGGAAGGTTTAGATTGGATATTAGGAAAAAGGCTTCTTCACTGAAAGGGTTGTCAAGCACTGGAACAGGCTGCCCAGGGAAGTGGTGGAGTCACCAGCCCAGTAAAAGATGTGTAGATGTGGAGCTTACAGGAATGGTTTAATGGTGGATTTGGCAGCATTGGTTAAGGGTTAGACTTGATGATCTTAAACATCTTTTGCAACCTAAATGATTCGATGATCATCCATGCTTTACATGGGATCTTCTCAGCCAGGTGTGCCTTTAGTGTGAGCAGCCTGTGCACAGCATTATGCTAAAACTGTATATAATAATTTAAAGTTTTTTACTGTTACTTCATAAATGAAGGATAATTGTTGTTCTTCTCCTCCCCTGACCTCCAATTTTAACAGGTCCTAAAGGAACACATTTTCTCATTTGCAGTCAGGTGCTGGCTAGTCATTTGAGTTCAGCAGCTGCAGCACAGCTTGCATGCGTGGCAAATTACTTGATAGCTGTCCGTATTGCCTTGTTGTGGTTTTGTACATGGGAACCACAAATGCACAACCCTTTTCTACTCCCTGCTTTCAGTATTCTTACACCTTGTTCCTCAACCCCTTTAGTTTGGTTTCTTTTCTTAACTTTAAATTACAGCATTTTCAAAATGGAACATATTCAGACATTGCCATAACAGCATGACTCCAGGACAGTGAAAGTGGGCAAAACCTGTTATGTCCCCCTACATAGGCCCCACTTCTTTTTATTTTAAGTTTGCCAGTTAGTTTTCTAGCTGAGCAGTTTTATTTTAGATGCCTGGAAACATACAAAGCTTGCCAGCAGAGTTGAACAGCATGGCCCAACATTGTAACCCAGTGCTGATCCCAGCAGCAAAAATCACTCGCTGGTATAGCTTAAGACCATTCTTGAAACAGAATATTTTGTTCTTCTAACAAGCAAAATGTAGCTATCAGTTTTTGAGTAAGTTGAGGCAATTCTTTGGCATCTTATTCAATCTTCTAATGAGAATAGATGTGTCAGTAAATCTTGCATTAGGCCATAACTTTGGAGATAACAGAGAAAAGTACTAAGAACTTGTTGGTAGATGAGAACAAATTAAGGCAGTTACAAAGGGTGCCTCTATAATTTTAGTGTGCATGTTTTTCTACTTGATACTCAAGATATTTTATTTTATAATAGAATTATGTAAGGATATGGTGGTATTTATTCCTATGTGACACTGAGAAATGAATCACTCATCAAATTCTACAGAAACCTGGGATCCTGAATTCTGAAAAAGTTCTGGGTGGTTTTCACTTTTTTTTCTTCCTTCTAGTGTGAAATTGTACTTGTGATCTGCACCCCCTCAAGCAGAAAGTGCTACAAGATTACTCTAAGCATGCTGACCTCTTTGGCACCCACACCTGATGATCATCTCTACTATGCATGCTAATTAGTTGCTAGAGTAATTAGCTGGAAGAGCACATAATCAGTGCCAGACGTTTTGAGGTAGTTTTTCAGATTGCAGCTGCTGATGAGTTCCCAAACTTAAAATCCTGGTTGTTTTTTCCTAGGCAAGACCAAACTCTTCTTCATCCAGTCATCATTTCCTCAGCACTTGCTTGTATTCTTCCAGCCCAAAGCCGCGGTTGTACGATCTGACAATGCCACCACCCCTGCCCCCGTCACTTCTGGTTGAGTATGCATTAGCTCTGGGAGAGATTGAAAACTATCAGTTAACTTTTGATTTCCTTCCGTACATCCACATTTTTCTTCCTCAAATTGATGCTTTTGCCTAGAGGAAGAAGAAAAGTGATATGTTGGAGTCAGTGTATTTACATGCTAATGTTTGGATAAATGTAATATTTATGTAAAGGAGAACAGTGAGGGATGGAAGGTGATATTTGTGTCAGTAACTGTGACTGGCATCTGGGGAAAATCTCTTCTGCTTCAGGTTTTATTGAGCATTGCAGAGTAGAGATTCTTCATTTTTAACTCACTTAAATGATGAGTATTATCTGCTTGCAAGTTCAGCATCAGTTTTTTTCTTTGTTACCTTCACACTATGTTAAAAATTATACTCTCTTCAATGCTCTTGAACTACTTTTCCTAGACACAATTGTATATATTTGGTCTTGCTAAATTTACCCTGATATGGGCTTTAATTACCTTGTATACTTCCTGGAAATGAACCAAACGCAGGGATATTTTGGTGGGGAACAGATTTCTTCTTAACTACCTGACTGTCTTTTGTCTATCAAGTGACATTACTAGATTGAAGTTTATCACATATAGTTCTGTTTGATTTAAGGGTGGAGGAAGTATTTAGTTTTTTAATTGCTCCCCTTCAACATTATGAATGCAGTGTTTTTTCTCTTAAGCTGGTAGCTGGTAACGTTACTCTGCTAACGTGCTTTGATTCTTGGGAGCCATCCATTCTTGCACCCACATTCTTAGAGACTCTTCTCACTGGCCTACTGCCCTCCACATATTCTCTCAATCTGTTTTTATGGAACTGTGCCACTGCTACAGCATTACACTGCAGTTAATTCTGCCTTTTCTACTTTACAGACAGAATTATAGCAGTCCTTCTCTAAAGTTACTCTTCCTTGGCAATATGAATTTTATTTTCTTTTTTTTCTATAAGAGATTTGAACTATGTTTGGTATTTATTTAATTTTATTGATGGATAATTTCTTTGGATTATTTTCATTGATGCACTACTGGGATCTGCACTGATTCCTTCCCCAGTTTTACCATAGCTTTTCTTATATTTTACATTGTGACAGAGATACTATCATAGTGTTGACAGTCCTGTCAGATGTCTGTTATTTGCTCAAGTGTTCCTTCACACCTGCTGATTTTTAGCTCCTATTTCTGTTTTAAATAATCCTCCATAACTTGTCAGTTTTCTATGCCAGCTGTCTTGTCCTGCTTTATTTAAGGTGGAACTATTCCTCACTTACAAGCTTTCTCTTCCCAAATAATTCCAGTGAAACATCTACATTCATATTTTCCCTCTTCATGCTGCTTTTAATTCATTAATTCAGACACTGGTGTTACACCTAGGTGTTTCTGTTATTAATCCTCTCTGTTAATAATCAAATTTTTGGTTTTGACATTTTGAGAAGTGATAGGAACAGCAACCAGCCATCATTCTAAATGCACTAGATGATGGGCAAAATCTCCCAAGAGCAACATCACAATTCACTATCACCTATCACCAGTAAGTGAAGTAAGCTAAATACAGATTTCCAATATGTAATTTATTCCTGTTAATACAAACCTGGGGAAGGGGCGGAGCGATAATTTGCAGCATGCTCTGAAAGTTAACATAAGGATAATAGCAGACCACAGACTGATTATATTTAAAGCCATGGGACCCCCACTGGCAATATCACCCAGCTGTTCCCTCTTATTTACAGCAGTGCAGCTCTGTCTTAAACGCTGGTGCGAGTCTTGGCAGCTGTAGCACCACAGCAATGAAGCTGCCTGGAGTGAATCTCCAGGCAGCTTCATTCAGCCTTTCATCCTCTACAGTCCAAGATACGAGCACGGATGGGTGTCATTATTTCCAGACACCTCCTGCTACTGAACTTTAGGAGTTTGACTTCTGTGACCTGCAAATGACCAAACAGCTCTTACAGATGTTGCACCCCGAATTAATATTTTTAATGAGCTAATCTAATGTTTCTGCAAGCTGTGTCTCAGTATAGTAGCACCATGTCATCTAGCAATCCCTAATAGGGCAATGATCACAACCACTGTGTTTAAATACTGTTCTCTAAGGGAAAAGAGGTTTCCTTAGAAATTATTTCCATAAAATATGATTTCCTTACCACAAAGATTTACTTTTTGTTGCTGTGAACTTGATTGTCTGTTTTTCCCCTTAATATATTTAATGTAATTTACATTCGTATTCACTGTTTCATAATGATGAATAACTGGTAGATAAGCATGGAAAGACTCAGACCTGAGCAAGGTAGCCTTTCTTTGAATGTTGGATTTTTTGGTGTGGTTTGCTGTTGTTTGTTGTTTTTTTTTAAGATAGGAAATATTAGGGCAGAAATAAACAACAATAAATGGAATACAAGCACCAATTAATGCTAGCCAAGTAGCTGCATGGCTCAGAAAAGCACTTTAAAATCAAAGGCTTTACATTTGAATGCAACAATTTGTCAGGAGCAGTGCAAGACTGCTGAGTCAGAGCTGTCCACATATTAAATATTTACCACATATTAAAGCTACTACCCACAAGCATGCTCTGAATTTTGAAGCACACACCTGATTGCCTGCACATTCAGCTTGACTTTCCAAGTGCACAGCTTTGAAAGTATTTATTTTACATTTCAAGGTATAAAGATAATCACTGTTTATTCTTACATTAGAGGTATACATGTTAACTCCTTGTAAACACACACATTAGACAGAACTAATGGACTTTGCATGCTGGCAATACATATTAGTGACCTAGTTTCATTGGGTTTGTTTTCTCTGTTGATATTAAGCAAAGTGTTCCAGATCATTTGCAAGGATGCCAAGTATATTAAGTGCTGGATACCATAAGGATCAGTCACGATACTTATGAGAGAATCTGCTGATACAGTTGCCAAGTCATTCTCCATGACATTTGAAAAATCATGGCTGCCAGGTGAAATCCCCAGCCTGGAAAAAGGGAAACATTGCACACATTTTTAAGTAGGGTAGCAGGAGGACCTGGGAACTGGCAACCTGTCAGCCTCATCTCTGTACCTGGGAAGATCCTGGAACAGATCCTCCTAGAAGCTGTGCTAAGGCACACGAAGGACAGAAAGGTGATTCAAGACAGCCAGCATGGCTTCACCAAGGGCAAGTCCTGCCTGACCAACCTAGTGGCCTTCCGTGATGGACTTATGACATCAGTGGACAGAGGAAGAGCTACGGATATCATCTATCTGGACTTTTGTAAGGCCTTTGACACTGTTCCCCACAACATCCTTCTCTAAACTGGGGAGATATGGATTTGATGGTTGGACTGTTAGGTGGATGAGGAATTGGCTGGATGGTCACATGGCTCGATGTCCAGATGGACACCAGTGACAAGTGGTGTCCTTCAGGGGTCTGTATTTGGACCGGTACTGTTTGATATCTTCATCAATGACATAGGAACAGGGATCAAGTACACCCTCAGTAAAAGCTTGCAGATGACACCAAGCTGACTGCTGTGGTTTACATGCCTGCAGGATAGGATGCCATCCAGAGGGACTTGGACAAGCTTGGGAAATGGATCCATGCGAACCTTATGAGTGTCAACAAAGCCAAGTGCAAGGTCCTGCACCTGTAACAGGGCAACCCTCGGGATCAATACAAGCTGGGGGATATAGGGATTGACAGCACCCCTGTGGATGACCTGGTACTGGTAGATAAAAAGCTAGATGTGAGCCAGCAGTGTGCGCTTGCAGCCCAGAAAGCCGATTGTGTCCTGGGCTGCATCAAAAGAAGACTGTCCAGCAGGTTCAGGTAGATGATTCTGCTCCTCTACTCTGCTCTGGTGAGACCTCACATGGAGTACTGCATCCAGCTCTGGAGGCACAAGAAAGACCTGAACCTATTGGAGCAGGTACAGAGGAAGGCCAAATAAATGATCAGAGGGCTGGAACGCCTCTCCTATGAGGAAAGGCCGAGAGAGTTGGGATCGTTCAGCCTGGAGAAGAGAAGGCTTCAGGGAGAGACATAACTGTAGCCTTTCAATACTTAAAGGGAGTTTATAGGAAAGGCAGGGAGACTTTTAATAGGGCCTGTAGTGAAAAGACAAGGGAGAATAGTTTTAAACTAAGAGGGGAGGTAGATTTAGACTAGGTATAAGGAAGAACTTTTTGACAATGAAGATCATGAAATAGGTTGCCCGGAGAGCTGGGAGATGCTCCAGCCCTGGAAGGGTTCAAGGTCAGGTTGGACAGGGCTCTGAGAAACCTGATGCAGTTGAAATGTCCCTTTTATTGCAAGGGTTTGGACTTGGTGACTTTTAGAAGTCCATTCCAACCCAAACTGTTCTATGGTTCTATAATATATAAACCTAAACAGTACTGGAAAAATGCACAGTATACTCATCAAAGAATATGGAGGTTTCGCACCCCACCCTGAAGTCTCTTTATTAACAGGGCATCAGGAATCTTTTCTTTTTTTTCAGACTAATTTGTTCAAGCATCTTCCCAGATGCTTCCCTTAGAGAAGCTTGTGGGTGGAGGAACTTGTTTCTTTTACATTCTCTTGAGAATGACAATTGCAGGTTTCCGTTGATTGCAGTGTACATTTTGCACTTAACATAAATTAACCAGGACAGAGGAGATATGGAGTCAAGACACAGCTACCCTTTACACCTTATATTCACAGTATCAGGCCCGTAGGCAAAGACAGCCTGCAAGCCTGTTATAATTAATGGAAAGCCTTCCACTTCTCCATGGATTAGTACATTGGATTTCATGTGATGAACACCAGCACTACTCATTTAAGAAGTGGCAAGATTCTACTTTGTTGTCTTACCCTTCTCTATACTTTTGGTTTTCTGTTGTCACTTAGATCTGATCTAGTGGCATCTGCTGCATACTCATATGGTGGGGATGAGCAGCGAGTTATCAGGTTTTCCACTGACTGATTTTTTTTATTTTTTTTGGGTTTTTTTTGACCATGAGAAACTGATACTTGGCAGAGGATACGTAAATGCTGGAATGAAGAGAAAAAAAGACCTGAAAGATTTTTCTTGCCCCATGTCTTTCTTTTTATTTTTCTGGCCACCAAGCGGTGCCTTTTGGACAGACTTCTGCACAGTGACCTTGGCATCCATGCCATGTCACCACAATGCCATCACGCCATAGTCCCAAAATGTAAAATATCCTACTATAGAAAATTTTACACTATCAGTATTACAATAACTGCAGTAAACTGCAGAAAAATATGTTTCATATCAGTGGAAGCAGAAAAGCCAGAATTGGATTCATTTTTAGATGAATCTTTTATGGATCACTAGGTTTATTCAGAGTTACTTAAAAAGCAGTTAACATTCCATTAGCAACAAATTGTGATCTGTGTCAGCAGTAAAGCACTGTTTAGTCATTTATTTTAGAATGAGCAGTCACTGCAGGGAGAAATAAAATTATTAAACATCTCACAAGCAAATAAATAGTAAGGCAAAGCCAGGGATTTTCCTTCTTATTGTAAATATTAAGCCTTCCTCTTAGGAATATTTATTAGTATGGAGCAATTTTAGTTTGGGGCTGTTTTTTTTTCTGATGTTTGTTATATGCAGGATGAGTCAGAAGTTTCCATTTCTCCTGATAGTTTGGGTTTGTGATCAAAGAGAAAAAAGTGCAAGCCCAGATTTGCCTGCTGCCATGTTATTTTATACAAGTAAGAACATTGTTGGTTCAGCATTCTGTCCTCTTCTAACGTGGCTTTGGTTCCAAAGAGCTGTCTGAAAATAATACCCTACCTTGCAGCTAGCAGTAGAAATTAACACGGCCCCATGCCCCAGTGGGCTCCTTCCCAGGACATGATTGATTACTTTCTGTGCTTAAAGCAGTCTTTACCTCTCAATCCTCTCAAAGATGAATCATTATAAAGATACATAAGAAAGAAATATAAATAAGCAGGTGGTGACTACACTGGTTAGCCAATAGTATTTCCAGCAAGCCAGGAGCAAGCAGATGCACAGCTGACTCGTGTGTCAGGTAAGACTACAATGAAGACATTGGCTTTAAGTGTCATATTGACTTTGAAAAACTTATTTTGTGATTTCGATACTTATATATATCAAAATACATACATGGGGTCAATAGAAATAATTTTAGATGTCTAATAAAAATCAGCAATTAGAAAGGAAGAGCTATTATTTACAGTAATAACCAATATCTCCCCATTTCCCTGAGGTTCTACTATACCTGTGCAGATTAAAGTGAAGGGAGAATGTCCTTTTCCCATACTTTTCAGAAGAAAAGAATCTCGAAGGGTGCTCTAATGTGGAAAAAACAATGTTAAATTTTTTCCTCCTCCAGTTTCAGCTAGTGGCTGCTCTGCTACGGCATAAAGGCATAGAAAACATTGTGAACACTTCTTCAAAAGCCATAACTTCAAGTCTGTGTTCATTCTCTCCCATTTCCTTGTGAGATGATTATGATAATAAATAGTAATCCAGAATGAATTCTAAGTTAAATGTGGACTGCTTTTTTTTTTTAGACCTGAGCCTTAACTGCAACATATTTGTTAGACCTATCTGCAATAGTTAAACTCCTCTGCAGATTACAACCACACAGATACAATTGTCTTTATGTAAATCACCTTTGCAAGTATGTTCTTGATATCAGAAGATATATTTTAGTTCTGATTAAAAGATTTCAGAAATGATAAAAATGAAATACATTTTTGATAGTAGGAACAAATTCAACTGATGATGGCATATCTTGCCTAACTCATGAATGACCTTGTCCCCATTGAAAAAACCCTGACATCTAGTCTAGAAAGCATAAATTATCCTTCCTCTTTTAAGATAATTAGTATAATTAAACTGTACATTTGAAAAAAATACCCAACCCTCTGATATTTTTTATTGCATTAATATTTGCCTATGGATTTTCTTGATGTTGAAATGTATGACAAAATTTGAACATCTACTACATGTACCAGCAAGTGCAGGCAAGCAAATTGTGAAATAATATCTGTCAAGTGAGCACCATTTAATTGTTAAGTAATTCACCTTTACGCCATGTGCTAATCCATCTCTGGTAGAATTACAGTTTTGACTATCTTGCAAATAAGTGTCCTCTTAAGTAGGAAAGGAAAACTTAAAAAGAAAGTGAAAGAAGGAAAACAAAGCTTTTGACAGAGAAAATTTCTCACTGAAATGTTTCCTGAACACCACTAATCAGTGGTGAAACCATTCCACATGTCTGATCCATAACTTCTAATTCCTTTCAGTCAGGGAAATGCTCCATTATATAGGCAGATAGAGCCTTCCTATGAAATCTAGCTGTGTCTGTGGTAACATTTAAGATAAATTTTTCAATAGCTTCTTAATGCCTGTTACATATATACCAGATATCACTAATGAGAATATCTTTCCTGTGTGGTGTACTGAATTTGTAAGGAAGATTTTAGTCCTGCTTCAGATTACCTGGTTTCTGACCAAAATGAGGCACACTGCATTTAAAAGGAGATATTAAATGGTGCCATTGCTGTTTTATATGTTCCATTTTCTGTAATAGCTTCTCTAAAATGTGTGGCATAAACAAAATCCTTGAGCACATTGCAGTAAAATAGTTTTATTGGTGCTCATTTACACTAACCTACATAGGTTGTTCACAGGCTCCCCATTCCTGAGCAATGATGCTCATTCTGTATTTGTACCAAGAAAGCAATTAATATGTCTGAAGCCATTTTTTCTTAAAGTACCATCCTGCCATCAAAATAAAGGCTATAATACAATTTACTTTCTATTAGTATATTCAGGAAAAAAAATCTCAATGAAGAATGAAGGCAGGTGTTTCCCATCCAGTGATCTTACAAAGCATCTCTGAACAGATCTAATTTTCCACATTACATCAGGAGCAAAGAAAGTCTGAATACCCATCTAGAGTCACCTCTGAATGGGAAGAATGGAAATGAAAACTCAAGGTGGAAGTCACTTCTGGTCTGTTTATTTCAAAAAAAAAAAAGTAAAATCAAAGTAAAATCTGGCTCCGTTCCTCATTGATGTTTAATAGCCTTCTGTATTTCGGTACTCTAAAGCACTCTCTAAACATGGACTCAACACAAAAAATACTGAGGGAGGATATTTTATTTCTCTCTCTATTACTTCTAATTATCTAGGATTTTGAAGGGTTATGGGCTTAATAAATCAGGATCTTGTTTTAGGCAAAGCAAAGAAGCAAAGATGTCATAATTAATTAAATTTGACAAACTAAGAGAATCTGAAAGGCACTCAAGGTCTAAACATATGACATGAAAAACATTTCACCTTAGCAAAATACTGCAAACTTTGGGCAAGGGTTTTTTTGTGAAAAACATCAGGTATTGGCTTTGTTTGGTTGGTTTGCATGGGTGTAATATGTTGAACATCACACAGAACATTCATTAAATCTTCCTATTAAAGTCTTTCTAAACTAATAACCCTTCAAACGCAAAGCATTAGTTTGAATTCCCTAATTTCCAAGGGTTTTTTTTTCAACTCAAAGATTCTTCATACTGGAACTTGCTGGTATTTGTAAGATATACATAAACCATTAGAGATGCATCCAAAATTCCTCATAGAAAAATAAGTGTATTACTAAAGCTCAGGCACTCTGAATCTTCCATATAAAGTATACCATCAATGCATATTATATCTGACGTAAAAAAAAAACAAAAAACAAAAACCTAATAAATCAACAAAATATACACCCCCACAAAAAAACAAACAAAAAAACACCACAAAAACCACACTCTGTTTTTATCTGCAGAATTTATTTGACAAAAGTGTCCTCCCCCACCAAAAAAATAACAGATCATAACTTTCTTTATTTTTTTCTCAGGACCAAAGGTGAACCCTTAATTGGTGAGGATACTGCAGTGGTTGTAAGTTTCAGATTTTCACGTAAAAAATTGCGTTGTCGAACTGTAGCTGATCTTATGTAATTTCTAGTAGAAATTACTTTTGCTGGACTTGTCGGTGGTATACTCTGTGGAGGCAGTCCATTAATTTCATATGTCCACTGCATTGATTGAGCCTGGAATAACGAACAGAGACATAGGGGGAAAAGAAAAAAAATCACTAATCAAATACCTTGAAAATTTGACAGTGATTTACCATGCTACATTGATTTCAAAAGATACTTATGCTTTTCCATGTAAGGTACTGGAATAACACAGAATAAGAATTGTAGTCCTGGAACACAGAAAACAGAAATCAGATTTAACTTTAATCAGGACTAGGAACAACAAAGATGAGAAATTTAACTTCCTGGCTGATCTAAAATTCCTTTTTTATTTAGTAAACCCCATAGGTCATATGTTTTTCAAAGATAATTGTTCCATAGTACAATATAAAAGCCTCAGGTTGATACTGTAGGATTTAATTGCAGCTCTGGTATTGATAATAATGGTATTATTAAATGGTGGAATTTTTTGCATAAAAATAATGAGTGAAACTAAGAGAAAAAGACTCTGAGTATGCACAAGAGAATCGCAGCTTCATGTTGAAATCTCTAGTTTGAAGCATATTTATGAGAATTGAAAATTACACTCTTCATTTGCACTCTGTTTATAAATTGTCTCTAGGAATAGAGCATATGTTTCTATGTCATGTCTTGTAATGCTTGAGTGTTTGATTCTGAGTACGTGATTCTTTCTCTTACTACATATCCCTTCTATCTATACTTAAGGAGTATTATTCCGATGCATATTAAGGCTACACTGCTGTATATTTTTTCATGTTCTTTTGTGTCCCAAAGCACAATTTTGATTGCTAAAAACCGTGTGCAACTATTACAGAACCTTCAGTCTTTTTTTTTTTTTTTCTCCAAATGTATCAGTTTAATTCCTGAAAGCAGGTCTTTCCTCCAAGCCTTTAGCATTTTCCCGTCTTTATGTCTTTATGTCATGGTTTTTAGTTTTCTGTTCTCCTTTTCTTTAAAAAACAAAACAAATGAAACAACAAAACAAAACCACAAGTATTACAAACCCTCAAATGATGTGTCATTATGTCCAGCTTTGTACTATGCAAGAAAAAGAAAAAGTATTGTATGCCCACTTCAGCAATACACTCTTATCTGTTCCTTCACACTCAGCAATTAGAAATCCCAGGTTTTATGTCTTCCTTTTCTGTTTATGAAGCCTTTTTTTGCTTCCAAGCCAAAACTTGTAAGAAGACTGAGTAAAAAATATGGCATGATATACATATATTAAAATATATTCATAAAGTGATTTTTTTTTTAATACAAAACATAGAACAGTGCATGTCCATAGTACATACATACACAGCACACAGAACACATCAGACTACGACTCTGCAGCCTCAAAGTAGCAAAGTCACGCTAAACAATTTATATTTACAAATTCTCAAAATCTGCCTTTATTCATCTGGCTCAGCACTGCAATCACACAGCTGTGCTGCTTATGGATCTACAGGAGGTTTGGTGGTGCTAGGCTTTTGCATCATGCTGTGTTGAACTACAGAGACATTGACATCGCTTGTAAGATCACCTTTCTATCCTGTTTCCAGCCACAAAGTTTTATCATTACAACATTTGTGATTTATGTAGTTCATCTCTCATTTAAAACTAATTTAATCCTTAAGAACAATCAGTCATTTGTAGATATAACCATTACCATCAGTCATTTTTCATTCGTGGAAACAAAAACTGCAAATACTCCCAGATCGATCTGGAAATCAGTGCAACAGTCAACCTCAAAGCTCATGAGTTTTTCCCTCAAGCATTTAGTTAACAGTTCAGCTTCTGACATGGCTGGGTTATTGGCCCATTTGCTCATTCTCATCTGAGCGCTCTGTTGCTTTGCTGCTGAACATGTCAGTACACCAAGCAGATTTGGCCTATAGAAAGGAGCAACAACATCCATACAAATGATCACATTTTTTTCATATCGCATAAACACTATCAACCACCTCCAAAGCATAGTGTGTATATTTTTCTAGTTATTTGTTGCATTCTGTCAATTAATCATGGCCTAGGTAAAGCGCTACAAAAGCCATAATGAAGAGCAGTCAACCTTCTCCATCTCTAATTTTCTCTGCAGTTTTTCTCTACAGTCATTCCATAATTTTAACTACATGATGAAGAGAATAAAATGTTAAAGTGGCTTTCTGACTTTATTAAGTTTTGTTAAATATCAGTTTCATATTTGCCACTGGAAAAGTTTGAATTTATGATGTTTACCTATGTTATCTTTCATATGCTCCTTCATATTGTTTTGATTGTTACTCTGTCATTGCTATATATTAAAGGGATATCATTGCAGACAATTTCGCATTCATATTTCAGCTATTCAACAGGAACAAGTTTCAGACCATTAAACTATAAATCCTTTGGCACAGGCTTTGTTCTCTGCCATGTACTTATACAGAATTTATACTATTTCACTATAGGATTCATACTCTTAACAGCTCTTAAATGTCATCACCATATGGATCTCTAACTGTGGTGCTACTGGTTCGACAACTAGTTTTAACCAGTATTTTGGTAACTGAATATATATATTTTCTGTGATAATGCTGAAAGCATAAGTGACTTTTTTTGCTGTGTATTTTTAAAGAAACATTTTTTAAAACCTCTACTTTAAAATTGGCAGTACTGATTTTACATAGTCTGCTGAATGAATTGCCTTATTCAAATAAGATTAGTAAGCGTGAGATCTTAATAGATATTTCACCGTGCATGCATAAGCTTTTTAAACTTTCATTACTATACTGCTAAAATAAAAATCTACTTTAAATTGAATATTATCCCTGTGTAAAACAGGAAGATTAACTCATCTTTATTCTCGATTTTATTTAATATTACAAAATGATCTAGTAACCATTGACTGTAAAGATAAAATCCATCAAAAGCAGGTGTGATATGAACCAACATCAGTACCTTATGTCCAAACATAAAGTTAGGATTTAAGAGAAGTAAATAATTTTCCAAAGTTAACTAATTGTTTCATTAACTTTAGTGCAAGATGAAATGCTTTATCTTTCTTTGGTATGTGAGATGAACAATTTAGTTTAAAGAAAATTTAACCTTGGGGTCATGTTCACTGTATGTGAATCTTCATTGATCACTTCAAGGTCAGAGAAAAGATCTAAGAGGTTTTTCAACCAACAGCTTCAATGAGAATCAAGTTACTAAAAAATGATTTCTCTTCATGAAATTCACATACTGTAATTCTACAGTATAGAGTGTTAGTAATTGTTTGAAGTGGGATTTAAACAAAAGTCGTCAGCTTTGCCACCTCCCAACTTCATTTATCATCAGCATCAAACAATAGATACAGCCTTCTGGGTAGTAATAACCTTTTGCTAACTTTCTCTTTTCTGTATAAATATCTTAGGTTGCATGTTCTGTGAATAAAAAAGTTTGTGGCTTGACTTGGTGAAAAAAAGCTGCCTGTTGGGTGGCTGCTGTAGCCTGCATCAGATGTCATTCTGTGGCAGGAGAGATTGGTTTTTTTTTGCTGATGGAAAGGAAGAAAATGTTGTGGGCATTATCACATGAAGCCGTTAGGTAGGATCAAGCTAGAATTACTTATTATCTTGATTATGGATTATTAATATGGACTCCTTATTATCATAGTCCATCTATTGTAAATTATGTGCTATCTTCCAAGACAGTTGGAGACAGTCATTGTGAAAAAATTGTGCTTTTGTGTACTGATTTACTGAAATAAATACTCTTCATTTAGTTCGGCAACTTCTGCTAAAGGGGTAAACAAATGTTATAAGAAAGGAAAAGTTATTGTAACTGTCAACATGACTTGGGTTAGAATTTTGTTTAGCACAATGGGCCACCTACAATTCAGTAATTTTCAAGACAACCTAAATTCAGTAATTTTTAGAAAACCTTAGACACCCATAAATGTCTATTTTACCAGAATATTTCATTTCCAGGGCAAAATATTAGGTTTTCAAATGCTGCTGAAGCCATAGCTATTTTCCTCAGGATAAAGCTGTACTGCTGAACTACATCAACTATTCTAACCAATATGAGAACTGCAGCAAGAGTAAGTCTACCAAGTTCAGTATCCATGCAAGTGCCTTGAAACTGCTGCTTTGGATTTCCAGGTTAGATAAATTCTAGCAAAGCAAAAGATGGATGACGGATCAAGTTTCAGACTTTTTTGGAGTGGTGGAAAGGAGAGAAAGGCGATGGCTAACAATCATTTTATTCACTTACAGGAACATTTTCAGATAGAGATAAGGTGATTTAATTGACTTAAGCTGTTCAAATATTAGATGTTTCACAGCATTGCTTAGGTGTAATACAATCAATATCAGCCATTCCGTCGACTGAAAATGGTCTGAATGCCCTCAAACAGCAATGGGTCCCATATTGCTATCATCTTTTGGCATAATGATAGTGTCAATAAGAGAAGTAATCTTTTCTTGTTCTTGTGAATCAAAAATTTTGAGTATTGCTTCTGCACTCAAGATCCAGTGTTACTGATTACAGGATGTACTACATTCAGTGCTTGTAATGAACCTTCTGTGTCTGTACTTTTAATGATAAAACTCAGGTCAACATCAACCAGTGGCAAGGGACAGAGGTGATGTCTTATTTAACATGAAAATATTTCATTTACCTATTAACTTGGTAACATTTTTCATTGTTCATTCTGTTTAAGAGATACAGTTTAGAAACACGTTAAACTATGTTCATTGAAAAATCTGCCAGGAACAATGTAAAACATGTTTTCACCAAGCTACTGAATATGTAGTAGTACCATTTGTTAAGATACCCAAGTCCACATAGACAAGCCTAGAAGAAGTCACACCTGGGTACTGTGACTGCACACTGCATCATTTATTTCCAGAACTGTATGACAAATGGTTTTGATATGCTGTCTTCCATAGGCTAAGTTAGTGATTATTCAGTAACAAAGGTGCACAAGCCTGACTCCTGGAGAGCTTTATAATGTTACCTACAATCTGGTTCACTCTGATGCTTATTTTATCATTTAAGACTTATTTCATGTGCCTTCTGGTTTAGAATATCTCTGAAGTCTCACCCATAAATTACAAAGCAATTGCTTGGGTCTCCATCCAAATTCATCACAGTACAAGAAAATTAACTGCAGGCCAACTTCAATACTTTTTCCAAGGATTCTCCAGCCTCCTGGATGCTCTGCCTCATACTTGGCAGTGATTCCTCCCCCAGGAAGGCTTTGCAGGTCATGCAAAGCCGTGCATGATCAGCCCCTCCTGCAGCTGCACCTTGCCATCCCTAAGCTCTGTCGGTTTTCTTTTCAGCTTTACCAGCACATCACAGCCTAGCTCTGAGATGTCAGCACAGCTGAGGAAGTCCTTCTTTCCACAACAGTTTATAGCTTATCTAAGCAGCATGCTCTCTTTATTATTTTATCATTAGTGGAAATACATTTATTTTTTTTTCAGTTAGAACTGCGCTGTTTATGAAGGCTGTTATCAATGTGGAAAATTTATTCTGGAATAACACTTATTTACAAATGTTCTCCAGGCACCGTGTCACTGTTTCATACAATCACAGAATGATAGAATGGTTACAGCTGGAAAGGACCTTAAGATCATCAAGTTCCAACCCCCCTGCCATGGGGCAGGAACATCTCACACTAGACCATGTCACCCAAGGCTCTGTCCAACCTGGCCTTGAGTGATGCCAGGGATGAAGCATTCACAACTTCCCTGGGCAACCTGTTCAAGAGTATCACCACTCTCACAGTAAAGAACTTCTTCCTTATATCTAACCTGAATCTCCCCTGCTTAAGTAAATTTTAACCCATTACCTATTGTCCTATCTCTATAGTCCCTGATAAAGAGTCCCTCTCTGGCATCCACAGTTTCTTACTTGTAGCTCAACTAAGTCATAATGTTCTCTTTCAGAGCTACAGAAACAAGCATGACTATTTTCTGGACCGGCTTTTTATTCTTTGATCTACAGAAATTTTTGAATATATTTTCAATGTCACTTCTGCATAATGAAAATTCCTGACAGCTATTCAAGTAATTGTCTAATTTTAATTGTTTTGATATGTGGTTGATGGACAGCAGACGTTTTAATGATCATTAAAGAACATTTAATTGCTTCAGTGAAGTAATTAATGTTTTCTGCCATTGATAAAATTTACTTTAAGTATTCATGAATTAAAATAAAGTCTTAAAGAACCTGCAAAATATGCCACAAACTACACTGATTTGTGCGCAGAAAATATAAATTAGGCTACATTTTAGGCTACATTCAATTATATATATACTTTCAGTTAATAAAATGTATACACTACGTTCTGGTAAAGCCAAATTGTATTTTCTTAACGCTAATTAACTCATCAGGATTGGGTTTTCAGCAGAGCAACCAAACAAAAATATTTGCATGGACAAAATTTGGGTTTAATGTTTACAACAAATGAGAAAAAGAAGACTTTCTCCATAATTCTACCTCCCATTTTACCTTACAACACAATTGTAATGACCAGCATAAACCAAACAATTTACACTGTCATCTCTGCTTCTTTACAGCCTAATTATCACTGTTCATTGAAGCACACAGAAATGACAGTTCTGCTGCTCACTATTCAAAGAATTTAATAATAAAAATATATTCTGTTAGGACTATGATTTTACCCTCAGAAATGCAAAGGAAATTTCATAGCAAGAGTGCTATAGGCTTTTACTACAGCAGCATCAGAGAGTCAACACTGTTAAAGAAAAGAAATTTCACCACTTTTTCTAAAAATAGCCCAAAGCCTCAGCCAGTATATTGGCTAGAAAGTATATGTACAAGACAGGTTCTTCAGTGTTAGGTCTAACATTAATTGCATTTCACTACCTCCATTATTATTCCCCAAATAAGAGTGATTTAATACTAGTTTTGCCATCTAGATAAGTCTGTCTCCCTTAGGTCACTAATGAAACTAATTTCAACAAGAAAGGCAGAAATGAGTATCTGGTATTCTCAACATGTCATTGAGTCTTACTTCAGGTCAATGTTGAGGCACAGCAGCAGAATTACACATGGTCACAGATGCTCTGGCTTACATTAGAACTATAGGAATGAAAGCCTGTGTGGTGAGGAAAGGGGGAAGTACTGCTGTACACAAAAGGTTATCTCTAAGAGCAAAGAGAACACAAGCCTCATCAAAATATCACTGAAAAAATACTTCAATTAGAATCTGTGATGGTGTGATATTGGTCCAAATTTCACTGGTTTAAACCCAGTCAGGTAACTTGTTCACTCACTCCCAGTGAGTGGTGCCGAGCTGACAACAATCGAGGTCCGTGTCCCCCCCCCCCCCACTCCCGGAGGAACGGGGAGGAGGATCGAAAGAGTGCAACTCCCACGGATTGAGACAAGAACAGTCCAGCAATCAATGTACACAAATCACCACCGCAACTATCAACTACAACAATGATAAGGGAAAATAACAAGGGAAGAGAATACGATACCACCGGCCAAGAAGACGAGTTCCACCCTGAAGCCCCATGTCCTTCCGGGTAACTCCCAGTCACCCCCCACCCCGGCCATGACGTGCTGTGGTATGGAATACCTCCCTGGCTAGCCCGAGTCAGGCGCCCCATCTCTGCTTCCTCCCAGCTTCCCCTCCTCCCTGGCAGAGCATGAGCCTCACAAAGTCCTTGGTCAGGGTAAACATCACTTAGCAACAACTGAAAACATTGACTTCACCAACACTGTTCTCAGGTTGGAAGTCAAAACACAGCACTGCACCAGCTAGCACAAAGAAAAAAAAAAACAAACATGACTACTACTGCTGAACCCAGGACAGAGCATTAAGAGGCTTCAAAGTATTTTTGAAGAGACACGAATACACAGGACAAGATATGATCTGATACATATATGTAATACGTGTGAGTGACTTCCTACACCCACACACAGTACTAAAGGTGTAGGTGTAAAGAGCCATCTGCCTAGATCAAAACCAGAGACAAAGGTGTGACTCAATGTAGGCTAAAATTTCAATTACTCAAAGCCCATTTGTACTGATAAATTCCTAAAAGGAAATTCTGGATTACTGACTGAGTACTTAGAAAACTAATAATAATCTTTGACCATCACATTTATCCCATTCCAGACAAATTTATTATGTTAAAGTGATTTGTTAGGGAAGAAAGTTAAGACAAACATGGCTAGTAAATTTACACGTGTCATGCCTAAAAACAGCTTAGTTCCAGAAATATACTAGAAGTTTCTGAGCTCTGTAGATGTGTCATATAGCATTATGTAAATATAAAAGAACATGGGATAAATTCAGTCAATTCTTTCCTTTTTCAAATGAAAGAGTGATCAGCATCATTGATGATTATGTAAAAAGAGTGCATTAATTAAATATCTAATATGGTAAAAGAAAACAAGTAGGAGGGATTAAAGGACCTTCTTTTTTTCCAGGATTTGGATTTCTTATTCACTGTGGTACAGGTTGTCACTCAGAGAGATAAAACACTGCAGTTTTTTATCAACTTTGTTTTGAACGTCTTGGTTTTTAAATCAATATTGCTGTCTCACTTCTAGTATAGTAGCCTGAAAACATTGCCAGCATGCTGTGAAGAGATTTAAAGTGCAAAGCGTGATTTGTAGAGTTTGGGATGTTTGCTGCTAGAGCATGTTTTAGACAAACAATTTCCTCCTAAAAAATGACTTGACTTAAAACTTAAAAATTAATTCCTGCTGAATTAATACTACTGAAGGAATAAATACCTCCAAAATTTTCCTGATGTTTAGGTTTACAGAAGCTACTTGGCTACCACTTCTTTTTGATTATTTTGAGGCTTGTATTTAAAAAGTTATTTCTAGCTTTGTGTTCTGAAATTCTGCCTTCTACAGTTTAGTATTTAGTTTCTAATGCCGTTGATCCTAGGAGGTATAATGCAGGTATAATCAATAACCTAGGCCTCATGTATTCCATCACTTACATATTTTCCGCCAGTTCTTAACATGATTATTTTGATTCTCTGTGAAAAATCCTTTTGGTATATTGCCTATGGAGTGGGGGCAAACACACCAAGATAAATATATCTCTCTGAGGTTGATGGCAAAGAGATAACATAGGAATTAAAATATATGTTTTCCCAGCTTGTAATGAGTTAATTTTTGAAATTTAGTTTAATTTCTGTCCATTGTAAGGAGTAGTAAAATAATTACAGTGCATACATTTGTCCATTTCAGTGCTGCTTTTTTGTATAGGATTTGTTTTTTTCCTCCCGCATCTGAAGGTATATTTGCGTATTGCATTAAGGAAGGCTTACCTGGATCACAAGTGTTGCTTTATGCTTCTTGCTGTACATCCTTGGCTTGAATCCTACTGTTATATGGGTTCCTGCAGTGCCTGCAGGAAGAAGTTCTCCTGATTGTGGCAGTACACTGAACTCAGGATCACTGCCTGACAGGAAGTGGGCGGTGAATGGCTCTGGGTACCTGTGGAAAAGCCAAGAAGCCTATTGAGCCTTTTATGGTATCTTATTACAATATATCTACAATCTAAGAGGCCACCACATGGCATGACTCAGAAACTTGACAGACCACAGAATGCATATAGAATATTACTATTATTCTTACTTACAGAACAAGTATTCTATAAAAATTACTACACTAACAGTAATTATTTAGACTTATTAATATATATTTATATTTTTATACACAGGGATCTGCATACGGGTCTTCCATTTCAAACATACTTACATGCTAATATAAATATTATAATCACTACAGAATAAACACAGCATTTGACACTAGAAAGAAAAGAATCATCTGACCTGTAAAGATATAATAATAGTGATAGAAAAAAATTCCATATAAGAGTGAAAAGCCAAGTCTATTAAAAGCCCCTCACTTGTCTAATCTCTACTAAATAAAACTGATAAGACATCCATTTTATTAAGTTTTATGACTAGGACTAAATTTGTAATCTAGTGGAGTGTTACTAGGCTGGGAGGGAATTATGAAACCCTTGAAATAAACATATGAAAAATAATATTATCACTATTTTCCAAATTTTCCATATCCCATAAACTAAATACTTTAAGATATTGCAAAAAAAAATAATTAGGGTCCTCTATCAATATTACTGTATATCTCATCTCAAAGAATTTCTGTCACAGGTACTGCGGATCTTGTCTAACTGCTGGTTTCATGGTAGTACCATTGCACCCAAAGAAAATGTCTTATTCCTGGAAAAGGCAGTGGCTGAGGACTTCAAAACAATCTTAGGACAATCCCAGACTTAAACCTGTCTATCACAGTTGCTCAGGCATTCCTTGCCATAAAGTGTTTCATCACGTATTTTCCAGTCAGGAATTCTCCTTTTAGTTCTTACATGTGTTGCTGAGGACAACTGTATCACTGTCTGGACAGAAAGAGAAGAAAAGAAACTGAAACTAGAAATCAACAACAGTATGTAAAAAAATAATCCACTACACCCTGCCACAGTACAGCAAGGCAAGTATGGTGTGTGCACAGAGGGAATGCATTTTTTTTATAAAACCTGAAAATGAAAAACTAAAAGCATTGCAAAGAAAAGCTGTTCAAATCTATTTATGGATTCTCAAAACAGAAACAACACTGCTTTTCAAAGAAAATACTCACAAAGAAGTGAAATTTAATATTTTCTGACAATTCTTGTCTCTGTGGAAATGTCCCACATTTCCTGGGGAAGTGTTATTCAGTGTTATTCTGTGGGTGAGTCTATGGCATCTTATTTATAAATAGATCTCCTTTGGAATATGTTCTTACAAAAGGTTTTCCTGCATTCAATATGCTCTCGTGGAAAAAAGGTCACACTCTTAAGTTTGTAGGAACAAAGAGTGCGAGTGCAGAAAATGGGAGCCAAAAACCTCTGCCTCCTCAAAAACACCCCTAAACTGATATTTATCAGTGCCATCAGACTTGTGTGCATTAGCAGATTCAGCTTAGGTTTTTCTTTAGGTGACATCAAGGTGGGCAAAACTACTGAATGTCTGAAACTACACTTCAAATCCTGTGACATCAAACTTATGCTGACAATCTCTTTTCATGGTGCCTAAAGATGTGCAGCCACATCTCATCTGTGCCATCTCAGCCTTGAATTTTCAAACCTGTATTTCCTACAAGGACTGCTCAGCTCCAAATGCCTAGAGCATGCTCACTACACACAAAGGAACATGGGATGGAAAAGAAGTGATGCCTCTTAGACTGAGTAGCAGAATAACGCACTCATGAAAAACATTTGAGATGACTATTCAAACCCTGGTTCTGGAAACAAAGACTTGAACACAGGTCTTCCCATCCAACGTCACTGCCCCATAACCTAGATTTAGGAACGTTTTAAGGCAGCACTTTCTTTATCTCCCATGTTTAGTCTCTTTGTTTCTTCACAAGACACACAAGACCATGACAGGCTACACATGCAATGATGAGATGCTAAAGGAGATGGGACAGGCTACTTGTGCAAAAGACAAGAAAGTAAGGACTATATTCCTGCAGAAATTTCATCTTAGAAGGGTGTGATGCAACAATAGTTTTCTTCAGAGACCATAAACAATACCTCAAAACAGTTAGTCAGAAAATACACAAGAGAAAAAGCTATCATTTCAGACCTGACAAGGGGACCAGATAATTTAAAATGAAACTATCAGAAACCTGATCTATAATTTTCCACACAATGTATATGCCAAGCCAAAGAAAAAACAAAGTTATTGTGTTGTCCTTTTCAGCTTTTGTGTATTTTCTAGATAAAATCTAAAAGCTATAATCTATATGATTTTATTTTTCTTTTCATAAAGAAAAATGGAAAAAAACTAATAAAAAAGCTTTAAAGAAAATCTGTGTGCTTCTTGACAGCATTAGCACAAGGTACTAGAGGCAGCTACAAATTTTCTTTGCGTTGAGTAAAATAATATATACACACATACACACATACATACTTAAATGAACACATATAGTAACACCTAAAATCTCCCCTTCCATTCCTTTCCTCCTCTTCCTTCCCAAAGCCTAGCAGTTTTCAATGAAAGAGTCAAGTTACTGGATGCAAAATGTTCCTCCAAAGTGGAAGCTATGCCGATCCTGGCAAACTAGATGAACAGCAGTAATATGATAGGCCAGCAGGGATACTGATGAAGATATGGCTAGGAGTACAAGAACAAGCAATTGAAAACTTATGGTCAGAAACAGGAACCTCTCATAGTCCCTGAAGTACTGATAAATCATGATTTTTTGTTTTAAAAATGTATCTAAAGATGTCCTCTCAAGAAAAAAAAAAGCAGTGTTTTCACTGATGCTCACATCAGAGAGGTATTTGGCATCCTGGCTAGCTCACTAATATAAGTAAAGTGTTTTCTCATTCTCATCTTCTATAGCACAGAGAAAGCTGGAAATAAAATTCTGAGAATATCACCTGAATTTCAGATATTATTGTTCTCAGTTTCTGTATATTTAGTGTATAATAAAAAATAATAATTATGTGGTTTAAAATAATTAAAAATTAATTCATCTTTTTTGATCACTGCTTCAGGTAAATCAGCTCTTGAGTCAATGTTTGGCTTGTCATTTCTCACCCATGAAGGGCAGTGATGAGATAGTGTATATTTTTCCAAGGAGGCTTTTGTTTAACTCAAGGGTGGCAGATACTAACAAACTTGATTAAGTTTAATGATGTGTACAATTTTGAAAACACATAAAAACCAAGCACAAATGAATTAGTAAATATAAGGGTAAAGGCCATATAAGCCAGAGAAAGCAAATGCGTCTTTAAACATGCATGTTCCATAACTCCTGCCATAATGATTAGATACTGCTATCAGACAATGTGAACTCTGCCCTTACGCAAACACTGAGTAAGAGTAAATACTAATTTGAATTTAAATAATAATTGGACAAATAAATCATGGTAACTGAGAAGAGTGGAAATTGAGCTAGTGTTTAACAGACATATTTATAATTCCTCCTTCAATCTTTTTCTTAAATAGCAGTCAGTGCTCACCAGTGTTCTCATGTTAAATAATTTTCAAATGAGTAAACTAAAAAGAATAGCACCTTATTTCTTCAATTAAAGAAAGCCTTAAAATTTATAGTTCCAGAGTGATCTCACTGCAAAATTTATAAAATCCCCAGCAAATCTAAAAATATAAGTCTTTATAAAATTAAGGCTCAAAATCGCTTTAATATTTACTCCTGTCTTCCTCAAACTAATGAAGCAGTAAATTATTCCCATAGAGATATATTCCTTTACAAAACTAAGCATTTTGCAAACTATACATAAAAAGCAACACATAGTGCTTTTGGTCAAATCTTTTGAGTTTTTTTCAATAAATGAATAACAAAATGTCTTAATCTGTAAAGTGCACAACTACTTAAGCAAACAAGGGGATACACTTTGAAAATGTTTCAATATGATTCTGAAAGCACTTAATCATAACTAAACTCACTTATAATTTGTAGTTCACATCTGTTGGATGACACAAGAAATTCAAGTCACTATACGGTAAAGTTCTTTAAACTTACTAATTGAATGCAGTTGCCAGATTTTACAAAATTAGTAGTGAAAATATGATTTAGATAATTTCTTTGCAACCAAAAAAAAAGTCAATAGAAAAAAAAATTGATTTCATACCAAAACCAACTGTCATTTACTTGACCATTATAAATCCTGACCTCTGTACATGAGAAAAGGCTTAACTCCAATTATCACTCTATAGCTTTGGAAAGATTGCTTCAGAATTAAAGGACTTTCAAAAAATATGAAGAAACATTGAATGACAAATGACTATCAGGGAATGCTTTACCAACTATAACCACTTTTGTTGTGTACATGTTGTAAAATCAAATCATGAGATAGGTTTTTGTCTTCACAAAAATGTTAAGACTTCTGTCTAATACCCTTCATTCTCTTCTACACAGCTTTACTACATTTACAGATTGGTAAACTGACTTTTTCTGCTGAAAGGGGTCCAGGTGACATGGCTAGATACAGCTGGCTAAATGTGAGACATGACAGGTATTGTATTATAAGAAAGGATGATCATAACTTTTTAGAAGTTCTGATGCATGTGTACCATTATCAGTGTTTTCCACTAGTCTCTATTCAGACTCAAAAAAACAGCTCAGTCAACATTTGTTCTTTGCAGCTGCCACTATGTGGAAGATGCTAAGATAAAGTAGTCTAATTACAACTTTAGATTAATGGTAGGATTTTGTAGAACTGGTTAGAAAGAGATTGGCATAGGAATCCAGGCCTGTAACATGCACAGCAATGTGTGAGAGAGGGTGAGGGAGAAGGTACGTGTGCTGAGGAGTTAATGAATGAATTTTCTTGCAGCATACATAATTCTGGCTCATGGTAATTCTAATGAAATACAGCAGTAATTACAGCAAAACAGGAATCTCTCTTGAAGTTGTAACTGTAAATACGTTCTTGTTTTTCCCTTCATAATTAGGGGAGGACACAGAAAAAAAAATGGGTTGCTCGCTCTTCTTCAGAAAGCGTTCAAATCAATTTTTTGTGAAAAAGGAATGGTTTTGATTGCTCATTCTATGTGCTTGAAAATGTGCATAGAAGAAATAAAGAAAAATATCCAGTGATGTTTAAAATGTGAAAAGTAGTTTAAGATAAATAAGTCTGCACATGCAGTCATTTTAAAGCCTAATTTCACTTTTTTTATCATCTCTCCTGCCCCCCAGTTTTTTTTTTTTTCTTTATTCTTGCTCTGTTTCCATAACTGAGTGCATCCTTGGATTTTGCAGATAGCTCTCCATGGAGGCCATATTGATACCACACTGTTTGCTTTTGTGATAGCAGATGCTTACTAAGTGTATTTTTCTGAAGCATAGCTTGAGTTCATCTGAGAAATTTTCTCAGTGTAACAAATACCCTGCTTGTGATAAACACAGGATTGGAATGAGAGGTTGGGACGGAAGGATGGATAAAATTTTACTGTATATTCAAAGCAATATGTGATTGAAACAATCACTAACAAGGAAAACTAGAATTACATTGGCAAAAGGAAGCTCTGTGTATGAGAAATAAGCAGATAGAATGAACAGGAGAGAATTTTCCACCATCTTAACTAGACATTCAAAAATAATGTAATTTACAAAAAATTGCCAAGTGAACATGGTGTTCTTATGCACCTATCCACATTTCATGTTGGCTACTGTAGTATTTGCAATGGGAAAAAAAAGGTAACATTATGTTGTAGCTGAATATCAGTATTTTAACATGTACAAATAAATCTGTTAAAATGCTGGATTATATAGTACTGGAACATATAGTAAAAGATATTCTCCAAGAACCAGTTCTGTATGAATACAAATGCTCTGATCCCAAACCATAATTGATTAAAAATACAGTTAAAAGTTATTTTCAGTAAAACAAAAACAGAATGGAGAGGTTTTCTTAAGAAAAGCACCACTGTCGGAATTTTTAGTCTATGTTTCAAGTATAGATATTGGCATAGAATAATGGATCAATAATTTGAGCTAGATATTAAGTTTCTATAATTTTTATTTCAAGGGGAATATTCTGTCTATTCTTTTTCATAATATTGTTGCCTGGTTTACAATTTTGTAAACCACTAGCATTCAATAATGCGTTTGGTATTAAAGCAAACACTAATGTTAACACAAACATTAGAGGATTGCATCAAAGCCGATTACTTCAGTAGAAATGTTGCCAACGATTTCAGATGGTGTTGAATTAAACCTATATTTATGACAAGAAAGGTCATGTACAAATTTTAAAAAGTGGCAGATTTTTCTTATTTAACAAGAAAAATCTGCTGATTTGACTCTAATCAAGCTTAATGCCATTACAGGAAACCATTCAACCATGTCCCTTTTGAATTTTTAAAGCTGAAAGTAAAAGATTGGACTACTCATATATCAGAACTGTCCTAGGTGCAGACAGTTATTTATAACTAAAATATATTTTAGTTTTATTCATACAAACAAAGCTGTTTGGCTGCATTCTCAGTGTCTTTCATTATTTATTAAAGCAGATACCAGGCTGTTGCTTTTGGGGAGTATGTTTATGTCAAGTTTAAATGTTTTAAAAGAGTGTGCATTACCTATTTGCATGGACCCTCAGATCTTAAATTATTGTGTGATTTTGTTAGCATTGTCAACAGCATAGTGACTACCTCGCATTTGTAACTTTATCATTCCTGAAGCAACTACATCAAATGTTGTTATGGGTAAATTGGAATATCATTAATTCAGTCTGCAATATTTTTCATACATTGACAATTTTGCTGGGGAGGGGTGAGATTAAAGGGAGAAACCTCCATCTGAGTTGCAATAGCTATAAAGAAAAAGAAAGCCAAACCCAGTGATGTCACAGCTTTGTAGTGGTCACCAAAGGTGCTCTGTGAATCACTGAAGATCCTCATTCAGGCTGAAGCCTAATCTGTCCTAAATAAGCTACTGAGACTTTTGGGGGAGTATGTGATGCACAAGTATTTTTTATTGCATCATTATGTACCCTGCTAGCCTGAAAAGATGTATAGATCTTCTCAACAATGCTGTGCAACTCTGTCCTGTAAATAGCAGATGGAGAAACAGCTGCAGAGTCACTTTCAAGCAGGTTACTCAGACTTACATCTTTATTTCCACCACAGTTACTCTCAAAGTAGCAGTGCCATGAGGTACTATCCAGCAGAAGGAAGGAAGACAGAAAATATCTATATGCAGGATGAAAAAAACCCTGCATCTCTTTTAAGTACCAGAACTGATTCTCTAGGTGATTGTGCTGCTAATTGTTTACTTGAAAAAACTCCAAAGGCCTGATCATTCTTATCAGGGGAGGTCTATAGGATGACACTTCATATCCCAATTGAATCTTTCAATCCGTAATTTAATATTTCATGTGTTAATTTTTAATCTAAGTAATTTGAGTTATTTAAGCATTAAATTATATCTGCAGTATGCTGGTTTCTTGTGTAATTGCTTTAAACTGCAGATCCAATATCCTAAACATTGGTTGGCTGGTTTATTTCTATTATGAAACATCCACCACTAAAATCCTGTAAGGAAGTCAGAGACAAGATAAAGCAGTATAAAACTTGCAGAACAGTTGTTGGCACTATTTACAACATGGAGCTTATTCAGTATATGCAAGTATTACATTTTGTATTTGAAATATATGGGGGGAAACCTTGTGTAAAATAAAGTTGGAAATTAGTTAAAGGAAACAAGAGAATCTGTCTTCCATCATAGCTCCTTCTTTTTATAACTGTAATGACTGAGGTTTTATAACATCCTTTGGGAGAGCACTAGGTTTCTTCACTACTATCAAACACCTACCAGGAGATTACAGTATTGCCAGAGCAATTGCTTCATTTTTGTTCCTGAAACAGCCTATTCCACTGAAACTGTTAATTTGAACACTGTGGTATAAGCATTTTTCAGAATCCTTAGTAATCATCATCACGGACAGCCATCTGAAAGCTGGAACAACTGTCCATCTTAGAGATACAGCTTTTGGAAATAAACTCTTAAAACAAAAATCATCTGGAACAAAGGACACTTCCTGCTGGGGATACCACAAAAGCATGTGTCTACAATAATAATTAACTGTCAATCAGTATCTCTGGCACACTTTCTAGATGCATAGTAAAAATAGTTAATTTAAAGGAAAAAAAATACTTAGAAAACTTCCATAAGCTAATTAGATTGTAAGCATCATGATTCCTTCAATTTCACTGTTTACTATTTTGAAACTTATCTATCAGTACCAGACAATTTCTTCCTTAGCTTTCTGCTGGATACAAATGACACTATGAATTTCCTATATGAAATGAAACTCAGAGAAAAGAATGAGAAGTATATAAAAATTATATTAATAGATATTTCTGCAGGACTTTTAAAAAAGATAATAACGAAATACTGAAGAATGGCACTGTTATTTTATCCCATGAAAGGGCAGAGTAGAGATGAATTCATAACATGCTTTCATAATAAACCAAACATATTCTAAAAAGAATGGCACATTTAAAATTTTTTAAAGCACAATGTGAAGAATTGCTTTTAACTCAGTTTAAGTATGAAGTACATAGTAAAACCATGAAGGTTTTAATAGTAGCCTTTAGTATCACAACATACCTTCCTGAACATTGTATTACACATTTTAACACACACAGGCATTTTAGGGCAAAACTTTGAAGTCATGACAGAAGCATTTGAATCTATTCCATAAATTTCCTCTTGAGAGGCAAGAGCCTAAACGCAGTATGCTTCTGTTTTCTACAGTATAGATTCAAAATCACATTTGTTATCTATAAAATGCAGCACTTGAAATTGATGATGAAATAGCTGCATCCCAGTTATGATTCTGTTTCTCAGATCTATCCTATCTGATGTTTGAGAGTGGGTTCTAGCCTCAGAAAACTGCATAAATACTTTATTATAAGTATTTTTACCTTGTCTGGCTTGTAAGCTTAAAGCCAACTATAGATTCCTTATTCAGGCCAACTGCTTCAATGTTGATGATATCATCCACTTCTGGCTCCAAAGCAATGAACAGCAATGGAAACTTCCAAATACCTCCTGCAGTGTACTGTACTCCAAGAGTTGCTTCATTCCTTAAAATTTCAGATAGAATAACACATGGAAAAACATTATAAAACATAAACTGAGTAAACTAATGTCCCAAATAAGCTTTGAGTGTGTAGAACTATACTACAGTAAAATGAAAATACAGACAGCTTTAGCTGGAATACATTCTTAATTTTTCATGGCATAGTATGTATCAGTTGCACTTAGACTGGAATGTAGGCTAAACAGTACTCAATATTTGCAGCAAAATACAAGAAAGGACATAATACTAAAGCAAAATAATTGGCACACCCACGAAATTTGTTTCTTCTGCTTACTCTCTGTTGAGTTAAACAAATTTAACTCAATATTTTTACTTATTGTTCTTTATGTACTGTGGTGTTAGAGAATTTTGTCCAGAATATTTCAACAGTTCATATTGGAATCAAATATATCTGACAAAGGTTCATGTACTTTAGAAAAACTTCAGAATCTAATATCCTCAGACCTTCTAAGAAGACAGCTGGTGCTGTAGATTTTGAGATAAAGAACCTAATTAATTGCAGTTATTGAGTCCTCTACATGAAGCCTGATGAGTCTCAAGCACAAAAAGATAAAACAAAACAAAATAATAAAATAAGGAAGGAAACTGTAGAAATAAAACAGGTCTCTAAATTGACAGTACATGGGGTGAGTGGATAGTCATTCCTAAAGGTTTGATCCTTGTTCAGTTATCTTTTGGGCTACCGGAAATAAGAGCTCCCTCCAGCATCCTAAAAATACTTTCTTTGCATGCAACCTATAATATTTGGCAGTGACTGTAATCTTCCTCGTAATGTTGAGCATCTGAAATTATCATGTGCCTGCATGTTACTGAAGCTTCTTTCCAACTTCTTCCCCATACACTTCTGACTGCTTCAAAAGGAATGTGCAACTTCTTTCTCTCTGAAAGGATCCCCCTTTCACAGCTTCTTTTCAAAGAGGTGGGATAATAATGTAAATCAAAGCAAATCCATAATTTTTCATATCACAGCTATAAAAGAGGATAATATTTTCCTGTGGACTGTTGTTACTGGGGATCTAGAGGCTAATTTCAAATTCAACAATCCCATTCAGCCAAAGAATATGCACACATGACGTCTAGGAAAACTTTCTCAAGACTGATAGACCATCTTGTCTGCATAATTTCCATGAATTTTAGAATAACTACTTTTTATTGAAAGTCTTTCAATACTCCAATGTTTAGAAATGAATTGATGCACACACAGACTAATGCAGTAACTCAACAGGGCCATCTCACAGACATCAAAAAGAAACACTGTCAGTTTTAATACCAAAGATACCATACTGAGAAGCAGCAAGTGAGAAAACTTAAAATAATAGATCTTTGAGGTGAAAACAAAATGAAGAAAAAAATGCAAGGAGATGCCTACATAGCTAAGTGTGACCATACAGTATTTTATTACATATTCTCTTGGTAACAAGGAACAACAGCTTACCTCATTGGTTTGTTAGGTGCAAACACTATATTAAATACCAGTGTTGCGATTCTGGATTCTGTATCCCATTCTTTTTCAACAAGATGCATACCAACCAAAGATTCCAGCTGAGATTTAATTTCATTTGATTGATATTGCAATTCATACAGAAATTCCTCTGTTGTAGAGAAACCTAAATGATACAAGAGAAAAAATATCAGTCTGTGCGCACCCTAGCATCACACAGTTGGCTGGCTAGTAGCTACAATTCTTTCATTACTAAAAATAAGTAAACCCAGTAGAAATCCAAAGCTTGAGTGATTTGCTCCTGACTGCATAACAAAAACTTCCAGCTTCATATGACAGACTATATAGTTTCCAGCAAAATGAAAGCTGAAAAACTTACTTAGTAGATGTGACCAGTAGTAGCAGTATTGTTCTGGCAACCACTTCTGCATTATGGTGACCTATTTCTAGTTCATCAGTCAAATGAAAATTGCATGAATGTAAGCTATTTGACTAATGCTGTTGAGGAAAATCTCAAAAACAAACCAAACCAACCAACCAAACAAACAAACAAAAAACAAAAACCCCAAACCAAACAAAAACCTGCAAAACAAACAATATTAAGGACAACAGTGCCATTGATGGCTGTGTGCCTGAGAAACAGAATACAGAAAAATAGTGAAGATGTCACTAGGAGCCTCTTTTTATTCCCTGTGGCAGCTATGAAAAGGCCAAGTAGCAATGACATAAGAATAAACATCTGAGTTTCTTGAAGGAAGTGTCTCCTCCTGTGATATTCAGCATACAATAGTAATTTGCACACAGAAGGGAGCATTTCTAAGAGGAAAACAATCTCAAGTGGCTAATTTATTTAAAAGTTTTACACATTTTTATGGATAAAAAGTCTTTTAACACATTCAGTAAATCCTACAGGAGATTTCATTTTATTATGAACATGTATCTCAGGGCACATTTTTAATTTGCACAGCTTAATAGAATGTGCGCTGTGCATAACTCCTATGTATGCTTCCCTGTATACATATGCTGGCTATAGGGTGGTAGAGATAATTCCCAAATCCTTCCAACTTGGAATTCTAAAATACAGACTACATATATAAGAATTCCAAAGGACAATGTTCTTTTAGATAGTTGAACAGAGCTTACTTTGATTTTACCAGTCTGTAATGCTACCCAAGTTTGAGTATGGAGCTGCCTTCTTATGCTTGTAGTCCTTTCTCCTTTTCTGAAACGTACATATACCTTCTTCCTACTTCATTACTAACAAGAAGCTTGAACTTTTGTTACCAATATTATTGTTACACACAGATTAACCATATGAAATTTTGCAGTTTATATTGAAACATTTCCAACTTTAAAATGGATCCTTCACACAGGCACTTGTACAATTTATGCTTTGTTATAATAAATGTACTTTGTAATAATGAAATGAAACATGAATACTTTTTTACATTTAATAAAATTCCTGAGATCATCCTATATTATTCCATGCTTTGTTGTTTCTCTATTTGAAAAATATAACATTTATGCCATGCATTCAGATTCCAAATACCAAAGCATGGAGATTCAGACATAAAAATTAACTTATCATGGGAGAGAAAAGAAGACATCATGTGGGACATTCCACAGTGACAAAATCACAACTGTTCAGCAGATGTGTCTTTTAGCAGTTATATCGCACAATGCTACTCAGGAAAAGCTTATTATATATTTGTATGTGCTAGGAAGAAAATATCGTGAATTCCATGCTGCCTGTAGTATCCAAAGACATTTGGTTTTGGTTTGATATATGCATATACCATGTTTTAGTCAAAAGCAATTAAATACTTATATCTTTTTCAGCTTCAGGTTGTTTTTGTCAGTTGTGTATTTAATTAAAATATTTTAACATTTACAACACCTAAGGAAAGATGACGCATTTATAAGTGTCAATATTTGAAAGCCTCATTATGCTGGTCACTTAGCTGGTTTTGATCTACACTGTTGATTTTGTTTAGGACTGTTCAAGAAAGAAAAATGTAATGAGATGTTTATCACAGCTGCCCTGAAGACTGCTATATTATCATACTATGGGAAGCCTCTATGAATACGTTAATATTTGATTCTAAGCAATTTCACAATACACATTCTGCCTAAACAAACTGGAAGAAACTAGAGGAAAAAAAAAACAACAAAACAAAACAAAACAACAAAACTACCACCAAAAAAATCCCATGATTCATGGCTGGAAATTTGTCCAAACTGCCAAATGTTCAGAGTTCTCTTAACTCTTAGAATTTCCAGTTTCAGTTAAAATGGTGAAATAAATAAAGCACGGGAGACAGAATTAATATTTTCTTTAAAGTAATGCCAAACACAATACGGCATACAGTTCAAATATGCCTTGATGTTTTGTCGTGGTTTATGCCCAGCCAGCAACCCAGAACCACGCAGCCGCTAGCTCACTCTCCCCTTTCCTCCCCCTCGCTCCCGGAGGAATGGGGAGGAGAATCAAAAGAATGTAACTCCCACAGGTTGCGATAAGAACAGTCCAGTACCTAAGGTATAACACAAATCACTACTGCTACAACCAATAATAGTAAGGGAAATAACAAGGGAAGAGAATACAACTGCTCACCACCAGCCAACTGATACACAGCCCAACCCCAGCAGTGATCTGACCCTTCCGGGTAACTGTGCCCAGTTTATATAGTGGGCATGACGTGCTGTGGTATGGAATACCCCTTTGGCTAGTTTGGGTCAGGTGTCCTGCCTCTGCTTCCTCCCAGCTTCCCCTCCTCCCTGGCAGAGCATGGGACTCAGAAAGTCCTTCGTCAGACTAAACATTACTGAGCAGCAACTAAAAACATCAGTGTTGTCAGCGCTGTTTCCAGGCTGAAAGTCAAAACCACAGCACTGCACCAGCTACTAAGAAGAAGAAAAGTGACTGCTACTGCTGAACCCAGGACACCTTTTTAGCCCAGCACTTTGTATGTCTTCATTCACCAGTTTTCTTTTAAAAATTCTCCAGTTTAGTCCAGGTAAAATTTTTATTTTCTCTCATGCAAACTGAAAAATACACATGCAGATATAAAGTATACCCCAATTAATCTACCTCTGTTCTCTAAACAGGGAGCAGCAGGAAGAGTTTTAGCCACATCTGACACAACATAGAGATATTTATCAATCCAAACACTGGGAAGATATAAGCATACTATTTATACACATCTTGGTACATCTAGGGAATGGAAATTCCTATTATAAATATATTACTTCTTCATACTTCCTGAACAATATTATGCATTATTTAAGCAAGAAAAGGACAAAGAATATATTTGGGGTTTTTTTTAGGTAATTATTCCAAGACAATCTTTTTAAAAGCATGAAATATTTTTTGTTTTGCAAGGCAATTCATCTCAGTCTTTAAGTGTTTTCCTTTCTGTAAATAAAAACTTCCAAAGGGTAGCATGCTTTTAGGCAACATTTATGTATGCAAGATTACTGAAGCAGCTATGTTTAAAAAACAAAGTATTTCTTCACAGCTCCATTCAGCACTCATTTGACACTTGGCCTTTTCCTGCTTCTCCACTGTCTTCCTTGAGTCTTCACACACACTGCTGGAACTCAGCAGGCAGAAGGGAATGAACATTAAGTATGCAGTTATTCATTACCAGCAAAAGCAGCAGCAGATAGAATACATTACTGTGGAGTAGATTAGATCATTTTAATATAGTTTTCAAGTAAATATTCAAGTGAATAGCAAAAGTGAATCACAAGATTAATAAAGGAAAAAATAAAAGGAAGCTTAATGGTCAAGAACATCTTAACATTTAAGTAGTGGTATCATCTGGGTGGTAAGAAATGAATCTTATATGAGAAGCAAATACCTACTTTTTGCTGTAAAATGTCATAATACCACAATACTAGCATCAGAATAAAGAAGTTGCACAAGAACCTCAAAAGACCTGGCTGTATTTAAATGTGCCTTTCACTACATTTCTTCCAACAGGTACAAAAGTGCCCTCTTTTGATCTGGCATTCTACATAGATTTGTACACTAATCTACAAATTAATGCTTTAAAAGAGCTGATTAAAATGTTTTGGTTTTGGTTTATATTTCAAATCCATTCTATTATTTTTTCAACACTCTCCTTTCTTATTTAGCATTATCTTCATTTATCTAGCCATTCTAGCAAATAAAGATCACATCTGTACCTGGGCACAGTCAATGTCAAACCAGCTTCTTCAACAACATATGTTATGATGTAGTCTTAATTCACACAGACATTACTTTTTCAGTAGTATACCGACTCATTTGCCGCACTTTGAATGTAGCCCACTGAAACCAGTAACAACTCAAAATGTCTTTTAATCTAACCATTGAATTTGTAATGGCCCATACAAATGCTAAACTGAAAACAATATTATTTATGATTTCACATTTTTTTTCCACTGCATTTACTATGATGATGCCTATATGCTTTAATGCTTAAAGTAGATACATTAATGACTAAAAAAATTATGCTTGCCATTTGGAAGACCAACATCCAACACAAGCAAATTTCTTCAGATTTCTTTGGAGGGGCAGTGTGTTTACAGATAAGTTACCAGATAATCAGTAGCTCACAAAGCAATAGACTCTTTTCTCTGGTTTTCTATATGTCAGCATTATGGCTATGCTTTTCTCTCTCCCAGACACTCTCTCACCCCAGAAGTATCCTAGTTTTTAGTTTTCTTTTTTATTGTTTCGTGATTTACTTGAGATAAGTAATTCACAGGTTTATGTTTTGGGGGTTTTTTTTAAGTGCATCAACGGCTCTAAGTGCCAGTTTTCTATAGGTAGTTAAAAGGATACCAGTTATTTTGTTCTAATTCCTTTATCACGCTCTTGTGTTCAAAGAATTTTCTAGCTTTGTGTATTAAACTGTATACAATTAATCTCTTTCTCTTTTCAAAATTCATTCTTATATTCACTTGCTTTAGAAAAGTTTCTTACCATTTGTATTCCAACACTGTCAGTATGTACAGTCTCAAGTTTTTTTCTCTGAGGCAGAAAACACCTTTTTCCATATTTTGAAACATAACATTTCCATTCATGGAACTGTATCACTTACCAGTTAAAATATAATTTTAACACTGTATGAAATTGACCTTCCAAATGAGAAGAATAGATTTAGCCTATCGGTCACCAGCTATTTCAGTTCCTTCAGTTCCTTGTCAGTTATACGCAAAATACAAATAAAATTTGTCCTGCTGAATAAGAGCAATTGCCCATTTAGAAATTAAAACTCCTTCATAGTTACTTACAAAATTCTTCATGCTCAGGAATACAATCTTAAAACATTGTGGATCTGAGCATCACTTTGTAAATCAGCTGTGTGTCTATACAGTGTATGGTGTTTTTTTCTGAACTAATGGTGATACAATAAATAAGTTTAAAATACCTATTCTGAGATAAAAAGTGTTTTATGACTAGTTTAAACTTCTGTCTTGTAACTTCAGTGTAAAATTAGAACCATTTTGCTTTTATAAAAATAGATTTTTTTGATCAGCCTTGATCAGTCTGCAACAATTTTAAGTGACAAGGAACACCTTAGATATTTGCTGCTAAAAATCCAAATGTATTAAATTGCACTGAAATATGGCTCTTACTTAGCAAGACCAGCTTCAGTTTTTCAATGAAATATAAAATACTGCTGTTAAAATATTCCTGTATCCATTACTATCTATTTGCCCTTTGAAATTCTGCACAGCTGACTCAAACCAATCCAAGACTCTTAATCTGAAGGCTCTGAAATTTGTAATGCTTGAAATAACATCCCTCTATGTAGCAAAGAGCTTTGCCTTGATTTTAACGGCACTTTTACATGTACCATGTCTGCCAGCTACAGAATGTAGTACTTCCAGAAGTCCTCCATCTTTTTTGTAGGAGATTTCAGAAAAAGAAGGGCAGCATGGGAATGTGTCTGTTGTGTGGTTCTGGGGGTGGATTTTTGTGGGTTTTGTCTACATAGAGAAGGACATATGCTAACTACAGTAATTTGCAATGTATCTGTTGATTCACAGTCATCATATGAAACGGGGACCTAGGAACCGGGAATAGTTTCTGTTCTGTTTCTTTTTTAATACTTTCATTTATTAGAAGTTTGGGTGACAAAAATGTCAGCTTAGGGTATGATATTTCCCAGTATCTTATTCTAAGTCACTAGGCAAATAAGTCTGTATGACTACAGACTAAAGAACTTCAGTCTAAAGATTTTCTCATACAAAAAGAGATTTTTGTGCTTTGAAACACACCGAAAGCTCCCACTCAGTAGCTCTGCAAATTAAAAAAGCACACTACACAACAAACTAAACACAGGTAAAAGGTTAATATAAACTTGAAGATGGAGTGATTTTCTATGTTTCCTTTCTAACTTGAAAGGTGATATTGAAAAAAGAAAAAGTTTCTTAACAAGTATTGTACATCTATTCATCTGTTCAAATATCCTTCTTATAAACAAGATAGAATCTGTGTCTCATATCACATCACAAGGAAAGTTGTTTATAGGTTTCCTGACATAATTCGAATTCTAACACCTGTGCTATAATATAATTTTTATTCAATGGTCACACATTAATTTTTCATTGAAAATTAACAAAAAATGAAAGTTTATACACATGGAATATATGTTCCATGTGCATAAAATTAAAAAAAATAAAAATATTAAAACATTAAAAAAAAAAAAGAAAATTTATGTACATTTATCTGAGGCAGAGAAATTGTTTCTAGTACTGTCACTAGAATTTGTAAGAGTGTCTTCAATAGTTTTACACTATACTATGATCTAGCACGAAAGGATACATTATTTATCTTTTGACTTTTTAATATACAAAACAGACTGAGCCACAGAGACTGGAACACATGTAATCACCAGGGTCACATTCATTTGTTTTATTTCCCTTATACAATTAATTGCATTCAGTTATACATAAGATGGAACACCTATAACAGGGTACTGTAAATTCCTCTACTATAAGATAGATGTAATCTCATGGGAGTTATGTTAATTTTTTGATATAAATTATGTTACAGAACTAATACAAATTTTGTGTAGTAAAGTTCTGGGGTTTCACTCTGTCTTCTTCACTGGTTTAAAGAGTAATGGTTCAAGGTTGCAATTTCATTCAATGTTCCATGGTGATTCTATGTAACTTCTAACTACTTGTCTTACACATTTAAAATCCATCTATATCTTCAAAGCTTCAGATCGACTTGTTTCTAAACTGTCAAAACTTCAGGTCCAATGCACTAATTTATAAAATCATAATGTTTTATACATATTGTCCATAAAAACTGGGGAAGTTTTGGTTTTTCTTTTTTGCTTCAAGCTGTTATTGGAAATGTGCAATGTGGGAGAGATGAAAATCTGAAGTAGATAACTTTATTTTCTCTAACCACAACACTTGAACAGTGCAGCTTCAGAAACAGAAGACAAGTACAGAGAATTTTAGCACAAAAATGACAGGATATAGTAACCTGGAAATATAAGAGCATTTGGAATAGACTAGTAATTGTGTGTTTGGTAGTATAGCAACTGTCAGATACATGGTCTGAGTCAAATTTAGGTGTATAAACCCTCTGCTTGCTTTTCTGTAATAAAAGTTTGCAAACAGCTGAGACAGACAGAGAGAACACTGGTCCATTGTTCTGCAAAACCTACAAAGTTCACATCTTCAGAGCTTTGATAAGCTATGCTTTGTTGATGACCCATAATTAATGAGAAAATAATGAATAGTGCAAATTAATGCAGACAGATTATTGTGAGGTGTTGGGATGTTGCAGAAGCACAGCTAAGACCCTGGAGATCTGTGCTGACTATGGTTTCGATTTACAGAAGCTTTCCCAAAATATCTTTACAAAACAATATAGTGGTTCCACTTCTATGGAGGTAATTACAGGAAATTCTGTGAACAAGAACTGGGATAAATGGAACTTTGGCACAATCACATAACAGTTAAAGTAATTCATAGACTCTTGCAGCAAATTATATTGTCTAGGTTTCCCTTAACTGCTAAGTCAAAATACATTTTTTAAGAGATACCTATTATTTGTGTGTTCTTGTTTCAGGGATATGTTATTTTGTGGTAACCAATCAATTGGTTTGGATTTCTCATTTTTCCTGAACGTACATCATACTGAAAAGTAGCGGTAGAAAGAATTTCATGATTTCTGGGTTTGTATTAATTTCTGGTTTTGTACTTTGTGAAGTTAATAATATCAGATTAGTTTATAATGGTTTATATGATTCCCTGTAAGTGTTGACTATTTTAACTGAGCATGATTTTGCATAGGTGTTAGAAAGTAATTTTTAATTTACGTAACAATGACTGTTGTTCTTAAGGCTTGTAGATTTCAATTTTATGAAATGGCAAAGAAACAGAAATGAGTGACTTTTCTGTAAAGAGAAATATGAGCAGTTCCGAATTATGCTTCCTCACAACTGACAAATTTTGGTTTTTTTTCCAGTATTTGTAGTTATTATTCTAATTATATTAAGAAATGGGAGTAGGAGGGATTAATTGTGAGAGAAGAAAAAAGATGAATAGTTTCTTTTTTTAGTGGACTAAGTGGTAACCTTGTATATCAACAGGTAAATAAAATCCTATTTGAAGTTGTTCATGAAAATACCTATATATATTGAAGTTCATTAAAGGAAATAAACAATACATCAAATCTCTCCCATGATTCTCTCATAATAAAAATCAAATGACCAGATGTTAACAAAAATTATATAGTTGACAAAATAACTTATATAGGCTTCCATCTCTACTCTGATGCTCTGTTCTTTGCTTCTACTAGTTCTTTGTTTTTAGTTGGAGTTTTCAACTTTAAAAACAAGGTAGTAATCCATAAAAGAGCGACCTAGTTGGTTGTTTGACACCTTGTCAACATTTTCATTTTGCCATTGCTCACAGATTTCAGCAACTGTTAATCCAAAACAAACACTTTCTTGTTCTTTTTTATATTGCAGGAACTTTTGAATGTTAGATAACTGCTAAAAATTTATAGAATATATTTGTTGGTTTTGCAAATGGTGGAACAAACTGAAGCAATTGCAAGGGAGAGGTTACAAACGACCGTTTCAAACAAAAAAGACAGAACAGGACTGATAAGCATATTTCCTCAACTAGAAGATACTCTGTGTACTGCACGTGCTCTCAACATGGTCAAATCTGGTTGTTTAGAAAGTTGTGAATTTCAGTCAAATATCTATAACCGATAATTTGTGAGTGTTGGAATGTTGTTCTTAGAAGATCACGGAAAATGAAACTTGTATTTCACAATAAATATTTAAAGTAAACTAAAAAAGCTGGTTAATTCAAATAAAAAGTAACAATCTCCATACTTGTTTGGGTGAATCTTGAGTCTTAAATTTCATTCACTGAAAATACCATTAGGGACATATGGAAGAAAATAGATTTAAAATACATGGAGGGTAGAAATATGCATTTAATGCATTTGGAAATTATTCTTTAAAAGGGGCATATCATAATTGTTATGTCTAAACCAATAAGCTTTAATTATTTGCTCTCTGGAGCTCTGCTGACTTCTGAACAACAATGTCATTTTAGCTAGACAGTACTTAGACTGTCCCCTCTTTTTTAAGAAATTATAATAATTTCCTGTTTGAAATTGTGTCTTCTGGAGTGCATGAAATTTAGTTCTTTACATAAAAGACTTGCTTGCAGATTTTTCTTCAATCCAGACTTGTCCAAATAATTTAAATATTGAAGCCCAGTAGTAAATTTTAAAATCTGATCTGCCAGCAATTATAATAATTTATCTTTGGACGTAAAAGCTTCTAAATACACATCACATATAAACTCTGATGAATCACTTTTTCAAAACAGAAAAAATGAGAAACAGCTTGCCAGGCTGTTATCTTAGGTTTACACTTCTACTTATTACTGGTAGACTGCAGAAAGCTTAGATAGTACCATTAAATTTGATTCCTAATGGGCATCAAATTCATCTGTCAACAATGACATATGTCATTGAAAACCATGAAAAGCACAGTTATAAATGATCTTACTACTCATGGTATAAAGCATTTCATTACCAGACTTTTTATTTGAAAAGATGCAATGACCCAAATCAATCTTGCAGTATGTGCAGAAGCCAATTGTAATGAATATGAAATATTATTCCTATTAATAAAACACACACTATATATCATAAATCTGTAAGTAAGTCTTTCAAAATGCTGCCTCAACTTGCTCAATGAATGTTATTCTTGTAAATTCAGATGCCACCATGTTGGAGGGAAATACCCGAGGTATATTTAAGGTAGCTTACTCATATATGACAAGTCAATAATGTTACAACCCATTAATGTAGTCCCTGCAGGACCAGCAATGGGAAGCAGTGAATCATTAAGGGGTAATGGGTTTAAATTTAAACAGGGCAAGTTCAGGTTAGATATAAAGAAGATCTTTCTGTGAGGGTGGTGAGGCTCTGGAACAGTTTGCCCGAAGTGGTGAATGCTCTATCCCCTGCAATGTTCAAGGCCAGGCTGGACAGGACTTTGATCAACCTGGTCTAGTGTGAGCTGTTCCTGCCCATGGCAGGGGGATTGGGACTAGATGATCTTAAGGTCCTTGCCAACCCAGACCATTCTATGATTTTTTGATAATGATCAGCTAAGCCTGCTACTCCATAGTAAAAAAAAAAATAAAAAAATAAAAAAAATCCTGTACCCTGTATATTAATACACAGCTGTTCTCACAAGGCTGAATAAAATTCTGTAACAGTATTTACAGTTCTACAAAGAAGCAAGAATTTACACTGAGAACTTCACATCTTTTTATTTTACTAGATTGATCAGCATGTGCCCAGACAAAATCTTTGACACCAAAATATGAATAAATACAGTTTATAAATAAAGTTTAAGCTATTATAAATATTAACTAATTAGTAAGCATTTGCTGTGCAAGCTCTTGTTAACTGCTCAACTTCAGATCCCTTCCTGTTTTAAAAGCATTCAGAAATAAAATTTGTTTAAAGATCTGGACAGTGATTGTTAATATGACACCACATTGGTCAGTGGGCAGGGCAGGGGCAAGTTTACATGAAAATCATCCTTAAAGGAAGCATCTAATTCATCTTGATTTACCTTTTACAGCTTTTCAGTTTTTCACAGTTCTTTGGCAGAAGAGTTTCTGTAATATGGTATTCCTGTAAAGCCTGTAGTGGACCAGACTGTAAATGGCAGAAATGAGGCACAAAAGCCAAGCTTGACTACCTGTCAAACTGATTGCCTAATAGACTGCAGTCATAGCAACTTCTCTAGACTCATCTTTTATCATTTTACAATGCAGCACACTCTTAAAGTAGGAGCATGGGTGAAGTCCTTTCCTTCATTTATAGCTATGTTAAACAAACGGTGTCTCATTTCACGGGCCATAACTTTTAAATAATATTTTTCTTGAAAAGTAGGATGACTTTGAACTCCAAAAAATTTAAGGTTAAGTTTCAAAAGTGCAATAATTGATGAAGGTAAAATGCAATAATTCATAGTTTGATGTATTAAGTATAACTGTTAACACACAAATATTAACAGAGATCCTGGGCATGTAACAGTAACAAGCATTCTTTTCTCACTACTTATATGTTGTACTATTCTATTTCAAAGAGACATATAATATGACAAGCTTCTGCATCTGTGAAGAAATTGATTTTCACTGTGTCCTCTGCTGTTTAACAGTAAGTGGAAGCTATATTTTTATAACACTTTATTGCTTCTTTTGAACAAAGCCTCCTTCTATCCATTTTGTTGCAGATACTGGCCTGCTAGTGAGAATGCATCTTACAAATAGGGACAATCTGCAGATAAATACTTCCTTGCAGTGCTTACACAGGCATACTTTTGCTGTGTCAGACTTTGTGCAAGCTATTCTCTTTTAAAAAGAGATGGCATGTTTGTAAGCCTCACATTCAAGACAGATACAAAAAGATCATTTCAGGCTCAAAGGTGCCTATAACTGCAGACATGCGATCATACAAATGTCTCATATTTGCAACAGGGTAGAAATATGGACTGAGAGAAGGATCTGTCTAAACCTCATCTGTTGTCATGACAGAGCTTCGCAATTGGTGAAGTGCTAACCTTACTTGCGATGTTCTTAAAACAGTGTGATATCCGAACTACACATTCTTACCATCAGTGACTTGAACATTTTCTTGGGTGTTGGCTGGCTTGTCTGTATGAACCATAGCAGAATTTCTTGCAGCAGGCATAGCAGCTGCAGCAGGAAGCACACCAGTCAGCAGCACTTCTACTCGTCTTTCTACTCTCTGCCTGGCTCGACAGCGTACCACAGCTACAGGGAAGCGAGAACCCAAGCAAACATTGTCATCTTGATTTTAACAAAAAAAATTAAAATTGAACACAGATGTTAAATGTTATATGAGAATTCCAGTAAGGACCAAGACAACTGAAAACTTTAACCCAGCACACAGTTTCTATTGCTCTGTTTAGGTGAAGTAGTAGAAAATATTGCTAAGGAAACAAAAGTCTGTTTCTACAGTTAGTTCACAATAGCACTTGGAAATTTTTCCTCTTTTTCTTTTTTTTAATCATGAAATATATCTTTGCTTTAGTTCATTTTTTTCAATTAGAAATTACGGCATAGTATGACATATACCAATAAGAAAGAAAGACTGAAAAGAAATTAAAGAATTTAAATTCAAAAGTTAAATGAAAGAATATTGGTTTCTTAATTTAAAAGTACTGGTTTTCAAACTTCAGCTTTTATAGAACTATGACAGAATAAAAAATATTCTGACATGAGTTTCTCTTTGAAGGATGACAGATCTTTTTTTCAGTTCAGTAAGTTATTCTCAAATATTACTTTTTTCATTACAAGGTAGTTTGGTTTTAGCTTATACACCAGATTTTATAAAGCTTACTACAATAGATATTGTTTATCATTCTTTCTGTGCCAATAATTATTACTGGCAGAGAAAGAGGCGAAAATTAGATGCAAGAACTGACAGAAAAATACGTTTTCCGAAAGAAAAGACTTCAAGTTTTCTAGAGTTACAGAAATCAACATGAAAAAGAAGAGCTGATTACATACTTCTCAGTTTTAAGGACTAAACATTATTTTCATCAGATTTGTACGAGCAATTCTTAAAAAATAAACTCTGAATTTACCATAAAGATTTAAGGATTAATAATTTAGAACCACATCTTGGTAAATAATCATGTAAAGTGTTTTTAAAAAGAGCAATGAAACTCTTACTTTTATACCATGTTTATTTATCTTCGAGTTCTGAAGCTTGATTAACTATATTATTATAATTGCATACCAAGTTCAAATAATTTCCTTTCTCTAAAAAAATAAAATAAAAAAAAAAAAAAAAAAGAAAAAAAAAAGAATTTTCCCTTGGCCTTTTCCTGTTCAACAGGGTTTAAGTTATTTCTATAGCTCTCTTCTAGCTCTCTTCTAAGCATTTCCATGAGGGATAGTTACTGAAATAGTTGATAGTTAAAAACACATCTTTTTCTTCTGAGATGCATGGCCTTGTATTTAAGAATAAATTACACTGTCTGTTTTACACCAGTTTACCAGGTATTTCAGATTACTGTGTGCACATGTTGTGTCACATCGTTTTATATTCCACAGCTCCTCTTACTATGAGAAATGATTTTACATTTTCTTTTTCTTATGTGGCTAAGTAATATTTATGGCTAAAAATCATCACTGGAAAAGTCCCTGAGCAACCTGGTTTAGTCAGACCTGGCTTTGAGCAAGGAGTTGGATTAAATGACCTCTGGTTGTCTCTTCCAAGCTAAATTACTGTATCCTGCTTTGACTCTACAAGAATTGGAAAAAAAAAATTAAAAAAATCTGGATGATTCTCCATTGTATAAAACAGCCAAGTTGTAATCTCCTTAACATATACTACATGGGTTGTGACCACGGATCATTTTAATTGGTCTCATGAGATACGAAGCCAAGTAACTTCTTGAAGTTTAAATATATTAAGATGCAAATAAGAATGACATGAAAGATGAGCTGTCTAATACAGTAGCAAGGCAGATTTTGTTTTTGACATAACAGTTTGTAGCCTTCAGGCAATTTTAACAAATGTCTGCATTAAAAGAAATGGAAATACTATTTTGATAATTTTTAAAACAATGATTTTAAACCAAAGAAGGTTTCCTGTAAATGGCCTTCTTTGGCTTAATATTCTATAACAGGGATGTTTAAAAAGTCCACTTATAACTGAAAACCATAGGCTTTCAGAATTATAGCAGGAATGGATTCTGTTTCATGGATACACTTATAAACAGGATTTCACGTAATTTTTCAATGCAGGATCTAGTACTTCCTTATAAAAGAAAAAATAATAAATGGCCCAACATAACATGGTGATGATCAAAGAGAGATGCGTATTCAAAACTTTTGAATTAATGCGTTACAAACATTTATTGAACATAAACTAATGGATAACAGTCATAAAACAGTTATAAATATTGCACAGTTTAGTTTTGCTGTTTTAAAGAAACATTTAAGAATTCAAAATTATGTAAGATTTACTTAAGTTTCTAATCATATACAAAAGTGATGTTACTTAAGCAGTTTAGGAATGCTAACAGTTTTAATTAATAACTTCTACACCCACAGATTCTGCGATTCTGTAACGAAAAGAACAGCCCAATAAAAGGGAGATTGATCACAAAGCCTGCCAGTGAACAACACAACAGCTTTAAATAACACAACAGACATTCACATCAATACACATAGTTTTAATGCTAATGGGACTCATTAAAGCTGTCATTATGGGCAACAGTTGATAGCATGATAATATTCTGCTTCATCCCTTAAGGTATGAAAGTGGAAATTAAAGAGATGAAAGCTCTAATTAATATTACATCATTGGCATTTGTCTGCAAGCAAATGGTCCTTAAGCAAACTAAATTGATAGCAAAAATGTCTATTTCTATAGTTTTCCAGAAGTTATTCCTGTACCTTAGTCTATTTAGTGTAGAAAGGTACTATATTCATTCATCAGAGGACAAGATGAAAAGACAAGTTGGTGTAAAATTGTCCCTCATCTAAACCTTGGGCTGTAGTTTCATCAAGGTTATAGATTTAAAATACTATCCACAATTTCTATTTCACAGTTCTGGGATTATATCACACCTTTAAAAATTGGTGTATCAAATCTATAAACAAACAATTACTATCCCAAAAATAAGTAACAGCAAAAATCCTATGAATGTCAGCTGTCTTTTAATGTAAGTTAACTTCTCAGGAGCAAGTGGAAAACTTACCGCTATTCACACTAATATGTATTCTGGGATTTATTAAGGAATTAAATTCAAGGCTGAGAGAAACAGCAGATACATACTCCAATATTTTGTACCCTGTAAACTCTCCAGCAGGTTGCTCTGGGTATGCTGGAAGAAAGAAATTTACCCTTTTGTCTTTTGTTTAATTTGCCTTCAGTTCTCTAACTTAGCATTAACAGGGACACTGAATGGCACAAATCTTCAGATATTCAAATACTCATGACTCCTTTTACCCACAATGAAAACAAAATAATAGGTTTAGCTTTGTTTTGTAGGTTGGGAAAGGAGATTTTATTTTCAGTACGTGTGTGTTTTTATCTTTTTTAAGATATAGCAAAGTACTACTTCAAATTCTCATGATCAAGCAGGTGAGAGCACAAATGACTTTCATTTCCTTAAATTAATTAATTTTCTTTAATTCGAGTTTTTTCGGTCATTACTTACTTGGAACTAATTTCTGCTGCGGTGCTTCTGGTAATCCATGAACTGGATAGATCCAGCGTATTCCTTTAATTCCCCCACTCTCTGCTACAGTAACACTGTTTGGAAAATAATTGAAAAGTATCATTATGGTAGACTGCTGAGAATTTTTTCAAAAGCAATCTAGTCTTTAGAGTTGTTGGAGAGTTGAGACTCCACGTTTACAATTTCAGCATATAAGAAAAATCCAACCAAATCAGAACGGCAATTATCACTTAGTTTAGCGTCTTTGAATATTATTTGACGGATATGAGAACATTTGGCCTTATCTGCTATCTCTTATGTCATGTCTGCAATGAAAAAAATTTATACAGTTTATGCATTAAATAAAAATATCCATAGAAGAATTATTATTAGTCAAATATGTTAAAAAAATTAAAGGCACCTAAGAGCTTTCATTTGCTTAATATTCATAACTGCACTGGCAGCTAGTACTTTACATTTTCTTTATTTGAAGTTAGAAAAAAAATTGATATTGAAATAGATAAAAGTCTTACCTTAAATCTGTATATTTTGCAGGATACCTTTAAAGCTTATAGTGGATACCTAGTGCCTTCAAAATTAGACACTTTATTGCCCTTGGGAGCTACACACAAATAGACAAAGGGAAAAATAATAATAAGATTGAATATCCTCAACTACTTTTCCTATTAAAATAAATTACCTCTGTAAGTCTTTATTTAATTGAGCAGAATCCTCATAAGGCCAGGTTTCACCATTTTCCCTCATTACATGAATTACCACTAGTGCGTCATAAGTTTTCATTGTATCTGGCATGAATAACACTGGGATGTTCAGTTTTTGTTTTGGAGCTAATCGGATTCCTGTAAGATAGAACAGAACATTATGGTATTTCAAAAGTTTTGAAAATTATTTGCATCATTTTACTCATATATTTCCTACTCTTCTTTTTGACTGACAAACTATGTAACATTTTATCATAGTGTACCGTTCTCCCAGTGATAGCAGATTTCTTTTTACACTGCTCTTGCTACAGCCAAATCTCAAAATCTTTTGTATAGTAGCACTCATAAAACTTTGAAATGAAACCCAGGGAGACCTTGAAGGCTGAAAACAAAACCATCATGATTAAGTGAATGTCCCACACTTAATATTCAAGAATCATGTATAATACATGTAAGACAATCCTATTATTTTCTAGGGCCTAAGTCATGTTTTTTGAGCATCTGAGGGCTGCAATATAAGAGAGCAACACTGCATAAAAAAAAAACTAATCCAAAAGTAATTGTTCATGTTCAGGACATAATCAATATACATTTGAAAGAATCTACATTATTATACAAGCTGTATCTTTTCTGTACAATTATTCATCTGATTGAATTTGCTGTTAAAAAAACCCAACAAGCAAACCTATGTTGCCTATAATGAAGGTAGTGTGATACATTGCATTTTTAAGGGCCTTTTTCCAATGAATTGCCAGTCTGCCAAGTGTCAGAACATCTACCTCAGGGTATTACATCTATTTCAGAAATAAAGTTATAGAAAAATTACACAGAATAGAGCTAGTAAACCATATGGTCTTTTAACTATCAAGCTCTTTGCTTTGAAAAGAAATCTTGAAATTTGATGGAACTGACAGCTTGGGGTTAGGGTTCCAGCTTTAATTCTATAAGCAGAAAAACCTCTTAGTTATGAATAACTACTTCTATATTAAGCTTTGAATTGATTTTTGTGATAATTTGTCATGCCTGATACAATCCATACATGTTAATACAGGTCTATGATGATTACTCAGTGAATCTGTTCAAATTTATTTGAGACTGAATCTGCTCAAATTAGTGTGCATGGGACAAGCAGCACACTCTCTGTGACTGCTTCCTCTGATAACAACAGGTTACTGTGTGCTCCAAAAATGTCAGCAGGGAAACTATCTTGTGATCCAAATGCTCAACTTCCTGCAGCCTAAATGTCTTGAAGAAGACTTCAGTGGTGAGACGTGTACCAGAATGAGTGATAAGGAAACTGTAGTGAAATCTTGGATATAAAAAAGAGGTGGATTTATGGAAGGTGGATGTGTAGAAAGACCGAGTAAAATAATGACAGAAAGGAAAGGACAGAAGCAAAAAAGATCAAGTAAGTTATAGGAGGGTGGGAGAGATGGGCTTGAAATATAGCTCTCCAAAACACAGAATAGAAGCCAGGACTTCTCATCTGCACTAACTCCCTGCTACCATTTAATTATAAAGTCTACCGGACATGGCAACTTCTATTGCTGCCTCACAATCTCTTCTTACTATCATTTATTCCTTCAACAAAAACAGCAACCTTGAATAAAGATACCCAGAGTATATTGAGTAGATTAACAGCATGTTTAAATTAAGGAATTGACCTCTCCATTCTGATTACCTTCATGAAGAATTATCTTGTACTGGGTTGTGTAGGTATCTCCTATAGTATATAACCCCACTGAAGTTGATGTGCTTCAGTAGCTGTACATCTCTTAGCTAGAAACAATCTTAAATTAAAATAAACTAACCAAATTAAGATTGGAAAATTAATCTTAAATTAGGAAAGCTGGGATTACTTAAAGACAAACCACTCCACAGGATTTCTGCTTCTTTCAGTAATGATACCTAAAGACCTTAAACATAGACCCTCCCCCACATTATTATGGGTGCTACAAACACTAGGGATTTCTTACCTAACTATATCTGGATTTCTGCATGTAAAAGGTTTATCATGTAGTAGTTATGGAAAGTAAGCAACTGTTTTGTTTTTATAATTGCTTATATTTTGTGTATTTTTTAAGACCATCATAGCATGAGCAATTTGTCTTTGAAATAATTATTTCAGAAGTCTTTTATCTCAAAATAGCTTTAAAATATCATTAAAAAGTAATTTAAAAATCAAAAATTAAAATTTAAAATAGATAAAAAATTAGATTATATTTCTTTTGTTTTCTGTAAATAAATGTTTAAGATTTTTCTTTAAACCTTAATCTCCTTATTTGATGTGTTCAGTACACATCCAATGTTTAAAAGATATATATATGCATATTTTGTGCAATACTTTGGTCTTTTTTTAAAAAAAAAAATTTAAAAATTAGCAACTAATTTTTTAATACAGTATCCAAAATAGTTAAGATGACCACACACATTATTCCCATTTGTCTGAAAATATCTCAAATAGGATTCATCTCTCTGCAAAAGAAGTTAGCTCCTGCACTGGTGCACTATTTTACTTCTGTGAGAGAAAAGGCAACTCTCTACTGTGATTTGCCCACTTTGGGTCTCTCTAGTGTAGAGGCAGAGGCCTTTAAGTTCTTTAAATTATAAGTGTATTCTTCAGGATGTATTTGCAATTAGATTCCCTTATGCAATATTGATACAAGAACATGCATATCAAAATAGTGTAATCAATAACAGTATGCAAGCACTTTGTAACACCATCATGATACATTTGTAAGTTTCATTTGCAACTCTTTTATCAAATGACAAATAGACTGAAAATTAATACTTACTTTTACTACATATGCACCACATATACTGTTTGAGCTATAGCTTGGTTATGCCTATTACAGGACATAGTGCCTTGGATTTTTTTAATAAATACAGAACTCATAAGATAGCATTCTGGGTCATTCTGGCAGAAAATTGGTTATTAAAGATCATGAAAAGATAAATTTTACAATATTGCTGTTGAAACAGATGGGATTCAAAATTTTAATAAAAATCTTCTCAGTGGAAGCTTTTCAGAATGACAGTAATTTCTGTATCACTGGGCTTGCCTGCAGCTGTCAACTAACGAACTGAACATTAACTGCTAGTACAGATTTATTCCCTTATGAATTTGCCTGGTTTGTAAGACAGATGAAATAGATCTAATTGCAAAAACCACACATTGCTTCATGCTTCTCTTTTCTTCTTCTCGTTCAGAGAAAGTCAGCCAGCACAAAAGACAATATCTATGTGGACAACTTTAATACAAATTTGCATTGCCAGCCAAGTTGCTCCTATTTGCCTGTGGACCTCAAGTAACCTGCCAGGTATACCAAGAACTGATACCTGCAGTAGAACCCCTGTCTTCATATATTTATATTGTGATGACTCAACATAAGAAGGACATGGAGCTGCTAGAGCAAGTCCAGAGTGGAACCACAAGGATGATCAGGAGGCTGAAGCACCTCCTGTATGAAGATAGGCTGAGAAAGTTGGGGCTGTTCAGCCTGGAGAAGAGAAGGCTGCGTGGAGACCTCCTAGCAGCCTTCCAGTATCTGAAGGGGGCCTACAAGGATACTAGAGAGGGACTCTTCATTAGGAACTATAAGAGATAGGACAAGCTGTAATGGGTTTAAACTTAAATACAATAAGTTCAGGTTAGATACAGGGAAGAAGTTCTTTACTGTGAGGGTGGTGAGGCACTGGAAGGGGTTGCCCAAAGAAGTGGTAAATGCTCCATCCGTGGCAGTGTTGAAGGCCAGGCTGGACAGAGCCTTGGGAGACATGGTCTAGTGTGAGGGGGGTTGGAACTAATTGATCTTAAGGTCCTTTCCAAACCTAACCATTCTATGTTTCTATAACTATCCACAAATTCTTAATAAGAAATCCTCAGAAATCCATAGTGAGGTTTGTGTGGGTTGGGTTTTTTTGTTTATTTGGTTGGGGTTTTGGGTTGTTTTTTGATTGTTTTTTTTTAATAGAGCTGCATCACATTTGGTAAAATGCTTTGAGCCAGATTTTGTTAATAATTGACTTTCACTGTCCTAGAGGCCATTAGGAAACAGTGATAGCAGAGTAAACTCGGCTGACCCTTCAAAAACTGAAACCATCTAATTCAAGCCAAGGGCTGCAATTAGAGTCAGCTGTCTTACAGAGAAGAGATCTATCTCCTCCCTCATTTCTTTTTTAGGTAACCTGTTTTTAAGCCTTGCCTCAAGCCTCTCCAAAGGCTGATTAAAAGATTTCTTGGGCACTGCATCCTTCCACACTTGAGTCTCAAAATCAGAAGTGCATTAGGTAATTAAATCAAAATGAGTGTATTTCAGATTCCCTGCTTCACTTCTGTAGGGCACTGCACTGTGGTCAAGTTCTGTGTAATTTCTCTGTCAGCCCTAGAAAGCATAGAACTGTGAGAGCTAAAATTAATTAAAGTAATGAAGCAGAGGATCCCCATCGTTGGGATGGTATTTGGAAGGAATACAGATGGGTAAAAATGCAGTTGTTGCCTTTGCAGTAGCTTTGGGAAATGTTTAAAAGCAAGCATCACAGGCAGTGCCACAGTGATAAAATTGTAATGGCAATGAGCAAAGTATCTTGCAATACCTTTGAAAAGAATCATCATCCTCTCATCTAACCTTATCTTAAAGCCATGTATTTTTCATATTAGTAAGGTGCTTTGATGGCAGATTTTCTAGATGTTGAAAGGACTATCTCCTTGATGTATTGCTCTTCATTTTGTAGCGTCTCAGATTGCCTTCCATTGATTGTACTCAGAAGAATGGCACTCAGTTCAGATTCCTCTAATTGAAAAAACAGATGAGGCAGAGGCCACTATGTCTTCTTGAAGTCTGATGGAGAATCATTTAAGACTTGTCACTTTTGTTTGTTTGGGTGTTTTTTGACTGGATAGTTTCTCCATTAAAATTATTAGTGTAGAGTCACTCCAGTAAAAACCACAGGCAGCCCTGCTAAAATTAGCACTGGCCATATAAACATCAACCTAACATAATCAGGTCTGGTTTCTACCATTATCCTTAGAATCTGGAAAGGACAACCTCCAGAATATTCACAGACAGCAGCAGCTGCTGCTGGAGAAGGATTGATAATTATTTCTCAATGAACTCATGCAGAAAACGGGCCTGATATCCGGCAGTAAAGAGTGGGATATTGCCAGCACTCCACTAAGTATCTGAAATACATAATAAAAGTTAGGTCTAGGTTTTCTTCATTTATTTTCACCTGCTAGCAGAGATAAAAGAATGGGTCACAAATGAAGACTAAGATTTTTTATAGCAGCTCTTCCAAAAGTGGTTCAGTGCAAAATTCCAAGAGTTTAACAATAAATTAGACAGCATTTGCCTCAGCTGTTATTAAGGGTAGATTCATTTTTGTTTGCATCTTCCTTTGTTATGGGTTCTAATTAATAAACTGTGAGAATGTAGAAGTCTGCATTAGTTTTGCTACATCAGTATTATAATTAGGCAGAGTCAATGGGTAAATATGAATAAAATTTTCTCAACTGACACCCATCACACAACAGCCAACAGCCTCCATCTGTGGAAATATTGACAGGACATGGTCCTGGCCAACCTGCTTGAGATGACCCTGCTTGAGGAAGGGAGGGGTTGGGTGCACAAGGTGATCTCTAGAGGTTCCTTACCACTTTAATGGTTCTGTGATTCTGCAATTCTGTGATCAGGATAGATCACTCTTGTCTTGTTTCTGATTTTAAGAACACATATAAAATACATTCTTGTTTGCTAAGCTAGATGCAGTCAGTTCATCAGAGTGAATTGCAGGTGAAATGAAGAACAGTGCACCTCCTACAAAGGGAAAAGAAGGCGGCAGAACAAGAGATCACCCCAGCTTAACAATTAGCTTTTCGGTGCACTTAAAGGCAAGGAAAGCAGCATACCAGCTATGGAAAGGTGGACAGATATCCATCAAGGACTACGGGAGCCTATGCAGAAATTCAGTCAGGAAGGCAAAGGCTTAGATAGAACTGAAATAGACAAAAATATCAAAACAGTAAGGAAAAATTTTTCAGATATGTGTGTAGTAAGCAAAAGCACAAGGAAGAAAGTCCCATTGCTAAATGGGTCAGGGAAGCTAACTACATATAATGCTGACAAGAAAGAGGTCCTCACCAAGTTTGCTGATGATACTGAACCACTGAGGTGGACAGAAGTGAAAGCCAAATTACAGACACTTGGAAAGGCTGGAAAAGTGGGCCAGTAGAACTGTATGAAGTTCAACAAAGTACAAGGTCCTGCAGATGGGTCAACATGGCCAAATGTCCAGCACCAGCATGGAATGTAATGCAGTTCAAGTTACTTCAAGTTATATACAATAAAGTAAGCAAAAGCTAATACAATAAGACTGCAAAATGCTAAAGGTTAAATACATCTCATCCTGATTTTTAATGCTTACATTACCATTTTTCTTTTCTCAGTATAGTTTATTAGGTCAGTAGGATGCAAGAGAGATTCCTTTCACAGATGGCCCACAATGATTGTATTTCTAGGAGTCTGCTTCCTGAATTATGGTTTCTTCTATGAAAAGTTACAGTTGTCCTCTCCCCTACTTCTGAAGGCTTCACGAAATGACAAAATGGTTGAAACTGGAAGGGGCCTCAGGCAGACATGGTACAATTCCCCTGCTCAAGCATGGTCACCTACAGCTGGTTGCCAAAGACCATATCCAAGAAGGCTTCTGAATATCTGCAAGGATGGAGACTCCACCACCTCTCTGTATGTAATGTCTCACTGTTCCAGTGCTCAGTCACCTTCACAGTAAAAAAGTTTCTGTTATGCTCAGATGGAAGTTTCTGTTTTTCCTGTCACTGGGCACCACTGAAAAGAACCTGACCCTATCCTTTTTGTACCCTCCCTTCAGGTATTTATTATATACATCAATAAGGTCTGCTCCTGAGTTGCTGAGTTCCTTAGTTGAAAAAATTAATTCATGAATATGCAGCTCAGATGTTAATAGACAATTCTACAAATGACTGGTTAAAACTTGAGCAGTTGCTTTAAAAAATAATGGCACAAATAAAGGAATGAATATTTGAGTCTTCAGCTGAAAGGTTTTACATCATCACTGTCGTAAGAACACAATAAAATGCATTAGATGCAACATGTTTATAAGGTTTGTTTGCCATTTTATAAATCTTGCATTAATACAATTTTGTATACAAAAAGACTCTGGCAGAGTCTTTTGGCTTATTTCATTAAGAGATTTCATTTAGAGGAATTTCTTTCTGGTACAAAAAATGGATACAAATTAAATGTTTGCTATTTAGGTTAAAATAAATTGACTGAAAACAAGGCTCAGTAACTAAGCATGTTGTTTCATTTAATGCAATTTACTTTCTTTTTAAATGAAGCATGTCTAAAAAGCCAAGCATAAAGTTTCCTTTCCAGTTATAAAATTATCCCCTATTAGCCTATTGTGCAGTTGCAGCCAAAATCAAAAACATTATTTTGACATGAAAGCAGAAGCAGTGGAGGAGGCCACCCTGCATTATATGAAAGACATCTGGCAGAAGGAATGCCAAATAGATAAGAGTAGGGAGTAAGGAAGAATAATCAGGCATGAAAGTAACAAAAGTTTTCTAATTACTCTATGGTCCAACACTTTTTCTAAAACTTTGTGGTGGACTGACAGTTCCTCTTGTTTTTCCTTCCAAATCTATTTTTTCCCTCCAATAATCTGATAGAGTAGATGTATCCTGTTTTCCTTTGACAATTTTATACATATGAAAACTGTTTATCAATCATTCTCATTTCCCTGATAACAACTTTATGTTGATAAAATTTTGTGAGATCCAGGCATCCAAAATATAAAGGTCTGCAGCACAGTAATGCCCTAGATCCAAAGTCAGAGAAAGCAGGAGACATACTGTAAAACTGAAGGAAAACAATGCAAAATCTCTTCTATATCAGCATTTTTAGAGATGTTCCAGTACACCTTTTCTCTGAATGATTCTATTTGTGACACACTAAGAAATAGACAAGTAAAACTCAGTTACATTAGGTCAATTGGTTCTTACTTAACTAAATTCTAATTTTATTTTTTAGCACATTTAAATATAATTCTGATATTCACAAGACAGATTAGTTCCCAAATAATGATATAGAAGAAAGACCAGAAACAGTGTGGATGAAAAGGGATTGCTGAGGTGAGTGGAGAGTTAGATACTGATATTTTTTAGAAACAGGATCTCAGATTTTCTGCCCTACTGTGCTAACAGGTAAACTATGGGCCATTCAAAATCTATCCCCCTCTACTACATTGAATTAAATGCATTCTGTATATAACTAGTCTACTAGCACTTAATAACCTCCCTAAAATCTTAAAAAAAAAAAAAAATTGAAAATAACCACAAAAAAAATCATAAAAATGCAAGAAACATACAAGAAATGTCATACGCTTTGTAAACAAGTGTGACTTTCTTTTTAGTACCCAGCCATAAAAAAACCCACCAAACTTTATCCTTTCTCTCTTGAAGAAAGTTCATGTTACCCTAGGATAAAGTACTAGCAAATAAGTTAAGACTATGACAGCTTCCCCTTTTCTTAATCTTTTTCTAGACTCAAACACACACAAAAATGTCTTGAGTCCATGGCTGAAAGGAAACTGTAATTGCTTCAGTTCAGACATAATTGAATTTTTTGACATATGTCAAATATCTGATTATTTTTGACAGATGTACTTTTACTTTCATTTTAAACTTTTTCTGGATATACGTATCGCCTAGTCCAATCTCTGAAAGCACAGTAAAGTTCTGAAGCTGTGGCAGATTTAAATCAAAATCTGCAAAGTCTTGTGAAATCAGTAATGACACTGGTGTTGTTACATCCTCCTACTTTTTATATACAACCAAAAATTGTACTGCTTGTTTCCAGGAGAAATATCACACTTCATACAGCTGACAGCAACTGGAAACATATACATATATACATACATATATATACATATATATATGAGTGTGTGTGTCTCATACTGTCTCTTTTTTAAGTGAATGGGATAGAAAGATTATTCAGCACTTTTGCCTTTTCCAAAGTTGTTTCCTTGACATAGTTCATAAACTTTTGAAACAGCCACTTTAGCTATTATTCTTTGCTGTGAGTCACATATACATATATTTCCCAAGTTATACACTTTTATAGTCTTCATGTTTACACTCTTCAATTTTTTAAGTTTAAAGGTTTCTGTAGTAAGGTAGAATTAAGCTTCACTCTATATTTTTAGTTTCTTAGTACTGAAGAAAACAGCCAAAGTTGGTAAGAAGAATTGTGTGCAACATCCTAAAATCAAATATGTGGCAATGTGAGCCTCAATGTGAAACCCTGAAATTTGTCAGCAAATCATCTCTGGATTCAAACATTCTCTTGGAATTAGCTACAGCTATTACTCAAACTGAAAATAAAGGAAATCAGACTTAAATGAAAACATATGGTCAAACTCTTACCTACAAAAGCAGAAAGCAAATAAAATACAAAAGACAATTCTAGATTTACTTGCATTTCACTCAAAATCCTTAGACAGAACAAATGTTTTTAGAGCTGCGGGTTCATTCTTTACATGAACTGTCTTAAGAGTTGTCCCCTTAACTGATTTTTTTCTCCTACTCACAGCTTTGCAGATCACTTTTCTTTGTCCTTGTCCCCACAGGTAAATATTCAGAAGTTAGCCAGAATATTGCTGCCATGTAACTGAAGTGTTTTGGGTTTGGCTAGGAGCTGTTATCTTTGAAGAATATCATCAAGGCTTGAGACCTCTATTGCCTCAAGTTACCTCTCTCAGTAGAAGTTTTGTTTCACAATTTTGAGTAGTTTCTTTTGCTCAAACAGCAAAATAAACATTTCAAAACCTTTGTTATATTGTGTTTTATATGCTACACATATAAAGTAATACGAGCCTGAAATCAATTCTGTTTGCTTATTTGGTTTTAGAAGTGTCAAAGGCTTTCCACAGAAATAGCTATGATGCATTAAGAGCAGCAGCAGTAGAAAGCTTGGTACTTAAACCAAGCAGTCATATCTTCCTAGTGCTAGATATGAGTTCAAGATGTTTATTTTGCATAACGCAAGCGAAAAAAAAACCAAACCCACTCTGAAAACAAAGTTTCAGGACTCAATTTATAAATGACAATAATGATAATATTTCTATTCTATAGGAAAATAAAAGCCCTCAGAAAAATATAACCTTCATTTCTTTTAAATTTATTATCAAGTCCTTTTGATTACTTCCGTAGTCCAGAGTAGGAAATTAAGTCAAATAATGGCCTGGATGTCACTGCTGATGGATTCTATTGTAGTTTTGGGAGTGATCCCTGATGTAACTGCAATCACAGACTTGTTCTTTTTTTAACAATAATGCTTTCTGACAGAACCCGCACATACTGTACTTGTTTTAGGTCCATAGGTCTCAAACTACAAAATAATTCATTTTTCAAACTCTGAATATCCTCATGTCTACACATATCATCTTTTATTGTCAGTATTGTCTCACATGGTACTTATGTACACCTCTGCTCCTCAGTCATTATACCATGTAAGGACACAACAGTTTAGCTATATGTTCAGAAATATTTAAACCCTACTGCAAAGATCTGGGATACATTGGGCACATAGATACTCACTTGTTGTACTCAGGTATAGATACAGATCATATTTAAATTTTATTAAGACTTCATTGAAGTCTCATAATATTTTACTCCCTAAATTCCTGTGGCTAATATGATATTTATTATGATTCTCCTGGTTTCCTGAGGGGTCACTGAAATATAGCATAAAGACATAAAGACAATTAGCACTTCTTGGTTGAGGATTGTGCATTGCTTCCTGTTGTGTGAAAAAGGTTATAACCTACTCAGGAGTGCTAATTTAGAGCAAAACGTAGTCAGTATTCAAAAAAATCCAATAAATATATGAGTTGGTGGCCTCTCAAATTCAGAAAGGAATATCAAGGGATATGTTTGGGCATAAGAAAAGGACAAAACGCTTAGAAGCAGACATGTAGGAAATTAACTGGACTGAAGAGTCTTGCTATAGTATGAGATTAAAAAAGAAAAAAATCAATTAAGTACCCAGTGAAGACAGAGAGAGAGAAGAAGCCACTATAAGATATTCTGGAAGGGATCAAGGACCCAAATTACTCGATAGTGTCAGGATCACTCTGAATCATACTGACATGGAAGACAGGCTTTGGATGACTCAATATTAAATGTGAGCTGCAGTGTTTCTGAATAGAATTGGTTGCTGCAGACCCTGTACACCTGTATGAAGCCAGAAATGGGAATCATAAGTAATCCATAAATCAGGTGGTAAGATGACTACCAACAGCAACATTTTCATGTGAAATATAACAAAATTCTACAATTTAGCTTTTACTTATTGTCGTGGTTTAAACCCAGTCAGGTAACTCATTCGCTCACTTTCCCCCCCCCCTTTCTTGCCCTCCCCCTGCTCTCGGAGGGACAGAGAGGAGAATCGAAAAGAATGCAACTCCCACGGGTTGAGATAAGAGCAGTTTAGTAACCAAGGTATAACACAAATCACTACTGCTACCACCAATGATAATAATGATAAAGGAAATAACAAGGGAAGAGAATACAACACCTCAGCACCAGCGAACCGATAACTCGCCCCCCAAGCCCAACCAAGCTCCGATCGATACCTCCTCCAGCCCTGCAGTCTCCCAGCCCTTCCGGCTAACTCCCAGTTACGTCCTGGGCATGACGTGCTGTGGTATGGAATAGCTCTTTGGTCAGTTTGGGTCAGGTGTCCTGTCTCTGCTTCCTCCCAGCTTCCCCTCCTCCCTGGCAGAGCATGAGGCTCACAAAGTCCTTGGCCAAACCAAAACATCATTGTTATCAGCTCTGTTCCCGAGCCGAAAGTCAAAACACTGCACTGCACCAGCTACCAAGGAGGAGAAACATGACTGCTACTGCTGAACCCAGGACATTATCCACCCCTTATTCCATACCATTCATGTCATGCTCAGATCCCACATTTTCAATATACCATCACTCTTATCTCGGTGCACTCTTATCTTAGTGCATGGACCAGTCCCTATAAACTGCTGTGTCCATCTGGTCCATGATGTCAGGCTTTATCTCTTGTAACAGTCTTCCAGAGCAGGAGAGATTGTGTGCAGTGTTCACACTTGTGAATAACCTGGGCAATAGTGTCCATTGCTAAGTCCACCCCTCGATCATGAGTCCATCTCTATGTTGCATCTCTGCTCTGATGGCCTGAAGTGCCATGGGCCCACCAGGCTCAAAATAATTCACTGTTCCCTTCAGCAGTTTCTGCAGCTTGTTGCTGGGGACTCCATACAGCTGCCTTCCATCTCCAATGCTTCCAAAGCACTGGAGGGGCCCAGTGGACTAGATACTTGCCCATACTGTCCCACACACCCTGCCACTCATGACTGTCCAGCCTTGGGGAAAATCTCTTGGTCTCCCTATATCGTCGTCTAATCCCAGAAAAGACCCAAACCTGACTCTGCTTAACTTTTGAGATCAGATAAAATGGTTGTGGGTAGAACACAGCCTGTGTGTGTGCCAACATGCTGATCCCCATCACAATCAGCAGGCAGGTCCCAAGGATACCCAAAGGCCATTCAAAACCTTCAGAACTCTCAAACGATGCTGCTGTGCTTGTCACTGGGGCTGATGTAGCTGCTGTGCTTGCCGGCTCTCCCACCACCGGCTTCTCTCTTCCTGAGTCCAGCTCTTCCTCCTCTGCCTTGCTGGGAAGTGCTGCGTGGTCTCCTGCATCCTCCTGGGGCTCGGCGGGCGGCTGCCGGGGAATGCTCTCGGCCGTCGCGGGGCTCGGCTCGGCCGCGGGGCTCGGCTCCTCCGCGGGGCTGGGCTCGGCCACCGGGCTCGGCTCGGCCGCGGGGCTCGGCTCCTCCGCCGCCTTCTCCCGCTGTTCGGCAGCCGCCTCCTTCCGCTCCTCGACCGCCCCGACCTCCTCCACCCGCAGCCGTCCCCTCGCGGCCTCAGGCCCCGCTCCCGCCGCCGCTTGGTCCCCGGGGCCGCTCTCCCGGGCCGCTTCGGCTGCCGCCGGCTCCCGAGGCCGCTCCCCCTCGGCTCCCCGCAGCCTCACGAAGATGGAGAGTAGGGTGAGGGCCAGGACGGTGAAGAGCAGCCGGACGGCCAGGTACAAGTCCACGGCCACGTCCGTCCCGCCCTGCAGCTGGAGCCCGCCCGTATTACAAGCCATTGCCATAAAGCACAGTGAGACAAGAACCTTAGCCCAGGCCCCACACTTGATAAACACCAACACAGCAAATACCGGCTCTACGTAAGTTACAACATTCTGAAGCTGTGAGATCAACAAGAACAGCTCTGAGAGCCAATAAATCAGCATTGCGACGAGTGACTATTAATCCAGTCAGATCTGTCGTTATCTCAACCCTTCGTGCCCCACGTTGGGCGCCAAAAAGAACTGTCGTGGTTTAAACCCAGTCAGGTAACTCATTCGCTCACTTCCCCCCCCCCCTTTCTTGCCCTCCCCCTGCTCTCGGAGGGACAGAGAGGAGAATCGAAAAGAATGCAACTCCCACGGGTTGAGATAAGAACAGTTTAGTAACCAAGGTATAACACAAATCACTACTGCTACCACCAATGATAATAATGATAAAGGAAATAACAAGGGAAGAGAATACAACACCTCACCACCAGCGAACCGATAACTCGCCCCCCAAGCCCAACCAAGCTCCGACCGATACCTCCTCCAGCCCTGCAGTCTCCCAGCCCTTCCGGCTAACTCCCAGTTACGTCCTGGGCATGACGTGCTGTGGTATGGAATAGCTCTTTGGTCAGTTTGGGTCAGGTGTCCTGTCTCTGCTTCCTCCCAGCTTCCCCTCCTCCCTGGCAGAGCATGAGGCTCACAGTCCTTGGCCAAACCAAAACATCTCTATCAGCTCTGTTCCCGAGCCGAAAGTCAAAACACTGCACTGCACCAGCTACCAAGGAGGAGAAACATGACTGCTACTGCTGAACCCAGGACACTTATTTTTGTAGTGGCTGCTCAGTTATAGTTCTTAGTAAGAGACATGCTGATTTGCTTTCATTCAGGAAGAAAGCAAACACATCATTGCTGATTCTTTTTTATACTTAAAGTACAAGTTTTAAACCTGTCAAAACAAGAAGCAGCCAGCCTTCAAATCTAAGGCATTTTCATTTTCCATATGTTTGAGGACAGTCTCTAAAGAATCTCAAAGCATAAGTGATTTGCAGTCAAAAGTTGAACAAATGTTCAACTTCCCAATAGCTGCTTGTCATAGGTGTCAACTGAAGAAAAGGTAGAGCAAAACATCCTTGTGCATAAAGATGACAGTAAACAGATCTCCTCAAACTGTCATTTAGTATCAACTTAAAGAAAAAAATGAAAAGGTTTATTTTCTGATATATGGCAGCACTAAGTTGGAGTAAAGGTTAGAAAAGGGTTCAAAAACTTATTAGTTCATTCTTCTTAAAACCTAAGGGAACACATTGGATCTCCAAATTTAATTTCATTATTAGATATCTTCCTTTTGTGTAAAGACTAATCACCACAAAAGTTAAAAGAAAATGGTGATTTATTACAGCCAACAGAGTGCAGTGGTTATGCATAAAGAAAAGAAAGCTTGCGTGGTCTGTATCTAATCACAGAATGATAGAATAGTTAGGGTTGGAAAGGACCTTAAAATCATCTAGTTGCAACCCCCCTGCCATGGGCAGGGACACCTCCCACTAAACCATGTCACCCAAGGTTCTGTCCAGCCTGGCCTTGAACACTACCAGGGATGAAGTATTCACATGCTTGGGCAACCCATTCCAGTGCCTCACCATCCTTAGAATAAAGAACTTCTTCCTTATACCCAATCTAAACTTGCCGTATTCAAGTTTTAACCCATTACCCCTTGTCCTGTCACTACTGTCCCTAATGAAGAGTCCCTCCCCAGCATCCCTATAGGCCTCCTTCAAATACTGGAAGGCTGCTGTGAGGTCTCCATGCAGCCTTCTCTTCTCCAGGCTGAACAGCCCCAACTTTCTCAGCCTGTCTTCATACGGGAGGTGCTCCAGTCCCCTGATCATCCTTGTGGCCCTCCTCTGGACTTGTTCCAACAGTTCCATGTCCTTTTTATGTTGAGGACACCAGAACTGCACACAATACTCCAGGTGAGGTCTCACAAGAGCAGAGTAGAGGGGCAGGATCACCTCCTTCGACCTGCTGGTCCTGCTCCTTTTGATGCAGCCCAGGATACAGTTGGCTTTCTGGGCTGTGAGCGCACACTGAAGCCAGCTCACGTTCATTTTCTCATCAACCAACACCCTGGAGTCCTTCTCCGCAGGGCTGCTCTGAATCTCTTCTCTGCCCAACCTGTAGCTGAAATTGATGGTACTTGATTTCTTGCCCTAGTTTTAATCCATCATTAGTAAAAGAATAAGCAAAATAATATAATGGAAATTCTGAAAATGCCAATTGAGAAACTTCAAAGTATTGTTTGCCATTTTTTATTGAACCAATACAAGCATGTTTAAAGAATGTTTACTTATCCAGAACTCTGCAGAGCTTTCTTTTTTTTCATTTCTTCACTGCAAAACATTTCAGTCATTGCAATCATTTAATTTGACATTAATAAACAGGATTTCTTAGAACTCATTTGAAAAACTCAAGGCTCAGTGTGAACAACTCTTCTTGAAAAAGAGAATTTAATTAGAAAATAACCCTGTTTGCTTGATATAATATTTTCCAGTTATGATTAGTTCACCTTTCTTTGAGAATTGTTCTCATAATTTATTAAGCTCCTTGTTAGAAATATATTTCATTTTGTATTTGGCTACTGAATAACACTGACCTGGCTTCAGTCCCTGATTTTCCTGTTAAAGTGAAAACTCTTCATTACCAATATTCTGATTTTAGGGAGGTAGAAAAACCAAATCACCACCAAAGTTCTCTTTGTTCAGCTAAATAATCTGGGATCACTGAGTCTATCATTCTCATCTTCAATCATCTGAATATGCTTGTATTGCAAGGACAAACAACACTTGTAGAAGGCAAAACAGGCTAAGTAACCTTGCATATCAAATAAGGAACGCTATAATTAAATAGGCTTCAAGAAGTTTGAAAAAAACTCTGTATTCCTCTTATCAATAGGGAGAGGTACCAAAAAGTAGGGGGGAAAAAAGCATTTCCACTTAATTCAGCTGGGAAAATTAGGTAAATCTGTGGATCCAAGAAACAAAAATAACAGAAAAATTCATTTTTATTTGGAAAAAGGAAGAATCAATAAGAAGAAAAGACTAATAGGATACAGTTGGTGATTTTGCACTTGAAAAGATGTAGAGCAAGCTGGAAAGCAAAGGTTCCTCAATAGGTAGTGACATGCTACTATATTGTGTATTGTGGTCTTGCACTATTGTGTGTGATAAAACTGAATTGCTTGTTTGTGCATGTTGAAATCTTAATGTGTTATTCATACAGGTCTGAATAACAGTTCTTTTCAACAATCAAATTCTTATGTTCCTATTTAATAGAAAAGATAAAACCATATAAATTGGCTAGAAAAAAAAGAACTGTAACAGCTTCTGACAGGACTGCCTACAATTCAGCTTGTGGTTTCTGCTGGTTGTATGTAGCAGGTGTAATAAATATGGCAGCAGACCTCCAGAATTAGCTTAAATTACTGGTCTCCATTGTGAAAAAGTCAGTGCTATGTGTAATTAAAAGACATCAATTTTTATGGGCTATTAACCTTTCTTTTATCTTAATATCTATATGATGAAGAAATTTATTTCATTTTTAAGGGAGTTTAATGGACTCCTTGATGGCTGTATGCAATAGTTTGCATTCTAATTCCCTGGTTTTAGTCTATGAAAATTGTTTTCCAAATGCTTCAACATATAATTGTGAGAAAAAAGTATTTGCTTACTTTTCAAGACTCTAACTTTTCTTTTAGTACGGAGAAACTTCAGTACACCTATGCCTCTGTCTCTCTGGGTTAAAATGAATACAGTGTTAAATACCTTCCCTCAAGTAGAGTGGAGATTTGTGAAAATAAAATTATCAAGTGCCTTACCAACATGCAAGGGTGGGAAGTACTTTAGTATCGGTGCACTTTCATTACCTACTTAAATTACAAAGGATATATCTATTCTTGCAAATACATGTTTTACCTTACATAGCATATTAACAGTAATAACAGAAGTGTCAAATCCTTAGGCTTAAACCACTGCATGGCAAAATTAATGTAATAGCAAGCTGAGTCCCAGAAAGTCAAATACTCTTCCAGCTTTGTTTTCGCGAGCCTGTAAACCTGTTGTCATCTCAAAAAATATTACTGTGCAAAGAAAAAAGTTTGATTTCCCTCCACTGAGCAGATGATACTAGACCAGCTATGAATGCAATAAAGCATCTTATGTGTGTTGTTAACATAAACCCTGATGTTCAATGAAGAATTTTGTATTGCATGCTTCAGTGGTTGTGAGATATTATTCCTTGTAACAGTAAAGGTTATGATTTAAACTTATGATTTTATCTATTTGTAACATAAATCTTTGTTCTGCATTACCCGAATACCCAAATTATGTCCTATACTTAATATCAAACTCCTCTCTGTATGCTTATATACTATGACTTATGAGTAGGATAAGCATTACATTAAAACAAAGACTAATTTACAGTTAAAGCACGTCCTCCCTTTACACACAGCAAACACAGGAGCAGTGCCCACAGTCCTTTTTTCCTGGGTGGTTTGGGTCTCAGGTAGGTTTTTGTAATCCATGATGTATTTAAAGAAAAAAATATTGCTTAAACCTAAATATTATTGTAAAATGTGAGATCATTACAGATGCTGGTGATTGAAGGTATCAGCCTCGTCTTCATGTAAACAGGAAGGGTTTCAGCATAAATATTGTGAAAGATGAAAATATGGTCCTGTACGCACCATAAAAGGTAGAAGAGAAAGACAAATCAAGTTTTACTGACTCTTAAGAAGAGGAAAGAGTTACTAGTGATATGAATATTTTTGCAAGTACACTCAAGCAGGTATAATCCCAGTGACTTTATCAAACTGAAATAGGCCCTGCCTAATCATTTAGTTTTTGTGACAGAAAAGTAAATCAGGGAATCCAATTCCTCCTTTGTAACTGAAAGATATCAATTCTTAATGAGAATGTGAATAATTTATTATCTCCTCCATAAAAATATTTTGAATAATTTGTTAATCTTAGTAATAGCATGACAAAATATCTAGGGAAGAGAAATAAAGCAGCAGAGTATGAGGGATATTATGTTCATGTTAATTAAATTATTCCTTTCCTACAGAGAACAGTTTTAAAGACCCCATGTTTCAAGAACTGCAGCTACAGTATTATTGATCCAGGTTTTACCTTCTGAACAAGAAATAAGTAATTTTGAGGTGAACATAGAGATATTGGCATACCAAGGTATTTATCAAAATAATTAAGGATAAAAATAATCCTATCTTAATTCATACTACAGCAATTAGAATACATGCCTAACATAAACATTTACATTTCCCATAATTTCAGTGCAAATAAAGCAGATGGTTAAATTTAAATCCTTTGTTATTTAGGGATTGTCTTGCATACCTGAAATTAAACATACTCAAATGTTCTTCTGAATCAAGAACTTCATCCATCCGTCGGAACTGAATAAACTAAATGCATCTTCTGCTATAATGAATAATTTGACTGACTCTTTAGCAGCTATTATTTCAATTAATCACATACCCTACCACAGAATCAAACACACTACTTTAGTGTATACAAAACTTATTATGGGGGAGAAAACACAGGAGGAAAAAGAGAAAGACCAAAGTGGATGAGGGAGTTACAAACATAGGAGAATAAAGGTAAAAGAGGATAAATTATTCCAGTCATGTAAGCAGGTGCTAGCCAGTAATACTGACAATGCCTCAGAACTGATTACTCCTCTATACTTTTATCAAATCCTATGTCTATCTTCTGTGTAAGTTCATTCCATATCCTGAGCCTCTATGTGAGTTGGCCACTCTAACAAAGTTCAAACTGGACTGGCAGCAAGTAGGATGACACCTGAGTGCCAGCTACTCAAGGGACTGAGACAAGCCACTGGAGAGAACAGTGTTTTTCACGGGTGTTGGGTGTCAGCTGCTACCTAGTATCAAGTCAGACCAGCCAAGTAGCAGGAGGGCAGCATCTGGAATGACCCATGGTCAGGACCAGAAACCTGGTAAAGGGACTACAGACTGAGCACGCACACAGGACAACCTTAAATCTATGTTAATATTCAAGAGAAAAGCAGACATGCATGCATTTATGAGCTGAGTGAATGTATCTGTATGTTCTGACAGTGAACTTTGAGCTGGACTAGCCAACAAGTAGGAGCAGAAAGCATCTAGAGCATCTAGAGCATCTAGAAAGACCCAAGATCTGAACCAGTGACCACATAAGGAGCTCGAAGCCAGACGCACACTGGACAAACTTTAAAGTCTACACTGATATTTAAAAGTTGAGTGAAAGGGTGTTAGTGCATCAATAGATTGAAGGTGTGTGCATGTACCTTCATCACAGTTCAGTCCTAAACAGTCAAATAGCACCACCCTCACCAGGCTGCTCATGCTGTTCATATTTACATGAGTACTGATTGTGCTTATGGGTGTGCTGGTAAAAGCACTGATCTCTGTGTCAATCTCTGCGGTTGGCTGTGTTTGCACTCTGTGTGTGCGTGTCTGCTAGTCTGTCTGCAGAAATAGCTACTCAGCCTGGCTGCTGGGTGGGCAGAAGAAGCCCCTGCCTCAAATCTGGCTCCAGCAGAAGGGTAAAGAGAATCTTTTGTGGTCCCAAAGTCCAGTGGATTCTTACCTTTCAGTCTGAGGTTCACATTTTAAGCATACTTTAAGCCTTTGCTACATCACAGACACTCTTAAATGTTAAACCTCCTTATTCAGGAAGATTTTTTTCTGCTACTGGCAACAATTCTGGAACTATCTATCTTGTATATTGCTAAACTAAAGCCCAGGCAACACTAACTCTACCAAGAAAGTAGAAAATATATTTATGCATGCCCAGCACACTGACAGCTTCCCTACCCAATTCAAATAACTACCTCTGAGGACTTAGTGACTAAACTCACACAAAAAAAGAGAAATACAACCAAACAAATCAAATTTCCTTTCTATTCCTTGATGACTGCAATTCAGATTGAGATTTCACATCATTCCATCTGAGTTTGTAGTGTAAGAACATTTTCAGAAAGCAACAGAAATATGTTTCTATTGAAGGGAAATGTGTAAATGCAAGGGTGTTTGGCAGGATAATGATGGAATGATTTAATTCTATAAGTTTGACTTGTGCGATTACAAGGCAAAAAAGAGATGCTCCTGTGTAACAAACCGGGATCTCTGCTACATTACAGTGAATTCCAGAAGAAATTACAGGTACATCCCTGTTGTGCACAGACCCCCAGTATAGCACCAAGAGTACCAAGGCTTTGCAAAAAAAGTTTTACAATTGCCTTCTAAATCCCTGTGCCCAGTAACTCCTCACTCTGGCACTTGAGCCTAAATGTCTAAGAACATTTGATGTTTGGATGAGAAAATAAGAGTCAGAGCAGGGATCATCACACTTAAATAGGTACATGAAAAGCTCAACCCTTGGGAAATATGAAGCACAAGTACACAATGCACCTGCAGGTCAGTTAAGAAAAATCTTCACTGGTTTTAATGTGTAAGCCAATATATTGAGCCATATTACAAAAAAGCTAAGGCAAATTCTTTACATACTATGCATTCAGTATTAACAATTTTTACCCACAGCAGTAACAGAAGAGTTCTGTTACTGTTAGACTGGTCTAACTGTTAGAATTCTGTTTTGTTAGACTGCATCACTCATGTTGCTATGTCATGTCCCAGTATGGACAACCTCTTTAAAAAAGCTTCTCTGTCAGCTAAAACATTACAACAGTGATTATTTATAGTGATTTCACTTGGTTAAGAAAGGCAAGCCAGGGTGGTTCATTGATCAGGAAACTGCCATGTACATGGAGTAGAAAGGAGTTCCAGGCCTTCCGTTTTGCTGGAAATTTCACAAAGCAAATCTGCATCTGTACAAGCTTTGGAGTGCCTTGATGGCACTTCAGAGGTAACAGGAAAAGGCAAAATGCTAGCTGAAAACAGAAAAGAATTCTATTACCGCCTTGGGTAAAAATTGTTGCCACCGAATGCATGCTATGTAAAAAATTAGACTTTGCCTTATCTTGTTTCTTATATTTGAGACCCATTCTCCATTGACAAAAAGGGGGGGGGGGGGGGAAAATCAATGAAAACATTTTGCAAAAAATATCTAGGAAAATCTCAGTGCAGAAAAAAATATGAACATTAATTCAATAGTATAATTACCAAGTACTCTTAAGGCATAAAACTTCAAGGTTGAAAGCTGTTTTAATACTGCCTTCTAGAATTTGTGCTTTAAAATAAAATCTGTGCCCCAGACAATTACTTAATAAGATAAGTTTAAACTGGTATTTCTTTCCTGGACAGAATATAGTAACTGAAACAAAAAAGTCATTAAAGTTCAAACGAGCTAGCTCTTCTTCCCCTCAACCCCTCAATCCATCTGGTGAAAAACATCAAATTTTATCATGATCTTCCAAGTCCAGAAGTTCTGAAATAAAAGATTCATTTTCTTTCCTATACATACCTCCTCATTTAAAAATATAATCTGTTAAGGTAATTTTTTCAAGAACTCTATAACTGTTTTCAGCCTCTTCTTTATTAAAAAGATCTATGTAACTGTTCCATCTCCCCATACATTTTGTTATTAATATCAATACAGTAGGGTGTGTTTGTAGGGGATGTTTGTTTCTTCTTCTGTCCACTTTCTGCAAAGTCAGACACAGATTAACACTCCTTCAGTGCTTTGTGCAAAGCAACAGCTGGCTAGACATGGAAAGTCACCATGGAAACACAAATAAAGAAAATCCATAGCAGTCTCAACAGTTGTACTTTTCAGATGCAAAATTACTAGTGAGTTTAGGGAAGGGGATAAACTTAGTCTTTAGGATATATTTGGGGTGGAGCATGGATATAGAAGGGTCTTGCACAGATGAATTAATAACAGACAGAGGTATGCTTTGATTATTCAAAGAGCAGAGGACAGGAGAAATGGAAGATAGGAGTCTAGAAAATCAAGCTTCTTTAGTTCTGCTGCTTGAGAAACAACTGTTTAATACTGCTGGTAATTTTCCTATGGTGCGTGTGTGTCTAAAAACGAAGATTAGTGCAGAAAATTATTATAGCCAATTTAGAGCCAGACATAGATGGATCGATTAATTTATAGAATGAAACAAATCTGTGTCTCTGGAGTATTTACTGGGTTTACCACCTAAAAAGGTGAAGCCTAGAAGCAAAAACAAAAAGAAAAGGGGAAGAAGGAAGTAGTTCGGTCTTGTTCAAGGACACATTCTGGCTTCATCTTGTCCATCCAGACCTGTTATCAAATAGATTAGCAGCAATACACTATTCTATGTTACAATTAATCACCTTTTCATTTTCTAACTCTATTGAAATTGAAAGAGATAATTTCATATCAAGTTATAAAACACAGCAGATATTTTTAAATAGAAAAATAGACTAAGATAATGCAAAATAACAGCCTCCCCTAAGGCTGATTTTCATAGTTTAAACGCTCTGAAGAGCTACACTCTGGATGTTCAGTAACAAATCATGAGATTCTGACGAAACTTACTGCATGGCCTAGCTTAAATCTGGGAGGCAATTATGGTTTGAAAATCTGTTTCCCATGATAAATCCACATGGGAAGTCTTATGTGGATTTGCATGAGACTATGCAAAAGATGGGTATCTGATGTCTTCCCTTAATTTATTTGTATCCTGAATACCTTTTTTCCTTTTTTTGCAACATCAGGAGAGGGTGCTGAAGTAGATAAATCATTTCCCTATATATTCAAGGGAATGTAGTGTTCTACTTCAATTCAAGAGACTGCTTTTTTAAAAGAACAGTAATAGAGAATTTCTGCATGTTCTTACAGTGCTGCCTTTCACTTCTTTAGTTATTTCACTAAAACAGTTGCCTGGAGTTGCAAAAACACGTAAGGATATATCTGCACCATATAATTTGCAAAGAAAATAAAATTTAAAGGTAAAAAAAAATGCCTATAACAGGACCTATAAATATACGTAATGACCTGAAGAAATTCCAGAAAAGTACAGAGAAAATTTTCAAGTTTTATTGTTCACTGCAATAGAATATTTCATATTTTGATGTACCGATATACCAAGCACACCTTTTTAAGTGCTGAAAATCATATAACTCATTAACAGTAAAATTCCTACTGTCTGTCAGAATATTTTTGAGCACAGATTCCCCAACTAATCATTCATAAAGTCAATTTGCAGGAGTGCCTTAAAACATGACGCAAAAATGTCCCTACGGATTCCATGTGAGGAATGTGTCAAATGTGCTGTGGCTTCAGAGGGGTTCCCTTGGAGCTGTGGCTGCAAGGTTTCCCACGCTGACAGTGGGAAAAACCTACACTCAGGAATGCCAACAGCTGGAATGCATTGACTTTGTTAGCATATCTCTCTGGAAAGTATATCGCTTAGACTGCATCACTCATGTTGCTATGTCATGTCCCAGTATGGACAACCTCTTTAAAAAAGCTTCTCTGTCAGTTAAAACATTACAACAGGGCTCATTTATAACGGTTTCACTTGGTTAAGAAAGGCAAGACAGGGTGATTCAGTGATCAGGAAACTGCCATGTACATGGAGTAGAAAGGGATCCCAAGCTACCGTTTTGCTGGAAATTTCACAAAGCAAATCTGCATCTGTACAAACTTTGGAGTGCCTTGATGGCATTTCAGAGATAACAGGAAAAGGAAAAATACTAGCTAAAGGTTTAAACAAGGCAAGAATCATGCATATAGGCCAAAGATGGCCAAGAAGGAAACTAATTCTTTCTTGCATACACAGGGTCAAGAAGGCTGCTTTTTCATGGTGAACATAAACAATAATTTTGTCAAAAACATATGTAATCTTTAGAGTAGCAGTTTGCCTGCCTCTGATGCAAAGCCTAATTAGGTGCAGCACAGCACCACAACTTTGGAAAAACGGAGAAAATTGGTAAGGTCTGAGAAAATACCTAAGTTTTGCAAGATAAGAATGGTAAAAACATAGACAGAATGGTAGTAGCACCTCAGAGACTCAGTAAGAAACTACGGAAACAAAAAGATATAAAAAAAATCTACTAAAAAAAAAAAAAAAGAGAGACAAAGTCTTGCTAGGAAGACAACCAGGATGATCAAGCATTTTAGTTTCATCGGTTTTCAGTCCTGGAAAGTAATCAAAAGAAAAAAACAGATTGTGCATACAGAATTGCTGAAAGAAAAAAATCAGATGCAAATAAACATAGAAATGAAGAACGAAGTCTTAAAATCTAACGTTTTAGGGCCTGAGTACCTGAACAAAATTTATGCCATTTCTTAGATGAAATTAGTTTAAAAGCCAAGTTAACTGTAATCATCATGGACTGTACATGACATCAGAAGAAAGCTAAAATGCTTTCTCAAACATTGTTAAATAAAATACGAAACTATAATAGCAACATGCTTCCAAAGTGCAAACACAGAATTTTTATATATCAAATTTGATTGCCATCGAAGTGGTTTAACACTGCAGGCAGCTTTTTGGAAAATGTCTCCTAATAGCATATACATTTATGGAATATATTTTATCTTTTCTTCCTAAGTGCTTTGGAGAGTTAATACATGTATTTGACATTAAAACAAAGTTAGAAGGCAAAATTAAACAGCTAAGCTTAGATATCTAAGTAAAAATGGAAAAGAGATGAACACACAAAAGGTGACATAACAGCTATAAAATACAAATTTTCTAAATATAGAACTCATGATGAAATATGAAGAGAGATACCTAAAAGACTAGGTTCAGCTAACTGCCCAGTGTACTGTTGTTGCTTGATGCTACACCAAGTCGCTCACAACAGACAGGCTATTGACTACCTGAAACATCAAACAATCCATAAAATGCAATGACTGGAGGTTGAACGCAAAATGAGATCACAGCTTCAGATTAGGACTGGTAGTAATGCAATCTGTGCTACTGGAAGACAATATCAGCCGGTCAGAAGACTTATATGGCTACTTTGAAGCCAAGGCAGGAAAAAAAGGATAGTCTACTGTGAGTAACAATGTCAGAGCATGGATAGTATTTTGGCTTTTTTGTAAAAGTATGAAGAAAAAATTATTCCAAGATTCTCAGCCTCACTATTTCAGAATTTCTTCCTTTTTTTAGAGTCAGTGATGAAAAAAAAAGAGTCATTAAATAGCAGCAATCACACTTTCTCCACCAGCATAAATGTTGCTTATAAAATGATCTAGCAATTATATTCCAGTGAGTCTCCTAAGAAGAATATTTGGTTCCAACACATTTTCAAAGAATTCTTTGTTCATTACAGGTAATAGTGATAAAGCAGCAACACCTGCATTAATCCACACTTCATCTACTGTCATGTGTGAGGAAAAAGAACTACAGAGTCTATCCGTAAAATAGATTTTTTTAACGTGATTCAAAAAAAAAAAAATTATGACAACAGTTACAATTTTTATATATGGCCGTGTAAAATGTACATAAAGAAAATAGTAGAAATTCAGAGCAATTCTTACATCATCTTTTTCTCCTAAATTCTTCTTTCCATATCACCCAAAAACATCATTCAGGCATAGTAAACTTCAAGAAGAGAAAGCAGCAACAGTTCCTTGCTGGGAACAGCAAGGTCTGCAACATTCTTCAAATAAAGTTTTGGCAAGTACATCTTCAGGAAAATCACAGTGAATGGCAAATTTTTGAATGAAATTGAAAACAAACAACCCTCATTTTCCTAATTCAGGTCTTTCATTTGAGGCAGATACTATTTCTTCAAGGAAAATGATACAGCTTATTCTAATATCTGTATTAACATGAAATACTTTTAAGAAGATTCCCGATTTATATATAATTAAGAATTTTATGTTACTAAACATTTAATGCTTTTCTACCTAGTATTTTGTAAGATTCTTTATAGTGGTGTGATCTTGACAGTCTTAAAATACAACTATATATATTTGGATTTAATCTCAATTCAAAGACTCCTAGGAATCCATCAAGACTGAATCACTATATGGGCTCTTTCACCCTTTAATTTTACTGCATGTATCTCTAACTATTATTTACTTTATTCTTTATTTTAAGTAAAACAAAAAAAAACATCACTGACATGGGGCTATTCTTGTTTCCACAAGCAGCCAGATTCAGCTGATGAGTTGCAATCATCAAAACACTGAATATCACACACTCTAGATTTCAGGACCATAAAAAATAATACCATGTGAAAACTTCAAAATAGAACTCAAGAAATTACATACTCTGTGGTTGTTTAAACAGAAGATGGAAAGCAGATTCCTTACTGGCGGACTTGGATAGGGCAGATGAACTAAGATGACAACTGGACTGCTCTTGATCTAAAAAAAAAAAAAATAGAGTCAGCGAAATACATTTTGAAGTCAAAACCCAGTTGAACAATTTCCCTAATAAAACAGCTTCCTAGACAGACATTTTAACAAACACATTCTCAAATGGGAGCAAATGGGACTTTCTATCTCCAAAGTTTAAAATATCTGTTATTTATCTTTTCATTGTGTCCATCTACATAGTCAGCTAAATATAATTTTCACAGAACTAGCTAACTAATCTCTGAAAAATAATTTCATTTCATAAAATGAAAAACACTAGGTTATGCTTTGTTCTAACACTGACTTAAATATATGCAATGATACTTATGACCAGTGCATTTTGGCTAAGAGAAAAAGATTGTTAGTAGCAGATTTGCCTTTAATAATTTAGTTCTGTTACATAAAAAAGTCAGAGAAAGCAGTCTGAAAGGATTTTGCAATGCACATTCCTACTTTGGAAATCTTTGTATGGAAAAAGACATGGCCAAGCTACAATGCATGCAGTCTTATCTGAGAAATAAGGTGAGTTTTAACAATCAAGACTATAAGCCAGTTATTTCAATATGACTGTGCATATAACCTTACCAAAAGCAACAGTTTTGATAACCCAGATAACACTGGATTTAAGAGAGAAACCAATTTACCTCCCTTATCCAATTTCTAATCACTACTGTAGCTTTAATCTTTTATTCGACCATTTCCCTCTAAACTTTGAAGTGAATATCCTCTAAAAAACAATTACACATGTTTCCAGAAACATCAAAATACATTTGGCCATTGAAAACATGAAATCAAATTATCCATGTAAACTGAAATAAAGCATGACAGTTATTAACAAACCACTAATAGTTAGGGCCAATTCTTATACAGGTAAATTCTCTGGGATCTGGTTTATGCTAGAGATTTCAGTAGTACCAATGATCTATATTGGTTAAGTTGTTCCATAAAGTCTTAGTAACAATATTATATAGTGGTATTTACAGAAGAGCAGTAACTTTCAGCTTGAAACAGCCAAAATAGTACAAGTGCTTTTTAAATGATCTGTAAGAGAGTTTGCATACTCTGCAGCTCTGATCATTGGCTCATATTGGGGAAAATGAACTGCTGTTAAATAAACATTACTCTCAAGAATATTCTTAGTATAGCTATGAAGGCTTATGTGAATAAGAGCTGCAGATTTAAGACACAGATGTGTATCTAAGTCCTGGGAAGAAAATTTACTGCTATTAAAATCAGTCAGAAAACACCAAGTTTTAAGAGGTCCAAGATTTCATCTGTGCATCACAGACTAACAGATGGTGGGTAGTTTTACTTGCTCTATAATTATTAAAAATGAAGGACTGTTTGTGCCACAGTATCAGTCAAAATTCACAGAAAGAAACATTTCTGAGGAATAATGCTCTTGGGTTTGACAAAGCTTCAGAAATGCAAATGGCAGCTTCAGAAATGGTCCAGATATGACAATTCACAATTAATTTCTATTTTATTTCCTAAACTATGCAATTCTAAACATAATTTCACAACTGTCTAGGGCAGAAACTGCCTATCAGAATGTTACTTGAAAACAAGATACAGAAAACTTCTGTAATCTTCTTTAAAGTATTAGGTGAATCTATAAATGTTGATGTTTATTACTTGTACACTTTAATCAAGATGTCCTATTTTCGTTGTTGCCACTTCTAATTCTCTTAAGAAGAGATACATGGTCTGAAACACAATTTGTAAAGATCAAGATCAATCTAACATTTCATTATCTCTCCTGACTTGCTACTTTCTGTCAATTTCCCCAATCCGCCATCTCAATGGCCTCCAATAACACCAGCAATGAACGTGATGAGTCCAGTGCAAGATTAAATAAAGAAAGGCATTCCACTAACTTGCTTTAATGTTAAAATATCAGCTAAGAGCTTTCAAAATGGTAGTGGCTTTGGGTTTATATTACTAAAACTACAAGTTTAAGAGCTATTCTCGGAGATAGATTCAAAAATTTCTGTGAAGTTGAGTTACTTGCTGACAGGAACAATTCTACTTTTTGGATTAATATTTTTCAGGAAAAAAAACAGGTTTTAAGAATGATTAGGCTGTCACTCTTTAAGGAATAAATTAAGACTATGATGATATGGGGGCTTAAGCACAGCCTGCATAAAAACAGGCTAAGAAAATCGAGGCTGTTCAGCCTGGAGAAGAGAAGGCTGCGTGGAGACCTCATAGCACCTTTCCAGTATCAGAAGGTGGCCTATAAAGGTGCAGTAGAAGGACTCATCACCAGGGGCTGTAGCGATAGGACAGGGGGCAATAGGTTTAAACTTAAACAGGGGAAGTTCTGGTTAGCTATAAGGAAGTTCTTTACTGTGAGGGTGGTGAGACATTGCCCAAAGAAGTGACAAATGCTCCATCCCTGGCCATGATCAAGGCCATGTTGGACAGAGTGCTGGGTGACACAGTCTAGGGTGAGGTGTCCCTGCTCATGGCAGGGGGGTTGGAACTAGATGATCTTAACATACCTTCCAACCATAACCAATCTATCACTCTGTGATTTCAGACTAAAATATTTGTGTTTAACTAATTCAGATATAAGGTTCCTACTGTTATGTCTGAAGTAATACTACAATCATTGCTAATTAGCTTTTTTCTTTTCTGAGCATGTTCTTGCACTGCCATGACAGAAACTAGGACAAAAGTAGGTTCTTCATGTCAAAACACATTAAACTAACACATAGCTCATCATAACATGGATAAGAGATCCAGTCTTCTCCATAATTTAGGACTGTAAATGGTCTTGAAATAACGTTCCGGTTTGAACAGCTCAAACTGATACAAGCAAAATAGACAGGGGAAAGCAAACAAACAAACAGTAGTTAACAAAAAAAAAAAGTTTGTGAAAAAGCAAGTTCAAAACTCACAACTACCAACAGTTCAGTTCTTGGTAGGACAGGAAGGGTACTACAAATAATATCGTCATACTAGGATAACTTTCTCACCAGCCTGATTAGTCTCATGGGATGGCAAATTCATTCCTAATGTTGCAAAACCCCAAGTTAATTAGCTTTTACTGTACACTGGGCTAACATATGTGCATTGCTGTGGTATATACAATATAAAAGTTAGTATATTAAAACACTATCTGCTTCCATCTGAGGTAAACTATGTCTTGATGACATTCAGCTAAATATACAGGTCTTTATGGAAATTATTTCCCAGCATATGTAAGGGCCAAAAATACTAAGCTGAAGTTGTGCATCCTTGACTTTGCTTATAATACCAGATTTCCTCTGGGAAGAAGGAAATAAAATAGGAATTACAGTAAATATTAGAACAGAGAGCAAATCATAGCACGTATGAACATATCTAAAGACAGTCTGAATGCGTAACTCAAACCAAGCAAACATAATATACAGGTCACCAGCAGCAACTGAATGAGAAATGTAACATTAAATATTAAACTGATTAACAAATTCAAGACAGCTTTTTAAAGGACAGTATGGTATTACTTCCATAAAGATCACAGTACAAAAATAATTTATCTCAAAGAAAACTATCCATAATTTCATAGACAGCAAAAACATTAGGTCATCATCATATCAGGTCTATTGATGTGTACAGAAAATGAAAACTGGCAACTCCTGATGCATAAAACCCAACATCAGTCTTTCACTAAGCCAGTTGCCTCTTCACTGTCTTTGTTACTGAAAATATCCCTGGGACAATTTAATGCTCCATAGTTGCAAAGATATCTATGTTCTCAGGAAAATACTTAACACCTGTTTTGCTAATGTTTCTCAGAACGTCACAATTTATTAGGGTTTAGCACCAATATTTATGCTTTATAAGTTATTATGAAATTGCATCGTGGATGTCACATTTTTTTATTATTTTTGCAAATAGCGCATTAGATTAGCTTTTTTACAAATTATACTTAATATTAGTATACTAAACTGTGCTATCCAGCACTAGATTTGTGCTCAAAAAAGCCAAGGAGTTTGCTTCTTATAATTGCTCTTGTACAAATCAGAATACCAGCTTGCACTTTACACTAGAATAAAGCATGCTGTACCCCATGAGATGCATTGGGGATCTTCGTAGCACACATGTAATACACACTTACAGTTCAAGAGATTATATAACCAGTTATTTCCTGGTCAAATAATTCACAGTGCTTCTGTAAGTGTCTAAACTAAGATAAACACAAAGGGCAGATGGAATGAGGGGAAAATACAAAGGTTTAACATTCTAGAAGAAAATTGCGTTACTAACAAAGTGAAGTTTACTGTATCTTCAGCTGCTCCAGGAACAATGAACTGATGAAAAAGAGCACTTCAAAAAAAAAAGAGGTATACTAACAATTTATTGAAGTACCTCTGGACTGAAGATTTACCATTCATGTCAGCCACTTTCACTTCTTAATATTTCACTCTGTCATAATCCATGTCATTAATGAAGGTCTTGAATAACATGGGCCCCATGCTGATCCCTAGGGTACTGCACTCACTGCAGCCAGCAACTGATTGTCAAGGTGTTGATCACTATTGAGACCAACAGCTCAGCCAAGTTTTCAACCCACTCAGCAGTCTGCTCATCGAGCTTACACTTCTTCAGCTTCCAAACGAAAATACAACAGGGAACAATGAAAAAGTCTTGCTAAACCACAGTATGTTACATCCACTACTCCTCCCTTATTTGTATAATCACTGATTTCCATACAGAAGGCAATGACATCAGTCATTTTGATTTGTACTTAACAAATATATTTGATTACTTCTGATTACCTTCTTGAACTTCATGTGCTTTGAAATGGATTGCAAGACGATGTGCAATTCATTCGAGTTTTGCTTGCAGACTTAGGCAAAAAACTGCACTGTGCACTTCAGCCTTTTCTGCATTGTCTAAATAGCTGATTCCCCCATCCATCAATGGAACTATCTGCATTTTCCCTAAGCTTCCTTAGCCAGCTAGCCTACCTTTAGAACCCCTTTGTGAGAGACCATACTTTCCCTGTTACTTTTCACACCTGATGAGTTTTGGCTTTCCTGATCATTTTGCTAAGTATGCTTATAGTACTTTTACGTTCGGCTTTTGTTATCTCTTCTTCCTTCCATCTAGGTGTAGTATTGGGAATATGTTATTGCCACTGCTAGTAACAGGCCATGGGGCTTTATATTAAGTCAACAGTGCAAAGCATTTGTCACGCCTCGGGCTATTTTACCCATACCAGCACATTGTCAAAGTGCCAACTATTGCCTTAGTTGTTTTTCAGCTTCAGCTTAGTGATGAATAATTTTGTGGTATTACCCTAAAGAAATTATACAATGTATGGTAAAGACCTAATAAAGTGAAGAGATCATTGTGGAACTAAATCTGGCAACCAATAAGAAAGCAAGTGTAACAAGAGACCCTTATGTAAACATAATAACACCAAGCAGATCCAACACTGTGGAGGAAGAAACTGGTATTTCATCAACATCGTGTTGCTAGTGAAAAACATAAGATGTTGACATTTATGCTCCCTTTTCTAATATGAACATCACTTTTGAGCTTTCTGTATGTGCTGGATATGACTCTGTTCCACACTCTGCCAGGTCCCCTGCTCAGCATGTAAAAGCTGGCACTATTCCTGAGAGCTTAGAAATGGTTCACTTAGTGTGTAAATACTGGACCACTGCAAACTGTTTCTTCCTTCACTGTTGTCCATATGAGAACGTCAACAGAAACTCAGAAGTGGTCTGAGCATTTACAAATGGAACTCTATTTTGTGACAGCTGAGGATGAAAATACATCAGCAGTTACACATGGGAAACTGTACTAAAGTACTTGGTCAGCAAAAGCATAGAGAATTCAGTCATGAGAATAAAATTCTCTTGACCAAACACTATTCAGGTAGAAGAATCAGCAAAATCCCCCATATATTATCCATATGCAGCTAAAGCTGTATTTCTGTATTTCCAATTCATATCTCAGAAGGTGTAATTAAAAAGCATGAGTTCCATTCAATAAATAAACCTGGATCTCCATTTTTAAAAGTCACCTTTCTTCACTTATTTTATGTGCCACAAACTCCAAATCACAGCATGAGTGTGTAAACCTAACTTAAAACTTACCTTTGCACAGTTTTGAATTTGCTATTCTCTTATGTTCCTCCATCTACTGAGTTGATGTCAGGGGGCACTGGAAGGTTTATCTTCAATTTTTGCTATATGAAGATGCCAGAAAATGGTTTGGTGCCTGTTTTTTAATACTACATGTTATGCTGAACTAGGTGGAGCTTCATAGACCTTCTATAGATCTCTGCTTCACTCAGAGTGAAGTTTATTCTTTCACTGAGTAAATCTCAGTCATCAAGGACAATCTGGGACTTCAGACTTGAGTTCTACAGCATTTGTGAAATCTCAGTATGATTTGGCGATCTTTGATAATTCTAGATTTTATTTTTTAAAGTATGTTTGAAAATATTGCTGAAACATACTTCCCTGGAAGGTCAATCGGGAAAAAAAAGCCTCAAATGTTTTTCCCTTACTAACTCCTTTAGCTGATAAAATAAGATATTTTGGAAAATAACCGAGGAACAAAGCCAAAACAACACATTAGCTCTTTGGCTTAGATATACAGCTCCCAAAACAGACTCAGGAGACCCCTACTGCCTAAATGCTACAGTGCAGTCCATGGGCAATAACCAGCTTCATGTAGACATGAGACTGTTTGACCTAAGAGTTCTACTGTGAACAGTTTTTAAAGGGTTGTGTTATTTCTTAGCTCACACAGTATTGTCTAACAGTTTTCCAGGGTAGATGTGAATGATACACAATATCTCCATTGCCAGGAAATGAAATGAGGCAAATGTAATCACATCCCACTCACACTTCTAATGCAACCCAAGGAGTTTAAGTTCCTTTCCTCACCCCAAAACAATCCAAACCTCTGTACCTGTCAGCATGACATCTACCACCACGTTTTCAGGAGTTGGATTTTTGAAGGATATCATGACAGAAGAATGCTGGCCAATACATGCACTTATGCTGGTTGGTTCCATCAGCTGAGGAGGAAGACCAGTCCCCGAAAGGTTAAATATCCACTCTGTAAGCTGTAGATGAAACATGCCATTACTTACTATTTGAAAAGTTAGATAGGTACATTTTAAGGCATTTTGCCTACTTCTTCCTTCTAGTGTTCTATGTCTCTCTTCTGTTGTAAGTGAACTGCTGTTAAATGCTTGCTTGCTTGCTTGCTTCTTCCAGCAAGCTGTTATGTTACTCTTAAGTATTGCTACCCCATTGTGGGAGATGTTCCCATCTCTTCATTATCTTTTGGGCTACTCTGAGCACAGAGTATTTACCTTCCAAGCTACTCAGAGCATTTAACTTCTAATCTACTCAGAGCTTCCAGTCAAGTGAATGAAAGATGTAGGTGGTTGCAAGAGGGCAATTCAAAGCACATAGAACCTGAAAGCAGATGAAGTGAGAAGCTCTTTTCAGAAGATAAGTGAATAAGAAAAATAATTGTTTGATTGGACAGCAGAGAATCATACAAAAAGCTAAAATTGTTACTCCAAAGATAATAAAGAACATTAACCACTATGCACAGAAGAATCCATATTGAAAAGACCTAGCAGATATAGAGTATCACCACAGAGCAGAAAAAAAATGAAAATATAATTCAATTGATGTGTTTATTTTGATCATTTTTTTTATCATGAGAGTAAGGAGTTGTCTGCCCTACACTTACTTACTCTTTTAAGATTATAAAGAATGATGTTAATAATGCCACTCACTGTGGAACCTTTAAAGCTGAATGAGCAGCAAAGGCGAATGGCAAATATAAAGGTAATATTATTTTAAGGAAAATGTTTAATTTGTACATTCATGTTGCTGCCTTCAAATAATAACTGACTAAAATTTGACGCTTATTACAAACTGCTCAAAAAAGTGACCCTTTGATCTGTTTTGTTCATTATAACTCAAAAAGGTATACATCATAAGCAGAATAGAAAATACATAAATTCAAACCACTACTTCCATTATCTGGAATACTGCATTTACTTCTGCATAGCCTGTCTGAAATAATTAAGGAAAATCTGTGATAGACAGGGTTCAAAAATCTAACAACAAATATGGAAATATTTAAAGTAAAAAGTGACTAATATATTAAGACTTCTCAGCATAAACAGGGATAAATAAAATGTCACATCATACGTCTTCAGAAAATAGCTTTGGACAGCAAAATTGCATGCCTTTATTATCATATTATAGAGAAACATTCAATCCAACAAGAAAAAAGACATTTTAGTCTTACTGAAGGAAATTATTTGGTAGAAGTCATCCAAGGCTACAGGGTTAAAAAAAAAAAAGAAAAGAGGAAAACTTGTTTGTATACTGATGTAGAAAAAAGACTACACAATACTAAAACTCAGAATATAAAAATAGGGCCTGTGTTTTGTTTAGGATTTAGACAGTGATTTATATTACCTGGTTTGCAGGGAGTTCTGCATTTCTCAGTCTAGTAAAAATTGAAAACTACCTCCCTTTAAAATTACATTTTATTTCATTGTTGACTTAAATATGGCCTATAACCTGTTTATTGTTTCAAACTCATGAGCAGGATGCTAACACCACTCACTATTCAAATTCTGTCAGGAAGGTGAGTGCTGCCACTGTACAAACTTTGAAGCAACAGAGGACTAACTCCTTGGTGAAGCCCCTTTGCTGGCAGTAGTCAACAAGAAACTGCCCAGCAGTTGCCAAGCCAGCATATCATAGCGTTTGTGTTCCTGACTTGTTCTTCCTTCCCACATTGGCTTCAAGAAGTTAAATATAAACAATAGGCTGAGCACACTTTGCAGATTTATTTTGAAGGACTGGAACACAGGCATAAACATGCCAGAAGATCATGTTTTCAGAAAGCTGAACGTGTCAAGCAATAAGTGCTTACACTGGCCAGTCATTGCTACTTTGTGCTTGCTTACACACACAGCAACAATATACATATATATGTATTTCTGCAAATCTCTTAATACATAAGTTATGAGGCAATATTAGTGTAACAATGCTTTCCAAACCCTCTGTAAATCTGTGTGAACCACCTTGCTCATAGCCAGTTGTTTCCCACAGAGATGCAGTGTAGGGGTGGGAGGAGTGAGCATGCTTATATTTTCTACAGTTGAGCTGTAAAGACCAAAGAGCTATGAAGAGCTTTATTGCTGAAGGCCCAGGCTCATGGTCTACAAAAACTAGTGACTGCAGTTTCCACTGAATTTTTGTGGTTAACAAGCAGAGCCATTTTGATCCCCATTGTTTCAAGTGCTGAGCACCTTTAAAACAACACACAGAAACTGTCAAACTGAACAGCTAAAGGAGACAAACAAAATTAGTCGTTGGTCTGGAATACAAAACAAGACAACCAAAAAATTATACTGACTAAAGGACAGGCCTGCCTTGCCTGATCTACAGTTACTATTTCTCATTGACCCACTCTGTGATGGAGGTCAAGACCGTATATGATCAGTGCAAGAAATCAAGAGGATAAGATATTTAAAAACCAGAATCGTTAGGAAAATAATACAGGATAGGACCTAACATTGGGTTCATTTTCTCTCTAATATTACTTACTTCTGTTAAATGCTTTACATTATACACGGATGCTAGCAATGTGGTAAAAGAATAGGATAATACAGGTAAATTAGAACTCTCGGTGCCGATTACGTTAAGACTGACCTTTCAGTTGTGCTGTCCCAACAAACTTAATTTCAGATTTTCACAGTGCTTAGAGCTAAACTCAGACTCACTTTGTGAAGAGCTCTTCATACAGCTTCAAACCAGAAACAAATGAAGCAGGTAATAGAACAGAAAAGTTTCTCTCAGTTCAGGAAAGAAGCACAATCAGAAGTAAAGGCTTATCCTGTAAGTACTGTCATTAACTGATTTTAGATTAGTCAGCTATTCAGCTATCAGATGGCTTAAGTGTCCATTCAGATATATTTAAACAGAGAAATCAAGGGAGGAAAACCCGTGTCAGGGGAGGGGGGTTACATTCAAAGTTGTCTGAGGCATCCACCCCTGATGAGAAGCATTCTTCAAGTCTTAATTAAAAAGGCCAGTTGTATCTCTGTAAATATTAATTGTCAGCTATCAGTATAACAATGAGCAAACTGAAATAGTCTGAGATTAATTTACTAAAGACTAGAAGTGAAAATGAATAAAAATTTACAGAATTCTCAAGATTCAGGCATGTCCTGGGTTCAGCAATAGCAGTCATTTTTCCTCCTTTTTAGTAGCTGGTGCAGCACTGTGCTTTTGAATTTTGGCCTGAGAACAGTGCTGATAACACGAATGTTTTTAGTTACTGCTCAAATGTTTAGTCTGACCAAGGACTTCCTGAGGCTCATGCTCTGCCAGGGAGGAGGGGAAGCCAGGAGGAAGCAGAGACAGGACACCTGACCCAAACTAGCCAAAGAGGTATTCCATACCATAGCATGCCATGCCCAGGATGTAACTTAGAGTTACTTGGAAGGGCTAGTTTACTGTTCGGTTGGGCTGGGTATCAACAGGTGGTATTGTATTCTCTTCCATTGTTGTTTCCCTTATCATGATTATTACTGGTGGCAGCAGCAGTGGTTTTGTGTTATACCTTAGTTACTGGACTGTTCTTATCTCAACCCATGGGAGTTACATTGTTTCGATTCTCCTCCACATCCCTCCGGGAGCGAGGGGGGGGAAGAAAGAGGGGGAGTGAGTGAGAGGGCTGCATGGCTGACTTACAGCCTGGGCTTAAACCACGACAAGGCATAAAAATAGCACTAAGAAATTACAAATATTAAACCAATATATTGATACTGTTAAAGAGATCTGGGAAAAGCATTTAGAAGGATGGCATATTGACTAAAGTTCACTGCAGATAAAAATTTGGAGATTTGACATTTCTTGACAGGATGTTGCACTGGATGACAAGATTCAGGTGGCAGGGCTCACTTTGTTAAAATGAATTGTATTGTTTTATTACTTCTGTATTTGGTGAATTTTTTTTTTTTTTTTTTAAATTAGATTTCTATGTACCATTAGAATCCAGAAAAGATAAGGACATTCTGTCCTCTTGAACTGGCCTTGAATATATACTATTCATAGGACAGTTGCTGTCTCCTTGGTTTTGTCCTTAATAAATATTTTAAAACAGAGATCCTGAAAATAAATGTTGTGCTACCACCACCTACAAATAACCTGTCTGTTCAACATACTTTTTCAGGAATAAAAGGCTACATCGCTTCCTTCACTATTCGTTTTCTTCATATAAAATAGTATTTGGTTTTGCAGTATTACTTATAACGCTACTGAAAACTCTTTGTAGCATATAACTGGAGTAATTTACAGGTCAGCAATCTATTAGGATATCTGAAAATCAAAAAATAATACAGAGAGGAAACTACACAAAAAGCAAATACTTCTTTCAACCACAGCTCATGTGATAAAATATTATAATTTACATCATATTATCAAGTTTCATTTTTGTTTCCAGTTGCAGTTTTTAACCAGCTAGTAGGTCATATTGATGACTCATGTTTCTTTATCTTTATTCATTTTCTCATCTAAAAGAAAGCTCAGGGATGAAATCGTCAACAATTCTAAAATGCTTAAAGTAAAAAAACATTTTCAGAAAAACTGAAAGAATAATTCACTTTTTCAAGTGCATTACCTTCCAAAATTCAGATCAAAGAAAAAATTAATCAAATTAATTTCATTGGGGGGGGGGGGGGAAATAGAAAGAATAGAAAGAAAAATAGAAAGAAATTTAATTTCAGAGGTGGCAATGCTAAGAAGTGACACTCTTCTGCTGTTAAAAACAGCAGAATTACCAAAAAAGCTAAAATTATTCATCACTTTTTCTTTCTTCTACATGATTGCATCATGTTTTAATATTGTAAATAGAAAAATTTCTGTGTAAAAAAAAAAAAAGTTTAAAACAAATTATAACTTTCGTATATCTTTGCATTTGCTCTCCCATTATGTACCGACCCACTGAATTTCAACTTCACCTACAGATTGAAACCCTTACTTACTTGCCTATTAAAATATTATCTAATATGAATTCCAGGTGTTGTGGACAGCAAACACAGTATCATACCTGTGAACAGCTGAAGGTTATTGATGCTTTGTGATTGCCTCTTCCAAGGGCAGATGGACAGAATTGCACAGGTACTTCAGTGGTGGAATGAGGAGCAACAATCACCTGTACAAACACAAGAAAGAAGCAAAGGAAAGAGTGGACAAATAAATCAATGTTTTGTTTGGTTTGGTTTTTATCTGTTTCTCTTTTGTGCTTTGTATCAACACTGTTGATGTTTATGTGATTAATGTGTTCCACCACATGCATTCTCTCCTCACAGCAAGCACAGGATGCTAAGGCAGCAAATGTACTGCAGTAGACAATCCTAGAGGCAGTCACTGCACGTTGATTCCCCAGAAACTACAGAGCTGGTGTTACAGATTGCTCCAAGGACATGGACAGTGGCTCGTACAAATTCTGTTCAAACATAACTTTGGTGTCTGATCATATTGATGACACTAGAAGGTTATCACATTGACCTCCAGAGACAGAAATTGGCTTATAAGGGAAATACATGGCAGGTTTTAATAAAGTAGTGTTTTGCCTCTCTTCTGCTTACCTTTATCTGAACTAACATAAATGATGTTGCTAGGTTTCTCTTCATGTGAAGTATACTGCTTGAATCTCAATTGCACAGGGAAAAGTAAAGTATCTGATTACAATGGGGTCATAAAAGTTTTTAAGAACTAGATAAGCAATGAAACAATAGAATTATAAATAAAAAAAAATGCCAATGCATCAGAAGAATGATTCACTGTGAACACTGAATACGCAATTACATGTCTGTTTTAATTAAAAAAGTACTAGGTTTTTAATATCATACATGTCTAAATAATGTTTGCATGTAAGAAGATTTATTGGAATTATGGACACTTGAGCTGTATTTTATAAAATTAATCTATTTTGCAGTTAATAAAGGTCAAAACAACACCCTGCAACAGCTGGCATCAACAAGCCCTTTTATAAAGGAAATGTCAGCCATGGAAGATTAGGCTGCTAACAGGCACTGAACACAAGTTATTAAAACATTAATTTTTGTTTAATACATTTAATAGTTGCAAGATGCTTGACTGCACCAATAAGCCCTATGACCTCTTTCTAGCTTGGGGTTTTAATTGCCTTTGCTCTGATACAGTACTTGCCTTGGAGCTAAGGAAGGCTTGAGCTTTTGGCATACCAAGGCAGGGACCTCCACCTGTAGCCCTTTCCCATCCCACCCAGAAACAGCAAGCAGAGCCACGACAATGATAGGTATGGGGGCCCAGTGCAGCATCAGGACCACTGGTGATGGCCACAGTGCTGAGAACATACTGCTGGCCCCAGAGAGTGAAGCAGGGACAGGGGTGTCCACTCCCCGCTCAGGGCAGAGGCCCCTGATGAGGCTTACGTTGCTTTTCTTCACTGCCCCATGGCATTCTCTGCCATCTCAGAGCTGGGCCTGGGCAAAGGCCACAGGTGTGCTGGTCCTTACAGTCATCTTTAGGGTGTGTCTATAGGATACCAGCATGATTACGGACTAAGATGCTAATGTGCCTTGAGCAACAGATATTCCTACTGACAGCATCAGGAGTTACACTGAGCAGAAGAGAAGACAGAGCTCAGATGTGGTCAACTAATGCACAAAACTTGAAATGTTATTTTTCTCTTTTGAGGGGGAAGGTTTTAAAACAATTTATCAAAATATTGCCATAACAGTTTATTGCAGACGTTAGCTGCCTTGTCTATTACAGGGGGGTGGAACTATATTTTTTTAACCTTTAAAAGTTTCATTTTACAGTTTCCACTGCATGATAAAAACATTTCTGGAAGGAAAAGTAGGTGGGTCTCACACACAGCATGTAGCTCACTGCTTAGGGCCCACTCCCACTTGGCTGTTAGAGCACCTGCACCTCCCATATGGGGAGCACAGCACTGCTGCGTCACCCACACTTCAACATCTCATATGTTCTGTAGGTGAGTGACACCTTGAAGGCATATTTGCCACCAGCAGTCAGCTGCCACCATCCCACACTCACCACCTTTGCAAGGCTTCTGTATTAACCAGAATAACATACCTGAGGGAGAGTCACCTCCCACAAACCACCTCTACCCCCATCTGCCCCACTGCCCAGAGTTTATTTAGCTGTTCATCATCTAAAATGAGCCTGAACAGCTCATTTCTGAGCTCCTGGGCATGCTCAGTATCCAGAGACCTTTTTTTTGAGATTCTGTACTTCATTTGCAGCCTAGTTTCTGCTTACTCTGTCCAAACAGGTCAGCCCATTTATCAAATGAAGACTCACAAATGGTGAAAGAATCTTAATGATTGCCCCCTCCCAAATACTTTTGAAGGAAATGAAAAAGCAGATGTCACAGCATAAGAAAAGATGATTAAAGTAAAACTACAGTTTTTTAATTTTTAGTAATTTCACTAGAAGATCTACATTCTTTGGAATAATAACCCTCCAATAAAGATGAAAACTGACTGGAAATCCATTTTCAATAAGCATTACTTGGCATATTATCATTGCACAGAAAATGCACTGCCATAATGAATCTAAACAATCAATATGGAGTTATGATAATCCAGCAGACTGCCCAGTCTGAAAGCAGAAAAGAGTTTTATTTTTTACATTATACATCTGTTTTAAACATTTTATGTTACACAGTATGCTCTTCTACCATGTCCAGAAAATGATTTGGTTTAAATAAAAAGATGGGTAAAAAAATATAACTTATTTTCTACTGAAAAGCAAATAACAAATTGCTTTTTAAAATAGACTTGAGAAATAACACTAACAATATGTTTAAAGAAGGTCATACTTTGCTGCAGTCATTCAATAACGTAATCTGGACGTAACCCATCCCCTTCCTTTCTGTTTACTTTATGCAAACAAGTGTCTTCTAAGATACTCGTGTAAGGAAACTGGTATCATTGCTTTTCATAAGTTATCAGAGATAACAGCTCAAATAGGAAACTGAGTCTGGAGAAGGCTGAGCAACTACACATCTTATTCCTGTTACAAATCCAACAAAGGAAGAAAGTTTTTCATGAAATTTAGAAGTTTATTCTCTACTCTGTACTAAAAATAATTACTCATGGTCACAATAAAAATAAAGCTTCCAAACAGAGACTTTGAGATTGCACTCCTCTCTGCCAGCCCTTCTTTCTTAATTTAGTTTTCCTTAATAAAAATTGTGGTTTATAGCTAATCAGGATGGAATACAGCTTCATGAAAAAGGTTTAGGCTAGCTTATAGCTGGGTTATAGTCAGGAGAATAGCAAGGCTAGCTTATAGCTGGGTTATAGTCAGGAGAATAGCAAGCTGAAGACTTACAGTGAAAGCATGTTTTTCTTTTTAGCAACATAGATGATCCCATTTGCAAGAATTTTTTATACATTTAAGTTACATCGTAAATATATATGCATATAAATATAATACACATACTTGTGAAATCTGTCCATGTATTTATATAGTGCGAAAGAAATAAGCTGGGGAACATAGCATTACTGATGATTGACAATTTTCATCTGCTAAATGTTGAACACAAATCACTCCATTCTAGAGATAAAGCAAGCTGTGGTTAGGAAAATACCACAAAATTCAACATTCTGATGACTGTTCTCTCGGAAACTCATACTGCCCACTATACTAATGAAAGGCAAGGGAGGAATTTTGAAGTAAATTTATGGAAGTTCACTTCAACTTCTAGAGATTTTGGCAGAATTTACAAGGATGTTGAGTTAACCCATACAGTGTAAAACCAACAAGAAGGGAAAAAAAAAAAATTAGGCATAGCCTGCTAATAAAGTAAATAAGTAATAAGTAAATAAATGAATGCTATGGAAACCCAACTCTCATTAAAGGAAACCCTTGAAGACTTCAATTTCTTGAAAGAAAACCAAAATGGTATGTTCCATTTAAAGCTGGTTTAGGCTACAACTGCAAAGCCACTAATAAGAAACATAACTTTTCTCATTTTCATCAGTTCACAAAGAAGTTAATGGAGCCGCTTCTAATATAGATAAAACTGACAAGAGATTTAAAGCCTTTGAATTTAATTTGGATTTCCTTAAGCAACCAGAAGTTCAGGAATACTTGAGCGTAATTCAACTGGACCTCAGGAAAGCCAATTATTAATGATGGCAGTACTTGAACTTGAATCATATCTATAAAAAATAATCCCTTGCGGTATTTCAGTAATGCCTTCTGTTGCAAACTCAAACTGCAACAAAATTTCACACACATGGAATAAATACAATATTCAAATTTGTTTACATTCTAAAATATTAGACAAAATTTTAGTTAATATTTAGGCAACTAATCTGTAGGAAAGATAACATTTTCTTTTATATCTGGTGAATCTGGTTTATATCATTCCTCTATTTTCCCAATACAATCTATTTTTTACCTTCTCAACTATTTTAGGATCTTATTACAATATACCTCTCCTCTCCCTCTGACCCTTATACTAGTTTGCTCAAATAGAATCATAGAACCATTAAGTAGTTTGGGTTGGAAGGGACAAACCAGCTCCTGTGTAGGTCTTTCCTGCATGTCCTGGGTTCAGCAGTAGCAGTCATGCTTCTCCTTCTTGGTAGCTGGTGCAGTGCAGTGTTTTGACTTTCGGCTCGGGAACAGAGCTGATAACACTGATGTTTTGGTTTGGCCAAGGACTTTGTGAGCCTCATGCTCTGCCAGGGAGGAGGGGAAGCCAGGAGGAAGCAGAGACAGGACACCTGACCCAAACTGACCAAAGAGGTATTCCATACCACAGCACGTCATGCCCAGGAGGTAACTGGGAGTTAGCCGGAAGGGCTGGGAGACTGCAGGGTTGGAGGAGGTATCGGTCGAAGCTTGGTCGGGCTTGGGGGCCGAGTTATCGGTCAGCTGGTGCTGAGGTGTTGTATTCTCTTCCCTTGTTATTTCCTTTATCATTATTATCATTGGTGGTAGCAGTAGTGATTTGTGTTATACCTTGGTTACTAAACTGTTCTTATCTCAACCCGTGGGAGTTGCATTCTTTTCAATTCTCCTCTCCGTCCCTCCGAGAGCAGGGGGAGAGCAAAAAAGAGGGGGGGAAGTGAGCGAACGAATTACCTGACTGGGTTTAAACCACGACACTGCATTATCTTCCTAATGTCTAGAAAGGTGCAATTGCCATTTATTTCCTGTCTGCAACAGGTTTCTTCATTTTCTTTTTTCACATTAAAAGTTCTATATTCGGTCCCCCGATCTCTTGCACCACAGTTTCCATGCATCTGTCCGCTTTTTTCTCATCTACCCACCATAAAAAGGACACATTTAAGGGCATTAATTGTTTATAACATCCAAAGAGTTCTTCATTGGACCTGTACTATTAACTAGTAATCAATTGTCAATAAAAGATATTTTTCAGAATCTTGACCATCTAGAACTCTAGCCAATCTCAATGAAAATATGAAAGCTGAGCCCATCTGTATTACTTTGAGTCCTTGAAAGGACAAAAACGTTAGGCAGCAAGATGGAAGGGCTTCTGTGATGGAGAAGGAAAACATTGTCTACATATAATAGGATGAAGATTTTCTCAGTAAAATTCAATCCTAGGGTAAATACAAGTTTGGAGAATAAAATTATTAAAGGTATTTGCTTGAAGCTTGTGGCTAAATTGATAAAATTCTTATTCTTATTAGGCTCTGCAAGTTTGTTATAACTGCCATGACTAGGAGATGTTCTTAAATTCTTACTAAAATTTTATCTACTTACCCTTAATATTTACCTGATTATCCTGTTGATTCTTAGAAACTTGTGAAACTTCTAGTACAGCCGGTTTGTTTACAACTTCTCCTTCTAATATTGCCTGAATATGATTTGCAACCAATGCTGCAGTCCTTCTCAAAACCATTCCACAAAGCATTTGAGGAAAATACATCTATACTTCAGCTTGCATTGTTTTTTCAAGTTTAACTGTTTTCATCCTTAAGCTAGAAAATCTCTAGAATACACACTTATAATGTCTCTAGTCCTTGAGACCATGCTGTGCATTCTGAACCCACAGTACGTTACACAATTCAATGTGTTTTGGAAAGAAGGCTCTCTTCTATCACTTAGGTGAAAGCACAGAAATCTTACTTACAGGGTGTTTTGGATCAGTCTCAATTGAAAAATTGCTAGGATTGCTGTTAACAAATTCTAGCTCCAGAGTTTCTTGGGTAGGATTAAAGAGAGGTATGTATAGACGAGAACATCTGGAAAAAATACATATATGCAATGACCATTAATTACAAAGCTTCTTCCGTCACATTTTATTATTCGTCACATTTTCTTTCTTGAAAACTGAGTACTTTTTAAAAAAATTATGCTTCATTATATAAATAATAATTTATGTGTTAGTATTTTTCTACTAGTATGGACGCATATTTAATAGCATTAATTAATATTATTAATTGTTACTAATAACAATAATAAATGGTAGCAATAACCATTCTAATACTTGGGTCAGTTGTAAGGGCAGAATTTTTCTTGGTGGACTTCAGTTGCCAGAAGGTTAAAGTTGGGTAAAAGGACTTTCTAGCTCCCTCAGTATTCAAGAAGAAGAAAAACAGCTTCAGGGAGAACTGATCCTAATGTAGGTCACCATGATGCGGAATCACTTTTCACAGTCTGCAGAAGGAGCCTAGTCTGAATGCCTTAAACTTAATGCCTAACTTTTATATGGTAGAAATGAATTCTAGTGTAACCAACACCACAGCTTCACATTTATTCCTAGGCTCCAATTTGCAGATTCATGTTTCGCCTTTTTTTCCTTACTTTCCGTAGATCAGGAAAAGCACTGGACAGAAATTAAAAGTTAATCACATAAATGATATCTGCAACTCCTTTTTGTCTAAGCAATGGTTTACAGGAAAATCTTGTCATTAAGTGGTGCTGCAAATAGCTTCTCATTTAGTGCCTCTAGGCATCCATTCTTCTCGGTAACTTTTTAACCTTGAGATCTCAAATCAAACTTAGTGTTTCACACCAGTCATTTCAATGGGGTTTCCTCCCGTTTCTCTCTTTCTTCCTCTGGATGGACTCAAAATCTGTTTCATTTTGTACAATTGTTACATTATTCATTACAGCATAATGGTAAATCATTATTTTGAACACGTAGATTATGTATTTTACTGTGTCTGTCCCAGGACAAAGATTAGAGTATGCTAATTGTCTAAATGCTATGCTTTACATCTGTTGGCACTCTGTTTCACAGACTGCCCTTCTTTATTTTCTAATTAAAGAATAAACAAACACAAGATACCTTCAATAGGGAGCGCAATTTTTAAGAGAATTCGTAGGACTCCCCAAAATTTCTCTATTCTGATCAAAATAATATATTATTTGTCTTTAAAAAAAGATTTATGACTGTAAATCACATTCTCATTATAGCACTAAGAGACACAGAAAAGATATTAAAGGTGAATCAGTGAAAACAGCAAATAAGAAAAGTTTGAAAAATGCGATACATATATTGGTTTTGCAGTAAGTTATCTAATGGATATTCCCTCTAGTGAAAGCTGTGGCAGGTCAACTGCCAGATTTCTCCACATATTTATCCTCTGGAAAACATTACTCAGTTAATCATAGCTAAATGAGTAAGAAAAAAGAAAATATAAAAAGCAACATTCAGAAGAGAAGGTTTTCCACTCAGGCTTTATGATCATAACTTCAGGCCCTAAAACTTGCATGAAGGGGGCTCCTTCCAGAATATAAATCCCCAGCAGCTGAGTGACAGACTTGTTTCCGCCTAATACTATCAAAGCATTGTATCAGTGAAGTGTCTACAGTAGAGTATAGAAATACCATTTCAATATTAGTTCAGAAAGAGAAAAGAAACAAAAAACTACAACAAACCTACAGAACTCTGTATTATGGATCTTTATGATTATGTTCTGCAGTATTTTCATAGTGGTTTCTATATAAAGACTTCAGATGATATCTATGTACACACTACAATTCCATTTATCTAGCTCTATCTACACATATATCCATGAAAATAATCTTCAAACTGCTACAGTAAACATACAACAATATTCTGGCTTTTTGATGTAAACTCTTCCATGATCCTTTAAAACACTAAGTCCAGCATTATGAAATACATACTTACTTTCCAAGCTCACATTGTATTTCAGGTATATTAGTTGGCAACGGTTTCTCTACAGTCAACTTCAGTGCATACCAGAACTCTTCAATCATGTCTGACAGGAATATGACGCTAAAAACAGATACATAAGCTTAATATAATACAACTTTTGTGCAGACGATTAAAAATGTATGTGTTAAAAATCAGTTTAACACAAGTTCTTTAATTAGTAACCAGTTTTCCCATAACACTTCTCACTGCTATCTGAATTCAGTTATCAAAACTAATACTATTTACAAGTATTTATGCAGCAAAATCTCATCATCTTTCTTAACTTTTTAGCATTAAAGGTTGTGTGTTGTTTGTTTGCTGGTTTGTTTTGGAATTTTTTTTTTTTGCATTTTAGGGGCAGTAAATACTACAACTCAAGAGCATTTCAACTACTAACTTACAAGAGTAAGCTGTAATTTTGTTTCAGTGTCACAGTATGTTCTTTCTATCTATTTTGAGCTCATAGCACACAGGAACAGAAATAATATTCGATGATTTTTATAAGGAAAATCTTTTAAAATCTACGATGAAACTGAGAGATAGACATAAACACATTTATATGAGCATGGCAAAGAGGTATGCTTTAAAAGAGTATTCAATATACTGTTTTCATATACAATCAAATGTTGTCATGACTGAGAACTGCTTACTGCTAGGTGAGATATGTACAGCAGTATATTTCTGTGGTGAACATTCTAACACAGTCCTTTGCTATTGCAGATTTGCACTGTGCAAACCCATGACTTTATGGGACCAGTTCTTTTTCTAAATGATAAATAACTACGTCTGTTCCATGACTTTATGGGTCCAGACTAACAGAGCCTTTAAAGTGAGCATAAAATCAGCTTAGGAAAGACTCAACCATTTGAAAAGATACACCTGCCACAAACATTTTTATAACACTTTTTCCCAGCTGCTACCATACTAAAGGAAACAGAGCATGGCTTCAAAAAAAAGATGATAGCCTGGATGTAATGTGGAAGTACCTCTGCCCAGCTGTAATTGTAGTACAGTACTGCATAATTGTATTCACATGTACAGGTGTGCTTTCTGTCATCTTTGCATATATTCCACTATGTCCCAGCCCACCAATCAGCCGAAAAGTTTGCCACTTATTTTATTATTTGGAAATCCTGCACTTAAAAGATACCAGAAATATTATCAGGTATAAAAAAAATGTAGGTCACTCTTCATTTGCAGGATGCATAATTTCTACAAATTCCCACAGAAAAAAAAGTATTTACTGCAGTGGTAACAGTACTCATTTTTAGAAAACAGTATTGCTTGAAAGCTGTACTGTACAATGACACCTGGAATTATTCTGGTCTTTGGAAAAATCAGTACAAGCAAATTGAACAACACTTTGAAACACATGGATTTTGGTTTTGTAAATATTGTGTCTTTGAACAGAAGTCATCTGTTTCTGCCCTCCATACCATCCTACCCTCTTCCCCATCCCCACATTTTTGCCAGTCAATTGATATCACTGAAAAAGAGGGAATCATCTTTTTCCTCAATTAAATAATGATTTGCTAACCAGTTAAATAATGATTTGCTAATCAAATTCCAGGAAGAGTGCACTTTTGCACTCTTCACTTACTTGCTGAACTGGTTTAGCTGAAACTGATGTCATCTGTCTATATACTGCTAATTACCATACCTGCATAGTTTTGCTGGCATTCCTAATGTAATTAAAATATTGTAATTAAAAACTTCTCCATATTCATTCCCTAGATCATTGTTAATTAATGGAAGATTCTGAAGCTGAATGGATTTATGTGAAGATTGTTAAAGGGCTCTTCACCTGGCTTTAGTTAGGTTATTACAGTTTTGCTTATACTAAGAAGAAAAAATAAAATCATGTCATTTCCTTTACAGGACTTTGAAATTCAGAAAACAAACAATTAATCTGAATTTTTCAGAGGGGCCTTCTAATCGTAAATAAATTTCTAAAACAGTGTTCACAGAATCAGTGCAAACTAGAAGAACTAGGGGTTATTCTACTGCCTGTCAGTTGGGTTTTTGCCTTCAGAGGAAAGATGCTGTATGGGATACAATGTATTTAAAGTTGAAATTTTTTATATAAATTCCATTTATAACCTTTTTCATTTTGGGAGCTATTTTAGGACAGTATCAACATCCAGTGACTGAGGTTTCAATGAAAGTAGTTCACTTATTAGTACAAGAGCCACAACCACAAGTATGAAAGCTCTACAACCTACCTTTCATCTGAAGTGCCAACAGCGACTGGGGAAAACTGCAGTTCATACAAAAATGCTTGTCTGGGACTAAGAGTGAAAGATTTTTGTCCACAAAGTAACTGATTCTCCAGCACCACATCCAGCTTGAGAATTTTATCTGAGGGATTAGTGATGGGAATATGAATTCCAACAGTATCCTAGAGAAAAAAAAAAAAAATTAAATTATGAACACATAAAAGATCTTTCTCAAAGAAGTGTAAGATACTTACTTGTGAATTACACTTATGTGAACACATAAGGCTGCATCTTTGATGTGTAAACTAACTCAAAAGAGAGAAGCTGCAGCAAGAGACATTTCAGCCAATCTTCAAATTGTAAAGTAGGTAATTCATAGAATCATAGAATAGTTAGGGTTGGAAAGGACCTTAAGATCATCTAGTTCCAACCCACCTGCCATGACCAGGGACACCTCACACTAAACCATATCACCCAACACTGTCCAACCTGGCCATGATCACCGCCAGGGATAGAGCATTCACAGCTTCTCTGGGCAACCCATTCCAGTGCCTCACCACCCTAACAGGAAAGAACTTCTTCCTTATCTCCAGTCTAAACTTCCCCTGCTTAAGGTTTAACCCATTACCCCTTGTCCTATCACTACAGTCCCTAATGAATAGTCCATCCCCAGCATCCTTATAGGCCCCCTTTCAGATACTGGAAGGCTGCTATGAGGTCTCCATGCAGCCTTCTCTCCTCCAGGCTGAACAGCCCCAACTTTCTCAGCCTGTCTTCATACAGGAGGTGCTCCAGTCCCCTGATCATCCTTGTGGCCCTCCTCTGGACTTGTTCCAACAGTTCCATGTCCTTTTTATGTTGAGGACACCAGAACTGTACACAATACGCCAAGTGAGGTCTCACAAGAGCAGAGTAAAGGGGCAGGATCACCTCTTCAACCTGCTGGTCACGCTCCTTTTGGTGCAGCCCAGGATACAAATTCCATAAATAAGGAAACAGAATTCCATTAACAAGGAAACACTCAAGTCTTCCTGGGCAGTCTACATTCTAATAAGCTATTTCACCTGCCAAGATATGGCTGAGGCTTGACATAAAACACCTTACAGACAGATCTGCTGTAGTCCCAGCCAGGTAAACCCTCCCAAGCCATCTCCCAGTGGCCAAACACAGACTGCTGAAAAATTCCACTTTGTAAGCTGTCAGATGATTCAGGCTGATTTCTACAGGTTCTGTTCCTCTTCATTTTTAAGTTACATCATAATATTTGACATTAAAACAACACCACCACAACAAACATTCCTTCTCTCATGCCTTTATGCCATTTCTCTTACCACTGGTCTCCATAACTTTTTTGTTTAAAGTCTAGAACACTTCAGACAAGGACAATCTTTTTTTGACCACTAGAAAACATGGCTACTACTAAACACACACATTAAATTCCAGTTACTATAATAAAAGGAAGCCAAACGATGGCTTACTTAGATAAATATGCATCCTTTACACATGGAACACCTTTAAGATGAGCGGGAGCTGGGCAGAGGTGGCTCACTCTGAACAGCTCCTACAGTGCATTCTTCAGCAGCCCTCAAAACACAGTTATTTTTCAGCAGGGTTACAGTGACTCCCTTCTTTACTCTAAGGTTAAAAAAAGCATAAATCCATCCTATGTGCGCTATATGTCTAAATATCAATACACTTTATGAAATGAAATACTTTAAATGGATACACAGGAATTTATTAATGAAGGAATTCCACTGTCACAATTCAGGATGTGTACCTGCAGTTTAAAATACGTATGTTCTATTCATATATGTACATCTGCATAAAATCTGCAAAATCCAAAACCAGATATGTACATTTATTTCTCTGTATCTATATTTATCTCCATTCTGATTTTGGTCCCTTTCTTTTGCTCTAAGCAAGCCGTTTATTTCAAAATGGAAGGTGTTTCTAACTTACGGTGATTTGGTTCTCACTGGAAAATTTTGACATATACTCCTTTGCAAAAATTCAAATTGCAATATGAAATGAGGAAAAGAAAATATCTATTAAAATTAACAACATACTAAAAACTGACCATGAAATACTTTAAAAAACCTCACACAGCTGCATCATCCTGCTTTGATCCTGCCTATGATTTCATAAATTTCTATATATTTTCATTTATAGAAAATGACTACTGGAACACACATAAAACACATGTAATATTCTATAGATGGCAAGATTACACCAACAATTTAAATCATTGAAGTGCTTTGAATCAGTAAGATGGGATTTAAATTTGGTGTAAACTATTTTAAAGCTCAGATTAATGTTTTTTACTGGTGTAAACAAATTCCTAAATCTATCTACCATTTAATTGCTAGTGGCTTCATAATAATTTTACAGGAAAATATCTACATGCTGCGTTGAAGAAATACTTTTACAGTAAAAAGGAAATATTGGACAGCTTATTTAGGAAAAAAACAGCAACCATCAAAGAAACCTTTGTAAACTTGTACACAAAGGAGATTTTATATTGCCAACATTAGCTTAATAATTTTCCCTTGCCAGTATAAAATAAATGCCTAGGATTACGTATTTCCATGGAATTTCTCAAGAAATTTCCCAGGAATTGCTATAGTTTTCAAAGACCTGCTACTTCACAGATGGCAGTAAGAGCAGATACATATTTATCAACACAATGTACATATATTGTACATTTCTAGGCCTTAATGGATTGATAGCACAGTACTAGGAAAAATAACAAAATGCCCATGCAATGATTAAGAGGATTCTTTTTTCTGGAGGTACCCTTTTGCCACAAAGAATGCATAGGTTTCACACCAATAGCCAAGTTCCACCAACTTTATACACATTAATTTTGATTCACATCTCAGCATTGTGTTTTTTACAAACATTTTAACAAAGGAAAAATATAAAAGCTGAAAAAATAAGAGAATTAATCTCATTCCTCAAACTTCTTGTGTAAAGACTGCCAGTGCCCAAGAAAGAGCCATTCTGATGCAGTATGTCATAGTTTTACTCCTTTAGAATTTGCTGTGATCCACTTCCTGTCCAATGCAGATCTTTTTTTTTTAAATAAACTTACATAAGGTAAAATAAAATGAAATAATAAAATAAATATAAATCTGAAAGAATAGTCTCTGTAGGAGTTACCTGGTTCTGTGCCTCACTATGACTTAATAGGTCAGATAAACTGCAAAAAGAAAACATCCTCATTCTGTTGTTCCAAGAAAAGTTAACTTTTAAGTCAATGAAGTTTGCCTACAAATTACTGTCTCACATACAACAGCTTTTGCATTATGAATTTTTCTTCCTGTGTCATACTATAGGTATCCATATTAGAAATCTGACCCACACATTCTTTCAGTATTTTCTCTAAAAAAGTAATGCAAGTTCACTATATCACAAGCAATGTTTATTAATAATATTAGCATTATATATATATTATTGACTGATATGTGTTACTAGAACCTCTGAAAGAGCTAAAATCAGAGCAGATTGAACCAAGGCCACACTTGAACTTCTCTGGTTTCTCTGTGCAGTCCAACTAGTTCTGCTGTGACCCAGAAAGCAGCCTCTCCCAGTGTATGAGAAAGATGTGGAAGTCTTTATTAGAGAACCATGGATTTATGAATAAGAATATAAAGCCTTTTAAATACTGTGGGCTCAGTTTTGAGTACCTGGCAGATCTTTTTGTGAGGGAAAGGACTTTTATCACAGTCACCTGAAATATACTTTTTTTGGCATATCCATTTGTCTGGACACGAGCCATTATTTCATTCTATATCTTTTATAAAGGGTATCCTACCAAGATTTAGCTTTTAAAACTTGTGTAAATATCAGTGAAGTGTTTCTCAATTGTTACATTCATTCTACAGTCACCATCTGCTGTGTACGGGTCACACAGAACAGACTGTTGCATTAATTTTTCTAGAGACTGCCAAAAACTAGGAGTTTCAAAGGCTGGAAAGAGCCAGAAGCAGTAATGGAAACACCCTGCCTATTCTTAGATCTGCATGTAAACATCTTGCTAAGCATGAAGACTCTGACAGTGATCTTTTGAAATTACCACTGAAGAGCACAGAAGCAGTTCATTAGTGGCACAGATCTGTGAACAATTACAAATGACAACAGTGACACAAGTTTCAGCTCAGCAAGAACAGCTCTCGTGGAAGTGGGGGTGGGCAGCATATGTTTCGGAGTTAAATTACCAACTTCTGAGTATGCAGTGTGGTTCTCAGGGACTTGAGAGAGAGAGAAAGAAAGATTTGGCAGAGAATAGACAAAACTATTGTCTCCTCACTTGTGTGGAAACCAAACTAAATCCCTTCCAGGCATTTGGTTTTATTAAAGCAGAAACTAATAATTCACTGTTCAAAATAGACCTTCCCCTCTGGCTTATCTCCTGCTGTACAGATCCTGCTTGGAACTCACATATTAGTTACTTCCTCTCAAAACAGCCAATACTATTTTTCAAATATATGGATGGATTAGAAAGTCTCTTGACTCAGTGAACCAGCAATATACACTTAGATGATTTTATTTTCCATGAAAGAGACAGCTGCTAAAGAGCAAGTGTGCTCAAAGCAGTAAACAACAGACTTTTAGATGTTTTACATAAAAACTTAAAAATTGGCTTGCTTCTTGACCTCTACATACAACCTGAAGGCAAAGTAACTGTTACTGTCCATTTTTCTAAAAATCTAAGATAACAAACCTGAATTTGTCAGCTTAAATTCAGCTTCTGTACTACTGTTGTCCACTGAAAAATCCACAGTACACACCAAAGTAAAATCCAGTAACCAAAACCATTTTTTTTTAATTGCAAATTGTTACAATGCTGTCAATGGCCGAAGTTACTTAATAATTATCAATTGGTAACATTTAAAAATCTGGGGTTTTACTCTGCATTTAGAACTAAAAATACCTGCAAACATACAAATGACTCGTAATAACCAAATGTTACTTAATTAATGGATAATGAATATTCATGAACAAATTTTTCTTTGGCTTTTGAAGTTTCCTGTTTTCTCAGGTGGTTCCTTTGAACTGCAAAAATTCTTTGTAATGTATCCTTTCTAAATTCCAGAGAAATATATAAACTAATAACTACTGAATCTTCTAATATTTCAGTTGCAATGATTTTGATACACCTTTATATCAGGTATGGAACTCAAGCAGAAAATTAATCTTAAAATGCTGAGAAACAACCTTCAGAGAGTAACAGACACTGGTAACTCTTTCTAGTGAGGATGATGATTAAGCCAGTGCCAGAGATATGTTCATATTGTCACAATTAAATAGTCATTCCTTACTCCAGTTCACATAGAAGAGGAAATATCTGGATTCCTTTTTCAATTGTCCAAACTATCTAAAATTGGTAGGGTTTTATCCTAAAGTAAAAATGTCAACTAAAATTGTATAAGCAAGCTTTTCCTGAGTTAATGGTGTTTTACAAACTTCAACACAGCATCTGCTTTCAAAACAAATTCATAATCAACTAATTTTATGCATCTGAAGTTCCCAATTCAGATACTGTTCAAGAATTTTTGTGGATAAACTTCTTGCTCATTAGAATAATGCCATTTAATTATTATTTGCTGTTTCAGAAGCTGTGCATACTATCCATAGAAATCCAGCAGAAAAGGCCAGGTAACTGCTTCAACACGTTATAGAGATGCACAACTATAAATTAGTATTTTAATTGCACTCCAGCATTTTTAAACAGCATTCTGATCTTGGCAACAAAGCAATATTATTTTGGACAAACGGGGAAACATTTTGAGAGCAGTGGTACCCCTGTCAAATTAGTCTTAAGTAAAAGATACAACTTCCTGCTATATAGATGGACAAACGTCGTAAGAATGGGATGAATAATAAAGATCCCTTCTTCCTTCTTATTCACATTACACAAGGAAAGCACTGAATTCTCACTACTCACTAACTCACACTAATCAGTGAAGGGAAAAGGAGTGATAGTGCCACCAATTCAGAAAAATGCCAGGATAGATTTAAGGTTATACTTCTGCAGAAAAATTCACAGATCATCACTTGGAGAAGCCTCCAAATGTAGTTTGAAAACTTAAGATAACTAATTTTTTTTTTAGAATACTCTGTTCTGTTTCTGGTTCCTCTCGTTATTTAAAAAAAAAGCAAACAAACAAAAAAAAACCAACAAACAAACAAGAAAACAAACCCCACAACTCTACACAGAGTATATATAACAAGTTTTGTCTTGAGCTAAAAATCTAGCACAAGTTCCACTGATTAGAAAGACAATCACTACAGAGGTATATCCAGGGAACAGAGTTCAAACATAAAGTTTTCCTTTCAGTGACATTACTTTAGTACCTAACTCACTAATCTGTGCTTCAGATTCTGTCAGTGAGCAATTTTTTTAAAAAGAACATTTTCTGAGGACTTGCTGTGTTTAATGATTGAGCAAAAAGCCACCTTGTTTTGATTCATAAGCCACAGGAGTAGCAACAGTAGTTATGGAACAAATGACATAGTAGTTTAATTATAAAAGCTACTCTCTTTCTTCACTTGACAGTTATTTTTCATATATATGACCACACATCTAGCATAGATGAAACAGCCCTCTAATTACTTGGTTTAAATCTAACCTTACATTTTTGTTCAATACTTCAACAGCAGTTAGTGACAGCTCAGCTGTCATTTTATGATCTACGTTAGCTTCCTGATGCTATATCACAGAACTGATTCATGCATCTGTAAGGAAGAGAGGAGGAGGTTAGCAGTAGCTGTATGTTTATCAAAAATTATCACTCATATTCTAATATTTCCAATAATTCACCTTCCTATTGATAACTTTTTTTAATGGGCTATATAAATATGGACTGGTCTGAATTATTTTTCAACTGCTTTTTGAATTGATTAATAATTGCCACCTTCACAAATTTGTATTTCTTCCATAAACCACATTGCCATGGTTCTTTTACAGAATGTTACTTTTTATGCTACCAATTGTTATGGAAGCATATTCTAAAAATTGGTCCTAGGGCATGATTCATAATTTCAGGTTTCTCAGTTTCTGAAAATATGATCCAAGCATCAGCCATATATAACAATATTGAGATTACAGTTTATTTTAGGATTTGTGAAAAACTGATGTACAGCTATGAAAACAGTGTGTGACTCTTTGTCGTGGTTTAAGCCTAGCTGGCAACCCAGAACCACGCAGCTGTTAGCTCACTCCCACCCTTCATCCCCCTCCTCGCAGAGGGATGGGGAGGAGAATCAAAAGAAAGAAACTCCCATGGGTTGAGATAAGAACAGTCCAGTAATTAAGGTATAACACAAACCACTGCTGCTACCACCAGTAATAGTAATGATAAGGGAAATAACAAGGGGAGAGAATACAACCGCTCACCACCTGCTGACCGATACCCAGCCTGACCAGAGCAGTGACCAAACCCTTCCGGGTAACTGCCCCCAGTTTATATAGTGGCACGACGTGCTGTGGTATGGAAAACCCCTTTGGTTAGTTTGGGTCAGGTGTCCTGTCTCTGCTTCCTCCTGGCTTCCCCTCCTCCCTGGCAGAGCATGAGACTCAGAAAGTCCTTGGTCAGACTAAACATTACTGAGCAACAACTAAAAACATCGGTGTTGTCAGCATTGTTCTCAGGCTGAAATTCAAAAACACAGCACTGCACCAGCTACTAAGAAGAAAAAATGTGACTGCTACTGCTGAACCCAGGACACGCTTCAATTTCCAAGTTACATAATTACAAAATATTCTTAAGTATATGCTTTTTACTTTTAATTAAATAAATAATGAAATCAATAATAGAAGAGATGCTGACACATAAATTCTAAGTTGGACCTTCTTTAACACTGGTTATATTTGTAGCAAGCTCTCTACATTATACTTGTTTATTGACATAATGCAGGTCCCAGAAAATGCAAACCTCTGCTAGAATAAACATGTTGTAGTTTGGGTTTTTTTGACAAGAAAAGTCACAAAGACTTAGGTGCTATAATTTATCTATATTAGCATGTAGCAAAACACAAAGAAGTAGACACATTAGAGCGAAATAGTAGTGTGTAGTCAGCATCCATACAGAAGACATAGTCAAAGTGATCTTAACACACAAAAGATGGAGACTACATACAGGAAAATTAAAGAACCATTATTCCACAAATGAAAATTAGCTAAACCAAATCCTTCTATGACTTCAGAATCTCACTGCTTAATCTCCTTTTAATAGTTGGAATAAAATCAGGAACAGGACTGGAATCTACCTAGAGAAATTAAAGCCTACTCACACTCCACTCTACTAGCCCTTTCACTAGAAGCTACACTTATATTTTGGTCATTCTCCTGCTGGGAAATATCTCTACATTCTCCTATACTATATGTAAATTATTCCTGCATATTGAGCAGATCAACACTATTTTTAACTCTATGAATGTTTGCTTATGAGGCATGAAAAGACCAGGAATTGAGGGAACCACACATCAGAGTTGCACTCCTTTCTTCAAAGTAAAAGTATTCTTACTTGACCAATTATTTAATTATTCTACAAGAATAAAAAAATTAAAACCTAAAATCTTCTCCTTTATTTAGTGTTTTACAATCAGAGAATCACAGTTCAATATTCATTGCAATATTTCCTAACAGCAATTACAGGTTGTGAATAATATCAAGAATCAAGCTTGATTCTTGAGAGTGGGACAGATAACGAGTTCTTCCTAACACCACTTCTAATATTACATTTAAATGGTTGCTATGGTCAAGCACTGGCATCAAGGAAGTTTGTCATAGATTGACTTTTTACATAAAGATCTGGTGTGCTATGAATCACTTTAAAATGTCAATGGGACTAAGCAACTCTTGTAACTTTTCACCTAATATTTTTAAATATCATTGAAGGCAATATATATTTGGGTTTTTATGTTTGTTGGATTTTTTAAAGCAGTAAAATTTCTAATCTTAAGATATTGCTCAATTACGTCATAATTGCTTTGACTTTTTTTTTTAAAGAAATACTTTATCTTTTACTCTTCCTCCTGAAAGAATGATAATTCAGAATGAATAGATAAAAGTCTACAAAGTCACGAGCATCATGGAAAGAATAGATAGGGTTTAGCTCTCAGCTGACTCCTATAATTTAGGAACCAGGGGACATCAAATTAAAAGAAAGAACACAGCTAAAGAAAAGGTAATGGCTCAACAAAAACTTAAAAGATGTGAATGCATCATACTATGTGTACCTACTCTTGCTTTTTTTCTCAACATTTTCAACCACCGCTGGAGAGGTCCAGGTTTCCTATCATACCACTTTGTTTAACTTTTTATAGACTGTGTCCAGTAAGTCTGGTACTTTCAGAGTATTGAAGAGTGCAATGAGTTTCAGAGAGCCCAGCAAAAATTTTAGAGGAAGGAGAATAGAACACTTACCCTTTTATAGACTAAAAGACAAATATCGAGCCTGTGACTGTTCAGACTATTCAGTGTGATGTAGAAATTATATGAAGGTCTAAAACTAGAACATTACTTGTCAACTGTTTGCTAGACTTCCAAGTGATGTACCTGCCTCACCAGAAAGTAAAAGTGTGGTTTTTCATAATATCCCCATTCATTTTAAAAGTATTTTAAATGCAATCTGAAATAATGTACCAAACTGCATAGGCTGGAAAAAAAGAAACAAAACAAGCAAACAAAAACCCTAACCTTCCCTGATCCCCACCAAAAAAAAAAAAAAAAAAACAAACCAAAAAAAACACAAACAAACAAAAAAAAACAACCAAACCCAAACTTGGTGAAAAAAAAAAAAAAAGAGAAGATGATCAACTGAAAACTGGTGAAACAGTCATCAATCCGTTGCTTGGAAATACAGGCATGTGGAATTACAATGACAAATCTTAAAATCAATATTTGATTGTCATTTGCAAAATAGTGGCATCATGCATTTATCAAACACAGGAGGTACTCTGAGTACTAATGATCTGGAAGAAAAGCTAAGTGGTAGTGGATCATTGTCCCAAAATGTCTGAATGTAACAGTATAAAACAGTATTAGCACTACTAAGGGCCAAATTTGGGGCAATTTATTCTTTTTACTATCCTTTTCTTCATAGAAAAATTGAGTGCACACACATAAAAAGAGATTAAAATATTTTTATTATTGAAACACTATACTGAGCTTTAAAACATTGTATCATAATATGCAATCTGTGGAGGACATTATGTTAACAACAAAAAAATTAACCCTATTTCAATTTACAGGCAGATAAATTAGAGGAATTATTGGGCTACTATGCTAAAAACACCTAGGAAATAAATATTATCTTTTAAAATTAAAAAGTAATTTTCTTCAATTCATGGATCAGATTCTGAGTTTTTTACACATCCATTTCACAGGAACCCATACTATCTACTGTACAGTAAGGACTACAGTTGGATTTGAATTTAAACTTTGGATTAGACTGAAGTTCGCATTTTAATGGAGGTACATCTAGGACAAAATGGAACTCAAACTTACTGCTTACAGCTGGATGAACCAGTCTAATAGTTAATTTCTTATCTTGATTTATAGTGATTCTGCTGCGGGTAAGCATGTAGAGATCAAAACATAAGCATAACAGATCAAAAGATAAATTATAAGGAATCATGATATTTTATTTATTAGAATTAGTATTCTACTACTCTATTTCTAAATGCATTTAGGAGACATTCTGCTTGATTGAGAAAATGTATCCTTAGCACAGCTCATTGCTTTCGTATATTTTAATATAAATTAATATTTATACTTGTGTGTGTTTATATATATATTATGTATATATGAAGTTGAGAAAAGCCAAAAGAAGATCATAATTTCCCATATTTATATTTTTCCTACTTTTTTTGGATGTTATTGGAGGAAGGAAAACAAAATTAGGTTTCCCCTGAAGAGGTGGCAAATTTCTGCGTACTGAAAAATGATATTTTCATCTAGCCAGAGAACTCCTTTCAAGCATTCTAGCCAAACAAGGACATTTCTTTTGCTGATATACAGTGACTGAAGTAGTTGAAATTAGGTTAGAGTTTAAAAGTAATGATTTTTTTCAATATAGCACACTTACTCAATATTTTTATTTCCATTAAATAGCCTTATCATAATCTAGTTTGTTAGAAAAATACAAGCTTAAATGTTTTCAGCCATGACAAACCGAAAGGGTTTTAACAAAACCTGAGTAGCATAAAACTGGATTTTAACTACTTTAACTGTTCAACCTCCACTTTGAATTTTAGGTTGAGATAAAGAACACATCTAAAAGCAGTAAGTAGTGCAATGGGTCTCATCAATGTAGAAATGCAAATTCATTACATTATATTAAAAACACAAGTTAAACTAAATCATCTGTGTATCAGACACTTTTTCATACCTGCAGATATCTTATGAGACAGAAATTTTGCAGCTTATGGATGGTAAGACACAGAATTTACAGTGCAAACCAAATGCAAATGAAACTGGGATTTAGTCAGAATTATAGGAAAATTATAGAATATGGTAGTATTAGCCAGTATTATAGGAAAGACAGATGAAAAAGCATACAACACTACTTAGCACAGAAAATCCTGAACAAATTAAAAAAAAGGATGGTGACACAATGACTTGTTGAAGTAGTAAAAGATCTAGGGGATGGGGAGGGCAGTACACACAGAACTGTGGTATTTCCTCTTAGATGATTTTTACACACTAAAAGCTGAAGAGAGCAACTCTGTCCTGTATCCATTCATGCACCATGCACTGTGCTGTCAGGTAGACCTACTTGTTTCTTCAAAATTCTCTGCTCTCTTCAACAAAGGAATCTTTTGCAACATCAGCTGATGGCCACTAGCTCAGGCCAACCATAACGGTCAGAGTATCTACAGCTATGAACTCAGTTTCAACCTTGACACGCACATTTTGCCACCCCTTTTCATATGGTATGACGTTTCAAACAGACAATTTATGAAATTCAAAATGCTGAGTTAGGGAAAAGCATTTCCAAAGCTCAAACACAAAAGTGGAATCTGCAAGTGTATTCATCAAAGTCTTGTTAATATCTATAGCACTCATGGCACCCAGGTGACATATATCAGCATGACCCCATACTGCCTGTTCTTCCTGGGATGCCCACCAGCCCTCACCTCTGTGGAGACAACCTCACAGTCTGTAGGCTGTTAGTCACCACAGCCACACATCTACCATTAAGAAGAGCAAGATGTTGATACACACCTCACTCATTTCAAAACTCTGTCCTGACAATTTTACCTCTGCTGTAGGCAATTTCTGATGTTTCAGAAATCTGATACATTACATAAGGTAGGAAAAGTACTTTTGACATGCAGAAGATAAATTTGCATTGCATTTGACTACAACACACAGCTATAACTACTGTCCAAAAGCAGTGTTATTAGTATTTGAAATTAAATGTTGTTAATCCTTTACTTTCCAAGGGCCAGGAAGTAAAGACAGACCCTGAGGTCAAAAAGAGATCTATGTATTAATTAAATCTGACTCACTAATGCAGCAGATGCCCCAGTTGTCTACGCTTTTAAAAAATTTATCATCTTTTGAAACAATTTCAAGTCCTCAGCTTTACAAGATTCTGTCCATTGTTTTCACCAGTAAGATCTTCCAATGTTTTAGTGGAAGTTTTACTTACTAGGGCATTTAACGCAACACTAAATACTCTCAAATGAAACTTTTGACCACTAGCTCTTGATTCATGTTGGTCAGCAAAACTGAGAGACCACCACTATCTTTGCTATATTCTTTAGTGAATGATAACATTCCTTCTCCATTTTTTTCTTTGGCAAACTAAGCTCATAGAGGTACTTAGCATAAACAAGATAAGGCCTGCTTTTCCAGTTCCCCATGCTTTTAGTGGGTTTCTTCATTTTTTTTTTCCAGTATTTCAGTACAATACTTAACCTCCAAGAACCAGATCTGTGAACAACATTCTAATAGCAGTACCACTAGCATTATCTGCTTTCTGCTTTTACTTGACCATTCTTCAGCAGTTAAGGCTTGTATTAGTTCTTTTACCAATGATGTCACACTGACAATCATCCTCAAAATTCACCAATAAAAATGGAATTTATGAGAATTTCCATGGAGATCTGAAAAAGACATAGAGCTACTTCTTTACCTCCTTCACCTTCATAGAAAGGAATTATTCCTATTCAGGTCAACAATTTCAGTGCCACATACATTGGAAAATTATATTGGATTTTACTGTTTTTTACAAGTTTTCATACTGAATTAGATTAAAAATTAAAGGTAGTTAAAATGCACCTTGGGAATTTATTATAAAATAGGGGTCAATAATACTTTAAATATAGTTTTTCTTTTACCATTTAACAGTATTTTCAGATCAGAAGATTATACAAGAATATTCTTTCCATGGTCTCAAATCACAAACAAATTCATGTAGTCTGGGCACCTCCCTACACCATGCTCAAAGATTTTGAACACATCATTCTCTGTTTCTCAGCCCTATAGAAGTTCATAATCAGGTTACTTCACTCCAAGGAAAGAAGAGCAAACCAGAAGTGATATACAATGGTATTTTAAATATTTTTAGAAATGCTTACTGGTTTGGACTTTTTCCTCCACATAAACCTATGCTTACATGTAAAATTAACTGAGGATAGTCTTCTTCCTTCCCAGCATCTGTTACCGGAAGAGGTAGGCCCCTAGTTCTTGTATCATATATTTTTATTTGCAAAACTTTTCCTGCAGAAAAATACCATAGCAGCCACTTCTATTCACAGAACCTGTTATCAGCATCCATTATTAAAGTCAGTATTTCTGAGCTGCTTACAGTTCATGCAGAAAGCAGAATATCTAGATGATGGAGCAAATATCCATTTACAGAACAAGAAAAATATTAGCTCTGAAAATAAAAACCTCACAAAGTATAATTCAAAGATAAATACAATTACAAATCTTTGGCAAATAAAACCAATGTCAATTAAGCAAACATACTAAAAAGTTGTTTTATCTTTAAATACTTATGTGACTTAAATCATATATCTTCTATAATATGTAATTGTTCCTCTAAAATTACCAATATATTTTAATTCATTTTAGAGAGCAAAAGCATGTATTTGTCTTGTAATAAAAATATGATTGAATACACTCCAATAATTAATGAAATTTAAATGACAATAATAACTTGGTATACATAAGGAATGAGGGTACCAGAAGAGACTTATTCTGTTGTGAACTGTACAGGAACTGCTTGAAGTTTTTCTAGATTTCAACCTTATCTGAGATCCAAAATCAGAAGCAGATGTCAGAAGAATAAAAATGTAATTCTTTAAATAGGATAAAAAAGACACTTTTCCAAGCATTCATATCAGTTCATACCACTGAGCTTAAATGAGGTCTTCATCAGTTTTGAGTTTTATTATTCAAAAAGTGATCATGTGTGATTACTTAATAAAATTGAATAATCCTCCATGATTACAGGCAGACCAACAGTAAAAATTACATTTTTCTTCTAATGCAGCAGAACAAAATTAAACATTTAAAGTAATCTTACCAAAACTTTGCACTGCACATGTATCTTTCTTTCTGGTGGTGCAGGTATGCTGTTAATCTTTAAGGAGAACCACACTTTGCAATGTAAAGATCTTCCTCCTATGTTAAAAAGAATAAAATGTCTTTACAAAAGATCTCATGAGATGATTAACCCTAGCAGCATTCAAATCAGTGAGAAATTTGGACTTTTAGCAGAAATGCCAATCATTGTTCACATTGAGACAAAGCAAATCATGAACTGATTTAATAGCTGTCGACCAACTGCATTATCTAATTCTTTCTTGTCTGGATTCAAAATAGTCTGGATTCAAAATAGTAACAAAATCAATATGTACATAAACCAAATGGAAATCACATGTTGGCAAAGTAGTTTCCCAGACTATCACATTGTTTGAGAATTTTAAATATCATTGATTTGTAACTGTTTTTTCTTTAACAAAGACAATGCTAGAAAAATTTTAAAATTGTGGGTTTTTTTATTAAAAGCTCATCCACCATAGATTCAAAACTACAAGTTTTTCATTTAACAGACTATTCAGTTACACAGAATCCATCCTCAAATATCTGTTTGAACAAACAGTAATATGTACACAAATGCATTTTTCATCAGGTTTTGAGACAGGATGTCTTGAGTTATTGGGATAACAAACAGGTTGGCATGAAAGAGACCAAGAATGCTCAAAGATGGTAAACACACACATCAAAACATTGATGCATCAGCACTGTCTTATTAGATCAGATTCATTATCAATCTTATCCTAAGCTCTGTTATCAGTAACTAGGAAAAATCTGATCAGAAAAAATGTTCAATAAACTCTTGTAAACTCATACTTAATTACACAATAAACTATCAAGAAATATCTCTTTTAGTATTTTGTATTACCTATTCCAATAAGAAGAGATGGGAAATTCTAACATTATGCACAAATGTTGAAATGCATCAGACACTCCTTTTGAATTTTGGAGATCATTTATGAGGTCACAGAAGACTATCTCACACATGTATGCTCATGAAATTCTACTGATAGATTTTAAATTCTGCAGATTCCAATGATTATGAAACCCTTAAATGGAACTTGAAGGTATGTTACTACTAAGGCCAGAAACAGAGAAGCATTAACTACCAGTAGCCATGGGAAGCACAGGCAAACAGACCTTTGATCTGGAGGAAGTCTGACAGTATTTTTGACTGCCAAATTGACAGTATTTTTATAATTTTACATTATATCTACCAAATTAAATAAAAATTAGTTTACCTAATATGACCTTTGGTATATCACAGAACTTAAATTCTGTTCAGTTACACAGAATTGTTGTACAGCTTCATACAAATGATCCATGTTTTGATAAAGCATATTTTCCAGATAGACTTTGAGTCTTGTTTTGATGAGTTTAATTTCTGATTTCTGTTAGATTTGCTTCAATAACTAGCGAAAAGGTCTTGCAATGACTTTAATAGATTTAAGAGATCTAGCATTATGTATCAAGCATTTTCCTGTATTTAGAATAGTCATGAAAATTAACAACATCAGCTCTTCAGTCCTGGTCAGATAGGCAAAAGAGACTGAGCCCAAAGTCTCTCATCATTAGGCCTGATCTCCACAACACATATTTCATATGGAATTTTTTTTTTCAAGTTGTTGAACGGTTGGTCAGCGCCTTTTAATAATGCATACACAAGAACTGCTTGCAGTATTCTTGTTTGTCAGTATATTGTATGAGATGAAAATCACCTTAATCCTCCTACTCACACTTTCTTGAATTATACACTAGAGAGCTATATAACCAGTTCTGTTTTACCACAGCATTAGTCTGTTTTATGCTGAGACCACAGCTCTTCTCAGAGGCACTGATTCCCTTATCGCAGTTCCTCATTCGGCATATATGACTTTGTTTCTAAACTGTATTTCCAATAGAACTGTGCCTGGTTGGTTTTGATTATATTAATTTCTTTAAATATTCACTGAATACTTTCTGTATTAGCTTACCCATTCTTTTGTTCAGGCTAATTTGATACGCATACAATTTACTCTTTTTTTAATACCAGCAGAGTATTACAGTCTTCCAGTTTCTGGAACAGCCTCAGTATCTTATGATCTATAAAACTTAACATCATTGAGTTCAACTCAGTGAATGAGATCTGAGAATTCCTCTTTTGAATGTCCATTAAAGGGTTCTGGCATGCATGCGACCTTGAGTTTAATCAATTAAAAAAGTGAAAAAAATAGTATACATCTGTATATTATCCTTATGCAAAAACAGAACACATGACCTGAGACCTGACATAAAAGTTCTCCATTAAAGACCGAAAGAAAATCAAAGGGTGCCCACTGCTTGGGACATCACATTCTTCCAGAATGCAGTCAAACTGTAGGAAAGGGTACAGCAGAAGTCTAAAAAAATGCAGGTAGGAAACAACAAAGGGAAATGTCAATGGTAAAGTTCCATTTACACAGGATACCTGATTAAACAGCAAGACAAATGCATTTATTAAAGTAAAGAAACACATTCATGAATGAATGTTCTTTACAACGAAGGAAAATAAAAAAGAGCATAAATTGTTATTTGAACAGAAAATTAACAAGGTTGTCTCCCTGTCTTAAATCTTCCATGCAAAACAAACAAACAAACAAACGAAACCCCCCAAAAAACAGTGACAACTTTGTGTGACAATTTGCTAAGACTTAGGAGTAGTAAAATCTTTTCAAACACATCTGAAGCTGGTAGCCTGCCAAACTCTGAAGGGCTGATAGATGATCAGGGTGGATGAACAATGTTAAAGTTACATAAGGCTGCAGCAGAAAAAACAAATTAATTCTGTGCAGTAGCGTTTGTTATACAGGAGTTCAGGGGCTTCCTATACCCATGCTAGAGCTTGTTTTGAGGGGAAAGGTCACAGGCACCCTGCCAAATTATAGTTTCAGCAGGAATGTTTTTGGAGCAGACTGGTAATGAAGAAAGCAGCAAATCACCTGGGCAAGATAGTCTCTGCCCAACAATTCTGGTCTACTGTAAGGTGTCCCTGCCAATGGCAGAGGCAATGGAACTAGGTGATATTTAAGGTCCCTTCCAACCCAAGCCATTATGGATACAAAAGGAACTTATGTATGAAAGTGTGGTGGTGCAAATAGCCATGTGACCCATTGCTTAATTCAACTACAGGTACAATGAAATGAAATGCAAAGAATGTGCTGCCAATTTTTAGACAGGTCTCTGAGATGGGAAATTACAGATGCGAGTTTATCTATTCCAAAGAAAATTATTAAGAGTCATAGTAAGGGAGAGAAGCCACAACACGCAAAACTATTTGAAATCTTTATTCAACAAAGTCACGACCTCTGCGAATAAGGGATATGTGGTTTATATAGTACCCTGGTTTTCCAAAAATCTATTTCTAAGGTCCCCTTCCAAAGGTTTCTAAGGAAACTAAGTTGCAGAAGAGGGAACATTAGAAGATGGTATTAAAATACAGAAACCAAAGAACAGGAATGGCTAATTCTCCCTATGAAGAGACATAAAGAATGAAGTGAAAAGGCTTGGTTTTGGTATGAAAAATTCCTAACCACTTTTTCTCCCTAGGATGGATATTTTAAGATTCTGTCTCTAGCAAACTGATCTGGAAACACTCCTAAACATCTGGAAGTGTATCTCCAGTGTGCTGGAGTACTTTCGCTTTTATCATAATGCACGGCCAAATGTTTCATGGAACTGCTTTGTTACATGGAATACAGTGCCTGATTAACACATCTATGCTTCTACCAAGATATTTTCCTTATAGATATACAGCCTGCTTTGTTGTCTCTGATCACATATTTTTCCTCTGTATTCTTAGCTTTCTTGAATCACTTTTCTGTACTTCAAAATTACAGTAATGTAGAAGTTACAATTAACTTGCTTTTTCTCTTCTTGCTTTTATACACAAATTCATTGATTCTGCTCACACAAATTGCTTAAAAGTGCCGTAATATCTGACATGTCTCAAAAGCAAAGTTTTCAGGTCAAAATGTTCAGTTTTGACTTCAAGTACTTAGAGCTATTGAAACCTTTCTCATTTTAGAAAGGAACTCTACATTTCTTTTTGTACTTTATATGCATCTGAACTTAGATTGATTTCTCTTTAAATTTTACTCATTGCAACTTATATGATATACCATCAGTTTTTCCCCCAGAGACTTGAACAACCTTTTGTAATCCAGTCAGTCTGGTGTATTTAGTGATGCAAATAAGCTGTTCCCATGATCTCTTAATTTTTTTTGCAATTTTTTAAATGTTATGAAATTCTGCTAAACAAATCAGTGTTGCAAACCATAAACTTCTAATCCTATACTTCGCATCATGTCCTGAAGAGTTAGCAGTTTTGAAATTCCCTCCCTTATACTCACAGCATGCTTTGCTCTACTCACTGATGAGAATACATTACTACCATATCAGCCACAAACTGAAAAATCTCTTCTCTCTTTCCCCTTTCCTTGTCCTTTCCTTAAAATTACTTTCCATCCTCTGTCTGCTACACCAGTCATTAAATGTGCCATCAAACATCCGTGGTTATATGTCAGCTTAAAAATAGAAGAGATTCTTTCCTCCTGATTGGGACACAGCTGCCCATCATTCAGCTACATTACACATCACTGAGGATGAAGGAAGATTCTGCCTGATCTCCTGAAAACTGTAGATTTCTAGGGTGTTTTGGGGGTAGAGGTGATAGGGACATAATGGGGAAATTGGAATTATTCTGCTAAATACTAAAATATCTATTTGAAATATTTTATCCTGATTTTACACACTTCTCATATTGACATCAAAAGTATGCTTATTTAAACAAAAAGTTGAATTAAAGTGGTATTCTCAAATTCAATGTGTGTTCTTTCCACAGTATTTTTACCTAACATTTGCAGAGCTAATATAGCAAATAATAAAAAAAAAAAAAAATACATTGCATTTGATTCCAGATTTAAATAAAACATCAACCACGCTCTTAGATGTGCCTTTAAGGGTATGTTTTTTAGCAATAACAGGCAAAGGATCTATTTCTTGGATCTATACAAAACTTTACATGCTGGTAGTTATCTAAATTCTCTTGAAGTGAAAGAATTTGAGACGCTTACATGCTGTTTTCACAGTATATGACCGTACAGAATTTAAAATATAAATTAAGACATTTTGTCTAGTTCCCTACAATATGTAAATAAGTAATAGTTTCCAATATGTAAAGAGCTTACACTGCTAGCACAAGATAAATCAATATTTAGACTTCATTCCGCTCATGTGCAAACACAACATCCACAAGTAACCGACCCCATGCAGAGTCATCTCTTGAAGGACAAGAGCCGCTGTTCATGAGAGCAATTAATAAGTAATGTCATATTTATTTTGCTTTTCATTTTTTATTTAGAATATATCATCGGACTAGCTATTAAGCACATGTGATGATTTATGCTCATTTTTTAAATTTGACAGGCCTTAGCAATCTAAGAATTACAGTAAGAAGACCTAATATTTCTTCTGTAAACTTTTCCTGACAATTTAAGTTTCTCTACCATGTTAAGTGCACAGAATTTTTATGCATATTTTGTTTTTCACATCTCAAAGTTTATTCCAGATACAAAACTAGTTACAGTAATCTTTCCAAAGACATAGAAATTGCTATTTTGCTGTTTAAATAGACCCATCACTCCACTGAAAACTATTTGTAAATTGAATCCTGTTTTAACTGGCTCTAGCTATCTCACTTCATTTAGTTTCCAAGTGTAGAAAAATTGCACCTAATTTTTGGGGGAAAGCTATAAACACTATACACATTAAGAAAATGTTGCAATCCTATTATGCTAAAAGGTCAAAATGATGTAAAAAGGCAGACACTAATATTCATTCTCACAATGTGAGGAATAGACATAATTGGAAAGGCAATGCTTCTATACTTTCTTTTTTCAAGGAAATTATTAATTTAAGGTTATCACCTTTAGGCTTGAGCTCATGAGTTTTCTCAACGAAGGGCTATAGTTTTTCAATAAATGTAATCAGTATGTATAGCTTTTAAAAATGTTTGCACTTTGCATGACAAAATAAGCTTTGCTCTCAGCTGCCATTTTATGTACATAAACATATCTGAGCAGCCCTAACATTTCAGTGAATATTCATTTCATGTATCCCTTACAGGATTGCTTGAAAAAATATTTTAATGTCTTTCAAATATTAATTTTGTTCTTAAAGGATATTACGTTATAATTTGCTCTGAGCAACTCTCAGAAATTTAGTGCGCCTTACATTTTGTATCAAACCTAGGTAACAGAGTGGACAGTACTGAAGTGATGTTGAGGTCGAAAGACTGCATCAGTTTGTCCACCTAAATCAGAGTTGATGTATGCAATTGCTGCAATTTAAAATTAAATTATGATATTTTCATGTGTAAAAAAATTACTTAATATTGAATTAATCCAAAATTTTCGAGTTAATAAAATACATATAGGTGGGATTGGCGAAGAAGAGCATTCTACAAGAGGGACATCTCCAAGCTGGGGTAGGGTTCTTTTTCTTCAGGACTTGCCCTAAACTAGGTAATGACCATATCTCCAAAGCCTTTTGTCACTTGGGAAAATTTGGAAACAGAAATTAAAACAATTTTCTAAACTGTAAAATCAAACCCACATTTTGGCCTTTTGGAATTAGCTGCGATCACCAGGAAATGAAGATTTAAAGAAGCGCCTGTTCTCTTTAAGGCAGAACCCCAGAATATCTCTTTTTTCTTTTCTGCCTTCAATGCTGTCTTTCCAAATGAACATCACCACCTTATGGTAAAAACTCAGATACCACTAGCCCATAAATCATACCGCTTTTCCCTAAACTTTCTCCAGAACTGTAAGGAGAAGAAAGAATTTTGACACCACAGATAGCTTATCTCAAAGAAATGGATGACTAGAGCTGTTGACATCTTCCATTTCTGAAGTTCAGTCTTCCATGTTATTAATATAATCACAGTATGATGTCATAACTCCATTTCTCAGTTAGACACCTTTACTCCACAAAGACACTTTCTCAACTCAATCTCCCAGGTAACAGCTTCAAAAAATCATTCAGCAAATCTGCTATATCCATAGGATTTGGGGGGGGGGGGGGGGAATTCCCTATAATACAAAATAATCTTGATGCCCTTCATGAATTTTTAATGTCTTATTATGAGGATGTCACAGCTCTCCATTCTCTCTTGCAGTTGGGTGATAAAATGTAAAGAAGGCAAATATGGTTATTCACCTTCTACAGGTTTGTAGGGGGTTTCTTTTTAGTCTCCATTTGTATTGTGCTCTCCATTTACCCAAGGCATGTACCTTTCATGAAATTTAGTCTAGTCTGCTATCATCCATCTACTGGTGACACAAAGACATTCATCTGCTGGTACATACTAGGGCAGAATATCGTTCACATGTTAACCTTTTCCTGAAGAAGTCAAGGGGAGTAAACTCAGAGCACATGCCAGTATGCCATCCAGATACCAAGCACTCGTGACACTAAGTAAATATAGATATAACCAAGAGATCAAAATCAACAATAACACAGGCAATATATTTGCAATATATTTGGCAATAGAATCCATCTCCCGTCATTTTTTTAAGGCTCTGCAGGAAGCATGACATCGGTAAACACAAAGTATTCAAAGCTAAAGAAAATTCCAAATGCTGAACAGAAATTCAGCACTTATTAGCAACACAAGTCAAAAAACTCACTGAATTTCTGGAATGGGCAAGGGGAATATTCTATCATATTAACAGTTGTAGGAATAAATTCGAAGTACTGTCACAAAACCTATCAAAGTAGGTTCACAATGTCAATTTTATTTCTTGACTCTACCTTCTTTAGTAAGAGCATAAAGCCACGCACTTAAAAGAACCTCAGACTTGCAACCTAAACCACCCAAATACTCTCTGAACAAGTGGGATGGACACTTGGGAGATGAAACAATCTACTACATAAGGAATCTGTCATGAATGAGCCACTGAAAATAAACAGAGCACCTCTGGGGAGCAGTAGTAGGTTTCAAGTAGGATAGTCTGTATGTCTGGGAGCAGCCTGCACCTCAAACACTTGGTTTTCTCAAAAGCCTGCCCTTACAGTATTATTTAATCTTTTACCACCTGGCTTTTTATTCTTACTCTAGAAGATTAATGTATCTCAATCGGATATCTCAAAATCAAACCATTATCACAAGCAGAATCTTTGTGGTAATTTATGGGAAGATGATATGCTCTTAGCTAATACATCATGGTTTTAGAAGTTTGGATAGCAAGCAAGAGGAACTGGAACTTTTCACTGATTAGAATAAATTTTATATAACTGGAGATTATATAGTGAAGTGATTCTTAGAACACTAATGCACTTTTAAAATATTGTTTAACTTCTAGTGTGAAGATAAATTACATTTGCTTTAAGAATGTTATTTGATTATTATAGTTACCTTAGTTCAAAGACCTGGCAAAGAAAGAAGCTGAGGCTAAGTACAGGAGATATTCAGGATAATCCAGTCTAAAAGTAAAATAAGCACACAGTTCCAAAGAGGGAGAGAGGCAAGAAAAGATCCAGAAGAGAATAAAAATCAAAAAGTAGCTAATTGCTATGCAATGATGAAAAGACTTATAAAAAAAATAGTATAACCAGAATGATCTTGAAGCTCAGAAAACAACTATTGCTAAATAATTTTTTAATTTTTATTTTTCTTGAGAAAGATTTTTAAGGAAAATCAATGGTTACAATCATCACATGCACAAAAACATTGCTACTAAAAGTGAATTCCCTTTCCGTGATGGAAAGAGTAACAAACGGTGGGCTTTAGTACGTTTGAAAAGTATCAGGAAAACCTTACTATAATAACGGTTGAGAGGACAGGTTACCTGAGTCATGCAGTCTTCATTAGTAATTAGCTCTAAAGAATATCCTAGGGGAATGGTGGTCAAAATCCACAAAATAACAAGTTTTACTACCAGGCTACACATAACTAACACACTCATGTTCCACCAAAGGCCTCAACGCACGCTCAATCAGTCATAATCTCTAGCTCACATGAAATTTGAATTCTTGGCACAAATCTAGTAGATGCAACTATGATCACGCTCATGTCAATTCCTTAACCCAATGAACACAAACAAGTTATGCTCTAACCTTTTCTGCTCCCACTTACTTCATACAGCTTTTAAAATTACTCAAATTCTTAAAGAGTTTTTTTTCCAAAGGTCTATTGATTTTTCTCCATTTGCCATATCTGGCTTTATGTCAATTGACAACTTTTGATGATGATGATGATGGTGATACTATATATATATATATATATATATATATACTTAATCTTTGTCATTCTATGTCTTAACTTTGGAAAAATCCAAAGGTAACTGTCTCTAGTTTTTGGCTCATAAAGACTCAGATAATGAACAGAAGGATTACTGCTCACTTCTATTATGATGGAATATAAAGCTGCTAAGGGTGACTGTGAAAAAAGGGGTCCTTAAATTGCTCTGTGGGCTCTCTGGAGGGTTGGAAAATAATCAGTAATATTTAAAAATGCACACAAAGACAATATAAACAATGTAACAAGGAATGGGATGGGAAAGGGAACAGAAGGGAAAAGTGTCTCATGCTAGTGTAGCAGAAAAGCCACCAATACCGATTGCTTGAATAAGTTCCAAAAGAGAATGGAGTAAAATAACCCAGGTTTGGGGGATGTGGGGGGGGGGGCGGTCTGCATCTTGGCAGAAATAGTATTCACTGGCTAGGTTTAGCAGAGCATTGCACATTTTAAGAGGGTATAAACTGTGACTTATGCTAGAAAATCACTTGCCAGCTGAACAGCTTGGGTAAGCTGTGCGCCACAGACATTTTGACATGTCTGAAAAAGTGAAATCCAGCTCAGAAGTTGTGTACACATAGTCACAGTTGATGTACCCTTGGCACAATAGGATAAGTTGTACACAGATGACTTCCAGTCATGAAGTTCCTTAAAATGATAACTTCGGTATTTTTCTGTTGCACATCATAAAATACAGATATTTATACACATAATAAATATATTGTGTCAAAGAGAGAAACCTAACTGGTCATAGGTTAGCCTTTTTTGGGTGTTTTTTTTTTTCTTTTCTTTTTTTAATAAATGCCATTTTTATGCTACCTAATATGTCTTCATAAATTAAACTTGTTGGCTATTAAGAGGTCTTTGATATATAATATAAAACATCAACACACTGTGGCCAGAAAATTTCAAATATAAAATCAATGTGATTTTAGAACTGGTAAAAGTCTTCATGGCACTGAAACAACATACAATGTGTAGTTAGTGTTTTTTTCAACTTTTTCAGTCAAACAGAAGTTATTGGATGAAATATAAAATTCATTAGTGAAACAATGTCCTGTTACAGGCAGAAAATCAAACTAGCAGTCAAAAAAACACAAACGGACAACAGAAAAGAAACATTTATTCTTATATCTCAGAAGTCTGCTCATAAATCTAGCACTTATTTATTGTAAAGGCTTAGGAAAACTTTTGTTTTTAAGTCTTGGCAGCTAAGGCTTGTTAGAATGTCTTTAACAATTCTCCAGGTGGTGTGGTCTCTTCTGCTGTGGAGAAATATACTTCCAACAGGTAAATGCTCTTTATTATGATATTCAAAGCCAAATTCTATTATTGTCAACACAATAAATACAAAATAACCTTACTGGAGACAAAGCCCAGCTTTATGCTAGTGTTGTGTCACACAAGCTTTTGTGAGTTACTGCACACAAGCTCTTTCAAAGATATACTTCATTAAGCAGCACAAGCCTCATTTGAGAGGCAAATGTCATTGAATCAATTGAATTATAGAAATTTGGAGTTTAGAAGGTGCTGTAAAATCAATTGCTTCAATTGTTATTTTTCCCTAAAAGTTTTATATTTCTTAGCTTGGAATTCAGCGTCTTTAAAAATATCAAAAAGACACAAGAAACAGTGAGAACTACATATCTTTATTTTTAATATTCATTAATATTCAAAGATTTTACCCCTTCTAGTTACCACAAAAATAAGTTAACAACATTTCCTGGTATACACATGAATTTCTAGCTGAACATTTAACTATGACTTTGATTTTAATATATGAATCTACAGGAGACTTCAGTGAGAAGACAGTTCATTTCCAAACAGGGCTCACTTTTAAATTCTCTACCATACACTAACAGGTTCACCCTATGCAGTTTCCTTTGAGAAATGTGTTAAATCTTAAGGCTAAGAATGCCTGTTTTCTAAGTGAAGATATGTGAGAATTACAAAACTTATGTATCCTACAGAGTGATTCCTGACCACTGTTAGAATTTTTTTAATTCTGTATTTGCCAATAAAATTTTTTTCCATAATAAAGGTGGTATGCTAAAAACATTAAACAAAAGCATTTTATCAACCCTAAAAGAGTTTCATGGCAATGAAGCTAGGCAAATGCAAAGGCATTAAATCTGACAAGTGTCCACGTATTTTATTTTTCAGCATAACCTTTTTCAGGAACCTTTTAATCAAATTCATTGGGATTTGGATCAGTTTCCATTCTAAGCTTTGCTACAAAGTAGGCATTTGATTTCATTCTCCTAAGACAAAAAGGCAACTCCACACACACACAAAAAGCAATGTTATTCTTGGATAAAAACAGTCTTCCCTAAAAAAAAATATTATTTATGAACATAATTTTATGGCCTGTTTAACATGTTTCTGCTGAGCACTTTAGGTCATTTTAGAAAAACGATGATCATTTCTCTATATATAAAATACAAAATTATTTATATGAAATAGAATCCTCACCACAATGATGAAGTGGACAGATTTTCATTAGATTTCAACAAACCTTATTGTAGAGATATGCAAACAATTTATGTTTTCAATAAAATAAGAAATGATGAAGTCAAATTCCATTAATTTTCAAGAAGAGCTTTATGTTCATGTATTTCCATGCTAAATAAAACCAGCCTTTCATTCATTTAATGGATATTCTCTGCCTTATTTACAGATGCTGAACTTTATCAGGATGCTCTTATTAACTTCTCAATGTATTGGTGGACAAATAAGGTGCAGATAACTCATAAATCCAGAGAGTTTAGTGAAAGCAATCCTCTAATTCAACCATAATTAATGTACATATATATCATACAGTGAAAGAAACATTACTCATAAATAACACAAGTTTACTTGAAGTGTTCCCAGGAACACTAATCATGCTTTTATAATCCAATCTAATTGTCAAAACTACAAAAGCCTTTGTAACCCCCTCCCCCAGAAACCCCAGGAATTATTTTACTTACTGCACTGTAACTTTTTTATGAGGTTTGTCATTATTAGAGGCTATATTTTTAAATGTGCATGAAGTCTGGGTATGAAATAATACGGACATAAGGAACCATGATACATTGCCAAAAAAAATGACTGGAAAGCAATTTATATATGCACATTTCCCATATTTCATGCACATTTTAAAAAAATAGTCAGAAATTGCTAGGTTCTGCATCCTACACATTATTTAGTACTGCACAGATCCACAGTAGTGACATACAAATATTTATGCTAAATGCTTTTTCTTTAGCTGCACCTGTAAAACATCTGCTATGTAAAAAACACAGTTTACTGCAATTACAGCTATGTGGATACTATGTGAAGCCTAAAGCAAAAAGTATGATGTTTTAAAGTATGCATTTTACACTTCAAAACAATGCAATACTAATTGTCATATTGTACAGCAAGTAACACTGATTTGGATGCAATATCATATCACTTTTAAAAAGTGATAACAATGCTTATGTATATTCTAGAAGAGGGACTCTGAATGCAGCCTACATCTTCATATTTAGAAAGAAAAAGTGTATGTTCTTTTAAGAAGAAGCAAACACCATTCAGTATTATTTGATATGAAAACAGAAAAATAAAACTCAAAATGGTAAAAATAATGCTTTTCAAAGTTTGCTTTCAGGGATAATTTCCAATTTCCACTATAAATGCAAACATTAATTCTGAAAAATTAACATTAATTCAAAACCAATAAACTTTGATCTAAAGATTATAAACATGTAAGACACAGGAATCCCTGTAGTACTTGTAGACATTTTTGCCTGTTCAACTTTTCACCTACCTATAAAAAATGAGGGTCATTTGAAAGATCTTTGAGATCAGATCTACAACACAGCTCTTACAAATCATGCATTCAATAAGCCCCAGTATGATGCACAAGACATTATAAATAATAATAAAGAAAACATGTTACATGATGTCTACATAAATTTATTGGCAGGAAATTAGACAAACCAGTTGAAAGAGAAGCATGAAAGTGAGATATCTTTAGTCATCATGGAAAAATATGAGTCAAAAGTTCAGCAGAACAAAATAAGTACACCTTAGGGTAAAACATAAAAGGAAAAAGCAAGGACTTTTCAGTGCAGATAAACAAGCATGTGCTCAGGAATCAAAATATCTCTCAAAAAATCTCACCTGAAAAACATTCCCACTGTGTTTGTCTAGAGAAAAAATATTTGTGGATATGTAAGGTTACTATTGACAGTCAAACTAATATTCAGTAATCAGTAATATGAAGTCTGACAGATACTTCAACGTAAAGGAAAAAGATGTGCCAGTTCATTGCAAATCAGTTCATTTTTTGGATGTGAAGTGTAATATTGAAGAGACAGAAAGACACCATAAAATATCTTCTATAGTATTTCCTCAGCTCACAGAAAAGCACAACTGCTAGCCAGATACAGTCTAGTATTTGACTTCTGATTTACCTATACACTTATCGTTACTACATAAATAGCACCTGACCATTTAGCTGAATTTAACCTGCAATTGCTTCTGAGAAAGAGCAAGACTCTGTGTCAACCTACAGTGAACAGCAAGGACCTACTGGCAGAGAATGCAGTACAAATGAAAAAATTCATAGGTTCTTATGGAAATCAAGTGATGCTAAAGGCCAAAGGCTTCAGTAGGATACCCCTCAAAGAGGTCACAAGGGCTTCTGAACTCAGGTGAACTCTCACTGCGATAATGCTAACATCACACAGCAACTGTATGCGCTCCAGCCCATGACTGCAGTGGCTGAGACTTTCCTGACAACTGCTCTTTCCTGGGATCAGTGGCAGAACATGCAGTACTAGTAATCAACACAAAGCAGTAACATACCTGCTTTGAACCTTTTTTCATTTCTAGAATGTGTATCTGAGGGAGAAAAGAGTGACTTGTGAATATCTGAATTTTCTGCAGGAACGTTTAATGATTTATATTACAGAAAAACATGGAAAAGGCATACCAAAAGAACAAGGTTACTCGGTGAGCTTCTTTCTACTTAGTCAAAAAAATCCCTTTCACAAAATTCTACTACAAAATCACTGCCAAATGCCATAAACAGAAATTAATAACGCCTTGAAAGTGCATCCAGATCTTTGAATTACACTTCTTGCACGCACGTATTCTCTGATGACAATGTATAAAATGCCATCTGTCTTTTGCCACAGTGGGAAAAAGTTGTTCCCTAATATTTATAATTTCATAAGTATGTCAAGAAGAAATAGGGCTCTAATGTGCCCACAGAGAAAGCAAAGGAAATATTTTGAGAAAGACACTAGACACCATAACAAAAAAAAATCACTGCAATGAACAAGAAACACCTATTACCTACTCAGTAAAAATGTCGGAGTGGTCCTTTGCTGGTTGGTTAGGTAGACCTACTTTGTAATTGAATGAATGAGAATAAAGGAATGTCCAAGTGTCTGGGGTAAATTAAAAGGCAGAATTCTATGTAGGCTATTTATTTTGCAGCTGCTAAAGGAATAAATGTCCTTTCAAGTTCCAGCAGCAAACTACTGAGTGGACAAGACAATCTAGGATACAAGAGAAATTCATCCATGAAAAAACAATGAGGTGAACTTTAGAACTACCTAATTACAAATAGCCTTCAGGAATAACTTAGTTATAGCTTCAAACAGACAACAGCAGTGGTGTGAAACTGTCTGGTTATAAAAGTATAACACTACTTGTAATTGAATGATAATGCTGGAGGGGGAGCCTGATAGCAAAATGAAAAATTAAATTAGATTGGATGGAGAAATGTACTTTATTTTCAACTGTTGGAAATTAACATGATTTCTGCCATCTTAAAAAAAATAATTTTTACTCAACCTAATATTTAAATTGGTATTTCTGAAATGCTCATTTTTCAGAAACTTGCAACAAAGAATAAAATACATAAACCCTTTGCTCTGGATTTGTGTATCTAGTTATATTATACCTTAACTGTTGGATTGCCCTACCATGCTCTGAGAATGCATATGCAATTCTTTTCTCTGCTTGAGAGACTGAACATACACCTTGAAGGAAATTGTTCTTACCCCTAAGCAATAGGATATTCTAAGTAATTGCTCTTAAACAATCTAGTTGATGTTACTGTAATCTGAATCTGTCATCATAATAATTATATTCATGTAATAGATTGAAGTAACTATTCAGACAGAAAAAGAACACCACACTGTAGAAGACATTTAAAAAAAAACAATGTATTTAATTAAATTCCACTTCTTATGAAGTGTCCAAATATTAAAGTTTGACTTTTTTTCTGGTTCAGTGCATACTTTCACAGGTCATAGCAATTGAAACAGCGTGAATAGAAGAGACTTTCCTCTAGGGACCTTCCCCTCTGTCCTCTCTTCACTCCATTATCTTCCGCTCTAGACGTGCTTATATGACTGTTAGGGACTGATAAATTTTAGTGTTCTTTTTCATGACAATTATGTGCTCTCTGTGCATTTATAATTCAGTACTTGCTAAGGGAAAAAAAAAAGAATTGTCTGCAAGCATGACAAAGTAGAAAAGGCGAAATGATGACCTAGATAAATAGCAAGGGCATTGGCTGATAAAGAAAACTACTGCTCTGTTCCTAGCTCTGTTACTATTTTGTTTCAAAAATGCTATTTTTTATAAGGGTTTACACTTGGACCTATCGTGTTAGCCCTATCGCTGAAGAGAGGATTAGATGATGAAGAAATTTAAGTGTGATTCTGCTGCACAGATTCTGCTGTGTTTCAATGCACACCTGACATTTCACAGATGAACTTTAAAGGGATGGGCAGAAGTCCAGAGTGCATGAAGCCATTTAACCATGACAAATATACCCATTATTTTTGCTCAAGATTTTTTCTCCCCAGACTTTTTTTATTAAATGGGCTACTAATTGACAAAATTCCATACATATACAAATATTTGAGGTCTGTCAGACATAACAGAATGAATGTGTTTCTCAGTAATATAGTTTATATAGACTATTAGAATAATTAAAATTAATTTCACACATATTTTTAATTAGGTAAGAAAATCTAATCTATTTATAAGCTAATGCAATCCTACATGCTACAACCAAAAACATACAGATGTACAGGTTTACAAATGGAGTGACTTATTTGTGGGTAGGTCAGATGCACCATTACTAGCCTTCTCAGCATAGCAATCTCAAAACATCTGCTGCATGGAGAATGACATAACCTAAAGTTCACCAGCAGCATTACATTGTGAGCAATTACAGACTGCTTTTGTTATTAATTTTAAATGGGCTACCACACTTTGATTGCACAGATTTTTAATTGCACACATACCATGCCCCACAAAATTCCATGTGGGCCATAGGTCCTTGAAGCATTGCTACATCTGAATTGTTTCAGAATAACGGGTTAGTTTATTAGGGGAATCAAGCTGTTGCAAGTGTCAAAAGAGCACAGGAAAATGAGTTAACACTTAGCAGACTGCAGTAGGACACCTACTGAGAAAGCTAACAATTGAACATTCTTTTTGACAGAGGAAAAAAACATAAAACCGCCTAATCCTTAATATTCTGCATACGCTAAAATGTCCCCAAAAGCTTGTATGCACCAGCATAAGCATAGATGCAAATGCTAAAATGGTATCTAAAAAAAAACAAGCCTTCTTTGGTATTTTACATTTTTAAATATGCATGCAGTTTACACAGAGATAATTTTCTTTGGATATTTTTTCTGTATCTTTTTTTTTCCTGAAGAGAGTGACTCAATTAGAACAAACTAATCTGATGGTGGAGTACAATATGCTTGAATATACAGTGTGCAGATTAGACTGAAAAATAGCTTAATGACACAATCAAAATTTATTTATGAGGTAGATAACTTTTAAGGATATTCCTGTTAGATAGTAATTCCAGAAATAAATATGCATATTAGATATATCAATTATACCTTGAATATGTTAAAAGTATATTAATCATGTTACTCCATTAATACTTAATAAATTCTAATATTTACCATTGTATCCTCAGTTCTTACAATCTTTTAAAAACATTATCATGAATAAATGCAAAGTCTTACTTTAAAGTGTTGCCATCCTGAGTACTGCTTTCCTCTTAATCACCTTCAACAGTTACTAGCACAAAGAAATTATTTCAATATCCTCCATATGTGAATACCCCAGTGTGTTACTACAGATGTTCAGCTTTCAGGGATTGATTTCAGGTCTGAAAGTCTGGAAGGACCACATATGCAAGAATCATTACTTTTCAAAGGTGTCAGTTCCTCAAGGAACCCACTTGAAAACAGGCTTTTTTAAAGACCACAAGAAAGACACTAAACTGCCAGAAACATACTATGAGAACTACAGCAACAACGTAGACTGGGAAATGTTATGAGTCATTGAAGCCCTGGTTGAATCACAAATTAGCTTTAAAAAGATAATTAAAACAGGCTTTGCCAGAATGAATGTCTGGCCTAACCCTTGGGACTGTGCTTTTTTATTATGGCTTATTCATAAGTAGCGTATCTTTTTGATGTTATTCAAGTACAAAGAAATCAAAAAACTTGGCAATGGTATAAAAATGTAAATGCATTCCGTAAGACAAACACAATGGGAAATATAATCTTTTGATAAAAGCAATGCTCAGGGCAGCCAGAATAAGACAACAGCACGTGCAAAATTCCTGTGTCCTACAAACAAATATTCTGCAACTGTAGTGCTCAGCTCTGTGAGACATCACCACTGGCAGGGACATTAAAAGCTCTTGCTCAAATGCCAGCTCTGTGTTAAGGCTTGCTGGTGGAGAAAGGGATTCTGGAAGAATAAAGGGGGATTTGCAGTTGCAGTGCAAATCTCAGCCGCTGCAGCAACTGCACCAGCTTCTCACTCTTGACTCCTCTTTACAGGGGAGCTGTTGGAACAGATACCTGAGGAGGGCTGAGCTGGTCTAGCAGAAGCTGAGCCAAACATCCTCCCTATTGCACACATGCTATAGAGCAAAGAGTGCAAAACAGGGGCAATTGTGCAAGGACAGTTCAATTTAAGAAGTTACCACAGGATCCATAGTAGAGCAGAAAAATTTCCTCTACTTTGAAAGGGAATTTTGACAATTCAGCAGACTGTGAAGCAAATATCTATTAATGACTAATATCAAATATCACTTCATATATAAAAATATCTAAAAATAAATCTTACATGGAAGACCAGCTGCAACCTACTTTCAGTCTTAGCAACCACTTAGTCTTGTTTCACTTCTGGCTCCCATGAGAAAAAACCCTAGGACCTCTTCTCTCAAAAGACAGAAATATGCTTTGGAAAGACCTAAAAACCCACGTCAGTTTAGAAAGGGGCAAGCCCCTGTCACTACATCTGCACTGCAGATGTAGTTTTGGATTTTTTCTTTTTCTTCCCCTAGTATAAGGCAGCATAAACAGGATTTGTCATAAGGATTCCTGTATCAGTGGTTTTCACTGCAAGCACTAAACATGTTTTTTCTTAGCTACATCTGAAGGAGAAAGAGATCATAAACAAATTATGCATTTTGGAAGAGCATAATAAGTGATTTTGGTAGAAGTTATTAAAATAATATATGAAAACTATTCTAGAAATTATCACCTTTTACAGTATTAGCCACGATGTCATTTGGAGGAAAAAAAAGGTTAAATACATGTATAATTAAGATGTATATTAAATGTGTGTATCTTAAGAAGAACTGGCCTCACCTTTACACCTGAAGTTTATCTGCCGTGGCCTAGCTAGCTAGGACGATGACAGCAAAGTCCTCAGGTCGTAGGTTTTGTAAGAGTGTCCTTCTCTTAGATGGAAGATCTTACAAGGCTAGACGAGCACCATCTGCCCGGATTTGAAGTTAGGAGTTTTCCTTCTCCTATGAGGATGGCTCGTCTTCACTAACAAAGATTCGGGAAGGGCTTTACCCATGCATTCTGAACAAGACTCACCTAAAAAAATCCACTGCGCAGCTGGAAGGGTTTCCTCTCACTTGTCTGTATGGACAGGCGAGGGTCAAAACAGCAGGTGCCAAGGTGCATTGGAACCTGCAGATCCAACCTTGCATGCTGGCGGATCAGGACATTGATCTATTGAGATTGCCCCAGGAGATAACAGTCCAGGTTGGAAACTTCCTGATTGCCTAAGCAGCCTTTTTTCCAACCAGATTTGCCTATCCACATGCCCTTGGTCATCATGCTTGTAGTTAGTGTGGGTAAAGCCCTTCCCAAATCTTTGCTCATGAAGCCAAGCCATCAATCTTAAGATGATATTGAATGTTAAGGTGTGTATAACAAGGTAATCGTTTCTAGCATGTTTAAAAGGAATAATTTTCACTGAGTGACAGCAAGACAAAAATGTCTGGTGGACATATGTTTACCATTAGAAATCTTTTTCTAACCTTATTCAGCCATGGGCAACCTCACACTTGTTTTGGCTGCTACTAAATCAAGTTTGTATATTAATTTACACTACATCAGAAATTTACTATTTTCTGTTAGCCCAGGTTGGTAACAGGTATCCTTGGGAATATATTCAGTGTGTGATCTTTGGTCTAATGCAAGTGGTTTGCATTCTACTAGTGGTGTGCACCTTGCAATTAAGAAAAAACACAAAAATATCCATCAGTCATTCTACTCTGAAAAGCCATAGAATAATTATCTTTAATTAAAAACTACAGTAACAATATAGATGTAAAACAAAACTGTGTAGGATAAAGATAAGACTGTTAGTTCCCCTTTGAAATAATTTCAGAATACACCAGTACTATTATATAAATTATATCACACCTTGTTACATTTCACTTCTATTTACGCATTTTCAGCAGATACTTTCCTCAGCTGTAAAAGTTATAGATGTTTAGTACAAATGAATGGCTGTGACAGACAACAGTATTTTATGAAATGACCAGAAACCGTTGGTTGTTTTAAAGGTAAGATGGAAGATTGCTGTTCCTAGTCACCCACCGACATATTTGAAAAACACATTCCAAATGCATAAGTAGATCTGTCAGTCTCACATTGTTAACAGGGAATCAAACTAAGTTAAAGGCTTATCAATAATAATAGCAAACAGTGAACTTCGATTTTCTATCTAAGAACAATGTCCTCAATTCAATGTTGGGGCTGTTCAGCCTGGAGAAGAGAAGGCTGCATGGAGACCTCATAGCAGCCTTTCAGTATCTGAAGGGGGCCTATAGGGATGCTGGGGACGGACTCTTCGTTAGGGACTATAGTGACAGGACAAGGGGTAACGGGTTCAAACTTAAACAGGAGAAGTTTAGATTGGATATAAGGAGGAAATTCTTTCCTATTAGGGTAGTGAGGCACTGGAATAGGTTGCCCAGGGAGGTTGTGAATGCTCCATCTCTGGCAGTGTTCAAGACCAGGTTGGACAAAGCCTTGGGTGATATGGTTTAGTGTGAGGTGTCCCTGCCCATGGCAGGGGGATTGGAACTAGATGATCTTAAGGTCCTTTCCAACCCTAACTATTCTATGATTCATTAGGGACTACAGTGACAGGACAAGGGGTAACGGGTTAAAATTTAAGCAGGGGAAGTTTAGATTGGATATAAGGATATAAAGTTCTTTACTGTTAGGGTGGTGAGGCACTGGAATGGGTTGCCCAGGGAAGTTGTGAATGCTCCATCCATGGTGGTGTTCAAGGCCAGGTTGAACAGAGCCTTGGGTGACATGGTTTAGTGTGAGGTGTCCCTGCCCATGGCAGGGGGGGTTGGAACTTGATGATCTTAAGGTCCTTTCCAACCATAACTATTCTATGATTCTATGATTCTGTGATTCAGGCTTTCAGTAGATATTGAAGATTCAGTAGAGATATGCTTGGCACCACCCTAGATTTTTTTTTTATATTAATTCCTGCTGACATCTTGAAATCTGCTAATTCTTATATCTACTCCTTTTCCTGCATCTATCACCTTAATTTTATCCTTTTTAAAATTAATTTTAAAACAAGATAAATTCTGTTGAAGTGAAAATACAGTTTTAAAGAAAACTAAAAGATCTTGAGTTGCAAGCTCTTCTCCATTTCCTAAAAACTAAATATTGATTAAAACATCTTCTTTTTCAGGTCAAAAAGAACTTTCCTTGATAGCTTTTCATGCAAGAAATATGCTCTAGCCATGTAACATAATAATGATGGATAATTTAAATATATTCCAAATTAGGTATTAAAAGCATAAAAAGCACAGTTAATTCCATAGTCAAAGCTTTACTTGCAAATGTACAGGAAAAAAAAAAAGGCTAAATTAATGTAAAAAACCCCAACAAATAAACCCAAACAAAATCCCTACCTTTGTGGTGCACATCTGTAATTACAAAAGTATTCTCCAGGAACACTTAAAAACTCAAAAATTATGCAGAAACTAAGAGGTGACAATCTGAATTTAACTGGATATTCTGGAATTTTCTCCTAGATTTAACTTTAATTGACCAAAGGACTCTCTATGACTGACAGTTAAAAGAAAGTTTTTTCTACCGTGCAATGAAGTGAAGCAATATGAATGTCAGAAACAGCCTGCTTTGACATCAGCACTATTAATATTATTGGAAACTTTTAAAAGAAAGCATTTCATAAATGCTGCCCCTCTCCAACAAGAAGTGAAATTCAGTGATGTGACTATAAAAAAAAAAATAATAAATAAAATCTGATTTTAAAATTCATTACAATTCTTCAGATATCATAAAAGGAGAAGTTTCACATATGCCTGAAAGAAACATTTGACTTAATACTGTTTGCAGGCATATGACCTGGCATACTAAAGACACATTCAGTTTAAAAAGAAATTATGATATAAATTTATACAAATTTACTTAACCATAGTAACAAACATACCCATGTTTGCTGCATCAACAGTTTGTGGCGCCTCTGCTGACAATTTCTGAAGGGCCTGTTCACCATCTGTCTTCTCTGGTGATCTGTTATGTCGAGACTGCTGTTGGTCTTCAACTTCAGCAACAAATGAAATTACACCTAAACCAAATAGATAGCAGGTGTTATATTAGGCAGGGCATTAGCTTCATAAAACACACTGCCAGACATGTATGAGTATTTCTTCACTCCAAAACTAATAAAAAATGAAATAAAGCTTCTACTCCAGGTGTCAGCCATGCAAATATAATTTATGGTAATAAAAAATTACATCTTGAGTCCAAGGAAATTAACTATTTTTTCTCCTAAAAGTGTTGTGTAACTAAAATAAAAAAATATAACCGTTATGGTATTATTACAGCTCATGGGAATGAAGTCTGAGGAAAATGCTCAAGGTATATAAATATTAATGTAAGAGGACATGTTTGATGGCTAGTGGATTTTAGGATTACTAATTAATCTGATTTTATGTCTCAATATATAATCCTATAATCTTGGTCTATTGCAGCACAATATTAAAGAGAAGAAAAGTGCAAGAGAAAGACTTCATTAATTTTAAATACTATCCTAACTACCAATATACTTGAAAGATGCCAACAATTATATGAAAATTTTTGCTATGCTTCTTTCCAAATGTAAGTAATTTTTCCTTATAGTTCTTGCTTCCAGTGACAATTTCAAAATACTGCGCTGTGCATTTATGCATGTGAGAGAAAGGAAAGGGACATGAGTGTTCACAGGTTTAAATTTTTTATTTCATAAGTCAGTAGAAGAAAGGTAAACCAAACATAACTTTTTTGGCTCTGCACAAAACATGCTCTCAAAAGCACCAAAGTAATTGGCCAAAGAACTCTGAATAATGAATTTCTATGTGCAGCAAAACTTGGAACGCTTGAAAAGTTCCAGATATGTAAATTACTAATCCTCAAGAATATTTCAAGAGCTAGTGGAAGAAATATGGTAACTAAAATACTACTTGAAATGCTAAACCACTTTGCTGATAAACCAACAATAGTAACATCAAGAAATCATTGAAGAATTGAATTATTGCTGACACTCAATTTTCCTTCTTTGTGGAAAACAGATCTCAAACAAACAGAATTGATAAAAATGAGGCTAAAATCGTGATCAATAAAGGTAACTGGATTGATGTAATGCATTCAGAGCTCCACAAGGCACCCAATTAAATCTGTCATACTTCAATAAAAAATAATGAGATTACTAGAGACGGCATACATTTTTAAACTCAGTTTATCTGCTCAGTCTTAAAATATTCATAACTTTTCTTTCATAAATAACAACAACAACAAAAAAGTGTATTAATATTATTAATGTAGGAAGTATTCCTAAGTAGACTGCTCTCATGGTTCAAGAGTGAATGGCGTAATCCAATGACCACTACTGGAGATTAAGATAGCTGATGACACATAAATATATTTATTCAAATTATGGACTACAAAATATTCCAACAAAAAGGTGCTTAGCAGGACGGGAAAAAGAGTTTTATACAATGAAGAGTAATAAAGAGTCCCTAGCACCCTATGAGACAATTAAAAATAAATTGGACAGGTGCAACACCACTGCATCAAAAATGACAGATTTAAAATAACAAATAAGCATGTTTACATTTTTCATAAGGTTCTGCTGAACTGGCTCCTATGTTATGAAACGGCTTTGACACAGGAAGTTTTAGGTTTTCTGCTGTGTACGCACTGCCATCCTGCAGAATCCACTGTTGCTTTCACTGTTGTCAGTAATGCCAGCAGCATCTTATGTTACCTTATTGATACTGAAAAGCAACTGACAAATGAGAATTTGTTCATGCACAACAGTCCCCAATGTTTGGGGATCTTTTTCTTACATCTAGTTGCTCTTGTGTGCCATATGTTATATAACATAACTTGCCAAATTATCATGGCTGACAACATCACAAAGACATAATTCCCACTGATTCAATTGACCAGACTATTATGCCACCATTAAGTAAGTCAGAAAACACCACTCCTCAGCTGTCATTTGGCATATATATATAACATTAAACTTGCCAAAGCAACAATGCAAGTATTCCTAGAATGACACTGAAAACTAATAATTAAAAATTACATAACTGTGCAGGTTTTCTTTTTGCTGATACAACATTGCTTTAAATGTTTCTTGGTCAAAACCAAAGTCTGCAGATTTACTGTCCACTCTTTAAACATTTTATACAACTTCTGTCCACATATTAATACTGAAGCCTTGTTTTATATTGTTTCAGAGAAGATGCAACCCTTTAAAAGAAGGCGAGCTGTTCTATTTCCCAATAAAATTTTAAACGCAACACCACATGTTAGACTGACTCGTTGGCTATATAATACAATACCCAAACCCCAAATTCAATTTAAAAAAGCAAGAAATATTCAACTTTTTCTTTTCTGCATAACTTTAATGGACTGTTTGAAAGATCTGGTTTGTTAGACTGACTCATTGGCTATATAGTACAATACCCCAACCCCAAATTCAATTAAAAAAAAAGCAAGAAATATTCAACTTTTTCTTTTCTGTATAACTTTAATGGACTGCTTGAAAGATCTGGTTTGTACATGATTATTTTCTGGTGCAGAGAGATGATAAAAGCCCAAAATATCACAATATTTTAACTGAAAACAAGACCAGAAAGCTATGGAATTCATCACAAATTATGAAAAGATATAGAAATGTTGAGCTTGTGGTTTAAATATACCAATATGACCTGAATAAGTATAGGTCTTGGGAGCAGAAGGGTTTCTATGTTTACCTCTTTTCTGACCAATGAAGTAGATTCATAGTTGCTGCCTCAAAAAAGCTCTACCAAAGAGATGAGGTTCTTCAGGAACCTGCTGAGTAAGGTTCCATGGGATATAGCCCTAGAGGGCAGGAGGGCCCAAGACTGTTGGTTTATATTCAAGAATCACCTGCTGCAAGCTCAGGAGTGTTGCATCCCCACCAGAAGCAAGTGCAGCAGGAGGGCCAGGAGACCTCATTGGATGGATAAGGAGCTCCTGAGGAAAATTCAGTTGAAAAAAGAGGCTTACAGTAAGTGGAAGCAAGGACAGGAGGCCTGGGAAGAATACAGGGATGTTGTCTGGGAAGCTAGGGACCAGGTTAGGAAAGCCAAGGCCCAGATAGAATTAAACTTGGCTAGGGATATGAAAGGTAACAGGCAGGGATTCTATAGTTACATTGCAAATGAAAGACAGACTAAGGACAACATGGGCCCTGTCCGGAAGCTATCAGGAGAACTGGCTACACAGGATTTGGAGAAGGCTGAGGTTCTGAATGACTTTTTTTTTCCCTCAGTTTTTACTGGCAAATGCTCTGACCACACCACCCAAGACTTGGAAGGCAGACAAAGGGACTCTGAGAATGAAGACCTTAGGCCCACTGTAGGAGAGGATCTGGTTCGAGACCATCTTAAGAACCTGAACCTGCACAAGTCCATGGGACCTGATGAAATCCATCCGTGGCTCCTGAAGGAGCTGGCAAATGAAGTTGCTAAGCCACTGTCCATCATATTTGAAAAATCATGGCAGTCAGGTGAAGTTCCCAGTGGCTGGAAAAAGGGAAATATAACCCCCATTTTCAAGAAGGGGAAAATGGATGACCCAGGGAATTACAGACCAGTCAGTCTCACCTCTGTGCCTGGCAAAATCTTGGAGCAGATTCTCCTGGATGGCATGCTAAGGCACATGAAAAACAACAAGGTGCTTGGTGACAGCCAGCATGGCTTCACTAAGGGGAAATCCTGCCTGACCATTTCAGTGGCCTTCTGTGATGGGGCTACGGAACTGATGGACAGGGGTAGAGCAGTTGATGTCATCTACCTGGACTTGTGCAAAGCATTCCACACTGTCCCGCGTGACATCCTTGTCTCTAAATTGGAGAGACATCAATTTGATGGATGGACCACTCGGTGAATAAAGAACTGGCTGGATGGCCGCACACAAAGAGTTGTGGTCAATGGGTCAATGTCAGTAACGAGTGGTGTCCCTCAGGGATCGGTGTTGGGACCAGTCTTGTTCAACATCTTTGTTGGTGACCTGGACAGTGGGATTGAGTGTGCCCTCAGCAAGTTTGCCGATGACACCAAGCTGTGTGGTTCGGTTGATACCCTGGAGGGAAGGAATGCCATCCAGAGGGACCTTGACACGCTTGTGAGGTGGGCTGATGCCAACCTCATGAAGTTTAACCGTGACAAGTGCAAGGTCCTACACCTGGATTGGAGCAATCCCAGGCACAGCTACAGGTTGGGCAGAGAAGAGATTCAGAGCAGCCCTGCGGAGAAAGACTTGGGGGTATTGGTCGACGAGAAACTTAACATGAACTGCCTTCAGCGTGTGCTTGCAGCCCAGAAAGCCAACTGTATCCTGCCCCTCTACTCTGCTCTTGTGAGACCGCACTCAGAGTATTGTGTGCAGTTCTGGTGTCCTCAATGTAAAAAGGACATGGAACTGTTGGAACAAGTCCAGAGGAGGGACAGAAGGATGATCAGGGGGCTGGAGCACCTCCCGTATGAAGGGGATAGGCTGAGAAGGTTGGGGCTGCTCAGCCTGGAGAAGAGAAGGCTGCATGGAGACCTCCTAGCAGCCTTCCAGTATCTGAAGGGGGCCTCTGGGGATGCTGGGGAGGGACTCTTCATTAGGGACTACAGTGACAGGACAGGGGGTAACGGGTTAAAATTTAAGCAGGGGAATTTTAGATTGGATATAAGGAAGAAGTTCTTTCCTGTTAGGGTGGCAAGGTACTGGAATGGGTTGCCCAGGGAGGTTGTGAGTGCTCCATCCCTGGCGGTGTTCAAGGCCAGGTTGGACAGAGCCTTGGGTGACATGGTTTAGTGGGAAGTGTCCCTGCTCATGGCAGGGGGGTTGGAACTAGATGATCTTAAGGTCCTTTCCAACCCTAAATGTTCCATGATTCTATAAATTAAAAATATGACTGCAATTCATGCTAGCTGTTTTTCATCTGGCAATTTTTGTACTGACAAAAAAATAAATTTGCTTTATAATCTCTATTTTGAATGGGAAGACCTCTACAATGAGAAATGTAAATTCTAAAGTTTCTGCATATCCTACTTTTTGTTGCTATTCTGCATCTAAATTAATTATTCCCTGTGTTAATGAAAAGAAATTAGAATAATTGCTAAGACTTATACATAGGAGAAATGAGAAAGTGGCAAATCCTGCTGTCAACTACTATTCTTATATGGGTTTGTAGCATTTAATAAAAAGGTGAATTTTTTTTTTATTTATAATTCTCACTGTCTGTTCTTAATATGACAATGAAACCATGATATGAAAGCATACAGAAGTATGCAACTGCACTAGGATGCACTAGAAGGAAAGGGTATGCTGTGGACCGTCTTGTCAGGCAGTGCCATGTATGAATAGAGAAGCCCTCCTTCAGTGAACTCCAGTGACCCAGCAGTGGAGGTATGCCAGAGCCATTCATGAAAATCAAGCGACCAGAAGATCCTTCTAGCTTTGTCTTCATTACAGATTAATTAGATTCCATTTGTTATGGTGATGCAGTTGAAAAGTGCTTACAGCAAAGGTATGGACAGGTCCTGAAAATACAGCCATGGCTACAAGAAGATAGGTATTCCTCCCACATATGACTTTATGATTCCATTGAAATTAGAGCAATCAGTGAAATTTGCAGAATTCTGTCAAAGAAAGAAATGGAACTTTTTGTTGGGTTTTTTGTGTTGCTTTTTTTTAATCAGATTTCACACAACTATTGAACAGAAAAAAATTGTTAAACAAATAAGTTTAATCAACTCATCTGCAGGCCAGAATGTATTGGCATAATCTTCATCATCTCAATAAAACTGGCCTACAGCTACAGTCTGACAGGCCATGGCATGTAATATACTGCCTTTTTTCCTCCATGTAAGGAAAAGTTCCAAGTAGCACAAAAGCCTGGTGCTTACTTAATACAGAAACAGTTAAAAATGTAAATGAAATATGATATATAAAATTAGAAAGCTTATTTCCAAAATTTAGAAAAATTTTATGGATGAAAGAACACTGACTATAACAATGATGTATTTTTTGCACAAGAAATGTTCAAGCATTAAAAGCTTTTCTCTATTCTGGAAAAATTCTGGTCTATTCTGTGGAAAGCAGAAGCGAGTTTGATAAAAGATAAAGTTATAAGTAGAAGATGCTTTATCAAACCTAAGGGAAATTGGTCTATTATTTAGAAAATAGATTGCTAAGGAATTTTATCTAGTGCCAGAATCTTGTGTGAGATATTAACTATTATTTCGGCGTTAAAGCTGTCATAAGCTACAAACCAGCAGAAGCATATAATATTAGCCCTCTATTGGAATGCTTCCAAATAGACTTTTGAAAAGAACTGGACCCGTTTTCAGCTTAGCAATTATAAAATAGCAAGAAGGAAAGCAAAAAAAAAAAAAAATTTTGCAGCTATATAATTTTGCAACAAAAAGAACTTTGAATGTAAAGAAAAAATGCAGACCATTTACTCAGTACAGCAATTTGTATGGTGAAAGTACTTTTATGAGTTTATTCTAATATGACAAAAATAGTAGTAAAATGCCAAGGCTACAAAGTTTTGTACTTACAAGTTAAGGAGTTTTAAATTTTAAATCATCCAGTAGCACTATGACAGAGACATCCAATAGGTATCCAAATAGTTGTTCTTTTTTCCACCCAGGATAAGATTTATTCATTCAGTGGATAGCTTTTGAACACTGCTTTCTGTTTTCAATTAGTCAACATTGTGTCCCCATGGGTCATTTACTTCCCTCTGAACAAATTCACCAAACTGAATAAAGAGTACCTTTCTTTTCGGGGGTTTAGATTATACCTTATCTCTAGTATCTTCACCTAGAAAGGACTACAAGTCCTGAGTTCTAATTAATTCCCACTTGAATCACCTACATCTAATCTGTGATCCTCAAGCTTCAGGCTGGCTGCTGAACAATCCTGAAAGTGCCAAAAATGCACATGTATCTCAGCTTTGACATTAACGTTTCCCAGAAGCTGAAAATTCTTCTTTGGGTACACATATTACTTCCCAGCCTTGCACAGTATGAAGCAGACCTGAATCCACAAATTAAGCAGTTCCTTAGCTAGAACACCTTATAGTTAGGTTTGTATCAGCTAACATCAGACAGTGAAATCAGCTGTCCAGACTGTGACAGTGGCTTTCCTTTCCTCCACCCCTCTTTCTAGTAGAGCAGCTGATTAGGGAACATGCACAGATCTCTGTGATGCAACCAAAACTGTCCCCACTGCAGAGGAAGAAGGAACATGACTTCCTGAGGTAGTGATTAAAGCAAGCACTGGGCCAGGAAGTGGATGGTAGATAACTGGGCCCTGTCTCTTTTCAAAGGATAACTTCAAACTTCTATGAAGTTATTTTAAAGCACAAAATAAATGAACTGTTTTCTAGGAAAGGAAAAAAAGAGCATACATTGTTTCCCACCTTTTGAACCAATAACTTTTCTGTCAGGCTAGACAGACTGATTGTTCTCTCTTTTTCTCACTTAGTGAAGATGTAATAATTCTAAACATAATGGAAACCATTATAATAGAATTTAGGTGAATGACAGAACATAGGAGATTTCAATCCGAACATGCCATCACCATGCCTTTGAAGGCATGGCTATTACCACCTGGTATTAATTTCCTGTATGATAGATCCCTTGGAACCTCTTCTACTGAAACTTTCAGCATATATAAAAGAACTGGGCATTTTCTAAACCAGAAGAGAATATTCCTAAATCTTTAAAGCCTGAAAAAAACAAGGCATAAGTTAAATTATAGTATATCTTCAGTATCTCCTGGTGAAGACTCTTGATGGTCACAAGTTTCATTGAAAGCTGACTCTTCTTCTTCATAGAAACTGATTTTTTTCTCAGGGATACAAATATAGCGAGAAGGCATTGAAGTTTTCTTGTTGTACTAGGCCAAGCTTGCCTTGTGGCTAACAGGTTGAACTTTAGTCTAGGGGAAGAATCAAATTCTGCCTTTAAACCTTTGATTCTGGAAGCGTTAAGGTAACCAGCTATTCAACAGCTATTTAATTTGGAAAATTAAATTTAAAGCCAAGAACTTGGCGATAGTTCAAAATCATTATTAAATCAAATTTCACGGAACTAATTTAATGCATAAAGTTGCACATATGCCAGCATTTTTGAAGGACCTGACCACATATTTAGCAGTAATAGATCTTTACAAATAAAAATATGAGACGCATTAAAAGCTAGTTTTACCAGTAATTATAGCCTTATTCTAGAAGAAAGGTCATGTTGAACAGAAATGCAATCATTAAATGTAAGCAGGTTTAATCTGCTAATTTACAGGGATATTTTATATATTTGGGTTCTATATTGTACCTTGAAAGACTCCTCGTTTCCACGGAGACACATTCAAAGTATAAGCAACTTTGTCACCTGGTTGTACCGTAATAACAGATGCACCACTCACTATTGAAAGATCTGAAAATACCTGGAGAAGAAAATTCATAAAGAATCAAAAGTAATCAAAAGCAAGTTACATTTGCAAGAACACTACAGACACAATATCCATTCTACTTGTTTTGAAAAGTAGAATATGAAGTATGCTATTGTTAAGTTGTAACCGTTATGCACATGAAAAGAATACATAGTGTAAGAGTAGTGCTGGTATATACAGATTATATTAAGCACAGATTTTGAAGTCCTTGCTCCATGTGAGTAAAAGTATCTTACATAGATCATGGAACTACTTACATATGTATAGATTTGCACAGACAGACTCTTAGTATTTTACATACATTTTCTTTAGAAGTGTTACAAAGAGGCTTAATGGTAATGATCTACCTAAGCAGAGCAAAGCAAAATCTGAAGTGTCATTTTAACATCAATTGCTATACCTCAAATTATAATAAACCATGCTTTTGGATATATTTTTTAAATGACATGTTTGCAATGGCACACATAGTAACTATATGAATAATGAAGACCGATACAATTTTCATATGTTGAATTTTAGATTTTGTAAACTGTAAAGCTGATTGTAGGAATACAGGCTGAGAGTATTTTTGAATTGCATCTTGTCTCTTCATCACCTGTATAAGTTTGCCACAGACAGACTATGATCAGCTGCTCATGTAAGAGACGTTAAATTTTGAGGCAGCAGCAACCAAAGCTAATGATTATCTGCTTGAGCCACTGGATATGCAGAAAGCCAACAGGCAGACTGCATGAATGGTTCTGTTCACACCCTCTCTTCTGTTACCTCTGCCACTGTGTGAAGCAAACAGCTGCTGAGTGACAGTATTTTAAACTGACACTGCAGTTTCTGCAGAGGACATAAGGCGATGGGTGATGATTTTCCACGGAGGCATGCAGTCCTTTTAGAAAACCTTTTCAGGATACCATGTAATACTGTAGAATGTGGGAATTTCTTATTACCTTAAATAATAAAATTGTATCTGTGCTGTTCAGGGAAATTTTGAAGTGAAATCACAAGTCAGAAAAGCTCCCTAATGACTTTTTTCTTCAGCTCATCTATTCATATATTTTCCATATCTTTTACAATAGTAAAAGCATTAGCTGCATGGACCATTTTCTTCCTCCCAAAAGCTACCTTTATGTTTTTAGTAAATAAGTTCTGTTTGTATTTTCTGGAGAAAACAAAAATAAAATTCTAAGAGTATCTTGTCTTCAATTACAGCAAATCATTGCCTATAATATTTGTCCTGTCTTGGGTATTTGTGTTAATATAATCATTTGTTCAAGTGCTAGTACAACCTGGAACTCCTATTCCAAGTAAAGGAATAAAAACCTATAAGGCAACAATCTTCCTCTTCCCCAATAAATCTGCATTTCAAGACAAATATTAGAAGTCTGACAACTGAAAATAATAGGAAAATAGACTAATCGTCAAAGAAAAAAAAAAATACACACAAAACCAAAACAAATTAAAAAAAAAAAAAACCACACACAAAAAAACCACCACCACCAACAACAACAACAAGAAAAAAAGAACAGGCCAATAAGAGAATGCTGAAAGGCCTTGTTGAAGGGAAAAAAAAAATAATTGGGGAAAAATATCTTTAACTATTAACAACAAAGAGGAAGGGAGGGGCTGTTACACACTGAAGATGAGCAAGTTTCATTTTATACAAGATAAACAATAAATTACACCTGAACCTACATTTATGGACTACTCTATTTCAGTTTACTTTGAATAAAATGCAGAAAGTAGGGTAATACAGTATCTGTCAAAAGCTGGATATATCAGACTAGTTTCTACCAAAAATGTCAAAGTAAAAGGAACACTACATTCAGCCAATCAAGAGAAGTTTTGGATACCTTTCCAAAGAGAGTATTGAATTAACAGAAGCTAAATTATTTTAAAATTAACTTTAAGAAAGTGATTGTATAACCAAACAGGAAAAAAATGACTGTAAGCCAGGAAGTCATGTTACATACATATATGGGCACTGCTTCAGTATCCGAGAGTGTTCTTTTTCCTCCCTTGTGTCTAAAATTTGATCTTCCTGATAATGCTTTGGTTTAACAACGTTTCTACTAGTTCAGTTATAATCATACTTCTCCATAAACACACATGCTTCTAATTTGCTACACAGCCCAATCCCAGAATTTTTAAATTCTAAACAGCCTTTTTCATGTCGTTCTGCTTTCTGAACATTTCCCAAACTCTTCCTAAAGCTATTATTGTCCTCACTCACAAGCATATCCTACATACTGCTTCATGGCTGCATGCCAAGATGAAATCTGCATGCACATTGCTATTTCATGTAGTTGTCCCTTCAAGGGCAGAACGACAACTGTGGTATGCTTCAAAATGCCCCCAGTGTAAATGATCAGAGAACTGGGACTGCAAGGTAAATTACTGTACACACTCCTCCTCTTATCCTCTCCAGCAAGGACACAAATGTTTTCCTTAGTTCTTTAAGTTTTTAGGAAGATTTTAAGAAGACTGTTTAAAGCTATGCAAGCCAAAGAGTTGGAATTCTGTTTTCACAATACATAAAATAGGAAATTAAAATGCAAAAATGAGCACATCTGAAATTGAAGACTTCCCACTGAATTCAGAAATAAAACATCAGCAGTACTGTCTTTAACATTTTTATTATACACGTAGTTTCACAGATACTATTTATGCTGTAAAATAATTTGTTCTAAGAAGAAACAGATTATGAAACCTGGATATGAAACACAACTGAGTACTGAAGGCTTTCCTTATGAGCTCAAGTTTCAGCTGAAAACCTTAAATCTGAATGCCTATTTTTGTTTTAATTTAAGCATTAATATAACTCAATGCTGAATCAACTAATCTATGTTACTATCTAAACATTTGTGCCAAGAGAAACCTGTAGTTCTGTTCATGATTTTGCAAAATTTACAAACCCAAATATGAACAAACCCCCATGACTGCACATGCACTGCTTCTGTATCATTCTTTCTACTGACTTTCCCTGACTGAAAATCCTGAAACTTCAGCTTCTAATACACAACAAAGGCTTGTGCCATCATTGCCACTATGTCCTCACCCTTCTCTTATTTAACTGATATATATTGAATTGGGTTTCACAATGGGACAGTTCTTAATAAATACACCTTTAAGAAATAAGGCAAAAATAGCAATGTTGCCTGTTTTCTAGCTCTAGCGCTTAAAAGGAAACAACTTTAACAAACAGATTTTCACTCTATTATGTTCTGCTGCTAGTATAAATCCAGTATAAATAAAAACTAACGGACAGACTAAAGTATCAGTTTCTGGAGTGAAAACAGAAATAGGCTTAGGATCACAGCAAGAACTGCTGGGTATCAGAAGTCCCATTGCTTTTGTGAGACAAGAAGATTCTGAATATTAGAGTAGGGTTCTAAAGTGTGTCAAAGAAATAGTAATTTCATTATTTTTCTGGCCATTATAAATCCATTTTAAAAATTATACATAACTGCTGCTGCCTCAGTATGCTATCAACTTTCCTACTGCAGTCATGAAACTTGAACTGTGTAATTTGGGAATGATCAAAGCAAACCTGAAAGACAAAAACCTTGTCTTAAAGGTATTCCGATTGAATTTATATAAGCTTAGTGACTACAGGCCAAGACAAAAATAGTGAAACTGTAGCATTTAGCAATGGTTTGACACTAGAAGAGGGTGAGAACTCGCATGTTATTGATGCATACAGAGTAAATTAACTGGCAGTGTTCTGGGGACAGATGCTCTCATGACAACCATGGCACAGGACAAAGGATACATTGTGCTCTATACCCATCCAATACCAAAAAATTAAGCTCCTTTTAGGATGGAATTGTATGAAGGTTGTTACATCCTTGCACTATCACTCAGAAAAAAAGAACTGTAGAATAACACAACGAAACCAAATGCAAATTAATATTAAATTTATAAATTTGACTCTGCAGAAAATTTTCTCAAATTAATCCATCTCCAGTGATTTAATTTTTAAACTGTGGTATTCTCCATTGTCTTATACTTCGGGTCATTGTATACACACAGCCAGAAAGTATAAATGGAGCAGTTTTATGAAATGTTACAGTTTTAAAATAATTTATCAGTCAGAGGTTGAAAACTCATTCTGCAGACTGTAATATGGCTATTTAATATGAAAAGGAATGGAAAAGGGATAACTAAAAAATTATAGCATTTTTTTTCTTTTTTCCCCAGAGTTGAATAACCAAATAAGCATAACTTCAAGAATGGCAACTGATACTTCATGCTAAAGTAGTGAACAGATGTACAGAACTTAATTAAATATATCCACCATCTCTTTGCATACAAAGTTAGTAATATGTTCAATATTTCCATTTGAAAATTGTTTCTCAAGTCTGTTTAAAAATATTGACAGACTCTGCTTATTAAAACATAAATGTTCCTCTGCGCTAGGCCAGAACAGGGTCTGTAAGAGTCACTGAACAATCCCACACTCAGATATTTTCAGTGTTGTCAAGAATTACATATGTTTAAAGTGAAACTCCCATTACTTTCCCTCATCCTTCTTTCAGCACATACCTTGCAAGTGCCTTGAGTTATTAGGAATTAATTTAATTCTTGCAATGTCACTACACTGAAATAAAACATCTTTGCATTGCACTGAATATATCCCCCCAAACAATTCCTACCTGTTACCTGCAACCTGCATTTCTGCATAATGAAGAGTGCTACATAATCCAGAGTCATAAACCAGCCAGTCCAACTGACAAGACCACTAACCTATCTGGCAGATAATGTGGAAACAAAAAAGACTGAAATTGGAAGGATAGATAGGAAGATTATGGAATACATAGATTTACTTGTGGTTAAAGAATGCAAACTTGATGAGGTTATATGACCTTCAGCGATTAGGTTATTGAGTTGCATGGAATTTATTCCCAGGAAATCTCACAAATACTCAACCTTCATGTCATTCTTTCATTGACATTGTAAAACTATAAAATGGTTACATAGAGAACTGAGAGAGGACTGAGATAGAAATGCATTGAAGAACAAGGGATTTCATACTTCTTGATTATGTACTTATTCTACAATACTTTTGGAAATTACAAATAGCTTCTACAACCTAATACCCAAAAGGTAATTTAACTGAGCCTTGAGAATTCTCTGGAGACTTTACTTTAATGATGTCTATTTTGAACAGCACTGGGAAAAACACATTTTATATTTTTACTGCAAAACCAAGCCTTGCAAGAATTAGGCACTTTTATAGATAAAGTTACTATCAAAGGTGTCATTAGTAGCAACCATCAACACACCAGACAATTATTTATATCTGTCTGACAGAGTTTTATATAAAATCCCAAAAGAAAATACTATAAAAAATTTTGTTATGAGACTGACAGACTGGATTTTCATAGAAATACTTTACATGTCCTACTCTTGTAGGATGATTTGAATCTAATTTTACAGCCACTAAAATCCACTTATGTTGTAGTCACTAAGCTTATATAAATTCAACACCAGAGAAGGATGTATTCTCTGCCTCTGTTATATGTGCACAATTCTTTATGAATTCTGTTGTGACATTTTTTCAGACCCAGGAGTGAGTTAATCACAAGAAAGACTGTTGTAATATCCCCTAGAAAAGCCATGAAGAGCACAGTGGCAGTATTTCCCTGAGGTTTACACATCAATCAGTAGAAAATAGTTCATAAAAACACATTTTTCAAGGGAATTTATGGAAATTGTTTTTTTAATCATAGAAAGCTTTGTGGGCACAGAAAGTGTTTTGCTTGGCACTTTTAAAGGTAGACTGATGGAGTCATATGCATGACCTCCACTGAATTCCAAAGGGACTTTTCTCCCCAAGTCTCTTTGATACATATTAATGGTTGCACAGACAACCACACATCCAAAAATTGATTCTCCAGACAAGTTCACTCCATATATGTTTGAAATGGGAAAAGGAAGAGAGCTTTTCAGAGGGAAGAGGGTTTTCTTAATGGAGGAAAGAAAAGACTTCCCTCTTCCTCCTCCCAGACTTAACTTCCATTATAAACAGTCGCTTTTTCAGTAGTTCTCTTATTTTGGTGAATATTAATATAATGAATACTGAGAAACAGAGTAGCATATATACAATGCAATTATTTTTTTAATGAAATTAGTTTTTATTCATTTTATAGTTTAATATATTCAGTTATTAAAATTTAACAGTAAAGCTAAATTTACACCTCAAAGGCAAAATTACCCAAGTATTAATTCAGCTAAATTACTTATCGCTAGGTAGTCATTGTGCAGTAAATTGTTTATGGACAAGCCTGTAAATTATTATGCTCATCAGCTACTGACACATCTTGTATCTTTCTAGATATAATCTGAGCCTTATTACTTCAGTAAATTAAATGCTCCTTTTTTTTTTTCAGAAAATATCATGTATGTTCCAGTGTGCCTATGAGAAGTTAACTTGAAAATAAATACACTCCATCAATGGAGAATGTACAGCGCAAATCAACCAACCAATTCAACGATGAAGATATTCATTAGCCAATGTCGTGGATTAAACCCGGTCAGGTAACTCGTTCACTCACTCCCCCACTTCTTTCCCTCCCCCTACTCCTGGAGGGATGGAGAGGAGAATTGAAAAGAATGCAACTCCCATGGGTTGAGATAAGAACAGTTTAGTAACTAAGGTATAACACAAATCACTACTGCTACCACCAATAATAATAATGATAAAGGAAATAACAAGGGAAGAGAATACATCACCTCACCACCAGCCAACTGATAACTTGCCACCACCCCAGCCCGACCAAGCACCGACCCATACCTCCTCCAACCCTGCAGTCTCCCAGCCCTTCCGGCTAACTCCCAGTTACATCCTGGGCATGACGTGCTGCGGTATGGAATACCTCTTTGGCTAGCTTGGGTCAGGTGTCCTGTCTCTGCTTCCTCCCAGCTTCCCCTCCTCCCTGGCAGAGCATGAGGCTCACAAAGTCCTTGGCCAAACCAAAACATCATTGTTATCAGCTCTGTTCCCGAGCTGAAAGTCAAAACACTGCACTGCACCAGCTACCAAGAAGGAGAAAAATAACTGCTACTGCTGAACCCAGGACAGCCAACAAAGTTACAAAAAATCCCACCAAACCCATTTCTCAAACTATTACTTTTTGTTTTATCTTTGTTCTGTCTCCACCAAAGCTAACAAGATTTCCTCTACCTAACCATCAATTTAGCTAAAAGACAATATGGTAAAATTTCAAAGATGCTGGATTATAAAGGAGAAGGAGTTGGTCTGTCAGCAATGGCCTTCAAGAGAAACACCAACAAAGACAAAATCACCATGCAACAGGCAGCATGGAATGAACAACAAAATCAGTATCAATTCTTTTTCCTGTTGCCCTTTGTACTATACACTTCTGAGTAAATAAAGTTTATTTTGCATTTCTAACAAGGTTGTTGATTACAGTTCCCTCTTAGAGGAGGTTTTCCCCTTTCTCCAAATATCCAGACAACAGGGATCATATATTGTATTTATTAAAACTTAATTTACTAACTAACTGTTTTGGAACTAAAAGTGAGCAAATGATCTTCACTTATTAAAATAGCACAAGACTCTACATGACATCAGATGGAGAATGCTAGAAGAAATTAATATTGTTGAGGACACAGTTTTCAGACACTGGCAGGTTTTACAGTAATGCCTTTTTAAACAATTCCAGCCAACCTTGCTTCAATAACTGTTCTACAACAGCTTCCAGGTAAAATCCTAGCATAGAGAAAATAAATTATTCACACTGGTTATTATATGCACACAAGCATGAAATAGCTGACCCTACTACTTCTCTCACAAAAATCCCAGAGCAAAAAGAGCTCTTTAAAGTACTCTAAAGCAGTACTTTACAGAGGAAAACATAAAATTAAAGGCAAAACAAACCACCAAAACACGAATAAAGAAAAAACATCTAAACCACAGGTTTTTGTATTCAGAGAACATCTGCAAGGAGGTCAAAGTTCAACTACCCCCAGCTCACTCTGGAATAGTTGAAACTGGTGTAGTTAACAATGTTTCTGAAAAAGATATACAAATAACAATGTATTCTTTTTGAATTTTGATATTTCAATGTCTTTCACTTTAATTGTCAAAAAAATATTGAGTTTGCACTCAATGGGAAAGCAGATGGGACAGCTCTCTTTACAGCTTTCAAAAACATTCACTTCTTTCAGAGCTAAAGCTATAAACATATGAGAAACGTAAATGCACTCACATGTAAAAAGCTAAGAATGTTGAAAACAAAAATGTCAAATTTCCTGCTTTGGAATACATTTCCTACTACTTTGTTTGGCAGGCTTAATAATGAGTCAAAAACTAGGAACATGAAGCTGAACCTTTTTATAACAGGCAAAGTTTATCAAATGTAAATCCTCCTGTAATAACGAAAAAATTAGAGACTAGCAAGAGCTTAAGGAAGGATTTCACACTGCCATGAGTTCTCATTAACCAGCAGAAAAGTGCTACTGGTACGCACATGATCTCTCTTTATAAAATAAGGTGAGGCTACTCTCTATCGATATCTGTCATTTTCAGTAAAGCAGCATTTGGTGCTACTGGCTCCAAGGCAGAAACATAAGGTCACTCATTTCATGAGTCCACACTAGTTAGCTAGTCAGGTTTTACCTTCTAGCAAATGGTATTACAGCCATAGTATCTAGATGCTATCTACTCTATATTTAAATGCCATAATAGAGTCACAAATAGAGCTTTTGTTGAGTAAGGTCCAAAATGTTCTTACTCAGGAACCTTCTCTGCAGCTGAGAAAAAAAGCAGAAGTCATCTTATTTGCCCCAATGTACATTCTTCACCTGCTGACATATGACATAGGGTCCTACACATAGATAAGGAAGGTGAAGAATACTACTGAAATACTTTTACCACTTTGAAATTAAACATTGATGCAAATAAATGGTAGAAAAATCCTGCAGTTACAATAATACAACAGTATTTCTAATAAGAGAATGTGATTGTGTAAATACAGTTATAAACCAATGAAAAATAAGGATTATATTTAATAGGAAAAAAACCTTCCTGAGCAGAGAAACCAAGAAAACTCTATTTTCTAAGAATTTATCTTATATCCACTGAAGTCACAAATACCTCAGCACCTGATCCATATCTGCAGTGACCCATTGCCTTTGAACAACTCCAGTTTGTTATTTCCTCTGAAATTTCTTTCCCATCAGGAAACAAACACAGTATTCCCAACTTCCTCCAACATATGTGAAACAATAACCGGGCAAAAGACACTAACAGTAATTACTGCAATGACTGACTGTCCAGACCATAAGACCATTAGACACAGTAAGCTCATTCTGCAATCTTTCCCTTAGGAAGATTTTTTTTTTTTTTTCCCTTTTCCTGTAATATACTAATGCTTTATGAAGATTTCAGAAACTCTGTAATTCTCAAGCCACTTCTGATTTCAAAACTGATGGATCTGGCCACTGTTTCAAACCAGTGGAGGAGGAAGGGAGGACAGACTAGAGAATGAGCAAAGCTTTGTCTCCTTAGGAACCAGCCTTAAAAAACCAGGAAAGCTCTTTCCATGGAATATACAGTAAAATCATACACTATTTCACAGATATCCTGACTGTAAACATATACATATACTGTAAGCTATAGTTTTATATATGTCACAGATACATGAATTTTAATAGCGTATCTGCATTTAAAATAATATTTGCTACTGTAATACATAATTCAGCGGTTCTTGGACAGAAAAATAGTTGCAATATTATTGCAAAAATTTACCTTGTATATCAACTTGTGCTCGGTATAATTGGGTACCCATAAAATTTTTTGAATGACATTTTTCACTTGGCAATCCATCACAACACAGCCCTGTGACAGCGGTTTCTTCCCTATTCCCTTAAGGTTAAAGATGGTTTCAGTGCCAGCTGTGTTATTTCGCAAAATAAGCCTTCCCTATGACAAAAAAATAAGATGAAAAAAAAAAGGAATCAGCATTATAAAATTCCCCTTTGGCTGGCAAATCAACTCCATTAGTTTGTTAATCTTAAATCCAGATAACAAAGCATGCTTACAAGAAAGTGTTTCTATTGACTTTTGTAGCTCTTAAGCAAACTCTGCTGTTAAACAGAGAAGAAAACTAAATAAACAAATGTGGTGGTTTTTTTTTTAATTATGAAAATTAACAATACAAAGCCTTCATATTTCCAGATTTTCTACTTCTTGGCTTCTTCCTTGAAAACAAATATCCAAGAAAATATATTCCCATGCATACTTATCCGTCATATAAAATAGAACTTTGCTCAACCATTTCCATCTGTCCTTGAAATGTTCTTCATGATTACTTGTCATCAGAGGATTCAAGGCTCTGTGCTTTTAATAGTTTTATAACACTGGTTTCCTAAAGCACATTATATTTGGTTGGAAATGCATGCTAATATGCAGGCAAAAAAATTGTATACTGCTCCTTGCTAAAGCTGTCTTAGGTTTTGCTCGGTTCATTTTAGTATTTAAAGTAGTGATTATTGTGATGGTAAAAGCAGCTGCTAAGCAGTGTAACATGTAATAGAAATTAGTTTATGAAACAAAATAGCCGTCACATACATTCACTTGTGATGTATACATGCAATGAGAAATATTCAAGATTATTACTTTATTACTTAGGTAATTAAATATAATTTCACATATGTATTTACATTCAGATTAACAGAATGTATATTTTTATGTACAGAGTAACTTCTTTCATTAAAACGGAGGGTTTGATAGAAAAGCAGATAAAGGAAGAAATTATAAAGGGTGGCAGGGAAATCCATCATTCCTAATGTTAAGCTTTGCAAAGCTAGTTCTTTATTTTTTTTTTTACTTCAGCTAGTAGGTAATCTGTCAATTTCTGACTCTCAAATAGATCCTTAATATTAGCAACTGCCTAAACATTTTCATAAATTGGACACTGATGTAAATTTCATTGATAGAAGCATCCTTTTCAAACATTGAAACTAATTTTCTTCTTACCATTATAACACACTCAGCAACAGGTTTGAACGTCAGAGGATACAAAGCTGTTTCATGCAGACCCACATTTATTAGAGGAGGCCCATAAAACCCTTGTCCTTCCAAAATTGCTTCAAGTTTCCAGTCCTGACTGGACAAGTTACTCTGAAATCAAAGTGAAGAAGTATATTATATTACACATTTAAAGCTCTTACCATGCATTTCAGCTTTTACTTGCAGTTATCACCAAATCAGAGCACAGTACTCATTCCTCTTTACCTTCTCTTTGAAAGTCTTCCAAGCTCAGCTATCTTAATCTCAGAAACTAAAAACCACCTGTGGTCATCAGAGCTACCTCATGGCACCTCATGGCAGTGCATGACACCTGCAGTATTGCATATCTAAGGTTGGATTAATACGTAAGATTAATGCTTAATTCTTAGTTGATAAGAGGTAAACGTCCTAGTAGTTGACCACAAATGCCTGTTTGGAATGTGCCCCAGTTTTTCAAAACATTTCCATCACTGCAGTCTTCAATTCTGTAATAGCAATGACATCATCTTTGTAGGGGAAAAAGTAATTAGCTGCTATCCTCATCCTGAGGAAAAAAAAAGAAAGATGAAGAAAGGCAACAAAAAATTGTATTTGTTTTTTTTTTTTTCTCTTTTTCTTCTTCACAATATCAGGAACAACCTTACCAATTTGAAAACCAGCCTGACCCATTTCAAAACCGACAGGTCATCAGCCTTTGCTAATCTACTGTTTTAAAAGGTGGGAGAGAGGAACCATAGTTCCAATCTCAGGAAATATTATACCATTTTTATCTGTTGAAGATTCTCTACCCTTTCTCTCATAGCTTAAGCTTTTTTTTCTTTTTTTTTTAATTCTTTTTTTCTTTTAAGTTGGAGAAGTTCTCTAAAATTTGAGCATCATTTTCTAAAGGGGATGATATTCCAGCCTACACTGTATCTTCACTACATGGTCTTACTTCTCATGTGTCAAGGATTTCATATAAAAAATAGACATGATAAAGCTATATATGATATATTGCCTATACTTGCTATATTTTAAAACTCGTATGTAATCTAGTTCTCCTATTTTGCTTCTCAATCTCTCTTTTTTTTCCATAAAGAAGACATTTATTCCCTAGATTAAACTAATTTTTCACTTTCAATGTGATAACATTATTAGCAGATTAACAGTTCTCAGGACAGAAGTGAAACATTAGAAATAAGCCCATAAAACTAACATAAAACTTTAACAATTGCCATAAACTATTTTTACAATCAAGCTTTATATAATGCCCAGTATGAACATTAAGTAATAATACTCCCGTCAGCATTTATATGCATTTGTGCATTTTACAACTGTAAATTTTAACATTACTGATCCAGAGTCTAGTTTTTTAAAATCTTTAATCTTAGTTTAGTTTCCAGTAGTAAAGTGAACTTACAATTGGAATATTCTGAATCACTGCTTGGTAAGCTGGAGTTAGAAATTCAAGCTCTGCTTCAGCATTGTCTGTATTCACTACACATTCAATCTCATAAACACGAACATCAGAGGAGGACTTCAGAAGAATCTGACAGTGGTAGCAACCGGCATACCGAGGACTGAATTTTATAGGAAGGTCAACTGTATCACTCCTATCTAAAAACAAAACCACAAAATCAGAATGTTGTAAAGCTTTTCAGAAAGACAATTCACAAGCAGAATCTAGAGAAAGTACTGCTTCTCAGCAGTACATGCAACAATTTAAAGCAAACGGTAGAATTTTAGGACTGTTAGCATATAACCAAATTGTTATTTTTTCTTTTAAAAAAAGGTATATATAAGCATCTAAACATTCTTTTCTATTGGTTTTAGTAGAGCACAGACAGAAGTGCCTTTAAAAGATCTATTAAATCCAATAGAAAAGTTTACTGCATATGAATTTTTGTAAAAAACAAAAAGCATACATGCTTCTGTAGAATCATGTGATGGTTTAGGTTGGAAATGACCTTAAGATCATCTAGTTCCAACCCCGTGCCATGGGCAGAGACACCTTCCAGTAGATCAGATTGTTCTAAGCCCCATCCAAGCTTGCCTTGAACACTGCCAGAGCTGGAGCATTCACAACTTCCTTGGGCAACTTGTTTCAGCACATCACTCTCACAGTAATTAATTTCTTCCTTATATCTAACCTACGTCTCCCCTGTTTAAGTTACCCCTTGTCCTATCACTACATTCCCTGATGAAGAGTCTCTCTCCAAGATCCCTGTAGGCCCCCTTACAGATATTGCAAGGCTGCTATGAGTTGTCCATCTAACCTCTTCTCCAGGTTGAGCAGCCCCAATTTTCTCAGTCTGTCTTCATATGGGAAGTGCTCCAGCCCCCTTGTCCTCATGGCCCTCCTCTGGACTTCCTCCAGTTTTAATATAGTAGTTAGTGTAATTTTGTCAACAATTACCATGAGACATATCAGAGACAATACAGTGTATTTAGCTAATAATAGCCCCAACAATGGCTGTAATTCTGTTTAATAATACTCATGAGTATTACTAAATTCTGTTCTATATCAAAGGGCATCCATGCACTGTGACAGTCACTTTATGTTGATTATGTTGCTGAAAAACTTATCACAACCCTTCTTAATTTTCCCCGATTTCATTAGAAGTTGAAGCTTTCTTGAGAAAGAAAGGCAAGCAGAATAGAAAAGACAAGTTTGACAAGAACAAAACATAGGAGCAGGCATACCTTATTAGAACTGTATAGTAATAAGTAAAACTTTTACCCTAGGTTATAGGGCTGCATCAAAAGAAGTGTGGCCAGAAGGTTGAGGAAGGTGATCCTCCCCCTCTACTCAGCTCTCCTGAGGCCCCATCTGGAGTACTGTGTTCAGCTCTGGGGTCCCCAACATAAGAGGGACATGGACCAGAGTCCAGAGGAGAACCAGAAAGATGATCAGAGGGCTGGAGCCCCTCTTCTGTGAAGACAGTCTGAGAGAGTTGGGCTTGTTCACCCTGGACAAAAGAAGGCTCAGAGGGGACCTTAGAGAGTCTTCCAGTACCTAAAAGGGGCCTAAAGGAAATCTGGAGAGGGACTTTTTACAAGGGCAGGTAGTAACAGGACAAAGGGGAATGGTTTTAAAGTGAAAGAGAGTAGATTTAGATATTTGGAATGAATCCTGTATTGTGAGGGTGGTGAGGCACTGGAACAGGCTGTCCAGAGAAGTGGATGCCCCATCCCTGGAAGTGTTCAAGGCCAGGTTGGATGGGGCTTTGAGCAACCTGATTTAATGGAAGGTATCTCTGCCTATGGCAGTGCGGTTGGAACTAGGTGATCTTTAAGGTTCCTTCCAACCCAAACCATTCTATGATCTATGATTTTACAGTTTAATATTAACAGGCTTATGGCCCTTTTAATTTGCACTGGCAGCCACTCCTTGTGTTTGTAGTTTTACTCAACACACCACAATATCTCCATTATCTTTAATGTTATAGCTTACTTTTTTCATTAACCACAAAAGGAATGACTCTCTGACTAGTAAGGGCTTACAGAAGGGGGTGGGAGAAAGACAGGAAAACAAAGGGATAGAATCCATTAGCTAAAACCAAGTGTGACTTGTACTGGTTTTGTTCTGGAAACACACACATTTAGAGATAGATGAGCCTAGACAGTCAAAGAATTTCTGTGGATGTTTTATCCAAGGAAAGCAGCCACTTGTTATTCTGGTGAAGCATGATCTGGTTTTGGATGCTACTTCTCTGTTGCTTACTTTAATAAGCCATTATTTTAATACCACTTCAAATTTTAGCCTTTACAATCTTTAATACCATACCACTAAGAAAAAGGCAATTTATTTCAATGTTAATTATACCTAACACAAGTTTCTAAATGCTCATTCCGTTATCCTTTGGTTTATAAAGTACTAAAGTTTTACTGGCAATTACCCTTCTCCAGAGCTACATAGAGGGACTGAATTATCTCCCAGGCTATTTCTTATGATTCAGACACCCTAAAGCTCTTAAGGATCCTATTTGAGACAATGGTGAACAATCACTGTGCTACCTGATGTGGTGATCTTACATACCAAAATATTTATGTAGCAAAGAATTACAGAATACATTCTGCATATTATCAAGACCTTTAAGACGATGGGAGTATTTCAAGGTGTGTTTCAAAGCACAGATGAGATCAAAGGGTCCCTAACAATCTCACTATGAAACAGAGCTGGGCTGAGGATTAGACTGTGTCCTTAGGCATTCTGCTGTTTTTCTAGTACTGGAAAATTACTGTGGTTTGTTTTTCACATTTTGTTTCAGAATTTCCATAAACTTCTTACAGACACCAGACCCTTCACTTCTTTCCAAGAAGAAGACCTCACCATAGGCAGTGTAGTAGCAAATGCCAATTGGTGTATTGATAAGGAATGGTGAGGAAATGCTGCATGCTCTCTACGTTTCTGCCGAGTTCATGCAGATGGAACCCAAACCCCTTTCCTTTCACCTTTGGAACTCCCACAGTCAAATGACTGTATATGGTATAAAAGACTTTACTGATACAGTCTGAAGATACAGATTTATTTACAGGGACACCTCACAGCAATACCCAGGGGGTGGCCACCACAGGCAGGGACATCTCCCTGGGCCTCCTGGGCACAGGCACTGCCTCAGGGCCGCCTTTCCCCAAGGGATGCTGGGTGAAGGGGCAGCAGCAGCAGGGCTGCAGTGGGCAGGGCTGCAGGAGCCCCATCACCCCTGTGTCATAGTGCCAGCACCCGGCCATGCAGCATCACAATGCTCTGGGGCAGTATGAGTCCAGTGCCCTCCTCTGTCCCACTGCCAGAGTGCCTGGTGCTGCCACCAGGACAGAGCTGGCAGCCTGAGGGCATCCCAGAGAAAGTCCCTGGGGCACAGGGGGGAATTCCTGGGAGGGAGTTGATGGAGGGAACCCTTGAAGCTGCACAAAGCTGCAGGAGATTGTGTGCTGCAGTTCCAGCTCCTGGAGGGGCCACGCTCAAAGTTCATCGAATGGATGGAAATCCTGCTTCACTGGTTGGGGAGCTGGCTGTCCTCATCTCCTGGGCACCGGGGAACTGCTTGTGTGAGGGGTTAAGGGAAGGAACACCTGGAGCTGCATGAAGCTGCAGGAGGTTCTGTGCTGCAGTTCCAGCTCCTGGAGGGGCCATGCTCAAAGCATCATCGAGGGATCCTGCTTCAGTTGTCAGGGAGCTCGCCGTCCTCACCTCCTGGGGAGAGAGTGGCAGTAGCCAGAAGAAAAAGGATGCACAGGTGGCTCAGTGCCCTCCCCCAGGGCTCTGGAGCTCCCACTGCCAAGCACAGGAAGGATTCGTGCTCCGAGGATTCATCAGGCCAATGGCATTTTGCTGTTGGTGGAAGCCCCTGAGATGGCTTCAGGTAGAAGCAGAAAAAGCAGTGCCAGTGTCCCCTTGTTCCCTTAGAGAAGTAACCAGCGTGTGGAGCGGGAGCAGGTCTTGCTCACATGCTCAAGGAGAAGCCGATCGCCAGCACTGGGGTCAGGAAGGAATTTCCCCCCGGGGCAGATTGGCACCGGTCCCCGGGGGGGTTTTGCCTTCCTCTGAGCACTGAGCATGACCACTTGTCAGGGCTCCTCGGTCCATTCCAGCTGCGTTATTGCCTGGTGCTCATGCTCCATGAAGGTGGCCCCTCATGTCCTGCAGCCGAGGGGGGGGAGGGCTTTTTTCCCCCCAGGCTGGACTAGCAAGCGTGCCTGGGTTTTTTTGCCTTCCTCTGCAGCCGAGCACAGGCCCTTCATGGGGCTCCTTTGGGTCATGGTGTCCCAAAGGCAGCTGCTCGTGCTCCACGCAGCTGGCCCTCGTGCCCCGCATCCAGGGGGAGGCAGCCTTCTGTCCTCTGGAGTACTGAGCACCACCCCAAGTCAGGTCTTCCATGGCCCTTGCTGGCCGGGTTCTTCTTGCACCACTCTCGCACCACCACGGCACCACTCCTGCCCTGGCTTCCCTTTGTCAGGCTGCAAGGGAGGGTTCTTTCAGCTAAAGTGAAGGGTCTAAACTAAACCAGACTCAAATTAACTAAGCTAAACTAAACCAAATAACTACTTAGAAATAAATAAAATACTCTTTCTACCTGTAACCGTTCTGATTTGTGTCTTTGAAAGTGCTTTTGGTGCGAAATTCCCCTGGCATTTCAGGTAAATAAGGATCTCCTCATTGTACAACTCCTTGTGAGTGCAGGGAATGGAATGGAATGAAATGGAATGGAATAGAACAGGAGAGAATGGAATGGAACTGAACAGAATACAACAGAAAGCTATGCTACGTTATGCATACAGAATAAGAATAGTTAGGGTTGGAAAGGACCTTAAGATCATCTGGTTCCAACCCCCCTGGCATGGGCAGGGACACCTCACACTTAACCATCTCACCCAAGGCTCTGTCCAACCTGGCCTTGAACACCACCAGGGATGGAGCATTTACAACCTCCCCGGGCAATGCATTCCAGTGCCTCACCACCCTCACAGGAAAGAACTTCCTCCATATATCCCACCTAAACTTCCCCTGTTTAAATTTTAACCGGTTACCCCTTCTCCTATCTCTACAGTTCCTAATGAATAGTCCCTTCCCAGCATCCCTATAGGCCTCCTTCAGATACTGGAAGGCTGCTGTGAGGACTCCATGCAGCCTTCTCTTCTCCAGGCTGAACAGCCCCACTTTCTCAGCCCATCTTCATACAGGAGGTGCTCCAGTCCCCTGATCATCCTTGTGGCCCTCCTCTGGACTTGTTCCAACAGTTCTATGTCCTTTTTACATTGAGGACACCAGAACTGCACACAATACTCCAAGTGAGGTCTCACGAGAGCAGAGTATAGGGGCAGGATCACCTCCTTTGACCTGCTGGTCATGCTCCTTTTGATGTAGCCCAGGATACAGATGGCTTTCTGGGCTGCGAGTACACAATGAAGCAGGTTCATGTCAAGTTTCTCCTCAACCAACACCCCGGAGTCCTTCTCCACAGGGCTGCTCTGAATCTCTTCTCTGCCCAGCCCCATCATAGAAGGCACCAAGTTGGTCAGGCAGGATTTCCCCTTAGTGAAGCCATGCTGGCTGTCACCAAGCACCTTGTTGATTTTCATGTGCCTTAGCATGCCTTCCAGGAGAATCTGCTCCAAGATTTTGCCAGGCACAGAGGTGAGACTGATTGTTTTGTAGTTCCCTTGGTCATTCATTTTCCCCTTCTTGAAAATGGGGGTTATATTTCCCTTTTTCCAGTCATCGGGAACTTCACCTGACTGCCATGATTTTTCAAATGTGATGGACAGTGGCTTAGCAACTTCATTTGCCAGCTCCTTCAGGACCCACAGATGGATTTCATCAGGTCCCATGGACTTGTGCACATTCAGGTTCTTAAGATTGTCTTGAACCAGATCCTCTCCTAGCTCCATGTTCTTCTTACATGATACTTCACTGAGGGTTTTAAAACTACAGAATTGAGACACTTGTGTTTCATGAGCATTGCAGGGAAAACCTGCTTCGTCCAGAGAGTTTAAACCAAATTGGGATCAAAACACTTTGTTGAGCTTTTGAGAATGTGGAATTAGGCAGCAGTCAGTGGAGGGTTGCATTCAAGTAGTAATACAAGAGGTAAACCCCCAAACTAGACACATGCATGTTAACAAACTATTCTACAGAACTGAGTCACTGTCCTGGGTTCAGCAGTAGCAGTCATTTTTCTCCGTCTTAGTAGTTGGTACAGTGCTGTGGTTTTAACTTTTGGCGTGGGAACAGTGCTGATAATACCAATGTTTTTATTTGTTGCTCAGCAATGTTTACTCTGACCAAGGACTTCCTGAGTCTCCTGCTCTTCCAGGGAGGAGGGAAAGCCAGGAAGAAGCAGAGACAGGACACCTGACCCAAACTAACCAAAGAGGTATTCCATACCACAGCATGTCATGCCCACTATATAAACTGGGGGCAGTTACCCAAAAGCCTAGATCACTGCTCAGGTCGGGCTGGGTATCGGTCAGCGGGTGGTGAGCGGTTGTATTCTCTCCCCTTGTTACTTCCCTTATTGTTATTATTATCGGTGGTAGCAGCATTGGTTTTGTGTTATACCTTAGTTACGGGTCTGTTCTTATCTCAAGCCGTGGGAGTTACATTCTTTCGATTCTCCTCCACATCCCTCCGGGAGCTGGGGGAGGAAGTGGGGAATGAGCGAGTGGCTGCGTGGTTCTGGGTTGCTGGCTAAGCTTAAACCATGCGCAAAACAAGACTCTTAACTAGCATGCAAACTCTGTTCCACATGTATTACGTTTGGTTATACCAAAATACGTAGTTTATAACTATCTAGCATTTCCAAGTAACTATTTTTTCACAAAATCTGGGTCACTGTTACCTCTACATACACTTTATATAATCTTCCATATTACTAATGGAAAGTACTTGACACTGTCCAGCAAGTACTGGTTCCTGAGGGCACACTTTCTGATGACTCTGCAGTAACAAATTAACAAAATTTGCTAACTTTTCAAAACAGCCAATGCATTATTTTATTTCTATAAGAGTATATGGTTTGGGTTTGAAGCAGGATGTCATATCAGAAGTAAACATGTTGTGCTCTTTTTCTGTATTAAGATCTGAAATACTGCCAAAAATGTAATAAGGTTATTTAACAAGATCCATTTTATAGGAAAATGTGTTGAATGGCATTGATTTTTATCTTCTAATTCCCTTTTGGCAGAGGTCTTAAAATATTGGCTAGACAATTTTCCTGCTACTGCAGACTAAAATTCTGATCCAGGGATTGATTTTAGATAGCTTCGTTCCACCTTTGTTTTTCTTCATAAATCTAAGCACTCTGTCATTTCTTCAGAGGAGCAACTATTCCCACCCTAAGTAAAGCTACCACCATGGTTAAAATACTGCTTTTTCTTTCGATAATAAAGTTAAAATTTTCAGATGAGACCAATGTTTTGCCTCCATCTACAGGAACACCACCTGGGGACTTATGTCACAATATTAGATTTTCTAAGAGCCTGTAAATATTCCTTTTTCCTCATTAGCACAATAAATTCACTGAATCAGCGGGGACTGTCTCTGTGCTGAACACATCTTTGCTTTCGTGCTTTCAGATGCTTTTCTCAGCTTTTCTTATTAGCTAATCTTTAACTCACCACCTCTTTGAATTCACTACCAAAGGCCATTTAGTTTTTTGCATCATCTTGACTTTTCTGTTCCCTCATGTAACTATTTAAGTGTCTTAGTAAGAAAAAATAAGTATCAAAAAGATTGTGTTCACTGTAGAATGATTTCGTTTCTGAGTTTCCAGTGCTTACTTCTTTCCAGTGCTTACTTCTCTCTTTCAGATACTTTTATAATTCCCTTTGCTGGATAAAGAAGCAGTGTGAGCCAGCACTAAAACACTTCCTCACTATAATGTGGTTTCATCACTACATTTTAGTAATTAATATTCTAAAAATTTCAGATAAGTTTATTCACATTCCAACTTTAAAAATAATTTTAGAGGTTGCTAAGCAACAGTGACCTGCCATATGGCCAGTTAACAATTTTTGTTCCGAGATCACTTGTGTCTTTCTCAGATTTGCATCTACAGATTTTGCTCTCTCCCCCAGCTGGTATTTCCCTCTTCTACAGAGCAATCCAAAGAATCCCCTGTGTAATTATGACTGGGTTTAGTTCACTTCTAAATTAATTATTACAAACAAGCAATTACTTTTTAACTTGATAACAAAACGATTTTAACTAGGATTTATATATCTTGTCACTCAAGAAATGTTTCAGCTATTGACTTGTGTTACATCTGTTCTACAGCTTCTACTGACTGCTAGGCCTGTAGTCACTCATCAGGCTAGCCTTGCTTCTAATACTGCAGTAACTTTTTCATCTTTCTAAAAACATGCTTAGTGACACCTTAAAATGTTTTACAGCACAGATACTCTAATCAAGTAGAATGAATCTGTAGCAAAAAGAATTGCCAGAAATAATCAAGAGATTCCTTATTTTTATTCCAGAAAAGAAACAAAAAACACAAGGGATACACCGATTCTGAAGACAAACATGCACCATGAAAGCACATGACTGGTTCCAGTGACAGTTAGAGAAATGGATGGGGCTTTGAGCAACCTGGTCTAGTGAAAGGGAAGTTAGAGCTAGATGATCCCTTCTAACACCTAACCATTCTATGATTCTATGAAGTGAACTGCAGAAAGATACAGAAGGACTCTACTGATCAAGAAGTGATGAAATGAAAGTATGGATGGACTGACTAGAATTCAAGACTATTAAATTTGCCAAGAAAATTGCTACTTATATTTTAAGTACAAACCTCCAAATTATTTGTGTCATCCAGTACCTGTGGAACATTACATTAGCTGTGATATAATCATGTACAGATACCTTAGCAGGTAAATATTAACACAAATTTTATCATAGAATCATACAGGTTAGAAAAAAGCCTTAAGATCATTGAGTCCAACTGTCAACCTAGCACTGCCGAGACCACTACTAAATCATATCCCTAAGCATCACATCTATATGTCTTTTAAATACATCCAGGGATGCTGACTCCACCATTTCCCTGGGCAGCCTGTTCCAATGCTTGCCACCCTGTTGGTAAATATTTTTTTCCTGACATTCAATCTAAACTTCCCCTGATGTAACTTGAGGCCATTTACTCATCCTATTGCTTGTTACTTGGCAGAAGAGAGCAACATGCAGCTCACTACAACCTCTTTTCAGGTAGTTGGAGAGACTAATAAAGTCCCCCCAAGCCTCCTTTTCTCCAGGCTAAACCACCCCAGCTGTCTCAGCTGCTCATTTTTTTAAGAAATGCAATCTAGAGGGTTTTATAAGTTTAAATTAAGATTTTAACAATATATATATAATCAACCAGCAAAGAAGGGATCAAGCCAAGAAAAAAAGAAAGCAATTAATATTTCAGAATCAAATTTAAGATACTAGAAAAATCTGAGGCAACAGAGACTGACTAAAGTTGACAAGATCAATCTGAAGGCTAGCGTACAACTTTTCATTGACAAGGGACACAGAGAACACAGCATACAATCAGCTGACACCTCCCTCTGGCTGACTAAGGAGAAGCAAACACGAAACAACATGCAGTATAAATGGTGCAATTTGAGCACAGATCACTGCTGGATGAGAAAAGGATGTGAGAAATGAGCACAAATTTAAGATAGCTTGGATAAACAAACCAAATTAATTGATCTTATAGAGCAAGTCTCCTGTGGTTATGTGCCTTTGAGAAAACCAGGAGCAAGTAAAAAGCGCTATTTTGAGCTAATAAAAGAGAACTGAGGTAATGATGACAAAGACAAGGTTGAGGATTTGATAAATAGTAGAATGGAGAGAAAGATAATTTTCTGATTCTATTCAGGAAAACCTTCATAACACAGATTATTTTAGTGAAAAGAAAAAAAAACAACCCACAAATTCATCATATATAAGACTATTCTTACCTGTTTTCTGAGGTGAAAGGTCTTTTCCTGATAGAACTTTCAAATTAACTCTGCCCGATCCCAATACTGGAATAGAGAGCTTCTTAGGAACCTCAAAGAATTCTTGCATACTCACTTCTACACTGTAATCCACATACTTCAGCTCTGGTGGGAATTTATGAGGTTTCAGGAGTGCATGTCTCTGAAGTGAAGGAATAATGTATACTTATGAACAATCATCTCATAATAATTTCAGATTAAGACATCTAAAATTATACAGGTCTAAATATGTAATTCTAAAGCTATATTGGTAATTTGGCAAGTTACATAGAAATTGTTGAAAGATCCTTCTAAATAAAGACTGTCTTGTATAGTTTTGCTAGACATCATGTGTCTGAAACATTCGTTTAAGAAAAATGGAGTTTGAAGTTTACAGCAAAACCATTCCTATCCAGAAACCACTGTGCAGTCCCTTAAAGTATTCAGGAAAGGCAAGAAAAGGGGAGAATAAAGATGAAAAGAAAACACATTTTGTATCAGATGTAGACAGATTTTTCCTCTTTTACTTTATAAAAGTTTCTGGATAATAAAACACATGAAAACGAAAAATTATTTTTCTGGGTTTGAAGGATAATTATATAGTTAGCTGAGCTAACTTTGCTACTTTGAAATTCACAACACATTTTAGAAATCAAAGCATTTATAATTAATTTTAGGGATAAATAAACCCCCCCTTTGGTAAAAAGCATTTCTAATCAACAGTAAAACACCTATTAGTAAAGGATTAGCACAGTAAAGACAAGCTGAAAATTATAGAATCATAGAATAGTTAGGATTGAAGGGACCTTAAGATCATCTGCTTCCAAACCCCTTGCCATGGGCAGGGACATCTCACACTAAACCATGTCACACAAGTCATCTAAACATCCTAATCAACTAAATTTGACTCCTGTAAGATAGCATTACAGAAATAATGCAACGGTTTAATACCCTACTTGCTGAAAATTGCCATTTTCAATCAAATAACACAATATAATTTGAATGTTCAAGATTAACTGTAAGTTGAACAAATTTAAAATCTGAAACTAGTTGCATCTTTTTTATAGAAAAGTCTTTGGAACAAATGACTGCTGTGAATTATCTTGAAGCAAATCTAGGGAGAAGATAATTACAGAAAAGTTTAGTTTGTGCTAAGAAAACTGGTTTATTCTATTTGTTTAAAATAGTGTCAGGACAACAGGTATCATGGTAGGTATTAGAATGGGGCAAGGAAGGGAGATCCATTCTGGGAATTCAAAAAGACAATTTAAAATGAAAGTGGATTGTTCTTAAGGACTACTATTAAGGGTAATATGGTCAAATCAACTGGGCTGGAGTTCTGCTTTGGGTTGGTGGCTTGTCTATTATTCGGTTGGTTTGGTTTTTTTTCTTTTTTAATACAAAACTCACATTCCCTTTCCAGTTTTATAAAGCAGACCCACACTCTGCATTGCTTTTTTTTGACCATTAATCTATCCATCAAAAATGTCAACATGGCTTTAAATACAAAGTACATTTGGAATTTAGGAATCTGTAAAAACAAATAATCATTTATGATTCTTGTTCTATAAAGAACTGGACACATGTATGTGACTGAAAAAAGTACTCATTGAAATGAAACATTAAATAAGGGTTTTTTTACTGTATATGCACCACTTGTGTAGTGCAAATATAATCTACAGAAGGAACAAGAAGATTTGTTATGTGACTTGAAAACCTGGACTCACTGTTGAATGATTTCTATCATGCAAGACTGGAAGTTCACTGATAGTGCTTGCTCATACACACACATAAGATAAATTAAAAAAAAAAAAATCAATACATCAAGTCAGTTGCTATATTAATAGCAAGTTCCATTTCTCTCTGATAGGACTGAAATGACAGAAGACTTTGCAGTGGGAAAAAGATACTTCATTTTCACTTGTATTGGGAAGCTTCAAACCTAAAGAATTACATGTATTTACCAGTTTAAATTTGATTTAGACCTTCTGTATATTCAAATACAAATTTGTACCTACACATGGTTTTGGTAATTAGATTATTTTCCAACACTGAAATAAAAATCCAACATGATTTAAAAGTTTTGGTAAATTTTAATTGACAAAATGATTGTAAGATGACCTTTGGTGGAGCACTGAACACTTCAATTATAATTATCTTGAAGATATATCTTATGATCTAAAAAATAACTGAAGTACTTATTTTAAGATCCTTGTTCATGCTATCTCATTTTTAAAGATATGTTAAGAAAAAAGACAGCTGGTTAGTATTACATAGTCTATGAAAATATCAAATATTTCCTGGTACATTGTCAAAGAGTAAATGAGGAAAACATTTTTAATGAAAAACCTAGATCTTTTTGAAAGGGAAAAAAAATGCTACAAACACACACAAGACTAAAATATGTTGCCTCAAAGGGCAACATTTCCAAGAAAAGAGAAAATGTCCAACATAATTCAGATAAATGTTGCAACTGCTATATTTTTTAATATTTTTCATGGCAGTAAGTTAGATCAAATTTAATATTTATTCATTCTTATTATCAATTACAGATCTAAGGCTGCTGTGCTACAATAAGACATATTCCAACACATACTTCATCAATGTAATGGTTCATGGCATTCCATGTGGGGAAGTGCTACTACCAGTTAACAACAGTATTTGTACTCACTTCCCAGGATTAATTTCTTTTTAGAATAATTTTTCAAAAAAGGACTGGAGAGTATATAAAGCATCAGAATTAAACTTGGTATTTTTCAAAGAACAATTGATTTTCCAAGGTATTTTCTTAGAACTACCACCTGCACTTTCTATGCGTAAAGTATGGCAGATTCTATTACAGAATGCAGAAGAACCTTACTCTTTCCCTGCAGATCCCTTCCAGATCCTAATTTAGCCCCATTACTTCCTTTCAGGAATTAACTTCTAAAACCGTTCCTCATGAATAAAATAATTTCATTATGTCAATCTCTCTGAATCCCTGTGATAAACCATGTTTGACATTTCCCTTAATCCCATATCAAAAGATAAGCGATGCAATATAAAAGACATTGGTTCCACTTATAAACTCAATAAATTGAAATCTGACCCCAGAACCTTTTGTGAAAAGTTCATTCCAATTCAAATATATCTAATGTAACTTTGTAACTTTTTAATTACAGTATCTTCTCTCTTCAAGGACACTATGATTTTTTCTAAAATTTAAAAAAGCAAACTGTCCAAACTTAACTTACAATTTTTCCATAATCACATAGAAGACCACAAAATCCTTGAAACATGGGTGTCTATGAAGAGCAGACTTTGAAGATCAGAGCTGGACAGATGTGGGATGAGATTCTGTCACATCAGCCAAGCAGCAGAAGCCACAGCTTTGAGTGCACAAGGTCTCTGCTCATCTTCCATTGATCAAAGACAATTAGTACCACCACGATTTACTAAAATAAAATATTCAGTGCTGCTTAGTCCTATGGACAGCAGGACAGAAAGAAAATGCACAATGTCCTAACATCTAGAATATGGCTGTGGGCACAGAGATCTGCTGTCCATGATAAGCCATGGATTTGAAGGAAGGCAAAATAGAGCCTAAATACTTTTTACAGTTTAACTATGAGGACACATCTGGACACAGAGGCAAGTGCAAGCTTTACTTTAGTGATTCTGCAGAACAGGACTTCTCTCCCTTCCCCAATGCAATGTGTAATTATACAAGGAGGTTACTAGCATCTCTGACTATGAAGAAAGAGCCTTGTATCTAGAAACTGGGTTTAATTTATTCATCAATTTATGATGAAGGAAAATGAGGCATGTTATTTTGAATTTCACTTCACTAACTGCAACTCCCCCTGCATACCCATGTGAATTCTCATTATTCTGTTATTTCCTTCCTTCTTTTAATCACTTTCCTCTATTTACTACCATTAGCAACTTCAATCTAAACAAGTTATGTTCTTCTTCCACATTCTCTCCCCTTTCTTACCATGTTTTTCTTCCCTTGTTATCTGTTTGCCTAAACTTTCCACCTACAGCTTTCTCTTATTAATCATTTAAAATGTATTTTGTAATTATTCACAAAAATGCCAGTCCCAACCTTAACAGTGGCAGAGTTCCATCCTATATTCTTTTTACTACTACTAAAAATGTTTTAGTTGGAATTAAATTAATGAAATACTCAAGAGGTAAGAAATTCCCACAATTGTATACTTAAAAATAAAACTCAGGACTAATAAAAAATTCACAGCCATAAATGGGCATGCACCCAGGATATTATTTAGTGTCTGGGGTTTTTTGCCTTGTATATATTTACTAATAGAATTAAGAAGCACGAGGTTAGTGATTTTAATTTCTGATTTTCCTTTAAATATCAAGATATGCATCTTTAGATTCCAATTGCTTTAGCATCCTTGCTTCCTATCTCTTCACTACTCAGCTTCTCTAACTGGTTTATTTTTTGATGCTATTTGTTTTCAAATATTTTTTAGATTATACCAAAGTTAAAACACACCAAAAAAAAAATCCTGTAACAAATTCTTTGGATTGTTTTGGTAGTACTGGTTACTTTGGGGAGACAGGAAAGGAGATGGCAGATTAAGTACTTAACGTTGCTGCTAGTGAGTCCTTCAGTGCCCAAGATTTTAAAATAAACTATTAAATTTCTCTTTGCAGCAGAACTGTTTAATGAGCTGATTTTAACCTAGCTAAATAAGTAAAAGAGAGATATAAAGATTTAGCTAATATTCCTGCACCTTTCCATTGAATGACCACTTCCAAGTTCCTCCGACTTAACTGTCCCTGTAGTCTGATTGCACACAGTAGTAACACCTCTTAGCACAAAACACAAACAGGAGAAACAAGATGTGCACAGCAACTTTTACGGGAAAGAGATAAGAAACTCTTATTTTTTTTAGTAATTCTATTAAAATTAGAATATAAATATAATATTAGAATATTAAAAAGAATAATTTTATGAGAAAGATATAAGAAATCTTTTTTTTTTAGTAACTCTACTTATTAAAAAGAATCAAAATAGATATTTTTTTCTTACAGCAAGAAAAAGAAGCAGTAAAAAAACACGACAAAAATAGCTAGGACTTTCAACCATACATATAGATGGGTCAAGTAAAACCATATAGAAAATGTTACTGAATATATAGTTTGACTAAAAAAATATAGCCTACCTTTACTTCTGTTTTCTATGTGATTGAAGTAAACATGAGTAAAATGTACAGTTTAATAGGAATGGAAAGCATGCAATCATTTAGTTATTCCATGGATTGACAGGCGAATAAATGAAGCAAGCTGAAACAATTTTTCCTTCTGTCCATCCATTATATAACACAATTAGGTCTTCAAGAAGTGAGTAGAAAGGTGGAATAGAAATCAAAGAGTAACAAAGAGAGATACTGAGATGCTGGAGAGGGTCCAGAAAAGGGCAATGAAGCTGGTGAAGGGCCTGGAACACAAGTTTGATGAGGAACAGCTGAGGGAACTGGGGTTGTTTAGTCTTGAGAAGAGAAGGCTTGGGGGGGGGGGGGGGACGGACACGACCCTATCACTCTCTGTAACTGCCTGAAAGGAGGTATTGGAACAGGCTTCCCAGGTCAGTGGTGGAATCGCCATCCCTGAAAGTAGTCCAAAAAAGTACAGATGAGGCCCTTAGTGAAATGGCTTAGTGACAGACTTTGCAGTCATGAGATAATGGTTGGACTTGATGATCTTGAAGGTATTTACTAATTTAGTTGATTCTATGATTCTGTATGTTCCAAAGGATTTCATGAGCCTAAACAATTCACAAAACCACAGGATATGGATGGGATTTTTTTTTAATTTTTTTTTTTTAAGGGAGGGGAGGTCAATTAAGCAATGAACCTAAATCCATAATTTAGCTCCAAATTTAAATATAGAATACAAGCCCCCTTCAAAAACTTTCTTCAATTAATACCACCAGAATTTCCATACTGTCACTTTTATACAGACAGTAAGTAAGAATTTATCACAAAAGTTGTTAGGAAAACTTTTCAGGATTTAATGTGCTTAGGGATTTGCCATACTGACATATTTTTAATGTGTTTTTTCTAGATCAGTATACAGAAAACTTCTCCATTTTATTTTTCATAAGCAATTATAAGACTTTCTGTACATGGCGCAAAATACTTTTTTCTGCATACTAATTTCATTTCTCACATGATAATTTATTCAGTGTCAGTATCCATCATAATGTATTTTATATCTAATCTAATTGTCCTCTACTCTTCTATGATACAGGCAACTTTAGAACTCGTGCTAGAGTTTAGCGTACCTAGCAGTACAAAAAGTGTTGCTATTATGTTCTGCATTGATTACATTCACAGTTTCAGAGCGGTGAAGTCTTTCATTAAGTATTTGCTAAGTGACTGTGATATTAAGGGACTTCAATTATGCTTATAAAAATGTTCTCACAGCAGTGGATTAGCTATAATCCAAAAGGAAACTATTTGCATCCAGATTACATGGTTACAATTCTCTTCCTGATACAAACATACAATAGATAAAATCTACTCTGTCATTTTTCCTCACTTAATTTGTTTTGTATTAGTTTTTTGAGCTTATCTGTAAATAAAAGGCATATATTTCGCAACATCAAGACATGAGGGAAACTTCCTCTTAGTACTGGGAACCCATACTTAGGAAGCAGTCTAACTGGAAATCTGGAATAACACAGCTGCTCAGCGATCTAGCTGCAGCCAGGTAACATCACGTTCACAAGGGAAATTAAAGCCTAGAGTGTGGTTATTATCCATAGAAGGTGGCACTTGAATTCTACATGAGAAAAAAGCTTTCTCATTTGGCAATATTGCTATTATAAATTTATTCACAAGTACTAATTGAATGTTTAACAGACCACCTTGGGAAGTTTTTTGTTTCTGAATATTGAAATCTTGGGAAAATAGCTCTAGGTTGGAATGATGTTTAAGTAGGAAGCTATAGCTTATAAAGAAGATCTGTGGTTTTCCCAAACCATTTTGTATGGATTGCAAGACATGAAAAAGTCTTTCCTTCTCCTCGATTTTTTTCACAAAGCTTATTCTTTAAAGAGAAATCCTGTTTGAGAATTTTCATTTCTTACAAAAAATGTGCATAAGGAAGGATACTAATACAGATACCTATTACGTAGAGTATGAAATATAGTAAAATGTTAAGGCTCTTTTTATCTGCAGCCAAGATTTCTTGAAGTATTTAATAGTGGAGAAAGCAGCTTCAGAATGAACATGTAAAATATTGCAGTGTCTGAGGGAAATTGGGATTACAGTCAGAATGTGTGAACAAAACCCATAACTTCACAGTTTCCTGAAACTTAAAAAACACAGGCAAACAAACCAAGAGCCATTAATAATTGGAGTAACAGAGTACTGTGTTTCTCACCTCTACTCTGGACAGCCCTAACAATGCAGTTGCAACTTTAACACTACTGCTCTGCAGAGTGCCTGTGATCTTTCTTCTTTCATATTCAATAGTTGACATCTGCTGTTGTGCAGCAATAGCCAGAGCCCTTTCTCTTGAGTCATTGATCACTGGAACCTTCAGATTTTCTTCAAGAATCTGATCAAGACTACATTTCAAATATAAAACTGGCTCTACTGAACTTGGACCTGTTAAATAAAAAAAAAAAAAAGAAACAAAACTCCCACATTTGTCAACCAGTAGCATAACTGCATGGAGCATTTAAAATCTCTAATCTCCAAAGAAATGCCAGAATACAAAATTGCCTTGATGTTTAGTGTTATCGCTCTAGTACATGCTATTTACTGCAGTAACACTTTTTTTTTAATTCTTAATCATTATGGGGAAATAAAAATTAACATAGACTGAAATACAAACCACAAGTTGCTTAGGTAACAAGAAAACCCAGCCTTTAGTGTCACTACTATTATGACAATAATGAAAGTTTAAAAAGTCTTTCTGACACCTACACGACACACCCACTCTTTTACCCTGCTAGATGATGTTGCATCTCCTCTAAAGGAAGCCATAAGCAATTATTTCAAACAATAGCTAACACTGCTTCGAAATAGGATTGGCAGCAGTTTATCACTGTCTGTTTAAATACAAAAATATTGGATTGCCTGTCAAATCACAACACTGCATATAAAATTCATGCAATTTAAAATTAGAAAAATTTTAGGTAAAGATGACTTGTCCTTGTTCACCTGGCTACTACCTATATTCCAAAGCTGAAGAGACATAATCAAAAGATGTTTATGAAGACTATGTTGAAGACAATACAAGTTAAAGAAGCTCGCTAACAACCAGCTGCTGCTCTGAAGACAATAGACTGGACAACATTAAAAGAAACATCTGATAGTTACACTGTAATATCTTTCTTATAGTTCACTATAAACAATTACTTTTACAAGATATATTTAATTAATCTGGGCAAAAATGCATGGGAACTGAATAATATTTGCATGAGATAATTGTTTGCTCTATTTTACTCTTCTCCCTTCTATTAGTTTTACCTTCTAATATACTGCTAACATGCAAAACATTTGGACTATCCATTGGAAGCAATCCTGAAGGCAAAGGTATATCACCTGTTCCCTCTATCAGATATATGAATTCTCCAACCTGAAATGCAAGAACATAAAAATCCACAGAATTTAGAAAACAACTCATGCAGAAGATGAGGCAAGATATTAAAACTAAAACCAAAGATACCCTAGTAATACTTAAAATTTGATTTGTGAAACAATTTACATATTTAGGAGACCTACTATTTTAAAACTATGCTTAAATGAAAGAAAATTACAATTTCAAACCCTGCTATGATAATAAGGTACCTTTAACTGAGAATATTAAATGTGAAAAGTCAAGAAATTTCAATTAATTTAATCCTTTACAACTTCTCATATAATTTAATTGAATAAGTATACCCTGACCCATAAATACAGGAATAAAATGAATTCTATTTATGGGCTATAGGTATATATAACGTAAGCAAATTCATTCATGACTTACTTCACAGTTAAGAACTTTTTTTGAAAAATGTTTACAGTAATTTTGAGCCAGTAACATTTCTCTATAAACCAAAAAAGAGCAAAAGTCAAGACAGGAAGATGGTGCCCACAGAAAAGTTGTAAATACTCCATCCCTGGCAATGTTCAAGGCCAGGATGGGCATAGCCTTGGTCAACATGGTCTAGGGTGGGTTAGAACTAGATGGTCTTAAGGTCCTTTCCAACCCTAACTGTTTTATGATTCTATGATTCTATGTACAAATTCTCCATAAAGAAGAAATAGAGTTAACAAATCTGATTTATTTCATTAAAATAATGGAAAAACTACAAAAGCTTGAATATAAATATAAACTTGACCTAGAACAAAGCAACACAGTAATTTTTCAAGGGGGAAATGATAGATTAATTAGCAGAGAAATAATGCTTTGAATCATACATTTAAAAAAAAGTATGGCGCAAGAAAAGACAGACACATTTAAAAAAAAAAAAAAATTCACTTAAAGTACTCCAGATCTATAGATCTATCTGAACTAGGCAGGAGATATATTACTATTGTTTTGATAACTTTTTTTTTTCTTTACCACAGACTTTTTTTGGACAACATCACCTTCTACTGATTGCAAGGTAGAACTGATATAACAACTGATATAATTTGCACAGAAGGTCATCTCTTTATTTCTGGAAACCACATTCTGTAAAACTCCGTCTTAAAAAATCATATTCTGTTATAAAGAATAATATATATTATCCTTTATTCCAGATATGAAGGAAATAATTTATGGAACTTAGTCCATCTTCTAACCAATGCAATGTTTTCCCTTTAATAGTGCTCAATAACATAAGGCTGATTTTTATTTTAACTTTATTCATAGTTCCAACACATTTATGTTAAGGTTGAAATCATTGCAGTTATGTTTCTGACACAGCAGAAGGAAAGCTATTCAATTTTGATGGCATTTTCTCCCCGTCCTTGATTCAGAAGTTCAGACAGTTCTTCCTTGGGAAGGATTAAAGAAACCTACAGCAAAAGTGAGTTCCCACACAGAAACTAATAGCCACTCCTGGGAACCAATTTAAACATGAATTATTCCTATTTGACACAGTTATTTGGCTCCATAAGGACTGCTAACAAGCTCACAGTATATACAAGTAATTTCATGAAGGTTCTGGTTGCTAGGATGCCATTTTACTATCAATTTCTTTTCCTGTCATTGCTGATATCAGTATGCTTATAGGTAGGAACGAACCCCATTTCCCTCTTTGCTTTGAAGAGCTCTTGCTTTTTGATCTCCATAGAATGAAAATCCTGTTTTCTTTCTGCTGAGTTTTTCCTAATGCTTCCTGATGGAATAGAATGGGTATTTCACTGTATGTTGAGAGTTTAGCTAGTATCCCCATGGTTTTAATGCTGTATATTTCCATTTTCTATAAGCTGCAAATAGAATATCATCAACATTTTGTAGGGTTTACTGATAATAAAAATAGTTAAGAAAACAGCTGTTAAGTACCATTAGCTATTTATCTAATCCCATTCCTAACCGATATTTCAGGAGAATATATAGCTACCAGGAATTTGCACCTCTCCACACAAGTCAGTAATTAAGAATAACATATAGTAAACTGTTCTCCTAATAAAACACTTAATTCTACATTAGACATTTAGCTGTGAAGGTCTGGACTGACATTCTCAAAGTATGACTTAGTAAATTATTATTATTGCAATCCTGAGATGTTCACATTTAAATTAGCTCTCAGAAACAAAGATATAGAGAAAAAGCAATCCAGTTATGTTAACCAGTATATAATTTCTTCTCTGAAAAGACCTATGCTAAAAATTTGAAGAATGTTTTTCTTAAAAAAAAACAGAAATACTGAAACAAGTCCTTGGAAAATGCTATAAATAACTTGTGCTGTCATTTCAAACCTTAGAAAAGTTAACACCCAGATTATTTTGAAAGAATTTAAGCAACATCCTTAAGCAGGTCAACAAGCTTGAACCAGTGTATCTTGTTGCTTTTATTACAGATACATAGTTAATGCAATGACAGATAGGATTCCTAGTCAAACTGGGGATTTGAACCTCAGTACCTTCTTTGTTGGTTGTAATGAAGAAGCAGTCTTTGATTACTATTTTGGTCCATTTGTTCAAAAGGGTAGGAAGGTAAATAGGAAGAATTTACAGAAATGCTATATTTGGTTATTTATTTTTTTAGGTTATATATAGCACAAGTCCATACCTGAACGATATGTCTCATCGTTGTATGAAGCTATTTGATTTTCATTCAACATGGTAGCTACACTTATTTGTCAATTAGACAGTGGTATGATTGAAATATTGCAGCCATATACACAATATTTAAGAAAGCCAATTTCTTCCTGTGCCATTACTGTACAGCTCTAAAATCATGCCAGCTATCTTGCAGTTTCTCTTTTCCCTAAAAGATTTACCACATTGTCTTACAAAGGATACATTTATGTAGATGGGACTTTTTCTAACCTGAACTGCTACATATAGAAAATCTTGTACTTTCAGTAGCCTTTAAATGCTTCCTACCTATTTAGCTAGGATGGAAAGACCAGGTGTTCCAGCAATACTTACCATACAGGACATAACGGTGGCTTCTCTGAGGTATTAATGCTTCCTACTGTGATAAGGTGAACTTGTTCTTGGTTAAAAATTATGATTACTAGCTAGGTGTCTAAATTTAAATGTTTCTACATCACCAATGGAGGCAACACTGGGGCTGTCAGAAACGTTCTTTTCCCTTTCCACATGAAATATAACCATCCCATATCTCTGACCACATCTCTTAGATTTGCTTTCCTCCCATTAACATGTCTCTATTCACTAAACTATTTCTTTTTCTGGCTCTATACCCAATATAGCTTGAGTCTTTTCTTAGCCAGTGTATAGACTTCTGTGCTATGTACCTGTAACTCCCCTTAACAATCTCTTTTATTAATTATAGGATTTATTTTTTTTAATTATCTGTCTCTGTAAAGAAACTGTTGCATCCTTCTAATTACCCTTGTTTCTCTCTCTCTTCCCCCTATCCCTATCCTCATTGTATTATTTCCTGGGGTGACTAGAACTACACACAATATTCAAGATCTGTACAGCATAGCTCTTCAGAAAGGTATACTGAGATTTCACATTTTACTCTACTTCTTTCCTAATAATTTCTCTTTCTGAATGGTGCTGAGTGCTGGATTCTTTTTTTGTTGAACCATCCACAAAGATCACTATCTTCTGACATGGGGACATTTACACAGCCTTTTTGTGGGTTATTCACTGGTCTCAATGAGGCATGAGCTCACTGTCTCACTATAGGTTTTGACAGACTATCTTCTCTCTCTCTGGTTACTTTTAAGAAACTTAAGTGAACTGCACACTCTTTAGACTTCCAGCCATATGGCTTGTTTTCAGCCAGTGGTTTCAAATACTGAACAGGGTCAGACAGACAGGCTTGGGCATTATTTCATTAGTCTCATTTTCCTTTAAAAGCAAGAATAAGTATAAGCTGGCCAAGCAGCATAGCCAAAGTCCTGGTTAAAAAATAAAAACAAACACTAAACACTAGCAGAAGTCTTTTGTACTGTTCTATAGTAATGAAACATATGGAAGCGGAGAACGTGCAGGGGGAAAGAATAAGTCATTTAGTTTCGGGTGTATTGTTACAAATCATGACAACATGTCAGAGAGAATGGCAGATGCATGTAACTGCACAGAGGGAAAGCTGAAACACAGAGGTAGCATATGAAAGTAAAAAGCAGAATATAAGCCTAGAGATCAACCACACATAAAAGAATATTAGAAAAACACAGGGTGTTGAAAAACATCGATGGATAGAGACAAAACACAACAGTGAGTTTAAAGGGCTGTGAGAAGATGGAATAAAGACAGATAAATAAGATTGGGACCGCTGAGATAAAGGATTACAGGAACATCAAAGAAGCTGGTGTACAAACTTTAAACTCTGAAAGTTGGTCAAAACCAGGTCTTGGTAATTTGATGAAATTAATTTTGATTAAATACATATGCAAAAACCAGGCTACATGAATCAAGAGAAATTGAAAGGTAATGGAGTCAGTATTGATGTACAATCTGTTCAAAAGTTTTTCCTTCATTAGCACAAGGACTGCATAGAATCTGGATTGGCAGTCAAATTAAAATACAGACAGAGCAAGGAAAATAATTACTATTCTACTTTGACATCATATCCTAGATACAGTGAAAAAGATGGAGAGAAGTAAAGACTTTATCCTCTTCCTGCATATGTCTCATCCTAAAGCATTATTCTTGCTCCAACATAGAGACAAATTATTTAAATTATATGTTTTTAACATGAGTTGCCTAGAAAAGCCACCAAAATAACATTCCTTGCAGTATTACTTTTATTTGTAATCATTTTACAATGAAAAGTAACTTGCAGCATTTCATTTAATTCTAATTATGGGGCAGTAAACTTTGGTTTAAATTTCTTAACTGAAGCATCCAATCTTATGTTAGTCTCTGACCAACTTCTTGAGCAACATTTTCCTCCATGAATTATAATAATATCATATATAGATCACACCTTTATAACTGCATATGCATTCAAATACATTCCTTAAAATATGTACATAACCAATTTGTATATTTACTTACCCTATTCACACACAGTTGGCAAACATAGCCCAATTCTTAACTGATAAGGCAATCACATGAAAACCACCTTCCATTCATACTTTCTGTTCTTACCAGTTCATTAGCCAGAATGACACTACAGTAACGTTTTTCCAGATTAAAGGGAAGGAAGTGAATATCTAAGCCTGCAGAACTTCTCCCTTCCAAGAACAGTTTTTCCACTGGACTGAAGAACTCATGCAGGAGGCTGTATTGGTCAGCTGTTAAAATAAGTTTAAATGGTTGTTTAGATGCAACAGCACAGGTTGTAAAATAATGTAGCTCCCTAAGGTTACATATAAGGATACTGTATACAGCCTCTTGTAGTAATCAGTATCTAAGGCACATTTGTAATTGGCAATCAGTATCTTCAGTTACACTTGTGCAGACGTGTTGCAGTATTGCATGCTGTATTATTTAAATACTTGATTTTGCTAACTACTCATGTTCTTATTCTGTGCTATGAAACAAGACCTAGGAAAATTGTTAGCACCATCAAAAGCTCTTTAAGGATCTACACCCTATATGACTATTGGTAAATGACTACTGCCAGAAAGAAGAGTACAGTTTACTACCATTTAAACAAACAGTTTTGCTATTAGTAGCAGTAACAATGTTATGTTATAGTCTGAAATCCTCTAGTATAGATAAAAGTACTGGCAAGCTTGCTTTCTTTGCATTGTTTTCACAAATTGAGAAAGTGCTTTCTTCATAGACATTAAGAATCTTGGGGTTAAATTTGGCAAAGTCTGACTACTTTCTCACTATGTGTTTTTCATCTGCTAAGCATATTTTGATAATATGGATTACCTTAGAACCAGACATTGATTCAAGCTTGGCTTGCAGACTTTAGAATAGATGTACAAATGAAAGCAACAGAAATGGGTGAACACTATGTAAAAAAAAGTATGACAAACTCTAAATAGAACTGATTCACCCCTCAAAACCACCAAGAACCAAGCTGAAGAAAGGTGTAGCCACCACCCATCTTTTCTCTGCATAGTTCTATTTTTTTTCCAAACAATAAAAATACAAATTTCCCAATATTCATGCTTTAACCAACAGTTAAATTTGATATTAATTTGATGTTTCTAAAGCCTACATAAACAATGACACACACACACAAATACCAAGAGGACAGAAGTCCCATTTTCCATCAAATAGGGTAAGGCAGACCTAACAGCAACTAATTTTTTACTACCGAAGGCACTAACTCTCAAACTTGTCTCCGTTCAAGGTTTTCTCATTCAAAGTATGTAAAACTGTGGAGTAGACTGAATTAGTCTTGTGAGAGCCCTCTCTCCTCACTTTTTTTCTGGATTTTGTGAAACTAAAACAATTGCCCAAAAAGCAACATTTAATAAGTAGGGGGATTTGGGGGAGGTCTGGCTGGGTTTGGGTTTTTCTGGTTTGGTTTGGGGTTTTTTTTGTTTGTTTTGTTGTTTTTGGTTTGGGGTTCTTTTAATTATTTTTCCATTTTCTTCCTTTTTATTATGGCTGCTCAAAAATAAAAAAAAAGAAATAAAAAATTCCTCTAGTTTAAATAATACATGTTCTCTCAGGTCAGGGTTTACAACACATAAAGAAGACTCTTATTTAGGTTTCGCTTGCCATGGTATTGAGAGAATAAAGGGGAATTATTCTTAAAGCAGGAATGCACTTCTACAAGAAATGAAAGCATAATTTCATTTCCAAAGACCTGAGACACCATAAAAAATGTCTGTAGTCTCAATCTGATTAAAGCCATAAAAACATTTGTAAGCTACTCACAAACTGGTACAATAGTTGTACCCCACTTTATTACTTGGGGTACATACATTTTATTTTTATGAACTTCATATTAGTTGGCTTTTAATCACATCTCAGAATACAATTTGAGCTAATCAATGTATATAGAAGGGCTAAATTATTTGGACTACAAATCTGCTTTCCATATCACCTCACAAACTAATATTTTCTAAAGGGACAAAATCAATTTCATAAGGCTATCCTAAAAATTTGCAACAGTCTCAGAAAATGCTGTAGCTCTACATTTGTATGTTTTAACAGAACTGTGGACTGATATTTCATAGGAAATAAGGCAAAGAAATGCCTGATCCCTAGAACAACCTTAGAAATTATTTAACTAAATTAAAGAAGATAAGTTCTCTATAAATAATAATTACTGAACATACTTTATATGTCAAAATCTTGTCTAGGTAGACAATCTAATTTCTACCATACTGACACAAGAGGTATTGTATACAGGTACTTACAGCAATTTAAGTTGATCTCTTCATTTGGATCTTCAGGCAGTGCACCATTTTTAAAATGTAATATGTTATTTTTAGAGCTAAAAGGAAAAAAAAATGAAAGCAATATTCTAAAGCTGGATATTTCTATTATTAAGAGCTAGGTTTGTTCTCCTTTCTATGAATAAATACTTGAAAAGCAAATATTTCCAGGAAAAAAAAATCCACATTGTGGAATCATCTACCTACCAATAGTATTGAATAGTACCTCTGCCACTTAAGTTACTAGTCTTATTTACAGCAGAACCAGAACATGCTCCCTTCACTTAACCAGTATATCTCTGCAATATTCATATAAGCAAAATTCCATGTTAAAAAAAGTACAATTATATTCTGACAGTCAAAATTACTCCTTTTCAATAACACCTTTGCAGACCTCCATTCCAGTTCTTTTCTATCATTTCAATATCTTATGAAGATAGGAAAGAACTGTTCCCTGGTACATCATGAAGTGGCAAGGCCCTGCATTCTTCTGATGCTCTCAGTTGTCTTCCATTCAGTCTTTCCACTTTTAAAAAAAAAAATCTATAGAAATAACTCTAAATATCTGCAAATCAAATTCAGTTCAGATACATTGTGCTCATACTAGGACTTATATTTTCAGACCTGTGGACATGTCTTGAGACTGCAGCTTCTTACAATATGAGAAACTAAACTCCTGTGAAGAGCTCCACTGATTTCAACAGAAGTCTGTGTTTCTGTGGGGGAAACATTACCAACTCTTAAAAAAAGGTTCAGGCCTTAACTGCTTTAATTTTGTGAAATACAGGAAGTGTTGAAATGTTATCTCATTTCATTTTTTCCAATTAACACATTAATGCTTTTAATTCTGTTGGTTTTATTTATTGTTCAGTGCAGCAGCAGATTTCTGACCTCAGAGGGACTAGTATTTCACCATGTAAATTTGAATTTTTTTCCTGTGGGGGATATATTTTTTTAAAAATAACATAGTGTGATAGCAGGGAATTATTCCTCTTTCACTTGCAAATAAAGAGAATGTAGACTGTGGATCTTGGCTGGAAATGCACAAGAGGTTCACTTCTTTATAAAGTCCTATATTTAACCCTTCCTAGACAGTAAAGTCAATAGAGCTTTAAGAAAATATATTTTTATCATTAATATTTCATTTATATGTATTAAATGCAGAGACTTCAGGTACTGCATAGAATATTAATAATTATGAAGATTAAATTTTATAATCTGCAAATCAAACATTTGAAAAATTTTTATATAGTAGGATGTATCACTAGCTTTGAAAGATGTCTCCAAATTTCTATTTGGAATGTAAAACAGCGATGTTTTGATTTTTGTCCTACTATACCTCAACAGTAAAAAAATCCCTAATTAATTTAGAAAACTTTATCACTAAATACAACTTTTGAATTAAATTCCTATTCTTCAAGACACACTATTTCACTTCAAATCACACATATATTGATAAATTCTCTAAGGTACTTAAATAAACTCACTGTGAACCAGGGTTTCAAATATATACTACATACAAGTATACACTGGACAATCCAGTGTATTGATTTGTCAGCCTTCTCCCGCCTATTCATGAGTGTTTACAACTCACAAGGGATAGATAATTAATCTATATTTTTTTGTAAATATATAGCAAAGCTTCCTGCGTGTTTTCCCTATTGATTTTTAAATAGCAATCTAATTTTGAAAATGCAGTCTTGAAAATAAGATGTAAGATCATATTTATTATTTGCTTGTTTGCTTATTTAGATTTATTTTTAAATTAGACAGCTACATTGTAATACTGAAAGAACACATCACAACACATCTTACTATAAAACTGGGGAGACTTTATATCAGCTAGCTTAACCAAGACCCAGCAATATTAAACAGCAATATGTTTAAGAAATTTAATAGGAAATACACTTCTTTTGTATTTAAGGTAAGACAGGCCATTTTTTTACAAATGAAATCAGTAAGGCTAAGTAAAACACGGATTTTACACTAATGTTAATAAAACTCAATGCAGAATGTGCAAGATCCACATTTAAACCATTAGAAACATCCCACTGGAATCCCACAATTCTGTATAACAAGTATTCCTGAACTACCACAAATCAATAGTGTAAAAATTAGTTAAGGTTTTTTGAGCCATGTTTTTTTTCTTAGAAGAAACAGAGCTCAATTATTAAAGAAAAAGCACAAGATGGTGGAATATTTGAATATTTCATGGCTAAAAATAGGGGGCTGCTGTTACCATTGTCTCTGCCTGGTGTAAATAATTTCTCTTACTTATAGTGCTGATCCAAACAGATGGAATGTGGCATCTTTAGAGTAGAAATTAATTACTTAAAAAAGTTCTTGCCTAAAATATTCCTTAGATTTTTTCTTTTTCTCAAGAATTATTATACGAGGGGAAAAAAAACAAAACCACATTTGAGACTCACTTTTTTACACATACTTTACAATATTTCTAGTCACAGAATACACATAATTTTCCATGATTTTCTGTACAATCACTAATTTTTCTCTTGGCTCAGAGTATCTGAGGAATTTATACCAAACAATAAGGCATTAGGGACGTAAAATCCCATGTCAATATGTAGTTCATGGTCTTTCTAGGAAGCATCAAATCTCATAAGAGAAGCTCTTCAAGCAAGTTCTAAAAATGTCTACTAAATTCTCCTCTTCACTTAGTTACTTTTGTTCACATAAAAGGTTCATTTGTACAAGGTCATAGCTCTGAAAAGAGGGGACTGAAAAACCCAGGAACAACAAAGCCCCTTCCACTGTACCTATTTTACATGAAAAATAGAGGAATTATCTATGTTTACTAACAGTGTAGTTAATCATTCACAATGAACTTAATGCAATCAAGGATTTGTCTGAGAAAACAGTTAATTACAGATTTGCTTTTCAAGTGTATTTGAAAAGAACAGGTACACTTCAGAAAACAACTTACAACAGAATATTTGCTTATTTTCATCCACTCAAAGCAAATTGTGCTCCTTACCATCTTATTTCCTTGATGCGACTTTATATGGTTTTCTATCCTTCACAAATATTTCCTACCGTTTTTAACAAGAGTTAAGACTGTGCACTTACATTTATGGAAAGAGAGTTTTGTTTAATTTACAACAAGCACAGAGCTCAAATCTGCTGAAAACTATACTGTGTAATGTATATAAAAAAAATACTGCGAGTTTCAGATCTAGACTCAGGTTTAATATTACCTAAACATAAAAGTCATTCTCCCATAGCAGTAAAATTTGATGACCCAGCTTATAGCAAATAATTATTACATACAGCATTTGATAGCTATTGGGTCTCTCTTAAAATAAACAGTTAATCTTGCTAGGCTAATTAAAAAACACAGCCTTAAATAAATGGACTTGTAAAATTCTCAGAATATGTTACCCTGGGGATTCATTTTAATACCTATACTTAAAGGCTATTTTTCAGAAAGGAAAATGATCTCTGATGTATGCAAGTACAACTATGTATTCTGTACTTACAAATGAGTATTTCACATAAAGATATAAACATACAAATTTTATATAAAACATCATATATTTTAATGCTTTATCTTAGAATACCAAGTCATGACTGTGAAATCAGAGACTACAGCAGGTGGATTTGGCAGGTTAATAAATGGTTAGAACCATGGTGCCACAGTCATGGGCTTGGTTATTTAGAACATGGAACTCGATTTGGGAAGCTAGGTCTACTGGAGAAGCTGGTCTGACAGAGGGGAAGAGCTGCTTTTATAGGAGACTTGCCAGGCTAGTCAATAAACATAGATACTCTGTTTAACATAACTCTTTCCTTGACACATGAAACCGCTTAGAACAAAAGTATAAGAACAATAGTCAGAAAAATTAAAAGTATTTGGAATGCTAGGGTATTATCTCTGTTTAAAAAAATAAGATATATACAATATTCTGCAAAGCTAGCTTTGAAATTTATTAATTTTTCCTTTTTTTGTTATAAAGTTTTCCTTGATGTAAAAATATTTATCCACATTCACAGCTTTTTTTGCAAATCAGTCTCTGCAATCATAAGCCATTTTTATGACTCATGAACACTGTAATGCACACTCTAAACGGCTTGGTTGTGGTCTTAGAATAGGATTATTAGTGAATCATTGGCATACCTTTACACTTGTTAGTTCTGCAGAAGGAAATCTATGAAGGAAAGTTAGCTATTAAATGTAACCTTGAACTTTACTGTCATTCAATACTTTTTTAATGGACATAATTCAAAATACCAACATGCTTGAAAACTGCTTATAGATAGTTTTACATCAGAATTCCTGGGCCATGTGGTGTGCACTTCTCCACCTGGTTCTCCTCCCACAGCGAGCAGACCATACTGGTACACAGATGTAGACCAAGGGTAATAACTGAAGCGCCAAGGGCTTGGAAAAGCATAGAAAAGTTCATACCTTGAAAAAATCCAGGCACTTTTATCACAGTATACTTAAAAGAAAAACTGTCAGCTGGATGAAAGAAAAAAATCTATCCTTCTCACCAAACATCATTCAGTTCCCCATGTTCAAAAAGGTCTTGCCTGCAACAACTGAATGACACCCTGCCTCAGACATGGGTCACTGTTAGGTGGTTTTTTGGCTTATACAGCACTGTGTCCCAGTAAGGATATAGTTCATATGGGCCCTAGCTTCAGATTGGTATGCCTTTCCAGTCACAGTAGGATCAGCCCATGCCACAGTGACTGAACGACTGGTCTCCTTTTTGGTGTGAATAACACCATTTTGGGCACCTGTGATACTGCCAGAGGGGAAAGGTGGTAGGTAAAAGGACTGCCTGCCAGGTAAAGCTTGTTACAGTGTTTAAAGCAGTGCATCTAACACATCTGGAGGACACAGAAGGAACTGTGAGACCAAGAACCCCACATGGACCTGCAGAGATTATTAAGTTCAAAGCATGTAGACACAAAGAAAAGGGCTTAGAATTAATATTTTCAGTCTATGACTGAAAAAATTGAGCTATTAAACTGTCAATTATTAAAATAATAGTGCAATTCCTAACACCCATCAAGTTCCAAACACTGTTTTAGATATTTATGGTTACTCTTTCTCTATGCTGGGCCACTTCTAGAGAGTGCCACAAATTTTATTTCTTAAACCTTTTTGATTCTCTTTTTCTCCTTTAAATTTGACTATCAGTGATTCTGATTTACATCTCACCTCTTTAAAGCCTGCCAAGATTTCTGCTTGTTCATCTAAGCTTACTGGTATTTATCTCACTGTCTAACAACTGAAGACTGAACTACCTTCTTTCAGACGTTAAGTCAAGCATGGATTTTTCTCTATATGCCTCCTTGATTCTCATTCCAGTTGCTCTCTCTTTTTCATTCTTTGGCACTTTATTATCTGTACCACACTTAGTTTGAACTCTCCTTCTCCTTCCACATTTCATATGTTAGAAAATCTCTCCATGGTCAGCTAGCAGTAATGTCTAGACATAAAATTATTTTAACATATCAATATATCTGCAGTAATAACCTCTTACCCTATTCTTGCATCTCCAGGAGCCTACTGAACCTGTAATATCTTACACTTCAGCACAATTAGAATTCTATACACTGCATATTTATAATTAAAAACTTGACCTTACTCTTGCACCTTCAAATATCTCTACCTTCTTCATGCCAAGAATCGGAACTAATCCTGTTGCACTGAACTGGAACTGGTTTTCAGTTTCAGTCACCTAAGTCACCACAGTTGCCCCTATCCCAATATCTTTATCTTTTCTCTACAGTTATCTGTAATGTGTTATTAAAATGTTACACAATTCATTATATTATAATTAGCAATTGCCATTTAGAGCTTACCTGAAAATTTGCTCTTGCTTTGCTTGCTTCACTCGATATACCTCCTCTGGCTGCATTAAGTAACTTGTGGATTCCAGCAAAGTGACCCTGGGGTATGGTTAGTACACATTTTTTAACTTGCAGAATGAAGACAACATTAAGTTTATTCTTTTAAATGAAGGCTTGGTAAATAAGCTTATTATTTTCAATTAGAGATACATTAAAAGTACTGAAAAAAAAAATTAACAGCTTTTTTAAAAAAAATTTATTAATGTTTTCATTCTTCCTTATTTAATAACTTAGAACATTTTGCACAATTTAGGCCAAGGAGTTAATCCATGTCATAGAACTGATTTAAGACAACCTTGTTGACCACCTCAAGAACTTAAAAAAAAATGACAGATGCTAAATAAACTCATAAGATTCACACATACAAGGCTTATGCCAGGGCACATGACTGGAGCAGGGAAAACAATCCTGTCACAGGTGTCTGTATCAAACCCACTCCATAGGGGCAAAAGAAATTTAATTTGCAGCTTATGCAACACATATGTTACTCAGATCAGTAAAATAAGCTAAAAATATTACTGGAAATGGCTCTTGTAAATAAATCAATTACATGAACCAATCCTTAACTCTATAGACTAAAGAAAAAAATATGGAGTCAGATCACATACACAGGGGCACAGCTCTCTATCTCTTTTATATTAAGTGAAGCAATACTTATAACTCTGCAGTTGTCACATCTATGACGAATATAAATGAAAATTTAGATTAACTGATAGTGCTGTAAGCCCCAAGGCAAAACCATGTTTTTTACTTTCGCATGCTTAATAATTTAAAACAGCAGGATAAAGCAGATTGGGGAAAAATAACCAACTATTAATTAACATGGTTGGTTTCTCTTTGGAATTCTGCTGGACTTCAGCCAAACACAAAAATACAAGCAAAGTTCATGAACTCCAATTGATTAAAGCTCTAGCTTTATTGCTTACACTGAGATGAATTTCAATTAAAGCTTATTTATCTTTTTTGTTCATGACAATAGCTTCCACTTCATAGTGCTTGTAACAATTTTGGTAATATAAATCCCTATAATTTAACCTTAAGGTTTTGCATTTTTAAGAAGAAGAAGAAAATTATGGAAAAGATTTGATAAAACAGAATGATCATTAAAGATCTGAATTTACAGCGTCACCTACCTGAATATGCCATCAGTACTGAAGGGGTTGGTAACATTTAGGGTAACTTTCTTCAGCTCATAACATGGGGATTTGCATTTCAATATATCCTAAAAGAGAATAAAAAATTTTATCAATATGAAAAAGTTACAAACCTACATTCATGAATAATACATACACAGGAAAACATTACAAAGAATAGAACCATGTGTTTGACTACAGGGGACTACAAAATTAACACAATTTAAGTGCTAGGCTTTGTTGCCAGCAAAGAACAGTTGAAGCCTATTTCTTCTTAAACATGCATTAAACTTCACCACATTTTAAATACTCTTCCAAATGATAGCACAAGGCCCAGAATTGAGCTATCATCCTTTTTCTTTCTTATCATTACATTCTCTCTGTTTTTTTCTCTTGCCCCAATCCTTCTTTCTAACATCAGTGTCTTTTGCTTTGGGATAAAGTCATGTGAAAAAAAAAAAGAAATCAAAAAGAGAGAGATAATTGTATAAACACCATCTAAGTTCAGAAGAGGATCTATCCACACCTTCTCAAGAAATGTTTGATAACAAATGCTGAAACACATGCCTATCTCTGCTCTTACTATTTCTGGGATACATCTTAAATCTACAGAATGCCTAAGGTCACAAATAAACCTAGCAACACCTAACAAAATTTTGCTGACCATCTACATCTGACAGCAGAAATGACTAGGTTGAAGCATATCACCACCTTCACAATGGAATTTCCGCAAGCATTCATATTCCAAAAGGGTGCGGATCTATTTTCAGAGCAATCGGAACAAAATTTTAAAATTTATTCAGGATCTAAGTGTGATTTATATCCTTAGGAATCTTAGGTATTCCTCTAGGCTTTTCTACACATGTACACAGGCTAATATTGGAAACCTGAAAATTCATAGGTTTCAGCTTGGTTCACTTTTGTTTGATATAAGGTACATAAGAACAATATTTTTGTGGCAGTGTTAAGCATACACACATAAACTTACAGCAGGCTCAATATGGTTGACTTCAGACTTCAGAGAGAATGTCAGCGTGGCACCATCTATTCCACCCACATTCTTTGAGACCAGAAGCAACATTGCTTCAGCAGGGTGTAGAAAGCGACTAGTGAATTCCACATTTATAGCTGCTTGTCTCCTACCAAAATAATGACAATAATAATAGTTTAAATAGTTTGCACCGCATTTTGACTCAGAAATTACTCAGAAATATCAATTCAGAAGCACTTTTTTGACTCTTTGTAAGAGAAAGGGGCTAGAAAATAAGTGATTTGTTTCTTCTGGAAACAATCTCCTACCTAAAAAGACCTGAAAACATTTTAGTAAAAGAACTATATAGATAGAAAAAGAAAAATTTTGAGTCCTTATTGCTTTTTATGACCTCAACATGTAGCTTAATTTTTCTTCCCACATGCACCAGCACAGGAAGTTCTCTTTCCTTATAGTATTACCCTAAGTTAACAATTGATTTATTTACTTTATTCTCCTGCTTGAACAGATTTTTGTAAGTTAAACAGCCAGGTATCCTGTTACAGAATCACAGAATAGTTAGGGTTGGAAAGGACCTTAAGATCATCTAGTTCCAACCCCCCTGCCATGGGCAGGGAAAATCAGGGAAAAAATCCTCAAAAAGGATATAGCAGAACTCAGAAAAGCTCACCCAACTGCAGAAAGGATGACTGTAGGCAATAGAATTAATCCAGTATGATTTCTAGGCTCAACCTGTAGGATAAAGGAGTATGATACTGGGCAAAGTTCTTCCTAAGGCCAAACGTCTCAGGATGTCAGTTCTGAGAATCAGTTATGGAGTTCCAATGCTGGAAGCTCTTACAGCATTCACGTTCCTCTTGCAGAGGCCCGAGACATCAATTTTGACAGTGAAGAGTTACTAAGCCCCCCAGAGTCTGAGGCTACTAAGTCACCCTGCCATTCAAAACATCGCGGAAAATGCATCCTGGGACTGCAGGCTCCCAGACAAGTATAGTGCCTGAGACATCCACTTTGAAAACCACTTTAAGGATCAAGTTTTAAGGAGTCTGCTCTTGTCACAAGTATGAGAATGACAGGGAAATAGAGTGTATGGAGCATTCTTCCTGATCTTTGCCCTCTGGCTTATGCAACAGCAGAGAAATCTGATTTGAACTGTCAACTGTTGCCTTCTGTGGCAAAGCCAACACCAGGGAAAACACAAAGTTGCTTAGTTGTTTGGTTTTTTTTTCATCTGTGCTGTAGACAATGTAAAGTGAGAAAAATTTGGCTCATGGAATTGTTCTATAATCTTGCTCATTCTCATATTATTATAACTAGCTACATCCACACCCACTTCATCTGATACACTGTAGGTGCCAAAGATTCTTAATTTCTTTATCAGCTCAGCATGTGCCACCTTTCAAAAACACAAGCAACCAAATTCTATTTGTTGTTCTCCAGTGTAGGGAAAAAAAAAAAAAAAAAGATGAAAAGGTGTTAGGAGGGATCAGAAATCACTAGATAAGACAATCCAAAGTAGTTCTACATTGCAGGCTACTATGTGCAACCCAACCATCCTTCCATTGCTTCTGATAACTAGTGTTTGGCAGAAGCATTTTTCTGAGAAAGCACCCCATATTATCTGAGGCATAAGGCTGGATTAAATTACTTTCTGAGGTCATTTTCTGCACTATTTTAAATGTCCTGTGATTTGCAAAACCCCAACAGTTAAAGAATTTGTCATTCAGATACAGGTTTTTTCCCCTCTAGAGAAAATCTTTTTTGATAGTTCCAGGTTGAATTTGTACAACTCAGCTTCAAGCTCTTGTTCTTATAAAAAGTTTTGCTGTATATTGTTTGCAGTTAAACAGGTCCCTTTCCCAGAAAGGCACTTTTAAATACTGATCAAGTAATTTTCCTCACTTCTCTTGTTAAGATACCCAGACTGAGTAACTTATATGCATGTCTACACATAAGACAGCTTAGACACCTTTATGCTATTACTGTTGTGAACTGCAAGTTGATAACATAGTGCAGTGTCCTGCAGAGTGGGAATCTCAGATGAAAGATTAATTACATCATATGCAAGGTATGACACTCAGCTACACTGAGAATGCTCTGATGCATCCCGAAAGCCAGAGCAGAATGACAGTATAGTCTCTGGAAGATTTTCCTGATGTTCAGCTGCTTAGGATTAAAGCCAGTTTCATCTTGACCAATTGATATAAAATATTCATTCTTGACAGATATGGAGCATAGGTGGCAAGGTTTTGGTAGCAAGTGGCTGTAGAGGCAGCCTCTGTGAGAAGAGATGGGGAGCTGCCCTGTGCAGGACACAAATGGTTCTGGCTGGTGCCATAATGGATCCAGATGAGCCCATCAGCCAAGCTGGTAGCATCTCTGTGAAAGCGTATTTAAGGGCAAAAACATCAGAAGGGCAGAGGAGTGAGGAAAAACAGTAAGAACCAGCAGTGGGAGCATCAAGGTCAGAAAAGTAGAGGGAGAGTCCTCCAGCTGTCAGAGCAGATAATTCCCTGTAACGTGGAGAGGACTACACTGGAGCAGACACCCATGCTGCAATCCATGGAGGGCCCCATGCCAGAGCAGTTAAACATTTCCTGAAGTAACTGTGATCCATGGATACTCATGCTAGAGCAAATTTTTTCCTGAAACACTACAGCCCATGGCAGGACTCACAGAGCAGGAGAAAAGCGTGAGGAGGAAGGAGAAGCAGAGAGGAACTGTTACAAAGTGTCTGAAGCCATTTGCTCATCCTTATACCCTGTGCCATTCAGGATGGCAAGGGGAGAAGGTAGAGGACTCAGGAATGAAAGAGTGAAGTCCAGTTTAGGCGAAAAGGGTGGGGAATACATGAGGTGATGTCTTAATTTTTATCTTTGTTTCCTACTACAAAAGTCCATTTTAACTGAAATTTAAAACAATTTCACCTAAGTCGAGCCTGGTTTTCCCGTGATGGTCACTGGTGAGCAGTGTCCCCAACTTTCTCAACTCAAAAACCTTTTTAGCATTTTTTTATCTCCCATTCTGTGGAGGAGACAGAGTAAGAGAGTGTCTAGATAAGCGTCTGGTAGCTGCCACATTTAACCCACCACAGCCATTTATGAGCTTCTCCAGCTAGTATTGGACCACAGAATGCATTGTCATGCTTCTTTGAAAATACAGATAGAAATATACTACATATTTCTATCACTTTGTTACCGTTACTTTAAAATATTTTATGCTGCACACTGCTTCCTAATTATTTAAGTAACTCCTCTTCATTACCCTTTGCCTTTCTTCTCAATTTTTTCCCTGATCTGTTTAGCTTATCAGTTTCTTGCAATTCGTATCTCCCAGAGAGTAAATGCAGCTTTTTCAGAATGGGCCTTCATCTGCAGAATCATCCAGGCCAAACATGCTCACACAGCAGGTCCAACAGGATTAGTCAGTCACGCTTACTCCTCATAAGTGATTACAATGACCCACAGTCATCTCAAATCCAATTATAGTTACTTCTAAATATAGGAATTTGGCAGATAATTACAGACACATCTCTATGCATAACGTCTTTCTAAAAGTCTTCCAGCTCTCCAACCAGAAGACTGACAAGTTTCAGTTTCTTTAGCCTCCCTAACAAGACTATAGTTCTTTTCAGCTGTAATTGCCTGAACACTCATGAGTAAAGGTTCTCTGAACTGCTAATATTTGCCTTGACCTTTTACCCTGACACTTTGGTAAAGCAAGCATTACAAATTGACTGAAGCTCTACAGCAGGCCTTCAGTAGGCAATAGCTGCTATTTTTAACTGCTTTGTCTTTATTAGTTTATCTAAAGGACCTGTCATTTCAGAGATAAAAAGGCTGGCTAGAATCAAGCTAGCTTGCAGTGAAGGACAAACTAGTGGTGAAGGCATATCCATATTTAAACATAATATTCATAAATTCATAAGGAACAGTTTCAATTCAGGGGAATAAGAATGTAGGGTTACCTACCTTATATGTTTTCTGAACCATTACAGATACTCGGAAAGTTTCAACATATACCTCCAGCTTTCAATGTAGAAATGTTCTCTGATACAGCAAGTAGGTTTTCCTACATTTTAGCGATTTTAGCGATTTTTAACACATTAATTAATCTGCCTTCAATCCCATATTTATGGATTATTTACTTCAAAAACTAGAACAAAGAACTTTAATGTGAAGGGCTTATTTCTAACTATCTTATTCCTAAACAGATCATAGTCATTATCATAAAAAAAAAAAAACAACTCTGATAGGCTTTACTAATACACTCCCATCAAATGTCTTACTGAATATACTGAAAATTCTCCCTTGCTTTTTATTTAGGCCACATATATTTTTTTTTCAAGAAGTCTGTTACAAGCCTACCTGCTATCTCTGAGTTTCTCTGAAAGCATTCTTTCCAAAGAAAGCAGAACATTCTCTCCTACAAATCCTCTACCATTTTGCACTAATAGCAATAAGCCTACACATAATCAGTTACAACTGTGTTAGTTTATTACTCACATTACTATCATTTCCAAACCCACCTGTGAGATTATGAAATAATATAAAACACCTACAAGACTCCCACCCCCACACTGGAATTCTCAAACACATCCATCAGAATATTAAGAAAGCTATTAAGTACAAAGAACCTATTTTTCGCTTAGTGACCAAGACTACAAGTAAGGTTATTTGATGATCTTAAAGGTCTCTTCCAACCTAGCTGACTCTGTGACTCTGATTATGATAAACTCTGCATAAGTCACCAGCAGATGACTGGCATTTCCACAAGCTTTTATTTCTATTGCATTTTTTCACATGTTTGTTGCTATATATTATGCCAAGTAGCTCAGTGACAAGGTTTTTCACATTTACTTGTGTCTTGGTTTATCGGGGTGTTTTTAAAGGTGAAGTGAAAAACAACAATGGTTGCTTACAACCTTTCAGAGAAACATGATATTTACAAGGATTACATTTTTATGTTAATTTTCATTTGAAGTATTTGCAGCAGAAATGGAAATCAAATCAATATAACATTACTTGTTTTCCCTTTTGCATGTCATTTGAAATATTAATCATCCTTAAAGTGCACTATATTTATGTTGTGTATTCTGGAATTTGACAATATATATTTGATTTTTTTCTTCTTCACAGGATATTTTCATACAAATGTTGACATGTGTTTTCCTTTCCTAGACAATCTCTAATCCATTTTATCTGCAAAGGAGTACCTTAAATAGACTTGCAGCCTAAACTTAAAAACTCTTAACTGACAGACAGAGTAACTGCTAATCTTGTCCTCTCTGGTTAAATGGGGATTACTGAACTTCCTGTATGCAGTCATAAAGACATAAAGCACAAAGAAAGAGAAAAGCATAATTAGTGAACAAAAAGAAAAAGATGGCAATATACCATGAGTATTTATGATACCAAAAATGTTAACAACCTAGTGTTTTGCCAAAATTAAATCTCTCCAAAATTGCTTTCAGAAATGCAAGAGTTTCCAACTCTGTGGGGAGAAAGGATGGAGGCAAAAAGCAGCAGTCTAGCAAGATTATAAAACCTATGTCATGGGCTCTTAAATTCCTAGCCATTAAGAAAAAAAACTGAAATCTTAGAAGAAAGAAGTTTTACCTGCTCATGCTTCCATAATGCATTAATGTAAAAAACTGTGAATCAAGTTCAGAGCAGATAACTCAGCTTTAATTGGGCAACAAAAGAATAGCTGATTCAAACTGAAAATTAAAGCTCTCAATACACATTGCAACAAAAATATGTTTTGGACACAGATTACTCCTCTAATGATCTGAAAGTTTGTATTCTGCTCTTAAAGCCATCTATTGAGCTAAAATGCAAATGTCCCACTGAAAAAATACTCTGGACTTGTTCTGGGTTTAGGAAAAAAGCCTGATCTTTATATTGACTAATTTTGCCATTTGTAGTTGAACACATTTCTAGTGTTCCACCAGTATTAAATTAGTAGTTTATATTTCCATAATGCTAGACTTGTTAATGACAAAAAAAGCCCAAAACATTACTTACTTAGGGGCAATGGTGACAGTGTTCCCTTTAGGTAATGAGAAATCATTGGCATCTCTTCCAACAAGAATAGCGTTGTACACCAAAGTTTTACGGCTTGGGTTTTTCAGACGCACCTATCACAACAACAACATCAGCCTATTTTTACTCAATTTTTCAAGTATAAAAGGTGTATTCTGCAGCTAAGTTCCAAAATACAGACTAAGGATTTCACAAAATAAGAAAGTACTTCAAATATTTAGGTAGATAATTTTTCTTCTAAAGAAGCATGGGCTTCCCACAGACTATCCAACCGCAGTTTTTCTGGGTACTCTTTTTGCAGTATACACTACACTCCTATGCCTGTTAATCTTTATTCCTCTCTGTCTTTTACCTCAGATTTGTTAGATTTGTAGATTTTTATTGTGTTTACAAGCAAAGGTAAAAAACAGCAACAGAATTCAGTATCCCAAGCCTGAGGAGGTTAAAAAAGAAGATGCATACTTCCATCTTCTACATTTAGTAGTCAAATGACATGAAATCCATTGATTCATTGTTGCAGTATATACATAATATAAACACAGATATACATACAATGCTTTGGCCTTGTACTGCTACGAATCTAAATTCAGTGGTATTAGTACCTGTTTAATAACTGTTGCATGGAGAGCACCTGTAAATTCTATAGTGTTCTTGGGTAAGTAGTGAGGGAGACTTTCATATAGGTAGACACATAGAATAAGCATCATGACTGGGTTTGGATCACAGATGTCACTGGCCTAATATTGGAAAGAAAAAAGGAAAAATAACCAGACATACTGTTTAAATTTTACCTGTACAGTTTAGAGATATGAAGGTGAAACCCAAAAAGTTATGGTAATTCTTATTACACAAATATTTTCCATCTAACTTTTAATAACTGAATTAGGCACATAGCTAAGATGAATATGAATCTTGGCAGTGCACAAAAAAAGCTCATTCTTGAAGACCACTAACATGCTCTGGTAATAAACCTAGGATAAAAATTAAAACCACATTTTTTTTCCCCACAGTTCAGCAGAAACAGAGGTTCCTTTTACAAAAATGAAGCATAACGAAAAAGCAAGTAAAATTCACTGACTGGAAAAACATTTGTATTTATTATCTTTTAAAAAAAAAAACAACACCACTTTTAAAATCTTTTGGTTTACTCTGCAAAATACCATCCCAAGTACATCTTTGTATATTTTTGCAACTGTTTATGAAGACATTATCACTATCCAACTAACAATTATATAGTTATTTTTATTGACATAACAAATTGCTTTACAAAAGTTATCAAGTATTACTGCATCTTAAATATTTGCTTTACAGAAACAAATATAAATGGCAACTGTGAAACTTGTCAAAGCCTTATTACTCAGCAATTCTGGTAAGTCATTGAAAAGAGAGAGGTAGAAACTTTTCCATCAAATACATGAACTTTTCAGAAAACTAATCAAACAGTAAAGGAACTTAATGATGTGAGTGGTTTCCCAAAAACACAGGCAGGAAAGATCTATCTACAGATTTAAATAAACAAGATGCTGTACTTCCTAAATCAAAAATTAAAGTATGTTTTTAAAACTTATTGATTAGCAACTTTATAATATATAATAAAGAGTATTATAATGAAGTTGTTTATAATACTAAATAAAATTTACAACTGCAGTTAATTTCTCTCCTGAATTAAATATGAAGTCATACTGAAAAATACACACACTTGGGAGCAGATTTAAGCAGCAAACCACTTCATTAAACTGCCACATGTCATCCCATTAAAAGGTGCTTTTTTTCATTGAAGACATTTTATTTGGATCCCTTACATAACTAAGAGTCATTCACTACAGCAGTATTTTGAAAAAGACCCTCCTTTGCCTAATGCCTAGAAAGTGATTACCATTCTAAATCCCCTCACCTTACATGGAAATTTTTGCCTAGCTCTCAAGCAAAAAAAACACCCAGATCTATTGGGTTGTTGCTGATTGTCACTGTCACCCTCTCTAAGCAGCTTGGATGAGTTGTACATAACTACAGTCAATCTCATACCACCACTCTAGAATAAAGCTTCCTTCTGAATGGTTTCATCATATCATGATTTTGCAGCTACAAACCATTCAAAGAGCAGATTGAGCACATTCTTTTTAATTTTAATATTGACCTGTACATTTTTAGAAGCATTGCATATATATAAAGTCAATGTCTTTCAGATCTCCAGGGTCATTTAAGACAGCAAGAAAATAGGTACGAGACACTTTTAAATCCCAAGACTTTCTCTTATGAAAAGTAGCTTATTACTTGTTTCTTTAAATCACTAGGAACTCAGCAACTGCTATTAGATATTTCATATACAAACACTTTAGCAATAAAGAAAAAGCTTTCTCTATTCAGCAACTATTGAAGTTTTGCATCTATTTCTATGGACATGAACAAACAAGTATCAAATGATACTACATTCTTTTGGAGTACAAGCATACGTAGGAGGACAACACTATTTTTCACTGTCCTAACAAACAGGGAAAAAAAGGCAAAATTAAACGAAACTATCTTAAATGGCAAGCCTTTTTGTTTATCTGAAAGAGCTTTATTTGCACCAGGTTTTATTTACACCACCAGTTGAATTTAGAAACATGCATACTATATGGATCTCAGTCTGCCTCATAAGCATGTACATGGCAGACTTATCAATGGAAAAAGATCTAGAAAAACATCTGTAGCTTTTAAGCAAAAAGGGAAATCAAGAGTTGCACGGAATTAACAGTGTGCTCTCAATGTTCACCCTCATTCATCCTCCAAAAACTACTGCAAGTAATAACATCTCCCAGGCACATTAGCCCACACTGTGCACCAGAAAATCACGAGTTGGTAACAACATACAAATCTCTTCAGATGAGCAATAGTCTCATCAACGACAGCTGCATAAATATATCTTCCATGTATACAAAAAACTCTTGTGTGCACTGTAAGCACAAGCATATTTGCTGATTCAAGGCTAGCAAGCTATCAATAAACCCAGTATACAATTTCCCTGCTTTTCTGCGTGCACATACTTCCCTCAAGCAGACCTTTATAGAGAAGGCCTTGTAACAACCCAAGAAACCTGCAAGCCTTGAACTTATTAGATATGAAGCAAAAACTCGCAGTAGAAGAGTGTACAGTGATTCTATGAGATCCCTCAGGAGAATAGAGCAATTCTAACTGAAATTTGCTAGATGGCTCTAGCTGTGGTAGCATGGAGAGAGAATATGATACTCCAGGGGAAGCCTTGGTTATCTTTTCTGGGTAAGGTAAAAATGCAATAAAAATGGTAATGTGATACTTTTGATTAAGTCAGATTTATTAAAAAAAAAATAAAAGTAAATAAATGCAGTCCATCTAATTAAATGTGACATTAATTGAAGTATCTTGAATAAGGAGCACAGGTTTTTGTTACAACCATTCCTATAAAAAGAGCAAAGTTTTAAAAATATTTCACAAAAAAGTTCTCTCTCTAGATAAAAATACATTGTGTTCGTGGGTAAATTTTCTTACCGCCATACATTTTCAGGACCAAAACCTCTTAAAACTATAAGGATAAAGTTTATCAGCTTAATTTTCTTTTCTTACTTTGTCAGTAAAGACTCATTTTGATATTTATTATGAATACTACAAAAATTTCCAGGGATCTCTGAGAATAACAGATATCCCTATACATTAATATTTCTTCTATGAACTACATTATACCAAGTTTTCACAGGACAACGCTTCCAGACCCACAATATTTTATGACCAACTATATTTTTGTCCTCAACATGAGATGATGTTTATTGCCTAAATGGAGCTTTAGAGGAAAAAACTGGTTCGAATCTTTTTTTTAATTGAGTCTTATGAGGCAATTTTCATAATGAACTATCTATTACAGAACCTCAATGCTCTCCAGCAGATTAATCAAGGGAATGATTATTATTTCTAAAACAGTAGGATAATGAAAGCAAAGCAGCTATTTAGTCAGTCACCTGCTCACTGATGTGAGTCTATGTAGAAATATTATTTGCATTAGTTAATATTCCACCTTTGTATATGTCTGCTTCTACATGAGCCAATTCTGCATTTTACTGAATGGAAAAAAAATGCTACACACTTAGATTATAACCAAAATGTGTAGTAATTTTCTTAATCCAGTAAAATTTTTGTACAGATTATATTTTCCTCTTCAGTATTAAGAAGATAAAATGAAGAATAAATATCCAGATTCCTGAAACATCCGGAAAAAATATGACTTAATTAAGTGTTCCTAAACTATGATTAACTATACAAATATGATTTAAAGTTATTTTTTTCTTTCTTTTCCATGTATAATTCTCAAGGACTATATAAAAAAAAAAAAAAAAAAAAAAAAAATCGATAATTACTTAGCAGTTCCTTTTTTTGTCATTTCGAAGAACAGAAAATTCTAGCAATAAAAAAAAAAACCATAAAATCAGTGGGAGATCATAAGGGTAAAACAGTCAGCTCAATAAAGCAACTCCATGGGAAGAACTAGTCTAGAATGTGGATTCTCATTAGGAACCTTGAAGCAAAAGTGAAAATTTCAATCTCATTATCAGAAGATTTTGGATAACTGCAGTTACTCTGTGACCCAAATATTAAAAAGAGCTTGGGAAAAGACATCACATTTCTTAGCCATATGGTCTGAAAAGGGGAGAAAACTTTTTGGCCTCCTCTGGACTGCCTTTAGTGCAGATATATCTATCATCTTAACTACCTGAGCTAATTTTTATTTCCAAGTTAAAGATTTATACTACATTGCAGCGCCTCTACAAACCAGTCTATTCAACTTCCTAATTAATAAATGCTCAAGATGCAATAAAACACCTTGTGAAAAAGTAAATGTACATCCCAAAGGACAGAACTCAACAGCCAGTCTATCTTCAGATTTTGTGGAAAGGCCTTGTTCCCCTAGTTAGTTCTTTCTGCAGCTATAGCTAAAAACAGCTTCATTAATGTCCCTTGTTAGAATAGAAAAGCAGTTGTAATGATAGTGAACAACGATCCACAAGATCTAAATGCTACTGATCTCCATGGAATATCAGAGGCTCAGTATCCCATCATTTTGCTTCTGCCAATACAGCAGTTGCTTGAGAAAAGAATAAAGGAAGGTGGGCAAACATAAAGCAGTCTTTACATTGACGTAATTTGTCAGCTTCTGGAAATTAGTGGCTTAAGGATTTATTTATTATTGTTGAACACCTCTCTGTCATCATTTTAAATTCTTCCCTGTTTCATTCTTTATATACAGAAATAAGCCTGTCATTAACAGTTTATTAATTTGTTTTAATTAGAAATTGCTTGTCGCACTTTCTTTCTCTTTTAAGGTTATTAAAATGCAGTATTAGCTGAAATCTATTGCCTGAAACATAGGACCATAAAAAGTAGCTGAGATTTAAGTCTTAAGACTCTAAGAAAGAAAAATGATGCATCACAGACCACAAGTACAAATAGCTCCACCCTCAAACAGCTGCTTCTTGATGACTGATGGATTGGCAACTGGCAAAGGTTTTCTTCAGTAACAAAAGCTGCATTCTGACATAATTTTGGGAGGAAAAAGAGCATCAAAGGCAAAAAAATTGAAAATCTAGTGGAGCCACCTTCTCCCATGACAGAATTTTTCAAAATATGAAAAGGCCTCTCACATTTAAAGAGTTTTGTGCTTGCTTGGTAGCTTTTCATTTGTGCTTTAATGTTGCTTAGTTAAAGAAAATGCTGAAGCCAAGAAACTGGACTAATTATTGCACTTCAAATGCTAAACATCAAGTTAGGACTATATAAAAATGGACAAAAAATTCAAGGGCTGGTAAATTAGTTCTATTACAAAAAGAAAGTTATTTGACTTTTATAAAACCATCAGGTCTGTGATATTAATTCCATAAGCAAATCTCCATGGTTTTAATCACTTGTATATTATTAAAATCTGGTCTTTAGTATTGCTGGTACTACTCCTCAGAAAACAGGTTGTAACTGCTTACAAGTAAATGGCTCTTAATTTTATGAAAATAGATTTATAACTTAATGCACAAAATAAATGGCATTAGCCGCATCTAAGACATTTCATGATATTTACAGAATGCTGACAGTTCTGTTTTATTAGCATAGCAGTGTAGTGGATTGATATTAGAATAGAATATATTAAAAACAAATATTAATCCACCTAGCTGGAAAAAAAAAAAGGTGATTTAAATTTGAAATAATCATAGTAACTATAAGCCAAAGTTCTGACAGATAGAAGAGAGAAAAACTTTATTAAAAGATATCAGGAAGGAACAGATCACTGAACCACTTCTTGTGGCAATAACACTTTGCTTTTCTGAACATGTAATTATTACTTAAATAATGTAACAAAGCAAACTATTCAATAGATGCAAAAATCATGCAAGAGGGCTTTCCCCACTGCAAATCAATGATAAAAACAGACATCCTATGCCAAAGAACAGCTAACAGGCCACAAAAAAATGGGAAATAGAAAATGCTTGGAATCAGTGGCCATGTTACCTAGGTAACTAATTTAAACCAACAATTGCAAATGACCATTGAAAATTATGGCAAAACTATTAAACAAACAGAAGGTAATAAAAATACTATATTAAATTTCAGAAACAGAAAACTATACATCTAATCTTCATTAGTTATTTCCAGATTGGTCAGGCTTAAACATTGAACTTAAAAGGTAAACATACAGGAAACAACAGTGTGTGTGAGCAAAAGATGGTTCCTAAGTTTATATAGGCTTTGCTTATATAAGTGCAGTAGCAAAGTTTTCAATAAGCTGGAAGTCAATGTGAGGATAGAACAGTCAGCAAGTCTGGATAAAAGATCAAGTAGTCATTTTGGTGTCTAAATAAAGCTTAAAAGTCTATATTTTAATATCTTTCTAATGAATACACATATGAATATCCTTTTTAAGAGACTTCATCTATGCCATGCATATCCAGTTTCTCTTTAGATATACCCCAGGTGAGACTCTTATCTGGTCCAACTAATTTTCAGCCACTCTGATGGAAATAAAAAGCATACATTTCCTTTTCTTTTATTTCCAGAACAGGTTTATGGGGTGCCTACAAGGATAACCTAGGTGAGTCTAAAAACAGACATTGCTAAACAGATCACTTGCCTGTTGCAATTCATGTTTCCATAGATCTCATGCCAGTGAAAACACTATCACAAAATAAAGTCACAGAATGGCTTGGGTTGGAAGGGACCATAAAGTTCATTCAGTTCCAACACACCTGCCAAGTGCAGGGACACCTCCCACTAGACCAGGTTGCTCAAAGCTTCATCCAACCTGCCCTTGAACACTTCCAGTGATGGGGCAGCCACAGCTTCTCTGGGCAACCTGTGCCAGTGTCTCACCACCCTCATAGTGAAGAATTTCTTAAAAATATCTCATTTAAATTGACCCTCTTTCAGTTTAAAACTGTTAAGCTTTGTCCTATCGCTACATTCTGTGATAAAGAGTCCATTTTTTCTGTGGGCCCCTTTAATTACTGCAAGGCAGCTATAAAGTCTCCATAGAGCTTTCTTTTCTTCAGGCCGAACAACCTCAACTCTTACTCTGTCTTCAAAGGAGAGGTGTTCAAGCCCCCTGATTATCTTTGTAGCCTGCTCTGGACTCACTTGATCAGGTCCATATCCTTCTTGTGCTGGGGGCCCTTGAGCTGGACACAGTACTCTAGGTAGGGTCTTTAAAGATCAGAGTACAGGAGGAAAATCCCCTTCCTCGACCTGCTAGTCATACTTCTGATGCAGCACAGTATGCAGTTGACTTTCTGGGCTGTGAGCCCACACTGCCAGTTCATGTTTAGTTTTTCATCCATCAGTACCCACAATTTTTTCTCCACAGGGTAGGAGAATTCTTCGAATCCATGTTTGTGATTGCCCTGACCCAGGTGCAGGACCTTGCACTCAGCCTTGTTGAACTTCATGAAGTTTGCACTGGCTCACCTCTCAACCCTGTTTAGGTCCCTCTGGATGGCATCCCTTCCTTCTAGAGGATCAACCACACCACTCAGCCTGGTGTCACTGCCAACTTGCTGAGGGTGCACTCAATCCCACTGTCCATGTCCCCAACAGAGACAATACTAGACCCTATATGGACCCCTGAGCGACACCATTCATCACTGGTGTCCACCTGGTCACTGAGCAATTGACTACAACTCTGAATGTGACCATCCAGCCAGCTCTTTATCCCTTGACTGGTCCACCTGTGAAATCAATGTCTCTCTATTTTAGAGACAAGGAGGTTGTGTGGGACAATATTGGATCGTTTGCACAATATTATCAATTGAGCTGAATTCCAGACAAATGTGCTTTATCTAATGCCCTTATTTATCAAGCGTAGAGATCAAAGTAAATATTTGTTGCATTCACTTTTATAAGAATGCTTAGGAAGATTCAGTCCTCCAAGTTTTGTTTTCAGGATACCCTAGGAAGATATGTATGAGAAGATAATTGCTACTCTAACAAATAAGAGTGATTTTTTTTTCCTCTTCTATTTCTGAATTTAAGAACACCACAATATTAAATTTCTATCTCAGGCAAACCAAGGTATTTGCATTTAGTTTATAGATTGGTGGATAGACAGATGCAGAGTTCTATCTGTGTATTTGCAGGGTCATATAAATTTTATTCAAGTAACTAAGAATTAAGAAAGAAATCCGTTTCCTTAGTTTTATCAAGAAGTTGCCATATTTACCAAACTAATAGCTCCTTATTAAAATGCAAGAAACTGCAGACATAAAAGTGTTAATCATCTTCACAGATGACTACAATGAAAATACGACTAAAGCATTAAGTGACAGCCAGGAAATTAGCTTTCTAAGGGCATACAACAATCTGTAGACTTCCTCAAGGAAAAATTCTTCCATACACTGGAAATTAAAAAATTTCTCTGTTGCTGCATTTCTTTCTTCTCTATTGGCTGCTGACAGCATCTTCTTTCTCTCCTTCATTTCAGACTCAAGTCTTGGGGTTGCCATCTACCCCTCTTTCTTACTCATGTGGCTGTGTTATTGCCCAGTTTCACTGCTTCCTACTCCACAACAATGCTGAATTCCTCCCTCCATTTCAACAAAACAGCCACATTCATTTTTAGTTTATTAACACTTTCTGACTTTACTCACAAGATTTTCTATAGGCTGTTTGAAAATATCCTCCCTTTTAGTTCATCCCAAATATAAATGTCGGTATTGTTGGCCCCAATTTTAAATCAGTAGCAAATTGAGTTCCTCTATGCTCTACACCCAATCACTGCATCTTCTCTCCCAATCTATCCTTGTCACATACATTCCTTCCATATCACTGTTATCCACCATCTCATCTTGTGGTATTTTTCAGGGGGCTTTCAGTCAGATCTTCTTCAAATCAAAGCATTTCAAACTTAAAAATATCAAACACAAAGAAAAAATACATAGAAAGACATCATTAACACCCCTGGCTTGAGCTGTCAATCATGATTAGAAAGTGGAAACAAAGAATTTCTTGCCTAAAGTACTCCATCTTAAGCCTACACCTTAATCCTTAAAAGAATTTAAAAGCCCTGAACTTTGTTAGAAGTAGAATTTAAAACTTGCAGCTGAAGTCTTCCAGACTGTTAAACTTATTACTGTAGAAACTTAGATTTTTTAAGGGATTGAAAGTGCCATCTATTCCAGACCTAACATGTGTCTCAGCCTGTGCTGTCACCACCATCCTTGTATTAATTACTGCAAAGCTTCCTTGAAAGTTCAGAAGCAGTGATTGCCTTATAATCAAGAACTTTGCCAATACTGTTGGACTATTTTAGCTTGCTAAATTTAACAGACAAGACTATCAGAAAAATCCTAAATTAGCAACAGAATTCATGTATTTTGCTGTGTTTAATGCTGAAGAAGCTTGTGAAATTTCTACAATAGTCTTTGAAAAGCATATATGAATTACAATAAATCTATGTAAAAAGTACCCTCTACCTTCTCTTTTTTTTTCGACTTTCCCCAGTATTTTGTTGTAGAACATGCCTTAGCTAGAATTAAAATACAGACCTCAAAGATCCAAGATCTCTTCCTTTCTTTGATGTTAATAGATTATATAGATTTAAATTCCTATTCTGTACGGAGATGAACTTTCCCATCTATAAAAACACCAATACCTCAAAAAATGTGCTGAACTAATAACATTGTAGCATTTTAGATGCTGTAGTCTTAAAACACACAAATTTAATTAAACAGAATATCCTGGAGTTCTGCTTCCACCTTTAATGTGGTTAACTACTTTCGCGTATCTGACATCCAGCTTCTGATGCAAAATATGACTTCATTCTGATGGTTTTACCTAGATTATCTTTTTATGTTTCCTGTCAGTCACAAGTATGCAAAACTGTGGATTTTCTTTGTTTAGCCTGCCATAGTAAAGCCATCATTATATCATTATTATTACTATTGGTGGTATCAGTAGTGATCTGTGTTATACCTTAGTTACTAAACTGTTCTTATCTCAACCCATGTGAGTTGCATTCTTTTCAATTCTCCTCTCCGTCCCTCCGGGAGTACGGGGAGGGCAAGAAGGGGGGGGAGGTGAGTGAACGAGTTGCCTGACTGGGTTTAAACCACGACACTAACATATGTAAAAGGCATTGTATATAGAAAATTTGGAGCTCTAGGCTAATGAAAAAAAGAGATGTAAAGCACATTATTAAACATATAAAAATGATTCTAAATGGATCCTAGATTGAACAAGAAACTAATATTAACAACATCATCCCAAAATGGGATGTCAGAAGCTGACAAGTTACAGTGTTACTCTCACCAGCAGTCTAAAGCTACAGACTTCTGTGTGCATCAAACCTTCATGTATCTTCATTAGTGTCACCAGACAGTCATGGGTTTTTTTACCACTCCTTTTCAAGTTTAAGTGCATGATGTTTTTCTTAAATATATTTTGTCTAAATTGCCCTGGAATGTTAATAATAAATTCCACTGAAGTTTTTGTTGTGTGATTGATGATGCTATAATCTGAACTGAATTAATCATAATGTTCAGCTAGTTGTGTATATATGATTCTACAAAGCAAGGAATTCTGGAAATTGCTTATAATTAAGTGTATTTATATGAAGTAGTATTTTCATTTCCATCATACAGGAGCACATCATGAAACAAAACTGCTTTGCTAAAACCTCACCTTAATTTCATGTACAATATTACTATCACAAAAGTGAAGGAAAAAAAAAAGTATATAAGAACTGCTAGTACAAAATCATTTACCTTTATGTCTATAGCCAGACTGATAGCCTGCATAGCATCCACAAGTATCAAAGAGTTGTGCAGAAACTGTTCAGGAGTTCTTGGCTTAGTATACATCCTTACAAAGTGAGTAGCAATCTAGAGAAGACAGAAATCAAACTCTTGATTTTCCACTAGGAAAATTACTGTATTTGTATTTTCAGTCTTTCAACAACCCACAAAATCTAAATTTTGAACTAAAATTTAAAAAATTGATACTGAAATAACCACTAGACTTGCTAAAATTTGGTGTTGTTTTTTTTCTTTTTAAAAACCACATATGCAAACAGTTCCAAAGGAAAATAAGGCCTGAATAAACCCACTTACATTTATAAATTGTATAAAAATTGCACAATATTAAGAAAAGTCCTTACCAAATATGGACAATAAGCTGCCAGCTGTGCTGCTAATACCAGACTATCTAGAAGATCTCGGTCAAAATTTACTATCCATCTCATTGGTGGTACTTCACCTGATTTAAAAACAGAGCAAGGTGAATTAGACTCTTCTCCCACGGGACGCTTAATTTTATTCTAGGTAGATATTATGACAATTTGAAATGACTGAGTAGAGGAAAGAATAGAAAAAAGAAACATCCATTCACATGTAGAACTTCCCAGGCATTATTCTCTTCCACAGCCATTGCTGAAAACATGAAATATCTCACCTAGAATATTAACTATTAATCATACACTCTGATGCAGCATGGAAGAGTTATCACAAGGGAAGAGAAAGCAGGTAAACTAAACCTCACAGATTAGGAACCTAAACATGTAAATTATTTTTATAGGTATAACATTTGTAGGGCTACTGAAACTCACAAAAATATGCATGAATCCTTTAAAGTTGCAATGTTTAAGCACATAAGAAGGAAAAGGTTCTTGATTTACTTTAAGGTCATATTAATTTATTTGTCACAAATGCAATACAAATGAAAGCTCACAGCTCAGTTCCTGCAGCATATATCACTACTTCTACAATTGTGTTCCAAAAGCCTATGCCTCAGAAGGTTAGATTATTTTTTTATATTTCTACTGTTTTTATTTAAAATAAAACTTATTAAAAAAGTAAATAGAGATTATTTCTTAGTATTTCTTATTTAAAGCATTCTATATCTTAAATATTTAACATGGCACTTAGACAACAGACCTGTGTTCTTAAGCATCATATTAAACTATAGGAAGAATACAGTAATGTGAAAAATCTCAGCCTTAGGTAATCTCTAAAAAAAGTTCTTGACATACCAACAACTCAATGTTTTAAATCACTGTCTATACCAATTTATCAGTACTTTGTTCTCCAGATAATATGCACTCTGTGAAGCATGAACACGCAGAAGCTGATCTTTTTTTAAGGACAGCAATCTTCTCACAAATATTCAAATGCTGAGTCATGTCTTCTCTCATGTTATTTGTCGTTTTCTTCCAATTACTATTGCAAACATACTTATTGCTCAATTTCCTTTGCTTTTATTACTGTCTCAGGTCCAAGCTCCCAAACTAGGGAACCCTTTGGACTTCAGCCACTGACAAGGTTTTTCAGATAGACTGGGATCATGCTTGCTCATATAGGACAAATTATACAGGTTTTATTTCACTATACATCCAGAGAGTGGATTGTTAACCAAGTCTGAAGCTTCCTAAATTGAAAAAAAAAAAAAAAAAAGAAACCAAACAAGCCTATATGTTACAGAATCTGAGATGATCAAAAATGTCCTACAAATTATAAATACATAGTCTTAATGTAATAATAAAAAGAAATGTTCTTTTCTTCCAAAATTGCTACCATTAAAAGATAAAAAATGTTTGTAACACTGAACTGTTATCATAGCAATATAACAGTCTTCAGAACAGCCCACTATCGTCATTAGCAAAAGAAGAATTTGGAAATACCACTAGTTGACACAGAAATAATTCAAAAGAATGGAGGCATAAAGTGTTTCAACAGGTTACACATTTCAGATCCTTATTACAAGTCTGTCCTTTTTAACAGCTTCATTCTACAAGACCCAACACATGTAAGTAGGAACACAAAATATGCATGTTTTAAAAGCCTCTACCTTTCTGGAAAGAATACAGTAACCGAAATGAAAGTTCAAGAAAGAGAAAGGGGTAAATTCTTTATGCATTTGGATATTGAAGAATGGTAAAACTTGCTCTTTACAAATTAGATGACACTATGCCTTAGATGTAACACTTCAATCAGTGTTATTAAGGATTTTCAACTTAAAACTATTTTGGGGTATGTTATATGGCCTACGAAAAACAACTATCAAAACCACACTGACTAAGAAAGTAGGCTGCTGTATACTGAAAGTTATTAAATTTCTTAAGGTAACCTTATACACTCCTAAGTACTTCCAGACATCAGCCAGGCTGATGTACCCAAGCAAGTTATTGTCCAAAAGCCAGGACACAAATCCAAAATACACTGCAACTGGAAAACAGCTAACAGTGAAAATGAAATCCTTTAAACTGTTTGGCTCCTTTTCTGAAAAGCAGTTCTGAAAAGAAATTATACAGTCTTATACTACATAGACAGCCAAATGTATTCTCTCTAGTAGAACACAGTTTAGCCCTCCCCAAAAAACAGTAAATCTAAACAGCTCTTCCGCCACACACACCATATTTACTTTCGCTGTGGAAAAAAATTACCATGAAAAAATCACCATTAATCTTTACAGAAAAATACCAATAGAAAAGGAAAAAAACATTGTAACACAGAAGTATGGTGTATTAATATTATGTGGATAAGAAGACTATCCAGAAAGATCAAAATTGTCTTATACAAAGTGTTAAACCTGTTAAAGAATCAAATTTGGTTTAATTTACTAAGTGTAAGAGTTATTTTATGTAAAAAAATAAGAACAGCAGGAAATCTTTAAAGAAAGTACTGTGGTTGGAACTAGATGATCTTAAGGTCCTTTCCAACCCCAACTATTCTATGATTCTATTTCTTGTGCAGCTGTTCTACTTTTTTCACGAGCAATAAAAAGTTAAATCTTGCTGTCAGTTGCAAAGTCAACTGATATATGTCTAAGGAGGCACAACAGCTATCTTCAGAGATAATAAATTCTGTTATATAGCCACTTTTTTTTTTTAAATTCTGAATTACTGAGGAAAAAACATAGAAATAGGCTGAATTCTGTAAGACTTTCTAAATAAAGCTAATGCATTCACAAAAAATCTTGAATGACATTTAATGATCAAGAGTATGAAATACATAAATTAGACTATGTTACTAAAAGTAACAATTGAATAGTTATATGACAGTCTACATAAGTAGGCATGCCACTGAGAATGGGAACCAGACATTTTTAAATAGCTCAGCAAAACACAAAAATTTGTCAGTATAGGAAGTATCAAATTACAGCATTAAGCAGCCAGCTCAAAATATTTTACCTACTATATAGATTTTAAACTTACTGCTTCGGTTGGGTGTAACGTAAAAAGTTTGCACAGGTTCAAAATACAATTAAATGAATTCACAGAACAAAAATCTACCACAAACTTTAAGAAATACCATCCCCATCTCAAGTCGTCTTGAATCTCAAATCAGGAAGTCAAAGATTATGTATAAAGAAAGTATAGCCATATGTTTGCACTGTTACTCATCTTTAAACATCTATTGCAGGTTGAATACTGAGCTAGACAGACCTTTAAACTGTCACAGTATGTCCTTTTTAATGTAAATTACTGCAGTAATAATGGTTTATAATATTGTATAACAACTTCCTATTCTGGGATCTGAAAATCTCTGGAGGTGGAACTAATCTATAGCTACAATAATGCCTATAGCTGTGTTTCAATAGCTTACATCTGGTACTGAATAACACAAACATTTACAAAAGAAATATGTTGCAATAAACTTTTCTGTAAGTGCTCACATTAGAAGTAGGACAAGGTTTAAAATTATGGTACTGGAGTATACAATACAGATCATGAGAAAGATGAGAAGAAATATGCCTTTGAATATTTTTTGAAAAAGGCTATTATGTTTTTTCTAAAATGTATTTAGGATAAACAGAATTATAATGTATCTACCTTCAGCGCATACAGCATGTGAGGCTACATTTATCTTAACATGGAAAACAAGAAGCCTTTTATTAGAGACTTGCAGGCAAATTACAGTTCCTACTTCAGGCAGGATGCTACACCACTTGCTCAACAAAACTGATAATTATTCTTTTAAGAACCGCTGAATGATCAGGGACAGATAAATTTAATACCACTGTCAATTCATAATTCTAAGCAGAAAAGTTCAAGAAGCACCACATGGGGCAGTGACAGAAAAACGGATACACTGGGAATATGTTTCATTTTATCCCATCTGTTGCAGAGGTATTTACCTTGAGGCATGAACATTTATCTTTCTGCTGCTCATAAAATTTTTCAACAGCCTTTCGCTATCTATGCAATTCTTTTTTATTTATGCCAAATTTTATCCTAAATAATATCTTAAATTGAAAAATTCCTTAGGTTTTATGCATCACATAAGAATGGTGTTACTTTTATCAGTCTCCATTTTGTTTCTTTTCAAGAGAAAGCTTGTATTTGTAGAGAACAAGTTTTAAAATCACTGAATTGTAGTAAAAGCTTCTCGGCTAACATCTCACCTTTGACACTTTTTTTATCATGGCATTTCACTGATAGATCACTTTGATTTAAAATACAATAAATCACAACAATTCATTACAGCATACCCGGCTTCTGAATGAATACTGCGAACTCACATTATCTGATTTAGTTAAAAAAAAAAAGTTAAATACTGTTGTCAATGAAATTCACTGTTTGATCCTTACAGTGAATTACCAGAACCTTTTTCAATCAATGAGTCTGAAATATCTTTTCTCCTCACAAAATATCTGAAGTTGTATTACTAAATCCACAGCTATACCATACTCAATCTACACATTTGGCATGCACTGCAGAAGTAGCAGTAATTACACAATCAGAAAGCTTATTTATTCCAATTAGTATACAAACAGTGCAAAGTGCCTTGTTTAGCTGAAATTAGAATAGCTGTCTAGGAATCTCAAAATGTATTGCAAGTAAGGAAACAAAATTTCTTCCTAAATATTCACCTGATTATTCTTATTTATGTAATAAGGACCCTCTTTTTTGAGGGTCAGCATATATGTATATACACATATACATTTTTACTTATAAGCATATCTGTCTACACACACACACACACACATACACACATATATGTATATGTGTCCTGGATTCAGCTGTAACAGTTATTTTTCTCCTTCTTAGTAGCTGGTGCAGTGCTGTGTTTCAGCTTTAGTCTGAGAACAATGCTGATAACACACCAATGCTTTAGTTGTTGCTATGTAATGCTTACCCTGATCAATGCCTTTTCAGTCTCTCACACTCTGCCAGTGAAGAGGGTACAGGAAGCTGAGAGGAAGCATACAGGACACCTGACCAAACTAGCCAAAAGGATATTCCATACCACAGCACATCATGCCCAGTACATAAACTGGGGCCCAGAAGGCCCAGGTCACTGCTCAGGTCGGGCCGGGGATTGGTCAGTGGGTGGTGAGCAAATGTATTGTGCATCACTTGTGTTTATTAGTTTTTTTTAATTTCCTTCCCTCTTTAGTTTTATATTCTCTTCCTTTGTTATTTCCATTACCACTACTATTATTGGTGGTAGTAGCAGAAGTTTTGTATTATACCTTAGTTACTGGACTATTCTTATCTCAACCTCTGGGATTTACATTCTTTCAATTCTCCTCCCCATGATTCTGGGAATGGAGGGAAAGACAGAATCAGGAGTGTGTGAGCAGCTGCATGGTTCTGAGTTACCGGCTGGGCTTAAACCACAATATTCATACACACAAATATGTACGCAATTATATGTAGCCCTAAGATTTTGGACTTTATTTTCTTCTTTTGACAGATCTTTTTAGGCGGGTTTCAAATATGAACTCTTTGAATCTTTTTAATATAGGACTCCTCCTTCTACTTTTACACGTTTTGAATTACGGCATTCCAAAACTCCAGATACTTTTTTTTTCCTGACCCCTCTTTTATTCTTTTTTTTCTTCATGCTATTGGTAGTTAGTTTTTCAGAGAGAAATGTCGAAAAAAAGAAATATGAAGACATGGTAGAAGGTAAACTTAAAATTTATTACACTCAATTCATGCTTCCCCTCTTATCATTACTATTGCCCATATAATACTTTAATTGGGCACTGAATCTCATATTTCATGTATAATTAAGGCCTTAGCAAAATAGGCAAAATTGCATTTTGCAATTTTACAGCATTTGGTCTCAAGTTTCAACACTGCTTTCCATTTTACGGTCATTAAGACATATTATAAGGGTGCTTCCCAAAACATATGTCAGGCTTTTGAAACGCTTACTATGTAGTAGTAGTAAGGGCAGAAGATGTGGAGGTAGTAAACTCCTTGCTAATGTTCTCTCTATGATATTGAGATCTTAATTCTTGCAAGAGCACTGATGAATGACAGGTATCTTCAACTTCAGAAGGAAGTAATAAAGATGTATATTTAAAGCCTCTCTGCACTGCAGAAACTCCGGCTTGCTCATTGTCACATTTCACTTTAAGTAGCTTAGGTAGCACAGGAAAGACTGAGAAATGTGGCCTGGATAGATCTTCATTTTTTTAGTAGGAATGGATCACCAAACAGATTAGCTTGAGCTGGAAGAAGCTTGTCCTGTTTTCAGCTGGTACAAGAGTTAATTTTCTTCCTAGTAGCTGGTACAGTGTTGTGTTTTGGCTGAAGTCCGAGAACAATGCTTGGTAACACATCGATGTTTTAATTGTTGCTATGTAGTCCTTACTCTAAGTCAAGGACTTTTCAATTTCCCATGCTCTGCCAGTAAGGAGGGGCACAAGAACTTGGGGGGAGCACAGCCAGGACAGCTGACCTGAAAAAAGCCAAAGAGGTATTTCCATACCACAGAACATCACCCTCAGTATAGAAACTGGGAGGAGTTGGTCAGAAGGGGCCATTTGCTGCTCTGGCACAGGCCAGGCATCTGGTGGTGAGCAATTGCATTGTGCATCACTGTTGTTTGCTGGGGGTGGGGGGTTATCTCTCTCTCACTTCTTGTAATTTCCAACCTTCCCCCGAGTTGTCCTGACCTTTCTAGGATTACTGAGCATGGCCTTGCAATAACATTGGCTAGCTCCCTCACATCTTTTGGTGTAAGCCATCTGGTCCCATGGACATGTGTTTGTCTGATTTAAATGCTCCCTAATCTAATCCTCCTCTACCTAGGCTAAAGTCCTTCTTGCTCCAGAGTCCCATTCATCTTGAGGGCCTAGGGTTGCTCAGTGATAGTCTCATCAATAAAGGCCAAGGTGAAGAACTCATTAAGAACCCCAGCCTTTTCTGTCCTCTGTAATCAGATTCTCTATCCCACTCTTTCTTCTGAGGGAACGGCACAGTAGCAGACATCAATTCATTCTGAGGCAGTAAAGGCAAAAAAGTAAGGAAAGGAAATGATAGAACAGAGGATTCAAAGACATACTGAGGCAAGTCATTGTGGAACAGAACAGGATAAGATCACTCAGTTAAGAACTTTCATTCTATTAAATGACTATGAATTTCATAATTTTTCAGAATTTTCCCTTTTTTTTTTAATCGTCGTATCTTTAGCAATGCTCAATAATGTAGGGTTTTCAGATAAATGGAAATAGAAGCAAAAGAAGAGGGTTTGCTTATGTGCATACACCGAGGTATTTCTGTGTGCCCCCTAGCAAACAGAATATACTATGCATGAACCAAAAAAGCTATATGCAAGTCAATATAGCGAGGCAGTATCTAATTCCCTACAGACAGAAAGCATATATAATCTCTGCTTTCTCATTCCACTCTTGTACTTCTCTGAAAGCAGAAAAACATAATTAACTGAAATTGTAAGGGAGAACTCTAATGCAGATAAACATTCCTTGGCAGTAACCACAAAATTCATCTTTACCTGTGACTCAGAGTCTCATCTGCAAACAGGTATGCACATATGGATACACTAACTTCCTGAGTTGTCTGTCCTATTAGCATGCCTTAATAGAATTAATTATTAGTACTGAGAACCCCAATATTGTAATTAACTTGTCCTTTTTGGGTGCTAAATTTGGGGACCATTTAAAAATAAGTAACTGGAAAAAAAATACTTAACAATTGCTGATAACCACATGAAACCCCATTTTTTTAAAAAAACTTACTTTAATACTTTAATATGATAACGTACTCTTGGCACCTAAAACTACACCTTCAATAACTGGCTGTTTAAAAAGCACCATCAGTAGATATTTCACCTGGACCAAGATATTTGGAGGATTTTGCACAGAAGTGTCCACTAGATCTGCTGAGTCCCCACAGGCCAGAACAAGGCTTGCTGTGCCTAATCATCTACATATTACTATAGCCTACGATAAAGAGAATGGACAGTAGAGCTGAGGAATATATCCATGTGGCATTTATGGTGAGCTACAAGACTGGCCACAAAATTTTATCTTTAAGGTAGCCACTCTCTCTGCAAATTGTTATCTCTATACACAGGACCTGGATAACACCAAGCAGAGCAGAGTACGTGCAATTGATTGCAAGACAGCTCCACTAAAGCAGGCATTAGACACAGTAAGTAAGAAAACAATACATTGCAAATACACCTACTTACTGTAGAGCATGTTACTTTAGCTCAGGAAGCTCCCTGAGTTAATCATAAAATCAGACCCAAACTATGACTTGACAGCTAGAAATCTATTTCTATTGGATGCAGGGGGTATATGTTAGCAGCAGAATTATTCAACCCATTTAAGAATATCTAGTATAAATTTCTTCTGCACACTAAAATGAGAAAAACAAAGGGATATTCAAAGCATTTGCAAGGCAGAGAATATGACCGAATGAGACTTGTGGAAGATTATATGCAAATAGGTTATCCATAATTCAGACAGCTCAGAAATCACTCAAGACAAAAATGACGTTAGACAATTTTTTTCATGTGTGGCTTATGAACCATTCTGGAGTCCTTGCCCGACCATCATCAGACTGCTTTTTCTTAGTGTCAACTATCCATCCAAAGTTAATGCTGAAAGAGACAACGAAGTTAGAGTCAAGAAGCAAAAGACAGAAATAATACAAAGATATAGAATTAATAATTACTAATGGTTGAAAAGTTCTATTACATTTGAACACCAGAACTGCCTAGGTCAGTCTTAAACAGAATAGGTCATTTTGCCTGTCTTAAACAATCATGAGGTGTCAAACTGACCATGCAAGCAGGGCAAGATTTATAATCATCTGGTACCTTGGTCTCCATTATTTTCCTAAATGGCATTAGAATAAAGGCAATACAAAAATTATTCTAAAAATTCTGAACAGCTAGCTCTCAAACACACCACTATAAGCATAAATACTAACAACTGCATGTGACTATAAACAGGAAACCAAAGAGAAAGTGATTACTGTTAGCACTTCCCTCCTGAGATAGTTAATGGAAAGAAGAAAGAAGGTTCACCATGCTTCACCCTTTATGCCTAGTTTGAAACTCTAAGGACACACAGAATACAGAAGGTGTTTCACAAACAGTGCTATTAAACAGACACTTATCTTGGAACACAGAAACACAAGGAAAGGAAATACACATATGCAGGCAATAACTTATCCCAAAAAAATACTTTCAGTGGCAATTCCTCATGATATGTCTATGAATAGCAATTCTAAAAGTCTACAAAACAATATTAAATGGAATAGTATAATGAAATAATTATTTCACCTTTTTGACAGTCTTTCCACACAGCTTTTCGATTCTTCTCATAATGTTTATTCAACCAGGTGAGGATGGTTCGTTCATATGGAGAATATATATTACTGGATAATGGTTCTGATTTTATTCTTGGCATGTTCTGCACATTTTCCAAGCTGAGCTGATCAGTAATATTACGTGAAAAAACATGTGGAAGAACAAACACCTGAAATTAGAAAAAGTGGTTTTAAGGTTTTAAACATGAACTATATAAAAAGAACAATTTAAAGTTAAGCAACACCCCCACCCCCCCACTTCAAACTCAAAAGGTTCTCTAATTTATAAAAGGTTAGCATGCATTATATACATTATATATATAACACAAAAGAGAACAGACTTGCTGAGGTCTTGGGAATCTGTAAAGGTCCCAGCCAACTAGAAGCTGGCAAATGTTGCCCTGGTTTTCAAGAAGGGGAAGAAGGAAGACACAGGCAATTACAGGCCTCTCAGTCTCACTTCAGTACCTGGTAAAATTATGGAGAATGGTGTTCTGGGAGTTGCCGACAACCGTTTGAGAGACAATGCAGTCATTGGTCATAACCAGCAGAGGTTCACAAAGGCAAACTCCCGCTTAACCAACTTAATTTTCTTTTATAAGAAGGTCACCCATCTAGCTGACCAAGGGAAGCCAGTAGATGTAGGTTTCTTGGATTTTAGCTAAGCTTATAATACTGTCTCTCACAGAATCCTTCCAGACAAAATGTCCAGCATACACCTAGACAAGTCCAAAATACGATGGCTGAATGACGGCTGACAAGTCAGGCTAAAGAGTTTTAGTAAATGGGGTTATATTCAGCTGGCAGCCAGTCACCAGTCATCCAGGGCTTAATTCTAGGGCCAGTGCTCTTTAGTATTTGTATGAATGATCTGGACACAGAGATCGAACATACATTAAGTTTGTTGGTGATACTATATTAGGAGTAGCTCTGGACTCTCTCAAAGGTAGAAAGGCCTTACAGAAAGATCTGGATGGACTAGAAAGCTGGACAATCATAAACTGTATTAAATTTAACAAGAGCAAGTGCCATATTCGCACCCAGGATGGAGTAATCCTGTACACACATTTAAAATGGGAGATGAGACGCTGGAGAGCAGCCTCGCACTTAGTTGCATGGTTTAGTTTTATGTAGAAGCAGCAAGTTGGGCTATGGGTCCCTTCTAACTCAAGATATTCTATGATTCTAAATAATTTTTAGTTTCCGATATTTTTCCAAGTTTTGAGGAACTGAATGAAATCACTGGATTCGTCTGGATTCCAAGAATTACTGCGTATATTCTATCTAAAGCACTAATCCCTGAACTACTGTACTGGTCTCCAGTGCAATCTACAGACAATCTTGAAATGGTATCTTTCATGAGCCAGTTGCTTAATCAGGTCCAAACTACACTGACTGTTTCTCCTGAAAAAATAAACATTATAATGTCTACAACAAAATTTTTGATATTCAGTCTTGTATGAACATATATTAAAAAAAACAAAACAACATCTGTATTTAAAATATATAAGAAATATAAAGAAGTTAAAAGTAAAAAGTCTACACAATATTTTCCTTTTCCCCACTTCCCTCCCCCAGCAACTGAAATGGCTGCATAGAAAAATGTATTTGAAGGAAGAACACTGAACTTATTTTGGGGATGATGATGAAGTCAACAGCTTTAGTTTCATCCTCCATCATCAAAGAGGTCTCAGGCCTGATCACCTTAGCCAGTGACTAGACTACCAAGGACCATGGTCATAAATGCTAATTAGACTGGATCAGCTCCACAGTGCCATTATATTCACAGATAAATTAGGATGAGTTTAAGGACTAATTGTTTGGTTAAAAAAAAAAAAAAAAGTTAGCATTGACAATGTCAATTGACAATTAATCAATTAACGCAAATCCAGTAAAATATTATTTTAAAATACGGATTCGGCCCAGTTTCTCAGTCCCTTAAGAACTCTCAGTAACGACTAATTCCTCGACACATAGATATATAAAGAAAATGCCATTTCATTTCATCTAATCAGAATGAAAACAGCTTGCACCCCTTTTATATTTTTTTCTCTTCATATTAATTTCCAATACCAGATTTTAACAGGTTTATTAGAGAAAGCCTCAGTTTCTTGAGGCAAAGCATTAAAACTTTAATCCCTCCACTTGCTGCAGAAGTACTCTTACTATATACTCTTACATATAGTATGATGCAGCTACAGCCATGTGGCTTCACAGTTTCCACATTTACATCTGCATTTCTTTTTTTTCTCTGAAGTTTTTCTAAAGACAATTTTTTTATATACTACTATAAAAAGAAGAATCCAATCCATCCTAATCCAGTTCATCAGGGACTGTAATTATAGAACAAGAGGAAATGGCTTTAAACTTAAACAGGGGAAGTTCAGGTAAGAACAGGTTGCCCAAATAAGTGGCAAATGCTCCATCCCTGGCAATGCTCAAGGCCAGGTTGGACAGAGTCTTGGGCAACAACATGGTCTAGTGTGAGGCCTTCCTTTCCATGGCAGAGGTTTTGGAACTAGATGATCTTAAGGTCCTTTCCAACCCTAATTATTCTATGATCCTATGATGCCCACATGCTTACATTCCTACTGAGATCCTGTCAAGGAACCAGAGCATTGTTCACCAGAACAATGACATTTTGGAGCCCACTGTATTTATTAAAATAAATAAATAAATAAATTAATTAGCTATACGATTGGGAAATATTATTAATTATAACTTAAGAAGCATCCTTATTACTACATGCCCATTAAATTTAAAGATAGATAGTCTTTAATGAAAATCTGGCCTGACCCAGGGGCTAAATTACCACTTCTGCTATTAGTGTTTCTCTGTTTCCATTAGCCTAGTCTTTTCAGATTTGCAAAATACCATCAATATGTTAGTCCTTGCTTGAAAAGAGACCTAAAAGTATATCTTTGACTGATGAATTTGCCATTTTATTCCCCACAGGTTCTACATTTTCTTCAGAATAAAATTAATTTTCCATTCTTCTGAGATGGATTTATGTATACATTTTTTTCCACTGGAACTTCTGCAGCAACAGAAGTTTTCATAACAAATATGTGGCCATAATGCACCAAGTACAGGTATGAAAGCAATATGAGATGACATTTCAGTGGATAAAGAATAATATTAAATATTTCTAATAACAGCACTTTATTTCTAAAATAAAATTGGATAACAAAACTTCTTTTAGATAAATGGATAATTTCATTTAACTTTTTTCTGAAATTTGCAGCATGCTATGTAAGGATTCTGCTTTATCTCATATTGCTTGAAATCAGACTATTGTAATCACAAAAAAGCTTGTGTCTACTTTCATTTTAATGAAACTGGTTTTAAGATATGAAAAATTCTCTTAACTTCAGAATATTTCAACAGTAACACAAATAAATATTTTTTTATGCAAACCAATATTGCTGCCTTGACAGTTCAGATCCTGTTTTTATGTATTGCTCCTATGCTTTCTTTACAAATTTAATAAAATAAATAAATAAACCTTCTTCAGCAGCACTCATGGTCACCCTTAATAAAAAATAGGTTTGAACAAAAGGGTATGTAAGAGTGAACAGGACTAGTTCCAAGTTCTTTTGTTTTCTTAAAAGTTCTGCTTATGCTGTACGATATTGAATTGAATACCATGTTAGCCAAATTGCATAAAGCTACAACAAAGTAGTAAAGCAGAGATGTTTAATTCCTAAGACATTAGTAGGTGGGACAGAAAATATGAATGTGATGTTAAGAAGCTCCAAAAATTTACTATTAGAGGACAGAAATATGGAGGAACAATGAATGAGAAGCTGAAAAATGTTTCTCCTGCATGAAACAGAACTAGAATGATGAAGAGCACACCTTCACAATAGGTGTAAGTTGATCTAAACCTGAAGTCTTTCTTGTCCCCAGCAACCATGTGTTCTGTCCCACTCTTGTGTCTATACCAACAGTCAGATAGATGCAAGAGTTTGGAAGCATCACCCTACTCCAGTAGTTCTAGCAAAAGGAAAGTGGCAGAAAAAACGGAGCCCGGAAAACTTGTTTTTCCCTACCATCTGAGATACGTTCTTTCTAAGACATGCAACCTGCACCTACATTATTGTAAATTCATGGTGATGCTTTGCTCTCAGGCATTGTAAAGGCTACAGAGTTTATTTTAAAAGACTGCACTTCACATGCACCCATGGAAGAAAAAAAATCCCCAAAACTGAAAAAAGGGTTAAAAAGAGTTAAAACTTTTAAAGAGACAACAGCAAAGCTGAACCAGGCCACCTGAAAACAAATATTTAATGATATCAACTTCTTAGAAAATTAGAAAAGACCACAGATTTAAATGAGCACTTAAGTGCTCAAATTTACTTTGGAAAATGTGATTTAGCCATCCAAAATTTTTATCTAACATAAGTAAAAATAAAATCAAATAAAATTTGAGAATTACATACTGACCAAGTTCATTATATCTTAAAAGGAATAGATATTATATAAAACGCTTTAAGAATTCTATTCTAATCTAAAACAATAAATATCATGGTTATATGTCTAGTCAACTAAGTATTTCCAGGGAAAAGTGTTTCTAAGAAGGATAACAAAAAAAAATGGTGGAGGATTTTTTTTTCTGTAATAAGCGTTCCAAAACATTTAATTCTAAAAAATACAAAAGCAGCAGTCATTTTTCTCCTTCTTAGTAGCTGGTGCAGTGCTATGTTTTTGACTTTCAGCCTGGGAACAATGCTGACAACACCGGTGGTTTTAGTTGTTGCTCAGTAATGTTTACTCTGACCAAGGACTTTCTAAGTCTCATGCTCTGCCAGGGAGGAGGGGAAGCCAGGAAGAAACAGAGACAGGACACCTGACCCAAAATAGCCAAAGAGGTATTCCATACCACAGCATGTCATGCCCAGTATATAAACTGGAGGCAGTTACCCGGAAGGGCTAGACCACTGCTTGGGTCGGTCTGGGTGTTGGTCGGAAGGTGGTGAGCGGTTGTATTCTCTTCCCTTGAAGATTCCCTGGTTATTTCCCTTATCATGATTATTACTGGTGGCAGCAGCAGTGGTTTGTGTTATACCTTAGTTACTGGACTGCTCTTATCTCAATCCATGGGAGTTACATTCTTTTGATTCTCCTCCCCATCCCTCCAGGAGCCGGGGTAGGAAAGAGGGGGAGTGAGCGAACAGCTGCGTAGTTCTGGGTTGCTGGCTGGGCTTAAACCATGACACTGTTCTAACGGAATTTCTTAATGAAAACATAACACACTGGTAACATTTCAGAATTAAGAAAATTAAAATATTCTCAATCAATTTTTTTCTTCTCTGTTAGAAAGAAATAAAGAAAAAAAACAAAGCTTGAATATACCACAGATCTTTTTAAAAACAAAGGTTTTTCAGTTCTTCAGAATTTAACTGATAAATACATCTATAATTTACCTTGTATATTTGCAGCAGCACATCTGTCCAAGCTCGTTTGCTCACTGTCTCAAATACACTGTCCTTCAGAATTAATAGCTGCTTGTTGCTGTAGATCTCTGAGATTTTCTCATCTATTTTCAGCTCAGACATATGACCCTTCAGATAAAAGAATGGGACTTATTTTTTTATATTTATTCCAGCGGTTTGGATAGAAAATTCACAAGAGGACAATAATGAATCAATGGCATAAATGCCTGATAATGTCTACTATAGTGCAACAGCGATCAGCAGCATTAGAACCATTTACAGTTCACAGCTGTCCCAGGAATAAGCAGTGCAATACAGAATTGACAGGATTTGAAAGCAACAATCAGGACAGAGAAGCAATAAAAATGATATAGTTTAAAAAACAGTAAAATCAGTAGAAAATAGTAAATTTAATTTTACTTTGAGAAAATATATCTGTTGGAAATAAAGTACAGGTATCAGCAGCATCAGAAGGAATGGAGGATGAAAAATGTAAGTGTTGGTGCCAGTTTAAATTTCAGTTCAATTTCATGCACATGCTTAGATGTGTGCAACCCAAAACAGTCACCACAGTAGGAATATTCATGGTCCTCAGTGGACTCTTCTTAATCTTTGAAAGATTGACAGCACATGGTTCTTGTTAAAAAAGAACAAAAAATGGAACGAAACTAACAAACACAAAAACAAAACAAAACAAACAAAAAAAAAACAAACCAAACCTACCTTAAGTACAGTTTGCTGCACTTTAATCCATTTCTTATAATCATCGGGTTCAAGCAGAAATTCTGGCATAACATGAGGAAGATATGCTCCGTGGCATCTGAAATCATAAAGCAGGAAAAGTTAATAGGTTAGCAAAATAATTCCTTTTAAGAGCTGTCCAAGTTTTTTAACTTACTCAGCCTATGTACAAGCTCTTCCGAGTTTCATTTAAGTGCACTTTGGACTAATGATCCAGTGCTACTAATTGCTTTGATAGTTTCTATTTATGAAATTCATGTGCCTACAACTAAACAACTTTGGACAGACCAGCTTCTTTACAAGAACTGGTTCTCCATAAATTATTTATTACGGCACAAAACATCAAAAACAGGTAATACCTATTTCCATGTGAAAGTCAAAAGACCAGTGTTACATAACATTAGCAGAATTAAAATTTGACGATGTTTCATCTGTCTGCAGGTCTGATGTCAAAAGTCTCATGGGTGTGACCAAAGGGATTTCAAAACACTGTCAATTGTTAAACTGACTTGCCATCTGTTCTAAAGTGACTACAAAATTCAATAGGAAAAGTAATGAAAGGCAAATTCATTAGACTGAATACCAAGAAAAGCTAACTTCCACATGAAGACTTTTCTTTATTTCAAATGACACAGTTTAAACAAATGTTGATGGAAAAGGGGGAAAATAATGAAGAACTCCTAAGTTTATTTTTCTCAGGGGAACAGAGAGTTTTCGTGACTTTCAGGTCAGAAAGATTACCCTGCTGTGGCTAGATTTACATTATTCTCTGTGATTTTAACATGGCTAATGTGAATAATAATCAGAGGAACTTTTCTTGTTATGTAACCAGTCTCTCACTCAAATGAGCTGATCATATTTTTCTGGTACCGTACAGTCTAAATTCAATTTACTTTGAACATTAAAAATCATCACATTTTGAAACTAGGATCATGATAACTTGATTCTCTTCCCACAGAATTATATTTTGCTGGTAAGAGAAAATTTTTTTTACTCCATATTTTAAACAGTGACATTATCTTTTCAGATTATTGAAATTTCATGTTTCATACAGTTACCCAGTAGGGCTTTTTGAGACACAAATATTTTAATCAAGGTCCCAAAATAACATTAATAACCTGGTTCTAAAACCCACCATGTCTGAAATTCCCGTTTTCCACTGCCCCATGAAATCCCTTTAAAACTTCAGTTCTTCCAAAATTGTAAAAGGAGGAAGCTATACAATGTTCATCTTTTCAGGTATCCTATCTTTCTTTCAGTGCTTTTACTTGGTAGATACATGAGAATAGTATCTACAACAGAATAATCTACAATCTTCATCATCAGAAAAGATGGGTTCTATATAACTGAATGTTCTCAAAATTGGCTGCATTTTGCTATTGTGGAACACCATTTTAAAAATCTTCTCCTTATTAATGTAAATATTTAACACAATACAACGTGAGAATATTTAGATTAGCAATTAGGAAGACATTCTTTACTCTGAGGGGGGTAAGGCGCTGGCACATGTTGCCCAGAGGAGTTTTGGCTGCTGCTTCCCTGGATGTGTTCAAGGTCAGGTTGGATGGAGCTCTGACCAGCCTGGTCTAGTAGATGTCCCTTCCCACAGCAAGGCGATTGGAACTAGAAGATCTTTAAGGTCCCTTCCAACCCAAACCATTCTGTGATTCTGTGAAAATTAATTTATGAGGAGTTCTAATGTAATGACATAGAATAACAGAATTCTAGTGTTCCTGTGAGATTCTTGTGTTACATATAGCCCTATCACAGGACACCTCAATTAGTGTAAACTGCAGAGGATAACCTTGGTGAAAAAATTGGTGAAATTTTTAGTAAGTTTGGTAAATAGGAACCCATGTTAAAAAATTTATAAGATGCAAATTTTAGATCACAAAAGTATAAAGGAAACCCTAAACCTGTGATATATTGTTCAGTTGGAATTATGTCTGAACTATGCTAATAAAAAAGCGGAAATATGCATGCATATTTTATCACACATCTACTTACTTAAGGAAAGCAAGCAATATAGAGTGCTGGCAGTGGAGCTGTAACATTTGTTCAGTTGGATCAAGGACCAATGCTTGGCTCAATGTAATGTCTGGTAACAATTGTCCACTCAAATGGAATAGCATGTCATAAACAGTCTTAGTATCTTTCTCACGGTTTTGTTTAAAAACCTTGTCTTGTGAAGATGTTGTCTGGACTTTGCACACATCACTAAGAGAGAAAAATGCACAAAACAAGCTAACACTATATCATGATGGTAAATACAATGAACCATGAAGTAAAAAAAGCACCAAGAAGGCTGGAAAGTATATCACTTTTTTTGTTTTACAGAACTTTTATAATAATGTAAGAATATTGCACTGCATGGAATAATTAATAAATATATGTGAAATATTTAATAATTATATGTTTGTCACTGCTTTCGGCAAAACATAACTTTGATTTCTATCATATTTATAAAATGTCTATGTGTTTCTGTCCTAAAAGACTAGCTTCCTCATTATTTAGTAGCAAGATAGATAAGATCAACTAAATGATGCCACTAAGACTGATACATTTCCAGGGTGTTTGCAAGAATGTTGATTATGAAATTTCCTTTCCCATCTGTTTCTTAATTTTTAAAGTAGAAGGGGAGATGGGGCAGGGGGGGAAGACATATTGTTAAGACACTTATCTATGCCACCAAAGATGGGAAAATTGCTAGAACTGTGTTCATTCTGGGAGAAAAATCAATTTCAGTTAAAAGGGTGACATATACTTTGAACTGCATATTTAACATACTCTGCATTATAATATACCAGAGCATCAAAGTTCAAAATATATTTTAGAAAATGAAAAATAACACCCGAATAACATTTTCAGATAAACAGCACAGAGATGAGGCAATTTTAATATACAACTTTTTAATATACAACTGTGTATTAGAATGCATTTATCATATCTATATCAGATCATATCCAAAACACTTCAGTATATATGTTAACACTTTATCAGGCAGACATAAGTTAGCTCTAAGCATATATGAATTACCGTCTCAGTGAATATGGTATTGAAATAGGATTCTGTCCCTTAGACCATCCAAACAGAGTAAACCAATTCTTAACAGCAGTTAGGGTTTTCTGAAAGAAGATGTACTCCTCTTGATCTTCACTGGGAAAAAATGAAAATTTATTTTCTCTTTCTTCTCTTTGACTGCCAGTGTCACTACTCTCTTCACTCATCATTTCATCACTCTCGGAAAAATCAGATTCTAAATGATATAGAAAAATTAAAAAGAAAATATCCAGAAAGATTCCTTATTTCCCTGGTTTCATCTAGTATAAGAACAATTATTATTTTTAAAACCATAATTGCTTTCAGAAAGTAAAAAATTGTCAGACAACTACTGATCAATTTTTTCAAGAGTAAACAATTTATGTAACATGTACATGTCTTGGAAATAGAACAAATTATATTCTTGGACTCTAATTTCACTTAAAGAAAAAAATATTACCCAATCAACAAAAATAGATTCAGGCATGGCTTGCGAAACCACAGCAATTTTAAAGAAACAGTCTTAACACATACAATTCCAGTAGGCACAGCTTTTCCAGCTAGTCCACACTAGTTCCTCTCCTCTCCCTCACAGTCACATAGCTAGCTCAGTAACTGGCTTATGTTCAGCTTATCAGGTAATGTATAAGTAAAGCTAAACCTACATCCCAATCTATAAGCCTTCAGACTTTTCTCCCCTCTGTTCAACCTCCTTTCTCCTAAATTCTGACCTGGTCAAAACTTAGATTATATATTTTAACAAGTAGTAGTTATTAACAACATCAACAACAACAGTATTGCATAAAAAAAAACTGAAAATACAACCATTCCCCTCGTATCACAAAAAAACTTAGATGATTCCAAACTCAAAGGTGTGATTTAACACCACTGTTGCAGTTTTAATATTTCAGTAAATGATGAAAAAATAAAACTAATACCTTAGATAATGAATAAAAAAAATCTTCTTAGAATTTAAGAAGAAAAACTATGCAATATAAATAAAGGATGCCTATAAGGATACTGGGAAAGGACTCTAGGGACTGTAGTGATAGGACAAGGGATAATGGGTTAAAACTTCAACAGGGAAAGTTTAGATTGAATAGAAGGAGGAAGTTCTTTACTGTAAGGGTGATGAGGTACTGGAATGGGTTGCCCAGGGAAGTTGTGAATGCTCCATCCCTGGTGGTGTTCAAGGCCAGGTTGGACAGGGCCTTGGGTGACATGGCTTAGTGTGAGGTGTCCCAGCCAAAGGCAGGGTGGTTGGAACTAGGTGATCTTAAGGTCCTTTCCAGCCCTAACTTTTCTACGATTCTATGATTCTAAAGAGAGTTTATAAGATCACCATGCAGACCTCAATTTGCGCAGTTCTGTGAGCTCACAAGATTACTTGCCCCATCTTGTCACTGCCACCTTTGCCAGAGGTTATTGCCTTTTCAGATCTGAAACCTAGTTGCTCTTTTGAACTCTTATTATACCATTCCATTAAAAATTAATCATGTTGGCAAGGAGCTACTATTTAATCTGTTTTACTACCCCTATTTGTCTTGATAAATCAGGTATTGTCTTGGTAAATTCATCTTAGAGAATGACACACAAACATCAGCAGATCTGCAAGAGTGGAATACTAACAGTGAATGAAACAGCAGCAACTTCAGCTGTTCTAACTTCCTAGTTAGAAAACTAGCAGCTGAAAGAAGAGGGATCTCAACAGACTCAGATACTAGTCATCTGACAACCTTACAGAAGATCTATTACTCTTAGTTCCTGTGGAACAGCACCTTAACTGAGACCCCACTGACATTGGTTAGATTTATACAGTACTCCATAAATGCATTGTAAATGTGGAAGTCTAACCTGAGCATACAACTAAACATTTGCAGAATACAGCATGTTTCTGGGCCCCTCACTATAAGAGAGATATTGAGTTGCTGGAGCAGGTCCAGAGAAGGACAACAAAGCTGGTGAAGGGTCTGGAGAATAAGTCTTATGAGGAATGGCTGAGGGAACATGGGGCTGTTTAGTCTGGAGAAGGCTCAGGGGAGACCTTACCGCCCTCTACAACTACCTGAATAGAGGCTGCACGAGGTGGGTGCTGCTCTCTTCTCCCAGGTAACAAGTGATAGAACAAAAAATAACAGCCTCAAGCTGCAGAAGAGAAGGTTTAGGTTAGATATATGGAAAAATTTCTTCACCAAAGGAGTGATCAGACATTGAAACAGTCTGCCCAGGGAAGTGATGGAGTCACCATCCTGGAAGTGCTCAAAAACTATGTAGATGAGGCCCTTAGTAACATGGCAGTCCTGGGGTAAAGGCTGGACTTTATGATCTTAACTGTCTTTTCCAACCTAGTAGTTGAATCTAGATTTACAGATGTATATGATTGGTTAGTTCATGCCCACAGAAACAATGCCCTTCTTTGCAACAAATGCTTTAGGCTTGTGTAGTATTTAATTGTTCTGCTAGCTTCTCTGTGGACATGTTACTGCAAATAGGACCTTGATATTGTTTGGATTTCATGGTTTTGGGGGCTTCTTGGAGGGGGTTTTTGGTTTTGTTTTTTAGTGGTTTGACTGGTTTCCCATAAACATAATCTGCTAACAGGAAGGAGAGTCTTTACCTGCATCTACATGCTAGGCCAGGTTTACCATGGTTTCACAGGACAGATCAGCCTCCCCAGTATACATTGATTATACATACAAAAGAATTGTTTACAGATGTGAAAAATACCTTTTTAAAACAACAAGCTGAAAAACAGTTGCAACATCTCAAAGTGTTTAAAAGGAACAGTTGCACTCTACCTGATTCAGAATCTTCATAGCTTGTGTCAGTGGTTGCACAAAAGGTACTTGAGGAAATACTACGGGCAAGTGATGGTGAAGTAAGAAATGGATGCAGAACAACTTCACTATTGTGGCCTTTGCTGTCTATAAAACAAGATTACAAGCTGCATTTGAGAAAACATATTTTATTGTCTCTGTGCTCTAGCAGTTTATAAACAGGTATCTGCTTCTGTATTTTTCTACTTCATTCTTGAGTTTAAGAAGTAACAGTTCTCATTTGACTCATGATGAAAATCTTATATTGGCTATTAGACCTGACACAAAAAAAAAAACAAACGACAAACAACAACAACAAAAAAACTTGCATAGTTTTTTCTATTAACTGTATATTTTATAGCCTGGGTCTCCACACTTGCTGAAAAAACACCTATCAGAACAGACCTAATCCAAGAATTCTAAGTTGTGAACAAAATATTCTTAAGGAATTTTTGGTCACAGCTCTGTAATGAGTCTCAGCATACTATTATCAAGCTCTTTCAGACTCAACAACACATATTTTACAAACTCAAATGTATGCTTTATCAATCCATCAGTTCTGTCAGAACATATGTCAGCCTTTGATAGGATTAGAGGACCCTATTCTAGCTATCTCTGATGTCAGTCTCCAGAACAAGAGTAGAAGGGGAACCCAGTGTAATTTCTAGAGAAGTAAATGCACCAGTAAAATAAGCAAGAGCTATGTATGATTATCTTTAATTTCCGATTACTAGCACCATTATTAGCATGGTTTGGAGCAAATAACACAAGAGCATTGTGTCAGATATGTGGAAGCAAAGCCCCCCTGAATAGCTTTCCGAGCCACTGCGTTGTACAGATATGGTTTGGTCACATTAAATAATCTATACAAAACCCACAAAATAGACTCAAGCAATTTAGTGGAAGTGACTTGCTTCAAAACTGATAGTGGGACCAAACCAATAGGCAATCAATACAGGACAGAAATATCCGTTATTAATGGGAGATCAGTTCTTATAAGGCCATCACTTCATTTTTGATTTAATGCTCAAGGGAAACCTACAAAGTATCTTCAAAAGACAAGTTGCAAAAATGATCTATTGATCACAACAAAAAAAAAAAAAAAAAAAAAAAAAATCACACATTTATGAGAGATAATATTTTCCCCTTTGCTATCTTCATTTAATTGTACTATAGTCCATGAATGATATATTAACTATACCTATCTTATATATGAAAAAAAAAATCTATGTATATCATTACCTGTCTTCTTGCTAACCCCTTTTTCAACTTCAAAGTACAAACTCTCTTTACTCTTAGATATCCCAAATAACACACTTAAAATATTTCTAATCTCTGATCACAGGCTTTTATTGGCCATAAAAATGTGACTTTAACCTCCAGCCTTCAAGGGCAGTAATTAAAAAACCTGAAAACTATTCCCAACAGGCAAGTAACAATCACTTTCTATCATAACGTTGTGTGGCCTGCTATTCTGCTCTCTTCAATATAGATCCAACTGCTGTCCTAGGAATAACTGAGGATCTCTATCAATATCATTTTAATTATATTAACTTATTCATTATTGTTTGGGCTGTTTTCTCTACTCATACTTTAAAAACTTCACAAAACATTCCGTAGGATTTATGTTTGCCCAATATTTTTCAATAAACATTACCTAATCATACATACATATGTTTTCCTCATTTTCAACAAGAAAACAGAAGCTATTAAACTGCTTTAAAAAATTAATTGCATTATCCCCTTGTAATTAATGATGAAAAACACTATGCTAATGATAACATCCCTGTTATTATACTAAAAACATTGCTAACAGCACTGGACATGATATAAGTTTAAGAAGTAGAGTGTTAACTGCTTACCGCTTCTCAAGATAATTTGTTCATCAGAGCAGTTAACTGCAAAATATGGATATAAAGTAAGAAGGCAATTCTCTGCTGTTGCAGCAACTTGAATTTTGAACCTGTTCAAAATAAAATACAAAAAGCAATAGTTTCAATTTAGCTTTGGTAATTGAGATACTTCAGTATAAGAATTTAAGAGACAGAATTAAGGTGTCAGATAATTCTCCTATTCTGGGTCAGTAGGAGAGCACACAGATGGGACTGCACATGCCAATATAGTGAAGACTAGTAAAGTATGTCCACTTCATAGTTTTACTATGAGCATGAATGTATTATTAATCTGAAAGCTCAAGAGCTAGCAAAGATTTCATTAAATAAATAACCTCTGACTCTCTGAAATGAAAAAAAGAATTAAAATTACAGCTGACATTTAGCTGTAGGAGGAGACAGCTAACTTGCTAAATATATCCTGTAACTTTTGGTAGGGGAAGTTTTCTTGAAAAGTAATTCCTACTTTGATTTAACATTCTATAAGACTTTACTGAAATATCAAAATAAATATCTAGAAATTAATAGATTCAACTTAAAAACAATGAGATATTGACTGCAATTGCTATAATTTAATACAAATTAATGTACATGCTCCAGTGTTCACTAGTGTGAATACATTAATATGGCCATAGCCATATTAATGTGCAACAATCCACCTTATAACCTGTTTTTTGTACATCCCCCCAGTCTCTCAGGGTGCAATCAACACGCAAACTTGCCAGCAATGGATCCCTGTTAGCCATCTGCATTTATGTTCTTAACTCACTGCAACTGACAGGTAATTCTACTGAGCTTTGTCATATGTTAGTACACAGCTGGTTATTTACTACACATTAACTAATTAACTAACATTAATATTCATGAACTGCTTTGTTTAAGCTGTCAAAATAGAAGAATGTATTTTAACAATTCAAACAGCATGCTGATATCCGTCTTGCTTTGGTATATTAAGAATTATGCATATTGAAAATATACATTGCACAGAAGAAAAGAATATGTTTTCTATTATTTAAATTACATATTGAAGGATAATTTCCTATTTAATGTAAATTTAGATTAATAGTAAAAGATATCAAGAGCCCTTCAGACTTATTTATGTGATGTAATTAGCTTCTCCTGCTTTGATATAGTATATGATAATAATGAAGGAAAACAAAAACATTTTTAAAGTTCCTGGTTTTACAACAGAAAGTAACAGACATTTTCTAAATAGAAACAAGTGATTTGTCTTCCATCAGTGTATCCCAAATGCTCTAGAAATACAGGCACAGTTAAATAACCCTTCAACGGTATTAACAGATGCAGTATATAGAATCATAGGAATAGTTAGGGTTGGAAAGGACCTTAAGATCATCTAGTTCCAATCCCCCTGCCATGGATCACTAACAATTTCCAAAGAAAAAGAATCCAAAACCATTAGGATCTAACTGACAAATTTCTTTAACAACATTGCTTGAGTAAATTACAAAAATATTTAAGGGAAGCTCTCACTGCTAGTTTAGGAAACAAAACATACTGCTTGTGGAACTGATTAGTGCCAAGGGGAAACAATGTGAGTGTGAGGCATTTTACAGGTCTTTAAGAAGGAATAACCTAGTAGAAAGGGAAAAAGAAGGTGTAATTTAAAAATAAATAAATAAAGACCTGCCCTCCCCCTTCCCCACAAAAAAAAAATCCTTTCACAGATCCAGAGATGACAGAACTGGAATGAAGAGAAAAAGATGACCCATGCAAGCTCTGCCACTTCTGCTCACAAATGAACAACTCCCCAACACTGAGGAGCCCTTATCCTTTGCAACAGGAACTTAGGCTTCCACAGCAATCAAAATAATATAATACGGAATAATGACAGGCACATGGTTTCACATGATATACAAGACTTTTAGCTGGGAAAATAGCCATTTTTTTTCTAGTAGCAGCAATAATGTCAGTTTTTTGTTCAGGAATAACAGACATTTCAGTTGGCAGGGACCGTCAAAACAGTAGAAAGGCACAAGCACAGAAAAGAACATGAGTGATTAATGATTTTGAGCCATCTTGATGTTCAAAAGCACTCCCAACTGTCTGAAGTAAAATGCCAATATATTATTAGGTCAGATGAATGCAGCAAACAAGCATGCAAATATCAAGAACTCAAATGTTTTCTACCTCCCTGCTCTCTCAAAATTTAAATGATATTAAAAGAAATTGACAGCCCTTATTCTCCAAGATATGCCAGCAGAATACATGCATTTGAAATTTGAACGCAGTGCTATTAAAGAGCTGCATGGTTTAGGCACATTTCTCAACAGCAAAAGGGAAAAAACTCTTTCCCTCTATGAGACACAGAGATCTCACTTCATAACTGGGTACCTTTTAGTGATGGTGTCTCAGCTGCATTATGTCCTCACTTTCTAACATTCTAACCACAAACATCAGAAACTTAACGAGTTTCCCCAGGTTCCCAGTGGGAGAGGAAAAGAAAATGGAGAACTGTAGAACATGGGAGGCAAAGACCTCAGCACACTTCTGTCACCAATGATCACAACAATTCAGCTACACAGCACGTGAGGAGTTTTGGTACTTTGGTGCCCAAAGCACCATTTTCTCTGATTGTACAACAAATCATTTACCTGTTGTTTACTACTTATCTTTTACAAAGAATAAGTTAAATGCCATTTCATTCAGGATGGCAGAAACCTTTTATTCCTGTTAAACTATTTATCTAATCAGCAAATTAAAAAATGTGATAACAATTAAAGAACAAGTATAAAAACATGGCATGTTTGCAGAGGGTTTTTTTGGTTTATTTTTTTCAGGTTTAAGGAAATAAGTGTCATAGCTGAATATTTCTTCCCATTTATTAAGTACTTGTTTAATACATTCTTGAATTTTCTATTATCTTTTACTTCCGTAGTACTATCAGCTGCATACAGGGATATGTCATTTATTCTGTTTCGGAGCCCAAGAAGCAAAAAGGAAGAATAGAGATGAAAAATAACATTAAAAATAAACTGCAAATTCTCATTAAAGGCAGTCACTAAACAAATATTGATGCACTTTCTTATGAACTATTTAATGGAATTTGTGCACACAATTACTTGCACAAATGACAATCATGTATCTCAAGTTTTCTTTTACAGCTACATATAGCATGGTTTTGCTACAAAATATGATTGCCTATCTTCTTTCTAATGTTTTCTGTAATGCAGACAAATTCAGCAGTATCTATCCTCTATCAGTGTTCACTTTGATTTAAAGGAAAAAAAAGACATTATTACTTAGATGGACTTAATATGAACTATGCGAATCAATCCTACTGAGGTTTTAGACATGAAAAGCAAAACATTGCACAGTCTAAGTAAAAAAAGACCAAAACACATCACTCATCTCATCAGTACTCATGCTTTTAAATATGCCTACAATTAGTTTTGCTTAGAAGTTAAGCCTTCTCTTCTAAGTAGTTAAATACAGGACATGATATTTTACCAGCATATGAAAATAACTTTTTAACTCACTTATTTACACCCCAGAACAAAGATTATGAGTAGAAGTTCAAAATTTTAGTTCAAACCATTTAAAAATACATATTATTACTTAGAAAATTGAAATATAAAGAGAGAATAGCTGACAAACTAATACATCCTCTGCAACTGATACTATGAGATTTCACAGCCTATTAAACAAACCAGGAACCTATCCAAGATCAGTTAGCTTTTATAGGTTTTATAAAAGGTTACAGTTTCATTGTTTTATCATGAAAGATCTGTAAGGCCTCAAAATCTTGCCTTGCTGAAAGATTTGTCTCCTAGAAGGCTCAAATTAACAAAACAGTTTGAATTCATTAGTTACACAGTTTGAAACAAACTGCTCAAATGCTTAGCTAATTAGTTGAATAGGGTTTGAAGTTTGAAGGCATTGCATAGATCTCCCATGGGGGAAGGGGCTGGAAGAATGAGGAAAAGCAGATAAGAAGAAATTGCAGCTACAGATTACTACAGAGTGGAATATCAAAGCACATAATATTATTAACAGCAGTAACGAAACCCAAGTCTGGATAAATTATCAAATACTTCACTTAGAACAACAGTATGGACGGGATTAGAAAAAAAAAGGCACTTAGACTTTCCTAATTGAAGTATTCTTTCTGGTTATGACTGAAAAAAAAAATTCTAAAAGACAATATGAATAATATCACTACACTGACAAATAGCACATATGGAATCCCTGTGTTTTGGATGGTGTGCTATTGCACCCACTTATGTGCAGGCTTTTACAGCCCACACACACATGCAACTGCCTGACAGGAAATCACATATGCATTGTCAAGACAATGTTATTAGTTCTATTCTGTAACAAATACCAATCTACTATGTTTTAAAATACAGCAACAATTTTAAAATTATGTGACATTTCAGACCATGAATTTTTTTGCTTTGCGAGCATAGATGTCACAATCTTAAGGTTTAAGATTACTCAGATGACTTTTCAAAAACACATTGAGTTTGCCTTTGTCGTGGTTTAAACCCAGTCAGGTAATTTGTTCGCTCACTTCCCCCCTTTCTTGCCCTCCCCCTGCTCTCGGAGGGATGGAGAGGAGAATCAAAAGAATGCAACTCCCACGGGTTGAGATAAGAACAGTTTAGTAACTAAGGTATAACACAAATCACTACTGCTACCACCAATGATAATAATGATAAAGGAAATAACAAGGGAAGAGAATACAACACCTCAGCACCAGCTGACCGATAACTCGCCCCCTCAGCCCGACCAAGCACCGACCGATACCTCCTCCAACCCTGCAGTCTCCCAGCCCTTCCGGCTAACTCCCAGTTACATCCTGGGCATGACGTGCTGTGGTATGGAATACCTCTTTGGTCAGTTTGGGTCAGGTGTCCTGTCTCTGCTTCCTCCTGGCTTCCCCTCCTCCCTGGCACAGCATGAGGCTCACAAAGTCCTTGGCCAAACCAAAACATCGCTATCAGCTTTGTTCCCAGGCAGAAAGTCAAAACACTGCACTGCACCAGCTACCAAGAAGGAGAAACATGACTGCTACTGCTGAACCCAGGACAGCCTTTAAATTGAAGATGGTATCCTTTATTTTCTTTTAATAACAAATATAGGAAAAAAGTTTATTACACAGCAGAAAGTATTATTTCTCTGTAACAAGGTTTGAGAAGCTGCTAGTGCATCATATCAAAACAGTTATTATAACTAAATATTTTGCTTACTCAGAAGCATATTTTAGAACTCATCGTAAGCTTAAGTTATCCTTTTCTCATAATTACTGCAAGACTCAGCTCAAATTTATGGATCACATCCCACACCATGATTAAATCTTAGAATTAAATAAAATGAATAAGAAACAGATTCCTGGCTGACAAACTATACATGCAAATATTTAATACTAATCCAAGGCAAGCAGCAGTAACTGAAAGGTCCACAACCCTTGCATCAAAATAATACAAAATTTAGTTTTACACACAGTAAAAAGCACATTCTAAGCTGTAGGATGAAGATATTTAACCCTCAAAATAGTTGCTTTACACCAAAATAGTAACTGCAGGTATTATTTTTAATCACAATAATACTTATCTTTCCTCATCATGTATACACTGATTCATGCCACCAAAGGAAGAGATTAACAAAGGGATAAATGCTGAAAATGGTTATTTTTGCACAGAACATTCAATAACAGATTTGATCATTTAGTAGGGGCAGAGGGACCTTCTGCATTGCTTTTCAACATTGTTACTTAAAAAGCAGCCTACTACTATAAAATCAAAGTAAGATGTATGAATTTCATGTTTGCATATCTCTTCATCACTAAACAGTGTTTTAAAGAAATGAATTTTGGTATGAACACTGCATATAAATTGCTATCAAACCCTAGGTTTTCTGTCCTTAAGGAAATCAGGTCTAACAGGAATCAGACTGTAAATTCCTAAATATTTTTCAGATGATTATATTAAAAAAAAAATTTAGTACTTTTGAAAACTTTAAATGCTTTCTAACTTAGTGTGCAGGATTGCATCTGAGGAAATATATAAAATACATAAATAAATAACTAGCAATGTCCCTTACGCCTTCTCTTTCATAATTCCCACTTCTGATACCGATGTCCTGGAAGTCCCTCTGCAGCAGTGCAGAAAACACTGAAGAGCCCAGCACAGAGGGAAGGAGAAGGCAGCAACAGTTTTCCATACTTTGCTACCCAGTCCTGTGTCTCAGATATCAGGAGTATATAGGACAAGACAGTATCTTGTATACTTCTCATACAGCAGCGTGGTCTGAAGCCGAAATATACTCCTAGTGTACTTTTATTGATTCGTAGCATTACACATTAAAAAAAGATGAGCAATATCCATCTATGCAGTTTTGGTTACCTGGCTGTTAAAATGGTTCTTTTTTTATCTTACGCTCCAAAGAAGGCCTTCACTGAGATAAGGAGTTGGCCTCCCTTTTATTCAGGAACCGTTTCCCTATAGAGCCAGTCAAAGATACTGCCCTGTCCCTTGCAAATTTGGAAAAAAAAATGAAAAAGAAAAAGAAAAAAATAAAAAATGACAGAAGCATTATTACAATAATCATGTAATAGTTCCCAATTCCTGCCTTGGAATACACCCAAAGTGTAACGTGATTACAGACACTGCAGAAAGAACTAGCGATCAGGAAATGCTTCAGCTGAGGATACAAATTTATAACAGGCTGTCCTGCTCTAGAAAGCTTAAAAACAGAACATAAATTCACAGAAAGAAAAGTTAAGTATTAAGATATAATGATAGAAGATGAGTTAAAAATGACATTTAAAAAAAATAAAAACATCAAAGAAATGGGACATACATACATACACACACACAAAAAAAAAAAAAGTAAAAAGGTAGCAGTAGAGTGCACGGGAAAAAAAGTCAGATAACATGGAGAGCAAAAGACTAAAGAATGGCATGTACTGATAGAAGGAAGGAGGGATGTCCCTTCAAAATAAGACTGGAACATGGCCTTTGCTGGTTCCTCGCAAAATGAAATTCTGATTCCCAGTGTAACTCCCCCTTGCGAAGTATCCTTCCTTTTACTCTGAAACTCAGAGGCTCAGGAATGAATAAACCACATGTATAAATAATAGACCACATGAATAAATTGCAAATATCCTCAAGAAAGAAAGAAAGAAAAGGAGAGAGGGAGGGAAGGAGCGAGGGAGAAAAGGAAGGAGGGAGGGAAGGAAGGAAGGAGGGAGGGAAGGAAGAAGGAAGGGAGGGAGGGAAGGAGAGAAGGAGAGAGGGAGAGAGGGAGGGAGAGAGGGAGGGAAGGAGAGGAGGGAAGGGAGGGAGGGAGGGAGGGAGGAAGGAAGTACTCTTGGGCAGTTACACATTCTACAGATTAGTCCTTAAAATAACCAGACACTCTTTGAGACAGTACTTGCTAAGTTACTCAGAGATGTCTCCTCTTGAATTCTTTAGTGCCAGAGGAACAACTAAAGCTTTTGTTGGACTAATGGACTAATGAACTAATCCTTTGCAAGACCACTCCCCTGCAATTTTGTAAAGAATTGCAAACAGGTGATGAGAACCACTAGCTCTTCCAGATGCCAGGGAACTCTAAACCAGTCACAAACATTGTTTTAAAAAATGAAACATAGGAGAAAGTCTCAATGAAACAAAATTTCACAGTTTGGCTCAATCCAAAATCAGACAATCTTGAAATCCAGCATGTAATGGAGTGGAAGATTTTAACAGGGTATTTTTTAAAAAAGCAAAATATTTGTAATAGAAAACATTGGGATTTGCTGAATGAAGACCATGTTGCACCAAAGCAATCTGAGAGGGGCAAAATAAACATCAGAATTAGCAGTAGATATAAACGGCACACAAGAACTTAAGATGGCCACTTAGATAAATCTTACCTTAGAGACTGTCCTGGGTTCAGCAGTAGCAGTCATGTTTCTCCTTCTTGGTAGCTGGTGCAGTGCAGTGTTTTGACTTTCATCTCAGGAACAGAGCTGATAGCGATGTTTTGGTTTGGCCAAGGACTTTGTGAGCCTCATGCTGTGCCAGGGAGGAGGGGAAGCCAGGAGGAAGCAGAGACAGGACACCTGACCCAAACTGACCAAAGAGGTATTCCATACCACAGCACGTCATGCCCAGGATGTAACTGGGAGTTAGCCGGAAGGGCTGGGAGACTGCAGGGTTGGAGGAGGTATCGGTCGGTGCTTGGTCGGGCTGAGGGGGCGAGTTATCGGTCGGCTGGTGCTGAGGTGTTGTATTCTCTTCCCTTGTTATTTCCTTTATCATTATTATTATTGGCGGTAGCAGTAGTGATTTGTGTTATACCTTAGTTACTAAACTGTTCTTATCTCAACCCGTGGGAGTTGCATTCTTTTCGATTCTCCTCTCCGTCCCTCCGAGAGCAGGGGGAGGGCAAGAAAGGGGGGGGGGGAAGTGAGCGAACGAGTTACCTGACTGGGTTTAAACCACGACAGAGACCAAAGCTAAACTTTGTGGTTTTGAATTGTAATTTAGTTGGGGAAAAAAAAACAACAACAAAAAAAAAAAAATAACCAAACAGTTCTGTTTCTTTTTTTTTTTCCAGAATGACTCTTGTGTGCCTTTTCCCAACCACTATGAGTCCTGTGTCTTATACCTAATTTTGTCAGTTTAGACCATGCCCAAAATGAATTTCAATTGCACACATTACCTGTTTTCTTCTTCATCAATGAAGCAGATATTCCCTGAAAATGACACTGGCCTAGATGATATGAAGCTGATACAACAAATTAGTTCCTTATTTGTGCCATCTGAAGAAAGAACGGTATCTTGTCCTGAGAACTGTACAGAAAAAGGGTAAATCCTTTCACCATCTTCGAGTTCAACCTCTGGAAGTTCAACTTGAATTCGTGATTGCCTGAGTTAAAAATAAACAGTAGTTATGTTTGGGCTCAAAGGATGACAGTAATAAAGTTTAATTCACAGGTTCACACATTTATGAAACGTTTTCACAGTTACATGCAGAATAACTGAGTTTTGAGCTATAAATCAAGTTAAACTAAAGGATTATTATTCCTTTACCATTTATATGCGCTAGTTTGTTTTCCACATGTGTCTGAATGTTTCATACCGACCCATAATAGCTCAACATCTAAATGAAGAGCAATTTCTACTAAGAGCATAAATATTACTTCCTTACCTTAGATTTCCTAAACTTAAAACTTTCACTGATATTTATTAAACTGCACTATTGCACAACAGTTAAGGCAATTTTTGAAATAGAAATATTAAGGGGAAGTTCATGAACATACTTAAGATGCTTTCCCCAGTTGTGTTACTTTAAGTTCCAGTTCTAAAATGTGAAGGGCAGTCAGTCCAGATCCATATGAAATCCTTCAGTTCAGTACTAATTTACTGACATTAGAGAAATAACGTGACATTACAACTCAAACAAAATACAACAATAATAATTTGAAAACTAATTTCATTAATGTACAGCAACTTTAAGAGATTTGCTGCAAATCTTCAGGTATTAAAATGATACGTATATAAGCATAACAAACTAATGTTACTGCTCTTTCCTAATTGCAAATACAAAAGTTGTATTTTATCCAACAAACACAAGACTGTTTCAAAAGATTAAAATACTAAGATCTCTATCATATTGGAATAGGCATGGTGCTGAGTTATGCTATATAATATGAAGATTACAAAAAGGCTCTCTTTTCAATTCAAGTAACAGGATAAAGTGGGTGATCTACAGAAAAATTTAAAATATATAGATAGTTTATTATATTGAGTGACAGGATCAAAACATTTGTGCTCTCCTCTTTGGTAGTAAAATCTTGCTTAGGAAAAGAAAAGCAAAACAATACAAAAAAAGAACCACAACCCCACTAATTGTCCAAACAACATCTAGATTTCAAAGCAGTGCTTTATAACCTATGGAGTAGAAAACAAGAGAAATATTTTATCAGATCACAATGCAAAAAAACAAATAAAACAATGATCTTAGTATCAGCTAAATTTAACAAAAAAATCCTAGTAGAACTCTCTTTTTCAGTTTAGTGCTATTCAAAGTAATTTTAAAAGCATATGACAGAATAAATCTCTCAGAAGATGGTAACTCCATGAAGCAGGAATATTTTGAGGACAGAACATGAGCTTGTTGAATGTACAGCAATATTAGTTTCATGAATTTTCTCTTAAATATGCAGACTCCTCTACTGAGCAGAAAACCAATACTAACCTTTACTAACAAATTAATAAATTTATTTTGAGGGTTTTTTTACCTTATATAATCTTGTGGAATGATACTGATGGCTGTTTCAGTTTTTACATCCAGAGGGACTGGCATCAGCATTAAAAAGGGGGGATCAAAGTATATTTTTGGTGACTTCACAGTGCCAGACAATGTTATTTTGTAATGTGATGGATTATCATCTAGACAAAGTGACATTTCAGATACGTATGTCCCAGGACAAGCTGTAAAAAAAAAAAAAAAAAAAGTATACATATATATGTATATATATATAACCACAAACATGTGTAATTAAGAGTTTGGATAGGCTTGCCCATATTTTGTTTAATTTGACCGAAATTTTTCAAAGTGTGAGTTCTTAATTTATTGTACTAATATTATTTTTATATAACATCAATGTAACGAATTTTAAGAATTGCAGTCATAAGTTACACTAATGAATACAGAGAATGCTAATTTTATAAAGGAATAAATATCAGAAGCATCTGGCTTCCGAGGCAAGAAAAAGTTGGTGCCTTTGAACATGGCAACCGCTACATTTTAACAGATGACCACAAAACCTGTACTGTTGAAAAGTCAGCCTCACACAAGCCAGCAGGACAGGTCTGGCTCTCTGCTGAGAGCATCTCCCATGTCCTTGTGTTCTGCCCCTTGTGCTATCTTGCTATCTGCTGTAAGGCATTTTTCTCTAGGATGGTAAAACACATTTTCTTTCACTGACACAGGAAGCAAGGTGATTTCTTCCACAATTGTTACACTACCAAAATAGTGTTTCAAATCATTCAGCATCATTTGCTAAATTTTCATTCATTCCCACCTGCTGAACAGCTAGCAAAATACACAGTTTTAAGGGCAAACTAACAAACACTTCTTGTACTTAGAGATAAACCTGCATGATATGCTGTAGGACAACCCAAAAATGTCATCTTTTCATTTTTGAGAAAAACACCTTTCTGTTTGATTCCCTTCTGTCATCAGATTAGTAAGTATGAAAACATCCTCACTGAATAATTAAGGAGGAAAGAGATAACCAAACAAATAATTTTGTATTTTATTTGTCTGTATGAGCACGTGTCACTGCAAACAAAATAAACATTATGAGCTCTTCTGAGATTACCTCAGATAGTTATTTTCACAGCCTGAGAAAAAGCTGCCATTATTTACATATACAAAGAAGAAAACCTGGTGTCTTCAAAATATTTTGCCTTACTCCCTCCTTATGAGAGCAAATTTCCTCATGGAGATAACAAAAAAAGGAGCTTCACAGATGTCTTATTAGAATACGGCCTGCAGATCCCTTTGTTTCAGACCAGAAAACAGAAAGCTGTCAAAGTGAAAAACATTAAATGGGAACTTGTTGCAGTGTTTGCAACATCTGGCTAATTCCCTGTTACAGGGAAATCAAATTTAGGAGACAATACTGCTGAGAAGGCTAAGAAGCTTGTGCTTCTAGACTGTCCTGGTTGCAGCTAAAACCAGGATATAGGCTTTGATACAAGAACACATCTGTTTTCTGGCACACAGCCCTATTACGAGGGAAAGTTGAGAGAGCATCAGAAAAAGTCATGGAGAGGTATGAAAACTGACATGCTTGTAAGAAAAGATCTATAAAATTTACTCCCATGTACAAGTTAGACAAGCCTACTGTCCTACAAGTGTGCTTTAACTAACCATACTTATGGTGTCCTATCTTCATACATATATATCATATATGGTAAAGTGAAAGGCCATAAGCAATAAATGCCATAGGGATGGAACACCATGAAGGAAGAAAACCAGGGGGGTGTATGTCAGTACCAAAGAATATGAAATTTTCACTAACTCACAACTTAAAATATTCTTATTTAACATATTTCCAAAGTTAAGCCTTCAAAATTTAGGAAAGAATACTTTTAAGTTTTCCTCATATAAACTTTTAATCCATACTGTACATAACAATTCTAAAAAGTCCAGTAACTATATGATCACATGCATTTGCAATAAAATCCATGACTCACTCAGAAGGCAGGACAGTGCTTCTCTGTTCAGCTCCACACATTTACTAACATCAAAATTCTGCATAATATGTAAGCCAATAATGTATTGCTTATGTCAAAAACACCAGGATGTTGAGATATTGTCCTTTTTTTAAACAGACGCATAGACAAAAAAGTGAATGATTTCATTAACTTTTTTCATTACTTTGTAATGCCTAGGACCAGTGTTTTCAGGACATTTCATGTTAAATATACTACTTTGAAATTAATAATTATGTCCTGAACTAACAGCTGAAGTTATGAGTTTATTCTATTAATCACACTTTTCATGCCTACTGTCAAAGCTTGGGCTGCTGATATTTTTATACACCACCATTAATTTCTATAGGGCAAACAACAAGCAGTCCAGAAGATGTGAAAATTTTCCTTAGGGAGATTTGATAGTATTTACAAATCTGCCAATCTAAATTTGCCAAGGGCTAACAAAATCTGTGGAATTATATGGGAAATTTCTCCTTTGTATTTTCTAGATACATTTATGAGGGGAAATAAGTATTCATTGCCTTACCTTAGGAAAAAAAAAATGAATAAAGAAACACAGTTTCTCAAAGTACAAGTGTATGTGATCATTAGCTGCTTCATTTTCAGTCTAACTTGCACTAGAAAATTAGTGCAAGTTAGGCATCCAGTTCAGAATGCCTAACTCCCTAGCATGATATTCTGGCACTATACTTCATGCAGACTCCTTGTTAATAGAAACATAAACAGATCACATTTCTGCCAGAAGTCCGTTATATAATGTACTTATCAGAACATGCAAGTTCTCCTGTCAATACTAATCAAACACTTTTGGAGAAGAAATATTTCAAGTTCCCATACTTTTCACTCCATCTGCTTCAGTCCACTTTAAAGACAGAGAAAAAGCTAGTTTGAACAGCCACCTCTTTAAGGCTCTCCATATTCTCAATTCCTTCAGAAATTTTAACTATGTAATAGCATGGGGTTTGGTATTTTGAGAGTGCGTGGAACGAAAGTAATATCAACATCTGCTCTTCTCAGAATCCCAGAATCTCAGCCTCTTAAGTTTGTATTAGAATGTTATTCAATTCCTGAACTTGTCCACTTGTCTCCTAAATAAACACTTTCAATTTAGTTTTAGTGCCTTTGCCTTTCCAACAGCTCAAGCTTTATTGCATATATACACCTTCAGCATAAATGGGTGTCAATGAAGAATATGCATACACTGAAATACAGACTTCAAAGCAGAAAAGTCACCAGTAGTTAAAACAAGTAAGCTCTACAAAAAAAATGAAAAAAAAAAACCCTGATTAAAAATAAATTCATAATTTCTCCACAGAAACTGTTAAACAGTGTAGTTATTTAATATCTTATCATTGCAGAAAGAAACCTTAGGAGATGGAGGTCATGATGATCATCTGTACCCATCACATAATCATCACATCTTCCAGGGTCACTGAACGCCTGGTAACTCACAGGTGCATTTCTGCATATTTTTCCATACAGGATTCTAGAGCATAGATTTATCGTAACTTACTATGCTGCAGGTAATTTTATTTTCATATCACAATAAGATATAGTAAAATTTCTCATATATTTTTAATTCATTATACTATAGTACAGCAGAATATCAGAATATATTCATATTAATATACCTTCAGCTCTTGCACATCTCTATTAAATTTAGTGTACTTATTTTTAATGGGTAGCGTTGTATTACCACACTTGCATTTAATAAACTCTTGCATTTAATTTAATACTGTACCTTACTATAGTATTTAGCACTCTATTATAAATGTTGCACTGTAATGCACACTCAAAGTTCATTTTAAGGTTTGTTCACCCCCACATTCTACAACCTTGTAGTACAAACCTATGGAGGTAATTAGCGCACCATAGTCATTAACTAGGTCTCCTGTGTGGGTTATGATGTATCTAATGTTCTCTTACAAGAAAGAGTAATTATATTCAGTGAAGGTATAGCACAAGTAGGCTATAAATTTGGGAAAAATACTTAGAACATGAAATCAAGAGCAATTAATTTTTACAGTTATTTATGATTTTCTGTAAATAAAAGAAATGAGAACACAGAAAAAATATGAATAATTGTCATTTGAATTTGTTTTGTCAATCATATTTTTGAATATACACATCTGCATTTAAACATGCAATTTACTCAGTAATTCAAAATATTGGCTTTTATTCATATGCTGCTCTCTGCTTCTCAGTCTTTGCAACATGCAAGCAATTTTAATGCATTATCATTACGTTCATACCTAAACAGAACACAGCCATCATATGGATGATCATTTTAACTATTCATTATCACATGATGGCTCTCCAGCTGCTGCACAAAACAGTATTAGAATTGGGTTTTTTTTATTTCCTCTCTCAAATGCCAGAGTGCTACTTAGAAGAAGGAGTAAATGAGACCCTGTGCTCATCAAGGCCCTAAAGATCACCAGGTATCTGCCAATACAAATTAGTTCTTTTTATTATCCAAGTCTAATATTGCTGGGAGCAATTTTCTTTTCAAAGCTATATATATTAACCTAATCAATGCAAAATACAGCTATTATGTCTCCTATTAGAATATGTTTCTGAAATCCAAAGCAGACAAAAATGTTTATATGTATTTTTCACAAATGGTTATTTCGGTATGATCCACAATTACTCTAATTATAGGCACATGCTGTAAAAATATCTACTAAAATACCTTTCTCAAAATTACAACACTTACTTTGTCGGCTTTATTATCTGAAATACTGCAGGAAAAAAAATACCCTATTGCAAGCAAAGTAGAAATTTATGAAAAGATAAAAAAAATGCTTGAATGAAATATAAAGTTTAAAAGTAAACTATATGGTGTGTTTTTTTCTTGCACCTCAAGGAATAACAGAAGGTTAAAAGTTTGTTTGTTGTTTTTTTTTTCTACTTTTCAACCTGCTGTATTTCCATTCTTCTTTCAATAAAAAATATTTCAATATTTTCTCACACCCTGGAACAATATTTTCATTCAATTCACCTAGTATCCTTGGATTTTTTTATTGCTCCCAAAACAAATCCTTTAACAAAACATGTTCATCTCTGGGTATTTTATTCTGATAAGCTATGCCTGTTATCATTAAAAATTGATTGAGCACCTGCATAGATAAAATGAAGATGAGATCACATCATTTGGTTCCAAAACCAAGGATTACACGAAGTACAAAATAAAACCCATGTGGTAAAAAATCCTTATTGCTTTGAACACATTTTTATGGCTATTTCATAAACAAATGTTTCAGAGTCAAAAAAACAGAGGGTTTGGAATTTACTTTGGAGAAATATAGGGGAAAATGAGACAAAGTGATGCATCAAAGCCAGAAACACGCTGTAAATATTTTTGCTCAGCCTTCCAGTAGTAAATGTCTTTTAACTTTCTTCTAGCCGTTTAATTTGTAGCAATATATAATACAGTAATTTTAAAATATATTTCTAAATGGATACCTCGTGGACAGCTCAGAAGTGTAAAAACTACAACTACAGATACTGATTGGGTCAAAAACTTTCCAGGTATTATAAGCACAGAGAAATACTATTTTAGAAGAGCAGGAATTTGCTACTCAAACAAAGAATAAAAGAATTTAAAATAAATGACCTTTTAAATAATTCTGAAAAAAAAATCATCATGTATTAATTACTTTTCCACTTCATGAAGCAAAATCACAAGTTGATGTGATTCATAATTTGAAAACAAAACTACCAATGAGGCATAAAATACAATGCAAAAATGCTTTGAAGTACAGCAAGAGATTCCAAGCAATGCATGTAATTAAATAATCTTCTTGCATATTCATATTTTTGCAGGACAACATTTAATACAGTCTTCTCAATTTATCATACAGAATCATGCCAGGGCTCTTATACTTTTTTTTTTTTTTTAATTATTTGGAATAATATTGAATTGAGGTTATAGAATTCAGTCCTACCATAAAGAATAGCAGTAACATCTTTCTTTAGGATAGGGATGCTCACTTGCTGACTTGGGATCAGATCCAACTGACAAAAGAACTTCTCTTCCCTTTGAGAATGCTGGGGTCTCAAATGTAGGCCAGTTAAAACTGTCAAAATGACTGAGTTCTGTAGGCATTAGTAAGATATCCTAGTGGACTTAAGTCAAATACAGTGTTACTTTACTCTTTATCGTGAACACTTGATTGGCAAGAAGGTGGAATCCTAATAATCATGTTCTGTCATTCCTCTCTGGTGTATGTGGTTGATTACTATCTTCCTGCATGTTCTCAAGTTTTGTTAGAAATCTATCTTATGTTTTTTATTTACGGTCTGTTGCCCAAGCAGACAGCTCAGAAAATGCAATGGCTATGTGATTTTGCATTTAACTGAGGCAAAAAATGTTCATTCTTATCTAAACTATGGCTATTTTGAAAAAAAGCCTGCACACATTCCAAATACCCTTGGGAAGCTGTAGTATCTAAGTCAACCTAAATGCACATGAAGGACCAGTAATTAAAATAATTCAGATATCCCAGCCTTTGATGTTTGATATGTGCAAAACTTGATGCTTTATAGGTGCAAAACAGACTTTTCAAATAAAGCTATCAGGTGATTCTATGCCTTGTTTTCATTCTGCAGCTGTCTTATTTTCTCTGAACCGCAACAAACTTTTCTCTTGGCATTTCAGTTCATTATTTAGTCATTTCAACTGGAAGTTAACCGAAACAAGTGCTAGTTATGATTCACCATAAAAAGTCATTTAAACCAATCTGTGAAAAATTCAGGAAATTACTTACAAGGGCAGAAGACTACAGCAATACTGATTTTTTGTCCAGGATCAAGAAATCCAGTCTGCAGACTAAATTTAAAAATATCATCTTCTGTATTTTTGCCTACATTGTCACGATTTATTTTCCATGTCAACTGCTGCCTTGAGACATTCTTCAGATCAAGCTTCTGTAAATATTTGAAGAGAAAGGAAGAAGTGATGAAAGAAAGAAAGCAGCAAACACCATGATATTTTCATATTGCTCTATCCTATGCATTGTTTTTGCAATCAGAACAAAAGTAAGAAAGCACTAGAAAGCAATGAAGCCCAGTTTTTTACAAATGTAAGTTGATGAGTATGCCTATCAGCTCAGACTAGATGCTTTCCAGTCACTCTCCAAATTCATAAAGAGCAATACTTCCTCTCCAGAATAAAAAAACTCATTTATACAAGGTAACTAGATGAACAGATCATGGTTGGAGTGCTTAGCCACTCAGAAATTAAGAGGTTTTCCTGATGAAGCACAGCAAGCACTAAATGCATCGCTCATGACATCTAGATTTACAGGTGGATATGTGGAAAAAGCAAGACGTTCAGAAGAGCTTTTCAAAAAACATTATTTCAACTTCATTTGATGAGAGTGGAAACAAAAAAATTTCCTTTCCTTTACCTCAGAGTTACTCTTTCATCTCCTAACAGATCCATAGCTAGGAAAAGACCTTGACTTTGTATTATTGCTTTCTGAAGATACTTGAAAAAGTTTCAAGTGTTTTCATCCTTGCCAACAATAATTTTGTACAATTTCTAAACAAAGACTTTGGGAATTAGAAACAATAAATTATGGTCTATTATGTTTTGCATTCATACAGTCAAATTCTATATGTTCCAAACCAGAATAGTGCTGGCCAATTATCCTATTCAATTCAATTATCCTATTCAATTATCCTAAAGCTGTCCCATGCAACACACTGGGACAGCAATTTAACTGTATGGGCCATCATGGCACCCTAATTGCATTCCTGCACTGTCACTGCCCAGTTTACTAGTGTAGGCAAAAAATCTTTGTGAGGAAGCTATTTATTACACAATTCATGGTCATTGTTTCATAGTGCCCACACTTCACCATATATCACGAAGTCAGGAGAAGACCAGTTTTGAGTTTTGGAAAAATTTCTAGCAATCAAAAGGAAAACATAAAATACAACTGAACAAAATAAGAATGGGAAAACTCATATATTTTAACCACGTATTTGAAACATGACTGAATTTTGAGTTCCAAATCTGTATTCTTTTCTCTGTCATTTCTAATTGGAAGCTATAGCCAAAAATAACTATAACAATACTTGTGATTACATACCTGAGAATTGAGACTTTCCTCAGCAATGTTGAAATATAAGCCACTTGAATGTTGTGAAAATTTAAGTTCCCTTGTGGAGAACTCCAGTGGTGAGTTAAGTGCTGTTGGAAAAAAAATAATTTGTTTATACAGCATTATTTTGACAAATATTTCCTCAAAGTCCCTTCATAAAATCATTGTTTCTGCAGAAGAAATATTTCTCTCCTTGTTTTAAAGCTGTATTTTCTTTCTGTTGTTCCCATGCTATATAAAAAATTACTGTGATTTTACTTTCTGTCCTATTATGATTCTTTAGTCACATTAGCATTATTTAAATTTTACATCTACCAGACTTACAGCATCTCTTCTTCATATAAAGATGCTATAAACAGAGATCCACATGATCTTTCTACTGCAGATGAAAGCATTTGTGACAATAGTAATCAGAAAAGGCTTGAAATATTTTGCAATAAATTGCATTTTTCTTAATTTCATATAGCTGCAACAAAGAAAGTGTCACAAAGGAGGAAGCTTAAAGTGACAGTTTGGAAAAACAGAGGTATATTTTCCTATAGCCTCATTCTGCATCTCGATTGAATGCTGAAAATGAACCTAGAAAGTCTAAAGTATCCTTTTATTAAAATCTGCAATTTTGTTTCAGACTTCATGATGAAGGGTGTTGCTCAATTCTCTTCTCCTAAAAGCCCAAAGAATTTCCTCATCACATATCTCACAATACGTAAGCAATAATACTATCCATATTTCCTAAAGCACAGGCATATAAACTAATATTGTTTTGAAGTAGGAACCTAATCTGCTGGAATGCTTTTACCAATATGCAACTATGTCTTGTTCATTCACAAATTCCTCACCTCTCACAGAAACTGCCTGCACAAGAAAAACATGGCATGACTGAAAGAATAAGCAGGAAATTACCCACCCCATGAAAAAAAAAGAAACAGCTCACATGGGGTCAATTAGATTTATAATATGTCCTCTTCCTTTAAGTCTGGCTGAGGTAGGGCTTGTACTTTTCCACTTGAGTTTTCTATTTTGCTTTGGGCTTTTTTACTCTTTCAGTGCTTTCTTACATACTGATAAGCAGTTTCCAAGGGAAAAGTCTTACAAGTATTTAAGAGACATTCCTTCCTTCCCTGGTGCTGAAACTGTCTACAAACTTTGTTTTTTAAAAATAATATAAAAGAAGAAAGATCCATGATAAATCGAAAACACATTGACTACATTGAAGTTAAAAGTCTCAGTTGACCCCTCCGAGATTATTGTGATTCTTTTCTCAGAAAAATCCCTAGTACAAATACCAGATATAATCTATTGATTTCAGTAGCAACTGCACTGTTCTGTGCAGTCTGAATCCCAGTCAACCGCAAAAACTGCCACAGGGAAGAAAATAAAATACTTAATGGAAAGTGCCATAAAGCACTAGAATTTGCAAGATGCATTTTAGCCCACTTTTAGTTTTTAAAGTGATAATCTGTAATAATGAATCAGTAACAGATATAAATTTTAAGTTATCATAAATGTAATAAAATTCTCAAGTTCTCTTTAACAGTACAAAAAAAATTGGCTAGTTACCTGCATCTGTATGATCATGTGACATACCGAGTGGTTAAGACATTTGTTAGACTTCTCGCTGTTTTCCCAGTCCACTAAAATTCCCAGTAAGAATGTAATTCAAATATTTAAATTTAAATACAAGCCACATTTTTTTCAACTATTTCATAGAACTGAAAATATTATATAATCACTTAAATATTATGATTATTTGTTGTTCGCCTACAAGTAATAGCAATGGTACTTTGAAGAAATTCTTTGTGGCAGAAGCACAAATTTGTAATAACATTTACATAGGATTATAATCTATTAGCAAGACCTATTGATTTAATGTATTCATTATTCCACAAAGAAAGGGAAAAGGAAATAAACATTTTCTTTTTCTTCAGGTTACATAACTTCTGTTCTAGTAATTTGTCATTTTGATTCATGATCTTTTTAAAGACATGCTTTGTAATAGTCTCACATGCATTTACCTTTATTCTACATGTTCTTAAACTAAAGATATTTAGAAATATTTAATATTGATTTACTTTCATCACAGAACCTAAAGAAGGTCTCCCAGATTTCTTTGATGTTTTAAAAGACCTCAAAAGAAAGACTTAATTTAAAATCCTACAGAGAAAGACAAAGAAAATAATAAGCCATAGATAAAAATCTAAAAAATTGGAGTTGCTTTTACCCTACATTATGCATTTAATTGGCCAAGCCTGCCTCAGTGATCCCAAGATGTTCAAATATTACAAAAACATCATTCTAGGGAGACACTCTGAACTTAAGTCAAATGAACAGTGACTATACACTAAAACCTGGAATAAGGAAAGGTAGTGGATTCAAGAATTCACAATGTGTAGGTCTACATGACTATAAGGAACAGACAGGAGACTAAAGAGAACCGCGGATTATTTTCAAGAGAAGCAGAGAAGAGTCATCTAAAATATCAATTTCTTGCTGCAGGCAAATGGCCTGTAACTTTGGCCATTAAAAACTGACAGGCCAGAAGAAGGGTGCAGTTCTGCATACAAAAGCAAACCAAAGCAAATGAACTACACTACCACCTGCTCTCTCAAATTGGATCACTGGCAGTGAGAGGCATTTTCAAGTTTTAAATATATCTAGAGCTCCTAGTTTTGACAGGGTAAAGAAAAAAATCAGTATGAATTACATACTACCTTTCCACATTTTTCAGATGAACTGCTGTAAATACTAAGGCCTGCATGATTAAGGTCTAGAAATACTAATGAATCAATAGAAACAAAACTTGAGTTTTAGTAAACTTAAATGGTTCTATTAATTATTATTTTTTCCCAGCACATCATAATTATGTAAAGAAAGTTCAGGTTTACACGTTTAAAAATACAAATAAAAATTTTAACATTTTGCAGGTATCCAGAAAATTCATGTATTATGCAATTTTCAATGAAATTTTTCTTAACTAGCAATCCTCTGCAATCAGACTACAAGCAAAAACATCACTACACACATAAGTATCCACCATGTGCATAAGTCCCTAGTTTACCTACCAATTGCTTTAACTCTGCAGAGTGGAACAGCCACAGTCACCATCTGTGGTGAAGCACCAAGAAGGTGCCGCATAGATCTCACAGAAGTTACAGATCCACGAGCTGTCTGTGCCAATGGGAACTCAGCCAGAGGAGTATTAACTGGAAGAGTGAAGTCATATGCCGCCACCTAAAGGACAAAAACATCACTGTGGTCACTTTCCCAAAGAAATTGTAGGTACTTCTTGAACCATCTGCTTGGTATTACCATTTCAGAAGAAATACTGAAATTAATTTAGGACCTGATCTTGATAGTAAAAGATGATAGTTTATCAGCTGCCAGTATCAACCCTTTAAGTAAGCAGTGGCCTGCCATTTTTTTCCACCACTGTGGGAAAATTGTATGTCTACAAGTAGCAGGGTTATCAGCACAGCTACAGACAAGGCTTCTGATAAATCACTGTGGTGTGTTCCTCTCCAACCACTCTCCTGAGTCAACAAAGATGGGGGCAGTAGTTTAAAATGCATAATCATGAGCAAAGAGGGGAAAAACAAAGATATGTAAGTTAAGAAAGCCTTTCTAAAAAGCTGTGACAGCATACCCAGAATAAACAAAATGGGTTCTGAGATCATGGTGAAGCGTGAATTAAAAATTGAGATACCCCAGGGAAAAAAACAAACAAAACAAAAAAAAAACCCACAAATAAAAATTCTACTTAACATCATTGTCATTGAGCATCTCAAAATTCCAGGAGTCTGATTTTTGTCTCTGCAATCACATCCCTAAAGAACTGGGGGTTAGAATTTAAAGGATAACATGTTTTATACTAATTCCTCTTTTTGACAGCCTCTGCACTTGAGAGGACAAATTGATTTCACAGTGCACTTCCAAAGGAGGCATTTCTTGCCTCTTGCTTTTTGTTTCCAAGGATCAACATGCTAGAGCAGTGTGTTCTCCAGACAAAGAAGGTACAGATAGCCATTACAAAAGTAGTGGAATTAAAAACAAAACTTCTGCACTGAAATCACTGTTGGAGTCCTTCAATTCTATTTTCATCCTGAAGGCCACTGAAATCTCCAGAAAGGATTTTGGCCTATAAAACCTGCATGATGCTAAAACTTGCAGTAAAACCAGCTATATATAGAAGTTATGAATCATTTAAAAGCTTTCCAAAACTGCAGAAAATAGTGCATCATGCTTCACTTTCACATATGTGGCAGTGAATAAAATGACATGAAAGAAAAATATAATTTTGTCCTAAGATAGGACATGAGGCATATAACCATCTCTAACAGAATCATCACAGGGCTTAGATAATGAGAAGCAAGTACACAACACTTACACTCTTTGGAGTTCCAGCAGAGTTTGTAACACACAGTTATGAACTCCTGGCAAGCGAGATGCGTACTGAGCCCTGTGGAGTATATTGCATTTGTGCTTAGCAGGAGGAAAGTACGGGATGAGGGGAAGTTTTCTTAGAGAGATCTCCACAGTACCTTGATTGATATAGATACTTCAAATCTGATAATTATTAGATTTAATAACATAGAATTTTCAAAATTAACATGGTGAATGCCATTAGTTTTAGTAACTAAAGCTCGAGTTGTGTCAAACAAAGACTGAGTAAAAAACTCCAGATTTTATTTAGAAACCCTTCTATTTTTAGTATATCAAGTCACCCACATAAAATACTTCATCAAATTACATCTTCAAAATATGTTCTTGTGGAATAAAACCACATAATTTAAAATTAGACTGAAAAGGATATTTTTTTCAGAGTGTGAGAAGTTCCTTACACTTCAAAGTATGTGTGAAATACATGATTTCACATTACTAACAGTGGCTCTTTACTGTTTTGGAGAAACAACTATCTCTTTCTATAGTAGAAAATAATAAGCATTGCATTTAAAGACTGAAATACCTCAAAAAAAAAAAAAAAAACCACAACTATTTCCAAAAACTTGAGAAGTTTTATAGAGAAAAGCTGAATACATGTTTATTTTGTAACCCTGCTAGCAATTAAAATGCATATGTAAGAGAGAACTTACATACATAAAGTGAACCAATACTAGAAAGAGATTACAAGACTTGCTAGATCAAACATCTCATGCAATAGTCGCAACACAGACACAACACAAAGATTCTGTTACACTCCTTCAGCTGTATGAAAATTTTGCTATATTGGATAGAGTGTACCCAGCACATATCTTCAGACGTGTAATATGCAAAATGCTGCATAAATAACCAACTTATCTCCTATGCATTATGGATCACTGTAAGGACAACAGAGAAAAGATGACTGCACATCTCAATGCACAGCTCAGTTTCTAAGAACTACTTACAGCCTTGACAGCTCCCTATAGCCAGCAGGTACTTCCCCACAGGGGCAGATTTAACAGTTGAAACACCAAGAACTACAGTAAAAACTACTACAAGAACTACAAAAACTACCCCCCCAAAAAAAAAAAAAAAAGAAAAAAGAGATAGGAAATACTTTCCATCCCTAGTGTGTGCGACATATGTAACAATATAATGACACTAATTTTTTTAAGTTTGGTAATGGCTATTTGAATGGATTGTCCAGAGAAGTTGTGGCTGCTCCAATCCTGGAATTGTTCAAGGCCATCCTGGATGGAGCTTTGCGCAACCCGGTATAGTGGAATGTGTCTCTGCCCATGGCAGGGGTGTTGAAACTAGATGATCTTCCAGGTCCTTTCCAGCCCAAACTGCTCTGATTCTTTGATTCAAATGCTTAAACTATACTAGATATCCTTACATCATTTGATATGCAAATAAGTTCAATTTAGCACTGCAATTATTCTTCATCAAGGCTGTTACGTTTAACATGTTTAGGTCAGACAACTAACGGTAGAATCCCTTTATCCCTCTTTCAGAGCAGCTATTCAAAGTGTGTTTTCCATCCCCACTACCAGGAAAATTTGTTTTAGTCTTACTATGCAACAAGGGTTTTATTTGCTAAGAACTGGCAAACAAAACCTAATGAGTGCAAGGCAATTCACTACATGTAAGATATAACGTTCACTGAAAACCTACATTTGCTTTGAAGTACAATGGTGTAAATTCAGAACCAGCATAACTTTCAGAAATGTCTTTATATAACTGAGAAAAAAAATCATAGAACTTTTGTTTCATTCACCTTTACCTCATTAATATACACATTAACCTGTATACAAATGAAACATTCTGTTAAAAGTCTATATACGGAGAAATTACATTGTGATTCCTACACATACACACACACATTAGTAAACAGAATTAAAATGTCTTTTTTTTTTTACTTAACTTTGCAAGTAGAATAAATATTATTCTTTTTATACACATTTTAAGAAAAGAAATGCTATTTGTGTTTAATCTCTAAAATTTGCATGAGAGAAGTTTCTATTATGGAGATTGTATACTAAAAAAAAATTAATGACTATTTAAAAAAATCCTTATACTATTGCTGGACTTACAGCTGCTTTTTAAATAATCTATTGACAATTTACAGTTATTTATCTTTTGAGATATTTTTCTGCAGCTGCATTTAACTTCATAAACCAGAGAATAGAGGGAGGAGCACAAAGCAATCAGCCTTAGAGAGAGTTCTTTCACAAACATTCAAGCTTGTTTATAACATTAGAAGAAATATTTTTCCTGTCCTGATTTACACTTAATTATGCACATTTGCATCATCTACAAAGTGGTTGTCTTAGTAATAGAAATACTTCAAAAGAAGCTTTAAAAAGACTTGTCATGTAAGACAAATGAGCTTTTTGTAATGCCTTCATAGAGAATATCTCCAAAATATGCCAGAAAAGGACATGCATATGGAGCCTGCCATGAGAAGATAACAATTCTTTAAATAAAACTGATATTCCTGCATACTTTCATGTAGAGGGCATTTTATAAAACCTTTAAATTTTTTTGCTAGACTTGCTAAACAAATCGAAGTTGTTGATTTCAAGAAATCAGTCTGATCAAGAAAGCCCTGCTACAGACACTTATTTGAGTTCTTGAAGTAGGTTTGCTACAAAGAGCATGGTAGCTCTCAGTCCAAAACTGGTGAGTGAACATAACTGAATAGCTTCCTGCCTCAGGCCTAAATAGTCATTATACATAAAGAAATGAAAGGGTGAACAACTACCCCATCAACCATGACAATTAAAATGGTATTTTATATAAATATTAATGCATAAGAAAAATAAACTCTAGTATAGCTGTCAGGTTGAAGGCAAGGAAATCTGAGAGTAGGAAAAAAAAACATCTTCAAAAACACTTTCAAAGCAGTTATTTCATTTCTATCTCTAATTACCCCAATGCAACAATATATTTTGTGCTTTATAAAAAACATAATTTGATAATTATTATTACAATACATCATCTATTCTCAAGGATCAGTAAAAGTTTTGCTGGTAAATCCAGGAATCATACAGTTTAATCAGCACAAATAGTATGTGGCATCTCCCTAAATTTACAGTACTTGCTTTCACAGTACAACTTCACAGGGAATTGCAAGAAAACCAGCAAGCTAATTCATAACTTAAAATTAAGTTACAACATCTGTAAAGGATAATAGTCTTGTATTTATCATACAGTAACATGCCAACTGTTCAAATATCTTGAAGCATTAGAAGTCATTGAATTTTTGTCTAAACACTGATTTTAATGTTTCTTCATAACACTAACACACAGATTCAGCAGTGAAACAAGGAGAGAAAATTAAATTTACATCAGAAAAGACAAAACAAAACAAAAACCTTGTTTGAGTTAAATTTAAACCTAACTGCAAAACCAAGTGTTTATGTCCTGCAACTGTATATTGTATACATTCTCAACCTACACTCAGATGTAACATTAGCTTTTTCTTAAACATAAATTTTTCACGCAGCCTAAACTCCCCTGCTTTATATCACAGATAAAGCAGCTTTCCACAATGAATAATGTAACTAACATTCAAAGCCATCATTCAAAACACTGAAGTAAAACTAAATCTCTCCCTTGTATATGGTCAGACAAGATGCACCAGCAATCCCCTGTAATTCCACAGCTGCAGATTTTCCACAGAATTCATTCTTACACCATGAATTCTGTTCTTTTATTAAAAAAAAAAAAAAAAAATTACATCATTAAAAATGCCAGAAAAATCAAACCCAAAACCACCTGTCACTTCTCTACAAGAAGCTTAAGCAATAAGCTCTGACAGGTGTTATTTGCCGTATTTATTTCAATCAAAGGCCCTTGTAGGCTTCATTATTACACAGCTGGGTATTTTGTGTTTTTTTTCCAAGATGTTACTATTTGCTATTTTCCAGCAGGGTTTAAATGTATAAATAAATAAAATTACTTAATTAATTAACTAATTAATTTTGAAGCAGTACACTCCTGCTCTTTGTTTTGCTTGCTTTCCTTACAAGACTGCTGCTAGCAAATGGATATTCGTGCCTGGAGAAACACAGGAACAGCTGAGGGACAAAGATGCACATATATTTAAAGTGACCGCATATTGCCTGTTTTGTGGCAGCACAAAACCGCAGGAATGAGGTGCTTTTTACTGTTACCTGGACAGGTAGCTTGCAGAAAGAGAACTATAAACAGAAAAGCAATGCTTCTATGCCTCTTGGACAGTACAATTTAAAACTCAGTATGGAAATAATCACTGCTAGCAATCAATAAATAATAATGCTAGTAATTAGGTGCTGCAGATATTTGGCCATGTAGTTATAGGGAGTTTTGTTTCGTTGGATTTTTTGTGTAATTACCAGAAAATTTCTTACTATTCAGCTCTGAAATGAGAGGACCCTGCCTAGCCTATCAGACATTCAGCTGGCTAAACCCCTTTAAATTGCAGTGAAAAAAAAAACCTAAAACATAATTGAAGTGTGTCTCAAAGTTATGTCCAAGCAGAAAAGAAAGCAGCATATGGCCTGTATATAAATAGGAAAAGGAATATTAGGAAGTATTTGTTAGCTTACCAGTTTATTTTTGTATACTGCTGTCACTTTCATGGCCAACAAACACCAAGATTAAACTTCCTCCAGTGAGGCAGAGAGCCCCATCACCTCTAACACCTTCTGAGACAGGAATGCAGAGCCAGGCTGTGATGAGCACCATCCTAGCCTTATCTACAATTACTTCATTTTACCACTTAGAATATTGGGAGAATTATCTTAAATTTTTTTTATATATTATAACCATGGCAATGTACTTCATCTCTAAGAGCATCATTTGATGTCACATATATTTGTACATCGCAAGGTTTACTGAGAATTGTAGGAGGTATTTGGAGTTCTTATGCATTTACTTTGTTTGTTGCTTTGAAGCCAGAAGGAAAGCCATTGCCAAGTTGATTTTTAGAAGAATTCAAGATTGCATTCAAGTCTAAATTACTTAAACCTTACATTAATAATCCAAGTAGTTTTAATAAAATTCTAAAGCATATTAAAATTATTTCATGCTTTTGTAATTTATCAGTGCTCCTGAATTATTTTGTTTCATTTTTTTTTCCTTAGTTTTAGTATCTACTTTCTTAGCAATTGCATTGATATAGTGAATTTTTGTTGGAATATTGGGTAGTGTTGTCAGTACCAACTACAACAGCAGGCAGTTTTAGTCGAACCAGAAGGTGGACAGAAAAAAATGTGACTCAATGGGATATACAAAGTTTGTAGCAGCTGGAGGTAAACTGGGTAAGAGCAGTTGTCCAGAAAATGGTGATGAGATCAGAGAAGCAGCTGTTCCAATTACAGAGGCAGGAAATAGCATTTGCAACCATGAAAACTGAAAAGGGAAAGTTTAATATACAGAGAAGTTTAGAGTTTTTTCAAGACTTTAAATCCAGGAAAGAGAAGGAAGAAATCTGGTGAGAAAAGGGGAGAATCTAGGTGAGGTAGAATGATAAAGAACTTGGATCCAGTTGTGAATGTTTTAAGAATCACTAACTAATGACATTTTCTGATCACAACAAGAGATGCTGGTACCTGGACCAGAACTATGCTTTTACTAGTATTCTACTTTGCAGGAGTTAAATTAAAGAAAACCTACAGCATCCTAGGAGTTACATGTAGTTCCAGATGCTCTTTAGTCATGCCATACTGGGCAACATATTTAGTTTCCAAAGTTAATTTCATTTTACATTACCAGTGCTATTACCACCAGCTATCAATGCTGCACTCACTTCCAGTGATGTTAACTTGTGCTCACCAATGGCCTGTGAGTCCTAAGTGTATTTGGGCATGTTGTGCCTAGCAATGAGTAAGCTGCCCCCTAACAGGAAGGCAGTAATAATACTTGAGCAGAAGGGAAGCACTGATTGCGCAGTGAGCTTACCCAGTGCCAAGGGCAAAGTGAGGCAGAATCTACGAGTATGTGGAGAGAACAGGCAACTGAAATAAAGACACTTCATTAAAGCAACACTTATCAGTTGGTTATAAGGCATAAGGTGCCCCAGGAAGATTTCATTTTTTGAATTTTTTTATTCCCTTACTTCTGAATTTATGTTTGCCAAAAATTACTCTCAAGACTGAAAAAAAAAACAAAAACAAAACAAACAAACAAAAAACAAACACCTTATACCCAGAATTTAAACATTAAAAAAAGATGACATCAGGTAACCCTATAGAGAAATCTGAAATCAATAGATGTAATATATCCTACAGTAGTTGTGGGGTGGTCGGTTTTCTTAAAAAAGAAGAGTAGCCACAAAGCAGATCCAGTCAAATTGGAAGATTTGAAAACTTCTTACAGAAGGCTATTACAGTTTAAGCAACCATTTACTTTATTTAGTGTTATATCTATGGCTTACTAGAAGCTAACTGGCAGTTATGTAGCAGTATTTTGTTTCTCATTTCTATTGACAATCTTTCAATTTGAATAAAAAATTAAAAATGTTGTTGAACACTTATGATTTTAAACTGAAAAAGAAAATGTTCTTTAAGGCTGTTGCAACAAGTTACTTTTGTAAATGAAATATGCATCTCGGAGTACTTTACTGGTAAAATAAAAATCAAAACTAATTAAGTTTCAAAGCTTGGCTGTAAGAACAGTACTAATATATACCTATTCATTAAAGGTCCAATCAATCTTTTCCTTCTTATTTGTAAGAGCATTTCCACACTCCAATTTCATCATTTTAAGCTAAAAATCTATATTCCTTTGTATTGGTTATTTTTAATTGGTTTGAATTTCACACTTGGCAAGAGACAGCCACTAAGGAGTACCATTATAATTACTATGAGCCTTAACGCTGGCCTGTGTGGGGACAGAATTTCATCTTTGGAGCAAAAACATGCTGCTAGAATACAATTTTACAATGTGACTGTCTGCCAGATTACTTATCCTCTTGGGACAGACTGAATCATTTCTGGTGCTGCTTCTCCAACCCATTCTTAAGACTCTTCAATAATGAAGACTTCTTCTTAAGTAGTTTATTTCAGTATTTTACTCTTTTCTCTACAATGAGTTTTTAATCTAATCCATCCTGGCATAATTTAAACCCACTTCTCATTACTAATCTACTGCAGTGAAGAAGCCTATATAAATTATATTCCACAAACTATTGGAAGTTAGATCCATTTTTTACACAGTTTCTGCTTTCTGGACTTCTGATGATTTCCAGGGTTTTCTTTTGGACTTACTTTTCAAGGGAGATTTTCACACTTCTTTCTTTAAGTGTGGTACCCAAACTGAGAAAGGTGTTGCAGCTGAAGTGTTAACTGCACTGATTAGAATAACTATTTTACTTGCTTTACTGACATTATTCCTATTCACACAAATCACTATGATGTCTGCCTCTACTCATAATACTTGTTCAACTTGCGATGTATAATACCATACACATAGATCATTCCAACAGCATTATCTAGTCATAAACTTCTATGATTGACCCTTCATACTTAAATGAAAATGTCAGCATTTTTCCTTACTGATCTTCCCTCCAGTTTGACAATAGGTCACTGGTGATATTCTGCAGGTACCATTTTGCAAGCAATTACATACTTTTCAATCTAGTGTAAATCTGACTACTTGATTATGAGAATGCATCTGACAGTGATGCAAGATACATCTACTGCTTCTTCCCTAACCTCATGGCTTCCTATGCTATAGGAGAAAATTAGTTCGGTTTGAAATAGCTCATTTTTTATTAATCGATTAACTCATGTTTTGTCAGGAAAAATCGTCTCGGAGTAGTGAATTTGCTATAAATTCACCCCATCAGTAATTTCACAATAGCTTCCATCTGTACACAGAATCTAAGCTGACAGTAATAAGAGAAAGAAAATCACAGTTTTACCAGACACAGTCTGTAATATGTAAATATTATTTGAGTGATGCTTTGAACAAAAGAATTCCCTTTTATTCAGAACTAAAGTGCTAAAAAGGAGGGCAGGTGGATTAGAAAAGAATATTGTCAACCCTTCCAAGATGCGCTGTTTCTGATTTTATTTTTTAAGGAAAAAATGCAGCTAATGCAACAGGTTTATGTGCTATAGAAGTGATCCCCAGCTGCTTGTTCTGAAGCTGATCTATAATATCAAAGTTTTCTTTCAGTTCACTGTTCTCCAAATATGTAGAAACCCCAAATCCTCAAGTTCTAGATTGCTAGTCAATAGGTTTAGATTTAGAATTTGCTGTAGCACTCTCTATTGACACCTACTGCCAATAAAATGCTGTTTTCATAATTTAAAACTAACCAACTAAGTCTCACATTTTCAGTTTATTTCCCTCAAATAGCTCAGTCAGAAAGCAACTATGCCAATCTTTACAGCACATAAAACTCCTCTACTTTTGTAGTCTCTTGGTCATATGAGAGTTGAAGCATGAATAACTCCAAAAATAAAATGGCTGTTTGTTGAATGATTTAATGAATGCAATTCAATTTAAGTTCCTACCTTTTCCATTTTTCAGTCATTGATATAGTGTGTGTTCTTCGTGTATGCAAAAGTTTTAGGAAAGCAGCAGGTTATATAAAGGTTATTTCAGAACTTGTTTTCTTAAGAATTGGATTATTATTATAAAACTATTGCACACACTAAAATGTGAATCTAAAATGTCTATATTCTTTCACCGTAGAAATATCACTGACCACAATTTTAATTTAGCATAATCACCACCCATAAACCTACCTCTTTTGGCATGAAGGACAACAAGCATTGCAAAGCTGACTTTCCCTTTAAGTTAACTGAATACTTATAAGGCGTTGAAGAACAGTCATCAAACACTGTCAAACAAAATTCAGAATAAAATTAAGATGTTATTACCCTAAATATCAACTTGATCACAGTTGCAGTACTTCAAAGTGATTTCCAGCATAAGGTATCTATATATTTGTATGGTAAACATTTCTCACAAAGTTAGGAATCAATATAGTATTTCTCATAAGGATTCTAAGGGTAATTTTGTGCTAATCACCAGCAATCTTCATTAAGCTTTTGATTTGCGAGAACGTAATAGTTCAGAAAAAAAAAAAAGAAACAAAAAACACTGTCATTTACCTTTGAATAAAAGTGTTAGGCAAAACCAGCTAACTAAATAAAGAAAATTAAAATCACAAGGAGAAAAATAGTCGGCTGAAGCTGTTTTTCTAAGTTACTTTTAGGCATGATCTACACAACTTTATCAATAAGACTTGCATTTCTCAGACTTTCATGTCCAATTTTAAGGCACTGGGAGAAGCATAGGTTTCCAACAAAGAAGTTAACATTCCTTTGAGATCAGTATTCATCCTGGAACACCAGGATCAATGTTCATCCAATATTCACCATTTGAACAGTACTGGACCTGACTGGATGTTACATTACTTGTTTCAAGCACAAACTCTGATCTAGAAATCATGTGCAGTAAGATGATTCCTATGCTGGACAGCTGGCTGTTGCAGATAGTCTTACAATTCTTTTCCAAGTTAAGACAACTGGCTAGGATCCCTCATCTACCACCATATGGTAAGAAAACCCTTCTGCTTTTGTCAGATACATTTTTTTTATAATCCATATATAGTTCTACATAAAGATAAAGCTAAATATTATAATACTATATTTCAAAAGAAAGAGTTCTGATTTTCTGATCTTTCAGGAATAAGAGGCCATATAAGCAGAGCTGCAAAATTCTCTCGTGACTAAAGAAGTTGGAACAGGAAAGGAGATGCCAGTACTGAAGTAGAAAAGGGATGAGTAACAATGAGTGAAGGATATGAATCTGCACTAATTATATCAAGAGACAAAAGAATAGCAACCTGATTCCACATATTGCCCCAGTGTCATTCTGAGTCGGGCATCATGAAGAACAGAGGTCTTGTGATTAACCTGCAAACACTCTGTACCATTAGGAAAAAGACAAGTCTGGACCCATCATCTGATGATGAACTAACTGAAGGGTAAACATTGTCTAAACAGTGGGCAGGAGCCCATGAATAGAAAATGAGTATAGTTGTTTGGATTTGTTTGGTTGGGGTTTTTTAAATTTTTTAATTTTAACTGGTAAGAGGTATTCAAACTGTTTTTAAAACACTTCTTAACCAATAGAGAAAAATAAAAACAAAAAATGAAAAGAAAAAAAAATTGGGGAGGAAAATCCCTACAGGCAATCTGACATTTTCCAAATGCTTACTTTTGGCAATTGTTATTTTACAGGCAAACCAAACTACCTACTCTTAATTTATATTAAGCAGCACCTTTAAAATAATTGCTTTAGATTTTCTTAAATTGGAAAATCTGTATACCAGAAATAGCTTTACAGCTATTCTCTTACCATTATCCATTCTTCATATAATGAAAATTCTGATACAGCAAAAGAAAATACCTGACTGGTCATTAGCATTCAATTCAAAATCCTTATATTTATGGAAGTCAAACTCTATTCTGGTACATGCATGTCCCTTGTTCTGCAGCAAAAAGGGAATTGATTTTGTAGCACCGACATAAACACCACCAAAGTCAAATTGCTGCTGTAAGTTTAAAGAAAAAAAAAAACAAATGGTCAAAGCACTACGAAGTCAAGCACATTACTGACCAGAGTGTGAAAAAAATATAATTGTTCAAAGATTCACAATTTCTAACAAAATAACAGCCTTTTTTAACCAATTGTCTTAAATTACTCTTATTATCAAAATCTTTCCAGGACATAAAATGCAACAGCTAAGAAACCAATACATAAGTCCTGTTACACCATCAGAAAAGTTTTCATGCCTCGGTAAACAGATCAGAGGATTCCTTTGCTCCTTACTGATTCCCACCCCACCCCCCCTCCCCCATAACTACACCTTAAGGAAATCCTCTCCCTTTTAACATGCTTTTCCCAGATTCTTCAGTTCAAAAGCTAAGGCTGTCAGCTACCATTAATGCAATGGGCATATATACATATTGTTTTTAATTTCTCTTCTGAAGTTTTTCTCTTTGATAATTTTCTCAGGAAGTTAGTATAAGGAAAAATGAAAAATATGAAGTAGGGATGAGCCACTTTGACATCCACACAAAGTAAAACACTATCAATCTTACCAATTGCTACCAATTTTTTATACTTACCACATCAATGTTTATTTCGGGGACCTCTACAAACCCACCAATCCTAAGGATTAGTATTTCTGAATTTCGCACTGCTACCTGAGTGGACAAAAGTGTGATAATTGACAAGGTCATTTTCATGTAAGTATCTCACCAAATCAGTCATAGTTACATGAAAAAAAAAAAAAGTTTTGGGTTTTTTGTTTTAAAAAAAAAGACACCAACCAAACAACCTGCCCCAGAGACAATGAGGGGAGAAAGACACTCATATTAATTTGTAATGAAAATATAATTATGCTCTTATAATGCATTTCTGTTATGGAAATATAAAGAGATAAAATATCTTCATTTTCCAGGACATTTATATACAGATTCCAGTGAGATGTGGCTTCAAAGAAGAACCAATCATGCCTCTGTGGCATACCATATCTGTGATGGTTATAACTGTCGACAAAAAAAAAAAAGAAAAACAAAACAAACCCACACAAATTTTTAGGAAATACCAGTTTTCAGCAGAGAAACAAAGCACTGCAGGAAGTTGTGTCACTAGGTTGAACAGTTTAGTCCAACAGGAGGAAGATAAGTGGTTGGGTTAAATTTAAGCTGAGTGGATGGTTTAGATCTATTCAGCAAATGAGAGGACTGGAAAGCATACTACAACAGACTGCTTGACAGAGATCCTGGTACGAAGTAGATACTGTTGTTTTGAGCAATGCTAAATCTGGTTTAGAAGTAGAAAAATGATAGGGATACTAGCTTTAGAGTTCATACTGTAGGCAGCCACAGAAGATGGATAATCCAGGATTACAGTCAGAAAAAGGTAGCAAAGATCAGCCCCATGATAGTATACTTTTACCCATTCTCACTTATCTGATCAGGAACAAGTTCAGGAAGCAGGCATGCAGAAAACAAAATAGGATTTGTTGTTTATTGCACTCCCATCATCAAATCAAGTCTACTAGTAAATCCACCTCTGAGATGACCACAAAAAAATGTCAAGAAATTAAAGACACTGCAGTGTTACAGTCCTGCTCCAATACAAATCATAAAAGCAGTGGATATGCCTATATAATCTTCTGAAGACAACCACAAGTCACTTTCAAGAGCTTGCCAAAGGTATAGTATCAATCAGTTCAAACAGAGAGGACTGAGACAACATTCAGAATAGGTTACAGCAGCCATCAACTGCTGATAAAAAACACCTTTTTCTTCTCCCCTCCCCCTGCCTCCCCAAGCATTTGAACACTGGAGATAAAATCCAAAAGATGCTTAAATGCACACACACCTCCACACATAAACAGACAACATAACACTCAAAAGACAAAGTTCTTCCAGTTTTGATTACCTCCACTTTTGTATCAAAATTCATTTTTGCAGTTGGATTAAAACAGATTTTGAGATCAGCATAGCCTCCCACAGGTACCACCCCTTCAGAAGGGGAGATCATCATTCCAGGCAGTGGGTTTGAATCAAGAACCTTCAAACACAAACATGAAACATTAATAATTCTGAAAAAGGTGGTGGGTTTGGGGAAAGGAAGTGGGGAGAGATTTAGTTTGAATTTTTGTTGGGGTATTGGAATTTTGTTTGGGTATTTTTTAATACCAGTATATCTATAATGAAGATTTTATATTCTCACAAGAACATTCATAGCATGCAATGCTAACTTGGACTTAGAAGCTTGAGAAAAAAATACACGTAAACAAAATAAAGCAACAAATTCCTAAACATGATGACTGTCAGTTTCTACTATAAAATAATGTTTGCACACTGGTTGGAAACTTCACATTCCGGTTTTCAGGTTGTTTTCCAGTTGTTTTCAAGAACAAATTAAAATTAAAACTTGCTATCTAGCAAATCTCCAGAATATCTTACAATGCATATTTTCAGTGACAGATAAATTCTTCAGCTCTTTCTTGACACTCACAGTAAGAAGACAGGTCACAGGATCCTAATACTGTAAAGTTCATTAATAATACTATTAGTAAATATCCATTTTAAACACAATTAGTAGAGACAAAATAAAAATTGTTCTCTTCTAATGCACTTCAAATGGATAACGTTTTAAAGTATAGCTACACAAGTGATAATGACCAAGACAAAGCAGCCATCTCTTGGCTTAAAAGTAAATACGAAGGCTTAAAATTAGGCTGGGTGTGTTTGCCTTATTGATTATGCAGATTTTATTAATTCAGATCTATCCTCCAAGAGTGCAGTAATAATACTTATTACAATGCTCCATTAATAAACAGAAAATGAGGTAAAAATCAAAATAATAAAATTTCTTAGTATCATAGTAACGTAGTAAAAAAAAGTTCTGAGGATTTTAATGAAAACTCTTTTGTTTCACTAAATAAATAGAGCAAATTACTGTGTGATCAGAAGAACAAATGAAGTTAGGTTTCCTACTAATTTGTGTATTATGTCTTTACACACTCTGGCATCCAGCTCATCTCTTAACCAATTGGTAATACAGCCTATCTTCCTCTCAAATGTTAGTAATCACATTTGCTGTGTCTGCTCTAGGTCTATGCATGTACTGCCTGGACAGCTAGTAGGAATGATAGCCAGTTTGCTCTGCCTCTCAAAATATAAAAGCATCCAAGCTGTAACTGCTTTTACACATGCTACGCCAGTAAGAGGTTCTACTCCCACTACTGGTTCTCATGAGACTTCCAGAACTTTTTAGACCATTACCACTTTGCTTGTTTGTTGGTCCATCTACCCATCAATCCAAATTTGACAGAGGGCCGAATTCCTATTCACATAAATATTGCTTCTTCAGAAAACCAAACAAAAATTTAAGTAGGCATGTATCTAATAACTGGGAACATAAACTCTAACATGATCTGATAAAATTAACTCCCTTCTTCCTCCCCAGCCCAAGAACTTAAATATGTTAAAAATAATTGTAGCTTACTTGGAAGTAAGCATGATTGCATCCTTTGTTTCGAAGAGTAGCTGTCTTACAAGTAGATAAGCCCATTGGACTATGACTGAAGGGTATCCTTTGTTCCACAAACTGAACTTTAGTAGCACCAAGCTATTAAAAAAAATAAGGAAAACCAAGCAAACTACATATTACTAAGTGCAAATACATAAATCAGCCTAATTTTCTTTTCATTATATAATGAATTAATATACTTGTAGAAATGCATAAATTAGAAGTATTCAAATAGACAAACACGGTTTAAATGTGAGACAATATTTACTCAACATATTGAACTTTATTCAAAGAGAACAGACAACCCCAGAGATATTTCTGGGCTAATTTCAAGACAAATAAAAATATTTTAATTAAATTTAATTTAACAGCATAAGCTGTGTGATTTTCTTTTCATCCTAAATGTGTGATCAGGACAAGATACTTCACAGTTTTTAACAGCAGTAGAAATGCTAGTATTCTAACTTACACACACTCTCATTCATGTATGTAGCAATTTCCAAGGCTTCAAAAGAAAAGGAAGAAAATGAAAAAAGTTACTGGGGAAAAAGCCTAAAAGATAAAGCAAGCACATAAAAAGGAAGGGAAAGTTTTTATTGGCTCCCAAAATAGAAGTTCTAGGGCATGCAGCCTGTACAATTCAGGGAGGAAAAAAAAAGAAAAAAAAAAAAGAAAGAAAGAAAGAATGAGTCTTTCTCCTTTGCACTCCCTGGCATGTAATGTAAGATATGATATGATTAACCTAAGATGAATTTCACTGTTTAGAAGACTATCCAGAGCACTGCTTTTCAAATTATCGCAAATGCCAACACAAAATTACATTACAGTCTGTTGTCTGATATACCTTCCCACACACAGATTGATTTTTATCCCTTCATATATGTGTCTATAGTATTATCACCTTTCAACCTTTGTTTGGCTAAACTAAGCAAGCCAAGAATAGTAATTACCACTTTGTATATAAGGACAACTAAGTTGTGGTGCAAAAAAAGGTATATCATCGAAGGCAAGAAAAAGGCAAATTGTCTTTGTCTTGCCTTCTCCATTCATGTCTTTGGAGCAATATTCTCTTTTTAAACATCTCAAATAGAAGACGTATGAGACTAAAATCATTTTTAAATACATAATAAAAATAGATTTAAGAAATTACTTGTTTTGAAAAACCACACATTTTGCTTCTCTATACCTCCTACACAAATTCTTACCTTTGCAAAACATTTCAACGTAATTGTGTTTCCTTTATGCACACACAACTTGAATTCTCCTGCTTCTGGAGAGCTGTACCGTGGATGCCAAACAACTTCACACTCCAGATCTCTATAGGCCTCCACAAAGCCTAAGTAAATATGAGTAATTTACATGTTATTGCATACATACAGTTATCAAATTGTTAATTAGAATAACATAAGCATATTCAAGTGAAATTACTGTCTATTACTGAAGACTAAGCCTACTTTTCAAAGGTGTTGAGCAGTATGCAGAATTAAGTAGAATTATTTTCTGAATTCTCATGACTATTGCATAATCTATTTATTAGTATCCTGCAGTAAAATCCACTCAGGAGTTCACTGGCAGTTTTTAGCCATGAATTTTAAAATTTAGCCAACATTTTAAAAAATAGAACCAGACTAGAATCACAAATTTGGGAAAGACCATATACATTTTCCTGCTTGCAATAGAGTCTGAACTCGTATCAGCAGAAATATCTTTTCTTAAGAAATCAGAGCTGATCCAGCCAAATTTTGTTTGAACTGTGTAATGCCAATTCAGTTAGCAGTTGGCTCTTTAATAATGGAGTTCTATCATACTGCTGCAGAACACTATAATTCAAAGGAAAGAAGGTAGAAGTTAAAGTTTCACAACAGTTCTAATAATATTGATCCATAATGTAACTGTAAACTGATCCCAGATTGAATTCTATTTGTATCACTCAGACTCTCTACATTGTCTTAGTAGCTTCACATACAGTGCTTTTGGGAAATTTCGTATCCTGATAAGCTGTATAATATTGCTAACTGCAATTAAATACCTGCCTCACTTCTGAAATCACCAGTCTGTACTGAGAAAAATAGTTACATAAGCACTGCTGGCGTAGAAACAATTAACTGTACTGAGTATGCAGTCAGAGAAGGCCTCATAGAAGGAGTGCTGCTATGGTATACATTTTCATCTGGTACTACTTTTGGCATACACTGATGTTGACCAAAATCTAAAAAATAGAGTTTATACTATCAGCTGAATGTTTGTTTCATTTAACTTCGTTGACATTTAAGATAACATGCACATACACTGGACTTGCACAGTATACCTTTGGCTGGCTGTACAGAAAATGCAGTTTTTCTATTTTTCATTACAGGTTTCCAAGTAAATTTAGCAGGATGGTTTCTGGGATTGTATACCCTGACAGTTGTTCTAAATTCTGCTTCTGCTAGGTAGCCAGGATTAGGATTTAAGATTATTTCTCTTGCAGACAGCTCAAGTTCAACAGACACTGCTTTTGCAATTACCAGCACATGCCCAAGATGTTGGTTGTTTATTGTATAAGTGAAAGATCTGTAACAAAAATATATATTTTTATGTATTTGTTACATCCAATTTATGTGAAATATAATCATTAGCAAGAAAATCCTTGACAAAGCAATTGTGAACACAGTTAAGATTGACAAGAGAAATTTGCAATTGTTTTGCATACAACTTAAATCATATTGAAAGTGAAGATCATCCCAAAAGATGATCAACCTCATACAGTCATTTCAACAGCATTATGAAAATGAGAGTCCTAAGTCCATATCAGAAGGCTTGAAAACTGTGTGCCTATAAATTTATCCACATGCTGCATCAAAAGCATACATGCAGCAATGCAACACTATGCTGGAAAAAGCACAGCATTTTCTATTAAATTTTCCTAACAAATACATTGTAATGGCAAACATTTTTCCTTGATATACCTGTGGCTATATGGGCTTTTGACAGGACAGTTTCTTGGGTTTTTTTTTTAAATCTTAAGAAATATTACTGTACTAGCAAAATTTTGCAACATAAAACTGTATTCATTATTGCAATATCACCATAACTGAATGTATACCATTAACAATTATCATAATTATACTGAGCTTAAACCAGCCACAGGATTTTTTATTTTACTACTGCAAAGAAAATATGTAAATCAAGACAATTTTAAAAAGCCTTACTTTTTAAACATTCCTAGAGTCTTTGTCTCAAACGCAATTGGAACATGACTCTGTGTAAGAGGGGGCACCACCTGAGACAATGGACCTGACTTCTGTAATTCATCGATTTCAATATCAATTTGTACCCATATATGAACTAACAAGTTATTGACGATGTGCAGTTTCCTGAATGTTGTAGAATGCACACAAACATCACCAAAATCCATAGTAGAAGGACCTGGAATATATAAGTATAACCACTAAAACATTATGATCAAAACATTTTAGTTCCTCAAATTACAGAATTAGTCAGTTAGAACAGCCCTGTGGCAGAACAAATTCACACTAAAATTTGGAAGTAAATACCATGCCTGTTCTGTGTGCTTTCAGTAGTACAATTCAAACGCCAGCACCAACATTTATTTCTATAACAGCAAAAGCAATGCGCTAATTACTAAAGGGATTATTAATAATCACAAATACTTTTTATTGATCAGATATTTAAATAGTTAGACAACCAGCAATTCTCTGAGAATTTATATACTTAACCTGTTTGTTTGCTCCCTCGTGTTTGACCATTTGGCTTAATAATTCATGCAATTTGGTGGTGACAGGATTATCTCCCTACTTTATTTATGGCTATCACCAATTTTTATGCTGCAAACTTCAGTACTCATGGCACTAATCAAACATCTTACAAAACTCTAAGTACTATTTGTACTTAATATATGCAGTAGCATGAGCAGTCTTTAAAGAAAGCTCTTTTTACATTTTCACATCTAATCATACCTCGCTATTTTGTGAGAAGTAAAAAGCTTTAATTAAACACTACTGTAGATAGTAAGCTGCCACCAAATTAAGCTATTTTCTATTTAAGTTGAAAAGTTATGAACATAAAGTGCATCACTGTAAATAAGAGCTTTTATAACAACTAGTGTATTTATTATTATAGTACTATATTTAGTAACCAAATTAAAAATCTTACCTATGAGTATTTGATGAAGCTGCTTTGATGTCAAAGTTAGACTACAATCTTCCTTTTCTTGGATAGAAGATGGCATAGCATTAAGCCCGCTCCAAGTCTGTGATAAGCACAAAGCATCTTCTCAGAGCAGGATTAAAATCCTCATGCTTTTTATATGGTAAACAAATTACTCTTATGTTACTATTCACACATTTAACTTACATCTTTGATTGAAGATTTAAAACCAATTGGTGATGTTTTTTGACTAGTTAATAGGCAATTCTCATCTAAAGGAAGCACTTTGAACTCTGTCTTCTCCTTGTGAATATCTGTGATTGACATCTTTGGTGACATAAGCCCTTCAGCTGGTTGAAGGCCTATGTTTACAGAATTATTATAAATATAAAACTGCCTATAGGGGAGGAGAAAAAAAAAAATATGGAAATCCAGAAGTTTGAGCATCCCATGTTCCACACATTAAACTATTTAATATGGTTAAACAAAACAAATTATACTCTAATTTATGATATTTCATTATCAAAAAAATACCTCAATTTCAAAAAATGCATTGAAAAGTCTTTTACTGTATTGTTTAGGCAACAATTAACAACTGTTGCACATTTGTAGAATTGCTTAGCTACCAAAATATAAATATATCATGTCTAAAATACTTGTTCAAGAACAATTAAGTTGTAAAAAGTCAAGTACTTAAAAGTTAGTAAATACCAAGATTACAATGGATCATTTAATTGCATATGTCTGAACTGCACCACTTACAGCCTTATTTTCAGAGCAATTAATTTTTTTGGTTAAAGTTCAAATTCAGTCAATGTTACCTGCAACCGAGGGATTTGAAACTTCCAGAGATCTTATACAGATGTTTTCTACCAAGTATTCAGAAAATTAATACTATGTTGGATAATAACAGTGAAATTCATCTGATAACTGTGAAGCATTCCTTTCTGATCTTGCTCCTCATGCAATAAAATATAACTTTAATATATGCCTTATAGTTATATAAACAGTTCAACCATTCCACAACACCAGTTTCTTTCAAGAACACCATATACCATGTACATGTATAAAAATGAAATAAATCAAGCTCTGCAAGCCTTGTCTGAATCATGATGTATATAAACAGAGTAAGGTAAATTGAGATTACAAGAATAATCCACTGCCACTATTTTTTTCTTTAAATAACGGCTGTTGCAAACTAAACAATCTTAAGATATTACTCATCTTCTTTAGAGGTTTTACAGGTTGGTTATGGGTTTCCTTGGTTTTTTGCTTTTTATAAAACTTTTAGAAATAGCAGAGGCGTAAGTCCTTTTCCATTACTTTGTTCCAAAGCATACCTAAAATAAAGCTAAAAGACCAATACAATCCTTTAATCTTATCTGCTTTATTACACAAATTATTTCATAATTTACATACTGAATCTGCCACTCTGGGTCAGCTACAGATACAAGTTGGAAATACATACTATTTATCATATAAAAATAAAAGAGAATCCAACACAGTCAGTGTCATATTTTTCCTATTTACTGTAGCCAACTCTTCTTAAAATTTGGCATTTTATTGTAATTTCAAGTTTCAGGCCTCCATCCCTACATTTTATCCAGGAAGTGATCTCTAAGTGTCTAAATGAACATTTGAACAAAACAGGTTTTGTTTTAGGCATTCTAAATGAAGATCCCAAGACCATAAGTATTTCAGCATGGGACAAATTTAGGTACATGATTGGTGCCACTAAGTTAACTGCACATATAAACACATTTTTCATATAAGTTTGAAGTATTTATCATTTAAACAAAGTCTTACCTAGTGGTATCTTTCAGTAAGCGACACTGTCTTAAACTAGAAATGAAGTCTGCATAGTATTCCTTATGTGCTTCTTTTGACAGTCGTTCATAGTCAGTATAAGAAAACTCTGGATCTATATAATTATATCTTTCAGTCTTTGTGAAAATAGTCCTAAATATTTTAAAAGAATTGAAGTTTCACTATGTGTGTAAAATAATTCTCGTCTTGTTAGAATGAAAACATCAATTTTGTTACATATATATTTCATTGCAAACATTCTTTTTATTGTAGCTGATTATTAATATTTAACCTCATAAGGGCAACCATAAAAATGAAATACTGAAACTGTAATAGATGCATTTGTAGTTTCACATGAGAAAAGCAACTCATGAAATTTATGTGCAAAAGGCATAAGTAGAACTCTGAATTCTAAGGAACTTTAGGCCTGAAAAACAAAAAAGCCACAAAAACCAGTAAACTGTCATATGAGTAACCAATCTCTATCCCTTATATGCTATATAAGAATGTGCAAATTTACATTGTACATTTGCATAATTTTTACCTGTACTTTTTATTCCGTTCACTAGGCCTAATGCTGGCTGCCCGATCATTAGGAAAAGCCGTAAGTACATCACTCTTACAATTCCTGTTTATCCGGTGAGTATGAATTTGTGTTTGGGTTGACTTAAGCATTGCCACAGGTGCTGTATCAGTACACTGTCTTGTGCCATGAGCTACAAACTGTCCAGTTGCATTGGAAATCATTGGTGTTATACCTTAAAATTCAAGTAAAACACGTTACATTCATACAGATATTCATACAGATATTCATACATACATATTCATTCATTCATACAGATATTCATTCATACAGATATTCATTCATTCATACAGATACTGAACAATAGTCAGCATAAAAAAGTATTAGAAAAATTAATGGACCTAGCATTGCAACTATCAGTCACCCATCCCACTGTTTCCCTCAGACAAGAGGGAAAAAGGCATTCCGACCATACTAACAATCAAACACTTTCCCTGGTCTAGATCACAGACAAGCAAATACTAGAATGCAAACCACTCCTACTATGTCCAGCTGTGACTCACTGTCTTGTGCATGCACATGACCAAACACTCGGAGCTGCCTCTATGACACCAATGTACACAGTTTCCTAAAGCTTGCCTTAAGGGTTGCAAACACAGGCATGATTTTTGACAAAGAACACCCAAGCTATCACAATTAAAAAGACCTCTGATCTTTTTCACTCTAGTTTCAGAAAAGCATGTCTTACATTAAAGAGAAAAATTACGACAGAAAGTAGTCCATGTGTTTGTTCACTTCTCTTGTCTATATGTGTTTTAAATATCTATTTTTAAAACAGCAATATAAATAAATTAGTAAATCCAGTCTTCAACTGCCCTTTTCTCCCAGACCTGAAAAAAAAACAAAAAAAAAACCACCAAAAAAAAAACAAACCACTAAACAACTATGTTCCATCCTCCAAACTATAAGTGATTCCTATAGTATATTCCTTCCGATGCCCATGGAGCCACAGTTTGCAAAGAGCTTCATTCCAGCCTTATCCCCCCTCCACCGTATACAGATACAAGTATACATACTCATCCTCAGAGACTGGGAGAACATGAAGATATAGAACCCATCTATATAAGGATCTAAAAAAAAAATCACTTTCCCTCCATGCTTCAATGAAGCTTAGAAGCAAAGCATAAATATCAGTAGCCTATAGAGCACAGGTACCCTCAATAACCTCTTTATAAACCTGCAATAGGAGCAGAATGAGGACATTAATAGGACAAAAGGTAAATGAGCATTTAGAAAAGCTGACAAAACCTGAATATTATATTATCTCTTTGATCCGTAGAAACATATTTTACTTGTGTATAAGCACTTTAAAAAGTACTTAAAAAACATTTTATCACTTGTCACTTATCTTTTTAGCATCTTACCAGGATTAATTTTGAATAGAATGTTTTTTCGTTTAGATTTGCACACGCCATTAAAGCTCAAATATATTTGGTGAAAGGATTTTGTCTTCAGAACCTGAAAATTATTTTTCTCAAATGCCGTACCAATTATATCAACAACTTGCTTCACTTTAAATGTTCCTATTTGATGTGGAGTAAATGAAAACATCACATCCTGGAAAGTAAAAGTTGTTATGAGACATATGAGCAGAAAAGCAAAGAGAAAAGTTTTGTGTAATTCTCTGTTTGAGTCACTTCTTTCCACACTTACTTATAAGATAAGTGTTCAAAACTGACCTTTTAGAATATGCCAACTGCCACACATAAATCATCAATATAAGAAAATAAAAAACTGCTACACATCAGAACACCACAAAGTTGCAGTTGCCCATTTCCGAGGCAAATTATTCTTTCTTGTGCCCTGAGTTACAGGTTTGTGAACTTGTAAGTGTCTGACTCCATATTAGACATAAATTTAGCAAAATTTCTTCCATTAAAAGAAATTTTATCTCACTCAAGTAGCTGTGATTAACTGAAAGAAAATAAAAGGATCCTGGAAATGTTTAAACATAAATCAGTCTTCTCAAGTCAGTAAAATATAAGAAATTTAAGGCCAGGAAAAAAATGAGTAAAGTTTCTTTAGTGCTGTGTCATGGTTTAAGCCCAGGACATGCTGCAATTATTTTTTTTTTCCAAATTTAAAATAGTACTTGTTGCTTCCTGGAGTACAGGAAGGACTCTACATGAGGAGGGAAAAAAAAACACATTTGGATGATATTAAACGCCATGGCTACTGAAATGAAATTGTTCTGGTTTATTTTCAAGGAGTTCCACTGCTGACCACTGTAATCAGCATGTCTACAGAATCTAAGAGAAAGGCTTAGTTACCTTTGCAGATTTTTTTGTAATTTTTCCTTTTTCAGGAGAAATATTAAAGTGAGCAGTCTTGCGGAAGCTGAATGTTACTGGAAGGGACTCGCATTCATTTTTGAGTGTGCACAGAACTTGTGTTTGTTCACCCATGAAACAGTACGAAAAGTTAATAACTGGTCCTGGATTAAAAGTTAACATGACAGGAAGCCCAGAACCTGTCAAAGCTAAGTCCATGTGATGGGGATGATTCACTGCAAAAGGCAAAGAAATACAAAAAAAAAAACACAAAAAAATCTCACACACCTATTTGCTTACACACAGAAAAGTCATACTGTAGTTTTATGGTTGCAAAACCAATATAATACCATAATATGATGTAGTTACAATGCAATTTTCTATAAACATAGCCCAGACATGCTTACTTATAATGGCTGTTAGATAACATATTCCCTCATTATGGAAGCTGAAGGTGATCAACTATCCACTTGAAAATGCACAAAACTGATATTAGCAAAATGCTGGTGACTTGCAAATGACTGGGGGCTCTTTTAAGTTCTTCAAATATTTATATTTATAATTAAGTTCTAGGTGTTCACTAGCAGCTGGTGTATTCATGACACACAATTCCCTCCTCCTTTCTACTCACTGTTCAAAGAGGTTTTGGTGCTAAAACATTAAAGATGTAAGTTACAATAATTTACTTGTATAAATAGAACCAAAAAAAAACAACAAAACAAAACAACAAAAAAAAAAATCCACAAACATAGGTTTCCCATAAAACTGTTAACATGAAGAAGTTAAAAAAAAAAAATCCATACAGTTTTATCATCCATATGCACATTTCTGATAGTCACTATTGATTGATGGCTTGGCTTCGCGAATGAAGATTTGAGAGGGCTTTACCCACGCTTACTACAAGCGTGATGATGACTAAAAGGGCAATGTGGGATAGGCAAATCCGGTTGGAAAGAAGGCTGCTTGGCCATTCAGGATGTTTCCGAACAAGACTGTCATCTCCTGGGTCAATCTTAAGCGACCAATGTCCTGAACTGCCTGCATGCAGGGTTGGGTCTGCAGTGATAGTCACTATACATTTCCAGTAACAAACCTTTGATTGCTGCATCATCATCATTGAGGGCCTGCAGACAGACATGTCTATTTCCAACATCCTCAAATCTCAGAAACAGTACATAATCTTGTTTTGGTGATGAGTCATGCACTCCAAAGTCTCTTTGAAATTTTCTGTAAGATCCACAATCTCTAATTACAAGATGGGGAAAAAAACAAAGCACCAAACTCCAACACATAAAAAAATCAAGGCTTATTTTTCATCAACCAGTCTGGCTTTGTTGCGGTTGGATACAGTTTGAACGAATGGCCTTTATACTTCCTTTCAGACAGTGGAGCAGCAACAAATTTAAGCTCAACAGTACCTGTATGCTTATTATACCAGTCATTTGACATCTTGTCCAGTCTACAACGGTTTTCTAAGCTAATACTACATGCATAATAACCACCTATAATTATAGTTTAAGTACGGGATATAGCTAGAGAGCATTTTCTTTTTCTTTTCCTTATTTTCAAAAGAAATGTTCCTTTATGGTTTTTTGGGTTTGGGTTGTTTTTTTTTTTAATGGAACAAAATTAGTCCAAAATGTTTTGGTCTCTTGGTGATGATATATATATTCTTTCAAAATTCTGCACATATCTTTATGAAATAAATCTGCAGTCATCAAAAAGGCATTTAATCTGACACTGTAAAATTCTCTCAACAATCTTTAAAGACTTAACATACTTAATGAGAACTGCAATTAGTTCCCTTGGCAAAATCTAATAAAATTCTTGTTCTCGCAAAAAGAGCTTAACCAATTCTTGGTTCAAATAAACCCTTAATGTATTATAAAATCTCTTCCAGATAATCCCTTCAGACTTTACTTCCTCATTTGTAGTATCATGCCAAGCATTTCTTTGAAGACACATAAAACATAAGAAATCATTGATTAAAAAAATTGCAGACACATTAACTTAAAATCATTACAAAATAGCTTAGCCAAATCAGTTTGCATGCATGTGTCTAATTTGGAGCACTCACTCACTTTGGAGTAAAGCACAATGTAACCAAAGACTTCCCATAAGGCAGCAAGGTGCCTTGATTAGGAATGCACAAGATCAAGGTGGAAACATCTACATCTCTTTTTCTATTCTTGAGGCTTAAGTCTTGCAAAGCAGCATCTGAACTCCTCTGAAGATCTGTTCCCTAAAATATAATCAAAATGTAGAATAGTTTAGCCTGTTTTACTTCCCCTTTTGTATTTGGTATTTGGGTGGGGTTTGGGGGGTTTGTTCGTTGGTTTTGTTGTGGTTTTGTTATTTGGGGTTGTTTGGCTGGTTGTGGGGTTTTTCTGAGCGGGTAGTAGTGTTTTTTTCCTTCCACATACATTTTCATCATTTTCATATCATTCACACATCATCACACAGAAATTCATAACTTAAGTAATAGCACTGCCATAACTACCTATCACATGACCAATTAACCAATTTTTAAACAGCAATCCCATGACAAGGTTTTGAATTCCCTTTTTTAAAGATGATGCTCACTCACATGATTTCACTGCCTGAGAAAAATAGTGAAAACAGACTCATAACATCTTAGAATACCAAAGTATGTTTTGATTTCCAAGCAGGATTTCAAGCAAAAGCATTCAAAAAAAACCCTAACAAACAAGCAAACAAACCCCACACAGATGCATGGACTGTACTTAGTACTGTTAAGATGTCACAAAGTGAAACAGAGATATCTGAAAAATTGAATTCCAAGCTTATATTATAGGAACATATTTGTTGATTAGACAGAAATTTTAGAAAGCCTATGGATCAGGAAATGGTATGACATAGTAAAAACTACTAGAAGATTAGTGTTGAGAAATAAAAAAAGCAAAAGCAGAAGTGAAAAAAAGTTTTCAACTGAAATAAAACCCAGAACAGTTTCTTACCATCTCTCCTCCAATGGCATTGTCTTCCAGTACTGCTACCCAGTCCATACACTCAGGACTTTCATTGTATAAAGATATCTGTTCAGTCTTTGAAGACCCAAAGTAAACTGGTCCAAAGTTAATGCATTCCAATATATTTCCACAAGACACTCCTAGAACTTTAAGAACTTGCTCAACCACAACAGCTTTGACCCATACTTCAGTGCAGCCATGACCCTCCAACTCCACTCTGTTGGTAAGAGTAGAAAGCAGCAATAGGTAATGTAGGAAAGTGTCAGAAATAATACACTTGGTTTAATTAAAACCTATGCAAAACTGAACCTAAGCAGAGCATTCAAATCACTGATTCTCTATAAACAACCTAACCTGGGGCGGGGGGACGTTGCACTTGACAAAGTGATACAAAAAAGATACTACTATTCAGTAAGAATCACACATTACATTGGGGAGTTTTCGGGGACTTTTTAAGTTTTACTGCTCTTTTAATGCTTGAAAAAATAGGAATGATATCTCAAAAGAACCAGAGATATCCATAGATGATACATTGCTCTTATTTCTGAGAATCTTTTTTTCTAGCTGCTAATTCTGGTATATATGCAGTAATTTTCTTTTAGGCAACTGGAGATAAATTTCATCTAACAAGCATAAAAGAACTATTGCTCTTCCTGACTGAATGCTAGATCTAGATGATATCACAAAACACCAAAGGACCATAAATACAGCGTACAAATCTTTATTACTAGAATTTTTATAAAACAAAGCATGTTTGTTCTTGTTACACAAAACAAATCTACTAATATGGCTATTGTTCTAATAGAATCAACTATCCTTTTAAATTGCCTCCGAGCTGAAAAAAAAAAATGAACATAGAATCATAGAATAGTTAGGGTTGGAAAGGACCTTGAGATCACAGTATCACAGTATCACAGTATGCTAGAGATTGGAAGGGACCTCAAAAGATCATCTAGTCCAATCCCCCTGCCGGAGCAGGAACACCTAGATAATGTTACACAGGAATGTGTCCAGGCAGGTTTTGAATGTCTCCAGGGAAGGAGACTCCACAACCTCCCTGGGCAGCCTGTTCCAGTGTTCCCTCACCCTCACTGAGAAGAAGTTTCTTCTCAAGTTTAAGTGGAACCTCTTGTGTTCCAGTTTGGACCCATTACCCCTTGTCCTATCATTGTTTGCCACTGAGTAGAGCCTGGCTGCATCCTCGTGACACTCCCCCTTTCTATATTTATATACACTAATAAGGTCACCCCTCAGTCTCCTCTTCTCCAAACTATAGAAACCCAGCTCCCTCAGTCTTTCCTCATAAGGGAGATACTCCACTCCCTTAATCATCTTAGATGCCCTGCGCTGGACTCTCTCCAGCAGCTCCCTGTCCTTCTTGAACTGAGGGGCCCAGAACTGGACACAATATTCCAGATGGGGTCTCACCAGGGCAGAGTAGAGGGGAAGGAGGACCTCTCTCGACCTACTAACCACCCCCCTTCTAATACACCCCAGGATGCCATTGGCCTTCTTGGCCACAAGGGCACAGTGTTGGCTCATGGTCATCCTGTTGTCCACGAGGACCCCCAGGTCCCTCTCCCCTACGCTGCTCCCTAACAGGTCGTTACCCAACCTATACTGGAACCTGGGGTTGTTCCTGCCCAGATGCAGGACTCCACACTTTCCCTTGTTATATTTCATCAAATTATTCCCTGCCCAACTCTCCAGCCTGTCCAGGTCTCGCTGGATGGCAGCACACCCTTCTGGCATGTCAGCCACTCCTCCCAGCTTAGTGTCATCAGCAAACTTGCTGATAGTACACTCAATTCCCTCATCTAAATCGTCGATGAAGATATTAAATAATACTGGTCCCAGTACTGACCCTTGAGGCACTCCACTAGATACAGGCCTCCAACTAGATTCCGCCCCATAGACTACAACTTCTTTCCTTCAGCCAGTTCACAGTCCACCTCACTACCTGATCATCCAGACCACACTTCCTCAATTTAGCTGTGAGGATGCTGTGGGAGACTGTGCCAAATGCTTTGCTGAAGTCAAGGTAGACCACATCCACCGCTCTGCCATCATCCATCCACCATGTTATTTCCTCATAAAAGGCTAAGAGATTGGTCAAGCATGACTTCCCCTTGGTGAAGCCAGGTTGACTGCCCCTCATAACCTTCTTATCCTTGATATGCCTTAAGATGGCACCAAGGATAAGGTGTTCCATCACTTTCCCAGGGATGGAGGTGAGGCTGACTGGTCTATAGTTACCCAGGTCCTCCTTCTTGACCTTTTTGAAGACTGGAGTGACATTTGCTTTCCTCCAGTCCTCGGGCACCTCTCCCGTTTCCCAAGACTTGATAAAGATAATGGAGAGTGGTCTAGCAATGACTTCCGCCAGTTCCCTCAGCACCTACGGGTGAATCCCATCTGGACCCATGGATTTATGGATGTCCAGATTGCTCAACTGGTCTCTAACCCATTCCTCATCGACTAAGGCAAACCGCTCCGTCGACCTGACTTCATCTAAGGTCTCAGGGGTACAGGGCTCTTCAGGACTGCCTGCAGCAGAGTAGACAGAGACAAAGAAGGCATTCAGTAACTCTTCCATCTCTGTATCTTCTGTCACCAGGGCACCCATCCCATTCATCAGTGGGCCTACATTGCCTCTGGTGTTAGTTTTATCTGCCATGTATTTGAAAAAGCTCTTTCTGCTGTCCTTGATCCCCCTCACCAGATTTAATTCTAAGGAGGCCTTAGTCAACCTAGCTGCCTTCCTACATCCTCTAGCAGCAGCTTTATATTCCTATCAAGTGGCCAGCCCCTCCTTCCATGACCTGTAAACTCTCCTCTTCCACTTGAGCATACCCAGCAATTCCCTATTTAGCCACGCAGGTCTCCTGACCCTCTTCCTTGACTTCCTACATGTAGGGATGCTCCAATCTTGAGCTCGGAAAAAGCAATCCTTGAATGCCAACCCCACCATCTTGGGCCCCTTTACCTTCAAGCAGCCTTGCCCATGGGATTTTCCCTAGCAATTGCTTGAAAAGGCCAAAGTTTGCCCTGCTAAAGTCCAGGGTTGCAATTCTACTTGCAATTCTACTAGTCCTACCACACAAGATCCTGAATTCCACCATCTCGTGGTCGCTGCAACCAAGGCAGCCCTCAACCCTTACTGCTTCGACCAGACCCTCCTTGTTAGTGAGGATGAGATCCAGCAGCGCTCCTCTCCTGGTTGGCTCATCCACCATTTGCAGGAGGAAGTTATCATCCATACACTGGAGGAACCTCCTGGACTGTGGCTGGGTTGCTGAGTGGTCCTTCCAGCAAACAACAGGGAAGTTAAAATCCCCCACAACTACCACGGCATTTGACTGTGAGGCCGCTCTCAGCTGCCTGTAGAAGGCCTCGTCAACTTCCTCACCCTGATCTGGTGGCCTGTAACAGACACCCACAACAGTATCGCCCCTGACAGCCTGCCCCTTAATTCTCACCCACAGACTCTCAACTCGCTCGTCAAAGAGATCACCTAGTTCCAACTGCCCTGCCATGGGCTGGGACACCTCACACTAAACCATGTCACCCAAGGCTCTGTCCAACCTGGCCTTGAACATTGCCAGGGATGGAGCATTCACAATTTCCTTGAGCAACCCATTCAAGTGCCTCACCACCTTTACGGTGAAGAATTTCTTCCTTATATCCAATCTAAACTTCCCCTGTTTAAGTTTTAACCCGTTACCCCTTGTCCTGTCACTACAGTCCCTAATGAACAGTCCATCACCAGCATTCCTATAGCCTCCTTTCAGATACTGGAAGGCTGCTATGGGGTCTCCATACAGCCTTTTCTTCTCCAGGCTGAACAGCCCCAACTTTCTCAGCCAGTCTTCATACAGGAGATGCTACAGTCCCCTGATGATCCTCGTGGCCCTCCTCTGGACTTGTTCCAAAAGTTCCATACCCTCTTGATGTTGAGCACACCAGAACTGCACACATTACTCCAAGTGGGGTCTCATGAGAGCAAAGTAGAGGGACAGGATCACCTCCTTCAACCTGCTGGTCATGCTCCTTTTGATGCAGCCCAGGATACAGTTGGCTTTCTGGGCTACAAGCACACACTGAAGCCGCCTCATGATCATTTTCTCATCAACCAATACCCCCAAGTCCTTCTCTGTAGGGCTGCTCTGAATCTGTGCCTGGGATTGCTCTGACCCAGGTGTAGGACCTTGCACTTAGCATGGTTAAACTTCATGAGGTTGGCATCAGCCAACCTCACAAGCGTGTCAAGGTCCCTCTGGATGCCATTCCTTCCCTCCAACGTATCAACCGAATCACACATCTTGGTGTCATCAGCAAACTTGCTGAGGACACACTCAATCCCACTGTCCAGGTCACCAACAAAGATGTTGAACAAGACCGGTCCCAACACTGATCCCTGAGGGACACCTCTCATTACTGGTCTCCAGCTGGACATTGAACCATTGACCACAACTCTTTGTGTGCGGCCATCCAGCCAGTTCTTTATCCACCCAGTGGTCCACCTATCAAATTGATGTCTCTCCAATTTAGAGACAAAGATGTCATGTGGGACAGTGTCAAATGCTTTGCACAAGTCCAGATAGATGACATCAACTGCCCTACCCCTATCCATCAGTTCCATAGCCCCATCAGAAGGCCACTAAATTGGTCAGGCAGGATTTCCCCTTAGTGAAGCCATGCTGGCTGTCACCAAGCACCTTGTTGTTTTTCATGTGCCTTAGCATGCCTTCCAGGAGAATCAGCTCCAAGATTTTGCCAGGCACAGAGGTGAGACTGACTGGTCTGTAATTCCCTGGGTTATCCATTTTCCCCTTCTTGAAAATGGGGGTTATATTTCCCTTTTTCCAGCTGTCGGGAACTTCACCTGACTGCCATGATTTTTCAAATGTGATGGACAGTGGCTTAGCAACTTCATTTGCCAGCTCCTTCAGGACCCACGGATGGATTCAATCAGGTCCTATGTACTTGTCAGTGTTCAGGATGGTCTCAAACCAGATCCTCTCCTACAGTTGGCCTAAGGCCTTCATTTTCACAGACCCTGCGTCTACCTTCCACCTTGGGTGGTGTGGTCAGAGCCTTTGCCCATGAAGACCAAGGCAAAGAAGTCATTCAGAACCTCAGCCTTCTCCTAATCTAGGGTAGCCAGTCCTCCTGATAGCTTCTGGAGGGCGCCTATGTTGTCCTTAGTCTGTCTTTTATTCACTACATTCCTATAGAATCCTTTCCTGTTATCCTTAACATCCCTAGCTAAATTTAATTCTAACTGGGCCTTAGCTTTCTTAATCTGGTCCCTAGCTTCCTGGACAACATCCCTGTATTCTTCCCAGGCTGCCTGTCCTTGCTTCCACCTTTTATAAGCCTCTTTTTTCCTTCAAATTTTCCTCAGCAGCTCCTTATGCATGTAAGGACGTCTCCTGGCCCTCCTGCTGCACTTCCTTTCATCCTGGGATGAAACACTCCTGAGCTTGTAGCATGTGATCCTTGAATATCAACTGGCAATCTTGGGCCCCTCTGCCCTCTAGGGCTATATCCCATGGAACCTTACTAAGCAGGCTCCTGAAGAGGCCAAAGTCTTTTCTCCTGAAGTCCAGAACAGTGAGCTTGCTGCACGCTCTTCTCACTGTCCTAAGGATCTTGATTTCGACCATCTCATGATTGCTGCAACCAAGGCTGCCCTGGAATGTCACATTTCCAACGAGCCCTTCCCTGTTGGTGAGCACAAGGTCAAGCATGGCAACTCTCCTTGTCGGCTCCTCTATTACTTGCAGAAGGAAGTTGTCTTCCACACAACGGAGGAACCTCCTGGATTGCTTGTGCTGGGCCATACCGTCGCTCCAACAGATATCAGGGTAGTTGAAATCTCCCATGAGAACACGGACCTGTGAGCATGAGGCTTTTCCTATCTGTCTGTAGAGTGCTTCATCCGCAGATTTCTCTTGATCAGGTGGTCTGTAACAGATCCCCACAGTAATGTCTCTCATTGCTGTTCTCCCTTTAACCCTGACCCACAAACTCTCTGTTGACTGCTCACCTGTCCACAGACAGAGTTCCATACTCTCCAGCCTATCCCTAACATAAATAGCAACTCCTCCTCCCTGCCTTCCAGGCCTGTCTTGTCTGAAGAGCCTGTAACCTTCCATTCCAACACTCCAATCATAGGACCCATCCCGCCATGTTTCTGTGATGCCTATTATATCATACCTCATAAACGTGCACACAACTCTTAATTCCTCTTGTTTGCTCCCCATGTTACGGGCGTTTGTATAAGACATCTGAGTCGAGCTCCAAATGAACCTGGCTCATTTGCTGGGGTGGCTGGAATATCTCTTCATGGCTCCAAGCATTTATTATAGGTGCTGACAACTGACTGGTTGTGTTGGGATGGAATGATGTTCCCCTCCCCCAGCACATCTAGTTTAAAGTATCCTTGACCAGTTCGGCAAGCCTCCTACCAAAACTGCTCCTTCCCTTAGACCAGCTCCACCAGCCCCCAGTAGACCTGGCCTACTAACTTGGGTCCTGTGTTCAAGATACCGAAAACCCTGACTATGGCACCACCCTTCTAACCATTTATTAACCTGGCTAATCCTCCTAGCCTTTTTAGGGTCCTCCCCTGTATCCTGGAGAATTGACAAAAAGACAATCTGAGCTCCAGAGCCCCTAACCACCTCTCCCAGGGCTCTGTAGTCCTTCTTTGTGTTCTCCAGGCTAAAAATCTGTGTGTTGAATATTTACATATAACTACACAATCCTGGACAGCAAAGGAAAAGCAGAAAGCATGATGTTTTGCAACCAAAATATTGAAACTCAATAACCAAAGAAAATAACAAATGAAGAAGGATGGAACTGTGGTACAAAATGCAAATATTTTCTTCCCCATCACTCCAATTAATTTTTCTCCTTTCCTTTCATTTCCTTTTCCAACTAGCTACACAAATGAAGAATACAAAGAGATAATATTAAGTTATATGTCTTAATAATTTTAAAAGAAAACTAGGAAAAAAAAAATACACCACAAGCCAACCACACCCTATTCACTATTATAATAAAACAGGATTGAAAAGGACTTTTGTCATGGTTTAAGCCCAGTCAGACACACAGCTCACTCGCTCACTCCCCCGCCCTCTTCCTCCCCTCAGCTCCCAGAGGGATGAGGAGAAGAATCGAAAGAATATAACTCCTACTGGTTGACATAGGAGCAGACCAGTAACTAAGGTATAACAGAAACCACTACTGCTACCACCAATAATAATAATGATAAGGGAAATAACAAGGGAAGAGAAACAAACTGCTCACCATCTTCTGACCAATTCCCAGACCGACCGAGCAGTGATCTAGCCCTTCCGGGTAACAGCCCCCAGTTTATACACTGGCCATGACATGCTGTGGTATAGAATACCTCTTTGGCTAGTTTGGGTCAGGTGTCCTGTTCCTGCTTCCTCCCAGCTTCCCCTCCTCCCTAGCAGAGCATGAGACTCACAAAGTCCTTGGTCAGAGTTAACATTACTTAGCAGCAACTAAAAACATCAGTGTTATCAGCGCTGTTCCTAGGCCGAAAGTCAAAACCAAAGCACCCCACCAGCTACTACGAAGAGAAAAACGATTGCTACTGCTGAACCCAGGACAACTTTACAGATGGGAATCTAGTTTCAAATTCTGGCACCTTTAAAAAGTTTATATTCACCAATTGAAGGGAGACAAGGTAGGCATTTAAAAATAGTCTATTCTTAAAGGATTTAGTGGTTGCAAATAAGTTCTCTCCATTTAAAACAAGATACACTAAAGGACAACATAATGTTTTTCAGACACCTGAAACACAAAAAGCCAATAGAAAAATAGAAAAGTTAGAGAAGCTAAGCAAAAAAACAAAAAGGAGCACAGGATGTGTAGAAAGGTAAAAGATACAAAAGGCTCTTGATTAATTGTATAATGAGAGATGTGCAAAGAACCTTACAACTTATGACAGAACTTTAATAACACAGCCAAGTATACAATTTATGCATCACTGATTATATTATCACCACAGAACATCAAATTAATTTCATAAAAATAAATGTGGAATACAGCAACTGACACCTAGGAGATCAACTTTTTTAGATAATCATAACAAAGACTAGAATTAATAATTTAATTTAAAGAGCTGGATTTCCTCAGTCATACACTCACTTTATCATTTCTTTGATGATTCTGGGTATATCTGTGCAGATACCCACTTTAACTGTCTTCCTAGATTTTGGCTCTACCGCTCCTCTGATAGGTTCTATGTTAAGCAGGACAGCCCCATCGTATGATACTTTAAATGTACCTTAAATAAACAGAATAATAAACACAGTGTTACACAACAAAGTTGTAGATTTATATTCTTCTATTACACATTTGGAATTACAAAATACATAATGCAGATATTCACAAGTAGTACATTTTCTTGTGGAACAGGAAAACTATTTTGAATAACAAAGTAGATCATTATTTCCAGCATTTCTTTAAATATTACACCTACAAGTCCAATGCCACTTTGCAAGTTGTAACACAAAAGGTACTCACATTCCAAACAAAAGTGACTATACAATAAAGCAGCTGTAAGTAACAGTTTGTAAGTTACAGGCTGGTTTATACAGACCTCTAGACAGCTACTATAGCCAGAAAGTTAAATGCATAATGCAGTCAACAATAGTTTTCACTGTTTGGTACACATCACAATTTACTGCAAGAGAAAACAGTGAATATTTCTAGGTTATAATTTTTTTAAATGTGAAAAAAATGTATTTAACCATCAGCACTAATTAACTGATATTATATCATAGACAGCAAGAAATTGTTTCAAATGTTGTAGGAAAAATTCACTGTTTGACCTCAGACAGTCCCTGATATGCGAAACAAAAACAGAGGACTCATTTTGTGCAAGGGATAAGATGTGAAATGCAATGCTTGTGTCACAGGCTGGCATACAGCATTTCCTGCTGATACAGTTTATGTGCTGCCTGTTAGTGTGACCTGCTGTGTTATGATTTACAAAGTCTATAGAAACACCTATCCAGCAGCTTTTCCTTTATCTGCTCTCAATACATCCTTCATTAACCACCACTTTCATTCTAATTTTCCATGTCCAATCCTGCAGAACTCGATCATGCAACCTGCATGTATCATGCAACAGAGTTTATAACTAGAAGTAGCTTGTACACAATGTGAGAAATTTCACATCATGGATATTAGTTATAGATGCATATGCAGTGCAGCTTATCTCATTTTCTTTATTTAATCATGATTTCTCAAAGTGAGAAGTTACTATGTATGAGTTGATTATATAAACTACATACTAAATCTTTAAAATAAAATCAAATTCTGTTCTAACTAGACAGTCATCTGGGTTTGGGGGGGGGATTTGTTTTGGTTTTTTTAATATTGCAACTCATCTCTTGTGTTTCTACAATTATGTATTTTCTTTTGATACAAAATTTCTGTGGAAATCTATGAAGCGAATGCTCACACAACCTTGGCCTACTGCAAATAAAAAACTCTTGTGTTTTAATAAACAGCTGTACAAGTGAGGAACAAAAAACGATCAACAGCCTTAAATTTGTTGTTTGAAACAGCGCATAGTTGCCACCCTGCTTCTGGAGAAAGGTGCCTGCAGCTTTGTCTGGTGAAAAGGCAGTCAAATAGATTACTTGGATCACATAAGCATTCTTATGCACCATTCTCTGTGTTTCTTATATTCCTTGGAAGCATCCTTCACAAAAGTTGCAGGATGTGCATGTTTTGAAAGCTTACGACTTCAAAAAGCTATGGCAGCAAGATAAAAAGACTTCTTGTTACCTTCTCGTAATAAAAACAGTCAACTCCCATCCTAGAGGACTTCAGCTCTGAAAGTACAAGGAGCTTGTAGTTGTTTATTTAGTAGACAGCTATTGGGATCACAGAATCACAAGACAAAAAAAGCAAGGGCAGACATGATTTGCTACTATTTATGTTGTGCATAGTAATCCAATAAGAAACTGTCATTTTTTCATCTTTCAGATAGGACTCAAAAAATACAGAACTCCTAAAATTTAGCAACATTCTAAATTAATTTTTCTTCCCTAAGCAGAAACAGTACTGCCCATAGAAACAATGGGCCATTTCTAACACCTTTAGCTACAACACTCATAACCTCCATAACCCACTTGGCCACTGAAGTGTCTACTTGCATAAAATTACATTTTCCAAAGAAATAAAATATTTGTATAATGTAATACATACTAAATATTTACCTGAAGACGATCCATGGTTAGCAATACTAATTTCTTTACTAATTACTTTACTGTTTGCAATCACTGTACCAAAATTAATCTCTGACTCAATTTCCAGGCAACAGCACGGAATCAATCTGCAGAGAAAAAACATGGTTATATGTTCCCAAAACTTGAAAATACCTTTGCATTTTTTAAGAAATTTGGTTAACGACTCCAGCAGAAGAGAGTTCTGCTTTTCTCCTAATTCTCCTACCAATGTTTATGCAACTCACTTCAGCAGTATGGTATACACAGGGAAAATGTAAAAGAGATCTAGCTGTCTATCAAGCTGTTTAATGGCTAACTACTGTAGTAGCCATTATAGCTTTAAAAGCTTTTAAATTGGTCAGAACAGAATGTATACATTTCTATTTAATTTTAAATAATTATAGTACTAAGAACTTTTAAGTAAAACTAGTTAGTTACATCACAAAAGAAGATTAAAGTTTACATTCACTGTATTTTATTACCAGCTGCCTGAACTAAAAGCAGAGAGAAAACGTGCATGCCAGTTCCAATTTACAGTCATCTTGTTTTATAGATACTTTATGTGGCTTCAACAAAACTTATTACAACAGCCAGAAGTGGGTAATGACACAAGTTATTTTTATTATTGATTTAAGAGCCTTAGCCAGCATGACAACAAAACTGTATTGGGTACTTCTCAGCCATAACAAAAAGATCATGCTTGTATCAGGAAACTTCTATTTTAAGGGCCCCAATTTTTCACACAATCACACCTCTGATCTCACATAAACTGTGTATGAAATCAATTGGAATTTTACATCAGCATAAGTCTATCTCATCTCCTCTTAACCACAAATAGGAATACGCAGGAACAACTATATCATGATCTGCGTTATATACGGTACTAGAGACTAAATGGAGAAGGAAGATACATCTCCTTGGCCAAGGTAGATAGACCCTGCCTGTGTAATATGTTGCATGGAAGAATGTGGGGGGAAGCAGGGAGAGATGTATACATGTTATCAACATTATCATAACCAAATTAGAATGAAGCAAAACCAGAATCCAAAGTCTTTCTAGAATCTTAAAAGACATTGCCCCAATTAACTATTTACCTTTGTGCTGCTCTGGGAAAAAAAAAAAAAAAAAAAAGAAAATAAATCTTCTCTAAGAAAACTTACTACTTGTTTTCAGTGCAACTGACACATTAATTACATAGCCATAGGTGACTTGTATTAGCAAGCTTTCCAGAAGATTAAACTGCTAATCATAACAGCAGCATATGAACTTCTGAACACCATACCCAAGCAGGGGGATATCGACTATCTCATCTTCTATTAAAAGAAGTAGTCTATCTTGAAGATCTTCTTTACTCTTAGGATAATATTCCACAAAAGCTGTAACTCGAAGTCCAGGTGCAACAGGTTTTTCCGGATTTTCCACAATCAATTTAAACTGTAATTAGAAAAAAAAAAAAAAAAACAAACCTAGTTTAAAAAACATACATATGTGGTTCATTGATTTTAAATTCAAAACCAACTTAAAAATATGTAGGAAAATATGTAGGATTTTATAAACGTTCTTTTCCTATTCAATTAAGTTCAGACTTTTTACAGTAGGACAGAAAGAACAAATACTGACACATCAAATTACACAGAAGAGTTAATTTAGAAAAGTATAATTTTGAGCCTTTCCAAGAGAGCTTTAGCTTTTCCTGCTGTTGCAATAAACCTTCAGCAACACAGAAGTAAGTCAGCTGTTACTCAATGGTGAATCTTTTCAGTACCTCAGAGAGTAACAAGTTCAAACCAGCAACTAAAGGAGACTGCATCAGAGGTTTCTCTAGGTCTGACTGACATTCAGCAAATGTCAAGAGGAAGTCCCTCAGATTGTTGAAAAATCTGCTTGAAGGGCCATGGCACCTCCAATTTTGGGGATCAAATGAAAGAAAAAAAAACCCAGAAGCAGCTGTCAGAAAGCAGGTTTTCCCTCTCTCAAAAATTCTGGATTTGTTGTTGTCTGTAAGCATCTGCTTATATCCGAGAGCCCCCACACATTTTTTCATTGAACAGAATATACAAATAATCTACTAGCACAGAGTGGGAAATACAGCAGTTCCCATGTTCCTAGGAAAGCCTTGTAGCAAAATCTATAGTTTCTGGGGTGTTTCAGTCTCCTTACAATTCACACCACTCTATGCACAAAAGGCTTTTGCTCTATATGTCCAATTTTATTCATGTTATTTCTGAAAAAGGGTCATTCCAGTATCCTTTAATTTTTCTGTTCTCATTTATGTTTGACATATGGAAACATATCATTTACTAGTTTTTGATGTTATTGTCCAAGCATCCCCTTCTACTCCTTTAACATTTTCCTAGCAGTATAAACAGTCAACTAGAGGAAATTTGTTATGTAACATGTATCATGCTTATGGGGTCAATTTTGAAAGAGTAACCATGCTTTAATTTTGAACTGTGTAAAATTATTTTTGAATGTTAATTAAACAGCCAAGCATATTCATTTTACACAAGGGATAATTAATATGTTGTCCTACTGCCTTTTAATGAAACCTACGGAAAACTGCTTTGTGAGCTAAATTTCTTGAAAGGCATTTCTTAGTCATGCACCAGGACAGCTCAAGGAAGGTTATTTTTCAGTCCTTGTACTCTATGAGTGTAATACCTCTGAAAATTTACAGATGAGTTGTACACTTCAGAGCCATGTAATCACAGATGGCAGCGTAAGGTCTGTGAATGAGAAAGGTCAATATAACAGACCTTTCTGGAACTGAGCATGTGAAGTGGAACCTTGTCCTCTTAACAGTCAGATGAGTTGTCTCACTCACAATAGCATTAAAATACTCTGCAAAGGCATGAGATACTTTCAGAGGTAAAAACTCATTCAGCTATACTGAGTAACTTTTTCTCTAAAATTGACTCTGCCTTTCCACTTCTGGAGCACACGAAAAATTGGTAAGGCTGATGAGAACTAGCAAACCAGAATAAACACGGCCCTACCAAACCAACCACACTCAACAGTTTCCAGCTCACTCCAACAGTCTTCAGTTACAGTGTAATAAAAATCAAGCTCCACCTCACACAAAGTTTAGTGGGGGTATAAAATGCAGTTTTGGCCACTCTTGCCCTCCAAAAGAAAGGCTGACTACTCAAAACAGCAAAATTATCCAAGTTACTACAAGTGTCTGACAATCGTTTTGAGGACTACTCTGGAATATACATATTCATAGTCCAAGCTGCTGTGAACACAAAGCAACATCAGCTTCTGTGCAACACCCAATGCTAATTTAATCCTTTGATCCTAATTTTTACATAATTAACAGATAATAAACTAGCTAAATGAAAGACCAAAGTAAAACTACTAAGCACAGCTGGGTTTTTCTGGGCCCACATAGGATACAAGTCAAGGGCTTAACTGGTTAGAGCTGTAAAGATGCATTTTCCTTTAAAAACTCTGTCTATGCAATGATTTTTCCAGAACTAATTAGATAATATTAACAGTGATCATACTATCTTGAGAAAAGATTGTAAACCCCTCTTTTCTGAGCAAGCCCTCTGCAAGCAAGCATACCAAATGAACTACACCACTCAAAAAACTTAGAATATAATACAAAAATGAGATAACTGAGCTATCAATCAATCCTATGGAAATCCAAGCAAAAATAATTTCAAACACTGTGCCCTTTAGCTGATCTGGAACACTTCTCAGATTTGGTGTTCACAGTGTGGCAAACTGATCAATTTCTACGTAACACTGCATGAAGTAACAAGGAACTCATGGGCTTCTTGAGGGGTAGAACTTCTGGAGACTGCAAAGTCAGCCAGTAAAGTTAAGCAGCATTTTCTACCAACAAGGGACTTTATGTAGTAAAACTTACAAGCAAGTACTTCTACTGAAACTCTGGATTTAACAAACAAGGGAGCTCTCCAAATCACTCACAACCTCAGGAAAATATAGTGCTGGGAAGGCTGGAGTTCATTTCATTCTGACTTACAGGCTTCAAATGAGCAGCCTCATTTGAAGCTCTATAAAAGAACAGTTTTCAAGTATCATAGAAATGAGACCTACACATTCTCCCAAGAAAACGATAAACCAGGACTGACACCCTCCTTCAGAACTGCCACCCAAGAAACAGTTCAGACAACTCTGAGAACTGCCTTTTATTATTTCTATTTATCCAGTTATTCAACTATTTTAGGTTAATCTCCAATTCACTGGCAAATTTCAGTCACTTTCATAACCTGCTCAGACATCCATGAGCCATTTGCCATTTGCAGCACTGAATGCATTTACACCTGCCAAAGCAGCCTCTTACATAGGACTGATAATAGAAATTCACTAAGACAAAGAAGCTATATCCTAAGACAAAGAAGTTTAAAGCAAAAGAAAAAGAAGAAAATTGTAAGGACAGTAAGCTAATTAAGCAACTGCTAGTCTAGGCCTAAGCCAATAGGGACTGCTTGTGTGCTAAAGATGTATACTGGTTAGGGCTGCTTCAGTGGTTTGGAAAACTGCCATGAAAGTACTTGCACATACTCCAAGAGAAAAGGTGAAAAGTTCAACTTAGGGGAAGACTTTGAGCCTTCATCCTCACAACCACTGTCCACCACCACCAGAGGACAGTACGCACGCCCAAGGAGGAATGGCAGAGTTCCAAGAAGGACCCCTCCTCTTCTCAGAAATCTTATGAATATGTGTATCTACCAACATAAATTTGTGATAAGCTGGGCAGTGAGTGCGCGTGTTAGCAGGAGCAATCCCCCATGCGCCCAGCACCGAATAAACAAATACCTACTTAATAGTTACATTGACTACTGAGTTTCGTTATGGTGCTTTTCTCAGCATCAGATTTTTGACTCAGATGGGACACTCTCTGGTCAGCTGCAGGATCCACTGAATGCAGGGACTCCCATGGGCTCCCCCGGGATTTCCCAGAGGGACTCCTCACTTCATTCAGCTCACTGCAGTAGCAGACAAGGACCATCACTGCACCAGTTTTGAGGTATTTGTTAAACACTTTGGCTTGGTTGACCGGTCTTGGTAAAGTGTTCCCATAAGACATGGGAGATGTCACATGCAGGGCTCCGCATCGCAGGTGAAATTCCTGATGCTGATACTTGGATAAGGTGTGAGTATGGAAACTGAGGTTTATGTAATAGTTATTGTGAGCATTGTGATTTTAATAGTTATTGTGCTTTGTATAACTAGGAAGTTCATGTGTTGTCCATCTTGTCTGGTGCAAAACAGTGTGAAATGTTTGACAAGGAACTTGGTTAGGAAAGTGTTAAGTAACTGATTTTACATGGGAGAAGTTGCAGGTCATAAGAAGACTCAAAAATATTTTGAAAGAGTACAGGGTTTTCCAGTGATTGTGAATGATTATCCTTGTCCTAAATGTCGACATTGTTTTTCATGTTTAGCTGCTATTTGTAATAATTGTGGGATATATTTGTCATCAGAGCCATTATCCTTATACCAAAACGTTGATCTGATTTGTGAAGGGTGTTTGTTAGTTTCTTAGGCGTGATTAACCCCTGCCTATATTGTGCCTTGGGGTGGGGTAGACTTTCTTGAAGAAAGGAGAGAGAATTCCTCAAAGATAAAAAGGTGAAAATTTAACTGGGAGGATCACAGAGTAGTGAAGTTCTGAAGAAAAATCCTCTTGGTTGTATTCTAGCTCATTGGAAGAAGATAGGAGGACCACCCAGTGCAAACATGAACAAAAAGACCTTGATTGAATATTGTAACCAGTGGTGGCCCCTCTATAAATTAGAGGACGAAGAAAAGAGGCTGATAAATGGAACTTCAAATTACAATACTTCATTACAATTAATGTCATTCTTGAGATGAGAAGGAAAATGGGACGAAATTAGAGATGCAGATATGTTTTTCACTGTACGGAACCATCCTGAGTGGCAAAAAGAATGTAGAATTAATGTTGCCCCACAGGATCCTCTAGTATTATCACTGGAAAAAGATCAAAAGAAAGTAGAAGGGAAATTAAAGTGATGCTGTTCTGCCTGTAGTATTGGACAGGATTGTCTTAAAGCTACAAAGACCAAAAACAACAAACAGGTTCCTATGACAGAACTAGAGGAGTTAAGGGCTCCCATTTTGAAAAATCCACAGGCATAAGCAGGGAACTCTCATACAGATAGTATCGGCAAAAGTAAAGGGGAAGTGGAAGCCTCTGGGGGAGATACTCCTATAACAGCATGAACTAGGAATAAAACTCTCAAAGGACTTCAAATTGTAGCACCCCTTAGGCAAGTTATAAGACCTGAAGGGGATCCAGTTAGAGTTAAAGTTCCTTTCAGCACTGGAGATTTAGATAACTGGAAAAAAGTGGCTAAAAGGTATCAGCAAGATCCCGATAAAGGGGCTAAGAGGTTTAAATTAACTGTTAGAAATCAGGATCCTGACTGGTCTGATGTTGATTTAATGCTCAGAGAAATGACTGAAACTGGAAAACAGCTGATATTGAAAACTGCTAGAACTCCTGTCCAAGCTCAGATTACCAGAGGAGCCTTACAATCCCTAATTGGGACCCTAATACTGCAGGAGGTTATCAAATGTTGAGCCATTATTGGGATTGGATTAAATTAGGACTAGAAAATGCTATCCCCAAAGCAGTAAATTGCTCAGCACTTTATGCAGTAAAATAAGGGCAAAGTGAAATCCCGACTGATTTTTTTAGACAGTCGCCAGAGTGCAATGAGGAAATACATGACTTTGGACCTGTCCTCAGATTTTGGAACACAGCAGCTGGTTTCACTATTTCTAGGGCAGTCAGTCCCAGATACTAGAAAGAAACTACAGAAGTTAAAAGAGCCGGAAATAAGAGACTTGTCAAAGTTGTTAGAAGAGGCTTGGAGGGTGTATAGAGATAGAGATGATAGAGATAGAGATGAGATAGAGATAGAGATAGAGATAGAGATAGAGATAGAGATATGAGATAAAGAGATGAGGAGAGGAGAAGAGAGGAGAGGAGAGGAGAGGAGAGGAGAGGAGAGGAGAGGGGAGGGGAGGGGAGGGGAGGGGAGGGGAGGGGAGGGGAGGGGAGGGGAGGGGAGGAGAGGAGAGGAGAGGAGAGGAGAGGAGAGGAGAGGAGAGGAGAGGAGAGGAGAGGAGAGGAGAGGAGAGGAGAGGAGAGGAGAGGAGAGGAGAAGGGAAGGGAAGGGAAGGGAAGGGAAGGGAAGGGAAGGGAAGGGAAGGGAAGGGAAGGGAAGGGAAGGGAAGGGAAGGGAAGGGAAGGGAAGGGAAGGGAAGGGAAGGGAAGGGAAGGGAAGGGAAGGGAAGGGAAGGGAAGGGAAGGGAAGGGAAGGGAAGGGAAGGGAAGGGAAGGGAAGGGAAGGGAAGGGAAGGGAAGGGAAGGGAAGGGAAGGGAAGGGAAGGGAAGGGAAGGGAAGGGAAGAGAAGAGAAGAGAAGAGAAGAGAAGAGAAGAGAAGAGAAGAGAAGAGAAGAGAAGAGAAGAGAAGAGAAGAGAAGAGAAGAGAAGAGAAGAGAAGAGAAGAGAAGAAGAAGAGAAGAGAGAAGAGAAGAGAAGAGAAGAGAAGAGAAGAGAAGAGAAGAGAAGAGAAGAGAAGAGAAGAGAAGAGAAGAGAAGAGAAGTTGACTAGAGTGATGGCGACTGCAACAGTGGCTGCTTTAGAGCAAAGTAGAAATCAGAGATGGTTACCAGGACATGGCAGAGGTAGACCTATGAGAGGAAGGGGGGCAATACAGAATGAACTGCGCATCAGTCAGTGTGCTTATTGTAAGAAGGATAGACATTGAAAACGTGAATGCCCTGAATTACAGAAAAGCTCCTCGTCCATAACAGCTGCTACAGATTGACGAGGACCTAGTGCATCTACCCTAGCAGATCCACTGGTTAAAATAAAGCTAGGGGAACATGAGAAGGAAGTTGATTTTTTAATCAATATGAGATCGTCCTTCTCTGTTCTAACCAAAAGTTGGTGCCTATAAGTAATGACTTTGTAAATATAATAGAAGCTACTGGACAGCAGAAAAAGACATTTTTCCCTAAACCCCTTGTATATAAATTGGGAAAACAAATTGGAATACACAGATTTTTATACCTGCCAAATTCTCCCAAATCCCTGCTGGGACAAGATTTATTGGAACAATTAGAGGCAACCATTGAATTTAAACAAGGAAATATTGAATTAAAAGTAAGAGAAGAACAGCTGAGTGAAATTTCAAGTGCAGCTATGATAGATTTGGAAATATCCCAGAAATCTGAGATGGACGTGGAATTGATTTTCAATCAGGTATATCCACGAGTATGGGCTTCAGAAGTTCCTGGAAAATCGAAAAATGTAGCTCCAATAATAATTGATACTAAAGAAGGAGTGAGTCCAGTAAATAAAAGACAATACCCCTTAAAACTAGAAGATCAAAAAGGAATAGAGAATTCGATCAATAAATTCATAAAAAATGGGTTATTAGTCAAATGTGAATCTGATTATAATACCCCTATATTACCAGTGAAAAAGCTGGATGGTACTTACCATCTAGTACAGGATTTGAGGACAGTTAATAAAATAGCTACATCCAGTGGAAGCTAATCCTTGTACACTCCTCACGAAACTTAAAGATGACCAGATCTGGTTCACTGTACTGGATCTAAAAGATGCGTTCTTCTCCCTGGCTCAAGTTAGTCAGAAACTGTTTGCTTTGGAATGGGAAAATCCCACAACTGGGAGAAAAACTCAACTGACCTGGACAGTGTTGCCTCAAGGGTTTAAAAACAGCCCAACAATTTTTTGAAATCAACTAAGTCAAGAACTGGAAATTTGGAAGCCTCCTGAAAGAAATGGAGTTCTATTGCAGTATGTGGATGATTTGTCAATTGCAACTGTGACTGAGTGTATTCAATGGACAATATTGTATTTTCTTGGATGAGATGGATATCGAGTCTCTCAACAGAAAGCACTAGCACAGAAGCAGGTGATCTACCTGGGATATGAAGTCTCCAGAGGACAACGAGCATTGGGGACTGAGCACAGTGAAGCCGTCTGCCAAACCCCTCTTCCTCAAATGGTGAAAGAACTCAGAACTTTCTTTGGAATGCAGATTATCAATTTACAATTATGGCATCATAGTTAAACCATTGTATGAACTTTTAAAAACCAACAATATGCAGATGATATGGACAGGTGAAGCAAAAACCACTTTTGAAACCCTCAAGAAAGAACTCATGAGAGCTCCTGCCCTAGGGTTGCCTGATGTGACAAAACCATTTTGCCTCTTTTCATGTGAAAAACAGGGAATAGCTCTTGAAGTCCTAGTGGAACGACTCGGGCCCTATAAGAGATCTGTGACCAATTTCTCTAAGCAATTGGATGAGGTCAATAAAGATTGGCCAGGATGCCTACGAGCAGTGGCTGCTGTGATACTGAGTATAGAAGAAGCCTGTAAGTTTGAGTCAGAAGATAACAGTGCTGGTATCACATGATGTGTCAGCAGTGCTTGAGCAGAAAGGTAATCATTGGCTATCCCCGTCTAAGATTCCTAAAATATCAGGCAATATTAGTCGAGTCAGACGATGTGGAAATTTAGATCACTAGTGCTGTAAATCCAGCTCCCTTTCTTGAAGGAAAAGCTACAGAACCACTGGAACATGACTGTATTGAGACTTTAGAAGCTGTTTACGCAAGCAGACCTGACTTAAAAGAAGAGCCTCTAGAAGAAGCACAAGATTCCTGGTATACTGATGAAAGCAGTTTTGTTCACCAAGGAATTCATAAGTCAGGATATGCAATTACCACCACTACAGGGGTAACTGAATCAAATCATCTACCTGTAGGAACATCTGCTCCAAAGGCAGAACTCATTGACGTAATAAGGGCACTGGAACTGGCAAAAGGGAAGAAAATTAACATATGGACAGATTCTAAGTATGCTTTTGGAGTCGCTAATGCCCATGGGGTAGTTTGAAAAGAATGAACCTTGTTAATGCCACAAGGAAAACAAATTAAATATGCAGAGGAGATCCTCCATTTATTAAAGGCTGTACAATTAATATTAATAATTTGTATTAATTAAATTAATAATATTAAAGGGTATACTTGCACAAGCCACTATTATTCATTGTCGAGGACACCTTAAGGGTGATACTGATCCAGAAAGAGGTAACAGATTGGTCAATCATATGGCCAGGCAGGCGGCAGAACAAACACAAGAGCCCTTGGTGATGGCATTAGCTCCTTAAGGAAAAATTATAGATCAAGCATTCAGATTCAGATCAGAAATGGATTCAAGAAAAAGGGGGCAAATTCCATCTCAGGGATAGGCTCATCTAAACGACTGGGCAATCAAATATGAAAATTTGTCAAAGATGAACATAATAAGACTCATTGGGGAACAGACTCTTTATATGAATAACTGAAGACTGCACTGGAAGGGAAAAATCTGTAGACTACTGTCAGACAAGTCACTCACCAATGTGTGATCTGTTTAACAATCCTAATACAGGAAAGAAAATAGAACAGGGAACTATAGCAAGAGGAAGCATTCTGGGAGAACATTGATAAATTGATTTTTCTGAATTACCAAGAAAAGGGGGTTACTGATGTTTACTAGTATTAACAGACACCTTTTCTGGATGGCCAGAAGCTTTTCCATGTAGAACTAATAAGGCAATAGAAGTGACTAAAGTGATATTAAATGAAATAATACCCAGATTTGAAGTACCAATAGTTATTTCATTGATCAAGGAACACATTTTTGTGCACAAGTACAGCAACTGGTTAGCAAAATATTAGGAATTAATTAGCAGCTTCATACTCCATGTGGACCACAAGCTAGTGGACAAGTAGAAAAGATGAATCATATAATTAAGCAACAAATTGCTAAAATTTTTCAGGAAACTCATTTATACTCCTACTATCAGGCGCTTCCTATCACTCTATTGAGAATACATGTAAAACCGAGAGCTAAGGAAAAGTTAAGTCCTTTTGAAATTCTGTTTGGAAGGCCATACCAGACAGTTGGAATAAATAATGACAATCTAAAACAATTAAGAAATCACTGTCTCCAAGAATATATGATCTCTTTGGATAAACAATTAGAAGAAGTCCATAAACAAGCGTCAGAAACTAAAGTTAAAAGCATAGACCATAAAGTTCACTCTTTTAACCCGGGTGACTGGATATATATTAAGAATTTTTCAGGTGACCCTCTTCAGGAAAAGTGGGACAGATCATACCAAGTGCTGCAAACAACGTTCATAGCTGTTAACATCCGAGAATGACCTTCCTGGATCCATTATTCCAGAATAAAGAAGACACCCACAGAGTGCAGAGTGGAAGCTACAGGACCTTTACAAATGAAATTCCAGGGAGATACGGGACAATGAATTTATGGCTGCTAATGTTAATGTATACAGGCTGTAGCATTGGTCATAATAAAAATTTAATTTTGCAATTATTTCAAGAATACAGAATGTATCCTCCATTACTGCCTGTCTACCAATGTCAACTGAGGCAGGAAAGAGAACTCCATGGGGAATTTTACTCACCAATTTGACTAAAATTTTGGAAAATATGTGGCAAGGATATAGTGAAAGCAAGTTACAATGGGTAGATACTGAAGGAAATTACTCTCTGAATGATAAAAAAGTCAACGGCTCAGTGACCAAGTGTAATGTAACTAAACCTCCCACTTCTTGGGCCAAGGAAGTAACATACCAGCCCTCTGGAGATCAATGTACAAAGATTCCATGGGGCTGTCAGATACCAAAGGTTTGGAAAGATGTTCAGAAAGGATCCTGGGAAGTTATGTCTTCAACTGGGTGGCATATAGAATTTACAGGGAATTGAAGGTAGTCCTAAAGATCCATTGTGGGTGCAGGTGAGTTACAGCAATATTGAGGAAATGAGAAAAAAGAACACCGTTAATAAGCCACAATGGAACTGCACTAGAGTATATAATTGCAGCTCTACAGAACCAGAGATACAACGCCTAGTGCCTGTTGCCCAAGCATTGAGATTAAGATACATTTGTAGGAATTACTTTACGCAGTTAAATGGCACTTGGTCACATTTAACTAATAACAATACATGGCTCTCAACTGCCTCCAGGTTACTATAAAAACAATCGGCCATGTTGTTTGGGTAGGCAGTGATGGAATTTGGACCACTCATTTACAAATAATAGATAAAACAAAACAATGGACCTTGGGATTATTAACATTATGTCCATTATGGAGAAAATCCCCCTTGCAACCATCTCTATGGAGACGAATAAAGAGAGAAAGTCAGGATAATTGGTAATCCCCTACCACAGGTACAAGAATATTATGGACTATAGACTAGTATTATGGACATATAGTATTATGGACTACCTTCACTCCAGGATACCCGATATTAGAAAATATTTTTTTTTACATAACCTTACTCAACAGGTAGAAAGCTTAGCGAACTCCACCCAGAAGGGTTTGCAGGACTTAAACAGGCAATTACAGACAACTTCCAAAATGATATTGCAAAATAGACTGTCATGAGACCTACTCCTTTTAAAAGAACATGGGACATGTGGCTTTCTAGGATTAAAAAACGTTGTATATACATTTCAAATGTCACTCAAGATTTAAATAAGCAAATTGATCAAATTAAGAAAATAGCATGAGACAGTAGAGCTTTAAAAAAAATATGGAAACTACTTGGTTCAACAAAATTCTACAGGTATTTGGGTTTTCTCTCGCAGGTTGGCTTGCTACCTTGATACAAACTCTAATTGTAATTATAGTAATAATTATATTAATAAAAATAACCTTAGGTTGTGTTAAAAAAAATAAGTAGAAATTTAGCAGGAATCTATGTAGCAGTAAATAAAATATACCAACTGCATAACCTCTCATATGGTACAAAATTAAAGAAACAGTTATCTTTCTGTGCAAATGCAAAAGAATTTCTTAAAGTTACAGAAAAAGGGGGTAATTGATAATAGAAATTCACTAAGACAAAGAAGCTATATACTAAGACAAAGAAGCTTTAAGAAAAAGAAAAAGCACAAAATTGTAAGGACAGTAAGTTAATTAAGCAACTTTGCTACTGCTTGTCTAGGCCTAAGCCAATAGGAACTGCTTGTGTGCTAAAGATGTATACTGGTTAGGGCTGCTTCAGCGGTCTGGAAAACTGCCATGAAAGTACTTGCGCATACTCCAAGAGAAAAGGTGAAAAGTTCAATTTAGGGGAAGACTTTGAGCCTTCATCCTCACAACCACTGTCCACCGCCACCAGAGGACAGTACGCACGCCCAAGGAGGAATGGCAGAGTTCCAAGAAGGACCCCTCCTCTTCTCAGAAATCTTATGAATATGTGTATCTACCAACATAAAACTGTGATAAACTGGGCAGTGAGTGCGCGTGTTAGCAGGAGCAATCCCCACGCGCCCAGCGCCGAATAAACAAATACCTACTTAATTGTTTTGGCTATTGAGTTTCTCAGCCTGAGGACCTACCAAGGTGGGCAGCCCTTTCTGCAAAACTTCAGTAATAAAAGCTGGGCATTGAGATCTCTTTTGCCTCTGACAGTGTTCTGCACTTCAAGGGGGGCACTCATTTGGTAAGCGCTAGGCGAGTGGGGTAACAGTCCCTCAGCCAGGACAAGCCCTGGAGGGAGGGACAGAGACCCTCGAGACCCTGGGTGGAGCGTCTGCATGGGGCACTGCCGTTATTCATGTACGCCGGAGCGGTGCGAGGAACTGCACAAACAAGCACAGAGCCAACAACTGACTCGTAAAGAATGGCAAACCTCGGCGACGTTAGATCCGCCCGGGAAGGGGCCGTGGGGGCAGACACTCCCCTCCGCTTCCCTCCCGGCCATCCCTCACCTGGGGCCGGCGCGGCGGCAGCAGCTGGAGACGACAGCTCCCCAGCCGCTGGTTCTGGATGCTGAGCGCGGCGCGGTAGCAGTTTCCCGGCAGCGCGTCCCTGAAGCACAGCTCGGCCGGGTCAATGCGGACCCCGGCCACGTCCCGCCACCCACCCGCCATGGCCGCCGCCGCCGTCTCACCGGGCGGCCTACGCGGCTTGGAAACGATCGCTTAGCAACGGACGCAGGACGCTGATTGGAAGCAAAAGAGCGGAGCTTCCATACCCACCAATCGGAAGAGGACGAAACGGGGCAGGGACGCGGCTAGGGGCTCGGCCCGGGGCTGGGCGGGCAGCGGCTCCGGCGGCGTTCGGGTGTAATTCCACGGACGCGAGGCTGGGCATGAGCTGGAAGGAAATAAAAACCCCAGACCCCCTGTTTTGGAGGTGCATCAAAACGGCCACATCCCATTGGCCTGTCTTTATTAAGTAAAGGACACCTCCCACTAGACCAGGTTGCTCAAAGCCCCGTCCAGCCTGGCCTTGAACACTGCCAAAGCCAGCTTGGACTGGGTTTTGAGCAACCTGGTCTAGTGGGAGGTGTCCCTGCCCATGGCAAGGGTTGGAACTACATGATCTTAAGGTCATTTCCAACACAGACCATTCTATGGCTCTACGAAAGAGACACCCGAGCCCGTGTCTCCTCCCACTTGTCCAGCATTGTCCCTTTTTCACCTGAGCAGTTTTCCTGCTGTGAGTTCCCCTCCAACAACAGCCCAGGACAGTGAAGGGACACTGTTCCTGCCCTGGCTTTCTTAAAGATGGATTAGGCTGAAATAAAAATGCCTTGATTTATCTTCTGGGCATGCATGTTAATGACAGATATTGTCTACACAGAGCCAAAGCAGGGCACTAACACACTTGTTAGTGCAGTGTCTGCAGCGCCAGTGGCTACACTAATAATTCATTACATGCATTTACTGAGTGGTGAAAGATGTGCTCCTGTGCTGTATCCTTATGCTGTAACTGAAGTGGTAAAATGAAGTTGACAAGAATCCAGCACTTAGGCAGAACTTGGAGGATAATGGGCTGTGTTACGCTTTACCTCAAAATAGCAGAAGCAAGGAGAGGGAACAGTATGCACTCAGAACCTCAAACATCAGTTTATCCCAAAATATTTTGCTTTGGATTACTTCATCCCTTGAAAGTGTGTAAAGACTCAAACTATTTATATTTTAAAAGTCAAATATGAGCAGTGCAAACATGGATGGCACAGATCAGAACTACAAAGTACATGAAAGGCAAAAAGCCTGATTTTAATGGGTGAGGAAACCTGAAGTGAGCAAGGGGAGAGGAGAGCCTTTGTTTCTATTATTGTGGAAGGACACTAACAGGTCTTTCCGTCCCTCTTAAAAATTCAAGTAAAAGCTACCAAGAGTAAGTAGAATACAGGCATCTGAAAGGAGTTCTTCAGGAAGACTGCTTGAATCTCTTTTATGGCAACATGATTGTACTTAACTGGCACACACAGACAAAAAGAAAAAAAAAAGAAAAGAAGAAGATTAAGTTATCAAAGAATTAAACTCCTCTGCTTTTTCACTTTAGAGAATGGAGAACACACCTACATAGTTTCTCTGATCCTTGACTGAAATCTTGAGGAAAAGTCATGGGACACAATATCACACCTAAGAAATATCTGATCTAAAGAAAGAGAAACCTTCAAAGACTTTATACAGACTTCATGATGGTGCCAAAAAGTCACAAGCTCATTAGTTCATCTTACGTTGTGTTATTTCTCAGTTTTCACATGAACATGGAAATGTTCTGTCTTTCTGATCACACAAACCTAATACAAACACATAATATTTTTAGAAACAAAACTTGCTTATGGTTTTGCATTTCGGTTCAAACCTTGCTGGAGTAGAAGAGATGTCCAGAAGGTCCCTGCCCTCACTACTCCATCTGACCCTCCTGGTGTCCTACATTCTCACCTGCTTCCCTGTCAAGTCACTAGCCTTCATTCTGCTGAGGGCTATATAATAAACCTGACCTGTGAAACAATCCTGATGTCATTGGAGGAGGGTGGTCTTTAGGCAAGATAAAGTCTTGGATTCAGTTTATAGCACTATTTCATGAACAGCTGAAGCAGCACTATCATAGGGTGGTAACTTTGGGAATGGGGCTTGAGCTACCAGCAGAGACAGAAATCTTTAAAAATCAATTCTTTCATAAAAGAATTAGCAGCAAAGAACACTGCCCTATTTTCACCTGACTTGATATAGATATGTCAGCAGAAAATTTTTATCAGTTTAACTAATTTTGTTTAAAACAAATTTTAACTGTGATTTAGCTTCTTTATAGAGGAGCCAAGTTCTGCATTAAAAAAATCCTGATCTCTCTGAAATAGTTTGGCGAGGCTCTCTTCCTCTTCTGCAGATCATTATATCTAAATGCTTACAATTGCCATCATTATGATATCTCATTACGAAACAACATTAGATAATGGATTCTGCTCCTTCCTTTCCTTAGTTTATGATGGCTTCATAAAATTTTTTTATCAGTCACCTAATAATCATCTCAAAGTGAAAATTATTGTAAAGGACCAGGCATCTGTTTTGATGACAGAATCTTTATAACTAGTGCTGGAGGATAGATTCTGTACATCCCTTATCCTTTATCACGAAATCATATGACCACATTAAAAGCAATTTTACTTCTGCAGAAATTCATGCTATTTTACAGTGCAGTAAGCTGTACAATTCATACTGCATTCGCCTTAGCAGTATCATGATCAATAATAAAGCTTCACAGCAAACTTCTCAAAATTGCATTATAGTCATCAGAGTGAATATTATAACCTTATATAAATCTCCACCACGCTCCAGTATCTGAGTCATTTCCATCTTTCATAAGCTAGACTTTCCAGACCTTAAACTTTTTTGACTGCTAATCTGACTATCCTCCGAGGTTCCAGGCAGAAAACCAGAAGAGCACTGTTAGTACTTTCCATTTCACAGAAACGGCTATTTTAAAAAAAAAATTAAATAGCCCCAGCTTGTTCGAATCTACACTGGGGCCTCATGTAAAATGAGATGCAGAATCAGTGTCCTGGGTTCAGCAGTAGCAGTCATTTTTCTCCTTCTTGGTAGCTGGTGCAGTGCAGTGTTTTGACTTTCAGCTTGGGAACAGAGCTGATAACAATGATGTTTTGGTTTGGCCAAGGACTTTGTGAGGCTCATGCTCTGCCAGGGAGGAGGGGAAGCCAGGAGGAAGCAGAGACAGGACACCTGACCCAAACTGACCAAAGAGGTATTCCATACCACAGCACGTCATGCCCAGGATGTAACTGGGAGTTAGCCGGAAGGGCTGGGGGACTGCAGGGTTGGAGGAGGTATCGGTCGGAGCTTGGTCGGGCTTGGGGGGCGAGTTATCGGTCAGCTGGTGCTGAGGTGTTGTATTCTCTTCCCTTGTTATTTCCTTTGTCATTATTATTATTGGTGGTAGCAGTAGTGATTTGTGTTATACCTTAGTTACTAAACTGTTCTTATCTCAACCCGTGGGAGTTGCATTCTTTTGATTCTCCTCTCCGTCCCTCCGAGAGCAGGGGGAGGGCAAGAAAGCAGGGGAAGTGAGCGAACGAATTGCCTGACTGGGTTTAAACCACGACAATCAGAAAGCCATCACCAGTCTGTTCTCTTGTGCTGCACAAGGGTAGAAAAATATTAGAAAACATGTATTAAAACGCAGCAAGACCTGAGACACTGATCCTATCTGCCCATGTTCTGAACATGGGTCAAGGTACCTCTGCACTGACCGAGTCACCTATTACATCAGAAATAGCTCTCACTCATCTAGGAATCTCTAAAACCATAGACAAATCCCTTCAGAAAGAATTCAAGAGGTTAGAAAAAGGAGCATTTAAAACTATCATAAGGGTGGTGTATTTGACAGTAATTCTGCAACAAGAAATGGCAGTGATACCTGAGATAATTAAATTAGTTTGAACAAACTGCCACTCATACTGCACTTCATTGCTGGAATCTGAATCCAGAGGAACTGTGAAAGCTGACCTATTTATTCAACTTCAGGAGGACCAAATATATTTAGAATACACTAGAAGGAAATAGTGCCACTTACCGGTAAAACAAGTAAAATGTATTTTTTAGAAGTTAGAATCAGACAAAGTCCAAATAATGATGACTAATAAATTATATTCCTTTGCATATAATCTTGCAAATTGCTGCATTTAATGGGAAAAGAGAATGTTCAAAATGGCAGATCTGGGCTCTAATTCTCTCTAAAGGTCTCTTACTAAACAAAGCATTCTGTGAGAAGCAAAACTAATGATTTTAGTTCCTCTTTTGTCTCAGTGAAACCATTGGTCTTCAAAAAGCATGTAAGAATTGACAGTCTCTAAGCTGTTCTTCCTTCTCAGATTGGATTGAAAGGAGCGGGACCAAAACTATTTCCAAAATTAAATGACAGACAGATCACAAATGCCTTCCCTTTTCTTTGTTTTAGAGTGACTCTTTAAAAATTGGTAAATTAAAACCCTGTATCATAAATATATACAGTCTCCATTATTCAGCAGTATGGTTTAGGGCTTCAGGAGCCACACGCTGGGGGATTATACGTACCTATACAGCAGAAGCAGAGTGGGTTTATCAATGTAACCTTTCAGTCACAGTATTGCTATAAACTGACAATACTGATTTGAGGACCAAGGCTAGTACGAGCACACAGTGCTGAGCTGAACATTTTGGTCCTGAGAGCTCACAGCAGTTAGTCCAAAGATTTCAGCACCAAAGTACAAATGTGTCCTTTGTTTCCTGCAGTCTGCTCCAATGGAAATGCTTTCTGCATCTGGTATCTTTTTTAGTCAGAATGTGTGAAAACATCCTTGTTCATGAAAAATTTAGTAACTCTAAAAGCATCCATAACTACTCATAAATACCATGTATTAGGCAAATATAAAATTATTGGGTAGAAAAAAAAATCAGTGAACCACACTGAGAAACATGATGATGTATGCTTCTGAGCTGGGCAGATCATCTCTGATTAAAACAGAACATAACTATAGAGAAACTGCATAGATATAGGTAATAGGAGATTGCAATAAGGGATGGTTTTGAAAAACCTCTCATATAAATCAGGCTTGCTCTAACAGCTGTCTGTAGCTTTTAAGGACTACCATAAAATCATGGTATTTACCACACTGAACCAGTAGACTTTCCAGACTGACATCAAGATGTCAACAGCTATTGGCACCAATGAATCAATATTAAATTTCCACTGTACACAAATAAGATGTGATTTCCTAAAGTTACTAATGGTGGGATTCATCATGCCACATTTCACTAGTAAAAAAATCAATGTCTAGTCCAAGCTTCCATTATGGTTAGGAGTGAGACAAGTACCTGCAGAGGATAATCATTCCCCTTCCCTTACGTAAGTATTTAAAATGTAATTACATATATCACATTAGCTTTATGCAGGTCTCCTGCTATTTAGTTACTTAAATAATTTCAAGAATTTTTTCTTAGGCAGTAATGATATAATTATTAAGGACCATGTTCAGATATTAGTGAATTTATTTTCTTTTGCCTGAAGGATGAAAATTACTGCCTAATCATTTTACAGTACAATTACATATATTTTTATTATACCTGTATCTTTTACATTTTATAAGCAATTTATCCAACTTACTTCCTTACAGTCCAAGTGCTTAATAAGATAAATAAAGTTTGCAGTCATATTTAATACTTGATTCTTCTCTTTAGGGCTGCTCTGTATGAATCTACTTTTCCTGAAAATACTCCTCATGAACATCATCAGTTTGCTGCATTATACTAAGAGAGCTCATTTGTCTTCATAAGTTACAGATGAAACAGTACTATCCAATTTAGCTGGGTTCTTATGCAATAACGGCCTTGAAGATCAATAACAAAGCTTCAGTATTGCACTAAACGGGAATTAGGATAGAATATATCTTGCAGAGCACTGAAGATACATACTTTGGGGAATTAATGCTACTCAGTAAGTTAATGACACATTGCATCAACATATGCTTTCTTTTATGAATTTTACAGATTTTTTTTTATATTGCTATTTTAATATTTTATCCCACGCTAAGGAAAAAAGGTGAAACATGGGCATCCAACTGACCTTCACTTTTCCGTTCTTTATTTTAATATCTCTGTCCTAATATTTCTTGCTCAGCTTAATCCTGTGTTTATATATATTTTTCTCTGGTTCAGGGTTTCTCAATGTGATTTGTTGTTCCTTTTCTAGTCACCAGCTATTTTTAAATGCTGAGGTTTACCTGTAAATCTGTCTGTACTTTTCTTAATGCAGTTTAATATCCTGTCTGTATTGACATTTTGCATAAAGCAGGCATTAAATTGGTTTCACTTCACTGACATCCATTCCTCTTTTTGGCTGGTCATATCAACATAGAGGCTCCGCAGGCCTTCAGCTCCTCCTTTCAACATGCGGTACTTTCACCTTATCTACATTTCATTTCACCTGTTATCATGACCTAATTTATCAGCTACAGATATAGCATGTCTATTCATTATGGTACATTAGATATGTTTGCATTTTAGGCTACATAGAAAGGGCATTTTGCACTTTCTCATTTTTCCTAGCCATAGTGAAATATATTTAATGAACTGGGGGGGGGGGAATAACAACTTGGCAATAATTTTTTTTCAGCAATTTCGTTAAGCACCTATATAGTAACAACAAAATTACATCCATCAGTGTTGTAAGACAAGAACAGTATTAGCATTCTTGAAGGCTATTCACACAGAGCTAATAGTCTGGGGAACTGTTGCAAGTTGAATCTCATTTCTTCAGTACTTATTACTTTCTATTAACTGAAGAGGGATCCACATTCCTGAAATTACAATCACTAGTCTTTCTTTCCCTGGGGGACTGCAACCTACCAGATACCTGCTGGCTACAGTACAGCAGAGAAGAAAGAGTCTAGAAGGTTCCTGGAGTGTGTGAAAGATACCATCCTTAAATAGCTGGTGAGTGAGACAACCAGGGAAGGCACCCTGGCTGGAGGCTGTCTTGGGCATAGCAACCATGAAATGGTAGTTTTCAATTCCTGGAGAAGTAAGGATGAGAGTCAGCAGAAATGCTACTGTGGACTTCCAGAGGGCAGGCTTTGACTTGTTTAGGAGACTATTTGACAGAGTCCCTTGGGAGGCAGTACTGAAAGGCAAAAGAATCCAGGAAGGCTGGATGCTCTTCCAGAAGGAAACATTCAAGGTGCAGAAACAGGCCATCCCCATGTGCAGAAAGCAAGCTGGGTAAATCATACCCAAAATATTAATTGGGCAAGGCATGATGAAAGTGTAATTTTACTTAATAATTTTGCAATATCTACATGCCTAAAAGTGTAGACCCATGAAAATCAAAATATTTTGATAGTGTCTCCTACAGAATTCTTTCTTCAACCCAGAGAACTACCTACCTATATGCAGGCAGATTTCACATTTTCTGGGAGAAGATGTGATTTTGTTAATTTATCTAGGCACTGTGTAGCCTCTCAGCACATTCAATGTGCATTTTGGAAATGCAAGAGGTTCAGAAAACTTTACAGATGCTTTACTATAATTGAATATGCTTATATCTCTGAGTTCTAACTGCCTATATGTTTGGTGAAAGAAAATGTAAAACAAATTTATTTGCAAGAATACTAATTCTTAGGAAATACTAAAATGATCAAAATAAGTTCTTCCCGAACTTCGTAAATACCTTAGGGTGTATGAGTATAATCTGACTTACAGGTAAGAGGCATTTCCAATTGAGATAAAATCCCGTTTAAGAGCTACTAATGTAATGTAGCAGGCTAATAAATACTTTGATCATACGTTGATAAATCTGCTATAGAGAGCAAAAACCAGCTTCTTTCAGTAACTGACTGAAAGTGGATCCACTTCTGCTCCCATGAGTCCTACCTGGCACAGCAGTGTTAGCAACGGATGGACCTGCTATGGGGAGACAGGAGGAAGGAGGTGGAGAAAAGGCGACGACAAAAGTTGTTCCTTCAGCCAGGCACCTATCCATATGCACTGTGAGTTATCGTGGTGTGATCTTCTAATATATAAAAAACACTAAGTTTAGCAGTATCTGTTTCTTATGTCTCCATGTGTTCTCAGATGAGATGATCTATGTAAGAGCAAAGCAACTACCATCAAAGAACTATCCCCAGCATTGGGGACATTTATAAATACTTTCTGCAGAGTTTTCTTGATAAACATTTCAGGGTCTCATATTTTCAAAATAAGCTGAGTATTTGAGGAGAGTGTTTTTATGCTGTTCCCCACTCCCAACTGTTAATGAACCTTTTCCAGGATTTATCTTTAATTTTGCACAAATCAGTGGTATGCAGATTGTGAGTCTCCATTAGTCCTAAGAGGAGGCACTTAGCTGAGCCTATCAGCCACAAGAATAGTAATTCACTAGGGATTTGTATGCATGGCTTATTTCGCATTTGTCTTCCCTTGCAGGCCTCCCAGCACTAAGAACAGCTGTGCACTGAACTGCACAGATCAACCAAGCTACTATATTTACCACAGTGCTCTTCTTTTCTCTGTTGCCAAAAAAGTGGTCAGATATAGCACAGCAATTTATACTGCTGAATTCTATTATCATAATATTTTTGTATTTTTGTCCACATTCTGAAAAGAAATTCATATGCCCAATGCCATTATATGTTGAAGAAGTATAACAACATTTTAATACAGATTTTAAATTCCTTATATTTGAATTAGGCGCTTACATTTCACAGTGGCATAATTTAACTCAAATTCAGCTTTCAGCAATCACTGGAACATTTCCCCACAAGTTCTTACCCACAGGTCTAGAAGCCAGCTTACAAAGTTTTTCAAGTTTCTAGCCAAGAACATAATCAGCATTTCTTTAACATCACAAGGCCAGCACTCCTCCATCAGCCTATGTAGCTTCAGGGGCCTAATACCCACAGTATTTGACACATCTTGTTACATCTTGCCACAGATTGTGAAGCATTTCCTGGTAGTCAGCATAGTCATCAGTGACTTTTTATAATCTAAGACAAAAAGGTTTTGTTATCATCTAATTAGACTTCCAGCAATATAAATGCCTTGTGATTTACTAAGATCTAATTGCTTATTTAATTCCAGTAGTTGGTTTTGTACTAAAACTTATCTTGTAGAGATCCTGGTATAAAGATCTCCAATTCTGACATACTTGTATTCTTTGTTTGATTCCAATAACTAATTATCCTTACTGTCCCTTCTTCATTCATTCCACTGTCCTATAGCAGGGTCCACCATCTATGGATGTGTCTCTAAATCCGAGATCCATGACTGCAAATAAAGACACTCTGATGGCTGCGGAGGTAACCAGGGACATCAAGATCAGCTTTATTGACACTTTGAATAGTAGACCTTTGTTCTGGCATTTTAAAGACATCATCGGCATTCCAGAAAACTCTAATTAGCCTAATCTTAGTTATATTCAGTCTCCACTTTAAAACTAGAAAGTCCAAGGACACATAAGTATAAAAATAGCCCACCAACACGTAGCTAAAATTTACAAATGCAAGTTCCAGATATGAAAGACATTAAGAAATTGAAAGTCTTTGTTATTCCAAAGTATTTAAACATTCTGGATGAAAGATAAACAAATGTGAATGTAAAAATAAAGATACAAAAATGCCTGTATAAGTAACTTCTTAATCCTACACTACCAAGAGCACAATTGAAGCATAATTTGGGATGGTTTCAATTGAATGTACTAGGGAAGTCTGCTGGAAGTTTGCTAGAATTTTTGGCACAAAGTCCTTGAAGTATCTGAAAGAACTAGAAAACATTTCACACCTTGCTAGAACAAAATAATTAATGAAGAATAATAAAATATTTCAAAAGGCTAACGTGAAAACACATGCAATGAGACATATAAGAGGTGTAGGTCAGTAGCTGCAATCTCGAAAGATGTGGAAGAATTCACACATGAAACAGCAGACTGGGAAGCTGGAAAAGTTCAACAAGTATGTATATTATTCAGTATATAAAATGGTAAAAGAATATGTTGATACTTGTTAATCAGTACAAACAGAATAAAGAAGAGTTGGATTATTTAACTATCAGGTTTGTAGTAGATTGAAGATTATATCTGCATGCAGATTTATATTCAGTTTTTCTAGATTAGCATGTTTTTCTGACAGTGGAAAAAGTTAAGGATAGTGGCGTAGTCTGGACAAAAAGTTAATGGCCATTGACAATTCATAGCTGGGAACGACAGCAAAAGTTGTTAGCACTGGAGGTGGTGAAACATCCTGCTGTAGGGTGCTGACTGCTCCAGTGACGCCTGAGCAGCAGAAGGACAAAGGGAAGAGGTTGAAAAAGGCGTGTATAAGACAGCCAGGTACTGTTTAGCGAGTTGGTGACCTTGCAGTATACTTGTAGTTTCTAAAGAGATTTAGTCCATGTAACTGCAGCTTCAACAACAAAGCTAAGCAGCTGCTAGTGGAGATTAGCAGTCTAATTTACTGCTGAAAAATGGCTTCTAAAAGATTCAAAAGAAGTCCTTATCTGGAGGTGTTCCTGAGGGGTCTCACACAGTAAGTGAGCTGCTGTGATACTGGCACCCTCTCAAGGGTCCAGAAGAGTCTGAGGTGCAGAAACAGCCAAGTAGCTGCCCAGCTGGGGAGGTGACTCAAGGAGACTGGGGAAGCAGCCATCTGTAGACAGAAAAACCTTGACTCAGGCAAATACTATGTAAACCAGAAAAAATGGTACAATTGCAGAAATACTACTGCATCCAGCTAAAAGCTACTGAGGAATAGAATCTACAATTACACTTTTTCATCTCTGTCAGAAATATGCAGGGGCTGTACACATGCCCTCTCTATCATGATCCGGTGGCCTGCATTCAAGCACAAAAGATTACATAAGTTATTTAGTTTTTCTGAATAAGAGCAATTCTTTGTAGCTGTTCTGTGCCTTTGCTCTCAATGAGTCATTTTTAGGAGGGGAGATCATGCACATTATTTGACAACAAGCTTCTGAAGACAATAGTTCTTTCATGTCAACTACATCCTGTTTAGACCAGTAGATCAGACTACCCGTGACTGACATTTAGTAACAGTAAAGGTTTTTTTTAGTGAGTTAAAAGGAAAAAGGGGCATCTTTCAGTTCTATATTCTAAAAGGAAGTCCTAAAATTGGCATTATTTCTTAGAAATCTACATATTGGAAATCTGTAAGCTTTTTTTTTAAAAAAAAAAAAGTTTGTATTTTTAACAGTGAATAACTAAATACAGCTCATACTTCAAAAGGCTTTTTTTGTAACTCCTTAGAAAGGAAATGTTACAAACAAAAGGCAAATAAAGAACCCTCAGATACCTCTACTTACTCTTCTGCAAAAAAGAAAAACAATTTCAGAAAGGGATAGATGTACATAAAATAATTTCTAAAAGGTCTGCCTTTAATTTTTCAGGCCATCCTGCCATTACCTATGCAGGAATTAGAAGCTGTGGCATACACCAAGATTGATAGAAAACTCAAGAGAACACTGATTTTTTTCCCTCTGCTTGTCCTTACTCTTTGTCTTTGTTACCTAATAAAACCATTAAATAATCCTCAATGTGACCTTTCAAAAATTGTCTTTGTTAGCTAAATCCCTCTTTGTTATCTTAGACCGTCTTATCTGTATTTGACCAACTCATTTCTTTTAGATCTGTCCCCTGTGAATTGTTTTTTAAATTTACCTTTCCTAAGTCAATTTTTTTCTGCCCATTACTCTTGTCTTGTTTCTTTCTTTTGATTTTTCTTAGTTGTAAGATTTTATATTTGTCTGATTTACTATTCTAGAGTCATTTATCACCATTCTTTCTGACAGACATTATTTTGTCAGTTTTCTTTTTCATTTGGTGATTTATTTCATCTCCCAGCCTGCCCACAGCAACATCTTTTGATTAATTCATTTTGCATTTATTTTTAATCTTTTCTTCTCTTTCCTCTCCATGACTCAGCCTGTGTTTCCCATACTTTGTTCTTTTATTGTATTTGTAGCTATTTTTCATGTGTTCAGCATCAACTACTAGAACTTTCTAAAGGCATGAATACAGAGAGACAGCTTCTGTGCTGAATGAGATGATGTCAGCAAAGCAGCTTCTGAAAGCACATTTCATTCCACTGACCTGTTAACAATTAGGAATCACAAAACAAATTGGTCTGTTATATCTGTAAGCTATAGCCCTTCAATCTGTCTCCTGCAATTTGTTTCAATTTTATTCCACATAGATTTCGCAATTCTATGGCAAATTGGTGTACCTGTTCAAAACAAACACATTGCATGATTCTGCAAGAACAAATTTAATGGCAGCCAGCGATCATGAAATCACCACTTCAAATTAATTAGCAGGTCAACATCACTGTAGTTTGCAAAGCAATCCTTTTTACCTTCAGTTTTGGAGGTAACTTTCATACTTAGAGCAATGCAGGTTAATTTCAAAGTACCATATCAGCACTGCAAGAGTAACTACTGTGTGAATTTAGTGTTATACTGCTTTAAACCCAAGCATCAGAAAAAGAATGATATTGATTCTCCATTACCTCTCTCTATTGCAAGTATAATTTAATAAAGGATGAATATCCTCTTTTTATGTTATACTCAACCCCTTTGACCTCAGTAGGGTTTCTTCCAACTCTAACAATCACATCCTACATACAGCATGCCTTCCCAGTCAGGTCAGTTTTCTGAATATCACAATGACACTATATATGAATGATATATATTTCATGGCAAATCAGAATTGAATACTAAAGCCTTAGTAGGAAATTAAACTAAAAAAAACAAAAGATTCTGTCCCAGAATTTCAAGATAGGATCGCAGCCGTTGGTGTGATTTATAAGGTAATTAAATGTACTTGCCAACCCAATTTCTCATGTAATATTTTTACGATAGTTTATTCATAGATTATTTCCTTTGCTGTCAGTGTCAGATCTTGTAGTCTGGTTTCCATTATAGCACAAGCTATTAAATAAAGAGGTAAATAAGTCCTAAAGAAAATTTCTATCACGTCTTCCAAGAGATATCCACCACTGGTTTTACAACATTAACATTGGAAACTTCAAATTCTTTGGCAATTATTCTTGTTGTTTATCAGCCTTGTTGTTAATATGCCATATTTGTACTTAGAATATTTCTGGCCTCAATAACCAAGCACAGATTATTGTTTTGCTTGGTTCCACTGAGAAGCCTTTATTATTTAGTATTGTTTTCCCTTGAAAGTGCTTATACGCTCTTATAAAGCCACCTTCCATATGATAATTTAAACAAGTCCAACTTTGTCAGCATCTCAGGATGTATTTTAGTGAACTAGCTATTTCTTATGAACAAGATTTAATTTAGCATGGCTCACATGTTAATAATCATGTTACAAAACTGTGCCGGATGTTGTGTGTCTTCATCCAGTGCTCAACTCACCGATTTAATACAGAAGGACTTCTGGACATATACTTCATATTCTTTGTGTTGCTATAAGAGAAGGCAATCACTTATTGTATACAGGCACACAGAGCTGTCGCAGTGGTCAGTATGTTCCTGAGAAGTGTGAGAGTAGCAAACCAAAGGAAAATACCTGGCCTTCAACCTATATAGGTCAGGAATATATATAAATCTCATTTGTGTGCACCAATATAAAATCTTGTTTGAGAGATTAGATGAATACATATAAATCTTTTGAGGGGCACCAGAAAGCTTAATTGACAGAACTACACTATTGATGGAGTGCTATTCAGGGCCATTGGTGCATTAACTATGCAACAATGATGTCTGTTAAAGTAAAATATTTTCTTCAGCCTTAGAGTCATTTTTGTGATTCTTCTCAACCTCTCTCTGTTCTTCCAACTTTATTTTTTGAAGCATTGATGTCACAGCTGCATAGACTGTGTTGAAAGGTAAAATCATCTCCGTATTTCCTGCTCATAGTTCTGGGGTTTACACATCATAAACCTGTTATAGCACATCACAGAGGCAGACCATGCTGCCTCCCTACAAAACCTTTCATTGTTTTCCAGGACAGAGACTCTGTCCTCTTGAGAAATACCTACAGTCTTATACCTCGCTGTGTGTCCTTCTAGCAGTTTGTATTAAAGTTACAATGTGTTTCATTGAGCTCAACTTTCTTCCCTTGTAATCCAGAATACTCTGTTGAAGTGACTTGTTCTTTACTACTTTGGACTATTAAAAAATGTTAACACCATTGATGTGGTTTTTTTTTACTTTTTTCTGCTAATTGATTGAAAATTATGAAGAACATGGAGCTGATCAAACAAAGCTGATTAAGGACTAGGACTAGTAACTAAAGAACTTTCCTGAAAATGTCATAATCAGTAACAACTCCCTGCTGACAAGCACTCTTTGAGTCCTGTGAGCTAGTTCTTAATCCATTTAAGAGGTACTTTACTGATTCTTTATAGTCCTGATATTTTTATCAGCATGTCATTTATAGTAAATCAAGTGCTTTACAGAATGATCAACTATAATTGTAAGAAGGAGGTCAAATGTGTTTGACAAAGACTATTTTTTTCATAAAATCATGTTTACCAAGCTTTATCATTAACCTTTCTCTTTTAATTTTTATCAGCGGAATCTCTAGCAAACCTCCTGTTATCTTCTCTTCCCCCTTGAATATTTTGAATACTTATAAAATACTAGTATGGTTTTGATCTTCAGAATCATCCATGTGCAAAGACTTATTCAAATCTGACATTTGCAGGAGACAATCCTAAATGTTATTTCTTTTAGTAATCCTAGATGTAAGCTATCTATGTTTGCCAATGTGAAATGTGAGCTACTAATAGAATCATAGAATACTTAGGGTTGCAAAGGGCCTTAAGATCATCGAGTTCCAACCCCCTGCCATGGGCAGGGACACCTCACACTAAACCATGTCACCCAAGGCTCTGTCCAACCTGGCCTTGTACACCACCAGGGATGAAGCATTCACAGCTTCCCTGGGCAACCCATTCCAGTGCCTCACCACCCTTACAGTAAAGAACTTCTTCCTTATATCCAATCTAAACTTCCCCTGTTTAAGATTTAGCCCGTTACCCCTTGTCCTACCACTACAGTCCCTAATGAAGAGTCATTAGTCATTCATCTAAAATTAACTGTTACCTATGATTCCCACAATGGAGAATAAGATCCCTCCTAGAGCCATTTGATTCCAGTTATCCTGAAGAGAATCAAATAAATTTAAGTATGTATCACTAATATTGCTGTAATACACAGATATTAATAATGCTAGGTACAAAACATACACACCTAATTCTTGTGTACAGTTTTGTGTAAAGGGAATTTTCAGGAACTCTAAAGCAGAAATGCGTATGTGAGCAAGCAAACACCATTTATACCTCTAGGGACTCTTATCTTGATGCCTGTTAAAGAAAAACAGACTTCTTCTGTGGGAGCTGTAAGGGGGTCACATAACTTTAAACATATACAGAATCTATTGAAGCTGCCCCTAAGTGTGCAGGTGGAGCTATCATTAGATTGGGCCCTCATGCCCTGCAGCAATGCCATCAGTTGCGCACCCTTTCTGGATGCAGAACTGAGCACCATAGTGGCCTGTACTGCAACAAATCTTTAAAGGGCACCATAATATGAACATCTGGATGGGTTCCCCATCTGAGGCCTGGTGTTAATTTGGCTGCTATGCTTGGTAGAAAATGTGGGCAGCATAGTCAATTAAGCTTTTCCTGAAACTCTCAGGGAAGAGACTGTTTCATGCTGATTGCTGACCAGGCTGAAATATTCAAACAAGATACACAGTGGGAGATCGCTGAATGTTCAAGGGAACAGTAATCAGTGCAGTAATGGATAAAGAGGAGTATAAGCAACAAATTGAAAGAATCACCACTTTTTTCTTGTAATATCTAAGAAAGGAAAAATTCCTTGCCACTTAGAATCATGACTCAGTGGGGTCCTAATCTGCAGAGAGGATGCTTTCCATGGGCAGTTAGGAAAAATAAAACATATTTTTGAAGGCATGGATATTAGGAAGAACCAAGTTAAGGGTATCCAAAGAGTTTATTGGATGAGCAGTTCAGGCACTGGAGTGTTTGGGAAGAAAGCTGAAAACAGGATCCAAGGCCAAGCATAATAGGGAATATGATGCAGTCACAGAAGGATTAAGAACAGCAGCTGTTATAGCATCTCCAGGAAAAGGACACCAGTATGGAAAAGGGCAGAATTCCCCAGAAGAGGGAGTGAGTTAAGCTGAAAATTAAGTGAGGCACAGGCATCTGTTTGGACTATACTATGAAATAAAAGAAGACTTCAGAAATATTTAATCTGAAAACATCATCTGAAAAATAAATTAGCTGTAACAGCAGACATGGTGCAAATCATGGTTAAAGCAGAATTAAATACCACTGTGTTTAGAGCAATAGCAAAAGCATTAGGGACTTCAGTAGGAAAACTAGTGTGCTTGTTACATCACACAAGTGATTATTGACCATCTGGGTCTCGCCTTTTATATTCAAAATTAATTCAACTTTGTATGATGCCTTTGTTAACATTATCAGTCGAGTTATCACACTGATTTTAACATTTAGACACTTCAGGATATTTCCACAGGTACCTTGGCTGGAAATCACCTGAACATAAAGGTATCAGTATGATGTAGTTCCAGTGTTGTAGATGTAAAACTTCAATCTTCAAATTCTAAGCCAAACAATTTGCAGTTTGTTAGTTAGTTAGGTTGAATTTTTCCAAGACTTCAGCTAAGATTGCCATTCAACTAGCAACTCTGCTAACAGCTAGCAGTGTTGTTCTGATTTCAGTTCTCTTCAAATCAAGCCTCAAGAAACATATATCAATTAAACCACAGTGGTTGCTCTTAGGGCATGAGTACAGTAGACAGCTCCTCATCACAATTTTTATTACTACCTTTTACTAATTTTCTAAGTTTTCTTGTTTGTTCTAAAGGAATATTCCTCTTGTCCAGAACTTTGGGGTTGTCCTGCTATGTGGGTTTTATTTTTGCTTGATTCATAATATTGTGAACAACTCTGTCATTATTTGCTCTTGACGTGGCTTCCTTCGGAATTCTCCATTGATAAAATGCCACATAATCTAACTGCATCAGAGAGAATTGTGTGATAAATCATTTCACAGGAATGGCTTCCATCCACTTAGTAAATGGGTGAAAAGTAACTATATAGTGCTGGTTTCTCTAAATGGTAATCCAAAGGAGCTAGTCTGTACCCTGGTCCAAAAACCTCCTACACACATGATTTGGGTTTGAGGTATAAGGGTATTTACAATTGGTCCTGCTAACCAGCTCTGCATCAGTGCATCCTGCTAGCCAGTTCTGCATCAGCCACCATTACACAGTACTAACTCCATCTAATGTTTAGCTTTGCCGGAAGAAGCTTATTCATTAATAGATTAGGTCAGATTGTTTTGCACCAGTGCTGAAACTAGTCATGCTCATGGAGACCATCTGCTCATATTGGTTCCTTTTATTGGGCAAATACCAACTACTGTTGGAACTGAAGTCCCCAGAAGTCTAACTTTCCAAAGACAACACAAAAAGTCAGAAGGTCTTCAAACCTGGAGTAGAGAGTTACATATGGTTCAAATTAACTCAAGTAACTATTCCATTAAATTTCCTAATTGTTCAACTGGAATATATGCTGAAAAAGCCTGTTTAAGCAATGAATTGAGAAATATTTGAAAATGAAAGGGAGAGGTAGCATTTTAAGTACTTTATTAGGAAATTTAGGTGTAGTGAATGGAAAGTGAATTCTGTAGACCTTGAATCAATTTGGGATAAATTATCATTGATGTGAAATGATGTGATTAAAGCCTTCCTACAGAGAAATGAAAGACTGCAGGTTTCAGTACATAGCCAAGGAGAATTATTATTCCTTGAAAAAGCTGTGTTCTCATTAGTTTCAAATGCTATAATAATAGCAGATAAATCTAATTGGGATTAGGTCCATGTGGTTTCCTGATATTAAAATGCATTACTGTAAGGATTAACAGAAGCAAAGTTGACCTAATTAAGTATAGAAAGGTCTGTCAACAGTATCTTAAAAAACTGCAAACCAGTAGCTTTACTTACTGTTGTGGTTTAAACCCAGTCAGGTAATTTGTTCGCTCACTTCCCCCCCCTTTTCTTGCCCTCCCCCTGCTCTAGGAGGGATGGAGAGGAGAATTGAAAAGAATGCAACTCCCACGGGTTGAGATAAGAACAGTTTAGTAACTAAGGTATAACACAAATCACTACTGCTACCACCAATGATAATAATGATAAAGGAAATAACAAGGGAAGAGAATACAACACCTCACCACCCGCTGACCGATAACTCGCCCCCCCAGCCCGACCAAGCTCCGACCGATACCTCCTCCAACCCTGCAGTCTCTCAGCCCTTCCGGCTAACTCCCAGTTACATCCTGGGCATGACGTGCTGTGGTATGGAATACCTCTTTGGTCAGTTTGGGTCAGCTGTCCTGTCTCTGCTTCCTCCTGGCTTCCCCTCCTCCCTGGCAGAGCATGAGCCTCACAAAGTCCTTGGCCAAACCAAAACATCCTTTTTATCAGCTCTGTTCCCGAGCTGAAATCAAAACACAGCACTGCACCAGCTACCAAGAAGGAGAAACATGACTGCTACTGCTGAACCCAGGACAACTTACTTTACTGAATGGAGCTGTATCGCAGATGTATGAAAGGACCACACACAAACGGGTGACCCTTGGAAAGTCTCCCCTACAGAATGACAACTACTACCATAACAGAAACAACAGGAGCTTAATGGAAGATATTGAAGAAGAAAGCTTTTTATGAATCCATAGTAAACCAATTAGTGACATGGTCTCTAGGAATCAAGAAGAAAACTGAATATAATCAGCAAGAAATTACAGTATAGGCATCAGAGATTAAGATGAGAGCAGGTCGAAGGTGGTGATCCTCCCCCTCTACTCTGCTCTCATGAGACCTCACTTGGAGTATCGTGTGCAGTTCTGGTGTGCTCAACATAAAAAGGACATGGAACTGTTGGAACAAGTCCAGAGGAGGGCCACGAGGATGATCAGGGGGCTGGAGCACTTCCCGTGTGAAGACAGGCTGAGAAAGTTGGGGCTGTTCAGCCTGGAGAAGAGAAGGCTGCGTGGAGACCTCCTAGCAGCCTTCCAGTATCTGAAGGGGGCCTATAGGGATGCTGGGGAGGGACTCTTCATTAGGGACTGTAGTGACAGGATGTCCTGGGTTCAGCAGTAGCAGTCATGTTTCTTCTTCGTGTTAGCTGGTGCAGTGCTGTGTTTTGACTTCCAGCCTGGGAGCAGTCCTGGTGATACTGATGTTTTCGGTTGCTGCTAAACCACAGTGATAATCACTGCAGCCAAACCAGAGGACCAATTCGTACCAATATCGGTTGCCCCTGTACGCAAGGGAAAAAGCAAAAAAGAGGCAAGAAGGGTGAAGCAAGATGAAGAACCAATGAATTCACCACCTGGTCTAGCATCTGATCAGGAGTCATCATCACATGGTGAAGAAGAAGAAGAAGAGGTAACTTCTCAACCACAGACCTCAACTGAGCTACGGAATATGCAAAAAGATTTTACCCGTCAACCAGGGGAGCACATCATCACCTGGTTACTCCGATGCTGGGACAATGGGGCCGATGGTCACGAGCTAGAAGGTACAGAAGCCAAGCAGCTGGGATCACTTGCTAGAGAAGGGGGAATGGACAAAGCAATTGCAAGAGAGAAAAAGTCCCTCAGTCTTTGGAGGTGGCTCTTGGCAGCTGTGAAAGAAAGGTTTCCATACAAGAATGATGTTATGAGTCGTTCGGCCAAGTGGACTACTATAGACAAAGGCATCCAGTCTCTGAGGGAATCAGCCATCGTAGAGATGATCTATCACATCAAGCCGAATAACGGGGATACACCTATAGATCCAGATGAAGTTGAATGTACACAACCCATGTGGCGAAAACTTACACGGAATGCACCGTCATCATATGCCCATTCACTGGCAACAGTGACCTGGAATGACATAGTACCACTAACAGTGGATGAAATGGTTCATAAACTCCGAGAGTTCGAAGGCAATCTCACCCCTTCCATCATCTCAGCTGTGAAAAAACTGTCCCAGGACCTCGAAAAATTGAGGGACGATGTCTCTGATTTATCCAGCTCCTCACGTGTACCAACACACGTCTCAGCTATTAACAAAAGGCGTCCTATTGTTCAAGAGAGGAGATACAGAAGGTATACACCACGGGGTACCCTATGGTTTTACCTGCTGGATCACGGAGAAGACATGACAAAGTGGGATGGAAAACCTACTTCAGCTTTGGAGGAACGGGTGAGTGAACTGAAGAGGGGAGCAAGGGCCAAGACTGATCGTCCCATGAGAGCTACGGCTTCAGTCTCTGGTGAGCAGTTTCCCAGATGGAGTGGAAGAGCTGATTTTACTCCAGCTCCTGTGATAATGAAGAATAATCCCTTTCAACACGACTTAAGTGTCCAATGCTGTGACGACCATTAGAGGGGCCCTGCCTCCAGCCAGGTGGAGGTAGGGGACAATCGGATTTACTGGACTGTGTGGATCAGATGGCCTGGCACATCAGTCCCACAGAAGTGTAAGGCTCTAGTAGATACCGGTGCACAGTGTACCCTGATGCCATCAAGCTGTCAAGGGCTGGAACCCATCTATATTTCTGGAGTGACAGGAGGATCCCAAGAGTTGACTGTGCTGGAGGCTGAAATCAGCCTGACTGGGAGGGAGTGGCAAAAGCACCCTATTGTGACTGGTCCAGAGGCTCCATGCATCCTCGGCATAGACTACCTCAAGAGAGGGTACTTCAAAGACCCAAAAGGGTACCGGTGGGCTTTTGGTATTGCTGCTTTGGAGACTGAGGAAATTGAGCAGCTGTCCACCTTGCCTGGTCTCTCAGAAGATCCCTCTGCTGTGGGGGTGCTGAAAGTTGAAGAACAACAAGTGCCAATTGCGACCACAACAGTGCACCGGCGGCAATATCGCACCAACCGAGACTCCCTGATTCCCATCCATCAGCTGATCCGTAGACTGGAGAGTCAGGGGGTGATCAGCAGGACCCGCTCACCCTTTAATAGCCCCATATGGCCAGTGCGAAAGTCTAATGGAGAATGGAGACTAACAGTAGACTATCGTGGCCTGAATGAAGTCACACCACCATTGAGTGCTGCCGTACCGGACATGCTAGAACTTCAGTATGAACTAGAGTCAAAGGCAGCCAAGTGGTATGCCACGATTGATATTGCCAATGCATTTTTCTCAATTCCTTTGGCAGCAGAGTGCAGGCCACAGTTTGCTTTTACTTGGAGGGGTGTCCAGTTCACTTGGAACCGACTGCCCCAGGGGTGGAAACACAGCCCTACCATTTGCCATGGACTGATCCAGACTGCACTGGAACAGGGGCAAGCTCCAGAACACCTGCAATACATTGATGACATTATTGTGTGGGGCGATACAGCGGAAGAAGTCTTTGAGAAAGGGAGGAAAATAATCCAAATCCTGCTGAAAGCCGGTTTTGCCATAAAACGGAGTAAGGTCAAGGGACCTGCACAGGAGATTCAATTTTTGGGAATAAAATGGCAAGATGGACGTAGACAGATCCCCACAGATGTGATCAACAAGATAACAGCAATGTCTCCACCAACTAATAAGAAAGAAACGCAAGCTTTCTTGGGTGCAGTGGGGTTCTGGAGAATGCACATCCCAAATTACAGTTCGATTGTAAGCCCTCTCTGTCATGTGACCTGGAAGAAGAATGATTTTAAATGGGACCCTGAGCAACAACAAGCCTTTGAGCAAATTAAATGCGAGATAGGTCATGCAGCTGTTGACGCGGGAGTCATGGACAACGCAGAGACGATCAATGTGATCAAGCGATTGCCAAATTTATTACAAAGCCTTAACTCCTTATATACTATTTCTTACATGCAGTTACAGTGATTTGGCATGTTATGATTGGATACATGTCTTGAAGACCCTTAGTGACTAACATATAATTGGTTAAGCACAGGTGTGAGAACTTGACCTCAAAGCTTGCCAACAGTCCACAGTTCTCCTTAACTCAGTGAATTCCAGCTTCTTCCTATCTTGCTTGCTTAAGCTTCTTTGGGCCTCTCATGGCCTTGCTGTATCTTTCGGGATTATTCAGAGTTTATGTACCAATTATGCATTCTCCTGTGAGAACACTGTCTCCACATGCAGCAGCCCTTGGAGCTCTCCGGACTGGGCCAGATGTAAAAAACGTACTATACACTGCAGCTGGGGAGAACGGTCCTACCTGGAGCCTCTGGCAGAAAGCTCCAGGGGAGACTCGAGGTCGACCCCTCGGCTTTTGGAGTCAAGGGATACAAAGGATCTGAGGCCAGCTATACCCCAACTGAGAAAGAGATACTGGCAGCCTATGAAGGGGTTCGAGCTGCTTCGGAAGTGATTGGCACTGAAGCACAGTTCCTCCTGGTACCCCAGTTGCCCGTGCTGGGCTGGATGTTCAAAGGCAGGGTCTCCTCTACACATCATGCAACTGATGCTACATGGAGTACATGGGCTGCACTAATTACACAACGAACTCGAATAGGAAATCTCAGTCGTCCAGGTATTCTAGAAGTCATCATGGACTGGCCAGAGGGCAAAGATTTTGGAATGTCACCAAAGGAGGAGGCGGTGCATGCTGAAGAGGCCCCACCATATAATAAACTGTCAGAAAGTGAAAAGCAGTATGCCTTGTTTACTGATGGCTCTTGCCGTATTGTGGGAAAGCATCGGAGATGGAAGGCAGCTGTATGGAGTCCTGGACGACAAGTTGCAGAAACTGCTGAAGGAGAGGGTGAATCGAGTCAGTTTGCCGAGGTGAAAGCCATCCAGCTGGCCCTGGACATTGCTGAACGAGAAAAGTGGCCAGTACTTTATCTCTATACTGACTCATGGATGGTGGCAAATGCCCTGTGGGGGTGGTTGAAGCAATGGAAGCAGAGCAACTGGCAACGCAGAGGTAAACCCATCCGGGCTGCTGCACTGTGGAAAGATATTGCTGCCCGGGTGCAGAACCTGGTGGTGAAGGTACGTCATGTAGATGCCCATGTACCCAAGGGTCAGGCCACTGAGGAACACCAGAACAACCAACAAGTGGATAAAGCGGCTAAGATTGAAGTGGCTCAGATGGACTTAGATTGGCAACATAAAGGTGAATTATTTTTGGCCCGGTGGGCCCATGACACTTCAGGCCATCAGGGCAGAGATGCAACATATAGATGGGCCCGTGACCAAGGGGTGGACTTAACAATGGACACTATTGCCCAGGTTATTCATGAGTGTGAAACATGTGCTGCAATTAAACAAGCCAAGCGGTTAAAGCCTCTTTGGTATGGAGGATGATGGTTGACATATAAATATGGGGAGGCCTGGCAGATTGACTATATCACACTGCCACCAACCCGCCAAGGCAAGCGCCATGTGCTTACCATGGTGGAAGCAACCACCGGGTGGCTGGAAACATACGCTGTGCCCCATGCCACTGCCCGGAACACCATCCTGGGCCTTGAGAAACAGATTTTGTGGCGACACGGCACCCCAGAGAGAATTGAGTCAGACAATGGGACTCATTTCCGGAATAACCTTATAGATATTTGGGCCAAAGAGCATGGCACTGAGTGGGTATATCACATCCCCTACCATGCACCAGCCTCTGGGAAAATCGAACGGTACAATGGGCTGTTAAAAACTACACCGAGAGCAATGGGTGGGGGAACTTTCAAGCATTGGGATACACACTTACCAAAGGCCACCTGGTTGGTCAACACCAGAGGATCTGCCAACAGGGCTGGCCCAGCCCAGTCAGAACTTTTACATATTGTAGAGGGGGACAAAGTTCCCGTGGTGCATATGAAGAATTTGCTGGGGAAGACAGTCTGGGTAATTCCTGCGTCAGGTAAAGGCAAACCCACTCGTGGGATTGCTTTTGCTCAGGGACCTGGATATACTTGGTGGGTAATGCGGGAAGATGGGGAAGTCCGATGTATACCTCAAGGGGATTTGATTTTAGGGGAAAACAGCCAGTGAACTCAATTGTATGCTGTTGCCTGCTGTGTAATGCTTTTATAGCCCATCAACAAGATGTCTCCAGGTCACCAGCGACTGGCCCTGACTTCCCTCCAACCATCATCCCAATGGAGAATGCACTTTGATAGAACTGGATGAGTTCTGCATTAAAGGAACAACCAGCATCAGCAGGCAACCATCCAATACTGTACATAGCCTTTCCTGCCCTGAAAGATTGTTACAAGAGATGGAACCTGACATCATGGACCGAATGGACTCGGCAGCATTATAGGGATTGGTCCATGCAGTAAGAAAATGATCTTTTTCTCTTGGTCTGTGTGTATATGGATGTATATATGTGGGAGAGTGATGGTGTATTGAAAATGTAGGATCTGGGCATGATGTGAATGGTATGGAATAAGGGGTGGATAGTGTCCTGGGTTCAGCAGTAGCAGTCATGTTTCTCCTTCATGGTAGCAGGTGCAGTGCTGTGTTTTGACTTCCAGCCTGGGAGCAGTCCTGGTGATACCGATGTTTTCAGTTGTTGCTAGGTGATGTTTACCCTGACCAAGGACTTTCTGAGTCTCATGCTCTGCCAGGGAGGAGGGGAAGCTGTGAGGAAGCAGAGATGGGGTGCCTGACCCAGGCTAGCCAAAGGGGTATTCCATACCACAGCACGTCATGCCCGGGGTGGGGGGTAACTGGGAGTTACTCGGAAGGACACGGGCTTCCGGGTGGGACTCATTTCTTGGCCAGTGGTATTGTATTCTCTTCCCTTGTTATTTTCTCTTATCATTGTTGTCGTTGGTGGTAGCAGTGGTGATTTGTGTTGTACATTGGTTGCTGGACTGTTCTTGTCTCAACCCGTGGGAGTTGCACTCTTTCGATCCTCCTCCCCATTCCTCTGGGAGCGGGGAAGGGGAGAGCCCTGGGGGGGGGGGGGGGGGGCCTCGATTGCTCTCAGCCCGGCACCACAGAGCCTTGGGTGAGATGGTTTAGTGTGAGGTGTCCCTGCCCATGGCAGGGGGATTGGAACTAGATGATCTTAAGATCCTTTTCTAACCCTAACTATTCTATGATTCTATGATTCAGTAAGTCTCAGTGGGACAGACTGTTCTGCAATGCTACAACCTCTAGTCTGTGTGCTATTTCATCCATTATTGAACTATTAGCAATGCAGGTTATGGTTTTATGTACTATAGTGGTAATTTGTTACATATGTTATCTCAAGGTTATTTTCAACAAGGCACTGAAAAATCAATACTTTACGAGGCAAAACATAAATGTTTCCTCAAGATGCCAGTGATTATGTGCAGACTGCAGACTGAACAGTGTGACCAACTGTGTTTTTAAGGAAATGGTGATTTGAACAGGTCACCATGAAGGAGAGAGTTATTGTAGCCTGAAGAGAAGCAAATAATTTTGAGCACATACCAGTAACATTACTGTAAACACACAGATATTAATTACGCATGGGTAGCAATGCATTATATATACATGTATACCTACATTCTTTAAAATGTGCTGCTCAAAGGGAGTTTTCAGGAATCCTAAAATGAGACTGCATACATGATTGAATCACTGACCTTAGAATAAGAAGGTACTGCAAAGTGCTGAGGCTATCACAAAGCCACATCTGGAAAACACTGCCAGAATATCTTAAAGAATGATAAACTCTGCCTGAACAGACAACGGTTATACTGTCAAAGAGTATTATTTTGACAGCTGCTAAAGAAAGGGCAACTTCTGTGTGAGATGGGGGGATTGTGCAATTTATCCATTAACAGAACATAGTGAAGCTGCCCTTAACTAACTGCACAAATGAGGCAGAACTGAGCACTGTGGTAGCCTGCACCACTATAAATGCAGGCATCATTTTATTATTATTAAAAGGCAATGTAACATTCTGCTTCCCCAATGAAGTACGGAGGTAATTTGTGTGCTACAGTCCCAACTACAGAGCATGGAATAAACTCCCTTCTGGAGTACCTGCCCTTGACTGGAGAGAAGGTGCAGCTGACCAGCATTGGGCTGGGCCACTGGACACAAACTAGAGTTAGTGGGGTTCTCTTCACCCTAGCAGAGTGGAAAGTACTTTTTTCATCCTCATGTGTTATGGCTAGATTCCTCTGCTTCTTTTTAAACAGAAACAAAAACATTTCTTAAATAAACAGTTATTCTTCTTGCTCTTCAAAAATTTCCATCTCCTTGTGGCAGCGGATACAAGTTACATTTTATATGCTCCTTAATACCCTTGAGAAGGTGTTATTTTTGTCCTCAGAACTTCCAGTCTCATTTGTTCTGATATCTTTATCCCTCCTTATTGACATTCCTGTTTTTTTCTAATTTGTAATTCATACTCACTAATGTTGGCCCTGTAGATTCTTTCCTTCCTTTAATTTGTTTCTCAATTTTTCCTTTAATTTCTTCCTTCGCTTACCACTGAACAAAATAAACTCCCAGACAGCATTTACTTGACTTATTTCTTGACTGTGGAATGAACCTGGTAATGAGTTTATTTCACAAATTACTTTTTGTCTTAACCTGGTTTATCTCAGAAATTTTCTCAACTTTGGAAATTCATTTGTGATTTGAAGCATATATATAAACACATATGTATAGATAAGATGACTATATAATGCTGAACAGAACTGCCCATGGTTTGTTCATGATGAGTATAACACCACCTCTGGTCCCAAGGTAACCACCAACTTCAAGTCCAGAGATTATTCATTTATCTTTAACTGCCACACTGTTCAAGTTCAAAATATCTATGTAATTAAGAAAGTAGGGAACTCATCCTGACCATACTGAATCAGACCCTGGATATTATTTACATCATAGTTAAAATTAGCTACTGCCTGTAAACAGACAGCAGGTACGCAGGGGATCAGCTCTCTCTTTCACTGCAGTTAAGTGAAGCTTTCTCAGAGAAACTAACTGCAAGACACCCCAGTTGTTTGAGATATCCACCAAACTCTTGGAAATCTTACCCGGAAATCTTACTAGCATTTCCTTCAGGAGAAGGAAGAGCTGCCCAGAATAATATTATGGACCATAAAAAATGCTTCACACATCTGAATGGCCTTGTCCCTTTGGATCTGAAGTGAATAGGAAAAAGAAACAAGCATTTAGAGGCATAGCCTTCAGTTCAAAGACATTCCTTTGAGTTTTGTGGCAGGGATGTAAAAGGTAGTCAGCTCAGAGAGATCTAAGGCCTAGAAATATAAATCCTGAAGTGCAGCAAGACAGATATACTCAAGTGAGACAGAAACTACTAGCTAAATTATTTAACAGTATGAGTAATGTTTCAACTTTGTGCTGCTACTTTTTATGGCATCTAAATCAATTTATTTCTCTAAATAGATCCTGATGCTTTGCTGCAGTAACTGGAAATTACTTTAACCTCTTCCACTCTATCAGTGAAAACTGAAATTAGTTTTATCACTTCATTGTAAATTTTTGCAAATTATGTAATTAGGGAAGAATAAATTATTTGAAACTATGAAAGGGCTAAAGCTATGTTCATCTCTCTGAGGCATTACAGAAATTCTGTAGCTTCAAAACAAGCCAAGTTATTCCTTGTCTTCTTCAGTTTTAAATATGGGTTTCATTATTCAAAGAATAATGAGATAAATAATGAAATGAGTCAGCTGTATCTTTCATCACTGAAACGCCATGTCCACAATGACTGTTTTCCCAGTACACCTAGGAATGCTAGGTTTACATCAGAAAGATATAGAGTCATAGAATCATAGAATAATTAGCGTTGGAAAGGACCTTAAGATCATCCAGTTCCAACCCCCCTGCTGTGGGCAGGGACACCTCACGCTAAATATTGTCATTGTACATGAAATAGGACTTTATTCTTCTTCCTACAGAAGTCTGAAGGACTCCTCCGCATCAGTTCCACAGAGGGCTTTATCAGAAGAGCTGTAGGGAGTCCTGCCAAGGCACTTTACAATAATCTCCGTCTCAAAACTGTCTCTTCTCTTCTGCCAGAGGCTATTTTCCTCAGAAAAGAGCTGGCAGACTGCGGTATGTGCACATACTTCCACTCCTCCAGAGCAAATCCTTAAACTATCAACAAAGACGGGCCACCAACACCAGGCTGCAAAGGGAAAGAGCTAAAGAGCACTTAATTCTGCAAGCTTTGCAACAGGGTGGCAACCTTTTGCAGGATTGAGTAAGGCAGCCACCAAGTGTATCGTATCATCAGTACCTGCCCCAGCCAGATATTGCACATATTCCTCCTAAGGCTGTACATCACAGCATTGCAGTTACAGTACAAGAAGAGAAGTCCCTGAAGTGGATAAGAAGGCATGCTGAACTACTGGGTCCAAAAGTAATTTGCCTTTGATTAGAGAACGTGTGGCTAAGAGATCCTGCTGGAGACTGTCAGAGGGAATTGGGAGGCCCTGAGCAATCCTGGCTAAGGGACTCTGTGGTTTCACACAGCTGATGTGCACGCGCAATGATTACTCTGCTGTTGTATCCAATTAGTGCAGGCTCTCCATGCACACCTTTGCAAAGCAGCTGTACAGCATGAATGCAAGGGTTGATATTCCTGCATCAACTGGAAAGGCTGCCAGACATCTGGAAAAGCAACTGACAGGGAAATAAAGGAAAAAACGTGTCTTCCAGCTATTTTTTAGGGAACACAGTCCAAAGTCTGAAAGGACTGCCAAGACCCTTTAGGGATTTGGACCCTGGAACTCAACAAGGCAGCTAGAAAAATCATTCTTCTAGTATACCAGGAGTGAAGAGGTTAATAATCAGATCCACATGTAGCTGGGACAGAAAAGATACAGAGAGATGTCTTTTTTATGACAGTCTTCCTGTTACTTGATTTTACAAGATACTTGGTATCTTGATAGAGTTGATGAGGCATCCTATCTAAAAGTGGTGGCAACTAATGAAGTGTTGAGAAGGCACCACTGCTGCCTTCTGTTTAATGACCTAGTGATGTGAAGAATACAGACTGTCCATGAGCAGCTCTGTTGGTACGTGCTCCAGGTGTCTGCAAACATGACATCTGCAAAGATGACATTCACTCTGCAGCCATACCTGAAACACACATACCTCAGGTCTTCCCAAAAGTAAACCAGTATTATTATGGAATCATATTATTACTAAAATGCATATGCAGATTCACTTACTTTAACCAGAGAGCGTCCTCATCAACATAGAGAAACCCAACATGATACTAGGATCCAAATGCTTTTCTCCTAGATAAAGTAATACACTTTTATGTGTTTATTTAAGCAGCTTAATATTCTTATACACAGGGAGCAGTATTTATTCAATTGGCAAGACCATTTTAGACACACTATATGAAAATACACATTTTCACTTGAAGAATAAAACATTGTAATAGAGAGTAAAAAACACCATAAGTTCTAAAGAACTTATATGTCAGCAGTGCAAGTCAAAAAATGTGACTAGTCAGCTTTTAGCATAGTTTCCCAGAACTAGGAGAAAAAATAAAAGACTAGAAATGCAGGGAACAGCTTGAAACACAGTTGAATTTGTTTTAGAATAGGACCCTCATGCAAGACTGAACTCAGATTGTGTTAATGCTACTGGCATTTGACAGAAGATTACAGCTTGTTCACATGGAAAATTACTGTAATAAAAGGTAAGCTGTGATTCAAAAGTACTACAATGGCATTAATACAAATTCATATGTGGACACTTTCATCTAATTAAGAGGTCTTTTTCCCAGTTTTGGGATTAATTCCTTCAGAACTGATTTCAGCTAGACCAGAAAAAGCCACTCATACCAGAATATGCATCTATAGAGACAGTTATATTAGTACAGCTACATTAGCCTAACTATGCTTCTTTAATTTCCAAAGAAATTTGTAGGATGGAAAGCAGTTGTGGTTGTTGTTATTAACTTTAATTTTTATGATTTAATTGTGACTAAAGAATTAGTAGATTAGATGATATCCACCTACCTTTGCATTTGAATAACCTGCAAGTTTATGTATCACACTTACTTGTTTTTCTTAAATCACAGTTCAAATACAAATGATAATTTCTCAGTTTCAAAAGACACAACTTTTTATATCTGTAAGAAGAAATTAATATAATGAATTTTGAATAATTTCCTCTAATGAGCTATTGTACAGATATGAAGTTAACTCTTTCTTTGTCAGTGAACCTTGGCAATAGGTATGTAAAAATGTAAAGGATACTATTTAAATAACGAATGACAGATCAAGTATGGTGAGGCAGATAAATGACCTTTGATGACCTCTAATGAAAGATCAGTGTTCAAAACTGGGACTTCTTCTGTAATCAGTCCTACTTATCTTTTAATGCCCTGAGATATGTTACTCAACCAGTTAGCTGAGTATAGTTATCTGAATGATACCATTAAAAATCCAACAGAGAAAAACATAAGCAATTAACACTGTACTGTTCATATTTCATATAAATTCCATGAAAGTCACTCATGCCAAGTTACCTGGGAGTTTGAAATTCTACTTATCACTGTCATAACTAAACAACTTGCAACCCAGATTTCCAGCAATTTAAGACCTTAGTGGGTTTCATGAAATATCTGATCTCCCTTCAGGTTTCACTATAAATATCTACCCTTTGTATTTTTGTCACTATTATTATTGCAAGTACAAAATTAAGAACAGGGTTAGCCAGAAGATAGCCATGTAAAGAAGCTTCCTCAGGAAGAAAAATTGTGTGTGATCCTGACGTTGTCCAATCTCACAGCGCTATGTGCTTTATCTTCTCATTTGTAAGCTGCATCATCTTGGGAGGTCAGCCGTCTTAGTAGTTCATAGACTGAAATTCAGCCTTTCATATAGTCTGGTCTTTATTTTTTAATCTCTTTAAGATTTAGCTCTGAGGCCTTCAAGCAACATGAGGAATACTCTGGGACTATGTGAAGGCATTAAAGAAGACTTGGCATATGCACAGAAGACTAACATCACGAGGAAGTGAGCCTTTATTTGTTGTACCAGGAGGAAGACAAACACAGTTGATACGTCTCTGGAAATCAAGCAGTTTTAATGAAGACAGCACCACAGTTCACTGTGATAAGATGCAGCCAGGACCCAGTGGGTAGTTACCTGCAAAGCGTATTCCATACCTCTGCTCTTTTCAGGCTGTTCTCTTTGTGGTCACTGTGCAGGGTGATGCTCTTTTTTTGAATGCTTAGTTTACTTTTCTGACCCTCAGTATATTCCCCCAGTCCATTCATCTTAACAGATTTCCCTGAATTAAAAACAAACTCTCAAAGGATAAGAAAGATGATTAATCTCTACAAGCTCACAGTTCTCCATGGATTTTTTTATTGTCCTAATGATTTCCATTACCTTGATAACACAATGCATTAATAAAGCAACAATAAGCAAAGAGAGCATATTGGCATTCCAATAAGTAGAAATAATAAATATTATAGTTCAATATATTAAAGAATTATATACTAGGAGTCTTTTGGAAAACAAAGAAGATGTAATGTGAAGAGGAAGAGGCAAACAGGTTAGATCTATAAGGAGTGCCTGAGCGAAAGAATGAATTCCAGCCTGAATCCTGCATTTAGTTCTGTGCCTACAAGAACAGGCTTTTGTTATTGAATTCAACACATCCAGTATTTCACAGAATGTGTAGCCCTCTCTGAGATGCATAATAAGCAAAATTATTATTACCTTTTTTATACATATGTTCCATTTTTGATGCTTTTCACACGACTGTTTATCTGAGAGCTCATGACTCCTACAGAGACTGTTGACACCCCAGCTTGAGCATAGTTATTCTGGCACAGCAGCCTAGTGAAGATGCAGTGTGCATCTGTTGAAGAGGGGTTTTCTGTCAACTTGGTTATGTTTTTTTCCCCTGCAACATTAATCAAGCCAACAAAAGCTCTTTCCTGCATCATGGCTCTATCAGCAAGGGACTATGATTATTTTCACACTTGCAGCTGAAATAACTCTGCTGGCAAAACTCCACAGTGCAGGTCAAATCTGAAAAACAGCTGAGGAAGACTGTATAGTTGATAATAAATAATACATGCTCTGAAAGCCATTGCAAGTTATTTACTTTGTCGGATTTAATGGGACATAGCTGTCCCGTGATGGGCTTTCACTTCTCCTGATAATCTAGTTTCTGTGTAGTGCGCATAATGTTCCTGGGTAGTAACAAAATAGAAACCATTATAATGAGTTAATACAGTACCATTTGCACAGTGCACATTTATGATTACAGCCAGTTCCCTCTAAGCTGCCAAAGAGGACTCTCACAGCTGTAAGCAAGGTTACTATTCACATTATAAGCACTGCCTCAGCAGCTTCCCCTGTGTACAAGATAGGCAGCGCTTCTTAAACTGCCTTCCCACAGGCAGATTCTGCAGGCAGACGTGGTCTGGAGGGACTGGAGACAAGCCATCTCCAAGCTAGAAGCTATGTACAGATGTTGTCAAGGGGCAAAGCTAATAAACCCTGTTACAGTAAACTAGCTTGGGCTCAACAGTGTGCTAAACAGGAGCACAGCTCCCAGTTGACCTAGACTGTGATAACAGTGAGTTCATATCTGCCTGTAGAAGACTGTAGGGTTGTTTAAATCTCTGGAGAACAGGATACTCACTGAAACTCTCAATATACTGCTCAGCACATAGCAAAAATCAGGGGGTCTACCAGACAGCTGAGTCATGATTCACGCATTTAGGGATTCATTGCAATACAAACAGATGGAATAAATTCTAGTACAGATGGGGCCATATACGCCAATAAAAGACCTGAGGTTTGAGGTCTTAAGATTATGAAAACTTCAGGCGCTTAAAAGAGGATCTTCCCATATCTGGTGTTTGCACAATTATGTTTCTTTGGAAAATTTCAGCACAAAACGTTCAGATATACCTGAGACTACAGATAAGGAATAGCATTGTTTTGCCTGTATTAAAAACCAGTCCCGTCGGCCTTTTCATTGAACATTCTGTTTTCTACAGATTCTAGTGCAGGAGCATGACATTTATTCAGGGGTTAATTTTATGTGAGGGAAGATTCTTTTGCATCCTAGTGAAAATCTGTCCAACTCTCCAATGAAATAAAAAAAAAAATCTTAGATTGCACATAGTGGTAACACCTCATTAGAAAACTAACTACAATCTATAGAGTCTAATGTTACTGATTTGCCAAACCACTTGCAGCAACTCAGACTACCCAAACCACCTGTGTGCCATCTATGGGAGACTGTATTTCAGACAGACTTTGTATCTTATGCTCCCCTTGCTATGGTGTGCAGGTAGGGGCTAGAACATAGAATAGGAAACTCTCCCGTGTACTGAGGAGGGAATTGACCTCATCTAACTTTGGTGACCAAAAAAGACTGTCCACAAAAACAGTCAAAATTCACTCTATGGAAACACTACTGAGAATTTTTCCTTTCTGAAAATGCTAGATACTCATCTTCAGATGGGACACATATTACCCTCTGGAGACAACTACTTTCTTCCACGGACCAGAAAGATAATCTACAAATGTAGGTTAGACTAGATGCCTAACTTGTAAATAGCTACAGAAAAGCAAGATGAATCTCAATTTAGGTAAGCCTTGCTACTCGGATGGTGACATAGCTAAAGACTATTTTATAACTCTAGCACAAGAGGCCATCAACTTAGATTACACAACTCCTGCCATTCCTGACTTCTGCGACCTTGACATTGATCCCTGTAGTGTTCCTCTAACTGTTCTTGTGTAGGCAATGTAGCTCCCACTGCCGAGCACATTTACCTTCTAATGACTACTATATGTGATCAGTCACAGTGTTTAAGATTAGAAATCCATTAAAGAAGAATTCTTCTTCTGAATCATGCTCTTTTTAACCTTTGTTTGGATACACTTACATTGGAATTGGGTGCCAGACTACTTTGGTGCTGTATTACTTTGGCTCCTGGAGCTCAGCTACCTCAGGAAAATCCATTTTCCAGCATCTGTTACTCATGATCCACAACATTCTTGAAAAAACAAATCCTCAGTACATCACCAATTGTTATTTCATCCCTAATGTATAGTAGATAAGACAGTTAATATGCTCATATTATGGCAGAAACATACATTCAAGGCAATTTTGTGACTTCAGAGATTTTGTTTAACCTCCTCAATGCATTTTGTATTTAATGTGATATAGAAAAACTGAACTTACACTTCATCTGTAGAACAGATACAATACAAGCTGTAGGTGATTTCCTATGCCAATGATTTCCTCCAACCCTATCTCAAAATAGGTAGGGAAAAAATATTTTTTTCCTCCTATCAACCTGAACCTTCAAGCCAGCTAACACAACTGTGAAAAGATGTCTACTGCCCATTTCCTTTAATGGTCAGTAGACAACTTTTCAATACTTCCTTATACTTTCCTGGATAGTATCCATAAAAGCCCTGAGTGTATTAATAAGCCTTACTGGCCCTGCTCAGTGCCCTGAGGGCCTCCCCCAACCCTGCCCATGGGCTTAGGAGCCCCATCTCAGCCCAGCCAGTGGCTGTCAGTCCCTGCCCCAGTCATGCCATACACTTGCTAGCCTCCAGGTCCACACACCCCTGCCCAGCTTGGTCATGTCACTGCCCTCACTCAGCCCCTGGCTGCCTGTGCCCTGGGGGGAGCATCTGACCCTTCCTGCTCCCTGACAGTAGCCTGAAAACACCTTGCTGACTTTGATAGGTTTCAGCATGTTCACATATACATGAGCAATGATTTTGAAATAATGACTTACTTATAGCTTTCTGCAATTATTAAGAATTATTGTGGTTTTGTTTAGAATCTTACAATATTTGTTGTTCCCTTAGATTCTCATGGATTTAATTCATTTTCTGAGAAGTATGACTTCCAATTAATAAACAGATGAGATCTTTAAGTCCTGCAGAAGCCTAAAAATCTAAATGTCTAAATGCTTGTTAACCATAAGGCAAACAAACCACTTGTGTTATTTTAAAACTTAATAGATTAACTTCTAAATTGCATTAACTGAAACTAGTTGAAAGTGTGGTTGATTATCAGGTATTTTGGCATGTTTAGGCTCCTTCAGGCAAAGGGTAAGGGTGACTTTTTCATTAACATGGGGAATATTCACCATTTCTTACTGTGGAATTTTTTAGGTTGATTAAGGTGGCTTCTCAGGGAATCAGTTTAAAAGAAAAAATAAATTTATCTAGGTTTTAAATGACAGAAAAATTAAAATATGCACAAATCTACCTGAATGGAAAACTGCTGGTGTTGATTTGAACAAAATGTTCCTGTGTTTGTTTCCTAATTTGTTTTCTTTTCACTTTTTTCTTAGTGAAAAAAAAAAAAAAAATCATCATTTTGAATCCATTAATACTGCTAGGAAGGAACTTAATTTTTCCAAACGATTATTAATGTTTCTATGTGTGTGGAATAAATATAACATCACCCCCAATCACAAGTCTCTCAGGTTCATTAGGGAGACATGCTAGGGATAGCAACTTGGCAAACTCATTAAGAGTTTCTTGTCGCAATCAAATTTGTCCTGTCATTAGTTGCCAGGCACATTATAATAGGGAGAACAAAACTTTGTAACTCTGCTTCCCCATTCATTAAATTTTGCACTGAATATACCATCTTTGTTTTGCAGGAAGCATCTACAAAGGCTGGCAGAGTGTAGAAATGATCATGCTGAAAAGGATTTTGTTAGCCAGTGCTGGACATAGATTAGCATTATTTGTTTCTTTGAAATTACAATACTGTAGCTCTAAGTGACAAAACAGGGATGCAGGAAGATTTTCTGTGTACTAAGTGCAGAAAACCACAGGTCTATGTTTGAAGACCTCAGGGGCTTTCTGTCAATAGGACAGCTAACCTCTAGGTTAAAGTAATTTTTGTGGGAGACTATTGGTGGCACAATACTTCCGAAACGCTTGTCACGTCTATGCCTCAAAAGTGTATTGATGCCAATGCACCTCAGAGTTCATTTCCACAAGGTGGGTCACTAAAAATTGTCTGCTGCTACTACAGGTGAGGTTTTCAGGAGCATCAGATCTGGAAGAAGGTAGGGGACCAAATGGTCAGAACTGGAGAAGAGCTGAAAGAGGGAAGATGGGGAAGGGAGGCTGAGGTAAGACAAAATGAGAGATCTGGAAGAGGGGAAAATGGAAGACAAAGAGGTAAAGGAAGCTCTCCTCCTTTCAGTCACAGCAAGTAAATAAATCAGCTTAGCTGGCTGTGGAACTGAACTTTTAATTTAAGTCTGAAAGTTTGAATACATTGGTCTTCTGGTATTATTAGATAGCTGTTTTCCAAAGTGCCTTTGATCTAGAGATTTCAAAGAACACTGTGAGATTAATTCTGAGCCAAAATTTAATTTATAAACATTTTAAAAACAAACATTTGCACACCCTGATATGAACAGAAAATATGAACATTTTTCTGTGGTGCATAGATAAATTCCATTAAACCAAACATCTTTCTGTCTTTTGTGTGTGCGTGTATGTGTGTAAAGTCTAAAGAGAAGCAGAGAAGCAACAGACCATTTTATTTATATTCATAGCATGGCACAAAGTGAACATAAGGCTAAATAATGGAAGAAACTATTGTTCACATCTTCTACTGCAATAACTTCAGAAGCCATCTGTAACAAATAGATTTTTTTCTTGAATACTATGAATCTTAACCTGATACTTTTCAGACCTAATGCCATCCAGAGGGACCTTGACACGCTTGTGAGGTGGGCTGATGACAACCTCATGAAGTCCAACCAAGCCAAGTGCAAGGTCCTACACCTGGGTCGGGGCAATCCCTGGCACAGCTACAGGTTGGGCAGAGAAGAGATTCAGAGCAGCCCTGTGGAGAAGGACTTGGGGGTGTTGGTCGATGAGAAAATGAACATGAGCCAGCTTCAGTGTGCACTCGCAGCCCAGAAAGCCAACCATATCCTGGACTGCATCAAAAGGAGCGTGACCAGCAGGTTGAAGGAGGTGATCCTGCCCCTCTATTCTGCTCTTGTGAGACCTCACTTGGAGTATTGTGTGCAGTTCTGGTGTCCTCAACATAAAAAAGGACATAGAACTGTTGGAACAAGTCCACAGGAGGGCCAAGAGGATGATCAGGGAACTGGAGCACCTCCCGTATGAAGATAGGCTGAGAAAGTTGGGGCTGTTCAGCCTGGAGAAGAGAAGGCTGCATGGAGACCTCATAGCAGCCTTACAGCATCTGAAGGGGGCCTATAAGGATCCTGGGGAGAAACTCTTCATTAGGGACTGTAGTGACAGGACAAGGGGTAATGGGTTAAAACTTAAACAGGGGAAGTTTAGATTGGGTATAAGGAAGAAATTCTTTCCTGTTAGGGTGGTGAGGCACTGGAATGGGTTGCCCAGGGAAGTTGTGAATGTGCCATCCCTGGCGGTGTTCAAGGCCAGGTTAGACAGAGCCTTGGATGACCTGGTTTAGTGTGAGGTGTCCCTGCCCATGGCAGGGGAGTTGGAACTAGATGATCTTAAGGTCCTTTCCAGCCCTAAGTATTCTATGATTCTATGATTCTAATGATCTGCATTACTTGAACTGAAATCATTAGCCAAATGCAATTATGGAATAAATTTATAGGATTTCCAGAAGAAATCAAAGTTGATTTATGTATCTGAAACAGATAATACAAATGTTCTCATGAATTTCTCATATTTAGAAAGAATCAAACCTAAGAACAAATTCATTTAGTTTGAATCAGTATTCAACTGCTAAAAAAATTACTTTCTATTTGTATGTTTAAAATCTTTTATTTAATAATCAGCATATACTGGAAAGCAATACAGCACAACAGTAATGCGAACTATTTTTAACATGAAATTGAATATGAAAGCAGGAAATTGAATTTATTTTTATAATATCTATTTGTTTAAGGGAGATCTGAAATATATAACTTCTGAAAGCAATACAAAAATGTATATTTTCCAGCCAAACATGAATTCATCCCCCTGTGTTGCATTATTGCCAACAAGCTGGGCATAAGAAATATAAATGCAACTATGGAAGAATTCAAATGTCTGCTTACTTGGCCTGATTCAGACTTTTTAAAAAAATTCTAAAAAGGAAAACTGTTACACATTTTATTGCTCATTCACCATTTTAAATCTGATCTTGAGGACATATTCAGAGACTTGTATCAGCAAAAATTACACTGTAGGATAAAAATGTAATCTTCATTTTGAGATAGTGTATTTGGTAAAAATCACAAGTATTAGCAAGAAAAATACAATTTCAGCCTCCTGGTTTACCTGACATACCAGTTCAAACTGTTTTCCTTCTAAAATCCTTTCTCCTGTCTCCTTAGCTCTTAAGCCCAAACACATTAACTGTAGAACAATACGAATTTTGTGACAATTTTTTTTCTTTGGGGAAACAACAGATGTTGGCTATTAAATACTTGGATAAAATACTAACACATTTTAAGAGCATGATAATACTTCCCTTTTTGATAAAGGTTTTGATATTTCACTAGCTGAAATCTTACAGTTGGCCATGTACATACTGCCAGAGGACTGGAAAGCAAAATAAAATGTGTTTGCACAAAACTGCCACTGAATGTTTATATAAACTAGTTTCACTTGGCACTGCAACAGATAATAGAAGTGCTACAGTAAACAGCCAAAGTTCCACTGAGGGAGTGATATGTAACAGCAAACGGCTGGGAAAAATGCAGCTGTTCCTTTTGAAGGCCGAGGGTGGAAATGCTCTAGGTTCACAAAGTCCATTTCTTGGCAGGAGGCAGTTTAGGGAAGCTCAGAGGCAACAAAGAGAAAGCACCTGCTACAGAATACAGTGCACTGACTTATAGGAACTCCATCAAGTTAGCTGGCTAATTCATCAGGACTGTACATGACAATAGCTAAAGACATAATATTACATGGCTTTATCATGTATCTCTCTTTTTTCACCATCCTTCTCTTAACACCTCATTCCAAGAATTCATTAAATTCATTAGAGAATGATGAGGTTGTCTTCAATCTGTAAGCCCTCTCTTCTAACAGGTAAGCAGACATGTCAGAATACCTGTCACCTTCATCCTAATGAATTTCATCTTGCCAATCAGATATAGGCCAGCATTCCATTTAATAAAACAGAGACCAAAAATATTTAAATTGAGAGATCCTTGCCACTTCTAGATACCACATAAAGGGAAAGGGAAACCACTAAGCATTCTCTCTGCTCTACCAAGCAATGGATATTTATCTTTTGCCATAAGTAGGTGAAATCCTACTGTTTTCTGGCAAATAAATAAGAAACAAATAAACAAATAAAAAAACAACAAGAACAACAACAACAAAAAAAAAATTAGAAGGAGAGATTTGACTGATAATTACTTGAGTGCGAACTATTAGCTTTTCTGTGGTAATTCAGATTGCCATGTTCCAGAAAGATAGTAACAATATTTCCTTGCAAGGTTTACAGGATTTTAATCTGGATAGAATCACTTATAAATACTGGAATAGTGCAGATCAAACAGCCAATTCCAGAGATCTCTCAACCATGCCTTTCTGTGTGAGGCATGCTGCTAATGGCTTAGGATGGTAGGTGGATAAACTAGAATAGTAAGCAGCCCTTCCCTGTCAGGGCAATGCAACTACATCTGATGTAGTATAAAGCAGGCCCTAAGAACACCTGAGTAGTTTTAATGCATGTCCCTCGGAGTGGCAGGATACTCATTTGGTCTATGACTCACTCATCCCAAGAGACTTATTCTGTCCAGAAAAGAAGTAGGGTCTTCTAATAAGATCTCTCATTTAGCAGGACTGTAGCACAACAGAGGATGTTGTCACCATTCTGTTGCAAGTAAATTCAAGAGATGCACTTGGAAGACTGTACAAAATAAACATAATTCTCCATAGACTTTTATTAACAATCGGAAGGCACACAGTGATGCATCTTATAAGACCATGTCAGTGGAATTCTGACAGCGTGAAGTGACAAAGTGTTAAACAAGTCACTTAAATTTATACTTTGGATATTCGCTCTTTTTGTATGCTCACCTTGTCCCTAAGTGTGTGTATCAAACATACATCACAAACAGTATAACAGACTTTAAGAGAAAAAAAAAATGCATTGGAAGGATGCTATTTTATTGAGATGTTCTGGAGAGACACTATAAACCACAGAAAAGAAATCTGAGTTGCTTGTGATGTAACAGGGATGCTGAGATTGCTAGAACAGCCCTATTAAACATAGTTGCTTATTTACTTTTTATATCAAATGGACTTTTAAAAGCCTTGCATGGTGTTATAAAATGTCACTTATCTATTTCCTATTCTTCCTCTCTTCTTGAAAGTACAGAAATATATTCCAAAGTCACAGGGTAGAGACTAGCAGTTTGAATCCAAAATCATTTATTTCCACAAGTATCATGGGAACTGGAATTTTCCTAACAGTTATCAGACTCTGTTTTAAGAATGGTATTATTTCATCAGCTATTTGTTTTTCTTCCAGGAAGTTAGTCTGAATATTCTCACATTCTTATCCAGTGAGAAACAAAGCTACTCAGAATCCCTGATTAGAAAACTGCTTATTTTGTTGTCCCAGTAGAGGTCTAGGCACATAATCTTCAGTTCCAAGGTTCACCACTGTCTGAAATAACTTGCAGATTCATGCCATTCAATGCAGCAGGTTTTGTGGCTGTTAATGCGTAAGGAAGAACTGCACAGTTAAAGGCCCTGGTTTGTTTTTAAGTATTTCACTTTATTCGTCTCTTTTTCTTTCCCTCTTTGTTTCAACAACACATAAGAAATTACAAGAGATAGAAACACTTAGGATCAGAAAAATAATGATGGCACTTTCATTGGTGACATGGAGACCACCAATCAAACTAAAATATACATTATAAAACCAGTGGTACAGGACTTAGCCTCCTCTCCTTACTGCAGGTTATAGAATAGAAATACCCTTCAATTACTCTGCAATATGTGCCTATAATGAACAGCACACTTATGTGATCTACAATGATTTAAGTGAATACCATCACAGATAGTGCTTTGTAAACAATTCACAACACAACGGGAACACACATCAAATCCTGTCAGTGTTTGGGAAGGCAATGTAGCAAATCATAACTTAATTTCTGAAAGCACAAAGCCATTTAGAGGCAAGTGGTCAATCATTTAGAACACTAAAGATTCCAATGCTGCTGTGCTAGAATAATAAAGGATTATTAAAAAATCTAAAATATTTGAATCAAGTTAATGTATTATGTGGAGATATTTAAACACACTTGAAAACAGCCCAAGAGTGTATAATTCATTAATGTGGTGCAAATTCAAATAATGCAGCAAGCAACTGTATAGTGAAGCCCATCTGCTGATATGAAGACTTTGTGAGGCAGTTCTTCAGTGCAGAAGCAGGGTTGGGGATCATTATGAGGCAAGACAGTTCAGCTCCTTGGGAACATCACTCCTCAGTACTACCATTACAGACCAATACCCTTGCCTGATTAAGAGGCAACTGTAATGGGCCCTAGAGAAAAGCCAACCTAGTCCTATGTGGCTGAGAGGAACACCTCTCTGGACCAAGATCTCAAGGCAGATGGACTGGAGAGAAGATGCAGCTGAGTATACTGGAAAATATTGTACCATTCCCCACAGCAGTCATAGCTTCTTTGTGCCATCTGAAATTTCAAATCTGGATAGCAAAACAAGATAAAGGGATAAAAGGAGGAGGGAAAGTGTGTGTTGCATTCTTGTTCTCAGACTAGCCTTTTCAGTGCTGAAATTTGCCATTTTTCAGAAGATGAGAAAAAGTCACAGAGCAGAAAACACTGAGTAATGAGAACATTGGATCTGTATCTGACATGGCACTCTAGAAACCTCTTGGGTTTACTTTCATTTGCTTTGTTTGATGACAGAGATAATAAATCAGTTACATTTATGTGAAAGCATGACATCAGAGAAATGCTCTAGTGCAAGGTACAATTTAACTGTGCAAACACAATGCAGGAAAACTTAATATGTGAGTTTGAAAGACAGTGCTCAAAATAAACCTGCAGCATTTTGGGCAGTGAGTGATACTTTATATATTTCCCCTTTGTTCCTTTCAAGGAAGTTCTGCATTTAAAAGTATCTTTCCTTGTCTCATATTATACAAATAATTAAAAAAGACTTTGTAAGGCACCCTGTCTTCATATGTGTACCCGGTGCCTAAATATAGGGTATAGAGTTGTTGTGTTAAGAGTATAGAAATTTGGCAGAAAGCAAACCCCATGGTGTTCCAGCCAGTCCTCAGAGATCAGAGAGGCTTAGGGCAGCCAGGCTTAACTTCTGGTTATAACCAATTTGACACTCTACATCTGGTCATGTTCAATAAGAACTTTCACAATTGCGGATTCACAAATAGTGTGGTTTCTCGAAGTAACAGAAATACAGGTTTGGAATTGCTGTTGATAATTTCACTTACTGTATTAGCACTAAAATCCAAACCTAAACCATTAATTGAGCTCATACAGAAAAAAAACAATTGGTACTTCATTAAACTTAGTTCCACCCGGAATGCCAGCACAGTTGGAGATGCAAATCTTTCCAAAAAGATGTCCCTGTGATGCTTGCACCTTGCAAAGCAATGGTAACCCAGTAGTTCAGAACTGATAATGCTATATTCCAGAACTGATAATGATACTAATTTAAATGACTGAGATAACATAAAAAGACTTCTCTAAACAAAGAGCAGCCATCCTACTTCTCTGGGCGATGTGCCAGAAGTGGTAATCACATTATCACAGAATCCCAATGGTTGGTAGGGAACTCTAAAGATCATCTAGTCCAACCCTTCTGCAAGAGCAATGAGTAATGAGGCATATCAGACCCCAACCCTCGGATGACTACCCAGAAGAAAAGGGGCAGTGGTTAGGTAAAGGGTAATTCTGGAAGGAGGCAACATGACCACCGACTCAAAAGAAAAGAAAGACTGAGCATGCATACCTGATCAGCATGAGAGGTGAGAGGGACTTTTAACAGTAAGGGGTAGAATACTAATTAATGAATAAAGTGTGTAACTCTCAACCAATGGACACTGATTTGTTTGTTAAAATATACAAAAAGCTTATTTCTATACCACAACAGAAGTTGGGAAGAAACTGAGGTTTATGATATTTTTCATGAAAACTAAGAGTCATTCAGATTAACTGGAAGTTAGGGCTTCCAGGGATGTTTACTACTGCTGTTCTGGTGAATTATTTTTATGAAGTGAGACATCTCAAAGTGGGACCCAAATGTTTCCCCACCTCATGTACAAGAAGCAGAAGAGCAGGGATTCGAGTTTGTTTTCAAAAATCCAAGGAAAGTACCTATACAGCAAATTTATTACCTGCACTAATGGGTCTCATTCTGTCTGGAAATTCTACCTTGGAACATAGATACCTTTCCTAATTTAAATTTTATTAAACTGTGTCCTCAAAACTTGATTAATTTCTGAGGAGAAAGTAAGGAGGATAACTGTAAGATTCCCCAATGACTTCTACTTAAGGATTGGTCTGCTTTTATGCTTCTACTCCTTTCACTAAGGCTCAATGTCAGTTTGCTTTCTCCCAGTATGGCTGTGACATTTCTTGTCCTCTATTCACAGAGGGTTTTTTTAACTTTTTCATTGCTCTGTTGAGTTTTTGGCTCTAAGCCTTCACAAACAAACTGTACAATGTGTCTGGAATCAAGGAAGAAAATACTGCATAATTACCAAGTTAAATATTGTCTCCTAGCCTTTATAAAGAATTTTTTAATCTATTGCCTTTCCTGGTTATTTCCCAACTACCTCTAATTAAGTTAAACAAATATGGTTGAATAACAGATATTCAAACAACTTGTGGCAAGCATTTGTAAATTATTACAGAAAAACTCCCTGCCTTCCAAAGACAGGCAGATCATAGAATCTTACAATCAACTAGGTTGGAAAAGACCTTTAAGACCATCAAATCCAACCTTTACCCCAGGACTGCCAAGTCCATCACTAAACCATGTCACTAAGGGCCTCATTCACACAGTTTTTGAACACTTTCAGGAATGGTGATCCCACCACTTCCCTGGGCAGCCTGTTCCAGTGCTTGATAACTCTCTTGGTAAAGAATTCTTTCCTAATATCCAGCCTAAACCTCCTCTGGCACAGATTGAGGCTGTTACCTCTTGTCCTACCAGCAGCAATTTGCCAAACAGTTTCCAGGTTACAGACAACTATGGGGAAAGGACAGGAAGAAGGACTGAGAACTGCTGCTTCACAGAGCAAGGAAGAGACTGAGCTGAGAAGAGCAGACTGCCTCTCCTGCTGTCTTGTGAGAGGGACAGTTACGCCACTAGATATCCCACTCTCATTTACCAGCAGGGACAATCACATCAACAGTACATCCATTAAGATGTGGCAGGCAGGTAGGGAAATTCAGCCTTTTCCATGAAAATTGGTCCAAATCAACTACAGGAAAAAGCAAAAGGTCAGTTGAGACCATTCTGAGGAAGGCACCTTACTCTCTCAAGCAACCTAATAGAGCTGGCCACTACTTTTTGTCCACACTATGGAAATTTCAAGTGGTGTTATTTTAGGACAAACTTGAGGCCATTATTCTGAAGAATATTCTAGTCTAAGGTATACAGAGTTTCTAAAATTTGTACCTTTCCCATCATTTATTTAGTAAGATATTTTTAAACTTGCAGCCAACTCATAAAATGCCCTTTTATTTTTATTCTGTTTAAAACTAATAGGTATCTGTATATTGAATTACAGAATACAATTTAATTTTAGAAAATAAATAAATAAAACATCAGTGAATTATGTGCTTACAATTAAAAAAAGATGTTCTGATGATTCAGACCAAACTGCAAATAGAATATAAAGTTATCTGTATTTCAAATGCAATTACAATACCATAATTTAAAAGGTATTTTTTTGTTCTAAATGTATTTGAATCTTCCCTCAATTCCTTCTTCACAGCACTGAAGATGCTTTTCTAGTCCTAAAAAGTATTCTCAACATAAGCAATAATAGTGTTTTTCTCACTGGTGCAATTGTTATCAGAGACACACACACACACAAAAAAAGCAACCACAAAATTTTCTTTCATAAAAGAAATTGTGATGAAAGTCTGTCTGTACTGCATATAAAATTTTAGATTTTCATCTTCAGTTTTGAATTGCTATTGCAAAACTTAAACATTCCTTGAAATATCAGACTCTCAGCATTTGAAAATCAAGTGTTTTTTCTCATGCTATTCAGGCAGTCTTTAACATAGAATCATAGAATAGTTAGGGTTGGAAAGGACCTTAAGATCATCTAGTTCTAACCACCCTGCCTTTGGCAGGGACACCTCACACTAAGCCATGTCACCCAAGGCCTTGTCCAACCTGGTCTTAAACACTGCCAGAGATGGAGCATTCACAACCTCCCTGGGCAACCTGTTCCAGCGCCTCACCACCCTAACAGGAAAGAATTTCCTCCTTATATCCATGTCACTGTTCTCTTGGCAAACATTTTACTACTTTGGCTGCAAAGGGCAGCTGAAACTTAGAATAACTTTAAAAGAATTTTCTATTCTACCAGTAATGAAGCCATCTCAAGGTAGGTTAGTGCTCAAAACAAACCAAAATGACTGGTGATTTTTGTAATTTATGCAAATTGCTCATACCTTGAGGTAATTTTTGCAACCAGGGAGTTTAGAAATTTGTCAGAAATAACATCTTTTGTGTCTGCAGACAGCTGGAAGTATATGGCCCTTATAAAAGTGACAATCTTCAAGAGATCAAACGGGTTCACAAGAACTTTTCCATGCAAAAGGTAAACTATCTTAAGTGTGTAAGAATCCATGTTCATTCAATATACCTCTTACTGTGACAAATGCAATACAAAATGAAACATGAAAATTATTTGGGACATTGTTTTTATCTTCTCTGTACAGAGTTTTTTCTTGTACAGTGTGTCTCTGCCTTCTCAGCATTTCAACTATAAATATTAAGTATTATATTGCTAATGGTGCTATATAACTTTCAAAGCACCTTTTCTCCTCTCAGCTTTTGACTTTTGACCTACAGTCTTGAGGTAATAAAAATCAATGCTTTAAACAAATAAATTAAAATCTAATTATGTAGATAACATTGAATTTTCTGTTTAGTTGAACCATTCTTTTCTAGATACAGATTTTGTCCTTCATAGACATGAATGAATTGGTAAGATTGAGGGCTTTATTGAAATACTTTTTAATATCCGACTGGAATAAATTCTGCGGAGTAGTTTTGACTATCAGTTCTAGAAGGACTGTCTTCTGTGTAGCGAAGTCCATTTTGTTTAGAAGAGCTCAAATGAAACACCAATGAAGGGTACTAACGACTCATAAATGGAGAGAACTGTGAACTACCAAAGGTATACTACATGTGATTCTACTTTCAATGATTATTAACTACCTTATCTTTTTCTCTCTCCTTAAACTTAATGTGACCCTGATGGATTCAGCTACTCAAGAAGTTTATATGGGACTTATTGATGGCCATTTGTTATCAGGCCCTCAGCGAACTTTCAAGCAGCAGAGGTATTTTTTCTTCTACTGTTTCAAGGGATTTGAATTTCTAGATAATTCTGTCCAAGTACTGTCAGATATATTAGTGTCATTTATTTTGTTTAAATCCTGATGGTCTCAGTCCCAGCCCTCAGTTGGCATATATGAAAGCACTAACTTTTAATTATAGGCCAAGATCCATTAAAGAAGCTGAGACATGTCTGAACTATTACAAACTGTGTCTCATCTTTCTGTTCCCTAAATGGCTCTGTGACTGTACAATTACCTCATTCTTCTCCCTGCTCATTGCCAGTTGTCTGTTAATATAAAATTAAAGGTAAAAAGTACTGGTATACAGCATAGTAATCCATTAAAAATTGAAGCCACAGAGCATTGAATGAGAAGGCACAGCAGCGTAAAAAAAAAAAAAAAAAAAATAAATGCATATTTATAGGGAGCTTTACTTCCATTTTCATGGAATAAATGGCATTTTACGCTCCACACCATTTAGAGCTCAATCTCTTTTCTGGCAAGCTGAGCTGTTATTTTTGTGAATCATTCCTAAGTCATTTATAACCAGGCCACTGCACCACTGACAACAGCGCTTTTGAAGTCAGGTAGGGATTATTAATTTGCCGTGAGTTTTCTGAGCAGCTTTATCTTCTTTCTTCTTTCCATATGTATCCATTAAAAATCATAGAGGCAAACCTGAAGGTACTTGTCACAAACCCTTCCTAAAAAAGAAGCTAACAAACCCTTTGGTTTCAGATAAAGGACCAATTCTGGGCAGCACAAAAAAAAAAAACAAAGAAAAAAAGGCAATCTACCCTCAATTTATGTGAGACACCAGGGTTTTAGGGTTCCTGAAATGCACCTACCAGGAAGCTGAGATCCAAGCACCTCCAAAAGCCCAGATCCCCGGGGAACAAGACTCACTGCCTCCATGCAGCCACTCCCGGCGACACGGTGAAGGGGTAAATTGTAATTAAATCATAACTTCTCCTGTCATTTTTAGGCCTCCATCAATTGCCGGTGGTGGGGTGGTACAAGTGACCTCCCTACCACAAGGAAAGGCTGCGTGTATCCTTATGGACAAATGCATAGAAACTAAGACTGGGAACACCTGGGAGCGATGAGGCAACTGCCGAAGTGTCCTCATTTTCGACCGTCCCGAGGGCTGTTGGGTCAAGGGTGACAGCCGAAGGGGGGGCTCCTCCATAGGAGCGGCGGAAGGGATCACCCTGCGCCGGGGAGGGAGCCGCTGACCCCTAACCCAGCCCATTAGAGAGCCTCCGAGGAAAGCACGGCACAACCGAAGGTCAGCGGCGCAATGCGAGACGGCGGACGGGCTCGCAACACTTCGAGCAGATGCCCACCCTCGCCCCACCTCAAGGCCGCCCCTGGCGGTCGGCAGGGGGAGTCGCCGGCGGCGCATGCGCGGAGGCTTCGGCTGCTCCTCCGGGCACGCGCTGGGGAGCTCAGGGTCAGCGGGTGCGGTGGTGGTAGCGTGGGGTTGGCGGCTTGGGCCATCTCCGTTGCACACTACGCTTTGTCCCGGCGGATCCTCGCCTCGGGCGGCAGCGGTGAGTGTGGGGCAGCACCGTGAGGGCTCCTGCCCCTTCGCGTGGGCTGGGCCGGACGGAGGGGCGCAGCGCGGTCGAGACGGGCAGGGGTGTCCCGGGAGAGAAGCGAGCAACCGCGCCGGGGGAAGGGTCCGGGCCGGCAGACCGTGTCCCCTCGCCTACCGGTGTACGGCCGGGAGCCGTGCGGTGTCTCGGGGAAGCGAAGGGGCCGCCTGGAACGGGGCCGTGTGTGAGGGACCCGGCGGGACCCTGCGGGTGAGCGGGGGCGGGGGTCCCGGCTGGGGAGACCTCCATGGGGAGAAGAGGGGAACATACTCGGTTGCCCTCCTTACCTTGGTGGTATCCGGCGGCGGTTGGCGCTGGCGGAGCCGCCCGGAAAACTTCCCTCAAGGGGTTTGTGCCGTTTCCAGTCAAGCCAGGGAGGAAAATATTTTTAACAAAGGGAAAAATGCTGCGGACTTTCTTTTCCGAAAGAGTTCAATGGCTGCCTCCGAAAGAGGCAGTTAATAAATTTTCCTCTTTTAAGTTTTAAACGGCACCACCACCAAAGCGAAACAACAAAATTAAACCACAACCATCTGAAGCTTTCACTTGCCTGTTAAAACTTTTTCCACTTTTGTAGGGGCCGCTCAAAGCCTCCACCTGTGTTAGACCTGCAGTAGCCAGGACAGGCAGTAAAGCTGAAGCCATAAGATGCTGAGGGTGGGTAGGTGTATGGAAGGAAGCTCTTAGCCTGATTCTCCAGAGGTCCAATGGACCTCTTCTAGGCCTGGCACTGGCAAGAGAACAGTTCATATCCGCAGAAAGCAAGAGGGGTGTAGAGAGACTTTATGTTATCACAGTTGAAACTGGGATTGAATGTTGTGTCGGTTGAGGGGTAGAAGAGCAAGCACTGGCTGGGAACAAAACAAAGAGGAATGGAACCAGTGAGTAAAGGGAAGACTAAGCAAATGAAGACACTCAAAATAATCTCAAGTTTTCATAACCCTGTTGTCATAGATAAGTCTAGGGGGAGAAGGGGGACAGTTATGTAGACGTTGGTGTTCTAGGTTAAAATCAACACCTTAAATTTATTATTAATATAGGCTGGCACTGTCACTGGAAAACAATTCTAGTCATGTTTTTTTCTGCAGCCCTGGTGTTCTTTGCCACCTTCTGCACCATCTTCTCCCCATTCTCTCCTAGTTAATACAACTGGTTCTCTGCCCTCCCATAGAGATGCTTATGTTAGCTCAAGGAACGACATGTGATGAGTTGGGAAAGGGTTTATTATTTTTTGTATATGGACAAATAGGTATGTATGTAGAAGCGCTGGGGGGGTTACATACACTTGAACATCTATACACACAGGGACGCAAACACCTGTGTAAAGGGATTGTGCAACTGCAGCGTCACGCATTCTGGGCCTTGTGTTGAGCAGAGGGAGTGCCATTGATAAAGTGGTTGTGGGGGAGGTTTACAAGTGTGAGAGGTGATTTACATTGTAGTAAGGGTGAGTTTGCGAGACTGCTTCTGGCTGGGCCAGGGGAGTTGAGATTAGAAGCCAGAGAGGAGGGCATAGGGAATTTCTGTGGGAGAAAACTGCATGGAAGGAAAGGAGTTAGACTTTTTACACATCTGTTCAGCCATCTTACTTCAGCCTCTTTTAGACAAGAAAAAATTATATTCCAGAACAGTTTAGGAAAGAACCTGGGATTCCTCAGTATCCCCATTTTCTTGGAATTAATCCCCAGGAATTAAACCACAAAATCCCCAGGCAAAACATGGATTATCCCATTCTCATGCAAATTCATCCATAATTTGTGTCCACCTAATGCAGCAAGATAACGTATCAGCTCAAATGGCAAAGCGTTGCATTTGTGTTACGTGTTATAACCAGTTAAGTGTCAAGCTTATGAGTTTTGCTTTGTTAGAAGTGGATAGTTACACACAGTTGGAGTAACTGTACTAATGTTGCCATTTCCAGAAGCACTAACAAATGAAGGAGAACTGAAGTTTTTAGTTAGCTTTATTTCAGCCTCTTCATACATCTAGATTGAATGAGTTTTCTGTTAAGTAATAAAATAGTTTGTTACATAAAAAATTCCTGTTAGACTCAAGTTATTAAAAAGAGTAAGTATTTTGGCCTTGTCCTCATTACTTAGGTCATGTGATGTCATGACTTTTTTCTAAACATGACTCAAACCTGTGTTCATATTCTGCTTTGGCTGTGGAATCACCTTAATATCTCAGTAATCAAAAAATCCGCCCCTTAATTGACAAAACTTTCCTAAGACAAAGAAATAATCATCCTCTCACTCCACGTGGAGAATGAAAGATAAAACTATGGAGACCAAATCTGATCCAGGGTAGGACCTGATTTTTTTATTAATTTTTTTTTAGGGTATTGAGTTTGGTGCCCTGGTTTATTTTAAGTGTGCAGGTGCAAATTAGTTGAATAACCGGCCTAAAGCTATTCTACTTTTGCAAATCAACCACTCGGATTTTAGGAGAGGCACCCCTAAAATAAAATGAATGTAGCTGAAGTGTCCATTGAAACAGGATTTTTAAGTAGTTTATCTAGAGGCATGAATGAATTCTGTGGCAAAAATAGGGATAAAATGTACTTTGTGACAGTGCAAACTTATTGTAAACCACAGCATTGTGAACATTTTTGTTTGTCATTTTAAACAGTTCCCTTTTCCTATGATCCTCTTTTGCGTCATTTTGTCCTGCGTACCTCTGTGGCCTCCCTCACTAGTGATAGCATAACCATTTCTATATCAATCTGGTGAGGTGGATCGCACAATTAGGTTGAGAAAGAAAATGTGACTTAACTTTTGACTTATTACCTGGCTTTACAAACAGCTGGATGGGTGGAGGAACAAGGAATGTGGTTGGTACCACTTACCCCAATATGAGTGCTGGGAAAAGCCTAAGCCATTTTGCTTCTCAACTTCCCTGTCCCATTGATCTCATAAATCTTATATACTTTGTTCTTTTTATTTAGTCAACAAATTACAGCAGGTTCCTGTAGGCAAGAATTTTGTTGCACCATGCTGTTAAAAACTTTTGCTTTCAATTTCTCAGTTAAATTATGAACATCTTTGCAGCTCTGTATCTTCCTCTTTCATGGATTCCAATCAGCTCTGTTTTTCCTATGCTGTCATTTTCTGTCTTGTGTTTCTTTCATGTGGGTTTTTTTTTTTTGCTTTAGCCTCCAGAGACAATTTACTTTCTTCCCTCCATCCCTTGCTTCCTCTCCGACATTATAAACAAAAGCGCTTGCAATGTGCAGTTGAGAACAATACAGAACTGGCAAGGGAATGGATTAAATGACCTAATGTCTGATATCTGTTCTCCTGTAAGCTATTTTTGTTTGAGTTCACATGTCTGTAACTGACCTTTTTAAAAATCTAATCTGACAGTACCCAGCCCTTTCCTTATTTACTTTTGCTTTGTTTACTGATTCTTGTTAAGTAAAATTTGATAACGCTTTTGTGAGGTCTGAAGTATGCTTAGCCCATTCTCTTGTTGCCAACAGTTTTGATGGCAATTATCAAGTGATCTGTTTTAGTCAAGGTTTCTGAATGCCATCATTAAAATAACTATGTTGTAAAAGCAAGGCCTGTCCATACTGGAAGTTAAGGAAATTACATAATAACTACCTAAAAATCACACCATGTATTTTAGCCTGTTAAGGAAATATGCTTGTTGAAAGCTATTTTATGTATATTTCAGGCTATCACTTATTTTTGATGATACATAATCATCATGTAAAATATCTTTAACTTTGGATAAAAGTTACTTATCTGTTCCAAAAGACACTTGTAAAATTGGACAAGAAATATGTTTGCACAGCCCAACATATTGGAGGTAACATCCAAGGCTAAGAATCCTGGAAAATATAACAGTACAAGAAGCATTGCCTATTTTCAAACTAAGAAGGCTGCTTTGTGTAAAGTTTTTTGGAGGAAGCACCCTTACATGGGTGACAGTTCTGCAATTACATCTTGAAAGTTTGAGATCATTCGCGTTTTATACATTACATTGTGCTGTGTTACCTGCTCAGTGGAGTGTTTCTTTGAAGCATTTGACTCGACCTTCTCATGTGCTTCTGAAATGACTTTTGAATGTTGGTTTCTTGTGTTTTAAGATCACCCACTTTCAGTTTTCTAATGCAGTAGTTAGTCTGCACCTATATGATTACTCCAATGACGATCAGATTAAGTGATGCTAAAATCAAGACAGAAACCATGTGAAAAGTAGGATTGAATAGTTTATCGTAGATAAAACTTCTTAGTCCTGGTGAAGTACTCATTTTGTTGCCTGAAACTGCAGAACATCTGTGTTTGCCAGAACTCTAGGTTAGGTGAGACTTTTTTTTTTTTTTTCACACCAAGCCATTATACCTTATTAATGTGCTCTGTTTTCTTGTAGTGTAAGAGTGAATGCCATGGACCAGTTTCAAGATTCACTTTACAACAATTCCTCATTAAATGCCTACCACTAAATTAAATGTTTAATGTGTCTAAACTGTAATATTTATTATAATAATCTGTATTTCTAAATGTTTACTACTTGGCATTGAAGATTGATGTCTTTTTGGCTCAAAAAGTGTGTCTTAGCTCACTGGTGTGGGGCAGTTGATGAGAATGCTACCAGGAAATTCAGAAATAAAGAGTCTTCATCAGATGTGAACTTTTGCACTTGCCTGTACCTCCAGGTTAATCAGTGTGCTGTTTGCTGACCTTGTGTGTATTCTTCAGCTTTTATTTGCAGAGTATTACTTTTCAAACTATTTGCTAGATAAAGCTGTGAGGAAAAACAACTTTCTGTTCATTTTTCTGTCCCTAGTCTTCATTCTCGTGGTCATAGGGAAGGGTTGAACAGGGTCTCAACAGCAGAATTCTTAGCTAATTCTCTTGCCTGTCTTCCCATAGATTTCCGCTGTGGCAGCTGAAATTAGCACAGTCTGTGACATTTTATTTCAGTACTGCTGAGCATTTCTGGGTATCAGAAATGAAATGGACTCACTGTGCTATTTTCTGTTTGCAACTGTTGCTTATCAGAGCTGTGGGCAGCAGCAAGATAAAGGCATAGCATATTGACTGTGTGGCTTTGTAAGCAGCTTAACTGATCTAAGCTTGTCCTGCTGCCTGAAAACAAGAGTTCTTGCATTCCCCCTCTATCCTTAGCTAAGTTTTGCATTTTTACTGCTTCTCTTGTGCTGGAAGTGCACCGGCACTTTTAATGCTGTGCAGTCAACTGAACTGAGGAGCTTTGTTTTAAAATGAAACCAGTCAAACTAAAATAATATGCACACAAAAAAGGCTTTCCACTGGGCTACCTCTGGCTGGCCTTGGGCACTACTAACTGGACCTCGAATCAACTCAAGTGAGGGAGTGGGACTGTATGGTTCTGTGTGGAGTCTGCCTACTCAACTTTATCTGGGATTAAGTCCTGACTCCTAAACTGTCAGTGAAGCAGTATTGTATCAGCATCTTTCTCTGGCAAAATGTTTGAAGAATTGCAACAAACTGCTCAAGGGGCAAGGTACCAGAAGTCCCTCGAGGGCCAAGAACCTGGTGAACAGATCTTGGGGTCAGACTCTGAAAATGAAAAGAAAGGTGAACAAAGTCATCTTTTATGCAAAGGCCACTTAGGAAGAACTAGAAAGAAGTGTTCAACTACAAGCTCATCAGATCTGTAATTGTCTATGAGAAACAGAAGTATCAAAGCATTTTCATGATGGCCGTTCTTTAGAAACTCTGGGCAAAGGTTTGATCAAAGTTTTCATCTTGGTATAAGATAGGAATTTTTTACAGTGAGAACAAGAATTAACTGGAACAGCGTCCCCAAGGACATGGTGAAGTCCCCATCACTGGAGGCTTTCAAGATGCAATTGGACAGGATGCTAGGTAACCTCTTCTGGGCTCCTTTTCTCAGGAAAGATTGGATGAGAAAATTTGTTGAGGCTCCTTCCAGCCTGGGATCCTCTATGGTTCTGTGAATTTTTTTGTGTGGTTGAAGTTACCTGCATCAGAAATACAAAAGGTAGAGATGCACTTGGTGGTATGTAGCATGTCTGCCCTCACTGAGGCCTCTGATCCCCAGTACAGCACTGGGTAGCAGTGTTAGGAAGGGAGGACAGATTCCTTGACTCTCCTTCAAGGTTGAAGCCAAAATGTTGTTTTTCATTATACTTCAAAGATGTAAATCAGCTGAAGTACTTTTGTGTGTATGTTTGTTCATATCCTACTTAGAAAAAAAAGTAATTGTAATCAGTACAAACCACAGTCATTTGTATATCTGAACATATTTGGAAATTCATGTAAAGCTGTAAAGCATGTAAAGGTGTGAGGGAAAATGGTCATGGGTGTTGTGAGAGAGGGAAATAGCAGCATTTTAAAAATTCTTCTGGTTTACTGTAGCTGTTCTGTGGATTCTGGTGGTCTGTGCCTTTCTGTGCCCTCTGTGATTTTTCAGTATGACAGAAAACTTCATAAAAAATACGTAGAGTAGTTGTGCCTCATTGTCTTTCCCTAGTTACCGTAGAATTCAATAAGATGAAATATGTAACTATGACTCTTCTGTCACTTCAGTGCAATTTGATTTTTTTTTTTTTTTGGATGACTGGAAAATCCCATTAAAGCATGGTCTGAAATGCTGTCATGTGTGCCTTGCTTCAGGGGAAGACAGATGAGGTGGAAACTTGCATTGAAACATGCTGACAGTGCATAAATATTTGGAAGAGAAGGCTTTGTTTGCACATTCCTCTAGCTTAGTTTCGCACTTCACAAAGAAATTACATTTTATATTCCGGCTAATTTTTCTGAGTTAAATGAGGTATAAGACATTGGCCTACCAAGCAAATACTAAATGCCATTTCCCTACAGAGCAAAGTATTTGCCTTACCTTTGCGTCATACAGAAAGGCAAAATAAACTTTATGAAGTAGGTTAATGTAATTGAAAAATACAATTATTGTATGCAAAATGAAGATGACAGTGTGAAATTATCCAGGCTTCTTTTGGCTACAAAGGTCTAGAATCTTTCTGGGGGTTTTTAATAGCTCTTTGAAAAAATACTGGTAGTTTAGAACAAAACTGTTTTTTAAAAATTCAAGAAAAACTCCAATGACTTGAGGATAATCTTTTTCAAATGTATAGAGTTGTCATGTCTTTTTTTTTTTTTTTTTTGTGTGTGTGAAAAGAGGAGACTTTAATATCAGATCCAGACTGATAGAGGCTGAATTTTGTACAGCCAGTTTGTGGTACTGGAAAATCCGTAAAGGTATTACTTGTGAAATTTGGGCCATAGTTTTGCTTTTTAAGATGTATTGGAAAAAAAAGTATCTATAATGGTTTCAAAGTAGGAAAAATGCCATGCAATTACCCCTGATCTTGTAACATTTTCAGGTTGTGCAAACTGCAGTGAAATTATGTTCTTGTAAATGGACTGGGCCCAGGTACTGTTGCTTGGCCCTTACTCTCATGCCTGAAGATGTATAATCTGAAGGTAGTACTCTGTTGTTTTTGTTAGTCCCTTACTTGACCCATAATGCTTTAAAAGGCAAACAGCACTGTTATAATCTGTATTCTGAATATTTTGATGTGTTGACGTGGGAACAGATGGGAGACCTAGAGCCAAATGAAGAAGGAAGGTTGTAGATCATGAGTAGTATATATTAAAAGACCGCTTGCCATCTATCAATTTGATTTCTATTATATGCTTGTATTTGCTCCCTAATACATTTCGTAACTGGTCCTAATACAGTTTTAAACCACTTTATCCAGCTCCTCTTACTTGTTCCATACTGGGCACTGGACTGCTTCCCTTCTTTCATAGTTAGGTAGTTGTAAAGGTATATGCAGTGTCTTTTGTAATGTATGTAATAATGCATACTTTCTTTGGAATACTGTGTAATACTAAAATGTGAAGGTAAGCTGGCTCCTGAACTTTAGCAAGTGGTTGAAATGTTTGGGAAATTGTGTGGCTAGAAACTGTAGAAGATGCTAAATTAGACATTAATAACGTGAAGATTGTTGAAAGGTAAACAGCCATTTTAGCATACTGGGGAAAGTAAGGGAGAACGTAAGTAAGAGCTGCAATACTAGATCAGGCAAAAAAGTCAGTCTGTCATTGTGTGTTGTGCCAGCAGCTGACTGGAGATGCTATGGGAAGAGTCTCAATGAAGAGCATGAACAGAATAACCTTCCCTGGTAAAGTCCTGCTTACTGTTAGATTGGAAACTTCATGGGATAGAGGATACATCTGGACAATTGTGTTATAGTCATCAGCAAACTTCTCCTTAATTTATTGATTTTATTTCTGTTATTTAAACCTATGTCTGCTTTTGTTCTGAACAGCATTTTACAGCAGCAAGTTCTATAACTTAGGCACTATGTGAAAATTCAGGTGCTTTGATTTATTTACATCTTTCAGCCTAGGTCACTGTCCTTCCTGTCCCACGTGTTGTCAGAAATAATGGTTAGCTGTAATGTGTTTATATTCTCTGGGCACGAGTATACAGCCGAGCTGAATATCTGCCTTCTTTGAAGAGAGTGATTTGTTATATAGTGATTATTTAAACATAGAAGGCTTTGGGCTTGTTTTGTTGGGTTTGGGTTTTTTGTTGTTTTGTTGGGTTTTTTTTTTAATAGTAGCATGTAGGTTTTAATCCTTATACAATCCAGTTTTCAGCTGGAGTTCAGAGCTTCTGTTTTCAGTTCAAGCTTCTCAGTTTGTTGTCTGTAAAGCATAGGGAGATGTTTTGAGCTCCAAAGTGAAAGCTGTTTGTAATTTACAAAACAGATACAGACTTTATTTGTATGAAAATGGGACAAAATAGGAGAGAAAAATAAAAGTGAGTGCACATTCCAGTCTTCTAATTTAAGGAGGCTGTGAGTGAAAACATACTATAAAGAAAAATGCAGATGTTGTGATACAGTTTGTGTGTTTTCATTGAAAAGAGCTAGCAGGTCCATTGATTGCTTTATCTTACTGTAAACACACAAAAAACCTGAAACAAACAAGCAAAAAAGACAAAACACACAAAACCCCCAAGCAACATGGTAGCTATTGAATAAGCAGTTGTCACTTCACTAGTGTAACATGGGAATTTATCAATACATAATTTAAAACTTCAGCCCCCTGTAAATGTGAGGTAGAAGGATCATAACATAGTTTCCCTGGCTTATTGTGTATTGACTGTGAGTTTACAAGCTGGTAACATGGGGAGGAAGTTAGTGCAAATATTGACAATAGTGATCATAAACTGAATGTTAATTTTCTAGTCTGTAATTGCAAGTTTCCACTCCTTGTGTGAGTGTGGGGAGAATGTGCTTTGTTTTTCGAGTTTTTGGGGAAGCTGAGGGGTTGCTATGTTTTCTCCTAGTTCCCAGATTAGCTGCATGGGGGGGGAGGGGGTGAGTGTGGTGGTGTTTTGTTTTTTACAAGCAGACACTCTGGTATTTCATATTTTTAGCTCTCAGATTGGACCTTATAGTATCCTGTGTGTTAGCAGTATATCATTTCCATAGTAAGAACACATTTGACGATAAGAGACAAGCACATAGGCTGCTTCAGAAATTTCTTTCACTATGGTGAAGTTGCTTGGTTTCTAGGAGTTTTCTTTGGTTGTTTGGGTTTGGGTTGTTTTGTTTTTGTTTCTTTTTTCTTGAGGGAGAGCCTCATGTTACCTGTATTTTTGTCAGCTTGTTTGTCAAAATAATTCTGTAGCTCTGCAGAAGGTTTTGCCATTCACTGTCGCCATGTAACAACCTGTAATTCTTTGCTGAGGAATCATTTATCTGGAGCTTCCTTCCTCACACCTTCTTACTACTTTGAGTATAGTCACACAGGATGTATTGGGTGTATCTGCAGTAGCATTTTGGTTTAGTCTAGGAGTATGCTTTGGAAGCAAAACTCCCAGTTGTCACCACTTTCCGTGCTTTGGTTTGTATTGCAGAGGCATTTCAAAGACTCAGACTTGATTACTTTAAACCAGAAGATATGCTCCAAGAGCATCCCTTTTGCAGTCCTACTGCCACATGGTGTTCAGCTCATGGAATGAAATCAGAGCTCTACCCCAAAGTAAAATTCTCAATGTATGTATTGTGTCAGTTGGGTCCTCGGCAGCAACTGTTTTGTTCTTCAGATTCACTTCTATTGCTCTGCATTCCTGGCTGATGTGAGTTTAGTCATGGATAAACATAATGCACTTAAAGGCTATTATTCATGACCACTGTACTTGCTTCAGATAAGAGTCCAGCTATTCAAGCCTAAGTTAGAATAGATAATATCAAAGTGGTTGACAACTTGAGTTGGATTTGGAAACTGACACTTAAACAGTAATTACGTCTGTGAACACCATAGCTATAATGAATCTGTTTTTCTGTCTGTGTTGCCTTTTGCCCTTTCCTACTTTATCAGTCTGAATTCTCCTACATTCTCTAACATACTTATTCTTGTGACACAGTTGCTAATGCAGATCACCACCATATTCTGATACCTCTTCTGTGCTGGCTGAGCTCTTTCCCTGTTCTCATCTCTTCAATGTTATTTGACTTGCCAGTTTGCAGCCATCTGTAGAGGCTGTGGCTGGTCCTGAGCAAGGTGTATGCTTTCTGACTGCCTGCTTTCTGATGGTGAAAATGGGTAATGATTTACAACCACCATAGGCACCGTGCTTCCTGAGATACTGCCGCAATTGGTAAACCGTCTTTACTTCAGTGAGAACATTCATGGCTTTTCTCTGTCCTTCTTGGTCATTGATCTTTGTGGAAAACTTATGGTAGCACAGAAGAAGAAATCTCCATGTCAGATTTAGTTAAAAGCTATTGGGGGAGGGGAGGGTGGAGAGAACAGAAAGTAACACAGATTCATTAGTTTTCTGTCCAAACAAAATCAGGATAAAAACATATCCTTCTGTGAAAGCTTTACTTAATTGTTCACCAGTCCCACTTGAAAAAGGAGAGAAATTGGTTATCGTTATGTCAACACTTTGATGGATTATCAAGATAAATACTCCAAATTTTAATTCCTAAAGCATAGTGGGATTGTCTAACGTAAAGCAGCAATGTCTTTTAACTGTAGCTTATAGAAGACTGAGATCTGAAATGCCACTATGTAAGCAGCTCAAAACGGCACAGTCTCTTGAGTATTTATGCAGTTCTGGTTTCAGTACAGATGCAGTTACGTAAGTGTTCAGTTATGCCTCATAAGAGCTGCCCTGGATGGTTCCCATGCACTTTAAAACAATGAAACCTGCCAATGAAAGTCTCCTGAAGGGAGAGTGTTGTTACTTCTCCCACATGTCCTACTGGCCAAGTGTGTGCATCAGAAGATTGACCTTGTCTGGTTTTGAAGGGGAGGAGAAGGAAGAGATATAGCAGCTGCCCATTTGAGCCAGAGGAACCTGGAAGTAACCAGAGAGTAACCAGCCAGAATACCACCACAGCTTTAAAACAACAAAAAACACCTAAATAGATGTGCCGGTTTGGGCTGTGAGAGAGTTTTTCTTCATGGTAGCTTGTATGGGCCTGTACTTTGGGATTTGTGCTGGAAACAGTGTTGATAACACAGGGATGCTTTCGTTATTGCTGGCCAGTGCTTACACAGAGCCAAGGCCTTTTCTGCTCCTCACAACACCCCACCAATGAGGAAACTGGGGTGCATGTGAAGTTGGGAGGGGACACAGCTGGGACAGCTGACCCCAACTGACCCAAGGGGTATCCCATACTGTATGGGGTGATGCTCAGCATATAAACTAGGGGAAGAAGAAGGAAGGGGAGGACATTTGGAGCGATGGCATTTGTCTTCCCAAGTGATCATTATGCGTGGTGGAGCTCTGCTTTTCTGGAGTTGGCTGAACACCTGTCTGCTGGTGAGAGGCAGTGAATGAATTCTTTGTTTTGCTTTGCTTGCATGTGGGGCTTTTTCTTTACCTGTTAAATTTTTTTACTTTCAGTCTTCCTCCCTCCTCATCCCAATGCGAAGTGAGTGGGTGAGTGCTTCTGTGAAGCTTAGTTGCCAGGTGGGATTGAATTGTGACAGTCCTTTTTGGCACCCAACATGGGACCTTTTCAGCACATGTCACAGTTACTTTGGAAGAAGGGGTAATGAGACTTCACTCTTAGCCATCCGAAGTCCTGTCCGGCTGCCATCAGGATGAGCCACCTTCTCTGTGCTAACAGGGTGGTGTTGGAGAGTTGTACTCGGCATGCTTGTTCTAAGAGTAGTAATGATACATTTTATTGGTTTTAAGCTAGAATGGCAGTCCACTGAATACAGGTTTCTCTTAGCAGTCCGGTTTGTGGGCTTGAGTCCATGTGTAATCAAAATTAATGATAATGTTTTATAATGCTGTGATTGGGTATTATCTATAAGGCAGAGGTTTTTTCAGTTCTCTCATTCACTCTTATCCTTGTACCGGAATAAGTCTCGGGTGGGAGAAATCTTTTCTGTCCTTGTCTGATTAAGTAGCTTCAAAAATGTTTCATCCCTCTTTATTCCCATCCAAATTCTCTGGAAAAATCTTGCTGTTGCAAGCAGACCAAACTTAATAAATGCAGGCTTCTCACATATCCTTATCTACAGACTTCCTATTCAAAGAAAAATCAATGGATTTGTCCAACATTTGAATGTATTTAAGTTCTTTGTGTGCTTTTACTGGGGAAAAAGTTACTTGAAACAAGTCATCATAAGAGAAAATTGTAGTCTTCTGCAGCGTTTTTTCCAAGGATGTAAAAGACACGCATGGTGGGACTGGGCTTTTTAGGTAGGCACATAAAGTATTTTGAATAAAGGCAGTCAGGCAACTATCATCTGTTTTCCTGTGTAATTATTTAATGTTGTCATTTTTCTTCTAAACAAACCTCCCACAGGAGTGTTTCAGTTGTTACGTTGCACTTTTTTTGAGGATATGGATTAGAATAGGTGTGTTCATTTTTAGACTGAACATCTACTTATGTTCAAGTCAGTGTCCCTTGAATGTACCTGCTTTCATGAAAAGCTCTAGAAGAACCTACATATTTATAACTTTAAGAAGTTGTATAGCTCTATGTAGCATCTGGTTGTAATTGCATCCCAGTGGCCTATTAATTGTACAGTTTACAAAACTAATACTAACGGCTGTATTCCTTGTTAGAATTGTACTGTAGAATGAAAAAAGTCACTTCCCTCTTCCTACCTGGGTACTGTAATGTGTATTCCCTCCCCATTTTTGAGAGGAGCATGATGGCCTGGCAGTGCTTTATATCACTGTTAACGAAGCCTGTGAGAAACTGTGTGAAAATGCTGTTGCTGCTTTTTGTTACGCTTATTTTCTCTTCTCTTTGTAATTTCTTCCCTTAAGGACTTGCTTTGTTCTTTATATTCTGTCTCCCTAGAATATATGACAAGTCAGTGAGTGAGAATAGTGAAGGCAGTCTGGACTTGTGTGCCCTCCGTCACATCTTCTGTCCTTAAACAATACATGCTGCACCCAAGTTTCCATTGAACTTGTAGTCGGGGAGTGTTCCCAGAAGAAGTATACCTGCCAACCGAATATGGTTATCTTGACAAATGCAACAAAACCTTGCAGAAATGCTGTCATGAGCCAACAACTTTCAGTGCTGAAATTAATTGACTTCTCAAATTAAGGGATACATTGCACTACTAGAGTATGATTACCAGCTTTGAAAATGTGCATAAAAACATTCTATGCTTTGTGCTTATACGTAGTGTATACAAGGTTTGGGAACTTTCAGGATTAAAACAAAATATTAGATGTGGAAAGAAGTGTAAAGCTCAGTTTGTTACTTCAATATTCTTTAAAATTTCATGCAAAATGTTTTTCCTTAGTGAGACTGTAGCCCTTTGGTGGTGAGCACAGCTGCTGGTAAATAGCAACGGCTTTGTTGGTATGCCTCCTTTGCTGTCTCACATGCTTTAGAACTCACTGAATTTCCATTAGGTCATTATACTTTCCACTAGAAGTGGAAGGTTGATTGTTTTAGTTTAGTTTAGTTTCTTACCATTATCCTGTCAGCCAAGTAGGCAGGCAGAAAAGGTCACTTGTTGGTCAGGTATGTCAGCTTGCCATTGAACTCAGAATTTAACACTTGGCTATAGAGCTATCCATGCTGCCCACCGTGTTGTCACTTTTTCCACAAGCAAATCTAAGGTGATGTATAACCTCTTGAGGAGTGTGGAGGGGATAATATATAGAAGATAGTTGGAAGAGGGATTCCTGATGCAGTAGATATTGATGTTACTAGTGAGATACTCTCTGTAGAGGATTTTATGTTCTTGCATTGGCATGTATATATGAAAAACATTGCTTTTGACACCATAGGAACATCCTAACCTTCAGTAAGGTTCATGAAGACTTAAAAGCAGAAACTAAATAGAGTTGGGTAGAAAAATAAATGAGTCGGTAGTGAGTCAAGATATTGTAGTATTGCCAGCCCTCTTCAGCTTTATTGTGTACTTGTTTGTTTGATCCCTTCTTCCAAACAACCTTTGAACTATTTAGTTTGAACCAAGACTGTCAGGGAGTAGAGGACTGAAAAATAATTAAGCTTTTTCTTTTATGTGAAGGGGCAGTTGAGGGCAAAGACCCAAGTGGTTCCTCTGCAGTGGGAGAGTCTGTTTTTTGGTGGGGTTTTTTTGTTGTTGTTGTTTGGTTTGGTTTGGTTTTTTTGTGTGTGTATTTTTTGGGGGTTTTTTTGTGGGTTTTGTTTTTTTTCAAATGTTGAAATCCACACACATTACTTGTTAAAGGGTGAAATATCAAAGACTACATGATTTTTTTTTTTTTTTAATTTTTATTCTAACTTTAATGCAGAGAAGAGTGCCCATTAGAGAGGGTAGGCTTGGTGAGGTACCTTTCATACACTGTTGTACTGCTACTTCACGAGAGCAAGGGAGGACTCGTGGGTCTTGCTTATCTATTACTGGGATCTTGAGCTGCTATTGCAAAAGCAGCCACCTGAAACTGGCAGGTAATAAATGGCAGAAGAAATTCATAATGTAACAGATGAAGAGAATAGTTATAGCAGTAGCCAATTTTTTTGACCTGCTTGTTAGTAAAAGCTTGGCCGTTTCTTCAGCATAGGTATTTGGGTTGTAACAATGTGACTACCCAGAAAATGACACTGATTTTGGCTTTGTTCAAGAAGCAAGGGGCAAAGGTGGTTTTGTCTTTGCATAGAGAAGTCTGCTAAGAAAAATGACTCCAAGAAACTGAAAACAGCCCCTCAGACTACTCTTTCTGCTTTCAGATGTAGTTCTTGGTGTTTTGCCTGGTGAGTGCAATGAGTTTTGGCACTCTTGTGACTGAGAGCATCTTTTGTCTGGTCTCTTTCCAAGATGTGGTATAAAGTACATGTAGGTTCTTGTAGGACAGGTTGGGATCCTCTCATATATTTCTGTTTCCTTTGCCAAATCACAGATCTTGTTCTGCCACTGAACTTTATGCAGGAATTCTGTTTTAATTAGTAGCATATTGTGAATGAATTTGCATGTGTTCATTCTGATCTTAGAAAGCGTGATCCATAGAATAAAGATAATGAGTTGACTTGGTGATCTCTGCAGAGTGAATTTAAGTTTTGGGTACGGATTAATTACAGTGGAGACTGTAATACCTTTCAAGTTGGATTAGGGAAAACGGTGGTTGCAGGTTTTTATATACACCTTCTGTTTCATATCAGCATTTTTTGCATATTCTAAATATGGAAAGCTTTGAAAAAGGTTAAAGCATTCACCATTTCACAACAGTTACCTTTTTTTTGGATAGTATTCCTATATTACTGAATTTAGTCTACATGCAGTATTGGTACAGTTCAGAAAAGGGGTTAATTTTGACCATGGGGTTTCCAACACTCATACATTTGTAGCAACATGTGGAAGTCAAGAGAAACTTTTGCAAGTTCATCAGAATTCACAAACTAAACAGGATGTTTCCTTTTTTGTTACAGACTTGATATTTGCAAGTTCCTTGCCTTGACAGTAATCGTCATGGATCGCGGTAAGTTTGTTAACTTAGTGATGAGTGTGCATTTTTTATTACTTCCTGTGAAGTGGGCATTAACACACCCCAAAACTATCCTTTGCTCAAAATCTCAGTCAGTTTGCGTAAACAATGTCCTCTGCTATTGAACTAGATCTGGTGTTATATAGGATGCAGATCTTTTCCCACACTGAAACTGAACTGGAATCATACTGCTGTTCTAAAAGAGATACTATATGCAGACCATAGTAATCATCACATACTCATTTGTGGACTTTCGAAAGCTGGCTGCAGAATGAAGACCACAGAGATGAATTTCCAGCCTGGAGTACTTTAGGTTTAACTGTTCTTAAGCTTGTCCTAGTACCTCAGCATTCTCGGAGCAGAAGTTACTTTTAAAGCTTTTTAAGTAAATGCTCAAATAATCTTTCTCCCTTCTGCTCTGTGCAAACCAAATAATTTTTTTAAGATCACCTACAGAAAGTTTCAGAACTATCAGTAGCTGCACCTTCATACTTTAAATGTTTGTATCTAGTATTTAATGGTGGTTTTAATCTGCTTAGGTGTTGGTAAGAAGTCAGAAAAAGGAAGATTCGATAGTAGTCTCAATAGAGCTGGTTTTGGTGTCCAGAATGCCGTGGGCTTTGCTTCAGCAACGCTTCTGTGCCTCAGAATACTTTTACCATGCTGCTGCTCCCTGTTCCTTCTGTCACTAAAGACCTGAAACCTGTTTTCTTTGCCTGTGACAGCTTCAGCTGGTAGGCTGACACATACTTACCCTCTCATTTCCTTACCTGTCTCTTTCTGATTCTAATTGAATTTCACCTTGCTAGAGTATCTATTTGCTATTGTGATAAGCACACAGGTTTTCTGGGGAATGCATTTCTGGCTGTATTACTCTCCTCAATAATTGTAAGCGAAACTGAGACTTTGGAATGATTTTCTTTGTAACTGTCTGGTGCATAAAAACTTGCTAAAAGCAAAGTGTTACAGTAACACACTGAGCACTAGCGTGTCTGAAGAAATAAAAATGGATTCAGATGCATTTAATTTGGTAGCTGTGTATCTTTATCTGTATTCTACAGAAGTTCAAGGAGAGGAAGACTAGATTATTTGTTTCTGTGCCTATCTTATGTAATGCCAAAATAATTTTGATTTTTTTCCTTTTAGTCCCTTTTGATTTTCCCTTTATTTGCTAGTTAGTTTCCTTAACAAAGTGAAAAAGTTTTATCTTGCTCTGTAATTTTATTCTTGTCACATGCAGTTCTTCTCTGATTAACTCCATAGTAACAGCTATGGTGAATTCAGCCACACCGTAGCTTGCCTAGGTGCACATCCAGCTCAAAGCAGGTTTTTTAGTCCCTCCTGTGCAACTATAACAGAATGTCTGCATGGTGGTACTGGAATACTAAGTAATATGGTTCCATTATCTCACTTTATGGGATTCATCAGGCAATGACTGATTCTCATTAAATATTTCAGTTGGTATCTCTATCAAGATTGCTTTGATCAGTGTATGTTTTTGTTTTCTTGCTGCATTTGTGTTGACTTCTTGATTGGATTTAAAGTCAATAAGAGTGTGGAGAGCTTCAAAAATGTCAAATAAACCCAGACTAATTAATATACTTAATTTTTCCAGCTTTGCAGGGTCAAAAGCCATTCCTAGTCTGGACTAATCATGGTTTATTATTTATCAGACACGTTTAGAATTAATCATTGTATGCTTTATTTTCCTCAGTGGGCTTTTTTGTCTCTATGATGTACGCATTTGCTCTACTATATTGTGAGAGAAGAGACTTTCTGAATATGAATCGCTAAATAAAAAAGTTTGGTCTTTTTATATAGTCATATATTGGCCGTTCTTGAATATTGGATTACTTTAATGTTTTGCTGTTCTTTGTCAATCCATTTTGAAGCAGGAATGTATGCTGAGCTCTTTTTGGAAAACTAAACTATTTCCTAGAAACTCATCCCAATGAGTGTATCAAATGCAGTATTTTGTAACATGCCAGCTTCTAAACCTTTGTTTTCAGTTTCCTGCTTTGAGAAATTGAAAAGTGCTTGCAGGAACAGAGATTTGTATATTGTTTCTGAGAGCTGGAGGCTTTGAATTGGGGTATTTTCAGCTTCCTGCACTTTCATTTTTCTTTTCCCTCTGCATTCAGTACAAAGCTGTCACAGTTTCTCTCATTTCTCTTTTCAGAAACAGATTCCAGTTGTGAAATGAAATTCCCTAGGTTTTATCTGCTGAAGGGAAACTTGGTTTGTAGTGTATTATCTGCTCCTCACTGATTCCACGTATGGACAACGTGGAATCTCTTAAGAGATTCTGGGCTGTACCTCGTTCTGCTTCAGGAATGCCCAGAGGACGAGTTGTTGAGAAGTACAGAGGACTGGCAGTCCATCCCCCTGCATGGCTGCGTGCTGGCTTCCTGATGCAGACATGTCCTTCAGCTCATCATGTTTAGGTGATCACCGAGATGTGTTGAAAGAAACCAAACTCTTTAGGCCTAGAGGGAAGTCAGAGAAGTGCTGTGGGAAATGTAAAGAAGCCATCCTTTATTCCTTTCCCTTTTGAAGAGATCCTTGCATATTAATCTGTATGTTCAGCCAGCGAACTTACGCAATAGCAGATGCTCATGTGCTTGCCTGAGGTGCTGTAGAAAACCAAAATTTTAATGGGTGCAGTTGTAGAGTTCTATGCCCTGAACCTCTGGCAGCATCATGAATAGTGTAATTGTGTGGTGCATTTGCGGACCACATATATTCAACTGAAAGTATGGGAGTGACTGGGTGTTTTGGAGTTTAATCTTCAAATCTTCATTTAATCCTTTGCAAAAGGAAAATGACTGTCTAACAATTTATAACAAAGAATAACACAAAGACTAAACAAAATTAAAGTAGATCACGCTAATTATGGTAATAACCTCATTGCTGAAAAATCACACATCAATCTAAAGCAAAAGCATTGTGGTCATCTTTGTAGACTTGATGCCATCCATTTTTGAAACTCAAAATCAGATTAGCAGGGAAAAGAAAACACAGCTGATTTGTATAATATTATAGATAAATCATTTCTTAAACCAGTCAGTCACTGTCTTTAGCAGATAGTGAGTTTGTCTTCCTAGTATATCAGGTGTCTTGAACTAGCTGTAAATGAACCAATGCAGAAATGATTGCACAAATAGGGAAAGTGGTATGAGTGTATCAGCATGGCAGTGTATTGAATAATTAGCCCCACTTGCTGGCAGCGAGAGCACAAGAACAGTGTTGCGCTTACATGATGTTCTTGCTTTCTGACCTGAAATACATGGAGAATTTCTGCATTGTTCACTGCAGATGTACCTCGTGGGTAATTCAGTCTGATGGATTTTGGAGTGTGCCAGTTGCTGTGTATTACTGTAAAAATCACTGGGTCAAGGTGTTTGAGGAAAAACTGAAACATCAGAAGAGCTTCCAGCTCTTTTCTTGAACCGAAACCTAAGAAAAGCAAATAAGGAATACTGTGTCAGAACATTTGTTGTCGTTTGAGGTTGTTTTATTTAATTCATTGAATAGGGTGAGGTTTTGTGTATGATTCAAGAAAACAGAAGTAGGCTACTTTCCCTATGGAAAATGACCCCCAAAAGGGTCGTTATTTCATGGTTGATATTTCTGGAGTGAAGAAAGGAAGTCTGCTTCAAAGTTGCTTAAGAAAACTTACAGACTTAACACCAGAACAGCGGCATTTATCAAAGTTTATGTGACCGGGTAATATTCTTAAATATTTACATCAAAAACTTCAGAGCATTCTCGTTGTGATGCCTTCAGGCAGTTGAAAATATCCTTTTGGATGTTCACAAGCACTATTTGTTTGTTCTGTGTCATCTTAGTTTTAGAAGTTGCTTGAGCTGAGCATGTGCCTGTCTCTTCTGAGCACTCTTCTTAGGCACAGTCTTCAATGTTGTTTAAGCAGACATGACTGTGATACTGAACTGAGGTCCATCACATTTGATGCATACGACAATAACTACTCCAAATACTTACAATAGTGAACTGAAAGGCCTTTTATCATATTAAATAAAGGGGAAGACTTTGAAAAAGCTCTTTTAATTCTCAGAATCACTTTTTGTTTCAGCAGTTCTAGCATGAGGTTTTGGATGTCTATTTCAGAAGTGATCTTTGTTGTCTTTCCTATTATTCAGTGTTCTTAACAGAAGACAAAGCCAATTCTGTGTTAAAAAGATACCCGAGAGCCAACACATTCCTGGAAGAAATAAAGCAAGGTGACATAGAACGTGAATGCAGAGAAGAAATCTGTAGCTATGAAGAAGCAAGAGAAGCATTTGAAAATGAGGAAAAGACGGTAAGTTTTGGTGTGTATGTAAAGATGGCTGAGGTGTATTGGCACTAAATTTTTGGGTGTGCTGAATGCTTGTGTGTTTTCCAACATTAGATTTGGTTTTTGCCCATTTCTTTAAACAAATAAGGTGTATGGTGGAAATGGATAGTCTGTGCAACAGTAACTTTTGAATCCTTTGTCTCAAACTGAATTTGAAGGGGGTAGAAGTTTCAAAGATAATTATGCTCATAAGTGTTGTGCAGTAGACAGTTGGGAAGAAAAGGAATATGAATTAATACCCCCACTTGAGAAGAGTTAGGCAAATCTGTCATTGTTTGGCAGCACTATTTACCCAACTAACCTATGTACTGGTTATATTACTATCACACACTTAAGTTTGACTTGGATATCATAAATGCAGTTGTTTGTCTTGGAAAAAAGGGGACAAGGGGTAACGGGTTAAAACTTAAACAGGGGTAGTTTAGATTGGATATAAGGAAGAAGTTCTTTACTGTGAGGGTGGTGAGGCACTAGAATGGGTTGCCCAAGGAAGCTGTGAATGCTCCATCCCTGGCATCATTCATGGCCAGGTTGAATAAAGCCTTGGATGACATGGTTTAGTGTGAGGTGTCCCTGCCCATGGCAGGGGGGTTGGAACTAGATGATCTTAAGGTCCTTTCCAACCCTAACTGTTCTATGAAATCACAGGATTCAGGTTGTTATGGGGCATATATAGTAGCAGAGGGTATAAGTCTTCGTTTATCTCACTCCTGGAATAACTTGCTTATTAACTATGTCCACAGGAAATGAGTGAGCAGTTCAAAAAGCTTTCTGTTTAAAATATGCCTTCAAATCCCAGATACTGGTGTAGCTGGCCAAAGGGTTTAATGCCCAGACTGTTAATAGTCTAAAATAAAGAAAGTCTAGTGGTCTTTTTAAAACTAAAATCTGCAAACCCCATAGGGTATTGTTACACAGCAGTGATCTAAAATATGGAAAGAACAATAATGTATGTTATGCAAGGGCAGTGATGCATTGACTTGATGGGAATGAAGCAGATACTGCCCTCACAAAATTGTTGCATAAGTCTGATGGCTTCTTTACTTAATAGAAGCTTGTGGGCTAATGGCTCTGCAGGCAGTAGCTGCACATCATACCCAGCATATCTTTTATTACTTCCCAACATATAAAAACAGGTCACAGGGTTTTGACAGTGGCATCTGACCTATTTAATGCAATACAGTCGAGAATTTTTATTATTATTATTCAAGACAGACATGGATGAAATTAGGCTGAATTTGACAATAAATGTGAACTGAAATTTTCTAGGTGCTAGAAAATGTGACTCAGAGCAACAAACAACTACCTTCGGCAAACATTTTTATCCCTTGTGTGTTTTTGCACAGGGAAATTATACTTGCAAGGCCAGTGGGTTAATGGGCAAAGTGGCACAGGGAGCATTGCAGATTTCTTCCAGAATTTACACAGGTGATGCATTCCACTCTTTAGTGACTTGGCTCTACATCAGGTAATAGTAATGTGTAAAGGCATACTGAATGCATGGAAAGGCTGAAATGAGAGCTTCCTAATTTGTTAAAGTTAAGTAGTAGGACCTGAAGTGTCTCTTCAGAGCTGCTTCTTTCTGAAACTTTAAAGTGCATGCACACACACGTATTTTACCTCCCAAACTTGGCTTGGTGTGGCCATTCCTAATGATAGCTCATTATGTAATTAAGAATAATGTGTACAATGACACAACTTGTGTAAAACTCTTAACACAACATCACTTCTGGTGAAGTAGCACAAGAAGTTCAAGTCCCCAGAGGAAAGCATAGCCCAAACATACTGCTTCTCACTTCAGCTTCTTTTCTGCCATTTAGGAACATTTTGTGTTTTGGTAGTTAACATTTCCCTTTCAGAGGTATTTGGGAAATAGTAAAATAGAAACGGTTACATTTCCATCCTTGCTGCAACCTTTGTGTCACAGTGGAGAAAGGGCTTCCAATGAGGTCCTGAACTTTTATCCATTTCTACTACTGTATCCTTTTTTGCCTAGCTGCTTTATTCTGTTGTTGGTAGTTTGCTAATGGGCCAGGCTCTGCTAATGTGCAGTTGTGGCTGACCAGCCTCATTTACTCAGAGCTGTATTTAGTCCATTGTTCTCCAGCTGTATCCATCCTTACAGCCACTTAGGTAAAACTTAACTTCTGTGTCCCAGAGGAAGGAAATGGATGCAGTAGACTAGCATTGTGATACAGTACGTTCAGAGTGACAGATGCAGCGATTTCATAGTATAGGTAGACTGGAATTCAAATAGGGTCTGTAGCTTTTTTAGCTCATGGTAACTGTTTTGTGACATCTCTCTCTTTGTATTTTTTATCTTGTCCACTTGGTTCTTGGCTTTTCTGCAGTCTTCTGGGGAAATGTGCAACATACAGATGCATAATATTGAAATAATACCAAGCAGTTCCCTCAAGTTATTTTTTTTGCATGAGTTTTTCTTGGAAGTTAGCACAATGTATGTTAAGTGTGCATGCATAGCTGTAATGGAAATATTGAATGCCTTTAACACTATGTAGGCTTGGGGATTTTGATAGGTTCAGAATTATAATTTAAAATGACAAAGGGATTATAAAGATAATACAATTATGTTAGTAAGACTAGAGCCAACAGGGAAGAATTTGCATGGCTTTGTGGATAAAACAGAGTATGAAAATCAGTGCTGACAAATGTAGTGCATGTGCGGGAAAGAGGAACGTTCATTGTATATATGAATTGCTCTGAACTTGGGGACAGGATCTGAATTTGAATCTATGAAGACTTGTATTTAATGCTTAGCAGTCAGACAAAACCAAAACAAAATAAAAGCTTGAGTACTAGGAATATGAAGAAAGGAAAAGTGATGAAAATGGAGAACATGTTTATGTCATTGCACGACTGCATCTTGAATGTGCTAAATACAGCTCTGACCTCCCTATCTCCTAGAAATCAAATTAATAGCTGAGGAAGGAGCAGAGGGACAAGTGTGACAGTTGACCAAAGATATGAAAAGACTTCTGTAACAATAATAGATATTGAAAGAGTTAAATGAGGGAATATGTGAAGATGTCTGTGACGAGCATGAAGATCAAACTGAGGTCAGTCGCTGACAGGAGAGCTAAGAGAGCCTTAAAGGAAACTGGAAGGTGCAGGTTCAAAGCGAATTGAAGTGTCTCTTCTCACCACAGATAATTGAGCTGTGGACTGCCTTGCCACAGGATGTCTTGGATGCTGCAAGCTTGTATAGGTTCAGAGAACAATGATATAAATGAATGGAAAGTAAATCAATCTGGAGCCATTGAATAAGAGTGGTCAGCTTTGGCTAATGGAAGTTCTGCAAGTACAAATATTTGAAGCTGGGAGAGTTATTGCTGTCTGCTTTTATTTGAACTCTTCTTCCAGGAGTTTCTAATGATTGTTGTTAGAGAGAAGGTAACAGATTAGGTGAACCCTGGGTCTGATCGAGTAAAGCTGTTTATTTGTAGTACCTGTAGCCTGCAGGCAGGACTGTATGTGATCACTGGTCAGTTAGAGGTTGCTGGGAGACTCAAAGATTTATTCAAAGGTTTCTCTGCAAAGTATCTGAGTATGATTGAAGCACTGATACTAATTTTGTTTACATTAACTGATTTTTTTAAGTTGCACTGCGTGAAGACTTGAGAAGTTAGAAATCACAGATCTTCATTTGTGTTTAAAATTTCCCACAAATTTTAAGTATTAGAGAAAATTGCAAGGTTATAGCTCTATTCTAGCAAAACAAGACACAAAAGCTTAGGAAGCAACTCAAAACTTGTCAGCACCAGATCTGTGATCGAGTAAGACTGCTAACATAAGTCTGTGTGTAGTTATGGGTGCTGGAAAAATACCCAGAAGAGAAGAGCTGAATCTTTTGCTGCTACCTGGAACTGAGGGCAGACCAGAAGAAAACAGTGTAGCAGGTACCCTTGCTTCCCATTATTGCCTTGTTCACATCCTCTGCCTAATGAATACCAAGCAGTCTCCTGTTTGGCATGTTATTAGTCTACCTTGAAAACAAATCAGACAATTGACCAAGAATTATCTGAGGTTGGCGATGCTGTCAAATGTAGTAAAGGCCTCAGCTGAAATTCTCAGCAGGGTGCGAATCTCTTGAGTTTCATGTGGATTCTTTATTTGAATCATCATTCAGATCCAGCCGATGCTCTATTCTGAGAAGTATTAGAAATAAAAGGGAAACAAAATTCTAGCAAATTGACTGCAAGTGTCTTCGTGTGGGATACCCTTGAGAATTCCTTTTGATTATTTCCAACTGGATTTGCCAAAGCAGTAGGGGACATTGAGAAAAGTGGTTCTCAGGAATAAATGTTAGATGTTTTCTAAGTTCATTGCAGTTTTATGATTCTGGCCTGTTTATCTTAGTTTTTCAGCCTTTTAAGGCATATATGCCTGGTATTCCCACCTGTACAGCACTCAAGGTTAAATGGTTATTGGGGTATTCTTTTCATAAAACAAGAGGTAATGATTTTGTCAAGTAGTAGTAGTCCTTCTTGTTGGTGGTTCAAGAGACCAGCAACTGTGGGAAGGGATGTTTGTGCTGTGAGTTCTCCGATTTTTAAATTACTCTAAATTTCTATGCGAGCTGTACAGCTGCTTCCTAAGTTTTCAGTACTTCCCCCCTCTTGTTTTTTTTTCATAGCAGTTTGTACAAACGCTCACACTGTGCAAATTCATCCAAGTTCTCTCTGGTTTTGTTGGGCTGTGATTCAACGTTGACTTAGGTGGCTTTTCTCTTCCTGTGCTTTCACTTCACAGTGCAGTGTAGCTGTGTCGTGACAGAGCAGAGGGGGAGCTGCTTGGCAGCTGTGCAACTCCAACCAGAAGTATTAGTATCCTAAAGTTCCTGTCAGTTCTGTCACTCTGGAACTAACAGTATTTGTGCTTCTCTGAGATCTGCCTTGCAAAAAATTCAAGCTAGAAACATGGGGTCTGGTACACCTAGTAAGATTTTGGTTGGTGGGATTTTGTGGGTGGTTTTTTTGGTTTGTTTTTTACTTTCCCAAAGAGGAATATTTAAAGAGAGATTTTAATTGTTTTGTTTTCCTAATGACAAAACAAGTATTTGTTTCTTAGTATTTTTCACCTATGTGCAGAACTTTCTTACTTTGTAAGATAGCCTTAGATCTAAGGCACTCTAACTTTTGACAGGGGCATATGTGTCTAAACTGTTGGAATTTCTTTTGCCTTGCATGTAAATAAAAATGGACACTAAACTATTTTCATCCTTAAAGCAGTTTAAACTAGTATCTTAAGCTCTTTATGCATCTGTCTTGTCACACCATCAACCTGAACATCCCTCACAACCACACACCCTATTCTGAACTAATTGTCTGCTGCTCTGGGAAAATAGCTTTTCTGCTGCTTTGCCATGTTGCAGAGTGACAAGGAGAGATGCTGTTATTCCAACTTTCCGAAGAGGGTACAGAGACATTTTCTCCAGTAGTTAGAGCTGAGCTAGGAGTAACATGGAAACAATACTAAAATACAAGTCACAACTTACTACCCTTCCCTCAGAGAAGGTGTATTTCCTCTGCAGCCTGCAACACAAAATACATTGCTAGGGGTAAAGTGTGATTTCTTCTTTTTCATCAAAACTACCTTTATTCTCCACAATCTTTAAAATAATACATTCTTGCACACTATACTTGATGACTTCCAGTAAATCTTTGCAACTTTGCCCTCAAAACCAAACACTGTACCATTTTATGCTTTGCTGCTGTTGAGGCAGCAGAACAGTGAAGTGGGAAGCTTGGTTCCAGTACAGACAGCAGGATTTAATAATCCTAATGAAACCTTTTATGCTTTTTTAGTCAATAATATATTCATTATTTATTCTGCTAAAGAATCTAGTTAGTCATATTCAAACCGGGTGGAAATAATAGGTAACAACTGTCTGGTGATTGGGTGGGGAGACATGAGGTGTTGCATTTTGTTGGCTTTTGTCATGCAGAGATCTCAAAAGTCCTCAGCTGTGCAGTTAATGCAAGTTTTTAATGTTAGTTCCCCCCCCCCCAATTTGTTTTTTTCTGAAGTACGCACAGTTGATCTGGCTCTCACTGTAGAACAATGCGTCAAGGAAGGCCTTTGTAAATGAGTATCTATGGAGGTTAGTCCATCTTCCCAGACTTGCTTACTTTGAAGTCGGTGCTACTTAGCTTAAGGTTATTTGGACCTGGGTTTGCATCAGAGGATCAGAGAGGCACTGTGACAACCTGCTTGTGATGTCAAGCCTTGGAATGTAGGAAAAATATCTATCCTGGATTGCTGTAGGAATTAAGATTTAATTTTTTTTAATTCCTTTTATTTAAACTGGCACTGACTATTGGTATAAGAACAACTGAATTTGTTTTAAAAATGTACAGGATAGCCAGCTATTCCATACACATGGCATTGCTCTTAACCTTAGTGAATTCTGATGAAGCATTATGAGCATGTGTTTTGCCCATGCGGTCCTGGTCCTTTGCACAGGGCAAGCTGAGCCCCCACACTAGAGGGGCCATGCTGCTTCTGGACTCAGGCTGCCTCCAAGATCAGTTTGATGGCATTGTCCGTCTAACGCCAATCACGGCAACAGTCATGAACTAAAAAAATTATGGATCTGATTTGTCTGTGCACAAAGCCAGTCAGTCTGCAGCCTGAGTGCATCACTTACTAATAACTGAGCACTGACAATATCGATCTTGCCAGGTGACTATTTTATAAATAACTGCATGTGAGTATATGTGCTATCACGTAAAATGGATGCTGGCATGAGTATGAATGAGTCAGGCCTCTGCATTTTAAAAGAAAATAGTTCAGAGTTTCTGGCATGGATTTGAGGGTTGTGGGGCTTCTTTTATTTATTTATTTATTTGTTTATTTATTTATTTTTATACATGACTAGAAAAGTGGAAGTGCTGCTTAGTAGGAGAGATCTTATATTACAGGTGAGGATTACTACTTTTTGAGGCATGGTATGCTTTTTGTACTGTTTTTTCATAGTATTCACTGCAGAGAAAATTGGATGGCAATGTGGTCTTTGTGTTCCTGCTTGTGCATATTAATATAGCAAAAAGTACTGTCAAGTACTGGTGTTCATCTTTATTTTCACTTGGTCATATTTCCTTTCTTCCACATTCTGTTCCATTTATCTGTAGCTGTGTTGTCAGAATTTCCAGAACATAATAAGCTGTGTAATATTCTCATAGTGCTGGAGCTATTTTGAACTATAAATAGAGGATCTGAATCAACTCAAAATAAGCTGACAATTGCTTTATGAGCCAGAGTGTGAGGGAAGTCTAAATTACGAGATGACAGTATAACATAGTTGTGCTTTGCCAAAATGGTATGTCATTCTGAAAGAGTATTTCCCTGTGAAATCATATTAGTATGTTACTACAAATTTAAAACAAAGGAGAAGAGTACTATCTTTTACCTTGAGCGATGCTGAAAAATTTTAATCCACCAGATGGCTGATGTGCATGCTGATTAGATATTATTATTATTGTTGTTGTTGTTATCCTAGTCCTGTCTGAGCTGTGTTTTTAAATATTAAGTGTAGACACAGGAATCTTAAAAGCAGTGAGGAACTGGTTTTTAAAAACCCCAAAATTCTTCTGTATTGCTAATCACATCAGTAGAAAATTTGAAAGTTTATTGTGTGTGCTTATCCATACCAGTTCTTAGTTTAATCATCAGTATTTTAAATGCCTTTTTTGTTTTCTCATTCATTTGAAACAATTTGATTACAGTGATTGTTTTTTAACTGTCCTGTAGTTTCTGACTTATCTTGTCTTGTTCTTCTAGAAGGAGTTCTGGAAAGTCTACAAAAACGGACTTCAGGGAGAAAGTAACACAGGACATACCTGGTATTCATTTTACCTTGCATTTCCATTAATCATTGGCCTTTTCATTATCCTCATTGTCATTTTTGTCATATGGAGATGCCTGTTTAAAAAGAAAATGCGTAGACAGTCGGTGTACATGCATAGGGGAGCCCACGAAGCGATGGGTGATGGTGCTGTGGCTGATGGCAGAGGTCCTCTTCCGCCGCCTCTCAGCATTGTTCATTCCCCACAGGAGGAAATGTATGAAGTCAGTGGGCTCTCTCCAGGTGATCTGAGCTATATGGATGGACGGTCAGACTCAGTATCCACAAGGCTCTCAAACTGTGATCCTCCTCCTTCATATGAGGAAGCCACTGGTGAAATCAGTATGAGAAGAAGTGAAACTGAACAACGTTTAGATCCCCCCCCAAAGTATGAAGACATTGTGAATTGTAGTTCAGCCGGTGCAATTGCACTATCTCCTATTGTCACCAGTACTAAGTAAAACAAGAAGAATGCTATGGACTTTTTAAAAATTACTAATCATTTTGTAGCACTTTATCTTGGCTTATTATGCATTTCTGTAATTTAGTGGACTTGTATGATGAACTTCACTTTGGGTTTAGATCCACTTTTTCTTTGGGTTTGGGATTTTTTTTCCCTTATGGCAGATCTTAAAAATTACGGACTCTGCATTGAGAGTATAGTGCAGATACAAACGTGGTGCTCTGTCATATATCTCAAAAGCAGGTCTGTGGTGAGGATGGCACTTATTTTAGTCCAAATATTGTCCACGTTCCCCACAAGATTTATGGAATCTCCCCTTTCTTACTGCAGACTGTCAGAATTGCCTGAAATAGGGAATCCTTAAGCAGCATTTTAGACAGCTATTTACACTAAAGGGGACTGATTTTGCAGTATTGCCTTTTGCCCAGTTGGTTCGTTTTTCTCACTTAGATTTTTTGTTACAATTTGCACTCTATCATGGGCCCTTGAAGCAGTAAGCCATTGTGTTCAAACCGGTATCTCATTAAGAGTATGCTGGTGTAATAGCAATAATTTCCAAGTCCTAGCACAAGAGGTGTATTCTAAAGCTTTTGCTATTACAACTCAAAATTCTGTAAATGTTTAGAAGCTAACAATCCAAGACACTACTTAGTGAATTTAATACTGTACTACTTTTGTCCATGTTCTGACTTTCCTCTCTGTTTTCATATCTGTTTTTACTTGTGTATTCTAGAGGTGAGGAGTGTGTGTATGTTAAGTTTAGAACTTGAAAGTTCATGCAACAGTAAATAATGAAATACTGAAATACATGAGTGGATAAAATCCTGATAGTAGTCTTCCTACTATAGTCTTCACTGAGACCAGGATATTATCCATAAACTCAGAAACCCATAGATACTACTTTCCTTCTAAAAGGGGGAAAAAAGGAAAAGCATTCAGTGTATGTGTGTGACTTTTTTTTCCCCAAGCTGTGAAATAAAAACCTCTTCCTCAAATCCTGATACTCTTTGCCTTTTGCATACTTACATGTGGCATGTGTGCACCTTACCTTGGTTGCTATGGAAATCCTTTGCAGAGAGCATAACCATTTTTTCAACAACAAATATATTTATTGCTTATCAATTCCAACAGGGTGCTTCTGTTGCAAGAGTTAACTATGTTATAATGAAATACAGCTACTTAAATTTTTCATTGTTTCTAAGAAGAGTGTAGTGCTCTGATCGATGAGACGAACTCCTAAAACACACTCCATTCTCAGTGTACACAAGGTTTTTTTTCCACAGCTCTTAGGTTACAGGTCCTCATCAGAGTAAGAGTTCCTGGGAAGCATGTTAGTCGAGCCTGGGTCCAGAAGTTGTTGCCTGACTCATTCCAGCTTTGAGCATGGGGCCCACCTGCTAAGGCAGAACCAGGAGGACACATGATGTGTATTTTTAAGAAAACAATGTAGGCATAGCCCCAAGCGTTACTCTGGAGTGATTTTTTGAGGCTGAAGACAAGTGGATTTCTGTCAGACTTGATGCAAGTTAGAATGGAGGCTTGTACAGAATTTCAACCACCTGATTTAGACACTGATGATAGTTAAGGTGGTACAAGCTGTAGTGTGGCAATTCTTTTTTCCCCAGCTTGATTTAAAAGTTCATTGCGTGGTTTAGCTTCTGAATACTCATTTCAGTTTTCTTCCCATGCCAATGTAGCTGGCATTACCTTTTGTATTGTTCTGTGTTCTACTAATGAATAATCACCAATTGAAATGTATGAGACTTGAAGGACTACTGTATTGACTTTCCTACAGCAGAAGCCCAAACTGCATCTTGTTCCAAAGACCCCAAATGAAAGGCTAGTGGCATCCATTTGAAATTCCTGTTATTGTCCAAGATGTATGCTGGTGTCTTCTGTCTCATGGGGGTTTGGTCCATCTTCCCTAAGAAACTTCACAGAAAGCTGCTGAAAAGAAACGTATGGTCATAGATGGGTGTGTATATGCACAATTCTGTAAGAATCTGATGTGATGTATTGACAAATGAAGTAAGGATTTTATGATTAATTTTAGTTTTCAATTTTGATGAAGAGTAGGTTGCCTAAGTTGCCTGCTGAGGACATTCAGTGGCTAAGGCAAGTTGTATTAAGAGTTAATAGATGAACTCCAGGCCAAACCATTGTCAAAAACTTAACCTATATTCCTTTTATATGATAGTTATTGGGCAGATAAGTGCAGTGTCTTGGACACTTGCAGTAGGAATTGCCTGGGTCTTAATTTTGGACTTTCTGACCTTTTCTTTTGAAGTGGTTTTAGCTCTTGTGTGTCTTGAACTGCCACTTGCAGAAGCTCCTTTTATACTGAGCAACAGTTAATATACTGCTTTTGGCAGACGTTACCAAAACAGTGCCTCATCTCAACATGCAGGAACCACCTCAAAAAGAGCTGGTATTTCAATGTCCATGCCATATTGGCATCTCCTGTGCCTGCCAGCACAGCTAGTAGTTTTACCAGTTTGGATATAGACTTTCCTGTAGGAAATGCATGGAGATTGTCCATTTCAGATTAGGTCATTTAGCAGACATCATCATCCCCTGAACATGGGCAATCTAGTTTAGAGATGAGCTGGCTTTGCTTTCTCTTCTGTTTTAATTACTGTGTATTCCACTGCTACTTTTAACGGTTTTATGTTTCTGGCTCTTAAATTGAACGTGTTGTTTTTATGTGCAATACAATAATGATGCTCATCCTTCAAAAAAAAGCCACAACCAAATATCTAAAGTGATCTACATGTTTAATTTATTGGGTTATGCCTTTTGCATGTACATGAGCGTGAAAGCCATTGTGGGTTATAAGCTTACGTGTTGGTGAATAGATTTCATAATTAAACAAAACTTGCGTAGGACAGTTACCCAAATGTATTTCCTCTAAGACATGAACAGCTTTCTCTATGTTGGAATAAAGTCAGACTACAAACTGTTTTGTTCTTATTTATGAAATGTGGGAAAATAGCTTAGTCTTGTGCCTGGCTTTTCTAATCTGATTGAAAAATAAAATTTCATTTGTACTGGGTTTTTATATAGGGTTTGTTGGTTTTTTTTTTTTTTTAGATCACTTTGGTGTTTTACCTATCCTGTAACTGCACTGTCATGCAATAAATATTATAAATCTATAGTTGTACCTCTCTAAAGGTTTTGCAAGTCTCAATGCAGTACTATCTTGACTGATGATATGAATTGTCACGGACGCTGCCTTTCCCACTTCTGAATATAACCTTGAATTTCATCTTCTATTGGGACTGAGATGATTTATCTACTAAAACTAACAGATATGTGTCACTGTTTCAAGAAATGATTTAATTATTTGTTTAAATGATATTCAGAATTAGTGAAGGTTGTTCTGTCTTCACTGGATGTAAATAACCTCTGATTACAGTATTGCATCCTTTAAAGGGGTTTGGTTTACATTAAATTATCCTATTTAAACTTTTTTGCCTATGTTTATAGAAATTTTTTTTGTAACATTTGTTTTTCAATATGCTAAATAAATTTTTTTAAGATGCCGCTTTCAAAATGAGTTCCACATAACTACAGTGAGAATTTACTTTGTGTATTTAAGTGGTGGTCTCTTCATTTCCATTGTTGTATGTACTTAATCATTTGCATTGAATCAGTTGTTTTGATAACTTAAAATACAATTTTGTTTGCAAAGACTTGATATTCTGCTCAGTTTTAATCAGATCTGTGAATTTATTTATTTAACTTAGAAAAAAAAAAGACATTTGTTGTAGCCATAACTAAATAACAGTCACAGGCAGGCAGAAAGCAGAAACTGTTCTCTGTTATAAGGTGAAACAGTACATTGTAGCAAAAAATGTTTAGATCAGAGATCTTGATTTCAAAGTTGGCTTCAGCCTTTTGAAAGAAACGCATTGCAAAATTTTGCACTGGCTTTGGGAATGATGCATTAATAGTGAACAAAAGGGGAAAAAAAAAACAACAAAAAACTAAACAAAGAAAATGCAACCTTGCATAATGATTCCTGCTGGAAACTAAAGATCTCCATTCTATTCAAGACAAACTTTGTGTCATCCTTTCTTGCTCAGCTGCTGGTAAATAGGATAATATGTCCCTGGTACTTTTCAGTGGTTTACCGTGTGACTGGAGTCTGTTGCAGGCATTAGTGAAGCCCAATGGGAGGTAGGTAGCCTAGAGTGTCATGAACACGAGTGCAGTTTTGTACTGGTCATAACAAAAGTGCAAAAAAGAGTCACTAAACAAAGTGTGTGGGACTTCCCAAGCCATCATGTGCGTAGTGGGTCAGCTTTTATTTGCATAGCTCAGAACAGTGCTCCATGTTGGGTTAAGTGGCATTTGCTGTGCGCATCCATCAGCACTAGCTAACCTGTTTGCACATGGTTCAATGCATGATTGCCTTTGCACGCCTGATATCTAGCTATTGAAATGTGGCAGATATAATGTTAATCTGGTATCATGAACCTTGCTATCTATAAAAAAACATCACACCAGGTTACTAGTGATAAATGTTCATTATTTGTTTCGTGAACACTGGTCTCTGCTGTTCTAAATCACACTGATGGATTTCTTTTCATCTGCGTAGTGTGAACTTTGTGACTATTTTGTAGTGCTACTTGCTGTTTTTTTAAAAAGAAGAAAATACATGTTCAGCTGAAAGCAGTGAGGTGACATCTGTGCTGTTTCATTGCTTGCTGCACACACATTTGATTGATTTGCTACAGGGTAATAGAACTTTGAGCTTTGCCAGAAAGTTGAACTGTGCTTTTCTTCTGCAGTGGGGTCTCAGTAATTGTATTTTTCACTTGGCAGTGAGTTATTGAATGCCAAGTAACAAGTCAATGCAAGAAAGACCTTGCCTGTATTTTCTTGATTGTATCAGTTATGCAGCATTTGCTTACCATTTAGCTCTCTGTAATGGTACTTGCTGTAATATTAGGACCTGTGTTGTCTTTCCCTGTCCTGTCTCAGTATATCATGCAATAAAGCCACACTGACTGCTGTACAGTTTTCCCATTTTAGAAACAGCAAAGTCTAAGAATCCAAACAAAACACTTCAGTGTGACCTGCCCTTTCCTTCTCCATTTGGATGCTTTTCTATGTACCTGTGTGGCTCCTGGGGTTAGCTGAGGAGCTTAGAGCAGGAAGGAAACAATCAGAAATGTATTTCAGTTTACCCAGCAACATAATCTCTGCATGAGGATTAACCTGTACCATGACTGTTTCCCTGGCCTTTCCCATGGTGTGGGATAGGTTTTCCCATAGGACAGACCCTGGACCAATTCTATAGGTCAGAGGTTCCTAGTTTGATTTTTCTGTGTTATCTTGACTGTTACTGCTGTCAGTAACAGCACCCCCTTTTTGCTGTGCACAAGGACTTGTGATGTTTATGACTGCATATTGCAAGGTCTATGTATCTGGTGACCTTGGGACCCAAGCTTGCTTACTTTTCTTCCTTGTGCTGGCTTGCTTGTACTCCATGCTGTATTTCAGTATTGATCAAACACAGCTGAGGGGCTGAATGCAGGCATTTGGAGACACGGCCATCACTGCTGTGAGGCAGAGGGCACTCTTACCACCTCTGGCCTTTTCATTTTCAGTCTTAATGCAGCTACTACACGTGGATCATTTCCAAGATTAAAACCACTGCAGCCAGTGTTTCTTGCCAAGATTTTCCGTGAAAAGTGATACTGTCAGAGGCAAGCAAGGACGATATGACCAGCTCAGATATTTTTCCCTGTCTTGCCCCAAGTCATGTATTTCCATTTACTATTAGAATTGTTCTTAGTTTTTATTTTTTCTTTTCATTTTGTATTGTCTGGGTTTTGGTTCTGTTGTAACCATAGGTTTTTCCTTACAGGTAGATGAAGGTAAAATATATTTGCCCTCTGAAAGAAAACCCTGTGAATGAGAGTTGATCAGACTAGATTTTTTTGTGTGTACCCACCTCACCAGGGTTTTAAATAAAACCAAAGGGTTCCACACCAATGTATGCCTTTTACATTGTCTCCCGTTTATACCTCTGTGTCCCCTTTTCAGATTGCAGTCTTGTGACCTCGCATTTCTGAACGTTAGGTTGGTGTCTCTGAATGTACACATCCAACACCCATGTGAAATTGTGGTTTGGATCAGTTCCGACTCACCTACAACTGTGCTCATAAAAGTGTAATAAAGGCTGGGCACCCTCGCACATCTGTTTGCTAGTAGTGTAGGCTGCAGTAAATCCTCTGTGAAAGCACCTGACAAAGGGAGAAGATTGAAGGTAATTGTCAATTTTAAATTAAAACAGCTTCCTTCCATGCAAAAAATCAAACAAAAGAGCTGACCCCAAACTTAAGCCTGACTGCTGCCCTGGGTGGTTGGGATGCATTGCAGAGAGTTTGGCACAGGACCCGTGATCTGCAGCATAGCTGCTTGTGCTCTGTGGGCAGCAGCCCATCTGCCAGCATAGCGAGACTTGTAGGCTGGGAGAAGTCCCAGCATCCTGACTATTAGCACAGCCCTGACAGTCGTATGCTGGGCTTCTGTGGGTTTTGCCCACAATAAATGTGTTGTAATGTTTTAGGTTCTGTTCGCATGTGGGTGTGCAAAATCTGAGGCACGGGGGCAGCCGAGAACAAAACATTGCTTTAACATCTACGTGCCCACCATGGTCTCCAGGGACTGGCTCTATTCCACATCAACACGGTGTTAGTGCAGCCAGGCTCTATCAGCTGTGCCAGGCATAATGGCCCTGCACCCACAGAACAGCCTGCACTGGTTTGTGGAGCCCGGGCTGGCAAGTGCAGCCTGAAAGTGTACTTGGAGTACAGTTGCTCCTGGTTATAGGGATTGATATTAACATTTAGGTAACCTTTTACTCTCGGTCTGAGCTCCAGATTTCTTTTTAACAGTTTAATAACTTTTGCAACATGAAAGGTGTCTGCCATATTTACTCAGGTATGTCCAGCAATTGTAAAAGGGTAGATGCTTTGGTTTTGTATTTCTAGGTTGTTTGTGTTTGTTTTTTCTCTTAACTTGCTGACTTTTGCATTTTATTTAAAAACGGTGCTGAGTAATGGTACTCTCTTGTTCTGTTTCCCCGTAAAATCTTCAATGTGCTTTTATATCGAAGTGCATAAAAGTTGGTATTTTTATTGGGTGCATTCATTAGAAGAAATGTAGGCTTGGAAATAATTTCTAATGTTGTATTCTCTTTGATAATGTTTTTTTTCAGCTTTATGAGGTGCTATTTATTGCTCAGTTTTCTTACCTATTTGTGCTGCCACCTCCATTATCTTTCAGCCTTTCCACACAGGCAGCTTGGCTCTGTGAAAATGCTGTCATCTCCCCCATTGGCAGGAGAAGTGTTCAAAAAAAAGGGTTTTCTGTCCCACACCGTGCTTTCAGATTTCAGCACTAACTGTGTATGAGCACAACACTGACAGCTTGAAGGCTGTTTACAAAGTCATGATACCAGTACCAGAATACTCAGTGGCTTGGGGCTGTTAGCAAATGCCCAGCCTATGAGGAAGGCTGGTTCTTGCCCTGGCCTTTCTATTCACCCACAGCCCTGGAGCAAGGATTTGGGCTTGGGCTTCCTCCATTGCAAGGACATTAGGCTGCTTTGCACACTAGTCTAGGCTAGCATCTTTCATCTTTTCTAACTTCAAAGTCCCTTGAAATTTCCTATAGTATATGCAGATTTCTGGGTGTAGTGAATTTAAACTACTTACCGTAGACATAATTTACTTACTAGCTTCTCACAGGTTGTTGGAAAGCAGATCAATATTTTTCTGTTAAGGGATATTGCAGGGTGTGGGTTTGAGCTGCTCCCCTTGCCTGGTTTTTTGTTTTTTGTAAACTGGTGACACCAGCCTTCCCTTTGTACTTTTTGGGTCACAAATTCTATCTGGAACCTGCAAAGCCATTGCCAGTGCAGGTTTTGTTCCTTGTTTTTGTCAAAACTGGCATGGTCCCAGGAGTACTTTTACCTTCCCCGAGTTACTCCTCAATATAGAAGAGTTTATTAAAAATATTCCTGAGCAACACTAGTTGATGGTTGTATGATTGAGTACAGTGATGTTTCCTAGCAACTTGGCTGAGAAAAGATCATCCCACGTTGCTCATTTGTCCACAGCTTTCCAGATTGCTGTGTAAAAATATGTTCCTCCTCTTGAAGCTGACTAAACCATCTCACTTCATCAGTACTCCCTGCACCAAGTTTTGCGCCATACCTGGTAGAAAGGCTTCTCCAGGAGGAGAATTAAAGGTATAAGCCCCGTTCTCTGACTCCTATTTCAGGTGCAAGACCGACATATCCAAAAAGCCCTACCATGGGCACAGCTAAGTAGTGCTACCCCACATCACCAAAACATTCACTTCTCTCTGGCCTGCCATTTCTCAGCAGCTCTTCTGTGCCAGAGCTTGCAAAGAATAGAGAGCTGGGCAATTAATTTTGCTATCAGACACAGGTTTTCAGAGTCAGGTACAGCCTGTGGGCCTTTCATCTGAGCATCTCCTGTGTGCTGGTGATGATCACAAATGATGAGCTGATTGTCAACATCATTTCAGTTATCATAGAATACCAGTTGGAAGGGACCCCAAGTTCTAGCCTTATTTTTTTCTTTTAAAGAGGTTGCTGTTGTTAATTACTGTAAACAAATACTCCTCTTTCGATTCCATGGATGAGATGCTATTCCCCTTCTCCTCATGGCATTTCCCTCTGCTTTCTCAGTCTCCTCAGGCTGTGATGACACTGTATGTCACCATCACAACCGTTGTCTGTATTGATCAGAGGCTGGCTAACATTCAATGCAGACATGATGGAGGCGTTGCTTGGTGAGAGCAATGGCAGAGATGCTGTCCTTTCCCCCTCCTAGAGAAGGGTGGTGCACATTGATGGAGAGCTCGTTGACAGAACGTGCTAGAGCTCAGGCTGCTATAGTGCATCTCCTATGGTAGCAGCCACTCTCTCTAGCCTGCTAATTGCAATTGACCATACGAGAGAAGAAGACACTGTCACTGCTTAGAGGGCTTTAATGCTTCAGCACCAGCCTATTGCAACATACTCTGCATGACCACACCTAATGTGGAAAGAACTGCTCAGCCATGAGTGAGGCACTTAACTGCAGGGCTGTGAGACCTGTGCTGGCTGCCCATTGGCCTAGGGTAGCTGTTCTGCTTTACAAACCCCTAAACTGCCGTGGACCTCTCTACTTGAGAGATCACTTCTCTCTTTGTGCCATACTCCTGCAACTACAGGTAGCAACATCTTAGCTGCATTTGTGCTGCAAAGGAGTCTGGGTGAGCATCAAAAGCTTTTCAGACTCATGGAGTCGCCTGTCTCTCTCTTACTCATGTGGTCTTAATTTTCATGTCTTGGGGGTATATTGTAAAAGTTGCATTTTTTTTTTACATGGCTTTGAAGGCAGCATAAATAAATTATGTGGGCGTATTTTGGGAATGTTCCTGCCATCACTGTCCAGTGCCTGATGCAAATTGTTTTCTTCACCTTGTTATTTAAACTGCTGGCAGGTGAGATAATGAATTTTAATAGGATGCAACAGGGTTAGTTTTACAAATCTAATTATTGGAAGGGCACTCAGATATGTTAAAGGTCTCTTTTAATGCCAAATCTAAAGACAGTGAAACAATTAAATAACAGTCTAGTCTTTTTCTTAATGTACATTAAAAAAAAGAAAAAGAAGATGTCAGGTCAATTGAAGCAATTGCACTAGTAGTACTGCAGGAGTGTTAGAAGCCCTCCAAACTGCTTGGTTTTGTTTATGTACATATATCTCTGATATTATAACTTTATTGTCTATATTTGCATCAAATTAATGCACACTTCTCTGCTTTGACTCAGCCTGCCTTCGTGCTGCAATTGATATCCAGATAGCCAGGAAATCCACAACAAGGAGATCATCAAAATGGGGATATTAGGCCAGTCACACAGTACCAACCACTGTCAAGCGCAACCAGAGATACTGGTCTGCTAAGCAGGATTGGCCAGTGCAGGCCAATACAGGTGGTATCTGTGTGAGTCAACCTCCAGAGAAGGGTAGTTGGAGGCTCCTTAGAGTGCAGGGAGGCAGCAGGGAGGAAGGCGAGCAGGAATGCTGAGGTTATCCCAGGTACCTTGCAATGGCTGTCTAACCTGATAGGTGTTTTCATTCCTTGGGATTTTTTAAATCACCTCTCTGCTCCTTTGGTGGTATGTATAAGGTTATCTCTGCAGGGCAGGTAGATACAGTGTCCCCTAATGCCAAGAAATTTCCAATATCTTTCTTGTAGAAGAAAGTAATTTCTCCCATCATCATGTCTCCTTGTCATTTCCCCTTTATGGCTCTGTCTGTAACAACAGCGAAGTCTGGCCTGCCATAGTTCATCTTAAGGAAGCAAAAGTGGTTGAAGTTCAGTTTCGACGTAAGTTTATACATTCACATATCAAATCCACTCCACCCTGGATATGAGGTTAGAGCAACAAGGTCCTGTACCTGACTCTGGCCTTACATGATTAAGGGTGTGGAACGGTTGACTCTCACTGTGGTTGGAAAGCACTGATCAAGACCTGTGGAGAGTTAAATCTTGCTGTATTTCAGGTCTTTTCCCTTTAGTCATGTTCCTCTTGAACTGAACACTCTTCAGAACACATCTTCACAGATTAGGCTTTCTTTTTTATTCTAGCCTATGCCAAGGCAGATTTATAACAGAAGTTTTCTTTCACTCATGTATAACCTTGAGAAAGATTCCTTCAGCTGTAGTTTGACTAATCTTACAAAGAGCAGAGTTGCACAACTTTGTCTAATCTCATCATGTTGGAAAAGATGTATTAAGAAATAAAAAGATGAAAAATGCAGCGGTTGTGCACGAGTCCATTCTCATTACATTTTTCCAAGTAACCATTTCAAGCTTTTATCTGTTGTTGAGCTTTGTTTCTATCACTAATAAAACCACTATGAGACAAACAATGAAATATTGATTTAGTAACTTGAAACTTTTTAAACTGCCACTTTATTCAATGTATCCATAGGCAGCACAGCAGAATGAAAGTTTTATTGTAGACTGATTGAACCTATTGGTTTGAGCATGACACGATGAAATTGTAACATAGCAATAAAATTGCAGGGCACATTTATGCCATCTGTTTCATAGTAGAAAAACAAATAACATTTTGGTGATGCCCCCAAACAATAAATCTGGATTTAGAAAGGAAAAATTATTGCAGCTTGTGATGTTAGGAACAGCCTAAGATGTTGCACATCCTCCTTCCCCTGCTGTTCCTCAGCAGCAAAGTTCTCACAAGTGTTTCTTGTTTTAGCCATCCTTAGGTTTTATAGTCTGCTGGGTTAAGGGCTCAAAATCCGTCTTTAAGTCACAGAACACTGATTCAGCAGATGATCGCCACTTCCTGTCTCATCTATTGCTTTTATCACCTTTTAATTTTTGGAGTGGGCAGGAAGGAAGGTGGTGTGGTTGCATTGCTCCACAATCAGTCAGTGATAGGAAACAAAGGTAAAGGGTCACAATCTATTAGCAGGAGGCAAGCATGAAAGAGTTTTGGTCTACCTTCCACCAGAACAATGTAAAATCTGTAACCTGTGTTATCAGGAAATGAGGGAACTAGATTACTGTAAATTATGTAGTGTGTGCAGAAAAGATGTTTTCCTTAGGAAATCAATGATGTAAGATAAGGGTTCTCTTATTCCGACCACTCATCAAGCATTTGGTATTGTGGCCCTTGTATGTTTAAACATCCTGTGACCTTAAAGAAGGGCCTATATAATACTGTCCTTGCACCTACTGAAATCTGTAGATACAGAAAGTTATTGAGTAATAAATCCTTTTTTAATGATTTTTGTTGCAAAGTTATAAATGTTATGGCATATCTACCTAGTAAGAAATAAAAAGCATCTTTCTTCTTTGGTGGGCGGGATTTCTTGCAGGGAGTTTCTATGCAATTTCTTAGTTCTCTGTGTGTCCTGTTTCCCACAACAGTCCTCTGTATTGTACCTGGACAACCTTCTGTAATGGTATCTGTTCAAAGTCCGTACATCAACATTTGGAGGAGGAAAGAGGAAGACAAAAGATGTTAAGGTTGTTGAAGCATTAGTTTCTGGTCCAGCTGCAGCACTGTGATTGCCTCCGGGCATCTGTGTGCACTCCCAGTGGCAAAACCCCCTTTGATACGTCCTCCTCAGTTCAGATACCCATCTCCAGCTCTTAGTCCTGGTTCCTCAGCCTGCCAAAATGTGGCAAGTAAAAACTTCCCTGCAGCCTTCCCCATGACCTGCTGCTTTACAGAGCCAGACCTTCATAGGTAATTGCTGTGAGTCTACCATCAACTTCTGTTACCCAGCTGTCTCCATTAGGCACCTAGTTACCTGCCTAGCACAAATCAGTGCCTGTCTGATTTTAAACGAGAAGGATGGAAGCAAGTGGGTTTGTTTGTGTTTAAGCTGCAGAAGGCCCAGTTTTCATGGGGTTTTTTAATAGTGTTCGCCAGTTTTAAGATGAGAGCTTGGAAAATACCATTAAAATGAAGAATGGTTGCAAGGTAATAAAGAAACAATCTTCTTGCTTTAAGGACTTGAGCTAAAAACTAAATGACTGTAGCAGCTCAGATTGTAAAAGCAGTGGGAAATTTAATGAACAGTGACCCCACAAGAAATCCAATCTGTCTGTTAATGTTTAGTTTTGTCATTTCTTCTGAAAAGTAGTAAACTTCTTTATATAATCTATTGGTTATGGGACCTGGGGTCAGGCTCCCATTGAGCTTAACTCTGCCAATCTGTCTCAGCTTAAATTGCTGACCTTCCCTGCGTAATAGGTAAACACCCCAAGCAAGAAATAAGTATGTGAGTACTGAGAGAAAGAGTTATGGTTGTGGGTTAAGGAAATTGTCATGAACTTGACTGCAAAAGCTGTAATGGTTTGTAAATTGCCCTACTATTAAGCTGATTCAGACAGCTAAATTATTTAAAATGTAAAGGATGAAATTGTGATTAATAAGTAGTGGATGATGCCGCAGTTCTGTAACATGTCATTCATCTGGATGCTGTAGAATTATTTATTGCAAATCTCATAGCAAAGGTGGTAATCAAATAAGAGATAAAAATATGAACCTCTTTGCTTATGTTTAGCTATTAAGAACACGTATTTACTTAATCAGGTAGTGGAAAGAGGCACCTTGAAAACTAGCTGAAAGAAGTGTATTTTAGCTAAAATAATTAAGCTAAAAGCAGGAAAGCTGCAAACTTTAGATAGCACTATCCACACAGGTCACTGTGGTGAGCACAGTCGTGGAAGAGGCTGGAGAGGTTGGCTGCTCCTGCCCCCTGCCACAAGGCGGAACCAACCTTGTCCTGTAAAGTTCTTCATTCAGGCTAACGTTTCCGGTTGGTTTCATTTTAATCTTATCTACTTCTTAAATCAGAAGCTGATCCTCTTTGGTTATGCTTTGTGACCAGCATGTTCAAGCGGCTTTGCACAGTAGCTCGTCCTGTGAGAATGTGACCGTGTGTGCCTGGGATGTGACTTTGGAAGTGACTGAGCAGACAAAACTCTCCAGGGATTCGCCACTCTTCTTTTTTTTTTCCCCCAGTGGAATAGTGGGGATTATCCAGAGTCCAACCTCTACACATGCACATCCCTCAGTGTTCAAATTGAACTGGAGATTTATGAATTGGTTACATACCACATGTCACACCTCTGTTATCTTCTTTATGATGCTTTCATAAAAATTGTGGAGCCCTATTTACATGTGTGTCTTAGATAAAATTTATTTAAAGTCCAATCTATTTTTGCTTTTAAGCCTACTTCAATTTGTGGTCAAATATATAACATAAGTAAAGCTTCACGTTTTAAAAGTTACAGAGCTTTATACAGTTTCCATCTTTTTCACTTTTCTCTTTTTTTGTTGCTGGCTGGCATTTGGTTCTGTGGACTGGAAAAACTGCTTTCCCCAGTAGTAACATCCTTTTTCATTAAGCAAATCTTGTTGCTGTAAAGGAAATTTTCCAGCTGGTGGTTTGCTATTGCTGAAGTACAGTGAAAAGTTGGTAAAAAATAGTCTGGAGAAGGCCACTATTTTAATGAAAAAGAATGAACCTATAAAGGGTGGTACTGACATACAGGCTGTCCTGGCACCCAGGCAGCCCTGCGCCAGAGCCAGATGGGAATGGTGACCGGGGACCACTGCAGATCCAAGGATGGCCAGGAACCACTGGGGATATGGGGCAGCTCCATGGCCAAGCCAGGGGCCCAGCAAATGAAGCTGGGGCAGCAGGGTCTGCTCCCAGCCCAGGGCAGAGGCCCCCAGTGCTCTTCCTCACCAGCTTTCCCAAGCCCTGGGAAGGGGCTGCAGATACCCAGGCACCCCAACCCTGGACCAGGCCATAGTTAGATACCTGTAACCAGCAGGATCCTCAGGTTGCCTTCTGCCTCTTCCACACAGATGTGATGGGGCAGGCAGGAGGACAACAGCTTCCCAGACTGGCTCTGGTGTCCCCTTTGCTTCTTCTTTGCACACCCAGGCACAGTCGTTATACACCACTATTTTTATGCATGCTTTAATCTGCTAAGCATTCTTATCAGAAATATATTATCTCTCTTTGCCCTGGTAGCGTTGTGCCTGTTCAGTGTGTGCAGGCAGCAGCAGCCACTCGGTTGTATCCACTGCTCCCACTGCACCTTTTTCTGAGCAGAGCTTCCTAGTGTCTTTCCTCGTAAATCTGGAAGTAAATTTGGAAACTAGACTTACTAAAGAGCTCTTTCAAACATACCTTGTGGGGAAAAACACCACACCTTGAGTGCATGGTGTCTCTCCGGACAGCAGAAAAGCCTTGGGCAGGAGAAGTGCTCCCTGCCCGTCCCTGGTGTCCAAAGGAAAGAGAAAACAGTATGAAAACAACGTAATTTTCCACTTTTCATGATGGCAGCACAGTCACTCCTCACAGTGGGGCACAGGACTGTTAGAGACTGATCTGTCCTTATCCATACAGAAGTACTTGCTTCATCCAGGTAATTCTCTGAGTGCAGTTTCTTCCCAACCTGCTGAGACTCCCCTTCAGTGCTGCCACAGTCTCTGTGGCACAAATGGCTCTGCTTTTCACCCTCTTCCCTCCTGCCCTCGGAGGGCGGTGGCACGTCCTCAGCACTAATGACAGCTTAGCGCATGTGTCTAAACCCCTGTGTTCAGGGCACCACGTACGTGAGCGACAATTTCACCGACAGTGACTAATCAAACTAGTTACTTCCTCCATTCCACAGAGCTGCCCAGTGGCTTACAGCAATTAAGCAGCATGATATGTGGGAGAAGCACACACAGTAACGTCTATGTCACGCTAAATATGTTGACCCTTTTGCGGCCATGGGCCTGGCACAACCTGCATCCAGGTCCCTGTCACTGCTGCCTGCCCATGCTGGCACAGTCAGCTGCAGGCTTACTGGCCTGTTTGCTCTGGAGGAGTCAGTGCTGCCAAACCTCCCTGTGTCCCTGCAACATTCTCCCTGCCTTCCTGTCCTCATCATCTGCTGTTCCTCCTGCTGCAAATAGTGCAGTCATAGCCTGTACAGCCCTTTATCTCACCTTATTTATCCATTTGAAGCTGTTGCTTGTAAGGTGGTGTTTCCATCTTCTAACAGCATTACTCATAGCATTTCTGATGTGGTTCATCCCTAATTTAGCTGTCAAGACCTGGTTAATGACTCTGTTCTCCTTTCCAATAGTTGGTGATGTTGCAAATCACTGACAGAGCCTGGAGCTGGCAAGTAGCTTCTGTGTAATGCAAAGCAAAGACAAATCACTCGTCTAGAGATGAATCACTCAGAAGAAAAATATTTCAGCTGCATCTGATAAGCAAGCTGCAAAATATGTGTGGCCTTTTGGAACATAAGACAGAATATGAAATATGTGGAAAAAAAGCATTTCTCGATGGCATTATAAAAAATGTTTAGCATATGGTTAGCAGTTTCCAGTCAAGTGGGAGATAAACCTTTTATAGACTGCTGTAGGAGCAGTGATTTGCTGTCAGTGGCAGTTTCAAAAAGCTCATTCGGATCAACCAGATTAGGAGGTGGAACAGAAATTTGTCAGCTAAACAAGGGAGGTTACAGACCCGAGGAAGAGATACAAAATAAGGTATTTAATTACATGAGGGTCAGTGAAAGTAAGGACATGAACCCATAGAATTTTATTCATCCTGTTAGTCCTATTAAAACAACTAATAAAGGGACTACCCCCTGAGGATGAGTTGTAGCACTGCGCCTCCAGTTTATCTGTTTTACTGAGCGTCTGAGATAGGAAAAAATTGGAGTTTTCTTCTGATGTTTAGTTGTCCTAGATTGGATAGCAGCAGAGGGTCATATTAGCTTTCGTGAGATGAAAGAAATTTAATGCATACTGATTATATGTTACTGCTATGAGCAAAACAGCAACACTTTAGAAAAGTAAATGCTCTTTCTATAAATACTATGCATATATTGTAGAATGAAATTTTCAGCGCAAGAACCTGATCCTTTATTAAGCGAGGGAAGCGCAATGGATGTTGCTATATTGCCCTCTCGTGGGAACAGCGGCTAAAGGCTCCGGAGCTGCGAATTCCCCTCCCTCAGCGACACGGGTTTTCAGCGGCCTAAACTGATGGCCAAGTGATGATCTGCCCGAGGAGAAAGTGCTGAGAGACCTGCCCGTGGTAAATTTTTAGTCAAATAAGTCAATTTTCCCTTAAACCTTCGGTTTCTGCATAAAAGCAGCTCTGAGGCTAGGTCCCTGCTGGAATTGCAGAGGTTGTCCCATAAAGTCCCAACAAGAACCAGTCCAAGGATGGTACAACTCCTCTTCCCAACTCTCTTTCTGCTGGACTTGATGTAGCAAACCGAAATGAAAAAGCAGGACAATGAAGAACATTATTTCATGACATAATGCACAGACAAAGTGCATGCCAGAAGTGAAGAGAGCATACTAGGTATGCAAACCTACAGACATCCATTTTGCCTTATTGTGAATGATGCCATCTATCACACAGATTGCTGTAATTGCCTCCCACATTGCTATATCTCATCTCTATTCTGTGCTGCTCTTCTGGGAATTTTAAAGCAGCATATTCCTGTCTAGCCAAAGTACTTTTGTCACCCGCACTGAGAGTTGTCTGAGTACTTCATAGTCTCTTGAAATATTTATCCTCACACTTTTCTTGTCAGGTAAGGAAATTCTCCACTTTGCAGATGACAAACTGAGGCACACAGATGAATTCTGAGCTCCAAAAAGAGATTTATGCATTCAAAGTGGTGCTTAGGCAGAATTTAAGAGTCTATATCCAAAATGTATCTTGTGAAAAGCCCCTGCTGGCATGCAGGAAGCTGGCAGGGAGTTCCCTTCTCTGCCTGAGGGAGAAGGAAAAGTGACAGAGGTTCAACTCCTTGTTACAAGCCATTTATTTCTGTATGTGAAACAGAAGTTTCTAAATAAAACTGCAGATAAGGCTTCACGTGCAGCCTGTGTTATGCCTTAGGATGGAGGAGGAGGCAGAGCCCACAAAGCTACCCTGCTGTCAGTAGCTGAGGGAAACCCTTTCTCTCTTGTTTTATGCGCATGGGACACCTACAGCCCGAGAGAAAATCTTCCCTGAGAGCCTACTACAGTGTCCACAGGCATGCCATACATGGCCTTGGCTTCTCTGACACGACCGGATAGGTTTATGCTTACTTGTGAAATTGTCTGGGCCTGACCTGCTGCTCAGAATTAATTTCAGAAGCCTGAGCTATCCTGGAGCTCAGTTAAGATGACTTTATCACAAAGCAGGATGCCCTACTTCTGTCCAACAACCAAGAGCACTGCTTCAGGAAACATAAAACCTAAGATCTTCTAATACCATGCAAATTGAGGCCCCACCTCCCTAAGCTTAGAAAAATACCCTAACTGTCAGGCACTGTGTATTTGGGGTCGGAATGGTCCCCATTTTTCTTGGGCCATTGTACATGTGAGAAAGGAAGGACCACGGCACCAGCAGAGCAGCCATGACCTGGTGCTCAGTGGGCTGTACGTTCCCTGAGAACAGGTCTCTGGCTCCTATTCTGGAACATTTTTCTCTGTCTTATGAGCACAATGTTCCAATTTTCTTAGCAGCCTGAGAAACCACAGAGCACCCCTCCCCAGGTGCCTACAGCCCCCCTCCCCATGGGGGCCCTTGCCTTCAGCTCTCACAAATTCAGCACTTTTGACTACAGAGCACCCCGAGTGCAGCAGGAGAGGTGGGGATCCCCTCTCTACAAAATGCCCCATAAGCTGGTAGCCGACGTGATTTTCTGTAATGCAAAGCCATTGGTTCAACTCTCAGCAACGGTGATGCTGACTCAGGATTTAGCCTCCTGGGCATGTCCCTGGCTACAGAAGATGGCAGGCAAGACACCGCAGGCTGTGCTTCCAGGGCTCTGAATCCCTGTTTCCCCAGGGAAACATCAAAGACAAGGTTTCAGCTCTCTCGATGCTTCTGACTGACTAGTTTAAAACTCCCCTGTGCTCAGCAGTTTGGCTTTCAGACGTTCCCACATGGATATCTGATTTTCCTGTCTTAAATGGAGAGTGACTGTCACCCCACTACCTCACTGTTGCAGATGGCATGGCAGGGCAGATGCTGACCACATAAATGCCACCTGCTCTAGATCGCCAGCCCTACAGCCCATACAAAAGCTGAATGCTTGCTAAAGTGTTCTGTTGAAGGCAAACAGCCATGCTGAACAGACTCCTTTGTTTTCTTTCTTGCATTTATGACAGTGATTTTAGAGCCCATCTTCCCTAAAATGTTCTTTCTGAAAGAGTTATTCATGTTGCTTACCAACAGCACTTAAATTTAGGCAACTAATTTAGACATCTACATGGGGAGACTAACCTGCCTGAGGTCCCTTGTGCAGCATATGGAGAAACAAAAGCTCACCCAGAAGCTTTTCAAAGCTAGAACTAAAGGTCAGAGCCTGTTTTAAAGTCACCAGTGGCGGGTTATATTAAAATTCAGTGCAACATCTGGATTTCCTGATTTGTCCTCTCAAGGATTCTCTCATCTTCAACTGTTAGACTAGGCATATATAAGACTAGGCATCTCCTTCCATTACATAATGCATCTACCTCCTAAATGTAACTGTGTGAGGAGGAATACCATTAGCACTTTTCTACTTGATAATGCAGTGCAGCAGTAAAGGAAAATGTTACATTAGAGAAGAGATACGGTTTTTCTGTAGACTGCAGAGAGCTTCTTTTGAAGCCTCATTCAGCAAATCACTTGGGAGTTGATTCGAAGCCCACCCAAAGAAGATCACATCTTAGTATGTACATGTCTTTAAGCAGATGTTTAAGGACATCTCTATTCAGCAAAGAACACAAATGTGTGTTTAAATCCCACTGAAGGCAAATTTCCTCCACAAGTGCATTATTGAACTGGGATTTTGAAATACATCATCACCTCTATTTGAAATCCATCCTTACTTTGGAGCTCTACTTTTTCACAAAGAAAAGCCATATGGAACTAATCATGCACATTTTGTCTAGCAGATAGGCATTATAGCAGGTTGTGTTTTCCCTTCAAGTGATTGTCCATATGATCACACAAACTGTGCTGTGCATATATCCAAAAATGCAAGACAAGATTGTTAGCCCTAACACCATCCATACCAATGTACCTCCTGCTTAGTTACATAGTAATTATGAGATGAGCACACTCATCACTGCTTATCTGCCAGCCAAATGAGGCTTCCTTTCTTTTTTTTTATCTAACGTGTGTGTGTCCTGCCCTCACACAGACCTTACTCTTTTTGAGATCGTTTTCATCCTTATTTTCTTTCATTTAACAACTGAACTTTTTCCCTTGTCTGTTGTCTCCTCAGAAACATACAGAAGAGTTCAGACTACAGGAGAGAGATTTTCCTTTCTGGCAGATATGCTATAGACTACTACACTGCTTCAGAGAAAAGTATGTTCCTTCTGGGCACGTTTTCCTGAAACTTCAGTACCGGTTTACAAAGAAACAAGGGAGGACCAACACTGCAGAATTTGTATCAACCATAACTCCAGTGCTAGCAAGGAGGCATCAATCACCTGCAAAGCAGACCAGGAAAGTGGCTCTCTGCCACTATTGACAACTTCATGATATGAGACCTCTCTTTATTTCTGAATCATATAAAGAGGTTTGAAAGAGCTACCTTTCCTTATCAGTGCCTCTACCTCTATCATGTAATGAAAATCAAAGACAAGAGAAGAGAAGAAAGGAGAGGAGAGGAGAGGAGAGGAGAGGAGAGGAGAGGAGAGGAGAGGAGAGGAGGAGAGGAGGAGAGGAGGAGAGGAGAAGAGAAGAGAAGAGAAGAGAAGAGAAGAGAAGAGAAGAGAAGAGAAGAGAAGAGAAGAGAAGAGAAGAGAGAAGAGGGAAGAAGAGAAGAGGAGAGAGAAGAGAAGGTTCATAGGTTCCTTGGCTCTTATGAGATGAAATAGTAGGTCCCCTCAAATTGCCCTATCATAAGACTCAAGCATGATACTCATTTTATATCCATGTGCACTATTTCAAATGGATCAGTCAATCCAAACATGGTGGGAACAGCTTTCTGAATCTGGAAGACCTTGCGCAGCACACAAGTCAAAAAGTGAGCCAGTGATAGCAGGACCATGCATCTGAAATCAGTTTTCTTTAAATTTACCTTACCTGGAATTATAAGTGACCAAAAGAGCCTTGAAAAAGACTCAGCTGTCCACCAATCCTTATATGAGAGGTCTGAAGAGAGATGATACAATAAGTATGTACATAGAAAACATATTTATGCTAATCATTAAGTATGGCGTTCTTTTCACCATTTATACGCCTCTCCTTCGTCTAAATGACAGAAGTTGCCGACAATCTGTCTCAAGGTTAATCTCTTAACCTTTTCCTTATTCAAGCTGTTGCCTTCATGAGTGTTTTACAAGTGAAATCTGATACCATGGTCTCTACCATTTAATGCTTTGTCTCTTCAGTTGTGGTAAAATACATGCATAGGGATTGCCAAGTGAAAAGCAGCAGGCAGCTGCCTGGAGATTCTTGCTCTAAGAAAGGATGGGACTCTGGTCCAAGAAGTCAGAGGGTACCATTTGATCTCTAAGAATATATAGAATCACTAAGCAACAGTGCACATTATGTTTATCTTTTACTGTGGTCATTCCAGAAGCCAGTCACCCTGCGTGACAGCATATCAACGTAATCTTGAGACACTAAGGTTCAGTGAGACACTGCTGCTGGAGGCCGCCATCTTGCACCTATCAGCCTCTGACACCTTCATATTCTACAGAATAGCTTTGGCAGCTTATTAAAGGATACAGTCTTTCTCCACACTGTCAATCTTCGTTATCAACCCCTTTAAACTGCTAATTAGCCAGGTATCTTTCCACATTGGAATCAACCATTACAGAGGCTGAAGTGTCAGACAATGCAACTGTGGAGAGAGACTTCAGTCCGCTTTCTTTGGTGCTACCTATTCACCTTCCTCATCACTTTTCTGGATGCTTCTCACCAGTTTCAACTTTTGCAGAAACTGGCTTATCTTCTAGCATAAAGGCTAGAAAACCAGCCCTTCTCATTTCCCATCAGTAACCCATTTCCCTTAGAGAATGGATTCCTTTTAGATCACCAAGCCGCAGACTCTCACTGTCAACTGCTTTGACAGTCCCCTGCCTGATGGTATGCCCTCTTGTAGTAGCATGAACTTTTAAATAGCTGGAGGAAGTCTGTTTCAAAACAAAACTCTGACTGATGCAATCTGTAACGGATGGCTCCAGGTTTGAACACGCTGTATACATTTGTTCACTCTTGTAAAATTGGGTTCCTTGTCCACTGAAGTGCTTGTTTGTGCATCAGTGCTTTAGACAGAGATGTGGACTGTCTGGAAAGTGTGCCAGCCCTTCCTTTCATAGAGAAGCAATGATGCCTGATGCTAATTCTTACAAGCAAGAAGGGAAGTACCAGGAAATTTTCCTTTGTTGAGGAGAAGCAAACCTCTGTATCTCTCCAGGTGTGATGTCTCAGTCCAGCATTCTGCAGTCTACCCTATTTACAGGAATGTCACCATTCCTGCAGAGAGCCCAAGTCAGTACCGACAGTTCAAGACAGTATCTTTGCAAAATTTTCTATGATCAGCGATGTCCCATGGTCAACTTCTTATGACTTGGAAAGGTAGAAGGTCCCAAACTTCCAGTAAAGGGATGTTGGGAAGCGTGGCTTCATCTACATCATTGCATCCCACAGCACTGTGGCTGGAAGACTCTTGGGGTGAGAGCATGAATGATCTTGCCTAGAATGAAACCTGTTTATAGAGAACACAAAGTAGTCTACTAGATCTGAATGAAGGCCAGTGACATTCTTGACATTATGTATGTGACACACAGGGGGATTCTTTAAGCATGATCCTACAGTACTTGCTGAAACTTAAGAATATAGAGCTCTTCATCAGTCTGTTGAAAGTGCACCTGACAGCTGCAGCCACCTTGCCCTTTCCTACAGGAAAGTGCTTTGTTTTTCCAACCGTTACATCTCTTCAGAATTTCTCTTCCAGTCAGGCATCTGCTCCCTGACTGTGACCAAAATTTGGTTCTTGCAATGATAATGGACCATACATTTGAACTCATTACACCCAGTATCTGCCCTTATCTCCCGTAACTTTAGATAGAGATGTCGAGGAGATCCAGACTCTCATGACTGCTATGACTGTTACTCCTTGTATAAGCTTTTCTATGGCACAACATTTAATTTCAGATATATCCAAAGTTCTTAAAACAGTTCTCATTCCTTCCTAACTGAAAGAAACCCATCCTTCTCTGGTTGTGACTAAATAGCCTTTATGAGCAACAGAGGCAACACAACACAGAATAGTTGTAAAACTTGATGGGGGTTTTATTTTATTTTAACAGAATACAGCTCTTCCTCAGTTCTTTATATCCAATACAGAGCGATCATAATTACAGTAGCAAGCTATTTGAGATAAGCCAAATGTAGCACCTGTGGAATATATAGCACAATTTTTAAAGTAGCATGTAATTACTCCTGTTATAACTCATGTGGTGAGTACTGGGTTCATCTAGAGTGAGACCTTATTGTGATTTAAAGAGAAATGGCAGGTTGTGTAAATCAGATACCAATAACGACTAAATAGCAAAGTTATGCACCTCACAGTGCACACTGCGTTCTTTCTCTTTAAAAGCGATGGGTATAGTTCCAACTCAAATTGCTGTGTCTGTCATTGTGTCATTCTTGCTCATGTCACAGCACTGGGGCTATGAGACAAACTCATCTCAGTTCTTCTCTCTTCAGGCTGCTTAGCATGAAGCATTCTGAGCATTTTATTAGCAGTTTTTTGGACTCTGTAAAGATGACATGTTCATCCTGCGTGTTGTAAATAGACCTCTGCATTATGATGTGATGCTGTCTAATTTGCACACATATAAACACACCTAGCACAGATAGATATGTGTGTACAGTATTTCCTACTGAAAAGTTGTACTTTAAATATTTTTCAGACATTTAGTGTTTGGGGAGGTGAATATTTAATGTAAGTGTAAAGATTTGCATTAATCCTTGTCTGTAAATCAAAAGGAGAGAGAAAACCTAAGAGTAATACAGCCAAAATGTCTCAAAAATACTATTCTATTGTCCTGGGTTCAGCAGTAGCAGTCATGTTTTTTTCCTTTGTGTTAACTGGTGCAGTGCTGTGTTTTGACTTCTAGTTTAAGAACAGTGTTGGTGAAGCCGATGTTGTCGGTTGTTGCTAAGTGATGTTTACCCTGACCAAGGACTCTGTGAGGCTCATGCTCTGCCAGGGAGGAGGGGAAGCTGTGAGGAAGCAGAGACGGGGCGCCTGACCCGGGCTAGCCGGGGAGGTATTCCATACCACAGCACGTCATGCCCGGGGTGGGGGGTAACTGGGAGTTACCCGGAAGGACAGGAGCTTCTGGGTGGAACTCGTTTTCTTGGCCGGTGGTATCGTATTCTCTTCCCTTGTTATTTTCCCTTATCATTGTTTTAGCTGATAGTAGCGGTGGTGATTTGTTGCTGGACTGTTCTTGTCTCAACCCGTAGGAGTTGCACTCTCTCGATCCTCCTCCCCGTTCCTCCGGGAGTGGGGAAGGGGAGAGCCCCGGTGCGGGGGGGGGGGAGACGGACACGGACCTTGATTGTTGTCAGCTCGGCACCACTCACTGGGAGTGAGTGAACAAGTTACCTGACTGGGTTTAAACCACGACAGTTCTTTTTGGCGCCCAACGTGGGGCACAAGGGGTTGAGATAAGAACAGATCTGACTGGATTGATAGTCACTCGTCACAATGCTGATTTATTGGCTCTCAAGGTTTTTCCTCTTGATCTCACAGTTTCAGTATACCATATCTTACGTCCATCCAGTATTTGCTGTATTAGTGTTTTTCAAGTGTGGGGCTTGGGCTAAGGTTTTTATCCCATTGTACTTTATGGTAATGACTTGTAATACAATAGAATCATTGATCATGAAACTGATCTGGTTTATGTTCCCAGTGTGGTCACCACCTTTATACTTTGGGAGGTATATGATGGAGGTGCTTAGCAATTACACATCTTTTTTCTCCTTCTCAGGTGCTCAACCTGTGAAGGAGACATCCTTTTACCCTCCCAGTCGTCCCCCCAGACCATTTACATTTGAGAGTTTTGAATTTTTTGAATGGCCTTTTAATGCTGTTGAGACTTGTTTGCTGATGGTGATGGGAATCACCATGCTAACACGCATACAGAGTGTGTTTTGCCCACTACTGATTTCAAGAGTTAAGCAGATTCAGGTTTGGGTCTTGTCTGGGGTCAAAAGACGATGTAGGAGGACCGAGAGATTTTCCCAGAGGCTGGACAGCCATGAGTGGCAGGGTGTGTGGGATAGTATGGGCAAGTATCTAGGTCAGTGGGCCCCTCCAGTATTTTGGAATTTCACTACCGAACAACTGCAAAATCCAGAAGAATTAGTAAAACACTTAAATGAGGTGTGTGGTCATTCTGGCCATACCAGAGATGGACAAATCACGGCAACGTGCTGGGGCTTGGCCTATGCTTACAGGGCCTTGTTCAACACTATCCAGCACCTTCAAAAGGAAAAGAATATCGGCGGATTTGAGGGCAAAGCGACAGTCGCTACTCAAACTTTGGCTGCAATGAACTGCGCAGCTACCCCAGTGGCAAGTACAGCAGCTGCTCAAACTTCAACTGCAACAGACAGCGTGGTTACCCCAGCTCCAAGCACGGTAGCTACACCACCCCCAGCAACAAGTACAGTCGCTACTCAAACCACAGTGATAATCACTGCAGCCAAACCAGAGGACCAATTCGTACCAATATCAGTTGCCCCTGTACGCAAGAGAACAAGCAAAAAGGAGGCAAAAAGGGTGAAGCGAGATGAAGAACCAATGAATTCACCACCCGGTCCAGAATCTGATCAGGAGTCATCATCACATGACGAAGAAGAAGAAGAAGAGGTAACTTCTCCACCTCGGACCTCAACCGAGCTGCGGAATATGCGAAAAGATTTTACCCGTCAACCAGGGGAGCACATCATCACCTGGTTACTCCGATGCTGGGACAATGGGGCAGATGGTCACGAACTAGAAGGTACAGAAGCCAAGCAGCTGGGAACACTTGCTAGAGAAGGGGGAATTGACAAAGCAATTGCAAGAGAGAAAAAGTCCCTCAGTCTTTGGAGGAGGCTCTTGGCAGCTGTGAAAGAAAGGTTTCCGTACAAGGACGATGTTACGAGTCGTTCGGCCAAGTGGACTACTATAGACAAAGGCATCCAGTCTCTGAGGGAATTGGCCACCGTAGAGATGATCTATCACATCAAGCCGAATAACGGGGATACACCTATAGATCCAGATGAAGTTGAATGTACACGACCCATGTGGCGAAAACTTACACGGAATGCACCGTCATCATATGCCCATTCATTGGCAACAGTGACCTGGAATGACATAGTACCACTAACAGTGGATGAAATGGTTCATAAACTCCGAGAGTTCGAAGACAATCTCACTCCTTCCATCATCTCAGCTGTGAAAAAACTGTCCCAGGACCTCGACAAATTGAGGGACGATGTCTCTGATTTATCCAGCTCCTCACGTGTACCAACACACGTCTCAGCTATTAACAAAAGACGTCCTACTATTCAAGAGAGGAGATACAGAAGGTATCCGCCACGGGGTACCCTATGGTTTTACCTGCTGGATCACGGAGAAGACATGACAAAGTGGGATGGAAAACCTACTTCAGCTTTGGAGGAACGGGTGAGTGAACTGAAGAGGGGAGCAAGCGCCAAGACTGATCGTCCCATGAGAGCTACGGCTTCAGTCTCTGGTGAGCAGTTTCCCAGATGGAGTGGAAGAGCTGATTTTACTCCAGCTCCTGTGATAACGAAGAATAATCCCTTTCAACACGACTTAAGTGTCCAATGCTGTGATGACCATTAGAGGGGCCCTGCCTCCAGCCAGGTGGAGGTAGGGGACAATCGGATTTACTGGACTGTGTGGATCAGATGGCCTGGCACATCAGTCCCACAGAAGTATAAGGCTCTAGTAGATACCGGTGCACAGTGTACCCTGATGCCATCAAGCTGTCAAGGGGTGGAACCCATCTATATTTCTGGAGTAACAGGAGGATCCCAAGAGTTGACTGTGCTGGAGGCTGAAATCGGCCTGACTGGGAGGGAGTGGCAAAAGCACCCTATTGTGACTGGTCCAGAGGCTCCATGCATCCTCGGCATAGACTACCTCAAGAGAGGGTACTTCAAAGACCCAAAAGGGTACCGGTGGGCTTTTGGTATTGCTGTTTTGGAGACTGAGGAAATTGAGCAGCTGTCCACCTTGCCTGGTCTCTCAGAAGATCCCTCTGCTGTGGGGTTGCTGAAAGTTGAAGAACAACAAGTGCCAATTGCGACCACAACAGTGCACCGGCGGCAATATCGCACCAACCAAGACTCCCTGATTCCCATCCATCAGCTGATCCGTAGACTGGAGAGTCAGGGGGTGATCAGCAGGACCCGCTCACCCTTCAATAGCCCCATATGGCCAGTGTGAAAGTCTAATGGAGAATGGAGACAGTAGACTATCATGGCCTGAATGAAGTCACACCACCATTGAGTGCTGCCGTACCGGACATGCTAGAACTTCAGTATGAACTAGAGTCAAAGGCAGCCAAGTGGTATGCCACGATTGATATTGCCAATGCATTTTTCTCCATTCCTTTGGCAGCAGAGTGCAGGCCACAGTTTGCTTTTACTTGGAGGGGTGTCCAGTTCACTTGGAACCGACTGCCCCAGGGGTGGAAACACAGCCCTACTATTTGCCATGGACTGATCCAGACTGCACTGCAACAGGGGCAAGCTCCAGAACACCTGCAATACATTGATGACATTATTGTGTGGGGCGATACAGAGGAAGAAGTCTTTGAGAAAGGGAGGAAAATAATCCAAATCCTGCTGAAAGCCGGTTTTGCCATAAAACGGAGTAAGGTCAAGGGACCTGCACAGGAGATTCAATTTTTGGGAATAAAATGGCAAGATGGACGTAGACAGATCCCCACAGATGTGATCAACAAGATAACAGCAATGTCTCCACCAACTAATAAGAAAGAAACGCAAGCTTTCTTGGGTGCAGTGGGGTTCTGGAGAATGCACATCCCAAATTACAGTTCGATTGTAAGCCCTCTCTATCATGTGACCCGGAAGAAGAATGATTTTAAATGGGGCCCTGAGCAGCAACAAGCCTTTGAGCAAATTAAACGCGAGATAGTTCATGCAGTAGCCCTTGGACCAGTCCGGACCGGGCCAGATGTAAAAAATGTGCTGTACACTGCAGCTGGGGAGAACGGTCCTACCTGGAGCCTCTGGCAGAAAGCTCCAGGGGAGACTCGAGGTCGACCCCTCGGCTTTTGGAGTCGGGGATACAAAGGATCTGAGGCCAGCTATACCCCAACTGAGAAAGAGATACTGGCAGCCTATGAAGGGGTTCGAGCTGCTTCGGAAGTGATTGGCACTGAAGCACAGCTCCTCCTGGCACCCCGGCTGCCCGTGCTGGGCTGGATGTTCAAAGGCAGGGTCTCCTCTACACATCATGCAACTGATGCTACATGGAGTAAATGGGCTGCACTAATTACACAACGAACTCGAATAGGAAATCCCAGTCGTCCAGGCATTCTAGAAGTCATCATGGACTGGCCAGAGGGCAAAGATTTCGGAATGTCACCAGAGGAGGAGGTGGTGCGTGCTGAAGAGGCCCCACCATATAATAAACTGTCAGAAAGTGAAAAGCAGTATGCCTTGTTTACTGATGGCTCTTGCCGTATTGTGGGAAAGCATCGGAGATGGAAGGCAGCTGTATGGAGTCCTGGACGACAAGTTGCAGAAACTGCTGAAGGAGAGGGTGAATCGAGTCAATTTGCCGAGGTGAAAGCCATCCAGCTGGCCCTGGACATTGCTGAACGAGAAAAGTGGCCGGTACTTTATCTCTATACTGACTCATGGATGGTGGCAAATGCCCTGTGGGGGTGGTTGAAGCAATGGAAGCAGAGCAACTGGCAACGCAGAGGTAAACCCATCTGGGCTGCTGCACTGTGGAAAGATATTGCTGCCCGGGTGCAGAACCTGGTGGTGAAGGTACATCATGTAGATGCCCATGTACCCAAGAGTCGGGCCACTGAGGAACACCAGAACAACCAACAAGTGGATAAAGCGGCTAAGATTGAAGTGGCTCAGATGGACTTAGATTGGCAACATAAAGGTGAATTATTTTTGGCCCGGTGGGCCCATGACACTTCAGGCCATCAGGGCAGAGATGCAACATATAGATGGGCCCGTGACCGAGGGGTGGACTTAACAATGGACACTATTGCCCAGGTTATTCATGAGTGTGAAACATGTGCTGCAATTAAACAAGCCAAGCGGTTAAAGCCTCTTTGGTATGGAGGACGATGGTTGAAGTATAAATATGGGGAGGCCTGGCAGATTGACTATATCACACTGCCACCAACCCGCCAAGGCAAGCGCCATGTGCTTACCATGGTGGAAGCAACCACCGGGTGGCTGGAAACATACGCTGTGCCCCATGCCACTGCCCGGAACACCATCCTGGGCCTTGAGAAACAGATTTTGTGGCGACACGGCACCCCAGAGAGAATTGAGTCAGACAATGGGACTCATTTCCGGAATAACCTTATAGATATTTGGGCCAAAGAGCATGGCATTGAGTGGGTATATCACATCCCCTACCATGCACCAGCCTCTGGGAAAATCGAACGGTACAATGGGCTGTTAAAAACTACACTGAGAGCGATGGGTGGGGGAACTTTCAAGCATTGGGATACACATTTACCAAAGGCCACCTGGTTGGTCAACACCAGAGGATCTGCCAACAGGGCTGGCCCAGCCCAGTCAGAACTTTTACATATTGTAGAGGGGGACAAAGTTCCCGTGGTGCATATGAAGAATTTGCTGGGGAAGACAGTCTGGGTTATTCCTGCTTCAGGTAAAGGCAAACCCACTCGTGGGATTGCTTTTGCTCAGGGACCTGGATATACTTGGTGGGTAATGCGGGAAGATGGGGAAGTCCGATGTATACCTCAAGGGGATTTGATTTTAGGGGAAAACAGCCAGTGAACTCAATTGTATGCTGTTGCCTGCTGTGTAATGCTTTTATAGCCCATCAACTAGATATCTCCAGGTCACCAGCGACTGGCCCTGACTTCCCTCCAGCCATCATCCCAACAGAGAATGAGCTTGGAACATCATGGACCGAATGGACTCGGCAGCATTATAGGGATTGGTCCATGCACTAAGAAAATTATTTTTTCCTCTTGGTCTGTATGTATATGGATGTATATATGTGGGAGAGCGATGGTGTATTGAAAATGTGGGATCTGAGCACGACGTGAATGGTATGGAATAAGGGGTGGATAATGTCCTGGGTTCAGCAGTAGCAGTCATGTTTTTTCCTTTGTGTTAACTGGTGCAGTGCTGTGTTTTGACTTCTAGTTTGAGAACAGTGTTGGTGAAGCCGATGTTGTCGGTTGTTGCTAAGTGATATTTACCCTGACCAAGGACTCTGTGAGGCTCATGCTCTGCCAGGGAGGAGGGGAAGCTGTGAGGAAGCAGAGACGGGGCGCCTGACCCGGGCTAGCCGGGGAGGTATTCCATACCACAGCACGTCATGCCCGGGGTGGGGGGTAACTGGGAGTTACCCGGAAGGACAGGAGCTTCCGGGTGGAACTCGTTTTCTTGGCCGGTGGTATCGTATTCTCTTCCCTTGTTATTTTCCCTTATCATTGTTTTAGCTGATAGTAGCGGTGGTGATTTGTTGCTGGACTGTTCTTGTCTCAACCCGTAGGAGTTGCACTCTCTCGATCCTCCTCCCCGTTCCTCCGGGAGACGGACACGGACCTTGATTGTTGTCAGCTCGGCACCACTCACTGGGAGTGAGTGAACAAGTTACCTGACTGGGTTTAAACCACGACATCTATGCATTAAGTTTCTCTGTGTTTAAAGTATATCTCAGCTCTTTCCAGTTACCTAAGCTAGTATAGTGGGTATATATTCTGGGAAACTCCAAAGCTCTATGTTCCATTACCATATCAGCTCTGAAATGCATTGCATTGATCCTACCACAAATATTTGTCTACTGTAGAATATCTAATGTCAGGAGAAGGTAATGTTGAGGAACTTATATTTCCTACATGGGAGATGGATACAGAGAGGGTAGGAATTTATGACAAAGAGAAAATTTGAAACACTTTTGTAATGGCTATCATTTAGAATAGACAGATGATTGTAACGTTAAATGGGCATCCAGCAGAGTGAGATGGAGAAGTTGAATTGTTATTAACAGCTCTAATTTGTCATATAGCTGTACTTGTGAGTGGGTGTTTGTTATTTGCTTAATATACTTGTAAGAGAATGAAAAAGGAATGTTATCAACATTATAAACAAATATTAGTATTTTTCAGTCCCAGGTGGGACTGAATGAGTATTTTGTTTACTGAAAAGGCAGCTTGGATTCTCGTCTCACAATTCACATGGCAGATAATTTGGAGTTGGCCTTGATTTGAGCTGTAGGGTTAGCTGTGAATCAGAAAAGAACTGAAGGAGGTAGGTGTGTGTGCTTCCTTGCATGCTGTGATACTTGGCCTTGAAAACTTTCACTGAACCTTCCAATTTTATATAAAATACTTAAAAATTAATGGACACAATGGCACAAATGCGTTTCTTCCGTCAGCAGGCCAGTGCTGCAATGACCATGCTATAGGCGTGCTTAGTCCCTAATTCTGGCCAGTGATAAAGGTGAATAGATTTACTTCACTAGGAATAGGCAGCAATGATGATGCTTGCCCTTGCTTCATAAGGTTGTACAATCCAAGGTGGGGAGTAACCAGTCCTTTGAGAGAGAGCAACAACTGATCCAAATCTGAACCAGCTCTATTAATCAATTTATGAAAAGTGCCTGAATATAAATCACATTTTGTTTTTCAGTGGCATAAAATACTGTGGAGGTTGGGTTGATCTGCAATATTTTCATTGCTTAGCCATTTCAGTGAGAAATCAATCATTTGAAAAACATGGGTGGTTAGAAACTTTCAACTAGCTTTCGATTAAAAGAGGAATACAGCAGAAAAATGATTCTCTATTTTTCAGGTGAGTTATGTTATATATTTTATAGTGTTGTATGATTTGATCATTCTTGACAACTTTCCGAATATAATGCAGAATTCTCCATCTGGAAGCAATACTAACTCGTCTCCCTTATACAGAATAAAAAGAGCAACGATGGTTGGGTTTATGCCTGTGAGCAGAAAAACTGTGTTGCACTCTCTGAGGACGTGAAGAGAACAATGTCTAAAGGAATTATTCTGGAGTGGTTAAATAATTATAAAAGATGTGATGATTGTTTTATCTTGGCTCTTATGTTTACCTCTTTCTGATTTTCCGAACTGTTGCTTGTGTTATTCAGAATACCAGAAATTAAAAAAGGCACATGCAGATGTGTATTTGACAAACACGAGAAATAAGATTTTACTTATAGTTCTAATTCTCAATGTTTGCATTCCTTGCAATAAACACATAAAAGATAGTTTACAGATAATTACAACATATCATTCTTTGGTTGCTTCATTATTCAATGAGGTTATGAATGTTAAATATGTGACTGAAAGTAGTATATCTTATTTGAAAAAGCTCAATACCAGATTCCAGAGGCATTCAAAAAAGTCCTAGTTTGACTTTCATATGTCTTAATAATATTTCACTTTTAATTTAGAGATATCATTGTTCTTCATCTTGGGAAATTAAAATATAAAAAAATCACAGTAAGATTTGAGAATATTTTTCACCGGAGTAGCTCTTCTTTTTATGATGAAAACCACATCCTCCTCTCCCTGCTCTGTATCTGAGAAATTGCCACAGAGACTGAAGGCACACAGTAGATCATGAGCTAAGGCAAGAACTGAGATGAGTTTCTCTGATTTGTGAATCTCTATCCTAGCCACCTAATTAGGTAACTTTCATTCAGTAGAAAATCCTCAATCTTTATTACATGCCCTGTTGTACAATCTAGGAAGCCACAAGCAGGGGCTGTAACCTACTGTTTTAGGCACTCTGAAAACACGAACAAAAAATAGAGTAGAGAAGGGTAAAAATGGAAGATGAAAGAGCAGTGCACAGTACTGCGTTTTTTCAGAGGGCATTCTTCATTGGTTTTCCACGTATCCTGGCAATACTACAGCCTTAAGATGAATTTGACAGTTTTCAAGTCTTCTTTCCATTCTTTGTACAACTGATGATGACATACGATTTCTGAAGTAAACAGTGGCCATGCAGAAGCTACCATTCAGTACCCAATACGCAGCAAGAGCTACAAGTACCAATTTCACACTTGTCTCAACAAAATGAGCAGTGACTGGGAAGGCAAACATCATTAAACTATAGTATGAAACTAAAGTCTTTTTATGATGTCTTGTGTAAAGTGAGTGGTCTCAAACATCACTTCTGAGACTCAGGAAATATTAACCAGCAGCTCGCTGTGCGCTCTGTTCAGCAGGGGCTATCAGACACTGACAATGAAAAGAGTGCACACAGGTCTGATTGATTGATAATTTTTTGTTGTGTCTATGGCAGATAAGAGAGTACTAACATTACAGCCGGCCTTATCTGCAAAAACCAGCACCTTTTGTGGAAATTTATGTTATTTTTAGCGTATGTCATTATAAGCATTGCAGGGACCTTTGGTAGTGCATATGAATGTAGTGCCTATGAATGGTAGTGCAATGCTTTATGAATGCTCACAGCTCTGAAGACCAGAAAAACCAGGTGAAGCAGCAGTGCTAGCGGAGCAGCTCCAAAGAAAGGACAGTGGAAGGTCAGGCAGCATCTCAGGTGCCTGGGAGAACAGAAATCTGGAGGGCAGCTGAACTGAGCGTGACCCCAACCAGAGTCTGACAGCACTATAGATAGATACCATAAAGGTTATTTTAATGTGGGGGGCTTGGGATTTTGCTGGTTTTGTTTAGGGGTTGTTTTTTTTTTTTTGGGGGGGGGGTGTTTCTAACTTAAGATTTATACAAAGGAAGAAATCTGGAAAACAACTGTACTTATCAAATGAGCCTCAAGTGAGGATTCACCTTGAGCCTAATTATTACATTAGACTGCTGCAATAGGATCGTAGAATCATTTAGGTAGGAAAGCCCCTTTAAGATCATCAAATACAACCGTTAACCTAACACTGACAAGTCCACCACTAAAACATGTCCCTAAGTGCTTCATATCTTTTAAATACCTCCAGGAAAGGTGAGTCCACCACTTCCCTTGGCAGCCTCTTCCAATGCTTGACCATCCTTTCAGAGAAGAAATTTTTCCTAATAGCCCATCTAAACTTCCCCTGGCAAAACTTGAGGCCTCTTCTCTTGTGATGCATCCTTTCAGGTAGTTGTAGAGAGCAATAAGGTTGTTTTGAGCCTTCTTTTCCCCAGGCTAAACAACTCCAGTGCCTTCAGCTGCTCCTTATAACACTTGTGCTCCAGGCCCTTCACCAGCTTTGTTGCCTTTCTTTGAACGTGCTCCCATCCAAGCCACAAGCAGCCAGGAGAATGATGTGGGGAACAGCATTAAAGGCTTTACTAAAGTCTAGGCAGACAACATCCACAGCTTTTCCCTCACCAACTGAGTGGCTCACCTTGTCATGGAAAATCGTATTAGTCAAGCAGGGCCTCCCTTTCATAAACCCATGCTGTCTGGGCCTGATTATCCGGTTGTCCTCTACGTGCTGTGTGATGGCACTCAAGATCGTCTGCTCCATAACCTACACCAGCACCAAGGTCAGACTTATAGGTGTATAGTTCCCCAGGTCCACCTTCCAGCCCTTCCTGTAGATGGACATCACATTTGCTAAACTCCAGTCAACTGGGACTTCATCAGTTAGACAGGACTGCTGGTAAAGGACAGACTACAGATATCAGATCTCATAACATATATGTCTACAGCACAGGACAAGTCATCCTGATGGATTTCTACTGAGTTGATCAGTTTCTAATTGTGGGTGCAAAATTCTATAATGCTTGCATTGTTTCTTATGTGTGGTTACCAAAAACGTTTCTAGCAATTCAAACATAGAAAATGCAACAAAAGTGAAACCAGTCATCTAAGTCTGTTACACAAATGTCACAGTAAATTTAGCATTAGCTTTATTTTTTCATTCCATCTTTATGTTTGTATAGAGGCATACAGCCAAAGATGTACATTCAAATGGTGTTAAAACAGGTGGAATTTTACAGTAGTAAAAATGTCACTTCCAAATAAATGCTTATGGACTAAACTGCCATGGTAATCAAGTATTATTAACTTTCCATATCTTTATTAAAGTTTTACACTTTTCAGTCTCATGTATCAAGAGACCTGAGCATGGTCTCATGGACATGTTCACAGATGTCAGCCCTGAAAACAGGCATTCCAGTTCTCTGTGCTTTATCCAACAGGTAAGCTGCAGAGGATCAATTCGGTTCATTCTGCAAATGAAAAGAAGGGCTGGGAGCAGGACCCAGATTCTTTGGAGTCATGTTCAGTGATTTCACCAGCATGACCACACTTTCCAAAAGCAGGGTGCACCAAAGGACAGGCCTGAGGAGCAGTCTATGTTCCTGGCTGTTCTCTGTCATAGGATTAGCCTGACCCAGTCACATGGATGTTTTTCCTCATTCCATGAGCATTAACTTAGAGTAAAAAAAATATTAGTGCAGAATAAGTGAAACATATTTGCATTTCTGTCTCCATTAAACACAGCAAATTTCAAGACGACACAGTCTGTATGTGCAATCAAGAGCATTTGCCATGTCAGCCTTAAAATTAAATACAATATTCACCTTTAATTCTGGGAGAGTGTTCCCACCCTATAGCATCACCAGCATTTGAATTACATGCCTCAAAAGAAAGAATAGCAGGGGACTTGTGAAAAATAGAAGAAACTGTGTGTGCAGATGTCAAAGTGAAGCATAAAATACAACACACAGAAATTCTTTTTTTTTTTCTGTTTGTCCTTTCCCTTGCCTTGCCTTGCCTTGCTTTGCATTGCCTTGCTTTCCCTTCCCATTTGCTCACCCCCCCCTCCTCAAGAGGGATGGGAGGAGAATCGAAAGATAAGAACAGCTTAATAACTAAAGTACAATATACTACTACTATTACTATTACCACTACTACTGCTACTAACAATAAGGGAAATAACAAGGAGATATAAAATTAAAAAAGAAGAAAAAAAAAACAAACAAACAATAAACTCAAGTGATGTACAACACAATTTCTCACCACCCACCGACCGATACCCAACCCGACCTGAGCAGCTATCTAGCCGGTCCAGGTAACTCTCCCCAGTTCATATACTGGGCATGACATGCTGTGGTATGGAATACCCCTTTGGCTAGTTTGGGTCAGGTGTCCTGTTTCTTCTTCCTACCCAGCTTCTTGTGCCCCTCCTCACTGGCACAGCATGAGATTGAAAAGTCCTTATTCAGGGTAAGTGCTACTTAGCAACAACTAAAACACTGGTGTGTTACCAGCACTGTTCTCAGACTAAAGCTGAAACACAGCACTGCACCACCTACTAGGAAGGAAAATAACTCTATCCCAGCCAAAACCAGGATGCTCATCTACAGATACATTTGAGACCCACTGAGGAATTCTGTACTGAGCAAGGCAAGGCCAGCTCCCCTTGCTGTGAGCCTGACAGTGCAGAGGCATGGCATTACGGGGATATCTCACCAGATGTCTCCCTTGTATCAAATTCTTAGGTGCAAAATTTATGTTAAGGTCCAATTAGACAATCTTCATGAATTCCATTTAAAAGATGTTATATATGACTATGTAAATATTGCTGCATAGTCATTTGTTCACTAGAGAAGACAGTTTTTATAGTAGTTTCTTCATTTTAAATTATAATGTTCCTTAAAAGAGCATCCTTTGCTGATTAGAGGTATCAGTTTGTTTAGCTGCAATGCCTGAAGCTTCAAATTTGATTGCATTCATTTTAATCACATAACTGATCTTATTTTCAGTAACATGGAGTTGTTTGTTCCAAATGCATTTATGAATTCTAAACTCATCTTAGTTCTCCCATATGCTGGAAATGATACTACTCTTCCTAATTCCCGACATCATAAAATCCCAACCTACACAGAGCAGAATGTGCTGGAAGAAGGTAGCATCCTTTGAATTTATTTAAACTAAAGAGACTTAATTTCAAGTCTTTAATCCTGTTTATGCTGCCCTAAGGGACAGGGTCCAAAATCACACATGACGCTTGTGCCTCTGATATGAAAGACCTGTCAAGTCTCACACATTGAAAGTGACACTAATATGCTTGACTCATAGAATTATGTCACACTTCCTCGGGCTATGGCTATATCTCACCTGTTTGCCACGATCTAGCATCTTCTTTCTTACTAGATGAAACCTAACTCCCAGAAGCAGCCAGCTGCCATCCTATATTCCTCCAGCTGACGAGGGAGAAGAAAATAGACCAAGTGAGGGAGCATCACTTCACAGCACATTTTCCTGGCTCCTGTTATTAACCTCTTCCTCTGCTCTGTGATTGGAGTGCCTCCCTGCCCTGTGTATGGGATCTTACTCTTTGGGAATAGAAAATCCTGAGCTTTCTGGGCCTGCAAGGTAAGCACCAAAGAGGGTAAGCCTTTAATAATGCTAAGCAGGGAGAAGTTTTGGTGATGGAAGAAATCACACTTGGCAAGTCACTGTCTACAGAACTTGCCTTCTCTCTGCAGCATGCTGGAGTCAGAGACGGCTTTTCAAGAAATATTTACTTTCAGCCAGGGCAAAGAGAGGGGCCTACAATGCATTAACTAGTAATTTTACAAACAACACATGTAAACTTCTGTTTCTAACCTCACGTTTATTTCCTACATAATTTCCTTTATCTACATTGTCTTTTTCATTAAAGAACCTGAATTACCCAGCTTACATGGAGAATTTTTAATAACCATGTTAGTGTGGAAAGGCTGTGGTTTTTTTTCTGTCATTCACTAGTGTCACTTTGTGAAGCCTTAAGTGGTTTAAAATGCCCTTTAAACAGACTTATTTCTGCCTACTTCACTGAAATCTCAGCTCACAGAAAGCTGGAAGGGGCAAATCCTGTGCCAGAGCAGTATATGATCCACTCAAGCACAGACTTTATATCAAGTACGTGAGCAATTCTGACCTGTACAGCTTATTGAATCACAGCCTAATTTTGTAACATCCCATCCAATTTTATATCTTAGTACCTGATTATTTTTCCTTATGAACAGGGAACTAGAATGTCTCCCCTGCATAATTCATTAAGCTGTGAATTATTTTTATATATCCTCTAGCTTTTTTTAATAACAGCATTTGCAAACTGAAGGCTAGAAAAACAAAAACGCTTAACAGCATTCCAAAACAATCTTAGACCATGATCTTGCAAACCAGATTTGCTGAGAGGAGTGAGGGACCACTCAGACATGTAAGATAGACCCCAGGTGTAAACATTTCCTGGATCACAGCTTACACACTTCAGAGTGCAAAAATAAAACAAAATATTTTTGTTCAAAGTCCAATAACAATACTACATATTACTTTAATTTATAACTTCAAACCACTAATAAGGCTTACTCCTGCTAAAAAAACAAACCAAACAAAAAACTAAACAGAGTATAAAGTATTTTACATTTCTGTTACCTCCCCTTGGATGCTGAAAAAGCAAAATATCATAAACTGCTACAGATGGATCTTCATCTAGCACAGTTTAACAAAGCTTCTATGCATCCCATCAGACTAACATACAGAACTGAAATGAAGACAGACAGTGTACTAAGTGCAAGAGCTGTAAATGAATGTGAACAGAAACTGATTTTGAAATGTTCTTGGCACTTTTCCAAGAAAACATTATCACTGTGTTTTAAAAAAGTGCTCCACTCATTGTTTCAGGATGCCTGAGTTAAAAACTCTGACCTCCTTAGTTATTTTCTCTTCTGAGACCTATTTTCAGCTCAGTTGCAACATCCACATAAACAAACTTTTATGGACTATTAAAATTTAGTAGACCAAGAATATTAGGTCATTAGGGACTGTAGTGATAGACAAGTGGTAACGGGTTAAAACTAAAACAGGGGAAGTTTAGACTGGAGATAAGGAGGAAGCTCTTTACTGTGAGGGTAGTGAGGCACTGGAATGGGTTGCCCATGGAAGTTGTGAATGCTCCGTCCCTGGCAGTGTGCAAGGCCAGGCTGGACAGAGCCTTGTGTGACATGGTTTAGTGTGAGGTGTCCCTGTCCATGGCAGGGGGGTTGGAACTTGATGATCTTAAGGTCCTTTCTAACCCTAACTGTTCTATGATTCTGCTATCCTATGATATTGCTGGTGTACAGTATCTAGTTCTGGGATCCCCAGTACAAGATAAGGAGTTACTGAAGAGAGTCCACTAAAAGTTCACTAAGATTATAAGGGACTGGAGTATCTCTCATATGAGGAAAGTCTGAGAGAGCCCGTATTGCCTGGCCTGGAGAAAAGAAGGCTCAGGGAAGGATCTCATCAGTGTATAGAAATACCTGAAGGGAGGGTGCACAGAAGATGAAGTGAGGACCTTCTGAGAGGTGCCCAGTGAGAGGCAAAGAGACAAAGGGCACACAGGAACACAGGAGGTTCTGTCTGAACATCTGGAAACACTTTTTGACTGTTAGGGTGACTGACCACTGGCACAGGCTGCCCAGTGAAGTTTTGGAGTCTCCATGCTCAGATATTCAAAAGCTGCCTGGAGATAGTCCTGGGCAACCAGCTCTAGGGAGCCCTGCGTGAGCAGTGGGGTTGGACCAGATGATCTCCAGAGATCTCTTCCAACCTCAGCCATTCTTTCATCCTCTCCATATTGAGAACTGTGCTTTAAAATGTGCAGTCAAAAAAAATTATGAGGAGACTGCAGTTTTGCTGAGTATCAACTTCATTAATTTTCGAAGTCTTAAATTAAGCCATCTGTTCTTTTTTTGAGTGGACAACTATACATGCAAAGTCAGGTTGTTCTGTGTTTTCCTAGGTCTGCAGTTGTAAGGGATAATTCATCAGCATCCCATAGAGAGGTCAGTATTCTGCAGATTCACAAAACCATCTAGACCAGGCTGCTCTTACTTGCACAAAGTTGGACTGTGCAATTTTGCATGACTCGGTGTTCTCTAACCTAGGGTACTTTACTCCTTAGATTGTGCTGAAAATAGGTGGGATAGGAAGTTCTCAGAAATTGTCTCATTTCTGTAAACCCAGCCTTGTCTTATGGTTTTGCTAGTTTAACAAAAAGCTCCCACAACCCCTCCCCCAAAGTAAATAAAAAAATATCCCAAAAACCACCACAAACCCCAACCAACCAACCAAAAATAAAACTAAACAAAAACCACCCAAACATTAAACAACAACCAAACAAAAAAAAAAAACAAACAACAAACAATTCCCCCCAAATAAACAAGCCAACCAACTACAATAAACTACCTGGAAAAGGTTTTGTTCCTGGACAATATTGTATTTCTATGCGTGTGCACCTATCTTGTAACACACAGCATATCACCTGCCCCTGTAAATGTCTCAGATATGGCAAGGTAAGAAATTTAGACCAGGTCAATACAAATGGCCAAGATGGAAATTTTACAAAAGGTCAAATGCTGCACTAGTTTTGATGATTCAGAACTTGGAAATCTTCCATCCACATTAGCATATATCTAGCTGCCTAGCATATCATTAAACATTAACTTGTTTCTGGAGGTGCTCTCTTTCTTCAAGGACACAAACCCATTATCATCATTATAATCAGTACCTGCATTTAGGGCCCCAGGGCATTTTCTTATCAGACTCAATATTACAGCCTGAAATTCCAACAACATACATTATTACACAGTGCCTGTGCCCGATTTAGGGCTGTATTGGGTCCAGTCACTTTCCCCAGCTTTCTTCACCACCTGCAGGCCCACTGGATGAGGTCCCTGCCCTGGCTGGCAGAAGCACGATTCGTTAATAAAAGTCTAACATTTCCATCACAGCAATTACTGAGATGAGCCAGCACAAAGGCAAAATGCACACAGAAGAAACTTCAAGTAAAACATCATGGATAAAAATGTTAGCTGCTTTCAGGTTAAAACACTACTTGATTTCAGATATTGATTTTTGTTTCTGTACTTTGAAGTGCATCCAAATTCCGGTTCTGACAAAAACATTACAATTAAAATCCTGGATATCACACTGACATCAATTGTAGAGAAAATGCACTTACGGAAATTTAGACTTTACAATATATGTTGTACTGGCAGACTAATCAGTAAGACAAAAATAGCTATTTTGTTTTAATATTAACAGTTGAATGCAGACTGGTTTTTTTCCTTCCTTATTCAGTTAGACAATGTCAGAACCAGGACATAATTTGCTGGACAAAGAAACTGTGGATTGTGACAGATATGTCTGCAGAAAAGAGCTTCACCATCCTCTTAGTCTTTATAGGTTCAAGCCAAGGAAAGGCGCACGATGAATAACAGTACCTATGGAAAAAGCTCAGGATAGGGTCAGGATAACACTATTTTGAAGTTAGATTTTTTACCATTAAGCCAAAACTCAGAATTTCAAACCTCCTGTTCTGCAGAAAGCCCTGTCATTTGTTAACAGCTGAATGGTGATTCACCCATTGCAAATAAGTCTACATAGAGATACTGAAAAATGCAATACTCTCTTCAGAGACTTCATAACAGCTGCTATGTTTTTATCTGCTGAAAGCTAAAACCCTTACCAAAATTAGCCCACTTCTCCAAATGGAAAATGTGATATTGGGTAAGTAGAATCAATTCTGTAAGCACTGAGTACCTCTACCCACACTTTCAGTATCTTGTTACAACAACCCTTAAGTTGGTCACTGTATATTCTCACAAAAAAAAACAAACAACAAACCAAACTAAACACAACCTGAAAATGTTCTAGCCTTGTTTCTTTAGGAAGCAAGGCTTGCATGACCACATGTGGCTGTCCAGGCACCTAATCAGCATTTCTCACTATCCTCATAACTTTGCATCTGTTGGAATATTTCAACCAAATTTGGTAATAAAGGCAGAGTCTCAAAGGAATTAAACTCCTGTTCAATTCCTAAGTTTCATGAAACTGAGCAGTGGGCAGAAATTCAGTGTGCCCTTGGAGCAAGAAGTGATTCAGTGCATTGCAATGGGCCAGATGTAATCCAACTCCACTCACCAGCTGCAGGTACCTGCCAAGTCACCCCAGCCATTTGTGGCACACGTGTGGCTGGGATGCAGCGACCAAGGTGAGAAATTACCAAGGTGACAGACCTGGGAATAAGATGGTGGCAATGGAAAGCAGAAAACAATCAGTCAGGCACCACACCTTATTAGTATTAGTTCTACTGCTTGTGGCCCAGCTTTATTAATAACAAATACATACAAGTCTCAGAGTGTAGGTCTCAGGCATAAAAGCACAACAGCAATCACTGTATGCCTACTAGAATTCAAACGAAGTAGGGTAATTTAAATATCTGACACCATATTTAACATAATCTTTGTGAAATGACTTGCTTTATCTTCTGACGTGTAATTTTCCTTGTGATTAAATGGCAATACATGCACTAAAACTTACATCACTTCTGTCACACAGAATTGTGTTTGTATTATCAACTGTACATAAGCAATAGAATAAAAGGTTGACTTAGGAAGAGAGATTCCATTGTGCAATGCCAGGAATCACTTCATTTTCAAAATAGGTCCTCATTTCACTGTCAACTGATCGTCATGGAACAAAAACTACAAAAGCTTTTGTGTAGCTTTGTAAGTGGAGTCCATACAGAACAAGACAACTCAACCTGAGATATTTGGGCAACTAGTATGATCTCTGTAGTGCACAGTGATAATTTCTCCTTCAAGAACCCATGGCAGGGAAGGTACAAGAAAGGCATACAGGGAATACAATCTTTTCTAATGCAGACATGAAATACCTCTGCCTAATTCATTCCCTTCTCTCAAATGCCAAAGGGCCAGCTGCCTGCCAAACACGAACTGATGACAGGGCAGGGATAGAGTTGAGTGTGGATTCCCAGGACAAAGCCCAAAGCAGTAGCAAGAGGAGCCAGCTGTAAAGCTGACCTGCAGTAGGAAAGCTCTCTAGGGAGAGAACAGCACTGGGTAGTGATGGTTGATTATAATATGTAAGGTGGGAACTAATTTTGGACTTAATAGCCTGTGTGCTCAAACCAGCCTGAAGACTGTCTAGCACAACCCTATTAATGTGTTCATACTATAAATACACTTCTGTTACTGAAGCTCAGCCTGTGTACTGGAGCCCAGCATTTCACCTTCAGCTCAGGAGAGATGTGGAACACTGGCTAACAGCAAAACTGGCAACCATGTGGGTATCCACAACTCCTAAAGGAATACAGATTTTTTTTACATTGATAATAACTATACAAGATAAATGCTAGACTAACTCATAAGACATTTTTTAAAGATTCTTCAACTCCCTACACTACAACCAAGGGCAAACTACTGTTTTGTTGGAAATATCAGGTGGCAAGGAATATGCAATAAACAAGTGAACAAGCATGCATGAACAAGTAACCAGTAGTTAGCTCTACTTTGAGCATAGGCTGGACTCAATGTTCTCCTAAGGCACCTCCTAACCTGAATTACTGCATGGTTCTACATGTTATCAGTATGCAACAAGCCTACCTTCAGAATATGTGTTCTATAATGATGGATTTACTAGAACAGAAGAAACAGCTTTGAGGCTTCAGTTCCCTCCTCCACCATTACCTCCACCCACCATGCCAGTAACATACCCTTTTCTTGTATAAACCATGATTTGTTTCCCACTCCTTGGCTTGCTGCATCTGATTTACTGAGACAAACAGGAGGCATGGCATGCCCAAGTTGCACAGACCAGGGAGATCAGGGAGCTGCAGTGCTGCAGAGAGGTGAGAGGAAGGAATTCACATTTTTGTCAACCTGAAGCCATACACTGGAGGCCCACTCTTACTCTGGGACTCAAGACAAGGGCATACCTCAAAGCATGATCTGATGAGGGACACATGATCTACATCTGAGAATCACCCCTGCTTCTCTTCCTTTTGCATCAGGACTGCATCTGTGCTTGGTTGAGTGAAAAAGATACAGAACACATCCTGTCTAAAAGTATGAAACTTTTGGACATGAAAAAACGAACAGTTTGAGACTTTTTTTTACAGCTATAAAAAACCACACATGTAATTTTAATGCAGCTCTCCCTTTTGTTTCAGTGGTTTAATACCTTTATACAAAAGTAAAGCAGAAACTGTCATGCTCATTTCTTGCCTAATTGCTGTATGACATCTGCTAACCCTACAGTAGCTAAGCACTCCTTTTGCCAAAGGAGTCCTGTCCATTGCACAGGTGACCCTTTTCAGTATGTCATTACTGGCTCCCTTTTGAAAAATACTGTAGCAGTCATATTTGACCCTCATACAGAAGAGTGCTGCTAACCCAACTGATTTTCTTACAAAGCCTGTATTTTTCTTAAATCCACTGCTGCTGAAACTGGCAGAGATCCATTTCGCCTTACGAAGTTCTCTACAACAGGTGCCTGCACCAAGGTTACTCACTCAGCTACTTTCAGTGCAGGGAGACAAGTGCCTCCAGTAAGAAAGTTCCTTTATAGCAATGGGAAGACCATGTCCAAGTCAACTCCCATTCCAGAAGACTGCAGGAAAATGCCTGACCTTTTAATTTGAAAAAAAAAAAAAAAAGATTGGAAAGATGGAGAATATGGAATAGTGTCTGCATGAAAAATAAAACTTCCAAATTTTTACTTAAAAAAGCAGTTCTCTACAACCATCAGAAATTATGCTGGAAAATCCTTAGCTACACCCTGAATCTTATCAATGGGCTGACAAAAAGCCAGCTTATGACAGAAAATAATGTATGAATTAGATGTCCTATCCACTGGTAGGGCATTTTCACATTTTCAGTGCTCTAGATTGCCAAGATATGTGTGGTAGAAACCACATATGGTAGAGTTGTGAGCAAGCCAGAAAAATGGGGCTTTAAGGAAAACTGTACAAACACAGACTAGCGGGTGGTATCTGGAATGTACATAAACATGGCAAAATGCACTCAAGGAAAGTGTAGAAAGCAAAAACAGGGTGGAAGCAAATGTCTGAGTGTATCAACCCCCCCCCCCAAAAAAAAAAGAAGGAAAGAAAAAGAACAGGTGAATTGAAAAAAAAGTGGGTGTGAACATGCATGTGAGGAGCTACACACAGTTGAAGGTACTTGAGGAAGAGGCAGGAAGAGGGCTGAAACAAGCAGCCAGCACAAAGCAGAGAGAAGCCAGCCACAACTTTAGAAAGGTCCTTCCATGTCCAAAGGACAGAGCTTTGGCTCTTGCTTTGCTGCTGGGCCAACTGCTGGCTACCAGCTGCAGCCTCCAGCAAGCAGCTCCCACTTTCCTTTGTGAAGGCCCTTGTTCATGGAGGCTGTATCTCCAGAGAAAGTACCAGAGACCACCAGGTGACCACAAGTCAAGCATCTCTGATAAATCCACCTACACTGCACAAGTTCACATCGTAAGGGGAAGATTTGACTACTGTTTATTTGTATCATGTAAGTGATGCTCTTAGTATCTGCTTCAAGATTGTCCTTTTTTGTTTGTTTTCCTTTTTTTTTTTAAGTGGGAATTTATTCAGTGGCCTACATTTTCTGCTCCTCACAGGCTCTGCTTGGCTTCCGCATGACAGAAAGTGGCCAAAAGTGGACTGGTTCCATTGCTGGTCTTTTGAGGACTTGCTAGCTTTCCATGTAAACTGGCCTCAGGCTGCCCTCGTTTGGATTTGTCTACATCATCCTTCATATTTGGCCATAGCATCATCCCTCGAGGGGCTGTTCCACGGCCAGGAATAACTCAGCAGACCTCTGGCCACTCCTCTTAGCCCTGGCTCTCACCTGTAGGCCCTGCACTCAACCCTGACCCAAATCTTCCATGGCGGGGGACTATGAAAACCCCAATAAACCCCTTTGCCTGAGGGATCTTCAGACGGGTCGGGCGAAGGCGCTGCAGCGCCTTCAATGCGGGAAGGAGGAACCCCTGGCAGGACGAGTCAGAACCGGGCCGGCCTCCCCCGGCTTGGTCGTCTGGAAGCCCTGATCAGCCCCACCAGTGCCTCCACACTTCAGCGGCGCTCGCTGAGGGCAGGTGGGGCACTGAGGCGGCAGCGGCGGCCGCTCCGCTCTGCTCCGCCCCGGGGTGGAAGAGAGGCAGCGGCTGCGCTGTGGCAGACCTGTCCCCGGCACCACCGCGGGGCATCCACCAGCCTCCCCCCACCTCCGTTCCTTGAGGCTCGGCAGCTCCGTCCCTCCCACCGCCCCTCACGGGCACCGCTGGCGGGGCGCTCGTTTCCCGCCTTCCCGCTCCCTCCCGCCTCTCCCGCCGCGCTCCCTCCGCCCCGCTCCCCCGCCCCCTCCTCCGGCAGCTCCCCGCTCGCTGGCTCCTTCCTCGCCTCCCTCCCGCGGCTCCCCGCTGCGCAGAGCGCCGCGCCGGCGGGGTTATGGAGAGTCAGCGCTGCTTCGCCAACCGCTTCGATGACTACCCGGGCAGCCCGGAGGCGGCGCCGGACAAGGAGGCGGCGGCGGTGCCGCTAGTGACGGCCACCATCGAACGGATCCTGCGGGAGCTGCCGCCCCTGGGCGGCCCCCGCGGCTGCCAGGGCGGGCTGTACGGCGGCGTGGCCGGCGTGGCCTACATGCTGTACCACGTCGCGCAGTGCCCTCTGTTCGCGCCGTCGCGGGAGGCCTACCTGCGGGCGGCTCGCCGCGTAGTGGACGCCTGCCTGCGCTACCAGGAGGGCAGCGGCGAGGCCGACGCTGACACCCGCGCCGCCTTCCTGCTGGGGGGCGCCGGGGTGTACGCGGTGGCGGCACTGGTCTACAGAGCTCTGGGGCTGCCCGACTTCGCCCGGCCGCTGGGCAAGTTTCGGGAGCTCAGCGAGGTCTGCGCTCCGCTCTCCTTCCTCGAGTGCGGCTCGGACGAGCTCTTCGTCGGCCGCGCCGGGTACTTGTGCGCCGCCTTGGTGCTGAAGCAGCGGCTGGGCATGGAGGTAAGGGCGCGGGGCGCGACGCCCCCCCCCCCCCCCCCGGAGGGACCGGCCTCGCCGTCGGGGCTGTCGGTAGATCCTAGGAGCTGGGACGCCGGCGGCCCGCCCCGCGTTGCCGCCGGGATGATCTCACCTCTGCTCCGCGGTAAAGGGGAATCCACCTGTGCCGGTGCTTTCAACATCAACACCAGCAGAAAAGCGCCTTTTCCAGCTTGCACTTTGGGGGCAGGCTTCAGGAAGAGCCCCGGGTGGGGGAGCTTTCTCTAGCAGCAGCGCTCCTACCCTGAAATAAAAACTGCATCTTTTGCAAGAGGGAGCGAGGGGTGCGGGACGCGGTCCCGCTGAGTCGGACAGGGCGCAGGGCGCTGCATCCCTCTCCATCCCTCTCCAGGTCGCTTCCCGGGGAGTGCTGAGAGCATCAGCTCTTGGTTGCCAGATGGTGAACTACTTGGCAGGAGCCACCCCGGGCTTTTCAAGAATAATTTCTGTAAAATGAAGTGGGTGAGAAAAGGAATACTGTTGGGTAAAACAGAATAAGAGATCTCATAATAATAAGTAGTGCTATGCTTTAATTTGCAAGAATACAGATTTTGAGAAGCATTTGGTTTTACTAACCTCAGCATACAGAATCTGGTAGTCTTCTGGAAAGCTGGCCATATATCGTGGTGCTTTTCATGAATAAGAGCTGGGTTGGGTTTTTTCTAGAAGCATGAGATGTGATTATGGGTCGACGTGCTGGCGGTTTCAGCCGGGACTTTACCCTAGGATATTGTGATTGTCAGTGCTGACAATTCAGAGCTTCCACTGGCTACAGCATAATAATTAATGCAACTGATTCTGTTTGCTTTGGTGTTTGTTACTATGTGGTCACTGCAGTATCTGAGCAGGCATTTGTTACATTTTTGTTCCTGTCCTCTTGTCAGGTCCAATCTGTGTTTCCTCTGTTAATCCCTGATTTGCAAGTTCACATGCTTCTGGCTTTCTTTCCTTCTGGGAGAAGAAGCAACTATTACAAGTAAATGATGTAAAAACAAGCGCCTCTGCCCCATCCAATACCAGTAACTGCAGTCAGAGTCCATGGAACCGCTGAATGTTTTGATTCCCTTAAACAAAATTTCTTACAGCACTAAGTGTTTAAAGTAGCATACCATAGGTGCTGTTTCTTTGTATAGGACTGTATTTTATTTCTATTTTATTTTTATGTATTTGCATTTGTATTTATTTATTTGTATTGTAACCTATGCCAGGTTAGATGGGGCTTTCAGCAACCTGATCTAGTGGAAGGTGTGCCTGCCTATGGCAGGGGGCTGGAACGAGATGACCTTTAAGGTCGCTACCAACCCAAACAGTTCTTTGGTTCTATGATTGTCTGAAAATTATAACCATGGTTATGTTGTTTGTAACCATAACATAACCAAACTTTCCATTCTGACAGCATTTTATATGAGAGGCAAGTTTGTAGATGTATCACCATCCTATATGCAGAGTGCAGCAGTGTCAACCTGAGGAGATGGTTCCCCACAGAGGAATAAGCCATACCTATTAGTTCAGTTTGCATTGGGGGAGCATGTCTAGTGCCCATATGGGGTGCTTAATGGTGATGTTGTGACATACCAGCTGAATAAGGAGGCACCCTGGCCTCTGCTGCTTCATTTAATTCCTTCATCCATGTCTTATGTCCTTGAGAGCAATTGCTGAACAGTTTGGAGAGTAGGTGCAATCACCTCTGACACTGTGAGGAAGGGAAAAGCTCTCTTCTCTGCTTGTTTGCTTCTGGAAAAATCATCCTTTATGCAGCGTAAAGAGTTAAACAGCCCCACAGATGAGCGCACATATACACTTGTGGAATGCATTTAGCAGGTGGGCTAACTACAATGATAGAGGGGTTTATTTTACCAGTAAAACATATTCTCTGTCCCCTTGGTGATGTTTTAATCGGTAAGCTAACATCCTTCCACAGTGTTATTTATTCTGTCACCACATTGTAATTTTAAATATATAGTGCAAGAAAGACTCTAAACTGTTAAGTATTGCTAAAACCCATTTTTATTTTTTGTTTTAACAACAATTAGAACTTTTAATTAAAATATTTTGCTCCTTAATGAGGAAAATTATAATGATTTCTAGTCTGTATGTACTTATGCTTGAGCAAAATTTGGGTCCTTTGATAAATGTTCCCATCCTAATACAGAATTATCTTAATTAGTACATTTCCAGACCCGACCATGCATCTTTTTTACAAATAAAAAAAGGGATGCCCAGAGAGTGCATGTCATTTATTACTCAAGGTCAAGTGGTAAGCCAGGTACGTCCCAGAATAGAAGCAATGCCTTGTGATTCGAACCACTAGAAAATGCTACCTCCTGTAATTTGATTGTGCTCCGTCTCACATGCCTCACTGCAGCATGTTTTCTTGTTTCCCACGTTCTTTTGGGGTTTGGGGATTTTGTTTTTTGAGGATGCTGTGCAAACATTTCCAGCACAAAGTGAAATCCATTCCTTACATTAAAACACAGCCGCTGCTGCCCATATGGTTGTTTTTTTCCTCTGAAGAAGTCAAATGGTGACCTATATACAAGAAATGGTTTGCCCTTGAAGAAAGGCTTTTTGAGCAATTTTTACGGCTTGTGTTGCGGGTTTGGTTTTTGGTTTTTTTTCCGGGCAGGGAAGGAAGGAATTGGTGTTCAGTAAACACCAATTTAGCTCAGCTGCTCTGTACTGATGCTTCAGTTTCTTGCTAAAGAGTCTTGGTGTTTTAAAGCATTGCATATTCTTCAGAAAGTTAATGGATTGTCCTGAAGGATCCAGTCTATTGAATAACACTGACCTCGTGTGAAGAAGACATTTGCGTTCAGCTGGTGTTCAATTTTAGGCTAATACAGCATTTTTCCCTGATTAATTAATTTTGAGTTTTTGCATGAATAAGGATTACTTCAGCAGTCAAGGCTTAACAGGATCTGACTTTCATGATGCACTACGCATTAGGAGAGATGCTTTCCATTGTTTAATTTCTTTAATTTTCATTACACTGTGGTCAATGCTTCCCAGGCAGAAATGGGTAAAATAGTGGTTTTGCAGAAGCAATATATTATTTGTCTAAGGTACGTATGAATAAGGTGCATGCTTTTTAGCTGCCCTTAACTGCCGTGTTTTCACTGTTCAGGGGAAATTTTATTTCTGTTCTGCCAAAGGGGGTACCTCTTTTTCTGATGTTTGTATGTTGATTCATTATGTGTTCTTGTGAAAATCGCTCAGTCCTGCTTTTAATTCTTTTTACTCAGTCTTTATTTTACTGTTTGTGCAAACAGTAGTAAGACACCATTAAAATGATGGTCCAGTCCCCCCATGTTATTTTATCCTCCCCTCATTTTTAATCAGTGGAGTTTCTGTCCCATTTAGTGGTGGATGGAGCATGGTGTGTCTCAGTAGTTGTGTTTCCTCCTGGCAATGTAGCTGTCAGATGACAGAGGACAAGGTGTGGAAGTTCAGGTGGATTCTTGCATCACCATCTGCTGAGATGGTAGTGCCTTTTAGCACAGCTCAGGTTTTCTTTTAACAACTGACTGAACCGATGGGGTTGACTGACTTCCGCTAGCCTTGAGTTGCAGTGATGGATAGCAGCATACCACAGAGGAGGCAGGGCAGCATTTTGCAATACTGCCTGATGCTGTGGTTTCATTAGAGACTGTAGTTTTGAAAGACACTGGGGACACCGTAGGAGACCCTGGCCTGCAGTTGCAGAGATGATGAGCTGAAGCAGCACACTTTTCCAGCAACACAGCCACAACAGTTCCCTTGGGGCTGACCCACTGAGGTGAGTCTTGAGCATCTGCAGAGACCTTAAGCTCTTCCAGTTACTATATGGTTAAGATTTATGTCTCTGTGGCAGAGGGGCATCTCAATTTCCTTTTGCAACTAATGCAGTGTCATGATTTGTTGTGTGTTTCCTAGATTGTTGTACTGTCTCGGGGAGGGCATAGTTCTGTTGTTAGTCTGTTGTGGGACGCGTAGGAAGGGCAGTGGTCTTTCCAGCAGGACTACACTGAGTGTAGTGCCCTGCTAAAAAACATACTTTCCCTGGATGCTGTCTATCAAGAGAGCCTCTTTTGGACCTCACAGGATTGCAAATCAAGCTGATCAACTTTACCTGATGGAAAACACAAATAGCACTGCTGTGTAGTGTGTGGGATCTCGGTGTATGGAAATGACAGGTCCAGCCAGTAAATTTCATAATATTCTGGGAGAGAGGATGCAAATGAATTAAAATTATCTTTCAGCTCCTCAAACAGTTCTAGATGATACTACTTGTTCCTTAGATCCCTCCAGCTAATATTTTAAGAGACTGTTGTAGGAAACTTTGCTCCAAATTTTGAAAATCTCTTTTTTGGGGGGTGTAGGGTTTGGTTTTTTTTTAATCTCTTAGAAAAGAATTCAGAAAGTATGAGAGGAAGGAGCTTCATAAATCCTGCCTAGAACATGTTCATTTGCAAGTCTTTAAAGTAGAATGTAAATGTATTAATGCTGAACATAGTGCTTATGAAAGACACTTGATGGAGTCATCTTAGAAAGGGAGATCTAAAAAATATCCACAGAAGAGATGAACCTCCAAGTGCTGTAGCACAGAGTCCCCATGTTAGGCTTTTAATCTCACCTGTGCCTGAAAGGGAAGGGTTGTCCTTTGAGGTGAGATTTTGTTCCTTTTCTGTGCCCAGTACAGTCGTTTCCCCCTGTGGAAAAATTAGCCAGCTCATCTGAAACATTGTGGTGTTTGAAATGTCAAATATCATGGTGCTAGCTGGAGCTGTACTGATTTCATGATTTCATTTTACACAGGCCACTGCACAGTCAGGATGTTGCGTTTTTTTGCCACAGAGAAGTAAAATAAGATAACAGTAAAGATAAATGGCTTTTGATCCTAGCCTGCCTCTTTTAAATGTACCTTGTTCTACCTGTAGTTTCCCCAAACCACACACATGGGATAGACTTTGCATTAATTTGCCTAAATTGGTGAATTTAAACCAGGAATCAAAAATAGGAGTTTTCTAAAGTAAACAGTGAAACAAAGGGAACTATTTGCACCTGTATTGTTTTAGAGAGTGTTCTGAAATAGTTTGGGTCTACATTTCAGAATGTCTCTGTTTCTCTTTAGCAGGGCAACATGAATAATTTTTATTTTAAACAGCCTTAAAATTCTGAGATGGGGACATCTTGATAATGGCTGCTTGGATTCAGTTCAACACAGGCGACACTAAATATCCGGTTGTAGTGTTGAAAGTAGAAAATCTGGGTTGAAAAAGTGAAATTTCAAGTGTATCCTTTAACAGCCAGTAAAAAAAGCACTATAGTACAGAGGGTTTGGTGTAGACCCTGCCAGGACTGGAGGCTTGGTTGGCACAAGTTTAGCTACATACATTATATATTCTGTTGCAGAAACACGGATTTCAACTGCTTATAGCTGAAGAGTGGTATTAATCTGCCACTGTCTTCTAGAAACACAGTTTTGTACAAAAGCAGTGTCATATCTCTGTACTGCTTTGTGCTGTTGGAAGAATGTGCATATGCAGCAGCATCTTTTTGCTGAAGAAAAACAGCCCAAGCAGTCATACCAATGTTCTAATACCAGTTTTTAACAAAAAAGAAATATGTTTATCCAAAGGCATCTCTTGAATCCAAAACAGATCACTACTTTCCCATCCTTCTAACTCCATTATATTTCACATACTGGAACTTAACTCTGAAACTGTGTCAGTTCAGTTGTCTTCCTCATCATCACCAGGGAGAACTTTTGGGTCACCACTCCTCGTCCTGCTAGAAGCAGAGGTGTTGAACACAGTGTCTTTGTCCTCTGCAGAACAGGGCGTGCTGCCTGTGGCTGGAACATGAGCTCTGTGGAACAAAATGCAGGAATTGGAACGAGGGCAATTTTGTGGAAAAAGTGCTGAGCAGTTCTTTGGACCTGTGGAGCATCAGGTGACTGAATCTCTGGAGTCATCTGTAGCCATGAGAGCATTTGAAGTAGAGAAGGCGGGGATCTCTCCAGCAGAGAGGTGCAGGGCTTGGGTGGAAGGTACTGTTTTTCACAGCATTAGTTACTTGTGGTCGGTTTGGTGACACACTGTGGGAAGTTCCTTTAATATATTGCCTTAGGTTTTCAGATTTTTGTATGTTGTATTTTATACATATGTCAAATAACTTTATTACAGTACCGCCTTTCCCCAGATAGTTGTTTGACATTTATGTTTTCCTCCATGGCAAAGGCTAATAGTGATTTTTTTGTCATGGTTCTCACAAACTCACAGTTAACATATGCATGTTAACATACATGCTATGGATGGCGTAGCAGAAAGAAAGAATGCGTGTATAGAACATGCATATATGGTGGAATGTGTGAAGGCAAAAAAACAGGCAGGCATGGGGAAAAAAAAGATGTTCAGCAGGCTGAACACAGAGTGGAAAGAGCGAGCCAATAAAAAGTGATAAAAAGAGAAAAAAGGATAAGTTATTGGTGAAAATAAGAAAAATGGAAAGCTACAGAGGGGTAGGAGAATTTAAAGATGAAGGGAAAAAGGCAAGAAACAATACAGACCCTGGAGCAGGGGAGATTAAAACTAAAAGGTTCTCTGGCAAACTGGTGTGGATCTGATGGCTAATGTACTTGATCTAAAAGTTCAACAGAAGAGTAGAGGCAGGGAGAAAATGGGTTAGGGAGTGGGCAGGGGAGTAAGCTACATTTCTTTGAGGAAAATTACAAATTTTTTTTCTGCTTGTTTTTTTTTATTTGTCACTATTCTGTCACTGTATTCTCTTTGAATAGTCTCATACACTTACAAAAACAGTTGTCATCACATTTGATGCTTGCATATTCAGAACACAGTATTATGTCTGATATTCTATATTTTCTTTCTCTAAGATAAGCTGAAATAACTACTTAATGTCCAGAAGCAAATATGGACATTTTCATGAACATTACTGTACTACTTCTGACACTGATATTTTTCTGTTGCATGCGCACAATACTACAAATTGGTACATAACATAAACATTAATGCTGTTAGTAAACCTTAGTTTGGTACGAGGCTAAAGAAGCAGAAATGTGAAAGACTGAGCTGATCCTGAGAAGGAAGAAAGAGCACAAGGCTAACAACAATTGCCAATGAACTCATAACATCCTCAGCACTTTACAGCAGTGAAATGAAGGGATAAAATTAAGCCTTAAGTTTCTCTATAGTCATTTGATACACACTGTTAGAACATTAGACTTGTATGTAAATCACAGCACAGCTATACAGCACAACTAGCAGGGCCCCAAAATAGAAAACATCCTCTTCTTTCACCTCCATTAAATCAATAGACCCTAGTCTCTGTTAATTCAGCTAGGCAATCTTAAAATCAACCTACCACCCTACTGACAGGCTGTGTAAGACTGCAGAGCAGTCTACTCAGCCAGTAAACCATTGTCTTCAGCCTCACCTCCAGGCAGTAAGGGAGCTGTGGAGAGAGGATCAGGGAAGCAATTAAAATGGTAAGTCACATGCTCCCGCTCTACTGCTGCAGGAGCATCCCATCACAGCATGGTGTAACGCTGTAGCAATGGTGTAATTGCTAGAAATGGGAGTTTTGTTTGTCAGCCAACTTCCCTATTCCAGCCCCTTTTTAAAAAATCAGAATTCAGTGTATGCAATCAGGTCACCATTTTTGACAAGACAGTCTGTCAAAATGCCTCTTTGTCTGTGTCTGTCGTGCAGTTCTTTGACCATTGACAAGCATGAGATTAAGCACTGAGTGATGTTGCATAACCTCCTGTCCACTCCATTACAACAGGGCTCAATGAAAATAAGCAGTCAAAACCAATTATTTCTTATCTATGTTGTAGGATTATTTTCAAGTGATAGTTAGCAAGCTGATTATTTTTTTAGGAGTAGTAAGGCAAAATAATTGAAATAGCTATTTCATTTTAGGCAAACATGACCAGAAAGTATCTTAGTAGCAGTCCAGGCTGTTCCTGAGTCATTTGGTATTTCTTGGCTTGGTATATTTTGACCTGTGAGAGCAAAACCATAAATCTATTTTTGCAGCAGATCAGCATTCCTGAATTCCTCATTTTAATGGCTTAATATCTCCTGTTGAAAAACAGTGGTTCATGAGTGAGATGGAATGGATACCAGATAGCGCTGAATGATCTGGGGGAAGAAAAAAACTGTGTCAGATAAATACACTTTCTAGCTGTCCAAGATATTTAATTATTTTGTGTGGCTCATCTTTTTCTTCACAGAATACTTCTGTTCTGGCATTGGTACAATGATAATGTAATTGAGGATTGTAAGCTGGGGATGTGCTGGTGAAATTTAGATTTCAGTGTCAAGGAAATGGAAGTTGCTTTTAAAAGTGTTTGGGCCTGCGACTAGAAGCAGCACAGGACAAAGCAGCTCTCCACTGGTGGGTCAGTGCAAAACTGGAAAATGGTGGGTATTGCGTATTCCATACTGTCAGTGTTCTGCAGTTTGTGTGATCAGTCCTGACAACCAAATTATGTCCTTTCCACAATCAAAGAACTGGTATGGACCTTGAGAGGTAATTGAGGCTGCCGTCTAGCCCCCAGGCAGGTTTAACTGTGCCTGTGGTATCCTAGCAGCCTAACATGCTGCTCATACCCCCAGTGATGGAGCATCTGCAGTCTGCCATGGCTATCTGAGGCACTGTTTTGTTAGCTTCCCTGTGAGAAAGTCTAGCGTAATGACTGATCTGAATCTTGCTCTAATTTAAACCTGATACTCCTTTTCCTGACCATTGAGAAATAATGAGAACTTCTGTTCCTCTTTACAGAAGCTCTTTGTATATTTCAAGACTTCTATAAATTCTACCCTTAATCTTTTCTAAAGAAACAATCCTAATACTTCTGATCTTGCCATGCTTGTCATGTTTTCTACATTTCTAAGTCATCCATTGCACTCTGCCAGACTTCCTTCAGCCTTTCGTGAAGAGTGCCAAAAATTGGACACGATTCTGTCATGGGCCTTTCTAATTGAGCAAAGGAATAACTCTGTGTTTCTTCCAGGTCTTGTTTCTGTTTATACAACTCAGTAAGGTGTTTACATCTCACACCAGTGTGATGCTGACTCACATCCAGCTCATGACCTGCTGTAATTCAGCTACTGCATGGACAAGTATTCATTAGGAAAAACCTCTGAACAAGTGAAATAGGTAGGGGTCATGTAAAGACAAGGAATCAGTGAACCGCAGAAGCTGCGCTATGATACACAAAATGAGAAGCTTCTTCAGCTGAAGGAGCTTTGTTTCATTAATGCCAAGTAGAGAGTCTCCTTTCCTTTGTTCCCTGAATAAAACTGGAAATATGTTATTCTACTTTGTAACACCGCATGTGCCATTATATATGAAACATCTGTGAAGTGATAGAGTTAGTGGAAGTATAGTTGAAAAAATATGTTTGAGAGGATCATATTAAATTATTTATTTTGTCCACATTAGAGATGAAGGAATAAGTGAAATTTGAAGAAGTGTCTGGAGGCTAAACTTACAGTGTTCTTGTGATTTGCTTTCGTTGCTAATGTAAAGATAAAGCTCAGTGTTGTCTCTCTCCCTAATTCTGGTGTCTTCAGTGAGGGCCATTTGTGAGGTCCATGAATCCATTCTTGGATTTACCAGCAGCATGAGTCAATGGAAGTCTATCCTTCTATTTTTATGAAAGTTTCTTATAGTTTCAAACAACATCACCAAATAAGTTCTTTGGCTTACTGGAACTGTCTTAACAAAAGTAAAGATTGTCTTGCAATAAAGTAATACTATGGGCAAGGGTTGGAAGCATCAACCTTGCTATAGACATTCATAGGAGTTTGAGCATGCCATTTTCACAAAGGTTCTTTATCCCTTTGTAAAGCTAACTCCCAATCCCTAGATATTTCTATTTGTCATCTCTGAAATGGCTAATGTTGTACTTAATTGCTTCAGTTTTCTGAGGCTAAGCCAGTGATTAATTAGTCAGAATTACAGTTATAATAGCAATGGACCCTAAGATACACATTCCACATGTAGCTGTTTAAATTTGAACAAACATAAGTTGGTCGGATATGAACTCGGGGAAAATTCTTAGTTGTAGAACAGCAAAACAAACTTCTTCAGGCTCTTTATTTTAAATAAACAGTGATTTGTTTGTTCTTGGTCTTGCAGAGCTAATCAATCATGAGCTTTCTTATGCTAGGCTGCCATTTTCATACATACACATTTTTTATTATGCCAACAAAAATATCTGGAAACAATGCTTATATAACTGCCATACATCCAGGAGACAAAATGTGGACAGAGTTATGGTGTGAATGCATTTATCCTGTTTGGATTTTGTTCTCTGAGCACTGTGGGACTGCTCGCTTATTTTGGTAGAACAAGTATTATGAGATAAATTTTAAAAAACCACACAGGTAAGCTGAATCAAACTCAGACTTGAATCTAATGATCTCTAGAAGAGTAAAATCCACACCATCTGTCTGAACAGTGTATTGACATACTCACATTTGGGTTTGGCTCAGTTGCAGAGTCAAAACCTGGCCAAGGCTGGAAGGTACCTCTGGAGATTTTCTGGTCCAGCCTCCTGCTCAGAGCAGGGTCCACAAGAGCAGGTTGCTCAAGGCTGTGTCCACTTGGTTTTGAGTATCCCCGCGCTACAACCTACTTGGGCAACCTGTTCCTGTGTTTGGCCACCCTCACAATAAGAAAGCTTTATATATAAGTAGAATTTTCTGTCATTGGGCACTGCTGAGAAGAGCCTGCCTCTGATTTCTCTGCTTTCTCCCATCAGGTGTTTATAAACATTGATAAAATCTGCCCTGAGCCTTCTCTTCAGACTGAACAATCCCTGAGTTAATACATGGGAAATACCCATGGAAGGGTAAAAAAATTAAATGTCAGTCATTGCTGCTCCATTCATCTCTTTCCCCAAAAGCAGGCTCACAGTGCTATTCCACCTACTCTGTGTCCCCCTAGTACCTTGGACAGGCAAAGGATTGCAGGATTTTAACCCTGCAGTTGCAAGTAGGGAAGAGTCTGAAGTCCAGAAGGGTCAAAAGGAGCCGTTCGGCACCATGCTTTGCCACAGAGCCTTAAACACTGGTTCCGGCCCTTGTCAATCTTTGCTGTATCAAGGAAGGGCAAAGTCTTTCCCTGGTAGCTAAGTATTAAGGTGAACAAAATAGTTCCTGGCTCTTGCAGATAACTGGTAAAGTTCTGGACTTTAAGAGCTTTAGTGTAAAGATATTTTTTAACAAAAACAAAGCAGTCTTGGAGCATGCTGCAGCCCAGGGGCTTCTGGATGCCTTGCGCCCCTGCAGCATTGAGTGTCTGTTAGTGAAAATGTCTACATGATGGTAAGAGGTGGAGCATGCCACACAGCTAACGGAAGAAGTACCCTAAAAGTACCTGCCCTCCTGAGTTACTGCAAGTTTGTTTCCTCAGTGCTCATATTAATCAAACACCTCAGGTTGATGCTTGCCAGTGAAGGAGGGGAGTTCCCTCCCACACACGTTATGTGTGAGGAGCCAAGAAGGCATCAGGGAAGAAGATGAAACCTTTTTCTGAAAGCTGCTTTTAAGTACATGTAGTTTGACATAATAAGCTTGTCATGGAAAACAGATTATGTCATCTGTAGGTCCCGAAACAGCTGGCTGGGCCCTTCTGTCTCACTTTGCGCAGTTCTTCCTGTAGGGCTGCAGAGAAGAATCATGTAAAATGACAAATGCAACAAAAGAGAAGCATGGCATTGAGTGCTTCCAGGGCAGGAACAACACAATGTAGTTTGTAGCATGGGGTAATAGTAATTCCTTTTAGTTAATTATACAGGACTTTAAGATCTTCAAATGCAGGTTAATGCCTAGGTGAAGTTAATGTTGATTATTGTTGATGGTGGTATGATTTGGCTCATGGCTCTTACTCCTCTTGCTTCTTTTTGTGTTAGGTTTGAACTTTTCCAGAGTAATCTGGACTGCACCTTCTGGCACAGCAGTCTCTTTTTCCCAAAGCGTGCTTTATACGTGGTCACAATTGAGAAAAAGTAGCTCAAAGGGAAGATTGATAACACGTTCCTAATTGCAATATAGTACTGACTGGCAATCTTTTAACCAGGAGAAAAGCACAGATGGTGATCCCATTACTTACCAAGTAAGCTACATTTGGAAGACCACAGTATCCCACATTTCCTCAAATTAATCCTATGACTCTTACTCTGCTCCTGAAATGTGGCAGTATCAAATTATAAGTGACTGTGTGTGTCTGAAGTACAACTTGAATTGTATTTGGAGTTGTGGGCATATTGCCAGGCTTTGTTAATGGCGCTGTGTGCCACTGGAAACTCTTTTGTTACTGTTTTTTGCTTCAGAACTGTCTTTGTCAATGTGCCTGGGAGGATCCAGGAGCCATCTACAGATCATCAGGATTTTGCTACTTCAGACTGCTACCACAGTCTAAGAGTAGGATAAAAGTCAGATGACTCAGAGGACTCAATCACCTTCATCTGGGTTTCCTGCATTATGTTGTCAGCATTCTTCTTGTAGCTTAAGTTAATATTTCTGTTCAGTGGCTTATTGGCGTGGCACAAATTGCAGGTCATCACACAAAGTAAAAGTGGCATAATGCCAGCGTAGAGTTCTCCAGAATTACCTTTACTTGAAAGCGGTGCTGGTGCTACTTTAAAGTGACTAATTTATGCTTCTGTTAGCCTGTGAATGATGCTGTTGTGTCATTTACCTCATTTAACTAATTTCACAGGTCGCCACGTTGTTCCTCAGCAGCAAATATTTAGACATATTTCTAGATGTCACATGACTCATAAATATCTGCATAATAGAACTATGCATATAAAGCAGCATGACCTAGAAGAACAAAGAAATCTTGCTAGACAAGCAAGATCAGTTGTTGCAAATAACAGAATTATGAAATTAACAGCTGATGAAAGAGCAATAGCCAATATCCTGTTTACATTTGAATGGGGCTTTTGATGCAGCATTGAAGATAATCTTCCTTGAAAACGTAATTCATGCTGGCTTGGATGGGGACATCGTGGATTTGGAATTGGCTGAAAGACCACAAGCAAAGCTAATAGTAACTTCTAATAAAGGACTGATTTAGAAACCAGCCTTATTTATTATCTCCTTTAGTGATCCAGAAGAGGCAGCTCACTGGATAAGAATTGGTTTGGCTTTTAAACCGAGACAAGTGCCAAATACCATGCACAGACAGAGGAAAAGTATGAAAACAGCTCAAGAGATTAAAAAATGAACTAAAACAAGGTTTATTTTTAGCAGTACAAGCCCATGTGCCTGGGGAGCATTATCTATACTTATCCTATATGCTAGGAAGAAACAGATTCAAGTAAGCTGAACACGACAGGGCCTGAGTTACTTGCGTACTCAGTTCACATGAGTGTTAGCATTTCATCTGCACATATGCTGCATCACTGCTTGTACATCTGGATATAACATGAACACAAGTTCTACACTTACTTTAATGTAAATTAGCATTACATTTCTTTGTATTCATCTTGCATGGGAATGAACAGCTAATATAAATGAAAAGTCATAACCAGTCCTGATAGAGGTTAACACAAGATGGCATCCAGAAGGTCAATGAAATTTTAGACTGCCTACACAGCTGTAGCACCCAACAGAGATACTACAGATTCATTTTCTGTGATTCTTCAGGCCTTTCCATTGCCTAAAAACCACTCTGTATGCCAAGACCTGAAAGCTTTGCAGTCAAAGCTTTTCCCTGCTGGTGACTAATTTTGGGTATACCTAAATGCCTAAGGCACCTAGTTTATGCCCTTGAAGTCTTGTAGGCATCTTATGATAAGCATGCAAATCCTGAGAGTGCTGCATTGTGGGGCTCATAAGGTACACCAAAATTGATGAGCCAACAGCTGTATGACTTGCTGCCCCTGGAGCTCTGATACAGATTTACAGTACTCTTTTTTATCCATGGTGTTTGTGCAACTCCTTCTAGTTGCCTTCCCACAGTAGTAGCAGCTTGCTCACATTTTTCACTTCATAGCTCATCTTTCCCTCCTCCAGAAGAGTCTCTAAAGCTACAGCTGGGGAGCATGCCCCACTTAGCTGGTCTCTCCCAGTTTGCTGGAGGTGCGCTTCTCACAGAACCCCAGGCAGGGTCTGGTTTGCTATGGAGTAAAAGTGAACTAAGCATCCTGTCTTTTCCCATTAGCAAGGCCAGAACGTGTTCACCTCTCATCACCTGTACAGGTTTTAAGACCAAATTGGGCTCGAAGAAAATTACAGGCCAAGTGGGGGTCATACTCTCCTCCTTTTTATATTCAATAACCTTGAGATTTCATCACTAACCTGGTAATTCAAATTCACAACCCTCCTCTTTCTGACACGGTGCAAGAATTTAAGCTGATGCTTTTAAGCTGCCTGTCCTGATGGCTAGAGCAAGTCTCTTAATGCAGCTGTGATTGAAATTACTTATATAAAATACTCAAATTCTGTTCAGCAGAGCAGGGCCTGGAGGGAAGTGCTCCAAACTCTGGCCTCCAAAGTCACTCTGTTTCTTTGTCACCCAGAGTGTAAGCATGGAAAGAAACTGTTCCTGTGTGGCAGAGACACACTTAACAGCAGAACAGCTTTGAATAACAGTTTTCAAATTTGTCCAACCAGTTGACTGCTTGCATTTGCTTGCAGTCAGGAGGCAGCAGTATACAAACAAATTTTTCTTCTTCAGGATTTGTTTCTGATACTCCATCTGGTTTAATATCTTGTACCAGTACTAGATGACTCAAAGTAGCTGCACAAATGTCTGTGGAAGGCAGTTTTGAAATGGGCTGTCTGTAGCTTGCCTAACCTGCATTTTTAAGGGAATGGCTTTATGCTCTGAAGCACAAGGGCTTATCTTTCTTCCAGAATTGATGGGCTGAGTTCTGGGAGCTGGTTGTATGGCTTGGACTTGCAACATCTGTCAGGAATAAATGTTCTTCAGTTGTGAGTTTTGATAAGTTGGAAGGTGATAATATTTATTTAAAGATCACAGGCTCTGAAGAATTGTAATTTAATTTAGTTGGAGTGTTGGGGCACTTCTGGCAGTTAACCTAAAATCTTAAAAAGAAAATAAATGTCATCTTATTTATAGAGAGGTTCAATTGGTTTGTTAGAATTCCACAGTGAGAATGGACTCATTGTGCAGAAATAAATTCCCTAGCTTACTTGAGTCTTGGGTGAGCAGAGAGATATTTTGTCTTTAAGCTTGCTATTTTTCATAAGCTATCGTTTTGTTCTTACATAACAAGGTAAAACAACTTTCTGTGGTTAATTACCTCCTGTCCAGAAAATAAATGTAGTAGTCTTTTTATCTTCATTTCTCAGGAGAATGTCTTACTTGTTTCTACACCACCTGTTTCTGCTTGATTTTTTGTATGTTATTGTGGTTGGTTGATTTGTTTTATTTTGATGACGAGAGAACATACCTGGAGACCTGCCCAGTCCTGTAGTCCTGACAGAAAAAAATATCATCCTGGAAAACAGTGGAAATTTGACCCATGTCCTACAATCACAGCTGCATCTGCGAACCATGACCTAGCATAACAGCTTGAAAGGCAAATGTATTCCTGTTAAACTGAATATCGAGTGAGATCAGATAGTTCTGTTCAGTACAATTTGATGGTGGAGGTATAAACTGCGGTCTTTCATTTTATTGCTAGGTTTTTAGCCCTTCAAACAACGTATTTGCAGTAGGAAAGAAACTTTACAGGAAGAGTGTAAAGCTCTGCCTCAACACAAAATATAAACCATTACTTGGAATCCTGGCTTCAGGGGAGTGGTGTCTCGTACCTCAACTGAAATTATTAATCCTTTTTCATTTAGATGTGGAACACAGTGTATTGCCCAGCTCATCATAGGAAACAATCTCCTTGAGAATATTTGTTGACATGAAGCAAAATTCTTTGAGGGGTTACAGGGAGAACTACTGCTTATACATGCAGTTCTATTCAATGCAGGCATAGAACATACACAGCCTTGAATTGTAAAAAAATGATGAAAGAACCCAAATGTTTTTATTATATGTAAGTCGTGCATTCCACATTGGTGTAGAGCAATGAATGAGAATGCATCTGCTTGTCACTTCCCTCCAAACTGACTAAAATGCAAGTAGGATCAATCCTTGAAGAATTAGATGTTTGCTCAGCTCTTAGGTTTTTCTACTCTGCGTCTGCAAGCAAGGTCAGCAAGAAGGCCTTACTCCTGTGTTCTCAATCTTTAAAGGCTACCTCAGACAAAATCATTATTGGCCTCAACTGCGAGCCAGCCACATGGTGTTATTGGTAAGACATCGACTAACAACAATTTATATGAATAATTACATGCCATAGAAACCCTATTTACTAAGTGAATTATTAGGCTCCATTTCTGGGGATCATTGAATTATTTTTAGATCTATGTTAGATACTATGCCAACTGGTAAAATTTTCAGCATTTCTTATTTCACATTTGCCAGGAGTAACATCCCTCCAAGTTCAGGACCCATTCAGTTCAGCGAGGACTTTGACATTAAGAGCCATATGGATGATCTAATAGGTAAAATGACATCAACAAATTAAAAAATGTAAATACTGCATGAAACTGAACTGGCTCTTTTCCTTTTCCATCATTCTGAGTAATTAAGATGATGGTTATCACTTAAGATGAATTGAACTATGAACATCTTTAGAGATATTCTCAAGGAACTAGAAATCAATCTTTCTCTATCCCTATCCTATACTTCTTATTTACTGTATTGCATAGTTGCTTTCAGTGTAATAAAACTATTCATCTTTTTTTGTGATCTCAAATGAACAAGATAATTAATGTTGTTTAAACAATGGAAGCTTTACAGTTATGTACAATTGCAACATGAAAACTGTATTGACAAGCTGGAAAGAGATAAAAAGTTTTGTGACCATACAGGTTCTGTGCAGAAGGGTGGGGCAGAAAAACATTTACTCATCCAAATGTGCTACATCCAGCCTGCTGTTTTCCCTAGGTCAGCACTACACTGAAGTAGTAGACCATTATGTAGACCACTGAAATGTAGACCATCCTCTTCAGACGCAGCTAGTTAACACGGCCTACAGGGCCCAGGAACAATTTCACTCTTTTATCTCTCTTCCCCTCTCTTTACCCCTTTTCCCTCTCTCATAGGGTCAGTTACACCAACCCATCTCTGTTTTGTGGTACCTTTTGCAGTGTAGCACCCAGCTGGTCTTTCCCAGCCCAGACAAGGAATAATGAAGGTATTTAGCCAGCATAGTCTCTACCGGGAGAGAGCACTACAGCAGTGAAGTTTCGTTAACTCAGGTGCATGAAGTGATACATGGTGCTCTTGTCTCTTTGTCTTTCTTAACTAAACATCAGTTTAAAGAAACTTTACAGGTATTAACATTTTTCCACACAAAACTAGACTAAGTTTCTCAGAGCTTAAATTTTGGAGATGAACCAGTGATGTCTTCATTTCCTCTTACCCCTTGCAACAGTGTATTTCAGTGCCTGATTTCACTTCTGTGTTTAATGACACCTTTAAAATTAACTATGTCTTCATGAACGTGGCAGCAATGTAATTCATAATCTTAAGAGGTCCAGAAGTAAACACATTACAATTTATTAGATCAGTGCCCTGTCAGGTGCTGAATGTTCTTGTTTCTAGAGGAAGTAAAGGAATGAAGGAATAGAAGTGCCCGGTTCTTTCTAAGATCTTCAGGACATCTTAAAACATGGGTTATCAACTTTGTTCAGTTGCTATATACAGTTGCCATTTGCATTTGTAGAACTCTAAGCCTAGGTCAGCCTCCCTGTGAAAAGTATTAGCCTTTACTGACTGACTCAAGATCAAGTTCTGACCATTTCATGTTGACCTGCAGACACATACAAACACTAGTAAATGCATTTTTCCAAGGAGCAGTCTGCCTAAGTTCCTGGTAGCAAATGGTGGTGCCCAATTGAAGGGGACTTGCATGATTTTTTGAGTTCAGACTAAAGACATGGCTACTGCAGAGTATGGGGAGACTCACCTTGTTACATAGTTTTTATATTGTGCAAAGTCTGTTTCATAAACCCTGATTCCTGCTGCTCAGGAGCTGGAAGAATGGATAATACTTCTTATGACTCTCCATTAGTTGCATACATAAACCGGTTATAACAACAGGGCAGCTTTGCTACAACCAGATATGTCTCTGGAACAGATGAGAACATGAATTCAGTTCCAGTGAACCAGCAGACCTGCTGTTAAGGGGAAGTGGGCTGATCCAGAACACAGGGGCAGAGCAGATGTTCCATGCTTACCAGTGTAAAGAATGGAATGGGATCCTGGGGTAGTACAGATACAACACACTGGGTTGCCTGTTACCCAAACAAGAGTGCAAGGTGTTCAGCTTGGAAGATGTTTATCATTGTAATGCAGAATTGTCAGGGACATGTATTTGGAGTGCAGAAGGATAGATCTCCCACCAGGAGATGACAGCTCTGCACTGCAGTTTTGGCATAAGCTAACGACGGCACTTTTGTACTGATGTACTTTCTGACTGAGACTAAACAGAGTAGAAGGATTTCCCACTGATGAAGTTTTTACATGAATAATCTTCCACCTACTCGTGTGGGGAGTGTAGATGGAAGAAAAACAGTATCCATGCAGCACTAATCTCTGACTCATTTTCAGCTGTCATAAACTGCTCCAATGTCTGGTGTATGCGTGGTTTGACACACAGGAGCTTCAAACAGGGATTTGGATTGCAGAAAGTTGATCACTGATGCATCCATTTTGGCCACTTCCCAGGCTCTGTGCCCCCAGAATGGCTCAGCCATGCATTATACAGCTGGTGAATAATAATAATAATAATAATAATAATAAAGGAAAGAAGAATCTTTCTCATTTGTTGAAAAAAGCTGGAGTTGAATTCTGTAATGTAGAAAAAAGCCTCTCCAAGCAGTGTTGGGTTTGTTTCTCAGTTAATTTGCAAGTGTTATATTTTTGCTATTTTTAAACATGTTTTTCAATTCATGCTCTTGAATTTGGGTGCAATTCTAGGGAGAGATGTTTGAAATTAAATTGTTGGCTTTCTGCGGTAACCCTAACTCTAATAGGCAGAAGAAAACATGCAGCTGGGGTGCAGACAGCTGCCATTTGAAAGCGTAACACAGGAATGCATCCCTGGGTACCTCAATTCTTCTGTGATGGGACTCATCCTCCTGAGGGATTCCCTGCTGTCTTTGAGGTTGACCAGCACCTAAGCTCTCAATAGGCAGGCTGATACCTCTTCAGTCATGTTGGTTATCTGAACTGCTCTGCTCTTAGATCTGTTCCTTGACATTCTTCCTGCTTCAGTTTTCTAGCAGCAGAGAGCAAGGGGTTGTGCTTCCTTACTTTCTTCAGGTAAAGAGTGTAATGGGGACCTCTTGTTTCCTTCCTAAGACCTAGGACAGCCACTATATTAGAACTGGGTATCTGTATCCAATCAAACCCAGTGCAACTGAAAAGATGTTGGGGCCTGGGTGTAACTGGAGAACCTAATGTTTTTCCTCTCTCTTCATTGGCCCAGAATGGGGGACTTGAAGAAAGGCCAATTGCTGTTTTTTCTTCAAACTCTCCAGTGTTTGAGTCAGAATGGAGATGCTCATTGTGTTTGACCAACTGTGTAACAGCACCAGCTGTTCTCAGGCAGCCTCCTAGCTACAGTAACAGTTGTGCTGCACCATTTCTGCTACACTTAATTTGCAGCAGTGTTTGAAAGTTTCTCCTTCTCAAGGACAGGTTTAACAGCAGAATTTGATGGATTTAATGCTACACAGTCCTGGCAAGTGAGACCTGTGGAAATTTTGTTCTCTCTTAGCAATAAACAAAGTGCTGTACTGTCTTCTTTACCAGTAACAGGACAGGACTGACATTGCTGTTTCCATGTTGCTGAGGCAAAGAAAGAGCAAGCCTCAAAACCCCCCAAATTTACATGTTAAAAAGAAGCAATAACAATGGGATGTATAGGGAAATCTGTTTTACTCAAGATTGCAGTCCGGTACCATTTTCCAGTGAACTGGCACAATCATATTAGTAGTTGTGCTGAGTCTACACACATTGCCATGTAGTTGTGTTAATATGGGAAATTTGGAAAAGTATGCTCTCTAGAAAGTACTATTAATAGTGCTGTTACAGCACGGAACATACTGAATTAGCAACAATGTCAGTAGTACTCCAGGAACTAATCTGATTCCTTGAACAAACTTTTCAGGAGATTTAAGAAAAATATTTATTTTTTACTTTTAAAGAAGGGTGAACGTAGCACTGCTTGTAAGGAAAGCAGACAGCTGTGCACATGGAGTTGGTTTTCCCAGTGTGCTGCAGGAGAGGTACATCGATCAAACTGGAATAAGTCTACGGGGAGGCAGAACCCTCTGTACATGCTAGTCTTCCATGGCTTCAAGCGTTAGCATCATCTGAAAGGGAAAAAAACCTGTCCATGACTGCACAGAAAAGTCCCTGAACAATTTCAGTCCCATCTTTGGTAGAAAAGAAAAGAAAAAAAAATCAAGTTTAAGGAGTGAACTTTAAGTATCACTCAGTGCAGTAAGGTGTCACTGAATTACCAAGTTGGCTCCAGCATCTTTGCTTGAGTCAGCTGTCCTGCTGAACACAGAATTGTGTATCTTTTCTTACAGCACTTTTGAGTATTGTAACTAATACACAAGCTCCCTCTGCTGGGCTTCCAGCATAGGAGACTAATGGCAAAGCTGCTGTTAGGTTATTGTAGACTTACCAACTTTGACAGCTTACTTTGACACTTTCTGCAGCATCAGAGAAAGTGTATGGTCAAATTCATGTAAATGGCTTTTTTGAAGTGTGGCAGAGAGGTTTTATGTGTTTGTTAGATACTTTTTTTTTTTTTTCCCATGCACAGAGGGAGTTTTTTCCCCCAATAATGTTAAAGTACTGGTGCATCAATAAAAAGATAATGATACGTGGCATTCAGTTATGCCTTCTGTTACATACAGGAAAGAGCTCTAAGAAAATATATACAAATCTTCTAAAAGAATTAAGAGCTTACAGTCCTCAAATATACTCAGTACAATATGTAGTTCTATGTAGCAGTGGTTTTCCTAAGGCAAATTATAAGCAAGGGGCTTGTAGCAGACATTCAGAGGAATGATGAAGTGCTGACAATTTTACGGTAATTGACAGCAAAGAAGAGCTTGTCCTGCTCCTTTCAGTGTAGTACTCAGGGTCAAGATTTCTGTCTAAAGTTCTAAAAACGTATCTAGGGCATAGCACTGTCATAACCGATATATTACAAGATCTCAGGACATCAAAAGGAGATGTGAAATTATTTACTTCTAACAATCTAAAGGTTGAGTAAGACTGCTAACAACAGGATGATGTTCTGTGATTGCTGTAGACATGGCACTTCTTTCCTGACTTTTTACAGGGATTTACTGAATAAAGTACCTGCCTTAAGTAACTCACAGATTTGTGGAGTGCCTTAATGAGAGAAGGCGTATTGACTGCAGTAGCACAAGAGAAAAATGGAGAGACTTTGGAAACACAGTGGCTTTTTAACTGTAAGTAGGGCTTCTAGGCACAGGCAGTAGTACAAATACTAAGCATTAAAGTGCTGCTGAACTGATACGGAAATTGCAGGGGAAATGAGGAATGCACGCATTGCAACCCTTGATCTAGTGAGGAGACTAATGAACACTTCTAATGCGATAGGACAGGTTGTGGTGTCTTTAAAATACAAAAAGAGCTGAAATATTAAACCATCAGCACTATATCTCTTAGTGTCAGTACTGACATGATAAAGAATAATTTTACCTACTGTGTAGCCAGCTCATATTAAATGATGTTCAAGAAATTTAAAAAAAAAAAAAAGTATATATATATATAGCTATCTCAAGCATGAAATTATTTCTGGGTAGCATATTCTCATTTTGGCTTTATCCTTCATCAAAGCATCTGACAGTGTTCACTAGACGATGTGATACCAATTTGTGATCCTTTTAAAGCCTTTGGCATGATCACTCTGTTTCTTTGCTGTCCCTAATTAAACATATTGTTTCAATAATTCACAGGGGCAAAGAGGCATTGCTATTGCAGTAAAATGAAAATGAACTTTGTCAAACCAGCTGTAGTTATGATTACTGTATTCTATTCTTGTTGGTTTGGGCATGGTTTTGAACATGAGCTGGCAGTGTGCGCTTGCAGCCCAGAAAGCCAACCGTATCCTGGCCTGCATCAAAAGGAGCATGACCAGCAGGTCGAAGGAGGTGATCCTGCCCCTTTAGTTTGCTCTTGTGAGACCTCACCTGGAGTATTGTGTGCAGTTTGGTGTCCTCAACATAAAAAGGACATGGAACTGATGGAACAAGTCCAGAGAAGGGCCACGAGGATGATCAGGGGACTGGAGCACCTCCCGTATGAAGACAGGCTGAGAAAGTTGAGGCTGTTCAGCCTGGAGAAGGCTGTGTGGAGACCTCCTAGCAGCCTTCCAGTATCTGAAGGGGACCTATAGGGATGCTGGAGAGGGACTCTTCATTAGGAACTGTAGTGACAGGACAAGGGGTAACGGGTTTAAACTTGAACAGGGGAAGTTTAGGTTGGATATAAGAAGGAAATTCCTTCCTGTTAGGGTGGTGAGGCACTGGAATAGGTTGCCCAGGGAGGTTGTGAATGCTCCATCCCTGGCAGTGTTCAAGACCAGGTTGGACGAGGCCTTGGGTGATATGATTTAGCTTAAGGTGTCCCTGCCCATGGCAGAGGGGTTGGAACTACATGATCTTAAGGTCCTTTCCAACCCTAACTATTCTATGATTCTATAAGCTTTTAGCTGCTTTCTTAAAGATACTCTGAGGTAGCATACAGAAACTAGCCAGAGATGTTATTTCTTGGCAAGGTGAAAAATCGGAGGGGATTTTAACACAGAATTGGTTGAAATACAGTGTAGCAAGCCAGTGGGGATCTTAAGTATGATTTCTGATCAATCAACCTTTGGGAGGCCACTAATAATGACAGTAAGTGAGGGTTTCTGTTCCAGCCAACCATTTCCTAGAATAAGAAGCAAATACAAATGCTCCATATTTTTGTAGAAGACAGGCAGCAGCCCTACAGTGACTGTGGATTGAAGCAGTTGGCAAGAGATAGCTGGAGTCAGCACAAAAATTTTTGCATTAAGTTATTAGTTAGGACACATCTCCTACCTGCCTTAAGCATTCAGGTCCATCCAAGTGGCCAGGAAGAAAGTTACTTTCAGGATACACAGATTACTTTCTTTTCCATTTTCTTTGGTAATGTGGAAGTGGGTCAGAGTAGGTTTGTTTCTATCATCCATTCTAATAATGATTTTAAATATCAATTTTTGTCTGGCTTAGCATGTGGGCTTTCTTTGCATTCTGAAAAAAAGGTGATATTTGTTAGCGTATTTCATTATGCCAGCCAGAAAGGTATACTATGTATGTACTTGAGTAATCATAGCGATTAAGTGTTTGACTCTTTACACTTACTTTATATTAAAAAATGGTGAACAATTAATTTCTTGGTAGCTGATACTTCTTTATTGTACAAGGCTGGATTTGAGTAGAAGTTTAAATCCATTTAAAATACACAATCAGCATTTTAAAATAGCCTTAACTGAATTTAAAAACTAAATGCCCTGAACATAAAAATAAGCTTCACAAAACACGGTATTGAAAGACAGTTCATTTTTTAAGTAACTGAAGTGACTAAGATTTTTCTAAACAGTGTGCCTTTGCCTTCCAGAATTACAGCTAGGAGATCTTATCATTCACATTTATTTTCAAAGGGTTACCTTACTAAACCTTTTACAAAGTACAGAATTTGCAGGATTAGATTCTAGGCTGCAAGGTGGTAGAATAAGAGCTCTGGAGAGAATGCACCGCCTCTCATTGTGTCTCCGCTCTCATTTGCTTAGGAATTAAATTCTTTCTTTAAATTCATTGAAGCTGAAAATATTCATTTAAAAATTACTGGAAATGAGTGAAGTCTCCAGATGTTAAAGGCTTATTTACTTCTACTGCAGTAACATTAAAGATCAGTAATCAAGATCAGAAGTAGGCTGTTCTCCAGGTTATACAAATATCATAGGCATTTGAAGCAGCTGTAATAAAATGTCTTGTTAACAGGGAGGAAAGTAAGATAGACAAACAAGATTTTTCAGCCATTAGTTTTCAGTCAAGTTCTAAGTGATACTAATTATCCATAGCATCTTTTACATGCCAAATGAGACAATATGGTTTATAACAGATGTTGACTCCATACTTAATGCTAACAGAATCATTTAAACTTGAAGAAGTAATTGCAAATCTTATTATAACACAAATTACAGCAAAACCAAATGTTTTCAGAAACATTTTAAATACATTACCTTGATATTCCAGTTAGTTTTAGGATTACTATTTATCTTGTCAAGCCTATTTCTACATATTTTTTTTTTCTTCTGCTTCATTTTGCTTTTTTCCTTTCTCAGTTCTCTTTTCAAAAGTTGAAATATATTTTTGCAAAGTACAGCTGCCATACAGGCTTTCGCCTAAAGCCAAAACCCTACTTCAGCTAAATGATTTAAATGACCTAGGTATTGGTCAGTAATGTTCAGATGTGGTTGACACAGAGGAAATTGCCAGTGACTGTAGTGAATTGCATATAATTAAAGCTGTAATTAAACCCTGTAAAACCAATTCCTGTCTGAATTCTTTAGGTCAGTAACTTGGAAAAGTTCTTTTCTGGTGAAATATACTATTTGCAAGTCTTACTTACATTTGACACCACTAAGAGTAAGGCATTAGTCATTTCTTAGGACTGCATTAAAGTCCTAAGAAATGACTTAAAGTCCGTGTTGACCTGTTCATGATAATAAAGTCTTAGAAACCTAGTTAGCCTGCCTTCATAGAAACCTGTCTTGCACTTCATTTTTCTGAGCATTTTCTTGAAATAAGAAGGCCTGATTGTTCTACTAAGATGTTTCTAAACCCACATAGGTAGTCGTGATTTTCAGTAAAATTTAGTACCCTCTTCCTTGCATTCTCTTTTCTGTCTGCAGAAAAATCTGTTCCTATATGCCTGTAGCAGTTACTTCTCTAGGTCTCTTTTCCACTCTGGAGATTGTTGTTCTGTAGCTTGCCTGCTGCTTGTTGCCAGCTTCCATCAGACTGATGGATCTCTGGGAAGGCAAGGCAGGAGCTCTTAGTGAGCCTCTTTTCACCTCCTCTATACAGCTAAAGGTGTGGCATTCGCTTTCCTGAGACAGGATGAAACTCTATTTTTAAGAAACATTATGTAAATTTACTGTTTAAGGTAAGAAACTCTTAATAATGATACACATTATGGCATGCTTATAAGATTAAAGGCAGTACCTTGTCTTGTGAACCAGCAAAAAAGCAGAGTCCTAAAAAATGTCTAAAAATAAAATTATTATAATGGACTTGATGTTTGGTTTGATCTTTCTGTTCAGGTACTGACCCCAGCACAAATAAAATCAATTTGCCTGGCCATACTAGAATCGGGAAAGCAGTATGCAGTGAAGAAGCGGAAACCATTCCCACTCATGTATTCATACTATGGAACAGAGTACCTTGGTGAGTAAAACACACAGTGTACTTTGAAACTGATGCTGTGCATAGATGCTGAGCCAGTCGACGTTTCAGAAATATGTCAAACATACAGTATGGGATTTTTCCGGATTTGGGGCCATCTAAACTCCTAAAACTGCTAACTGGGACTAAGGAGCTGGAAGTAAGTACTGATGCTGGCTAGCACTGGAGAAGGCTGGGATACCTATGCCACACCAGGGGAGCAGCAGGCAGCAGCTTATTTTAAGGGTAAATATGCCCTTGTCGGACGGAGGCCGTGAGAGGTGTGGTGACCATGCCTGTGTACAGAAGGTTACCAGAGAGAGCTTTCAGGGTATGATTCTGTGATGTTATTTGTAAGCTCTTGTTGCCAAGCGGGGACTTGCAGAGCATTTTTGGCTGTAGTAGTGGAACTCAAGGTTATGATCAGCTCCTACCCATCCCAGGCAGCTTAGTTGGAGCTCATCTGAAGCAGTGGTGAAAGATCACTGAGCAGATCCCTAGTGGGGTCCTCAAGGCACAATATCCCACTGCAGAAAGTGTAAGATTGATTTGAGATCTTAGTGAGTTCTCTGGTAGGGGAGAAGTCAGAGTGGTGCTGCTCCACAGACCTGGCAGACAATTCTTGCACTGAAATTTATGTTTTAGCTGACTGATACTGTCTGTCAGCAACTGGGAATACCATTTACGGTCCAGTATCAGTTTGGGTTCAACAAAGACTTCAAAATAATGGTATAGATTCAGTAGTTTGTCAAGAAGAATAATATCTTGAAATAGTATTCAGTTTAGGTTCAATTTATCTTTGCACATGGAGTTTCAGTCATATAGAATCATAGAATAGTTAGGGTTGGAAAGGACATTAAGATCATCTAGTTCCAGCCCCCCTGCCATGGGCAGGGACACCTCACACTAAACCGTCTCACCCAAGGCTTCATCCAACCTGGCCTTGAACGCTGCCAGGGATGGAGCATTCACAACCTCCCTGGGCAACCCATTCCAGTGCCTCACCACCATAACAGGAAAGAATTTCCTCCTTATATCCAATCTAAACTTCCCCTGTTTAAGTTTTAACCCGTTACCCCTTGTCCTGTCACTACAGTCCCTGATGAAGAGTCCCTCCCCAGCATCCCTATAGGCCACTTTCAGATACTGGAAGGCTGCTAGGAGGTCTCCACACAGCCTTCTCCAGGCTGAACAGCCTCAACTTTCTCAGCCTGTCTTCATACGGGAGGTGCTCCAGTCCCCTGATCATCCTCGTGGCCCTCCTCTGGACTTGTTCCAACAGTTCCATGTCCTTTTTATGTTGAGGACACCAGAACTGTACACAATACTCCAAGTGAGGTCTCATGACAGCAGAGTAGAGGGGCAGGATCACCTCCTTCGACCTGCTGGTCATGCTCCTTTTGATGCAGGCCAGGATATGGTTGGCTTTCTGAGCTGCAAGTGCACACTGCCTGCTAATGTTCATTTTCTCTTTGACCAGCACCCCCAAGTCTTTCTCCACAGGGCTGCTCTGAATCTCTTCTTTAAATATGAGAGTGAGAGCAAAAAAAAATTGTACCTATTTTTGCATAGGTAGGGAAACTGGAAATGAAAGGAGTAACAAAGTGTCTTGCACTTAGAAAGCTTTTATTCCAAGCACTACTGTAATAGACATAAAGAAGATGAAAGAGCCATGCACTTGACAAGGATATCAGTCCCAAGGGAAGGTTGCTGTGAGGTGGAGGTAGGATCTAAACGTACCCTCTAATTTGACTGTTTCTATTCTTTACAGGTGCAGCTCATGGGCTTTCATCAATCCTTCAGATGTTACTTTCCTATTATGAGTACCTGCAGCCAGCAGATCAGGAACTTGTGTGGCAGAGCGTTGATTTTCTTATGGACCAAGAACAGAATAGCAACTGGCCTCCTGAGCTGGGAGAGACAATCGAGCGGGAGAATGAGCTTGTGCACTGGTGTCATGGAGCTCCAGGTTCATTTCCCATTGATGCTATGAATAGCCAAATGCTAATCACATTGTTTTTCAATGTTAGGTGATTCCATATAAAAGATAGTCCTGGTTAAATTTGACCAATTTTGATGTTTTATGATATGCAGGGAAAATATTCAGGCCTTTTCTCCGGTTAAGAGTTTTTCAGTTATTGCTGAAGCAGCTGGGAAAATAAGTGTATTTGCTGCCTTAAAAGCATAGGTGATCACAGCTGAAAGAATTCTGGTGATCCTGAACTGTGTTTTTTCTGCTCTTCCTCCCTTTCATTATCAGATCTCAAAGACTGGTTCAGCTGAGTCAAAAGACAGCGTATGGGTAGGCACAGAAATAGCGTGCAAAAGAACATTGATATAGACACATCAGTGAGTTCTGGGAAGGCCTTCAGAATAGCTTTTCCCCCCTCATCAGAATCAAAGTTTAAGCTGCACTTACTACATGGATAAGACATAAATTTGACCAAAGTATTTTAATGTGAAGGGGAGTTTGTACTAGCAAAAAAGCCTTTTTTTCCCAAGGTTACCCATATAAAAATCCTTCTCAGAGATAAAGAGAATCAATCCTTAGTTTGGGTTCATGAGGTAAGGCTTATGTCTGTCAGTTCAGAATCTAATCCTATACCTTAGCAATTTTGATAAGTAATGCTATATATTGAAATAGCCTTTTTACCCCTAGGCAAAATTTTATTGCTAACTGGACATGTTGGCTTGGTAATATGAACCTGCAAGGTTACAAAAAACCTTACTTTTATTAAAGAACATCCGTGAATACTGATACATTACTTTTAAAGGTGTTCTATTTAAATTACAAAAAGTACGTTATAATTAACATCCCCTAAATGTGCTTTCTGCTGATGCTTTATCTTTTTGCTGTCATGGTTAAGGAACAAACTTCTTGCTCCCACACTCTAATGAAGTAAAGCCAGCTTTTGTTTAACAAACCTTTTTTACTTTTAAAAGGAAAAAATTTACTTCTGCAGGATGGCTGGCCTAGTGGTGGAGGCTGCAAGGAAGATGCCATCTTTGTTTCAGCATCTTAAGAGTAGCTTTTGACTTGGGTTTAGCTGTTAGTGGAGATGTATGCAGTGAGACTTGCCCAAAGAGACAAAATCCTAAAGCACATAAAGAAGTTACTTTAGGGGACATTTGGAGACATGCAAATGCATGAATCAGTATAATTCTTCCCCAGAAGATCCTGTATCACATCACTAGTTTTGGGTAATAATACACATGTAGCTTACAAGACCACTTTTCAGCTACTTCAGTGTATATTATATTCAGACCACAAGTAAGCTGTTCTAAACATTTCCTCAGGCGCTTGATTTGGTTATGTGTCATATGCATTCTTTGAAGGTTACCATGAACTGAGCTGTGCAGTGCTCTGTTAAAAATTATAGTTAATTTATTCAAATCCCCTCTAAAAATAAGCCAGGTTGTTTGGTTGGTTGGTGCTTTGTTTTGGGTTTTTTTTTTTAACAGAAGTTAGTATGTATAACTATTTATAAATAGAATAAAGCAGCATGGCTCCACTTTAAAAAAAAAAACAAAACAAAAAAAGGTTCTTTTTCTCATTTGATAAAAAATTATCTGTTACCAATGTAGGAAATTATCTTGCCCATCCTTGTGTCAGTGTAAGCAGGTGAGGTGTATGGAGATTTGAAACCAATAGAAGATAGCACTAAGAGTTTACTGTATTAAAGGCAAAAATATAACTACTGTTCTAAATTGTTACAAGACTGGGAATGTTAGAGTAAACCCTGAAATTCAGTAATGCATTGAAAAGACTGAAGATGGTTGTGTCACATGGGGTGGATAAGTACATCTTAACATACGCTTATATGCTTTTTAGCATACCAGATACTCTCCCCTCCATATGTAGCAAATAGATATGTAACACTGACAAGTGCAGAGCATGAGACTGCAGTTTTTAAGTGTATTAATCTTTATTTTCTTATGTGTTCTACAAAGCTCTTGGCCTACTTGTTACAAAAGACAATCTCACTGCTATTTTCCTAGGCATTGCATACCTGTTTGCCAAAGCTTACCTGGTTTCCAAGAAGCCTCAATATCTGGACACTTGTATCCGCTGTGGAGAGCTAACTTGGCAGAAAGGCCTGTTGAAGAAGGGACCTGGAATATGTCATGGAGTGGCTGGTAGTGCTTATGTGTTCCTGCTGCTCTATAGGCTCACTGGAAACTCAAAATACATATACAGGGCACAAAGGTTAGAATTCCAACCTTTCTGGATTCAGGGTAATACTGCAAAGTTTCAGGAACATTTATAAAGCTGTGCAGAGACTTTGATCACCACCCCTAGATGTAACCTGAATGTTTAAGCCTCAGGTTCAATTCTACTTACGAGCTGTGGGGCAGGCACACTCTGCAGAGGGCCCTGCAGTCCTGCCTCCAGGCTGCCTGCTGCAGGAGAAGCATCAGGTTCTGCTGGGGTTCCCTCCCTCCCTTCCTGAGAGCCTGTGCTCCTTTGAAGGGAACTGGGGTAGATAGGTAGCAGTGGTTTGCATCCAGGTCTCATTCTGACATGAGGTCAGAAAGCAGCCAAGCTGTGTACCTGTGTCCAGGAGGAGAGCAAAATGTAATTTTTTATGATTTTCAGAACATTTAACACTATCCCTTATTACTCATGGAAAGTAATGGAAAACAAGTATAAGAACTGCTTTGCTGTTACTTTACAGTTTTTGAATTTATCATTCCCATAGCCAGTTTGACATTGTGCTGTTCAGCTTAGCTAGTGGGGCTAATTCCATTTTGTCCTGATGCAAGCAAGTATGGTCCACTGAAAATTGTCACAGTACTGCAATTATCTTTAATTGTCTTTCTGCAACTTACAGTATTCAATGTTTGTTACTGACAGCATAGACTAATGAGGGGAAGTTGTGTAGTCATTAGGGTGATTTATTTTCAGCCGTCTGCTTTGAAGTGAGAACATCTTATTTGTGTAGTTATTTCAGCATTACAGAATTTGGTGCCTCAATGTGAAACACTGCTTGCATCCTGCTGAAATAACAATTGAGATAAAAGTTATTTACAAGTGTGTTTAAGGATATCTTACAGAAATCAGAAAAAGCTTATAGCTCTTAAGCACAGCACACATACAGATTGAAAAGGTTTGTCTCTTCTAGATCTGTTTAATGTGGAAATTGGATAGTTTAAAATTTGCAGGTAAGATTAAATAACAAACATTCTATTTTTTTTAATCATTGAATGTTATTAAAATGATGCATTCAAGCAACAAGTAAGTAGACTTAGAGGGACATAAAATAATAACAAACCTTTTCTTTTTTTCTTTTTCTCCTAGGTTTGCAGAATTCTTATTTACAGAAGAATTTAAGGCTGGTTCCCGGGCATTAGAAAGTGTATATAGTCTGTATGAAGGTTTCTCAGGAACTGTGTGTTTCCTGACTGACTTGCTGCAACCCAACCAAGCCGAGTTTCCTCTCTTCAGTGTCTTTGTCTAGAGAGCAACATTCTCGAGGGCCACATCCTCGTGGGGATGGGAGAGGACACCTGCAGTTTCACTTATTTGTCAAGACAGGCTATTTACAGAACAAGCCAGTGGTACCACTAATGCTAGCCTTAACATAGCTGAGAGTCAGGTGAAAGAAACTACACTGGGGCTTTGGGAGGGAAGTGTGTGGTCAAAAAAAAATAGGATAGTGAAAACAAAAAGGGGGGGGGGGGGAAGTGACTGAATCTGATGTGGTAGATATTTCACTGTAGTAAGAAGCAAAATCTAATTACTCAAGTGAGAGAGAAAGGGGCATTCTCAAATTCTTAACTTGGTGGTTACACTGGGTTTAAAAAAAAAAAAAAAAAAGGCAAGATAGAATTACAGGGATATGCAAAGAAGAAGCAGTGATGCATCCAGTAGGTTTTAAAAAGAGACTTGCAAAAAACTTCATGCAGCAATGCACTTATTGGAGAGGGTGTCACAGACATGTCACTACACTGCACAAGGGCAAAATCTGGGATTTTTTACCTAAACCACATCTACTAGTTCTAGTAACATGTATTAGAAATACCTGTATCCTGGAGCTCTTTTGTCTTCATGTGCGTATAATGATGTTTATGTAGATAGCTATATATTTAGCCTGCAGTTTCACAGGTTCATTTCAGCTAGTGGGGTTTCATGTGTGTAAATGAGAACTTAATGTGACCCTTCCTTGCAGAGCTCAGTCATCATGAGGAGCTGGTCTCCTAACTGATTCACTGTAACTGTGTCACTTCTTGTCAATACTTTCCCTGTCACAGGGAAGATGAATGGAGCATTGAAAAGACTTGGATTGAAAAGTTCTATAGCAAAGATAGAGCAGGCAGATGCTCTCTTCATGGTACAACATTACTAGATAAGTATTGTTCAGTGGTACAAAAAACTTCCTTTAAAAATTACGTACTTACAGCGGCATTCCTGATCAATAACACACATATTTTAGAGAATGGAAAATTTGTTTTCCCTGATGCATTGTTCATTACAATCCCTGCAAACTGAATGCAAACCTTGGGTGGCATACTGATCTTAAACCCCCCCCAATAATAAATTTCAAATTTTATTCTTTTCCTGGTTAACAAAATAATGTGTATGCCCAGATAATCTGCAGCTATAGAAATAAACGGGTTGCTCAATACTAGTTGCACTAGCACTTAAAGTTGCAATTATATGCTGTTTTATATGTATTATATATATGACATGGTACTTGAAAACTAAAGAAAACACATAGATTTGTACTAAAACCTATAAAATCAATATCTGTATTTAAAATATATTTAATATTTATTTATTTTTATGGGACTAATGTAATGCAATTACCTTTAAAGACAGATTGGGAAGACCAGGATGTCGAAAAGTGGAATTAGGGTGAAAAATTTATCATGCATGCACTGCCAAACAATGCAGTCTCTCTTCCTGCATTCTCAGCTGGAGGATATTACAATTCTTTTATTTTTAACCGCTAGTGGATAAAGTTCCCATTTAATTTTGGTAGTCCTTGATCAGGCTGTACGTTGGAGCCAGGTCTGACAATCCTTCCACATTTTAACAGAGTAATCTCATTCCTAATCTTGCCACGTATTTTAATGAGATGTCTTGCATTATTATGAGCTGCAGATTACAACTTCTATTTTGTCTTGCACTGTGCAGCTCTAATTAGTAAGTCAAAGAAGTAACCATATTTCATTAGTGAATAAAGCAATGCAGCTCAGTATCAGTTTGTCAAGAATTTAGGGATTTTTTTGGTGAATGGAAATGTTAAAATTCAGTGTAGAGTTGCTATGTGTTTACTTATTTGTGGGATAAAAGGTCTTCTTAGCAAGCCATTAATGTCACTTTGTTACTCTGAGCAGCGATATGTGTACACATAGGAGCTACACCAGCCCCAGCAACAAGTACAGCAGCTACCCAAAACCCGACAATTTCACAGGGAGGTATACATGTGAGGCTAAATCAAAAAGTCAATGGAGATGTGCACATGCTCTGCCCAGCCATGCTGAAGTGCTCCTGTTAGATCAAAGTCAATTGTCAGTAGTGGAGATTGTAAATCCATTAGGATTTTTATCTAGTTGCTTCCTGTAATGCATGTGTCTCATATATTTCATAACTGGAATCGTTTTAAAAAAAACGTTTAAGGAAGGTAAAACTGGGCCTATCCACTTTTCCCCTGTGCTAAATAGCTTTTCAGTCTCAATTTTTACTGGGGGGTAATGTCACTCAGTTAAAACATGTAACAAACAATATTTGTGCTATAGCTTTTCAATAGCTACTGTAACCGTATCCTATCTTATTGTAAAACAGAGAACTAGCTTTTGCCATGATCTAAACTCAAGCTGTTGCAATCTGCATATATTGCCAATCCTTTTATTTAGAGATACAAACATAAAACAAAAACATCTAGCATTTCGATAAGTACACCCTCAAAAAACACAGCCAACCGCAGAATTAAGCCTTAACAGAATCTACATTATCAGAACAGTAATCATGACCTTTTGATTTTGTACTCAGTGCCTACTTTTTAATTATCAGTGGGCCACGACATTTAATTGTTTCCAGTTAGTTATTTCTCAGGAGATGCTTGAAGAAAATCTTTGCCAAAACCTCAGTAAACCTAGAGCACAATAAATCAGCACAGTAACTTAGATCTTGACCAAGTCATTAATGCTGATACTGTAACATATACCACATATATGTTAAAATTTACCATAATAACAGTACATGAAATCACTCAATTTTATTATGCTTAACTTCCAATGGCCATGTTTCCGTTTGTCTTTTAATGTAATTCTTCATAAATGGTAGGAAATATACATTAAAAACTCAGTGTCAGTTTTCTAAGTGGTTTCCCCTCTGTGTCTCTTTGTAGAAAATATTCCTTCTGATTTACATTCAGATGAGACTATAATCTGCTCTGTGTTGTGTTCCAACAGCACACACCAAACAAATCTTCTGTACCTGCAACCATGCTTCGTATATGAAGCTATGTGCTTGGCTTCATTTGAGAAAGAAAATAGTTACCTGGGTAAGAGTCAGGCCATTCAGCAATGAGAAAACCCATGCAACCACCCAGTTTTCAAAATTTAGGTCCTAAACACATCTGTAAGTCATGCAACTTCAGCACTGACTTCATCAAGGGCAGCATGCAAACTTTGTTTACTGATAATTAAGATCAGTTACAGTAACATAAAGTCTCATGGGATACAACTTGTAAAAATCTTGGAACATAATTATTCATCTGTTTCATCAGACATGGCAGTTTGAGCTTCATGGCTTTTCTCACCTGACCTAGCTGGGTTAAGGTGGCTACTAGACATGCTGTAGCCACAGCTGCTGAACACAGCGTAAACATACCCCAGGGCTCTTCTGAAAATGCCAGTCATTAAATGAGCAAGTTTTTTTCCACCCTCTTCGTCCTCTTAATTGTCTACCTGCTTTTCTTCCTTTGTATAGTATGTATGCTGTAACATACATGCTATTGCAACCTTTAAGACATTGACAGGAAAGTAACCTGAGCAGAGCCATCAGCACTTTTCAGTGCAATGAAAAAACATCAGGTCCTTTGTGTTCCCCCTTTACTGCTTTGAGAAATCGATCAACCTTTATTAGACATTGTCAGCAGGATGCTCTCTCCTCCTGCTCCCGATTTGGGCCCTGACAGACTGAAAAAGTGTATTTCTGTACAGATTCTGCCATGGTGCTGTGACAAAAGGCTGCATTACCGGAAACTCGAGAAGCCTCTTTCGAAGTGTAAAACACAAGTTCCTACATCACATTTGCACATCAGTTTCTTGACTGTGTTTAGTTTATTAAGTGCAGGCAATAGGAATTTAAGTGATATACTAGTATTTCTGTGCTGTTAATGCAATGAGTATGCATTCTGTGGGTATTGGTGCTTATTTGTGGCGTACCTGTGTTTGTGTGGTGCCGTTTGTGAGTAAAGCTGTAGACTACAAATCAGTTTGTGGAGCTACATACTATTCATGATTTTTGGTAGGTCATCCATAGATTACTGTCATGGAATAGTTTTGAGGGAAACTAGATCTGTAATGTCCAGATTTAGTGATTTCAGGATTTATGGAGCCAGACGCAATAAGTTTCATCAACAGTACAGTTCTAACAAATATATCTTAATTTTTTCCTGCTACTTACAACTTCTCAGTATAATAACATATTCATTTTGTGCCACTGCTTTCAATTTCTGCTTTGTTTGCATTATTGTTTCCTTCAGTTTCCCTGCCTTTATTTCTCAACCTATGAATAACTTCAGAAGGCTGAAGCAGCAGCCCAGGTCTTTTGTTGTTGATAATAAGATTGATTAATTTTGCTTGAGGGATGTTCCACTTACTTGCATTACATTATTTTACACTCCCAGGTGGTCTCTTCTCACTGGCTCTGCCATTTCCCACTTGCCAAGGAAAAAAAAACATTATATTATCTAGCAACTGCTACTGATGTTTTACATCATTAAATACAACATAGACTTTCCAAGGAACATGCTCAGTTCTCTAGTATCTCAGTTGTATGAAAACCGTCAAAACCAAGTGGAATGGCTACACATCCCAAAATACACATTTAAATAGTTCTGGGAAATATGCACAAATGAATGCAAGTAAAGTGGTTACCCTTTTTGCCGCTCTGTGAAATTAAGTAATGCCACTTTAATGTTCTAATAATAATTGTATGGACATGTAGAAAGTATGATAAGAATACTGATTAGTATTTTTCAAATACTGTGGAAAAAAAACAATGAAATGTAGGTATCTGACATATTGAGAAACATACAGGTGCAATATGTGCAAATGGATACTTTCATAAGCAGTCAAATTTTTATTTTTACATTGTTATCTGCATATAGAGTTATAGCATCTGCCAACATATTGCATGGTTTATGCAAACAATGACCTATTTTAGCATATGCATGCATTTTGAGAATATATCCTTGTTACTCAAACCTGTAAGATCCATGGACAGAGTGCATCTCTGAGGTCTGATAGGTAAATCTTAGGTGCGGTAATCTACATACCTTGAATATGCACTGGCAGGAGTGCATATTCTAATCTGTATGAAGATTAGTATATCAGAATAAGAATTTCCCTGTAGGTTTTAAAGAGTAATCTTCCCATGAAGAACTACACTGATGAGCAATTGCTGGCGAAGAGCACAGCGTAGATTGCTCTATGAAAGGTTTTCAGTTTATATAAATGTCCTGGACTAAGAAGTAAGCAGAAAGCTAAATGGAAAAGAAATAAGAGAATGACCAAAAATTGCACTACTGAGGGAACATACTTCAAAGCCATAAGCAAAAAATGCTCAGGGCCCAAAAAACCAATACAGCAATTTAGGGATGTGAATAGGAATTTTCCAAGAGAAGAGCACAGTTCACTTCATTGCACAGACAGTGCTACAGGGTGCACTGCACAGGTTTTTTTGCTGCCTTGAACAGCACTTCATTGCCATTATTGCAAAGTCATCATATGCTGAAAAGAGTCTGCCTGTGAAGGAGTTGCCTGTAGCTGAACCTACTGCCTACTCCAGTCATTTAATGAAAGTGATGTACTCTACTGATGTTTAGGCAGTTTAAAAAAATAGATCCCAAGAAGCCAACATGCACCAATTTCTTGACCTAGGCCTGTGAGTTACTAAACCTCCTGACTAATTAGTCCTGTCACTGATGTCACTGCTGGTCCTGTACCATGTGTATTTAAAATATTTACATCATGCTCAGAAAAAAAGTCAATTTATAAATAGCAATCTGCTTGAAAATACATAAATCCATATTTATTTTTAATACTTACAAGAAATTCCCTTGACTTCATTCATTGCATGACTCAAAAGAGATAGTGAAGGCATTTAGTTCAAGTACAGCAATACCAACTAGAATGACAGAAAACTAATTAAAACCCATTCTGCCTAGTGGTATAATGGTATTTGAATAAAAATTATAATAGAGTGATATTCAGCAACAGCACTGCATGAGCACATGCATACTCCCCAGAAAATTTTACATAGAAGTCCTGACATCAATTATATCCCATAATGAAAACGAATCCTATTCAAGAATTTATTTTTACTTCCTATAGAAGAAAAAGCTGTATGACCACAAATTTAACTCTGCTTCCGTCTTCATTACCATGACCACACACAAAAGTTTTCCTGTAACAGTAGTCTGCTTTCAACGCTGATTTGGCCTCCTGTGCCCATTTAAGGGCCTGATATGCCACCTGCTGATGCCAGTGGTGAATCTTCACTTGATTTCAGGCATGCAAGGATAGGTCCTTCCACGGGTGTGAAATAGGGGCAAAACTGCATCGTTCTGGCCCCTAAGCCTACAAACTTTACATGAGTCCCATGGAATTAGTAAGGGTTGTTCATCTAGTAAGAGGAAAGCACAGGTGTTTGCATATGCGGAGCCCTATTTGATAGCAGTTTCATACCCATTTTCCCCAATATACATGAATGCCAATACCAACAAAAAGTACAGGGAACTTAAATAGCATTATTTCACGCTTAGCTTGTGCCGGTGACACATTTGATTATTCAATATATTCCAACATGTGGTGTTCATTTCTTGAGTATATGCTGCACCTTAGATTGGTTTCTCAGTGTAATAGCCATTCACAGCCATAATATGATACAGACCCTTAGAATCAAGATTTGATTCTTAGAAATGCACCTTATTGTTTAAAACCAGGACCCCTGCTCTTCTGATGTTTTAAACACTGTGATCTTTTGAATGTGTTTATTGTATTAGTTTTGTATTGCAAATTATTATAGAAACTAGATTTTATAGCTTTTTAACAGCCGTGATAATAGTAAGCTTCATAGTGGCAGAACAACCTCTGTGTATATCCATATTATGAATCTTAAAGCTGTGATTATATTTTGCCTTAAATAAAAGCCCAGCCTTGAACAGTATGATTTTGCACTGGATCGCTTATTTCTGTACTTACTTTCCATAGTGCTGGCAACTTTTCCTTCCTGAGCAGTCAGGGCTTAGGGCTCCAAAAGCTTTCCAGTGGTACTGTTTCATCAAAGGTAAAAATCATTCATCTTAGATAAAACATCCAGGCTGCACATCGCAATTAGGTAAAACTACCCTGTGGCATCTCTCCCCTTGTGAGAGAAGATAGGTTGCTTTTGGCCTGTAAAGTTTTTCATTTAGGTGTTTATTTTCAGCCTCCTTAAAGCTCAGTATACATAGCCTCTTCTCTTTACAGAAAGACCCCTCTCTTCCCACTGAAGGGCACTACAGCATTAAGTTCACCAAGACCTGCCTATAACAAGGTTTATTGTCATCATGAGCTGAGCTCACTTAAAGGTGAACAGGGGGGACTCTGGATTTGCCAGTGCAGCAATGCAAGAAATGGCCCAAATAAAGTGTCACTGGTATTTTCTGTATAAATCTAGTGACAACCCAAGTTGCATTATAAAATAGTAGCAGGCATGCAGAAATAGCCATTAGTGTTACCCCATTAATAGACCAACAGCATCTCAAACTCCATTATTTTGTCTTCCTGTTGTGCTGCTGGTAGGTCTCTGGTCTGTAGCTAACCTCCACCTCCAACTAACAGACGGCTGAAACAGTATCTGTCAAGGCAGGCATCAGATCCAGCTGATCATGAACCAAGTACCTGCACCAAACAGAGAAGTGGCAGTGATAGGAGACTCCCCTGGTGCAGGATGGAGGCACCTTCTGCTGACCTGATTTAGAACCTCAGGAGCCTTGTTTCTTGCCAGATACCAGGATTCAGGTTGTTTCGGAAAGACTTCAAAGGTTTACCTTGCCCTCAGGCTGTCTTTTATTGCTTGTCATCGGTGATGTTGCCTGCTGGTATGGGTGACCTTACACATACCCAGAATGCCTCCAAAGCACTAGCGGCAAGGGAGGAAAGCACGGGGTGGTCTAGCTCCTGCTGGTGCAGGGAAAAAGACCCACGGACAGCCTGCAGATGCCGCTGGCTGCAGCATGTGTTGCAGCAGCACTTTGGGTTTTATGATCCTGGGAGCCTTTGAAGGCAAAGGCCTGTCAAGCAAGGATAAGACCGACCTGAGAAAGCCCTAAAAGGGCAGCTCTGTCAGCAGGCTCACTGGCAGGGTGAGGAGGTCTCTGAACTAGGAGGGGTTCATCATGGGAGGGTCACTGTGACTCACAGCACCTTTCCTGCATTTGTTTTTTTAATCAGATTTTAATGTTTCATAGGGTAATTTTCTTCCAGGTGTAGCCCTTTAGCCTGAAAGGAGGCAGGGGCACTTCCTCCTCAGCATGCCAAAGCCCCCCTGCAAAGAGCAGTTCCATCTTTCCACCCACCCCACCCAGGTCAGTTATGTATCTTATGGCTAAAGGAGACGCGAGGAGGGAGTGCCCTTCCCATTTACAGCGCAGCCCAGGCGCTACCGGGACCAAGCTCCAGCGCAGCCGACCGCACCCACACCGGGGCCGCCAACGGGAGGTCCCCGGCGACCCCCGCGCCTTGCCTCGGCCCTTCCTGGCTGGAGCCCGCTGGGCGGCGGCTGCGCCAGCGGCTCCCGTACGGTGGACGCCCCCTAGTGGGCGCTGTGCCTCAGCGAGCGGCGTCTGGGCGGGCCGGGCCGGGCTGGGCCGGCGCGTGGGGCGGCTGCAGCGCGGCGAAATCGCCCCCCGTGGGCTGTGACGGTGCGGGGCGGCCGGCGATGAAATTCCCGGGCTCCGTCCTCGTGTCGCTCGTCCTCTTTGTGGCCGAGACGGTGGCGGCGCTATGCCTGAGCGGGGCGTACCGCGCGGCGGGGGACCGCATGTGGCAGTGGCTGACGCTGCTCTTCGCCCTCCTGCCCTGCGCGCTGGTGCAGCTCAGCCTGGTCTTCATCCACCGCGACGTGAGCCGCGACCGCCCGCTGGTGCTGCTGCTGCACCTCCTGCAGCTCGGGCCCCTCGTCAGGTCGGTGAGTCCCGCCTCGCCCCGTCCATCCCAGCTCGGCGGGGAGAGCCCGCGGGGCTCGCTCGGTGTCCGGAGAGCCCCGGCCTTTGCGCCACTCCCGAGCTGCCGCTGCTGCTCCACACCGGTGTTAACCCGGCACCGCATCCCTCCCAGTCCTATTTCTGAAGCTGCGGAAAGAATCCTTCCTTTTGCAGGGAATCCTGTCCTTAGGTAGGAGAGCGGCGGGGGCGCGGTGCTTTGCGGCCCTCGGTAAGCGCTTGGTGTTGGAAGGAGATGGGTGAAGCCCTCCGGAGGGGCGGGGCAGGGCAGGCGGAGATCCCGCTCCCTTTCCCGGGTGGCGTGCCTGCCCTTGTTTTCTCTCCTTGCGGCTCTTTGCAAACAGCACTGATCGGTGCTGGTTCCTCCGTAACACTTTACCCTGAGGTTACCTCCTAGAGAGAAAAGGAACACTTGCTCAGTCGCTAGTTTAAAACAATGATAGAACCCATCTCATCTGTGCATCTTCGGAAGACCAGTAATGCTGTAGTCTGTCTCCTCTTTCCAAAAGTGAGATTCTTGCCCCAAATTGCCTTGGAAATTTTTCAACTTCATTTCAGCTTCTCACGGAAAATGCCCTTAAGGAAAAAAACCCAATAGATACATGAAAAGTTACAGAAGGAGAGAAGTACCATGACAAAGTGTTGTTGGGCTTTCATTTGGAATTTACATTCAATTCTTTCTTTAAAGAGAAAGGCAATAAATACAGTATCTCTGTGGTAGAGGCTAGGAAAAGATCCCCAATTTTTTTAAATTCCTGGACAGTGTGGAAAAGGACGATTTGTTCACATTAATAAGGGTGATGTTTGGATGTTACAAAACATCTTAAACTTCAACCCCCCATTGAATTCCTCTATAACTGTGGCTGGATTGTTTGCTTCTTCTGTGAATATTTTCAAGATATTTAAGTTATAGTGTAACAGTTAGGTTCTTGATATTTCTAAAAGCTAAAAACAAAATACTTCCATGTTCTTCAGAAAATAAGAGTGGACCCAAAGGGAAAGCAACTACCAGAATAAAAACTATGCTCATGACTTTTGTCATTCTAAATCAGTTTCTTGAGATTAGACAAGGAAAGAATGTCATGTCAAACTGCAAGAAGTGCAGCAGCAAGGATGTAAACAAAATCCACAAATTAGAGGATTTTATTTCTAATTACTGGGAAGAGACATAGACTTCTGCTTTGACCTTAACCACCAAGCACAATTTCACTTTTCCTTTCTCAACAGAAGTTTACCTGTTTGCAACAGAAGTTTCATCTGGTGCAGAGCACACTCTGTACTGTGTTGGCAAGCTCCCAGCTGCAGTGGCTGATGTAAAAGTAGTGTGTATACAGCAGCCCTTTTCTCTCCTGCCCTCTCCTCTCCATGATACTGGAGTGTATGAGTGTGTCACCAGCTCTGCATTTGTGCCTTTCTCAAAGATTTACAAGTTGAGCATTTCAGGAGGTTTGAAGATGCTCTGGAGATGTTGTAGTGTGCCTGTGCTGCAGTTCCCATGGCATCCTTTAGGCAGTACAAAGTGACGTGTGTTAACCTCTCTAGACCCAGGATAGCTGGAATTATAATTACTGATAAAAAGAGGGTAGTGCCACCTGAAGAAACTTACTTCCTGCTAAAGGCATGAAGGACTTTACAGATCAAAGGGGAAAAGTTTTGTAGAAAATGACCTCTCTTTAGATTTAGGGAAATGTGTCTATTTGTATGACAGAACTGAGGGAAGGTGATGTGATCTGTCTGCGACAGACATTAAGGGTCTCTCTTTTGGTTCCTTGTCTTCCTATCCACTGCCACTAAACATTGTTTTATCTGTCAGAAGAGGAAACTGATCATTTCCCGCCAGGTGTAGATGTGCACTGTAAAGTTGAAGTGTTTTCAGCATGCTAAATGCCTTGCCTTTCCCTGCTTTGCACAAGAGGCTTTCTATTCTGTGTGGACTGGAATACACGTAAGTCTGAGGTGATAGCTAGAAGACAAAGTATTTTTTGGCTGTGTCATCACTTCATTGTAGCTTTAACCATTGTAAGCTGAAAAAGACCATTTTCTCTGGAGATGTTTTCTCCCATCCTTTTAGGCAAAGCTCTGCTTGTTTGAACCAGAGAGTCCAGCTGCTGTTAGTCATCTGCTTGAAGTCACCCAGTATGAAGCCTCACTCCATTCCCTGTGTTGGGTCTCTCTTACATCTCAACTGTCACAGCCCACAGCCTTTTAGGGAGGGCTGGGTTAAATTATGTCAAGTAGGATACATAGTCACCCCACGTTATCCGAACAAAATGTTAAGGAGCCCTTGGGCTGTGTGAAATGACCATGCTTCAACAGAGGGCATTCTGCTTTGTATGGCTTTAAAGAAGCTGACACTAACTTTTTAATCAGCTTGGGTTTGCGACATGATACAGGACAGTATTTCTCTGTTCACACTCAAATATCAATGCACTGCTTTACAGACAGCCCATGCATGTTGTGTGAGTTTCCTTTATCATCTTAAAAGCTAGATGTTTTGCTCCCCTTCCTTTTTCCCTTAAAAAGTCAAGTTTAAATTTTGGGGAATGGTTTGGCAATATCTTGGCAGGGAAGGAGGCTATTTAGCTTTGCAAGCCAAATGATCCAGCCTATTTTGAATCCTCTCCGTGATGGGGGAAAAAGTACATTCTCTCATAAAACCTTCTTGCATACCACCACCTTCCCCAAACACCCACACTCCACCTGTTCAGGAGGCACTTGCTGTCCTGCTGCTACCACTGGAAGCACTAAAATTAGGAAGCATCCCTTCTCATGCAGAGGACTTTTGCTGTACTGGGAGAGTAGTGTTAATGTACCCAGTTTTAATTCCTTCTCCCACTGTCTAAGAACTTCTCTGTATATTCAGAGCAACTTGTAGAGTATAATTCCTACCTCCTTAAGTAGCCTGGCTCTGATCCCCAGGATGCAGGCATGCCTTAGACTATGCAGAGAGTTGGCTAGAGCAAAGTGACTGCAAGTTTCTAGGGACCATGTGGTATTCCTGCAGTATTTCAGGTCCGTGGCACTCCTTGTGAACACGCTTTGTCTGGATGCTTAGAAAATGTATTTGGATACTGTTTCTCTCCCTCCTCTCTCTCCCTCTCTCTCCCTCTCTCTCCCTCTCTCTCCCTCTCTCTCCCTCTCTCTCCCTCTCTCTCCCTCTCTCTCCCTCTCTCTCCCTCTCTCTCCCTCTCTCTCCCTCTCTCTCCCTCTCTCTCCCTCTCTCTCCCTCTCTCTCCCTCTCTCTCCCTCTCTCTCCCTCTCTCTCCCTTTCTTTTTTTTTTTTTTGTAAAATTAGATCTATATTTTTTTGCCACATAAAGTAAATTATAACAAAAAATTGTTTTAAATAATAGTCAATGTCATAATATCAGCAAGAGATTTAACATTTTTCTTTTCTTTAGAGAAAATCATGGTAGGCTTTTTGGCTCATTATCAGCTGCTCCTGATCCAAGAACTGTCTCTTTGTTCCCTGTTCATTTGAATGACACCTGTAGCACTGAGATTGTCTCAAGATTTTAGGTCGTGTTACAATTCCAATAAATATCTGGATATATTTTTGCTAGTGTACTGCCCTGCACTTAGGGATTTATTCAAAGTGCAAATAACCCTTCATGAAGGGTGCCTGAGAAACCCCTGTTAACTTCCTTGCCCTTTTCTGTTCTGCAAGCAATGGATAGGTCGGGGGCTGAAGCTAGTAGTACAGATTTCTGACAAGCTGGCTTGAGCAGTTGGGGTTTATAGTCGCGAGTTGGGGGTGCTGGTGGTATTGAACCATAAATCTGCTGGGTGTGGTGGTTTCCTGCGATCTAATTTACTGCTGACAGTACTGAAGTGACATATCCACTAGAGACTGGGGTGAGCTTGGCAGTGCTTCCTTCTGGTAGCAGCTCCATTGAGAAGAAAGCTAAGTGACTGCTGGTGTCCCTGAAACTATAGTCCCTAGTGCTCTATTAGCTGAATGTGGACATACAGGCTCTTCCTCACAAGGAACATGCAATCAGGAGATGTCTCTGTCTGCAGAAGGATGAACTGCTCTTGCAGAAAAACATTGAAAGTCCCTGCCCGTGGCAGGGGGGTGGAACTAGATGATCTTAAGGTCCTTTCCAACCCTAACTATGCTGAGATTTTGTGATAACAGGCCTCTCTATAGGACACTAATGACCATTTTCCTCAGATTTTAACAGGACAAGGATATAGACAATAGACTACAATAGAGTTGGGGGGATTTTTATTGTTTTATTTGTGGTTTGTTTTTTTTTTAATGGGGTCCAGCTTTTTTTCTCAAGGCATAAGGAGAAACAATTACGTGTGTCTAGTATTGTGTAGACAGCAGCAAAGCAGATGCAGTAGGATGTTTGCGTCAAACTGCCAGGGGAGCTGCTGTTACAGTCAAAGTTAGATTCTGTAAGCAGGAAGTGAAAAAAACCCAAACCAACAAAAAAAAAATTAAAACATCTATAGACTGAAATCATCAGAGGCATTAATGTTTTGGCTGCCCAGTTCTGCAGTTTGAAATCTAAAATGTTCTTAACAGTGGAGATAGTCCTTCAGTCACATTGTGCAGAAACAGAAGGTCTCATGAGTAGTCTCTCTTTCTTATTGACTTGTTTTGTAGTTCTGAATAGCACAGGTCTAAAAGCCTCTCTTCTCTGTAGGACTTGGCTGACCTTGCTGTAGGAGATTCTGCAAGCTCTAAAATTTACAACTGTTGATGCATCTCTCTCTTTTTCTAGATGGGGAGAATACACCTAGACCCTTTTCAGGCTTTTTCATTTTTCCCTTGTTCTTGAGCAGGTGTGTTAGGTGTCCATGATGTGATGAACAGAACAGATAGTGCAGATAGAAGGTAGAACAATGAGTGAGGAACGGATCTTTGCCTGATGCAGGTAAGTAAATCTGCAGGGCTGACAAATCTTTTGTACGCTTCTCTAAAGAAAAGAAATTACTAAAAATTGAGCCATTAGGGAAATCTGTTTATACATTGGCAGTGAGAGTGTGTGGATAGGTCTTGAATAGAGATTTGTTCTTGGAGTGCTTGTTGGCTGAGGGAAGTTCTGGTTTTATTGCCTGCTCCCTCTTCACACCATTATTTTGCCTGCATTTAAATCCCACGCATCCATGATTAAAAGAGAGAATGAGGTTCTTGCTCACAGCAGGCGTGTAAATATAGGATTGTTCCTCCTACTGACTGTGTAGAAGAAGAATGTGTGGCTGCTGAATCACCCTGTGAAGACACCATCAGGATCCTTGAAAAAGTATAGCTCTTCTCTCTGCCAAGATCTGGCAGCAGGGGAGAAAGCAGCCCCATCTTTTACTTATCTATTGTTTTGCACTGTAAAGAGTAGATCTGACATTTATTCTCTTCAGAGTAACTTTAGTTCTTTCTGAGCCTGTACTGCGACTGCCATTACATGCAGTGAAAATGGCCAGCTGCTTGCCTTCTGCTGTGGATGGCATGGGAGGATGTATTGAAAGTACCCTAAACACCACTGCATTGCAGGAGATGGATTGTGCAGAAGTTGAGATCTCTCACTGCTGTTGCTTTGGAGGGGAGCAGTGATGAGCAGTGAATTCCCATTCTGTAGCAGTCTGTAACTGTGGAGGAAAACTGGCAGGAAACAATTGCTTTATCATGGAATCATAGAAAGGTCTGGGTTGGAAGGAACATTCAAGATCATCTAGTTAAAATCCTTCTGCCATGGGCAGAGACACCCTCTGCTAGATGGGGTTGCTGAAAGCCCCATCCAAACTGGCCTTGAACAATTCCAGGGATGGGGCATCCACACCTTCTCTAGGCAAGCTGTTCCAGTGCATCACCACCCTCATAGTAAAGAATTTCTTCTTAATGTCTGATCTAAATCTACCCTCTCTTGCATTGTCTCTTAGCTGTGTTTCATACTAAAAAGGAACAAGCCAGTTCATTTAAAGACAAGATGCCCAGCCCTTCAGAATGCACTTCACAGGCACAGTTGTAACCCACCACGTGTATGATCTGAATTGATTCTTCATCACTATTCTGAGCTCTTCTCACCTGGATGGTTCTTCAAGTGCTTACTAAAACATTTAGATTGGTGCTTGCTCTATCAATTACCAATGCTTGCTCTTTCAAGCACCAACCAATGCTCTTTCATCTCCATCAGATGACTGCCTGCTCCTGTTTGAAGCAGTTGCTTGGGCAGTGGCTCCAGCTAGAGTCTTGAGTGCATTTTTTATTTGCCCCAGAAAGCATGATCTCCAAGACACTTTCTGTGTGGGATGGTATGGGCAGGCCTTGGGGAAAAGATGAGCATCGTTACTGTTGTAATCTGAGTGCTTGCACATACCATTTTTATTCTCTGGTAAAAGTGCCCTTTGGCTCTAAGACTTGTTCATTAGACAGTTTCACATTGTGTTTGCTTTTCTATACAGGTATAAAATTTCCCATCACAAAATAGTATACTTCTACTTAATACCTAGGTAATATATATGAATCAAATGCTTGCTCCAGACCCCAGCATTTTGTTGATTATAGTATTTGCTATAGTCAGTAGTCTTATGAATTTTATAATCTGTATTATGGGATTACTGCATATTTCTTAGATGGGTCCCTAGACTGTATCCACTTCTAATGACACGCAGCAAGAGTTCAGAGGCGGATGCTGAGATTTCATTTTCTGTAATAGCTTCAGACTTGCCCTCAGCTCAAGATGAATAGATGGCTGTGAATACTAAGTGAGACAAAAATGTTCTGGGATCTTTATTTTGGAATAAAATCAGTGTTTTTGTTTCAGAATCTCTGTTGGCTTCATAAGATGTGCTTTATTAATTTTTCACACTTTATTTTTGGCTGCATGGAGTCTTTCACATGGAACAAGACTGGCAGGGACTGAAATGATTAATAAGGGGAAAATAGAAAGTTACCACTGTGAATGGAGCCTCTGGAACACCAGCACTTTGAATGGCTTTAGTGATAATGGTAGCTGATGCCTAGGGAATCAAGGATAATACTACAGGATCCTAAAACTGCTTTCCATCTAGAGCAGTTGAAAGTTGCTAGTGGTCCTGTTAGGGGGAAAAAATAAGTTTATTAAAATAAAAGTCAGTATGCTTTTATTTAAATTTTCATCAGTTTGGTCTGTTAGCTTTCCTCTAAAAGGCTGCGGTAAACTCTGACTTGCAGTTGTTGAAAAAAGTCAAGCTGAGGAGGAAACGGGAGTTCAAATTCTCAGACAAGCATAGTTCTGTGCTTTGTAATTGTGTGATACTTGTAAATAGAAGGTAAGCTTTATTTGTGCATTACAAACTCATTGGCCAAATCTGACCTGTCAGAGACTTCGAGGCTCTGCATTCCAGCAAGTTTTACCTACAGAGGCAGCCAGGTGAAGGAGATGAACCTCAGCAGGCACTATGGAAGGAAAGAAGACCTCAGTCCTTGTCAGAGGATGATGCTTGCGCAAAAGAAGATGCCATGTGTGTTGGGCCATAGAAGATGTGATGTGACCAGATCTGGTGCCATAGGTCACCCTCTCAGTTGAGGGTTTCTCCTCCCACAGCTTCTCTCTGGATTGGAAGACAGTCCTCACCAGTTCTGCTGCTCACACTGTGACTGTTTTATCTCTTGAAGCCTGTACCAGTGTTAGGCATAAAAGAAAACAGGTTGTGTCCACACTGGGTTTGGACTTCTGGGGGTTTTATTTTTCAGTAGTCAATGCCATTTATCCTTTATAGTCCCAATGTACATGGACAGCATGCCCTCTATTTTTAGGACCCCGTGCAATGTGGTAGAAATAGAGGTTCGTTCCTCTCTCTTCTCCCTCAGCTTGTGACTTCACCTGTAGCTAAGTAGACCCTTGCTTGTTATTACTTTCCAGACAAGGCTGAGTATTGCTGTTATGTGTTTTGGGTCCTGTGTGATGCCCAAGCCCACCTTTGACACCTTTGTATCCAAGCAGCTCTCTTAGAATAGCTTTTCAAAGCTTTTGTCAATCTGAAATCAGTTGTTGGAAGAGAGTTTCAGAAACTTTCCTTTCAGGCATCTGTCTGAGGCTCTATTATCTTTAATAATCAAGGAGCCAGATTGTCCTTTTTGCTATAGCATTTGCTGCTGCCAGCCCTCTAGGATTACTGTCTGTGTATATGTAGAGGCAGCAAATAGTACAATATGTAATTTATATATAGAAGTGGATGCGCTAGCACCCCTTTGTTACTTGGAAGTTAGTCTGTGGTAACTTAGACCTACATAAGCAAGAGGGTTTGTTCCCCCTGTGTTTAAAGTATGAAGACCTGCAGCAATTGGAAACACTGCATCTTCTTATTTTGAATATTTTTGCAAGATTGTTTAATATTCCTTAAACAGTGTAGAAAATGTAAGCAAATGTAAGGAGCAAAGCTCCTATTTCTGCGTAATTTTTAAAGAAATGTGAATTTCCAGGGTTGTGAGGTTTGTTCTCATTCTTGCTGCTATGGCTTGTTAAGGCAAGAGTTAAGAGTCCAACTGTTTATGAAGTATGTGTACCCACTCATACTCTGAACTCCTCTCCAACATCTTGAGACTTTTTCTTTAAGACACAAAAAGTGTTTTTACTGTAGCGTCCTGTTGGCATGTCACCGATGTATGGATAAGTAGAAGAGAAAAACATGATTATCTGAAGACAAACTTCCAACTTGATTTCTGTGTTAGCAGCCTATGAACATTGTAGTGGATGAAGAGTTTAGGGACTTTAATAGGACAGCAGAGAGCAAGGGCAGCTTATAGGAAACAACTAAACCTCCTTCCATATCTGAGTACTACAAGCAGCCCAAAGGGCACTGCCAGATTCTTGCTCTTTACTTGCATGTAGTTCGTATTTTTAAAGAGCAAAATCTTCATATTCCAAATTTACCAGGAGAAAATATACAGGCTTTGCTCTATGAACATATTACTTAAGTCTTAGTATATGATGGCTTAAAATACTTAGGAGTGGGAAGACCTATGCTTTCCTTTCATTTTTTTCCTGTTACATTAATTACTGATTTGCTTCTAGGTGTGTGGAAGTCTTTTACATTTACTTCCATGCTGGCAGAGTTGAAGAGCCGTATGTCAGCATCACAAAGAAGAGGCAGATGCCCAAGGATGGGTACTCAGAAGAAATTGAAAAAGAAGTGGGACAGGCTGAAGGCAAGCTGTGTACGCACAGGTCTGCATTCAGCAGGGCATCTGTGATCCAGGCATTCCTCGGCTCAGCACCCCAGCTCACGCTCCAGCTCTATATCTGTGTCCTGCAGCAGGAGATCACAGCTGCCAGAAGTAGGTAGAGCTATTGTTTTCACCTCTCTATTTTGGTGGGAGGGAGAGGAGAAATGTCAGCAGTCAGATATAGGTGTCATGGACAAGAATCAAACTCAGTTGTACTAGGTTTCATCTGCCTGACAACTTTTGATGGTTGTTTTGATGGTGATGTTGCTCTCAAGTTTGTCTTTATATGATCATATTTTAGACTATGACAATTCATGTAGCATACTTGGGTTGCAATAAAACCAGTAATTTGATAAATTGGCTATTGTGGCATGCCAGGTAGGCAGCTGGAGGGACTGAGCTGTCTTCTTGAAGAGATAAAACAAAAAATTACCTCTGTTCCATTTTGAGTTTTGAGCATACTTTCTGGAAAATTCCGTGGGGTGCAGTGTAGAACATGCTTTTCCATGCTGCAATAAGGAAGGTGTACTTTCAAGAATGTGGTTTTAAATATGGACTGAGGGAGTGAACAGACTTTACTTGTGCCAGACCCTGAATTTGATATCTAAAGGTAGGACTCACTAAGCTGGTATGCAAATGTGGCCATCTAATCTCTGGACCCAAGATGTTAAGCCTTCACCACACAGTGCTGCACCACATGGATTTACCAGGACTGTGGGACTCTGCATCTTGCTCCAGTTCATTGAAAAATCAGTCTTGATTTGCTGGCACACTGCTCAAAAAGAACCTATTCCAGGGGGTCATAGGACAACCAGCCTTTTGGTGTAAAAAGGGACTTTGGCAGCTATATGAACTGGAGGTGTGTTTCCCCTGAAATGTATCTCGTTCCATCTCTGAGGTCCTGAGAGGCCAGGGATCTTTACCAGCGTTACAGTTAGGGAGGCTGAGACTCGGGTAACACATTATGAATCGGAAGACTTTCTTCAGTTCTGGTGCCTTGGTTGGCACTGTACCAAGGTAAAGAACTAAGATTTTTAGAGAAGCCTTTATAATAACGTCAGGGTTCTCCCCTCAGTTCAGAGAACAGAAAACTTTAGTATTCCAAAGGATGAATCAGTGCATAACCATATTACAACAGGTTAAGGTCTTTTTACAAAAGTACTTGTTTAAGGTCATAGCAGTTGTTACTTGAAAGACATTACTCCTGACCTTACTTCACAGCTAGGGTAGTCTCTTTGAATAACCATGGCATCTGTGCTGTGGGATGAGAACAAAGCAGCTGAATCCTTTGCTGAGTGGTGCAATTAGCGGAATTTCCAATCATGTTGCTGCAGGTGGCATTTTTATTGTATTTCTTCTATTACTGGTGTTGACCTTACTGGTCATGATTGCCAAGGTGAAGTGCTGTGTTCCAGATGATTAGAGAATTTCATATTTAATGATTTGTAACTCCCTATTCTGACTTTTTTTGAGTCACTGCTGAAATAAATTCTGAATCACAGACTGATAAGTGACCTTCTGTGGGTGTAGTTAAACAACCAGAGATAAGCTGGCTCACCAGGGAGTTCAGTAAACCCACCAGCAAATGCAGTAGTCATCTCGTGTCTCTCAGGAGCCATCTCCATAGCAGGTGTAATTCTAAAATATAGACATTTAAAGAAAATGTGTGTGTATATATATATAAAGAGTGGTTTTCTTTTTTTTTTTTTTTTTGTCTACTCAGTGTTTTGGGAACAGCAGCAATGTCTGTTAGAGCTCATTCAACAGAAAAGCAAGAGTCCTGACCACATTCCTCTTGCGTATATTTTACCTTCTGAAATATTTACACTTTCTGCAATCTCTTCAGCCACCTTATTCCTTAAGTAGTACCTTCTATCCACCAGTATTATTCAGCCTCCAGAGTAAATAGGAATGATGCATAGCACAGTGTCAGCTTGTGGTTTGTTGTGTTGTCCTGGGTTCAGCAGTAGCAGTCATTTTTCTTCTTAATAGCTGGTGCAGTGCTGTGGTTTTGACTTTCAGCCTGGGTACAGTGCTGGTAACACCGATGTTTTTGGTTGTTGCTCAGTAATGTTTAGTCTGACCAAGGACTTTGTGAGTCTCATGCTCTGACAGGGAGGAGGGGAAGCCACGAGGAAGCAGAGACAGAACACCTGACCCAAACTAACCAAAGAGGTATTCCATACCACAGCATGTCATGCCCACTATATAAACTGGGGGCAGCTACCTGGAAGGGCTAGATCACTGCTCTGGTCGGGCTGGGTATTGGTCAACAAGTGATGAGCGGTTGTATTCTCTCTCCTTGTTATTTCCCTTATCATTATTATTGGTGGCAGCAGCAGTGGTTTGTGTTTTACCTTAATTACTGGACTGTTCTTATCTCAACCCATGGGAGTTACATTCTTTTGATTCTCCTCCCCATCCCTCTGGGAGCAGGGAGAGGAATAAGCTGGGGGTAGGAGTGAGCGAGCGGCTACATGGTTCTGAGTTACCAGCTGGGCTTAAACCATGATGTATGTACATGTTGATTCTTATGTACGGATACATGACTTTAACCTTTTGATCTTGCAGCATCATCAAAGAAATTTAACAGTCAAGCTCTTTCACACTTCAGATGTCTTCAACTTCCCTGTTTTTGACACTGATCTTCCAAAGTGCACTATTTTTTTTTCCGTTTATTTATGTTACAAATGTCACTGTCTCCTTGTCTTTTCATTTCCACATTTTTTGTCTTGTCTCCTCACGAGTCTCATTATTTCCTTTTCTTTTTTTTTTTTTTTTTTTTTTTTTGCATTCCTACACTAACCTGTCTGTTAGTTATTCTGTGTAAATTCTGCTTGGTCAGTGGTAATGAGATCAGTATCAGCTGTGAACCTAAAGCAGTTTACCATCATGCTACATAGGGTGGCTTGTCCCTTTCAGATATGTTTGAAACTCATTACTGCTTCCACTATTGAATTGAACAGTTCTGCAAAAAGCATGCATCCTTGCCTAGAACTTTGTCAACAAGAACCATGCTGCATCTTGTGTATTTCCTGACATTCATTAACTTAGCTGGATGTTTTCTTCTGGATGATCATGCCAGTGTTCTCCAAAATTGTCATTTCACTGTTCATCAAGAATATAAGATCAAGAGAACTAAAAGCAGGACAAAGCCTCTAGGTTACTGATGAAAGACAAAAAGCTTTGGTGACTGTTCAGCATGAAATGTATAGAAGTGTTGTTGGGTGAAATGCCACATTGGAAACCCACCAGTAATGGCCTAATCTGAGTCCTAGTTCTAGGCTTTCTTTGGTTACAGCATAACTGGGAAGAAGTTCCTAACTTGTTAGTGTATGAAATACCCAGTGTGAGTTTGTAATTGCCACTCCAGACCAGAAGCTAAGGTCTCTCTTGTGCATGTGGGCTTTGCCCTGTATTAAATGCTTCAGCATCTGTCTGTGTCATGCATTGCCTTAGAGCCAGCTATTACTTTGTGTTGAAGAGATGCCTGACATCAGGCTCAGGTCCACTTACTTACTTACTTACTGGGCAATAACCCAGACCTCTTCACTTAGGGAATACCACCTGGAGAAGTGCAGGGCCAGGAGGTGCCAAAAAGACCCAAGTTAATTACAAAACTCACAAGCTGGAGGTGGGGGTTCTGTGACTTTGCCTCTTACCCTTGAAAAAGGGCCAGTTCTTAGTGTGCAGTATTGAATGTGGAAGATATGTTTCTGGTAAGAGTGATCTTTTTGTAAGCTTAAAGTTTTTGTGCTATTAACGGCAGTCAAGTTATCTTTTCAAGTGTTGCTTACAGTGACAAAATAATCTCAGAAGGTGGATTTCTTACCATTTAAAAGTAAAATTATTCTGCTGAAGAAGGTACTTCTTTTTAAGTGAAAATCTGCAGCAGTCACTGCCATCCTCAAGAATAGTATTTTTTTTTGATTTTGCAGTGTCACTTTCCTAATGTTCATGACTCGGCTTTGTAGGTGGTCTTACTAGATATCTGTAAGATGCTTCTGCTGTTGCTTCTCCTCAACTCATTAAGCAGACTTCTTTTATCATTGTTTAAACAACATAGTCTGAGTATTAATAGTTGGTTTTAAGTGTTGAAATTATATCTTAAGGCAAAAAAAAATATCTAGGTGTCTTGCCCTAAGTAAAAAAGTGCCTTTATTTTTCAAGGGTTCTGGTTATCAGTTTAGAAAACTATAGTATAGAAATAACTTATGATTCTTCAGCAGAATATAAGATTTCAGTAATAAGTATTTGTGATGTAGTTCATCTAGAGCAGAATTCACTCTTTTAGCGATTTCTGAAGTGGGAAGCACCAGGTCTTGAAAAGATTTAACACATAATAAAAAAACAAAGTAAACTGGTGTCTCCCTGGATGACTGAGTGTGCACCTTTGATTTGTAAGAAAAGTTCAGCCTACTAGGAGCAAGAAGGAAAAAGAGAAATGCCACCTTTATAAGGACTGTTAGGGAATTTGGGACTGTTCCCGGGCCTTTCAAATTTTCACTTCTTTGCATGCTCAGTATGAGTAAAAGCAACAATAAGGTCACACTCCTCTGTTTCCCTTTGTGGTTGCTTCATACCATCTTTTACACAGACCTAAAAGTGATGTTTGAACTGAAGGTTTGGTGGCAGTACTGAGCTTTTGAGAAAAGAGGACTGGGCTACTATGTTAAACCAGAGTCACGAGTGATCTGTTTTCTATCAGTAGAGAAATGCTCTTTCAAAGGCTTGAGTTTTTAAGACAAGTTTGAGATCGATTAAAAAATCCCTGAAATAAAGCTGGGTAATAAGATGCATGTCCAGTTTATCAAAGCAGAAAGCAAGCAGAGTTCCAGGACAGCAGCACCCTGTACCTAGTGTGTAGGGGTTTTTGTTTCTTTAACTTTGAGAATATTCTTTTGTTTCATTAGCTGCTGGAGGTTAGTTGTTCTTTCACAGTTCTAGAGCTGGCTCAAAACTGCAGGAAAGATTCTTGTGAAGACCCACAGGGTGTGAAGCAGTGTTCTTGACTGCACTTGCTTGCTGCTCTGCTTTCAACCAAATTCTGCGAACAAGTACACTACTGAGTAAGAAAGACATTTTAAAGCACCTAATAAAAATCTAAGTGTTAAACAAGCAAATAAGTAACCATCTTCTGAGAATTTATGCACCACCAAACTGGCCTATAAAAAATTACCATATAATATGGCAAACATTTTTCAACTTAGTGCTATTGGAAAATTAGATATAAAGGATTAATTATTTTCCAGAATAATTCAGAGGTGATTGAGGATCAGGGTGGGAGAGAGGTTAACTAAAATTATAAAGAATATCCACTTAGCAAGTTGTTAGAGATCCTGAAATTCTCTTGTTTATTTCAAAGTCATGCTTATAAATTAATAACTTTAATTAGAAAAAGTCCTGATAGTCATGGCTATAGAGCTATAGCAAATCAGGGAATCCAGTTCATTTGTAGGACATTGACACATAAACTAATTGAATGCTGCAGAAAGCACTGGTTGCTAAGCAATGCAGCAGTAATTGACATAATCAAGAATTCCCAACTCTGATTGTTTTGTTATATGTGATGCATATAATGTTCTGTAGCATGACCAGAAAGCTTGATTAGTTTCATTGAAAGTTCCTTGCATGGACAAAATGTTAGATTGAAACGAGAAGTATTGGTTGGGGAATGCCTAAAATTAGCCCCTGAATCAGCAGCTAATTGGCATGTCAGTAAAAACTGTGAAGAAAGTATGCAAATGCTAACAGAACTGTGGGCAGTTAGCACTTTGAACATCAAGGTACTTTCTCAATGGATGTTTATTCTATGCATCCGGGTTCTTGTATGTTTGAACCTACTTAATGTGGCAAGACAAGACTCCTTCCTGGAATGCCAGAAAGCTTTTCTCCTATTGCAGCTGGAGGGGAAGCCAGGTAACACTTGGCTTCTGCCTTCACTTTCTAAGAATTTAAAAGCCATGAAACCTTCATTTGAGGGCTTCTGGATAGATGGGAGTTACTAAAAGTTTATCTGAATTTAAACACATTTTTTAAAAGTGTTGATTTTAAATGCATGATACAGATAGGTGTATAGGAAAACACAGTGTAGACAGGTGAGCAAATCTTACACAGTTGCAGATCTCTGTCTGCACAGGCAGAGAATGTGCAGGTGGTTCTGGGTTTAAATTGCTCAGGCTTTCAATTTTGAGCTCCATCACAGAGCTTTTCATTTTAGACAATTTGCTACGACACAAAACTTCACAAGCATTGAGGTATCTGCATGCCCAAATTACTCCAATATTTCAGCTCCTATTTTGCAGTTTTTCATCTGTATGGGGAGGGAGTGGCACCCCTCTGCCTTCTGGAGTACTGTGAGAGTTTGAGAGCAGGTTGGATACTCTTATGACTGAGCTATATAATTACCAAGGACAGTATATGTACAAACAGCCCCTGTCAGGGGGAGGAGGAGAGATGCTTCTGTTAAGTGCCTTTTTACTTTCTACTTGGAAAAGTAAAAAATGGAGTCTAAAACAGGAGGTAGGGTTAGAGTAAGAACCTAGATGTGTATACAAGGAATGGGGGATTTTTGCTGTGAAAACAGTTAATCTGCAATGTCTTTAACTTCTGCTAAGCTGAAGGTCCTGATCTGTCTTTTCTCTTTGTAGGTATTTTTATGGTCCTTTCTCTCCTGTCAATTGTATATGGTGCCTTACGCTGCAACATCCTGGCTATTAAGATTAAGTATGATGATTATGATGTCAGCGTGAAACCAGCTGCCTACCTCTGCATATTCATGTGGAGAAGCTTTGAGATTGCTATACGGGTTACGGTGTTGGTCCTTTTCAGTTCAGTCCTTCAAATCTGGATACTTCCTGTTGTGCTAGTGAATTTCTTTGGTTTTTTCTTCTACCCATGGATTCTCTTCTGGCAAAGCAAGTCCCCATTTCCTGAGAACATAGAGAAGGCATTGAGCAGGGTCGGCACTACCATTGTCTTGTGCCTTCTCACCTTCCTGTATGCTGGCATTAACATGTTCTGCTGGTCAGCAGTGCAGGTGAAGCTCAATGATCCTGACTTAATTAACAAATCCCAAAATTGGTACCGACTGACTGTGTATTACATGCTGCGATTCATCGAGAATGCATTCCTCCTGCTGATGTGGTACATCTATAAAACTGATATCTACCTGTATGTATGTGCCCCATTGTTGGTCTTGCAGCTCCTGATAGGTTACTGCATGGCTATCCTCTTCATGTTGGTCTTCTACCAGTTCTGCCACCCTTGCAAAAAGCTGTTCTCATCCAGTATTTCTGAAGGTCTGCTGTCCTGTTTCAAGTTCCTCTGCTTTATTTGCAAGCCTCCCAAATCCAGCATACTTATAGACAAGGCAGAGGTGAAATCTCCTGAAAATTCCGATGAAGCACAGAGCAGTAGCAAGACAATATATTCTCAAAAGGGGAATCCTCATCAAAGCATTTCTTCCAATGCCTAGTACACCTGGGAGCAAGTATGTGCCTTTGGAAGATGGCAGATCACCTGCTGGGAACATTGTGTATCTTGGACATTGTGTCTTGTGGATGGGTTTACTTTCTTACAGGTGTAGTACTGCATGACAACTGACAAGCTTACCTTTGTGGAAAATGTAGTGTATGAGTATGTGTATCTCTGTGTGTTTGTGTGCTGAGAGCAGTCTTTCTTTGTAGAATTCTATTTCAGGGTTTTCTTGCACATAGGTTTATTATCACATGCTTACTTTGACACCATAGAAGACATCCTTCAAGAACTGGCCTGATGCTCATCTCACTCAGGAAATCTGAGGATGGAAGGAAAGGCATTTTATTTCAGATAGAATGTTATTATGGCATGCAACCCTAGCATGGAAACAGAGCATAGACCTTGACTATATACTGACTGTAGCTGTGGTCTGCTTTGATCCAATTGCAGACTTTTTACACTCTAATCAAGTGTAATAAGATAATACTTCTCTCTGAGGTACAAGAGTTGGACTTCTACAATGCAGTGTAGTCTGGGTTGCCAAGAAACAGCCAATTAGCCAGCACTAATACTGAAATGTGACTTGTTACCGAGAACTGACAGAGGCGTTACTGGCTTTGCGCTGTTTCACCCTTCACATTTGCTGCTTGTTAGCAAGGGAGTTAAATTTAACACATTAATTGGGATTTTCTAGAATAGCTAATTTTTCTGACATCATTTGTCTAATACTTCGTTTGTGATCAGCTAGTATTAGGATGGTGTTCACTTTATATAACTTTAAATATCTGAAAGCTGGGCAGATAGTGTGAGCTAGTCATGTGGGTGCTATCCAGAGCACATCTCCAGGGAATGATTCAATCCATCTTATAAACATCCTCTTAAGGCAAGTGATATGAATCATTCTCTGGAGACCTATTATTCAGTGTTAACCAGATGCCTTGACAATTAGTTTTGACTTCCATCTCTTTTTCAGATGGCTAAAGTTAAGAGATGAGCGCTACACTGATTGTCAGGGAGTTGGTAGTACACCAAGCAGGCAACTCGGTGACTTATGTGGTGATAGGAGACACTGAGTGCTCCTTTTTTAGGCTATATGTTATGGTTAGTTTAATATCAGTAGTCCTAAACCCTCTGACTTCTTTACTTCAGAAGTATCACAGGCTTGAAATCCGGAAGAGGAAATGAAAGTTACTGACTTTTTCTTCTATGCACTATATCACCATGAATAAAAGTGTTCTGTTATTTTTCAAGTTGCTCAGAAAGCTTTAGCAGATGGATACCCAAGAGTTTATTGGAAATACCCAAAACGAATTTTATTTTCAAAAATTGAGTGAAACCTTTTTGCACTCTGTTTGCTTAGCGCCTTGCATTTCTTTTGAATATTACCCATTATGGCTGCTAGTGAAAACAAGTAATCTATGACCAAAAGCATCAACTAGTGTCCTAAGCTTAGCCTTCATCCTGTTGTCATGGAGGATGTGAAGTTCTTCAGTTGGGATGACATCAGCATCATTGTACTAGATGTGTCTCAAGTTCAGGTCTGAGGTCATTTACCATGAAATATGTCACATGCAGTGCTGCAAAGAGCTAAGATGTTTTGATTCCTTACTGCATGGTAAATGAATGTCTTCATGCTTCAGTTTTGTAATGGAGTTGTGTTTCTTATTTTGCTTAATATGTGTCTCTGTGTGGTATGTGTATGTAGTTCTCATTAAATTACTGGGGGCTGGCAATGGGAATTTTTGGCCTGAGCTTGCCATGGGAATGTACCTCAGGTATCTGGGGAAAACACCAAACACCTCAGTTCAATTTCTGTCTCCAAGGAGCATAGAATAGTGAAGTGATGCTTTGAAGACACTGTGGTATCTCTCTGTCCTTCTGTATGTAGATGTACAGTATAGTGTTTCTCTGTACTTTTTTTAGATGCAGAAGAATATTTCAAGTTTGGTTTTTTTGTTTGTTTGTTTTTGTGTTTGTTTGTTTGTTTTCCTTTTCTGTGTGGGGTTTTTTTTTTGTTTGGTTTTTGTTTTGGGGTTGTTGTTTTTTTTTTGTGGGTTTGGTTTTTTTGTTTTTTTTTTTTGTATGTGTGTCGTTTTTTTTTTTTTCCCAGTAGTGAGTTAAAGGAGCAAGTGAGACTGTAACCCCTTGCTTCCAGACCTGCGGAATTCAGTACACAGGGACAAATTTTCAGGTGTTCTTAGCTAAAACTGAGTATCTGACTTCATAGTTGGATACTCATCAATAATCAGGGAATTACGGCTGTTGCCTATCTACAGATGTACCTTGGGTTGAAACATTAGTCTTTGGAGAGGAAAAAAGTGGCTTCATATGTAGAAGTACTTTGTATCTAAAGAGAGAGCTCTCAAATCCTTAAAGCAGACTTTGAATACCATGCAATGATGATGCAGTTCTGATTTGGCCACTTGGGAACAGTGGAAGCTTCACAAACTGCCAGTGAAATGTTTGTGCTACAATGAAGTTACCAGTAGGAGAGCTACACAGCCAGGAATCCAGTGTGGTTGCATGGCAAGTACCATTTAACTTCACAATACCAATGATGAAGGCTACTGTATATGCATATTTTTAACAAGTATGCCATATGACCTCCTATTTTTATACCAATCTCCTGAAGTGCATGCATAGGGAACTGAATATTTAAATCACTGTTATGAGAGAGAAAATTTAAAGATATTTGCATAAGTTACATTGCTGTTGTGTGGTTTTTCCTTAGTTGTGCAGGCAAACCAAAAAGAGTTTAAACACTCCAGGAACATGAAGGCTGTTGCTTTTGCAGTGCCTCATGTCACCACAACATGGAGTGCAGATATAAGTATTGCTGCTGGTATATGTTTTGATCTAGCTGTGCTGCCATTGCTGGTAGAAAGAAGATACAAGAGCGAGTCATAGAGACAAAGATACTCTGTTAAGACCTTTGTTTTAAAGGACAAGCTTGCTTTTCTAAAGTGTGCTGTAATGCTAGGAGAAGCATTTTTTTTTCTCAGGTTAATGACAGTCTAGTGTTGTTACCAGCACACCCAGTGGCTACACTGAGAGGATAATATTAGCTGTAAAGGTTGTATGTGTATGAATGAGTGATGTTTTGCTGCAGGTTGACTGTGATTTTACTCTCCTCTACAAATGTTAGAGGTGTATGTGTTGAATGGAAGACTATAGGGCTATTGTTGAAAACTGTACTCACTTGTGTAGTCCCGAGTCACACAAGGGATTGTTCAGTAAGGATTATTATGTGTATAAGAGTATGCAAGATCTGATACACAGGTTTTCTTTTATACTTGTAAAGCAACACAAATTAAAATGTTGAAACACTCCCTTAAGTTGTGCTGGTATCAGTTCTTAGTCTGCTTAGTCTTAAGAAATCCAAGGTAAAGGTGATATAGCACACTGTCTTCTGTTACCACGTAGCAGAAGAAATCTTTTCAAGCAGACCTGACAGAGAATAATTTATGATTAATTTAGGAGTTCCTTATCTCTGACCAGTAATGTTTCCATGCTGTTTTTAGCTGGTTGGGGTCTCAGCAGATTTTGTAGAAGGCAGGCAGTTTAAGAGACCGGTATTATACTGACCAAGATCAGTATAGGTTATTTATTGTCAGAATGAGAATGTTTAGTTGGTTTACACTGAGAATCAGAAAGAAATCATTATGTTATAAAGGATCTTTTAACTTTCGTTCTGCAAACCTGTTTCATGCTTATATGGATTTACCAGGTGCTTGTCTCTGACCTTAGGAATAGCCATCATTTAAATGAGGAGCAGTGAGAGAGGATTTTAGAAGTCCTAGTGGTGGTGGACACCACTATCTGCTAGTAAGAGCTGTGCTTCCTAACACACAGAAGGTAGCTAATCCTCTCTTACAGATGTTATATTTAGTCTCAAGGGATGATTTTTACATTAGTATCCAGCATATGTATTTTTTAAATCAAGTGTAGATTAAAACCTCTAAGAAAGATTTCAGGTTTAGGCCTAACATTGATAACTTCTGTTTTCAACATGGTTTCTTAAAGAAAAGCTTATGTGACTACACTGTTTCTTTGTCAACCCTGTTCTACCCAGTACGTACCAAACTCACTGGACACATTAAAACTAAATTTTTCTAAGGGCAGATATCTGAGGAAATAAAGCAGTTTGATACAAGCTTTGGGAAGGCTATGAGCTTCCAGGAGGAAAAATGGGAATTGATAAAATGATCATCCTGATAAGAAGGGTTTCAGCATGACCTTGCTTACCACTTAGCAAGCCAAGCAATTGGCATGCTTTAGGAGTTATAAACCTGTGTATCACTCAGTGATCCACACACCGGCTACCTCTTGAATTTAGCTTCATTCCCACAACTTCTAGTTGAAGTACAGAAGTAAAGAGGAGGAGGAGGAGGAGGACATAATGAAGTCATGGGAGATAACAGGAGTCACTTCAGTTTAAATGATGGCTTCTACAGGACAGTTTACTTTCTGTATTGTTCCATTGATTGTATAATACTTGAGTTTGGTAATCTGTAATCTAATTTTTTTTTTAAAAAGGGATTTTTTATTTTTAATTCCCCAATAATTCCTATTTTTTTCCATAGCAGCTAATAATATCTAGTCTAAAACAATAAACCATTTTCTGTTTGAGAGGCTTATGTACTAAAGAAAACTCGGAGATACTTGCAGGCCAAATATCATAGCAGTTTTTTATAATCCTGTATTTTAAGATGCAGTTGAGGTGACTACCTCTATTCTATCAGGAATCATACAGGAACATGAAGATATAGTAATTTGGCAGAGATGGTAAGTTTGATTTACCAAGGACAGAAGACTTGAAAAGTAAGAAATGTTAAGGATTATGTAATTTCTTAATGACCAAGAAAAATAAGTATAATAAAACTGTTAGGTCTTGAGTTCACCCTAAAATGAAAGTAAAAATGAAAGGTAAGTGCTTCAGAATGAGTGTTAAAAGTCCATTGAATGGATAATAATTTTGTGTCTTGGAAAAAATGATCAGTTTTATGGTTTTTTTGATAAATCAGCCAAAGATACTTTCAAGAAAATGATCAGGGATGGATTCAGATGGAGAGCAATTCCACAGATAATCAAAGTGAAGATTAATTCATATCAGGCTTCTACATGAGAGGTAACTATCAAACCAGTAGCACATCACCTTGCAGACAAGGCACTAGTGTTGCATTTTGTTGTCTTTATGCATGGATTTGCAGTTCTTGCAAATCTGTCCTGTAGTAAGGTGTGTGCTATACTCAGCAGCCAAGAGAAAAGAGAGGTGCTTGCAGTTGCTTTAGCTTTGCCGTTGATGGCCTTTGTAACACCAGTTATGTTATTTAGAACGTATGTCCTAGCTATTCCTCCTTCCTCTCTGCTGCTTGGTGATCATTTAAAATGGGGATCATTTTAAACAGAAATGGAGAAACAAGGTGGGGTAAAGCTCAGCTGTATTTTTAAGTAGTGCTGCTTTTTAGAGCCAAAGCTGAATGGCCATGAGAAGGGCTGAAGTCATGGAATGTATCCATTCTTCATTGACACACTCGAAATATTAATAATAGTGGGCAGTACAGTAATGCAAAAACATGCAGGTGTTGTTTAAAAAAGTTAGAATGGAAAGGAAATCTTTTAGCATCAACTTTAGGTCTACAAGGAAAGAAAGGGAGATTTACAACCACAGGGTAATTAGGTGTTTCTTAAACATTTTTTCCATTGTGTTTATAGATTAGTGTGGGCTTCCCCTTCTGCCCTCATCCCCTTTCTTCTTTTTAGCAACCAGGAGAAAACAGACCAAACATGAAAAAAAGAAACATTTTTATGAAGAAGTAAAATGTTACTGCAAACCTACAGAAATGTGCAGGGCAACTCAGAAACATTCAGGGTACACCTACAATTATCTGCTGGTGCTCTCTGAGGTGCGTGGTGCAACCCCCAGTAAGGAGTCCGGGTGCAGACAGGCAGTGTACCCCAGCCTTAGAAACTGAGGTCTCCTTGGTCTAAACATAGCCCTGGTTTATTAAAAAAAAATACAAACAAAAAAAACCAAACAACTTTCTTTTTTGTTTGACTGGTTTCATACCAGCACAGTCATAGAATCACAGAATGTTTTGGATTGGAAGGGACCTTAAAGATCATCTAGTTCCAACCCCCCTGCCATGGGCCTGGATACCTTCCACTAGACCAGGTTGGTCAAAGCCCCGTCCAACTTGGCCTTGAACACCGTGAGGGATGGGGCAGCCACAGCTCATGTTGAGCTTCTCATCAGCCAACACCCCAAGTCCTTCTCAGAGTGCTGTTCTCAATCCATTCTCCACCCAACCTTTAGCTGTGCCTGAGCATATGCAGTGTCCCTGACCCACATGCAGGACCTCACACTTTGCCTTGTTGAACTTCATGAGGTTGTCATTGGCCCACCTCTCAAGCATGTCCAGGTCCCTCTGGATGGCATTCTTTCCCTCCAGCGTATCAACCGAACCACACAGCTTGGTGTCATCAGCAAACTTGCTGAGAATGCACTGAATCCCACTGTCCATGTCGCCGACAAAGGTGTTTGAACAGCACCAGCCCCAATACCCTGAGGAACGCCACTCATTGCTGGTTTTCACCCAGACATCAACGCTATGACTGCAAGTGTGAGTGCAACCATCCAGCCAATTCCTTATTCACCAAATGATCCATCTGTCAAATCCATGCTTCTCCAGTTTAGAGACAAGATTGTTAGGTACAACAGTCAAACACTTTCCAGGAGTCCAGGTAGTCTGAACTGTATACATCGTGTTGCAGTACACATATTAGATTTGATCTCAGCACAAGTAGACAATTTTGATGCTGGTCAGAACAGAAATATTACTACTGATGCAATATGTGCAGTTTGCTTAGCCAATTCCACCTTCCTTTTGTGTGTGAAGAAAAGTAATGACCCATGCAATATATCAGAGTTTTTAACATCATTTGGTAGCTGGCTGGTTCCTGCTTGGATCATGTTTTCTTCCTCAGCTGACAAGATGCGATGCCCTGAAAAATCAAGTGTCTGTTCTTTACACAAAGATAAAATATAATCAATTGGAAAAACCTAAGACATTGCACATGCTAAGCCTTATTCATAATGATTTGGCTGTGTAGTTCAGAAATGAACCAAAACCCTCCAGAGTAAGAGGAAAGTGAAAACATTGCAGGGGAGACAGGTTATCAGCTGAGAACAGGCAAGGAATGCAGTAAGTGAAAAATTACTTCTGCCTTGCTGTGAGATGTGGACCTCGGTAATGATGTTGATGCTGTGCCGTAAGGATTGATGGTAAGGCAAATTCAGGGAGTGCTAAAGAGTGGTGTACTATGAACTTACCAAACAACTCAAATGCCAATTACACCTGACTCTTCAGCATAACTTGCCATTGATACAAAATGAAATGGAAGCCCTAGAGGGCTCCAACCAGGAATCCATTACTAAACACCTATAAATCACTTGTCCTATAGGAAACAAGGACTTGTATTTGAGCTGCTGTCTTAATGAACCATACATCACTATTCTTTCCAGGGCACAACAGCAAATGAGCAGTTGTGTCTTCAAGCAAGAAAAGAAAAATGAAATCGGCAAGGGAAAGGGAAGAGTAACTAGCAGGAGATCTAAAATGAAAACCCACAAACTGTCTATGGTCTTAAGCACATCACTCATTCATGAGAACTTCTAGTGTGATAGAAAACTAAATGCAATTTTAACATGTGTAAAAGCGTGTTTGTATGGAAAAAATATTGAATAAGGAGTATGATTTGACAGACCCTCCCTGCCAGGTAGCTCTAGTGAATCCTATTTGGAAGCACAGAGGTGGGCTAGTGGATCTCTGAAGGTCCTTTCCCAGACTGTGATTGTGAGCTGCTAATTAGAAATGGGATTTGACAGCCCAGCACTGAAAGAGAGAGGGGAAACAGAAAAGCTATTTTGACCAGGGGTGTGATAGAGCAGGGGACAAGAGGGTAGGTGAGAAGGTCTGAGACAGAATGGCCATGTCTCCAGCTCCTTGAGCTGAGCTGCTCCATGAGTGATGTGGGGTCCCTGCTCCTGGTGCTGTGCCTAGGCTGGTCAGTGCTGCCCAGTGGGTGGCATTGCGGAGCCAGCCTGCAGCAGCACCCAGCTCTCCAGCGGTCCGCATCTCTATCTGGGCTGAAAGTCTTCTTGGCGATGCATGGTAAGAGCATAGAGGAAAACTGCCCTCCTTCCCGCAGAGAAGAGTTACCCTGGGCTATCAGAGACATGTGTAAAGTGGTGGAGCAGAAGCCATAGGAAGAGAAGTCTAGCTACACAAGGGGAAGCAAACACCTAATAGCTGCGTTGCAGTCTCAGAGCCGCACTAGCAGATCATAAAGCTTAGTACCCTGCTGAAAGACTGCAAGCTGGGCTCCTTCTCCCTCAGTCCCATGTGAAGCCAGGTTATTTTGGCCTCTGCCTTTATGCATGGGAAGTTATGCTACCCTAACTTTACTCCGGCTCTACCTGGAAATTACTGGCAGCTTAATGTAAAGAATTTTAGACAGGGTACATTGCTGGTGGTGGTTCTCCTGGTAACACAGCAGCATGCACCCATTCTGGCCTGTTGGCTGTTTGGCTTCCAGCCAAGACTGATATGGCAAATAGCATCTGTATCATACATGGACTTTTTGAATACAGCACGTGGTCTCTCGTGTTCATTGCAAAAGGCACTGTGAGGAAGTACTGGAGCAGGGAGCTACACTGAGGGTTACAGTGTAAAGCAAAGACAGAAGGATCTGCCACTTCTTACTGGAGTTTCACTGACATTTTGTTTCCTGGTTCACATTTATCCACTTTTCTGCCCTTGTCTTAGCATGGAATAATTTCTTTTGTAAACAAAACAAAGAGCAGAAGATTCAAACTATGCCATTCACTTGAGTGAAGGCAAGTGACACCTTCAGGCTGTGTGTGAAGGCAGTCATAGAATCGTAGAATGTTTTGGGTTGGAAGGGACCTTAGAGATCATCTAGTTCCAACTCACCTGCCATGGGCAGAGACACCTTCCACTCGACCAGGTTGCTCAGTCCCTTCAGGAAAGACAGCTTGATAGGTCTCTTGTCTGCTTCTTCTGCTGTCATATGGAATCAAGGGAAGACTGGTGAACAAGGATTGCACATTATTCAAAATAAAGATACCTGTCTACAAAATAGAAGAGGCTAATCAAGGTCTCTCCTTGGCTTTCCTCCTGCTACATGGGAAGGAGGAGCTGGGTGTCTCACTATGTTCTTCATGTCACTATCATGCAGGATTTTACATTGTCCCTTTTAGGAGGCAGGTGTGAAACACCTACACCTATTGCAACTGTTTGGCATTAAATTTGTGCAGGAATAAACAGAACACTATTGCATAGAGGAGGAGAGGAACTAAATTAATTCCTAAGCAAGGGGGTAAAATTACTGCAAGGAAACGAAGAACCCTGGGACCTGACTTTTGCAAAACTGTCATGCTGCAAAAGTATCCCTGTTCACTGATGCCTTCAGTGAAAAAAAGGCTGAAAAATGCTGTGTGTAATCACCTAGCTTGAAAGACATTTTAGAAACAGAATGAGATAGTGCTTATGTTTTTTCCATACTCCAGTTTTACTCACTCCTACATAATTAATACTCAGCTGCCAATGTTGCCTCTTCTTGTGCAAGATGCATTTTTCAAATTAGATCAAAACATGGAAGTTTTTGTAAGATTATAGCAAAGATGTCTTGCTCATTCAGAAGGTGCCAGCATCAGAATTAAAACGGTGTGACATGTGAGTGCTTTTGGTACCAGTTCTACCCACACCTACCATTTGTGATTATTTCTCGGAAATTCTAGTGCTTATTTATCAAAGAGGATCAGCAGGAACAACAACTCATACCTGAGGAGATAAAAAAGGACAGGGCTGGGAGGAGGTGACTCTTCTGTGCATTCTGTATTACATTTCAGCACTGAAAGTTATATAGGGTGGCGATACATTTTTTAGCAGAAAACCTGACCAGTTGTGTTACTTGTTTTATCCTCTGTCTCACAAGGAAAATACAGTCTATTCCAACAGTTTATATATATATGAGTTACAAACAGTTTTATGTAAAGATGATAGAAACATGTTTGAAACAGAACTATGAACATGATTCAATGCTTAACTGATTTCCTAAATGAATGAGAAAGGAAACAGGTTGCTGCAAGCTGCTGCTCTCACTTCCTTGTGAGAGAGGACATAGTCGCTGTCCCAGAAAGACGGGGACTGTTGTGTGCACTGATCTTGGGCAGTCATGGGTAACTGGGTGGAGAATGAAGGACTGTCCATCTTCGTCGTTGTAAGTACAATTTTTATTGTGAGTTGTGTCTAGTAAAAAGTTCTACAGAAAGCTGCAGTAAGCAGTTCTCACTGTGCCAGTGAACGATGCATCCAACTATGCTGAAACTAGGGCACCAGGTGCAGTGAAATGCTTAAAGGGAATAATTTTTAAGCAGCTCTGTCTGGTATCTCATTTGCTGTAGGCTTTATTGTCAGCTGACAACTGACTGTATGTTAACTTTCATTAGCCTTGTTAGAAATATTTACGTGTCTGGGATTTTTGGATGCAACAGTGACTTAAGAAAAACAAATAACATTACATCTTACTTAACTATGTGTGCTTCAACAGAGAAAGCAATTACAGCAACCACCCTTTCTTGCACTTTTATAAACAAAAGTGGGTGTAACTGAAAGTGCAGTGTCTTGATGGTATAAAATTTGTATTAGAGTTGGATTCCAAAATTTAGCAGAGATTCAGGAATCCTTCATTAAGACAACTGGTATTTGAATTGAGTTTGTATCCAGCTTTCATAGAGCAGCTGTGAAAGCAGGTTAAATTAATTCTGAGTAAGATCTGAAAGTACTGAAAATCCCAACCACGTTTAAAAGCGATGAAGAGGAAAGAAGGGCAGTCCTCCTTGGAGAAAACTTAGAAGTTAAGTATTTTTTTTCATGTCACATGTGATACAAGAGCTATAGAAATACAATTTTACAAGTGTATGTATATATATAAAAATATGTAAAAGTTCAAATAACGAATTTGTTTTTAGAGACTCAAAGCTGTAACAAGGTCAATTTATAGGTAAAGAAACTAACAAAGTCCCTGAGAAAGTAATCGGCTAACAGGATATTTCCCTGGAAGCCTTACCGAAGTGTTCTGCATTGTCCTCTCCAGCTTTACTGTACACTGACTAGGTACAGGGTTGTCCAGCGCTTGATGGGAACAGGACAACCATAGTTACTATTCATGTAACTCAATAAAACAAAAACACATCAGCCTTAATCCCAGCCTATGCAGCCTCTCCTGGGTTTAGCTAGAGAGCACAGATGGCTGTGAACTCTGCAACTCAACCCAAGCTGCCACAGGGTCTCACAGCTTTTTTCAGAGGATTCATGGTCCATATGGGTTAACACCAAGAAGGACTGTGAGAGACCATTAAGCATCATGCCAAAAATCTTGGTCTGCCAGGAATGCTGTCAGGCTACTGTACATGGCAGTGGCACACTCTCACTTTAAATACATATCCTAAGCATTTAATCCTGACATGAGGTTGGTTGGTTGTTTTGTTTTGCTTTGTTTTGTTTTGTTTTTCTTTTTAATAAGGATCTGGGGATTTCCTATATGCTGCCTTACCCTGAAGGAAATCCCTTCATTTCCCTGTATTTATTCCACAAGAGTAAGACATTTTCCAGATCTAAACTAATCCCAAGGTTTTTTACAGTGTCAGATGGGCCAAATAGCTACCAAAACATATGAGTTAGAAGGGATAAGGGACTGTAATGTCACAGTTTCTGGCATCCTTAACTTACAACCAGAGACTTATTTTTCTCTCAGTTCTCAGACTTTCTCTTCTCTGATTTCATTTGCCATCTACTAAATCTGATTAGACTGAGAGTGCACGATGCAGGTTGGTTTCACTATGGCATGTGAAATCAGTCAACCAGAATCAGGATGGCATATGCCCAGATTCACTATGATCTGTTGAGACAGATGGGCTTGTAGCTGCTTTAGATGGCCTTGAGAAGGGCTAATAACTTTACTTTCCCTAAAGAAACCTGCACCGTAGGATGTGAAAGTGAGAGAATAGTGCAGTACAGCAACGAAGAAGCTCAGTTTTGGATAGTCTAAACACTGCCCAAGTGCCTGGGTTGAATATTTCCTGCTGGCTGATTTCAGACCTTCAGAGTGCCCTATTCAGTTAGGCCCTACATGTAGTTTGGGCCATCTATATTTAGAACTCAAGTTCCTTTTCTTTGGCACAGCTCCTAAGTCTTCCTCTTACATTAGCCTTACATAGGTGAATATGTCTGAGGACCTGCCATTTGGAAGAGGCCCTAAGCTTTAATGGTGTTTGGAGATTCAACTAGACTCACAGACGTAGCTAAACACCTGTAATATAATGGTCCTTATATAACCATGTCTAAACCCCTCTGGCTAGGCTAAAGTTTAAGCTACCCATTGCTGTATTTTTGTTTATTGCCACTCCAGTACCTCTGAATGCACATATCAGAGCCAATTTCCACCAGAAAAAAATTCTATTGCCCTTGCAGAATCCTATATACCCTGCAGGTACACTTCTCTGTGCAAACAGGAGCACAATAAGCTAATTGGCTATTAGCTGAACTATGTAAATTCAGACATACGATCCCTAACAAGAAACTGTAAAGCTTTTTGTTCATTTCTCTTTCAGCTTGTATGGCTGGGGTTAAATGTCTTCCTCTTTTGGTGGTACTATCTTGCATATGATATCCCACCAAAATTCTTCTACACCAGAGTGCTCCTTAGTGTAAGTATAAAACATATATTATCTTGGCATAGACAGAACACATAGCATTTTTCCGTAGCATTATTTGATTGAAATAGGATAAAGTGGCTGGAGCAGCAGGTTCATGTAAGAGTTAAAAGTCACATTCAAGCAGACAAATGAATGCGGATGTCCAGTGCTTCTGAGCAGAAAGCTAGTATGAAAACAGAGAGATCCCATTCTAAAGATATTTTCAGGTAACTATCATGCTCCTGGTAATTAAAGTCATTGTGAATTGTGGCTGTTTTATTAAACAAAATATGAATAAAATATTGCCACTGAACTGTTGTGCACTCATTTTCCCCTGTGATTATTTTTCACAGCATGAATAGTTTGCAAAGCTTTTAGTTCTGAAAAGCAGTCATCATTCATGTATTCATCAAACATGTATATAGTAGTAAAGTAGTGAAGTGATCCTGAACCCTGGGCCGTTCAATATAATCCAACTGGCTAATGCAATATTATGTGTCCTACTGCAAACTTGATTCCAAAGATACTATAGGTCATAACCAATTGACAGAGAAAATTAATTTATTCACATATTTTAGAAGCCTGATCACAGACATGAAAATCAGTCTAAGGTTCAAATTGCAGAACATAGCACCGTGTAAAAGGTTTGCAAAGCCACAGTTTAATTCTGCAAAGCATGAAATCACATTTTGTATAGGGCTTAAGGTCTATGGATCAAACTCTGTCCTTTGCAATCATGGTGCCTTTGAAGTCTCAGAGACCTGTGCTTGAATAACTAGAGCTCAGTGTAACCCCAGTTCAGTAACTGAGATTTGAAACCTGAAAGTGTCCCAGTCAATGCAAGACCAAACATTATCTTTTGCTCTCCTTCATTGTGTTTGGATTGTTATCGTCACTTTCAACAGTCTTTGTTCAAAAGTCTGAAATCATTCAGGATAAGAAGAGCAACATTAAGGGAACATATTCCTAAAACATGAGGCAACATATTTCCCTCCACTTCCTTTACTGACAACAGAGAACATAAAACCGCTTCCCTCATAAACTGTCCTGCCTACTGTTACACCCCAGCCAACTGAAACTGCAGCAGTGAGACTTTCTTTACAGCCCTGGGACAGAACACTCTACTAATAGCTTAGACTAGCACCTGTGATTAGCCATTGACTGTCAGACGGGACAGGGAGCTTTTTGTGCAACCATATTATTTCAAAATTGGAAACAGAAGGTGTCTGTCTGGAGGAATGTGTTGTACCTCCATACGTGTCTCTAACTTGGCTAGAGCGTGACTACTGTGGAATGTGAACATTATTAATCAACTCTAGATCTCACACTCATGGAAAGTTGTATAACTTTTATATGACAGATACAACACATAAATGAATTCTGTCCCTATCTATGTCCTGGACAATGTCTTAGGTAATGCATTTAGTAACAGCATCTCTCCAATTACAGCATGCTTTGGCTCTGGCAAGGGCCCCTGCAGCCTGTCTGAATTTCAATTGCATGCTGATTCTGTTGCCAGTATGTCGAAACTTGCTGTCCTTCCTCAGAGGATCAAGTGCGGTAAGATGAAGAAACAATTTCAAAATCTATGAAAAATAATAACCCACGCAGCCTTGCAAAGAAACCAGGGAAATTCATCCAAGTTCCCCAAATATACTATACTTTGGGCATGTCCTCTTTTAAGAAGCAGATAAGCCTGGAGTTTTGCTATGAGCAAGACTGAGATCTATATGCCAGTGCGGTATCTAGAGCTCTGTTGAGAGGTTTAGCTTTGGATTAGCCTCCTTTGAGTCTTCCCTTTTCTCTTGCCTTCTGGACATCATGCTGCCCTGGATGCAAAGTGCCTTGGTAGTGCTTACGTACATTTGCCGTATTTGTCACTCATGCAACACGCATTTATAAGGGAGATATTAGCCCATGTCTTCTGTCTTTGCATGTTCAGTTCTGAAAGTAAATGTAGTCTTTCACAGATTTTATTTCAGCTGGTTCATAAATTACGTTCTTTCTTGTCTGAGTTGCATTTCCGTCTCAGGATGAAACAGTTTGCAGGCCTTTTGAACATTTCTAGGTCCCAGATGCAAATGTTATACACAGTACTGAGGAACCACCATTAAGGGAAGGACAGCTGATTCTAAGTGACAGCTGGAGAGACTTCCTATGGTAGTATTTCTGTGTGCAGCAGAAATAATGCACACAATGCATGTCACGGTGCAACAAAAAAAAACAATATTCTCCTTAAGCTCATGAACTGTCTCTCCAAATATGTAATGATTCCTCCTTTCTTTCTAGCCTCCATAATATATACATGGTCAACAAAACCAGTTTGCAGAGGTTGGTTTTAATTTGTAAATCTAGTATAAATTCTTTCATGCAAATAAGAAAGGCCTGCCGGGGCTGAAAAGCAGAGCAAAAGGGGAAGCAATAAAGTAGATGCAGTGTTCAAGAGTCCTTCATAGGGGAATAGAATGGCATACAAAGTAATAATAGCCAGAGACAGCCCATGCCATACCTCCATCCAGTACATATATCTGGACAATCATTCTGGCTGAATAAATGAGAAGTGTCTGCCACATAATGCTCCTAAATTACATTTAGGAGTAAAGCCAGTGCCCTGGACTTTTCCAGGCATAACAACTCAAAACATAAAGTTGGAACTATGCAGACCAGGCTTTCAGTCTTCCCTTCCGATTCTGAAATGCTACAAAAGCAGTCATACCCCCCATGTATGTAGAAGGAAAACGAGTAGTAAAAAAAACAGTGGGGTTACAGCTAATCTTCCCTGCCCTGAGAAAGATCAGTTAGTATCTGCCAAAATCCAGAGCTGACTCCCCAGGATGCAGAACAATGAGCATAAATTTAGTAAAAGATATTGTTGATATTAGATGAATGCAACTTGAAGATATTGATGAGATTTTGATCATATTAGTCCTTCAGGAGGTCTGAAATAGATTCCAGTGGGGTTGAGCTGAAAGCAGGCTGGGCAGAGGTATTCTGAGGTCAAAGCAATGGAATAGCTCAAGGCACTTCTGAAGGCATTACTGGAAGATAAAAACTGGTTCCAAGGGTGCACTGTGGTAGTCACTCAGGCTACACCCAGTTTGCAAGTGAGAACCATGCAGGGAGCTACAGCTCCATTTTGGCTTCCTGCCTGCAGCCAGCAATGCTGCTGACAGTGGTAGACTATGAGGAAGCACTCTGAGGATGAACAAGAAGAGGAGGGAAGAACATAAAATAGGACTGTTAGAATGTTGGTGTTTAACTTCAGCTGCTTTCTCCAATAAAGCTATACCCCAGGAAGGAGGTAATTTTATATCTTAAGCAAAACACACAGGACCCAGTGTGCCAATGGTAGTGCCAGGACTGAGGTGCGGGGGTACAACCGCTTATGCCAGTTCTGGTGTTGTCTCTAATTAACTACGTAATTGTACAAAAGTAAAATTCTACACAAGTAAAATCTGTGAGGATCTCTTAAGAAAAATCCTGATCTTAAAATGTCAAATAACTTACTGAAAGGATAGTGACCTTTCCAACAGCAATGTCATTGGGGTTATGGAGAGGGGAGAACTGTTCAAATCCGCTGCTCAATAGGAATGTGCTGTAAACTCTTACCCTTTACATCCTGCTACCTAGCAATTATACACTACAAAATTATTTATTATTAATTGAAAGAACAGCTGTGTTGTCTTTGCATGCCTTTTATTGCTGTATTCATCACTGCTGTTAATGATCTTCACTTCTGAATCTAGCTGTATCATTTTGCCATTGCTTTGCCTTCTGCTTCTTGAACAGAAACATCAAGTGGTTTTTGCAAGGCAGTCAAACAGAGTTGGCATTTCCTCACTGTGCTACAGTTTGTTCTATAATCTTTTTAATTGTGTCCCAAGATACGTGATACAGAGAAGGCCAAACTTCTCCTGGCTGTTGTTACAGTCTACTGAAGTCATTGCAGTAGGCCCAGAGTGTTAAAGGTTGCCCTTTAATCAATGTCCCAGTTGGAAAATAAAACAAGGAGAGAACTGTTTCCTGCTCATCTATTCATCTGTAAAGTTAATACTCATGGGATCTTTAGAAATGGACTGGTATGGAAGAGTAAGACTACTGCTGGTATATCTCCACTAAGTAAAGAACAAATCAGAACTGAAATTGTTTGTGTGTTTCATCATCCCATCTGCTGTCTTACTCGTGGATGGCTGGGATGATTAGCTCTATCCTATCAGCTGGAAATGTACGTTACCTTACCCTGCCATCTATAATGTTGATGTCACGTGGGAGAATATTTTGTTCTCTCTAAATTTGTTGTGTGAAATATCTACATGGTTCTTGTGAGGAAATGTCTGTGTAGTGTGCATAGTGTTTTCTTCCCTTTGCCAGTCAGGAAAAGCATTATAAATATACAACACAGGATAATCATGCTTCCTACTGTGTGAAGACAGAAAGTTTTACGGGAACTTAAAGTTATAGGAAAACTCCCACTGACTGCAGCACAATTCAGATGGGGCCTGTTAGGAACCTGTCATTATTCTTAATGAAAATATAATTCTGATTTTCTTAAGAACCAAATTCTTCAGTTTGTATCAGCAGAGATTTTTATTTCCTGTTTCTCTTTGGGTTACTCCAGAAACAAGTTGTAAGTCAATGCCCAACAAGTACACCCCAAATTTTGGGGAAGGAATCGTTTCATATTAACTGACCATAAGTGGCTAGCACATGAGGGGTGGGAGCTCCCTGAGACAGTTATATCCAGACTTTACAGTCCATTTCTACAGGGTGAACCACAGCAAGATCCTGATGCTAGGTGGCAACCTGAGACTCTACCAAAGCAGTCACCCTGCCATGGCAGACTGTCATCCCTCTTTCTGTTTATAACATGTGATTCAACAGAGATAAGATACATACTTTTGTCATACTGGATGTTTTTTTCTCATTATCAAATATTTCGTTTCAATGGGCCATGTTAAAACATTATCTATTATTCCTGTATTCTGGAGTAGGGAGGAAAATATTTTTGTCTGTATTTAAAAATCTGAAATTTTTATTAGTAATGCCACCAGTTATCGTGCTCAGCACCTCTTGTTTTGTCCCTTCATTTAAATAAGTATGCATAGACATCAGAAATAGTCTTCAAATACTTTTTTCTTCAAACCAAAAGTGCTGCTCTACCCGTGTCAGAAGACAGCTGGACAGGAATCTCACCTTTCACAAAATGGTGGCCTGGATGATCGCCCTTCATACTGGTTGGTACTCAAATGTTTCTTTGTTTATTGCTTTCTTGTGCATTTTACACAGAATCCATATGGGATTTAAGTTCTTAAAGATAAGGACAGAGACCTTATTTCATTAACCTAAAAGAGTCAGCATGGGCCAAGGCTTAAATCAGTTTCCAAAAATTAGACCTCATAGCAGCCTTTCCGTATCTGAAGGGGGGCTATAGGGATGCTGGGGAGGGACTCTTCATTAGGGACTGTAGTGACAGGACAAGGGGTAATGGGTTAAAACTTAAACAGGGGAAGTTTAGACTGGATATAAGGAAGAAGTTCTTTACTGTGAGGGTGGTGAGGCACTGGAATGGGTTGCCCAGGGAGGTTGTGAATGCTCCATCCCTGGCAGTGTTCAAGGCCAGGTTGGACAGAGCCTTGGGTGACATAATTTAGTGCGAGGTGTCCCTGCCCATGGCAGGGGGGTTGGAACTAGATGATCTTAAGGTCCTTTCCAACCCTAACTGTGCTATGACTCTATGATTCTGTGGTACTATTCTGCAACTGGCAGAAAGCAAAAGAGAAGAAATAATACTTTCCTTCTGAACCCCCAGCACCATTTATGACACTGGTTAACAAAGGGTGTTTAACAATGCCTTGAAAAATAGATACCCTGGCTTTAATTCTTGTTTAGATTTATTTGTTAGTTGGCAAGTGTGATACAAATAAAAGGATGAAATTGTATGAAAGAAAAGGACATAAAAAGCTTGGGCAGGCCATGGAAATGTTTTCATATTTTATCTCTCATTTCCAAAACTAAGGGTTTTCTATGTTTTCTTTCATCAAGTTTGTCTCTTTTCAGTGCAAGTACCTTACAATCATATACCCTAGAACAGTCTTAATATCAATAGATTACCTGAGGTGAGCAGGCTCCCTTTCTGAGCTGTGGGCTTAATCTCACCACCACTTCAAGGAAAAGGAGCAGGGTGGGGGAGTTAACATAAGGCCACAGAGGGGGTCTGTAGCAGAGACAGGTTGTTTGGGGCTGTTATATCTGAGCTCAGCAGACCCTGTTTTGAAGGTTAGTAAGTATCTGGTGATACTAAAGGGGAAACATTTCAAAAGGCTTTGTATGGCTTACCCCTGCAGTAACGTGGAGTAGAAGAAGTGTGAAACACCTCAGCTGTCCTAGGTTTATGGACACATCAGCTCAGCAAGAACACTTAGTTATTAGTTAGTATTTATAAGCAATGCAGGAGAAAAAAGCAGCCCTAGCAAATGTGACACACCAAAGAGATCCAGATTAACTTCCTGGCTCTTCCACAGAAATCCTGGATGATCCTGACAAATAATTTAAGCCATCCCATGCTTCAGTTTCCTGTGTATTAGGGTACTACTACTTGAACTGTTGGAAGCCTTTGTTGAACACAGACATACTGGAAACTTCCTTTTACTTCTTTCCTTCCCCCACCCAAAACCATGTAAACTTCAGATAGTAAAGCTTCAATAATAAAACACATCAGGAATGTAAGAACTTGTGACAAAGAGGTGAGAGTGGCACAGGCCTTAAGCTGTCATTGACAGATGTTACAGTTTCAGATGTTACCCAAAACCACTGAGTATTTGTGCTTCACGCTGATTTTTTTCTTTCCTGTTACTCCCAGCAATTCACACCATCGCACACTTATTCAATGTAGAGTGGAGTGTGCAAGCACGTGTTGAGGAGAAACAAACCCTGGCAGCTGCACTTTCTAGCCTTGGTGATGGCCCAAATGAAAGCTATATCAACTTTTATAGAAAAACTATTGGGGTAAGTGACTTCAGGCTGTGAAGAGTCATTATTACATTTGTTTAGATAATCATATAAGATTATTTGAGCAGAGAGACTGTTTCTGGTGTGCGCAACCTGGGTTTGGGCCATATTGTAGCAAAACTTCGTATATTTAATTTTTCTTATCTGTTAGTAATATTGTTGTTGAATTTTGGTAGTCCTTCAAACTTTTTCACCTGGGGACTTCGAAGTGTTTTTAAAACATTACGTAAAAACGAATGGCCTGTAAAGCAGTCTTCTGACTAAAGTAGACATGGCACACAGAAATATACACAGAAATCAAGGCAAAAGTTTTGAACTTGGGCTGCTTCTGGTTTAAAAACAAAACAAATTAAAACAACAAGATAAGGAACTTCCCCATTCCTCAGAAGCACTGAGCATCCAATCACTGTGTCAGTTACGAGACCCACAGGTGCACGATGCCACTGGAAAGGACAGCTTCCATTCAGCTGTCTAAAGCTGGAGGTAGGACTCCAGCTCTTAACAACAGACCTGTGCAAATGCGTTCACCTTTCCCAAGCCTGTATTGTTGAGCAGTGGCATATTAAGAGACAATATTCGGCCTGTGAATCAGTGGAAGACCCTTTCTCTCTACTTCCACTTTAGTAAAGGTAAATCTACAGTACAACAAAAATGCAGTAGGATTTTGGCATTGTTAGCTTGCAAATTCTCAAAGGATGATGACTTAAAGACTTACAACAATGTAAAGGATTTGGCGAGTGAGACCGACTGATAATTCAGCTGGCTCTGCTTGGATGCAACTGCTTCCTTACACCACTGTGTGCAATTATTTCACAGAATCCTGTGGGGGGTCTATATGTGGCTTTCACATACTTGGCTGGTCTCACTGGAGTCATAATCACGCTGGCTCTCATACTAATCATCACGTCATCCACCAAAACTATCCGAAGATCATATTTTGAAGTATTTTGGTACACCCACCATCTCTTTGTCATCTTCTTCATTGGTCTTGTTATCCATGGTGCTGGGTGAGTATTCACACTTATCACAAATTACATAATAACTACTTTATCTGAATGTAAAGCCCTCTGCACACATAAATACGGGGACTTGAGTCACTAAGCAGCAGTTATTTTTGATTGTAATGATGGTCCAATACAGGCTTTGAGAGCCAACAGGCTCTCACTGATACGTGCAACAAGCTATAGAGATGCATTAGGCATTATAAGACTTTGGCATACTTAAGCTCATTGATACTCAACTTCTTATGAGATTTTAATTGGTAAGCTCTTTTCCAAGGTGCCTGTTTCTAATTATTAATTTATCTTTCTTTGCTAAAAGGAATTGCATCACACACATGCATTAAGGGGACCTCTACGATAGAGTCTTGGATTTTGTTTGGTAAATGAAAACTGTAATAACACAGATTTATCTTTCAGACTTGGATGAACTTTTAATATCAGCAGCGTTTTAGAATAGATTTTTAGCTGTTGCAGCTTGAATATAGGCAACTATAAGTTTCTGTAACTTTCAAATGCTGAACATCTTTTTCCACTTCTAGCCTTTCCACTTCCATGCCTTCTTCTGAAATAGCTGAAAAGTCCAATGAAACAATTTTAGCTCTATCAAACACAGTTTGAGCACTTAGAAAAATTAATTTTAGTTCCACTTTATAAAACAGAACTGTGCATAAAAAAGAGGCTAAAGTATCCAAGCCACATTTCATAGTTCATAATTACACTATATTGACCGTTTAAAAGAAATTTTAGGTTCACTAGAAAGTGTGCTTTAAAAATGCCCAGCAAAAATGACTTTCAAAACCACTTCCTCTCAGTCCAGTAGTGCCAGAAAAGACAGAAATGAAAGTGCAACGGGAAGAGCAAAAATAGAAGGCAGATGAGAATTGCCACCAGCATATTAGTCCATTCCAACTTCCAAAACAAGAAGGACTGAGCAAAACCTGTTGAAAGAGGAAAAGGTTTCATGTTTTCTGCAGCAAACATTGTATATTTTATATATATAGCAAATATTGACGAAATGTCCAAACTTGCCAGTAGTTACTACACAATGCTATCAGACCTTTCTAGAGGTCAGTGAGGAGCATTTATTTCATAAAAGTTGATTTTCTGTTTACTTGGATATTCAGTATCTTTTCAGCATTTTAATTGCACTGTATTGAAAAGACAAGCATTTGGCCAGAAATGAGGTTGTCAGAGAAGTTCAGTGATCCTTTGGAAGGAGACAAATGCAGGAATATTATTATCTGTGTGATCTGTAGAGGGAAGGCTGTTTTCTAGCTGTGAACTCAGTGGCCTCACTTATTTGGCCTTAAAGTCAAGAATGACATTCTGAGTTTAGAGAAAGTGCTAGTTCACTAAAAATTATTGGGCAGGCCTTTTACGCTCAAGGAAGGCATCTTAGGTGTGCAAAGATGAATGCTATGGAGTAAGTATGATCTAACAGTCTCAAAGTAGCATGTTAGAGAGAGAGGTATATAGATGTCAGTTGGAGACAGAAGGCTGTGTGTCATACCCGTGTGTGTATGCATACATATATGTATATACAGAAAGCTGAATCAAAGATAATAGAATTGTTATAAGCTGTTATAGCATTTTGTAGCACTGATTGGTTTTGTGCATGAACTATGTGTTAAAGGCAAGTGTCCCAAACTTCCTGTCACAGTGAATGTAAAGAGGGGAGAAGAGATGCAGACCACCCTGCCTTGGAAGCTAAAGTAAAACTTTAAGCTGAAAAAGAAGTAATTTTAAGGCTATACCAGTGAAAGCTTAATTACAGTACTGGAACACCATCTACACTGAGTAATAATGGAAAACAAGACTTTTGTTTCTGTTGTACAGGGTACTGACATTGTCAGAACTTGAATGGAGCATAGGGTGAGGCAAAAACCCTCAGGCTCATTCTCCATTAAGCAATGGAGAGAGCAGTGGCAGGAAGTGGACTCCTTCTCTTCCCTTAATTCATACCAGAAGCAGCTCAGCTGAACCCGTTGTCATTAGTGGGGAAGTTAGCTGCAACTCGTGATGCTCCTGGGGCAGTGTCGTGCCTTCCCTTTATTTTTCAGGCAGGATGTTAATCAATCCTTTAATGAGGAAGAAGTTCATTAGTAATATTTATGAGCAGTGCAATCTTTTAACTTTCAAGATTGGGCACACACTTTTCAATAATCCCTGGAGAAATCTGTCACTTAGAGCTACGCATACATATGACTTGGATACCATGTTTTTTTTGAAACATCAGAAACAGTCTAGTTCACAGAAACTAGAGTTAGAAAAGCAGAAAGAGAAGTTACAGGTCATGGGAAGAAGATACCAACAGCATTGTATTGGTCGTTTCTAAGGAAAATCAGCAGATGTCAATCTGAATTTCTCTACTATGAACCTCATCCTACTAATTGCCATCACTCTGGGGCCTCTCACATGCTCCTGAGGTTGGCAGAACTCCAGACAGGGGCAGGAAATAGTGAACAAGATCAGAATATATTTTTCCCCCCTCAAAATGAAAACTTTCAGCACTAGCTCTGCCACTAGAAATACAGCTGGTCTGGAGCGCTCAGTCTTCTCTATCATAAACCAAACAGTAACAGAAAACCCTAAGTAAGTAAGAATATAGAGGCCAGATCGTCAGATGACACAAGCTGGTATAGCTGGCATAGCTGCTTTACATCAGAAACATCTGTGTTCATCATTCACACCAACTGAACTGCTATCTTCAGAGGGAGAGGAAGGGTGTCGTGGTTTACGCCAGCCATAACTCAGAACCACGCAGCTGCTCTCACTCCCCTCTCCCCTTCCTCCCTCCGGCTCCTGAAGGGATGGGGAGGAGAATCAAAAGAATATAACTCCCATAGGTTGAGATAAGAACAGTCCAGTAACTAAGGTATAACACAAACCACTGCTGCTGCCACCAGTAATAATAATGATAAGGGAAATAACAAGGGAAGAGAATACAACCGCTCACCACCCACTGACCTATAGCCAGCCCAACCGAGCAGTGATCTAGCCCTTCTGAGTAACTGCCCCCAGTTTATATAGTGGGCATGACGTGCTGTGGTATGGAATACCTCTTTGGCTACTTTGGGTCAGGTGTCCTGTCTCTGCTTCCTCCCGGCTTCCCCTCCTCCCTGGTAGAGCATGAGACTCACAAAGTCCTTGGTCAGACCAAACATTACTGAGCAGCAACTAAAAACATCGGTGTTACCAGCGTTGTTCTCAGGCTGAAATTAAAAAACACAGCACTGCACCAGCTGCTAAAAAAGGAGGAAAATGACTGCTACTGCTGAACCCAGGACAAAAGGTCAAAAGAAAGGGCTCTCCAAATTTCTAAGAGAACAAACAGAAATAATTTCTGTACTGGTCACAAGGAAATTGTTTACTTTGCCCATTCCAAGTTTTGTTTTTATTGAAGAAAAAAGTAGGATAACTCTGAAAAGAATGAAGTTTTCCTACTGTGACCACATCCTGGAAAGGGTTATGGATATATCTCTCAGTTCCTCACCTAATGTTGTAGTCAGTATTTTCCCCCACAAACTTTCCTCCCCATTTTTATCACCTTAATAGTAATTTTGTGGGTTGATTAGAGCAGTAAAGCTGTATCAAAGCTGTAGCACTGCAGAAGTCCACAACTCCACTTAAATTGGGTAGATAAGTAAATTGAGTAAATAAGTAGAACAGTAAGGGACAGATGCCTTCATTTTCATTTAATTGCCTTAATGATTGTTATCTTTTTCCCAGGCGTATTGTACGGGGGCAGACAGCTGAGAGTCTGGCTGAACATAATCCAGAGCTTTGCTACAAGAACTTCACTGACTGGGGGAAGAAGGGGTCTTGCCCAATCCCCCAGTTTTCAGGGAATCCTCCTATGGTAAGAGCAGTTGTCTTGACTGTAAACCCAATCTAAAATGTTTAAAGTTTTCTCTTTTTGTTAAATAACTTAAGCACCTGCTGTAGAAAAGCAGCTGTATGACCCCATGTGCTCTTCAGTTGCAGAAAGTGCTCTTTCATTACATAAAGCCATAGATTTCAACACAATGGATTATATGCAGAAATAGACTACTGACAGACAAACCACTTCCAGTGTGCCATAAAATGAGCAAAATTAACAGGCTAAGCAAAAAAGCAAATTGTATCTGAGAACTGTTTACCCAAAATGTCTTTTGTGGTTTGTGGGGATTTCTAGAAAGTGCTATAATCCAGATAATAAATAGTATCACATTATTATGGACTAATGATCATTAACAGAAAAGTAATGCCTCTGGAAATCTGACACTGAAACTTCAGCTTTCATTGACTAACCAGGCTGGTTGCTCTTTCATATTTCAGACTGATCTGTTAACAGAAACCACATCTTTTTCTGCAGCAGTACAGCCCTGAGTCAATAATACATTCAGAGCTTAACTTCACGTTTTGCTTAAGTTACCTTAATTTTCAGACAGAGGCAAAATCACTCTGGAAAATACCTTGCTCTAACTGTAGTAGCAACTGAAAAGCTAGTTGTGACTCTCAACAGAGAAATAAATTACCTCTCTGACCAGAAGTAATTTTGAAGGTGTCATATCCCTTAAGTGGTCCCTACTCTGGTTAATAAAGAACCTAGATTACTTGAATTTCACATCTGCTCATAGCATTTCCAGGACTCAGTTTAATCTAAGTTGCCATCCTCCTCATCTGACTTTATTCTGCTTACAGACATGGAAGTGGGTAGTAGGTCCCATGTTTTTGTACCTGTGTGAGAGACTGGTGCGGTTTTGGAGGTCACAGCAGAAGGTTGTTATCACAAAGGTATGTGTTGACATTACATTGAACAATGGGCAAAACATTATAAACTTTTCCAAATGGTACAGCAAAGTCAGCAGTTTCTACTCAACAGTGTTAGCAGGGAAAGGAGCGTTCTGGCTGCTATCATGATGCTAACCTCTAACATCTAAATGTAGCCTGCCACTGAAAGTTTCCAGTGGTACTATCTACCCAGTTCCCTCTCTTATAGCCCTGTGTTTATGCCCCTGTATATCCATTACCACTGTGCTATGTGCCACTGTGTAAGGTTCATCTGGAATTAGCTGTGCAAATATAGATCTGGTGATGTGTTAAAAGATGTGCCAGTCTGATCTGTCCCTTTTGGAGTAACTACAAGCATAGTCTGAAAAAATACTTCATCCAAAAATTCAGCATGCTCTGTAGTCTTTCATCTGGCTGTTAGGTGCTGCTCCTCACTCCCAGTTCTGTTGGGAACAAAGTTTCACCTGCTATCCTTGATCTCATAGCAGAGGACAAAGTTAGTGGTGGAGGATCCAGTGAATAGTGACAACAGCCTTTTCTTTTTCCCTGCTTTGCCCTTTTTCCTCTTAACTGTAGGTGGTCATTCACCCCTTCAAGACGATTGAGCTCCAGATGATGAAGAAGGGCTTCAAGATGGAGGTCGGGCAGTACATTTTTGTCAAATGTCCAGCGGTGTCTAAACTGGAATGGCATCCATTCACATTAACCTCTGCTCCAGAAGAAGATTACTTCAGCATTCACGTCCGTATTGTAGGAGACTGGACAGAGGGCTTGTTCAATGCCTGTGGGTGTGATAAGCAAGAATTCCAGGAGGCATGGAAATTACCCAAGTATGTACAAAGAGTCTCCATGGTAAACTCAACCAAAAGCTATGACAGTTTAAATTTTGCTCAACCAGTTTGGTGGTACCCATGATACAATCCTTAACTACTTCCATCACATACATGGGCCTTAAATGTCTCTTTGCAGTTTCTTCCTATCAACCCCACCTCTTCTTTTGCTAACATTTGGGTTGAAGTATTCAGACCAAATGTGCATCGTAGCAGACAAAACAATTTGTTATTTTAAATGCTGTTAATAAATATTCAGTACTAATTTACTACATGTACTTTCAATTTCAGGATAGCTGTGGATGGCCCCTTTGGAACAGCGAGTGAGGACGTATTCAGTTATGAAACTGTTATGCTTGTTGGAGCTGGAATAGGGGTCACCCCTTTTGCATCTGTACTCAAGTCAGTTTGGTACAAATACTGCCATGATGCGACCAACCTAAAACTCAAGAAGGTATATGTCCTCTTTCCCAGAACCCATGTAAATCGTTCAGGGGCCATCAGCCCAAAACAAAACAGGCCCAGCAATGGTGATCTGGCTCCAGACATGTCTGAGTCCTACAAGAGGAACCCAATTACCTCACAAGACTAGAAGGCAGGGAAGCAGGGGGGTCAAAAGCAAAAACAATGAAAGAAGAAATAGCCTATGAGCAAAATTACACAAGCAAATCCTGACTGTACCCCTTGGGATTTCCACTTGCAGTGGAGATACTATTCAACCTGTGTGGGAAACAGAATGTCCAAGACATTAATACTGCCTGTGCAAATATTGCATTACTTCCCTAATCACAGAAAGAGCAACTTTACGTTAGTAGAAGAGCACTGCTACTATCCTCCGCTTCCCTCCTGCCCCTGGAAACTCCCTGTGTAAAAGTGTGGGGTCACACTTTGCAGTTATGGTCATATTCAGAGAACAGAACTGGTTTTGTTACCTACTTTGATTTACCTTGCCTGTCAGCAGACAGGGTGATAGAGTCTACCTCTAAATCATTTATTTATGTCCTAACAAACTGTTTTACAAGGATGTAAGTGGGGAAACATTATGAACTAAAAATGTAACCTGCTGGTGGAAAAGAAATAAGATATTTCCTTGTTCTTGCAGTCACTTAATCTGCTTCACAACCCTCCCAATGTCAAACCTCCTGAATAGTTTTGATTCCAGCCTTCATCTCCATCGACTGAAGTGGTCAGAGCAACTTGGTACAAGATCTCTACAATCCTCATTCTGTCAGTGACATAAAACCAGAAACCATAAATGCCTGTGTCCCCTGACAGCTCACTCTTGTCTCTTCCAGATTTATTTTTACTGGCTTTGCAGGGACACTCATGCCTTTGAATGGTTTGCTGACCTCTTGCAATCTCTGGAGGCTCAAATGCAGGAGAGGAATAACGCAGACTTTCTCAGCTATAACATCTACCTGACAGGCTGGGATGAATCTCAGGTAACTACATGGTGGAAAGTATTGCTTCCATATGCGCTGAGGTTGATGTTAGCAAGTCTGTTATGTTTTGATAAATGTTCAAATGGTTTATGTCCTTGGCCTCCATCTGGTCATAGAGGTTTTAAATGCAGACAGGTATTGTCCACCAGAAGTTACATGGGATCAGCTAATCCTGTCTCATTTACTTTGGCTGTGCACTCTGGGAAGCAGTCTTTCCTCACGGCAGCAACCTCAGCTGACCGTATCTCTTTAGACAGCTAATACTGCTTAAAACAGTTAATGGTATTTGGGACAGGAGAAGCTAATGGCACAAAGTTTGAGTGATGACAGCATATTCGTTTCAGGATTTTCCTGAGATGTCTATGTCATCCCATGCATGTATGTTGCTGGGTCACTGGGGGGTACAAAGTAACAGCTCTTCCATGAGCCACTTGAAAATGTGTGATTGAGTCAGGAAAGGTGCTCAGTCTGTTACTTTTAGTAATGTTTTATTTTACTTACATCTCACCATTGCAAAATTCACCATGTGCCTAAAGTGCTGTAGCTCAGCTAGGCACACATGGAGGGGCAGGAGCAAGGTAGGAAGTTAATCACACATGCAGTGGAAAAAAATAGGAAGGAGAAAAGTCCCACTATTTTTGCTTGGGGAGAAAGTTACCTGTAACTTTTTCTCATGTAAAAGTGATGCAGAATTCCTCAAGTCCTGAAGTTATGCTCTTAACCACATTTTCTCTTCCTGGCTTAGCTTAGCTTAGCTAAGTAAAGGTGCAAGTTACACAGGGAGAGCGGACAAAACCTCCTCATATGGATCAATCCTTTCAGAGATCAAGCTGGCAGAACTTCATTAAGGTCAAGGGGTCTGTATAATTGTACTTGAAGGGAAAGTTTTGTTTTAAATTACAGCTTTATCTTACAGTTCTTAGACTAAATCAGTTCACTGCAAAAGAAATATCATTAATTGCTGCACTCAATGCTTCATAGCTTTAACTCTTGAGATCACCTGGTCTGGGGAAAAGGAGGAGGTAGACACTGATAGTCAGGATTTTACCAATGTTAGCTTTCCTTTCTAAACACCATGTTCTTGTTTTGGAAATAATTCAGTGTGTATTATTATTTTTTTTAACAGGACATAATGCTGCCATATCTAACTCTGTCTTTACACTGCCCCTTGTGTTTCATTTCCCACAGGCCACTCACTTCGTAATGCATCATGAAGAAGAGAAAGATGTGATTACAGGCCTTAAACAGAAAACCTTGTATGGAAGACCTAACTGGGAAAATGAGTTCAAAACTATTGCGGGGCAGCATCCTGGGTAAATTTGTATAAATTCAGAGTGTTTATGGACTTCCTCTAAATGCCATAATAGCACAATCTTATTCCTTTGGCTGACAAAGTTTGAGGAGCACTTTTTTTCTAACTATCTCTAGGTATTTTATACAATCTAAAGTCTAGACCAAATCATTTTACCTACAGGTTTTAAAAAATCATCCCTTTTTGGTGAGGTGCTTCATGGAGTGTTCAATTAGTAGTGAAGTTTAAGAAAAAACATACCCTATCATTCCAGCTGAAGTAGATAGGAATATCACGTGATGTCTAAATACCTCCAAAAATACTTCCTACCTCAAGAAACAAAACCTGAATATGGATGACCTTTAGCTGAGCACCCAAATTTATTACTGAAAAAAAAACAAAACCTCAGAACAGTTCCTTTCACGAATTTGTGCTGTAAGCTATTGAAGCTTTGTTTCCTTGATTCCACTGACATCAACTAACCTGTCTTTACTGAGTTGTGCTGAGCTGAAATTTAGACTACCATTTGTTTTAGAAGCAGCACTAAGTGCCTTTCAAGTTTTAAGGGGTTATAAGTTTTAAGGAACAGATATCCAGTTCAACTTTAGTTCCTATAACTGAGAAAAGAACCTTGCACCTACAGAATGTAAGACTGATTCACATGAAGAACATCCAGCTGCCCCATACCTAGTTCTTGACCATATTTTCATTTTCTTAACAGCTCCAGAATAGGTGTTTTCCTGTGTGGACCTGAGGGCCTAGCTGACACACTCAACAAAGAGAGTATCAGCAACTCAGAAGCTGACCCAAGAGGAGTACACTTCATTTTTAACAAGGAAAATTTCTAACTGCCAAGCGTATGGGAGGCATTCAGTACAGCAGCTAAAGACTGGATATCTTTTTCTATTTGGAGTCTGGGAAGGACAGCCCAGCTTCTAATGTCAGCTACACTAATGCAGATCTGTTTGCTTCTTGGAAAATACTTTGGTGCTGTGGTAGAGTAAAAGAGTTAAGTTTTATCTTAGGCAAGTTTGCACTACCTTCTGCATGCTTGCAACTTAGTATAAATCTATTTCCTTTGTTTGTATGAGGGGATTTCCACTCGATTAACTGCCTTTATCCTCATATTATTCATAATGACTGCTGAAGCGTCTAGAAAGCCATATGCATTTGGGACCCAATTCAAACCGATAAAGCTTAATGCTATTAATCAATAAAACATTCTAGCCTAATGCTTACTATTAGGAGACAGCTTATCCTGGGTGCAGCCAGGCCCTGGAATGAGGGGTGTTCAGGAACAGTGACTGGGAAAGATTATTCCTTACAAGAGGAAATTTCCTTTGCACACCAGCATCTTTCAGGCTTCCAAATGCATGCCTATATGTCTGTCTGAGAGAGAACACAGGCAGCTGAAAAGCAGCCATTCCTCTTTAGGAAAGTGGAGCACCAGAAAGAAACCACCTGGATTTCTGAGTGCCACCCCCACCCCAGCTGCTTGGGGATTGATGAGGCTGGATTCAAACCAAGTCCCACACCTGGCATCTGAGCCATTGCTCGGCTCCTTTGAACACTCTCAGTTTCACATCTTCAAATTCATGGTGCAATGATCCACAGAAGAAGGGCTTTGTGTTTTAAATACTGCAATTTCTGGTCTTTGAGGCTGAAAAATCTTGTTGCTAAATGATTTAATGGGTATTTTCTGAAGCATTCTATTGTTTAGCTGTTCCTCTTTGATGGTGAAACAGGTTTGAGAAAGCAATGATCACATGGGCAGTAGCTGGAATAGCTATGAATAAAGTCTCTGATGTGTACAAGACACCCATACACAGCACAGTACTCCTGTATGTACATTACAGGTAGCAGGTTCTTAAAGAAAAAGGAACTGAAACTTTTAATGCCAGCAGCAAAGGAGAAAAAAAAAAATGAAGGGGGGGGGAGGGAGGAGGAGGCACTAAAACCTGCATCATAGAAATAAGTGAAAAAAAAAAATGCAAAAAGCCTTGGTAAAAGACACACTTTAGTATAGCCTGTCTCCTGTTCAGCTTAACGACTTTTAAACTCCACAGGCAAGACCAGCAATAGCTCCTACACAGCATAAGACCTTGCTTGCCATATTTAAATATTATCCAAGCACTCCATGCTACTTCAGAAGTATAGCTTACCAGTTTCTATTTAACAAGATCAGTTTCTAGTGAATGCTGGCAAAGATTACTGGGGAATTTTTCAGTTCTTTCCCTCAGAAGGGTCATATTTAAATCCACAAATTTCTGTTTGAAGCACACCTATTAAATCAGAATAGGGGCTGAACTAGATGATCTCAGAGGACCTTTCCATCCCTAACAATTCTGTGATTCTGTGATAAACAGAATTAAAGAAACTTCCGTGGAATAAAAGTATTGCTACTGAAACATAATAAGGGTCTCATCCTGTGCAAAGAGCATTGAAATATCTGCCTTTGATTTTAATGGAAACGTGTTCAGGCTTTTATACTGCTAAAAGTGGGCAAAGGAGAATTGCAAGGGGTCTAATGGGGACAGTATATTTATCATGTGAAGAGTCTTGAAGGAGTGTATTTTAATTCACCCTAAACATTGCCGTGTTTATTCTTAAAACTCCAGGGATCTATCTTGACTCAGCCAATTGTAATGACATTCCCTGACATGCTGCACGCTGGTACCAGGGGTTGTTTGTCACTTTGAAGTCAGAAAAAGGAATTCTATGCTTGTTAATAAATGTCTCCCCAAAATGTGTAAAACAATAAGCAGGTGAGAGCTTCTCAGTTTATTTCAAAGGTTTCTTATATTAAATCCTGCTAATATAACAACCCATGCATTATTAGGCATGGTCTGAGGTTTTTAAAATCTAGGATACATGAGGGAAATGGATGGATAGCACTGAAATCCAAACATAAGAAACAAATGAACTTCAGTCCTCCCCACTCTTCAGCAAAGCACAGAAGGATGTCAGTGATACTGTTTGAAGTAAATGTTCCTGTCTTCTAGTGGTAAAAGAGTAAAGCCCTTCTGCCAAATGCTTGCCTGGTCCATAGAAGTTCCCCAGATCAGTGTTTCACTGGGGACCCACCTTAGATACAGACCTTTTCTTAAGCAACTTTTACAATATTTACATTAGATATAAAGCCCATGCCTGTGTTAAATTAGTGGACAGTTGTGGCTGTGACACCAGCAGAGCTCCCCATTCACCTGAGGGAGATGGCTAGGGCAGCAGGCAACAGCTGATCTTAAAGGACAGTCCTCTTTTGCGGCCAAATGACACTGCTTGCACTGACCATTGCTGTCAGCTGGGACTTGCTGAAAATTTCCTCTTTCCATGTGTTTGGGGATTTTCTCTCTTGGGGGAAGAAGAAACGGTTCACTTTCACAATAAACTGATTCTTTGCTGTCAAACTGCTGACTCCAAATGGCCTGCCCTGGAAACAAAGGGCAGCTTCTCCCCTTTGAGAAACTGCATATGGTACTCAGCACTTTAGGCAACACTATCTGTCACCATGACTGTGCTGCAGTAGCACCAGCAAGGTTTTCTGAAAAGCAAAGATGTCTCCAGGTTGCTTCTGTGCACAGCGGGAGGAAGCAGCATGAAGGGGATGGCAGTGCGTGGTTGAAGGTAGGACTCTAGGGAGCTCCATGTTTCATTGATGAGGGTCAGTGACCACCACAGATCCCTCACATCTTTACTTTGCTCCTGATATGTTGAGTGCCGAAGTAAAGGAGCTATTGTGCTTGCTCTGGCAGAGCTCTGCCACTGTCCGTGTTCACCAGGGTCTCTGGGCATCCTCCAGAATCATCCCCACTTCCAGTGGGATCTGAGCACTATAAGTAGCTCTCCCATTAAGGCTGTCCTTTAACAGTAAGCTTTGGTCCTTGCTCTGCCTCATCTGCAGAGGTGACTCTAAAAGAGGTTGTCGCTTAGCATTCCTGATACCATCAGCAGAGACAGGAGCGCAGCCTGTGTGACACCCACCGTTGGACTCATGCTGTACCTGAGTTTACAAACGGACTCACATCTGATCTGTCCTGCCATCCAGTTCCACAAATTCTCTATTCAAATGAAAAATGCTCTGCTGATGGCAAGAAAAGACAGTTTGGGGATTATTAAATTAACAGTTTCAACCAGTGAAAGCAATTCAGTTCAAAGCGACTGAAGCAATAAGTTGGTCTCACTTACGGCCTCAGCTCAGCATGTTTTCTTTCCCTTTTTGTACAAATTTTTTTCTGTTTTCCCATATATAGTCACTGGAAAAAAAAACCCAAACAATTAACTGATTCATTAATATCCTTGATCTCCAGTTCAGTGTAGTCTTACAGTCGAAGACCCTGACCCTCCAGGGTGCTGGGCAGCTCTCATTTCCATTGACATCATCTTGATTTTGTAAACTTCAAGGGGCTTTGGGGGAGGCATGGTACTTGGCCATATTCAGATAATCTATTCAAGTGAGACCTCAATATTTACTGGGCCTCACCTAGTCCTCCTTCCTTTCCTGATACATACTTGCAAGGTGTGCAGATGGGGAAATGAAATCCAAGTTTTCCTAAGTTTTAACGTACAGTCAGAGTGATACTCTGCCTGTTCACCATCATGCATTGTCCCAGGGGAAACCACCCTGGTCGCAAAATAGGTCTTCCTTTTTTCAGTCTTGTAAGATTTCCTCTGCTGGGTGGGGACTTTCTGCCTTTTAAGTCCTCAGATAGTGGATTAAACCAAATTAGTAACAGAAAAGCAAACAAAAAGCTGCCTGTGAAACACAAGGTACCTTTACACAAACAAGAAATAATGTTAGGGTCTCATTATGGCACTTTTTCTCCGAATCCTGCTGTATTTTGGAGTGTTAGCAAATTAATGTTGATTGGTTTTTGTTTTTTTTTCCATCTTTCAATGGGTTCTTTGTAGAATTCACAGCAAGGCGTAAGCCCTGAGACCTCAAAACCATAGGTATATATGCTTAAAGGAAGTTAGAAGCATGCATCAAGATGCTAATGGTTATAAGTGTTGGCAGGATCAAGATCATTGTGTCTGACTGTGTACAACAGTGTTGGTTCCACAGACACAAACCAGAGTAGTTATTTGTCATCAACCACACATTTGTTTTGCATTTCATACAGAGGTTAGCAACCCGCTGGTCTCATTTACATTCAATACACACAAGCCAGCACAGGCTAGCAGCAAAATTAATTACAGTAGAGTGGAAAAGTGTTGAGAGACTTGCTGAAAGCCTACAAATGCTTTCCAGCCCATTCTGCACCTGCACTAACCCCATTCCCCCCCCTTTTCTCTGGTGCTCTTCTGCTTGGGTAACTGGTGTGTCTCTTCCTACCCATCTACCACTGATTTCTCTCAGTCCATCCTCTTCTACCAATTGCTGTTGTCACTCTTTCAAGAGATTTGATTTTGGGTTAGAATAGCCAGTGAATTAAACTGTATGATGTTGATTAGTATATAACACAATATATAATCACTTCTATAGCAGCTATATGCCCATCAATGCACAGGGGGCACTGCAGCACCCATGTCTGCCACTCCAGATTTGAGGAATGTGAACCCTTTCAATTGACATATTAATGAAGAATGAACTTTGATGAAACTGAACAAGCACGGTGGTGATAGAATCAGACCTGGGTTCCACATGCAGCAATCCAACACCACATGCCATCTTTTCTGCCCTGAAAGACTCTTATGACAGATGTAGCCCAAGGTCATGGACTAAATGAGCTCATTGGACTTTCATAGGGCTGGTCCATAGACTAAGAGCGTGATATCTATGTGTATATATCAAAGGATAGGAAAGGTGATGGTGCATTGGGAAGTGTGGGACCTGGCATGAAATAAATGGAATAAGGGGTGGATATAGTCCTGGTTTCAGCTGGGATAAAGTTAATTTAATTCTTAATAGCTGGAACGGTGCTGGATTATTTTTATTTTTATTTAGTGTGAGAATAATAAACTGATGTATTAGTTGTTGCTAAGTAGTGCTTACTCTATCTACATCAAGGGCTTTTCAGTTTCCCATGGTTTTTATTATTATTATTATTATTGTTGTGGTGGTGGTTTTGTTGTTATTATTATAATGATTATTATCTTGGTATTGTTGTTGTTACATGTTATTTCAATTATTAAACTGTTCTTATCTCAACCTGTGGGTTTTACCTTGTTCCAATACTCCCCCCCATCCCACAGGGAGGGGGCTTGAGAGGTGGAGGGGGAGTGAGCAAGCAGCTGCATGGTACTTAGTTGCCAGCTGGGTTTAAACCATGACAGTTATTCAGCTGCAAACCTTCTCTGTCACTGCAAATAGATCACGGCTGTAGCCATCTCTGCATTGTCCAAAAAGACTATTTTGGTCTGAGCATTATTGCAGAGGGAGGCAGGGAAAGCCCAGCCAAGGGGGAGTCAGACCATCTCTCTGCCTTGGAACTGATGCTTTATAATTCTGGAAACAATCTACAAAGCAAAGTACCCTGCAAATAACTTTTTGGTTGATTTTGTTTTGTATTTGTAGGTCAACTGGTGTTAAGATCAGAAAATATGCAAATACCATGAGTTTTATGACCTTCAGGACAAATAAGCTGAGGCATCTTTGGTCAAGTCACCTTTGAAGTAAAGTGTAAATGCTTCTTATGCTGGTTTTGTCTTTTTACAGTCGTATGAGTTAGACTGGACCATACAAAAGTCTGGGGTCTGTAAGGTTTCTCTTTGAATGAGGGAGAGCACTGAAAAAATTCAGGTGGAATTTTTGCGGCTGCAGAAATGGCATAGGGAAGGACTGGGACAGGGTAATTGCTGTCATCTCTTTGCAGTTAACAGTACAAAATGTGGTTGTCAATACTGGTGTTACTAAGGGGCATTTTGGGGCAAGTGCCCAGTTTCATATCACAGACTATCCATCCTTATAGACCAAAGAGATTTCTACCCTGCAATCCCATGTTTGGATTGGTAAATCCTGGATGCAGCCAGGATGTAAGTTAATACCCTTGCAGGATGACCCAAGGCTGGGCAAGTTGTCATGAACATCTGAAGAAGACAGCTGCTGCTGTGGTTTTATCACCCTCTCCCTCTTTTTCTCATACTTCCCTTTCATCTGTGACAGCCAATGCTAGCTCAAGCCTGTTTTCAGGTGGCGAATTCACACAAGCCCTCTAAGACCTTAACCTTGCTCAGACAGCAGCAAGGAAATAATCAGCAAACACTGACAAACCGACTGTGAGAAGCACTTTCTAGAACCAGTGCCCCTGAGAAGACAGAAAAGAAACCTGTTGATTGTGAGCAGCTATCTTCTGCCTCAAAATTACGAATGTTCCTCTCACCTGTTAACAATTCATGAAACATTCTCACTGTGAAAGGGCTGCAAATGGTAAGAGGGCTGTACATGTGTGGATCATTGTCCATCACTCATCCCTCTCAGGTACATAAATCAAGCACAGTGTGTACAGGACAGCAACACAAGTTGCCATGAAATTCTGCTTACAGAGGACTAACTGATGCTCAATTACCCAATATTACTTACATTCATTTTACAGGAAATCTCTAAAGGTTATAGTCTTTGCCACAGTTATTGCTGCAGTTGGAAGCAAGGCCTTTCCCTGCCATTTCACACCCTCTGAGAGAGAGCAAAGCCTGTGTCACAAGCATAGCCAAGGAATCTTCCCTCAAGTTAGTCATTGTTGTTGGTAATTTAATGAATACCCCAATGCCTTTATTTGCATTAATCTGTCAGACATTCATCTGGTATGACTATAAGAGTCATCATGATGAATGAAGTGACCATTTGGGGACTGCAGGTTCATATGCTGTATGCCCTAACATCACTGCCTGGGGTATATCAGCAGCTTTTCCCCAAGCAACCGGTCTGAATATGCCATATGCCCTCACATCACTGCCTGGGATACACCAGCAGCTTTTCCCCAAGCAACCATTAACTCCAGGAAAACCACAGTGATATGAGTGTTGGCCTGAGCATTGCATTACAGGGCCAATACATTATATTTAGAGCGTTTGCCAGTGTTCCTTGTTGAAAGCCTGCAAGAAGACAATATGCTATTTAAGCCCTGTATGTACTGATTTGCTCTCTAGGTACTTGTATGCCCTAAATCCTTCCAGGGTGCTGGGATAGTTAACTATAAATTAGCAGGATTCAAAGTATCAGTGACAGATTAAAGATCCCTGTAGCGACATTTGGGGAAGGGATCTTGAGGCCAGCTGAAAGGTAACAGTAGTAATCAGGGAGTGGGATGATGAGACCCACTATATGAGTCTTGGCTTGTGAGGCTAGGTAGGAAAACCAGCACTCCCTGATTGTTATGACTCAGTAAGGGGGATGGTAGATACAGGCAATTTACTACCAGGAAAATTTAACAGGCACAGTCGCATTTAATGTAAGCAACAGAAACTAGACCCAAACCCAAGAAAATTATGAAAGTTCTCATGCTACTATCAACTCATTTGCAAAGGCTAAGTTGTAACCCACTAAGATGGCCACTTCCCCTTTAGAAGTAATAGGTGTTCCCTCCTTATTTAGCTCATGTCCACAGCCATTAAATTTGTTTCAAGATGCTGGGCCTTTCCCTCTTCCCTACAGTGGGCAAAAGCACTGTTCATTGCCAGTTAATGGTGACAGATTTTGCATTTTGTAACCACACAATGAAGCTGTATCAGCAGAGAAAATACTGCTGGGGCAAGCTAGCAAACCGCTGCCTTACATGCCAAGTAGGTATTTACTTCTCCCAAGCAAAGTGTCAGTGGGAAAGGTTGCCCAGGGCTGTCCTTTGTGTATCTTGTAAATGCCAAACAAGCTGAAAAAGGGAACCTCTCACCTTGTTTGTCTTGCTCTCCACCCAACTCAAGCAAAACAGTTTCTTGCTGACTTAATTACCAGACTTCCTTCTCGTCCATCTATAACTTAAAAAGTATTTTATACAATTGCCAATGCTCCCATTTAAATTTTATCCTTTCTGACTTCCAACTCAGTGTGACTCTCAGAAGGCTGCTAAGTCTCTAAGTAGGCAACTCCTCAGCCTTCTGTTATTGCTGCCCTTGTCAGCACCATCATTCTCAGACACCACCTTCCTCAGGTATCTTCATCTCCTCATCTTGAGACAACTGTTGGACTCAAATGGTTTGAGGTAGCTAACACTGCTTGCGTTCCTAGGACAACCTGTGTCCATCTATTTCAGTTTTATCTTTGCAGTCAATGTGAATAGCTTTCAGACAGTAGCTGGGCTAGCATCCAGCATAGCTGGGCATTCTTCACAACTTAGTGCTTCTAGGTGATGCAGCAACAATAACATCATTGTGATAGCAGAACTACTACTACTGCTGCTATTGCTACTACTACTACTGTGAAGAACCAGGATCACACGTTCCAGTGGCTACTGTCTGAGCAATTGTATTGGGCTTGTGTGAAAAGGTTTTGGTAGCAGGGGTCTACAGGGGTGGCTTCTGTGAGAAGCTGTCAGAAGCTTCTCCCATGTCTGACAAAGCCAGTGCTGGATGGCTCCAAGACAGGCCCACTGATGACCAAGGCTGTGCCCATCAGCAACAGTGGTAGTGCTTCTGTGAGAACGTATTTGAGAAGGGGGAAAAGTAAACAGCAACTGCAGCTGGAGAGAGGACTTAAAATATGAGAGAGCAACAGCCCTGCAGACACCAAGGTCAGTGAAGAAGGAGGGGAGGAGGTGCTCCAGATCTGGAGCAGATTCCCCTGCAGCCCGTGGTGCATCCCATAGTGAGGCAGGCTGTGCCCCTGCAGCCCACGGAGGATCCACACTGGAGCAGGTGCATGCTCAAAGGAGCCTGTGACTCTTGTGGGAAGCCTGTGCTGGAGCAGGCTCCTGTCAGGACCTGTGGTCCCATGGAGAAAGGAGCCCACTCTGGAGCAGGTTTGTGGCAGGACTTGTGAAGCTGAGGGGGACCCGTGCTGGAGCAGTCTGTTCCTGAAGGGCTGCACCCCATGGAAGGCACCAACGCCGAAGCAGTTCATGGAGGACTGTCTCCTGTGGGAAGGACTAAAGCTGGAGAAGTCGATGAAGAATGGTCTCTTGTTCGTGGGACCCCATGCTGGAGCTGGGGAACAGCATGAGGAGTCCTCCAGAGGACAAAGGAGCAGCAGAGACAACATGAGATGAGCTGACTGCAACACCCCCTGTGCCACTGAGAGAGAGGAGGGAGAGAATTTGGGAGTAAAGTCGCTTAGGAAGGAGGGAGGGATGAGGGGAAGGTGTTTTTGAGATTTGGGTTTATTTCTCATTACCCTACTCTGATTTGATTTGCAATAAATTAAACTAATTTCCCCAAGTCTGTTTTGCCTGTGATGGTAATTGCTGAATGATGTCTCCTTGTCCTTATCTTGACCCGTGAGCCTTCTGTTTTATTTTCTCTCTTCTGTCCAGTTAAGGAGGGGAGTAACAGAGCAGCTTTTGGCAGACATTTAAATCATTTACCTCTGTGTGGAAAATAAAAAATAAGCCTGTAGCTCTGTATTCTTTCTTAAGTTTCTGTCTCAGCTGTTGGTGTTTTCCGTGCTCCTTCACACTGCCCCTCCTCTTTGCTTTTTTCTATTTCAAGTTTGGCTTATTTATAAAAGAGAAAACATCATGCAAATTATTACAAGACTGTACAGCCCCACGGCTGGCTCCAGTGGGTGGATAAAGGAGGCTGGCAATATGTAACACCAGTTCTAATTCCCCAGCATCTGCTCAGTATCTATAGATATGACTACTGCTGTGGTCTGACACATGAACGGCAGTCAGTCCCGTGTCTGTTCTCAAGAGAAAGTATTTTTAACAGCAGCAACACTGAAATTAGAAGTACGTCATATACATAGCTCAGCACGCATACTAAAAGCTGACTTTTATGGGGCCAAACAGCCGATACAAAACCCGCCGAAGCCAGAAGACGGGCGGGTGGTTGTCACATACACGCCCCACAGCTGCTGCAACTTCGGTAGGGAAGTCGGAGCGTGTGCGGGGTGTCTGTCGGCTAGCAGCGACGGGCAGTTTGCAGTCTCGTGTTTCCTGGGGGATACACCACTTTCCCACGCCGCACATAACGTTTCAATAGGAACGGCATAACCGTAACCGCCCCACGCTGTTTTGAAAGGACGTTACTGTTACGCATCATCATTAACACGTGAGGCTTCCGCCGGCGCATTCCCACCGCGGCTGTTTCCCCACGCACCGACGGCGCTCCCGCCTGAGCCACCGCCGGGCCGAACCCCCGGCCGCTGGCGGGCTTGCCTCCGCTGCGGGCGTGCTGCCCCGCCGCCACCCCCCCGAGCATTACAGGTCCCGCGCTCTGGACACCGCCCGCGGAGGCTCCCCACGCTCACGGCCCGAGCGGAGCGGGACGCTGTGCGGACATCGGCACCCATCTCCCGCGACCGCCACCTGCCGCCGACTTCGGGCCTCGACCCGGCCCCGCGGTGCTCGGAGCCGTGAGGGGGCCGCGCCGCGCCGCAGCGTGGAGCCGGAGGATGGGAGGGGTGGCGCAGCCACTGACAGCCGGAGGCGCAAGCAGCCAGCTTACTGTTCACAGCCATGGTGCTGCTGTGACTGGGAAATCAATGCGGGGACCCAAATACAGGATCGTTCTCCCGGTGTGCGATAAGTCAATCTCACACACCGAGTCGAGATATTAACTCCTATTTGCCAAAGATGGGCGCTAAGGGAAAGTTCCACAAAGGGAGCACACCCTCAATCTCACAGATATACAATTTTATACATTTCAAACAGTGAAAATCAGCATTTTCCACCCATCTACAATCACTGGCTCTTGCATTCTCCCATCTCCGTTTAGACACAGTACGTATTTAATTCACTACATACATCCCATAAAGATCTCTGTGGGCAAGGGTCTCTTATTTCAGAGGGCATGATCTTTAGTATTATAATGAACCAAGTTCCTTGAGGGCCACGGTTATGTGTTGCTCAGCTTTTCAAAATTACTTCTGTATTTCAACCTTGGGTTCATTCCTAATCTTTGTGAAGTTAGTTGAGTCTTAGTGAACCACTTCTGATCCATGTGGTTCATTTATCAGCCGTCTACTTCTCCTCAAGGCCTACAAGCTTAATAAGCAAACACTGTTTTTCAGACTCAAGATTTTCAAGATTTCATACACACAGTCCTTTATAAAATCTTAACTTTTTCAGTGCCAGGTAACAGCTTGCAGCTTAGAGTAAGCACCCAAGGTCCAGGGTGAAAGGAAAGTAAGGAGTATTTTTCTCAGTTCCCATTTATATAGATCACAACACGATGAAAAAATACAACTAAGGCAAAACTTTATTATTTTTTTTTTTGGTAGAAAGAAAAATGAAGCAGTCTTATAATTAAGCAGCATTTTCTAGGTTTCTTCTGCAGCAGAACCTTGATCAAGCCTCATTAAACTGATAGTCTTATTCAGTGCATCATATATTCAAGTAAAGCAAATGAGTTTACAAGTGGCTATTTGGAATATTTCTTCAGACCATGGCCCATTAACAGGGGGTTAACAGCCACTGCTATCTTTACTCACCTACTTCTTAAACTGCGTCAATCATACCAAACCTTTTTCCAGTTGGTACCCCACTGATTTTTAACTTTCCACCATCTCAAGTATCAGTGAAACTTCTGCATTTTTGTCAGTTCCACAACTCGGTTCTTCAATGCTGGCACCTAGTTCAGAAATTGCTGTTCTAGCCCAAATAACTTTAAATTATTATACATTTGAAGGTCAGTACAACATACACATACACCTTCACATTACACTTGCCTGTTAGGCAAATGCAGTATTACAGTATTAATTTTACTTGCACTTAGGTAAAAGCAGAACTCTACCTGTCTGCAAAGCAAGAGATTTTGAACAATATTGAGAATTACACATATACATTCCTTCTGTAGTCTCATACTAGGTATATGCATACACAATTTAAGCAATGAAATGGTTTTTAAGCTTGTTCTTTGTACAGGACACTTGTTACACGCCCTTAGAGTCTACATAATAGTGCTTTAATAGTCATTTGTTAAAATCCAAACCAGCCTTACAGTAGCTGTTAGGTAGTTACCAGTCTCTTCCAAGGACATGCAGTAACAAAGAAAAAATTCTACCTTTAAGCAGCATCTGAGGAAACTACTTAATGCAGCTGCCACGTAGTGTCAGCTATCATTTAGGCATTTTTGGTGTTGATACATCTATTTATAATTTGTGCATTAATCAACAAAAGCATAGGCCCCAATCCAGCAAACACTTGTGTTGTGTGCAAATGCTTTTCTTCCGTGTGGAATATTTCAAGTTAAGACTCATCAGATGAGCAAAGTTAGAACTTGCATAAATCTACACAGGAAGAGAATTCTAAGTGCTTAAAACCTAACTGTATGATTTCATAGGACCAAGATCCAATTCTAGACTTAGAGAATGTAGGAAACACTCCTATAAAGAGCAGACACATAGCTTTAGGATAAATGCTTTCAAAGCAAACAAGACCCAAGACCCCTAGAAACTTCTGTGCCTTCTCTCCAAACACTAATCTTATTTGGAGTAACGTGGGTCCAGTCTTACTGCCGTAGCTCCTGGATACTGCATGAGGAATCAATAAAGTGCTTGTCACAAATGGCGCAGTTGTGGAATAGTATCAAATTTAAGTACCTTCAGAATGTTTTCAGATTCATAAACTATGAATTAAGGGCTCATGCCTGATCCCCAGCATGTATCCCTGTACTAAGTATTATGTTCTTAATTCTGAAAATAAATTAGAATTCTTCTAGGACTAGGTATATCTCACCTTTGTCCTACTGAAGCCATCCTCTGTCTCCAGGGAAAAAGCTTTACTGGATTTAATTTCAACGTAAATGTTCACGCTTGACCGAAACATGATGCTCATGCAATTTCATAAGGAGCAGCAGTGTGACAGCTTCGCTTAATCAAACACAAAGCACCAGTACTGTTTACAGTATAACCTCTCTGAACTGTGTTCATAATTTGTTCCCAAATGCATTGCAATCCTATGAGGTCTTGCTTATCTTTGACCTTTCCTTTGATCTGATGTGTTTGGCTCCTCTTGGATAAAGTATATAGCTTTGATATAAATGGTATTGATCTTTGTGGCTCCTTCTCATTATCATATATTATTAAAACTTTCTGTTTAGATAAATACATATATATATATATTTTAAATTTTTTGCTAGCTTTCAGATGATTAATCTATGAGAACTGGCTTAGACTGTATGCCCTCTGTAGAGAACTTCTGTCTGTTCCTCATACAAAAACAAATAATGGTTTGAAATATTTAGCCGTGTGTTTGGATGATTTTTTTTTGTTTGTTTTTGTTTGTTTTAAAGGCTTCGGTGTTGCTTGTGTTTATCTTCTACTCAGCTACAGGATAATAGCAACAGCAAACACATTGACAATGCAGTTCATTGTTCGGTTTTCCCATCTCACTGTGCACGTTCCTAAAAAAGATTATTACAAAATCAAAACAGAATTCCAGTGTCTCTACTACATTCACTTTATCACATTGTAATTATGTCCAATTAGCATGACAGCTGTGACCTAAGGTAAGTACTATAATGTTATCTTGGCTACATATAGACTACACTCGCCAAAACATTTTCATTAACTTGTACATTGTTTACTACCTAACATGAGCCTTGTCTGCTGAAGAGAGCTTCCAGGAAAACACAATTTTGGTATCTCTCTGGACTTGCAAAAACCCTGAAAATCTCATACTGAAACTGGCAAGATACTCTATTTAACTTCATTTTATGTTGGTTTTGGATTTTTTTATTTTAACCTTGGTTGACTTTCTGAAGCCATCTCTAACTTAAAGGTAAATCTTGATGCCCTCTTCTGAAAATACCTTTCTGAGTCTGTGACAGACATAAGGTTATTTTGATCTTGTTTCCCCATGATACTCTGAACCTGGGAAAAAATGCCTTAAGACCTAATTTGGAAGCAATAAAACATGTTTCTTACCAAGTTCTGTCCTCCTCCAAAGTAGTGCTGTCCCCCTCACAGCAGAAAGGCAGGTATGTTTAGGACTACTCCCTTGCATTTACTGTGATCAACATTTTACTGCCTCTTCAATTGATCTTGGTTTCTGATGAGGATTCAATGTTTTGACTGTTGTTTCAGAATGAAGACATTTCTACTCCCACTTCTCATAATTTATACAGCAATTGCTCTTAATGCAGGCACTGACTGCTAACAAAATACTTCTGCTGGGACTGTAAACAAGCATATAATTCTGGAAGCTACTGCTTCTACAAACACTCCTGAAAATGTTCAAACCAACTATTACTACTGAGCAATAAGTAACATTTCTTTTAGTATAGATTTTTAGTTTGAGTGAGGAAACTTACCATCAGTTGTAGTATCCCAGAAGCATGAGCTTGCTGTGTGAAGACCAGCTCCACTCCTCTGCATCACTGCACAAGTTACTGCAAGACACAATCATAAAATCAAGGATTTGATTATTAAAGCAGAAGGGGGGACTCATTTAGTAGTTCTGAACTCAAGCCTGCATTACGTGTTCAAATGGCTGGCAAGTGGCATCCAGCTAAGTCAAAACCTTTTTTGACAAACTCCTTACCCCCAGTATTTTCCTCAAGAACTTGGCATTCATTTCATGATTATTTTTACTCACATAAAGACAGTGGCTTTAAAAAAATGCTTGGTAAGAGGATTATGGGTTTTATCTTTTAAACTACTTAGATATGGCTTGTGTCATGTTGTTCTGGTTTAAGCCCATCCAGCAAATAAGTACCACACAGCCACTCGTTCACTCACTCTTCACCTCCACAGTGGAATGGGGAAGAGAACTGGAAAAACATAAAAAACCATGGGTTGGGATAAGAACAGTTAAGTAATTTGAATGAATGTAAAAATATAATACTACAATAATATTAATAATAATAAAAAAATGAAAAAGGGAGGGAGGGGGAAAGAGGGATAGAGAGTGAGAGGAATAACCACCCCCCCCAAAAAAAAAACCAAACACAAAACCCAAAGAAGTGATGCACAATACAATTGCTTCCCATCTGCTGACCAATGCCCAGCTGCCTCCAAGCAGTGACTGGCATCTCCCGGCCAACTCTCCCTCGTTTCTGTACTGAGTGTGACGTTCTGTGGTACAGAATACCCCTTTGGCTAGTTTGGGTCAGGGGTCCTGTCTCTGCTTCCTCCTGGCTTCTTGTGCCCCTCCTCACTGGCAGACTGTGGGAAACGTGTAAGTTCTTGACTTAGCAACTACTCAGCAGCAACTAAAATTATTAGTGTATTATCAACATTATTCACAGACTAAAGCCAAAACACAGCACTGTGCCAGCTACCAGGAAGAAAATTAATTATCCCAGCTAAAAAAAAGACACGTGCACCTCAGAATGTGACTGCAGGTGCTCTCCTTACAGGTACTGCAGAAGTCACACTTGATGAGAATTGTTTCACAAAAGTACTGATTGACTGCTCTCTGAAACCATGCTCTAGTAACCTGCAGCATTTCTAGACTGACCTGCAATGGTCATAAAACCAGTGACAATCTGAATCCAAGATTTTCAAAACAGAATGGAGTGCAAACATTTGCTATTCCATCAACACTCCACAAAAGGACCAAAGTGGGTTAAACTTATTTCATTTTCCCTTCCACAGATATGCATATAAATATAATGGGATACCAGTGAGCGTACAGGACTAAAGTCTTTCAAATGTCTGGATTTAAAGGAAGCCTAATCCTACTGAAAATTTTATTTAAAATAAGTAATTATTTCCTGAACTGATACTAAAATGTTGATAACAGTCAGAAAAGACTGTGTAATATGCCATCTTCTAAGAGTGCTAAGTAGTGCTAGTATGCTTAGCCCAGGTGAAACTGTCATTACAACAGGTATTGCTAAAAATCTATGTAACAGAAGAGCACTGCATTCAAATGAACATTTCATCAATTATTTATTGTGACTGTATGTGGTAAAAGTATGACTGCCTGTACTTACCAATGTACTTATAGGTTTTTCCAAGTTTTACCAGATGTGTCAGCGACTGTTCTACTATAGCAGCAGTCCACTGGTTGACTTTGTTGTGATTATAATCTGCCTTGCCTAAAACACCTTCTATGCACTAAAATAGAAAAAAAAAGAAAAAAAAGTTGCAGTAAACATACTTCAAAATATAGAGGTTTAAATATCTTCCATAATCTGAGGAATTTTATCTGGCAATTAGATTACTTTAAATCAACTGAGCTGATCAAGTTGCTGAATGAGCCTTCTCGTAAACTTATTTTTAGTTCATATCTACCACACTATTACGTGGAGAAGAATGAGGCTCTGACTGAACATTTCTTGTAGGAAAGACTTTAGCCATATGTTTTAACTACCAAGTGAATGGATTCATTTACCAGTGTAGATACTAACCCATTCCACTGTTCCCAGTGACCACCTATTCCATCTTGGCTTTCAGAAGCTACTGCAGTGGAAATGGTACTGCTCAAATCAGTAACGTCAGCTTGGGCTGACTAATCTTTCAGAGCTTGCAAGCATTATACCAGAATTTTAAGAGCAGGTGTGACAACAGTGAAATGCCATACTCCAGCTTAAGAGATGAGGAGATACTAGAATGAGAGATACTCAGGGGTCGTATCTTGCAGCAAGAAATACCTTAACTGCTTAAAAACTGCACATTCTCCCATCACTACAGACTGGCCAACCCTTTCTTAAACTTAAAATGATTGAATAGAAAGCCTTTTTGCTAACTGTAACTCTTAAACTGCACTCTCTGCTCCTAAGAAATTCAGAATTATGTTCTTAAAATTGAGAGATTTGGTTAAGAAATGCATACCTCAAAAAGGTAAGAAAAATAAACCTATGATCTCCTCCGATTCAGTAAGATGAATCCCGTGCACTAACCACCCACTAACACGCTGTACAGGAGACTTGTGTCCCAGATCTTAAAAAACCCAATTAGCTCTGACCACACTGTATAAAACCGGACAAAGAACTCAATGGAAACAAATATTCACAGAATAGAAGACAGAAGAGGGACAAATAAGATCCACTGGGGATTTCGGTCCTTCCAGAAAGGTACCCACTGGCAGAGCTATTTGGGTCTGGTTAAGCTTTCAATCAGAGACAGAAACACTTGGCTTTACTCCCAGTGTCTGGAAACAATGTCACACCGTATTTGGCCTTTCAAGGCAGGAACAGTTATACAACAGGCTGAACTGTCATTTATCTGACATCAAAGAGCTTGCTGTTGTGTACTTGATCAGTTGTGAAAGTGCAGCCCTTTCCCTTCCTGACAGGTGGGAAAGGACCTGCAGAGCCTCTCTAGGAATTCCGTTCTCAAAATGGTATTTCCCTGAAAAACCTGACAGCATCTGTCTGCCACAGCCTCTTCATTAAGAAATTCACCATGGAGTGAATTTCCCTTGCAACTTGTGACAGCTGCCCCTAATCTTTCCACTGTAAAGTGGATTCTGTCACTCTCTTCTCTCACCTGCCTTCTCCATTTTAGGTTGTTGAAGATAACAGTCAGATGAAGTTTAAAGCTCCATCTTTACTTGATATCAATAATACTTTAACATAAGATTGAATTTATCTGGGATGGTCAAATAACTGCTTTCACTACGACGCAAAGTAAGGTAAAGAATTTCTTTGAAATACAGCTGTTAGCTAAAACCTACCTCCTTAACTATGTTGTGGGCCTCATCAGCATTGAAGATCATCTGTAATAAAAATTAATTATTATTGCTGATAGAAAAGTAAACAAATGATGCAGTTTTACTCTAAGTTACACTTAATGATCAGGCTCCTTGTCTGGTTATTTGCATTGTGCAGTATGTTAGCATAATTCTAAAATCTTACTGTTTTCCCCCAGCACCATACATACATGTAGTATTGTTTTACTGGTCACATTTGAGGGGGTCCAGAAAGGCTCGGGGCTCAGTAAGCTTGGAAACAGGTTGTCGTGGTTTAAACCCAGTCAGGTAATTCGTTCGCTCACTTCCCCCCCTTCCTTGCCCAGGACATAGGTTCAGTTTACAGCTTCTGTAAAGATTAAATTCCACCATTGGGTACATGTGTCATGGGAATATTCTCCAAAACAAAAAGTTAAATGGCAAATCTTTTCCTCTGTCATGGATTTACTAACCTGTGTGTTACGTCTTGCTGCAAAATGGTAACCCAAGGTTTATCAGAAAAACTGGTTTCCATAGTCATTAGCTTATGCAAATAAACACAGAAAAACGCTTGCCAGTTTTAATACCACCTATTTTCTACTTGTTCTTACTCATCAGCATTTAGCTTGGCTTCCAAAGGAAACACAGAATGTGCCATTGTGCCATCTCCCTTCTCATCGCCACGAATTTCAAACACTTGAGCACGGACAGAATCCTCAAGGATGATGATGATAATAATGTTTACATTAGTTGGAGGGTTGTTTTTTGCAGGTTTTGTTTGTTTGGGGCTTTGTTTGTTTGTTTTAATGAAAACTGATGGCTAGAGACCCAAAGTGAGGCCACTTGGAGACGGAAAGGCCCCTCAGTCCCGGCTGACAGGGATCAGCCTGCAGCACTGACCGGCCCCGGCACGGCTTAGGTTTTTTCCAGGGCTGATACAAGAAAAACGGCAGCAGCCTGACATGCCCAGGGCGCGTGGCAGCACCTCCAAGCACCGCTCTCACGTCCCCATGCAGGAACTTTCAGCTCCCGGAATTGGAGCAGGCCGGTAGCAGCAGAGGCCGCAGACAGGCAGAGGGCCACCCCAAGACTCGGCCTGCACCTTGAACCCCCGCTCTATCCGAAGCGGGCCCGCAGCCGCCGTACGGGCCCACGAGCACCCGAAGAGCAGGGAGCGGGAGGTCCTGGCGCACAGCCCACCTCCACAACTACAGCTCCCAACCTGCCAGGCTCTCAGGTTCCTCCTGCGACGTAAAGGCATTGCGGGGCACGGAGCTGGCTGGCTGAGGGACCGCACCGCGCCTGGGCACAGCCCTCCGCCCCGTTGGAGGACGGCAACCCCTACCTCATCATTGTGGGGGTGAAAATCCTCCATGGCCTCGGTGCAGGCGACAACTGTTCCGGAAGCGGCGGTGGCTGCGAGTCCTGCGCGACTCCGCCTCCGCTGGGCAGTGCAGGGCAGGGCTAGGCGGGGCCTCCTGCGGCAGCAGCCGGCAGACACCGGGGGATGCCTGCGTTGGAGTAGAGAGGGCCGGGCGTTCCTGGGACCGCGGGTAACTGGAGCCGGCCGGGCCGAGCCGAACTCGGCTCGAGAGCAGTGACTGCCCGCCCTCAGAGTCCAGCAGGGCCGGCGAGGCGGCTGCTGCGCGGCCTCCCGGCGCGACCCCCGCGGGCGATGCTGCCTTCGGTGGCGTTTGGCAGCTGAGGGCGGTGTCGGGGCAGCCCCGTACCCGGTACTGCCGCCCCGTGTTCGCGGTCCCACGTAAGGTGTTCGTTTGTAACTTCATTGCTCTAGCTTTGCCATTTTGCTGGGCATACAGAATTCATAGCACTGAGATAATCTCCCCAGGGAAGTGATGGATTCCCTAATGTTGGACACTTAAAAGATCTGGCTGGATAGGGTGCTGGGACATGTAATCTAGGACATGTTTTACCCAGAAAGGCTGGACCAGATGAGAGTTTAGGTCCCTTCCAGCCTGATATTCTATGGTTCTGTGATACAGGAGCAGTTCCTCCAGAAGAGCTGTAATACCTCTGCTCCCCCTCCCCCCTGTTTCTGAACCAATCTTTGCCAATTATCTGTCACAAAATTGCCATTAGATTTTAATATTATCAAATAGCAATTTCAGGTTCTTCTAATTCCACTATACTATAAAGATCCTGAGTTTAATTTGATTCAAGACATACATACATACATATATATATATATACACATCAAATCTTTCTTCTCTTTCTGAAGTTGCCTGGGAAACTGGGAAAAAACCTAGTGCAAAACAGCACAGAATTTTCAAATGGTGGGTTTGTTTCTATTTAGTTTGAGGGAAGGGCTCGTGTAGACTTCCCCTAACCCCACATCCCGTGATACCTGATAACCAGTCTAAACCTGACTGAACACGAGAGAAAGGACCAAGGCTGCCCCACCTCTAGTTCCTGCTTTGGTGGCATGTGTTCGGACAG